>NC_084486.1:91739026-94239026 GCF_030035675.1 Rhineura floridana
GGCAGCTTCTATTCTGATTTTTAAATGCCTGCTGAAAACTTTTCTTTGTCTGCCTATTAGCTACTAAGCTAAGTTCAAGGTTCTATACAGCTTGGGACCAGGATACCTAAGAGACCATATTATGCCTTATACCCAGTCTATCACTACACTCTGCAGGTGAGGGCTTCCTGCAGATACCATCTTATCAGGAGGTCCGTTCCGCACAACATAGGAAGCGGACCTTTAGTGTAGTGGCACCTACTCTTTGGAATTCCCTCCCCTTAAATAAACAGGTGCCATCTCTGTTATCTTTTTGGTGCCTACTGAGGACTTTCCTCTTTCAACAAGCCTTTTTAAGTAGAGACCTTATCCCAGTCTACATCTGTGTTGGCATTTGTTTTTTAAGAAGTTTTTAAAGCTTTTTAAAAATGATGTTTTTTAAAATGTTTTGTTTTAATAAGTTTTTAAAGATGTTTTCTTGTAATATATTTTAAAGTCTGTTTTAAGATGTTTTAGAGTGTTTTTAGTACTTTTGTTTGCCGCCCTGGGCTCCTACTGGGAGGAAGGGTGGGATATAAATCTAATAAATAAATAATAAATAAATGTCACCAGGCTTATGTGGGCAATTGAGACAATATATTTCTGCAATAGATTAATTGATTTCTGAATTTAAATTTTATATGGTTTTATTCTGTGTTTTAATATGTTTAAACCTTTTTGTGAGGGACACCTGAAAGGAGGTATATAATTGCCTTAAATAAATAAATAAATAAATAAATAAAATATATTTTAAAAAGCAATAAAAATACAATTAAAAATCTTATAGAATCTAGCACAGGACATTCGAATTGCTAAAGCAGGCAGAAAATCATTAAGTGGTCCACCAAGACAATTTTCAATTTTCAAGTGGTCTGTGGAAAAAAGGGTGTGATAATCACTATTCTAATTCATAAATATTATCCTATTTTCAGTTTGCTTTTTAAGCATTCTTTTATCCAGTACTTCTTATAGAAGACTTTCTTGCCCAGTTTAGATGTTATAATTTCACATTTTTTCAAAATGGTAAAAACTCTACAGCCAATCCATACATTACACAGAGCAAAACTTGTTTGCTATTGAGCATAATCTCAATAAAAAGCTGACGCCAGTCTTGGCTCCTTGTGTATGTGTACTATACACATGTTCACAAACATGGCGATCACATTCACTCTTGACATTTAAGATATATACCTAGAAATACAATGTGTGACAAGACTCCTAGAAAGGCAAACTTTAAAGCAGAGCCAGGCTTCTAAGAACATAACAAGTTCCACAACGGATGCAAATCATTTTAATGTATATGCTTTTAAAATTACCTTTCCTCCCAACTTTGCGACCTGTGCATTTCTCTTCCCCCTCCTCGTCCAAATCCACCTTCTACATCATCAAAACTTCTTTGGTAGAAACCACTTTCTCCTCGGCCTCTGCCTGAAAGACAAAGTGTGGTTGATAGCTTATAAATTTTACAATTTATTCTTGCACATTGAGAAATTTAAACAATCTTCATTCAAAGGGAGTTCATAGGAAAACAAATTAGAAAATGTACTCTATTCGAGTCTTCACAGAGCACCAGTTTATAGCAAAGCAAAAGCTTTCCTACATGACAGATAGACAACTACTGGGCCATGGGTTGAATCAAAACCACACAGAACTTTCAGCTGGCCAAAGGAAGATGCTGAGAGTGCAACAACTACTACCCAACATGTAAACAAATAATCAAAATTACCTCTTCCATATCTTAACTTGTACACCATTTATTATCACTCCACTTTAAATAAAGGTGCAACTTCCCAGTCATGTTTGTAAACTCGGTAAGAATTTATATAAAAAAGGAAAGGAACAATCACTTATGTGGTTGTTGGGCAACCACACAAGAATTCCTTTTTCACTTCTGAATTGCCCCCATTCTCTCCTCAACCAACATGAATCCTGCTGGAAAGTTACACAGCACTTTTCTTAAAAGTGGTGGCAGAAAAAGTGAAGCAATATCATTCACAACTCTTCCAAAATGCAAGTAGCCTGAGTGGTGCTAACACACAATATATGACCCACAGACAACACTGTTACTAGATTGCCAAATACTGCGCTACAGTAAAAGGCTTTAAATGGGGTGCAATTTAATACAACATACACTTTCCACCACCATCACACACAGTTAGGACACTTTACTTTAGGAACATTAATAGAAAATACTACAAAGCCAAACTGGGGAAAGTTGTCGAAGAATGTTAGCAATACTGAAAATTTAAGCAAAACCACTACTAATTATTTCTTCTTCCTGTCTAAAAATATGCAAGAAGGCCACAGTGAAAATAAGTAAACCTTCTATAGAAAACCTATAAAACCATGCTTCACCAATAGAAAACAACATTATTTAAAGAAGGGATGGCTAACCCACAGGTAGTATACAGTCTAGAAAAGAGATATATAATTAGTAGTATAATAGCCCTCCAACATGTTTTTGGTGCCCAAGAATCCCCAAAACTTATCAAAAAAACTAACTGCCCATATGGGTTTCTCACTGTGATGCCATATGACAAAAGGCTTTTTGTGACTCCCTCCCTCCAAAATTTTATTTTAAAAAAGTTTCTAATTTACCTTTTAAAAAACAATTTTTTTAAAAAAATTACATGTATTTTTACTGATTGCTCCCATAGGTACCCACTGCTATGCCATAAGGTTTTCTGTGGGCCTTCCAAATGTGAACATTTTATTTTTTATAATTAAAATTATATATAAATCCACGCGCACACACCACTTGCACAGGTCCCGTGTGATTTTTATGACCCCCCTCTCACATTTTTGTGACACCCAAAACGTGTCTTTTCTTTAAACAAAAAATTAAACATCAGCCATGCCCACTTTTAAACTCTTTAAATTCTTTTAAATACTTCAATGATGATATTTCCCTGTTTCTTGCAGGCATGTGTCATATTTATTTTGTAGCTTAATTCGTTTTACTACCTCATATTGCAGAGCAGGTCTAAGATGACTGTGCAGCCCATAAGGGATTTTTTCCTCTTTTTTTGCCGTCTGAAGATAGCTTGATATTTTCTATTTATTTATATGCCCTCCTACATCGCCTCAGTTCAATGTTATCTCAGATCCTACCTTTAAAGCCACTTCTTTTTGTTTTCCTTTACTAAATCTATGAATACTGTTTAAACATTAGTAAAACAGAATGTACCATTGGTCTCACCTGAAAGGTGATTTTCATAGGAGGTATCCCATCACTGCAGGTATCAGCTCCACCTATCGTGCGAAGGCAAGAATGTTTTTTTTTTTTAAGTCAAGAATAGGAGCGTCAGGCTCCTCCCACTCTCCAGTTCATTCGCAGCGAGTCTAAAGAGAAATATCTAAAAATACAATAACAAGGCCAACAGGCCTGGCAGCAGGAAAATAACACAATAATAACATTCATAATAATGTGACTCCACATAGCGATATAATAGAACTAGAAGTCTTGACTTCACTCTTAAGGTTAAATATAATAACGTAACAGGAATATATAACACATGAGAAAATATCTAGTCATCCTCCAACTGGAGGGTCGTGATGGGATACCTCCTATGAAAATCACCTTTCAGGTGAGACCAATGGTATATTTTCCATAGGAGGTATACCATCACTGTGGGATGTACCAAAGCAGCCCATACAGAGAGGGACCACCCACATGCTAATCCTCATTAAGAACCTGTTGCAACACTCGTCTGCCAAAAGAGGCGTCAGCAGAGGCATAGCGATCAATTTTATAATGCCTTATAAACAAGTGTGGGGTAGACCAGACTGCAGCCCTGCCAATATCAGCAACAGGAGCGTTGGTAGCAAAAGCAGCCGTAGTAGCCGCTGACCTAGTTGAATGAGCTGTTATGCTAGCTGGCACTGGAAGCTTAAGGGATTCGTAAGCTAAGGCAATACAAGCCCGCAACCAGTGGGATAAGGTGGAATTAGCTACTTCATGCCCTATAGAACGTGGGTTAAAGGATACAAACAGAGACGCAGTTCGTCGTATATCCTGGGTCCTAGACAGGTAGGTCTTGAGAGCCCTCCGGACATCCAACGAATGCCAAGCCTTCTCGAGAGGATGGGTAGGATTCGGGCAAAAGGAAGGCAAAACAATGTCCTGGTTGCAATGGAAAACTGAGTCAACCTTGGGACGGAAGGAAGGATCAGTCTTCAATACAACAGAGTCCTTATGGAAGACACAGAGATGTCGAGCAGAGGACAATGCGCCCAGTTCTGAAACGCGTCTCGCAGAGGTGATTGCAATCAGGAACAAGACCTTGAAGGACAGCAGACGTAGAGGCACAGTCCTGATGGGTTCAAACGGGTGGCGTTGCAAAGCCTGCAGAACCTTCGACAAACTCCATGAGGGAAACCGATGGACCACAGCCGGAGACCGTAGAGCGACTCCCCTCAGAAAGCGTTTGATGAACGGATGTGAGGAAATAGTCGCACCAGAAGAAGACACTGAGAGAATAGATGACAAAGTCGAGGCATGTCGACGTAAGGTGTTGGGTCTAAGTCCCATCATAAAGCCGTTATGGAGATATTGCAGCACCTGTTGCATGGTAGCCTGTGATGGATCGTGGTGGTGGGACTGGCACCACTTGGAGAAAGCCACCCAAGTATGTTGGTAAATACGAGTGGTAGATGGTCTTCTCGAGGCCAAGATAATATCAATAACAGCGTCCGACAGTCCAGCCGACCTCAAATGTCCCCATTCAAACGCCACGCTGTTAGATTGAGCCAAGTGGGGTCCTGGTGCCATACTGGACCCTGGGATAGAATGTCTGGCCTTACTGGAAGAGTCCAAGGATCCATCACTGACATTGCAAGAAGATCCGAGAACCACAGTCTGCGTGGCCAAAATGGTGCTATCAGGACCAACTGTGCCCTCTCGTTAGCCAAAACCTTGAGGAAGGCGCGAAGCAACGGTATTGGAGGGAAGGCGTACAAAAGATCGTCTGGACACGGTATTGACAGAGCATCCACTGCTTCCGCTGTTGTGTCCAGGTATCGAGCGAAGTACCTGGGAAGCTGGCAATTGCGACTGGAAGCAAACAGATCGACTGAGAGGACACCGAACCGACACTGGAGGCGATGGAAAATAGTTGGATGAAGTTTCCATTCTCCCGGAAAGACCTGTTGTCTGCTGAGCCAGTCTGCTGTCACATTCCAAATCCCTCTGAGGTGTTCTGCTTTTAGGGATTGTAGATGTTGTTCTGCCCAGACGAAGATGAGGGAGGCTAAGTCCTGCAGAGGACGGGACCTGGTGCCCCCCTGTCTGTTCAAATGTGATTTTACACACGTGTTGTCCGTTCGAATGAGAACATGGTCCAAAGGGAACAGAGATTGAAAATGAAGTAGAGCTAGGTGAACAGCCTTTAGCTCCAGCCAGTTGATGCTCTGAGTCTGCTCTGTGGTGGACCAAACCCCCTGAACGTACTGGGAGTTGCAGTGGGCTCCCCAGCCGATGAGACTGGCATCTGTGGTAACAACAATCCTGCAGGGTTCTCTGAATGGAGTGCCCTTGGAAAGATGTTGGACCCTCGTCCACCAGCGGAATGAAAGGCGCAGTGCAGGGCTCAAGGGAACTTTGCGATGATTGGAGCTGGCAATGTCCTGTTGAAAAGGCAACAAAGTCCACTGAAGGAGACGAGTGTGGGCTCGAGCCCATGGCACAATATGGATGGTAGAGATGAACATTCCGAGCGCCCTGGCTAGGAGCATGACGTCTGCGGATGTTTGTTGCATCAGGGACCTTGCGATGTGTGTGATGGCAGTGATGCGATCTGGAGACAGAAACACCATTGCCTGCAGAGTGTCCAACATCGCCCCTAGATGAAGTAGGCATTGGGTTGGTTGAAGATGGCTTTTGTCGAAGTTGACAAGCCAGCCGTAGGCCTGCAAGACATTGAGGGTGAGCGTTAAATGACGATGAGCCAGCTCTTCAGAGCTTGCCCGTATTAAAAGATCATCCAGGTACGGATAGAGATGGACCCATTGAGTCCGGAGATAAGCCACTAAAATGAGTAGCACTTTGGTAAATACTCTCGGAGCAGAGGAGAGGCTGAATGGCATCGCTCTATATTGAAAGTGCTGGTGGCCAAATGCAAACCGAAGAAACTTTCTGTGGGCTATGCAAATAGGGACATGGAGATATGCTTCCTTTAGGTCGATAGAAGCCAGGAAGTCTCCTTCATGCAGGCTTTCTGTAATGGAGTGGAGGGATTCCATTTTGAACCTGCGATATGTTACAAAGCGGTTGACGAACTTGAGGTCCAATACCGCCCTCCATGATAAATCTCGTTTAGGCACAGCAAATAGGAGGGAGTACACCCCTTCCGACCTCTCAGTTGTGGGGACTGGCTCTATCGCCGCTATGTCCAAGAGGTGATGTATAGCTGTCTGCATGATGCTGTGCCTGGCTGTTGCCCTTGGACAAGGAGACGGATGGAATTTGTTTGGTGGGGTCGCCCAAAACTCTATAGCATAGCCATAACGAAAAAGGTCCCTGATCCAGGAGACCGTAGAGAGGCTTGGCCACTGGTCTCCAAAAATAAGTAGTCTGCCACCGACGGGAGGTGCATTAATACTGGTTGCGTTGGCGAGACCCTCCCCTATATGAGGACGATGAGGAACCCCTGCGCCCTTGGTACTGACCTCTGCCCTGGAAACGCCGGTTCCAGGATCCCCTGAAGGAATTGGGGTCATATGATCTGAAGTCGCGGCCTCGTCCTCCCGGCCGCGTTCCTCGAAAGGGCTGGTTAGTGCGGAAGGAGGGAAATCGCCTGAAATGTCTGTGATTGATGTTCTTGACAGTGGCCAAAACTGGTTTGTGGGCGTCTTTGGAATCGACCAGCACTGCCTTTAGAGCTTCCTCGCCGAAGAGCAAAGATCCGGAGTAAGGAGCCCTAGAAAGATTCACTCTGGCCGTAGTGTCAGCTTGCCAGTGGCGAAGCCAGAGGGTCTGTCGAGCAACTATCTGGGACGTCATGGCTCGTGCCCCCAGTTGAGTGGCATCCAAAGTGGCATCAGCTACAAACGCCGCTGTCTTACGCAACTTTATCAGTGACCTTCTGAGGGAGACAGGATCAGGGTTAGGGTCCTCTAGAAGATCATCTAGCCACATCATTGCTGCTCTGGAGAAGACGGAAGCTGATGCGGAGGCACGCATGGAAAAGGCAGTGGCCTCATGATTTTTGCGGAGAGCGAAGTCTAGTCGTCGCTCAGTAGCATCCTTGAGTTGGGATTCACCTTCCCTAGGCAAAAGAGATCATGAAACTAGGCTAGTGATCGGTTCGTCTATGCCGGGGACGGCTAGCTTAGTGGCAAAGTCAGGGGCTAAGGAGTACAGTTTGTCACCCAGGTTCTTGAAACGGCGAGTTTGGAATGGATGAGACCATTCTTCGGTGGCCAGTTTGGCAATGGGATCCGGCACTGGGATGTAGTGCTCAGTTGGTGCAGGGGATTTGAGGACCCTGGCCCCTTTAATAGCTGGAGTGGTAGTTGTTGGAGTCGCAGCTTGGAGACCAAGGGTGTTAACTACCCTGCGCGCTAGAGGCTGATAATTTAATGCTAGAGGCATTAAACAGGCGATACGATGTATCCTCCTCATGTTCTGAACAGTCGCTCCAGTCGTCTCCGTCAGCGTGATCAGCAAAGGTTGACTCCTCCCCATACGAAGCTTCGTCAGTACACCTGCCTCTGGCTACGTCAAAAGGATTTGGGGAGCAAGAAGGGTTTGCCTCATGACACACACGTTGTTCCATAGCACGTTGAGGTATGGCGGGGACTTGTGGTGGTGACTGCATTTGAGTGAAAAATGACAGCATGCCCTGAAGTTGTGAAAGGAAATCATGGGACAGCTGCAGCCCCGTTGGAGCAGATGTTTGTGCCTGAGTAGGTGGCTCCGTGGGTTGAGTCAGAGGATAAGCCCTGGAAGGCAACATGGGAGTAGGCTGGCTAGGCGGAGGCTGATTAGGAAATCCAGCAAAGTCCTCCTCGTCAGAAGAAGCATCGGGGGAGTGAAACATGTCCGTTAGCTGTTCCTGAGCTGCTGTGGTGGGGGTTGGCACAGAAGCATAGCGTGGACGCTTGGGTTTGCTATGGCTTGCAACGTGTTTGGTCTTAGCCAGTGCTTTAGCATGCTTAGTCTTAGTTGCGTTAGATGGTTGAGGCTTGGCTGTCTGAGACATGTCTGACTGTTCCGCCATCTTATATTTACTTTGGGTGCAGTACATGGCCACAGCGGGGGCAGGATGTAGAGACCCGAACAGGCACAGTATACGACCACAGAGGGGGTAGAATGCACTGGCAGATGGCTAAGTACACGGCCACAGAGGGGGCAGGATGCACTATGGTATCAGCGTCAATATAATGCAGACTAGATTTCAGGCTTGGTACACGGCCACAGAGGGGGCAGAATGTACAATGTATACTTCAGGTTTGGTACACGGCCACAGAGGGGGCAGAATGCACTATGGCATCAGCGTCAATATAATTCAGCCTAGGTTAGGCTTGGTACACGGCCACAGAGGGGGCAGGATGTACCAAATGGGGCAGAATGTAAAGTCCAGCCACTGAGATCAGAGCCTCAGCCTTAATGATACAGCCACAGAAGTGTAAGTTCAAGTAGTTGTATAGCAGACAGTCGTAATGAGCAGCAGCAGCAGTTGTGTGTAAAGAACCTTAGTATAGCTATAGGGTCCTATCTGCAACACACATACAGGGAGCCTTGCAAGGAAGATCTCCTTTGGTTAATAACAGGAAATAACAAAAAGGGCGGGGAAAAAGGGACAAACAAAATGGCGCCCGTAAAAAGAGCGGGAAAAATATGATCAAAAATGGCGGAGATGAAGAAGGAGCAATGGCGGACTCGTGCCAGCGAACTGGGGGAAGAGGCTACCTAGTACAATCTCACAGTAGCAGCCGCGGGACCTAAAAAGCGCACTCGCGGCTCCGAAAACCCAAAGGGGGGGGGACGTCCGGGAGAATGTTGTAATGGGTAAGGCAGCAGAGAAACGGCTGCCGCCACCACCGACTACGGAGTGCTATTGAGAGAGCCGCAGCCACAGACTCCCATGGAGCCCGGCCGAACCCAGGAAGGTATTGACTCGAGCGGTTAAAAAACATGGGCAGGAAAGGCTAGAAAACGGGTGGCGGGACAACGCAGGGAGCCGCAGCCGCAAGCTCCCGCCTGAGGGAAGAGAGAACCGCAGCCGCGGTCTCTCTGGGGACGCCACGGAGCGCGGCTCAAGGCAGCCCAACAGAGAAAAGCCGCTACGGTAGAGTCGCAGCCGCAAGCTCCCGAGGGAAGCGGCAGAACTCAGAGAGAAAAGACTCAAATACGGCCTGAAACGTAGAGAACCGCAGCCGCAGTCTCTCTAAAAGCCGTCAGGTAAGCCAAAAAGGGGGAATAAACTGCCCGGGCAAGGGAGAACCCCCCCCAAGAGAATTCCCCAGGAATCAATTAAACAGTGTTAACACAAGACAGAGGGAGGAAAACACTTGGTAGACACACAGGTAACAATACACAAAGGGACACCAAAGACTTAGCTAAATGCTACGTTATAGATCTCAATCTTGTTCGTACGAAGGCAAGAATGAACTGGAGAGTGGGAGGAGCCTGACGCTCCTAGTCTTGACTTAAAAAAAAAAAACATTCTTGCCTTCGCACGATAGGTGGAGCTGATACCCGCAGTGATGAGATACCTCCTACGGAAAACAAAGGGTGTGTATATACACTTCCTATATACACTGGGCTCCTGCTGGGAGGAAGGGCAGGATATAAATCAAATAATAAATAGAAACATTCTTAATTGCCTTTCAGCACTGCAGCCATCATCTTCTCTTATACTAGGGCCCAACTCTACCCTATATGCTTTGACCAGTGCTTTGGGATAGGTTCTCTCTCTTACTGGCTTTTATTTATTATGGTAACATTTATCCCATCTTTCCTTCCAAAGACAGAAAACCCATGACAAATTATAAGCCCCCCCCCAGCATCTTTATAAGGGGTAAAGCGGTTCAATTCTTCTTAAAAATAACAATGACACTACTTTATCTTCACAAAGCCTCTCACCTCGACCTCTAGAGGAACTTCGACCTCGAGGAGCCCCTACCACCGTTCCTCCTCCTCGTCCCATCAATCGTAGGACAGCAGCACTATTTACAGACATGGAGAAATTTCTCTGCCAGAAAGAGGAAATATGGTGAAATAATTATTTATTTAATATATTATTATACAGCTATTTCATTTAAAAATATCAAAGTGGTTTACAAGTAAAAAAACACCATATAGTAAAAACTATTAAAATACAATAAAAACAGATATTGCAAAAAGAGATATTTCTACAACATTATTACAATAAAATGAAACCTATTGTTTCTTGCTTTTAAAATATTTTTTCTTGTTTTTCAGTGTGCACCAACACAAATATTTTTTCTTGTTTTTCAGTGTGCACCAACACAACAATGTTCATCAGCAGAGCAAAACAACAAATAAACAATATCCAAGGATGATTTCAAATCTGAATTTCCATTCTCTGGCAGTCCTGCAAGGCTGTTATAAGTACATAGAAAACTATTTACTTATTTATTACTTGATTTATATCCCGCCCTTCCTCCCAGCAGGAGCCCAGGGCAGCAAACAAAAGCACTAAAAACACTTGAAAACACTGTAAATACAGACTTTGCAATACATTAAAACAAAACATCTTTAAAAGTGTTGTTTTAAAAAGCTTTCAAGACATCTTTTTTAAAAAGTTAAACATATTGTTTTTAAAAAAAGGTTTAAAAACATATTAAAAAACAATTCCAACACAGACGCAGACTGGGATAAAGTCTCAACGTAAAAGGCTTGTTGAAAGAGGAAGGTCTTTAGTAGGCGTTGAAAAGATAACAGAGATGGCGCCTGTCTAATATTTAAGGGTAGGTAATTCCACAGGGTAGGTGCCACTACACTAAAGGTTCATTTCCAATGTTGTGCAGAATGGACCTCCTGATAAGATGGTATCTGCAGGAGGCCCTCACCTGCAGAGTGCAGTGATTGACTGGGTATATGGTGGGATAAGATGGTCTTTCAGGTATCCTGGTCCCAAGCTGTGTAGGGCTTTGTACACCAAGACTAGAACCTTGAACTTGGCCTGGTAGCAAATGGGCAGCCAGTGCAATTCTTTCAGCAGCGGGGTGACATGTTGGCGATACCCTGCCCCAGTGAGCAGTCTTGCCACCGCATTTTGCACCAGCTGCAGCTTCCAGACCAACTTCAAGGGCAGCCCAACATAGAGCGCATTACAGTAATTGAGCCTAGAGGTTACCAGTGCGTGGACAACAGTGGGCAGGCTATCTCAGTCCAGAAACGGATGCAGCTGTCTTACCAGTCAAAGCTGGTAAAAGGCACTCCTAGCCATTGAGGTCATCTGGGCTCTAGCAACAAAGATGGATCCAGAAGCAGCTCCAGACTACGGACCTACTCTTTCAAAAAGACTATAAAAAACCCCATCCTTACTATGGCAACTATGACAATCCCAACTATGACAATGTAATGAGTGTTCAGCCCAGTATAAAACAAATTACCAATCTTTATCCCATTTCCAGATCCCTAAATCCTTTACTCAATGTAAGCCCATACAGAACAATTTCTACTTTCACCCTCTCTTCCAAAAACTTGCCCGTTGTTTTCTAATTTTTCAGGAAAACAAAAAAAGACTATGGGGGAAAAGAACAGATATTTTTCTAAATTTTTCTGATTTTTTTTCTACACCTTCACATCTCTCAGACTAACAGTCTGACTTGCTATAAGGCAGCTTCATGTTCTCACCATGTTCAGATTATTAATTATGCAGTTACTTTGCATTTGTGTGTAGTGGATGTTCCTTAAGGCACCATAAAATGACTTTTCTTTCTCAGATTAAAAAAAGTGACTTATGTTTCAAGACATGCACACACACAGAGGCAAACGATCAGATGCACATTTAGATATATTTTATTAGTTACGTTGCTGTTTGGATTAATGTTGAATGACACAAAGATGGGTGGCTTTGTAACATTCCAGGATACTCCAAATAATTCTGCAAACCTGAAAAACTCTTGAACTGGTTCAGATTTAATGCTAAACTATAGTTCAGTTCTAAACAAATGAGCCTTGGTCAAAGCTTGGACTCAAATGTTGTTCCCTTTTCCCCAATCTTTTTCCAATACGCATGAGAGGAGGAGACTGGATCCTGATTTAAACCAACTGCAGTTTGCTCTTGTGTCGAAACCAGAAATTGATTAAATATAGTTTATTGGAACAAGCCAACATCAAAACCCACGTTTAGATCTTAGCTTGTTCCAATAAACCAGTTTAAACTAATCACAGCTTAGTCCAATTCAGATATGGTTGGTTTAAAAATTAAAGTGGATGATTCCAATCTCCTCATTGCCACATCACAGGAGGGGGGCGAGCCTACACCTCAACCAGACTCATTCCCATAGCACTACAGTAATACCTTGCATTAACGTACTCAATGGGACCAGAGCGAGTACGTAAACCGAAAATGTCCTTAAAGCGAAGCACTACCTTTTAAAACTTTTTTTACCTCTCCTTCATGCGGAGCCTCAAAGCCCAGCGCTAAAGCCTCTGCTGCTGTGCTGCAGCACCTCTCAGCTGATCGCGATCGCGCCTCCCAGCTGATTTGTGGTGGTGCGATCGCGTCTATTTCCACCCCCACGCTCTAAAGCCTCTGCTGCTGCGCTGCGTTTCTGGAGAAATACAGGCATATGCAGCATGCACGTTATAGTGAGGCGACGTTAAGTGAAGCGATGTTAAGCTGGGTATGCCTGTAATTAAGTTCTTACCATAGCCATATACAAATATAAATACTTATGATAAAGCAGTAACCCAGTCCCTGCAGCACTCCTTCCCCCTCCTCCAATTCCATGTTGTCTCCTAATCACCACCTACTGTTTTTCTGCTGCCAGAGTTGCTATTTTTAAACATAGTTTTTACTGAGTCAAATATTTATCTACATAAGCAAAATAACTTCAGTATAATAAGAAGGAAGCTTAAAACCAATGATGAGACAACAAGGAGGACATTAGGTCCTGCCTGAATGTTGAGAAATTTTGAAATGCCTGTTGAATTTCTCATGTGTATTGCCATTTCCTTGTCATGTTCCCTCGAGCCCTTGCTTTTTCTGGAAGCAAGGGACTGTGAAGTCTAGGAGAGAGGAGGGCAAAAAAAGTTTGAAGTACCACTGTCTTACTGGTCAAGAAAAAAGGGGAATCCTGTGGTTAGCAAGCAACTACCCATTCATTTCTTTAAAAAATTATTCTACCCTTCATAGGTTATGCTAAGGGACTGCAACTGACCCAAGATCACCCAGTGAGTTTTAATTCCTTCCAGAGTTGACTAACGAAAGAAAGATCAGAGGTAATACTTTTGGCACACACTGGTAACTTGCTACGCTTACCTGATCTTTCCACCTTCCACAGCAACAACAGTTCCACGATCCTCATCCAAATAGAGCAAAAGGGATTATACATGTGTATGAACTGCCTCTTCCAGAGCAAGTGCAACTGAGAGCTAGGAGTCAGGTGATTCTGGAACACTGCTCTCTTTGCTCCCTCTTAACGTTCCATGGAGTGACTGGAAAACCTGTTTACATCTCAAAACTCTATCAACTCTCACATCTGACTCACTCATTCACAATGGCTCCGGAAACTCCCTTGACTTTCTCTCCTCTCGTACTCTGGACTCCCTTACATCTTTCCTGAGGAGAGGTGAGCAAGCAGAAGCTACAAGGAGGGACAGTGCTCGCTCCAAATGACTGTCTCTTAGCTATTCTGTGTGTAGTAACATAGCCCCTTATTTCCTGTTGTATATGCTATTAAGAGTTTCACTGCCACAAGGGTAACAACAGAAGAGGATATCTATATCTATATATTACCATCCTAAAAATTCTAACTTGGAAATCCCCTTGAGTTCAGAAGAACCTATTTTCTACTAAGTCTAACTGCTGTGAATTTTAGTTTCATTGGAATTATAGTTTTCTACCATTTTTATATTTTTAACTGTGAGTCATCTTGAGCAATAATTTAGAAAGGTAGGAAATAAATATATTAAATAATAAAATAAACAGCAATAAAGAGTTCAAATATAAAATATGTCTTTCTGTAGTGTATACTGCAGGGGCTTACTGTCGTTAAGAAAAAAGAAGCAGACAACTTCTTAATCTGAAAATAGATTTTCAAAATTGCACTTCTAAGGTTTCTGATAATAACTAACTAGTAATTTCACAGCTCTTTATGTATCACAAACAGTATTAAAAACTCCCTTGGTTAACTTGTATACTTTGAATATCCTTTAAAATTATCCGATCCTAAGATTCCTTGAGCCACAGCAGACATATTTAGAATGAAGCATACCAATATCAATTCCAGTTCAACATCACAGAACATTAAGTTGGAATGACACTCACATCACGCCAGGGCAAATGTCTTGTAACAGAGTGCATCTCTCTCAGTCTAGATGGTCAATGTGCTATTTGAATATTGTACCTCTCTTTCATTAATCCATTTTAAGGCTTGCTTCCCATTTTTCACTTATTTACAAACTAACCTGTTCTTCTTCTGTAAAAGGTACTAGCGCTAAGGGTGGTAAGGGCTCCTCCTGTAGAATTGGCAGAAACTCTTTATCAAGAAGGTCTGAAGGTATCTAAAAGGGAAGGGAGAAAAATTGAGCCTCAAAACATAAATGCCATGGACAATACCAGTAGTCAAAAAAGGATGTACAAAGCAAATAAATTTCTTTCTGCTTCATTTTCCAGGTCTCAATACCTAACCTATCCAGACATATCTGGAAACCAAAAATTTACACTATCACAGTGAATTATGGACATATTTATTTCTAACAATTACTAAAAACTCCTTCAAAAACCTGGGAAGCTAGTGACATTTCAATGAAGTTGTTTACATAAATTTCTATATTATTGTTTAGCTGCTAAATTATTTTTAAAAGTAATTTAGTACATGGCAGTACATGAAGATATGAATTCTATATAGTCAGAGGGATTGTTCATTCATTCATTATTTGATTTATATTCCGCCCTTCCTCCCAGCAGAAGCCCAGGGCGGCAATTATTATTTATTTTATTTTATTTTATTTTATAAAGGAATACTAAATTCAATTCAATGTATTATAATAAATACATTCCTTAATAGTTTATCCTCTTGTCTCTGCGGAAATTTGAAATACAGAATGTGTAAAACCTCTTTCTTATAGCAATACAAGTGCATAAAAACTGAATATAGAGAGGAAGGAAAAGTTCCTACCAACACAAAAGATCTATTAGAAACAGAGTGTGCAATCTGCCTCAATGCTGACTGAGAGGAATTTAATCTCTCAGATTATCAGCATTCAGTTCACATGTAACGCAAAGTCAAACAATGGCTTAGCGCAGTGGTTCCCAACCTGGGGGCCGTGACCACCAGGGGGGCCACGAAGTAATCAGAAAGGGCCATGAATAGTAAAGAAATGAATTTTTTTTTTTAGTCTTCACTCCCTGGACACTTTCTGCTTCCCACTGCGGCTGCAGATGACACCTCCCCCTTGCCCCAAACAAGAGGGGAGGATTTTTGCTGAAGTGCCAGAGTGTCTTTCAGGCACACCAAGGGCAGGCATCTGCCTATAGAACATGTGGCAGCTGCCAAAGGAGGCTGAGGGTGGAGCTACCGGGAAGAAGAGGGGAATACTATCACTGACTCCCATCTCCTTGCACAGCTGCTGCTGATGACACCCTTACTCAGAATGAGAGGAGACGGCGTTTTCTGTGAAGCAAAAAGAAGCAAGGCTGCAAAGAAAGGCTGCTTTTCCCCTTCCTTCCTGGCAGCCAGCCTGCCTCCCTGGGGGGAGGGGGTCACAAAAGGTTTTAAGCTTATAAAGGGGGTCCCGTACTCATAAAGGTTGGGAACCACTGGCTTAGCACAAATACGTAAATGTGTGGATTCCCAGACAGAAGACTACAGCTGGTTTCCCCTTTAGTCCTTCTGTCATGAGCTAAGCCATGGTTTAGTTTAGAATCACTTTGCTCCAGGCAAACCATGAGCTGCAGGCAAGGTTTGTTGTAGACTTACCGTTTGTGGCATATCTGGGGGAAATGCAACTGGGAAGGATGCAACTTTAAGCCAAACCACAGCTTAGCTCAAAGCAGCGAGACAGCAGCAGGGTCAGAAGGCAAAGTGGCTGCAGGTTCCCAGAGGGAAGATTGCATGTCTGTTAGTTCACACTAAGTTATGGTTTGACTTAGCATTATCTGTAAACTAGGTCAATAAATTCATATGCATGGTAAAGTACGGGGGGATTATTGTGTGTGTGTGTGTAGAATTCATAGACCATTGTGGATTTTGAACTACATGGAAATATTTTCTCATAAGGGTAGATTTAAAGACATAGGGCTTGCTATCCTAAATACTGCTCTGAAGACCCTTTTAACTGAAACATCCAAGGATTAACAGTCTGAACTGAGATAGAGAAAAGTTTTAAAATAAAACTTAACTTAGATAGGAGAAAAAACACTCAGAAAGTCTGAGGGAATGGAAAAAGAACTGTATAAACAATATCAGGAGTTGAAGAGCTCAAATTCCACAAAGGGACCCTAGGGATTAGTAAGAGAACAACAAGGTGTACATTTATTCTTTCTGAATGGAAAAGAAGAAAGACTAACATTAGATACCAGTCAGGAAGCTATGGATAGTAAAATGGTCAGGAAGCAATGATAAATCTGGATGCAGCAAAGATTATGGAAACAGGATCACCAGATTCACAGGGATCTGTTTCAGAATCAGCTGATAACAGAGCAAAAAACCACAGGGAAAAGTGCAAGACCCAAGAGAAAAATAGAATATGCAAGGAAGTTTAAAAACACCAAGAGGTACTAGATGACAGAGTAGACTTTTGCAGAGATTTACACTTCAGAAAGAAGTGTCATTTTTACTAGCACTTTGGTATGATCCTTTTTATACTAGAACAGAAATACAACATTTCTGAAGAACTTTGGACTAGGACATTTTTTTCCAAAAATTAGGAATGGCATCAATCAATAAAAGACAATCAAACAGATGCTTTTTAAAAACTGCTAATTATCATGTTTAATCATTAATACTTCAAAAGGTTTAAGACTATATCTCAATTTAGACATTGTAGTTTCATCATGTGTTGGATGGAACATTTTTTGCCCTTGCATGCTCTCCTCACTTCCTGATTTGTGGTAATCATAACTAGTTATAGCAGTTGAACTCGGCACTATGGTTAGCGTTAGCCACACTGTCTCCAAGCCACAACTGGAAGTCACAGTATGTATGAACATGTGAATTGATGACTAAGTTATACTTTGGGCGTGCCATCCAAAACCAGTCACAGACACAGAGAATATGGAATAAACTGGGTTCAGCTGGTAAAAGTTAACATATATTCACTAATAGGCAAAAAACCTTGCGGTTTAAGAATGTATCTATAGCCAACAGATATTTCTATCAAACTTTAAAAAGCAGGGGAACTGGGCAGCTACAGTGAATGCACCAGGGGAGCAGGAGATCTGACCTCCTCTCTGAGATATTGTACTGCCCTACAAATATGTCAAAATGCAAACACAATTTGGGTTGGTCTTTCACAGTCCAATCCACTTGCTGTGTAGCTTGGAAGAATTTGGTAACATGTGCCTCTGAGCATATGGCGAGTGGTGGCAATACCTGCAATCAGCCCAAATAACAGAAACAAGAGGGGGAAGGAGAGGATTGGAGGGGGAGGGGAGGGGCGAGAGGGAGGGGATAGAAGGGAGGGTGGGTTTGATCATTTGCATACTTTTTGAGTTCAATGGGATTTATTTCTGTGCAATCATGTTTAGATAGGTGAAACTGACCTGGGGGAGGGGAGGAGGAGGGGATGATATTGGGTGGGTGGGCACTGGGTAGAGGGGAAGCACCTTTCCTTTCCAAAAGAAAAACATTGTGAACAGTATCATTGCTTTTCAGCGTTTCCCTCACCTTTTTATTCTATAGCAGGGGCATGTAGCCTCCCACCCAAATTTAAACCAAAGCCGTCCCTGGCCACATCCACACCAGACCTTTATTTCACTTTGGACAGTCATGGCTTCTCTCAAAGAATCCTGGGAAGTGTAGTTAGTGAAGGATGCTGAGAATTGCTAGGAGATGCCTTGTTCCACACACAGAGCTTCAGTCAGAGTGGCTGACTGTTAAACCACTCTGGCCACTGGAGCTCTCACACGGGAATAAGAGTATCTCCTCAGCACTTCCCAGGATTTTTGGGGGGAAGCCAGGACTATCTAACGGTCTGGCATGGGTGTATCCTCCAGATTAGCCAAGCCAAGCAGCTGTGAGTCTGGCTGTTTAAACACTGACAGTTGGTTCTTACTGAACATGCCCAATGTTATCATTCAGCTTAATGTAAATGTTCTTAAATTAATTAAAATCAGGCAGGCATTTTTTTTAACTTTTAAACTGCAGAAGATGAAGGTCAGATTATGGGGCAAGGTCAGTAATAGGATTACAGGTACTCTGTGAACATGGCGGATTTTTAATTAATTTCAACAAATTATGAGAACTCTGACAGAAAAAAGTCCGAAAGGGGTCTGGGTTTTCCCCCTCTTTTTACACTATGAACTCTCGATTCTCTCTGACTGTTTTGTGTATTGCCATGACAATTTAGAGGGTTGTTAAGCAAGCGTTTCTGAGTTCAGGACTATACGTTTTGTAAGGTTTTGTTTTGAAATGAGTTTATGGGAAGCATCAGAATCGCATGGGGGTATTTTCAATTTAACATTGCGGAATGTGAAAAATCCACTCTTGCTGTAATATACAACCACTCTTGTGGCTGTATAATACAGAGAAAGGTATTGGAAAAATCTTTTAAAATGGAGGCAATAATATTGAAGTCAGTGAATAAAGGTGGAGCATTAGTAATTATGAACAGGAAAGGTATCACTATCAGCTAGGGAACATAGCATAACATGGGGCTCATAATGCAACTTTGAAAAAGAAATAATGATTCTTTTGGAGGAAGATATGAATCAAGGATTTCAGGAGTTTAATCCCAGACAGAAGAGCTTCACTCCATTCCAAGATTTACAAAAAATATACAACTAGTTCAAGGAAGTCTTAGAATATCTAAGTGTACTTTGATTTTAGAACTACTGTGATGAGTTCTGAAACCATTCATATCAAATATAGAGTTGTACACTTGAAAGATAATTGGATTTGTTAAATTTTGTAGACACTGTCGGGGCAGAAAACACAAATGTAACATTTTTAAATGGGATGCCATTGTGTATTAACATTCCACAAGCTGAAGCAATAATTGAGAATATATTACATCAGAGAGAAGGGGCTGAATCCAAAGATTCCCTACCTTCTGTTAGAGGGAGGGAATCTTTGGCAGTAATTCAAGGATTGTACCGGAAGTATTTGTATGCATATTAGTTGAAACAGAACTACAAGATCTAATTTAATGGACATATTAGTTGGCAAATTTCAGGAATGGGGTGCTGTTTTACATCAGAGTTGGCAGATCACTTCAATATCCAATTTTGGACAATATATATTTGGTTGTATTCAGAGTTCTATTATGTAAATGACAATGCTCCTTCTGTTTGCAGAAGGAATTCTGATCCTGCTGAAGCTCCCACTAGAGGAAAAAGAAGCACCTTTCACCAATTTCCCCTTCGCCATGCAGCTCCTATCACCTGTTCTGGAAGGTCCACCAAACTTCTGGATCAGACTTTTGGGGGCATAGGCGACTGTAGGAGGAAGATGGGTTCACTAAAAATCAAGCATACCCCACTTCATTTGCTGGAGTGTCCACTAAGTGGAATTCTGCTGAACTAAAGTCTGGACCCAACCTAATTAATACAAATAATTCCTTCAGACAATATGTTTATAGATAAAAGATAGCTCTAGGGTTTTTTTTCATTTTAACAGGGATACAGGAAGACTTTATTAAGTTTGGAACTTGAATTTAAAACACTAAAGCATTACATCTGATATAGCAGAAAGATGGGCAAACCAATCCAAACACGCCATTGTGCCAGGCTGAGGGAGGGTGTCCTTCCACCCAGCTCTTCCAGCTCAGCAGGCCTCCTGCTGGCTAAGAATGGAGTGGAAGTGGGGCTGAGCTGGCCTGGGATCCACTCCATCCTGAGCCAGTCTCACAGCCACTGTGCAAAAGTATCGGGCTTGTTGCTCCATAAAGCCCTTCCAGCAGTGTGTGAGAATTGGGACTGTGCCCTTATTTCTTAGATGTAGAATTGTGGTATGAGTGTAAAAACATGTCTAAGAATGTCGATTCTTTGTTAAAATAGAATAGTTCTCACAACATATATAAAAAAAATCTATAGTAGCCAACCAAAAGTTGAGACTAAGATACTAATAGCCTCACTTTCTTAAGGGCAAGCATTGTAGGGAAACAAGCATTTCCAAAAAATTTTGGTAAAGACTTTCCACAAAGCCAAAAATATAGATAGGTCCAGTCTTTTAAAATCAAGAAGGGAGAACAAATAATAATTAAATGGTTCTACCACTCTTCTATTACTTTTTACAATCCATCAAAACACAAGTAAAAAATCAGACCTTCTACGGCACTGTTCTTCAACCTTGGGTACCCAGATGTTGTTGGACTACAACTCCCATCACCCCTGGGTATTAACTAAGCTGTCTGGGCTTGATGGGAGTTGTAGTCCGGCAACATCTGGGGATCTAAGGTTGAAGAACAGTGTTCTATTTCTGGAGGTCAACAAAAACACCTTTCAGATATAGGAGGCAGCAGAACATAAGAGCATGTTAGTTGACTGTAGGATGAATAAAGATTGTTATACAATGTCTAACAACAAAGACAGAGGTAGAGTTCTGGGGAATTTTCCCTAAATTTAAAGAATAAGGGAAGCATATTACAACACAGCTGTTTTAAAGGCCAGGTTTGAGAACATTTTGAATATTGGTTAATTATTAACTTATGTGAAATTTGTGTCTCTTGCATAGAAGAGGTTCACTTTTAGTTAGCACTGCACAGGTTGCACTATTTCTAATGCAACCTTAACACGTAAGTAGGAAGTTATATATATGTATGTACCATCAAGATGCATTTATATTGTTGTAGAAAGAGGGTTTTATATAAAGTGTGTAATACATCTAAAGCTATATAAAACTGAAATGCTATTTTTATAATAATGCCATTAGACACAGAGTGAAACTTGCCCCAAGTTCAGAGAAAGGAACATAAGAAATAAATCTTCATGTCTTGCACTGACAAGGGCTTGCCCTAGTTAAGGATATATTCATTATGTCTATTCATCATTCATTCATGATAAATGACAGTGTATGGAAATATAAGAGTTCACATGATATGAAGAAAGGTATCTAAACAACTTGGGTGAAAGATTTTTAGCTATCCCGGTTTCTCAAGGAATTTCTAGTACTTATATAAATTTGTGATATGCTATTACTAACCAATGCAGAACTCAGGGATGAAACATATCTGGTATTTTTGTAATCACTCCTCATTTAATCCATTCTAGCTATTGTAAAGATGTTCTAAGAAATGGGGAAATATTTATAGCAAGAGTTTAGATGAACTTTAAAAAAAAACTTTTCAGTGATTCAATGGTATAAATTTGTGACTTTTAATGATGTGATTTTTTCCTTTCAATTCTCTTTAGCATTTGATTTTTAATTATTATTATTATTATTGTTATTAATGATATTTATTAGTTGCTTTTTTTCCAAAATGGAACTCAAAGTGACTTACAAAAAAAAAGAAAAAAAGAAATTGTGCTCAAAGTAGCTTACAACAAAAGCAAACAACAATTACAAAAACAATTTCATAATAAAATACAACAGCAGTAGTAAAACAATAACAAATGTCACAGCAAACACAAAAACATTTTCAATACTGTAAGTATAACATTACATTCTTTAGCAGGCCACATTACACCTCTTGGCAATATGGCAAAAATAAAAGGAAATTAAGACAGTTTCAGCTTTGCTCCTAGAAACACCCCACCCGTGATGTTACTTGCAGTCTCGCTCCTGCAGCCACTTCTTGCAAGCCCTCCAAAGGCCGGAGGTAGTGGGGTAGCTGGAAACACCACGTTCATGATTTTATGCATGGTAGCTCAGACAAGTCCCATCATCTTCCAGAGAACTTGCCATGTTGATAAAATTGCAACCTCAACCCCCTTTTTAATATCATTGTTAAAGGCGTGGGGGTGAAGAGATGCTTGCTTCAATACGGCTTTTGCAGGTGTTCGTTTCCATTGGCTCCTTACTTCTCCTGGAGCCGGCACACCTGCTCCACGCTGAGGCTGTAGCTCTCCCGCACACCGAAGCGGAGTACTATTAGTCTGTTTACATGTTCAGAATTGTGAAACTTCTTAGTCCACTTATCATAGATAATAACTCCCACTTGGCAAGTGGTACAGATTGGGCTATTCCATTTCTGAACTCACAGGGATGCCTCAGACAAGGGAGATATGGGAGCTAGATGTCTTGATGCTAGATGTTGGTTCATAAACAGGGTGTCTGTAAGGTGCTGATGAAACAGGAGTAGCAGTTGTGTTTTGTTATTAAGGCACTTCATGATTGGAATGTCTTTAGTTGCCATTTAAATTGTTCGTATAAATCTCTCAGCCGCTCCAGGATCTTCGAATCTGGTTATTATGTTTGACATGCAGTACAGCTGGATATCTGGCCACTTTTTTGCTTGTTGAAATTTCTTGTGCTTGCCCACAATTGCTTTAGGGAAATCTTGGAAGAAGATGGGGTGTTGGTCCGGGCCCCAGTGCAGTGGGCTCTTGTTGCTTGCTTTTTGGAGCAGGTCTTCTTTTGTAGCAGTTTTAATGTGATGGCCCTGGGGGATGCTCCCCACGACTGCTCACTCAAGTCTCTGTTTGGTAGTTCTCCAGTAGGTTTAAGGACTCTATGAGTCACAAATTCAGTCACATTTCTACTTTCAGAATGTTCTTTAATATTAAGCAATCTCAGATTATTCCATCTGGAGTGGTTTTCCAAGGAAATATTTTTTTCTCTCAGTATTGCCACCTGTCTCTGGCTGTTTTGGAGGTTAGCCTCAGTTGCCCTGTTCCAATCTTCCAGGTCAGATATACGGTTTTCTGCACTTATAATTCGATCATATCTGCGCCCCAGGGATGCTCTGAGTTCTTCCATCTCTTGCCTTATCGCACTTTGCCCCTCTTTCAGAGCTTTAGTGCCTCTAACTACACCTTTTATTTTCTCAGGGTCCGCAGCTACTGTCTTAAGGAACTGAAGCACAGCATGTGGGTTTAATGAATCTAGCATTTGCTCCTAGGTTGCATTAGCATACACATAAAATTATGAATGGATTTGCAAGCAATCAGATATGAACATTCCTCTCCCTGCTTACCTTACTATCTTTCAGGAAAAGTGCTAACATTTCTTCTCTCCCATAACGATAATCTGCTAATTTATACTTTGGCAAAGCTGGAGAGAGTGGAGGTGATGTCACACTTCCACCACTAGACAGAGCTCGCAGCCTATAGGGGAACAAATAAAGAAGGGAAAATTAAGACAACCGGTTATTTTATACTTGTACTCTCCTGTGAGAACAATGGGCCTTCAGGCTACAGTGATGTCAAACAGAAAACCTTTACTAGCATACAGTATAGCAGTAGCTAAGAAAAACTATTTTAACATAGCTTTAGCTGAAAATCATTATTATTTCCAAAAGACTCTTCACTTCACATAGCTTTAACGTGAAGTTCATATACAAGGAATCAAACAGTTATGATAATTGGTTTTGTTCCACTATAACAGATGGTCTGAATTAGTTCTAGTACAGCCCAATACAAATAAACAGGTCACAATACCATTCACATTATGATTAGAAGTTACACATGTATTAAGGTGATTATCTACACTGTGATATTGCAGGCTTGGCACCAGCACTGAATTCCATGTGCCCCAGAGGGACCACTGCTGCTGATGCCAACACGTTTTACTTTTTCTAAGGCCTGGCACTGAGAGAAGCACCGAGCTATAAGGTGAAGCTGCTGCCATCTTACTTTGCCCCCAAACACCTCTGGGTCCTGTACTCAAGACAACATCACTCTGCAATGCTACATCAGGACCCAGAGGAATTAAGATGGCAGTGGCTCCAATCACACAGCCCAGCACTCCTCCTCTGATGGGTGGTGCTACCAGGAGTTGCTATCATCTCAGGTTTCTGCCACGGCTGCTCTCATCAGTGGTCTTGCTGCCAGTCCTCACCACTCAACCTCTCAGGGCCAGGCAAACTGCCACTACTTTGGTTCCACAGTCAGCCATGTCGCTTGTTTCCCAGAAAGATAACTAGGGGGGCCCATAAGCACAGCCTCAGGAGGAGAGGCCCGAAGGCTGCTTGCTCAGGGCATCCTCAAATTTGGCACTAGTCGTATAATACTGTATCTTGTTCTTAATATTCTATGGTTAAATATACTCAAAAGAAAAGTCTACAGTCTGAAGAGGAAGTTGTAACGGTAAGTAGAAGAAACTCAAGGACCCAAATTCAAGAATTATGAAACTAGCTCTGTCAGCCCAATGGAGCTTTATACTTGCTTTTCCACCAACAGCATTTCTACAGCCATGCTGCATGACAAACTGCTTCTGGAAGTGAAGTGAGTTTCATAAGAACTTTGTGATATGGCATGAGAATGTCAGCTGTTCAAAGTAAAAACTTCTACTCAGTCAGCAAAAGATTTTGCCTAAGACTAAGTAACATAGAGCAGTATGTTGCTAGGTATTGACAAATGTAATATACTGGTAAACATAATGGCACATTTGAAGTTTTAAATATATTTCCCCATTCTTTGCTCATTCACTGTCCATCTACATGTTTTCAAACTCCTTCTCCCTAATCTCTTGAAGCTACTTACTTCAGAACCTAGCTCTGGACACTGGGAGGCTACTGTACTCTGCACTAGAAGGGACCCTAACTACCACAGATGAGCCTATCATAGAATTCACTGTTTAGTAAAGAACTATGCATACTGACCCTCAGGGTCAAAGTTTAAAGTGAAAAGCTTTCAACAACATCTTTTAAACGTTACAGAGACTAGCTGAGCATGCAAGAAGCATTCCACAGTGCATAGAAATGCTATCTTCTTCCCTTCCTTTACCAAACTGTTTACCTTCACAGCCTGCACTACAGTGGGTTGCAGCATTAAAGCAGCAGGCCTCCATCCTGCCTGCTGCTTCCTAACCCTTGAAGAAAGCAGGATATAGAGGACTGGACAAATCCAACATGTATAAAAATCATGCCATGTATTATGCATTCCTTATTCATTCTGATTCTACACGTGACACCACTCTTATTTTGAATTGGTAAACTGAATTACCAATTACCAAGAGTGAAGTGATCTGCTCTGGTTTAACAGGAGGCTTTCAAACAATGGTTCAGGCTTTTGAAAAAAAAGTTTCAATGTGGTTTTCATTTCAAGGTTAGTTTGATTCCATGTCACATACATAAGAACATGAATTTTCTAAGGTTTGGTTTTATTCTAGTTTAATCTAACATTTTATTCACACAATCCTCCAAACAATGGTTTGGAGAACTAAGAATGGGCTTTTGTGTCCCCACCTCATAAATAGATTCCATCCTCCATTTCAAAGTTGCTCTAACCACAGTTTCCCATAATGTATAAATTGGGCAATTATGATTAGCACACGATACAATAGGTATGAGTGTTATATCTCAATGGCCACATTTGGATGTTATGCTAAGCCTGCGATGTAAACTAGTCTTGAGCTCATGTTAGGCGAAAGTGTTTGGTTTTGAAGCCAAGCCCCTTTGCAGTTTAGCATTTAACCAAAACCTGTGGTTAATGTTAACTATGGTTTATTTAAACAAGCTAGCTTCATAACCAATGATTTCAAGTTGGTTTCTTTTAAACAAATCATAAGTTAACAAACACAGTTCATCAGTCCAGATGACCCAACAAGCCATGACTAAGCAAAGTGGAAGCAAACATAAATACAGCTTCATTTATATTACGTGCTTTATATTTTGATGAGCCCAGATGTCAGAGCATCTCCAAGAACAGCACTTTCAGATTAAGGCCATCATGGCTCCTATATGTAACAACTGGTGACTAAGAATGGTGATTTGTATACTGTATAAAGTGCATATTGTAGTTTAATATATACATAAGTAAGATGAAGCTGTTGTTTTAAAAGGTAGCTTAAAAGTCTAGCATTTGCACAGACTACCTTATTACCATCTGAAGCTGAATCTCTTTACAGGTAATTCAATGAAAGCTATGAGAGCCAGCAATCAAAAAGTTCCTCTGAAATATTACAATAACTATATAATTTTAAAATCAAAGCTTCTCTCATATGACTGTTCAGATGTTCTATCTTTGCTGCTATTCAGGAGAATTCAAAGCATTTCAGCTAACAATTTGGAATTATCTCTTATTAGTTTGCTGCCACCCTTTGGTAGTTGTTTTCATGACATATAAATAAACTACTCATCTAAGTAACCTTCCACTTTTACATGAACTAACAATCTGAAAAAAATAATCATGATTGAAAGGTATCAAATGTATCAAAACAATAACCTCTGAACCTCTAAAGCAGAAGTGAGGAACCTCAGACCCAGGAACCAAATGTGGCCCTCCAAGCCTCCTATCTGGACCACAGGACTTTCTCACTGTCCTCCTAGGTGACACATCCCACTTGGCCTGCTCCATGCCTTCCTCAAGTGCCTTGAACTGTAATGATGCCTCTTGTTTGCTTACCTGAATGGAGTACAGAGAGATGTTCATTTAGGAACCTTTAGCTTTTGTATACCTGAAATGTAGCCTACTATACAAAGGTAAGTTGCTCACCTACTTTTTGTCTTTGGCTTTGCCCACCATTAGTATGCAGCCCCTGAATGTTGCCCACAAAGTAATGTGGCCTTCAAGTGGAAAAAGGTTCCCCACTTCTGCTCAAAACAGTTATTCTCTGTTTTGCCACCAGATTATTTTTATTGCCCAGCCAAAAACACACATTTAAAATTTTCTATTATGTATATGAGATGAAAATAACAGATTTTAATAAGATAAAATTTATTGAAGCAATGTAGTGTATTTGCTTTAGCCCAATAAAGATTAAATATCATTTTATATTGATTTGCTCTATAATTGGAGTGCATTTATTGAAATCTAATGACAGAACTACACATTACACATAGTTCTTTTGGGGGTCTGTTGTTGATTATACAGCCAACTGAGGCTGCAGTTTGAAGTGGAGGAGAGATGGGACAAGAAGCTTCTTAACACCGTTCCACTTGTGCTATTTGCCTACTGAGAACTGTCCCTCAAGTTACCTTCGCTCCTGGTGAGGAAAAGATAGGAATACCTATACTTCCCCCAGAGGGTGGGAAAGCAGCAGAGGGACAAGGGCAATTTTCAGTGGAAAGTGATTGAAAGAGAAATAGTTAAGAAGTCCCCCTCCCCCCTCCTTCCTTTCTGCCAGTCTTCCTCTTCAGATTGCCACCTCCACAATGCTCTATATAAATATAAAAACAATGAAGCATAAATGCATAGAAGCCCTGAGTGCTTGGAAACGTCCTTATTTCCAAGTAAAAACAAGGAATAGTAATGTAATGGTGACTTCACAACAGCAGTGGCAGCTTTTGCTTTGCATTTTCTTTGCTCAAGGAACTCTCTCATTGATGGGAGGGGGAATAGGCAATATTTGCCAATAGCTGCTTCTCTCTGCAGCCCTCTATGTCATACCCCCCAAAAAACTGGTTTTCATTGGTACAAATTTAATGCTAGGAAGGGAGGTGAGAAAAGGAGGGAGGAGGAAGGACCATAGATTCCCAAGGCTGATTCCTGATTTTCAAATAACGGTTTGCAGGAAGCTGGCATTATGTCTGTACCAGGATTAAGTAATTATTAATAACACAAGGATGAGAATAGAAGAAAAATATCCTGTTGAACTGTGAAGTATTTATCTTTTGGCAACTCAGCCTTGAAACATATATTTAATTAAAATACCGTTCTAGGAGATTTACATATGAACTATGGTATTCCCTGATAAAGAACTTTTACCCATAAGTACTTCTAATATCAACAATATTTTTATTGTAAGAAATGGCAATCTTTAATTGGATCAGCAAAGGAGATCCTTTCCCATTCTGTCCCAGGACTCATACTAGATGATAAGCATAAGCCAAAAGACAATTAATAACTACCACACAGTCAAAGCCATGGACCCATTTTTGGTAACAAGGTCTTATTTCAATAAGGGCACGTTTAAGTGGTCCACATATAATGTACAAGACAGCAGGAAACTCACTACAATAACACATCCATCCCACATATCACTACCCCATCCTATGGTCTATACTATGGTCTCCTTAATCGTAACTCTTGTGTGGCTGGTGAGATCTTCTCGCAAATCCCACAACAAAAAATTAGAGATGAGCTTGCAGTATCCCCTAATTTGGATGAAGTCAGTAAAGCAGTCAATCAAATGAAGAGTAACAAAGCTAGTAGACCTGATGGGATTCCTGCTGAAGTCTTTAAAGAAGGTGGGCCTGAACTTACACAACAACTTCACAAGCTCATCGAAAAAATCTGGATGAGAGAGGAGATCCCGGAAGGCCTTAGGGATGCCATAATTATCACTTTTCAAGAAGGGTGATAAAACAGATTGTGGGAACTACCGAGGCATCTCTCTTCAAGCTATGCAAGGATCCTCACAAATTGCCTCCTACCTATCTCAGAAGACATCCTCCCTGAATCCCAAAATGGTTTCTGCCCTTCCAGGGGGACAATGGACATGATCTTCACTGCACGACAGCTTCAAGAAAAATGCAGGGAGCAAACCCGACCTCTGTATATGGTGTTTATTGATCTGACTAAGGCCTTTGATACTGTAAATCGAACTGCTCTCTGGACCATCCTTCTGAAAATTGGATGCCCTGATAAATTTGTGAATATTTTGAGACTCCTCCATGACAACATGACGACGACAATTTTGGATAACAATGGCTCTCAAAGTGGGATCAGGTGTCAAACAGGGATGTGTCATTGCTCTGACCTTATTTGCTATTTTCATTGCCATGATTCTACACCTTGTTGAGGGAAAACTTCTCACTGGTGTGGAAATCACATATCGAACAGATGGAAAGCTTTTTAATCTCAGTAGGCTGAAAGCAAAAACTAAGGTAATTACAACCTCTCTTGTAGAACTTCAGTATGATAACGTAGTCTCTACACATTTAGAGGAAGATCTTCAAACTATCCTAAATGTCTTTGCAGAAGCATATGAAAAGTTTGGCCTCTCGCTTAACATCAAAAAAACCAAAGCGCTTCATCAGCAGGTGCGAACCAATCCCTCTGTAGCACCATCAATCCAGCTTAATGGTGCGACGCTGGAGAATGTTGATCACTTTTCTTGGCAGCCATCTCTCTGTAAAAGCTGACATTGATGTTGAAATTCAGCATAATCTGAGCTCTGCAAGTGCCGCATTCTTCCAAATGAAGCGTAGAGTGTTCGAGGATCGGGATATTCACAGGGAGCCCAAAATGCTTATTTACAAAGCCATTGTACTACCGACCTTACTGTATGCCTGTGAAACATGGACCATCTATAAACGCCACTCCCAACTTCTTGAAAGATTCCACTAACTTTGCCTCCAGAAAATTCTGCAAATTACTTGGGAAGATAGGCGGACTAATGTTAGTGTATTGGAAGAAGCAAAGACGACCAGTGTTGAAACAATCATCCTCCAACATCAACTTTGCTGGACCGGCCATGTTGTTTGAATGCCTGATCACCGTCTTCCAAAGCAGCTATTTTACTCCCAACTTAAGGATGGAAAACGGAATATTGGTGGACAGCAAAGGAGGTTTAAAGATGTTCTTAATGCATCGGCCATGTTGTTTGAATGCCTGATCACCGTCTTCCAAAGAAGCTATTTTACTCCCAACTTAAGGATGGAAAACGGAATATTGGTGGACAGCAAAGGAGGTTTAAAGATGTTCTTAATGCGAATCTAAAAAAATGTAACATGAGCATCAAGAACTAGGAAGCTTTGGCCCATGAGCATCCCAATTGGAGGTTGGCCATTATCAAAGGTGCTATGGACTTTGAAGAAGCACGAGTACAGGGTGAATGGGACAAACAAGATAAGCAGAAGGCACGTCAAGCAAATCCTCATTATGACCATCTTCCATCTGGAAACCTATGTCCTCACTGTGGGAGGCTGTGTGGATCCAGAATTGGCCTCCACAGTCACTTATGAACTCACTATTAAAGACCTTACCCTGGAAGACAATCTTACTCAGCCACGAGTGATCGCCAATGAAAAAAGAAACTATGGCCACAGGAAGAGCGACAATAAGCAGCGAAAGTATGTTGAGTATCTTATCGTGTCACACTATCTCCTGGTAGGAACAGAAGTAATTTTGTCTATAGACCCCAATGCTCATTCAACGTTTCTCTCCCTCAGTGTTATTCTATGACTTATTCTACTATAAATATCCTAACGACATTCAGGATTTCTTCAGCATAGTGGTGGGCTATAACTAACCAGCTGTCATGAAAAAGTTAGTTCCAATATTCTTCCCGCTCAAGCCCTGAAGCGATGCATTCATAAGCAAGCTTTTACCAAAATCATTATCAAATCAAAATCTCTTAAGACACCGACATTATAGGGGACTCACCATTCAGGCCCAAAGTTAAGCGTCTGGGTTTCTGCTGCCATTTTTTAAAGTATTAACCTGAAAAAGAAAGGCAAGCTCATGAATCAGTAAGCTCATATCAACACATGAAAAGCTGAAGCTAGATGCCCCAATCCAGACATTCCCAACTGCATCAGGACTCAGAGCCAACTGTCTCCCTGCTGATAGGATGGGAAAAAGTAGGTTCCTACAATTCTTTTTCCCCACCTGGAAGGAATGGAGTGAGGAGCCATGCTCTCAGATCTGAAGAATCCCCTGTCCATATGGGACAGCAGAGCTGCTGGATTTGTGTTACAGCCCTATTTCTACAGCAAGTTCTTGAAACACAGCAAGAGCAGCCCATGCACAGAAACCACTTTCCATGCAAAGAACACCTCTCACTGGCTAAAGACCAATCTTTCAACTTCTAATAAGCAATGAACATAATTATTTTAAAAGACCTGTCACAAGTTCAGTAAAATCCAGTATTATTACCAGGGTCCACAATTGTTGACTTACTAGCCAGAAATAATTTGTGTTCACCACCTACTCGTCCCCTCCATCAAGTCTTCTATGTGTGCCAGAGAACTTGAAGGAGGGAAAGGTCACATAAGGTGCTGGGCTTTGGAGCAAGCAGAAGCAGCAAGTCTCTCACCTGATTTCTTCTTTCTTCAAAGCTCAGCAGAGTGATATAAGAAAACCCACCCCAATTCAGAAGATGGAAGGAGGACTTTCTGATGTTGCTATGTTGTGAAAGGGCCCTTGGCAAATGAATATGTGCAGTCTTCAATATTACAAATAAACTTCAAAAATAATTATATTTTGATATTATATATGTCTAATAAATAGCCACTCATGTGGCAGCTTGCAATAAGAACGGCCTCCAGGCAACCATACAAAGGAAACCTATGGAACTGAAATAGAGTTGCTCTTTCCTTCAAGTCAATTATGTGCCACAAATGACTAACATAAGAATATGTGGGTAGTAACTTATCAGAGAGACAGAAGCAGTGTGACTATTTTGCTGAAAGATGAAAACTATGTTGCAAAGCTACCAACTAACCATCTTCAGAGAAGCTACATGGTTGGGGTTGTGTTGTTTTTTTCTTGGAAGTAACAATGCTCTATTAAACACTATAATTCATTTTTACATAGCATGCACTCCACTCTCATGTTCAAAGATTATGAATGTTGTCAATTACTTTGGAAAGTTTTCACACTTTGAACTTTAATGACTTAGAACTTGCCAAAAGTGAATAAACACAACCAAATATATATTGGGTTGGATCTACAGAAGTGTGAATGGAACTCTACTCATGCAGTGGGGCCTTCCTACCTATCCTAGAATAATAGAATATAGCAGAGTTGGAAGGAGCCTAAAAGGCCATCGAATCCAGCCCCTTGCTCAATGCAGGAAATCCTCTCATATTGGAGCCCCTTGTATCAACTGAAGAGCTGCTCCCAGTGTTTGGGATATGTTCTGGAATTGTGTGAAATGTGTATAGACGGCTGCAGGAGGGGAAATGCGGGAGCTGGAATATGTTCTACTTGTGCAAGGGACTCTGAACAGCAAGTATTTTCCTGTGTTCCTGTTAGTTCACCCAGTATGTCCACCCAATAACTGCAACTTCAGGCAATTACTTGCACATAAGAGAACAGCACCACAAATAATTTGATATCTCAGATTTTTCCCTGTCTTTAAGTGGTGTTTTTCCCCAGCCATTCTTCCTTGGCCACATCCTTCCCAACTCATGGTTCCACCTGTTTCTTTTACTCCCTTCTTTTCAGGCTAGTGACTATTCTGTCCTACTTTCTTTAACAATCCTAACTCTTGGGCACCACCCTGCCTGCCCAGTAATCCTGTCTCGACCACTTTTCTGGCAAGAGCATGCAGCCTATTTGTCCTTAGTCCTGGTGTCAATTTTTTCCAGAGTCATCACCCTACTATTACACCTTTTCTAAAACTTCCTGTTTACTCTCTCCTCTTTTCCTCAAGCTTGACTCTTCCACCTGCCCTTCTCTAATGTTTCCATTTCTCAGCCCAATGCCTACTCTATCCATTTCTTCAGACACTCTACCTCAAAAAAGATTAGAGACAAGCAGCTCAATTTCCTAGAATCTCTTCTCATTCATCTGGGCCTGTCTTACAGTTCTTGTTCCCCAGGCTTGTGTGAGGCTTTAAGCACAGCCAAATGAAAAAAGTTTCCCTCACAGAAGCTTGGCTGCAAACATCCTATTGCTGATAGCTTCATTTTCTAAGTAGCAGTAGCAACATCCATGAACATTTTGTGATTTCATCTTCTCAAATGATGACTGTCAAGAGTTTTATCATGAAACTCTGCACCTTATTTGCAATACAGAAAGTTGTTCCATTTCAGACAAGACAAGACATCTAGAACAAAATCAAAAGAAGAGAAAAACCAAGGAAAGTTCAAGTTCAGCAGAAAACTATAGCAGCTCAAATATGCAAACCAAAATTATTCCACTCTTACATCAATCACAAAAGGCTACAGCTCTTCACATGATAAGGTACTTCTGAAGACAGGCTGAAAGAACCATCTTCAACAAAGAACCATCTTCAACTACCTCCACAAAAAGGTACAGACTCACACTTATTACACTTCAAATACCTCAAAATATCATTATCTACTTTTAGTATCTGCCCCAGAACTAGCCCGAAAGCTTTTGTCATTAGCCAAGTAACAGAACATGAATGCTATTTAAGACTACAATCTTATACCCAATGACCTGGGAGTAAGCCCAATTATTTACCCGCCCTTCACAGTAAGACCCCAGGATGGTTACAACAATATAACCATACAATTATAAAAACAAGTAAAACAGTTCCTTTTAAATCTCAGTTCCATTAATCTTTATAGGGCTAAAGTTTGAAGAGTCATACAGAGGATTCCCCTGTAATTGTCTCTCACTGCCAAGAGATATATGAACCATCTTTACAAAAATGTTAATCGTTGATAGAAGACTTAAACGTCCATTGCATGTTTTATGCCACTAATCTGGATACTACATGGCTCAGCAAAGATGTATGCTATAGAGTGAATGTATTCGACTTCCCAGGAGGATCCCTACGCCTGTGCAGCCTCTGAGACGAGCTACGTCTTGGATGAAACTTTTCCAGTTTAAATTCAGTCAGAAGGCTCTTTTCTGACTGGGAATAATTTCTTCCGGTTAAAGAAGAAACGTGAGATTTCCTACATAGCTTTGTTTTGATTGTTGGAGTCTGGAATTCGTCAGAATTGACTGTCTTCCAGCAGCTCAGACAGAGCGAGGATTTTTATGCTAGCTCAGCTGGATAAGTGACCCGTTTTTTTATACGGATTAACAGGCAAACATCCTCCTGTCTACATTCATCATTTTCTTACCTATACAGCTAAAGAGATTTGTCAAAGTAACAGCAATTGAGATAATCTAGGTGAGGTAAGGCTTTCCTTTTTTTATTCACGGAACTAAGGGGGAAGAAAATATAAATAGCTTATCTTTTTTTTTTTATTGCAAAAAGCTGACATGGAAAATAGCATTCTAAAGATTAAATGGATGAGAGATTTCTGATTGAAAGAGATAAGAAATCTTTTTGATTTATTGGCTGGGACTATTTTTTTTTATCTACTTTTTTTTTTTTTTTTGACGAATCTGCTCATTCTCTCTGCTATTAGCTATTTCGACGCTGTGAACTAAAGCCGTTCTTACACTTCTGGGCAGATAAGAGATAAGGGCTGTCTAGCGTGTGACGTTAGTTTGCTGGAAAGATTAACCCCTTTGTAACTGGTTAAAGAAATAAGCTGCTCTCTGTTTGGGACATTGAAAATTGAAGGAGTTTTGTTCCTTTGGTTTTAAGAATGACAATTAAGAAGATCATGGATGTACAAGAAGGGACTTTATTTCTAGACATGCTTCAGAAAATAATGAATGGGATTAACTCAATAAAACAAGAACTGAGAAATAATAGACAAGCGTGGAGAATTGAATTTCACGAAATGAGACAGGAGCTGAAAGAAACTCAGGATTCTATGAGAAAGGAGAATAAAGATAGATCTGGAAAACAAAAAAAGGATGAAAGAGAAATTAAAGGCAAGGTTCAAACTATGGAGATTGGCTTAATTATGGACATGAAAAAAGATTTGGATTTCCTGGCTGTGATGGATCCTGGAGACAAATATTATAGTTTGGAATTCAGCGCTGTCCTTGAAGGAATTGAAGAGATTGGAGATAAAGATATTATCGGTTCAAGAAAATTTTTGGACTGGAAGGATTTGATGGAACTTGAAATGGAGAAAGTTAACAGAATTAATCCCTGTTTTGTGTCAATGGAAAAACCTTCAAGAGATGTACTAGTGTATCATGTGGAAAAGAGGAACAGAGATGCGGCTTTGCAACAATACTTCAGTGATACGTTTGGATTTGATGGCAAGAAAATATCTGTGATGGAGGAAATTCCTATCAGACTTTTATTATATGACTATGACAGCAAGATTTTTGGGTGCGTAAAGATGGAAGATGGACCCAATATGGATAATGACAGAAGAGCGATTTAAAATTACTGGACTTAGTAGATTTGATGAGTTGGATTAATTGGCATGTTTATTTAGAAAAAAAATTGACTGACATATATCTCAAGGATTGGAAACTTCTCTTTGACTTTTTGTGGAAGATTAAAATGATATGATGTTAATGAGATTTGAAACCAACTAAGATAACCGCTGGAGGAAGGTGATTTTATAATCTATTAAGAGATAGGTTTGTTATATATTATAGATTTATAGCTGAACTATGACAAATCGGAAGTCAATATTCTTTCTTTTTTATATATATATATATTTTTCTTTCTTTTTGTATTGTACTAGTTATTGATTTGTGTTGTTTTCTTTTTGTATTGTTTTGGTTTTGAAAATTGGAATAAAAATTAATTAAAAAAAATAGAGTGAATGTATTCAAATCAAAGCAAAACTATAACTGCATCACAGAACAGAAAAAGAGGCATGAGGCTGCTGTATGATACTGATTTTGCAAGCATTAATGCCAACCAACCTTAACAACTGCTGTATCAAGATGGATTCATTAAAATCACAGCAATTTAAGTCATTATTATTTTTAAGGCTAATTTAAAGTTTCCCATTAACACTTTATATATTTCCTAAACAATGGTGTAAATGTGACCACGAGAGCATGTGACTGAATAAGAGTATTATTTACACTGTTGTTTCACTCTTAAAACCAGGCCTGGGATATCTTTGTCATGAACCACTTCAGACAGACCACAAATTTCAAATCCCTGGATTAAGCTGGAGAGTCACTGTCACCTTATCCACCTCAAAAAGTGGTAACTGGTGGCCACTGGGACTGGCGGGGCAGAAGACGGGGAGCCCAGCAGTAGGTGGAACCACAGGCAGAGCCAACAAACGCTACCTTTGTCCCCATCCTCCTGTTGGCTAAGTTCTACAAGGGCAACACTGAGACCAAGGAGGAGGAAGTGGACAGGCAGTGTCACCTGCTGGACTGGCTTTCATTTGCCACTGAAAGAGCCAGAGAACAAACCAGACATCCAAGGCATCAAGCACCTTGAGCAGGGAGAAAAGATGTAACACTTCCTGTGTAAGCATTTTCAGCTTTCTTGGTTACTAAAACATTGGAGCCAAATATCTCAAAAACTGCCTGAAAGTTACAGACTAGCATCATCTGGTTTTGCCATCTGCGCATAAAGGAGGAAGAGCTCTGGTGCTGAATACAACAATCTCTGAGACCTGACTCAAATTGGCTTCCTTATGGCTTGGTGCCAGAATGAATGCCAGGTTTCCCCTTCAAAGAAGAATTCACCATTCCTGCTGCCAAGTATCATTTACTATACATGTGACAGTTTATCATATCATGGCAGCTAAGGAACCCGAGCGAGAGAGCGAGAGGTGAACGAGAGGGGCAGAGCGCGGGGGAAGAGGGCGACGCGCAACGTGCTCGCCAGGATGCCTCGTGGCTTCAGCAGCAAAAATGTGTTTTGTTTCCATGCCAAAGCTGATCCATCCGTGAACTGTTTCATGGCCTCTGCTGAGCGACTAACTGCCCTTGCCCACTCCAGTAGCCACCATGCTATCAGGCTACCTGCTTCCATTCCAGCTGGTCATGATAAGAACTGTAATTTAAGAACTGGTGCCTGAATGTGCTTTTTTCCTTGTTCTTCCCTGTCCCTTTTCCCTCATGTGTCATGCATTTTATATTGTTAGCCTAAGAGCAGGTATTTAATAGTAGTATACCTTATTGCAAAGCTGAAGGCCATCGCATAACCAACACACAATCCTTTTTGAAAGAATAAACACCAATAATAAATATAAAACTAAAATTCCAATACAATCCATTTAAAATTAGCAAGACAATAAAACTTAATGGCCAGGGACCACAATCGAAATTCATTAAATGCTAAAAGACCTGGTCTGCGCGAGAATAAAATAACCACCCGGAGTCCCCTCAACAATCAATAACTGAATATATTTTGCACAGATTTTTTGGGCTGCCAGTGCGAAAAGGGACACCCTATGCGTTATAAAGGAGTCTATGTCTGACATCAGATAGTGTATTTTTTCATAGTCTAGAGCCAGGTGCGAGCGTGACAACAGCCCTTTCAAGTACTTTGCATGAGGGTGCGAATAAATGGGGCAGGTCAACAGATAATGAGGTAGATCTTCTACCTCCAGAACTCCACAAATGCAAAGTCGCTGGGACCATGGCATCTGAGAGTGGCGGCCATCCCTCACCACGTTTGGCATGGTGTTAAAACGAAGTGCCGTGAATGCCTGCCTAAGGTTTACAGGGATAGGCTGGGCCAGGTATGTTGCTCTGGCATGATCGTGCTTAAAAACCCAGTACCATTTGGAGAATTTAGAATTAATTATAGTCAATCTATCTAAGTAGGCACAGTGTTGATAAATTGCATCACGAAGACTCATTTTGTTAGTTAAAGAGAAGAGGGCCTGTGGCAAGATGTGGTAGAGTTGCTATAGACTATCAATTTGTGCGTTCCACGATCCAACACATGTGGCCTGGCCAAAACATAGGTTGAGTATTAGCTTGGCTGGTGTGTCATTTATAGATCTCCAGAAGTTAATAAGGGTACAGTGTATACAGGCTCTGAGCGGTGGAAGGCCCATCTCTGCTTGTAGCAGCGCCGCTGGGGTGCCTGGAGGCAAAGACAGAAGTCTTCTCAGGAAGCTATTTTGTATAACCTCTAAACTGGCAATATGGGTTTCTTCCCAGCCCCACACCGCCACACCATACGTGATCTGAGGAATAACCTTACTTCAAAAAAATTTTTTAGGGCAGGATCAATTAAGTTGCCACCTGCAGTGCGATAGAATCTAAGTATGGCCCCGCTTGTTCTTAGTGCTGACGCTTTGGTTCTTTCTATATGCTTTTTCCAAGAAAGGTTGTCTGAAAAATATATGCCCAGGTATTTGAAGACTCAGCATTGTTCCAGTTGGTAACCGGCTATTGACCATTTATAGTTAAGATGCCTTTTACCGAAGACCAATACCTTTGTCTTACCATAGTTGATCTGCAAATTTTCTTTAGCACAATAGTCATCAAGTCTCTGTAATAACCTCCTTAAACCATTGCGTGTGATAGAGAGTAAAATCATATCGTCTGCATATAGGAGTATAGAGATTTTCCTACTTCCAATGGAGAAAGGAAAGAAGGCTGGACCAGATAGCTCAGGAACTATACCGTTCAGGTAAAGATTAAAAAGTAGGGGGGCCAAAAGACATCCCTGTTTTACTCCTTTATTTACAGCAATGGGATCTGTTAATGAGCCAGAAATTCCTACCCTTACCCAGGCATTAGTGTTGGAGTGGAGTTCTCTTAGCAAAAACAAGAGACGACTATCAATATTAGAGTTGGCCACCTTAGTCCACAAAAGATTTCTATCTATGGAATCAAATGCTGCTGCCAGGTCAACAAATGCAACATATAAATGTTTAGTGGGCCCAGCAATGCATTGTTTAGCTAAGTAGTAAAGAGTCAGGCAGTGATCGATGGGGCTCATGCCTTTCCTAAACCCAGCTTCTTCCGGGAAGATAATTTGATTTTCAAATTCCCAGTCCTCTAGCTTGTGTAGGAGATATATACTGTAAAGCTTAGCGCCAATGTTTAGGAGGCTAATTGGACGGTAGTTCATAGGGTCCCGCTTGTCTCCGTGTTTGTAGACAGGGAGGACTATGCTCTGCCTCCAACCTTCTGGGAGGACACCGGGACGATTAATTTGAGTAAATAACATAGCCAAAACAGGGGCCCACCAGTCAGGAAAGTTTTTAAATAGTTCAGGGGGCATCATATCCTCCCCTGGGGCTTTGCCAGTTCTTAGAGATGAAATAAGAGATTTAATTTGAGTTGGCGTAACCGGGGGCCAATGGGGCATGTTCTTTACTTCAATAGTAGAGAGGGACTTTTAACTTTTGTAAATTGTATTTTGTAAATTGTATTGTTTTATTGATGGATTTTATATTGTATTTTTATAGTTGTGTTTTTTGTAAGCTGCCTTAAGAGTTTGATCTGTTTGCACATAATGGTAAGCTATGGTCCAAAGTGAGCCATAGCTTACCACAGGCATGGGGAACCTTCAGCCTGTAGGCAAAATAGGGGCTGCCAGGCCATTTGTCCCCAGTTATGCCCACCTGCCTCACACCTGATGCCATACCTGACCACAAAGGAATAAATGGGAACACCAGAGGGCATTCCCAATTGTTCCTCTGCAAGTGGGGCTTGCATTCAGTATCTTTAAATTTGGCACCAAATACAAGCCCTGACAGGATGAGCTCCGGTGTGGAGCAGATCCCTGCCACAAGTAGGCATTGCATTTAGCAATGTTAAATTCAATGCCAAATGCAAGCCCAACATATTAGAGATCTTCCTTTGCAGACTTGGCTCAATTCAAGTTGCTCCTGCAAAGGAACATTCTTCCTTTGGAGATGCAACCTGAATCCAAATCATGCCTGCAAAGAAAGAAAGAAAAGAGTAAGAGCACCCTCCCAATTCTTTCCTTTATATTTAAGTCACCTGACGTCATGGTAACTTCCAGTGATTGTGGTCCTCAGGGATTGGGGGACCTCAAGATCCAACCCATTGGCCAGGTCCTGTTCTTCACCCCAGGCTTGCCTACAAACAAGAAGCATGCTGATTCATGCTGCTCACCCCTATCCTCCCTGAGCTGTGCTGGCTTAGCATCATGTGCAAACCAGTGCTTGTGGTATGTCTCCCCCAAACAAATCAGGAACAGTAAAGTCAAGAAAAAACCCTGGCTTCTACTCATGGTTTGCACATAATGCTAAGCTAGGAGTCTGGTTTGCTTCCTCCTTGCACAGCACAAGGAGGAAAAGATGTATGTATGATTGCAAGCATGCTGCTCTTTCACATTATGGGATAGTTCAGGGATGGAGAACTGGTGGCCCTTCAGATGTTGTTGGATTCAGACTTCCATCAGCCTCAGGCAGAAAGGCCAATGGCCATGGTTGATAGGAACTGTAGTCTAACAAAATCTGGATGATCATACATTGCCCATCCCTGCTATAATTTATGGCTTACCATTAAATGGGAACCAGACCACTGTATACATTTTACATGATTACCTATATAGGAAATGTCTTTAATACATTTCCATATAGAAATATGACCAGCACCCATGACAGTTTGTGAGGTTAACAGTGTAATCCTATAAATGGCACAATACAAACTGAGGCACCAGCTGAATGTGAAACCACATGAATGTGGTTTAGGACCACAATACCTGATGGAATGCCTCTCCCGACATGAACCCACCCGTATACTATGCTCAACAACTAAGGCTCGGAGGCTGGCAACAAGGGAGAGGGCCTTCTCAGTGGTGGCCCCCAAATTATGGAAAGATCTCTTTGACGAGGTGTGCCTAGCACTAACATTGTTATCTTTTTGGCGCTAGGTCAAAACTTTCCTCTTCTCCCAGGCATTTTAGCATGTGTTCTTAAATTGTTTTTTAATTTTTTTAATTGTGTTTTTAAATTGTTTTTTGTGTTTTAAAATTCTATATTTGTTTTTAATGTTTTTAATTGCTGTAAACCACCCAGAGAGCTTCGGCTATGGGGCGGTATATAAATGTAATAAATAAATAAATAAACCAAAACACCAATGTTAACAAACACACAACTGGAGAATAATTTGTATGTGCAAATATATAATTTATGAAATATGGGGAACATGAACAAATGCTGAATTAATACTTAGAAAAAGCTGATGAAATACACACACGTTTTAATTTTTATACATGTGTGTGTATTTCATCAGCTTTTTTCTAAGTATTAATTCAGCATTTGTTCTACGTTCTCCATATTTCATAAATTTTATATTTGTGCATCCTATGCATGGCTACATAGTACTAAATCCCACTGCATTCAGTACAGCTTTCTTCAGGTAAGGGGGTTCAGCAGGAATAGAGAATCTATGGTCTGCCAAATGTTGTTGGACTACAACTCCTATCATCTATGCCATGCTGGCTGGAACTGAGTTGAATAAGATCTGGAAGGCTACAGGTTCCCCTCCCTGGGGCATAGGAATCTCTGGTGTGTAGGACTGCAGCCTAAATGTGAGAATATAGGAACCTGAACAATTTTGTCTTCACTTCTTTCTAGCATTTCTACTTTATTCTGCCTAGGCCCTGCCCCACTCTCACAAAAAAAGCAACAAACAAAAATTAAATACACATGGCTGCTAGGTCAAAGCAAAGCCTGATAGTTACTGGACAGATTAGAACTGCTTGTTTTTGTCAGGAAAAGATGAAGCGCTATATTTGGTAGGTAGAATATAAATATGCATGTTCAAATTGGTTCTTCATTAGAAAAGCCTCCTTCAACTCAACGTGTCTGGCAGAAATACATTGATTCAGTTTAGAGATTAACTGTAGGTCTGACATACAGTCAGATAATTTAAGATTAACCTAGTTATTATTTAAGAGAAATTTAATTTTTATAATTAAATTTTTTAAACCCAGCTATAACTACAGGCATCTTTAAACAAAATTGGCGTAGTGGTTAGAGTGTTGGATTACGACCTGGGAGACCAGGGTTCGAATCCTCACACAGCCAAGAAGCTCACTGGGTGACCTTGGGCCAGTCACTGCCTCTCAGCCTCAGAGGGAGGCAATGGAAAACCCCCTCTGAATACCACTTACCATGAAAACCCTATTCATAGGGTTGCCGTAAGTCGGAATCGACTTGAAGGCAGTCCATTTCCATTTTAAGGGGCAAAAGGTCCATTTTAAGGGGCATAGGGATCATCTATTAGTCCATTTTGCTTGCTCCAAGAACTCTGTCCATGTGATCTGTCTGTTCTGTAAAGGTCATATAGAAGTATAGGACTGAGGTCTGAAATATTTTTTTTTTGTATTCTTTAAAACTTGACAAGCACTCTAACATCTGTTCTTGTGGAAACATCACAAAGAAACAAACAAGAATTCTAGACCTTTTCACCTTCCTTTTAAACCTTATTAAAAATGACACTGGTCTTAAAAATATAGAAAGAAATTAATTTAAATTCGCAAAAAAACATGTACATTATCAAAAATTCACTAAAACAAACACATTTGATTATCCATATAAAAAGTGTGATCCCCCTCTTCCTGCTGCTCAGAGCATCTCACAGGATGATGGATCAGTTGGTTCCCTTTCTGATATCAAATCAAGATGAAAGAGAAATCAAGAGAGCCAGTAGTTGAATAATAAAGCCAATTCTAGATGCAATTCTCAAGCTTTACATGGAAAAAATCCATGTAACTTTCAAAAAACAAGGAATTTATAAATTGATTGACAAACCATAGCACATATCCTAATGAAGATCAAGATTAGGACAAACCAAGATTCATTATTTTAAGGTGTGAGAGTTTGAATCTAAAAAATTAACATTTCTATAACAAAACAAAAAAACCAACAATTAACACTTCCAAATTCTAGAACTTTGTCATGGCTAGGGGGAAAAAATCCTAAAACAGCCCAGAACAAACATTACTTTAAAAAAATACCAAAAAGAAGTTGCTACAGCACAAGTATAGATAAAATATAAATATTTATGCAGTTTCAAACAGGTTTCAAATCTACCTCTTTAATTTAAAAGCAAAAAAAATCCCAAAATTTTAAAGTTTGAAGTTATTTAATAGAAAAAGGCTACATTTTATCAAAAACAAATGGGGTGGGGAGTGAGGCTGGGGTGGAGGAAGCCCAAAGGGGAGCTTTCAGTCTACACGCTACATCATCTGTGGTTACGTTTTACTCATCAGTGCTCTTGCAATTGGATTGGGTGACATGGGTAGGGGAAAAACACACACACCTCATTCAATGTAGCACAGGTGGAAATGGGGGAGGAAAACCATCTCAACTCAGGTTTGAAATTTTATAAAGGTTAATTTTATTGTTCTACAATAACCTGACAAAAAAGATTTACATTATCTAACACTATTTGACCAAATCTTCTTCGCCTTGTTAAATACTCAGACCTGAAGAGTTAAGGGGACAAAAAACTCAATTTCATAATACTAACATTAAACTAATTAAATAAGCGAGAAAGTGTTGATGCCTGCTGGTACAGAGTGTGGGGGATTGTGTTGGTGTATTTGACCTTTTTTTGAATGAATGTTGGGGGGTATATGTTATTCTGTCTGGTGTGAATGTGGATCTGTGTTTGTATTTAAGTTTTATTATGTGCCTGGGAAAGAGGCTTTATCATCAATCGGGGGGACTTGAGGGGGCCCCAATTAGTGTAGTGACGGGCAGAGGGAGGTATGGTGTTGTGCGAAGGACGTGCCAGGTAAGGGGAACGCGGCCCAGACATGTAGTGGCTGTGCCTTGTTCCAGTCCTTCTCACATCCGCAGGGTTGTTGGTTGTCCTCTCAGCCAGCCCTCGGATCTCCAGTTGCTGCTTTTAAATGCCAGATCGGTACATAATAAAACCTCCCTCGTCCATGATTTAATTGTGGATGAGGCAGCCTATCTGGCATGTATAACCGAGACCTGGGTGGGTGAGCAGGGAGGAGTCAGCCTTTCCCAGCTTTGCCCACCAGGGTACTCGGTTCAGCATCATGGTAGATCCGAGGGTCGGGGAGGTGGGGTCGCTGTGGTCTACAAGAGTTCCATCTCACTCATCAAGCACCATGTCCATGTAGTTACTGGTCTGGAGTGTTTGCACCTTGTGTTGGGTCAGAGGGACAGACTAGGAATCTTGTTGGTGTACTGCCCACCTTGCTGCCCAACGGCTTCCCTAACTGAGCTGACGGAAGTGGTCTCGGAGGTATTGCTGAGATCCCCTAGACTACTGGTACTGGGGGATGTCAACATCCATGCCGAGGCTACTTTATCTGGGGCAGCTCAGGACTTCATGGATTCCATGACAACCATGGGGCTGTCCCAATATGTCAGTGGCCCAACACATATATCAGGGCATACTCTAGATCTTATTTTTGCTACTGGACATGGGGATGGTGATCTGGATGTAGGGAGTTTTACATCTCTCCCTTTGTCATGGACAGATCACCGCTTGCTGAAGTTCAGACTTTCAGTGGCTTTTCCCCTCTGCAAGGGTGGGGGACCTACTAAACTGGTCCGCCCCCAGAGACTGATGGATCCTGAAGGTTTTCAAAGGGCTCTGGGGGGTTTTCCGGCTGTTAAGACTGGCGCTCCTGTCGAAGCCCTGGTCAAACTGTGGAATGCGGAGATGACCAGGGCTGTTGACACGATCGCTCCTGCGCGCCCTCTCCTCTGTAGAGTTCATACAGCTCCATGGTATACTCCAGAGCTGAGAACGATGAAACAAGATAGGAGACGGCTTGAGCGGACGTGGAGGCGAACTCCCGATGGATGCAACTATGAATTGGTAAGTGCTTCCACCAAACTGTATTCAAAGGCGGTGAGGGCGGCAAAAAAACAACATTTCGCAGCCGCTATTAAGTCATCTCTTTGCCACCCAGCGGAGCTTTTCAGAGTTGTCCGAGGGCTACTTCATTCTGGCCCTCAGGACATGTCAGAGTCATCGGCGGCCCGCTGCGATGAGTTTGCTGGACACTTCCAAAACAAGATCTCATGCATCCGTCGGGACTTAGATTCCCAGTTTATAGCAGTTGATCCTAATGAGGTGTCTGGAGCACAGTCTTGTCATGTTTTATTGGATGAGTTTCAGTTCGTTCAGCTCGAGGACATGGACAAGGTGCTTGGACAGGTACGGGCAACCACTTCGATACTGGATCCTTGCCCCTCTTGGCTAATAAAAACTAGCAGGGATGGAACAGCTAGTTGGGCCAGGGAGGTGATAAACGCCTCTTTACGAGAGGGAGTGCTCCCTGGCCCTCTGAAAGTGGCGGCAGTGAGACCACTTCTGAAAAAACCTTCCTTGGACCCAGATAATTTCAACAGCTACAGACCAGTAGCGCATGTTCCATTCCTGGGCAAGATCTTGGAACGAGTGGTTGCTGGCCAGCTCCAGGCGCTGTTGGATGAAACCGATTATCCAGATCCATTTCAATCGGGTTTCAGGCCTGGTTTCGGCACCGAGACAGACTTGGTCGCCCTGTATGATGACCTATGTCGGGAGAGGGACAGAGGGAGTGTAACTCTGTTGATTCTCCTTGATCTCTCAGCGGCTTTTGATACCATCGACCATGGTATCCTTCTGGAGAGGCTCGCGGAGCTGGGAGTTGGTGGTACTTCTTGGCAGTGGTTCCGCTCCTACTTGGTGGGTCGTCTCCAGAAGGTAGTGCTTAGGGAACATTGCTCAACACCATGGGTTCTCCAATGTGGAGTCCCGCAGGGGTCGGTCTTGTCTCCCATGCTTTTCAACATCTACATGAAGCCGTTGGGTGCGGTCATCAGGAGTTTTGGAGTGCGTTGTCATCAGTATGCTGATGACACACAACTCTACTTCTCCTTTTCATCCTCCTCAGGTGAGGCTGTCAATGTGCTGAACCGTTGCCTGACCTCGATAATGGACTGGATGAGAGCTAACAAACTGAGACTCCAGACAAGACTGAGATGCTGTTGGTGCGGGGTTTCTCTGACCAGACGGTGGATATGTACCCTGTCCTGGACGGGGTTACACTCCCCCTAAAGGAGCGGGTTCGTAGTCTGCGAGTTCTTTTAGATCCTTCCCTGTCACTGGAGGCTCAAGTAGCCTCGGTGGCACGGAATGCGTTCTACCATCTTCGGTTGGTAGTCCAGCTACGTCCCTATCTGAGCAGGGAGGACCTCACATCAATGGTACATGCTCTGGTAACCTCGCGATTGGATTACTGCAATGCGCTCTACGTAGGGCTGCCTCTGAAGACAGTTCGGAAGCTACAGCTCGTGCAAAATGCGGCCGCCAGATTAATAACAAGGACCAAGCGGTCCGAACACATAACACCTGTTCTGGCCCGCTTGCACTGGCTTCCAATTTGCTTCCAGGCCAGATTCAAAGTGCTGGTTTTGACCTATAAAGCCTTATACGGCGCGGGACCACAATACCTGTTGGAACGCCTCTCCCAATATGAACCTGCCCGTACACTGTGTTCCACATCGAAGGCCCTCCTCCGAGCTCTGACCCACAGAGAGGCTCGGAGGGTGGTAACAAGAACTAGGGCCTTCTCTGTGGTGGCCCCCGAACTGTGGAACAGTCTCTTCGATGAGGTGTGCCTGGCGCCGACGCTGCCGTCTTTTCGGTGCCAGGTTAAAACCTTCCTCTTTTCTAGGGCTTTTAATCTAACTTAATTTAGTTTTAAAGTGTGTTGTAATTGTTTTTAGATCTTTCATTCTCTGTACTTTGCTGTATGTTTTATTGGATTTTATTGTATATACTTGTATTGCTTTGTTGTTCACCGCCCAGAGAGCTATGCTAGTGGGGTGGTATAAAAATTTAATAAATAAAATAAAATAAATAAATAAAGGCATATTACATAATTTTCTATAAATTTCTGAGAAACACAAGAATTGCATTTAAACCCTAAGCACCAGCCATGAAACATTCTGCATGCAAATATATCTAGATCAAGCTTATATTACTTGCTAACCTAAGGGAAATAATTTCTTCAGGGCAAGGAATGGCCACCTGGATGCAATGCAAACCATCAACAAACCGTGATTTCATGTTAACTAGCAATCATGGGTTGTTAGGGAGAAACAACTCTAAATCCCAGGTTTGGACATGAGAACAAGCCAAGTTTCCCCTAAAGGTTAATTGACTTCAAAGAATTGTAATACTATGCACACCAGCATCTCTAAGTTTCCAAACCAATGCTATGCTTCTGTGCTAACTTTCATGTTGAAGAACTAGAACAAAATACTAAGCGTAGAATTGAAATTGGTATTAATATCTACAGTGCATTCCAAGTTAGTACTGAGAAATATGTGCACAGGCAACTCAAACTCGTGACCAAAGAGGCATGAAAAAGTCATTGCATGGAGAAACACTCCAAAGAGATTCCAGCATTATATGTCTTTTCTCTAAAAAAGAGACACACTTATTACCCTAGTGACATTACATGCATATTTTGAATTTGATCTATGACCCTTGAGAATGTGGACAGATTGCTAGATTGTGAAGGCAGCTACATGCTTAGCATGGCATCCTTCCTGGCTTGTGAAGGCAAAGTGGGTGGGTTTCTGGCTTGAATTAACAATTTCTGGCTTAAAAAATCATCTATGAGCATGAATGCTCTGGATAATTTTAGTTCATTTTCTGTTTCTTAGAAAGGTGAGTAAGTATATGGAAGAACAACCACCCCAGGGCCTTCTGGATTAATCCTTCCTCAACCCATTTTTTCATCAGATCTTCCATCTGGGACAAAAATCCCAACATCAAGAGTTTATTACCTGTATTAGGACCAATCAAAATGTCAGAAAATAGTGACCAAGCTTTGAATTCTCCAGAACTCTTCATCAGACTAGATGTTACTCATATTTGGGGGGAAGGGAGAGAGGAAGAGACAGAGGGCAAATGGTGACTTGGTGGAAATTTTTGTTTGAGTGGGTGATAGGGAAAATACCATCATGCTAATTCTCCAAGACCATTCATTTACATTGTGGACCACTATATGTTATCACATTGGTTGGAATATCTTGTCAACATCAAAGGGGAAGCTATCAAATATTTACACTTGTATTTAGGCACATGGAGTCCCAGAACAGCCTTAGGTAATGAATGAATGAATGAATGAAACTTTATTTTTACCCTGCCCTTTTTCCAAACTGGAACTCAGGGCGGCTTACAAATAAAACTACATGTAGTTAAAAACATAGAAAAACATACAATTTAAAATACAATTAAACAATGCACAACCTTAAAACCTTAAAAGGCACTTAAAAATCTAAAAACAATTTAAAATAATACAAATAATAATATAAAACAAGCCTTGTAAAGCCCAATCCTAAACACCTTCTATCCCAAAAGCCTGTCGGAATAAAAAAGTCTTTACTTGCCAACGGAAGGATGGCAAGGAGGGGGCCATTCGTGCCTCCCTAGGAAGGGAGTTCCAGAATCTAGGAGCAGCCACTGAGAAGGCCCTATCTTGCGTCTCCACCAATCGCACTTGCGAGGGTGTTGGGACTGAGAGAAGGGCCTCTCCTGAAGATCTCAGGGCCCGGGCAGGCTCATACAGAGAGATACGGTCTGACAAATAGCCTGGACCTGGGCCGTATAGGGCTTTAAAGGTCAAAACCAGCACTTTGAATTGTGACTGGAAACAAACTGGCAGCCAGTGGAGCTGTTGTAACAAGGGAGTTGTATGGTCCCTGTAACCAGCCCCTGTTAACACTCTGGCTGCAGCTTTTTGTACCAGTTTAAGTTTCCAAACAGTTTCCGAACAGTAATGCCTGCTCAGTTGCTTGGATGCCATAACTTGGTATTGTGTGGGCTTTAATATTGTAGCCTAAATAATAATAATAAATTTAATTTTTGTGTCGCCTATCTGGCCAGAGCCACTCTAGGCGATGTACACATTAAAATTCAATAAAATACAATATAATACAAAATAGAATACAATGCAGTCAACACTAATGCAGCAGTATAAAATCATTTAGGGCAATCAATGAATAATTATAAACCAATCACAGAAAAATTAGCCCACCCCGGAAATCCCAAAGGCCTGTCCAAAGAGCCAAGTTTTTAAGGCTCGGCAAAATGTATCCAGGGAAGGGGCATGGCGAAGATCGAACGGGAGGGAGTTCCAGAGAGTGGGGGCCGCCACTGAAAATGCCCTCTCTCTAGTCCCCACCAGCCTAGCTGTTTTCGTTGGTGGGACTGAGAGAAGGCCCTACGTGGCTGATCTGATCGGGCGGCTTAATTTGTGGTACTGGAGGCGCTCCTTCAGGTAAACTGAGACCGTATAGGGATTTAAAGGTTAACACCAACACCTTGAATTGGGCCCGGAAAACAATTGGAAGCCAATGTAGATGAAATAATACTGGTGTGATGTGATCACGGCGGCGGCTGTTTGTAAGCAGACGAGCCGCCGCATTCTGCACCAATTGTAGTTTCCGGACCGTTTTCAAGGGTAACCCCACGTAGAGTGCATTGCAGTAGTCTAATCGAGAGGTGACCAGGGCATGTACTACCAGTGGGAGCTGATGAATAGGGAGGTAGGGTTGCAGCCTCCGTATGAGGTGTAGTTGATACCAAGCTGCCCGGCTCACTGCCGAAATCTGAGCCTCCATGGACAGCTTGGAATCAAGAACCACCCCGAGGCTGCGGACCTGATCCTTCAGGGGTAAACTTACCCCATTAAGCTGCAGGTCAACAATACCCAACCTTCCCCTGTCACCCACAAGCAGCACCTCGGTCTTATCAGGATTGAGCTTCAGCCTACATTGTTTAACACTTATACAAAACCATTAAGCAAGATCATTGTGAGTTTTACAGTGCAGTATCATCAGTACATTGAAAACATATAGAGCAGGGTACTAACTAAGAATCTTCTCTCTTTATCCAATCAAACGTCTTGAGGCCATGATCAAGAAGGTGAGATAAAACAGACTTAAGTAAATGGTGGGCAAGCCTGATCAACTTCTAGAGGAGATCACAACTGTGACCGTAGGGTATCTGGAGCTCAGTCAATCAGGTTAACAGTCTAAAGGAACTCCTACACACTTGCTACTGGAAAACACAGGTGGAAGCTGTGGTGACTGAGGTCCAGTGTCAATTACATATGAAATAAAGGAGCAATCTTTGGAAGCAGTTATCCATGCTTTTGTTACCCCAAGTCTTGACTATTATAAAATGTGATCTACGTTGGACTTTTCCTAAAGACTGTTCAGAAGCTGCTAATGTCACAGCACAGCTCCTGACAGGTGTGGAAAGACAGAACCAGTTTTGCAGCAACTAAATAGGTGCCAGCATGTTTCTGGGCCCAAATTAAGAAGCTGGCATTTAATTGTCTTGCAAAGCCCTTACAGCATTGGCCTACATACCATGAGGAAACCTCTTTCTACGTATATCCCAGGGTCCATAGGAAAGGCTGTCTTAAAGGTCCTATCATTCCAAATAGAAAGAGTATTAGCACAACAGAATAGGGCTTTGTCTGTGGTCACCCTAAGGCCTTGGTATGCAAATACCCATCCAAGTCTGCTTTTGAGAAGGATCACGTGTTTTCTCAGACATTATGAGGTTGAAGTTTTATTGCTACTGATCTTGTTTATATATATCAACGTTAAACTGTCTGAGGATTTTTAAAAATTATTATTGTTGGTTTTGGTTATTATTGCTTTTAGAAAAATTTATGCTTTTAACATTGTGCACCATCCTGAATACTGAAATGAAATGGAAATGGACTGCCTTCAAGTCGATTCCGACTTATGGCGACCCTATGAATAGGGTTTCCATGGTAAGTGGTATTCAGAGGGGGTATACCTTTGCCTTCCTCTGAGGCTGAAAGGCAGTGACTGGCCCAAGGTCACCCAGTGAGCTTCTTGGCTGTGTGGGGATTTGAACCCTGGTCTCCCAGGTCTTAGTCCAACACCTTAACCACTACACCACACTAGTTCTTGAATACTGAAATATGGGATGGAAATTCAGTAGGAGCAGCTTACGAAGTGGGGTAAAGCTGCAACAGCCTCCCAACAGTGGCATCGCTAACATAGCTGAGGTTGGCAGGCTGTGGGCACATGGGGGGAATGCTATATTGGTTCTGCCAGTGCACCCACACAACTCCAACCTAATTACCCTGTCACCCCTCCTCCTCCCAGGAAGCTATTGCTACAGCTCCACTTTACTGGGCCAGCAATTCCTGAAATTCAGTAAATCAGTGTTGATTTCCTAACCTTGTTATTTAAAAGGCATTTGAAAACACAAAACTCATGAAATACAGTTTTTCACAAATTGGAGTTCCTAACTTCAAAATCGGAAGTTCTAACAAACTGCCCAGTGAGCCAATTAGTGTAGTAATAGTTTCTTTGGATAAGCTAACTTCAAACTGTGGTTTACAATCTAGGTTTTTATATAAACTACAATTAAAAGTAATCACAGTTCCTGACTTGGATAGTAGCAAACTGAAGTCAGTTGAAAACAAAAGCAAATGCTTCTTGTGGTACATAGAACAAAGTTGGGATACGAGTAGTTGCAGTTGTGCCCTGTTCTCAATAGCCTCAAGCTCACAGGAAAAGGTTGCTATCAGACCTCTTCTTACATATATTCTTATATATCTGACAGTGCTTTTCCAGGAGAGCTCTCCATGGAAGAGTAGCCTTCTGGCTTTTGAATTTGCTTGCTCTAAACCAGGGGTGGACAACCTGGGGCCCTCTAGATGGTAATGGATTAAAACTCCCATCAGACATCATCACTAGCTATGCTGTGGCTGATGGCAGATGCAGTCCAACAACATCTGGAGGACCATAGGTTCCCCATCCCTGCTTTAAACCCTTCAGTTCTCTCACAGTATAGCCATGCTTGCTTCACCAGTGCTTCTCCTATAGACCCACTGTTGCCCATCCTATGCCACTGGCCCCAAACTTGTCTGAATGCCCATTTGATGTTCCTAGTCCCAACCTGAATCAAACCTCTTAACTAGGACATCTCTTCCTACATCTAGTATTGCAAAGCCTCTGTGGGACACCATCTATAAGCCCATTCAACACAATTTTAATAATCACATTGTTATAAACAACGCCAAGGCCATTTGTTAGGGTGCTCTTTTCTTGACTCCAGGATATAGCCACAAAGTGACTCACTATCCCAGATAAACTTCAGGAAACAAATCTGTCCTGCCAATGCCTTCTTTCTTTCTTATTTATTTAACTATCTATCTTACATTTATATCCTGCCTTTCTTTCATCAAAAACCCCAAAGCGGCATACATATGCCTCCCTGTTGGCTTCCCACCCATGCACTGACCAGACCCATACCTGCTTAGTGTATAATCTCCACAGGAGGCCAGCCTTATCTTTAACAGCAATCCCTTTGAATGCGAACCACCATCCAGTTAAAGGTGGTGTGAGAAAATCTGGAGGAGCATAGTTTTTGTGTAATTTCAAAACTTGCAAAATCAGCAAAAACAACAGATTCCAGTTTTGATTTAAGTGTGGTGGAAACAAATCTCTTCTAGGAAGCATGCAATTCACATTGCTGAAGTCCTGAAAGGGGTTATCCAACAACAGGAAAATGTTAGACTTACTTTTTTTATTTCAGTGACAATTTCAAAAAGTAATTTTTGCAAACTGGTATCCCTGTAAAAGATGCTACAAAGAGATGATTTTTTTAAGAACCCATTTGCTGAGTACAAGTAATGCAACATTTCTGGTTGTCTAAGAAATTGTTTTGCTGGTAAGTAAACTAGTAAACACACAAGTTTGGATTCTGTATTTTAACAAATGAAGTTTTGTATCATTTGTTCATAACCACATTTTACGTTGCTTGTGGGGTTCCTATAGGTATCTGGTTGGCCACTGTGACAACAGAAAGAAAAAGGAGGTAGACCTATGGTCTAATGCAGCAGGGCTCTTCTTATTTTCTTATACACAGATCCCAAGATTACTTCAGAAGGAGAAGAAATATTAATATTCAAATTAACAAGTTGCTGTCATGATGCCAAGAGGCAGTTTATTACTTTAGCTGTGTTTATTAAGAGAATTCCAAAAGTATCAGACACATGTCATTTACTGGTTCTGGGGCCTTTCAGTATACACAGGGCTGATTAATCTCATCTCACTGAACAGGTAATGCATAACACACAGAGAGAGCTATCTATAGAAATGTTCTTTTCCTTCACTGTACTTTGGAAATCACCAATATAGTTTTGTGCACCTCTCTATTTAGTGTCATTTCCATTGGCTTGTACGCCTTCGCTGTTTGAAATCTCAGAAGCTAACAAACATTCACAGCTTCGCTGCAAAGATTACTACCACAGCTTCCCCCCAAATATATACACAATTCTCCATTTCAAATACCCTAATCATAGTTACACATATATTGAGTGCAAGTACTTGTGTTCAACTAATCGGCTCATTAGGAAGAGCTGCTGACGCCGTCCTTCCCTCCTGGGGTTGACCAGTTACGACCATGGAACAGGAAAAGAAGGATACACTCCTACAGAACGAGTTGCACAGGGCGAAGAGGGAATGATCGCGGGGAAAAGACATAGGGGCTGGGTGTAATTACTCTCTTCTCTGTAGCTACCTGCCAAGGAGTAGCTCAGTATCACCCACCTACCCAGACCGGCAGTTTCTGCCAATATGCCGCATGGAGAAAGAAAAGGCCCACATCTGTCTGGTGTCAGGCCTGAGCCAAGACAGATCCAAACCCACCAAACCTTCCCTCCACTCGTCCGTGCACTGCAAGCAACCCAGTAGCCCACGCCATAGCTGACAACCCTGAACGCCAGGCTCAAGCCCGTTCTCCTCGCCTCCCATGCACTTCTCCGGACACGAGACATAAGGGAGGCCGGTGCTTGGCAAGAGGCCTAGGCACGTTCACACGGAAGGACCGCGACAACAGGACAACCACAACACCAGAGGGGAAAGCGTAAACCCAACAACAGGTCGCGCCCGAAAGGGAAGGTGTAGGACTACCAAGTGTCAGTTTACCTGAGGTCGCGGACAGAGAGTCTCTCGGATCCAAAGCCAATCCTCAGCCCCAACAACACAAGATGGCTGCTACGCCGCCACGCAAGGTCATGTGACCTCCCTGCCGTGACTCCACCCCTTCCCCCGCAGGCTGGGGACGAGAAAAACGGGCTGGTTTAGCGAAGAAGCAATCTAGAGCGTGAGCGCCAACGGCGGCGGCTCCGGTAGGAAGAACAACGCTTTGTCCCCTCGTTCATCTCGGAACGAGAAAGCTGGAGCCTCAAGTAAGCCGGCTGCGTCGTTTCACTCTGTGTTACTTATGCAGGGTTATCTAGTCTCTCTCTCACACACGCACACACACAAATTGGTCCCTACGTAGTCTCACTAATACACCCATTAGAATCTCGACCGTCCCGTCCACAAGCGTACACCGAGGGAGGAAAGTCTATCCTTGTTCTACTCTCCTTGCCCCTGTGAGAGAATAGTTGGGGGGAATCGTACGTGATCTCGAGTGTCCCCTGCAGTTTGGTGCTTCCAAGGAGGCACCACACCAGCGCCGTAAATTGTTGCTCGACTATCCATGGGATGTGTTTTGGGTGATATATAAATCCTCAACCGTTTGAGGTAAGACCAGACCATGCGCTTGTTATTTAAGTTGCAAGGCTATCATGGAGCCCAGGACAGTTCCTCCCGCCCCGTTTTATCTATACAACAACCCTGCGAGGTAGACTGTCTGCATACAAACACTGAACGTACATGACTTCTTCCAAAGAATCCTCGGAACTCTAGTTTGTTTCCGGTGCTGAGAATTGTAGCTGTGAGGGATGAACTACAGTTCCCAAGATTCTTTGGGGGGGAGTCATGTGCTTTCAGCGTATGGTGTGTAGCAGACTCGATGACTAACCTGAGGAGCTTCACGGCTGTGGAGATATTTGAACTTGGGTCTCCCTCATCTTAATGCTTGTCCACATTTGAGCATTATTTAGCTGTTAAGCCACTTTTCCCCCATTCAGATTTGACTGGAGTAGTCTACACTCAAAACACTTTTGAATCTGTATTTGATATAAAACAATTAACATATTGGTCTTTCTGGTTCATAGTAGAGGTCATTCCCTTTTGTCTTCATCCTTGCCTTCTAATTTGTTGATGCAGTTATGCTGATTAAAAACCAACAGGGCATGCATGGTGGAAGGGCGCAAAAGCATACAGCCGGGCAATTGTAAACTTGTTTGTGCAGTTTCTAGTTTTGTGCAAATGTGAAGGATCGAAAGAAAAAATACATATGGCTGTGCTCTGAATTGACCAGAAATAATTAGGAGCATGGCTAGAAAATAAATGAAAGCAATTGCAAATTCTCAGCATACGCTTTTCCAATTACTGCACAATATCTGGTGTAGAAATTATTAATGTCATTTGCTTGTGCAGTTTTCTGATTTTGTGCAAATCTGAGTGATCAAAATTTAAAATATATAGGGCTACCTCCACCCAAGGGCAGTGGGAAAAGCAATTGTAAATTCTCAGCCAAGACAGCAGCACACATTTTTCAGATTGCTGCCCAGTATATCTGGTATAAAAAAAATAATAATGTGGTGTGCTTGTGCAGTTCTAGGGTTTTGTGCAAATCTTAAAGATCAAAATGTATAGATACAGATATGGCTACAGAGCATGCCAGAAACAGGAGCACTGCTGGAAAAGAAATGAAAGCATTGAGGGAGTAGTGGGCATGGAAAGGGGAGTAGCAGAAAGTGGCAACTGATCCACCCACCCCAAAACACAAACAAATAGTCTGTGACACCAAGTGGAGCGGTTTGGGACCCAGTTTATCTCATTTTATCAGATTAACCCCATATCGGGTAAACCCAAATGTACAGGGGGAAACCATGGAGATTAATGTCATGTGGACTACATACTTAAATGGGAATGCAAACAGTTGCAAACACACAGTAAATTCTGGTGTAGACTAAGCCCTTACAACAGACAGACTCTCCTGCACCCTGTTTTTATTGAACCAAATTAAGCAAACAGAAACCATCCACAAGTAATGCTCAATTAAGCAAAGTTAACTGTCACTCCTGACTCTGTGTTCACCATCACGATTGCAGATGAGCATCTCATCCATAACTCCTTTCATTTTTGAGTAATAACCCAGGCAACCCTTGACCCTCAATTGCTAACACAGATTAGGATTTTTGCACCACACACAGGCAAAGATTGGGAAGAAACGTTGCCCTGATTTTATTCTTCCTCTCGGACTGCAAAATACAGGTGGGTGGATTAAATTGCATTAAGATGTAAATATTCTGTTAAAATAATCCTGAGTGGATGCCCTTTTACCTATGTTAGGGACAGTGGTGGACCTTGACCATCAAATTCCAATTTTAACAAGGCCATGGCCACAGGAGCAACAAGGCAGAAGCAGACCCATACCAAAATATAAAATAATATCCACAATGTCTTCATGTATATTTGAAGTTTAAGAATAAATAAGTGGATATTTTTACTCCATCAGTACTGGACTTGAAAACTACTTTTATATGTATTCTTATTGTTACTCTTTATTGTTAAATCACTGCAAAAAGATATTCACAAATTAAATATATACCATCCACTTCTTGTAAACTCTAGAAGGGTTATTATTTTAGTATTGATTCTGTACAAAATAATACATAACAGTTCCTTCTCCCCTATAGTGTGAGTAAAATGAATGGAGATGAATAATCAGTGGTGGTGATGGTGAATGTTTCCAAGTATCTTCCAGCTCCATAAGAACCCATCCATTACTCCTAACTCAGACCATTTTGGGGAGCAAGGCACAGGTGCTTTCCCATATATCTTCCATTAAGGGTGCTCTACAAACAGTTCAACTGAGGCTGCTTTGAGAGAGGAGTTTGTTGTAGAATCACTACTGGTTATGTGTGCAAGTGTTTTACATTCGTTCCAGATTTTCCCTTACCACTGAGAATCCAAGTAAAAATAGCCCATTATATACCTGCAGTCACTGCTGGTGTGGAAGCTCGAGAGAGTGGTTTGTTGCAATAACGTTTCTGTGGGACAACTCTGTCTCCACACCTCTACTTCCATTTTTATTTCAGTGGACCCCATTATCAAACAAAATACACCTGTTTCCATTGATTGCTGCATTCTGAAGGCACATCTGATTTGGAAGAGCTGTTCTCTCTAAATCTCCATAAAATGTGAAGGATTTTTATTCATTCATTCTATTACATTTTTAACCCACACTTCATCAAATAAATAACCCAGGGCAGGGTACTTCAAATATAAAATCAAATTAACAATAGAACACTTTCAATCAAAACATGAAAACAACAAAAAATCCATCAATGTAACCTCTACTCCTCCTTACTAGAGACTGTAATTGGCTTACAGTACATACATTGGGCCTTTTTTAAAAAAAATTGCTCTGAATTAGTAGCTTTGTTTCTGTATGCTAAGAACAGAGGCCACAACAGAATATATCTCTGAAAATACAGTCTCAAAGGTATCTCTAAAGATAACCCTCAGATATCAATAAAAAAACAAGGGGGCAAGGGGTCCATCTTATATTCCCCAAATGACTCTCCCACCCAACAAAATTAGTTACACACATTATAGTGCTTTGTTGCTGCTGTTTTAATTTGTCTTATGCTGTTATTTGCCTTGTGCAGGATAAAAGCTGAAATAAAGTGACTCAGCAGATGGGTTTTGCTCATGCTCAGTATCAGATTATGATATTTGAGTCTGGAAGAAAAATATACTAGAACAAATTGACCACGCACACCACTTGCTATTTTCCTTCACTATAGCATGCAACGTTACTGTTATTCAATATGTGTATACTATCTCTACAGCTTGTTTATTTGAAATATTTCTATCCTGGGCTTCCTCATATTGTTCCGGGCTGGTATCAAGAAGTAATAAAATGCAATACAAACAACAAAATGCAATCTCTGTACAGTGTAACCCACTCTATGTTCATAGTACAATATATGTATTAGACAGGTTGACTGGGGGGACAGACTAGTCCATGGTTCTATCTTCAGGAATAAGGTTGAATCGAATATGAGCTCTCTGGAAACAGAGGACTCCCCAATAAAATAGATACTTCCAACACCATGGACCTTTATCTTTCACAGATAAAGAGCCTGGCCACTAGTGTGCACACTCTAGCAATTTGACTAATATGCTTTATGTAGGGCTCCTCTTGAAGACAGTGCAGAGACTTCTGCTGCTCCAGAATGCAGGGGCACATCTTTTGGTCTGGTGTTAGTTGCAGAGATCACATAAACACCCCTTCTCCATTAGAACATAAGAGCCCTGCTGGGTCAAGCCAAGGGCCCATATAGTCCAGCACACTGTTTCCATAGTGGCCAACCAGATGCCCAGGTGAGGAGCCCTCAAGCATAACCTGAGTGCAACAGCACTCCTCCCTCCTGTGATTTCTAGTAACTGGTATTCAGGGGCATACTGCCTGTGATAGTGGAGGCACAGCACTACCTCTTGTGGTAGTGAACTACACTTGTTTGTTTCCAGACTAAATCCAAAATGGTGGGTTTCACCTTTAAAGCCTTTTAACTGCCTGGCTGCAGGACTTTTAGGGAAATGTTTCCCCCCATACATATCACACCCACATGAATGTGAGGGTCTTTTGGAGCGATGGTGCTTCGGGTGCTGTCACTGTCTGAGGTGAAATATAGCCCCTACTAGAAATGCAGCTTTCCTGGTGTTGGCACTTACGCTGCGGCATACCTTCTCCAGGGAACTGGGCAGCACACCTTCATTACACTCTGTAGGAGATGTGAAGATAAGTTTACCTTCTGAGAAATATTTTTAATTGCACAGGCTTCCCCAGAATACTGCTGTTAAAAGTAAGATGGATGGTTGCTATGTGTTTTCTTATTATGCTGTATTATTTCATTTTCGTTATAAGCTGCTTTGAAGGCCTCATGCTAAAAGGTGCCTCATATTAAGTAGACAGTGAAAGGATTTTTGCTAGCATGAATTTATCTTGTTTAAAAAGCACAGCAGTAGAAAAAGATGCATGCAGTCTAAGTGCTTTGGCAATGAGTCAGAGTCCCAAGGATCCCTATACCCAACTTGCAGAAAAATTGCCCTGAAACCCTCTCACTTGCATGCCACAAGTGCAGCTGTTGCTTAAACCTATCTTCCCTACCTAGTTTTGTATCTTCCTCCAGCACATTGCTTAACTTGTATTAACACCATGGTATTTTATTGCTCGTTGCTGAAAGTCAGGAACTCACGGGTGGCAGTGCAGGGACAGGGGAAAAGTATCAAACACAAATGAGACATCGTGGGAGATAACCAAGGAGGGTCTGGTCTGAAATTATTTATAGAACTATTATTTACTTTACAGTAAATATACATTTACTGCACACCAAACAGCTTTCACCTCTGTGTTATAGAACACACACAGGCCACATTCCCACCATACATTATTCCAGTATTATTCCACTCTATAAAAGAGATGCCAGGATGACAGATTCATTCATGGAGGAACCGTATGATGAAGAACCAGAAATTTTAAAATGTGAGGTGAAATACTTAAAATACTTGGAAGAAACAAATCACCAGGAACAGATGGCATACCAACAGAATTGCTACAAGCTACTGAGACTGAATCTGTCCAAATTTTGACAAAAAATTGTCAACAAATATGGAAAACTAAACAATGGCCCACAGACTGGAAGCATTCCATATACATCCCAATTCCAAAGAAAGGGTATCCCAGGGAATGCCGTAATTATCAAACTATTGCCTTAATATCCCATGCAAGTAATGCTCAAGATTCTACAGCAAAGGCTCTTACCATTTATTTATTTATTTATTACATTTATATACCACCCCATAGCCGAAGCTCTCCAGGTACTTTACAGCATATATGGAGCAAGAAATGCCAGATGTCCAAGATTGATTTAGAAAGGGAATGTCAAAGTTGGACAGGTCACTGATTCATAGGGCCACCATAAGTCGTAGTTGACTTGAAGGCACATAACAACAACAACAGTAAAATGGATCTCCCAAGAATAGGTATTCCCACGTACATATTGCGAGGGGATGGGGATTGGGGGCACCGTGTTGAGGTGGCACTGCTAATTCCTGAGAGATAGGCAGTAGAAGGGCTGAGTCACTGGAAGTTATGTAGGACAAAAAAAACAAAACCCTGAAAACTTAATCCAGACAAACAGAAGTATGGTTGACATGGAGGCCATCTGACTTGGTTCACATAGTGCAATTGTTATTTCGTACCATTTCATTCATTCAAAAAGTAAGCAAAGCACATGTTTTTAATCAGTTCCCAGCCTAAAACTCAAAACCACATTTTTTGTCATTGGCCATGCTACAATGTTGCTTCAGAAGCAATGTATAAATCCCAGAAATAAATAATGAGTCAGGAACAGAAGTAATTAGGCCTAGATGTCCCTGTATTAGCTCCACTGGAGAATTAAGCAGAGCTTGGAAAAGTTACTTTTTTGAACTACAACTCCCATCAGCCCTAGGCAACATGGCCACTGGATAAGGCTGATGGGAGCTGTAGTTCAAAAAAGTAACTTCCAAGTTCTGGAATTAAGATACCATTGGGAAATTTGGATGCTGTATTAGTTGGCCAGCTTTGCCACTTAAAACTGGAAATAATGCAACATCTATCCTACAACTATCAGCAAAAGCAGAATAGCACCTGCAGAAATAATTTAAAGAGGAACTTGCTTTGCTCCTACCTCTCTGCTCTTCTCATACTATTGCTGTTTAACATTTGTGATCGTTCTCCAAGAGCAGTAATAGTTCAGAGACTGTCCTGTAGGTGGTGCTCAAACAAAAGGAATGTAAGCAACACATCCTGTTCTTATTTTAATAAAGCAAAGTTGCAGACCAAGAATCCTCAATTAAACATCCTATAATTTACACTTCATCCTTTCTGATAGCCTTCTACTTTCTTCTTTTCTATTCAGGCAACCTCAAAGGCAATCACAATAGGAAAGAGTAAATTGCATAGTGCTTCTTCTCTAATTAAAAAAAAGGATTAAAAACATGAGACTTTTAGACTGGCTGTGTTTGAACTATTATTGCCTCAGCTTAAAAAGTAGATACAAAAAAGCTAGCAAACAGAACAGGAGGGAAGTATGCCATTAACTATAGATTGTAAAATTTTGTTTTAATTATTTTATTGCACACCACATTTTTAATGAATTATCAGTTTATATATATTCTTATAAACAAACAATAATTTCCCCATTTCATCCAAACCAGGAACCAATGATTAACAGCTTTGAAACAAGCCAGGCTATTATTAACCCAGATTCATACCCCAGCAGCCACTGTCTTTCCCTGAATTTGTTGTTATGTGCCTTAAGTTGATTATGACTTATGGCGACCCTGTGAATCAGCAACCTCCAATACCATCTGTCGTGAACCACCCTGTTCAGATCTTGTAAGTTCATGTCTGTGGCTTCCTTTATGGAATCAATCCATTTCTTGTTTGGTCTTCCTCTTTTTCTACTCCCTTCTGTTTTCCTCAGCATTATTGTCTTTTCTAGTGAATCCTGTCTTCTCGCGATAACCTCAGATTCATCATTTTAGCTTCTACTGATAGTTCTGGTTTAATATGTTCTAACACCCAATTATTTTCTTTTTTGTAATCTATGGTATGTGCAAAGTTATCCTCTACAGCTAAGGCCCTTCTCCGGGTCCCAACTCATAAGGAGACCCGGAGATCAGCAACTAGATCTAGATCTAGGGCCTTTTCAGTGGTGGCCCCCGAATTATGGAATGCCCTCCCAGATGAGATACGCCTGGCACCTTCTTTGTTATCCTTTCGGCGCCAGGTAAAAACCTACCTCTTTGCCCAGGCATTTTAACCTTAATTTAATGTTAATTTTAAATTTAATTTTATTGTATTTTTTATTTTTAGTTGTATTTTAATTTTGTTTTTAATATGTTTTATAATCTACACTTGCTTGTATTTTAATTGTGGTTTTATCTTGTTGTACACCGCCCTGAGAGCTTGTTGCTATAGGGCGGTTTAGAAATGTAATTAAATAAATAAAATAAATAAATAACACCACATTTCAAATGAGTGGGTGTTTCTTTTATCTGCTTTTTTCACTGTCCAGCTTTCACATCCATACACAGATTGGAAATGCCATGGTCTGAATTATCCTGAAATTAGTGCTCAGTGATACATCTTTGCATTTGAAGACCTTTTCTAGTTCTCTCACAGCTGCCCTCCCCAGTCCTAGCCTTCTTATGATTTCTTTACTATAGTCTCCATTTTGGTTAATGACTGTGCCAAGATATTGAGAATCCTTGACAAGTTCAATGTCCTAATTGTCAACTTTTAAGTTACATAAATCTTCTGTTGTCATTATTTAGTCTTTTTGATGTTCAGCTGTAGTCCTGCTTTTGTGCTTTTCTCTTTAACGTTCCCCAGCATTCGTTTCAAATCATTACTGGTTTCTGCTGACTATGGTATCATCTGCATATATTAAATTATTGATATTTCTCCCTCCAGTTTTCACACCTCCTTCGTCTTGGTCCAATCCCACTTTCCATATGATATGTTCTGCATATAAATTAAACAAATAGGGTGATAAAATACACCCCGTCTGTCATCCTTTCCGATGGGGAATGAATCGGTTTCTCCATATTCTGTCCTTATAGTAGCCTCCTGTCCAGAGTATAGGTTGTGCATTAGGACAATCAGATGCTGTGGCACCCCCATTTCTTTTAAAGCATTCCATAGTTTTTCATGATCTACACAGTCAAAGGCTTTGCTGTAATCTATCAAGCACAGGGTGATATCCTTCTGAAATTCCTTGGTCCGTTCCATTATCCAACGTATATTTGCAATATGATCTCTGGTGCCTCTTCCCTTTCTAAATCCAGCTTGGACATCTGGCATTTCTCACTCCACATATGATAAGAGCCTTTGTTGTAGAATCTTGAGCATTACTTTACTTGCATGGGATATTAAGGCAATAGTTTGATAACTACTGCATTCTCTGGGATCCCCTTTCTTTGGAATTGAGATATATATTGAACGCTTCCAGTCTGTGGCCCATTGTTTAGTTTTCCATATTTCTTGACAAATTTTTGTCAAATTTTGGACAGATTCAGTCTCAGTACCTTGTAGCAACTCTATTGGTATGCCATCTGTTCCTGGTGATTTGTTTCTTCCAAGTATTTTAAGAGCAGCTTTCACCTCACATTCTAAAATTTCTGGTTCTTCCTCATACAGTTCCTCCGTGAATGAATTTGTCATCCTTGCATCTCTTTTATAGAGTTCTTCATTGTATTGCTTCCATCTTCCTTTTATTTCATCTTGGTCAGTCAGTGTGTTCCCCTGTTGATTATTCAACAGGGGAATAATCTGCTAGGAGGAAGAGCGGGATATAATTCAAATACCCTTGGTTTAAATTTCCCTTTAATTTCTCTAATCTTTTGGAATAGGGCTCTTGTTCTATCCTTGTTGTTGTCCTCTTCTATTTCTGTACAATAACCATTATAATAGTTTTCTTTGTCCCTACATACTAGTCACTGTATTGTTGCATTTAGGGTTCTGACCGTGTTTCTATCTCCTTTTGCTTCTCTCTTTAACCATTTTAAGAGTTTTTTCAGTCATCTGAGGTCTTTCTTTTTAACTACAGGTATTGTCGTTTTGCATTCTTCCCTGATAATGTCTCCGATTTCACTCCATAGTTCTTCTGGTTCTCTGTCAACTAAATTTAAAGCCTCAAATCTGTTCCTTATCCTTCTGGGATGTTATTTAAATTGTATTTTGGCTTTATGATTGTTGTTCTTCTTTAGCTTTACTCTGATTTTCAACATTACCAGTTCATAATCTGTACCACAGTCTGCTCCTGGTCTGGTTTTCGCAGAAAGTACAGAACTTCATTTTCTGCTTCTAATGATATAATCAATTTGATTCCTATATTGCCCATTTGGTGATATCCACATGTACAGTCGTCTTTTCGGTTGCTCAAAAAATGTGTTTGTGAGAAACAAATTACTGGCTTCACAGAATTCAGTCTTTCTCTTGCTTCATTTCTCCCTCCTAAGCTCCATTTCCCCACAATTTCTAGTTCTTCTCTGTTCCCTACTTTTGCATTACAATCCCCCATTATTATCAGAACATCTTGTTTTGGTGTGTGATCAATTTCCTCCTGTACTTCTGCATAAAATCTCTCGCAATTCCTCTTCTTCTGTATTTGCTGTTGGAGTGTAGACTTGGATGATGGTTATAGTAATAGATTTCCCATTAAATCTCAGTGATATAATTAGCTCAGACCTTGTGTTATAGCTCTTAATTGCTTTTGCTACATCACTTCTCACTATTAAAGCAACCCCATTTCTTAATTTCTCATTTCCTGCATAAAATATTTTGTAGTTGCCTGATTGAAAATGTCCCATTCCCGAACCACACAAATAGCTCCAGAAGTGGCATATTGATCTGGATCATTTCATAGGAATTTTACCCACAACTCTATTTTTACCCTATTTTTTTTTTAAAAAGTTGGATCTATGACATTAGTTATTCATAGACTCCCTAGAGGAAGGATAGAGAACCAGCAACTCTCCAGATGTCGTTGGACTCCTATCAACCCCAGCCGCCATGGACAATATTCAGTGAGGATTGGTTAGACACTGCTTTAACATAAGTCTCAAAGCGATTTACAATATATATAATACAATAAAGCATAATAATCATAAACAATGCACAACATCAACAGAGTAACAATTATACAAACACTAAAACCTGGATTAAGTCACTGTTAAAGCTACCCATACACCTGGGAGAATAAAAACATTTTTTACCTGACACTGAAATAGTCAAGCTGGTGCCAGGTGAGCCTCCATGGGGCGAGTGCTCCAAAGATAAGAGTCTATTTACAGAAAAGACCTGTTCTCTGGCCACCACTCTTCATGCTTCTTTTGGAGAAAAAAGCCTCAGACAAAAAATGCAGTGTCTGGATAGGTTCACATGGAAAGAGATAGCCCTTTGGGTATTGGGTCCCCAAGCTGTACAGGGCTTTAAAGGTCAAGATAAATGCTTTGAACTGAGTCTGAAAACTAATTGATAGTCAGTGCAGTCAGATCAGAATCTGTGTCCTATGTTCCTGCCTTCCTGTTTTTGTTTAACTGTCTGTGCTCCATGTTACACACTAATGTACGTTTCTGAAGTCTTCAAAGACAGCCTCATATACAACATATTGCGGTAATCCAGTCCAGAAGTTATCAGAACATAGACAACTGTTATAAAGCTACCCCATCCAGATAAAGTTGCAGGTGGGCCATCAGTTTAAATAGTCAGGTCACAGAGGTCACCTGGGCCTCCCAATGACAATGCTGGATCCAAGCTGCACCCCTGCTCCTTAGGGGGAAACATGAACCTATTCAGAACAGGCTGCATCTCATTCATCCAGTCAGAGGAACCACCTGAATATCATTTTTGTCTGGACTGAGATTTAGTTTGACTCATCCAGATACCAGTGCAGCATATCCACCACCACACCTGCTTGAGCTGTAAAGGCGAGATAACTGCATGTCATCAGCAGTGGTGTAGTCATCTAGGGTCCCAGGGGGTCTTAGACCTCTTACTTTTTTGGGAGCAGGGTCCCAGTAGGGTCCCTATGTCTCCAGCATCCTACAAGCTGATCAGCATGAAAGCGAAGTGTGTTAGCCTCTAAGAAGAGTCTTCCAACATGCTTCCTTGTTCTTTCCTGATGACTGGAGCCTATGAGTGAAAGGAGGTGAGTCGGCCATTGAGAAGACTCTCTTCAGTAGCTGACACTCTCTCCTTTCATGCTTATTGGCTCCTAGTGGTGTCTATTGTTGTGGGAGAAGGCATTAACAAGATCTCATTCTCGGTGGGGGCATGGTTGTGAGGACTCATGGAGCCTGCACTTCTGAATTTGCCACTACACTACTGGCAGAATATCAGTAGCAACACATTCCAAAATGTCAGATGACTCCACTCAACAATTTCATGTATATGTTAAACAGCATAAGGGATAAAATTGAGCCCTGCAGAATTCCATACTGGAGATTCCATGGGGCTGAGCAACATCCCCCAAGCACCATCTTCTTGAGCCAGCTGTCCAGGTAAGAGCAGAACCACCATGAAGCAGTGCCTCGAACTCCCAGCCTGAGCAGCCGCTTCAAGAAAGGTACCATGGTTAGTGTTCTCAAAAGCCACCAATATGTCAAGGAGTAGCAACAGGGATATACTCTGCATCTTTCTCCTGGCACAGGTCACAAGGCAGCCAAGGCAATCTGAATGCCAAACCAGGCCAAAGCCCTGGCTGAAATGGACCTAGAAGATCTGTCTCATCCAAGAATGCCTGGAGTTAGTCAACCATCACCTGCACAGGAACCTTACTTACGGAATATTTGTAATTGGCCTATAGTTTTTCAGATCAACCAGGTCCAATGAGAGTTTCTTAAAGAGTGGTCTCACTGCTGCCTCTTAAGCAGCCTGGGGCTCCTCCCTCTCTTAGCTGCTCTCTAACATCTGGAGGAACACAGATTCCCACCCCAGCTCTAGAACGTCTGAAAAAATAATCATTTTATTTAAATATATATTGATACTGCTTACCAGTTCAAATAAATCTCAACGTGGTTTACAAAGACAGAAACAAAAATACATTAAAACAATTAGAATAACAAAGCATGGATGGCATTCATCAGAACGTGTGAACACATCAGAAGAGTCTTAGTATGGTGAGAATTAATCACATACTAATTTTGACTCATATTTGTAGGGAGTAGCCTCTTTTATAGCTTAGGAGAGTAGTTCCAAGCATTGTATTGTCATGGCAATCATTCTGTGCCAACAGAAGTTCAATAATTGTTACAGTCAAGGCTTTTAGGTTATTTTCAGAGTAAAGATCCAGACCAAGAACTGCTGAAGGATGAGACACAATAAAGGATTTCAAGTTAGCCTCTGGCAAGTTAGAAAAGCTTTATTTGCATAACAAAGCAACAGAAAAGAAAAATCCAAACTTTTGTAATGTATAAAAACATTTATTATAAATATTTTAAACTAAAACGTGATTTTTATCAAATATAATCTGTGGACTTGCAAATACAGTTTTAATTGTTTAGCAATTTTCCCACCCATTATTAAATATTAGATGGGCTCCCTTTTATTATTCCACACTCACAGTTTAGTGTCACAGTGTAAAAAGCTAAAAGTGAAAATAAAGATGAAGATGAGACATCCAGTTTATGATCAGACAAGCTTGATAAGTAAAAGGGCATTCTCCTTTTCTATATATGCAGAAGTGTATACACAAGTGTAAATTCTGAATATATATATAGTACAAGCCTGTTGAGCAGTGTAACTTGCTGCTTTCTGCTTTTGGAATCTTTTTCCTCTTGCAAGCATAAGCTGCCAGAATTGGCAGTTTCATGCAAGTGATAACTCTATTGAAGCAGTTGCATTCCCACCCATGATCACAAGAAGTCTAATAATTTGTGGGGTGGAAAGCTATCATGTCCCCCAATCTGCATTAATCCACTTCCCTAAACATCTTATTGATTGATGTTTCCTTGCTTTTTAAAATCCAATGGCTTAGAAAAACATCCAGCTATGGACCCACACAAAGGATACAGTGGAATGTGACCACAGTAGTCAGAATAGTAGTACTATTTGTTGCTCAAAAAGTACAGTCATTTGTGTGTGTGTATGTTGGCAGCTGATGAAGGCGGAAGTTGAAACGTTTTGTTAATATAATAAAAACCTCTGTTTGGTTAATCACAATTACGTTCATATGAACGTAATTGTGATTAACCAAACAGAGGTTTTTATTATATTAACAAAACGTTTCAGCTTCTGCCTTCATCAGCTGCCAACATACAAATGCTGTTACCAAGGTGGCAGTTATAGAGCTTTGAGGATGGAATGCTCAGAGGGGCTTCATTTGCAGAAGCTAAATAGTGGTGGTACTGTATTTATATATATATAAAGGGTAAAACTGAATGGTGACTGAAGTACCTTTGAACAGAATCTGTATGAGAATGGAAAAAAATGGCTTGGACCCAGAAAAGCACAAGTGGGGTTCTGTCCACACAGCAAGGTTTTACTGCCTCCTCTTTCCACCACTTTGTGTTTCCTTGAAAATGCTCCTGAGTGTCAAAAGATGATGGGAGATGTGCCTGGGGATGGGAGGTACAGCTGGAGGGAAAGGAATTGGCAGAAATTGGGGACCTCTTGCCCAAGAAATTGCGGTGTGGAGGAAGTGCCTGCTACTCACTCAAGGACCTCTTTGGATCTCAGCCAATATTGACTAACAGACACTTACCCTCCTTACTGGGGCTGTCCCAGAAAGCTGTTGCTTCCCTCTCCCCACCCCCCAGGACACTGAGCATAAGGAGGAAAATAAGGATGCAGAAGGGATTGGGGCATTTATTTGTACATGACAGAAATATGATCTATACCTAGAAGAAGTGCTTGCTTATTTGGAAGCAAGAAATGGTTTTGAGAAATCAATGAGGAGCCAAAAAGTATACAGAAAGGAAGCCTAAGGAAAATCACAGAGCTATGAGACAGGGGCATTCAGAATGACAGGGAATATTTTCTGACCAAGATATAAGTGGTCCGCACTGTTATTAGGTTCTTCAATCTTCTGCCTGGGGCTTCAGCATTAGGGCATTTTAATTCTTCTAAGCAATGCCCATTAAGAACAACAAAGGGGTCGCTTGAACCATTTTGGACATTTGCATCATTCTGAATGTCACTGCGGATGACACATACCCCCAGCATCTACGTAGGAGATTCAGGAAAAGAAAAGCGGGGGAGGCTTCAAATCAGTTTTGTTTCCTCTCCTGGTTGGGGTCTAATCAAAGGCAAAATGTGTAAGAATGTACACAGAGTCACAGGTGGCCAATGGGTCGCCTCAGTTACTGACTGAATGCTGACTTGAGTTCTCGGAAGGCTGCTCTGCGGTGCCTTCTCTCCTCTTCCTCGCGTTTTCGCTCATCTTGCTCTGCTTTTATCTCTGCCTCAAATTTACTGGCTGAAGACAAAGCTTGAACCTAGAAATACAAGAATAAAAAGGTAAAACAAAGGATTGAGTGATGGAGACAAGTTACAGGATAAAGGATTGAGTGATGGAGATAGATTACATCCCCCTATGGAGATAGGGATGGGCAACCTCTGGCTTACAGACCCATCTTGGCCTGCCAGGGGGTTCGCTCTGGCCAACAAGGCCATTTCCCTCAAACCACATCCACTTGTCAACCAGCTGACATCACTAGTTGACATCAGCTGATGGGGGCATAGTTCAGCGCTGCTGGGTGCTGTTTCATTAGTGCATTCCCTGTGGAGAATGCACTGGTGAAGCAGACTCCCCACCCCCATCCCTGCAGGTCAACTTTGACAGGTGGGTGGGACCAGCCCCCTATCAGTCACTTGACATCATATGATTGACAGGTGGCTGATCACCTGCCAAAATTGGCCCACGGGATATAGAGTGATAAAGATCTGACCCGCCAGGTCAAAAAGGTTCTCCACCCCTGTATTACATCATTAGCAACTTCTTTCACTTCACCTAGACGGCCAGGTCTCCACTGTCGTACATGTGCTGGGCAAGCTACACTGCAGGACTGACAGCAGACGTCCCTTTAAAAATCCAAAACCCCTTTTTCCAATAAAATAATAGTTTGTGTACGCACACAGATAACCAAAACACACACACACAAACTCAGGAGTCACAGTACATTTTTCCCCACAGTGTAAGCTAGCTTCCTCCCATGCTCAAAATGCAGAATAGTTGAAAAAATGCTTTGGAGGGAACTGGTTTTGTGAGGTCGCCAGTTCCAGCCAAAGTTGTACACAGACAGCTTCCACTACAGACACACATCTCTACCTAAATTCCCCTGAACTTATTCAAGAGGAAGGATGGTTCTTTTCAACAAACCCTGGTTAGTGTGCTTCCACAGTGGCCTCACTGGTCATATTACATATGTCTGTATGCACACTGGTAATACTTGCATCTCACAGATGTTCAGAAGAGGCACACATGGAGAGTGAACCGCTGCAAGCTATCCAAATCATCAGACTGTTAAGTCACAGTCTATTTCTCCAGCCTGCACTAGGCGACATACCTAATACCACATCTTGTCCACCCAATGACGCTAATGCTTCTATCTGGGTGACCAGAGTCAGCTATCTTGGTGTGAATCAAGTGCTATCTTTGGTTCAAAGTCTTCTGGCATAGTTAAGTGCCTAACTGGTTGTGGTCACCCTGCTTAAGTGTAAAATGATAGAGTAATTTAATTTGAGGAGAAAAATATATTGTGCCCAAGCACCAGGAATACTGTGATTTAAAAAAGTTATCTGGCATTAACAGTTATCTTCAATTGGTCTTGGCCAATTACAAGACTCATGCCATACACGTGGAATTACCGGCAGAGTGGGGTGCATAGCCTTTTCCCAACTTGATGCTCTTCAGGCATTTTGGATTACATCAGCCCCAGCTAGCACTAGCTAGCTATTGTTTTCATAGTGAGCCACAGGACATGGAAGATACATTCAGTAAATCCGATTCATCAAATCTCAGTTCCAGTTTAGTTTCGCCTGACCTGAAAAACAGTTGCATTTTTGTCTTTTAACACAGCACTCTGGCTTACCGTAAAAGCAGGAAAGTTGGCAGGTGTATTACCTTTCCGGTACAAATGTCAACTTGTGCTCTAGATGGTATCATGGAGCTGACATGCAGCGTAATCCTGTGCATGGTTACTCAAAAGTAAATCTAACTATGTTCAGTGGGGCTTACTTTCTAGAAAGTGTATTTCAGCTGAACCTTTAGTAAGCGCTCTCTCCCCTGCTCCCATATCACCAGATTCTAAGATACACTTGTTTCTACCTTTGCTTCAAAGAAGTTCTTGGCTCCTTTTACTCCCTCAAGGGCAACGTCTATTTCAGAAAGTTTTGCCAAAGCCATCAAACCGCTGTCTTCTTCAAGCTCTCCAGCTGCAGCTTTGTGGAAAATCAGCAGGAACTATACAAGACACAAAGGGAGAAAAATTAATGACTTAGAAAAGGTAACAGGATGCAGACTTAAGCATGGAAGACTGCCGTATACTGAGTCAGGCCCTTGGTTCATCTAGCTCAGTTACAGATATGAAAGCCTGGGGGGAAAATGGGAAAAAAACACATTTTTCCCCGAAGCCTTTTTTGTTGTTTTTTTCTGAAAAATTGAAAAAAATGGATTATGGAATGTTTTATTTTAGCATGATGAATAAAATGTTTCATTGAATCTCTGTCCCCCCCCCCTTTTTTTTCTAAGTTCTTTTTATGGGAATGGATGCTTTATGTCTGCTTGACACTGTGGAGGACTAGCAGAGACAAATAATTTTCTTTGTTATTAATGCTGATGTTTTCTTCTGTTTTCTTTAATTGTTTTTTACCTGCTCCTCATAAAGTGGCAAAATGAAAGAGGTTCCACACAGTTCAGGATCTTGTAAATCCATTTGTTACAAAAAATGTAGTAAAAATTTAAAAAAGTAAATTCAATTTGTAATAATTGTTTGAATAAAATGTACTTTTGATATACTAAATGTGATAATCTTATGCCAAACCAACTTGTACATAATTACATTTGATGTTCTTGAAGTAATGAAGTGACTTTCAATCTGTAAAAAGTGATAATATTGCATTTTTTCAATTTTTCTGAAAATTTCCATTTTTTCTGAAAAAAAGGTTTTTCCATGGCTTCAAAATTTCTGGAAATTTTACATCTTTAAGCTCAGTATTGTCTACACTGACTGGCAGCCACTCTCCAGGATTTCAGACAGAGAGTCTCTTCCAGCCCTACCTGGAGATGCCAGGGATTGAACCTGGGACCTTCTGCATGCAAGGCAGACGCCGTGGCCTTTCCCTGATCATAATTGGGAGCTGTGGCAGCATAGGCGGGAAAATCAACAGTAATGTTCTGTACTTATTTAAGGCCAAAATACATGAGATGCAGGAGATCCAAGCCAGCATTTAAATTTTTACATAAAAGGAGCCATGGGGGTATGCGTCTGGCTCTGAATTTGATCACAGCAATTGCTCTGGGGAATGGGAGGCTTAACATTTTCTCTCTGCCATTTCTTTTTTCTTCTCTCCCAGTGGCAGCACCCAGGGGTGGGGAGAAGAGACTTAGATCAGGAAAAAGGCATGTCCTACCTGCTCACCTTTTCTGATAAAATCTGAAGCCCTTTGTGATTTAAGGTAAAAAAAAAATTAAATACTGGGAGATTGAATAATGGATTTTCCTTATCTCTTCTATTTTGTCCTCAGTATAATTTAGTTTACAATACTGTTTTTTTTTACTACTTCTATAGATCAAATTGTCTATTTATGAATAATCCAAGTCCAAAGAAGAACCCGAAAGGAAGCTAACTCCATTGCAACTGTTCCATGTCCACTGGTATGACCCTGGCTAACATAAGAGCCCAATGCCCATGTGGTCGGTCCATCATTCTAGTCTCAAAGTAGCCCAACAGATGCTCATGGAAAGTCTATGACAACAACATCATGACAACACTCTCCCCTATGAAGGCTGATTTCTTCACATGCCACAGGGTCCCCTGACTTAACCCTTTTCATTTGCCAAATGATCCTATGGCACTTGAGGAAACTATACTGGATAGCCAGGAGCTAGGAGAATATGGAGGGTCAAGCTTTTGTGTGACTGGTCTGGAAAAATGTCTCAGGGTGCCCCACTACCTGGCTATTATCCTGTCCCTTTTCCATGCCTCCTCTCCCCCATCTCTTGCTTACATTTTCAACAGTGGGTTTGTGACATACCACTCCATAGCACCTTATTAATTTTCTCCACTGATTTCTTCTGGCTGATGCTAAATGCAGTGACTTCACCAACCATGGCTTATCGGGATCGAGATAATCCTGATAATCACCAGATTATGGCTGTGATCAAGCAACATGCTAGCGCATGCAGCCCTACCACTTCTAATTGCTCCAGTTCTGTTCCTCCCCTGGCTCAAGCAACAAGCCATCAAAATCTTGGCTCGCCATTACATCAGAACCTGGGATGGTGCTTTGTTTTCACCTAATAAAGCACAATTGGTAGCCAACATGAAAGTGGTTTGTTAGGGAGAAGCAAATCACAATCCCAGTTCAGTTATGACAAGCCAAGGCTTCATTGGTTGTCGCCCTTGCCCAGCCCAGGGGAGGACCAAAACCAGAGTGACCATGTTAAGGAGCATACTCAATCCCAGTAAGCCATACGTGTGCACAGTGCTTAGAAACAATTAGTTATGAAAAACAAATTACTTGTACTTTATTACTTTTTTGAGGAACGAGTGGGTAGTTTCTTTACAGTTTGATTGTAATAATTTTATTATTTTTGAGGTGTAATTGTAACGTTTCCAACATTCCTTTTGGACATTATGGAGGGGAGCAGGGGAAGTCTTTTACTCCGATTTGTGAATGAAATTCATGTGCCCCAAAATGGGCTTCTGCACAATGTCACTCTTCCCTCATGCTCTGTGGGTGTTTAGGAGGTGACAAGGGAAGAGGTGGAGACCAAGATGGGGGTGCAGTGGAGAGAAAAAGGAGCCAGAGTGCAAGAATGTGGATGAAGGAGGCAGCAGTAGAATGGAGATAAAGAACTGTGGAGGTGAGAGACGTGTGTGTGTGTGTGTGTGTGTGTGTGTGTGTGTGTGTGTGTGTGCGTGCGTGCGTGCGTGCGTGCGTGCGTGCGTGCGTGCGTGCGTGCGTGCGTGCGTGCGTGCACGAAGCAGCCTCTGCCACCCTCCCCGGCTACTTTGCTGCATTTGCAGTATTTTAACTTTTTTGCACCCCCAAGGGAACATGTTTTCTTAGGTGGGTACACCTTAGTTGGTGGCAGGGCAGGGTTCGGGAGGTGGTTGAGTTACAGAGATGACACTTGCAGCTGAAAGAGACAGAAAGTGTGTGTGTGGGGGGGTGCATTTGGTTTGGTGCACAAAGCTCTGAGCAGTGGCCTCTACCTCTCTCCTCACTTCCCATACCAGCGGAGAGGCCACCACTGCTATCTTATGGCTTAAAAAAATATTCTACTACCCTGTGTGTGTGCATGTGTTTGTTTAATATTGTTTTAGGCTATTTACACGTGCGGCAGCCAAAGCCAGCACCTTGTAGGCACTCTCATTTTTTAAAAAAGTAACTCAACTGTAATTACTTTTGAGCAACAGTAAAATTATCAGTTCCTTTCAGAACAATCATAATGGTAATTTATTAATCTTCCAATCTCTGCATGTGCACCATGGCTTATCGTTATGTGTGAACTGGCCTAGTGGCTCCAACTAAATAACTCCAACACCAAGTACCTTGGCTAATACTACAATTCTAAATCCTATCCTATGGTTCTAAATGGCATATAACATCAGAACAGGGAATACAGCTTCAGCAGGGATCCTGCAAGGGGGCAGTTTATCAGTACTACAGCACATTCAAGTCATTCGGGTTTCAGCTTTTTCTGTATACAATCATCATGGATTTCTCTGTTCCTCTTCTGCGAAGCTCATATTCTCTCACTAGAGGACAGCACTCAGGATGCCAGAAACAGCATCCAGTTCTTTTCATCAGGAAGTTAGGCATCTGGCAGAACCCTTTGTTCCCAAGATTCCCCCGCCACCCCTCCCATTGCTTACTGATGGAGCATTTGAAAAAAAGTAGTCAAAAAATTCCTAAGGTCCCTTGGGATGGGTGGGGGAGGACTACGAAACTGCTGGACTTTCTTCTAGCTGCAAATATAGCATGGGTGTGTTCACCCTACTGTTAGTTAAGTTTTGCTGGGACAGTGCTTGACTAGTCCTTATACTGAATCACATTCTCAGACTCAACACGTTTCTAAACAGTGACGCTGCCATGACACAGCCATTACTCAGTACAGAGGTTGAAACTGGGATAGGGTGGAGGGAGGGTTGCTCTGAGTGAGTTCACACCCCCGACCTCTGGATTCCCCTCTGAGAGTATCGTAATTTGGATTCTGATATTAGGCAACCTACTAAAGCTTTCCTGCAGCTAGAAAAAAAAGTAGGTAATTACAAAGCTGTCATATTGAGTCACGAGTCCATTTACTCCAGTATTGTCTACTCTGGCTGGCAGCAGCTCACGAGTCTCTGGCAAGACCTTCTTTCTCAGTTTTCCAGACATCAAAAGGAAAGAGCCAACCTTGCATCACTGAGACCTGGGAGAAATTGATCTTTATCAGCTCTGTGCAGTATCAACATAGGTTTGCTATTTAGGGTAGGGAGGGGAGAGCTGTGATGATCCATAAGGATTCTCTTCCTTTGCTAGGCTTTCTGTCCAATCCATTGCCAGTTTTGAGTGCTTCTATCTGGTGCTGGGCAATTAGGTCAAATCAAGGATTCCATTATGCCACACACCCCGCAGCCCAACCATCTCCACATCCGAGCAGACAGAGGTGATGTTGAACTTGGCATTATAGACTTTCCAGACAAAGACCTTTTCCTACAGGATCATTACTTCCAGATAATGGTGGCTCAGGGCTATACAGTCACCATGACAACCATTTGTGAAAGTGATGATGGGGCAAGATTATTGGTTTAAACCTTTAAAGCAGAGGTGGGGCACCTCTGGACTGCAGGCCAAATTTGGCCCACCAGGCCTGCCCATTTGATCCATGAGGCCATTTCTCCTAAATCACTCCACCTGCCCCAAATCTGACACCCTATGTGAAGTCACATGCGAGGCAGGTACTCACATGGCTATTGGGAGGTTAAAGTGAGCTCCCAATTGTTCCTTTGCTGGATCAAACTGATCCACCGGCCATCAGCAAAAAAGCTCAGTTTTATCAGCTGTTTCAATGAAAACCATTTGGTGCTATTGGAGCAGCAAAGCCCCTTGGGCTGAGGTTCCCAAGGACCCGTTGTCAGGTGCTTGGGAAGCATGCACAACTGACTTGATCAGAGAAGGTGGGGTAAGATGGGGCCTTTCCAGTTGTGGTTCTCTTCCTAATCTTTGTGTTTTGCTCCCAAAGGAGGCTTGCCTGGCATCATGTTTATTGTTCAGTGCCAGGTGAAGATCTTTTTATTTGCCCAGATCTTTCAAATCTAGTAGTTATACCTACTGTCTATGGCTCCTGTTTTTATTATTTTTTAGTTCTATATAAAGCAGCTCTGGGAACATGTCGGCTGAAGAGCAGTTCAGAAGTTTGCTAAAGAAAAACAAACCCAGGACCTTCAGCATACAAAGCATGTTTTCTAACGCTGAGCAATAGATCTTCTCAATTCCATTAGTCTCCTATCATGACAATGAAGAAACAGCTTCTATACTGAAAGAAGCCAGGTACAAGGAGCAGGTTTGGCAGATTGTCCATTTTGGGGGACCTTGTGTAAAAAATGTGCTCTTTGCGAGCTTGAAGTTCTACAAAAATATATTGAATAGCAATTTAAACAATTAGTCCAGGTAATTGGGAGAGCCTCCCAGTCAAGTCATATAACCCTTCCTTCAAACACAAGGTGAGAGTGTAGGGAAATGTGCTGTTGTACCAGCTGACAAAGCCAAAAAAGGCATGTGGGAATGACTCACCAAACAGATGGGAACAAGTCATAGATGCAAGTTGCCAAGTCTAGATCATCTGTGCACAGGGAGAGAAGGGACTCTGTGTAAATGGCAAGTGGGTGTGGTATGTTCACATTAACCACATGCCTCTGGGAGAGATTGTTCACATACCTACACCAACTTTTGGGGACATAATCTGTTAAGGCTTGAGTATTCAGGAATGCAACTCAGGGTTTTGCAAACTCTTGTGCCTACTCTATGCTCTTCAGAAAGTAAGCAAAGAAACCCATACATGGCTCCAATATGGTAGCTAAGCCGCTGAGCAGTATGACAATTTCAATATGATTAAATTATAGTGCTAACAGCAGGTTCACTATGGAATTCTCATGAGCACAGCAGGCTTCCCATAAACCTGTGACATGAATTGATTCCTCTTGAAGTGACTTAGTAAGACTATCATTGCAAAACCTATATAATGTGCAGGCGGCATATCTTCTTATGAACTACGTGACACAAACTTTTTATGAAAACAAAAAGGCAGCACAAAAAATATACACACACACACCACACACACACCACACACACACACACACACACACACTCTACACCTCTGGAACTTGTACGGCTGTTTCCTGTTGTATTTATGCATACATTTTAATTTTGGCTCAATATTACTAATGGCAGATACAAATACAGAAAAGTGGCAGATACTGTTGACTAAAATCAATGGTGGCAGGTGTATTGCTTTAAATGCAGCAACTTTATTCACCTTGAGATCTGGGTTGGCATGGAGTGGAGGCAACTGGTGACATATTGATGGGCTGATTCATGTCAGAAGTTCAAAATTAACTTTATTAAAATACCCCTTGGTAGAAGCAAACTGAAATAATTAACTATTGAAACAGGAAGGAGTCCTACAAGTTCCAGAGGTATGAAATGCACCATTCTGGGAAATTCCCATTCCTTTTGTTCCTCTAGCAAAGGGCTCAGCCAAAAATCTGACAACAATGAAGGTGTTCAACTGTAGCCAGTGGCTAACAATGTGACCCCATAAAGGGCAGGTGGTAGAATAGTAAGCAGATGCAAGTTGCTTATATCTAGGTTGAAAGGTTTAATTGGTTGGCTTCAGCCTGAACAATATCACCTATTCCTCTGTGGAGGCATTTTGTAGCCTTTTATGGACTTATTTCTCAGTTATGACAGATCAGCACAAATTATATATTTCATCTGCTTCCTGAATCTTATTTTCTAAAATGCAGAGAAAGCAGTTTTAATTTCCTTGAATGTTACATGTCTATTGAAAAATGTTTTTTGGGGGTTGATTCACGAGACCAAGATGGGCAAGCAAAATATTTCCTTGAAAAGCAAGTCACTGTCTAGGCCACTCTCAATCCAGTGGACTGGCCTATTTCCCCCTCCCATCCCTCTTTTTTAGCTCTCATGCTGTCACCCTCCTAAGAAATAAAAAGTTACAGAATTATTTACTTCCAAAAGTTTTTTCAGTTCCACCTCCTGTTGCAAAGAGCATAATCCAACATTGTTTTCCAAAATTAAAAGGGACTTTGTGTAAGGAAGAATCAAGTTAGGAGCAAAATGAAGGTGAGAAGGCAATGAGTAGGAAGGCTGAATACAATTTGGCACAGGCAAACAAGCATGGGAACAATACACCATCTCTTTAAGATTTGTTGTTGATGTCAAGGAAAACTTGCCGAGACTGGTTAAGTTATCTAGTTAGCTGGCAGAGATTGAGAAACCTGCTGTGAGATAGCTCCCTACGGCACAGTAAAAATTAATAAATAATATTTTATCTTACAAATCAGAGGTCTGATTTATCAACAGAAAATCACACAAGAAGCAACGACACATTGTGTGCTGGGATGATCTTAAACTGTTGGGAACAGGAAAGAGCATACTTAACTAGCAGCAGACTCTCAAAGCAGGAAAGCATAGGACCAAGGGCCACCTTAGCCTCTTCTCTCAATTAGTCTTTTGCAGCTTCCTCAAAGATCCTGTTAGTTAATGTCATTGTATGCTTGGTCCTGACTCAGTTTCAGTCTCTGTGGATTACATACCTCAAATGCAGAAGCCTGGGTGATGGGGAGCTTCCTGGGGAACAAGTGCTAACAGCAGTGAGGGTAAACAAAGGATGAATGCCCCTTCCTTCCAATAGCCAGTTCCCCTTTGAGTTATAAAAAAGCTGATCAGTGGGTGAGAGGGTAGACCTGTGTGTGTGGTGTCTGTGTATTAACACACACGTACATATGTATGTGCATGCATGAAAGAAGAGATATTCTTGAACTGCAGTTCTTTGGCCAGTGCTAAATTCAGACAAAATCTGGGCTACCTAACATAAAATCAACTCTTGAGTAAAAACAGCCTCTACAAACACAGAACAGGCCCCTCACTCACTCACATTCCATAGTTGGTAATCTGACAAAAAAGAGAGAGAGAGAATGATTAAGACATCTTTCCCAACTTCTTTCTAACCATTTGCTCATTATCATTGGTAGGTAACAGGAGAAGTAGAGTTGGACAATACAAAGCAGGAGTTACAGTCAATATTTCTCACCCCGCCTAATGCAACCAATTTATCCACCTAAAGCACAAGTAAAGGTGTCTTTGCCAGGCAAATAAGATAATAATAACAAAGGGACCAGGTGGATCTCCCTTGGGAGACAGTACCACAATCAGTATGCAACCACAGAACAGGCCTTTTCTCTGGTAGCCACCTACCTGACTTACGGCTCTATAGAATTGTGACTAGAAACAAAATGGAAGCCAATGGAACCTCTTGGGTACTATATTAATACCAGCCAGCCCACATCAACAGCGTGGCGGCCATATTCTGTACCAGATGAAGTTTGTGATAATTTTTCAACTATAGTCCCACATATATTACAACCTGGAAGTAATAACAGGTGGTATATCCACCAAAGGTAATAAGAAACAATATTCTTCCTGAAGTTGTTGAGTGACATTCCCAAAGACTGAGCCCTTCTACAAGGGGATTCATTTATTACAATATGGCCCTGAGCTCCAGAAGATGATGTAGCAGATGAAACCTTCAACACCATTGCTAGAGTAGGCTACATTTGCAAACCACAATGTGAACAGTTGAGTGCAGCATCACTTACAACAGAAGAAAACTGTTAACTAGTTCAGCTTTCTCTTGCTTAGTTAAAACAAAAAACAAAAGTTTTCACATAAGGAAAATGAGAGGGTTAGTTCTTAGCTCTTCTTCTGCACCAGTTCCTCTTAATTCTATAAGACAGACTGGCTTCTCATAGCATACTGCAATATTACTTGGTATGCTGGGTTGTGTCAAACCCTCCCTTCTGCACATTTGGCTGTTAACGTGACACCTAGTTTACACTAAACAGTAAATTCAAACAGACACAGTGGATGCAGGTTCTATACTGTTTAAACCAACAACTGTGCTAATGTTAGTTTGCTGCTAATTTTCAAGACACAGTTTCAAACGGCTCCTGGGTTCAAGCCAGAAGAGAAGGTGCGGTCTGTTCTGCCCTGCAGTATAAATTAACATGGAAAGTCTAGGATAAGTGCTTTTCTGAACTTCAAGCCTCAAACTTTCAGTCCACATCGCTTTCTTCTTACAGCATGTGTAGGATGTCTGGAAGAAAGATGTACCTGCCTTTTCCCGGACTATGCCCTTTGTTTTTAGTATCATGTCACAGGACCTGTATTCAGAGAATGGGAAGCTGCTATCTGGACGCTGTTTGTTTTAAAAACAAAACAAACATACATACATTTTTGAGTTTTGATCCTTGTAAACTGCCTTGAGATTAAAGGGAGAATATGAGTTTTAAATAAATAAATGCTAGTATGTGTTTCACCTTCCAAACTCTCAATTTGGTTCCATGCCTTCCCTCATTAAGATGCAAATGTCTGAGGTAGCCCTCAGTTCATGGAACTGAAGAATCAAAAAGGAAGTTCATGCAATGCTCAAAGTTCACCATGGAATCTCACACAGGTCAATAATGGTTAAAGATCTGCTTTCAATATTGCAATTAAAATGGTAATGTCAGGGTATAAAGATTTGTAATATATTTGATACATAATGTCTGGCATCAGTTTTAGCAAGCTTTACCTTGTTAAAGGTATTATTGGTGAAGGCAGGATACCTCTGAATTCTAGTTGCTGAGAACTGCAAGTGGAGAGAGCGTTGCCGCACTCAGGTCCTGCTTGCAGGCTTCCCATAGGCATCTGGTTGGCCACTGTGAGAACAGAATGCTGGACTATGTTTATGTCCATTCTCTGAAAGTTTCCATTAAGTCTGTTAGACTATTTTTGCAACTGGATATAACATTTTACCTAAAATACTGTTGATTTTGTGAACTTTAATCTGGTATTTACAGAGTTTTGTTTCCTCTCCTTCTCCCTATCCCTGATACCCCTAACCCTAATTACTGCATTCCCCCAATCCATGTCTGCCACTACAGCAAGGCACACTTGATACCACTAATTCAATTGTAGCTCTTTCTGTGTAGAATTACAACTTTTCCTTTAAAACAGAAGCCTTGCAAAAATTTAGACAGGAAAGGTACAAGGAGAATATGCTAGTTTCATGCACAGATCCTTGAGTAGCTACACTGAACATTCTCATGGAAGAATATAAATATGTTGCTGAATCTCACCCTTGGGTGATTTGTCTAGTTTTATCCATACCTTCAGGAGTTCCACAAGCTGAAGATTTTTGCAGAAGTAAAGCAGAACTACACCAAACAGCAGGGGTTAAAGACAGCCAGTGTGGTGTAGTGGTTAGAGTGTCAGGCTAAGACCTGGGAGATCAGGGTTCAAATCCCTACACTCAGCCACGAAGCTTGCTGGGTGACCAACTTCACAGGGTTGTTGCAAGGATAAAATGGAAAGGGAAGAGAACCACGTATGCCACCTTGAGCTTCTTGGAGGAAAGATGGTATATAAATGTAATAAATAAAATATGGAAGTCAGAGGGCTTATCCAAACGGAGCGGGATAATCCACGGTTTCCATATTCGGTTTGTCATCTGATAGTCCTCACTTTGCCGTTTAGTTCGCTCTTTCCCAATTAAAAAAACCTTTTTTTCCACCTGCACACGCAGCGGTAAGATACCTATTCTTTTCGCTTTTTCCAAGCTTCGCCTCTAAAACCTCCCCCTATCAACCAATTGGTCAGCAAAAAAATTATGTATGCTCCTCTCCCCCTTTGCAACGAAGCACAATACGGCTGTAAAGGAGTTCTTGCCTCCGAAGGAAAGGCTGCTGGTTGGTTTCACGCTTGCCTTCCCACGAGAATGAAATTGACACCCTTTTCTTGTTTGCATTTGCGATATTACACTTAACAAATGTATGCTTTTCTGCCTTTATTGATATTTAAGAAGATACACACGCTGACAATGCACTTATTTCTCCAAAAAAGCAAGAAACTGTCTCCCCCCTTTCTCCCTTTCCTTTCCAGGGAGAATGAAACTGACAAAGAATGAAACTGACAAAGCTTTCTGGAGCAGGCTTGAAACAGACCAGAAGCTCTTTTCTTGTTTGCACTTGCATATTACACTTAAGCCAATGTATGCTTTTCTGATTTGAAGCAAAACCCCCAGCAAGTAGAATGAAATTGACAAGACTTTCGGAGGCAGGCTGAAACCGACCACCCCCCCTTTCTCACTTGCTGTGCATTGCAGATCTCACCCAGAGTGGCCGCCCAGTTTGCAGGCTGGCAAAAAATAAAATGCATCTGTGCAGTAGTTGCAGACACCCCCCCAACACCCCACCATTGCGATGATTGGTTCAATTTTCCCGGGCTTATTCTCACACATGCGCAAAAGTGCAGATATGTGATTGGCTGGAATGAGGAGAAGGGGCAAGGGGAAACACCCAAGAACCGCCCATCAGCTGTAAAGTCCACAGTATTGCATCCTAACTCCTGAAGGCACAGCGGATGATTCCCGATTTTAAACAGCAAATCGCATTTTTGCCGGTATTGCAAGGAGCGGATTTAACCCGCGAAAATGCGCAACAGCGCGAGACGTCATTTGTACGACCGAAAAATAATGAACACACATAGCGGGCGTGTCACACATTTTGCAGTCATCTGGATGAGCCCAGAGACACCCAGTCTTAGCAAAGGGGCAAAGCAGATGTGGTAGCAAAAGTTCCATATTCTTATTCTCCATTTGATTTTACATTTATTATTTTTTGCTGGCATTTACCTCACGGAAACTTAGTTTGCCATCAAAGTCTTCATCCACTTCCTTGATCATGTTCTTCAGGCCCAGATGAGTCTGAGGTGCACCAAGCTTCTCCATCATCAGCTTCAGTTCCATAAGGTCAATGTAGCCATCCTTCCCAGAGTCATATCTAAAAAGGAAAGAGAAGGGGGAGAGAGGAGAGATGTCAGAGAGACGTATTCTGTCATCTGAGAGGCCTGCAGTTTAAGGAGCACTCAGTGCTCCCTTATACATGCGTTTCAAGCTAGTCAGTATTGCCTCAAGACATGTGCTACCCAAATGACACCCTGCTCAGAACATTTTTAAAAGTCTTACTGCACCATTCAGACAACAAGATCTGCCTTCATCTATACACCCACTCTCTTGCTCTATGGTACTGCGTGAAGGTCACTTCATCCTGACATATGTAAAGGCCAGACTTGAAATCAGCTATTTCCTGAGAAGTCCAGAATGTCATTACAGAGCATTCTGTGGAGAAAGGGAAATGGTAAATAGATAGGTAGGTTTAGGACAGGGGTGGGAAACCTCATGCTCAAGGGCCAAATGCATCCCTCCAGGCCTCTCTATTTGGCCCTCAGAATTCTCACCAAACCATACCCCTCATTAGCCCTGCTTTATACCCTGAGTGCAATGTGTCCTTGAACTCCGATAATACTTCTTGCTTGTATAGAGACCAGTGTGGGAGGGTATTTAGAAACCTGTTGTACTAAGGCAAAGTTTACATCTGTTGCTTTATCCACTCTTGTCTCTAGCCCTGTCCGCAACTGGCATGTGGTCCTCTAAGGGTTGCTCACAAGGGATTGTGGTCCTTGGCCTGAAAAGGTTCCTACCTCGGGTTTAGGATATCTGAAACATCATGTAGTATGCCACTTGAGAAGTTTAGACCATTGTCCATTTAAATGTAGTTTATACCAGCCTGCCCCAACATGGTGCCTCCCAGATGTTTTGGACTACAACTCCAGTCAGCCCCAGGCAGCATGGTTATACTGCCTGAGGCTGATGGGTGTTGTAGTCCAAAACATCTTGAGGGTGCCAGGCTGTTTAAGGGTGGTTTATGCTACTCTTTTTAAATAGACAACGAGACACCCATTCAATACTATCCAAGTGTTCATATGCTTAACATCTGTTCATTTCTCCTGTAACTTCCACCAGTCAAGTGTGTAATCATACACCATAGAAGACTTGAGAGGTAACAACAAAAATAAGTCAAGGATCCACAGCAAACACGTCTAAAATCTAATTTTTTGAAAATGTACCATCCATTTATGAAAGGGGGAACTGAGTGTCTTATCTCTTCAATTAAAAAAAACTTGATATTAAAATGCATTTTCCCTTTATCAACTTATTGCAGGATTCCAAAGATACAAAGTTCCTTTTGATGACAAATGCTCAGCTTCTGATTGCAAAACAACAACAAAGAGCCATGTGCGTTCAAACACACAACAGCTGAGGTTGGTAGTGGCAGTGGAGATAGATGAACTGGAATCTAAAACTGGATAGTACAGTTTCAGGGACAACAAAGGAGCAGTTCATATATATAGTTCTTTATCACAGGGGGCAAGGGGGGGAGATATGAATAATTACTAAAGCTTCTCTGTTCCATTTTATCTTAACTTTTTACCACCCTCCCCAATATCCTGTTGCTTAAAAAAATATACATGAATCCACAACGGCAGAATTTCCCCCATTTTTATAGATAAGGAGGACTGATGGAGAAGGAATGAAAAAGAAAAAGGGATCAAGCAGCAATTAGGAAGGCCAGAGGATATGTGTGTGGAATGGCTGGAGACAGACACAGTAAGTGAAGATACACCACAAATTTATTACACAATTTTAAGACAAAACGCAAGAATTATGGAATACAAGTATTTTAAATTGCTCTCCTTCTCCTGCTTGCCACAACAATTTATCTGTTATTTATTACAAATTTGTCCTGCTATTTCTCCAACCCCCAGCCCCAATTTTATATTCACAACAAACCTATGGGGAAGGTTAGGCTTAGAAGTTGGCAACTGGCCCAAGGTCATCCACTGAGTTTGAGTGATGATCTCAACCTGGGTCTCCCCAGTCCTAGTCCTAATCAATACACCATGTATACTTTTTGAGAGGGGTAGCTCCCTGGCTAGCAGGCAGTTGGTAATTATTTTTTCCAATTCTTTGCCAGATCAGTTATTTCTACAGTTTTATTTTTAAGACACCAGATTGTAATCAACTTGGAGCAAGACCTTCTTTGTGTTGGCCCTGGAACTACTGAATACACTCCCCAAAAGGCCCACATGTCTACTTATCTTCTTTTGAATACAGCTAGAAGCTTGTTTCATTCTATCAAGCCTTTTGGAGCCAAGCTCAAGCTGCAGCTTATATGCCATAGTTTACTGTTGCATTTTTTTACCTTTTAAGAATATACAAATCGTTTTGAAAAAAGGCCAGTAAATATTAAAAATACAGAAGTGAATCCAGTGTATTCGTTTCTAAAACCATGCTGGAAGTTCATATCATATGGGATGGAAGTAACTATCTGGGTTTCACACCTCCTTTTTCAAGACATAGTAATCAATTCAGAGCCAACTAGCAAACTACAAATGCCCACAATTCTAGCAAAGATTATGGACACAGGCTTCTATGCTCTGGCAAAAGGGGACAGATCAGGCACCCCTAAAATAAACATTTAGCAGGTAACAAGTCCAGTTGTTGTTAGACATGAGTGTCTGCCCTTCCAAGGCCTGTAAAATAGCTCTTAAGCATTTGTCTAGTAACCATCTGAAGAAGGAATTGCATACACGAGTGAGTGGGCTGCCAGAGGAGGGATGGGAGACTCCATCCCTCTTCCATGCCCAGTACAGAAACCAAGGGGAGGAGGTACACCCAGCACAGAAATGCACTGGGCTGCGACAGAAGGGACAGAGCTTCCTAACTCTCTTCTGCCAGCCCCCAGCAAGCTAATAAATATATTTTGCAGACTAGTAACTTTTATTATACAGCTTATTTACAAGGCTGCTATAAAATGAAATCAGAAGCCCCACAGGCAGTGAAGCAGACACACACAAAAGCAGAATGGCCCACCTATGGTAATAGGGGAGTTGAAGCAAGGTAGCGCCCATGTTCAAGGACAGGCTGTAGCAGAGAAGTGGGTTATTATAATCCCAGGAAGCCTCCTTCCCCCCCTCTCTCCCCCCACACACTTAGTTACTGGCCCAAGTTACATTTATGTCTTTAATAGATTTTTTTTCACCTACCCTTCACCTTGAGGTCTCGGGGGGGGGGTTGGGGTTGCAACAATTCAAAAATACAATATTAAAGTAAGTTAAAATACAAATTACAATCAAAAGAATAGGGTTGGTCCTTAAACACACACACACACACACACACACGACTCAGGTGTCAAAGACCAGGATAAAGAGATGCTTCTATCAAAACAGGTTTGCAAGGTACACAGGCAGCTAGGAGGCTGCCTGATAAGGAGTCAGACTATTGATTTCAGACAGGGGCCTCTCCCCTCTCTACCTGAAGACGATGGGGATTGAATCTTGGACCTTTTGCATGCAAAGCAGATGCTCTGCCTCGAACATACAGTCCTTTCCATATCTCAAAGTGATTTTTGAGAGCGGTTGCTTTTGAAAAAGAAGGTTTACAAGAAGGCAGGCAACTTTGCACAAGGAGCAATAGCTTCACAGGGTTAATGGACTGTAACTCAGGATTCACAGCCATCACAGCAAGTCTCACGTATCCGTCATTCCAGCACACAGGCAGTACAAAGCAGGGATTGTGAGAAATTGGGTCTTGCCAGCAATGGCAAAGCAATGCACTATCCCGGCAGCACAATAGGTGTTCAGTGCTGTGCCAGAGCCATCCTTCAAAGCACAGCTTCCCAAAAATATGCCACCTCAAAAAGCAAAGTGGCTATGGAATACTCAATCTGTTCTCAATTCAGCAGGACCCAGGCAGCAGATGAAACAGCTCAGCACAATACAAAAGGAATTAGAGAGAGATAATGTTTCTTCTCCTCTGCTGAGTCCTCAGAGGCAGCACTGAGACATTTTCTTTAAAAAAAAATCGAGTCAGTGGGTGTGGAACAAGAAAGGCAAACTTGTTTTTCCAGACCAGAAAGAGCTCAGCACAAATTCCTGTGGAGAGTGAAGGTTGCATCACATAGCTGGACTGTAGCATTCCCCACAAAGACAGAAGATGTTGTAAGGCCCCATGCTCAGCCATTCCAGAGTTACACAGTACCAGGCATTATGATCAAACACCACCAGCACTTCATCAACTATGCCAGCTCCCAGTCCATTTCAGGGCTCAATTCAAAAGGTTGGTTTTAGGGCCAGAATGCCTAAAGGATTGCCTGTCTTTACTTATGCCTACCTATACACTAAGGCCTTCACATCTGATCCCCTTTTCTGGGGATCCCTGCCACTTGACGTGCAACAGCTGGTAACTGGGGAAAGGGCCTTTTTGGAGATGCTGCCTGTTAACAAAAGATTCTCTTTGGCAAGGCTTACTTGCTACCTACCTGGTCATTTCAGTATCAGGCAACATCTCCCCCTGCCCCAGCCTTTTGATCTAGTGCAATGAGTTCAATCTCTGATGATTTTATGCTTCTTTTTATAACATGCTTTTAGTATGTCCATGTTTGTTCAAACTGTGTTTTCTGATTTTTTGGAAAGTTGCAAAAACTCTTCAACAGGAAGCTGCAAGTATGACTGCAGCCATATAAAGAGGGCGGTCCTTGAGTTTCAGTGAAACCTGCTATGCTGCAATTAGTACCATATATTTTGCTAAATTGTTTGTCACCTATGAATTTGGACACCTCTTAAGGTAAGCAAATTATCCATGATAGTTTTTGAAATCAAGGAGTAGGTTTGCATCTATGTTTGGACGCAACTGGATACCATTTTAAATTAAGACAGCAGACAGAACCTTTCAAAATTGCACTGATTTTAACCACTGATTTCAAAACTTCACTGACTTTTTGGATTCTTACAATTCCCAAGCAACCCCGGGTACAAGGCTGATAGTAAGTCATGATGCACAGAGCACCTTGCCTCTTCGTTAATGCCACTCTTGCCTACAAATCAAACTAATTCTAAACTAATTCTAGCCAACTTATATAAAATTAGTAGTTAAAAAATATCTAGGATTCCAAGTAACAATATTTCCAAAACCAAGTGTCTTGAGGCAACCTCTCTTGAGAGATTTGACTTACAGTGCAATCCTAAACATGTTTATTCAAACATACATCCTGAGTTCAGTAGAGCTTACTCTCAGGTAAGTGGGCACAGGATTGCAATCCAAATTTCCTTTTGTGGGAAAAAGTCAGAATTATGGGAGGAAAAATTGCTGGTGTCAATATGAAGTTGTAAGGAGTGCATGATGCCTACATGTATAATTTGAGGTACGAAATAAAATTTGAAAATCAAAATGGCATTTCTTCAGTGCTAACACAAGATGCCACACCAGCAGGTTCTTGAGACTCTTCAGGAAAGCCCCCCCCCACCTAAGAGAGGCTTGTGTTTGTAGTTGAGTCTGAGGAAAGGCCAGGAATTGGAGGCAGGCAGAGAGGCTGGCTCTCTGCACCAAGGCTTTAAGATGCCTACTGTAAGCCTGATTGAAAAGAAAGATATTGGATTGTTGATGCTTTGAACCCCTCCATATTAAGCTCAGGTTGGAATGTGTGTAAGTAAACAAATCATATTTCATAAAGACACCACAGTCTCCGCTGCTTCTTTCCAAGGAAACCAAACCCTGGGTAAGCGCAGGGACCTCTGGAGATCTCTCACCGCTCAGAGACTGGGATGGCACACAACACTGGTGTTAGAAGTGGGACTGAGTTTCCTGGAAGGAGGAGCAAGGTGTGCCTGAGTCAAAATGGAGACAGAACTAGCAACTCTCCTGGAACAGATAAAATTGATGTTCCAGCAGCAAGCAGAACAGGCTGAGAAAGATCGGCAAAGGCAACGAGAGTGCCAGGAGGACCAGCAGCAAAGGCAACAAGAACGCCAGAAGGACCAGCAGCAAAGGCAGCAGGACCAGCAGCAAAGGCAACGTGAGTGCCAGGAGCACTGGCAATGAATGGAGGAGATATTTGAAAGCCTCTTTGGAGAGAAAAAAGAGACCCCACGTGAGGAAGTGAGAGCTATGCCTGATCAGCTGCTACCAAGGGTTGAGAGTGACCCAGAAGTCTGCAGAGGACCCAGACTGGTGGCTAAAGGGATCCAGAAAGTGGATAAGCAGCTGGAGGGCTTGGACTGTGAGGAGTTGCAGTCAGTAGCAGAGGAGGAAGAAGAGGTCTTGATTGTCCAGGAGCCTCCAGGGAAGAAGATAGCTGAAAGCTGGAAGTAAAACCCCAAGAGTTGAAGGAGGACAGGCTGGAAAATGAAGAAGATGCCTCGGATGACAGTGGAATACAGGCTGGAGAAGAGATGCTGCTCATAGATCTCTCCGCTCCATGTGTGCCTGTTGTTGAAGAAGTACTGCAGAAGGAAGAAAACGCCTTGGAGAAAGGTGAACTACAGGCTGGGAAAGAGCAGCTGTTGATGGATTTTTTCACCCCATGTGCGCCAGCTGTAGAAGAGAAAGTGCAGGAGGAAAAGTTGGAGGCTTGTGTGCGAGAGGAACTGCTAGAGCCTAGAGAAATGTTTGTGTGAGAAAAAGCACAGGAAGATAAGCCTGAGGTGGGAGTGCAAGTCCAAGAGGAGCTCCCAGCACCTGGAGAGATGGGTGAGATAAAATCCCCAAGTGACTTTGCCCCTTGGGTGCCCTATAATGGTCTTATAAGGTGGGATGCAGCTCCTATGATGGGTGCAGTCCCTGAGCAAATTTCAGCAGTGAGAGGCACCCAGCGGCCTGTGAGTTTGGAGGGCCAGAGACGATGGAAGAGTTACTACCTCTGTTTGGGCCCATGATTTACACTGGAGATGGTGAGGGAGAGCAGAGAGAAAGATTTCATTCTGCTGACCTGGGTGGGCTAGGCCAGCTAGTCCTGAAGAAAATTCCCTCAGATAAAGACTTGTGGCAGGACTATGATTTGCAGTTTGGGGCAGGAGATGAAGTGGACTGGGTTAAAAAGTTTTCCCCATGGCAGAGAGTGGGGGGAAAATGGCTACAGTCTGCTGTGTGCTGATGAGAAAACAAATGTGTTCCTGGAGATGCATCTCTAGACCCTGCAGACAGCAGTAGGGATCAGCTTGGACTGGAAATTCCATGAAGCCCAAGATAAAGGGCCATGTGGGCAACTGCATGGTTTGGGGGTGGGGATTGTTCTTATGGGACTGTGTACTGATTTGCTGTAGGAATTCTTCTGGATGGTTTTAATATTGCCTTTTGGAATGCTTTTGATTTGTGCCTTTTGCATGCTTGTGGGGATATGAACTGAATTTTGGGGGGATTATGCTGATAGGGTTTTGCAGTAAGGTTTTAATGTTTAAGATTTATAATACTATGCCTGGTAGATTTTGTGTGTGTGCACATCTGTTTGGGGGAGCAAGGGGAAAATGTGTGTGTGTTTGAGGGCTACTGTACTGCAGTGACACAAGGCAGGACAAAGGAGCTCCAGTACTGAGACTGTAATCTGGTTTAAACATGTCAGGAACTCACTATCTTGGGCACCGCCAAGTATGAGGATTGGGTAAGAGGTTTGGATGCAGAACTGTGACTGAGCACTCCAAGAAAGAAGAGGAAACCTAAAGAGAGAGCAGTTAATTGAAAACTTGCTGTAAAGGGATGGACTGTTCTGTACTTGTGTGGAAATGCGACTGTACGATGATTATGCTTTTGATAATGTATATTTCAGTGTCTTACTAACCTGTATCTGTTATTTCTTTATAGGAAAAGGGTCATTGTTTGTTTTATTTGCAGGTCTGGGACAGACCTTTGTCAGGGAAGGGGATAGTGTTAGGGGTTTGGGGGTTGAGAGAGATGATTTCTATGAGTCCCGTTCCAGCCTCTAAATTGGAACCCTGCACCTGGAGGTGGGCTCTGCAGTGGAGAAACCTATTCCTAGTCAGATGAGTCTCTTTTGTTAATCTAATAGAGTGGCTAGGTGGGTTAATGGGTTCATCAAGTTGTTATTAAAACTCTTCAGGAGAGCCCCCCCCAAGAGGCTTGTGTTTATAGTTGACAGAGAACCAGAAGAAGTATGGAGTGAAGTCGGAGAGATTATCAGGGAAGAATGCAAAACGACAATACCTCTAGTTAAAAAGAGAGAAAGACCTCAATGGATGACTGATGAAACTCTTAAAATGGTTAAAGAGAGAAGGAAAGCAAAAGCAAAAGAAGCAAAAGTCAGAACCCTAAACGCACTAATACAGCGACTACTACATGGGGCAAAGAGAACTATTACAATAGTTATTGTATAGAAATAAAAGAGGACAACAAAAAGGGTAGAACAAGAGCCCTATTCCCAAAGTTTGTTTGTTTGATTGATTTATATCCCGCCCTTCCTCCCAGCAGGAGCCCAGGGTGGCAAACAAAAGTGCTAAAAACACATCAAAACATCATAAAAACAGATCTTAAAATACACCAAAACAAAACAACTTTAAAAACATTTTTTTAAAAGCATCTTTAAAAAAGGGTTAAAAAACATATTGTTTAAAAAAAATATTAAAAAGCAATTCCAACACAGACACAGACTGGGATAGGTCTCAACTTAAAAGGCTTGTTGAAAGAGGAAAGTCTTCAAAAGGCGCCGAAAAGATAATGGAGATTAGAGAAATTAAAAGGAAATTTAAACCAAGGGAAGGAAGGAAATCACCCTGTGTTTTATAGATTACAGCAAAGCCTTTGATTGTGTAGATCATGAAAAACTATGGAATGCTTTAAGAAATGGGGGTGCCACAGCATCTGATTGTTCTGTTGCGCAACCTATACTCTGGACAAGAGGCTACTGTAAGGATAGAATATGGAGAAACTGATTGTTTCCCAATCAGAAAGGGTGTGAGACAGGGGTTTAAACCCTACTTGTTTAATCTATATGCAGAACATATCATACAGAAAGCAGGATTGGACCAAGATGAAGGAGGTGTGAAAATTGGAAGAAATATCAATAATTTAATATATGCAGACAATACCATACTCTTACCAGAAACCAGTAATGATTTGAAACTAATGCTGTTGAAAGTTAAAGAGGAAACACAAAAGCAGGACTACAGCTTAACGTCAAGATTAAAGTAATGACAACAGAAGATTTATGTAACTTTACAGCTGACAACGAGGACATTGAACTTGTCAAGGATTATAAATATCTCGGCACAGTCATTAACCAAAATGGAGACAATAGTCAAGAAATCAGAAGAAGGCTAGAACTGGGGAGGGCAGCTATGAGAGAACTAGCAAAGGTCCTCAAATGCAAAGATGTATCACTGAACACTAAAGTCAGGATCATTCAGACCATGGGATTTCCGATCTCTATGTATGGATGTGAAAGTTGGACAGTGAAAAAAGCAGATAAGAGAAAAATCAACTCATTTGAAATGTGGTGTTGGAGGAGAGCTTTGCGCATACCATGGACAGTGAAAAAGACAGATAATTGGGTGTTAGAACAAATTAAACCAGAACTATCACTAGAAGCTAAAATGATGAAACTGATGTTATCATACTTTGGACACATAATGAGAACACATGATTCACTAGAAAAGACTGGAAACGGAAAAGAACTGCCTTCAAGTCGATCCCGACTTATGGCTACCCTATGAATAGGGATTTCATGGTAGGCGGTATTCAGAGGGGTTTTACCATTGCCTCCCTCTGAGGCTAGTCCTCCCCAGCTGCTCAGTTTGCCACAGCTGCACAAGCCAGCCCCTTCCTTGTCTGCAACTGCCAGCTGGGGGGCAACTGGGCTCCTTGGGACAATGCAGCTTGCCCATGGCTGCACAGGTGGCAGGGCACATAACCCCTGAGCCACTCACTGTGGTTGTGATCTTTAGCTGGCCCTTGACACCAAGGAGACACGAGCAGGGATTTGAACTCACAGACTCTGGACTCCCAGCCAGGCTCTCCTCCCCACTGTGCTATACCAGCTGTAGAAAAGACAATAATGCTGGGAAAAACAGGAGAGAGTAGAGAAGGAGGAAGGCCAAAGAAGAGATGGATTGATTCCATAAAGGAAGCCTGAACTTACAAGATCTGAACTGGGTGGTTCATGACAGACGCTATTGGAGGTCACCAATTCATAGGGTCACCATAAGTCATAATTGACTTGAAGGCGCACAGCAACAACAACAAGGAGAGCCCCCCCCCCAAAAAAGAGGCTTGTGTTTTTAGTTGAGTCTGAGGAAAGGCTGGGAATTGGAGGCAGGCAGAGAGGCTGGCTCTCTGAACCCTGGCTTTAGGGTGCCTCCTGTAAGCCTGATGGAAAAGCAAGATATTGGATTGCTGGTGCTGTGAACCTGTTCATCTCAAGCTCAGGCTGGAATGTGTGTAAATAAATAAACCATATTTCATAAAGACACCACAGTCTCCGCTGCCCTTCTTTCCAAGGAAACCAAACCCTAGGTAAGAGCCCTGGAGATCTCTCACCACTCAGAGATTGGGATGGTGTGGAACAATATGTACATAATGTTTCCAGGAGTGTGTGAGAGGAAACTACTTAGGAATTGATAGACTGGTGTCATCAGATGTTTTCTTCCTTACTTCATGAAGGGAAAGGACAATACTCAAAGGAAGCTGCTACTGGGATAAGGTGTATAAATTGAATGAGACACATTGAAAGAACAAGGCAGTTTGGTCCCTAAATAGCTGTAAGAGGCTGCTTATACTATGTCTACACACTATACAGTAATACCTCAGTTAACAAAGCAGATATGTTCCTGGACATTACTTCTTTAACAGAAACGTTGGCACCAGAGGTAGAAATAACATGAAAAGAATAAGGACAGGTTCCTATACCACTCATAGATGGTGGGGGCAGCTTCAACAAGGGCTTTAAAGGGTGCCTACCCAACACCCACCCCCTCTTCCTCCTTCCCTCTCCTCCTCCTCTGAATCATATTGGACCCTCCCCTCTCATCCCTGGGAGAAAGCAAGAGATCTCTTTAATGCAAAGCAAACACACAGGCTTATCAGTTTCACCCTAGCAAAGCAAAGGCACAGGCTTGAAAGTTTATCCATAGCAAAGCAAAGACATGGTCTTGTGAGTTCCACCTCAAAGCAAAGGCATAGGCTAGTCAGTTTATTGATAGCAAAGCAAAGGCACAAGCTTGAAAGTTTATCCATAGCAAAGCACAGCTAGTCAGTTTCACCTTTAAAAAAACCTTTGTTAAAAGAAGTTTGTTCCTGGAGCATTGGTTAACTGAGGTATTATTGTACTGTGTGAGATCATACAGGTAAGTGACAATAGTAACCATTTTAACAAAAAAAACTTGTCAAGGAATAAATTGCATCTTTTTTCTTCCTGGTATGGCAAATAATTGTATCATATCCACACGATACATTTAGAATACTCTTATACCATGTAAACAGTCATGGCTTTCGCCAAAGAATCTTAGGAACTGAAGTCTGTTAATGGTGGTGAGAGTTGTTAGGAGACCCCCCTAGCACCCTTAACAAGCTATAGGTCCCAGAATTCTTTGGGGGAAACCATGATTATTAAAGTGGCATAAGAGTGCTTTAAATGTACGGTGTGGATGTGAAGTCTTCCCAGATGGAACAGCAAGTTAGAAGTTACACATTTGGTTTAGTTGTATGACTGGCAAAAAGCTATTTGTCAATTAACTGGTACAACAAACAGAACTTAAGGCATTAATTTTGTAGAACTGTAACAAAGAAATTTATAAAACCTAAGTTAGTTAACTATTATTAAAATAATGACATTACAATTCTAAGCTATTATTTTGCTTAGCTAAAGCCTTAAGTTAATACATAATTTGTCCTTTAACAACATTCAAGGGAGTCCATAGTGTTTAACTTTTCAGTGACAGCCCAAGCAATTGCACATTTTGTTTCAAATGACATTAACATAACTACAAAAGAAAACTCATGCTTTTAAACGTGATTACTTTGTAATGCAGAACTGCACAAAGACATACTTGATATCATGAGAGTGCATGACTGTGGGATTGCATTTGCTATCAAATGACACTAGGACTTTGCAGGGATCCATTAATTCACTGAACAGGTGGAGGAGGACATGGAACATTTGCTGTCTCTGCCTCCCTCCATCAATGCACCTGTTAGCTCAGTCTCCTGGTCCCCCATGTATTCAGTAGTAGCATGAAAGGGGTTCTATACATATATAACTGTACACACATAGGATCCTCCACGTGATCCAGAACCCTGATTGCCCCAGAGTTCCCAATTATGTGGAAGGTCCGATGCATAACAGTTGCATGCACACAGAGCCCATTTCAAACTACTGCTGAATGCATGGAAGCCTGGAACATGATCTCACTCCAAGAGTTCAGAGAATCGGGGGGGGGAGAGAGATATCTGCATAGTCCTAAAATGATAATGAAAAGCATAGGTTGCCACCTATACAAGGATATTCTGTGCTTCAAAGTATTCAACTGCAGTATTTACCACATATTATTTGAGAGTCAAATGGCCCTAGCATGACAAGAGCAATTACAGGCATTCCTACCGCTTGCCACACTGACTTTCTCATAAATGAAGCTGAGCTAATGACGATTTATAGCAGGTATCAGCAGAGTACATACAAGACCTGAAGGCAGAATCGCAACCCCAGTCTTCGGATTCCTATCCCAGATGGCTGGGCACTGGCTGCTTGCCTTAACCACAGAATGGTTCCAAGGTGAGCTGTTACACTCTGGAAAGTTTATTTGAAAGCTTCCAGGAGAAAGGAAAAAACAAACCTTTGTTTGGGAAGCCTTCTCACTGCAAGGCAGCCAGCTAATTACATTGCAGACCACAGAAAAACCAGAATCTGACTGAGTAACCCACTCCGCATGAAGCTACCAAGCAGAAACCACTTGAAATTGTACCTGGGCAATAACTTCTCTACACAGTGCACTATTAATGTGCAGCAGACTGCCACATGGTTCAAGCCACTACACAAAAATAGTATGTCATGTCAAGAGGTACTACATGGATGCAGTTCTACTAGCTTTTTTCTGTGGTGGGTTTCATGTCATGCAAGTCGAATAGAGCCAGTGTGAAATAGCAAACAGAGTGGCACAGACAGACCATGGAGATGAGAATTTATATCACTACTCGACCATGATGCTCACTGGGTGAGCTTGGGCAAAGCAGCCCAGCCTTCCTCATAGGATGGTGATGATAAAATGGGGGAGGGAAGGTTTGCTGTTTCGAGTTTCTTAGAAGAAAGGTGGTGCAAAAATGGAGAAAGAAAGACAAATTACTATATCACTTGTCAAGAACAAATTGAAATACACCAGACATTCCAGCCTTGCTCCTCTTACCCACCCTCCAAAAGAATTCCCCAGCGTATGCCTCCTACATATCAGCAGATATGTCTTCTGGAAACAGACGTTTGGTTTAGAAATTCCTGTTGGTTACTACTGTTGATATAGGCAATGAGGGGAAGGCTGCTGGTCTAAGCAACAGCTACTAATTTTAAACAACAATTAAAGTTGGCCAATGTGTGCTCACTTGTGATTTTCCAATATCAACCACTCATATTTTGTTTAATACACTCAGGTTTGTCTTGCCAACCTAGAAAATTTAGAAATCGTTTCCTCTACTCTCCATTTTCAAGGCCAGACATTTCCTGTTCCCAAACAAGAAAGAAATCAATGCCATCTTCATTATAAATATATTAACATAGAATATTTTATTAATATAGGATTGATCTAAAGCAATTGTTCCATCGCTGCCAGGATTTCTGCTTGCACAATGGCATGTTCTCCCCTTCTCCTCTCCCTATATACCCCCTAAATCTGTTCTAGGAGTTCCGCAATCATCTAAAACATATCTGGGGAGGGCACAGGTTGTGTGCATGGGGGGGAGGGGGGAAGTCCTGTGGCACAAATGGAAATCCTTGCACTGCTGGGACCTGTTTAACAGAATACTGCCCATAATAACTACTAATTATAGACTTATTCTTTTTACAGTTTTGTGTAGCAACATCAGTGTGGTGCTTTACAGAATACAAGAGGACAGGTGCCCACCCAAAGGAGCTGACAATCTAAAATTTGATATGGAAAATCGCCAGAGGAAAAGAAGGGGAGATGAGGGGAGATACAGAGAAGCAATATGGGGCTGTTTCAGTTACAGTAAAATATGGGAACCAGAGGGTTGTGCCAAAGGCTTCACAGAACTATTGCTCTAATTTGGGGACTCAAGGCATTGAATAAAGAACTAACCAAATCTTATTTAAATAATCACCCGTAATTCATGGAACAGATACCTGTAAATAATACATCAAATTAAACTATGTTAAGCTGCAAGAGCAGAAATACAGTAGTCACTGAAGCGACAGAAATTCTTTACTAAAGATTGCATTACCAGTGAACTTTGAGATACTCGTAACATTTAACTGCAATGATGAAATGTCATCTAAGAGGTTTCCAGTGTGCCCATTCTAAAAGCATTCAAACATGATGTAGGCACTCTAATGAAGCAATCCAAGCAAAGAATTGAACCTGCAGCTTTAACTGCAAGAACAGTTTTGTGGTGGTTGGTTTTTTTAACCGAATAAGCCCATACCAAGCATAGTGCTAGCATGATACATGATTCAACTGCCTGATGATCAATTCTGTAACACAAAAGCAAACCAAAATGTTTGACCTCTGAATTTTAGATTAAGTGTTTGAATAGCTTTTGTTCTTCCAAAGCTCTAGTTCACAGGGTCAACAACATCAAGTATTATGCCCCTAAGAGAATATATGATGTGGTCCAGAATGTTGATATGCAACGGGGATCTCTCCACCCTTTCCTTTCACAGAATGACTGCAGAGAATCCCCCCCCCATTTTTCCCATTCCTTTTTCCCATTTGTCTTTAGGATCAGCCACAAGGTTATCATTCCTCCAAGGTTTTCTTGTCTGTGATGCTCCCCATAACAGCTAATTTGCATTCAGTTGCAGATTCCATAATTTTCATTGTTACAGTGTAATGAGTTCACTGTTTTTAGCTCCAGTTCTCTAGTTTAAAGTTGGCTCAACAAAACTGATTCTTTGCACAATCCTGAGAATCCTTCTACTCCTCTGAATAATATCCAGTAACAAACCATTAGCTAGGAGCAATAGAAGCTAAACCATCCAATTTAAATAGGCAGATTAGAGATTTCATCTCACCCTTTTGAATTAGTAGCAAGTCACTCACCTTTTAATTTTAGTTTAGGATAAGGTCTGCTGAACATGCTTAGATAACTAGTCATCCATGGTTCAACAATAAATAAATAAATAAACAAGAAACAGCCCAAACTACATAGGCAAAACCAAGATTGGTTCTTTACAGAAGCTGTCTGAAGCGCTCATTTCTGGACTCTCCTCTGACAATGACATGATGTACGATTATTGATAAATCAGTTCTCTCAGTAAAAATTGTGTTTGACATCTACAAATTTTGTAAACTGATGAGGACAGGGACTTCGCTCTCTATCCCTGTACAGCATTTTGTCTAAGTGTTAAGTCATTATCTTTAAGTCATTGTTAACCTTTAAACCAGATAATGGAAATAAAAATCCAAATGGCTAACAATTGACCAAACAGATGCTCCCAGAACCAAGTACAGTAATGAAATTCTCAAATGCTGTGTTTCTACATAACACTAAGCCATGGTTGTTTTAACCCATGATTTGTGCAATAAACCACTAGTCATCTTAGAGAAGAGCTTATTTCTTCAAAATTTGGTTTGTTTTCCAGCAGCTCTTGCCTTGTTTCTTTGTAGGCTAGTGAGCATTTGGGGTGGAATGATCGAACCATGGTAAAGCACGGCTGTTGTGTTCAGAAATAACATCATGGTTTGTTGGCAGAAAAATCCAGCCCAGCAGACTAACTGCGGCATGATAGCCAACATTAGTCATACTCAGACTAGACCTACTGAAATCAATGGACTTAAGTCCATTGATTTCAATACATCTACTTTGAGTATAACTAATGTTAACTGGGCTGGATTTCCACGTTCGAAGAACATAAGAGCCTGGTGGATCAGACCAAAGGCCCATCTAATCCAACATCCTGCTCTCACAGTGGTCAACCAGATGCCTATGGGAAGCAATAAAGTAGGACATGAGCACAACAGCACTCTCCCCGCTTGTGATTCTCAGCAGCAGATGTTAAAAGGCATACTATCTCCAACAATGGAAGTAGAACATAGCCCTCATGGCTAGAAGCCACTGATAGCCTTACCCTCCATAAACTTGCAAAAACCTCATTAGGCTAAACAAACCATGGCTAGATAGACAGAAAAATGTGTTTTGGGACACTTTGTCTATTTCAAAGAGATTATACAGTGACTGTATGCTATAGTGACTGTACACTGTAGTGAGAGTGACTGTATACTATAGCTAGCATGGATTTTTCATATTCTACCGTGTTAAAATTGAAAATACCCCCATGCCTTTCTGCTGCTTCCCATAAGCTAATTTCAAAAGAAAATCTTACAAAACTAATAGTCCTAAACTCAGAAATGCTTGCTTAACAAACCTCTAAGTTTTCATGGTGATATACAAAACAATCAGAGAATCCAGCCTTTAAATTCTAAAACACAAGTAAAAAAATCTAGACCCCTATTGAACTTTTTTCTGTCAATGGTCTCATAATATGTTGAAATTAATTAAAAATCAGCCATTTTCACAAAGTACCTGTAATCCTATCACTGACCTTGCCCCATACGCTGACCTTCATCTTCTGCAGTTTAAAAGTTAATCAGCCGTGCATTTTTTTAATTTAAGAAAATTAACAAGTCTATAATAGCGCAGACATGCTTAGTAAGAACCAGCTGTCAGTGTTCTAAAAGTCAGAACAGCTGTTTCGCTTGGCTAATCAGGGAGTCACATCCACGCCAGACATTTATTCCACTTTACTCATGTCTTTCCCCAAAGAATCCTGGGAAGTGTAGTTTGTGAAAGGTGCTGAGTTGTTAAGAGACTCCTGTTCCTCTGACAGAGCTCCAGAGGCCAGAGTGGTTGAACAGTCAGCCCCTCTTCCCAGAGAATTCTAGTGAATGTAGCTCTTATTTATTTATTACATTTATACCCCGCCTTTCTTTTCATGATAGAAACCCAAGGCGGCTTACATATGGTTCCCAGGTGGTCTCCCATCCAGGCACTGACCAGACCTGACCCTGTTTAGCTTCAGCAGGGTGCTGGCCTCGTGTGCCTTCAGACCATAGCCTCTCAAGGAATCAAGGAGAGTAGAAGACAATTTAATGGGCTATAAAACCCTTTTACAATTAGATCACATACTAAAATCTAGTTAACATACAAATTGCTACCAAGACTAAATACTATATAGCCTCTCTCTTGCTCTCTCTATACGCACACACATATGTGTACACACATAAACAGATTGCAGAGGGTAGTAATGTTAATAAAATGTAGCAAAGAAAAGAAAATCATGGCACTTTAGAGACAAAACAAAGGTATTGTGGAGGAAGCTTTTGTGGACTAAATTCCACTTAATCAGACACATGATATGGTCTCCTAAATTGGTGAATTTATATACATGTAGGCAAAATAGGAGAGAGGTTTTCCGTAGGGTCAAAAGGTAAAGAAACACAAGAGCAATGCTACAAGAGCAATGACGTGTCCTATTTCTATGCAGAGCTCAAAGGAATACAAGTTCTAATCAGGGTGGGAATGATGTATTCCCAATTAGGGGTGTCTAATTATCATAACAAGAAAGACAGTGTAACACTTAAAGAATTACAAAAATCTTGGATAACAGTTTTGTTCCTTTTCTTAAAAAAAATCTAAAATCCACAGTGGAGCAACAACTTTATAAGGACCAAGCAAAGTGTCACAACATAGCAAGCAAGCTTTCAAGCTCTCCAGAACACTTCACCAGGCTAGATGTTTTGATGAATGCGATGAAGAGTTCTGGAGAACACGAAAGTTTGCTCACTATTTTGTGACGTTTTAGTTGGCCCTTATAAAGTGGTTGCCCTGCTGTGGATCTAAAGAATTATTTTCTGCAGTGAAAAGGTAGGTAGAGATTCCATTCCCAATCCCTGCTGAGTCCAAGTCCTACAACAGCAAAAACGGCCAATGAATGATAACATCTAGATTGTAGCTTCCATCACTATGAGGACTTCTGACTATTTTTCAGTGCTTGCAAAACATCTGGAAGTGCTGGAAGGCTCAACTGCAACTTCCTTCTCCCCAACAGGCTGACACAGGAGGATGACTGATTGCAGTGTCACACCATTGCTCCCTTCCTGGCATGTGCTAGTGCTGAAAATATTCAGGCTTTGGGTCTGTAGATCTGGCACATTCCCTATATAATTAAAGATGACTGTTTCATCAAAGCAGAAAAGTTAGCAGTAGTAATAGGAAGACTTGCTCCACTCTTTGTTTAAGTAGTTTATACAAAGTGTGTGTTTTCTCTCTCTCTCTGTCTCTCTCTCTCTGTCTCTCTCTCTCTATCATGCAATTATTTGACAGAAGGAATGTGCAAGTCACACCAACAGTGAACAGAGTATTTTCAGAGGCTCTCATAATTAATATATTTCAACTCATCTGCAGCAAAACCATCACTGGACAAGAGTGATGGATGAGGTTTTAAGAAGAGGCACTTCCCTTTTTGTTTGGGGATTTTTTTTCATGTTTCTTGCCAGATTAACGCAGCAGTAAAGAACTTTGTACTACACAGACCAGTTTGATTGAAAAGGCACAAAGGCAGCATTCTGGCAGACAGAGAAACAAGTCACAGCACAAGAAGCGGGATCACAGCCAAAGAGAAAACCAAAAGACTAGGGCTGTATACACACCATACATTTAAAGCACACACCCCACCCCCAAGAATCCCGTGTAGTTTGTTAAGTGTGCTGGGAATTATACCTCTGTGAGGGGTCAACTACAGTTCCTAGGATTCTTTGGAGGGGGCAGCAAAAATGTGCTTTAAGTGTATGGTGTGTATGCATCCTCCACAGTGTCACCTCAAGAATATGCACAACAAAACTGTGAGAAAAATCCATTTCAAAGTCTACATATAACCCTCCCCAAGAGGGGTATATTTGTTGGCTGCATGACAGAGGTGAACAGGTCTGCTTACTGACTGCTATAGAATCCTGTAAACCTTGCACAGATCATTAATATTTCCCTGCAATATTTACACATCACACCACAGTCAGAAAGGCAGATTTTATTCCACTTGGCCAGGATATATTCCTGTGTTGCTCTGACAGAGGCAGTGATTTCTTCTTGCTCCTTTATTTTTATTGCCAGCCAAAGAGGACAATTGTTTAAAGCTGGAAACCATCAAAAGAGATTAATTTTCTTTGGCGAGAGGCTTGAAACTAATCAGATCATTCATGCTGAACCCGTTCTCATGATTTCCACTACAATTATAGATTAGTCATGCCCACACATATAATCCAAGAGATTTGGACTTCACTGGAATTCTGTAGATTCACATTCCCAAATTCTGATATTTGGGGGTTGCTTTGCATGTTGATACCTCCATCAGGAAAGTATATGTAAAAGTTAACATGTAGCCGTCCCATGCAAGCACTTGGTGAGGAATAAATAATTATGAAGCAATTTGTATGTTATGCATTGCATGATTTTTCTAGTAGTGCTAAAATTCAGCATTGATCCACACGTGCATATCCCATCACTTGGTGTCTCATCACCTGTTACTTTTTCATGTTATCTTTAACAAAAACACTGTCAGAGGTAGTTCAGTGAATAGTGAAATACAGTGTCAAATACATTATTTAGAGATTAATGTGTTTTATTCTTCCAATAATTAATATAAAGTTGTCAATTCTTCAACAAGTCATCGTTGCCTTGTCTATATGAGGTAGGGGTGAGAAACCTAGAGCCCCTGTCCTAATTCCAAGTGGGTGGCAAGGAGGAGGACAACAGGGGGGAGGGGAAGAGAGAGAAAAGGGGTGCCCAATGCACTTTTGGTTCTAGCTCCACCCAACAATTGGTTCCCTCCCCACCTACCACTGGCATGAGCCCCCACTCTCTGACACATTATGCCTGGATGAATATGGTTCTTAACAGAGGAAAACGTTTCCCTACCATTGGTATGTTGGCACACTTTGCTTCCAGTTTTTGGCATACAATATCCTGGCAGCACTAGTCATATAAGCAATCGCTGCTTAGTAATTTCCTAGTTTATTTTTAGTATAAAATCAAAATCCGAATATTTTACCTGATAAACTGCCATTCAAGTATCAGCATACAATTTCTGCGACATCATCACCACCACTTACTATTTAACCTTTGAGGCTTCACAACTGGGTGTGGAAAAACACCTCCACTTAAAGTGCTATATTAGAGGCTGAAATCTGAAGTACTGGGAGATAATCTGTGCACAAACAGACCATGGATCAGAAGAAGGAATAAGGAGCTTTGCAGGGAGTAGAAAGCCCCATTTTCCTAACCATTGGAATCTTCTCTTTAAAACTACCAACTTTTTAAAACTATAAAAGCAGCTTCCTAGGGCTTTCTTAAGCCATCAGATTCTGTGACTCACTGAGAAAAATATAGTATACATATTTTGACACCTACTGAACAGGACTGCAGTTGTCCTCTATTAAGGCTCTTCTCTCACCCGTAAGCAATGAAGAAGTAGAATCACATACACCTTGGTGTGTGATTGTAATTCTTCTTTTTCACTGTTTATGGATTGGTGAAGAGCCTCACATACAAAGATGCAACACTGCAATGTTGCCGCTGCATTGATATCCAGTCAGGTCCTTGTTCTCCCATGTATTATTTATTTATTTATTGCATTTATATATTTTCTCCAAGGAGCTCAAGGCTGTATGCATGGTCCTCCCGCTCCTCATTTAATCTCCACAACAACCCTGTGAGTTAGATTAGTCTGACAGGCAGTGACTGGTCCAAGATCACCTAGTGAGCTTCATGGTTGAGTGGAGATTCAAACCCTCGTCTCCCAGGTCCTCGTCCAGCACTCTAGCCATTACACTACACTGGCTCTGTATGCAGGTAAGTTTTCCCCGGACACTCAGGAAAGAACAACTCAAATGTGCACACTTGTTTAAAGTGACCGTGTGCCATAGTTCATGAACAATATCCCATTAGTAATACCTTAAATTACAGAGAGCCTGTGTGCTCTAGCAGGTTGTGTACACATTACCAGCTGAAAACACAGCTAGGTCTTTCTTTATCTCAATTAGGATTTAGGCAGGTTTGGAGAAAACACATCAGAACACAATAATTCATCAACAATGGCAGGAGATATATGGATTGTGGCTAATGTCGTGTGTACACCATTTCCCAAACCAGCAGTGGACTGCATGCTGAGTAAATCGGAGTGTGCACTACAGCATTAGAGAAAGAGCAAGGCTTCTAATCACAAGAACCTGGCTCACCCAAAATGCTAAACCATGGTTTATTCAACTATTACATAAGTGTTATGTGTGAAAATAGCCCAGTAGTTTACCTACGGTTATTAGAGGAAGGGTGGGATATAAATCTAATAAATAAATAAATTATTGTTAAAAGTTGTTTATCAACCAAGGTTTGTAGATGGTTTATGAACACTGTTAATATGAACCATACCTTTGCATTATATGTGAACCCAGACCTCCTCCTCAACTATGGTTAAGGAGCCATCACCACCCTAAAGTTACAGAGATACGAGTGAAGAGTGGCAAACAATTGAAACTGCTCTCTAGGCTCAGCTGCACTCCCTGGTGCTTTTAGCTGTTCTATAATACAATAAATCTGCCTGCCAGACATCTTAACTGTAGTTTATTAACTATGGTCAACATAAACCATGGTTTAGTGTTATATGTGAACCCGGCCTTTATGTAGTTATAGACACCAGCCTGGATGGCTTTACAGGAAGCTTAGACAAATTAACGTAGAATAACAGCAGTAACTAGATATGGTGGCCTTGCATCAGAGGTAGCATACCTTTGAATCCCAGTTGCTGGGGATCATAAGTGGGAGAATGCCAATGCACTCATGTCTTACTTGTGGGCTTTTCATAGGCATCTGGTTGGTTGGCCAGTGTGTGATAACAGAATGCTGGATTAGATGGGTCTTTTGTTTGATTTAGCAGGGATCTTCTTTATGTTCTTATAATGTGAAATTGCTTTTCTGGGTAAGAAGTAATATACTAGAGAGCGCTTTATGATTTTTTTTTTTCAATTAATTTTTATTCTAATTTTCAAAACCAAAATAATACAAAAAGAAAACAACACAAATCAATAACTAATACAATACAAAAAAAATACATATATATAAAAATATTGACTTCCGATTTGTCATAGTTCAGCTATAAATCTATAATATATAACAAACCTATCTCTTAATAGATTATAAAATCACCTTCCTCCAGCGGTTATCTTAGTTGGTTTCAAATCTCATTAACATCATATCATTTTAATCTTCCACAAAAAGTCAAAGAGAAGTTTCCAATCCTTGAGATATATATCAATCAATTTTTTTTCTAAATAAACATGCCAATTAATCCAGCTCATCAAATCTACTAAATCCAGTAATTTCAAAACACTATAATTCAACTATAAATCTATAATATATAACAGACCTATCTCTTAATAGATTATAAAATCACCTTCCTCCAGCAGTTATCTTAGTTGGTTTCAAATCTCATTAACATCATATCATTTTAATCTTCCACAAAAAGTCAAAGAGAAGTTTCCAATCCTTGAGATATATGTCAATCAATTTTTTTTTCTAAATAAACATGTCAATTAATCCAACTCATCAAATCTACTGAGTCCAGTAGTTTCAAATCGCTCTTCTGTCATTATCCATATTGGGTCCATCTTCCATCTTTACGCACCCAAAAATCTTGCTGTCATAGTCATATAACAAAAGTCTGATAGGAATTTCCTCCATCACAGATATTTTCTTACCATCAAATCCAAACGTAACACTGAAGTATTGTTTCAAAGCCGCATCTCTGCTCCTCTTTTCCACATGATACACTAGTACATTTCTTGAAGGTTTTTCCATTGACACAAAACAGGGATTAATTCTATTAACTTTCTCCATTTCAAGTTCCATGAAATCCTTCCAGTCCAGGAATTTTTTTGAACCGATAATATCTTTATCTCCAATCTCTTCAATTCCTTCAGAGACAGCGCTGTATTCCAAACTGTAATATTTATCTCCAGGATCCGTCACAACCAGGAAATCCAAATCTTTTTTCATGTCCATATTTAAGCCAATCTCCATAGATTGAACCTTGCCTTTAATTTCTCTTCCATCCTTTTTTTGTTTTCCAGATCTATCTTTATTCTCCTTTCTCATAGAATCCTGAGTTTCTTTCAGCTCCTGTCTCATTTCATGAAATTCAGTTCTCCACGCTTGTCTATTATTTCTCAGTTCTTGTTTTATTGAGTTAATCCCATCCATTATTTTCTGAAGCATGTCTAGAAATAAAGTCCCTTCTTGTACATCCATGATCTTCTTAATTGCCATTCTTAAAACCAAAAGAACAAAACTCCTTCAATTTTCAATGTCCCAAGCAAAGAGCAGTTTATTTCTTTATCCAGTTACAAAGGGGTTAATCTTTCCAACCAACTAACGTCACACGCTAGACAGTCCTTATCTCTTAAATGTCCAGAAGTGCAAAAACAGCTTTTAGTTCACAGCGTTCAAATAACTAGTAGCAGAGAGAATGAGCAGATTCGTCAACAACAAAAAAAGTAGATCAGAAAAAATAGTCCCTTATATATATTACACAAAAGTCTTGTAAATCAAAAAGATTTCTTATCTCTCCCAATCAGAAAGCTCTCATCCGTTGTAATCTTTAAAACGCAATTTTCCATGTCAGCTTTTTGCAATAAAAAAAAAAAGATAAGCTATTTATATTTTCTTCCCCCTTAGTTCCGTAAATAAAGAAGGAAAGTCTTACCTCATCTAGGTTATCTTAATTGCTGTTACTTTGACAAATCTCTTTAGCTATATAGATAAGAAAATGATAAATGTAGACAGGAGGTTTGCCTGCTAGTCCATTAAAAAAAGGGTCACTTATCCAGCTGAGCTAGCATAAAATCCTCGCTCTGTCTGAACTGCTGGAAGACAGACAATTCTGACGAATTCCAGGCTCCAACAATCAAAACAAAACTATGTGGCAGATCTCACGCTTCTTCCTTATCCGGAAGAAATCATCCCCAGTCAGAAAAAACCCTTCTGACTGAATTTAAAACTGGATAAGTTTCATCCAAGACGGGAGCCCGTCTCAGAGGCAGCACAGGCGGAGGGATCCTCCTGGGAAGTCGAGAGCGCTTTATGATGTTGACATGCAAAGAGCAAAAAGAAATATCCTTCACAGCACACAATTGGCCTTTGGAGCTTATTTAGTATGTGGCAAACAGCCAACGCTAGAGCTAGGTTCAAAAAAGGTCAAAAAGAATGAATGAAATCATTGAAGGCTATTAATGAAGATGTTCAGGGCAAAGCATGCTTTGTTTATTCATTGACTGTTGAAAATGGTCCTGGAAAAAAAAAATCTATTTGTAAGTATGACCACCTGGAATTAAAACATTGTTTTAGTTGCCTCTGCCATCAATCACTTTTCCTGAAGCTGAAGCCTAACGTGTTGATCATGGTGTGGCACTTACACAGAAGATGCTGTGCAGTAGACCACCACCAGGTTCTGTAAATAATCTGGCATTATTTGGCATGCCAGCAAGTTAACATGGATGTCATTTTTTAAAAAAAAAAAATTTAAAAAGGGAGCGGTTCCTGGACTTTGGAGCTAAGTAAGGTTTTTTTAAAGCTAAAACTCCAGCTGTGTACATTTGTCAAGTTTTCCAGCAAAACTGACTAAAACTCTTTTGCAGAATCCCCATGCTGAATATTAATTGCTTTGTTTTCCTAGGTGTTATTTGATCTGGAACAGGCTCTTAACTATTCTTTTCCTCCTGGAGTTATCTGTCATTTTCCCCACCCCAGCTGCCCCCACCCCAAGATGATTTTGTTTAATTAGCACGTGTGCCTTCTTCAATTTGAAAACTGCTTTATTCTAAGGTAAAGGGTGACTGTGAACAAACCTCATCTATGCTTAATTAGAACTCAACAAAGAAAGTTGCATCAGCAGCTGTCTGCACAGGAAGACCTCCCTAGCGTGCTTCAAGGAAGCCTCCTCCACAGATGCTAACCCCAACTTTACTAGAGGTCTCCAAAAACCAACCAAACTATCTCCTTAGCTTTCTGATACACACAATGTGGGCATCCATGTTTGCTCTTGGTGTGTATGCCCTTTTGACATATAAAGCGGGGGAGGAGTGTCTTAATTTTTATATCAAAAGGGGTGCACAGGTGAGGAGAGCTGAAAACTCTCCCCCCCACACACACACCATCATCTCCACACTCAGTTGCTTCAAGCACTTATCTCTCAAGACCAGCTCAGTTCTGGTATCAGAACCTGGTTGAGACAAAGGCGTATAAGGAGGTTTCGCCTCCCTCACCCATGCCACACATATCTTTTGGATGTAAAAATGAAGACTGTGCCTCCAACATTAATAAGTAAACAGAGAAGACACAACATACAAAGGTGACTGCCACAGTCACATCTAGTTTGACCCTAAGTTCTAAAGATTGAAGTCTCCAAGGATGCGATGACGCAATAGCATTTCCCACTTGCAAGACAGTGTCTTAGCGGTGAGGCTTGGAACTGTCCCGACTCTGTATGAGAGCTGGGCTGGAGGCTGCAATGAGTAAGAACTGGCCTATAGGCAGAAGAATCATAGTGGTAGAGTGGAAAGAGGGCTTTTATCGGGAAGGCAGAGAACTGGAGGCCAAAATCAAGGGAGTGGAGATTGCAAGGTCTATACTCCAAGAGGCTCCCGTGCCTTTAAAGTTGGGTAGGAAAGCCAGAAACTGCTTTCCTCATCACTGCAGTACTATGATGGGAGAGAGAATCCCTTCTATATATTTATTACAGGTACAGAGATACTTTGGAGGTCCATAAACGCTAAAGAGGCTCACAGTGCTGAGAGGCAATAGAAGTGAAGCACCAGGAATTAAAAGGATGAGTGGTGTTAGCAACACCCTGCTTCTTTATATTCCTCTCACTATGGCACTTGCAGCTTTGCCTTAGACTAGTGGCATGAAAGGCAATACCCAGTGCAGCCAAGGTTTTGCCTCCATCCTTCATAACTATAGCTCTATCAGCTCAAAAACAAATTGCAGTGCTGGCCTTTTGCTTCTAGTAATAAAGAATTCTCTTAATGTCTGCCCTTGGGCTTGACATTCAGAACAATGCCCTTCAGTATACTGGTAAGAAATAAGTTTTCTCATTTCTACCTCAAGTAGAGGCAGGTGGGTGGTATTTAAGGCAGGGCGCCTGCAGCACGGTGTCAGAAGCACTTTCAGTGCTAGAACAGAGTCCTCCTGTGCTCTGCTACAGCAAGGCTCAGATGGAAGGGTTAGTAGGATCAAGAACTTAGAAAAAAGGACCGTAAGAGGGGACATGAATGGAGGCATAGTCCATGTTATGCATGGAGCAGAGAAGGTGGACAGGAAAGATTGTTTTTTCCCCTCTCATATAATTCATTAGAACTCAGATCATCCAATGAATGTGGGAGGGTCAGAATAGACAAGAGGAAGTACAGTATTTCACACAGCCCAGGGTGAAATTATGGAAATTGCTGCCATAAGATGTGGCGATGTCTCCAACTTAGATTGAGCAGAGCAACCTGAAGAGGTAGAAGCAGCAGAGAAATGGGTCAGGAACCAACCCATAGGTGATAGACTTTAGAAACCTATTGTAGACAGGAGACTCAGGAACCAAATAATTGTTTGGACAGCAAACTTATGCTGGCTTTATGTTTCTGCACATCTTCTGCTTTATTAAATTCCTCAGTGCTTCACTGGCATTATGAGCAAATATGCTCACAAAAGTTACTAACAGCCAAAAATTTTCAAAGCCCACATGTACTGATGTAAATAATTTGCGGCCCATCAATAGCCAGGAGGAAAGGGGTGGGGATGGGGGAAACACAATGAACCAATTTCCAATTTCCAAAAGCTTCTCTTCACGGTTGGCCACCAAGGTGCTATTTACCAGTCTGGATAAAGAAATAACTACAAATTAGCTCCTTCAGGTGACTTTCCAGGAAGGGTATTAATCAAAGAAGGAACAGAGCAAGGCCCTTTGATCTATCTAGCTCAGTATTGTCTACACCAGGGATAGTCAACATGGTGCCCTCCAAATGTTGCTTGACTATAACTCCCATTGATCATGTTGGTTTATTTATTTATTTTATTTATTTAATTTCATTTATAAACCGCCCATAGCCAATGGCTCCCTGGGCGGTGTACAACATACAATAATACAATAAATGAACAAAATCACAGATAAAAATACAAATTCATAATAACACTAAATAATATTAGCATAGCTGAAACATTAAAACAGTAAAATACATAGAAATATATTAAAATGCCTGGGAGAATAGGAAGGTTTTAGCCTGGCGCCGAAAGGATAGCAGCGTAGGCGCCAGGCGTACCTCCTCGGGGAGACTGTTCCACAATTCGGGGGCCACCACCGAAAAGGCCCTAGATCTTGTCATTACCCTCCGAGCCTCTCGGTGAGACGGTACTCGGAGGAGGGCCTTAGATTTCGAACGAAGTGTACGGGTAGGTTCATAGCAGGAGAGGCGTTCCATCAGATATTGTGGGCCCACACCGTGTAAGGCTTTATAGGTCAATACCAGCATCTTGAATCTGGCCCGGAAACAAATCGGCAACCAGTGCAAACGGGCCAGAACAGGTGTAATATGTGAGGACCGCTTGGTCCTCGTCAGTAGTCTGGCTGCTGCGTTTTGCACTAGCTGCAGCTTCCGAACCGTCTTCAAGGGCAGCCCCACGTAGAGTGCATTACAGTAATCCAATCTAGAGGTCACTAGAGCATGAACAACTGAGGCGAGGTCGTCACCGCCAAGATAGGGGCATAGTTGGGCTACCAAACGAAGATGGTAAAACGCATTCCGAGCCACTGAGGCTACCTGAGCCTCGAGTGACAAGGAAGGGTCGAAAAGAACCCCCAGACTACGAACCTGTTCCTTCAGGGGGAGTGTAACCCCATCCAGAACAGGATGAACATCCTCCATCTGAGCGGAAAAGGCACTCACCAACAGCGTCTCAGTCTTGTCTGGATTGAGTTTCAGTTTATTAGCTCCCATCCAGTCCATTATCGCGGCCAGGCAACGGTTCAGCACATCAACAGCCTCACCTGAAGCAGATGAAAAGGAGTAATAGAGTTGCGTGTCATCAGCATACTGATGGCAACGCACTCCAAAACTCCGGATGACCGCACCCAGAGGCTTCATGTAGATGTTGAAAAGCATGGGGGACAGAACCGGTCCCTGAGGAACTCCACAATGGAGAGTCCAGGGTATCGAGCAATGTTCCCCAAGCACTACCTTTTGGAGACGATCCGCCAAGTAGGAGCGGAGCCACTGCCAAGCAGTACCCCCAACTCCCAACTCCACGAGTCTCTCCAGAAGGATACCATGGTCGATGGTATCAAAAGCAGCTGAGAGATCAAGGAGAATAAACAGAGTTACACTCCCCCTGTCCCTCTCCCGACAAAGGTCATCGGACAGGGCGACCAAGGCTGTTTCTGTGCCAAAACCGGGCCTAAAACCGGATTGAAACGGATCTAGATAATCGGTTTCATCCAAGAGCGCCTGGAGCTGGCTGGCAACCAGCTGGTTGGGGCTAATGGGAGTTGGAGTCCAACAACATCTGGAGAGCACCACGTTGGCTACCCTTGGACTACACTGACTGGCAGCAGCTCTCTAGGGTTTCAGACAGAGGACATTTCCAGCCCAAACCTGGAGATGCTTGTCATTGAGACTGGGATCTTCTGCATACAAAGCAGATGTTCTACCACTATGCTGCAGCCCTTCCCATAGAACATCCTAATTGCCTATTGCAATCTCAAAATGCTTCTCTGTCCGTCTCCTCCTATTCTCTTTTCTCCTGCCAATGAGCATGGCATGCTACACAATGACACAGGACAGGGCCTTATCTGTAGTGGTGCTCTGGCTGTGGAACTCGCTCCCCCTTCAGGTGCAGATGACTAATCTTATTAATCTTCCAATGCCTGGTTAAAACACACTTGTACTTTCAGGATTTTGGAATTATTGATGTTATTTTGGTTTTAACTGGCACCTAAGTTACTGGTGTCTGTCTGATCTGCTGCTGTTTACCAGTAACTGTTTTATACTGGATTCTAGTTTAATAGTACTGTATGGTTTGACTTATTTGTATTCTGTTTTTAGATATGTTGGAAACCATCCTGTGATTACTATGCAGTGAAAGATGGCCTATAAATTTTGTTAATAAATAATTAAACAAAATTGAATATTGGGCAGTTTCTCCTTGAATGTGAAGTTTCATGCAACTTTCTGATGGATGGGGCGAGACCATCTATTTTAGTTCTTTGTCTCTAGGGAAGTGGAACAAAAAGTCTCAGCTCAGTTTTGCAGGTTACACAATCTCTCTCAGTTTGGAATGTGCCTTTTGTCTTCAGATTTCTATCTTAAATGTATGATCAATTCTGTACTTAGCCCCTAGCTCCACTGGCAGCATCTCCTTAAAAAAACCAGGGACAAATCATGATCGAAGTCAAGGGATCTTTGTTGCAATGCTAAATACTGATGGAGTTACAGCTACACATCTCATACCATATATAATGAGCTGTCACCCCTCAAAAGAGAGATTGCATTTATATGCCAAATCCTTTCCAGGGCCTGCAAATTATGTTCTGTACAGCTCAGCTTTAAAAAAAACTATAACCAATCAAACTGTTTTTAACCAGCCCAGCCCTACAGCGCATCAGCCTGTTTTGTAGGGAGACAGATTCGGTTTGCTTTTTTACAGCCAATGAAGTAAATCGCCTACACAGCCATATCAAACTATTAGCAAAAATAGACAGTGTACTTTTCTGCGAGACAATACCAGACCATAGCTTACCATTGCCAAACCATTTTGCCCAGAACACTCCCACATCCAGCCCAATCAGCTTGATTATTTGGAAGCAAGTCCCATTCAGTTCAATGGGGTACATAATTGCAACAGATTTAGTAAGACTATGGTGGAGTAAACTGCCTTAAGAAAATCTCTTTTCAAAGGGTATTTTAGCAACACTGGAACAAGTGACAAATAGTCATCTTTCATGACTTAAAAGGAACACGCTAAATATAACTGCAGTTGACTTTGCAGAGATGGGGAAGGTCAAGCTTTTTTGTTGCAGTGTGACTTTTTGAGCATTACTACCAAGTATAAACTGCTCCAAACCGAGACCACAAAAGAAAAACAAACCTCAAGATTATACAAGAAGGGAGGCTCACACAAAGCTCCCAGTTCTGCAGGCTGAAGACAGAAGCCTGTTATTAAACTTAAAAAGTGGATGTAAGCTTAAAATAAAGAGTACAGCCCTTCTCACCTCTTGCCATTCATAAGATTACATGCAGGAACCATAGTAAAGGAAAGAAACGCAGGCACCTAAATGCCAAATAATCAGTATGCAAGTAGTTCTGCAAAATTAGAACAACCCCATCTTCAATACTCAGACCACTTTGCAGAAAACGACCCAACCAAGAATCAGGCTCCTCCAGGAAAGAAATGCCATTTAGCCACTCATACTGAAGAAACCAAAATCTACACGCATCCTGGAGGAATAGTTTCTGATTTTAGGCTGCATCCTTTGCACGCTTACCTGGGTCTAAAATTCATTCAACAGACTGAGTTTTATTTCAGAGTAAAGATACACAGGATAATCACTCTACATGGCTCTCTTTTCAATTCACACGATCTCTAGGAGGGGACAGTCCTCACAATCCTGCACTTGTTAATTCTCTACTCACTGACCAACAACTCAGAACTACTACCTGACCACAGACAAGGTAAGACCTTCAAGCTCTTTTTTTCTGCGGCCACACCACCAGCGGTTGTGTGAAACAATATTTGACCAGATACCAATGCAGCAGGTGCTTCCAGGTCAGGTTGGATTACACTACTTTTTCCTGGTTAAAGGCTGCAATATTAAGGCTGCCATCACACACACATTTACTGGGAATGAACTTAAGTCGGACTTTATTTCCAAGTAAAATACAACTAGAATCGTGCCGTATGACTTTACAATCTTGAACTCCATCAGCAGGGATATTCCATTCAGCTCAATGGGATTTATTTACACCTCTGAATAAGCATGCTTAGAACCGCGCTGCATAGGTGCAATTTGAAATGCACGTGTGCAACCAGGTCCTACCCCGAGCTACGCGCGCTTAATTCTGTGCAGGGATCAAGAGAAAAGGGAGAGGAGGGCCGGGATCAGCTAGGGCGGTGCTTACAATCGGAACAGGCGCTCCATGTCCTTGATCTGCCGGCGAGTGAACTCCTTAAACTCCGTGTAGGGATTGAAGATCTGGGCGAAGCGGGGCCTCGCGGCGCCCGCGTTGATATCCTGCCTGCGACTCAGCTTGGCGCTCAGCTCCGGGTCAGCAGCGGCGTTCACCAGACTCCGGTCTTCGTCGGGATCTATGAAGCTCGACTCAGCCCCCGCAGGCTCAGCGCCTCCCGGGACGAGACCCTTCTCCCCTTCCCCCGGAGGAGACTCTGAAGTGCTCCCGTCCCGCAGCAATCGACGCTGAAGTTTCTGAGCCAGCTCGGCCGAGGCCATGGCCTGAGGAGGACAAGGGGGTGCCGCTGCTTAAAAAAAAAACCCAAACCAACCCTGCAGGGGCAGTTCCCTTCTCGACTAGAGTAAAGTCTGCCAGCCCCGAACTTTATTCTAAGACTTTGACGAATTGGCGGGGAAGGCGAGTCAGGGCCAGGGGGCGGGGAGGCAGCGGGTGGCCGGCCTGAGACTTAAGGAGGCGCCGGGGAATTGGCGCGCCATCGTGCAAGAGGCTCCTCCTTGCAGGGGAGCTCGACGCGTTCTCCATTATTTCCTCTTCCCCCGCACCTGTTACTCTGGATCAACGTTTCTCCTTTATTTCTCCATGGCTGCAAGCCGCTTTTTACACACGCATGCACACGCGCGCCAAGGAACTATCTGCGTTCCCTCTAGCTGTAAGCATAAACTTTCCTCAGTCAATGTGTGTTTTATTTCACAAAAAGTAGTCATATCTACAGCTATACTTTTGATATCTCTCGCTTCCCTCCCATTTTAAATGACTAAATGCGCCGTATAATACTTAGTTGAGGTCAGGTGTGTCCTTTCAGATTTTGGTGGGAGAGAAATGAGATTTATAGTATGATTTCATAGGTTACATTGCAAAATAGCAGTGTGCTTTAAGATAATTTGCTGTAGCTATCTTTTCCGTTCATCATCCTACCTATAGCAATGTTGAAAGGACAAATAGGCTCTTGGTTTCAGAAGTAAAGGGACCTGTACCTTAGGTATTCTAGTACAAATAGACCAATCGCACACGACCTAAATTTAGTTGGGTTTACTCTGAAGTAAATCTGGTTGTTTTTCAGAGCTTGGAAAAGTTACTTTTTTGAACTACAACTCCCATCAGCCCCAGCCAGCATGGCCACTGGATTGGGCTGATGGGAGTTGTCGTTCAAAAAAGTAACTTTTCCAAGCTCTCTATGTTAGTGTGTGTAGGAGTGCCCTCTCAACAACTGCCACCCAGCAACCACAGACCAATAATTGGCCAAAAATAGAAGCTCCATCAATATATTGGCCTTTTGTGGATCTAAAACAGTGAACAGGCTGCTCTCCCATAACCCCACCCTTTCTAAATGTCATCCTTAGCTATGATTTTACCGTAGAGGTGAGCTAGATTTATTGTTGTCAGTTCTTGGTCCATCTACTCTGGAGATTCTTGTTTGGTTTCTATAACCTCAGCTGTTGAATGAATAACACCTTACATTTAAAGCACATTTAACACATTTAAACCACATGGCTTCCCCCAAAGAATCCTGGGAACATTAGGCCTGTGAGGGATAAACACATTGGTCACATCCACACCATACGTTTCAAGTACATAGCTTATCCCTCATGTGCATCAGGATGAATAAATGTCTGTACAGGATTGGTTTCAAAATGTTTTAATCATACACACACTAATTTCTTGTGAACTATCTCATAGCAGTAATGCCAATAAGCTCTCTGGTTATGATTTTATACAACACACTTTTTAAAATGTTATTTGTTCAATAGATTTGTTTTTAACTTTTTTAATGTAAGCCATTGCTTGTTCTAAATTAATAAAAGGCAGAAACGAAAATAATTATACCATCTCGCTCTTCCTGTGTTTAAGGGTAACATAAGACACTTGAAAAACCTGTCAAACCTGTAGGAACTTGATTAGTCCCAAACTGATGCTGAACTGCCCTGTCTTATCTTCTCTAGTAATCAGTTGACATGATAGGACAAGGCCAAAACAGATGTGAGAGCAGCCATTGGTAAAGTGCTTACCTGGATAAGTGTTCCTTCCATTTATGCTCTTGTCACATACAGGGGTGTAGACATCCAGGATCTCAGGGGGTCTTAGATCCCTTTTTGGGGGGCAGGGTCCCTATGTCTCCAGCATCCTAGAAGCCAACCAGCATGAAAGGGGACTGTTAGCCACTGAGAAGAGTCCTCTAACATGCTGCTTTGTCCTTTCCTGCTGATTGGAGCCAATCAGAGTGAAAGGAGGTGAATCAGCCACTGATAAGAATCTAACTCTCTTCTTTCATGCTTATTGGCTCCTAGGGATGTCAGTTGTTGTGGGAGAAGGCATAATAAGAATCTCATTCTCAACCCTGCAGCAAAAAGGGGGGGGGCATAGCTGTGACTAACATTAAGGGACCCTGTACTTCTGAATTTGCCACTATGCTACTGGTCACATATAAATGCACTTGCCGCCTAAGTTGGCCCATTTGCACACACAGTTAACATACAAGTGATTATGGTCTAGGTGAGTGAACTGCTTGCATGTTGGCAGAATCGTAGAGTTGGAAGGGATCTTGGAGGTCATCTAGTCCAACCCCTGCTCAGTGCAGGGTGCAATGACAGCATCCCAACCAGCCTGTTTAAATAAGTCCAGCAAAGAAGAGCCCACACCCTCCTGAGGCACTTTGTTCCAGTATTGAATAAGTTGCTGTTAGGAAGTTTTTTCCTAATACTTTGCTGAAATCTACTTCCCTGCAGTTTCCACCCATTGGTTCTTGCCTTGCATTCTGGAGCAATAGAAAACAAATCTGCTCCGTGTTAATGGGCTGATTAATGCAGTAAGTGCATTTATATGTGATGACGCATGGATTGCTTATATCTGCCATCACATCTTGGGCTAGCTTTCCTACAGTGAGCCACCAATAATTTGTGGAAACCCACAACTTGCATTGACTGCGAGTTTGTTGTCTTTAGGAATGCTACATCAAGGTCTCTTATCTCTTGACCCCATGCCTTAGAGTACATAGAACATAGAAAGTGGCCTTACACTGAATCACACCCATTGGTCCATCTATCTCAGTATTGTCTACACTGACTGGCAACAGCTCTCCAGGGTTTTTGCGAGGGTTCTCTCCCAGCCCTACCTGAAGATGCCAGGGATTTAACCTGGGACCTTCTGCATGCAAAGCAGATGCTCTACTACTGAGGGACAAGTTAATTTTGATTTATCTTGAAACCAAATACACAAGATCCATAGGGCTCAGTCTCAGTTGTTTCTTACTGAAGCAACATCAGGGCTCTGCTCTCTCATAGCACAGCCTGAGCCCTGTCTTGCCTCTTGCCTGAGCCTTGCCTTACATGCAGCCTGAGCCTGACTTTGGCTGAGGTCAATGCTTACCTCACAACCTGATCACACTTTTGTACTCTTGTGTTGTTGGTTTTTAAACTTTTTTTATTTAGGTAGAAAACAAGAACAAGTAAGGGAATTTACAGAGAACGAAAATGTTGTCAGTATTCCTTATGAGAGCCACATACACACTATTAACATTTGAGCAAGATCAAAATAGAAAAATGGCTTGTACAGATCACAATTGTGAGTTCCACACACTGGTACAGTGAAGGAATGTTTGAAGTTATTTGCAGTAGTATAAGTGATGAATTCCCATCGACTGGCATGAAATTTTCTGGGTCTTCAGATCCTTTCAAGACTCTTAAATTGTGAGTTATTTTCTCAGATTCTGCCAGATTCCAGTTATCATTATACCACAGAGAAAGATGTAAAGTCTTGTAATACCTTCCATTTCTGAGTAATATTTCAAGCAGCTGCCAGTAGCCACATTTAATAACTCTTGCAAATGAATGTCTGAAGTTTGATTGTCCAACATATTTAACAATGATAACTGCAGAGTCATCTGAATAGGGCCCTGAATAATCTCAGAGATTTCTTGATACACCTCAGTCCAAAAGTGATGAACAAGTGAGCACTCCCACCATAAATGACAGTATGTGCCCCAGCACCACTCCCAGGACTCAGGTACCAAACCTAAGGTCATAGGACACTTTTGTACTCTGTTTTAGTTAATCAAGAACACTTAAAATCCAAGTTCCGTACTCAGTAATCTCTAACAAATTGGATAAATAATCCCTGTTTTACATATGAGCATTGAGGGCAGGGAAATATATCTGTTAATTTCTCACATGTTTAAATTATGAATGCTTAAAGAGGGTTAAAAGATAAACTAATTATTAAGGGATCTGGAAGATGAACTTCAAAAAATGGCAGATGACCTTTGCTTTATTAGTTATTTATGTCATGTTTGATCAGTCTTCTATACCAGCAGATAGAATAATTAAAGAGAGAGAGAGTGGATTTCCCCCTCACACTTCCAATGGATCGTTACAAATGGAGTGAGGGTTCTTGATATGTGCTGTGATTGTAGAAGTTGTGGGACCAGTTATTCCATTTTAAATAATCCAGTATAAAATGATCTGATCTTGTCAAGAAACAGGAGTATAGATTCCCCATATCTTGCCACAAGCTACTGTCCACACTCTGTCCCTCTCACATGCCCCCCTTTTCTGTTGGGTGAATGGGGAGAACTGATCCGCTTAACCTAATATAAGCTTGTCTTGTTTTTCACCCTCCTCAAGGCAAGGTCTTAAAATCTGCCCATCCCAGCAGAGACGGGCTTCCTTAAGTATATAGAGGCACGCCTCCTCTTGCATATCTCCTGGGGTCTAAAATAAACTAGAACAAAGTCCCAAGTACAACACTATGCTTTGGCTTTCTGTTTTACAAAGGGAATCAACAGAGGTTTTATTTTCTAAGTGGGTGTGGCCATGTCTCTTATTTATGTTCTTATTCCACCCTTTCCCAAAACAGATCTATCTGATAAGAAGTGAATAATGTGTTCCTTTTCTCAACTGATGTTTTTGTGAAAACAGGAGATAGCCAATCCGCATTATCAAAAGGCCTTTGTCCAAAATGCTGCTAAGTGTCTGCTTCAGACTATAATGGGGAAGCTTGCCCAAGGGATTCTTAGGATGATGATTGCTTTTGTTGCAAGTAAAAGAATGTCCAGAATTCCTAAACCTAAGGGCTACTTATAAAAAATGTCCTTAGGGCTAAGATGAACAAATTTTTCTGACTGGTTCTTGAATGGTTTCTCCATCTCTACTACTGACCACCCAATCAAAGAGAAGATGAGGATGAAACTTTTGAAAAGCAAATTGCCAATGTTTCAAGGAGACATGATGCAGTAGTAATGGGGGACTTCAGTTACCCCAATAACTGTTGGGAGACATATTCTGCCAAACATGGCCCATCCAAGAAACTCCTGATTTATGTTGCTGATAACTTTCTCCTACAGAAAGTGGAGGAAGGAACTAGAGAATCGGCTATCCTTGATTTGATCTATCTATCTATCTATCTATCTATCTGTCTGTCTATATCCCGCCCTTCCTCCCAGAAGGAGCCCAGGGCAGCAGCCAATAGAGATGACTTAGGCTGCAATCCAATACACACTTACCTGGGAGTAAGTCCCATTGAACCCGATGGAGCTTACTTCTGAATAGACATGTATTGGATTACAGCCTCAGTGGATGAGGTGGCAATTACGGGAATGCTGGGGGAATTATACTTGAGTTCTTGATTTTAAAGGAAGCAAAAGCTGAGAGTAGCCATATGTGTACTCTGGACTTCAGGAAAGGGAATTTTGATAAATTCAGAACAATTATAGGTAAGGTTCCATGGCAAGTGACCCTAAATGAGAAAAGGAGACCAAGGTGGGTGGGACTTTCTAAAAGAGGAAATGCTAAAGGCACAATTGCAAACTATCCCAAAAACAAAAAAAGATGGAAGACAGCAGAAGAAGCCAAAGCAGCTTCACAGAAAGTTTAGAGATGACTTGAAAACAAAAAAAGGACACATATAGGAAGTGGAAGGAAGGCCAAGCCACAAAGGAAAAGTACAGACAGGTAGCACAGAATTGCAGGGATGGTGTGAGGGTGGCTAAAGCTGAGAATGAGCTAATATTAGCAAAGGATGCTAAAAGAAACAAAAAAGCTTTAATTAGGTACATCCAAAGTAAAAGACAGAGAAAATAAGTTATGCTACAGCTACTCAGTGAGGATGGCAAAATGATAACATATGACAAAGAAAAGGCAGAAGTGCTCAATCTTCTCCCAAAACAGGATCTATGAACTTCCTGGCAAATATGAAGTTGAAGGGGCAGGATTTCAGCTTGAAACTGATAGACAAATGGTCAAAGAATACCTAATCACTTTGAATGAGTTCATATCTCCAGGGCCCGATGAACTGCATCCTAGAGTATTGAAGGAACTGAATGAAGAACTCTTGGAAACACTGTCTCTTATCTTTGCAGAATCTTGGAGGATGGATGAAGTGCTGGATGACTGAAGGAGGGCTAATATTGTCCCTATCTTCAAAAAGGGCAAAAAGGAGGAACTTGGGAACTACAGACCAGTCAGCCTGACATCAATCCCTGGGAAAATTCTGAAGCAGATTATAAAGCGGTCAGTTTGTAAGCACCTTGAAAACAGTGCAGTGATTACTAGAAGCCGACATGGATTTGTCAAGAACAAATCTTGCCAGACTAATCTTACCTCATTTTTTTATTGGATAACCTACCTGGTAGACTATGGGAATGCTGTGGACATAATACATATCTTGACTTCTGCAAAGCTTTTGACAAACTGCCCCATGATTAGCAAGCTAGCTACATGTGGGGTGGATGGAATAACTATCAGGTGGATCTACAGCTTACTACAGAATCGTACTGAAAGAGTGATTATCAGTGGTTCCTTTCTCAAAGTGGGGGGATGTAACCAGCAGGGTACCGCAGGGCTTGGTCCTGGGCCCAGTGCGCTTCAACATTTTTATTAATGCTTTAGATGAGGAGGTGCAGAGAAATCTTAGGGATAGCTAATACCCTGGAGGACAGAAACAAAATTCAAAATAATCTTAATAGGTTAGAAAGTCAAAGAGCTGAAAACAATAGAATGAAATTTAACAGAGATAAGTGCAAAGTTCTACACCTAGGAAGAAGAAACCAAATTCACAGTTATAAGATGGGGGATACTTGGCTCAGCAGTACTACATGTGAGAAGGATCTTGGAATGTTGTTGATCACATGCTGAATTCGAGCCAAAAGTGTGATGTCGCTTCAAAAAAGGCAAATGCTATATTAGGCTGCATTAACAGAAGTATAGTTTCCAAATCACATGAAGTACTAGTTCCCCTCTATTCGGCACTAGTTAGGCTTCATCTTGAGTACTGTGTCCAGTTCTGGACACCACACTTCAAGAAGGATGCAGATAAACTGGAACAGATTCAGAGGAGGGCAACAAGGATGATTGGGGGACTGGAAACAAAGCCCCATGAGGAGAGACTGAAAGAACTGGGCATGTTTAGCCTTGAGAGGATGGAGGTGAGATATGATAGCACTCTTCAAGTACTTGAAAGGTTGTCACATACAGGAGGGCCAGGATCTCTTCTCAATCGTGCCAGGGTGCAGGACACAGAATAATAGGCTAGAATTACAGGAAGGCAGATTTTGACTGAACATTAGGAAAAACTCCCTTATTGTTAGAGCGGTACGAGAATGGAACCAATTACCTGGGGAGGTGATGGGCTCTGCAGCACTGGAGGCATTCAGGAGGTAGCTGGACAGCCACCTGCTGAGTATGCTTTAATTTGGTTTCCTGCATTGAGCAGGGGGTTCAACTTGATAGACTTATAGGCCCTTTCCAACTCTACTACTCTATGATTTTATGATCTCCAGCAACTGGTCACAGCTCCACTGACTTTCTTTTACTTCCTCAAAGCCCCACACCACTGTTGTCCATCATAAATTATAATTATGATCCCAGAGAAAGTGCAGGTAGAACATAGCCTGTTGAAGGAAAATATTAAAGTATTGTAGCACATTAAGAACTAACACATTATTGTAGCCTAAGCAAATGGAGAATAGTAGAAGCATATGAAAACGGCCAGATCAAGCCATCGTTTGGGGTATAGTTTTCCAGGGATTAGTAAATTTGTTTTTTTGTCCAGGGCTTATCTCTGAAATATGTAAAGCAACCCAAGATTGTCTATGAACATATGCAAATGCATTTTGTGGCAACAGCCAAGCGTCCACTTATCCACCAGTGATTAAGGTACAAGGTCTTTATGTCAGACGGAAGCTTGGGGCTTTCATCTGTTTTTGCTTGTTTGCTTTGCAAATTCATAACTAAAGTTTATTTGCGTGACTCATCTCAAGCTAACTGTTCTGTAAGCATCTTTTTGCAGTGCACCTGCCTGCACTTTGTAGCAGGCAAAATGGCTAGGATTGTGATCTTTATGGATTGTTTTGCTTTATGACAGCAATGACCATTCTACATCAGTGATTCCATTTGTATCAAAGCCCTTCTTTAAATCCTATTTAAGGACTGAATGGATTAACAATCTTTTGATTGAAGGTGCCCCAATTAGCTTATCAGCTAAAAAAAGAAAAAGGTATTAATTATTTTTATTTTATGTATTTATAATATTTATATTCCACCCTTCATCAAATATTATCTTGGGGAAAAACAATGAATAATAATATAAAGAGATAAAACAACTTGCAACTTAAAAATAGAATCCATTGAAAGTATTACAGTCTTTCAGTCTGGACATACAATTATACAAAGGCCGTCCAAAAGAAAAGAAAGCCTTCAGCTGGTACTGAGCTGATGTTTGGAGGGGAGAATATTCCACAGCCAGGATGCTAATGCTGAAAAGGCCCTCCGGCAAATCTTTGGGCCTTTTACCTCTGTCAATGATATAACCCTCAAAAGGGCCTCCTCAGCTGATGTCAGAGCTCAAGCAGGGTTATATGGGGAAAGGTGTTCCTTTAGGTATCCCTGGATCCCAGGCCATTTAGGGCTTTGCATGTTTGTACAAGATATTCTGATTAGCAAGCTAGCTAAATGTGGGCTGGATGGAACAACTATCAGGTGGATCCACATTTGGCTCCAGAATCGTACTCAAAGAGTGCTTATCAATGGTTCCTTCTCAAACTGGGCGGAAGTAACAAGTGGGGTACCACAGGACTCGGTCCTGGGCCCAGTGCTCTTCAACATTTTTATTAATGACTTGGATGAGGAGGTACAGAGCATGCTTATCAAATTTGCAGATGATACAAAATTGGGGGCATAGCTAATACCGTGGAAGACAGAAACAAAATTCAAAGGGACCTTGATAGGCTGGAGCATTGGGCTGAAAACAACAATGAAATTCAACAGGGATAAATGCAAAGTTCTACACTTAGGAAAAGAAACCAAATGCACAGTTATAAGATGGGGGATATTTGGCTCAGCGATACGATATGCGAAAAGGATCTTGGAATTCTCATTGATCACAAGCTGAATATGAGCCAACAGTGTGGTGTGACTGCAACAAAGGCAAATGCATTGAGCAGGGGGTTGGACTTGACGACCTTATAGGCTCCTTCCAACTCTACTATTCTATGATTCTAAAAACCTGAATTGGACCCAGTGACTAATAGGCAGCCAGATCTTTAAGAACTGGTGTAATGTGGTCCCTTGCAGACAAACCCATTAATACACTAGCTGCACGTTCTACACAAGCTGCTGTTTCCTAACTGTCTTCAAGGGTAGAGCCATGTAGAACAAGTTGCAGTAATCCAATTGCAAGGTTACTAGGGCATAGATAATTGTGGCCAGGCTATCCCTGTCCAGGAGCAGCCATTGCTTGAAAAAGGCACAAGCTACTGAGGCCATCTGGTCCTCCAGCAACAAAGTAAAATCAAGGAATGCCCCCAGACTAAACACTTGCTCCTTTGGGAGAGTGCAACCCCATCCAGAATCAGCAGCCTTACTGTTTCCTGACTCAGGAACCACTAAGTCATAATACTGTACTTCTGTCTTGCAGGGATTTGTTCTCACTTTATTGCTTGAATGCAATCCATTGCTGTCTCCAGTCACTGATCTAGCACCTGCCCAGTTTCACCTGAACTAAATGGTAAAGGACAAAAAAGAAATGCGATGTCATCCGCATATTGATGACACCTCGGCCCCAAACTCCTGATGACCACTCCCAATGATTTAATATAGACATTAGAAAGCATAGGGATAGAATGGCACCTTGTGAGACCCTTCAACACAAATGTCAAGGGGCCAACAGCCATCCTCTAATGCTTCTATCTTGAACAACACTATAGGAAAGAGTGGAAACACAAGAACACTGTTCCACAACTCCCAGCTCAAGCAGTCTGAGATACAACAGTCGACGGTTTCAAAAGCTACTGAGAGATTTATTGGAATCAACAGGGTCACACTTCCCCTCTCCCAATACAGGTCATTGATTAGGGCAACCCTAGCCATTTTGGTGTTAAAACCACGCCTAGCCAGACTGAAACAGGTCAAAGGAATCAACTTCTTCCAAGCACACCTGAACATCCATCATCCTCTTGAACACCTTGTCCAAAAGGGATATTTGCAACTTTGCAATAGCTGTTACAATCCACTGGGTCCAAGAAGGGCACCTTAAGGAGAGGGAATATCACTGCCTCTTTTAGTGTGGTTGACACCATTCCCTCCTAACCATGCCCTGGACCTTTCCAGTTGATCTTCTCCAACTCAATTTCACCAACTCAGAAGAGCAAGGGTTGAGAGAACAAGTGGTAGGACAAACATTTTAAAGCATTTTGTCCATATCCTTGGGCCTTAACAACGGAAATCGATCCCAAACCAAGCAAGATGGTGCACTGGATATCTCCTGTGGTTCTACACTTAATATGGCATCAAGATTGGCATGGGTCTGAGTGAATTCGTCCTCAAAGTGTTTTGCAAATATGCCACAACAAAGGGTTCTGTGGTGTCTTCCCTCCTCATGGTTCCTTTACCACCCGAAAAAGCTCTGCTGAACAGTTCATTGACAATGCAATGATGGCAGAGAAGTAAGTCTTCCTCACCTTTATCCTTGCAAATACTCTTACCCATGCGATGATACTCGTGCCATCTTTCCACATTCATGACAGTACTTGAGCCATCTTTGCTGTAGTTGTCATCTTATTTCATCCCCCAATGCTCACTAGTATACCAAGGACCTATTCTGGGTCCACAACATCTGAGAGGATGCTAGGAAATAGCTGTATCTATGAATCTCATCATCTCCCTGTTCCAGGGCTTCAGCATGAGCACCAGACATGTTAGCTGGAAAATCCCTCAGAACATTCAGGAATCCATTAGCTTCCATACATTTCCAGAGGTAACCATCCTAATCAATCCCCTCAGGGAAGAACTGCTACTGTCAGACCAAACCTTACAAGGAAGTGGCCTGTCCATGATACAAGGGTAATAACAACCCCACCCACCAAACCAAAACCAGCTGCCACCAGGCCTAGGGTCTGCTCTGCCTCATACGTCAGGCCAGTGATGTGTGAGACACCCAGGAAGTCCTGAACTGGACCTCCCCAAACTGCTGTTCTTCCCCCCCCCGGTTTATTCTGGGAGCTGGACCTCCAAAAACCACTATTTTCCCAGCACCACTCTGGAAAACTTCTCTAGACTGAGGAGGGAGACTGCTGGGCACTGGGGCAGATGATGCACTAGCAGAATCCCTATCCTATTTCTCTGGCCAAATATGGCCCCTCCGACCCAGCTCCCAGATGAACTGGTCTCCTGGCAACAGAGATGGAATACCTATGGGTGACGCATCCCCGGCTGCCCGCCCTCCAGCCCTCCTATCTGTGCTAATGTTGCTCCAAGTACATGCGGGACAGAAACCGGGTCAGATCTGGTCTGCCCAGGTCATTGCCCCAGGTCAGCCTCCTTATCCATGGTCAAATCTCTTTAGGAACAAATGGTATGTGGGAGAGTATGATCTTTGAGAAGAGGCATTCCTCCTATTTTGCATGAGCAAACGCCTTTTCTAAGATGATGCCTGCTGTGCCATATGTATCCATCATCTAAAACAGCAGTGGGGAACCTTTTTAAGGCTGCATTCCCTTATGTGGGACCTCCAGGGGGCTGCATGGCAGTAGCGGGCAGGGCTAGAAGCAAAAGTGGATAGGGCAATGGGTGTGCATTTTACTTTTGCACAGTAGACTATAATACAGCCACACAAAAATCAGGTTTTTATGTACACAAACATACACACACACACCCCTCCATCTATGCAAACACAAGGCATTATTATAGTACAAAGATACATTCTGGCCAGGCAAAAACACTCGGGAAGGAAGCAGAAAAGATACCTATGAAGAGTCCCAAGGACATAAGAACATAAGAAGAGCCTGCTGGATCAGGCCAGTGGCCCATCTAGTCCAGCATCCTGTTCTCACAGTGGCCAACCAGGTGCCTGGGGGAAGCCAGATAGAGAGGCCTTGGTGGTCACATTTTGCTCCCAGGCCTGAGGCTCCCTGCCCCTGAAATTACTGCTTTTTAAATTCAGAACTTGTTTCAATGTTATGCAGAAATATTCCTTTAACCAGGTGTAAACCCTAATGCTGTTTCTCTTCTACCTTTATGAGATTCTCAGAAGCTGAGTGTCGTCCATAGTTACATGGCCCTGTTTGGACATCCGAACCCTATAAATTGGCTTGAAATAGTCACTGTGATCTTCATGTCACAACCTCATGGCAGATCCTTTCTTGAGTTTGTAAAGTGTCATGAACTCTCACCCAAGATTACGAAAGAAACATTATTAGTTCCTCCTCTTCAACAAGTCCCCTGTTGCTTCTCACATTGGCAAGAGGATAAACTTGGAATTGTTCTAAGGAGCTTTTAAAGGATTGAGTGGCAATTATTGGTTATAATGATCATGAGAACACTAGATCACAGCAGTTTGATTATTAATTTTTTAAAAAGGCAAGGATCAGTAGTGTTATGATAACTGAATGGGAATGTTTACCATTTACTACCCTCATTATGTAAACAAAAATAGTTTAAAAGTGTTGTATGCATATGTTTGATGATCCTGGAACATACCCCAAGAATCTGCAGCAGGGGTTTTTGAGAATATGTGGTCTTGGGATTGCAACATTAATGTGCTTAAAATATTATAGCTATTGTTGGTTAATAAAGCCAAGAAACAAGCTGCAATAAAAAGACAAGGATATCCCTAATAAACCCAGAAACAATATTTCCTTCCTCTGGTATATAATGTAGAATTCCTAAGAGCCCATACTAAAAAAACAAATTCAAGAGAACAATTCAACATCATTATCATCATCATCGTTATTAATTAATTAATTATATATCCCACCCTTCCTTCCAGTAGGAGCCCAGGGTGGCAAACAAAAACACTAAAACACTCTAAAATATAATAAAAAAGACATTAAAATATATAAAATCTTAAAAACAACTTTTTGAAAAAGCTTAAAAAACATCTTAAAAAGCAATTCCAAGACAGATGCAGACTGGGCTAAGGTCTCTATTTAAAAGGCTTGTTGAAAAACGAAGGTCTTCAGTAGGCACTGAAAAGATAACAGAGATGGCACCTGCTTAATGTTTAAGGGGACAGAATTCCAAATGGTAGAGATCTGCTTCCTATGTTGTGTGAAATGAACCTCCTGATGTTGTGTGAAATGAACCTCCTGCTATCTGCAGAAGGCCCTCGCCTGCAGAGCATAGTGATTGACTGGGTATATAAGGGGTAAGACAATCTTTCAGGTATCCTGGTCCCAAGCTGTATAGGCCTGTATAGTACACTGAAACCAGAGCCTTGAACTTAGCCCAGTAGCTAATGGGCAGCCAGTACAATTCTTTCAGCAGTGAGGAACGTGTTGGCAATACCCTGCCTCAGTGAGCAGTTGCACCACTGCATTTTGCACCAGCTACAGCTTCTGGGCCAACCTCAAGGGCAGTCCCACATAGAGCGCATTACAATAATCCAATTTGCAGTGCATGAACAACGGTGGTTAGGCTATATGAATCCAGAAACAGCCACAGCTGTCTTACCAGCCGAAGCTGGTAAAAAGCACTCGTAGGTACTGAGGTCACCTGGGTCTCTAGCGACAAAATGAATCCAGGAGCACTCCCAGACTGTGACTCTGCTCTTTCAGAGGGAATGCAACCCCATCCAAAGCAGGCTATGGACCAATTATCTTTCTCCCAATAAAGGTCATCCATCTGGGCGACCAAGGCTGATTCAGTCCCATAACCAGGCCTGAACCCAGATTGAAATGGGTCAAGATAATCTGTTTCATCCAAGAGTGCTTGCAACTGCTGTGCCACAACCATCTCAATCACCTTCCTTAAAAAGAGGGTATTTGCGACCAGATGGTTGTTGTCACAAACCAATGGGTTGAGGGTGGGCTTTTCCAGAAGCAGTCGGATCACCACCTCTTTCAGGGTGGCTGGAACCATTCCCTCTCGCAGCAATGCATTGACCACACCCTGGTTCCACTTGGTCAACCCCCCTCGGCAAGCTTTAATAAGCCAAGAAAGCAAGGGTCGAGAGGACAAATTGCTGGCCGCATCACTGCAAGCACCTTGTTCACATCATCAGACCGCATCAACTGAAATTGATCCCAAGAAGTTGCAGCAGACGTTGCACTGGACACCTCACTGGGGACTACAGTAGATGTGGATGGGACATCAAGATTGCTACGGAGGCGAGCAACTTTACCCTCAAAGTGCCTTGCAAACAATTCACAGTGGGCCTCCAAAGGGTCTAAAACTCCATTTTCTGGAGTTGATGTCAACAGGACCCTGACAATACGGAAAAGCTCCACTGGATGCCACATGTGTGCTAATGGAAGTGCCTATGAAAGGCCAACTATTTACTAGCTGTGGGAAACAAACATTCTGATGAATGTGAAAACCTGAATAAGAGCCAACGCTAAATTGGAAAAGGAATGCTGATTTACCCTTATATAAACACAGCTGTCAGTGGTGAAATAGGAAAAGTAGTTTAAAACGAAAGACAAGATGTTACAAGCAGGCTTTATTCTCATGTGTTTGTTAAAGGTTCATCAGCTCAGCTGCAATTTTTATAAAGTCTAGCAGACACAGGAAATAATTACAACATACAAATGTTCACTGCAAGCAAACATTCATTTTTGAAATTTCATGTCTAGGTTTGAGGCAGGGTAGGATTGCCCTCTGCTGGATATTGTATGCAAGTTCTGTTTACAAAATTTTATGGATAACTAATTGTTAAGGGCCTGTACCTTAAAAAGGGTAGAACAAGAACCCTATTCCAAAGGATTACAGAAATTAAAGGGAAATTTAAACCAAGGGTAGGGATGCTGAATAATCAACAGGGAAACACACTGACTGACCGAGATGACATAAAAGGAAGGTGTAAGCAATTCACTGATAAACTCTGTAAAAGAGATGCCAGAATGACAGATTCATTCACGGAGGAACCGTATGATGAAGCACCAGAAATTTTAGAATGTGAGGTGAAAGCTACTCTTAAAATACTTGGAAGAAACAAATCACCAAGAACAGATGGCATACCAACAGAGTTGCTACAAGCTACTGAGAATGAATCTGTCCAAATTTTGATAAAAATTTGTCAACAAATATGGAAAACGAAATAATGGCCCACAGACAGGAAGCGTTCAATATATATCCCAATTCCAAAGAAAGGGGATCCCAGAGAATGCATCCCAGAGAATTATCACACTATTGCCTTAATATCCCATGCAAGTAAAGCAATGCTCAAGATTCTACAACAAAGGATCTTACCATATATGGAGCGAGAAATGCCAATCGTCCAAGCTGGATTTAGAAAGGGAAGTGTCACCAGAGATCATATCACAAACATACGTTGGATAATGGAATGGACCAAAGAATTTCAGAAGGAAATCACCCTGTTCTTTATAGATTACAACAAAGCCTTTGATTGTGTAGATCATGAAAAACTATGGAATGATTTAAAAGAAATGGGGATACCACAGCATCTGATTGTCCTGATGCACAACCTATACTCTGCACAAGGGGCTACTGTAAGAACAGAATATGAAGAAATTGATTGGTTCCCCATCAGAAAGAGTGTGAGACAGGGATGTGTTTTATCACCCTGTTTGTTTAATCTATAAGCAGAACATATCATACAAAAAGCGGGATTGGACCAAGATGAAGGGGGTGTGAAAATTGGAGGGAGGAATATAAATAATTTAAGATATGCAGACAATATCATACTACTAGCAGAAACCAGTAATGATTTGAAACAAATGCTGATGAAAGTTAGAGGAAAGCACAAAAGCAGGACTACAGCTGAACGTCAAGAAGACTAAAGTAATGACAACAGGAGATTTATGTAACTTTACAGTTGACAATGAGGACATTGAACTTGTCAAGGATTATCAATACCTCGGCACAGTCATTAACCAAAATGGAGACAATAGTCAAGAAATCAGAAGAAGGCTAGGACTGGGGAGGGCAGCTGTGAGAGAACTAGAAAAGGTCCTCAAATGCAAAGATGTATCACTGAACACTAAAGCCAGGATCATTCAGACCATGGTATTCCCGATCTCTATGTATGGATGTGAAAGTTGAACAGTGAAAAAAGTAGATAAGAGAAAAATCAACTCATTTGAATGAGTTGGAGGAGAGCTTTATGGATACCATGGACTGCGAAAAAGACAAAGAATTGGGTGTTAGAACAGATTAAACCAGAACTGTCACTAGAAGCTAAAATGATGAAACTGAGGTTATCATACTTTCGACACAGAAGACAGGATTCACTAGAAAAGACAATAATGCTGGGAAAAACAAAAGGGAGTAGAAAAAGAGGAAGACCAAACAAGAGATGGATTGATTCCATAAAGGAAGCCACAGACCTGAACTTACAAGATCTGAACAGGGTGGTTCATGACAGATGCTCTTGGAGGTCACTGATTCATAGGGTCACCCTAAGTCGTAGTTGACTTGGAGGCACATAACAACATGCCCACCTTTCCTTAAATGAAGTGGTTTAAACATAGCAGACTGAAAACATGCATCTTGGGCAGGGCAAGTTTGTTTTTTCCAACAGCTAGAGTCATTGCTTAAGTAGCAACAAATTGTAATCAGTCTGATAGATTTTACATCAAACTGCAGTTTTGGATTCAACTGTTAATGCACCCAAAATAGAAATAGAACATTACCTCCAATTTAAACACAAAAAAACTATCTTCACCATCATGCCATTGACCAATAAAAAGGCAATGAAATTAGTAAAAATAAACTTGACACAGTTTTCTAGGATGAATAATGAGGGAAATATTTTCTAGATAGATTCTCTGTAGAAACAATAGTAACACAGGAAAGAAGCAAAGTAAGAAGAACACCAACAAACATACAAAAATGTAATTCTCCATCTTTGGAGATGGCAGGTGTTGCCACCGCTCCCCATATGCTCAGAGGCACGTTACCAAATCCTTCCAAGCTACACAGGAGTGGATTGGACTGTGAAAGATCAAGCCAATTTGTGTTTGCATTTTGACAAACTTGTAGGGCAGTACAATATTTCAGGGAGGAGGTCAGGTCTCCTGCTCCCCTGGTGCATTCACTATAGCTGCCCAATTTCCCTGATTTTTAAAGTTTGATAGAAATATCTGTGGGCTATAGGTACGTTCTTAAACTGCAAGGTTTTTTGCATCTTAGTGAATATTAAGTAAAGGTGCACGTCTATGTAAGCAAAACTGCACTGATTAAAAAAACCTTACAAAAGTATTTCATCTCCACTGTTAAACATATTAGTCCTATTCTGTATTAAAGCTATGCTAAACTATAATAGTAGCTTTCAGTGATATGTTGTAGACAAGTGAGTAGCACTACTTTGTTTGTAGAACACCTAGTTCATGGTAATGCTGAATAAAAATGAATATTATAATTAGTCCTCTTCTTATAGATAATTCAGGCGCTTACTTAGGCAAAGATCTAATATTCCAAGTTGCTTTCTGTGAGGAGTTTCAAAATAAGGAAGTCTAGGTTATATAGCAACCATTCATTCATTTCATTAGTGATTACTCATGGCTGAGTAAGATTGTCTTCCAAGATAAGGCCTTTAACAGTGGGTCCGTAAGTGACTGTGGAGGCCAATTCTGGATCCACACAGCCTCCCACAGTGAGAACTGGAAAACAGTCACGATGAGGATTTGTTTGATGTGCCTTCTGCTTCGCTCGTTTGTCCTGTTCACCCTGTATTCCTGCTTCTTCAAAGTCCACAGCACCTTTGATAATAGCCAACCTCCATTTGGAACGTTCATGGGCCAAGACTTCCCAGTTGTCGATGTTCATGTTACATTTTTTTAGATTCACATTAAGAACATCTTTAAACCTCTTTTGCTGTCCACCGATGTTCCATTTTCCATCCTTAAGTTTGGAGTAAAGTAGCTGCTCTGGAAACCCTACCACTGTGCTATTAACCATAACAACTTCCAGTAGTCTCTGCAAATTGCATGCAACAGTATTATCACACTTTGTACTGCATTTCAGAAAAAAGTGGAAATGGACCCTTTGCAAATTGGAAATGTACTGTGCACCATGTTCCCTTTCCAATGACCAGGTTTTAAAATGGAAAATAATTGGCAAGAAAACTCTGGTGAGTTACATCCAACTTTTTCTATTTCAGTTTAACGATTGGCAAAGTAGTGAAATTAGAAGTGTATCATTAATTGCTTAAAAATGCTGGATGATGAAAACCTTGCCTCCTTTTAATTAGGCCAGCCACCTCTAGCTGCCAGTGAGCTATGGGACCCAATTCCAGGTGTTAATACTAGCATACAGACTGTTGTTTGAGAGGCCTGGTTTGACATGAGTTTGATATGAACAGAAAATGTCACTCGCATAAAGAAATTTATAAGAGAAGTAGAAACAACCACAAAGCTTCCTGTTATTCCAGCTAGAGAGAATTGCTACAGAGATGATCACAAGAAAAAGGGGAAGTATATAACTAAACTGGTTAGAGAATCTTCATAAATTGAGCATTCATGCTAAAATCTGCTATAGAAGTAGCAGAAGATATGACCGCTGGTTCCCACATCACATTAAGCAAAGGCTCACAGTTTGTTGCTCCTACATCTTACTCACCATGATGTGGCAATGGGGCCTGGGTGTTGTTTTTGTTGTTTGTTGCTACATGCCAGGGGCGTCACTACTGGGGTGCGAAGGGTGCAGCCCACACCCAGGTGTCACCATGAGGGGGGTGACACCCAGAGCCGCCCCGCCCCATGCCGTTGCCCGGCAAGGCTGCTCCAACTCCTCCTCGGAGGCGGGCGGGCGGGCGGGCGGGCGAGACCGGGAGCAGCGCCGGCGTTCCCAGGCCTTCTCCGGCTGGGTGCCCCTCCGGCGCGCACCTTCCCAGGGGCATGGATGGGGTGGCTGGCCTCGAGTGCACGCGCATGCGCACACGTGCCCAGCCACCTTGTCCATGCCCCTTGGGAGGGCGTGCACCGGAGGTCCGCACCCCCCTGCACTCCCACTAGTGACGCAGCTGCTACATGCCCAATCATGTCTTTCCCATGGCATATAAAGAAGGCCTCCCTCCCCACCAAAAGTTGCATGCCACACAGGTACATGTTGATTCCTGTACAGAAGTGGCTTCCACTTAAATTTGTGAAAGAATGAATTATTGAAAATATGACTTTTGCCTATAATTTGATGAATGCAAAATAGACACTGAAACATCTCAATAATAATAATAATAAATCTTTTTTCAAACAACAATAGCCAGGGCTGTTGCTAGATCCTTAAAAGACACAGGGTGCATTGGTCCATGAGAGAAATTTACACGTGCTAATTCATATACCACAGCTCTTTGCAATTCTTGCATGAGTGAGGACTACAGAATGAAAGTAGCGTTAAATGTAAATCATGTTGTGAGCAACCAGCAATGTTGTGCATATATTTACACAAGTAAAATGCTAACACACAAGGGGGGGGAAGCTTGGATGCCTGCAAAATGGCAGCGTAGAGTGGGAGCTCCCAAGCCCTCTTACAAAATAACCAGGAGAAAGAGAGAGAGGCAATAGCACTGGACCCCAGTTAGAGATGCCCAAGAGGGGAATGCCAGAGGGAACACAGTGATATAAAGATTACGATCTTACTCAGTACTTTAAAACAATGGGGAAGAAAAAGAAGGCCGCTCTGGATCGAGTGACAGGAAGCAGGACGAAGATGGCACCAGTTCACGCTAAAGCGTCTACAGGAGCGCATATTGATGACCTGCCTGGCACTGGCAGTGGCCAGAGCAATAACAAAGGAAGATATGAATGAACAGTTTTAAATCTTTTAAACAAGAAATCCTTGATTGCTGGTTGACGATATTGGAAACTACATTAGGTGAGCTGCACAATAGGACTGAATTGGCTGAGTCAACCATGATGAGCATAGCAGTGCGGTTAAACATACAGGAGGAAAAAGTTAAGAACCTGCAGAAAGACCACAAAAATAAGAAGCTGGAAGATCTGGAAAATCAGAATGGGCAATTATATGTACACGTTCGTGGTGTGGAGGATATAGAAAAAGGCTTCCTGGTGTAATGGTTGAATTTGCTCCTGACAGCCTTTACTTTGGAGGAGGAGGACTTTGAGAGGGTGCACAGGGCACTTGGGCCTAAGAGGAAAGATGGTCCCAGGGATATTATAGTCTGACTTGCACAATATACTAAGAAGGAGAGATTGCTTAAATATCTGCAGGATATGGAGTTGGTAAAACATGATGACTCAGCTGTTTTAGTCTTAAAAGATCTGGCCCCCAAGACTCTGCAAAGGTGAACGACAGATAAGACCTTTTACTCTAAAGATTCAGGAAACCAGGCTCTGGCATTACTGGGGCTTTCCCTTCCATCTTATTGTTCGATGCAAAGGCACCACTTACTCCAACAGCGAATGGCAGAGGGAGGGATGGTGGTTGGAGAGGGAAGGGGGATGGATGGGACCACCGCTGAGAGGCAAGGAGGCAAAACAAGGCAGGAGTTGGTATGGATATATTGTGGCAAGTAACATAAAGGTCATTTAAAGTGTATTTTGAGGATTGAACCTGGAAGCATCAAGAGCAGCATTGGGGCTAGTAGGTTTTTCCTATCCTCCAGCGACTTTGAAAATGCACTCAAAAAGGTGGGTAAAGCCTAAGAGTTCAATCCTCAGAACGTGTCTGGGCATGCAAAATGCACTTCTGTACCAGGTCTCGCCATCCCCTTTCCTGATTGGTTAGGGCTTCAAAACCTCCCCCTATTGGGTGACGTAGCTGTAGAGGGGTCACTTGTCCCTATTGGGCCGATCTGGAGAGGGGGCTGGAAATGAACCACTTTGGGGTCCATTTCCGTCACCCTAATTTGACCTAAGGAACCTAAACCTCTTCAGATTGGTCTCCTGGAGACCATGTGCTTGTAGAGGGGTCACATGCCCCTATAGGGACCAATCTGAGACCCCATTTTGAGTGAAAATATGCCCTTTGGTCCAGTGGGGGGCACATGCTCACAGGGGGTCACATGGCTTCCATTTCCGGGGTGGGACATGAGGGATGGGGCTTCTGGGGGGCAGGATATCTGGTGAAGTCATTGGGGGACTGGAACTACCAGGGTGGGATTTCCGGGGTGTGAGTTCTGGGGAGGGGTATCTGCTGACATCATCAATCAAACTCAAAAGGGGCGGGGCATAGCAGCTTGACAGGCGGTGGTCTTATCCACTACTCAGGCTCTACAAATTTGTTTGGGACTTGCAACCCAAAGTGTTAATGCTACAAAAAAACACATAAGGCCAAATTAATGGAGGCATTCCTTAACAGCAAGCAATGGAAACAAATTTCTGGCAAAAGGAAGCAGCAAGGCAAGGGGAATGGCAGTATTGTTTCATGAGGATATTCAATTTGAACCTCAGAGGATCCACACTGATAGGCAAGGGAGGTCTCTTTTTGTAGAAGGGCATCTGGACAAAACAAGGCTGGTCACCTTTGTTACTTTCTATGCACCCAATGTTGGTCAGCTATTTCCCCCCCATAAATTGTTGGATCACTTGCAAAGGCAGATGCCATTCTGGACGGTGACACAAATCTGAATCTGAGAGAGGTAAGTGGAATAAGGGAGGTAGGAGGACAAGGAGAGGTGGGACTTGAGGCAGTGCAATCTCTAAATGTAGGACACAAACTCAGTAATTTATGGACTTGCTGCACAAGGAAGGCCTGAGGGAAATTTGGTTTGAGGTAAATCCTGTAGATTTCAGCCACACCTATTCCAGGCTGCATGGCACATTCTTGAGGTTGGATTCCCTATTGTCTTGGATCTTCTACTGAAATGGGTACAGTATTGTGGTATTTGGGTCACACACCATGCGCCAGTAAGCATGAGCTTGGCAAATGCACCAGGTGAGCCAGTGCGTATCTCTTGGAGGCTCAGCCCACTGTTGCTGTCTTCATTGTTGAGTAGGAAGAGAACAATGCTGCAGAGGAAATTATGGAGGAAGTTTGGTGGCAGGCAATGAAGACAGTGATATGGAGCATCTGTATAAGTGAATGGACTTACATTAAAAGAAGTAAGAAACAATGAAAGGTTAGACTGGAAAAGAAATTGGCCCTGCTCCCTGCTAGTTACACTAGGGCCCTGCTTTTCAGCGTTCTGTTAATATGGCGCCAGTGGGGCGATCAGCTGTAGCGCAGGGAGCTTCAGGGGCCAAGCACTGCCAAGCAGCTGGACTCCCCGCGCTACAGCTGATCACGCGTTACAGCTGATTGCGAGCTCCAGCCGCCATGCTCCAGCTGACAGTGATCAGCTGTAGTGTGCAATCAGTTCTACTGTACAGCTGATCGCACCGGAGCAGCAGCAGGCTTCAGGCTATGTCCCACTTTCTGACGATTTTTGCTTTACGGCGGGGGTCTGGAACGTAACCCGCTGTATGAGTGGGGCCCTACTGTATAAGCAAACTGGCTCATAAAGGATCAGGAGGAAGATGGAAAGGGAGAAAATGGAAATGACTCTAGCAGAGATAGATGATACAATGGTATGTAAATGAGGGAGATGGAAGGAGTTCAAAAATATTAGTGAACAGGGTAAAAAGAGGAACAGGAAGAACATAATCAGAACTCTCAAAGTAGGAAAGGATGAACTGACATGTGACAACAAACTAATAGGGAACACCCTGGCAACATATTTTGGGAAATTATACAAACACAAGTACAGGGATATTCAAGTGTCACAGGAGTACCAAGTGACCATTGGCCTTCCTAGTCTATCTGGAGAGGACAGGCAGCTGATAAATGCTCCTATTACAGAGGAGGAAATAAGAGAAAAGTCTGAAGCCATGCAGCCCCCAACAACTCACACACTGTCATGGATGGGGGTTCTGTATTGTCTTTTTTGTAGTCTAATGCCCTTAGGAAGACGTGTTCTCAACTTTATATACATGCTTGGAAACTTGCAAGGAAAAAAAGTTATGGTTAAGTTGTAAAAGGCGGGCAGGGAAGGGAGGGTTGGGGGGAGGGAAGAAGGGAGGAAGGGGAATTGTATACTTACCTATTTGTTTGTTCCTGAAAATTTAATAAAAAATTTTTTAAAAAAAGGTCTGAAGCCAGATAAGGCTCCCAGGCCAGGCAGCTATGCCAGAAACCTTTATAAGACGTATAAAGACATATTATTGCCATCTATGACATGTTTGTTTAATATGTTCTTAGATGGTTCCAGACTGTTCCCGACATGGTTGCAATCATATAGTTCTGCTGTTAAAATCTGGTAAGGATCCCTCTTCCCCTGATTCTTACAGGCCAATTTTGCTGCTTAACACAGAGTATCAGATTTTAACCACTGTTTTGGCCAACAGATTAAAACCAGTAATTCAGAGACTGGTTAATATGGATCAATACGGCTTTATCCCCTTGTCAATACATACTAGACCCAGTTACGTAGCATCATTAAATTTAGTAAAACAAATAAGTCTGCCTTGGCATAGTTGGCTTTAGATATATTTAAGACTTTTGATAGTGTCAATTGGCAGTTTCTTATAAATTAATTAGATATTTAAGCCCTATATTCAACACAGTGTTGAAGTCTATATACGCACCATCAATAGTAAAATAAAGTTTAATAGTACAGAATCTGGAGCTATACAGCTTAATGCAGGCAAATTTTGCTAAGTCTGATTTGTTATTTTTCAACACCCTACCCCCCAGATATCCAAAGACGCCTCTCAAGGGAGTTGGGAGTCCCTTTGATACACTCACAATTTTGGTATCTTGGAGTCCAGATCACTAAAAACCATAGCAAGTCTTTTAAGTTTAATTATGTCCTGTTATGGAAGAAGACACAAGTGGATCTACAGGAATGATATTGAATGATCTTGTATTTTTCCACTAGAAGAACCCTTATTAAAATGTTCTCCCCAAATGTATGCATTTATTTTATGTTCTGCCCACAATGGTCCCCCCCAATTGTTTGAAACATATAAAATTGAAATTTTTTTTACAAATCTAAAAACCCCAGGACAACTAAAAATTTCAGGTACAGCGAAGTCAGAGATGGAGGGTGGGGGTGCCGAATGTACACCTTTATTATGAGGCATATCAAATCCAACATCTCCTTTCCTTTATGGAATCCAAGAATGAGAGACACTGGGTGCAGATTGAAAAATGTTTATTAAAACAACATACCAATACAACTGGTGCACCATATATTAGGAAGGAAGTTCAGGAAATGGGCAAACACCACACAATCAACAATGGACTCAGTTTGCACAATATGGAAATATAGGAAGGAAATCTTTTTACCCTGGCTTATCCCTGCTGATCCCCATCTGTTCCCATCCTGACTTTCATCAGTCAGACAGGCAGGTAAATGAATCAATAATAATAATAATAATAATAAATTTTATTTTTCAGTCGCCTATCTGTCCGGGTTAGGGACACTCTAGGCGACGAACAACAAGAATAAAACAATACATATATATATAACAACATCATCAAATTTTAAACTAAAAAACCATAATTCATTATAAGATAAATTACTCTGTCTCAATCTTGTAGGCCTGCCTGAACAGCCAGGTCTTCAAGGCTCAGCGATAGCTGGACAAGGAGGATCTTACTTGATCTCAACCTTTATAGGTTGCAGGATTTTTATGTGAATGACCAGCCACTCCCCAGAGATACACGGATGATCTGTCTCAGGAACAAGGGTTTCCCCTGGCTTTTATGGTATCCACTTAGCACTTTTATTTAGAAGTAAGGTGTCTTGGCGCAAGGAATTTGGGCTTTAACTACGGGTGAAAAATTGGTTTTGCATAGTGAATCAAATGAAAAGAGTTTAGTTTCAAAACTGTATAGATGTTTGCTGGAAAAATATTGGGAATGTTATGTGTCTAACAAACATATTGGGAATACGAGTAAGGGGTAAAAAGTGACGAGGAGGAGTGTTGTGGCTGAAGTTCCCTTATAAATCAGTTGCTGCTTCATTTCAGGGGACAGCTTTAAAAATAATACAAAAATGGTACATGACCCCACTTAAATTAGCACAAATCAGTAAAACGTCTTCCCTCACCTGCTGGAAGGAGTATGGTGCACTGGGTTCTTATAAACACTTATGGTGGGAATGTAAAAAGTAGAATTGTTTTGGACTCGCATAGCATTAGAAATTATAGAGATAACTGGCCAATAAATCCTTCTCACTCCAGAACTGGTGTTGTAAAATTTATTTCATGTTGACAATTGAAAGGTTCTGCATAAGAGACTGATAAGCTTTATGGTGATAGAAGCTAATTTTTGTAATAGCTCATTTTTGGAGAGAGGTGAAGAGAATGACAGTGGATTGGTGGTATAAGAAATTACTGGAAATTGCCCTGCTGGAGAAGCTTATGATTAAATTGCGTATGTCCAAAGGAAAGAAGAAAAAAGATGAGTTCACAGAGGACTGGTGGCTATTCTTTTTTTTTTTTACAGCTGTGGATGGCATGAACCCTCAAGTCCTAAAGCCCTTTAAAGTGAAGGAGAGGAGGGAGGGGGAGCATCCCTTTTTGTTCTTGTGTATCTGATACTGCTTTCTCTCTCTCTTTTGTTAATTATATTGCCTGAAAACTTAATAAATAAATGAATAAAATTGCAAACACACACATGCTGTCCCATCTGCATCTATTTGCATAACTGCTTTTTAGGAATTTTTAAAAATTACATATGGAGAATTTGTCCACTGTGGCAAGATTATCTAAGCCAGTGTGTTGGCTTTCCAAAGCTATCCAACAACATAGGGTGGATTTATGGAACATTTCATAGAAATAAATGATCTGGTTTTGCAAATCCCTAATTGATTCCGCTTTCCCTTTTCTTCCATTCCTTAAGTAGTCTGTATGTGTTATGTGCCTTCAAGTCGATTGCAACTTATGGTGACACTATGAATCAGTGACCTCCAATAGCATCAGTCATGAACCACCCTGTTCAGATCTTGTAAGTTCAGGTCAGTGGCTTCCTTTATGGAACCAATCCATCTCTTGTTTGGTCTTCCTCTTTTTCGACTCCCTTCTGTTTTTCCCAGCATTATTGTCTTTTCTAGTGAATCCTGTCTTCTCATTATGTGTCCAAAATATGATAACCTCAGTTTCATCATTTTAGCTTCTAGTGATAGTTCTGGTTTAATAGAACACCCAATTCTATATCTTCATCGCAGTCCATGGTATCTGTAAAGTATTCAAATGAGTTGATTTTTCTCTTATCCGCTTTTTTCACTGTTCAACTTTCACATCCATACATAGAGATCGGGAATACCCTGGTCTGAATGATCCTGACTTTAGTGTTCAGTGATACATCTTTGCATTTGAGGACCTTTTCTAGTTCTCTCACAGCTGCCCTCCCCAGTCCTAGCCTTCTTCTGATTTCTTGACTATTGTCTCAATTTTGGTTAATGACTGTGCCAAAGTATTGATAATCCTTGACAAGTCCAATGTCCTGTATTATTGCATTTTGGGTTCTAACCATGTTTCTGTCTCCTTTTGCTTTTGCTTTCCTTCTCTCTTTAACCATTTTAAGAGTTACATCCATCATCCATTGAGGCCTTTCTCTCTGTATAGCCAGAGGTATTCTCTTTTTATATCCTTCCCTAATAATGTCTCTGACTTCAATCCATAGTTCTTCTAGTTCTCTATCAACAAAGTTTAAAGCCTCACATTTGTCTCTTTATATTCTTCTGGGATGTTATTTAAATTGTGTCTTGGCATTATGATTGTTTTGTTGTTCTTCTTTAGCTTTACTTTGATTTTAAATATTACCAGTTTGTGATCTGTACAGCAGTCTGCTCCTGGTCTTGTTTTCGCAGAAAGTATGGAACAACTCCATTTTCTGCTACCAATTACATAATCAATTTGATTCCTATATTGACCATTTGGTGATGTCCACGTGTACAGTCGTCTTTCCGGTTGCTCAAAAAATGTGTTTACTAGAAACAGATTATTGGCTTTGCAGAATTCAATTAGGTTTTCACCTGCTTCATTTCTATCTCGTAAGGCCCATTTCCCCACAATTCCTAGTTCTTCTCTGTCCCCAGCTTTTGCATTCCAGTCCCTCATGATTATCATCACATCTTGTTTTGGTGTGTGATCAATTTCTTCCTGTACAACTGCGTAAAATCTCTCCCATTTATCATCTTCTGTGTTTACCGTTGAGCATAGATTTGCATAATGGTTATGTTGATAGATTTCCCGTTGAGTCTTATTGATATCACTCGCTCATACCTTGCATTGCAGCTCCTAATTGCTTTTGCTACATCACTTCTTACTGTTAAAGCAACCCCGTTTCTTCTTAATTTCTCATTTCCTGCATAAAATATTTTGTAGTTGCCTGATTGAAAGTGTCCCATTTTTGTCCATTTTAATGCACTCATGCCAAGTATTGTAATGTTGAAACGTTCCATTTCTTGATTGACAATTTCTAACTTTCCCTGGTTCATGCTTCTTACATTCCATGTTCCTAATGTGTGTGTTGTACAACTCCGGACTCTCCTTTCGCATCTGTGCGCATCAGCCTCTGGGCTTCCTTTCGGCTTTGATCCAGTTGTGTCATTAGTCACAGCACTACTCGCCCGTTGTCCTTCCCCTAGTAGCTCAATGAGTGCCTTTTGACCTGGGGATCTCATCTTCCAGCACTATCTTGTGCTGCGTTTTGGATAGTCTATTGATAGGGTTTTCATGATAAAAGATATTCAGAGGTGGTTTACCACTGCCTTCCTCTGAGTTTGGATGCATCTTAGTCTGGTGTCTCAGCTTTGACCATTCTGCCTTGGGTGCCCCTGCTAGGAGTCTAGCCTCTTGGTCTAGACTCCTGATGGCATTGCTCTCAGCTTCTTCAACACTCTCAAACCCCCTCACCACGTTAAGGTGTGCATCCTAAGTAGTCTAGCACAGAGAAATTAAGCTGGTGAAGCTTTTTCAGGCATGGAAATAAATGGCAGGAAGAGCTTTACATGCTTAATTTCTTCATCTTAGGCACAGAAGGAGGACTAGAAACAAGTGGCAATCTCAGGGCACATTACAGTGCACCAGACCCAAGGTGTTCAATCTATATAAGGGTGTCTAGGCGAATATCAGGAACCGGGAACCTTCTCGGCTTTCTCACTGTCAGTGCAGAGTGTTCCATTACTGGAAATGAATCTAGGAACATGCCAGCACCAAGAAAGTGAGCCAACGGAGGAGTCTGAATTTCATCAACAGTATATGGCCATGCTCCACTCTTGCCACCACAGCCTTAAGGCCTGCTAAGCATCATTGCTTCAATATTGTCTGTATCAAGATTCAGTGGGCACATGCACACTGATTCCCCAACACTAGATTCAACAAGTCAAGTAATATGACTGCAGAAATTGATTTGGATGAAAAGTGGTAAGATTCACTGCACTGGAGTGTTTCCACTGTAGATCTGCATACTGTCTTAAGGTGGCAGCATGACTTTATAGTGTTATCTGATCCCCTGATGTCCCAGGACAGCACAACCCAGTACTGGAGACTTATGGTTTTTGTGTAATATTTGGTTTATTTGGTTTATAGAAAGAAAGCATATGTGTAGGCAAGCAGCATGTACTGCTATCAGATCTGCTACCTCAGATCTCCAGAGAGGAACAGTTTGCACACTGGAAATGTGGAGAGGTGAATTTTCTGTTTTCATAATGGATGGATGCCAACTGCAAATAAACATTAGGTGACCTTCGCAGTTTCAAAGTTTTTAGGTTTGTTTACTAAATGGAAGTAAAATAAACACGCTAATTTAGATCACTCTCTGGGGCATAAGAAAAATTTCTGATGAATTTTTTTCCAGGAAAGCCACATCACTGCCCGCATCCCAAGATATTCCTGGCCTTCAGCTAATCTCAGCTCTGGCTGGTTCTCCTTTACACTTTGGCCCCAAACTGGTTTTGCTCCTTCATATCCATAGACTTTCCCCCTCCATTTACACAAGGGATGGGGGAACACAGGCCCAGAGGTGGGTGGGTGGGCTGAATGCTCCGTGCTTCTCTGTCTGACCTTCAGGACTCTCCTCAGGCCACACTACCTCACCAGCCCTGCTCTATGTCCTCCTTGAGTGCTTTGGTCTGGTTAGAATGTGTCCTTGAACTCTGATCGTGTTTCTTCATCGGCTGGATGGATAGAGGCATGTGGCCCCTGAAAGATTGTCTAGCAGGGAATGTGGCCCTTGGACTGAAAAAGTTTCTCCATCCTGTCACTTTCCTCAAAACTCTAATGGCTTTCCCATGCAAGTAGAGAGATGTTGCATCAAGAAACCATTTTCTAACAACAATACCCCTCTCCCCCCATGGACAGGCTTTCCTTAACCATTAAGAAACAGCAACATCCCTTTTTCAAATCCTAGGGTAGAAACACACTCACTGTTTTGCCGGTTCCAGTGCATCGCCACCTCTCTCATCTGAAACTGGGGGCACACGACAATAGTCAAACCTCGTGGCTTTTTACTGTAAAACGTGATGGGAGCAGCTCGAGTGTTTTGTTTTGTTTTGAATTCAGCTTCAAAGAGATTTCGCAGCTCATTGGCAGGTCAGTCCATTCCCCCTCCAGGTGTGGTTAACGGAAACACTTTGCTCTGGCAGCCCTTGACTCTGCTCAACCATTGCTTTAAGTCGCAACCATAGTTATACAAGTATTCATGATAAGAAGACCAGATTGCCCATTGCAATATTATCTCAAAATTCATAAAGAAAGGCACTGAAGGGGAACTAGAGGGAAATCCCTAGATTGTACTCATGCCAGCAAGGCTGCAAGCTGTAGTCATGATTGGTGATGGAAAGAGGAGACTCCGAGTAAGAGATTGTGACAAGAGCAATAATTTTAAAAAGTAAGACATATCGTCAGCATAACTCATAGGGGAGGGGATACTCATGATTTTTCATCCAGAGTTAATCACAGTTTCTATTATCTATTCTGACTTGAAAGGCAAAGTTCGAAGTTTTTCCAGCCCCGCCTTTTGAGAGAATTCTTTATTTACAGTCATAGACCCATGTTTGAAAGCAGTACAGGAATGTATATATATATATATATATAAAAAGCAAGAATTAAGAACATGTAAGAGAAATACGTCTCTGCTGGGCCGCATAGACAAATTTAGCAACTTGGAGAGTGATTTCTTTATCGGAGCCAGATAGCAGGTAAACAATGATAGCTTCAGATGATTTAGAAGATGTTTTTAGCAATAAGTCATTAAGATACTTAGAGCGAATCTGAGAATACAAAGGACATGAAAAAAAACTGTGCTGGAGGGTTTCAATACCAGCACCACAAGGACAAACACGCTGCTCATAGGGGACCCCCCTGAACCTCCCTTCCAGAAGCGCAGAATATAAGGAGTTGAACCTAGCTTTAGAGAATGCTAGGCGGAATTTGGGAATTGTAAGCAAATCTAAATAAGAACTAAGTTTTTCGGGGAGAAGGTTTAATTTCAAGTACAGTGGGGAACATATTTTAGAAGCCTTTGAGATTGAGGTTTGATAGTCAATATCCTTAATTCGTGCACGTGTTATGGCTAAAGCATCGCTGGGGGAGTGGGCTAGTAAGTATTCCTTTGAGAGGCCCATTTGCAATAGTTTCATTTCCAGTTTATTGTTCCATTTAGATGGCCAGTTATCATTCCAAAACAGTGATAGAAGGCCAGATGTATTTTTGGTCGATATTTTAACCCAATAGTTAACAGTCGCCAGCCAAGCTTGGCATTCCATTGAAATGATCCCACATTCCAATCTAAGCGCCGCCGAGGGCGCGCATCTAGGGACACCTACCAAGCGCCATAAGAACAAAGAGAGGACTGCTTCAAGTGTGTGGTCCAAGCAGTGAATCCAAATTGGCGCTCCATATAACATTTGAGGGATGATTTTATTTTTAAATATCTGGATGGCCGCTGGAATGAATTTTCCCCCTTTGTAGTAGAAGTAAAGGGTCAGACTGTTTAGGGAATTTTTGATTCTCCTTAACATCGTTCTTACATGAAAAGACCAATTCATTGAAGAGTGAAAGGAGATACCAAGGTATTTATAGTGGGCTACTTGTTCAATTGGATGATTGTTGACTATCCAAACTGGGGTGGTTATTCGCTTGGAGAACACTAGAATTTTGGTTTTATCAAAATTTATCGCTAGATGGTTCTTTGTGCAATAGGACATAAACGCCCTTAGTGTACATTTTAGGCCAACCTTCGATAATGAGAGAATCACAGCATCATCCGCATAAAGTAGCAGAGGGCATCTCTCATCTGCAATCTTGGGGGTATGGAAATCATGAGCCCCACCTGTTAACAACCAGCCATGGCCAACAACGGGATCTCCTCAGCTAAGAGGAAGGAATACGGTCAGTTTCGTTTCCTTGAGAGAAAGATTGACGGAGAAGCTTGAGTCATCCATGCGTATTTCGAGCTCTCCCTTATGTGAGGGGACATCTTGTGCTGGAGTGTTTTGCTTTTATTGGAGCCCGGTGCAGCTTCCTCCCGGCCTCTCCTGGCTCTACTCTGTTGAGGAAACGCAGAAAGGTAAGTGACTGGCTGGTTGATCTCCGCAAGGAAAAAGGCGCCTCCGAGGCTCTGATTTTCTCTGCTCATCCTTTTGTACCTGAAATACCTATAAAAGGGCCGCCCATCTCTTTCCACTGACCCAATTGAAAACGCAGGGAGATCGGGGCGTTGGCCCAAGTGTGTAAGGCGTAGCTTGCTCAGGACAGTCCTAAATACCTTTCTGCTAGCGCAAATCGGGGCAACGCACCGGTCCAAGTCCCCGTGCATCGCCCTGCAAACATATCCGAACGAAGGCTGGGTAAAGACCGGATATAATTTAATCTCGACTAAGCTTGGTGCAAGCAAATCAGGATAAAATGCTCAATAAATCAGTCTCCTGGAGGAACCCTTGCCTCTAAAATACCAGGTTGTCTTGAAAATAGCATACTGAGGCTGCGATCCTACAAACTCTACCTGGGCTGGGAATAAGTGCCGTCGAACTCGGTTGGCCATACTTACGAGCAGGCAAGCCTAGGATTGTTTTTCTGCTATTTGCCAAAGTGTGTCTTTCCTCCATATCGGGCTGGACTAGAGAAGATGCTCTTTATTCGGGCGTTCTCCCTCCGAGGTTAAAAGGCGGGGCGGGGCGGGGGAGAGAGACTGCACGTCTGCAAAGGAGAGCCTGCTTTACGTGTAAGGTCCCGGCCCTCCCGGACTGGAACACGCGCTCCTGGTTCTGAAGTTCAGTAAGATGCGATTTCGAGGTGCAAACGTACTTCTCATTTGGGATTCGAGCTCAAATATAAAGCGCCAAAGGGCACACCCCATGTGAACCCAATTTCCCTCTTCCTGCTCTTACTTCAAAAGAGGTCCCCGCCTTCTTCTCACCCCTTCTGGACAAGCTCTAAAGAAACAAGCTGTGCTGGCTTCCCTCAGCCAATGCAGTCAGTTTCTCCCTCCCTGATAAGCAAACTAGTACGGTTAGCACACTTGGAATGAAAAGAATATGTCCTGCTTCCGGTAAACATATTGGAAGTACCAGAAGTCTAGGAGGAAAGCCACTGTTCAGCTAAAATCACCCATACCTCTGAAACAGAAGAGTTTCAAAAATAAATACGGATAGGATTTTAGATGGTTGTCAATACCTTTGTCACACAGCTATCAACTGAAATGTTCAGCTTTTTATTATAAATATCTGAATCAAATGGTAATTTCACTGGACTAAAGGGCAGCACCTGTTTGCTGCTGCCAGGGATATTCAGATTGCAGGGATATTCAGATATGCCATCAATGGGCACAGCCAGTTTTAGCCTCCCCCAAACTCTGTGGAATTTGGTGACAGCCAGGTACAAACCTCAAATCAGACATAAAGGTGATCTTGGGACAGTCATGTAGCCTACCTCACAATGTTGTTGTATGGATAAAATAATGGTGGAGAGCCTTGTATGAAATTCTCCTTGAAGGAAGAGTAGGATTGAAATGAAACGAATAACCTTTCAGCCTTCTTTGAAACCTATTCCCATCCCCACTTTCTTTGTGTCTCTTGATTATTCTGATTAAAATGAACCCTGCTATGCTGCTTAACTCACCTTGAGATTTCACTTTGGCTACAACTGGGTATTCTAAGTAGAAATAATAGAATATCCATTTAATTCTGTTCAGTGATAATCACAATCTTTCAGCCTTCTCAGACCTTTCTCTCTCCCCTGCGCCCCCTATGTATGACTCTTGTTAATCCATGTTAAAATGAATCCAACTAGGCTGCTAAATTCACTTTGAGCTCTCACTTGGTAGTCACTTTGGTTACAGCTGCATTCTCAAAGTAAATATATAAGAATACTCATTTAAGCTAGGTTGGTAATAGTTATACATATCACCCGAAACTGGGTAGAAGTGGGAAGAGGAATCATAATTGTGCAGGCTGATCTCAGGCTAAGAATTTGTTAAGCCTCAAATATTTTATTTTATTTTATTTTGGAAGTGAGATCTTTCTAGTTGTTGTTGTTGTTGTTATGTGCCTCCAAGTCAACTACGACTTTTGGCGTCCCTATGAATCAGAGACCTCCAAGAGCATCTGTCATGAACCACCCTGTTCACATCTTGTAAGTTCAGGTCAGTGGATTCCTTTATGGAATCAATCCATCTCGTTTGGCCTTCCTCTTTTTCTATTCCCTTCAGTCTTTCCCAGCATTATTGTCTTTTCTAACGAATCATGTCCTCATTATGTGTCCAAAGTATGATAACCTCAGTTTCATCATTTTTGCTTCTAGTGACAGTTCTGGTTTAACTGACCCAATTATTTATCTTTTCCGCAGTCCATGGTATGCGCAAAGCTCTCCTCCAACACATTTCAAATGAGTTGATTTTTCTCTTATCCACTTTTTTCACTGTGCAACTTTCACATCCATACATTGGGAATACCATGGTCTGAATGATCCTGACTTTAGTGTTCAGTGATATATCTTTGCATTTGAGGACCTTTTCTAGTTCTCTCAAAGCGGCCCTCCCCAGTCCTAGCCTTCTTCTGATTTCTTGACTATTGTCTCCATTTTGGGTAATGACTGTGCCAAGGTATTGATAATCCTTGACAAGTTCAATGTCCTCATTGTCAACTGTAAAGTTACATAAATCTTCTGTTGTCATTACTTTAGTCTTTTTGACGTTCAGCTGTAGTGCTGCTTTTGTGCTTTCCTCTTTAATTTTCATCAGCATTCGTTTCAAATCATTACTGGTTTCTGGTCCAGTCCTGCTTTCCGTACGATATGTTCCGTGTATAGATTAAATAAATAGGGTGATAAAATACACCCGTCTCACACCCTTTTCAATGGGGAACCAATCGGTTTCTCCATATTCTGTCCATACAGTAGCCTCTTGTCCAGAGTATAGGTTGCACATCAGAACAATCAGATGCTGTGGTACCCTCATTTCTTTTAAAGCATTCCATAGTTTTTCATGATCTACACCATCAAAGGCTTTGCTGTAATCTGTAAAGCACAGGGTGATTTTCTTCTGAAATTCCTTGGTCGGTTCCATTATCCAATGTATGTTTGCGATATGATCTCTGGTGCCTCTTCCCTTTCTAAAATGCAGATAATTATTGATTTTGGTTGTGATTATAATGCTAGAAAGTCTTCTTTAACTAGCCATATAATTTCTATTACTTTCCTTTAGGTTTTGAAGGTATTTGACAAATTGTCTTGCTTTTTATTTACAGCATGGCTAATCCAAGTACTTCAAATGAAATTTTGAAATGGTTCAGAGCCCATAAAGTGCTGATTTCTGATGCAATCAACGATTTGTTTCCTTTTCTCTATGTTCTACGAGACAAGCAAATAATCTCTGAAGAAGAATTCAAGGTGACTATTTTTAGGCATAGAATTCATTTTCCAAGCCCTACCTGGGCATTTGGAGTTCCTATAGGCTTTTCCTGGGGCCAAACCTAATGTGATGGGGGCCTCTGTTCACGTGTCTGCCCAGCTAATACATAAAGCAAGGGATGGGAGGAGTCTTACTTTAACAATAAGGACCACACTGGAGAGGGCGCTGAACCTTCCTCCTGTGTCTTAACTCCCTGGAGTCAGTTGCTCTTGGCACTTTGTCCTTTCCCAGGTCCAATGCTAGAAGCCAGCCAAGAAGGGAGGAAAATGGCTGAAGCACTGGGCTAAGGAAAAATAGGAGGCAAGAGGTGGAAAACTGCAGCACTCTTCTCCCATGTGCTGTTTAAATGTTGTATAGGGAAACATTATACCCGACTTGCAACTGGAAAGGTTTTCAGAATGACATGAGGAACACCAATGAGAGATAGTGTAGTGTAGTGTAGAGAGTGTCAGACTCAGATTCAAAGATCTGGGCTCAAGCTCCACTCATTGATAGAGTTCCCTGGGTGAACATGGGCCAGTTGGATTTCTCCCAGCTGCCCTAACCTTCCCCACAGGATTCTGGGATAATCTTCCTATAACCCATCCTGAGTTCCTTTAGGAGAGGTTGGGATACAAACAGTATGAGAACAGCAGCCATTGCACAGAAGAAAAAACCTTGGAAGTGTTACTTTGAATCAGTATAGCGACAGATGAGACAAGATACTTGATCACAGGTTTGCACACAAGAGTTTACCAGAAGGAAGACATGTTTACATCTTGGAGCAAAGAACTCGCAGTACCAGGCATAGCTGCCTATCAACAGGAGGGTTAGAAGGAAGAAAAGAAAAAGAACAAAGGGAGGGAAGTGAAGCAGGGAGATAAGGAGAGAGAGACTGGAGGTGACAAAGTGTTTTGACCAATATGCCCTTCCGCCATCTCAACAAGATTAACCCTTGGAGTTCAGGTTCCCAGTGACTTAAAGGTCGTGGGTCACTGGAGTAGTCCCGTGCCCATTCAGTGATGCTGATGCTGTGAGCCCGGCAGGAGCTTCATCAGCCACCATTTACTCAGATGGGCAATATCTCAATTCAACCACCTTCTGCTCCACCAAGTCCCTTATCTGGTGATACTTGATGTCGATGTGCTTCATCCATGGTCACAGCTTCTCACTAGGTGCCAACTTTATAAACCCTTGGCTGTCCTCATGTATCACTGTGGCTTCAGAGGTCTCCAGTCCCATTTTGGTGAATAGCTGTGTAAGCCACGTCACCTCACAGTATGCAGTGGCTGTTGGCACATGTTCTGCTTGTGTGGATGAACCAGCCACAATTTCCTGCATCTTGCTGGCCCAGCTAATGCTCCCCCCCCCCAGCCATACATAAACAGGATCCCTGACGTGAACTTGCAACCCGACTCATCCCTTGCATTTGACTTGGTGAAGGAGATAAATTAAAACTGCCTTGATTAGTTTTGATTCCTTTAGTTGTGCTGGACTAGCTGCTCAACTAATCTGTTGGATATGGTGGGAAATGGTGAGTTACTCTATACATTCAGTCTAAAAGATGTTTTGAAGACAAACAACCTGTGTGGTTTCTTTTAGAATTGCCAAGATAAGGTAGATTCAAATCCAAATGGTATTCATAAAGCGGTATATGAGGTCCTTGAAAACATTAAAACCAATGTGTCTGCAGTAATGGAGGTCTTCTCCAAGGAGAATTTGAAAAAACATCAAGATTTACAGCCATTACACTCAAGCCTACAAAATGGTAAGTTGTCTTGTTGGCTGTGCTAAACCTAAAAGGTGAGCCTTAAAAATAAATAGCCCAAACAAAACAAAAATCATCAGCATTTATTGAGAAAGAGGGTAGTGAGTGTTTTAGCCATGGAGACCTTGTTCAAGGCTCTCCCTAGCCATGCATTCACTTTGTCTCAGCTCTCTGACTGCCATCTGGGAATAACAATAATATTGGTGCATCTGTCTATCTATCTGTCTGTCTGTCTAAAATAATTTATAGGCTGCTCATTACTGTGAAAAATAAAAAGGTGGTTTGCAAAATGGAACCATTAAAATAACATAACAAGCTAACATAAACCAGAATATTCAAAGTTCAGTAAAGCCAGTACTAAGGCTCAGTGCTGTCTGAATAAATAGGCAAGCTTTTATCAACCTGTACCTGTCATGTCTGTAAAGGGAGGTCATTCCACCTTCTTCGAGGTGCCATAAAATGTATCTCTGCTGCACACATCACAGCTAGAAGGGCTTCCAGCAATAACAGCAACATATGAAAGGTGGCACACTCTCAGGTAGTCTGGTCCCAAGCTGTTTAGAGCTTTATATGTCAACAACAAAATCTTAAAACTTGGCTCAGTAGCAATCAGTGCAGTTCCTCCAGCACTGGTGTAATATGTGCATGGAAGGATAAGATAATTGGTCAGATAATTGGTCAGTTGCCTGCTTTGGATGGGGTCGTACTCCCTCTGAAAAAGCAGGACTTCCCAGGAGGAATCGCTCCGCCTGTGCTGCCTCTGGGACGGGCTCCCGTCTTGGTGGAAACTTTTTCAGTTTAAAAACCAGTCAGAAGGGCTTTTTGACTGGGGAAGATTTCTTCCGGATAAGGAAGAAACGTAGAGATTTTCCACAGAGCTTTGTTGCGTTTTGTTGGAGGTTGGAATTCTGTGAAAGAAGGTCTTCCAGCACGGAGCTAGGATTTCCAACCAGCTCAACTGATTAAGTGAGCCGTTTTTTTTTCTTCAAAGAAAAACGGATTAACAGGCAAGCATTCTCCTGTCCTTTCTCATTATTTTGTTATCAATACAGCTAAAGAGAGTTGTCAAAGAATCAGCAATTAAGAAATCCTGGATGAGTCATAGCTTTCTCTTTTATTCACGGAGCTAAGGGGAAGAAAATAGAAATAGTCTATCTTTATTTTTATTGCAAAAAGCTGGCATGGAATTCAGCATTATAAAGATTACAAACGGCTGAGGGGTTTCTAATTTAAAGAGAGAAATTGTTTTCTTTGATTTATAAGACTTTTGAGTAATATATGTCTGGGACTATTTTTCCGGTTTACTTTTTTTTTTTTTGACGAATCTGCTCATTCTTCCTGCTACTAATTATTTGGATGCTGTGAATTAAAGTTGTTTTGGCACTTTTGGACATACAAGAGATAAGGCAGTTCGTCTTGTCTAGAGGGTGACGTCAGCTGGCTTGAAAGATTAACTCCTTTGTAACTGGATAAAGAAATAAACTGTTCTTTGCTTGGGACATTGGAAATTGAAGGGATTGTGTTTTTTTTTTGGTTTTAAGAATGACAATCAAGAAGGTGGTTGAGATCATGGATGTACAAGAAGGGACTTTCTCTTTAGATATGTTTCAGAAAATAATGAATGAGATTAAGCTAATAAAACAAGAATTCAGAGATAACAGACAAGTGATGATAAGTGGATTTGGTGAAATGAGACAGGAGCTGAAAGAAATTCAGGATTCTATGAGAAAGGAGAACAAAGATAAATTTGGGAAATTAAAAAAGGATGAAAGAAAAATTAAAGGGAAGGTTCAAGCCCTGGAGATTGGATTAAATATGGTCTTGGAAAAAGATTTGGATTTCCTGGCTGTGATGGATCCTGGAGACAAATATTACTGTTTGGAATTCAGCGGTGTCCCTGAAGGAATTGGTGAAGAGATTGGAGATAAAGATATCATCGGTTCGAAAAAATTCATGGACTGGAAGGATTTGATGGAACTTGAAATGGAGAAAGTTTACAGAATTAATTCCTGTTTTGTGACAATGAAAAACTCTTCAAGAGATGTGCTAGTGCATTCTGTAAAAAAGAGGAACAGAGATGCGGTTCTGCAACAATACTTCAGTGATATGTTCGGAAATGATGGCAAGAAAATATTTGTGATGACGGAAATCCCTATTAGACTCTTATCATATGACTATGACAGCAAGATTATTGGGTGCGTAAAGATGGAAGATGGAATCAACACGGATAAAGGAAGAAGAGCGATTTGAAATTACTGGATTTAATAGACTTGAAGAGTTGGATTAATTGACATGTTTATCTAGAAAAAAATTGATGGACATATATCTCAAGGATTGGAAACTTCTCTTTGACTTTTTGTAGAAGAATAAAATGATATGATGTTAATGAGATTTGATACCAACTAAGATAACTGCTGGAGGAAGGTGATTTTATAATTTATCAAGAGACAGGTTTGTTATATATTATAGACCTGTAGCTGAACTACGACAAATCGGAAGTCAAAAGTTTTTCTTTTTTTTCTTTTTATTGTATTAGTTTTAATTTGTGTTTTTCTTTTTGTATTGTCTTGATTTTGAAAATTTGAATAAAAATTAATTGGAAAAAAAAAAATGAAAGAGCAGGTCTGTAGTCCGGAGGTGCTCCTAGTTCCATCTTCGTCGCTAGAGTGACTTCAGTGGCTAGGAGTGCCTTTTACCAGCTTCGGCTGATAAGACATCTGCGGCCATTTCTGGACCGGGATAGCCTGACCACTGTTGTCCATGCACTGGTAACCTCCAGGCTGGATTACTGTAATGCCCTCTATGTGGGGCTGCCCTTGACTGCAGCTGGTGCAAAATATGGCAGCGAGACTGCTCACTGGGGCAGGGTATCGCCAACATGTCACCCCGCTGCTGAAAGAATTGCACTGGCTGCCCATTTGCTACCAGACCAAGTTCAAGGTTCCAGTTTTGGTGTACAAAGCCCTATACAGATTGGGACCAGGATACCTGAAAGACTGTCTTGTCCCTTATATACCCAGTTGATCACTGCGCTCTGCAGGTGAGGGCCTCCTGCAGATACCATCTTATGAGGAGGTCCATTCCGCACAACATAGGAAATGGACCTTTAGTGTAGTGGCACCTACCCTGTGGAATTCCCTCCCCTTAAATATTAGACAGGCGGCATCTCTGTTATCTTTTCAGCGCCTATTGAAGACCTTCCTCTTTCAACAAGCCTTTTAAGTTGAGACCTTATCCCAGTCTGCGTGTTTTGTAATTGCCTTTTAGTATGTTTTTAAACCTTTTTTTACAAACATTTTTTAACCTTTTTTTAAAAAAAAGTCTTCAAAGCTTTTTAAAAAAATGTTTTTAAAGTTGTTTTATTTTAATGTATTTTAAAGTCTGTTTTTATGATGTTTTTAGTGCTTGTGTTTGCTGCCTTGGGCTCCTGATGGGAGGAAGAGCGGGATATAAATCAAATAATAAATATATAAATAAATAAGGATGTTCCCAGGGCTAGCGCCAGAAGGCGGCCAGGTTGGGCCGTAGCTGAGGGCCCCTGAAGGTCCCCACCTTAGGGTGGGTGGGTAGCACTCCCATGATCTGCAGTAGCATTGGTTCTGACCCTGCTGCAGATTACAGATAGGGAGCTCCCAGGCACTCCCCCTACAACTGTTGTGTACCGAGCCCAATTCAAGGTGTTGGTGTTAACCTTTAAAGCCCTATACAGTGTCGGTCCAGTTTATCTAAAGGAGCACCTCCAGCATCACCAAATATGCCGCCTGACGAGATCTGCCTCACAAGACCTTCTCTCGGTCCCACCAGTTAAGACAGCTAGGCTGGTGCGGACCAGAGAGAGGGCATTCTCAGTTGTGGCCCCCACCCTCTGGAACTCTCTGCCATACGACCTTCGCCATGCCCCCTCCCTGGTAGGTTTCCGCCAAGGATTGAAAACTTGGTTGTTTCAGCGGGCATACAAGTCTCCTAGATAATTTTAGTTTACAGTGTATAGATGTAGGTTGGTGGATTATAATTGTTTTATATGTTAAAACTGTATTATATGTTGTATTTTTAATTATGTACGCCGCCTAGAGTGGCCGTTCATTCGGCCAGATAGGCGGCCTAAAAATAAAATTTTATTATTATTATTATTAACTGTGCAGGCCCGCAATTCCCACCTGCACGCCCAACCTACCTCTCCCATTGTGTTGACAGCTGGCTGCACTGTGCGTGCATGCCTGCCATCAACCAAGATGGCGGCTGAGGCTTCCCTAAGGAGCTGATGCCCTTGACGCCATCTTGGTTGATGGCAGGCATGCACACACAGCATGGCCAGCATTTACCACAGCGGGAGAGGTAGCTGTGAGTGGGCATCATGGGCCCGGCGCAGGCTAGTGCCCAAGGGCCCAGTCATGCCTGGTGCCGGCCCTGGATACTCCACTAAGCATTTTGCCTGAGCTGCAGTTTCTTACAGGCTGTTGTAAGGATTACTGAGAATGAATGTGAAATGCTTTGAATATGTGAAACAGGCTGTTTAAATGCTATGTATTATTATGATCAAGTGCACAAGTATTACCTTTTTGTGTTATGTATCACAGAGCAACTAGACTGGTGTGTCTGACAAGTTATATGTGCCTGGGAAGAATTGAGCGTTGATATGACTAAGTGGCTATTGGAAGGGTGGTTTAAAGTAGGGGTTAGAAATTGGGGCTCCTGGGCCAACTTTGACTACTGGAGAAGTGCCACTTGGCCCCCTCAGTTGCCAACCTTGGCACAAAACAGGTTTTTAGCAGTTATATTACTAGACCCTGCTGGCAGGCCAGATCAAACTGCCCCTCCAAATGTGTAGAATTTTTGCTTACTAGTGCAGCTGGTTCTGACACTACAGGGGAAACGAAACCGTTAAAAAGATTGTCCAAACCAAACATCTGAAATTTACTTGAGGCTGTAGGCTCTTTTCTAAACAATAAATGATTAGACTTTACAATGCACTTTTGCCATTTAATTTAATATTAAGGAATCAATCTGAATACATATTTTCTTCAGTTCTCCAGCCTGCTGGAAATAACTCTGCCACAGAACCTGGGAGCAGCAACTTGCTCCAGACAAACAAGGACAACTCTGAGTCCTCTATAAGGAAAGAAGGTAAGCTCCACACCAGTCTGTAAATGAGTTTAAGGCTTAAATAGTGGCAAGATCTCTCTGACGAGGTGCGCCTGGTGCCAACACTGTTATCTTTTCGGCGCCAGGTCAAGACTTTCCTCTTCTCCCAGGCATTTTAGCATGTGTTTTATATTGTTTTAAACTTTTAAATTGTAATTGTTATTTTTAAAATATGTGTTTTAAATTGTATATTTGTTTTAATGTTTTTGATTGCTGTAAACCGCCCAGAGAGCTTTGGCTATGGGGTGGTATACAAGTGCAATACAAAAAAAAGAGAGAAAAATAAGCAGAATAATTTAAGGCAGGGATTCTCAAACTTTTTACCATTAGTGTAGTGGCAAATGCAGAAGTGTAGGGTCCCTTCATAATAGTCACAACCACGCCCCTTCTAAGATGATAAATAATGTGGCCAGGCTTGAATACTGCTTTCTGCTTCTCTGTCAGTGTCACCATTTGACTGTCTTTTCTCACTGTCAGATATACTGCTTGAATTATGAATTCAGTGTCTACACATTGATCTCTTGCTACCACAAAACTGGTTGATGAGGTAGATGGGATGCTATCATTAGGATTCACTGTGCCTTCTTCTGCAGTTACAGAACTCTCACTCTCCAAAATATAGCTTTTCAAAGTAGGAACTGATAGGAACTCCTTTCACGCTGCACCGATCAGCAGGAAAGGACAAAGAGGCACAATAGAAGACTCTTCCCAATGGTTAACACACTCCCTTTTCATGCTGATTGGCTCATAGGATGCTGGAGACATAGAACCCTGCTGGGACCTGGCTCCCCAAAAAGTAAGGGGTCTAAGACCCCCTGAGACCCTGGATGGCTACACTCCTGCTTTCTACCCACAGAGCCCTCTTGAGACAGCTGAAAATTCCTGAGCCCCACCAGTCACATAATGGTGGCATATGGAGACAAAGTTTGGCATAATCAGCTGGGAATTACTGCCATCTTTTTCAACTGATATATAACCCATCTTTGGACATTACTAAATTCTTTGCCACAGCATTTCCTTGAGGCAAGGACTTCCATAACTTAGCTTTCCTCAAGGCAGTGCAGACATTTACTCTGGAGGAATTGTGACTCAGCCTCCCCATTCTAGGCACAATTTGTTAATCCAGAGGCTCTCAACAGAGGTTTTTCTCTCTTTTTTTTACATTTCCCTCTTCCCCTCCCCACTTTCATCCCACAGTATTCTTACCCATCTGCTATCATTTCTTCTCCCGTTCCCCTTTCACGCTCAACTGCCTAATTTTCCCCACACACCCTAATTTTCATTCCTCCTCCCTGGTCCTTTTATGTTAACGTCTTCATCTTAAATAATTAACCTATTAAACTTCTATCTTGCCATCTAATTTCCTTCAACATACTTAAAAGTATTGAACACCAACAGATTTTCTGTGCTACTTGGTGGAACTTTATTACTTATGCTAATAATGCTGTCTTACAATGTTCATTCCAAATGTCATGTGATGTAGGTAATGTAACTTTTTGGAAATCTGGCTTTTACCCGATACTGACTGACGCTTGTAGTATGGAATATGTATGCTCTTTATGAAGCAATGTATGGTTTTCCCTGGATTCCTCTTGTTGATGCTATATTGTCTTTTTTCCTTTGTTCTTTAAACAAAAATACCTAAAAGAAAAAAAAAAGGCACAGTAAGATGCTAGTTCATCGCTTGGGATCAGCCCTGTAGTCAGCCTCCCTTGTTAGGTGGGGCAGCCACATTTCTAGGTGGGACATTGGGGGGCAGATTCAATGAGCCAGCCAATCCCTCCCCTCCCCCCATTGGTGGAGAGGACATGAGGGCTGGGCCAGGGGAAGGGAAATGCAGTGACCTTCCCCCTCACTCCTCCTCCACCCAGAATGTGTTAACTTTTAATGAAGTTTAAACGGTTCAACTGTCTCATCCTTTTTTGAGAGATCTCCAGGAATACCAAACTCAAACGCTTGCCTTTGCCTATAGCTACAGTCTTCTTTCACCTGTGGTCTGTCCCTGTGTTCTGATTCTTCATGAACTGAACTACTTTGGGAATGACAGCGAGCTTCTGAGCTTGGCTGTGATGCTGCATTAGGTTTTAGATTCCACCCGAAAAACAAACTGGTCCATGCTACAAGTTTAGGGAAGGGCAGAGAGAAAATAAATACTTTAGGGTGTGTTTGTTAACTCATCCTTGAGAGCCTCTCCTTCAAGACTTGTTCCTGACCTTTAGATTTTCATTCTTGTTGGATAATCAAGGGAAAGCTTTTTACCTGCTGCTATATAAAGTTCTAACCAGAGCTTGGAAGATTACTTTTAAAAAGTAATAAATTACCGTTACAGTTACATGGCCCCAAAAAGTAGTAATCACCATTACACTTACAATTGCTCTGAAAGTAACTGATTACTTTACTTTTCCTTCAAAGTAATCACTACAATTACATTTCAGTTACTTTAAACAATAGCCCAGAAGGTGCTGGCCTTGGCTGCTGCACATCTACGTAGCCTAAAACAACATTAAAAATAAACCCACACATACAGAAGTAGTAGAATAATTATTTTTATTCATAAGATAGAAATGGTGGTCTCTCCGCTGGTAAGGGTGGTGGGGAGGGAGGCTGAGGCCACTACTCAGATCTTTGCACGTCAAACCAAGTGCAACCCCTCCACTCAGCCAGCCAGTATAATCTCTCTCACTCAACCACCTCCCAGACCGTGCCCTGCCACCAACTAAGGGACACTCACTCAAGCAAACATTTTCCCCTGAGATGCAAAAAAGTTAAAATACGGCAAATGTAGCACAGTAGCCAGAGAGGGTGGTGGAGGCCACTTTGTGTGCCAAGTGCAAACACAGTATTCTCTCTCTCTCTCTCTCTCTCTCTCTCTCTCTCTCTCACACACACACACACACACACACACACACACACACACACACGTCATCTTTCACCTCCACAGTTCTTTATCTCCATTCTGCTGCTGCCTCCTTCTCCTCCTTTATCCATGTTCTTGACCTCTGGATCCTTTTCCCCTCCACTCCATTCTTCATCACCACTACCCATTTTTTTAAATAATTGTTTTCTCCACTCCACCCCGTCTCACTCTCCACCTCCTCCCTCGTCGCCTCCTACTCATCCACAGAGCGTGAGGAAAGAGCGACACTGCACAGAAACCCAGTTTGAGGCACATGATTTTCATCCACAAATCAGAGGAGCAGAAGGCTTCCCCTGCTCCCCCCCAAGTAATGCCCAAAAGTAATTCTGGAAACATTACAATTACTCCACAAAAGTAGTAAAATTACTCCTAGTTCTATTACAATCAAAATGTAAAGGAATTACCCACTCGTTACTCAAAAAAGTAATGAATTGCAAGTAATTCGTTACTTGTAACTAGTTACTTCCAAGCTCTGGTTCTAACTAAACAATTGGAAACTAATTATGGAAATCAGTTTAATTTTTTTAAGTGATTGCTGGGTTGATTTTTCCATCCACAAACCCCGAAAAGGCATCATGCTGAGCTGCACATATTGGGAAAATCAGAAATTGGGCCTGAATTACATCCGAGGTGGCCAGCCAGCCAGCCAGGTAGCTAACTGTAGTGTACACAGCAATATTTCTGTTCCACTATGGCTGTTTTCATCCTTTGCCATCAAGTATTTAAGAAAATGAAGGGAGGAAGTCACTACGTGAGTATAGTGAATGCTTTAAAAGAGTAAAGTGTAGTCATTTTTTCAGATCACTTTAAGTTATCTCTTTATTTCACCCTTTAGCAATAAGCCCCCAATCCGACTTTATTCATTATAATAACTGCAGAATAAACAAACTACTTCTTATTGCAAGCAAGCAAACTGTTGTATTGTAAACAATTTAAGAGACACCAGAAATCAGTCTTCATCCTCTTTATTCCAGCCACATTCTGCTCCACGTTCAAACTCCTCCCCTTCCTGTTCTATATCTCCCAGCCTTATTTTACTACCAATCCCAATATGCAATTCCCTTAGCACGATATCACATATCCCTTTTATCTAAGAAAACTACTTCCTGCCACCCTACCAAACATATATGTAACACAGCAAACAATAACCAACCTAGTAACCTTCTTTGCTTTAGAAATTACATAACATAGTCTTTAGCCCACACCTGCTGCGTGTCAACTGTTGATCAAGAGGGAGTTCTGGTTGGCAATTTTGTGCATGAGGCAATCCATTAGAGCAATCAGTATGAACTAGGTTATCAGTAATATTATTCGCTGGATCACCACAATCAGGGGCCAGATGCATAGCCTGCCCGATCTGGTCATATGAAGTTGGGTCATGCTGAATAGGGGCCACATGGCAGGCATTCCATATACGGCCATCTGACAGTTTATAGGTGTATTTCACTACTCTGGCAAGTACCTTGAAGGGGAGCGTAAATCATGTTTCCCCTTTCCGCAGGATGCCTTGTTTCCTGACCCGTACAAATGAACCACATCGTATCCCTGGTTCCTTAGCTCCATTTTGGCAATCTGCATACCTCTTATATTTTTGTTGTTTTTGGTGTACTATTTGTTTCATGCCTGGCTGTAAAGAAGCATCTGACTTAGGCATGAGCAGCCCAGCAACATTCAGCTTTGTGCACATCTCCCGTCCATGTAACAATTCAGCTGGAGACTTTTGTGTTGTGGCATGCTGGGTAGATCTATAAACTTGTAAGAAATCTGTGACAAAGGGTTCCCACGCTTTACCTTCTAGTTCAGCCATTTGTAGACTTTGTTTCAAACTCCTATTAAAATGTTCTATCTCACCATTTGCCTGCGGATAATAAACTGATGAGCGCCTGTGGCGAATATTTCTTTCTGACAGGAAAATCTCAAATTCTACCGAGGTAAACTGGGTGCCATTGTCAGAAATCAGTTCCATTGGATCTCCTTCTTGACTGAAAACTGCAGAAAGGAAGGTGATAGCAGCAGCAGAAGTAGCGTGGGAAGTAAAAGCTACTTCAGGCCACTTACTAAAATAGTCTATAAGGGTAATGGCATAACGACAATCAGCAGGTGCCCTCTCAAATGGGCCCACAATATCAATGGCCAACTTCTCCCAAGCTGAATCAGGAAGTGGGACAGGCTGCAATGGTGTGATTGCAGTCTTGTCATGACGCTGGCAAGTCACACAAGATTTAATAGTATCTTCAACCTGCTTATCCATACCAGGCCACCAATATAAATCATGCAATCGTTGCTTCATTCGTACAATCCCTTGGTGTGTTTCATGGGCCAATTGTATCAATTTCGCTTGTAACTCTGGTGGGACAATGAGACGATGAGTACCACGGATTACAAGACCATCATATAGAGACAGCTCATTGCGTATTTTAAAGAAAGGCAACAGAGTCTGATCCTCATTACGCATGTGGCATGGCCATTTCCCTTCAAGGAAATCCCGTAACTTGCCATGTATTGGACGGGCCAAACAAGCAGCTGTAAACTGCTCTTTGGAAATGGCTGTCAGGGCAGGTGCAATGAGAGCAACCACTTCTGCATCATCTTCATGCTCACTGTCTGTGGATGGCAGACGTAGGCAGGATAAACAGTCGCTGTTACATTCTCAGTCCCAGGCCTGTACTCCATCTTGTATGTGAAAGCCAACAGCTTAGCTGACCACCTAGCAATTCCCATTCCAGCTCTCCCTAAACCTTTAGATGTCAGGAAGGTTGTCAAAGGGCTGTGGTCAGTGCGTAATGTGAATGTGTGACCCCACAGATATGTGTGCCATTTCTCTGTGGGCCAGACATATGCAAGTGCCTCTTTCTCAACTGTAGAATATGACCTTTCTGCCTCTTGTAATGTCCTGGATGCAAATGCAACTGTCCTTTCTTGCTTGTCTCCATGAACTTGAGTTAGAACAGGACCAAGCCCATAATGAGAGGCATCAGTAGTCACAATAGTAGGTAAGGCTGGATCAAATAAGGCTAGAGCCGGGCTATGTACAATCAAAGACTTCACTGCGTCAAAACTGGTTTGTGCATCTGATGTCCAAGCCCAGGTTGTAGATCCACGGAGCAGCCGCCTTAGAGGTTCCACTATAGATGTGTAATCAGGCACAAATTTTGCATACCAAGATGTAAGACCCAAGAAGGAGCGTAGTGTTTGTACATCTTTAGGTGGTGGGGCCTCTGTAACTGCTCTAACATGGTCTGGATCAGGTTTTAACCCATCTTGTGATATATGTCCCAAAAAAGGTAGCTCAGTCCATCTGAACACGCATTTAGAAAGGTTCAACTTTAATCCTGCATCAGCTATACACTGTAAGACAGCCTGTAGTCGTTCATCATGCTCTGCTGGCGTCTGTCCCACCACAATGACATCATCCAAATAACACTGTACTCCTGATTGGTTCTTAAGGATGAGCAACATCATCTTTTGAAAAGCACTGGGGGGGCGATGCTAAACCATATGGGACACGCTTAAAATGAAACAAGCATCATGGGTGATGAATGCTGTGAGGTCCCTACTATCTTCATGCAATAAAACTTGATGATAAGCACTTTGCAAGTCAAGAGTAGAGAATACTGTGCCCCCCCTCAGTTCAGCGAAGACTTCCTCTATATGAGGGAGTGGGTGGCTATCAATTACCACTGCCTTGTTTGGCTCCCTCAAATCCACACAGAGACGAATACTTCCTGTGTTTTTTTGTATTACCACAATTGGAGAAACCCACTCAGAAGAATCAATTGCCTCAATGATGTCATTCTGCACTATATTTTTTAAGTTCCTGTGATACAGCCTCTCTCACAGCAAATGGCAACTGGTGCAGCCTCTGTTGTCTTCACATTATCTTTAATTTTAACTCTGTGAATGAACCCCTTTGCACAGCCCACAGGTTCCTCCCGTCTGTGAGTGATTATAGTTGCAAGCGATGCTGGCTCCATAGTACTGTTGGAAGGTATTGAAGTGATAGTCCCATTCAGTACTTGCATATGCAATGCAACAAACAGGTCTCTGCCCAGAATGGGAGTTCCCTCTGGTACCACATAGAATTCAGCTGCCACAGCATTTTTCTCAAATGCTACTGTTGCTGCTAGACAACCAAGAACTGCAGTTGGATGCCTTGAATAACTTATGAGACGCAGTTTAGGTGCTGTAAGTGGTGAGCTACAAAAGTATTGCATATAAACTGACTTGGGTAGTATGGAAACTGCAGAGCCTGTGTCTAACATCAACTCAATATCCTAAGAAGTGTTTTCTGCAAGAGCAGACACTGTTACAATGCATGTCAATCTATCCACTATAGCAGCCTGAGCAAGATCATCCATGCTCAAAACAGTAACTTCTGGTACAGCAACTTCATTTGTAGGTTGCAAGGACTGGGAACTCTGGCAGACCCGTGCAAAATGTCCTTCTTTTTGCACTGTCTGCATTGAGCTTCCTTTGCAGGGCAGTTAGCATAATTTGCTGCATGTTGTCTCGAACCACAGTGGTAACATTGTACACATTTTGCAGGTTGCAAAGTTTTATTTGCACCATCTTTAACATTGCCCAAAGATCTTTTTGTTTTCTGCAGTTGCAAAGGCTGCACAGTCTGTACAGGTTCTGTCATGCTTTGACCCATTAACTTCGCTTCTGCCACTGCAGTTTCTATCTGGCTAGCAATTGTTATGGCTTTCTGCAGGGTAAGGTCAGGTTCTAGCAAGAGGCATTCCCTGATGCGAGGCATCCCTGTCTTCTCTATCAACTGATTACAAATCATTTCCTCTGCCATATTTCCAAAATTACAAGTAACAGCTAATTCTCTTAAAGCAGCAATATATTGATCTGTCTTTTCTCCATGCTTCTGTCCCCGCTGGCGAAATTTATAGCGTTCTGCCACAATATTGACTCTAGGCACAAAGAAATTCCTTAAAGCAGTCAACGCTGTCTCATATTTATGATCCACAATAGGCAGATTATGGAAGATTCTCTGAGCTTCTGCTCCCAAACAATGAATAAGTAATGTTCTTGCCTCTGGAAGTTCCTCATCATGACTAGTACATATGTATCAAACATTCTAATCCAAGAAGTAAATGGAATCACAGGCTAACCCGGGGTTTGAAGGAAAGGTGATGGGGGAGACAAAGGCAAAAGCGCTATCCCACCTTCGTCGCCAAAGTTGTTGTATTGTAAACAGTTTAAGAGAGACACCAGATATCAGTCTTCATCCTCTTTATTCCAGCCACATTCTGCTCCATCCGTTCAAACTCCTCCCCTTCCTGTTCTATATCTCCCAGCCTTATTTTACTACCAATCCCAATATGCAATTCCTTTAGCACGATATCACACAAACATGCTACTGTATTGCTGGCTGGGTAGAGAACACAAATGAAAATGAAAACAGAGCAAAGGAAAGTCCAAGAGGTGGAGTCTAACTGTAGGCCATAGTACAAAGTTCTAATATTTAACTCTTCAAGGATCATGTCACTATACAGGATGTTTTTTTTCAGAATCACTTAAGAAATTATAGGGTGATTGTGATCATTCCATCCTGAGTTAGGGACAATCTTGAATGAGCAGACTTTGGGGATTCTTCCAGATGAGGCTTTTGCTGTGCACTTGCCCTGCCTTACTTTAAGGGCTCTGCTCTTAAATTGTTCCTGTTCTTAAAACAAGCTGTTGTTCTTTAAATGGAGGTTGTCATCATCTGTCCTGTCACAAATTAAAAAGACAATATCTCTAAAAATCCTGGGGGGGGGGGAAGCACAGCTCAGGGAGGCAGTGCCCCATTTGTTCCCCCTGCTACAGGCCTACTTGGGGGTACTCCTGAATCCAACATTGTCACTTGAGGTCGAGGTGGCCTCAGTGCTAGATGCATCTATTTCCAGCTCTGACTGGTTTGCCAGCCCTGGCTCCATTTGGGCAGAGATGACCTGGCCACTGTAGTCCACAGACAGGTAACTTCCAGATTTGATTATTGCAATGCACTCTGCGTGGGGCTGGCATTGAAGATGACTTGAAAACTTTAACTGGTCCAAAACACAGCAGCCAGATTACTGGCTGGGGTTACTTTTAAGCTAGCGTTTAAAGCTCTAAACTATTTAAGGCCTAAATATCTGAGAGACTGCCTCCTTCCCTATAGACCCTCTCGTGTGTTAAGATCAGTGGAGAAGGCGCTCTTAGTAATTCCACCACCCTTAGTTCAGGGGGTGGTAGCTCAGGAGAGGACATTCTTAGTGGCATTTCCCTCCTGAAGATGTTCATTTGACACCTTCACTGTACGGTTTTTGGAAAATGCTGAAGATTCACCTCTTTAACCTGGCCTTTGACACCTAAGATGTATGTTTTCAGGACCCACCCTATTACTGTAATATGTTTCAATTGTTTTTAAGATTAAATTTTAAACTATTGTAACCTGCCCTAGGACCTATTGGTGAATGGCAGGTAATAAATTTAATGATGATGATCATGATGATAAATATGGGTCCAAGGAACTTTTTTCAGATTGTTATAACCTGACTTTCCAGTTCTCTTAACAATTGATAGAAACCAATTGTTTCCTATTCTCTCTCAAGCCTAATTGCAAAATATAGGTGCATCCCTGTGCCATTAGTGATGATAGGAATTATAGTTCAATGACATTTGGAGGGCACAACATTGCTCTCCCTTCTGTGAGCTATAAGGGGCTCAGACAGGGCATTCCACCACCTCCAACTGACTTAATATTTTGTAGCTGCTCTGCATGGGCAGTCCTTATTGGACTACTTGGGGAAAATTTTGTTTTTTTAGCTTTGTTTCCTAGTGATTTTTTTTGTACTTCTGCAAATCCCAGGTTTTCCTGAACATGGTTTCCTCTTGCTTCTATATGGGCCCCATTTTGGCACTCACCACCGGAGTCCCTACTTTCTCCAATAAACATTGGAGAAATTGCAGGAGCCATACAGGAGAAGCCTCTAATTTGGCCACTATACTCCATGCTCTGGTAACTTCCAGATTGGATTATTGCAATGCAATCTACGTGGGGTTGCCCTTGAAAATGACTTGAAAACTCCAACTGGTTCAAAATACAACTGATAGATTACTGGCTAGGGTTCCATTTGGAACCACAAGCCTGCTGTTTTAAAATAGCTGTGTTGGTTGCCAGCTTGTTTCCTGACCCTTTCAAGGTCTTCTGTGCTGTTATCAGGGGCAAGAATGTGGTATTAGGAGGTAAAGGGTTTGGTATATGTTTGCTCTTCCTTTCTCACCCACATCTCCTTCCTATTTTGGGACTTAAGTTGATGGAGCTGTGCTGGTGGAGCACACATGTTTGCAAAGGGTTGCACCAGAGTATCTGCACAATTGTTGCACCAGTATATCTCTATGGTGGAGGTGTAACTTGAGTTCTTCTGGCAGAGTGCGCCTTCCATCATGTCCTGTGGCTTTTCAACCAGTGAATCTTTGGGATAGGGTTGAGACCTAATATCTTAAAATGACATGAAATGTACATTCCATACTACATCCTGTTCAGCAGAATCAATAGTCTGGTAGGATCACTGTCATTTTCTGGAAGCCAAGAAAAAAAATGGAATTGTAAACTTTGATATCAATGTCTTGATTTCATCTAGGGGAGAAAATGCAAAATCAGAAAAAACAAAATCTGGTTGTCCAGGTCCAAAGACTGAAGGTAACCTGTGGAAAATCAAAAGGTTTCTTATATAAGACCAAACTGGAAACAGGTAACCATTGCTTTGGGAGAGTATAATTATATGTTTAATTCATCTGTTAAAGTTGATACCAAGAGCAGATTAAAATCTTTGTGTTTGTGTGCATATGTGTATACGGAGGAGGGGGCAACCATGTGAGCATTATAAGGTATCATTTATCTTTAGGAACACTTAAAATACTCATTTCCTATAAGACTATTTATTTTCCTCTGTATCCTTCGTCGTGGAGATAGCCTACAACAATTCCATCAGTATCACAGTGGGTTTTCAGTACTTTTGAAATCCTTTCTTAATCATAAATACATCCTTAAGTGATTTTCTTCAGCTTTAAAAGCATGATTATCAGGGGCGTACCTAGCGATTATCAGGGGCGTATTTGATACCCGGAGTGGATAATTTTTTAACACCCGCCTCCTCTATACGGCAAAATTATTTTCAGTAATAAACATGAAAAGAAACAAATAATAATAATGGCCAGAAAATAAACGCAGACAGTGAAAATTTTCTTATATTGAACTTCATATATATAATCATGCCAGTAAAATAAATAAAAAAATTACAGTACAAAAAAGGAAAAAAGTAATGGATTAATACTTTTAAATTACATTAATGTATTTTTTGAAAAAAGGGAAAAATATATACCTATATATTGGTCTGTCGCAGTAATGAATAATAACATTATAGTTTCTGTTCTTGAGCCTTAACTTCTGCAAATCTGTCAATGACTTCATCAAAATTGATCTTCTTTGCATATTCACGTTCGATAGACAGTAGAGCCAGATTAGTCAATCTATCTTCGCTCACAGTTGATCGAAGAACACTTTTTAATTTATTTTAATTTTGACAAGTTTCTTTCACATGAAGCAACAGATATACAAATAGTTAGGAAAAGTCTTAAACATAAGGATAAGTTTGGCAGAGATTAATAAAAATCCAATTTCACAATACATTCCAGAAATTGCAATATTGTCCATGTCTTTGTTTCTTTGGGATCGATTCTAGCGGCTTTCAGTTGTCTCCGCAGTTGAAAAATTTCCACTAAAATGTAAGGTGGTTAGGCTGAGAGACTGTACCTGGCCCAAGGTCACCAGTGAGCTTCATGGATGAGTGGGGATTTGAACTATGGTCTCCTAGGTCCTAGTATGACACTCTAACCACTACACCACAAAAGTGTGACACTCTAACCACTACACCACAAAATTGAACCCTTTGTCAGGGCAAGATTGACTAGCAGACCGGAGGTTCCCCACCGCTGATACAGTGCATACTGCATGTCAAATCCATTTTAACATTTGAAAATGCCAGGAAATAAATGGAAAGAAAGCACAACGTGGACCTGCTTTCCCAACCCTCATTAAAACAATGAAAGTTATGTACTGTGATCACAGCATGTCCTGTCAATAGTAAGCATGATTATACTATCCACAATATGGAAGGCAAGTAACGGGGAGACCTAACTCTAAACAGGCTAACTGCAAACATTTAGGCTATTCCTATTTACCACAGACATTTCTAATTCCTGTCTGTTATATTCACTTTCTGACTTCCAGGCAAGATGGAGGCAGGTACGCAGCTCATTTTACAGCTCTCTTCCTATGAACTATTTTAACAGTTTAAAAAAGGGCTACTGCAGCAGATAGTAGGCTATTAGTCTCCCGGTTTAGCCTCCCTGCCTCCCCCCCTCTGGAATGTGTTTTTGCTGCTCAGAGTTTTATTGTTTTATTGTTAGACGGACATAAACCTGTCACCATTAAACGCAGCGTTTGGGGAGTGCCCAACGCCGAACATTTCTACTAGTAGAAGCTGAAACAGAAGCAGAAACCCGAAGAGGCAAGGCGTTTTTCTACTGATAAAGTCATTATCCAAGACAGATAATTTTTCCACCTTGTCTCTCAGTTTTATGTTTCCTACAACATGGTTTTAACTAGGAAAAAGTGCAAAGAACTTGAGGGGAAATCTCAGTTGGTTGAAATTCCTCCACCTGATTTACAGCCAAAGATCACCCAATTTTTCCCATCTTCAATGGAAACTTACCTCTTTACAGAAAGGCCTTTGTCGCCTCCCCCTCATTTGCCTCCTTCGCCTCCTATCATGGACTGGTCCTTGGACCACATAAATGATATTTACGAGCTGAAAGGAGGCCCTCCTTCCCTGTCCTTGGCAGGGGAGCTTGCACTGGCAGACAACCATCATTCTCCAGAACCCACGCTCCTTGCTACAGAACTGGCACGATCATCCCCACTTTCTCTCGATTCTGCCAAGTCTGCAAGGAATATATCAGCCCCTTCCTTGGAAGTAAAATCTAACAACAACTCCCTGGTAGGATGGTCCCTTTTGATTTTGGATGAATTAGAAAGTATTAAAACCTTCCTCTCCGAGTGCAACGCCCTCCTAAATACACTGGTGTCAGCTGCCAAAACGCTTAAGTCTGACAACATGACCCAAGCAGGAGATGTTAGCGCTAAGCACCCCAGGAAGCTGAAAACTAAGCCAAAGAAGCCCACCTTCCAACCCCCCTATTTGAGGCTAGGAAAGACCAAACATCATCCAACTTCTTGTTGTCGAAGGAACGCATCACAAAAGAAAACAAAGAATATTAAGAACTTTAAACAACCTCGCTACAAGAAGCTAAACTTTAAACCGCTCTTTGCTCTCCTAAAATCTCTATCCAACGGGACTTTTCAATCCCCCAGAGGGACCCGCTCTCCAGCGAATTTTAAGGAACAGGGAAGTGCTAAAGGGAAATACGTGGCTGGTATTACTACCACTATTCCAACTCCACTGGTGAGCGTCCCTTCCTCCCCTCCTCCAGCCCGGCCCCGTCCCATAAACCGGCTCCCAGTCCTAGTTCTCCTTTGGCAGTACAGGAGGCCCCACCATGTATTTTCCAGGCAAAATGGTACTGGAACTTGATTCTGGTACAGAACAAACTGGTCTTCCTCAATTATCCTAAGCCCCCTCGAAAGCAGGAGCAACATCTTAGTAAATTTCAGTTTTGGGAAATTTTGGAGCCCTTTTTTCCAGCACAGCTCCATCTTTCAGATATTCTACATATCTACTTTCTTTATAACAGCTACAAGACTGTGAAAATAATTGTTACCTTTAAGAATCCAGCCATTGTAAAAATGGCCTATAGCCTAAAAGAGCGCCTAGGAAACTCTGGTATACACATTCGACGGTATTTCAAAAATGCGGCTCCCCCGCAGCCTCTCTTCCCTTTCCCTCATACATCTCCAACCTATAAGCCAAGAACTGTTCCACAATTGGTCAGACCTGAGATGAATCCGCCAACCCATCCTCCAGTCACTTTACATTCTCTTACTTCACTAGAAGTTCAAGCTCCTCCAACTGCTCCCTCCGATGATCCACGTGAACCAGAGGATCTACAGCTGTTGGAAGTTTTCGGGGACTTACCCAAGGAGGAACAGCTGGCAATAATCCATAGACTAGACCGTCTTAGAATGGATTTGTCAGACCTGCAAGCCAACAATCCTAACCAAAGCAAACATGGAGGGACTGACAACATTCCAGCCCTCTGAGACAGGATTACAATTGCTGCTAGACCAAAATCTTCTGACAACCTGACATGGATTGACATGACCCGCTTGGACCCAGAGGAATTGGGGTCTCCAGTCAAGATCTCCCACGCACCACAATCTCCATTACGTTACAATAGCCCTCCATTCTCTAATGTCTGTATTCAGAGTTCAGAAATTGATCAAATCACACCCCTGAGAGACGACAGGGAATGACAAGATCGGCCCTCTGTTGTGTCGACTTTACCCCCGATAAAGTCCTCCCTAGACAGCGCTGTTTCGCCTCTGTCCCTTACAAACTTCGTCTTTTGGAACATAGCAGGTTGGAACAATAAGGCAGCAGACCTGGAATTAATCACCTTTCTTCAATCTTTTGACTTGGTCTGCTTACAAGAGACATGGCTACTTAAAGAAAACCATATCCTCATTGATGGCTTTAAATCTTGGTCTAAACCGGCGAAGCGCTCTGCTAACATGGGCTGTGGCAGTGGCGGCCTTGCAATTCTGATAGCCACTTCTATGGATGTGCTTGCCGTGGAATTACCCTGTGCAGCTCCCGATTTTTGTCAAGCTCTTCATATAACACCTACCTCAGATTTCCCACCTTTTATCTGTATCAATGTCTATCTCCCTCCCTTACGTTCTTCACAAATGATGTTAAAGTGGCAGGAATTTGATGATTTTATCGATAATGTTCTATGTGAATTCCCCCTGTGTTCTTTGCTTGTGGGAGGGGATTTCAATGCCAGGATGGGTGTTAGCTATCCAGGAATTTATGATACTCTTGACTTCACCCCCTGCGAGCTAGCGCTTCTGCCCCGAGCTTCCCGAGATAGGCTAACCAATAGCAACGGTTTAGCTTTATTCAGGAGGTTGATCAAATTCCAACTAATTTGCCTAAATGGCACCCACCTGGATTCCTCCAAAGGTTTCTTCACTTATATATCTAGTAAGGGAGCTAGTGTGGTGGACTATGTATTGGGTTCCCCTTCATTGATTAGCCTTGTCGGGGAACTATCTATAGGAGATAGACTTGACAGTGACCATCTTCCCCTGAAACTATCCTTCTGCAGCCCTCTCCACCACGTCATTCCTCACCCATCGATGCTGCTATTAGATGATTTGCAATGGACCAGGCGCCTTAAATGGTCTCAAGCTATAGAGGCTACCATAAGACAATCCTTGGTGGTCACAAAGCTAACTGAGCTACGCCAAAAGGTCCTCTCCTCTCCAAATGCTATCCTCCCGGCGTACGAGGAGGTCATTTCAACCCTTAAACCCCTAGTCTCTACATCAATTGCCCCTAGACCCTCCCAGGGCTCCAAACCGTGGTACGATAAGGTCTGTCAAGCCAAAAAAAGAGAACTCTGTACCCAAATAAGATTCACTAGACGCCATCACTCAGAAGCAGCAGTTTCTTGTCTCCTTTTTTTGAAAAGGGAATATAAGAAACTTCTTAATGAGAAAAAACTAATCTTTATTGCCAATAGTTGGCACTCATTGGGTCTTGCTGCTCTGCAAAGGAATGACGTGGAGTTCTGGAGACTGGCCCGGGGAGGGTTGTCCCAAAATGTTTCAGTACCGGTGCCACCAATCCTCCCGGAAACCTGGACTTCTCATTTTCACTTAATTTTTGGGAACTCAGTCTCAATATCCCCAAACACTAAGGTAGTTCCCTCTGATTTACCCCCCTGGCCGCCAGTTACATGTGCGGATATTGGAGACTTAATATCCGCTCTCCGACCAGGGAAAGCCCCAGGAGAGGACATGATTCCACCTGAGTTATTTTTACTCGATCCCTTATGGTGGAGCCCCATTCTCACAATACTCTTCACAAAGATCAATGACACCGGTACCATTCCCCCAGGCTGGCACACCAGCATTGTGATACCCATATTTAAAAAAGGCGACCCCTCTGATCCACGTAACTATAGACCGATCAGCTTGCTGGACGTGACATCTAAATTATATGGGCGATTCTTACTGAATAAATTACTTGAGTGGGAAAATAGCCACTCCATTATTTATGAAGAACAGGCAGGGTTTAGAGAAGGCAGAAGCACTCTCGATCACGTGTTTCTATTACAGCACCTTATAAGCAAGATCAAAACGGGCGTTTAAGTCCCTATATTTGGCATTTATCGATTTCTCAGCGGCGTTTGACTCTATCGACAGGACACTACTATGGCAGAAACTCAATCAGGCAGGTATCGAGAAGAGATTACTGTGGCTCCTCCAAGTCCTGCACCAGGATACATTCCTAAGGATCCGCTTAGGTTTAAACGGATCCCTCTCCCACAAAATCCCCATTAAAAGAGGCGTAAAGCAAGGATGTATCCTGGCCCCTTTTTTGTTTAACTTCTTCATTAATGATATTATTCCCTCAATGACCTCCCCTGCCTTTTCCCCCCAGTAAAGCTCAGGAAGATCTCGGCATTACTTTATGCCGATGACCTGGTTCTCCTTTCATTAAATAAGATTGGACTCAAAAGAATGCTGTCTTGACTGCAAGAATATAGTGAGGTCCAACATTTACAGGTCAATCATACTAAATCTAAAATCATGGTCTGTGGGGAGTATAATAGAACAGTGTCAATTTGGACCCTAGATGGTCAGCCATTAGAACAGGTAAATACCTTTAAATATCTTGGTATTTGTTTCATCAATAATCTGGTGTGGACCCCCCACTTGGAATGCGTTAAGCTTCAGGCCTCCAGATCTTGCAGCCAACTAAAGAAATTATTTTATTCCCATGGTGGCCAATTAATAAGACCAATGACCAAACTCTTTGTGGCCAAAATTCTTCCCAAAATCCTTTATGGGATAGAACTGTGGGGGTACCCTGTACGCCCTAATCTTGAAGTTCTTCAAAATTCTTTTTTGAAACAGATTATGGGGCTTCCTAAAGGCACCCCCTCAGCACACATCAGGGCTGAGCTTGGCCTACCATCTTTACTGGCCTGGACCGACCTTGCATTCCTTTGCTTTTGGAAAAAATTGTCCTTGTTGGAGACTCCATCTCCTGTGAAACTGTGTTGGGAAGAAGACCAATTGGAGAAAGGGGGTTGGGCAGCTAAATTTGATGAGCTAGCGTCCCGTTACAATCTCACTCAAAATAATCTTAAGAACTTTAACCATGCTGAACCGCGCAATAGGATCTTTGATTATGATACGCAGCAAGACAGGGCTTTGATAGCCACTGGACCCTTTTCCTTATGGTTCCCATACATTAAACCTAACCACGCTTGGGCTCCCTATCTTGATATTTTGACATGTGCACCTCTCCGCAGGGCCTTCACGGAATTAAGATTCCAAACCATGCCGACTGCATTTTTACAAGGCAGGTATGATGGCACACCACATGCAGAACGCCTCTGTATCAATGGCTGTACGGTCCCCGAAGATCTAGTCCATTACATGTTTTTCTGCCCTTTATACCAGTCTCCGAGAGAGAAATTTATAGTCCCTCTCATAGATACGATCGAAGGGATTCCCATCGCCTAATTGGTAATTAGTTTATTGTCGGCCCCACATAAGCAAATCATAATTGCAGTTGCTAATTTTGCGCTGGCTGCTAAAAAGATTAGAGCTGCATTTGTTAAAACCATCTGAGATGTACAGAATTCTTCCCTCATGCTGCAAATTTTACTCTGTATAGATGTTTTTAACCTTGTTGTGTTGTTTTATTTTTATCTGTTTATGTTGCAACGGCTTTTTGGCTATATGCAATAAATATACTTTAATCACAGACATTTCTAATTCCTGTCTGTTATAATCACTTTCTCTAGTTTGCCTTAAAAAAAAAAGGTTAGTGTGTGAACACACACCAAAAGTCTTCAGTTTCCAACCCCTTCCCAGCATCTAGAAGTTGAACTGTGAGGTGCGGCAAGGTGGCACAGGAAGAGATACAACTTGAATCTAGTGCATATGCATGTAAATGCACAATAACTAACACCAAATATCAGAGAACTGCTCAACCTCTACACACACCACAAAACAGATAATGAAACTGATCAACTTTTTATTATAGAATTATTAGCAAAATGTCCATCATATATACATCCACGGCCGGTTCTAAAGGGCAGCCAAGTTGGGCACTGGCCCAAGGGCCCCAGAGCTACAGGAGCCCCTGAGGGGCCCTCCACCCCCCCACGTGATCTGCGCCCCCCCATGCCCCCACTTACCTGTCAGCCAGCTTTTTAGCATTGCCCTTAATGAAGATGGTGGCCGCAGCTTCCCAAAGGTACTGAAGCCGCTGCCGCCATCTTAGTTGATGGCAGAGATGTGTGTGAGTATCACGCATGTGTGCCATGAACAAAGATGGTGGCGGAGGCTTCATTCCCCTTAGGGAAGCCACGGCCGCCATCTTCATTAAGGGCAATGCTAAAACAGACCATTAAGGGCAATGCTAATGCCCAGACAGGTAAGGGGGGCTGTGGGGGGGGCACCGGGGGGCAGGACAATCTGATGCCCAAGGGCCCCCGCATGCCTGGAGCCAGCCCTGTATACATCAATAGTCTCCATTTATCAGGCGTGCTCTCTATTTTCTGCTACCTGTCTCTATATTGTGTGATTGTGTGTGATTGCTTTTAGCTACACACCACTGCTGTTCCTGCTTTGGCTTTTAGGGAGATGGCCATTTAAAAAGAGTGTACCAGTTTCCCTTTCAACCTCCTAAAGCTAACCTGTTGTTATAGTAAATGCAACAGAACATGTTTTGAGCTGAAGATATTTTACTTGAAACATGAACAACCTGATCTGTACTGAAAATTAAGATATTCTATTAGTCATCCTTAAGATTAAAAAATAAGAAACTGTTAGGGATTAGTTTAGTAATATATTTGCTTCAGAAGCTAGTTCAGGGCAGAGGATTACAGCAAATTAACTTTTATTGTTTCAACTAAAGTAGCCAATTTAAGAGAATGCAGAGGTAAATTAACAGAAAAACCTTTAGCAAAGGCAGGGTGAGTGGCTTCAGTCAGACTGTGATCCCTGCTGTAAGAAAAGAATAGAATATCAATGATATTTGATTTTTGTTTTCTCTCTTCCTCTGGAACATACTGGAGGTGGCAGCGAACGGTCACCTTAGAGCAGAGATGGGGAACCTCAGGCCGGGGAGTTAAATGCAGCCCTCAGATCTCTCTATCTGGCCCCTGGGACTCTCCCTAAACCACCCCCCTGTGCATTTGTCAGTGCAGAACAAACTCTGATCATGCCTCTTACTCTCCTGGATGGAGGATAGAGAGCGATGTCTGGGAGCCTATAGGAAATAGCCTACTATACAAAGGTAAAATATACTCTGTCCACTTTTGCTTCTGGCCCCATCAACCACTGGCATGTACCCCTCCCCTCCAGGTTGCCCAGATAGGAATGCAACCCTCAGGTAGGGAAAAAACCCTCCTCTTTTTAGAGCTTTGCAGGCCCAATCCTAATCATGTTTTGACTTTGATATAAGTCCCATGGAAGCCAACACGCCTTGCCTCATAGTAAGGGGAAGATATAACTATGGACTAGGGCTAAAAAAACTAATAATTCTCCTTTTCCCCCCCACATCATCTTACAAAATTCTTGAGCAGGCACTGGGAAGCCCCTCTCCCCTCTTTTTCTTACCAGAGAGTCCATAGAGCTGTTCCTCAAGCCGGAGGCTGCGATGACCAGCAAAAACCACAGATGCGCAAGACTAAGTCCCTTCTCCCATATTTGAAAACGTTGCTTTATCCCACGGCGCACGCGCACCAATAGAAAAGGCCATTCATTGGCCAGGCGTCTTTTGTGAGGTGTCTCACAAAAAGGAGGCAGGGGGTGGTGGACGGAAAGGATGGAAGGAAAACCGAAGTTTTTAAAAATTCTATACTTGATGTAGACCCGCACAGAAGATTAACTTGTGGGTTTACTTTGGCCACCTGGGCGGAAGTTGAATGTGTCCATAGGCAACAGAGGAGAAAGCTTGGATTTTAACGTGACCGTGATTGAACTGCAGCACGTCTTCACCACCCCAAAACAGCACTAAAAAAAAGCAGTTTCTGCTGTAACTCAGGACTTCCTCTGTATGAAAGTTAAGATTTTTTAAAAGAATATTTTTTTTTTATGGGAACAGTGACCGCAACAATTGGGTATAATAGACAATGCACCCCCTTATTGCCTACACCCGTGGCGGACCACACCCACCGCTCTGCCCTTGGTACGCCACTGATGATTATAACAAAACAAGATTTTTTAATTTCTTCAGCTTTACTTGGTATAGCATATCATTTATGCATTAGACTAAATTTAAACACAGTAGTTATGATAACAATCTATAAATTGTGAACTGAAAATAATTGGCAATTCCACTTTTTCTTTTTAAAGAGACAACTGATTGTGTACAAATATGTGATGCTAGTTTTCAGAACCATGTATTTATAATCCTACCAAATACACATTACATTAGAAACACATTTTACTCATCACCTTATTTGAAAATGAAATTGATGCTGTTTTACTGATATCACTCTCAGGCCTGGCATTGGGATTACGAATTAGTCAGGTTGGGCACTGGCCGAAGACCCCAGAGCTCGGAATGGCCCCTCACTGGCCTAACTTGCCACCCACTTTCCCTCAGTCCCAGGAGGCGGAATATGGGCACTGCTTGGGAGTCAAATTTGGCTCCCATTCACAGCAGCCAGCTAGCCACCTACATTCCCTTCCCAGCTGCCTCGCCTCTTAGAAAGAGCCAATGGGCTCCTTCTTTTCAGAGCCAGGCATGCTAGGTGAGCTGGCCAGGAAAATGCCTGTGCCACTGCAATGGTTTGCCACAGTGGCTAGAAAGTTTTTTAAAACATCTTTCTAGCTCCCAGGGCAAACCACAGTGATGGCACAGACATTCTTTGGACTGCTTGTTGGTCGGTTCCGGTTTCGGCGTCGGTTCGCTGGTTGCCGTGGCTGCGACATGTTTATGAGTCCTGGATCGCTGGATCGCTGCTGCTGGGTTTCTGCCTGCTTGCCGCCACTCCATTCAAGCTCGCTGGATTGCTGCTGCTGGGTTCCGCTGCTTCTGTCTGCTCCTTGTAGCTGTTTCACCGTGGCTTTCTGCCTGCTTGCCGCCACTCCATTCAAGTTCGCTGGATCGCTGCTGCTGGGTTCCACTGCTTCTGCCTGCTCCTTTGTCGCTGTTTCATCGTGGCTTTCTGCCTGCTTGCCGCCACTCCATTCAAGTTCGCTGCTTGGGGCGTGTCCTGTCCTTCTGGCTTGCTTACTTGTTTGCTTATTGGGTCGCGGGTAGATATTTTACAACTTTATTTGAAGACATTACTTACGGACGAAGCTTGATGCGGAGGAGTATTTTTAATGCCGGCTATTGCTGTTGTTTGGGTGCATTTTAATTGTTTGTTTGTTTGTTTGTTGTGTGTGTGAATGAGATTGTGTGGATGTGTTTGTATGTATTTATGTGCATTTTATGTGTTGCTGTGTGAATGTGCCTGTTGTGTTTAAGTATTTTTAAATATGTGCCTGGGAAAGCATACTTTGTATTCAACGGGGGGGCTTTCGGGGGCCCCAATTAGCGTAGTGACGGGTTATGGGAGGTATGGTGCTAGGAGGAGAACGTGCCAGGTAAGGGGAACTCGCCCCAGACAAGTTGTGTCTGTGCCTTGTTCCAGTTCTCCTCAAGGCCACAGAACTGCTGGTTGTTCTATCAGCCAGCCCTTAGATCTCCAGGTGCTGCTTTTGAATGCCAGGTCGGTATATAATAAAACCTCCCTTGTCCACGATTTAATTGTGGATAAGGGTGCCGACCTGGCATGTATAACCGAGACCTGGGTGGGTGAGCAGGGAGAAGTTGCTCTCTCTCAGCTTTGTCCACCTGGGTATATGGTGCAGCACTATGGTAGATCTGAGGGTCGGGGAGGCGGGGTCGCTGTGGTCTATAGGAGTACTTTCTCTCTCACCAGGCATCCTGTCCAGATGGCGACTGGAAAACTGGTAGAAAGTATTATTAAAGCTAGATTAACTAAGCACATAGAAGAACAAGCCTTGCTGAAGCAGAGCCAGCATGTCTTCTGCAAGGGAAAGTCCTGTCTCAGTAACCTATTAGAATTCTTTGAGAGTGTCAACAAGCATATAGATAGAGGTGATCCAGTGGACATAGTGTACTTAGACTTTCAAAAAGCGTTTGACAAGGTACCTCACCAAAGGCTTCTTAGGAAGCTTAGCAGTCATGGAATAAGAGGAGAGGTCCTCTTGTGGATAAGGAATTGGTTAAGAAGCAGAAAGCAGAGAGTAGGAATAAATGGACAGTTCTCCCAATGGAGGGCTGTAGAAAGTGGAGTCCCTCAAGGATCGGTATTGGGACCTGTACTTTTCAACTTGTTCATTAATGACCTAGAATTAGGAGTGAGCAGTGAAGTGGCCAAGTTTGCTGACGACACTAAATTGTTTAGGGTTGTTAAAACAAAAAGGGATTGCGAAGAGCTCCAAAAAGACCTCTCCAAACTGAGTGAATGGGCGGAAAAATGGCAAATGCAATTCAATATAAACAAGTGTAAAATTATGCATATTGGAGCAAAAAATCTTAATTTCACATATACGCTCATGGGGTCTGAACTGGCGGTGACCGACCAGGAGAGAGACCTCGGGGTTGTAGTGGACAGCACGATGAAAATGTCGACCCAGTGTGCGGCAGCTGTGAAAAAGGCAAATTCCATGCTAGCAATAATTAGGAAAGGTATTGAAAATAAAACAGCCGATATCATAATGCCGTTGTATAAATCTATGGTGCGGCCGCATTTGGAATACTGTGTACAGTTCTGGTCGCCTCATCTCAAAAAGGATATTCTAGAGTTGGAAAAGGTTCAGAAGAGGGCAACCAGAATGATCAAGGGGATGGAGCGACTCCCTTACGAGGAAAGGTTGCAGCATTTGGGGCTTTATAGTTTAGAGAAAAGGCGGGTCAGAGGAGACATGATAGAAGTGTATAAAATTATGCATGGCATTGAGAAAGTGGATAGAGAAAAGTTCTCCCTCTCTCATAATACTAGAACTCGTGGACATTCAAAGAAGCTGGATGTTGGAAGATTCAGGACAGACAAAAGGAAGTACTTCTTTACTCAGCGCATAGTTAAACTATGGAATTTGCTCCCACAAGATGCAGTAATGGCCACCAGCTTGGATGGCTTTAAAAGAAGATTAGACAAATTCATGGAGGACAGGGCTATCAATGGCTACTAGCCATGATGGCTGTGCTGTGCCACCCTAGTCAGAGGCAGCATGCTTCTGAAAACCAGTTGCCGAAAGCCTCAGGAGGGGAGAGTGTTCTTGCACTCGGGTCCTGCTTGCGGGCTTCCCCCAGGCACCTGGTTGGCCACTGTGAGAACAGGATGCTGGACTAGATGGGCCACTGGCCTGATCCAGCAGGCTCTTCTTATGTTCTTATGAGTGCCTCCACCTTGTGCTGGGCCAAGGAGACAGACTGGGAATCCTGTTGGTGTACCGCCCACCTTGCTGCCCAACAGCTTCCCTAGCTGAGCTGACAGAGATAGTCTCGGGGGTATTGTTGAGGTCCCCCAAACTTGTAGTGTTGGGGGATATCAACATTCATGCCGAGACTGTCTTATCTGGGGCGGCTCAGGACTTCATGGCCTCCATGACAACCATGGGGCTGTCTCAATTTGTTACTGGCCCAACGCATGTGTCGGGTCACACTCTTGATTTGATCTTCGCCACTGGTCATGGAGATGGCGATCTGGAGGTGGGGTGTTTTTCATCTACTCCATTGTCATGGACAGATCACCGGCTGCTGAGTTTTAGACTTACGACGACTCTTTCCCTCTGCAAGGGTGGGGGACCTATTAAGTTGGTCCGCTCTCGGAGGCTTATGGATCCTATTGGTTTTCAGAGGGCTCTGGGAGTTTTTCCAGCTGATAGTACTGGCGCTCCTGTCGAGGCCTTGGTCGAACTGCGGAATACGGAGATGGCCCGGGCTATCGACATGATTGCTCCCGCGTGCCCTCTTCGATGCAGAGCTCATACAGCTCTGTGGTATACCCCGGAGCTGAGAGTGATGAAGCAAGAGAGAAGGAGGCTGGAGTGCAGATGGAGACGAACTCCAGACGGATGCAGTTATGCTTTGGTAAGTGCCTCCACTAAGTCGTATATAAAAGCGGTAAGGGCGGCGAAGAAGTCCCACTTCGCTGCCTCTATCAGGACATCTCTCTGCCGCCCTGCAGAGCTTTTTAGGGTTGTATGAGGACTCTTACATTCTGGTCCTCGAGATACCATTGAAACATCTGAAGCTCGTTGTAACGACATCGCAGGGCACTTCCAAAATAAAATCGCATGCATCCGTAGGGACCTAGACTCCGATGTTATGACAGATGAATCCATTGAAGTGTCCAGAACACGGTCTTGTCTTTCATTATTGGATGAGTTTCAGTTGGTGCAGCTTGAGGAAGTGGACAAGGTGCTTGGATTGGTGCGGGCGACCACGTCTGCTCTAGATCCTTGTCCATCTTGGCTAGTGAAGGCTAGCAGGACTAGTACCACCGGCTGGGCCAAGGAAGTGATAAATGCCTCCTTGAGTGAGGGAGTAGTCCCTAGTAGTCTCAAGGAGGCAGTAGTGAGACCTCTTTTGAAGAAACCTTCCTTAGACCCAGATAACTTGAACAATTATAGACCGGTGGCGAATGTCACCTTTTTGGGCAAGGTTCTGGAGCGGGTGGTCACCGGTCAACTCCAGGTGCTCTTGGATGAGACCGATTATCTGGATCCGTTTCAATCCGGTTTTAGGCCTGGTTTTGGCACTGAAACAGCCTTGGTCGCCCTGTATGATGACCTCTGTCAGGAGAGGGACAGAGGGAGTGTGACTCTGTTGATTCTCCTTGATCTCTCAGCGGCGTTTGATACCATCGACCATGGTATCCTTCTGGGGAGACTCGCGGAGTTGGGAGTTGGAGGCACTGCTTGGCAGTGGTTCCGCTCCTACTTGGCGGATCGTCGCCAGAAGGTAGTACTTGGGGAACATTGCTCGACACCTTGGACTCTCCATTGTGGAGTCCCTCAGGGGTCGGTTTTGTCCCCCATGCTTTTTAACATCTACATGCAGCCTCTGGGTGCTGTCATCAGGAGTTTTGGAGTGCGTTGCCACCAGTACGCTGATGACACGCAGCTCTATTTCTCCTTTTCATCTTCTACAGGTGAGTCTGTGGATGTGCTGAATCACTGCCTGACCGCGATAATGGACTGGATGAGAGCTAATAAACTGAGACTCAATCCAGACAAGACTGAGACACTGTTGGTGAGTGCCTTCCCTGCCCAGATGGTGGATGTTTACCCTGTTCTAGATGGGGTTACACTCCCCTTGAAGGAACAGGTTCATAGTCTTGGGGTTCTTTTCGATCCTTCCTTGTCTCTTGAGGCGCAAGTGGCCTCGGTGGCAAGGAATGCGTTCTACCACCTTCGGTTGGTAGCCCAGCTACGCCACTATCTGGACAGGGATGACCTCGCCTCAGTTGTTCATGCTCTGGTAACTTCTAGGTTGGATTACTGTAATGCGCTCTACGTAGGGCTGCCCTTGAAGACAGTTCGGAAGCTTCAGCTAGTGCAAAATGCAGCAGCCAGACTGCTGACGAGGACCAGCCGGTCAGCGCATATAACACCTGTTCTGGCCCGTTTGCACTGGCTACCCATTTGTTTCCGAGCCAGATTCAAGGTGCTGGTTTTGACCTATAAAGCCTTACATGGCGTGGGACCACAGTATCTTGTGGAACGCCTTTCCCGTTATGAACCGACCCGGTCACTTCGCTCAGCATCTAAGGCCCTCCTCCGGGTACCAACCCATCAGGAAGCCCGGAGGACAGTTACTCAATCTAGGGCCTTTTCTGTAGTGGCCCCCGAACTGTGGAACAGCCTCCCCGAAGAAGTACGCCTGGTGCCGCTTCTATCTTTTCGGCGCCAGGTTAAGACCTGGCTATGCTCCCAGGCATTTTAAGCGTTTAATGTTATAACTTTAAATCTTTTTTGTTTGCTGTTTATGTTTACTGTTGGTAGGTTGATTTTATTGTGATATTCTGTATTTTAAGCTTCTTGTACACCGCCCAGAGAGCCACTCGCTATGGGCGGTTTAAAAATGAAACAAATAAATAAATAAATACATTCTCCTGGCCATGTCACCCAGAATGCTTGGCTTTGAGAGGAAGGACTCCCTTGGCCCTTCCTCAGTGCCCGAGTGCTGTGCAGCTGCCAATGCTGTCACTGGTATTGCATCAGTGAAGAATGTTTTTTAAAGCATTCAAGAGAAGGTGCAGGGGCCAGAGCAGGAGGATTGGAAGGGGGAGGAAGAGGGTGGTGGCGGTGCTGCCATAAAGAAGATGGGTGGCAGGGAGTCCAGCAACAGTGAGGGGTGAGTGTCCCCTGAACCTAGACCATGCTGAAGGCCCCCTGCAGTCTGATTTCAGGCCTGGTCAGGTCACATGCTGACATTTCTTTCCAACAAGCATACCACAATCTCTGTTCATATGTTTTTCCTTAGGTTTGTTTGCTTGGGTTGTTTTTAACTGTTTTTAATTATATGTTTTTAAATTGTTGTAACCCACCCTGGAACCTTTGAGTGAATGGCAGGTAATAAATTTGGATGATGAAGATAATAAGTAGACATTGCATAAGAACCACATTTTGGCCGAACTTCTTTCTCTCTTCAGTGAACTCTGCAGAACTGGAGATGTTTGTAACGTTGATGTGACTTCTGTTTATCAGGCCCAGGAAGTCCAAAGTGTATCAAGGCTTCTAATGGAAACTGGTACACACTAAGAGAATTTGTGATTAAAGGAGGACATGCAAGTTGGAAAAGTTGGAGAAGTAGTATCCAATATAATGGACTTCCTTTAGAAAAATTAATAAAGGTATGTAACTTATATTACTTGTAACTTGTAATACCTCTAATTTTATTGCCTCATATTTTTTACTTGTAATCTGAAAGGAATTTCAGATACCATCAAACCTTTCTAGACAATTATCCACACATTTTATTCTTATCACAAGAATAATATCCTGCACCACAACTGAATAGCAGCACAATTGTTGCATGCAAAAGCCATTGTGTAAATTCTAGAATGCCCTTCTGTTATATAACATTGGGCAGACATAAGGTATGTGCCAAATAAAGGTAAGATGTATATTCCATGGAACAATAATCTATGAACATTTTGTGCATGCATTGCAATAAAAGGTATCTGTGATACTTATAAAAACAACAAAGAATCTTGTGGCACTTTAAAGAGTAACACATTTTATGGGGTACTCTTTTCTGGACTGGAGTCCACTTCAGATGTATGAAGTGTAATCTTCAGTTGTGGTGATGGGGACTTGTAAGCAGTGAGGTCAAAGGAAACTGAAATATAAAGTCAGTGACAGTTCAGTTAGAGCTGGCATGTATGCCAATTACATTGTAATAAGTGAAAAAACAATCAACTTAGTAATGCTGAGTTAATTAACACCTGTAGTGGGAGAATAAACCACTCTCTCTCTTTTCAATCCCAAATGAACTGAATTGAACTTTTTGATTAACTGTAGTTCAATTTCACATTGGAGCCTATCTTAGACATTCCTTTGTTCAAGTATGGCCACCTTAAGATCAGTTGCAGAGTGTCCAAGCAGAATGAGATTTTCTCCTACTAGTTTTTTTTACATAAATATCTATAGTAAATTGCCAGTAATGGGTCTAATTTCTTTTGAGTTTATTCCCTAGATTCAGATGGTATTTTGGGATTCTGTTTGTGCCTAATAATTGTGATGTTTATTTCAGTGGGGAGATGTGCTGAATCTATATCAGAGACGCTTGAGGATAAAGAAGGTAAACAATTCTGGAACAGTTTTACTAGATTGTTGAGTTATCCACAATCTGAAATGGCATATGTAATTCCACTTCATTCCAGGTTATTTATTCATTCCAGACAGGCTTCATGCCATGTAGGCAAATTACAGACCCCATTTGTAAACTGAATTTATTAGCTAATAGTAAAAACATACATTCTCCATTAGCAATGTTAACTTTGGATGTATTCAAAGCTTTTGTTACAGCAGAATGGGGTTTTCTAAAAAATAGAAATAATCTGAATTTGGATTGAAATTTGTTAGTTTAATTGGACAAATATATTCACCATCAATGGCAACTGTAACAATCAGTAAGCTAGATTCTAAACAACTTCAGCTCCTGTGAGGTACCAAGTAAGGATGCCCTTTATCTCCCCTTCTATTTGCCCTTATAATGGAACCCCTAGCAACTAAAGTAAGAACAAATATTCAGGTCAAAGCAATAGAAACAAACAAGAATGAAGGTAAATTGGGATTATGCGCGCAGATTATATATTTATTACATTAAAAAAGCCAGAGGAAGCAGTAGGAGCAATAAAGGAAGAATTGGAGGAGTATTATAGGGTTGCTGGTTTAAGAGTAAAATGTGGCAAATCTGAAATAATGTTTAGTAATATTCCCCTATTACATATACATTACAACACTTGGCATGACTGAATGGACAGGAATGGGGCATTTTCAATCAGACAACTACAAAATATTTTATGCAGGAAATGAGAAATTAAGAAGAAATGGGGTTGCTTTAATAGTGAGAAGTGATGTAGCAAAAGCAATTAGGAGCTACAACGCAAGGCCTGAGCGAGCAATATCAATGAGATTAAATGGGAAACCTATTAACATAACCATCGTCCAAGTCTATGCTCCAAAGGCAAACAGAGAAGAAGAGGAATTGGAGAGATTTTACACAGAAGTACAGGAGGAAATTGATTACACACCAAAACAAGATGTGCTGATAATCATGAGGGATTGGAATGCAAAAGTAGGGAACAGAGAAGAACTAGGAATTGTGGGGAAATGGGGCTTAAGAGACAAATGAAGCAGGAGAAAGTAGGGCCCCGCCGTAAAGTGGAAATTGCCGTAAAGCAGAACCCCATTCATTTTAATGGGACGCATCGCGCGAAAATGCCGCAAAATGTCACAAAAGCGGCTTTAAAAGGGGAGAAAAGCCGCCGCATTAGCGGAGTCCCGGGAAGCGGAGTCCCGGGAAGCGGGGCCCTACTGTATTGAATTCTGTGAAGCCAATAATTTGTTTCTTGCCAACACATTTTTTGAACAACCGAAAGGAAGACTGTACACATGGACATCACCAAATAGTCAATATAGGAATCAAATTGATTACATAATTGGTAGCAGAAGATGGAGAAGTTCCATACGTTCTGCAAGAACAAGACCAGGAGCAGACTGTGGTACAGATCGTGAACTGGTTGTATCGAAAATCAGAGTAAATCTAAAGAACAACAACAAAGCAATCATAATGCCAAAATACAATTTAAATAACATCCCAGAAGAATATAAAGATCAAATAAGGAACACATTTGAGGCTTTAAACTTAGTTGACAGAGAACCAGAAGAACTATGGACTGAAGTCAGAGACATTATCAGGGAAGAATGCAAAAAGACAATACCTCTAGTTAAAAAGTGGGAAGGACCTCAGTAGATGACTGAAGAAACTCTTAAAATGGTTAAAGAGAGAAGGAAAGCAAAAGAAAGGAGATAGAAACATGGTCAGAACCCTAAATGCAACAATACAGCAACTAGTGTGTAGGGACAAAGAGAACTATTACAATAGTTATTGCATAGAAATAGGTCAACAAAAAGGGAAGGACAAGAGTCCTATTCCAAAAGATTAGAGAAATTAAAGGGAAATTTAAACCACAAGTAGGGATGTGGAATAATCAACAGGGGAACACACTGACAGACCTAGATGAAATAAAAGGAAGATGGAAGCAATACACTGAAGAACTCTATAGGGAATCCAGGATGACAGATTCATTCATGGAGGAACCGTATGATGAAGAACCAGAAATTTTCGAATGTGAGGTGAAAGCTGCTCTTAAAATACTTGGAAGAAACAAATCACTGGGAACAGATGACAATAGAGTTGCTACAAGCTACTGAGACTGAATCTGTCCAAAGTTTGACAAAAATTTGTCAAGAAATATGGAAAACTAAACAATGGCCCATGGACTGGAAGCATTCAATATATATCCCAATTCCAAAGAAAGGGGATCCCAGGGAATGCAGTAATTATCGAACTATTGCCTTAATATCCCATGCAAGTAAAGTAATGCTCAAGATTCTACAACAAAGGCTCTTACCATATATGGAGCAAGAAATGCCAGATGTCCAAACTGGATTTAGAAAAGGAAGAGGTACCAGAGATCATATCGCAAACATACATTGGATAATGGAACAGACCAAGGAATTTCAGAAGAAAATCACTCTGTGCTTTATAGATTACAGCAAAGCCTTTGACTATGTAGATCATGAAAAACTATGGAATGCTTTAAAAGAAATGGGGATACCACAGCATCTGATTGTCCTGATGCGCAACCTATACTCTGCACAAGAGGCTACTGTAAGGACAGAATATGGAGAAACCGATTGGCTCCCAATAGGAAAGGGTGTGAGACAGGTGTGTATTTTATCACCCTATTTGTTTAATCTATACATACGGAAAGCAGGATTGGACCAAGATGAAGGAGGTATGAAAATTGGAGGGAGAAATATCAATAATTTAAGATATGCAGATGATACCATACTACTAGCAGAAACCAGTAATGATATGAAACGAATACAGATGAAAGTTAAAGAGGAAAACACAAAAGCAGGACTACAGCTGAATGTCAAAAATGCTAAAGTAATGACAACAGATTTATGTAACTTTAAAGTTGACAATGAGGACATTGAACTTGTCAAGGTTATCAATAGCTCATCACAGTCATTAACCAAAATGGAGACAATAATCAAGAAATCAGAAGAAGGCTAGGACTGGGGAGGGCAGCTATGAGAGAACTAGAAAAGGCCCTCAAATGCAAAGATGTATCACTGAACACCAAAGTCAGGATAATTCAGACCATGGTATTCCCGATCTCTATGTATGGATGTGAAAGTTGCACAGTGAAAAAAGCGGATAAGAGAAAAATCAACTCATTTGAAATGTGGTGTTGAAGGAGAGCTTTGTGCATACCATGGACTGCAAAAAAGACAAATAATTGGGTGTTAGAACAAATTAAACCAGAACTGTCACTAGAAGCTAAAATGATGAAACTGAGGTTATCATACTTTGGACACATAATGAGAAGACAGGATTCACTAGAAAAGACCATAACCATAATGCTGGGAAAAACAGAAAGGAGTAGAAAAAGAGGAAGGCCAAACAAGAGATGGATTGATTCCATAAAGGAAGCCACTGACCTGAGCGTACAAGATCTGAACAGGGTGGTTCGTGACTGATGCTCTTGGAGGTCGCTGATTCATAGGGTCACCATACGTTGTAATCGACTTGAAGGCATGTAACAACAACAAATATTCCCCCGTGAATCCAGCAAGAAATAGTTAAAGAATTTCAAATATGTAATTGTTATACCAACTTCAGATATTTAGCAGCAAAAATCCCCTGAAACCTTAGTATACTTCATAAAATTAAGGTTTGGTATGGAAGGGCATTAGTCAGGATATAATTAGATGGGGAAAAGCCTGTATGTCCATTATAGATAGGTTAACAGCAGTAAAGATTATAATATTACCTAGAGTTTATTTTTATTTAGAACAATTCCAATTTTAGTTTCTTGGGTGCAATAAATATAATGGCAGAGACAGATTAATAAATTTATATTAGCAACATCTAAAGTTTGGATACGTAAGTAACTATTATACTGAGCAGTTAATCAGATTGGGGAATATCAGATTTTCTGTTCTATTTTGAAGCATGTCAACTTACAAATATAATTTCGTTTGCTAAAGAAGATCCCTTGGACCAATGGGTGAAATTGGAAAGGATAGTTATTGACAGGACTCAGATTCACAATTGCCTATATTCATTAATAGGCAAAAAACCTTGCGGTTTAAGAACGTACCTATAGCCCACAGATATTTCTATCTCGAAAATTGAAACGGGCACACAAGGACAAAGCCTATTGCCAATAAAATCAATGATTATCAAACAGTTTATTAAACTTTTATTGAGACATGGCATGATGGTGCAATTTTAGTCAAAGGCAGGCATCCTGCTCAAAGTTTCTTTGAAATTTAAACTACAGCTGCTCACACTGCCAAAGAGGTGGCATATATTCTTAGGGAAGGTGATTGAGAGGGTTGTGGTGCAGCAATTGCAGGTAGTCTTGGATGAAACAGATTATCTTGACCCATCCCAGTCTGGGTTCAGGCCTGATTATGGGACTGAATCGGCCTTGGTCGCCCTGATGGATGACCTTTATCGGGAGAAGGACAGGGGGAATGCAACCCTGTTATTCTTACTTGATCTCTCAGCGGCTTTTGATACCATTGACCATGGTATTCTTGTGGGCCGACTTGATGAGCTGGGTATTGGGGGCACTGTTTTACAGTGGTTCCGATCCTATCTGTAGGGTTGGTCTCAGAGAATACCATTGGGTGACTGCCTTTCGGCCCTCTGGCAGCTGTGCTGTGGGGTGCCGCAGGGTACCATCTTGTCCCCCATGCTGTTTAACATCTGTATGAAGCCCTTGGGAGCACTCATCAGGAGCTTTGGGATGAGGTGTCAGCAGTATGCTGATGATACCCAGCTCTATTTCTCTGTAACATCTGAATCGGAAGAGGCCGTGCAAGCCCTGGACCGCTGCCTGGACTCGGTGGTGGGCTGGATGAGGGCCAATAAACTGAGTCTGAATCCTAGCAAGACGGAGGCGCTGTGGGTTGGTGGATCCCGAGTTGGGATAATTGGTCAGTTGCCTGCTTTGAGCGGGATCGTACTCCCTCTGAAAGAGCAGGTCCGTAGCCTGGGGGTGCTCCTGGATCCATCTTTGTTGCTAGAGGCCCAGGTGACCTCAGTGGCTAGGAGTGCCTTTTACCAGCTTCGGCTGGTGAGACACCTGTGGCCATTTCTGGACCAGGATAGCCTGACCACTGTTGTCCATGCACTGGTAACCTCCAGGCTGGATTACTGTAATGCGCTCTATGTGGGTCTGCCCTTGAGGTTGGTCCGGAAGCTGCAGCTGGTGCAAAATGCGGCGGCTAGACTGCTCACTGGGGCAGGGTATCACCAACATGTCACCCTGCTGCTGAAAGAATTGTACTGGCTGCCTGTTTGCTACCGGGCCAAGTTCAAGGTTCTAGTTTTGTTTTTTTTTTACAATAATTTTTATTCAAATTTTCATAAAACATAGAAAACAAAATCATAAAACATTCAAAGACAAAAAACAAAACAAAACAAAAATGATTAAACAAAAAAAAATAAAATGTTGACTTCCCATTTGTCACATATCAAATCAGTTATAGGTCTACAATATATAACAATCCTGTCTCTTAAATCATATTATAAAATCACTTTCCTCCAGTAGTTATCTTAATTAATCATCAAATCTCATAAACATTACTTTATTCTTTCCACAAAAAGTCAAAGAGAGGTTTCAATTCTTTAAGAAATATATCTATCAATTTTTCTCCAAATAAACATGTCAATTAATCCATCTCGTTAATAATTATAATAATCTTATTGTCATAACCATAGTCCAAATAAACATTTCGATTAATCCATCTCATCAGAATCTGTTAGGTCCAATAATTTCAATAGCCATTATTCCATTATCCCTATTAGTTCCATCTTCCATCTTCAATAGTCCTGTTAAGTCCAGTAATTTCAGTGTCCAATCTTCCATTATCAGTATTCCATAATAATCTTGCTGTTGTAGCCATAGTCATATAATAAGAGTCTGATGGGAATTTCCTCTATCCCAAATATTTTCTTGCCATCCATTCTGAATAAGTTGCTGAAATACTGTTGTAAAGTCATATCTGTGTTCTTCTTTTTTACAAAATGCACTGGCTCATCTCTTAAGAGTTTTTCCATTGTCACATGGCTGCAGTTAATTCCATAGATTTTCTCTATATCAAGCTCCATCACATCATTCCAGTCCAGAAGATTATCCAAGCCATTGATAACTTTATCTCTAATATCTTCATTAATTTCTTCAGAGATAACGTTAAATTCCAAACAGTAGATTTTATTTCTAAAATCCATAAACTCCAGATCTTTTTCCAATTCCACATTTGTTCCAATCTCCAGGGCTTGTATCTTCCCTTTATTTTTTCTTTTCTCATCTCTGATCTCATTCTCCTCTCTCACAGGATCCCCTATTTCTTTAAGCTCCTGCGTCATTTTGCTCAGTTCAATTTTCAGCTCCTTACTACCCTGTCGCAGGGTTTGTTTCGTTATCTCAATCTCATCCATTATTTTCTGAAACATAATTACTTCCAGATTCTCAGCCACTTTCTTGATTGCCATTTTTAAAACCACGAAAACAAAGCAAAACAAAAATAAAGAAGAACCACTTCTTATTTCAGCAACAATTGGGTTAATATTCCAGGCTTGATGACATCACAGTATAAACAGAGCAACCTGCCTTATCTCTCTATGCTCAAGAATGCAAAACAAATTTAGTTCCCAGCATCAAAACAGTTAGTGGCGTCGTGAAGAAGCAGATTCGTCAAAATAAAATAGACCAAAAAGAGAATAGTCCCAGACAATATAATATTCCTCGGAATAGAAATCAGGAATAGAAATCCCTCTTCTGTTTATTATCTTTAGAATGCACTTCCAGGACAGCTTTTTGCGACAGAAACAGAGATAAGCTGTTAATTTCGTGAATAACAGAGAAGAGCTATATCTCACCCAGAAGTTGTCCAAAGCCGATCAATCTGACAAATCTCCTTTTGCTGCAACAATTTAAACCAAGTAAAAAAAATAATAGAAAGAAGGGTGCTTGCCTGTTAGTCCGTTCTCTCTTTAAAGAAAAGATAAACGTATCGCTTAAGCAGATAGAGCTTGTTAGGAAGTCCGTCCGGCATTGTTGGCTGGACCTTATCTCATAAATTAATGAAATCCAGTCCTCCCAACAAAAACAGGCTTTTGAGGTTGATCTCTACGTTTCTCCCTGCCTGGGAGAAATTTCATCAGTCAAAAAAAAAATGTTCTGACTGATTTATATCTGAATAAGCTTCTTTTGAGGCGGGAGCCCGTCCCAAAAGCAGGCACAAGCGAAGTCACCCTTCCCGGAAGTCCCAAGGTTCTAGTTTTGGTGTACAAAGCCCTATACAGCTCAGGACCAGGATACCTGAAAGACTGTCTTATCCCTTATGTACCCAGTCGATCACTGCGCTCTGCAGGTGAGGGCCTCCTGCAGATTCCATCTTATCAGGAGGTTCGTTCTGCAGAATATAGGAAACGGACCTTTAGTGTGGCAGCACCTACCCTGTGGAATTCCCACCCTGTGGAATTCCCTCCCTTTGAATATTAGGCAAGCACCATCTCTGCTATATTTTCGGCGCCTTTTGAAGACTTTCCTCTTTCAACAAGCCTTTTAGGTTGAGACCTATCCCAGTCTGCGTCTGTGTTAGAATTGCTTAATTGTTTTTTAATAATGCTTTTAACCCTTTTTTAAAGTTGGTTTTCTTTAATGTTTTAATGCTGTTTTGTCTTAATGTATTTTAAGATCTGTTTTTATGATTTTTAAAGTGTTTTTAGCGCTTTGTGTGCTGCCCTGGGCTCCTGCTGGGAGGAAGGGCGGGATACAAATTAAATAATAAATAAATGAATAAAATATATTAAACCATAAATCTGAAGCTGCTTTTAGCTCAAGGGCTGCATTCCCTTGTAGTTAACCCAGGGGCTATATGCCAGTAGTGAGCGGAGCCAAAGTCACAAACACACCCTTTTCATACTTAGGAGCCAGCTGGCCCAGTGTGGTGGAGTTGCATACTTTCATAACCTTACAGCATGGGCATGACTGCCACTCACCAGGAGGGGCTATGTGGGTGCACCAGCAGGAGCACTGGATTCTACTGGTAGACCCACACAGCTCCAACCTTACTGTCACCATAACCCTCCTCTCCTGGTAAGTGGCAGCAATGCTGCTGCTTAGAGGCTATTGCTGTGGCTCCAACCCAATGGGCAAGCCCCTCCTGCTCACACTCATGTTCAGCTAATTGATAGGCCCGTCAATGTTTGATCCCTACTGGTTGACTTAGGTCTACACATACTATGAGCCAGTATCTCTCTTAGGCTCTTCTATCTTCTATATGCAAATAAGGAGCCGTTTTACATATAGAAGATAGAGGAACCTAAGAGATATACTGGTTCATAGTATGTGTAGACCTAGGTCAACCAGTAGGGATCAAATATTGATTGGTACAGCAGTAAGAGGTAATTTTCCCTGTGGGAATTGCAGTGTTTGTGAGAATTGTAATAAAGGGGAATTATTTGTGAACCCAATTAATCATATTTTTTATTACAGCTGGTTGATAGGAACAGCTGAGAAGTGGGGGGGAAGAGTTGGCAAAGGTGACACAGGGTTGAGGAGAGTGCACAGGGCATAGGAGGAGAGGCTGGCAGGGCAGATTGGGTCAGAGGTTCCCTGCTCTGGCTTTACACTGAAATGTGGCTTGCCTGTTTAGCTGTTCAAGCAACTGCAGTGGGAGCTAGTGTGGTTTTCCTTTATACATCCATGTAGTTTTGGCAGATCATAGTCAAAAGTGTGCTAATTTATACTGGTTTTGTGAAAGATGGGAAATGCAAAAACACTGAAAACCACATCAAGCACAATACGTAAATGACTATGAAATTCTATATGCTCAGACCAAGACTGGAACTGTAAATGTAGCAGATCATGGAATGACTCCTCCCTCTCAACATCCTTTGTCTTCCCAGGTTAGTTCTTCTGACTTCTTAGACTTATGACTGCCCTGCAGATCACCCTTTTTCTATGTGTTGCTCATTTATGTTTTTTATATCACATGTGTTTATGGTAAACTTTCTTATCACTGCTTCAATGGTAGAAGTATACAAGTGGGATCGGCTACATGTTGTAGTGTATCTTCATCTGCTAGCAGAAGTGTTCCTTTTCAGGATTCCTGCCAGCCAGCTATGACCTTCTGCAGGATACGGTAAGGAGTGCCCTCTAGATGATATTGAACTCCAGCTCCCATCGGCCTCAGCCAGCATGGCCAGTAGTCAGAGTATATGGGAGTTACAGGCCAACAACATTTAGAGGGCACACAAACACACACATACATGTTATTTACTTTTTAACCTGCTACTTTGTGCAAATCTAAGAGATCAAATATTCTGCATTTAAAAGATTTTTTTAAATGGCTTTTTAAACTTTGTTTTGTAAGACATTTGCTGGTTTCCAGAGCTGTGTGGAAGCACTAATTGAGGGGAGGATGAAATAACACACAGTGTGAATGCGTCCCATCAAGCACCACCCCCTCATGTGGATTGGCAACAACTATACAGATTTTGAAGGCATTAAATTGAAAGTGCTTGTGTCTGTGGACCATGGTGTGCAAACGCACACACAGTAACCCATATTCGTATTAACACCCTAGGGTGGACACTGCCTACATTGGCTACCCCTGCTATAGGGAGCTCAGACATGGTATTCTACCACCACCCCTTTTCCATTTTCCTTTTCTGACTGATGCTCTACATCCTATAGCTGCTGCACATGGTCAGTCCTAATTGGGCTGTTTTGGGGAGGCTTTTTCCTTAAAGATATTTCATACTTCATCACTTCCTCTTGTTTCCCAGTGGCCCTGTTTTGGCACTCATCACCTGAGTGTGCTATCCCTGCTCTTTCCCAACATAAATGGGGATCATTGCAGGACCACCCAGGACAAGCCTATGGTAGCAGTACAAAAATATTGACGGGAAAAGGTTGACCAAGGCTGTGAGCACACTAGCCACTTATAGCAAAGTGTTTTAGCCACACCTGGAGGGGGAACAGGTTGATCTGCCGATCAGTTGCGAGATCTCTTTTAAGTGAATTGTGGGGGGGGGGGCGCACTCAAGCTGATCCTGTCAGTAAAAAGGGACCGGGTTTCACTAGAGTTGTGCACCTCCATTTTCAGAAAAGAGAGGTGGAGATGCACTAAAACTGGCAGAACAGTGAGTGTTTCTCTACCCCAAGAAAAGGCAACGTACCCCTATGGAACAAGCACTGCTTCATGTGTGCAATTTAAGAAGGGAGAATATACAAAATGGGGACATTCAAAAAGGCTTTTGTTCGCCATGACAATTTACTAGTGCTGTGAGTGGTAGTCTGTCAGTGGTGAGTAATTTTACAAGGAAGCATTTGTTTATACACCCTCTCCTTAGTGCAGCAAGAAGTGATGCTTTCATGGTCCAAAACATGTTACCTGTTTGTCAGCATCCTGCACTTCTATTTGCCACAAAAGTAGAGACTTAAGAAAACAGGACTATACCAAGAGGATATTGTCTAATAAATTAGATACCTTCAGTGACTACTATATATTTAAAGAGAAAGAGAGAGGTTTTAACTGGTCACATTCTTCAGGTTATCAGTTGCAGCAAAAATATCTGTCTATTTAATTTTTTCCTCCATACCAATATATATGTTGTTGTCGATGATATGATATACCTGCCAACTAAAGTTTCTTTATTAAAGCATTTTTAAACCACTTTTGGGACACATTGCCGTCACAAGGTGGCATACAAGAAATTTCACAGGTTAAAACCTCTCTTTCTCTCTCTCTCACATAACGTTTGATAAATTTATTTTTCACAGTGACTATTTTTTCTTTTTCCTTTAGCCACAATGTGCTGCTTGTAAAGAAGGAGGGTCACTGGTGTGCTGCTGTTCATGCTCTCGATTCTTTCATTGTTTTTGCCATGTTCCACAGGAATCTGCTGGGAAAAGGTAGTCCCCCACCCTTCATCCCAGAATTCTAGAGTAAGGTGAACTATGAAATAGCCAGGAAAGGCTTGCGTAGACACTGTCAGTATTTTTGCAGCTAAGGCAGCTGCTACACTTGTCAAATAGAACAAAGTTTCACAACATTATTGTAGGTCATGATTCAGATTAAAACTGGACCTATGTGAAGCCCAACAATAACTTGCTAAACTCTAGGTATCTCAGCTGTGAACTTTTGAATTAATATTGACAGTAGCATACTTTGTATTGTAAACCAATCTTAGTAGTATTCTCATTATACAGCCACAAGAGTGGCTGTATACTATAGCCAGTGTGGATTTTTCGCATTCCGCAATGTTAAATTGAAGATAGCCCCCATGCCATTCTGATGCTTCCCATAAGCTCATTTCAAAACAAAACCTTACAAAACCTATAGTCCTAAACTCAGAAACATTTGCTTAACAACCCTCTAAATTTCCATAGCGATACACAAAACAGTCAGAGAGAATCGAGAGTTCAAAGTGTAAAAAGAGAGAAAAAAACCCAGACCCCTTGTGGACTTGTTTCTGTCAGAGTTCTCATAATTTGTTGAAATTAATTAAAAATCAGCCATATTCACAGAGTACCCATAATCCTATTACTAACCTTACCCTGTACTCTGACCTTCATCTTCTGCAGTTTAAACGTTTTTTAAAAAGCCTGGCTGATTTTTAATTAATTTAAGAAATTTTGCATTAAACTCGATGATAATGTCAGGCGTGCTCAGTAGGAACCAACTGTCAGTGTTCTAAAAGCCACACTCACAGCTGCTGGGCTTGCCTAATCAGGGGGCCACACCAGACTTTTATTTCACTAACTACACTTACCAGGATTCTTTGGGGGAGCTATGACTGTCTAAAGTGAAATAAAGACCTAGTGTGGATGTGGCCAGAGACAGGTTTGGTTTAAATTTGGCTGGGAGGCTATGTGCGCCTGCTGTAGAATAAAAAGGTGGGGGAAATGCTGAAAAGCAATGATACTGTTCACAACGTTTTCCTTTTGGAAAGGAAAGGGGCTTCCTCTCTGCCCAGTGCCCACCCACCCAATCTCTTGCCCCTTCCTGTCCCTCCCCCAGGTCGGTTTTACCTATCCTAAACATAATTACACAGAAATAAATCCCACTGCACTCAAAAAGTATGCAAATGATCAAACCCACCCTCCCTTCTCCTCCTCCCTCCCTCCTGCCCCTTCCCTCCCCCTCCTCTTCCAATCTCCTCCTTCCCCCTCCACCTCCTCCTCCCCATGGTCAGTTTTACCTATCTTAAGCATGATTGCATGGGAGTAAATCCCATTGAACTCCATAAACATGCAAATTATCAAACCTGCCCTCACCTCCTCCTTCCTCCCATCACCTCCCTTTTGCCCCTTCCCTCCCCCTTCCTTTGCCCGTCCCCTTCTAATCCCCTCCTTCCGCTCCCCTCTCCCCTCCCTTTCTCCTTCCCTCTCCTCTCCCCTCCCCCTTCTCCTCCCCCATGGTCACTTTTATCTATCCTAACCATGACTGCATGGGAGTAAATCCCATTGACCACAATAAGCATGCAAATGATCAGATCTGCATTTTCTCTCCTACCCCTCTCCCTTCCTCCTCCCCTCCCCAGTCTAGCCCTCCCCCCCGGTTAGTTTTACCTATCCTAAGCATTATTGCATGAGAGTAATTCCCACTGAACTCAATAAACATGCAAATGATCAAACCTACCCTTCTTCTCCCCTCCCCCTACTACCTGCTCCCCTCCACCTCCTCCCCTCTGCCCTTCCTCCCATCCCCTGTGGTCAGTTTCACCTATCCTAAGCATGGTTGCAGGGGAGTAAATCCCACTGAAGTCAATAAGCATGCAAATGATCAATCCATTCTCAGCAAACTTGTACAGGATCCCATTTCTTACCTCTGGGATTAAAAAGCAGAGAAATTCACTAATAGGCAAAAAAACATTGTGGTTTAAGAACATACCTATAACCCATAGATATTTCTATCAAATTTTAAAAAGCAAGGAGATTGGGCAGCTATAGTGAATGCACCAGGGGAGCAGGAGACCTGACCTCCTCTCTGAGATATTGTACTGCCCTGCAAATTTGTCAAAATGCAAACACAATTTGGGTTGGTCTTTCACAGTCCAATCTACTTCCTGTGTAGCTTGGAAAAATTTGGTAACATGTACCCCTGAGCATATGGTGAGTGGTGGCAACATCTGCTATCAGTGCAAGTAATAGAAAGAAGACATGTACTGTGCTGATCTTGTTTTAGCAGGGAAGAAGCAACAATATTAAGATACAGTTGATATAGTTCAGATAGTCACTTTAAATATGTTTGATTTACTTTACAATTTTAGTGAAGTTTCCTATAGTAAATCATTTTCTTTTGTTTTTGTTTCTGTGAATACGTGAAGCACAACAACGCTTTGCAAAATATACACTAAAAAGCTTCAAAAACAATTGTGGAATAATAGCACTGACTCTTCTGCAGAATAGTCTCCAGTGGACATTAGGAGTGAAATATATTCTAGCAAATTTCTAGGTGTGCTCTATATTTTAATTGACCATGCCCATCTTTCCTTAAATGAAGTGGTTTAAACATAGCAGGCTGAAAACATGCATATTGGACAGGCCAAGTTTGTTTTTTCCAACAGCTAGAGTCATTGTTCAAGTAGCAACAAATTGTAATCAGTCTGATTTTACATCAAACTTCAGTTTCAGATTCAACTGTTAATGCACCCAAAATAGAAATAGAACATTACCTCCAATTTGAAACACAAAAAGCTATCTTCACCATCATATGACATTGACCAATAAAAAGGCTTTGAAATTAATAAAAATAAATTTGACAGTTTTCTAGGATGAATAATGAGGGGAATATCTTCTAGATAGATTCTCTGTAGAAACAATAATAACACAGGAAAGAAGCAAAGTAAGAAGTGTCAAAGATCCATCCCCTTGGGGTTCCTTACCCTCAGTACTCCAAGGGGGTTCTTTGCTTCTGAGAACAGTCCCCACCCCACTGGGTTCCCGCTTCTCAGGCACACTCCTCCCTTTCCACGGAAGTAACTATCCCTGGTATTCACTGCCACCACCCTTCTTTCTAAATTCTTCCCCTGAGTGAAGGGACCTCAGAGAACTATGTGATTTTAGAGGGATTTACCCTCACTAATCAATCTGTAGTGTTCAGCCTTCCAGCACTAGATTAGAATCCTTCATTCCAAGCCAATACACACCTTTTATACAAAGATTGTTTATTTAAGAGCAGATACGTTGGTATATACAGAAGGAGAAATAGTAGTTTGATTCCTTAAAGCTAATCACCCTCAGGCGGGTTACACACGGTCACTGGCATAACAAAAGGAGAGATGTTCAATACAGACACAAAACAAAAGAAAGACTTATCCTAACTGAGATCCTATACTTACATCCAGGTAGCTCTATTCTTTCGTGGAGCAGCCGGGTTCCCTAACGGCTGTCCCTGTTGCACGTCAGCGAGTCGAGGTAGATGGAACAAGAGGGAACTCTGTTTTGAAAGAACCCTCTTCATATTTATGGGTTTCTTTTCCTCAACAAGGAGGGGGGTCAGTAAATAGCCATATCCCGCCCCTGCTGGGGATCCCTTCCTTTGAAGTCTTTGAAGATTGAGAAAGCTAGACAGAATCATCCACAACATCCCCTCTTCCTGACTTTTAATCCCAGGAAGCTGATAAGGGGCAACACCTAAGAATCAATTGCATTTCCTTGCAAGGTTGTAAATTGCCTGTCTGACACTGAGCTTCGGATCTTCCCCAGTAGGGAATCTTAAGGAGGCCACAGGCTCCCAGAATTCTCTCTGGTTGCCTCACTTCAGCTTGACCCAAGTTAGCTATCCTTGACAAGAAGAACAGCAACAAACATACAAAAATGTAATTCTCCATCTTTGGAGATGGCAGGTGTTGCCACCGCTCCCCATATGCTCAGAGGCACAGGTTAACAAATTCTTCCAAGCTACACAGGAAGTGGATTGAACCGTGAAAGACCAATCCAAATTGTGTTTGCCTTTAGACAAATTTGATGGGCAGTTCAATATCTCAGAGAGGAGGTCAGGTCTCCTGCTCCCCTGGTGCATTCACTATAGCTGCCCAATTTCCTTGCTTTTTAAAGTTTGATAGAAATATATTTTGGCTATAGGTACGTTCTTAATCCGCAAGGTTTTTTGCATCTTAGTGAATATTAAGTAAAGGTGCACATCTATGTAAGCAAAACTGCACTGATTAAAAAAACCTTGTAAAAGTATTTCATCTCCGCTGTTAAATGAATATTAGTCCTGTTCTGTATTGAAGCTATACTAAACTATAATGGTAGCTTTCAATGATATGTTGTAGCCAAGTGAGTAGCACTACTTTTTTTTTGTAGAATATCTAGTTCATGGTAGTGCTTAATATAAATGAATATTATAATTAGTCCTCTTCTTATAGTTAATTCGGGCGCTTACTTAGATCTAATGGAGGATTTAATATTCCAAGTTGCTTCCTGTAAGGAGTTTCAAAATAAGGAAGTCTAGGTTATATAGCAACCCTACCACTGTGCTATTAACAATAACAACTTCCAGTAGTCTCTGCAAATTGCATGCAACAGTATTATCGCACTTTGTACTGCATTTTAGAAAGAAGTGGAAATGCACCCTTTGCAAATTGGAAATGCACTGTGCAGCATATTCCCTTTCCGATGACCAGGTTTTAAAATTGAAAATAATTGGCAAGAATACTCTGGTGAGTTACATCCAACTTTTTCTATTTCAGTTTAATGATTGGCAAAGTAGTGAAATTAGAAGTGTATCATTAATTGCTTAAAAATGCTGGATGATGAAAACCTTGCCTCCTTTTAATTACGCCAGCCACTTCTGGCTGCCAGTGAGCTATTGGACCCAATTCCAGGTGTTAGTACTAGCATACAAAGCCCTATATAAACTGCTGTTTCTCTGTTTTTGGAGGACAGAGGAAGTTGCATGTCGCTGGCTACTGTTTTGTGCAGAGATTGCCAACTTTTTTGGACCAAAGGACACATTTCAAATTTTAAGAGAGTGCTGGGGGCATCAATCACAAAATGGCTGCCATGGGGGTGTGGCATAACACAAAATTAGAGAGTAGTCAAGGTGAAGCTTCTCCCATAATTGTATTTCAATATGAGAAAAGGCTTGACCTGTTGAATTTCTGCTTGCCATACAGCTAAAGGCATAAGAACCCTGTTTTTCCCCAATGCCAACCCAGAACAAAAGCCTAGGCTGCCACCCTGTACGCACATACCTGCAAGTAAGCCCCATCAAACACAGAGACTTACTTCTGAGTAGACATTTATATCATTGTACTGAAGATAAACTATACAGTAAATACTTCATGAGTGCCTGGTCTTTAGCTCCTGCAAAGCAGAACACATGTCGAAGCCTTTAAATTGCTTGGAAGGGTCCCTGCACATTTTGCTGCAAAACTTTCTTTCTAGGAGGGCTAGAGACTTACTTCTGTATTAAAATGAAAGCTCAGATTCGTACCACTGAAGGGCTTTGTGGGTGTCATGCACCCACAGGTGACAGGTTGGCAAGCAGCCCCTGGTTTGGGGCATCTTAGGAGTCAAGAAGGACCGCTGTTATTTTCTTGGGGATGGCCTATAACTGGCTATTGCTGGGAATTGTGGCAGGAGGGAGGATGAAATGCCTATAGCTGGCCTCTACTGGGAATCTGCTGTGAGTATTTGTGACCTACAAGACTGTTCTAATCATATTGAACCTTAAAGGGAAAAGTTATGCAGAACTCGAAAGCTTGTCACTGTCATGATCCTGGAGCGAGATTCCTCATCTTCAGGGGATGAGGGTGAGGACTCTGCAGCAGAAGAGGAAGGACACGTGACCAGCCCCAAAAGCACATCCATCATTGGTGCCTTGGATGTAGCATTGCCATCCTCAGATTTGGAGGACTCCAGGGCAGAAGGCCCAGTCAAACCAGTCTGTTGCAGTAGGGGACTACTGGAGAGGGCTGGGTCCCCTTAATTAAAGCAGCATATTACAATGCTGGTGGTGCTAGCAATTAGGATGCAACTGCTACTATATGGGGCTCAGTCTCAGTTGATTTCTAGCTGAAGCAACATTAGAGCTTGGCTTTCCCCAGTGTTAGTGCTTGCTTCACAACGGTCGCTATTGGCACTAATAAAGGTATTGCCCTACAGGGGAGTTTGGGGTTTGTTTTTTTCGTATTGACTAACATGGCTACCTTTGCTTATTAAAGTTATTATTCCTGCTTAAGCTTGATTATTGATTACAGTTTTTTAATTCGGTTGCATTCTTAAGTAAAGTTTCTGAAGGTAACATTACCAAGGAAACAGTGATAATCTCTTTTTGGTGAATATATATATTGTATATATATAATTAAGGACACTTCTTTGAATGCAAGTTTCATTCAAATAACTGGGATTTGTTTCCAAGTAAATATAATAAAGCTATGTCTATTGGCATGGGCTCTCTATTTTATTTGAGGCCTCTTAAACATTGATTTCTTCTATTTTATAGAAATGTGCGTTCCTGCTTTTGAAGATCTGGTGTGAGCCTAAAAGTTTTCATTTTGCTGACAAACCAACTACAGTAAGTTGCACTTCCAAGGAAGCCCTTTAGTGAACTGAAAACTTACTTTGTGGGGAGGCCTCAAGATATTACTTGGGGAGCAGGAGTTCTCCTTTGCTGGAGTTCTTCTAGCAGAAACTGGACAGCCATCTGTTGGTTGGGCGTGTTCCAGCAGTGGATATCCTGCATCAAGTGGAGGGATGAACTAGATGCCCTCTAAGACCCCCTTGAACTCTGTTGTTATGCTATCTGCCTTTATTTAAAACATTTATTTTCATTTCTAAGTAGTGTACATAAAAAGCCATACATAAAATAAACTATAGAATAAAATAATTGTAACGCTCAAACACTATCTTCAAATGCCTGCTGGAACAAGAAGGTTTAATCATGTGCCTAACGTTCAATAAGGAGGTGCTTGTCTGGGAGGGCCTTCCACAGGCTTGAACCCACTAGTCAGCTTCTAGTCATTACGAGCTGTGAATTTGAGCCCTGGGGGATCGCCAACAGAGACACCCCGCAAAATTTCACTGATCAGACTGGAGTGTAAGGGATTAGGTAGTCCTCAAGATATCCCGGAGCCAAGTTATTAAAGGCCTTGTAAATTAATATAGAACCTTGAACCTGGCCTGGAAACATATGAGCAGCCAATGCCAGCTTTTAAGCACTAGAGTTAGGTGCTGAAAGCATTTTGCACCAGAGTTGTGTGCTGAAGGCATTTTGCTGGAGTTTCTGGACCAGGCACAAGGGTCGCCCCACATAGAGCACATTGCAGTAATCAAGTCTTCAGGTTACCAATGCATGAATCATTGCAGCCAGACTATTCCTGTTCAAGAATGGCCGTAGTTGGCACAGCAGCCATAGGCACTCCTAGCCACCCAGACTACCTGAGCCTCAAGTGACAAAGATGGATCCAGGAGCAGTCCCAAACTACAGACTTGTGTATAAGCTGCCATGAGAAACTGAACTGGGTAGTTTAGAGGAACAACAGAAATATTTCAACCAGTTCAATTGCTGTAGATGTTTTGAAGAGAAATGGTAAAATGTAAAAATCAAGCAACAAGCTTCATACATATCAAAGTGAACATTTCAATATTTTTTCCATTCAGGGTCAGAAAATTGCAGAAGATGGAAGAGAACTGCAAAATGAATTTGAGAAGAGCTTTGACGAAGTGTTTCTATTTTGTAACTAATCGCTTAAGTTCATCTGTCTTCAGACATGTGAGCCACTTTCTCAGCTAACCAGCTTTTTGTGCGTTATTTAAAAATTGGAGAAAAATTAAGTAGATTTCTCTACTTCTCTGTGTGCCTGGAATTAAAGATGCTATACTGGCAGGCACATGGGAAAGAGCCTTTCCAGCCATAGCCCCCAAACTTTAGAACACCCTACCCCAAAAAGCCCACTCTGCTCCCTCCCTGATGGTGTTCCGGAGATGTTTGAAAACCGTTTTGTTCTGGAGAGCCTTTGCGGGTGGGGCTGAAGATAGAGCCTGAAACTAATTTTATACCCTCTTTTAGTTTTACCTCTTTAGTCCCCTTTTCATATTACTCCCCTAGATTTCTTAATTGTGTTTTAGGTATTTTTATTTATTTTAATGTTTTTTACTGTGTATGATTTTATTGTAAGCCGCCCAGAGTGCCCTACTGTAGGGGAAAAGGGCAGAATAGAAATATTTTAAATAAATAAAATATACATCAAACTTTACACAAGTTTCTTAAAAGAAATGTCCTTTATATATCTATAAATAAATCATTTTTATTATTTGGGATAGCAGAATGCTATCTGGATTCTTTAGGAATTAGAATTTGAATTGCCACAGGGGTTTTAGATGGGTTTGCAGGGATTACTGGGAAAATTTCTTCTGTTCTCAGATCGTAGGGCCAAACAAAGAGAGATTTGTATCAGTGATGGGATGGTTTCCACAGTTTCTCTGACTTAATCCTGTCATTCTCTCCCCCCTTCTCCCACTCCCATTAGCAATGGACAGAGGGAAAAGGAGCAGGCATTTGTATCATACTTATTTCTCCCCCCCCCTCCACCTAGTAGCACCTTTTCAGATGAAGTACAGTTTAAATCAGGGAAAAGACAGTGGGAGGCTTAATCCCCCCCCCCTCTTGCAGCAGCTATAATCCAAATTTGCTCCCACGGCCGGTTTTAGCCAAATAAAAATTTCAGGATATCAGATGTTGGCTCTGGCTGGCACATCACATTAAGTTTGGCCCTTAGTCTTTTATTAGCTTGCTAAAGTGTGGCAAGTTTACTGAGAAAATTGTGGCTGGACTGAATTTTGTTGAGGTTCTGTTTGGGGAAAAAAACAGATATTACTGTGTTTCTGATTCTTCCTTCTGCCGTTGGATTCCCTTGATTTACAACGGACTCCTACTGGGAGGAAGGGTGGGATATAAATATAAATAAATAAATGAAGGTTATTTAACCAGTGCAGTGTGGAGAGCATATGAGCCCAAGGCATGCTCTCATGTTCCACCTTCCACCTTTTATTATGTATTCTCCAGTATATGCATGAACTCATTGTTTGTATCAAGCTTAAACTTCTGGGTTTCTTCTACAGATCACTTAGCACACATAAGGTACTTTTTATGACCCTGAGAGTGTGTAGAAGAACTGCTGTTGTGACAAAAACACACAGAAAAAACAAAAAGTCTTGTGGCATTTTAAAGGTTGACACATTTCTGGTGACAGGAGCAGACACAAAGGACAGAAGAGAATGGAAGAGAGCCCAGACCAGACCATAATTTGAGTTAGGGTTCTTTAGGGCAGTAAAGCAGGGATCTCATAAATCCTGTGGAGCATTCCTGGAGTGATCAAGAAGAAGAGAGGGGCCTATTGGCTTGCAACAAAAAGGTGCCGAAACAGAATGCTTCAGCACTTTTGACAGGAACAGCTCCTCTCCCTTAGCTCCAGTTACAACCGAGGGAATGCTGGCTGACCAGGAGCCAACCCCTTCTCCTCCGCTCGACCTCCCACTTCGCCCGAACTGCCACCAGCATGCACACCACCTCTAGAGGAGGAGGATCTCAATGAGGTGCCATCGCCTTGGATGAGCAGACAGCTGCGCTGGTAGGCTCAGATGGCCCCACTTTTCCAACTAGGAGGAGTGCTTGCTTGCTCATGCACTTCCATTCTGTGACACCTTACTCACGCAAGCAAAAAGAGCCTACCCTGAACCTCCTTAAGGGCTTTAGGGTGTGTGTCTAAATGTTGTGACAATGTCTTAACTTTGAGTGTCATGCCTAGTTATGCTGTGTAGAGATGGAGAATCCTGTATAACCTGTAATTTGATCCATGAAATGCTTTGGACATGAAATTCAACATTAAACATAACACAGAAAAATATGCTAGCGAGTCTGAGTCTGAATCCAACAGGGTTGGCCAGGACAAGGGGTAACGGGGAACAAGTGGCCCTCCAGATGTCGTTGGATTCTAACTCCCATTAGCCCCAACTAGCATGACTAATAGTCAGGGATGATGGAAGCTGGGGTGCAACAGCTGGAGGAGCACAGGTTCCCAATCCCTGATGTAAAGCACTGGGGTCTATCTGAACATGTACATATGCATTTCCCAAGGGAAGCCCAAAGTAACTTCAGAGCAATTCAACATAAATTATTATTTTTATTACTATTCTGCTTATATACCAAAATCACTTCTAAGAGGTTTACAGCATAAGATCAATTATGAAATACATACACAATTAAAATACCCAAGTGCAATTCAATCAGAACGTTAAAATATCCTTAATTAAAATATACAATGAAACAAGCCAGTTAAAAATATGACAATGAAAACAAGCAATCAAACCAGTTAATAAAACTGAAAGTTCAAGTGCAGAGGAACACTTGCCTAAACAGGTATGCCTTCAGGAGCCAGCGGAATACCAATACGGATGGAACTTCTTATATTTCAATAGGGGGAAACATTCCACAACACTGGTACCACCTGTGAAAAAGCCTGCCTCAGTGTCACTACAGCACAAGCCAATAATCACCAGGTCATGGCAAAACTAACCAGGTTCCATTTGCTGAATGCAATGCCTTTACCAGGCAATTGGAGTGGAAGACAGTTTTTGAGGTAACCTGGTCCAGAGTTATTTAGGGTTTTGTGTTAATAGCAGAACCTTAAATCTGGCTTGATGGCTAATAGACAGGCAGTGCAAATCCCTCAGCACTGACATATGCCCAATACGGACCAACACTCATTACCCAGGCTATGTTCTGCATCAGCTGCACCCTCTAGGCCAGTGGCAAGGGAAGCCCCACACAGAGTACCTTAGGATAGTTCACATGTGAGGTTACCAGTGCATGTGTCGCAGTGGCCAAATTATACCTGTCCAACAAAGGGCACAATTGATATACCAGCCAAGGCTAGTGATCAGCACTCTTTGACATGGAGGCCACTTGGGCCTCCATGGACAGATGGTTCCAAGATCACCCTTAAACCGCACACCTGTTCCACCAGAGGGAATGCAACCCTGTCTAGAACAGACAGTGCTCTTGGAGGTCGCTGATTCAGAGGGTCACCATAAGTCGTAGTCGACTTGAAGGAACATAACAAACTAGAACACACAAAGACTTCCTGGTTCGTGGCGCTGGGAACCACTTACCCATAGTGTCAGTCCAATAACAAAGCATGGGCTATATCAAAATATTGTTATTGGGTTGAGATAGATTATTTCTATGAGTCCCCTTCCAGCCTCTGATTTGGAACCCTGCACCTGGAGGTCAGCTCTGCAGCTGAGAAATCTGCTCTGCCTGTCAGATGAGTCTCCTTTGTTAATCTAACAGAGTGGGCAGGTGGGCTAATGTGTCTGTCAGGTGCCCGTTAACTGGTGAATGGGCCAGGAGATCCTATTGTTATTGAAACTCTTCAGGAGAGCCCCGCCCCTGGGCCTAAGACAGGCTTGTGTTTTTAGTGAGTCTGAGGAAAAGCTGGGAACTGGAGACATGCAGAGAGGCCTGCTCCCCGCACGATGGCTTCAGGATGCCTCTTATAAGCCTGATGGAAAAGCAAGATCTATTGGACTGCTGATGCTTTGAACCCCTCCATTTTATGCTCAGACTGTGGACATGTGTAAATAAACCAGTCTTCATAAAGACACCACAGACTCTGCTGATGTTCTTTCCTAGGTAACCAAACCCTGGGCAAGCGCAGGGCCCCTGGAAGTCTTGCACTGCTCGAAGATTAGGGTGGCTCACAACAATATAAAGCATGAAGTCTAAATAAATGTCAAAACAGGCCCAAATGCAATCTATTTAACACAATAATTCATTCAACAAAATAGTCTCCTTTTGACCTTAGTGTCCCCACCCTATGTCCCCATACCTGGCCTCCTTTGCTGTAGTACAAAGCTCTGCAAGACGGCAGCATCCAGGGTGGCAAGACGTGTACCTCCCTGCAGAAGTCACCTTAAGAACATAAGAAGAGCCTGCTGGATCAGGCCAGTGGCCCATCTAGTCCAGCATCCTGTTCTCACAGTGGCCAACCAGGTGCCTGGGGGAAGCCCGCAAGCAGGACCCGAGTGCAAGAACACTCTCCCCTCCTGAGGCTTCCAGCAACTGGTTTTCAGAAGCATGCTGCCTCTGACTAGGGTGGCAGAGCACAAACATCACGGCTAGTAGCCATTGATAGCCCTGTCCTCCATGAATTTGTCTAATCTTTTAAAGCCATCCAAGCTGGTGGCCATTACTGCATCTTGTGGGAGCAAATTCCATAGTTTAACTATGCACTGAGTAAAGAAGTACTTCCTTTTGTCTGTCCTGAATCTTCCAACATTCAGCTTCTTTGAATGTCCACGAGTTCTAGTATTATGAGAGAGGGAGAAGAACTTTTCTCTATCCACTTTCTCAATGCCATGCATAATTTTATACACTTCTATCATGTCTCCTCTGACCCGCCTTTTCTCTAAACTAAAAAGCCCCAAATGCTGCAACCTTTCCTCGTAAGGGAGTCGCTCCATCCCCTTGATCATTCTGGTTGCTCTCTTCTGAACCTTTTCCAACTCTATAATATCCTTTTTGAGATAAGGCAACCAGAACTGTACACAGTATTCCAAATGCGGCCGCACCATAGATTTATTAACCTTGAAGCCAAATGTTAATGTCCAAAGGTGGGAATTCTCTAGCCTAGAGCGGTTCCTCTGTCAGCTCAGCTCTTTACTCTTCACCACCATGGCAGCAACAAGGAACCGGGATCTTCAAGTATTACAAAGACCTACTTGCTCATCAGCCCTTCCTGGTCACTGCACTCTAAGCCGGATGAATTCACTAGATCATTCATTCAGAGGTAACAGATTAAAATGCACCTCTTTCAAGCCAATTGGTCATGTCTCTGGACAGGTAGCTTCCCAAATAAGTACCTGGGCTTGGGTGAGACTAGCAAAGCAATTTCAGTTGCTGCCTTCAGGTGGTATCAATCCAGTCCAATTGCTCAACCATTATTGAGGCCCATCAGATGTCTTGTAAGATCTAGATGGAAAAAAATACTGATTTCAAAATGATTCCAGTTTCCAATATAAGAAATTAATTTTTGAGGCATCACATTCCCAAAACAGTCTAATGCTGTGGTGGGAAACTTTAGGCTTTGGAGCTTTTTTTCAGATGACACCCTTCATCGGCCCTGCTCCACATTCGCTTCAAGTGCTTTTACCAGGCTATATAGAACATGGTCTTAAACAGTGATAATTGCTTTTCTTTGCTCACTCACTCTCTGTGTGGAAAACTCTGACTTTTGCATGGCTGGAATGTCACCTACTGGAGAAAATTAAGAGTTTCGCCCACTTCTTGCCTCTAGCTGGCAAAAAGGTTTTGGCACCAGAAGATTGCCCAGGAGGGAATATGGCCCTCAGTCTAGAAAAGGTTCTGCACCCTTCCTCTAACACAGGAGCTGTTGGGGTACATTGGACCCCACAGTGCTATCTTAAATTCCTCATAGGGTATTGAGAACCCCAGGAGAAGAAATCATAAGATGTACATAAGTGAAATACTGGGTTCTAGATAAATAATGAGAGGGCCTCAATGTCCCCCCAATAGACTAATAGTTTTTTAATTAAAAAGAACATTATAGATACAAAATCAGTGCTGTAAATTTGCTCTTTGAGACTCTTAATTCCTATGTCAAGACAGAGCCAGCTTATGACAGAATTAATCCCCTAAGGGCAAGACTCCTGGGGTCCAATGAACCTCTGCAATGGTATGTAAATGGTATTTTGAGGCAACGGGGCAACCAGGAGTTTATAAGTGGAAAATACAAAAACAAATCTACTCCATTGCTCTTGAAGTTCAAATGCAAAGATGCATCACAGAACACTAAAGTCAGGATCATTCAGACCATGGTATTTCTGATCTCTATGTATGGATGTGAAAGTTGGACAGTGAAAAAAGCTGATAAGAGAAAAATCAATGCATCTGAAATGTGGTGTTGGAGAAGAGCTTTGCAGATACCATGGACTGCAAAAAAGGCAAATAATTGGGTGTTAGAACAAATTAAACCAGAACTATCACTAGAAGCTAAAATGATGAAACTGAGGTTATCATACTTTGGACACATAATGAGAGGGCATGATTCATTAGAAAAGATAATAATGCTTGGGAAAAAAGAAGGAAGTAGAAAAAGAGGAAGGCCAAACAAGAGATGGATTGATTCCATAAAAGAAGCCACAGAGCTGAACTTACAAGATCTGAACAGGGTGGTTCATGACAGATGCTCTTGGAGGTCACTGATTCATAGGGTTGCCATAAGTCGTAATCGACTTGGAGGCACATAACAACAACAAGCTCTTGAAGTGATATAGCTAAAAAAAAAAAAAGATTCAGGCAAAACGTTATTTTTCCCAACCTATTTTTGAGAGGTTGCCAGGGATAGAATGGTCCCTGGTACTTTCATTTTTCAGTAGGGGTAAATCAGGCTCCTGATAGCGTTGGGAAATCTTTATATACAAACAATAAGCAAAATATATTATTTTATAAAGCTATAAAGGTTTATAACATTTTAATAGATTAGTTTAACATTAACTGCCCTGTTGAGTGGCAATAACTTGTTTAAAAAATAATTAGAACACTAGATCATAGAACTTTGCTAATTTATTAAAAATACAAGGATCAATAGTAGTATAACAGACTGAAAGAATGGGATGAGGTAAGTGTTTTTCACTCCGATACACAAAATAATGGTAATAATGTTCTGTGTATATATGTTAGGTGATCCTGGAAAATACCTAGAACTTTTTGGAAATAGTCTCTGGATTGCAACCTTATATACGTGCTTGAATCTTAGCAATTAATAGTCCATACAACCAGGAGACAGGCTGCAAATGGATACCTAATAATTTTACCTAATAAACCCCAAACCAATACTTTCTTTAATGGTGTATAATATGGTATTTTTAAGAGTGTAGGAGTTTGAAAATTATTGATTAGGGGTATAAAGGGGAATTTATAACAAGGAATTTTGAGAGGTCTGGTTTGACATGAGTTTGATATGAACAGAAAATATCACTCGCGTAAAGAAATTTGTAAGAGAACTAGGAACAACCACAAAACTTCCTGTTATTCCAGCTAGAGAGAATTGCTACAGAGATGACCACAAGAAAAAGGGGAAGTATAACTAAACTGGTTAGAGAATCTTCATAAATTGAGCATTCATGCTAAAATCTACTATAGAAGTAGCAGAAGATATGACCGCTGGTTCCCACATCACATTAAGCAAAGGCTCACGGTTTGTTGCTCCTACATCTTACTCACCATGATGTGGCAATGAGGCCTGGGTGTTGTTTTCGTTGCTACATGCCCAATCATGTCTTTCCCATGGCATATAGAGAAGGCCTCCCTCCCCACCAAAAGTTGCATGCCACACAGGTACATGTTGATTCCTGTACAGAAGTGGCTTCCACTTAAATTTGTGAAAGAATGAATTATTGAAAATATGTCTTTTGCCTATAATTTGATGAATGCAAAATAGACACTGAAATATCTCAATAATAATAAAAATAAATCTTTTTTCAAACAATAATAGCCAGTGCTGTTGCTAGATCCTTAAAAGACACAGGGTGCATTGGTCCATGAGAGAAATTTACACGTGCTAATTCATATACCACAGCTCTTCGCAATTCTTGCATGAGTGAGGACTACAGAATGAAAGTAGTGTTAAATGTAAATCATGGTGTGAGCAACCAGCAATGTTGTGCATATATTTGCACAAGTAAAATGCTAACACACGAGGGGGGGGTGAAGCTTGGATGCATGCAAGATGGCAGCGTAGAGTGGGAGCTCCCAAGCCCTCTTACAAAATAACCAGGAGAAAGAGAGAGAGGCAATAGCACTGGACCCCAGTTAGAGATGCCCAAGAGGGGAATGCCAGAGGGAACACCGTGATATAAAGATTACGATCTTACTCAATACTTTAAAACAATGGGGAAGAAAAAGAAGGCCGCTCTGGATCGAGTGACAGGAAGAAGGACGAAGATGGCACCAGTTCACGCTAAAGCGTCTACAGGAGCGCATATTGATGACCTGCCTGGCACTCTGGCAGTGGCCACAGCAATAACAAAGGAAGATATGAATGAACAGTTTTAAATCTTTTAAACAAGAAATCCTTGATTGCTGGTTGACGATATTGGAAACTACGTTAGGTGAGCTGCACAATAGGACTGAACTGGCTGAGTCAACCATGACGAGCATAGCAGTGCGGTTAAACATACAGAAGGAAAAAGGTAAGAACCTGCAGAAAGACCACAAAAATAAGAAGCTGGAGGATTTGGAAAATCAGAATGGGCAATTATATGTACACGTTCGTGGTGTGGAGGATATAGAAAAAGGCTTCCTGGTGTAATGGTTGAATTTGCTCCTGACAGCCTTTACTTTGGAGGAGGAGGACTTTGAGAGGGCGCACACGGCACTTGGGCCTAAGCAGAAAGATGGTCCCAGGGATATTATAGTCTGATTTGCACAATATACTAAGAAGGAGAGACTGCTTAAATATCTGCAGGATACGGAGTTGGTGAAACATGACGACTCAGCTGTTTTAGTCTTAAAAGATCTGGCCCCCAAGACTCTGCAAAGGTGAACGACAGATAAGACTTTTACCCTAAAGATTCAGGAAACCAGGCTCCGGCATTACTGGGGCTTTCCCTTCCATCTTATTCTTCAATGCAAAGGCACCACTTACTTCAGCAGCGAATGGCAGAGGGAGGGATGGTGGTTGGAGAGGGAAGGGGGATGGATGGAACCACCTCTGAGAGGCAAGGAGGCAAAATAAGGCAGGAGTTGGTATGGATATATTGTGGCAAGTAACATAAAGGTCATTTAAAGTGCATTTTGTGGATTGAACCTGGAAGCATCAAGAGCGGCATTGGGGCTAGTAGGTTTTTCCTATTCTCCAGCAACTTTGAAAATGCACTCAAAAAGGCGGGTAAAGCCTAAGGGTTCAATCCTCAGAAAGTGTCTGGGCATGCAAAATGCACTTCTGTACCAGGTCTCACCATCCCCTTTCCTGATTGGTTAGGGCTTCAAAACTTCCCCCTATTGGGTGACGTAGCTGTAGAGGGGTCACTTGTCCCTATTGGGCCGACCTGGAGAGGGGGGTGGAAATTTCCGGCACCTTAATTTGACCTAAGGGACATAAACCTCTTCAGATTGGTCTCCTGGAGACCACGTGCTTGTAGAGGGGTCACATGCCCTTATAGAGACCAATCTGGGACCCCGTTATGAGTAAAAATATGCCCTTTGGTCCAGTGGGGGGCATATGCTCACAGGAGGTCACATGGCTTCCTTTTCCAGGATGGAACATGAGGGATGGGGCTTCTGGGGGGCAGGATATCCGGTGAAGTCATTGGGGGACCGGAACTACCAGGGTGGGATTTCTGGGGTGCGAGTTCTGGGGAGGGGTATCTGCTGACATCATCAATCAAACTCAAAAGGGGCGGGGCATAACAGCTTGACAGGAGGAGGTCTTATCCACTACTCAGGCTCTACAAATTTGTTTGGGACTTGCAACCCAAAGTGTTAATGCTACAAAAAAACACATAAGGCCAAATTAATGGAGGCATTCCTTAACAGCAAGCAATGGAAACAAATTTCTGGCAAAAGGAAGCAGCAAGGCAAGGGGAATGGCAGTATTGTTTCATGAGGATATTCAATTTGAACCTCAAAGGATCCACACTGATAGGCAAGGGAGGTCTCTTTTTGTAGAAGGGCATCTGGACAAAACAAGGCTGGTCACCTTTGTTACTTTCTATGCACCCAATGTTGGTCAGCTATTTCCCCCCCATAAATTGTTGGATCACTTGCAAAGGCAGATGCCATTCTGGACGGTGACACAAATCTGAATCTGAGAGAGAGAAGTGGAATAAGGGAGGTAGGAGGACGAGGAGAGATGGGACTTGAGGCAGTGCAATCTCTAAATGTAGGACACAAACTCAGTAATATATGGACTTGCTGCACAAGGAAGGCCTGAGGGAAATTTGGTTTGAGGTAAATCCTGTAGATTTCAGCCACACCTACTCCAGGCTGCATGGCACATTCTTGAATTGGATTCCCTTAGTGTCTCAGATCTTCTACTGAAATGGGTACAGAATTTGGATATTTGTGGTATTTGGGTCACACACCATGAGCCAGTAAGCATGAGCTTGGCAAATGCACCAGGTGAGCCAGTGCGTATCTCTTGGAGGCTCAGCCCACTGTTGCTGTCTTCATTGTTGAGTAGGAAGAGAACTGTTGGAATGTATGAGGTTCAACTCCAACTTGGTGGGTTGAGGCTGCATTTATTATTTATTTATTTATTATTTAATTTATTAGTCGCCCATCTGGCTGGTTGACCAGCCACTCTGGGCGACGTACAAGGTAAAAACAGTACATTAGGCATAAAAAATTTAAAACATAACAATAAAAGCCTAACCCATCTTAAAAGCTTTCCTGAAGAGCCAGGTCTTCAAAGTCCGGCGGAAGGTCATCTCAGAAGGGGCATGATGGAGGTCATTTGGGAGAGAGTTCCATAGGGTGGGGGCCACTATTGAGAAAGCCCTCTCTCTAGTCCTCACCAGTCTCGCTGTTCTTACCGGTGGGATTGAGAGAAGGTCTTCTGAGGCTGATCTTGTTGAGCGGCATCCCTGATGATGCTGGAGGCGCTCCTTCAGATAGACTGGGCCAAAACCGTATAGGGTTTTAAAGGTCAAAACCAACACCTTGAATTGGGTTCGGTAAACAACCGGTAACCAGTGCAACTCCTTCAGCACTGGAGTGATGTGATCTTGCCGGCGGCTGCCTTTAATCAGACGAGCTGCCGCATTCTGTACCAGTTGCAACTTCCGGACCGTTTTCAAGGGTAACCCTACGTAGAGTGCATTACAGTAGTCTAGGCGAGAGGTGACCAAGGCATGTACCACCGGTGGGAGCAGATGGTTGGGAAGGTAGGGGCACAGCCTCCGTATCAGATGGAGTTGATACAGCGCCCTCCGGCTCACAGCAGAGACTTGAGCCTCCATGGACAGCTGGGAGTCCAAAATGACCCCCAGGCTGCAGACCTGGTCTTTCAGGGGTAAACGTACCCCATTGAGCACCAGGTCCACATCCCCCAACCTTCCCTTGTCTCCCACAAACAGTACCTCGGGGTTAAAAAGGGTAGCTAGGGAGACCTTGTTGCTAAGCTATATCTGTCCTTTGATCCTTGCCATCTCTCCCCCTCCTGCTAGACTGATATGCAAAGGATGTTGATCCCAGTTCTTTCCCTCCTTCCCAGTTCCTTCTTCTCTCTCGAGAGGGGAGCAGACATCTTTCCTTTGTCTCTCCCTCTCAACCAGCATGAGAGCTGCACTGGGACCAGTGCAGACTGCTCCAACATAGCTAATTAGCAAGGTCCTTGAACATGTGGTTGCGGGCTGGTTCCAGACGCTCTTGGATGAGACCGATTATCTGGATCCATTTCAGTCGGGTTTCAGGCCTGGTTTTGGCACAGAAACAGCCTTGGTTGCCCTGTATGATGACCTTTGTTGGGAGAGAGACAGGGGGAGTGTGACTCTATTGATTCTCCTTGATCTCTCAGCGGCTTTCGATACCATCGACCATGGTATCCTTCTGGGGAGACTGGCTGAGTTGGGAGTGGGAGGTACTGCATTGCAGTGGTTCTGCTCCTACTTGGCAGGTCGCCTCCAGAAGGTGGTGCTTGGGGAGCATTGCTCGGCACCCTGGACTCTCCAGTATGCGGTTCGGCAGGGATCAGTTCTATCCCCCATGTAGTTCAACATCTACATGAAACCGTTGGGTGCGGTCATCCGGAGCTTTGGAGTGCATTGCCATCAGTATGCTGATGACACGCAGCTCTATTTCTCCTTTTCATCTTCCTCAGGTGAGGCTGTCAGTGTGCTGAACCGGTGTCTGGCTGTGACAATGGACTGGATGAGGGCTAATAAACTGAGGCTCAATGCAGACAAGACTGAGATGCTGCTAGTGGGTGGTTCTTCTGACCGGATGGTGGATGTCCAACCTGTCCTGGATGGGGTTGCACTCTCCCTGAAGGAGCAGGTTCATAGCTTGGGGGTACTCCTAGAATCATCTCTGTCACTTGAGGCTCAGGTAGCCTCAGTGGCACGGACTGCCTTCCACCAACTTCGGTTGGTGGCCCAGATAAGCTCCTATCTGGACAGGGATAACCTGGCTTCAGTTGTCCATGCTCTGGTAACCTCCAAGTTAGATTACTGCAATGAGCTCTACATGGGGCTGCCTTTGAAGACGGTTCGGAAACTGCAGCTTGTGCAAAATGTAGCGGCCAGATTGGTAACAGGGACCAGACGGTCCGAACATATAAAACCGATTCTGGCCCGCTTGCACTGGCTGCCTGTATGTTTCCAAGCTCGATTCAAGGTGCTGGTTTTGACCTATAAAGCCTTACACGGCTTGGGGCCACAATACCTGATGGAACGCCTCTCCTGATACAAACCCACCCATACACTACGTTCAAGATCAAAGGCTCTCCTCCAGGTGCCTACTCCAAGGGAAGCTCGGAGGATGGCAACAAGGGAGAGGGCCTTCTCAGTGGTGGCCCCCAAATTATGGAATGATTGTGATGACGAGGTGCGCCTGGCGCCAACACTGTTATCTTTTTAGCTCCAGGTCAAGACTTTCCTCTTCTCCCAGGCATTTTAGCATGTGTTTTGTATTGTTTTAAATTTTTAAATTGTGTTTTACATTGTTTTTTTAAAAAAGATGTATTTTAAATTCTATTTGTTTTTAGTTACTGTAAACCGCCCAGAGAGCTTCGGCTGTGGGGCGGTATACAAGTATAATAAAATAAATAAATAAATAAATAAATAAATATAGGACTCTTTCCTGTCAAGCATGTACTTCTAGAATAAAGTAGTTGTTTCTTATTTTACAGCTTAAAGTCTCTGACTAATTTGCAGGGAAGGTAGAATCTTAGTAAAGATTCAAACGTACACATGTAAGCTCGCTCAATACTCTCCGTTCTGCTACGCAACTCAATAGAATTCCGACAAGAACAATGCTGCAGAGGAAATTATGGAGGAAGTTTGGTGGGAGGCAATGAAGACAGTGATATGGAGCATCTGTGTAAGTGAATGGACTTACATTAAAAGAAGTAAGAAACAACGGAGGGTTAGACTGGAAAAGAAATTGGCAACTTATCGGCAGGTCAGTCCATTCCCCCTCCAGATGTGACTAATGGAAACGCTTTGCTCTGGCCGCCCTTGACTCTGCTCAACCATTGCTTTAAGTCGCAACCATATTTATACAAGTATTCATGATAAGAAGACCAGATTGCCCATTGCAATATTATCTCAAAATTCGTAAAGAAAGGCACTGAAGGGGAACTAGAGGGAAATCCCAAGATTGTACTCATGCCAGTAAGGCTGCAAGCTGTAGTCATGATTGGTGATGGAAAGAGGAGACTCCGAGTAAGAGATTGTGACAAGAGCAATAATTTTAAAAAGTAAGACATATCGTAAGCATAACTCACAGGGGAGGGGACACTCATCATTTTTCTGCCAGAGTTAATCACCGTTTTCTATTCTGACTTGAAATTGGCCAAGTTCGAAGTTTTTCCAGCCCCGCCTTTTAACAACGGGATCTCCTCAGCTAAGAGGAAGGAATACGGTCAGTTTCGTTTCCTTGAGAGAAAGATTGACGGAGAAGCTTGAGTCATCCATGCGTATTTCGAGCTCTCCCTTATGTGAGGGGACATCTTGTGCTGGAGTGTTTTGCTTTTATTGGAGCCCGGTGCAGCTTCCTCCCGGCCTCTCCCGGCTCTACTCTGTTGAGGAAACGCAGAAAGGTAAGTGACTGGCTGGTTGATCTCCGCAAGGAAAAAGGCGCCTCCCAGGCTCTGATTTTCTCTGCTCATCCTTTTGTACCTGAAATACCTATAAACGGGCCGCCCATCGCTTTCCACTGACCCAATTGAAAACGCAGGGAGATCGGGGCGTTGGCCCAAGTGTGTAAGGCGTAGCTTGCTCAGGACAGTCCTAAATACCTTTCTGCTAGCGCAAATCGGGGCAACGCACCGGTCCAAGTCCCCGTGCATCGCCCTGCAAACATATCCGAACGAAGGCTGGGTAAAGACCAGATATAATTTAATCTCGACTAAGCTTGGTGCAAGCAAATCAGGATAAAATGCTCAATAAATCGGTCTCCTGGAGGAACCCTTGCCTCTAAAATACCAGGTTGTCTTGAAAATAGCATACTGAGGCTGCGATCCTACAAACTCTACCTGGGCTGGGAATAAGTGCCGTCGAACTCGGTTGGCCATACTTACGAACAGACAAGTCTAGGATCGTTTTTCTGCTATTTGCCACAGTGTGTTTTTCCTCCATATCGGGCTGGACTAGAGAAGATGCTCTTTATTCGGGCGTTCTCCCTCCGAGGTTAAAAGGCGGGGCGGGGCGGGGGAGAGAGACTGCACGTCTGCAAAGGAGAGCCTGCTTTACGTGTAAGGTCCCGGCCCTCCCGGACTGGAACACGGACCGCGCTCCTGGTTCTGAAGTTCAGTAAGATGCGATTTCGAGGTGCAAACGTACTTCTCATTTGGGATTCGAGCTCAAATATAAAGCGCCAAAGGGCACACCCCATGTGAACCCAATTTCCCTCTTCCTGCTCTTACTTCAAAAGAGGTCCCCGCACTCTTCTCACCCCTTCTGCACAAGCTCTAAAGAAACAAGCTGTGCTGACTTCCCTCAGCCAATGCAGTCAGTTTCTCCCTCCCTGGTAAGCAATCTAGTACGGTTAGCACACTTGGAATGAAAAGAATATGTCCTGCTTCCGGTAAACATATTGGAAGTAACGACGCTGAAGTTGGTTCCTAGTTCCCAGTTCCCAGTTCCTTATTTGTGTAAAATTTCAGTCACTAACAAAGAAGAAAAGTTGACAGCTACAGCAACGTCAAGCCAAATTTAAAATGCCCCTGAACCCCAAAATAAATAATGGGGTACCCTGTATGATATATCGCTGTAATCAGGAGTCTCTCCCCGTCAAGAACGACAATAAATTTATACAATCAAAATCATCAGGATTCCGATATTATCATAAATACATAATGATGTCATAAAATCATAAATCATAAGTAACTGGGGATACACACCCCAAAATCTGCTCTGGGCCAGGACAAATCATACACCCCAGGAAAGGGGAGGGTGTCCCCTACAAGATGCCACTGCGTCCCGCCCGGCCCAGAGCCTCTACTGGGCACCAGGCACTCACGAGGGCATCTATGCAAAATCAAACTGGACAAAAACTTACAGGAAAAAATAAGTAACTGGGGGTACACGCCCCAAAATCTGCTCTGGGCCAGGACAAATCATATACCCCAGGAAAGGGGAGGGTGTCCCCTACGAGATGCCACTGAGTCCCGTCTGGCCCAGAGCTTCTGCTGGGTGCAGGGCACATGGGAGGGCATCTATCCAAAATCAAACTGGACAAAACCTTACAGGAAAAAATAAGTAACTGGGGGTACACGCCCCTAAATCTGCTCTGGGCGAGGACAAATCATATACCCCAGGAAAGGGGAGGGTGTCCCCTACGAGATTCCACTGCGTCCCGCCTGGCCCAGAGCCTCTGCTGGGTGCAGGGCACATGGGAGGGCATCTATCCAAAATCAAACTGGACAAAAACTTACAGGAAAAAATAAGTAACTGGGGGTACACGCCCCAAAATCTGCTCTGGGCCAGGACATATCTTATACCCCAGGAAAGGGGAGGGTGTCCCCTACGAGATGCCACTGAGTCCCGTCCGGCCCAGTGCCTCTGCTGGGTGCAGGGCACATGGAAGGGCATCTATCCAAAATCAAACTGGACAAAAACACGCAGGAAAAAATAAGTAACTGGGGGTACACGCCCCAAAATCTGCTCTGGGCCAGGACAAATCTTATACCCCAGGAAAAGGGGAGGGTGTCCCCTACGAGATGCCACTGAGTCCCGTCCGGCCCAGAGCTTCTGCTGGGCACCAGCCACTCACGAGGGCATCTATGCAAAATCGAACTGGACAAAAACATACAGGAAAAAATAAGTAACTGGGGGTACACGCCCCAAAATCTGCTCTGGGCCAGGACAAATTGTATACCCCCGGAAAGGGGAGGGTGTCCCCTACAAGATGCCACTGCGTCCCGCCTGGCCCAGAGCCTCTGCTGGGTGCAGGGCACATGGGAGGGCACCTATCCAAAATCAAACTGGACAAAAACTTACAGGAAAAAATAAGTAACTGGGGGTACACGCCCCAAAGTCTGCTCTGGGCCAGGACAAATCATATACCACCGGAAAGGGGAGGGTGTCCCCTACGAGATTCCACTGTGTCCCGCCTGGCCCAGAGCCTCTGCTGGGTGCAGGGCACATGGGAGGGCATCTATCCAAAATCAAACTGGACAAAAACTTACAGGAAAAAATAAGTAACTGGGGGTACATGCCCCAAAATCTGCTCTGGGCCAGGACAAATCGTATATTCCAGGAAAGGGGGGGTTGTCCCCTACAAGATTCCACTGTGTCCCGCCTGGCCCAGAGCCTCTGCTGGGTGCAGGGCACATGGGAGGGCAACTATCCAAAATCAAACTGGACAAAAACTTACAGGAAAAAATAAGTAACTGGGGGTACACGCCCCAAAATCTGCTCTGGGCCAGGACAAATCATATACCCCAGGAAATGGGAGGGTGTCCCCTATGAGATGCCACTGAGTCCCGTCCGGCCCAGAGCTTCTGCTGGGCACCAGACACTCACGAGGGCATCTATGCAAAATCGAACTGGACAAAAACATACAGGAAAAAATAAGTAACTGGGGGTACACGCCCCAAAATCTGCTGTGGGCCAGGACAAATCATATACCCCAGGAAAGGGGAGGGTGTCCCCTACGAGTTGCCACTGAGTCCCGTCCGGCCCAGAGCTTCTGCTGGGTGCAGGGCACATGGGAGGGCATCTATCCAAAATCAAATTGGACAAAAACTTACAGGAAAAAATAAGTAACTGGGGGTACACGCCCCAAAATCTGCTCTGGGCCAGGACAAATCGTATACCCCAGGAAAGGGGAGGGTGTCCCCTACAAGATGCCACTGCATCCCGCCTGGCCCAGAGCCTCTGCTGGGTGCAGGGCACATGGGAGGGCACCTATCCAAAATCAAACTGGACAAAAACTTACAGGAAAAAATAAGTAACTGGGGGTACACGCCCCAAAATCTGCTCTGGGCCAGGACAAATCATATACCCCAGGAAATGGGAGGGTGTCCCCTACGAGATGCCACTGAGTCCCGTCTGGCCCAGAGCTTCTGCTGGGCACCAGACACTCACGAGGGCATCTATGCAAAATCGAACTGGACAAAAACATACAGAAAAAAATAAGTAACTGGGGGTACACGCCCCAAAATCTGCTCTGGGCCAGGACAAATCATATACCCCAGGAAATGGGAGGGTGTCCCCTACAAGATGCCACTGAGTCCCGTCCGGCCCAGAGCTTCTGCTGGGCACCAGACACTCACGAGGGCATCTATGCAAAATCGAACTGGACAAAAACACGCAGAAAAAAATGAGTAACTGGGGGTACACGCCCCAAAATCTGCTCTGGGCCAGGACAAATCTTATACCCCAGGAAAGGGGAGGGTATCCCCTACGAGATGCCACTGAGTCCCGTCCGGTCCAGAGCTTCTGCTGGGTGCAGGGCACATGGGAGGGCATCTATCCAAAATCAAACTGGACAAAAACTTACAGGAAAAAATAAGTAACTGGGGGTACATGCCCCAAAATCTGCTCTGGGCCAGGACAAATCATATACCCCCGGAAAGGGGATGGTGTCCCCTACAAGATTCCACTGCGTCTCGCCTGGCCCAGAGCCTCTGCTGGGTGCAGGGCACATGGGAGGGCACCTATCCAAATCAAGCTGGACAAAAACTTACAGGAAAAAACAAGTAACTGGGGGTACACGCCCCAAAATCTGCTCTGGGCCAGGACAAATCATATATTCCAGGAAAGGGGGGGTTGTCCCCTACAAGATTCCACTGTGTCCCGCCTGGCCCAGAGCCTCTGCTGGGTGCAGGGCACATGGGAGGGCAACTATCCAAAATCAAACTGGACAAAAACTTACAGGAAAAAATAAGTAACTGGGGGTACACGCCCCAAAATCTGCTCTGGGCAGGACAAATCATATACCCCAGGAAATGGGAGGGTGTCCCCTACGAGATGCCACTGAGTCCCGTCCGGCCCAGAGCTTCTGCTGGGCACCAGACACTCACGAGGGCATCTATGCAAAATCGAACTGGACAAAAACATGCTGGAAAAAATAAGTAACTGGGGGTACACGCCCCAAAATCTGCTCTGGGCCAGGACAAATCATATACCCCCGGAAAAAGGAAGGTGTCCCCTACAAGATTCCACTGCGTCCCGCCTGGCCCAGAGCCTCTGCTGGGTGCAGGGCACATGGGAGGGCACCTATCCAAAATCAAACTGGACAAAAACTTACAGGAAAAAATAAGTAACTGGGGGTACATGCCCCCAAATCTGCTCTGGGCCAGGACAAATCGTATATTCCAGGAAAGGGGGGGTTGTCCCCTACAAGATTCCACTGTGTCCCGCCTGGCCCAGAGCCTCTGCTGGGTGCAGGGCACATGGGAGGGCAACTATCCAAAATCAAACTGGACAAAAACTTACAGGAAAAAATAAGTAACTGGGGGTACACGCCCCAAAATCTGCTCTGGGCCAGGACAAATCATATACCCCAGGAAATGGGAGGGTGTCCCCTACGAGATGCCACTGAGTCCCGTCCGGCCCAGAGCTTCTGCTGGGCACCAGACACTCACGAGGGCATCTATGCAAAATCGAACTGGACAAAAACATACAGGAAAAAATAAGTAACTGGGGGTACACGCCCCAAAATCTGCTGTGGGCCAGGACAAATCATATACCCCAGGAAAGGGGAGGGTGTCCCCTACGAGTTGCCACTGAGTCCCGTCCGGCCCAGAGCTTCTGCTGGGTGCAGGGCACATGGGAGTTCATCTATCCAAAATCAAACTGGACAAAAACTTACAGGAAAAAATAAGTAACTGGGGGTACACGCCCCAAAATCTGCTCTGGGCCAGGACAAATCGTATACCCCCGGAAAGGGGAGGGTGTCCCCTACAAGATGCCACTGCGTCCCGCCTGGCCCAGAGCCTCTGCTGGGTGCAGGGCACATGGGAGGGCACCTATCCAAAATCAAACTGGACAAAAACTTACAGGAAAAAATAAGTAACTGGGGGTACACGCCCCAAAATCTGCTCTGGGCCAGGACAAATCATATACTCCAGGAAAGGGGAGGGTGTCCCCTACGAGATGCCACTGTGTCCCGCCTGGCCCAGAGCCTCTGCTGGGTGCAGGGCATATGGGAGGGCATCTATCCAAAATCAAACTGGACAAAAACTTACAGGAAAAAATAAGTAACTGGGGATACACGCCCCAAAATCTGCTCTGGGCCAGGACAAATCGTATATCCCTGGAAAGGGGAGGGTGTCCCCTACAAGATTCCACTGTGTCCCACCTGGCCCAGAGCCTCTGCTGGGTGCAGGGCACATGGGAGGGCATCTATGCAAAATCAAACTGGACAAAAACACTCAGAAAAAAATAAGTAACTGGGGGTACACGCCCCAAAATCTGCTCTGGGCCATGACAAATCATACACTCCAGGAAAGGGGAGGGTGTCCTCTATAACATTCCAGTGCGTCCTGCTTAGCCCAGAGGTTGTGGAGGCCACAGGGCGTGTATGATGGCATGTACTCACAACTAAAATGGACAAAAACATTCTCTACAAGAATCCATGGCTTCCTGACTTGCCCAGAATTTCTTGTGTGCAGAAGGAGTGGATCTGAGCAACTATACACATCCAAATGTTTAAATTAGGTAGGGGAAAAAAGGATCTGGTGGTGCCCACCCCAAAACTTTATTTGAAGTATTATATATCATTCATTCATTCATTTCATTCATTCATTCATTAGCGATCACTCGTGGCCGAGTAAGACTGTAAGGTCTTTAGCGGTGGGTCCATAAGTGACTGTAGAGGCCAATTCTGGATCCGCACAGCCTCCCACAGTGAGGACATAGGTTTCCAAATGGAAGATGGTCACGATGAGGTTTTGCTTGGCGTGCCTTCCGCTTAGCTCGCTTGTCCCTTTTGCCCTCTACTCGTGCTTCTTCAAAGTCCATAGCACCTTTGATAATGGCCGACCTCCATTTGGGACGTTCATGGGCCAAGGCTTCCCAGTTCTTAATGCATGTTACATCTTTTAAGATTAGCTTTGATAACATCTTTAAACCTCTTTTGCTGTCCACTGATATTCCTTTTTCCATCCTTAAGTTGGGAGCAAAGTACCTGCTTTGGAAGACAGTGATCAGGCATTCGAACCACATGGCTGGTCCAGCGAAGTTGGGGTTGAAGGATCATTGCTTCAACACTGGTGGTCTTTGCTTCTTCCAATACGCTAAAATTAGTCCGCCTATCTTCCCAAGTAATTTGCAGAATTTTCTGGAGGCAGCGTTGGTGGAATCTTTCAATAAGTTGGGAGTGGCGTTTATAGATGGTCCATGTTTCACAGGCGTACGGTAAGGTCAGTAGTACAATGGCTTTGTAAATAAGCATTTTGGTCTCCCTGCGAATATCCCAATCCTCATACACTCTACGTTTCATTTGGGAGAATGCAGCACTTGCAGAACTCAGATGATGCTGAATTTCAGCATCGATGTCAGCTTTTACAGAGAGATGGCTGCCAAGATAAGAAAATTGATCGACATTCTCCAGCATTGCACCATTAAACTGGATTGACGGTGCTACAGAGGAATTGGTTCGCACTTGCTGATGAAGCACTTTGGGTTTTTTTATGTTAAGCGAGAGGCCAAGCTTTTCATATGCTTCTGCAAAGACATTTAGGATAGTTTGAAGATCTTCCTCTGAATGTGTGGAGACTACATTATCATCGGCATATTGAAGTTCTATGACAGAGGTTATAATTACCTTACTTTTTGCTTTCAGCCTACTGAGATTAAAAAGCTTTCCATCTGTTCGATATGTGATTTCCACGACAGTGGGAAGTTTCCCCTCAACAAGGTGTAGAATCATGGCGATAAAAATAGCAAATAAGGTCCGAGCAATGACACATCCCTGTTTGACGCCTGATCCCACTTTGAATGGATCACTTTGAGAGCCACTGTTATCCAAAATTGTTTCCCTCGTGTCGTCATGGAGGAGTCGCAAAACATTCACAAATTTATCAGGGCATCCAATTTTCAGAAGGATGGTCCAGAGGGCGGTTCGATTTACAGTATCAAAGGCCTTAGTCAGATCAATAAATGCCATATACAGAGGTCGGTTTTGCTCCCTGCATTTTTCTTGAAGCTGTTGTGCAGTGAAGATCATGTCCACTGTCCTCCTGGAAGGGTGGAAACCATTTTGGGATTCAGGGAGAATGTCTTCTGAAATAGGTAGGAGGCAATTTGCAAGGATCCTTGCAAGGATTTTACCTGCGGTAGCAAGAAGAGAGATACCTCGGTAGTTCCCACAATCTGTTCTATCATCCTTCTTGAAAAGAGTGATAATTATGGCATCCCTAAAGTCTTCCGGGATCTCCTCCCTCATCCAGATTTTTTCGATGAGCTTATTAAGTTGTTGTGTAAGTTCAGGCCCACCTTTTTTAAAGACTTCAGCAGGAATCCCATCAGGTCCACTAGCTTTGTTATTTTTCATTTGATTAATGGCTTTACTGACTTCATCCAAATTAGGGGATACTGCAAGCTCATCTCTAATTTGTTGTTGCGGGATTTGCGAAAAGACCTCATCAGCCACAATAGAGTTACGATTAAGGAGATCGTGGTAATGCTCTTTCAAACGCAGTGCAATAGACTCTTTGTCCTTTAGAAGTTTGGTACCATCTATTGAACGTAAGGGATTTGTACCATAATTTGTTGGTCCGTAGATGGCCTTTGTGGCATTAAAAAAGCCCCGTGCATCATGAGCATCTGCAAAATGTTGGATTTCTTGAGCTTTCTTTATCCACTGGGCGTTCTTCTCTAGTTCTTCTTTGGACCTCAGCCTTTGCACTAGCATAGATTTTTTTCTTAGCAGCACAGTTAATGTCTTTTTGCCATATCTGGAAGGCTTTCCTTTTCTTGTCAATGATATGTTCAATCTCACTATCATTCTCATCAAACCAGTCCTGATGTTTCTTAGTTTGGTATCCAATAGTTTGTTCACATGCTGCAATAATGGATGTCTTCAGTTTAATCCAGTGTTCCTCGACATTTTCAGGGAGTTCCGTCAGTAGATGTTTCTTGAGAGTTGTTTGAAAGCAAGCTCACTTAATAGGATCTTGAAGGGCATGGATGTTCATTTTATGCCTTGGTTTTCTTCCTTGGAGCCTACGTTGAGGAACAATATTAATGGCCATAGTGGATTGAATTAATCGGTGATCTGTCCAGCAGTCATTGGCGCTCATCATGGCCCTGGTGAGGAGTACATCACGACGATCTCTGGCACGGACAATGATGTAATCCAGGAGATGCCAGTGCTTCGACCGAGGGTGCTTCCATGATGCTTTAAATTTATATTTCTGTCGAAAGAGTGTGTTTGTGATAACAAGATTATGCTCTGAACATTAACTCAGAAGTAGAGTTCCATTCAGGTTGCTATTGCCAACTCCTTCTTTCCCAAAGATTTCTGGCCATAAATCAAAATCACGCCCAACTCTTGCATTGAAATCGCCCAGGAGGATAATTTTGTCCTCCTTAGGTATCTCTGATAAGATGGTGTCCAGCTGGGTATAAAAAATTTCCTTGATGTCTTCATCAGCATCTAATGTTGGTGCATAAGCACTTACAATAGTTGCCTGCTGGTTTTTGGCAAGTTTTAATTAGAGAGTTAAGAGTTGTTCATTAATGCCAGTAGGAACTTCTGACAAGAGCTTCACAACATCATTTTTAATAGCAAAGCCTACTCCATGTATTCATCGTTCATGTTCAGGCAGTCCTTTCCAGAAGAAGGTGTAACCACCTTTTTCTTCCTTCAATTGTCCCTCTCCTGCTCTTCGAGTTTCTTGGAGTGCTGCTATGTCAATACCAAAACATCTCAACTCCCTCTCAATGATGGCAGTTCTGCGTTCAGGACATTCACTATCTGTATTGTCCAGCAATGTCCGTATATTCCACGTTCCAAAGTTCATTTGTTTTTTGCGACTGCTAAGTGGTGACCCCACTGGACGTGGTAATCCAGTCAGGGAGAGAGATGAGGCAGACTATATTTAGGGCACCTTTTCTAGCACCTTCCCCATAAGGGGTGAGCAGTGTGGATCCTGAATCGGAATGCTCAGTCATGGATACAGCTGCCGAACAACTCAACTGCCTCGGTCCTTGAGCCAGGACTACTGAGTCTGTATCCACTGCCCATGTGCCGGTCCATGACTAGCGGCTTCCGGATTTCACAGTCCTGCCCCCGTTGCCATCTGCCAATCGCCATGTGACTTTTGGTTTGGTTTGGTTGGAAGACGCCTGTGCGTGAATTTGTTTTATGTGGGGAGATCAGTGCACGACGATCAACACACAATCTTGATAGAAAAAGGCTTTGATCCAATGGCATGGATACCACATTGATTGGAAGTCTTTTATCTGCTGCAGCCTTCATCCGCCTTCACAGCCGTTGTAACATACACATTGTTATCCTCCGCTTGTTCTGCCGTTGAGGACTTTCTTTGATTGTTCTTTGTCTGGTTCCTCTCCCTTGACCTTACCGCCATGGATGACCCCGCTGGGAGTACATGACTCCCGACGGCATCACTCACAGGTTTCATTGGAACACGCAAGCCCACTCACCACTGCAAGGTGACGATCCATACACATATTCATACAGGACAGGGTCCTCTACAAGATGGCATTGGTTCCAACCCAGGTCAGAGCTTTTTGTTCAGTTATAGCTCAGACAAGGTCATTTATCATTTCTGATTTTAGAGTGTTTTGAACTGTATTTAATTATGCATTTTATAACTTTTGTGATCCGCCTGAAACGTTTTAGTTAACTGCAGGGAATAAATCTAAACAACACCAACAACATTAATTTATGTATCAGAAGAATAGCCAAAATCTATAGGAAACATTATAAGAAACTTGGATGCCCATTCCAAATTATGATTTGGGGCACCACGAATCATAGTTCCACACATCAGGGATACTGTCTTCTATTAGATGCCATCCATGCATAGTTTAGAGTCTCATCTATGAAATTACATCTTTATGCTTCTTCAGTGAATCGTTGTCTGGTGATCCGGCCAAGTTTCCATCTGCCATGGCACCAGATAACATAGAGTCATACTGTGAGAAGAATTGTTGTGCATTTGATTTATTATATCTCTAAATAAATTACTACACATATATATTATATTTCTCCAACAGGTAAGAACCAAGTATACAAATGAACATATAAACAAGTGCAGACTTAATTTAAAAAACAAATAAGGAAGTCACATTTATCAGAACTGGTAAAACGGTAAAAAACATTTTGCTTAGAAATATATTAGAACATTTTTGCAGTTTACAAAATCAACACCATTTCACGTGGGCTGGAATTAAACAATTTCACCCATACGAAATAATCTCCTGGTTTTCAAACATCTCTGAAATAGTAGTAGATTTAGAAGAGGACCTTCTGAACTGCACATTGCACATCATCGTTATTGTTTGGTCCTTTATAGCCTCGTTGCTACAATATGACTTGGAGTACTATTTTTCTTTGTGAAGTCTTGGAACAACTCATTTGTTGCACAAACATCACCACATTTGCCCAGGGTGGCAAAAAAGTGATACCCCCCAAGTCTTTTAAAAACATCTTAAAAACAAAAGATCTTTACAAAATCAAATACAAAACATTGAAAAACACCTTTTGAAAATTACAAAACATTGTTGAAAACATCTTGAATATAATTCCAATACAGATGCACACTGGGACAAGGTCTCTCCTTAAAAGGGTTGTTGAAAGATGGGATTTTCTTATGTTTAATTTTTGTATCGGTCTACCCTCTTACTCACCTTGTTACAGCTCAAATATTATTATTTCAAAAAGTCATTGGTATTGGCGACAGAAGGAAACGTGGCAGGTTAAACAACAATGATTTCTTGAAGATGTAATTTCATAATTGACACTAAAAAGCATTCATGGATGGCATCTCAGAGAAGACACTCTTCCAGGTGCAATGTAGTATGTTTTATGGTGCCCCAAACCATCTTTTGTGATGGGCACCTCATTTCCTTATTCTTTTCCTGTACATATTTGCTATATTTTCTAATACATATATATATGCCCTTGTCTGTGCCATACAGATACAAGAAATTCTGAATTGGGTGGGAACCCTCTCCAGAATGCATGGGTGTATGACCTGCAGTGCCCAAAGCATGTTTGATGGTGTAATCCCACAGTTCCTTATGTATTTTTTACATAGCTTGATTATTGTTGTTGTGCATAGATGTCGATACCTGTTCCGTATGACCACAAACCATGCCAGGCAGGATGCAGTGGCATCTCACGGAGGACACTATTCACTTTGCTCAAGTGAATGATTTTTCATAGCCCACAGAAGATTTTGTAGTGGTCACCACAAATTATTTATTTATTTATTTATTTATAGAATTTATTAGTCGCCCATCTGGCTGGCTGTCCAGCCACTCTGGGTGATGTACAACATAGGCATATAATACCTAGACATTGAAAATCTAAAAACAATGAAGATAAAATCTAGCCCACCCCAAAAGCCTGCCTGAAGAGCCCAGTCTTCAAGGCCCAGCAGAAGCTCATCACAGGAGGGACATGGCGGAGATCATTTGGGAGAGAGTTCCACAGGGTGGGGGCCACAATTGAAAAAGCCCTCTCTCTAGTCCTCACCAGTTTGGCTGTTTTGACTGATGGGATGGAGAGAAGGTCTTTTGAGGCTGATCTTGTTGGGCGGCATAGCTGATAAGGCTGGAGGCGCTCCTTTAGATAGACTGGGCCGAAACCGTATTGGGTTTTAAAGGTCAAAACCAACACCTTGAATTGGGCCCAGTAAGCAACTGGTAACCAGTGCAGCTCTTTTAGCACTGGAGTGATATGATCTCACCAGCAGCTGCCTTTAATCAGGCGCGCCGCCCCGTTCTGTACCAGTTTTGCCATATTTACTCTTCATTATTTTAGCTGGGAAAGACATGCGTGTCATAGAGTACACCATCTTTTTTCCTGGGGTATATGATTTGTCCTGGCCCAGAGCAGATTTTGGGGCGTGTACCCCCAGTTACTTATTTTGTCCTGCATGTTTTTGTCCAGTTCGATTTTGCATAGATGCCCTCCCATGTGCCCTGCATCCAGCAGAGGCTCTGGACCAGGCGGGACGCAGTTGAATCTTGTAGGGGACACCCTCCCCTTTCCTGGGGTATAAGATTTGTCCTGGCCCAGAGCAGATTTTGGGGCGTGTACCCCCAGTTACTTATTTTTTCCTGCATGTTTTTGTCCAGTTTGATTTTGCATAGATGCCCTCGTGAGTGTCTGGTGCCCAGCAGAAGCTCTGGGCCGGACGGGACTCAGTGGCATCTCTTAGGGCACACCCTCCCCTTTCCGGGGGTATATGATTTGTCCTGGCCCAGAGCAGATTTTGGGGCGTGTACCCCCAGTTACTTATTTTTTCCTGTAAGTTTTTGTCCAGTTTGATTTTGGATAGATGCCCTCCCATGTGCCCTGCACCCAGCAGAGGCTCTGGGCCAGGCAGGACGCAGTGGAATCCCATTGGGGACACCCTCCCCTTTCCGGGGGTATATGATTTGTCCTGGCCCAGAGCAGATTTTGGGGCGTGTACCCCTAGTTACTTATTTTTTCCTGCATGTTTTTGTCCAGTTCTATTTTGCATAGATGCACTCGTGAGTGTCTGGTGCCCAGCAGAAGCTCTGGGCCGGATGGGACTCAGTGGCATCTCGTAGGGGACACCCTCCCCTTTCCAGTGGTATATGATTTGTCCTGGCCCAGAGCAGATTTTGGGGCGTGTACCCCCAGTTACTTATTTTTTCCTGTAAGTTTTTGTCCAGTTTGATTTTGGATAGATGCCCTCCCATGTGCCCTGCACCCAGCAGAGGCTCTGGGCCAGGCAGGACGCAGTAGAATCCCATAGGGGACACCCTCCCCTTTCTGGGGGTATATGATTTGTCCTGGCCCAGAGCAGATTTTGGGGCGTGTACCCCCAGTTACTTATTTTTTCCTGTAAGTTTTTGTCCAGTTTGATTTTGGATAGATGCCCTCCCATGTGCCCTGCACCCAGCAGAGGCTCTGGACCAGGCGGGACGCAGTGGAATCTTGTAGGGGACACCCTCCCCTTTCCTGGGGTATATGATTTGTCCTGGCCCAGAGCAGATTTTGGGGCGTGTACCCCCAGTTACTTATTTTTTCCTGTAAGTTTTTGTCCAGTTTGATTTTGGATAGATGCCCTCCCATGTGCCCTGCACCCAGCAGAGGCTCTGGGCCAGGCGGGACGCAGTGGCATCTTGTAGGGGACACCCTCCCCTTTCTGGGGGTATATGATTTGTCCTGGCCCAGAGCAGATTTTGGGGCGTGTACCCCCAGTTACTTATTTTTTCCAGCATGTTTTTGTCCAGTTCGATTTTGCATAGATGCCCTTGTGAGTGGCTGGTGCCCAGCAGAAGCTCTGGGCCGGACGGGACTCAGTGGCATCTCGTAGGGGACACCCTCCCCTTTCCGGTGGTATATGATTTGTCCTGGCCCAGAGCAGATTTTGGGGCATGTACCCCCAGTTACTTATTTTTTCCTGCATGTTTTTGTCCAGTTCGATTTTGCATAGATGCCCTCGTGAGTGTCTGGTGCCCAGCAGAAGCTCTAGGCCAGGCGGGACGCAGTGGTATCCCGTAGGGAACACCCTCCCCTTTCCGGGGGTATATGATTTGTCCTGGCCCAGAGCAGATTTTGGGGCGTGTACCCCCAGTTACTTATTTTTTCCTGTAAGTTTTTGTCCAGTTTGATTTTGGATAGATGCCCTCCCATGTGCCCTGCACCCAGCAGAGGCTCTGGGCCAGGCGGGACGCAGTGGCATTTAGTAGGGGACACCCTCCCCTTTCCTGGGGTATATGATTTGTCCTGGCCCACAGCAGAGTTTGGGGTGTGTACCCCCAGTTACTTATTTTTTTCTGCGTGTTTTTGTCCAGTTCGATTTTGCATAGATGCCCTCGTGAGTACCTGGTGCCCAGTAGAGGTTCTGGGCCGGGCGGGACGCAGTGGCATCTTGTAGGGGACACCCTCCCCTTTCCTGGGGTGTATGATTTGTCCTGGCCCAGAGCAGATTTTGGGGTGTGTATCCCCAGTTACTTATGATTTATGATTTTATGACATCATTATGTATTTATGATAATATCGGAATCCTGATGATTTTGATTGTATAAATTTATTGTCATTCTTGACAGCGAGAGTCTCCTGATTACAGCAATATATCATACAGGGTACCCCATTATTTATTTTGGGGTTCAGGGGCATTTTAAATTTGGCTTGACGTTGCTGTAGCTGTCAACTTTTCTTCTTTGTTAGTGACTGAAATTTCACACAAATAAGGAACTGGGAACTGGGAACTAGGAACCAACTTCAGCGTCGTTTCGAAGTACCAGAAGTCTAGTTTAGGAGGAAAGCCACTATTCAGCTAAAATCACCCATACCTCTGAAACAGAAGAGTTTCAAACCTAAGTATGGATAGGATTTTAGATGGTTGTCAATACCTTTGTCACACAGCTATCAACTGAAATGTTCAGCTTTTTATTATAAATATCTGAATCAAATGGTAATTTCACTGGACTAAAGGACAGCACCTGTTTGCTGCTGCCAGGGATATTCAGATTGCACATATGCCATCAATGGGCACAGCCAGTTTTAGCCTCCCCCAAACTCTGTGGTACAAACTTCAAATCAGACATAAAGGTGATCTTGGGACAGTCACTTAGCCTAATCTACCTCACAAGGTTGTTGTATGGATAAAATAATGGTGGAGAGCCTTGTATGAAATTCTCCTTGGAGGAAGAGTAGGATTGAAATGAAACGAATAACCTTTCAGCCTTCTTTGAAACCTATTCCCATCCCCACTTTCTGTGTGTCTCTTGATTATCCTGATTAAAATGAACCCTGCTAAACTCACCTTGAGATTTCACTTTGGCTACAACTGGGTATTCTAAGCAGAAATAATAAAATAACCATTTAATTCTGGTCAGTGATAATCACAATCTTTCAGCCTCCTCTCTCTCTCCCCTGCACCCCCTATGTGTGACTCTTGTTAATCCATGTTAAAATGAATCCAACTAGGCTGCTAAACTCATAAGAACATAAGAACATAAGAACATAAGAAGAGCCTGCTGGATCAGGCCAGTGGCCCATCTAGTCCAGCATCCTGTTCTCACAGTGGCCAACCAGGTGCCTGGGGGAAGCCCGCAAGCAGGACCCGAGTGCAAGAACACTCTCCCCTCCTGAGGCTTCCGGCAACTGGTTTTCAGAAGCATGCTGCCTCTGACTAGGGTGGCAGAGCACAGCCATCACAGCTAGTAGCCATTGATAGCCCTGTCCTCCATGAATTTGTCTAATCTTTTAAAGCCATCCAAGCTGGTGGCCATTACTGCATCTTGTGGGAGCAAATTCCATAGTTTAACTATGCGCTGAGTAAAGAAGTACTTCCTTTTGTCTGTCCTGAATCTTCCAACATTCAGCTTCTTGGAATGTCCACGAGTTCTAGTATTATGAGAGAGGGAGAAGAACTTTTCTCTATCCACTTTCTCAATGCCATGCATAATTTTATACACTTCTATCATGTCTCCTCTGACCTGCCTTTTCTCTAAACTAAAAAGCCCCAAATGCTGCAACCTTTCCTCGTAAGGGAGTCGCTCCATCCCCTTGATCATTCTGGTTGCCCTCTTCTGAACCTTTTCCAACTCTAGAATATCCTTTTTGAGATGAGGCGACCAGAACTGTACACAGTATTCCAAATGCGGCCGCACCATAGATTTATACAACGGCATTATGATATCGGCTGTTTTATTTTCAATACCTTTCCTAATTATTGCTAGCATGGAATTTGCCTTTTTCACAGCTGCCGCACACTGGGTCGACATTTTCATCGTGCTGTCCACTACAACCCCGAGGTCTCTCTCCTGGTCGGTCACCGCCAGTTCAGACCCCATGAGCGTATATGTGAAATTAAGATTTTTTGCTCCAATATGCATAATTTTACACTTGTTTATATTGAATTGCATTTGCCATTTTTCTGCCCATTCACTCAGTTTGGAGAGGTCTTTTTGGAGCTCTTCGCAATCCCTTTTTGTTTTAACAACCCTGAAACAATTTAGTGTCATCAGCAAACTTGGCCACTTCACTGCTCACTCCTAATTCTAGGTCATTAATGAACAAGTTGAAAAGTACAGGTCCCAATACCGATCCTTGAGGGACTCCACTTTCTACAGCCCTCCATTGGGAGAACTGTCCGTTTATTCCTACTCTCTGCTTTCTGCTTCTTAACCAATTCCTTATCCACGAGAGGACCTCTCCTCTTATTCCATGACTGCTAAGCTTCCTAAGAAGCCTTTGGTGAGGTACCTTGTCAAATGCTTTTTGAGATCTCACTTGGTAGTCACTCTGGCTACAGCTGCATTCTCAAAGTAAGCTGGTTCTACTGGATCTCTCAGCGGCTTTCGATACCATCGATCATGGTATCCTTCTGGGCCGCCTTGCCGAGATGGGACTTGGGGGCACTGTTTTACAGTGGCTCCAATCCTTCCTGGAGGATCAAACCCAGAAGGTGGTACTGGGGGACTCCTGCTCGACCCCTTGGCCATTGACCTATGGGGTCCCTCAGGGTTCTGTTTTGTCCCCCATGTTATTTAACATCTACATGAAACTGCTGGGAGAGGTTGTCCGGGGTTTTGGTGTTCGGTGCCATCAGTATGCTGATGACACTCAACTCTATTTCTCTTTTCCACCTGAAGCCAAGGAAGCCGTACAGACCCTAAACCAGTGTCTGGCATCAGTGATGGACTGGATGAAGGTAAACAAGTTGAGATTAAATCCTGACAAACAGAGGTACTCCTGGTCAGTCGGAGGGCAGATCAGGGAATAGGGGTTCAACCGGTACTGGATGGGGTCGCACTCCCCCTGAAGTCTCAGGTTTGCAGTCCGGGTGTACTCCTGGACTCAGCTTTGAATTTGGAGGCCCAGATTGCTGCAGTATCCAGGAGCGCATTTGCCCAATTAAAACTGGTGCGCCAGCTGCGCCCATTCCTGGACCTGCCTGATCTGACCAGGGTGATGCATGCCTTGGTTACATCCCGCTTAGACATTGTAACGCGGTCTACGTGGGGCTGCCTTTGAAGACTGTTCGGAAACTTAAATTGGTACAAAGAGCTGCAGCCAGAGTACTAACTGGGGCTGGTTACAGGCACCATACAACTCCCCTGTTACAACAGCTCCACTGGCTGCCAATTTGTTTCCGGTCACAATTCAAAGTGCTGGTTTTGACCTACAAAGCCCTATACGGCTCAGGTCCAGACTATTTGACAGATCGTATCTCCCTACATGAACCTGCCCGGGACTTGAGATTTTTAGGTGAGGCCCTTCTTGTGTTCCCTACACCTTCGCAAGCACATTTGACGCGGACACGAGATAGGGCCTTTTCGGTGGTCGCCCCTAGGTTGTGGAACTCCCTCCCGAGTGAGGTACGATCAGCTCCCTCCTTGCCGTCTTTTCGGCGACAAGTAAAGACTGTTTTATTTCAGCGGGCATTTGGGACAGGGAACGACCAGGATTAATGTCTTATAGGCTTGGTGATCATATTATATGATTTTATTATTTTAAATTGTTCGCTGTTTTAACTTTTATCTTATAGTTTTTAATTTTCCCTTATAGTTTAATTCTTTTTTAATAATATATTCTGTATGTTTTAATGATGTTGTTTTCAGTTGTAAGCCACTCTGAGTCCTATTGGAAAAGGGCGGGGTAAAAATAAAGTTTTATTATTATTATTATTTTATTATTAAGTATATAAGGCTAGGAATTTGTTAAGCCTCAAATATTTTATTTTATTTTATTTTGGAAGTGAGTTCTTTCTAGTTAAATGCAGATAATTATTGATTTTGGTTTTGATTATAATGCTAGAAAGTCTTCTTTAAATAGCCATATAATTTCTATTACTTTCATTTAGGTTTTGAAGGTATTCTGACAAATTGTCTTGCTTTTTATTTACAGCATGGCTAATCCAAGTACTTCAAATGAAATTTTGGAATGGTTCAGAGCCAATAAAGTGCTGATTTCTGCTGCAATCAAAGATTTGTTTCCTTTTCTCTATGTTCTACGAGACAAGCAAATAATCTCTGAAGAAGAATTCAAGGTGACTATTTTTAGGCATAGAATTCATTTTCCAAGCCCTACCTGGGCATTTGGAGTTCCTATAGGCTTTTCCTGGGGCCAAACCTAATGCGATGGGGGCCTCTGTTCACGTGTCTGCCCAGCTAATACATAAAGCAAGGGATGGGAGGAGTCTTACTTTAACAATAAGGACCACACTGGAGAGGGGTGCTGAACCTTCCTCCTGTGGCTAGAAGCCAGCCAAGAAGGGAGGAAAATGGCTGAAACATTGGGCTAAGGAAAAATAGGATGCAAGAGGTGGAAAACTGCAGCACTCTTCTACCATGTGCTGTTTAAATGTTGCATAGGGAAACATTATACCCGACTTGCAACTGGAAAGGTTTTCAGAATGACATGAGGAACACCAATGAGAGATAGTGTAGTGTAGTGTAGAGGGTGTCAGATTCAGATGCAAAGATCTGGGCTCAAATTCCACTCATTCATCGAGTTCCCTGGGTGAATGTGGGCCAGTTGGATTTCTCCCAGCCGCCCTAACCTTCCCCACAGGATTCTGGGATAATCTTCCTATAACCCATCCTGAGTTCCTTTAGGAGAGGCTGGGATACAAACAGTATGAGAACAGCAGCCATTGCACAGAAGGAGAAACCTTGGAAGTAAGTGTTATTTTGAATCAGTATAGCGACAGATGAGACAAGATACTTGATCACAGGTTTGCACACAAGAGTTTACCAGAAGGAAGACATGTTTACATCTTGGAGCAAAGAACTCGCAGTACCAGGCATAGCTGCCTATCAACAGGAGGGTTAGAAGGAAGAAGAGAAAAAGAACAAAGGGAGGAAAGTGAAGCAGGGAGATAAGGAGAGAGAGACTAGAGGTGACAAAGTGTTTTGACCAATATCCCCTCCCGCCATCTCAACAAGATTAACCCTTGGAGTTCAGGTTCCCAGTGACTTAAAGGTCGTGGGTCACTGGAGTAGTCCCGTGCCCATTCAGTGATGCTGATGCTGTGAGCCCGGCAGGAGCTTCATCAGCCACCATTTACTCAGATGGGCAATATCTCAATTCAACCACCTTCTGCTCCACCAAGTCCCTTATCTGGTGATACTTGATGTCGATGTGCTTCATCCATGGTCACAGCTTCTCACTAGGTGCCAACTTTATAAACCCTTGGCTGTCCTCATGTATCACTGTGGCTTCAGAGGTTTCCAGTCCCATTTTGGTGAATAGCTGTGTAAGCCATGTCACCTCATAGTATGCAGTGGCTGTTGGCATATGTTCTGCTTCTGTGGATGAGCCAGCCACAATTTCTTGCTGCTTTCTGGCCCAGCTAATGCTCCCCCCCCAGCCATACATAAACAGGATCCCTGACGTGAACTTGCAACTTGACTCATCCCTTGCATTTGACTTGGTGAGGGAGATAAATTAAAACTGCCTTGATTAGTTTTGATTCCTTTAGTTGTGCTGGGCTAGCTGTTCAAGTAATCTGTTGGATATGGTGGGAAATGGTGAGTTACTCTATACATTAAGTCTAAAAGATGTTTTGAAGACAAACAACCTGTGTGGTTTCTTTTAGAATTGGAAAGATAAGGTACATTCAAATCCAAATGATATTCGTAAAGTGGTATATGAGGTCCTTGAAAACATTAAAACCAATGTGTCTGCAGTAATGGAGGTCTTCTCCAAGGAGAATTTGAAAAATTATCAAGATTTACAGTCATTACACTCAAGCCTACAAAATGGTAAGTTGTCTTGTTGGCTGTGCTAAACCTAAAAGGTGAGCCTTAAAAATAAATAGCCCAAACAAAACAAAAATCATCAGCATTTATTGAGAAAGAGGGTAGTGAGTGTTTTAGCCATGGAGACCTTGTTCAAGGCTCTCCCTAGCCATGCATTCACTTTGTCTCAGCTCTCTGACTGCCATCTGGGAATAACAATAATATTGGTGCATCTGTCTATCTATCTATCTATCTATCTATCTATCTATCTATCTATCTATCTATCTATCTATCTATCTATCTATCTATCTATCTATCTATCTATCTATCTATCTATCTATCTATCTGTCTGTCTGTCTGTCTGTCTGTCTGTCTGTCTGTCTGTCTAAAATAATTTATAGGCTGCTCATTATTGTGAAAAATAAAAAGGTGGTTTGCAAAATGGAACCATTAAAATAACATAGCAAGCTAACATAAACCAGAATATTCAAAGTTCAGTAAAGCCAGTACTAAGGCTCAGTGCTGAGTAATGTCTGAATAAATAGGCAAGCTTTTATCAACCTGTACCTGTCATGTCTGTAAAGGGAGGTCATTCCACCTTCTTCGAGGTGCCATAAAATGTATATCTGCTGCACACATCACAGCTAGAAGGGCTTCCAGCAATAACAGCAACATATGAAAGGAGGCACACTCTCAGGTAGTCTGGTCCTGAGCTGTTCAGAGCGTTATATGTCAACAACAAAATCTTAAAACTTGGTTCAGTAGCAATCAGTGCAGTTCCTCCAGCACTGGTGTAATATGTGCATGGAAGGATAAGATAATTGGTCAGTTGCCTGCTTTGGGTGGGGTCGTACTCCCTCTGAAAGAGCAGATCTGTAGTCCGGAGGTGCTCCTAGTTCCATCTTCGTCGCTAGAGTGACTTCAGTGGATAGGAGTGCCTTTTACCAGCTTCGGCTGATAAGACAGCTGTGGCCATTTCTGGACCAGGATAGCCTGTCCACTGTTGTCCACGCACTGGTAACCTCTAGGCTGGATTACTGTAATGCCCTCTATGTGGGGCTGCCCTTGAGGTTGGTCCGGAAGCTGCAGCTGGTGCAAAATGGGGTGGCGAGACTGCTCACCGGGGCAGGGTATTGCCAACATGTCACCCCGCTGCTGAAAGAATTGCACTGGCTGCCCATTTGCTACCGGGCCAAGTTCAAGGTTCTAGTTTTGGTGTACAAAGTCCTATACAGATTGGGACCAGGATACCTGAAAGACCGTCTTATCCCTTATATACCCAGTCGATCATTGCACTCTGCAGGTGAGGGCCTCCTGCAGATTCCATCTTATCAAGAGGTCCATTCCGCACAACATAGGAAACGGACCTTTAGTGTGGTGGCACCTACCCTGTGGAATTCCCTCCCCTTAAATATTAGATAGGCACCATCTCTGTTATCTTTTCAGCGCCTATTGAAGACCTTCCTCTTTCAACTAGCCTTTTAAGATGAGACCTTATCCCAGTCTGCTTCTGTGTTGGTGTTGCTCTTTAATATGCTTTTAAACCTTTTATTTTTAAATATGTTTTTAAAGCTTTTTTTGAAAAAAAGTCTTCAAAGCTTTAAAAAAAAAGTTTTTAAAGTTGTTTTGTTTTAATGTATTTTAATGTCTATTTTTATGATGTTTTAAAGTGTTTTAGTGCTTGTGTTTGCTGCCCTGGGCTCCTGCTGGGAGGAAGGGTGGGATATTTATTTATTTATTTCATTTGTATACTGCCCCGTAGCCAAAGCTCTCTGGGCAGTTTACAACAATTAAAAACGTTAAAAACAAATATACAAATTTAGAAACACATTTTTAAAAAACTATTTAAAAACACATGCTTAAATGCCTGGGAGAAGAAGAAAGTCTTGACCTGGCACCGAAAAGTTCAGTGTTGGCGCCAGGTGCACCTCGTCAGGGAGATCCTTCCAAATTACTGAGAAGGCCCTCTCCCTTGTTGCCAGTCTCCAAGCTTCCCTCCGAGTAGGCACCTGGAGGAGGGCCTTGGATGTTGAGCGTAGTGTACGGGTGGGTTCATGTCGGGAGAGGCGTTCCATCAGGTATTGTAGCCCTAAGCCGTATAAGGCTCTATAGGTTAAAACCAGCACTTTGAATCGAGCTTGGAAACATACATGCAGCCCATGCAGGCAGGCCAGAATTTGTTTTATATGTTCGAACCATCTGGTCCCTGTTACCAATCTGGCCGCTGCATTTTGTACAAGCTACAGATTCCGAACCGTCTTCAAAGGCAGCCCCACGTAGAGTGCATTGCAGTAATCTAACTGGGAGGTTACCAGAGCATGGGCAACTGAAGCCAGGTTATCCCTGTCCAGATAGGAGCTTATCTGGGCCACCAACCGAAGTTGGTAGAAGGCACTCTGTGCCACCGAGGCTACCTGAGCCTCAAGTGACAGAGATAGTTCTAGGAGAACCCCTAAGCTACGAACCTGCTCCTTCAGGGAGAGTGTAACCCCATCCAGGACAGGTTAAACATCCACCATCCAGTCAGAAGAACCACCCACTAGCTAGCAGCATCTCAGTCTTCTCTGGATTGCGCCTCAGTTTATTATATAAATCAAACAATAAACAAACAAGCAAACAAACAAATAAATAAACAAGGATGCTCCTAGGGCTAGCGCCAGAGGGCGGCCAGGTTGGGCCCTGGCCAAGGGCCCCTGACGGTCCCCTTCTTAGGGTGGGTGGGTATCACTCCCGTTCCACGATCTGCAGAAGCATTGGTTCTGACCCTGTTGCAGATCACAGATAAGGAGCTCCCAGGTACTCTCCTACAACCGTGCAGGCCCGCAATGCCTGCCTGCATGCCCAACCTACCTCTCCCATTGTGGTGACTGCTGGCTGCACTGCGTGTGCATGCCTACCATCAACCAAGATGGTGGCCGAGGCTTCCCTAAGGAACTGATACCCTTGACGCCATCTTGGTTGATGGCAGGCATCCATGCACAGCGTGGCCAGCATTTACCACAGCGGGAGTGGTAGCTGTGGGTGGGCATCATGGGCCCGGGGCAAGCTGGTGGCGGCCCTGGATGCTCCACTAAGCATTTTGCCTGAGCTGCAGTTTCTTACAGGCTGTTGTAAGGATTACTGAGAATGAATGTGAAATGCTTTGAATAAGTGAAACAGGCTGTATAAATGCTATGTATTATTATGATCAAGCGCACAAGTATTTTACTACCTTTTTGTGTTATGTGTCACAGAGCGACTAGACTGGTGTGTCTGACAAGTTATATGTGCCTGGGAAGAATTGAGAGTTGATATGACTAAGTGGCTATTGGAAGGGTGGTTTAAAGTAGGGGTTAGAAATTGGGGCTCCTGGGCCAACTTTGACCACTGGAGAGGTGCCACTTGGCCCCCTCAGTTGCCAACCTTGGCACAAAATAGGTGTTCAGAAAATAGTAGTTATAATACCCTGCTGGCAGGCCAGATCAAACTGCCCCTCCAAATGCGTAGAATATTTGCTTACTAGTGCAGCTGGTTCTGACATTACAGGGGAAATCAAACTGTTAAGAAGATTATCCAAACCTAACATCTGAAATTTACTTGAGGCTGTAGGCTCTTTTCTAAACAATAAATGATTAGACGTTACAATGCACTTTTGCCATGTAATTTAATATCAAGGAATCAATCTGAATACATATTTTCTTCAGTTCTCCAGTCTGCTGGAAATAGCTCTGCCACAGAACCTGGGAGCAGCAACTTGCTCCAGACAAACAAGGACAACTCTGAGTCCTCTATAAGGAAACAAGGTAAGCTCCACACTAGTCTGTAGATGAATTTAAGACTTAAACAGTGTCAAGAAAAAATAGGCAGAATAATTTAAGGCAGGGATTCTTAACTTTCTACCAGTAGTGTAGTGGCAAATTCAGAAGTGCAGGGTCCCTTCATAATAGTCACAGCCATGACCCCTCACAACCACTTCTAAGATTATAGACCTGTGCCATAAGTCCCTGTCACTTCTTTAAGGGGAGGTCATTGGGGGGACCATCAGAGAGAAGGCCTTTTTTGTGTCAGCAAAGATGTATGTCTACTGAACACATCACAACAAGATGGGCCTCCAACAATGACAATGAATGAACTGGCCTAAATGAAAACAGGTGCACTCTCAGGTAGCCCAGTCCTGAGCTGTTCAGGCCCTTATATGTCAACAACAAAATTTGATTGGCCATTGTGAGAACAGGATGCTGGACTAGGTGGGCAGGTTCTTCTTATGTTCTCAAAATCTTAAACTTGGCTCAGTAGCAAATAGGCTGTCTGTGCAATTCCTCCAGCACCAGGGCATGTTAATAGACCCTTCTGGCAGGCCTGATAAAACTTCCCTCGTCCAAATATGTAGAATATTTGTTTACTTGTATAGCTGGTTGTGACACCACAGAGGAAACCAAACCAAGCAAGCCATTAAGAAGGTTGATTTGAAGCATAAATAGCAGCGAGAGAAGAATAGACAGACTCGTTTAAGGCAGGGGTTCTCAAATTCTGTACCCACAGGGCCTACCTGAGATGGCTGAAAACTAGAATCCCTCCATACATCCTTTTTATAGTGCATTCATGATTATTTGTGCTCATGATGCTGCGATGCTTCCCCAGTGCTCCAGACACCAGTCTGTAGGGGCCCTTATTGAGGCCCACCAACCACAGCAGATGTAGACAGAGTTTGCCATAATCAGCTACCAATTGCTAAGATAATTTTCAACTGATATCTAATCCATTTTAGGAAATAGCTAGATTCTTTGCCAATTTGTTTTCCTTATGGCAAAGCTCAGGTTTTCTCTAGCTAAGTACAGACAATCTCTGGGGAGGTATTGTGTCACAGCCTCCCCATTCTAGGAGAATTTGCTGATACAGAGAACACTTTTACATTTTCCCCCTCCCATTGTCACCTGTCTCCCAAACTATTGTTACCCATGTCCTGTAATGTCTCCTTCCATTCTCCTTTCACATTAGGGATGTGCTAGAATTCCGCCCAATTTAGATTTGGTACAAAATTTTCCATTAATTTCCTTATTCTCAATTGCTGAGAATCAGATTTTAATATAGCAAATTTCTGGGGCTATTTTTGAAAACTGACTTTTTTAAAGTCTGCCACTAAAACATCAATTGTAAAAATGATAATTTATCGATATTTCCTTTTACAACATTGATATTTCCTTCAAAATATCAATTATTTTCTTTTAAAATATTGATATTAATATTGCACAGTAAAAGGAACTGAGGAAACTGCTCCATGGGGCCCAGTAACAATCTTCTAAAAATGTAGGAAGGAAGCCAGGCCATAGATCACATGGTCTTCAATGTTTGTATACTAATACCCAGAGTATGGAAAACAATCAGGATGAACTTGAACTCTTAATACAGGAAAGTAAATATGACTTGATAACTTGTCCAAAAAGAACAGAAGGAATAGAAAGGGAGGTGTGGGTCGTGTTATATGTTAAAAATATATATCCCTGCACAAAAATACAGGAAGATGAGCGTGGTAGCTCCACCGAGAGTATCTGGATTAAAATTAATGGGGCAAGGAATAAAAGGAACATGGTGGTTGGAGTCTACTACCAACCACCCAATCAAGGAGAAGACGAGGATGAAACGTTTGAAAAGCAAATTGCCAATGTTTCAAAGAGGCATGATGTAGCAGTAATGGGGGACTTCAATTACCCCAATATCTGTTGGGAGACAAATTCTGCCAAACACGCCCCTCCAAGAAATTCCTGACTTCTGTTGGAGATAGCTTTCTCCAACAGAAAGTGGAGGAAGCAACTAGAACATCAGCTATGCTTGACTTTATTCTAACCAATAGAGATGACTTGATGAAGTGACAGTTATGGGAACTCTGAGAGAAAGTGACTATGCTATACTTAAGTTCTTGATTTTAAAGGAAGCAAAAGCTGAGAGTAGCCATATGCATACCCTGGACTTCAGGAAAGCTGATTTTAATAAACTCTGAACAATTATAAGTAAGGTTACGTCGTGGCAAGCAGCCCTAATGAGAAAAGGAGTCCAAGATGGGTGGGAGTTTCTAAAAAAAGATATTTTAAAGGCACAATGGCAAACAATTCCATCAAGGAAAAAAGGGGGAAGACAGCAGAAGAAGCCAATTTAGCTTCATAGAAAGCTTAGAGATGACCTGAAAACAAAAAAGGACACATACAGGAAGTGAAAGGAAGGCTGGATCATGAAGGAAGAGTACAGACAGGTAGCACGGAATTGCAATGATGGCATCAGGAAGGCTAAACCTGAAAATGAGCTGAGGTTAGCGAGCGATGCCAAAAGCAACAAAAAAGCTTTCTTCAGGTACAACCATAGTAAAAGACAGGGAAAAGAAATGGTGGTACAGCTACTCAATGAGGATGGCAAAATGATGACAGATGACAAAAAAAAGGCAGAAGTGCTCAATTCCTACTTTGGCTCAGTCTTCTCTCAAAAGATGGCCTATGAACCTCCTGGCAAACGTGAAGTTGAAGGGGCAGAATTATAGCTTGAAATTCATAGAAAAATGGTCAAGGAATACCTAATCACTTTGAATGAGTTTAAATCTGCAGGGCCCAACAATCTGCATCCAAGAGTATTGAAGGGACTGGCTAAAGAACTCTCGGAACCACTATCTATTCTCTTTGTGAAATCATGGAGGATGGATGAAGTGCCGGTTGATTGGGGGAGGGCGAATGGTGTCCCAATCTTCAAAAAGGGCAAAAAGAAAGAACCTGGGAACTACAGACCAGTCAGCTTGACATCAATCCCTGGGAAAATTCTGAAGCAGATTATAAAGAGGTCAGTCTATAAGCACCTTGAAAACAAGGTAGTGATTACTAGAAGCCAACATGGATTTGTCAAGAACAAATCTTGCCAGACTAATCTTATTTCATTTTTTGATCACATCACCTTCCTGGTAGATGGTGGAAATGCTGTGGACATAATATATCTCAACTTCAGCAAAGCTTTTGACAAAGTGCTCCATGATATTCTGATTAGCAAGCTAGCTAAATGTGGGCTGGATGGAACAACTATCAGGTGGATCCATAGTTGGCTACAGAATTTTATTCAAATGGTTCCTTCTCAAACTGGGGGGAGGTAATGAGTGGAGTACTGCAGGGCTCAGTCCTTGGCCCAGTGCTCGTCAACATTTTCATTAGTGACTTGGATGAGGAGGTGTAGGGAATGCTTATCAAATTTGATACAAAATTGGAAGGGATAGCTAATATCTTGGAAGACAGAAACAAAATTCAAAGTGATCTTGATAGGCTGGAGCATTGAGCTGAAAACAACAGGATGAAATTTAACAGGAATAAGTGCACAGTTCTACACCTAGAAAAAAGAAACCAAATGCACAGTTATAAGTTGGGGGATACTTCGCTCAGCAATACTACATGTGAGAAGGATCTTGGGATTGTTGTTGATCACAAGCTGGATATGAGCCAGCAGTGTGATGTGCAAAAAAGGCAAATGCTATTTGAGGCTGCATTAACAGAAGTACCGTTTCCAAATCATTTGAAGTACTAGTTCCCCTCTGTTCAGCACTGGTTAGGCCTCATCTTCAGTACTTCTTCCAGTTCTGAACACCACAGTTTAAGAAGGATGCAGACAAACTGGAAAACGTTCAGAGAAGGGCAACAAGGATGATCAGGGGACGGCAAACAGAGCCTTCTGAGGATAAACTGAAAGAACTGAGCATGTTTAGCCTTGAGAAGAGAAGACTGAGGGGAGTTATGATAGCACTGTTCAAGTACTCGAAAGGTTGCCAGACAGAGGAGGGCCAGGATCTCTTCTTGATCATCCCAGAGTACAGGACATGGAATAATGGGCTCAAGTTGCAGGAAGCCAGATTTTGGCTGAACATCAGGAAAAACTTCCTAAGTGTTAGAGCGGTACGACAATGGAACCAATTACCTAGGGAGGTGGTGAACTCTCCAACACTGGAGGCATTCAAGAGGCAGCTGGACAGCCACCTGTCAGGTATGCTTTAATTTGGATTCCTGCACTTAGCAGAGAGTTAGACTCAATGGCCTTATATGCCCCTTCCAACTCTATGATTCTGTGACCTCTGGCCTAGCTCAGGAATGTTGGCTGGGCTGTGGTCATTGGGCTACATATTACCATTTTTTGGTGGGAATGCTAAGTTGTCAAGAACTTTTGGTCTGAGATATATCAGGAAAACAATATTATTTGAGACCCAGTACAAATTACACCCCAGTAATCATTATTATCATTTTTGAGGACATTAATATGGATATTAAACCAAAGGAATTGCTAATTTTTCTGTTAGTTGCTGCTAGATTGTCAATCACACAGTCATTGCAAGAGCCAAACATTTCCCTTTGGTATAATAATTTTTGGAATGTAGCCATTTCTAAGGCGATAACACATAATTTAAAAATATTGAAAGGTATTGAAGACCCAGAGACTTGTTACGCTACGTGGTGGGACTTTTTGATTAATGCTAATAGTGCTGACTTGCAGTGTTCATTACTAACAACATCACTTGAAATTTAGAACTCTGGAATGTTACATTTTGGAAATATTCTTCTGGCTGTTACTGAACAGTATCAATAACAATACTTGTAGTATGGGATCATATGTATGCCCTTTATGAAGCATTGTATAACTTCCCGTGTTTCTATTTTCTTATTGTTGCTGCGTTGTGTTTTTTCCTTTGTTTTTCTAATAAAAAAAAAAATACAAAAAGAAAGCCTGGAAAAGCCTGCATGCTAATCCTCACAGGGCAGGCTGGCACTGCAGTTGTGTTTTATGTATTACAAATTTACCACAAATTATGCTAGGGGGGAAAAGGCAATACAGGAAAACAGGTTAACAATGGCATTTGGGTTTTCTTTTAAAAATGAGTAAAAAAAAAGGATGGCAATTCCCAATTAAATGGCTAATGTGGAAGCAACCTTTGTATCATTTTCTTCAGTACTGAAATGTGCTGGTGTAACAAAGAAAACCACAATAAAAATGCCTCAAGGACAATCTAATACCAGTGGGAAAATGAAAGGTCTTCTAAAAGGTAAAAAAAAAAGTGTGGTGGTGGTATAGATTTCCCATTGGTTCTCCAGACTGCCTCCCCCCAGTTCTCCAAATACAACTTTGCCATATACCCTAGAAACCAGGCATGTATATTGTTCATGTGTCGCCTACCTCCCAAAAATTCCTACTTGCCATTTTGGCCATTTCTTTTTTTTTTATGTCTGTGCCTCCATTACCCAGTTCCTTGGGGTTTTTTTTGAAGTTTTAAATGTAAACAAGCCGTGTTAACCATTACTAGTACTCACATGTCCTGTTATGATGGAAATTGTCCTATCTTTGCTATGTGTTGAAAGCTATCCCCTTTGCTCTATTATTCAAGGAACTTACTTCACATTGTGGTTATGTGTTGCAACTTGAGTCCTTAGTTGCTTGTTCTTTTAAAAGTTATTTGTTCTTTTCCTAGTCTCTCTCAAGCCTAACCGCAAGCTACATTTCCTGTCAAAGCTGCATCCCTGTCCTATCAGAAATGATAGGAGCTATAGTTCAACAACATCTGGAGGCAAAGATGGTCATGCATGTTTGGCCAGTTGTAGTAATGGCTGACACAGAGTGACTGACAGTTGCCTTCAGGGAGCTTACCTGCATGTGGGAGCGCATGCTTACACGGATATGTTCTCTTTGGGAGACACCCTGTCAACTGAGTTGTGGTCTCCTTGTTGGGGATTTCTTTACTGGTGGTAGTTTGCTTTTATGTAGGGTAGAGTCACACTCACTGTTCTGCCAGTTGCAGTGTGTCTCCACCTCTTTTATGAAAACGGGGGCACATGATGCTAGTCAAATACTACCCCTTTTTACTGTAAAAGCTGATGGGCTCAGCTCGAGTGCATTTAAAAAAAAATCTCTTCAAAGAGATTTTGCAACCGATTGGCAGATCGACCTGTTACTCCTCTGCCAATGGAAACACTTTTCTGTAGGTGACTAGTGTCCTCGCAGCCTTAGATGCAGAATTATGCTAAATTCTGTACTGTTGTAGGGAGGTAGCTTGGGCAAGAGGATGAATGAGATGTAGAGGCAGCTGTTCTTTTTTGTATGTGCATATCTTCTCCCTTGTGTTGTATGGATGACATTTTCTTTACTCTTGCTACATAAAGAAAATTTATGTAGCTAACACAAAATAGTGCTATCATCAGGATAAGGAATGTGATATTAAGAGGTATAGGATTTGGTGCATCTCTGCTCTTCCCATTTACTGCCCATGCCTCCTCCCCATTTTGGGACTTGGGTTGGTGGAGCTGCACTGATGGACCACATAGGTCTGCATAGAATTGTACTGGAGTATCTGTGATTCTGTCCAAGTCATCAGTGTATCTCCATGGCGGAGGTGTAACGTGAGACCTGCTGGCAGGGTGGGTCTTCCAACATCTCCTGTAACTCTTCAGCCACTGTATTTTTGGTATAGGGATGCATCCTCACAACTTAATGTGACATGACATACACACTCCATGCCACATCCTGTTACCGGAATCTGTAGTCTGGTAGGACTGCTATCATTTTCTGGAAGCCAAAAAAAGAAAGACTTGTAACCTTTGACATTGATTTCTTGATTTCATCTAGGAAAAGGGATACAAAATAAGGAAAGAAAAAAAATCCTGGGCCCGTTAATTGTACTTTGTGGAAAACTGAAAGGCGTTTTATATAAGCGAAAGTTGGCAGCAGGTAAACATTGTTTTGGAAGAGTATATGTATAATTACATCTGTTAAAGGAATTCTATACCAAGAGCAGATTAAAATCTTTGTGCGTGGGTCTATGTGTGTTGGGAGTAGGGTGTATCCATGCGGGTATATCCATGTGGGTATCATTTATGTTTGGGAACACTTAAAAATACTAATTTCCTATAAGACTATTGTTTTCCACTGTATCTTGTGGACTCAGTGCAGCTTAAAGCAATTCCTTCAATATCATAATTCAGTTTTCAGTACTTTTGAAATCCTTTCCTATTCATAGATGCATACTTAAGTGATTCCTTCAGCTTTAAAACAGTATTATAAGACAGTATTCTATTGACGTTTTCCATTTTAATTGGTGCAGCATATCATTTATGTATTAGACTGAATTTATACATTGCAGTTATGACAACCCCATACATTGTTAATTCCTTCATTTTTTGTTTTAAAGAAAAAAGACTACTCTCTGAACAAATATATTCACTGATAGGCAAAAAACCCATGTGGTTTAAGAATCTGAAACTGCAGTTTCATGTAAAATCAAAGTGATTACAATAAGTTGCTACTTAAGCAATAAATTTAGCTTGGCCTGCCCAAGATGTGTGTTTTCAGCCTGCTATGCTTAAACCACTCCACTTAAGGAAAGGTGGGAATGGCCAGTTAAAAACAGAGCACAGTTAGAAATTTGCTAGAATTTATGTCACCTCCCGCTGTTTTATCTTGTACAAACTGAGACACTGCTCATGTGCACTGGAGACTATTCTGCAGAATACTCAGTGCCATTATTCCACAATTGTTTTTGGAGTTTTTTAATGTAAATTTGCAAAGTGTTGCTGCACTTCACATATTCACAGAACCAGAAGCAAAAGAAAATGATTTACTAAAGGAAACTTAACTAAAATTGCAAAGTAAATCAAACATATTTAAAGTGACTATCTGAACTATATCAACTGTCTTAATATTGTTGCTTCCTCCCTGCTAAAACAAGATCAGCATAGCTTATGTCTTGTTTCTGTTATTTGGGCTGATGGCAGGTATTGCCACCACTCACCATATGCTCAGAGGCAAATGTTACCAAATTTTTCCAAGCTACACAGGAAGTAGATTGGACTGTGAAAGACCAACCCAAATTGTGTTTGCATTTAAACAAATGTGTAGGTCAGCACAATATCTCAGGTCTCCTGCTCCCCTGGTGCATTCACTATAGCTGCCAAATTTCCCTGCTTTCTAAAGTTTGATAGAAATATCTGTTGGCAATAGGTACGTTTTAAACTGCAACGTTTTTTCCGCCTATTAGTGAATTTCTCTGCTTTTTAACCCAGGAGGTAAGTAATGGTTCCTGTGCAAGTTTGCTGAGAATGGATTGATCATTTACATGCTTACTGAGTTCAATGGAATTTATTCCCCTGCAATAATGCTTAGGATAGGTGAAACTGACCACAGGGGGATGGGGAGAGGAGGAGGTAGAAGCTCAGGGGAACGGGAGGAGGAGGAGGGCAGGTTTGATCATTTGCATGTTTATTGAGTTCAGTGGAATTTACTCCCATCATGCTTAGGATAGGTGAAATTGACCATGAGGGAGGAGGAGAGAGGGATGGAGGGAGGGAGGGCTGAAGTGAGCAGGAGAGGAGGAAGGAGGGATAGGAGGAAGGAGGGAGAGGAGAGGGGGAGGGGAAAGGCAGGTCTGATCGTTTGCCTGCTTATTGAGTTCAATGGGATTTACTCCCATGCAATTATGGTTAGAATAGGTAAAACTGACTGAGGAGGGCAAGTGGACAGGAGAGGGAAGGAGGAAGGGAGAGGGGAGGGGATTGGAAGGGAAGGGAGGATGAGGGGAGGACAGGTTTGATCATTTGCATTGTTTTTGAGTTCAGGGGGATTTACTCCTGTACAATCATGCTTACGATTAGTGAAACTGACGTGGGGGAGGGGCAGAGAGGGGGAAGGAGGGGGAGGGGAGAGGGAGGGGAGGAGATTGGGTGGGCGATCACTGGGCAGAGGGAAAGCCCCTTTCCTTTCCAAAAGGAAAACATTGTGAACAGTAACATTCTTTTTCAGGGTTTTCCCCACCTTTTTATTCTACAGCAGGTACATGTAGCCTCCCACCCAAATTCAAACCAAAGCTGTCCCTGGTCACATCCACACTAGGCCTTTTTTTCACTTTAGATAGTCATGGCTTCCCCCAACGAATCCTGGGAAGTGTAGTTCGTGAAGGGTGCTGAGAGTTGCTAGGAGATGCCCTGTTCCCCTCACAGAGCTGCAATCCTCAGAAGAGGGGCTGACTGTTAAACCTCTCTGGCCACTGGAGCTTTGTTGAAAGGGAGGGGAGGGAGGAGAGCAGAAGGAATGGGGATGGCAGGAGGGAAGAGGAGGACAGCGGTGCTGCTGCCACAAATAAAAAGGTGGGAACAGGGGGTCCAGAAATGATGAGGAGCATCGGCTGGACCATTGTGAGGGCCCCCTGAAGTCTGGTGTTGGTCCTGATCAGGTCTCATTCTGAAATATGTTTCCAGTGTCCATTCCATAATCTCTGTTCATGTGATTTTTCCTACGTAGATATTGGATAAGAAAATCCTGTTGGCAGAATTTCTTTCTCCGTTCACTGACCTTTGCTGAATGGGATAACTGTATAGCATTGATGTGACTTCTTTCTTACAGGAGTTACACAGAAATGTATCAGGGGTCTGAATGGAGTATGGTACACACCACGAGAATTTGAGATTGCAGGAGGATGTGTAAATGCAAAATCCTGGAGAAGAAGTATCCGCTGTCGTGGGGTTACTTTAGAAACATTAATAAAGGTATGCAGTTCACTTGTAACACCTCCAAATGTTAATGCCTCATATTTTTTACTTGTAACCGCAAAGGAATTTCAGATAATACCATCAAGACTTTCCACACAATTATCCATATATTTTATTCTTAGAAGAAAATCTTTATTCTTGTAAAAAATAATATTCTACATCACAACTAAATAGCAGCACAACTGTTGCATGAAAAAGCCATTGTCTAGATTCTAGAATACCCTTCTGGTATATAGAACTGAGCAAACATAAGGTATGTGCCAAATAAAGGCAAGCACTGTATATTGCATGGAACCATAATCTATGAAAGTGTTCTGCTTGTATTGCAACAAAAAGTATATATGTGATAGTTATAAAAACAACAAAAATATTGTAGAACTTTAAAGAGTAACACATTTATTATGGCATAAGCATTTTTGGACTGGAATCCACTTCATCAGATGCATGAAATATAATCCCCAGTTATGGTGAAGAGGGGAATCCTCAGTGGGAGGGACTTGTAAGCAATGAAGTCAGAGGGAAATAAATGCAAGAGGTACAGAAAATGGTAATTTAATCAGAGCTGGAATTTTTATTTAATGATCTATAGGGCTTCTTTCAAGGTTACCTCTTCCAATTCAACTATTAACACATTAAAAAACAACATATTCCAAGTCTAAAATCATAGCGTACAACACAAGTATGCAAAATAAGCACTGTGACAGCAGCAATAATGATCATTGGTAAAACTTATGGTTGTATTCAAAGTAGTGCTAAACCAAACAGTCCATCAGCGCAAGGATTTTTATTTACTTATTCAATTCATATCCCACCCTTCCCCTCAGAAGGAGCCCAGGACACCAAAGAAGTGATAAAACACTAAAAGCATCTTTTAAAAATCTTAAAAACAAAACATCTTTAAAAAACAATTCCAACACAGATTGCAGGTTGTGTTCCAACAGTTGTGTTGTGTGTTGGAAGGATTTTTCCTTGTGCAATGGACGGTTCTTCCCCTCTCCTCCCCCTATGCACCCCCTAAATCTGTTCAGGGTTTCCCCCCAGCACTCCAGACCAGATTTGGAGATAGCACGGGATGCCCACGGGTGAGAGAGAAATCCCCCTGCACTATTTGGAGTCTTACCATTAGTGCAAGGATTTAATTGAATACAGCCAAGAGACAGTGAATTCAGTTACACTGGAATGTATGCAGCATACATTGTTGTGGCCTTTTCCAACAAGCATTAGGTGATAAAACAGTCAATTTAGTAATGCTGTTAATTAACATTTGTAGTGGAAGAGGAAACCACTCTCTCTTTTCAGACCATAATGAACTGAATTAAACTTCTTGGTAAATCGTAATTCAGTTGTTTCACATTGGAGTCTACCTTTGACATTCTTTTGTTCAAGTATAGCCACCTTAAGATTCATTAGCAGACTGTCCCGGCAGAATGAAGTGTTCTCCTATTAGTGTTTAAACAATTATCAATAGTAATGTTTATCTAGGCATTTGATGGCTGAAGGAGACCGACATCCCAGAGCTCACCATATGGAAGAATGTTTTATCTGCAATTATGTTTAGAATAGTATTTGTTGCTGTTAAAATGTTTTGTTGTAAATGCGTTTCCTCCCCTGGGCACCTTTGGGAGGATCAGCAGAACATAAATGTAAATAGTAATGATAATAATAATATGCTAGTAATAAGTCTAATTTCTCTTGTGTTTATTCCCTGAATTCAGGTGATATTTTTGGATTCTGCCTCAGAGTAAACCTAATAAATGTGATGTTTCTTTCAGAGAGGAGATCTACCTGAACCAGCACGAAAATCCCTCAAGAAAGTGAAGGTAAACAATTCCTAAACTGTTTTACTAGATTGTTGTGTTATCCACAATCAATCTAAATTGGCATATATGCATTTAATTTATTCAATTATGTATTAAGATATTTCTATACTGTCCTTCACCAAAAATGGTCACGGGGTAGTCTACATCAAAATAAGGCAATGCAAAAGATAATGCATAACAAACAAAAACATTAAAACAGTATTCAAATTCATAAATAATTAGCATCCATCAAAACCCAGACTTCACCCTGACACAAAATGTGAGTTTTACCTGGCTTCTAAGTGCTTATCCAAACGGAGCGGGATAATCCATGGTTTCCATATTCGGTTTGTCATCTGATAGTCCTCACTTTGCCTTTTAGTTCGCTCTTTCCCAATTAAAAAAAATGCTTTTTTGCACCCCCACATGCAGTGGTAAGACTGCTACATTCTTTTTGCTTTTTCCAAGCTCCACCTCTAAAACCTCCCCCTATCAACCAATTGGTCAGCAAAAAAATGACATATGCTCCTCTCCCCCTTTGCAACGAAGCGCAATATGGCTGTAAAGGAGTTCTCGCTGCGGAAGGAAAGGGAGAAGGAGGGTGGTGGTCGGTTTCAGCCTACCTCTGGAAAGCTTTGTCAATTTCATTCTACTCGCTGGGGTTTTTGCTTCAAATCATTTCGGGAAGGAAAGGGAGAAGGGGGGGTGACACGTTTCTTGCTTTTTTGGAGAAATAAGTGTAATTGCCAGCGTGTGTATCTCCTTAAATATCCATAAAGGCAGAAAAGCATACATTCGTTTAAGCGTAATATGGCAAATACAAACAAGAAAGGCGCTGCTGCTCGGTTTCACGCCTGCCTCCGGAAAGCTTTGTCAATTTCATTCTACTCGCATACATTCCATGTCACCCCCTCTCCTTCTCCCTTTCCTTCCAACAGCAAAATGATTTGAAACAAAAACCCCAGCCAGTAGAATAAAATTGACAAAGCTTTCGGAAGTAGGCGTGAAACCGACCAGCAGCCCCGTTCTCGCTTGCTGTGCATTGCAGATCTCACCCAGAGCGGCTGCCCAGTTTGCAGGCTGGCAAAAAATAAAATGCATCTGCGCGGTAGTGGCAGATCCCCCCCAACACCCCACCATTGCGATGATTGGTTCAATTTTCCCAGGCTTATTCTCGCACATGCGCAAAAGTGCAGATATGTGATAGGCTGGAATGAGGAGAAGGGGCCAGGGGAAATGCCCAAGAACCGCCTATCAGCTGTAAAGTCTGCCGTATTGCATCCTAACTCCTGAAGGCACAGCGAATGAATCCCGATTTTAAACAGCAAATCACATTTTTGCCGGTATTGCAAGGAGCGGATTTAACCTGTGAAAATGCGTAACAGCGCAAGACGTCATTTGGACGACCGAAAAATAATGAACACACATAGCGGGCATGTCACACATTTTGCAGTCGTCTGGATGAGCCCTAAATGAGCATAAAGTGGGGACAAGAGGCATCTCAGTGGGGAGGTAATTCTACAGATATGGCGCCATTACCAAAACAAATTTATGAATTGTTCAAATTTATATGTAAACCTATCCTTTAGGATGCAGACCTGCTAACTTACATTCTGTAGAATTGTACAGTTTAAGAAAAGATGGCTCTCTGTCTCTTTCTCGGTATCTTATATATAAGAAATGCTGAACGAAAATATTTGCCATCTCTCCAGAATGTTTGCTCCTTTGTCACCTGTTCAAGATGCTTTCCTCTCCCTAACTTCTTTCTTTCTCCACACCCAGTACAGAAATGCAGCAAGCTGCCAATGAAGGAAGAGAATGATCTCTTATTCCCCTGACAGTGGGCACACCCTCTCTTCTTTGCAGCTCTGCTATTCCCCACCAATCACTGTGCTGCTCCAGTGTTATTATTATTATTATTTATTACATTTGTATACCGCCCCATAGCTGAAACTCTCTGGGCGGTTTACAACAATTAAAAACGTTAAAAACAAATAAAACAAATTTCAAATCAGAGTTTGGAGACGGTCTTGTTCCAGAGACATTCTCCTAAATAAGAATTCAGCCTGTTTTGGATGGGGTAGCATGCCCCTTGAAGAACCAGGTTCATAGGGGATGGTTTTGGACTCAGCTTTGCACTTGGATGCTCAGGTAGTGATTATAGCCAGGAGTGCCTTTGCCCAGTTTAGGCTATTGTGTCAACTTTGCCCATTCCCAATGAGGTCAGTCCTGATCATGGCAACACATGCCTTAGTTATGTACTCTCTCTTATGGTTCGCCATATGCTGGACTGGTGCTGCATCGAGTACTTGATGCAGCACCAGGCCAGGTCAGAGGGGTGGGATGGGGTTGTTATCCATAAAAAATCCATCTTCCTTGCCAGGAGTGCAATCCGCACCGTGTCTAGATTTGAGGGATTTTTTTTGTGGAGCTGGGCCAGAAAGGCAGAATGGAAATGGTGTTTCCCACGAAATCACACTGCTCAGCTGGTCAGAGATGGCAGAGAGAGGAGACCGGGAAGTGCTTGAGAGAAGAGGCTGGCAGGCCAAATTGGAAGGCCCAGTGGTCTGTATCCAGTTCATGGGCTGGAGGTTCTCTGTTCCTACTTTAAACTGAAAAGTGACTTGCCTCTTTAACAGTTCAACCAACTGCTCTCCTATACATACATGTAGCTTTGGTGGAGCAGTTAAAAGTTTGCTTACTTATACTGTATTAGTTTTGTGATATATGGAAAATGCAAAAACATTACAAATTTGATTTTAAGAAATCACAATTCCAGTCAATGCCTACAGAGTAAGAAAGTTACGTGTTCAAGTCCACGTCAAACACAATTTGTAAATTTTACACCTGCAGACCTAGACTGGATTTCTAAATCTAGCAGATCATGGAATGATTTCTCTGTCTACATCCTTTGCCTTCTCAGGAGTAGTTCTGATTACTTGTGTGACTGTACTGCAGATCACCCTTTTCTTGTTTTTTTACATCACATGTGTATATAGTCCTTTGTCTTATCAGTGCTTCAGTATTAAAAGCATACAAATGGAACCTGCTATAAAATATTGCAGTATATCTTCACCTGCTAACATGAGTGCTCCTTATCCTGCCAGCCAGCAATGCGGTCCTGCAGAATGCCCTCAAGATGTTCAATTCCCAAGCATCAGGAATGATGGGAGTTATGGTCCAACAGCATCTGGAGGGCATTGCGTTGGCTATCCCTGCTCTAAGGCAAAGGGGCTCAGAAAAGGCATTCCATTAGCCCTCTTTTGCATTTTTCTTGTCCAACTGACACTCAGTATTCTGTAGCTGTTGAGCATCCTTACTCCTCATTTTTTGTGAGGGAAGGGACCTTAAAGATTTTTTTTTATCCTTTTGCAAATAAAGTCTTTCTAAAATATGGTGATAGCTTCCTCTTGTATCCCAGCAGCCCCATTCTGACATTCACCACCTGAGTGTGTTATCCCCACTCTCCCCCAGCACGCATGGGAGTGATTGCAGGACCCCTCCAAGAGGACACGCCTAGAGAGCAGTACAGAAATATTGAAGGGAAAAAGTTCGCTGAGAAAAGGCAAAGTAGCCTGGTGAAGCAAGCAATGGTTCTTGTGTGCAATTTATGAAGGAAGAATATACGAAATGGGGATATTCAAAAAAGCTCTTTTCTTAGAAGCTCCCATGTTAGCCATGGCCATTTACTAGTGCTGCTAGTGATTGTCAATGGGGTGAGTAAGGGTGGATGAGTTTTTATATTGTCCATTAAGCCTAGAACATTTTGGGACAAGCCGGGCCTGTACAAAAGGGACGGGCTCCACTTGAACCAGAATGGAACCAGACTGCTGGCACTTAAAATTAAAAAGGTAGCAGAGCAGCTTTTAAACTGACTGAGGGGGGAAACCCGACAGGAGCTGAGAAAGGTCCGGTTCGGAATAAACCTCCCCCCTGGGATAAAAACCAAAGCAATGATGAAATTTTAAAAGGGGTAGGCCTAGAAGTAGGCATTGTGAGAGCAGGGGCACAGGATATAAATTCAGAAGAGCAAAATTACCACAGGCCTAACCACAAGTGCCAAAGACACTTGAAGAGAGACACTGCTTACAAGTGCCTGTACGCTAATGCTAGGAGCCTCCGAACCAAGATGGGAGAACTGGAGTGCTTGGTCTTAGAGGAGAGCATTGATATAGTGAGCATAACGGAGACCTGGTGGAATGGAGAAAACCAGTGGGATACGGTTATCCCTGGATATAAACTATATCGGAAGGACAGGGAAGGACGTATTGGTGACGGAGTCGCTCTATACGTGAAAGAAGGCATTGAATCCAGCAAGCTCGAAACCCCAAAAGAGGCAGACTCCTCCACAGAATCGTTGTGGGTGGTGACACCGTGCCCCAGGAGGGACTTAATACTGGGAACGATCTATCGTCCCCCTGATCAAAATGCTCAGGGAGACCTTGAGATGAGATATGAAATTGAGGAAGCATCCAAACTAGGAAAGGTGGTAGTAATGGGTGACTTCAACTACCCGGACATAGACTGGCTGCATATGTGTTCCAGTCATGACAAAGAAGCAAAGTTTCTAGATATTCTAAATGACTATTCCCTAGATCAGTTGGTCATGGAACCGACCAGAGGGATGGCAACCCTGGACTTAATCCTCAGTGGGGACCGGGACCTGGTGCGAGATGTAAGTGTTGTTGAACCGATTGGGAGCAGTGACCACAGTGCTATTAAATTAAACATACATGTAACTGGCCAATTGCCAAGAAAATCCAACACGGTCACATTTGACTTCAAAAGAGGAAACTTCACAAAAATGAGGGGATTGGTAAAAAGAAAGCTGAAAAACAAAGTCCAGAGGGTCACATCACTCGAAAATGCTTGGAAGTTGTTTAAAAACACTATATTAGAAGCTCAACTGGAGTGCGTACCGCAGATCAGAAAAGGTACCGCCAGGGCCAAGAAGATGCCAGCATGGTTAACGAGCAAAGTCAAGGAAGCTCTTAGAGGCAAAAAGTCTTCCTTCAGAAAATGGAAGTCTTGTCCGAATGAAGAAAATAAAAAAGAACACAAACTCTGGCAAAAGAAATGCAAGAAGACAATAAGGGATGCTAAAAAAGAATTTGAGGAGCACATTGCTAAGAACATAAAAACCAACAACAAAAAATTCTATAAATACATTCAAAGCAGGAGACCATCTAGGGAGGCGATTGGACCCTTGGATGATAAGGGAGTCAAAGGTGTACTAAAGAACGATAAGGAGATTGCAGAGAAGCTAAATGAATTCTTTGCATCTGTCTTCACAGTGGAAGATATAGGGCAGATCCCTGAACCTGAACTAACATTTGCAGGAAGGGATTCTGAGGAACTGAGACAAATAGTGGTAACAAGAGAGGAAGTTCTAAGCTTAATGGACAATATAAAAACTGACAAATCACCGGGCCCGGATGGCATCCACCCGAGAGTTCTCAAAGAACTCAAAGGTGAAATTGCTGATCTGCTAACTAAAATATGTAACTTGTCCCTCGGGTCCTCCTCCGTGCCTGAGGACTGGAAAGTGGAAAATGTAACGCCAATCTTCAAAAAGGGATCCAGAGGGGATCCCGGAAATTACAGGCCAGTTAGCTTAACTTCTGTCCCTGGAAAACTGGTAGAAAGTATTATTAAAGCTAGATTAACCAAGCACATAGAAGAACAAGCCTTGCTGAAGCAGAGCCAGCATGGCTTCTGCAAGGGAAAGTCCTGTCTCAGTAACCTATTAGAATTCTTTGAGAGTGTCAACAAACATATAGATAGAGGTGATCCAGTGGACATAGTGTACTTAGACTTTCAAAAAGCGTTTGACAAGGTACCTCACCAAAGGCTTCTGAGGAAGCTTAGCAGTCATGGAATAAGAGGAGAGGTCCTCTTGTGGATAAGGAATTGGTTAAGAAGCAGAAAGCAGAGAGTAGGAATAAACGGACAATTCTCCCAATGGAGGGCTGTAGAAAGTGGAGTCCCTCAAGGATCGGTATTGGGACCTGTACTTTTCAACTTGTTCATTAATGACCTAGAATTAGGAGTGAGCAGTGAAGTGGCCAAGTTTGCTGACGACACTAAATTGTTCAGGCTTGTTAAAACAAAAAGGGATTGCGAAGAGCTCCAAAAAGACCTCTCCAAACTGAGTGAATGGGCGGAAAAATGGCAAATGCAATTCAATATAAACAAGTGTAAAATTATGCATATTGGAGCAAAAAATCTTAATTTCACATATACGCTCATGGGGTCTGAACTGGCGGTGACCGACCAGGAGAGAGACCTCGGGGTTGTAGTGGACAGCACGATGAAAATGTCGACCCAGTGTGCGGCAGCTGTGAAAAAGGCAAATTCCATGCTAGCAATAATTAGGAAAGGTATTGAAAATAAAACAGCCGATATCATAATGCCGTTGTATAAATCTATGGTGCGGCCGCATTTGGAATACTGTGTACAGTTCTGGTCGCCTCATCTCAAAAAGGATATTCTAGAGTTGGAAAAGGTTCAGAAGAGGGCAACCAGAATGATCAAGGGGATGGAGCGACTCCCTTACGAGGAAAGGTTGCAGCACTTGGGGCTTTTTAGTTTAGAGAAAAGGCGGGTCAGAGGAGACATGATAGAAGTGTATAAAATTATGCATGGCATTGAGAAAGTGGATAGAGAAAAGTTCTTCTCCCTCTCTCATAATACTAGAACTCGTGGACATTCAAAGAAGCTGAATTTTGGAAGATTCAGGACAGACAAAAGGAAGTACTTCTTTACTCAGCGCATAGTTAAACTATGGAATTTGCTCCCACAAGATGCAGTAATGGCCACCAGCTTGGATGGCTTTAAAAGAAGATTAGACAAATTCATGGAGGACAGGGCTATCAATGGCTACTAGCCATGATGGCTGTGCTCTGCCACCCTAGTCAGAGGCAGCATGCTTCTGAAAACCAGTTGCCGGAAGCCTCAGGAGGGGAGAGTGTTCTTGCACTCGGGTCCTGCTTGCGGGCTTCCCCCAGGCACCTGGTTGGCCACTGTGAGAACAGGATGCTGGACTTGATGGGCCACTGGCCTGATCCAGCAGGCTCTTCTTTTGTTCTTATGTTCTTATGTTCTTAGTGCAGCAAGAAGTGATGCTTTCATGGTCCAGAAAATGTTACCTGTTTGTCAGCTTCCTGCTCTTCTAGTTTGCCACAAAAGGACTGAACTGAGTGGATTATTTTTTTAATATTGGACACTTTCAGTGACTGACCACTATATATTTTAAGACAACTTCCAGAGGTTCTCTTTTGCAGCAAAAACAATGTCTATTTAAAAATATTTTTCTCTCTCCACACAGATGTATAGGATGTTGTTGATGATATTGTATGATATATCTGCCAACTGAAGTTTCTTTATTAAAGTATTTTTTAAACCACCTTTCAGGGCGCATTGCCCTCACAAGGTGGTATACAAGAACTATCACAAATGAAAACCTCTCACTCACATAGTTTTGATAAATTTATTTTTCATAGTAACTAATTTTATTTTGCTTTGTTTTAGCCTGAAAATGATGACACATGTGAAGTGTGTATGGAAGCAGGGTCAGAGATGCTCTGCCATTCATGCTGTCGATCCTTTCATTATTCTTGCCATATTCCACAAGAACCTCCTGGGAGAAGGTAGTTTCCCCACCCCCCATCCCAGAATTCTAGAGTAAGGTGAAGTATGAAAGAGTCAGGAAAGCAGCTGCTGTATTTGCCAAGACACACAACATTATTGTAGCTCGTGATTCAGGCTAAAACTTAACCTATCTGAAGCTCAGCGATAACCTAGAGCTCAGCAAGTTATCTCAACCTGAAAATTTGAATTTATATCGACAATAGTGTACTTTGCATTGCAAATATATTTTAGTATTTTTCTCATATTACTTAAGGTGCATGTCTATATAAACAAAACTGCACTGTTTAACAAAATCTTGTAACAATATTTCATCTCTCCTGTTTCATGAAGCTATACTAAACTATAATAGAACAGTAGCTTTCAGTGATATGGTATATTTTATTTATTTAAAAGTTTTATAAAGCACACTTTCATATAAAATGTCTCAAGGGAGTATATAGATTAAAAACACAGTAATGTTATAAAAATATCAAACACATCAGTAAGAGCTGGTTGGCAAAAAAAATCTCAGATTTGAAAGGCCTGTCTGAATAATATAGTTTTTAGATGCCATCTAAATCTCTCCTGACATACCTCTATTGGCAAGGAGTTACATAGGGCATGGCCTCTCAAGGTTTGGCTCTCATAAAGGCCAGCTGAACATCAGGAGCATGTGGGACCACAAACAGTGGCCCATCAGAAGACCTCAGTGACTGAGGAAGAGCCTAAGACATCAGGCAGTCCTTAAGGTACTTTGGGCCCAGGTTATTTAGGGGGTTGTGAATTAACACAAGAACCTTGAACCTGGCACAGTAGCAGATTGGTAACCAGTGCAACTCTGTTAGCAGTAGAGTAACAAGTTGTCAATAACCTGCTCCTGTAAGCAGTCTGACCACTTTATTCTGCACTAGCTGCAGCCTCTGAACCAGATGCAAGGGCAGCCCACATTAAGCTCCTTACAGTAACTGAGTCTTCAGTTTACCACTCCAAAATGTTTGGGAGTTGTTAAAAAAAAAACAATATTAGAAACTCAACTGGGGTGTATACCGCAGATCAGGAAAGCTACCACCAGAGCCAAGAAGATGCCAGCCTGGTTAAAAAGCAGAGTCAAAGAAGCTATTAGAGGCAAGAAGGCTTCCTTCAAAAAATAGAAGTCTTATCCAAATGAGAAGAATAAAAAAGAACACAAACTCTGGCAAAAGAAATGCAAGAAGACAATAAGGAATGCTAAAAACATAAAAACCAACAGCAAACAATTCTTTAAATACTTTGAAAGCAGGAGACTACGTAGAGAGGCAGTTGGACCCTTGGATGACAAGGGAGTCAAAGGTGTGCTTAAGCAGCATAAGGAGACTGCAGAGAAGCTAAATGAATTCTTTGCATCTGTCTACACAGTGGCGGATCCTTGTGCCTGTACTAACTCTTGCAGGAAGGGAGTCTGGGGAACTGAGGCAAATAGTGGTGGAGTTCTAGGGTTAATAGACAAAATAAAAACTGACAAAAAACTGATAAATTTAATTGTTGTAAACCGCCCAGAGAGCTTCAGCTATAGGGCGGTATACAAATGGAATAAATAAACAAATAAATCGCTGGGTCCGGATGGCATCCACCAAAGAGTTCTCAAAGAACTCAAATATGAGATTGCTGATCTTCTAACAAAAATATGTAACTTATCCCTCAGATCTGCCTCCTTACCTTAGGACTGGAAAGTGTCCAATGTAACACTTTAAAAAGGGATCCAGGAAGGATCCTGGAAATTTCAGGCCAGGTAGCTTAACATCTGTCCCAAGAAAACTGGTAGAAAGTATTGTTAAAGATAATATAACCAAGGATATAGGAGAGCAAACCTTGCTGAAGCAAAACCAGCATAGCTTCTGCAAGGTGTAAGTCCAGTCTCACTAATCTATTACTTTGAGAGTGTTAACAAGCATATAGAGAGCGGTGATCCTGTGGACATAGTGTACTTGGACTTTCAAAAAGCTTTTGACAAGGTGCCTCACCAAAAACTCCTGAGTAAGCTTAGCAGTCATGGAATAAGGAGAGGTCCTCTTGAGGATCAGGAATTGGTTAAGTAGCAGGAAGCAGAGAGGGTAGAGACACACTTACTGTTCTGCTGGTTCCAGTGCATCTCCACCTCCCTTTTCTGAAGACAAGGGCACTTCAGACAGATTTCACAACTGATCAGCAAATCAACCCGTTCCTCTTCCAGGTGTGGCCAATGAAAACACTTTGCTGTGGGCGACTAGTGTGCTCACAGCCTAGGAATAAATGGACAATTCTCCCAATAGAAGGATGTAGAAAGTGGAGGATTGTTATTGGGATCAGTGCTTTTTAACTTGTTCATAAGCAAGTTTTGAACAATGAGCCAAGTTTGCTGATAATACTAAATTGTTCAGAATTGTTAAAACAAAAAGGAATTGTAAAGAGCTCCGAAAGGATCTCTCCAAACTAAGTGAATGGGCGATAAAATGGCAAATGCAGTTCAATGTAAAGTAGTATGAAGTTATGCATTTTGGAGCAAAAAATCTTAATTTCACATATGTGCTCATTGGGCTTGAACCAGCAGTGACTGACCTTGGGGTTGTAGTAAATAGCTCAATGAAGATGTCGACCCAGCAGGCAGCAGCTGTGAAAAAGGCAAATTCCATGCTAGGGATCATTAGGAAAGGTATTAAAAATAAAATTTGCTGATATCATAATGCCATTATATAAATCTATGTGGTGCGGCTGCATTTGGAATACTGTGTACAGTTCTGGTCGTCTCACCTCAAAAAGGATATTGTAGAGCTAGAAAAGTTTCAGAAAAGGGTGATCAAAATGAGCAAGGGGTGGAGCGGCTCCCCTATGAAGAAAGGTTGCAGTGTTTGGAGCTTTAGAGAAAAGGCAAGCAAGAGGTGACATGCTAGAAGTGTATAAATGTATGCATGGCATAGAGAAAGTGGATACAGAAAAGCTTTTCCCCTTCTCTTATAACACTAGAACTCGTGAACATCCAATGAAGCTGAATGTTGGAAGGTATAGGAGGGGCTGGTACCAATTCAAGTTCAGTCTTTGTTTGCAAGCTGCTGCTTTTACCAATGTGTTTTTCCTCTTCAGATTTTAAAAGGAAATATAGATATTTTGAAAGGAAATATTGATAAAAATATCAATATTATCAATATTTTAGACGTGGATTTTTTTAAAAAAACAGTTTCTGAAAATAGCTGTGGAAAATCACTACATAAAAATCCGATGCACAACAATAGCAAAAAAGTGAATTAATGGAAAATTCAGTACTAGATATGAATTGGGTGGCATTCTGCATATCCCTATTACTTGCTCAGTTATCTAATATTCTATGTCTCTTTCTGTAAGGAGGACTGTTAGTTTAAGAATGCCCTGGTTATGGCAAACCTGCAAACTTAATAATAATAAAAATAACAACTTCCACTATGGTAGTATTGTCTGCAGAATGCACCCAACAGTATTATCACGTTTGTACTCATTTTAGAAGGATGTGGAAATGCACCCTTTGCAAATGGAAAAATTCCCTTTTCCACAAAGAAGACAAGGTTCTAAAGCAGAGAATGGCTGCCAAACAGACTCTGGTGAGTTCCATCCAACCTTTCTTATTTCTGTTTAATGATCAGCAAAGTAGTAAAATTAGGGTTCTAGTATTAATTGCTTAAAAATCCAGGATGGTCAAAAACCTGTCTGCTTTTAATTAGGCCAGCCTCCTGGTTCAGCTTCCTAATCCTTCAACAACTAAGCCATCCTGTGTAAGTTGACAGGCAGCTCATCCAATCTCTGTGGCAGCTAAATTGGTAACCCAGCCGTGGAAGGAACCCCGGGCATGTTTAAAGACATTGCTGTGGCAGGATGGAAATGTTTCACAAGGTTCACTTCCCAGGTTCCCCATACAGCTCTTCATTAGTCTTGGCTACCAAGCTGTTTGAGTGCTTTCTCTGCTACACTGTCTGGCTATTTCCTTTTTGCTTGTTTATCCTATCTCTGTTGAGAGTGGAGGACATTACATCTTGATCCCCACTCTAGGCAATAAAGATGCCATACTGAGTATCTAAGGCAATAATTAATTGGGGGGACATCTTATAGGATTAGCCATTGATGGAATAGTATATTGTATAGACTGTTTACTTTTATTTGGAGGGTAGAGGAAGTCGCATGTAGCTGGCTACTGTTTGGGACATCTTAAGTGTCCAGAAGGACCACTGTTATCTTCATGGGGGTGGCCTATGACTGGCCACTGCTGAGAATTTGGGGAGGGGGCTGAATTGCCTATGGCTGGCCACTGTTAGGAATCCGCTTTGAATATTTGTGACCTGAGAGACTGTTCTAATCTTCCAGAACATTAGTGAAGAATTCTGGGGAAGGGCTTTAGCTCAGTGGTAGAGCAACTGCTATTCCTGCAGAAGGTCCTAGGTTCAGTCCCTGGCATTTCCAGATAAGGCTGGGAATGCCTCCTGTTTTAAACCCTGGAGAATCACTGTTAGTCAGTGTAGACAGTACCAAACTGTGCAAATTACTGTGCAATTTTGTTTTTATTGTGTTTGCGATTTTTGATTATACTGTAAACTGCTGTGAGGTTTCTTTTGAAGTAAGAAGTGGTATACAAATTAAATAATGATAATAAATAAGTAGATGGTCTGACCAAACTTTGTCACAGTTTTCTGACATTTTGGTAGTTCTAATAAGCAATTGCCCAACAATGAATTTTTGGGTTGTTTTTCTTATGGACCAACATGGCTACCTTCACTTATTAAATTTATTACTGCTCTGTTACAACAAACAGAACTAGAAAAGAGGGTGTTGGAAATCACAGTAGCAGCATGATAGCTAGAAGTTTAATCCTGTGTTCTTTCAATGTTGATATTGTTATTTTTATTGAAATTCTTTTTTTGTTACTAGAAAAAATTCAATAGAATAAAATGTTATTTTTCTGTTAATTTTTTGTTCTATGCATATGCAAATTTAAATAATTAACCAACCAACAACTGCTCTATTATCAATTATAATTTCTTAATTAGGTTGCTTTCCTACATAACATCTCTGAAGGCAACATTACCAAGGAACCAATGATAGTCTCCTTTGGTGAATTCTTGGTTGTTGTGTGATATATATTAAGGATACTCCTTTGAATGCAAGTTTTATTCAAATAACTGGGACTTGTTTCCAAGTAAATATATTCAATTTATGTCTATCAGCATGGGCTCCTTATTTTATTTAAGGCCCCTTAAACGTTGGCTTTTCTGTTTTATAGGCATGTGAGTTCCTGCTTCTGAAGGTCTGGTGTGAGCCAGAAAGTGTTGTTTTTGCTTACCAACCAATTACGGTAAGTCACACTGATGGCAAGAGTAAAATAACACATTATTAGTGGCATTGTTGCAGAAGTTGTTCTTTAAAATATGTCAAGTCCTTGAGCTGATTTCAGTACTTACACTATTACAGACACAAAGCTATGACAACTGCCTAAGTAGACCCATGTGGCTCAAGCAGATAAATGAGAAGCTGCGTGAAAAACAGTATGAAACCGTGGGGGATTTCATTGGAGATATGAGGCTGGTGTTCTGCAATGATCAGATGTTTAATCAGGTAAGCACCTGTCTTTCCCTTCTTTTCAATTCCTCGCCTGTGAATGTAAAATATATGGGAGTGGGCAGAGGAGGTCAAGTTATATTTCTATTCTACATTGAAATTAAAAACCCAAGGTGATTTAGTCTCATCTCTCTCATGCACGTGTATGTGCACACACTCTCCCATAATGACCACAGTAACTCACCATCAGTTCATTGCTGTATGGCTTACAATCCCCATGCAGCCCCAAGAAAACACACCTGGATCCTTCCTTATTTTTAAAAGCTTGGTAAGCTGCAGAACTACGTTGTGGGGAGGCCTCAAGCTATTACTTGGGGAGAAGGAATTTTCCTGTGCTGAAGGTCTTCAAGCAGAAGCTGAACAAATCACTGTTGGGAGACGCTCTTGATCTGGATTTTCTGTATCAAGCAGGAGAATGAACTAGATGCCCTATCAGGCCCCCTTCAACTCTTGCTTTTGGAATGCCTGCTGCTATTATAAGTGGTTCTGCTATTTCATTGTGATAATTTCATTGCATTTGTGCAAAAGCTGCCATAACAATCTGATCTGAAGAATTTAGGACAGCAGAAATATATAAATATCTTCCATTGCTTTAGATATTTTGAAGATAAATGGTAAAATGTAAATAATTAAAGCAACAAGTGCCACACGTATCAAAGACAACATTTTATTATTTTCTCCCTTCAGGGCCAGAAGACTGCAGAAGATGGGAGAAAACTCCAAAGTGAATTTGAAAATAACTTTCGGGAAGTGTTTTCTATTTGTAAATAACTTGTAATGGGAAGCCCAAATGGCAACTCAGCACAAAATATCAATCTAATAACAATACATGGCCTATATCAAAATATAAAACAAGTCAAATCTAAATTAATATCTTAACACTCTCAGATACAATCTATTTAACACTATAATTCATTCAACAAGAACTTACAATTCAATCCTAACTATGTCTACTCAGAAGTAAGTCTCATTGCATTCAATGAGGCTTTTCTCAGGTAAGTGGGGTTAGGATTGCAGCCTTAATGTCCCTGCCCCATGTCCCCATACCTGGCCTCCTTTGTGCAGTGATGGGAGCTGCTTTGCTGTAGTACAAAGCTGAGCAAGACAGCAACAGCCAGGTGGTAAGATATGTACCTCCCTGCAGAAGTCACCTTGACGCCAAATGTTAATGCCCAAAGGTGGGAGTTCTGTAGCCTAGAGCAGTTCCTCTGTCAGCCCAGCTCTTTATTCTTCACCATCACGGCAATAAGGAACCAGGATCTTCAGGTGTTACAAAGACCTAAACTCTTTCAAGCCAATTGCTCACCTCTCTGGACAGGCAGCTTCCCAAATAAGTACCTGGGCTTGGGTATGACTAGCAAAGCAAATTCAGTTGCTGGCTTCAACACTAAGGACCCATCCATACCTAACCACAAAATCCATTATTTCCATATTTGGTTGGTGGCCTCGAGGTCCATACATGTCCTGTTTGTGATCGGATTATTATGAAAACCCAATTATCAAGCATCCATACGTGTGGGCTTTTTTTTCTAAATTGCTTTAAGAACATAAGAACATAAGAAGAGCCTGCTGGATCAGGCCAGTGGCCCATCTAGTCCAGCATCCTGTTCTCACAGTGGCCAACCAGGTGCCTGGGGGAAGCCCGCAAGCAGGACCCGAGTGCAAGAACACTCTCCCCTCCTGAGGCTTCCGGCAACTGGTTTTCAGAAGCATGCTGCCTCTGACTAGGGTGGCAGAGCACAGCCATCATGGCTAGTAGCCATTGATAGCCCTGTCCTCCATGAATTTGTCTAATCTTCTTTTAAAGCCATCCAAGCTGGTGGCCATTACTGCATCTTGTGGGAGCAAATTCCATAGTTTAACTATGCGCTGAGTAAAGAAGTACTTCCTTTTGTCTGTCCTGAATCTTCCAACATTCAGCTTCTTGGAATGTCCACGAGTTCTAGTATTATGAGAGAGGGAGAAGAACTTTTCTCTATCCACTTTCTCAATGCCATGCATAATTTTATACACTTCTATCATGTCTCCTCTGACCCGCCTTTTCTCTAAACTAAAAAGCCCCAAATGCTGCAACCTTTCCTCGTAAGGGAGTCGCTCCATCCCCTTGATCATTCTGGTTGCCCTCTTCTGAACCTTTTCCAACTCTATAATATCCTTTTTGAGATGAGGCGACCAGAACTGTACACAGTATTCCAAATGCGGCCGCACCATAGATTTATACAACGGCATTATGATATCGGCTGTTTTATTTTCAATACCTTTCCTAATTATTGCTAGCATGGAATTTGCCTTTTTCACAGCTGCCGCACACTGGGTCGACATTTTCATCGTGCTGTCCACTACAACCCCGAGGTCTCTCTCCTGGTCGGTCACCGCCAGTTCAGACCCCATGAGCGTATATGTGAAATTAAGATTTTTTGCTCCAATATGCATAATTTTACACTTGTTTATATTGAATTGCATTTGCCATTTTTCCGCCCATTCACTCAGTTTGGAGAGGTCTTTTTGGAGCTCTTCGCAATCCCTTTTTGTTTTAACAAGCCTGAACAATTTAGTGTCGTCAGCAAACTTGGCCACTTCACTGCTCACTCCTAATTCTAGGTCATTAATGAACAAGTTGAAAAGTACAGGTCCCAATACCGATCCTTGAGGGACTCCACTTTCTACAGCCCTCCATTGGGAGAACTGTCCGTTTATTCCTACTCTCTGCTTTCTGCTTCTTAACCAATTCCTTATCCACAAGAGGACCTCTCAGATGCAGATGCAAAGAATTCATTTAGCTTCTCTGCAATCTCCTTATCGTTCTTTAGTACACCTTTGACTCCCTTATCATCCAAGGGTCCAATTGTCTCCCTAGATGGTCTCCTGCTTTGAATGTATTTATAGAATTTTTTGTTGTTGGTTTTTATGTTCTTAGCAATGTGCTCCTCAAATTCTTTTTTAGCATCCCTTATTGTCTTCTTGCATTTCTTTTGCCAGAGTTTGTGTTCTTTTTTATTTTCTTCATTCGGACAAGACTTCCATTTTCTGAAGGAAGACTTTTTGCCTCTAAGAGCTTCCTTGACTTTGCTCGTTAACCATGCTGGCATCTTCTTGGCCCTGGTGGTACCTTTTCTGATCTGCGGTATGCACTCCAGTTGAGCTTCTAATATAGTGTTTTTAAACAACTTCCAAGCATTTTCGAGTGATGTGACCCTCTGGACTTTGTTTTTCAGCTTTCTTTTTACCAATCCCCTCATTTTTGTGAAGTTTCCTCTTTTGAAGTCAAATGTGACTGTGTTGGATTTTCTTGGCAATTGGCCAGTTACATGTATGTTTAATTTAATAGCACTGTGGTCACTGCTCCCAATCGGTTCAACAACACTTACATCTCGCACCAGGTCCCGGTCCCCACTGAGGATTAAGTCCAGGGTTGCCGTTCCTCTGGTCGGTTCCATGACCAACTGATCTAGGGAATAGTCATTTAGAATATCTAGAAACTTTGCTTCTTTGTCATGACTGGAACACATATGCAGCCAGTCTATGGCTTTAGCATTGGCCACTCCCCTACGTCCACCTCTTGTTAAGTGATTCGTCCATAATGATAGTTTGCTTTTTGCGTGCTTTTGCGGAAGAGCACAGAAGCTTTTTTTTTTAATTCCCACTCGTGCAGGTTTGTGGATGTGCTATTGGGTGGGAAGGAGACACGGGGCTTGCCATATGATGGAAGAACGCCCATGGACCACATATTGCAGGAAAGTCCACGGCATTGCATCTGAGCCCACAGACATTAATGCAATTGATTATCAGTTTAGGAAAGCATATCGGTTTTTTTGTGGTATTTCCAATGCAGATTTGTTAACGTGAAAATCCATACTACCAATATCATATGGACAATGGTGAATTAATGAGGACACAAAGCTATAACATTGCAGATTATACAGTTGTATGAACAGGTCCTAAGTCACAACAGCCAGGCTTCTCACGCACCAGTGATTAAGGAACAAAGCTTTCATGACAGAGGATGTGGTATCTGACCTTGGCTCTATTGTCAATCTAAAGTGCCCCAAACCCTTCAGTGTTACATATAGATTTGGTCACTAATTTCCTTGTGGGGGCTCATAGGGAGATTGTGAGGTGTTGGGAGAATTCAAGGGGACTTACAATGACAAGGTGGCTTGACAGAGTATGGAATATAGCACTTTCAGAATACTTAACATGGCGTAATAGTCATTAGAGGTGTCACAGAATGTGACCAATTTGACAGGGTATGGTTCCCATTTCTAAGTTATGTAAACAAAAACAGAAACTTGCTGGATAGTTGTGTCTGTTCATCACATTCAGCTTAAATCTCTGGCTCGCTAATTTGAACAATTACATGCCTTGTATTGTATGTTTTTAGGTGCTCTGGAAGTCAACCTCCACTCACAATTTTTGGTGTACTTGTTTTATTGTGTGTTTGCTTACATTTTTGAAAACCAATAAAAAGGAGGATGTCATACCAAGGCAGTCCAGCTCTTTTTAAAAAAAATGATTCATTGGGCTAGCCTTTATAAATATCCAATAATTAACCAAAAAGCAGGATGTTTTACTTTCAGGCATTAATTATTTGTAACAACTTTGTTTAGGAAAAATAAGCAGGTGGGAGAGTGCATCCCTCCCCTGTCACATCAAGGAATGCCTTTTTTAAGATGGTGCCTGTGGTGGTATATGCTTATATCATCTAAAAGCAAATAAATCAATTACTACTTCTTCAGAATTTATTTCAATCATATAAAATATATGGACATTTCATTAATTAAATTAATATCTCACATTTAATAAAATTAATCAACTAAGAGCTCTGCTCAGGAGCTGTGTGTTTTTGCAGTACATTATACACATTTCCAAACCCAACTCTATACACTGGCTTAACCCTTGCACAGCATTATTTTTAACAGTATCAATCTGCTGTTTGGTGTCCAACATGTCTTTAAAGATCTAGCTGGCAATAATTGATTTCAAAATGTTTCCAGTTTAATATAAGAAATTGCTTTTGTTAGTATTATATTCCAAAAACATAGTCTGTTACAGGGGTTGGAAACTCAGTCTAGAGGCCAAACTCAGTCTAGAGACCCTCTTCTCAGGCCACACACCTCACTGGCCTTGCTGCACACCCTCTTCATGCATTTGCCTGGCTGGCATGTATTTTCCAACAGTGGTAATGCCTCTTCCTTGCCTGGCTGGAGAAGTGTGCACACGTAGAAATCTGACTTTTGTGTGGTTGGAATGTTGCCTCCTGTACATAATTGGGAGGCACTAGGCATGGAGGAGATACGCCATTCAGTTCACATTTAAAGCCAACCCTATCAGATTCACACTTTCAAAACAATATGAGAACCAAAACACAGCCATCCTCTGAAATTTGCACTTGACCAAATTTTGTGATGCAGTTCTCCAACCAACCAATGTTTACAAAAATGCAAATATTAGTGGAAAGTGTGCACAAAATGAAAATATTGGTGAAAAAACCTGCACAAATGTGTATATTAGTCAAAACCACCTACAAAAATGTGTATTGGGCAAAATTCACACTAAAATTCTGAAGAATTTCTTACTAGGATTTTTAAAAATTAACAAATTGCAAATTTGCTGCAGAAGTGTAGAAAACTGAATTTAAGACTAGAAAAATGAGAAACGGAATGAACCAAAATTTAACAGCTTTCCATCCCTGTGAGCCGCACCCATTTTTTGCCTCTGGCCCTGCCCACCAGTGGGAGGGGGTCTGGATACTGAATTAACCCCATTGTCATGGTCAGACCATTATCTGCTGAAGTTTGGTGTTGCAGCACCAATCCCCACTGCAGGGGTGGAGGACACATTAGGATGGTCCTGTCCTGGATAGTTATGGAATCCAAGAGATTCCTGAAATCTTTGCAGGATTTTCCAGAAGCCAGAGATAGTCATCCTGTCAAGGGCTTGGTCTTGCCATGGAATGGTGAAATATGCCAGGCTGTGGACACAATTGCTTCTGAGTTGACACAGTTGACCAGGCTGTTGACACAATTGCCCTCTCCGACACTCTGGCACTTCCAAGCTGTGAAACAGGTCATCCGAACTTTGGTAATTAATAAAAAGGGGAGGGGAAAGGATTAATAGTATAAGTGATTGAAAGAATGGGAATATAGATTGAAAAAACATAGGGAATAAGCAAAATCACCCAAGGGCAGTCCACAAATACCTATGAGATCCCATAATCATGTAAGCAACACTTATTATCAACTATGTGAAATGTCACAGAAAGAAATTCCCCTCTTGATCTTGACTCATACTGATATAGTTAAGGCAGTTTGCTTCTATGATGTTCATCATGTCTTGACCAGCTTTGACTTTCTGGTATAATGGACCATGTTCTGACCACGACTGGGAAGCTTGGAATTGCCTCTTGACTTCAGCCTTCAGAAACTTAAATCTGAAGCAGATTCTTCTCTGCTTGTTTCTTATATACCAGGCAGAGAAGGAAACCTGTAGCCCTCCAGATATGCTGGACTACACTTCCCATCATCCCTGACCATTGCCTATGCTGGCTGGGGCTAATAGGAGCTTGAATCCATAGCATCTGGAAGGCCACATGTTTCCTATCCCTATTGTTTACATTTTGTCCTAGAATATTCCCTTAGGTAGCTTGGATTCTCCCTTTTCTTATTCTAGAGCATCTATGAGCTTCTGCTGTGTTTTATCACTTCTTGTTACACAGTTTCCTTTAAATGCTGTCTGAAATGGTTCCTAGAACCTAAACATTCCTGGTAATTAAATTTGGAGAGTGGTTTAGAGAAAACACCTGGTCAGATCTAGGTTGTAGCACTCTATCTGAATGACAGAGTGATAAGTAATTCTTTCCATTGGAAATGAGCATAGAAGCATCAATTTAACAGAACTATCATCACAGTAAATAGAGATCACATAAGCAAGTTGTTTTGGGGGCCCATGTTTCAGCAAAAGACAAATGAGAATGTGTCCGGCAAAACAGTACCAAATCCAGAGTCCTATGAGAAAAAGCCTTGGGTGTCTGACAGCGGACGAGACATGCTCTGGAATGCCCAATGCAAGATTCCATCAAAGGTATTCTAGAAGATTACAGAGAAAATAAAAGGAATTTTATTTGTCTAACTTATCATTATTAAAATATGAAGAGTAGCACTTCATAAGAGCAGAATATAGTCAGTAGAAAAATATAGAAGTATTCTCTTCCTCTAAAGTTCACTGACTTTTTGTGTGCAGATTCATCAGGCATAACTTTAACCTGCCATTGTTTCTAGCAACTCATAAGAGTTTCTGCTGTGTTACTGGATGTGATAAAAGTACTCAAGGTACAACTACTAGAGTGCAAAGTATTGAAATTAAGAACAAGTTAATTTCAAGAAGGACCTAAATTCTTCTGAAGCCTCACAAACATTGCAGTTGTCCATCCCAGAATTTGCAGACCTGTTCAGTAATGTTTTACATCACTGAGCAATTATAGCACAAGAAGATTTGTTTTCCATTACCTCCCCTAAGAGAGAGTCCAGCTCATTCTTGTTCAGAAGAGGTTCAGTCCCAGCAGATTCTTCCACCACCTAGGATACAAAATATCATCTCACAGTGCAATCCTATGCATATCTAATCTACCCACAAGTAAAACCCAAAGAATTCAATGGAACTTACTCCTGAGTCCCAGGTAACTGTTTATAGGACTGTAGCCTTAGTAAGTCTCTGTCATATACATGCTGGGTAACATAATCAACTGGGAGAAGGGAAATCCCCTATACTGGATGTAGCCTCCAATTAGCGTGAAGACAAATACTGTATAATGTCTCTAGAACAGTGGGGCTGCTGTGTAAGTGACCTTAATGTGATTATCCCAAATGGGATGGCTGGAATGGGATAGATTCCTAACCATGATTGACTCCTAATAATGTCACCAAGAACTCTTCTGCCATCCCTGGAACACTTTTTTAAAGTTTCCCTTTTTAAAATATAGTGACAGGTAGTTGGATTTTATACGACTTCATCATTTCAGTTGCAAAGCCAAGATGAATCCAGGTTCAATTTGCAACTGAATGGCAAGCTAAGAACTTTCTTTTTCTATTGTTTCAGGTCTTCACCCTTATGTACAAGGGATAAACACCATGGGATACACAGTTATATGATATTCAACTAATGCATGTGGCAATTTGCTTTGTCAGATTATTGACTTCACCCATTCTCCCATGCTGTTCCCTATGCCAACCCAAGTTTGTGAATGTAACTGCATCTGCTTACATTCACTCCTTCCTGCCTTTTGTCTTTCCTTCCCTCCATTCACTGTTTAGTGTCGAGTGAAAGCTGTTTGGACAGGGACCTGGCTTTTTGATTTTGTTATGAAACTAAAGCATCATGTACATTTGATGTTATAGAAATATTCACAATTGCGAGAACCAGTGTAGCATAATGGTTAGAATGTTGGACTAGGACTGGGAAGACCCAAGTTCAAATCCCCACTCAGCCAGTTCTCTCTCAGTCTAACTTACCTCACTGGGTAGTTGAGAGGATAAAATGGGAGTGGGGGGAGAGACTGCAAGAAGGATGGGATTAAAAAGTAAATAATAAATTAGGAGGATGAGTTTGTGCAAAATCAAGACTGACAATTTATTTAAAAATATTTCTTGACTGCCTTTATGAATATGCTAAACCCATCTGTAAAATGGGGGAATTGTAACAATGCTATGATGCTTTTCAATCATGTTCCTAGGAATCCTGAAACAGAAGATCATGTAAAAATGAAAATATTGTCTTCGGGTCCCCCAAAGTTCCTTAAATTACTTCTACTTTTACTCATTAGCCACTAAAAAGATGAAAAGATTACAGACAATCCAGACCTTTACTGCTCTTAGTGTAGGAGTATTCAAGTTTGTTGCTCCTTCTAAGCTGATGGTTGCAGAATAGTTGCTACTAGTGCAGGATTTGCAGATTAAGATTCCACTGAAACAGAACATGAGGATCTTAAGTACATAAATCCTTTGCAGTCATAAACCTATATTTCACAAACCTCAGTTAGGGGATTAAATCTGGATTGGCAGGGTCTCATATGGCTGAATGCTCTTCCATATAAAACATTCCAACTTCATAGAAAACTAGATATCATGCAAAAGGTTAGGCTAGAACCCTTCTCCCTGACATCTACCTTTTTAAATGCAGGGATTTCTTTTTATATGGAGATACTCAGCGCTCATCTATATAATGGTTTACTGTGTGTTTGGTGCTACTCACATCTCCTTTAAATTTGCATATTTCACATGATGTTATCAACAAACAGAAGCTATCGTGCAGTTTTCCCTCTGTAAAACGGTACTAATTCAATCTGCTGTTAATACGAAAAGTGGGGGGGAAAGTCTCCTCTCCATTTTCTGTAGTGGTTGCAGATGCTTTGCTCTGATGCTTTTAGGTGGGTGTGTCAATTGTTTCCCTATCCATGCCCAATATCTCCTCCTCCCTTCTTTCATTTTGTTTTCTGTGGGCTGACAAGCAACTTTCCACTGCTTTCCTCTGTTTTGTTGGCCTTTTTTATGTTGCTGCAAAGAGTGCCTTTATTTCCTTTTTCTTGTATGCAAAAGCATAACACTGCTTAAGTAAAGATTTGTATTTCAGCTGTATCCTACCAACCACAGGCAGGGAAAACACAGATATTTGTACTTCCTGGGTTTTTTTATAAAGGAACCTACTGCAGGTGGTGGAACAGACTGAGCATGCTCAGTCACCTAGCAACCAGAGGGAATGGAAATGTATAATTAGAGGGTGGGGCCACAAGGAAACAGCAAGACTAATGCTTCCCAGAGGAATGCCTACTTGTGTGAATGGGAAAAATCTACTGGCAGCTACCACTGAGCAGGAACTGCAGATGGTACAAATCAAAAGCAAAGGTAAAAATGTATTTGCTATGAAGAAATGCTTCAGTGTAGATGAGCCCTCAGTCATATAGGCCCCTACCTGCAGTGGTAGAGTTCAGACACAGACTTATCTTATTCATCTATTTTTCATGAGAGTCCTAAAAGTAGAGGGAAGACAGGCCACATAATATTTCCTGATTAAACTTAAGCTTGAGTCATAGAATTCAAAACAGACTTTGGCATCCAACTGTATGAGAGAGCCATCAGACAAGAGGTTTCCTAGACATTAAACTCATCATGCAACCAGGGCCAGCTTCCAATTATACGAAACCAGGGCCAGCAGAGATATGCTATTTAAAAATAATATAGGAACTTCAATGTTATCTGGTTAGCTATAGTCCACACTGGACACTCCAGGATATGAATGGCTGTGCAGTAAAATGCATGGACACCACTGCAAAACTCTGGGTTTTGCCTGCCCTGAAATCAAGATAATTGCCTTGAGTAAAATATTGGAACATCTATCTGGAAGGGATTTAATTGATTCCAGACAGAAGTGTTATTTTGTTTTTTTACAAGTGTCAGAGACACCATTTTGACACACTTGATACCTGTCTGTGCAAATCATAAATGTGCCAGTCTCCATGCTCATCCAACCTGAGGGCAGCACAGTTCAGAAGAGCAACACTTACACAAACAAAACTCCCATGTTAATTTAGAGCCTCTTTCTTGTGGTGCCTGTCCCACATTTCTGCTTTAGTGCTAAGACACTCAACCAGCCCCATCAAGTTATCATCTGGACAAGGCCTCATAAACAGCAGCTAGGAAGTCAGGGGGAGCTAATGAAGGCTTTATTCTTAGATGTAATTGACACCTGATTTGATCTGCACGGGCAGGAAAATGGCAGGGCCAGTGGAAAGCCCGGAAACATTTATTGCAGTAGATCAAGTCACCTCCTTTTCTGCATATACCGCATTTGTCCCCAATGGTCAATTTCTGCACAAAAATAAACATAAAAATTTTGGAGTCAATTTCTAGCAAGACTTTTCCTCTTCAGAGCTGTCCTGTGCTGCATGTGCCCATGTCTTCTTTTCTACCTTATGTTTTGCTTAACTGGTTTACTGTAATTGCTTAGATTTCTGACCTATCCCATCCTTAATGGCTTGGGTACAAAAATAATTTAAATTTAATAAAAATAGCAAGATTCAAGACTCAATTTAAATAATAAAAACTGATCAGGAAATGGGGCAGGCTGTCTTGTCCACCTAGGGTTGCCAGGTTCAGGGCCTGAGACTGATCCTGTATCTTTAGGAAAAGAGAAAGTCAGCCAAGTGCAGGTGTTCTTGCAACTCTGTAATGGGAAAAACCACAAGGTGGAATTCACCCTTCCCCCTGCACAACTTTTAAAGATACAGAAGACCTCTTGGAGGCCAGGCCTGGCAACCAAGAGGGCTTCTGTATCTTTAAAAGTTGTGCAGGGGAAAGGGAGAATTCCATCTTGTGGTTTTTCCCATTACACTGTTGCAAGAACACCTGCACTTGGCTGACTTTCTCTTCTCCTAAAGATACAGGATCAGTCTCAGGCTCTCAGCCTGACAACCCTATGTCCACCCAAGTCTTAGTAACACAAGTAATGTTGTTAGTTATTCTTATGAATTAAATTATAAATGGGTGAAGTTTTGCCATTCATCTTATATTCTAAAGCAGCAGTAGATGAAAACTTTACTTGCCCCAACCCTTCAATATCTTGGGAACAAGTTAATAGGTACATGCTATTTTTCTGTCCCAACACTTTAGGCTGATGATGATCAGAAGAAACAGGAAGGCAACAATCCAAGTCTGGAACCCAGAACTGTTGCATACAACATGAATTTCTTATATGGCTTTCTATAACTTCCATGTAGGAATCTGCATATGCTCTATGTCCTCACCTGTTTAGACCACCATTCCCTGCTATTATATACATGCACATTCTTCACATGTGAAAATGTACATGCAGGGTACATACAATTTCCTATACAGAAGTAAGGATAATAATGCAGGAGTATAATTTGGTAGTCACCATAGGCTTTGATAGTTCTTTACTGCTTTAGAGTCCTTTTAGGAAGGAAGTTGCCATTGTAAGCTTCTTCAGGGGCCCATGAAAATGCAGAGAACTGGCCAAGCAAAGTACAGTTTAATCACAACAATGTTAGTATCAAACAAATACTTAAATTGTGGCCTAGCAGACTGTCATGGATGTCAGCCCAAATGTAGCTTGCATAGCAGGAATGAGGAACCAGTGATATTTCTAAACTCCCATCAGCCTTTAGTGACCATGGGGCTGTTGGGAGTTGGATTCCATCATCTTCAGGAGGGCCATGTCCTTGCTGGACAGAGAGAGATTGAGTCCTAAATAAAAGCTGGGTCAGAATTGCTCCAGATTCTAGTATGTGCTAGAAAAAAATGGAGTGGATCACTAAATGTTGTTATATTTCATATAGATCCCATTTTGTGCTAATTAGGGATGGGAAACCTGTGGACCTCCAGACGTTGTTGGACTGCAGTTCCCATAATCCCTGACCACTGACTGAGGCTGATGGGAGTTGGAATCCAACAACATTTGGGGATGGGGAAGAAATTCGATTCAATTCGCCTTTAAAGGTGAACCTACCTAATTCGAGCTTTCCGAAACAATACATGAACCAAACAAAACACAGCCATCCTTCAGAATGTACACTTCTCCGAATTTGTCAGTACGGTTCACCAGTCAAGTGATGTGTACAAAAATGCACGTACTAGGGTGAAGTGTGCAAAAAATGCATGTATTAGTAAAAATAACATACAAAATGCATTATACTGGGGGCAATTGCTTTGCAAATATGTGTATTTTAGGAGAAATTAGCACTAAAATGTTGATGAATTTTCATGAGGGTATTTTTTAAAAAAATTGCATGTAGAAACATGGAGAACTGAACTTAAGATAAGAAAAATGAGAAACTGAAATGGACAGATTCCCTACCAGTGGTCCTCCAGATTCCCCATCCCTGCCACAGAGGGTAAAAGTGAATGTCACCAACTGAGTCATCCTTCCTCTTTGTTATGTCTTAATTGCAGATGTAGAAGCTCAAACAATCTTTTCCTCCACTGAATCTGAAAACTCTCCTGTAGCCCTCTAACCTTCAGAACCTGCTATGTGCAAGCTTTCTGACAGATGAAAAGCACAACTTAGGCAACAAAATGGTTGCAGTTTCTAGTTCTTATGTAAAGCATTTGAAATGACCAAGCCCAGTGAACTGTGAAAAGTTCCACAGACAGGTGGGATGCTGACCAGCTGCTTCTCTGTTCCCGGAGTCTGAACTGGCGGTGCTGCCATGGGCATGGGGGACATGGAAGGCAGAGGCTGTCTGAAGGAGGCACAGACAGGTTCTTTTATGAGAACCCTCATCCCATCTTCAGTTGTTCTCTGGACATATACAGCACCCTAAGCAGGTATGAGAAATATATAATATTGCTAGAATATATCATATAATTTACAAGAGAAAAATCAACTCATTTGAAATGGGGTGTTGGAGGAGAGCTTTGCGGATAGCATGGACTGCGAAAAAGACAAATAATTGGGTGTTAGAACAAAATAAATAAATAAATAAATAAATTTTATTTGTTAGTCGCCTATCTGTCCGAATTAACGGACACTCTAGGCGACTTACAGCAACATAATAAAATACAATAACAATCCAGAACACAATTATCTATTAAAACTAACAGCAGAACATCAAGTAGTATATTAAAAGCTAAGCTACCCCAAATTTCCCATAGGCCTGCCTGAATAGCCAGGTCTTAAGAGCTCGGCAAAAACCCATCAGGGAGGAGGCATGTTGAAGATCATAAGGAAGAGAATTCCAGAGGGTGGGGGCCATAACCGAGAACGCCCTCTCCCTGGTCCACACCAGTCTAGCTGTTTTGACCGGTGGGACCGAGAGGAGGTCCTGTGCGGCTGATCTTGTAAGGCGGCCTAATTGGTGATACTGGAGGCGGTCCTTCAGATAAACTGGGCCAAAACCATATAGGGTTTTAAAGGTCAATACCAACACCTTGAATTGGGCCCGGTAAACTACTGGTAACCAGTGTAGATCTACCAACACTGGGGTGATGTGATCTCGGCGACGGCTATGCTTAATCAGGCGTGCCGCTGCATTCTGTACCAGCTGCAATTTCCGGACCGTTTTCAAGGGTAACCCCACGTAGAGCGCATTGCAGTAGTCTAAGCGAGAGGAGACCAGGGCATGTATCACTCGTGGGAGCAGATGCAAAGGAAGGTAGGGTTGCAGCCTCTGTATCAGATGTAGTTGATACCAAGCTGCCCGACTCACTGCTGAGCCTCCATGGACAGCTGGGAGTCAAGAATGACCCCGAGGCTACGGACCTGGTCTTTGAGGGGTAATCTCACCCCATTAAGCACCAAGTCAACGTCTCCCAACCTTCTCCTGTCACCCACGAGCAACACCTCGGTCTTGTCGGGATTTAGCTTCAGCCTGTTCTCGCCCATCCATCCACTTACGGCCTCCAGGCACTTGGATATGGTCTGCACAGCCAGCTCTGGTGAGGACTTAAATGAGAGATAGAGCTGAGTGTCATCTGCATATTGGTGACACTGCAGCCCAAAACTCCTGATGATAGCCCCCAGCGGCTTTACGTAAATGTTAAATAGCATGGGGGAGAGGATAGAACCCTGTGGTACTCCACAGTTAAGAGGCCAAGGGTCTAAAACCTCATCCCCCAATGCCACCCGTTGGTACCTGCCTGAGAGATAGGAATGGAACCACCATAAAACCGTGCCCCCCATTCCCAATCCCTCTAGGCGATTTAACAGGATACCATGGTCAATGGTATCAAAAGCCGCTGAGAGATCCAGGAGGACGAGGAAGGTATATTCTCCCCTATCCAACGCCCTTCTCATATCATCCACCAGAGCGACCAAGGCTGTTTCAGTTCCATGTCCGGTCCTGAAGCCCGATTGGAAAGGATCTAAATAATCTGCTTCATCCAAGTGTGTGTAGCTGTTTGGCCACCACTCGCTCTATCACCTTGCCCAAGAATGGTAAATTAGAGACTGGGTGAAAGTTGTCTAACTCTAGGGGATCCAAGGAGGGTTTTTTTAAGATGGGCTTTATCACTGCCTCCTTGAGGGCTAATGGTATTGCACCCTCTTCCAAGGATGCATTTACCACTGCCTTGATCCCTTCGCCCAGTCTTTGTTTGCAGCTCATAATGAGCCACGAAGGGCAAGGATCAAGCAAACAGGTGGTTGGCTTTACAGTAGAGAGCACCTTGTCCACTTCCTCAGCGAGGAGAGGCTGAAACCGATCCCACCGGACCGGAGTGCAACTGGCCGACTCTGGCCCACTTCCTGTATCCACGGCGTATGAAATCTTGCTCTTCAGGCACTCGATTTTATCGGCAAAGTGTTTAGCAAATATGTCACAGGAGGCTTTAGAGTGCTCCATGGGTTCCTGGGCAGCTGGACCGACCAGGCTTCGGACCACTTGGAACAACCTCCTGGGACAGCACTCTGCCGACGCAATAGAGGCAGCAAAAAAATTCCTCTTTGCTGCCTTTGTTGCCATCTGGTAGGCCGCTATTGCTGCTCTAACCAGTGTCCGATCGTCTTCAGTGCATGATTTCCGCCACCGGCGCTCTAGTCGTCTCACCTCCTGTCTCAGATTCCGCAACCATGGTGTATACCAAGGTGCTGCCTGAGTTCTATTCAGGGGGAGAGGGCGTTTCGGAGCCACCCGGTCTACCACCCTGGTGATCTCCCTATTCCACTCCGCTACCAGGGTTTCGACCGGGTGTCCTTCAGTCAGCTCCAGTTCCCCCAGCGCATTCAGGAATCCCTTAGATTCCATCAGGCATCTGGGGCGGACCATCCTAATGGGTCCTTGTCCCCTGCGGAGGGTGTGCAGCATTGAGAGGTCTATATTCACCAGATAGTGATCTGACCATGTGATTAAACCAGAACTGTCACTGGAAGCTAAAATGATGAAACTGAGGTTATCATACTTTGGACACATAATGAGAAGACAGGATTCATTAGAAAAGATAATAATGCTGGGAAAAACAGAAGGGAGTAGAAAAAGAGGAAGGCCAAACAAGAGATGGATTGATTCCATAAAGGAAGCCAAAGACCTGAACTTACAAGATCTGAACAGGGTGGTTCATGACAGATGCTCTTGGAGGTTGCTGATTCATAAGGTCGCCATAAGTCATAGTCGACTTGGAGGAACATAACAACAAAATCTAATTTACACATTCCACAAGAAAATGGGTGTGCTCATTATATAAGTGAGATCAAGGCCTACAAAATAATATAACAGAAGCTGTCTGGAGATTTTCACTTAGTAAAAGATTCACTAGCTATAGCCATTAAGATGGCCCTTCAAGGCACTGGACTCTTTGGAACTCCCAAAAGATTGGGGGAGGGGGAAGGTGATGCCTAATGTTGGCACTCTAATAGAGATAAGGGGGATTTAATTCACTTGCACTGGAAATGCAGTAAAGCAAATGAATTCTGGTTGCAAATGTCCTAAAAGAAATATTCAGGTATAGCATACTAATAATTCTTTCACATAATTTATCAAAACAAAGCAAAAGGTTTAACAGAGCCAGTTTATCGGACTCAAAATTATATGTCATAACAAATGGCTAGAGTGTTATAAGCAGAATCATGAAAAGAAGCTCACAAACCTAGGTAAGAGGAATTTATTAAGGAAATTCTAGGAACAGCTAAGTATAATTAAATTAACTTTGATGACTAAAGACGGGAAGATTTACAGTTGTTATAAACAGCTGGAACTTGGTAACTCAATATATTAAGAACAAATTAGACATCTCAGGGAAAGGAACTGATTATATATATTTATGGTGTAAGAAAGCAGTTCCTCTCTTTCTTGCATGTTGCATTTAGTATTTAAAAATAGAAAACATCTAATGGAAATCTATTCATAAACAAATATATGTTTTTGCAGTAATTTATAGCTAAACATATTAAACTGCATTTTTAATTTTTTTACTTCTGTTGTAATATTGTATATTTATTGTTGACCTACAGTAACAACAACAACTATGTTAGAGAGAAACGAATCACTACAGTCCCTATTTAATAGCAATTAAAAATAGCCACAAGGGGGCATTGCAGGATACTGTATATATTTCAGCAGTTTGGGAATCATGTTCAGATCATAAAATGCCTTTTAGAGACTGCAATTTTGTTCAAATTAAGGATGATTGCATTGCAAATGTCTGGGCTATTCCATCTCCTTTTTCTCATGAAGGAAAATTAGATTGCGATAAAGGATGACAAAAGGACCTCAACCACTGGAAATATTTGAAGAAAAAGAGCAGTGCCTTAGAGCTGCTTCATATAGGACATTTTCCTATAAGGAGGAGAAGAGAAGAGTGTGAAAACACAGGGAGTTCCTGGGCACTGCGAAAGCAAGGATCACAGCTGTACCTGAGTTTGAGAAAGTGCATTTCTGTTGTTTTCTTCTTCATTGTGCCTGTCCTGTTTCACCTTCCCAGGGGAGCAGGAATCACACCTCCATGTCCCACTACCCCAAAGGAGAAAGACGGAAGCAGGATCATATATAATACAGAAAGAGAAAGGGATGAAAGACTTAAACAGAAACCATTCTTCCCTGTGAAAAATGTACATCTCAGAATACTACCACCAATCTCAGACCCGCTGTTGCCAATGAGGACAGAGAGACACAGCCAGACTGCAGTTTTCTGGGTGTAGGAAATGTCCTAGGAAAGAATAGGATAGATGCCTTTTTCCTCCTAGGACACTCCCTATCTTCAGAGGGGATGTTCTGTGCAGATCCAGTAATCATCCCTATCTGCTGTGCAAAATCTGCCTAAAACTGAATTTTTTAAAAGACTGCACTGGAGCTGATTTAATCAGAGTTTTAGAGTAAAAAGGGGCAGAGCTTAACTAGCATTATGTGCCCCCATTTTCAGAAAAGAGAGGTGGAGACACACTAGAACTGGCATAACAGAAAGTGTCTCTCTACCCATAGTCTGGGCACTTATTTTCAGCCATCATACCCTGTGTTTCTAACAAGTATTTAATGTAGCTTACATTCCATATAAAGTATGCTCTGTACTAGGGTTGCTAGGCTCAGGGCCTGAGACTGATCCTGTATCTTTAGGATAAGAGAAAGTCAGCCAAGTGCAGGTGTTCTTGCAACACTATAACAGGAAAAACCACAAGGTGGCTCCTCCTGCACAACTTTTAAAGATACAGAAGACCTCTTGGTTGCCAGGCCTGGCCTCCAAGAGGTCTTCTGTATCTTTAAAAGTTGTGCAGCAGGAAGGGAGAATTCCACCTTGTGGTTTTTCCCATTACAGTGTTGCAAGAATACTTGCACTTGGCTAACTTCCTTTCTCCTAAAGATACAGGATCAGTCTCAGGTCCTGAACCTGGCAACCCTACTCTGTACCCAGACACATCTGTGACTCCAGGTGGATATAAAAATACTAACACTGTCATTACCTGGGAATCTCTGTCAGTGGGGGCACCAGGCAGGTGAGATGAAAGGCCTTAGGGCACCCATCACAGCAGATCAGCTCCCCACCATCCCTGCAGACAGCACATTCATCATCGTTCTTCTGGCCCAGCAAATTTTGGGAGAATTAAAACAGAAAGAAGATTCTGTTTTCAGATGGTTTCCCTGCACATGGCTGAGAAGCAACACCAACATTGCCTTCACTCGCCTACCCAGATCACCATTTCCTGCTATTTTCATCACCATCATCACTTAAAGTGCAGAAAATTTACTAAGTGCTCTACATAGATTTTTCAAAAATAAGATAGATGGTAAAACTGCAGGCAGGGACTAATAGACACAGCACAAAAGGAAAAGGGAGTGGGGAGGGAAGAGAAAAGCAAACAAGTTCAGGTACCAATTTATGAGGCTACACACATTCTGCACATGCAACCCAGCAGTCCTTAGTTCCCTGGCCAGTGGCAGTGGTCAAAGCACACTTCCCTTCAGCTCTGCAGTCCCAGGGCAACAAGCATTTGGAGCTGAGGATTCTTTCTAGCAGGCAAGATTCCTACTAAATGGGTAGTTTAATTGCCCTGTCCTGTTTTGCATCTGATCACACTACTTACCAGTGAGCCGGAGGAATCATCTAGCAGGACAAGGAGAAGAAAAAAAACACAATAGCTGTGCAAGGCTCTACGTCAGGGTCTTCCTGATGTTGTTGGACTCCAATTCCCATCAGCCCCAGTCAGCCAGCCAACAGGCAGGGAGTAGGAGTGTGACAACATCTGGAAGGCAACAGCTTCCTCACAACAGGATTGCTGAAACAGCAGTAGAGCTGTCCAGCCATGTAGCCAAAGATCTACAGCAAAGCTCAAACAGCTACTCTACAGAGGCACTGCACAAACACCACCTAAGCAGCTACTGAAATATTTTATAGCTGTCCCTGTAGCCTCACCCTTCCTTATGCATTCGTGGGGAGACTGATCCTGGTAATACTTAAGTTAATTATCTTTCATTAGGAACAGTGCAATGACAAGGGAGGCCCAGGTGGCAAGCTGTGCATTTGATCTATTCCCATTGGCTTTTACAGCTCCTGGAAATTGGGAGAGGGGGTAATCCTGAGATGTGTCGGGCAATGAAACCATGGCTAGGACCCCAGATTCAGCAAGTTCCAAGATAGGGGAATTCTCTATGGCTGGTATCCACAGGAGTCTTCATCAGGGTGTTTGATTCCTCCTGGCCTCCACATAGACCTGGGGGCTATGGTGTGGTCCTCCTCCAAAGGTGAAACTCTGCAGCTGATGCAAAGGCTGTGGGCACATTAGTCACTTGAGATGCAGCCAGAATGGCTTTTCTGGGTGTTTTCTGAAGCAACACTCATCACACCTCCCTTCCCTGCTGCCTTCAGACCTTTCAAGATAGCACAGCAAAGCATTGGGCCAATTACTGTCTCTGCCTGAACGTGTAGCAAAGCATTTCAATTGACCACACCTGGAAGACAAAGGGGTCAATCTACTAATCTGTTATAAAACCTCCCTGAAGCTGATTTTTTTTTTAAATGCACTGGAGCTGATCTGACAAGGTTTTAAGAGTAAAAAGGGGTGGGGTTTGACTAGCATCATGTGACCCCATTTTGAGAAAAGAACTGGCACAACAGTACGTGTGTCTCTACCCAAAGTCTCAGTAATCCAGCCTCTTCTTCTTGTGATGATGTCCATTCTGATTCAGGTACTGGGAGTTCACAAATCTGGACAACATAGACCAGAAACACTGAAAGAAAGCATCACTCTCGGTGTCTCAAAGCTGGTTTGTCTAACTGTGCCTTTAGGGCAGACATGGTGAATATATAGCCTTCCAGATGATACTGGACTCCAACTCCCATTCCTCACCATTGGCAATACTGGCTGAGGCTGATGGGAGGTGGAGTCCAACAACATCCAGAGGGACCAGAGGTTCCCCATCCCTGCTTTAGGGAATGAGAATATTGCTGGCAAAGGTGAGACAAGGGGGTGGAGATAAAAGCATGGTGGCAAGCAACAGACCTTGTGATTCTTAAACCCTTGGCCTTCAGAACTTGGGCCATTTCTGCAGCAGAGTCTAAAAATGTATGAATGTCTGACTCTGACAAAGTACTACTTCCTATATGAAACAGTGCTTGTTCTATCCTTTGGTTTTTGTTCGTCTACATGTAGTTGCTTTTTTTACAAAAGTTGGACAGTTTTGATGGGATGCACAGAGGGTACGCAATGGACAAAAGAATCGAACCTTTACATACTTTGCTATGACGATGGACTGCCTTCAAGTCGATCCCGACTTATGGCAACCCTACGAATAGGATTTTCATGGTAAGCGGTATTCAAAGGGGGTTTATCATTGCCTTCCTCTGAGGCTGAGAGGCAGTGACTGGCCCAAGGTCACCCAGTGAGCTTCATGGCTGTGTGGGGATCCAAACCCTTGTCTCCCAGATCGTAGTCCAACACTCAAACCACTATGTTAAGAGAGGAGGCTTCAAAAGGAAAAACCAGCTGAGCAGGAGAAGGTAATGACCAATATCATCTTTGATGTCAGCTGTAGCAAGGCTATTCATTACTCCAACACCTTTTAACTTTGAAATCTTTGGGGAATTCCATCTTGGCAGGAGTGGCATGAAACTTTGCCAAGGAACAAGGTTTCTCCTGGTCAGTCTTTGTCCCATGGGTGAATCTGGCACCAGTTCAAGCAGCTGAGGAAATCTGGGACTTCCCAAGCAAGGTGGAACTTTCAAGAAATAATGAATGATATGTCACGGCTTAGTGGAGATTAGCTTTCTGCTTATGATCTGGACTGAAACTCATCAGGAAAACAACACAAGGCATGCCACTCAACATGCCCATGTCAGACATGCTCCTCACAGCAGAATCTATGACAGTTGTGATGGTCTTCTCTTCTCACAGCACATTTTCTCTATAAAGAAAAGGCATTTTTCAGGCCAAAAGCCTGGCTACGCTATCCTTCTCTCTGCTCCTGTTTTTGGCATGATTTGTAACTGAAGGTACTGCTATGTCCTGTCTTAATCAGTTGCCAATTACATTAAAAAGTGAAGGCCATTTCACGTTTTCCCTGGCAGATGTGTCTCCAGGTGCCACTGTGTATCTCACAACAAATATAATGTTTGCCTATAACCACATGGGGATGTATGTATGTAATCACATGAGGAGATGCACCAGGGAGTTCCTACTGGCAGCGTCTGCAGGTTTCCAGATGTATCCTTCAAATGTTACAGTGTTCACTGCTTATCTGTGAGGTGGATACCTGGAAAATACATCTGCAGCATAATACATAAAGCTTCCCTCATTAAAATGGTATCAACAGTTGCGACATATCCCTTCTACCTGTTTCAATAGACTAACTGGCTGGCTGTTCTCCTTCCACATTTTCTTTTCTTCTCTCTTTTTTTCTTTAAATTTAGCATAATACCGAAAATGCATATTTCCACATACTAATCTGTCCCTTTTCCTGTGTTAGTGTGTGCTTGTGTTTAATCTCAAGGTTCTGTCCCCCTCCCCCCCTCCCGCCACTATGCCCAGCTAGTGAATTCTAAATCCCATGGAGACAGATGCTCTTCCCTCTTCTCTTTGCACTCTAAAAAGTCAGTGTGATGGAGTGGATAGTGCACTAGAGCTGGGACTGGGCAGACCTGAATTCAAATACCCACTTGGCAATGAAGTTCACTGGGTGGCTTTGGGAAAGTCACTATTTCTCGGCCTAACCTACCTCACAGGGTTGTTGCAAAGATAAAATAGGATAATCCTATGTATATCACCTGAACCCCTTTCCAGGAAGGGTAGAATATAAATATGATTAATAACAAAACAAGGTGTAATTGTTGGGTGTAAGGGTGAACAACTTTCCAAGTTACTATAAGACACAGAGAGAGAGAGAGAGAGAGAGAGAGAGAGAGAAAGAACATCCCATTATACCAGGCATAAAGAACCTTTGGACCTCTAGATGTTGCTGAACTACAACCCCCATCATCCCTGGCCATTGGCCATGCTTGCTGGGGCTGATGGAAGTTGGAGTTAAGGAACATCTGTAGGGCCAAAGGTTCCCCACACCTGCACTATACCAAGAGGTACAAATGTACACAAAGAGCACCACTGGGGCCAAAACAACAAAACTATATTATGAAGAGTGCTAACAGAGGGAAACTGGCATAGGCATACCCTTGGTGCAGAGAAAGGAAAAAATATTCTTCTTATTACCTGCTGGGGAGCTGGATCCCCAGTATGAAAAGGGATGGTGAGGCACCTATTCTGCAAGTTTGCTTTTTGACTTCCATTCTGAAAATGAAGGGAAGAATTAGGATGTACAAATGAACTAAGAAGTAAATCCCAATGAACACAGCAGTACTTACTTGCAAGTAGGATTGGAGAAGATCAGCCTTCCCTAACCTGGTACTCTCCAGATGTGTTTGGGACTGATGGGGCTTGTAGTCCAAAACATCTGGAAGGCATCAGGTTGGGAAAGGCTGCATGAGATTAGGCTCATTCATAATGCAGAGTACTGGCCTTTCAGTTTGTTTGCACTTTGACTGAAAAGCCAACTGATGCCTCTTCTTGCAGCTCCTCCCCAATGACACAGGGAGACAGGAGAACAGGTCTCCAAAGAGAACTGGCAGATATGGATCTTCCACAGTCTTGCAGTACATTTGTCCATCAGTGCTGTTTTCTCTGATGCTGACTTTTGTGCAGCAGCTGCAGTGATAATGCACAACTTTATTTATTTAACAGTTTTTTCTAAACTACAACTTTTTCAATCTCTCAGTGATATACAAAAATAACAAACAAATATCATACAAAGCTTTGTGATGGATATTAAAGCACAGCTGAACCAGAGCCTAACAACACTGGTTCAGCTAAATTCCCATTAGTAGCCTTTAAGTTTAATGGGATGTGTGTGAAACCTACACAAGCTTCCCCATAGGTAAAAGGACCAAGCTGAGCTGTGAAGCAAGTCGCACTGGAAGGAAGGGTACTGGTTGGGGTGGCCAGCTGAAAGAAAAGGCAGAGCTCCTACACCTGTAAGAGTTGTTGCAGAAGAGGGAATTGCAGCTGATGTAGCTTGCCATTTAACCTACACCTGCTGCTGACACTCCTTCTTCTAAAAGGTGCAGGAGGCCTGCCTTCTCTTCCAGCTGGCCAGCCCCATTCTGGCTCTTTGATGCAGTACTAGATGAAGGGTTCACTTGTGCAGCTGCTTGTTTTGTTTTGTTCTGTTCTGTCTGTGGAATTCCCTGAGTGTGGTGAATGGGTCATGTGACTCTTTTACCATGAGCGGAAGGTGCCAGGCTAGCACCTTAATATAGGCTGGTAGTTGCACGCAAAACTAATTTTGAAGCACCTGACTGTTGGTGCTCTATAAATAATAACTAGCAGTATATGCTTACAGCAAAATGAATCAAATGCCCCACCCACCGGTCACCATGGCCTGAAAGACTATGTGGCCACCAAAAGCTTGCTAGAAATTTTATTTTTTAAAATGTTATTTTTTAAAAAAGTATACACTGCTTGAATGTAAAGACCTCTAAGCCATGTACAAAAAGGGTCTGAGAAACCTTGAAGGGATTAGAAGTATATTGAGTTACATACATATTCACAGACCTGGGATTCTTTGGCTTTCCCATCAGGCTTTGGTTCATGAGCTTTATTTCTCTCTCCAAGATCTTCCAATTTGTTTGGCACATAAAACTCACCACCAGCTTTGATACATTTCTTAGCATCATCTGGAAAATGGAAGATCACACTGGTTTTATCTCATCAAAACAGGAACAAAGTTGATATGGTCCAAGTGTTGAAGATGTCTGTATCAACTTTATAGTCCCTATTTTGATCTAAAACAGGGGTGGCTAACCTTTGACCCCTCCAGATGTTGTTGGGACTCCAATTCCCATTAGTTCCAGCCAGCCAGCATGGCCAAAGGCCAGCAATAACAGGAAACATAGTTCAACAACATCTGAAGGGCCACAGGTTCCTCATCCCTTATCTATAATAAGAAATAGTGTATGGTAATTTTTGAGTGGGAAATAAGTTAAGGTACAGAGTTAGGATAGTACTGTATAGATAGACAAAATAAAAATGCTGCACTTACCACCATTTGGAAGAGGGTAATGCTGAATCTCAACATTCTCTGATCTCTTCACAGATTTTGCCTTTGGAAGGGACCCTGTTGATTTATAGGATGTGTGTTACAATTAAGAACATAAGAACATAAGAAGAGCCTGCTGGATCAGGCCAGTGGCCCATCTAGTCCAGCATCCTGTTCTCACAGTGGCCAACCAGGTGCCTGGGGGAAGCCCGCAAGCAGGACCCGAGTGCAAGAACACTCTCCCCTCCTGAGGCTTCCGGCAACTGGTTTTCAGAAGCATGCTGCCTCTGACTAGGGTGGCAGAGCACAGCCATCATGGCTAGTAGCCATTGATAGCCCTGTCCTCCATGAATTTGTCTAATCTTCTTTTAAAGCCGTCCAAGCTGGTGGCCATTACTGCATCTTGTGGGAGCAAATTCCATAGTTTAACTATGCGCTGAGTAAAGAAGTACTTCCTTTTGTCTGTCCTGAATCTTCCAACATTCAGCTTCTTTGAATGTCCACGAGTTCTGGTATTATGAGAGAGGGAGAAGAACTTTTCTCTATCCACTTTCTCAATGCCATGCATAATTTTATACACTTCTATCATGTCTCCTCTGACCCGCCTTTTCTCTAAACTAAAAAGCCCCAAATGCTGCAACCTTTCCTCGTAAGGGAGTCGCTCCATCCCCTTGATCATTCTGGTTGCCCTCTTCTGAACCTTTTCCAACTCTATAATATCCTTTTTGAGATGAGGCGACCAGAACTGTACACAGTATTCCAAATGCGGCCGCACCATAGATTTATACAATGGCATTATGATATCGGCTGTTTTATTTTCAATACCTTTCCTAATTATCGCTAGCATGGAATTTGCCTTTTTCACAGCTGCCGCACACTGGGTCGACATTTTCATCGTGCTGTCCACTACAACCCCGAGGTCTCTCTGCTGGTCGGTCACCGCCAGTTCAGACCCCATGAGCGTATATGTGAAATTAAGATTTTTTGCTCCAATATGCATAATTTTACACTTTATATTGAATTGCATTTGCCATTTTTCCGCCCATTCACTCAGTTTGGAGAGGTCTTTTTGGAGCTCTTCGCAATCCCTTTTTGTTTTAACAAGCCTGAACAATTTAGTGTCATCAGCAAACTTGGCCACTTCACTGCTCACTCCTAATTCTAGGTCATTAATGAACAAGTTGAAAAGTACAGGTCCCAATACCGATCCTTGAGGGACTCCACTTTCTACAGCCCTCCATTGGGAGAACTGTCCATTTATTCCTACTCTCTGCTTTCTGCTTCTTAACCAATTCCTTATCCACAAGAGGACCTCTCCTCTTATTCCATGACTGCTAAGCTTCCTCAGAACCCTTTGGTGAGGTACCTTGTCAAACGCTTTTTGAAAGTCTAAGTACACTATGTCCACTGGATCACCTCTATCTATATGCTTGTTGACACTCTCAAAGAATTCTAATAGGTTACTGAGACAGGACTTTCCCTTGCAGAAGCCATGTTGGCTCTGCTTCAGCAAGGCTTGTTCTTCTATGTGCTTAGTTAATCTAGCTTTAATAATACTTTCTACCAGTTTTCCAGGGACAGAAGTTAAGCTAACTGGCCTGTAATTTCCGGGATCCCCTCTGGATCCCTTTTTGAAGATTGGTGTTACATTTGCCACTTTCCAGTCCTCAGGCACGGAGGAGGACCCGAGGGACAAGTTACATATTTTAGTTAGCAGATCAGCAATTTCACCTTTGAGTTCTTTGAGAACTCTCGGGTGGATGCCATCCGGGCCCGGTGATTTGTCAGTTTTTATATTGTCCATTAAGCTTAGAACTTCCTCTCTCGTTACCGCTATTTGTCTCAGTTCCTCAGAATCCCTTCCTGCAAATGTTAGTTCAGGTTCAGGGATCTGCCCTAAATCTTCCACTGTGAAGACAGATGCAAAGAATTCATTTAGCTTCTCTGCAATCTCCTTATCGTTCTTTAGTACACCTTTGACTCCCTTATCATCCAAGGGTCCAATCGTCTCCCTAGATGGTCTCCTGCTTTGAATGTATTTATAGAATTTTTTGTTGTTGGTTTTTATGTTCTTAGCAATGTGCTCCTCAAATTCTTTTTTAGCATCCCTTATTGTCTTCTTGCATTTCTTTTGCCAGAGTTTGTGTTCTTTTTTATTTTCTTCATTCGGACAAGACTTCCATTTTCTGAAGGAAGACTTTTTGCCTCTAAGAGCTTCCTTGACTTTGCTCGTTAACCATGCTGGCATCTTCTTGGCCCTGGCGGTACCTTTTCTGATTCTTTCTTTTCTGATTCTGATTCTGAAAGCAGGGACTGTCTTTTCTTCCCAAAATGCACAGCAGTTACACATCTCAGATAATCTTACCCCTTATATACCCAGTCAATTACTGCACTCCGCAGGTGAGCGCCTCTTGCAGATTCCCTCTTATCAGGAGGTCCATTCCGTACAACATAGGAAGGGGATCTTTAGTGTAGTGGCACTACCCTTTGGAATTCCCTCCCCTTACATATTAGACATGCGCCATCTCTGTTATCTTTTTGGTGTCTACTGAAGACCTTTCTCTTTTAACACGCCTTTTAAGCAGAGGCCTTATCCCAATCAGTGTTGGAGCTGCTTTCTAATATGTTTAAGATTTTTAAAAAACATGTTTTTAAGATGTTTTGTTTTTAAGATGTCTTTAAAACGTTTTGTTTTTAAGATGTTTTAGCCTCTTATTCCTTGTTTGTCATCCTGGGTTCCTTCTCGGAGGAAGGGCAGGATAGAAATTTAATAAACAATAAATAATAATAACAACTTTTAGATTATGGATATTCTGAGCCTTTGTCAGAAGCACATGCGGCCTTAGTACCACCTAGACCCTAGTGTTCCAAGGGAGGTGGCCACCATATACTGTCTTTTACAAATACTGTAACAAAAAGGCAGTGCATTATGCTGACATTGTTACAATGGAAAATCTCCCTCTGGATCTTTTTTTCTCCTCGTTGATGTTGTTCCTGTTCTTTTTTTAAAAAAAAAACTCTTTCTCTTTGGTATATTTCGCTTAGCTCTAGCATCTGCGCAGAGCACAGCAAAAAGTTCTACAGTATTACCAAGTTGTGGGGCGCCTCTTGCTGAAGGTTGAGGAGGGTGCAAACCATCTTTTTCCTCTGTTGCTTTTCTCTTTCCTTGGGACTTGTGCTGAGTCAATACCTTAGGACTGGTTGGGAGTTTCCTTGGCCTGATGTGATACCTGCTGAAATCCATGTCTGAAAAGAAAGCAAATGCTGAGACTGGGGGTGCTTCCAGACCCAGCTTAATACTGTAAATGGGTCACTAAGATGGGCTATTGGCAACAAATTTTCCCCAGAAAGGGTAAATGCAGATTAAAAATGAGGAGAGATTAAATTAGTGGGGGGATACAGGCTGACATTTTGATGCCAATGATGTTGTGGGCACTGTAAAAGACATGCATGCATGAGGAGCATAGATCCAACAATAAACATTTGTTTGGAAGCCCCGCTAATGGGATTCTTGTCCAGGCTTATAGAAGCTGTGCTTCTGAAAATAAAAAAAACAATACTCCCTTGAGTAGGAAAACACAGCATATCATGCTGTAAAATAAACAAGCTACTATGTATGGCTTTTGTAAGTATGGGCTAAGTTTTTTTTTAAATGATATCAGATATGTGGGGCACTACCCTTACCTCCTCCCCAGCAGCCATTTTAGTGAAGAAATACTGTGCCTCTCAAGTAGGTTCAATAAATTCATTATGGCTGAAGGCTTGCAAAGAACAGAAAAGTGAAAATGAACAATTCCCAGATTCTAAAGCAGCCTATCCCAACCTTTGGGTTTCCAGATGTTGCTGGACTACAATTCCCATCTTTCCTGACCACTGGCCAAGCTAGCTGGGGCTGATGGAAGTTGTAGTTTAACATCATATGGGGACCCGATGGTTGGAAAAAGTGTTTCCAAAGTTCAGGGAGGTATATCCCTGTATTCATTTATAATTCAGGTTCTTCTGGGCTATGATGATCTCAGTTAATACCTTTGGGAAAGCTGCTCCGAATGGACTGAAGTTTGGAATATCTCTCTAGGTTGTAATCCTTGAAGAGGACCCTCCAGAAGCCCTGGATGGAAGATGAGTCCCGGTTCAGCAGCCATGTCAACATGGCATGAAAGGCCTTGTGGCAACCCTCCTTCTCCTTCAGATGGAGAGTGCCCTTCAAGAAGAAAGAAAAAGCAAAGTCAATCTAATCTCCAAAGAGATTTTGATTCTCCCCTAGATTTCTTATGATATACTTCAGTGTGATCCATCTTCTGCAGGTAGAAGAACCTAACAGAATTTGAGCAAGAGTCTCGAATTCTGGCATTGAATGTGTATTACAGAAGAACTGTAAAGTGTCAATAAAACTAAAAAAGGGGAAGCCAAGGAACAAGAAGTGTGCTATCCACACAGGTACTCCAGAACTGCTCAGCTCCTGAATTAAACACTTTGAAGATCTACAGTACAGTATAATTTCACAGGACTCAGAATTTTGTGCCATTTGCAATAATTTTTACACCCATGTAAAATGAGACACAAAACTTCCAGAGTATTACAGTGCTATGGTACACCTAGTATTTACCACCAATTAAAATCTCCCCCCCCCAAAAAAAGACTAGGCTCAGATAAACAGAAATCAAAATACCCCCCCCCCCCAAAATTAAAGCTTTAGAGAAAAATCAAAGAAATTAAGGTTGGACATGAGTCATACACCAGTTTTGTATAAACTAAAAAATGAAGGTACATACTGTAACTTATCCTATATACAAATGATAAAACACCATAAAATAATGTGAGATTGTAATAGCACTTAGCATAATAAACTCAAGTTTAAGTTTTAGCAGGCTTAGTATTGTTCTTATTTCTCTTACCTTGAACATTTCTTCCGTGATAACATCATGATCTGCAAGTCCATGAAGCAATGGAAAGACATCATCAACTGCCATAGAGATCTCCGTGCGATAAAGTTTAAGCAATTTCCGCAAATCCCCCTCTCCTAATGGTCTATTATCAGAACTGAACATCCTGTGACAGGATAATATTTACAGGATTGTTAGGAGCATCCATCCTCCAGGTCCATTTTTTTGTCACTTGCATCTGTTAATCCTTACTAAAAGATACCTTAACTGCTACTGTGTCTGTGATGTACACTTGTTTTGGTCTTGGCAAATGCTGTGAAAGAGCATGCATCTTTGATGCAACTGACCTACAGAATAGTGTAAGCCGTCACAACCCTCTATAGGAGGATAAGCAGTTGAATCCTGGATTATTTTACAACTCACTCTCAAGACACCTGTCTCTGGAAATTCAGATTTGTAAGTATCACTTGCAAAAATACACTTATATTTACATTACTCCTTTTCTATTATACATTTCTTTCTTTCACCTCTTTGATGACTGCTGAGCATCCAGATTAGATTTATTTTGCTCACTCTATCCTTATGAATTAAAGGAGAAAGACATCACTGTTGGCCTCACCTGTCATACAAAGATGCTATATAGTATCTGTATTTGGGTTTAGGGTAAACCTGTTTTCTGTAATTCTTTGTGCTCTTTATATGCTCAGTCTGTGGAGAGGGAGGAGATGTAGAGTGAAACAACAACAACTATTGATGAACCAGTAGAATCTCTTTTGATAAATCTGGGAAGCTGAAGCTATCTCCAATTAAGCTTATTTGGCCTGCTTCATTATCTGAAAGTGCTTGAGAGAGCTTCACTCCACCCTGCACACACCTAAAAGACTCAAAAATGGAAGGGTTGCTGTGTATGGGAGGTACTTACAAAACAAATACATTAGTTGGGCTATATTAGCCCAGTGTTGGGGCTATGTTATTGGATTAGAAAACACTACAATATCTGCAGAGGTGACTATAGCCAGCTATGCAACCATCTTGAGAAATAAGCCCTAGATTCATGTTATGACAATTTCTGATTTCAAAAATAGCAAGAACCCTTGGGTGGGTCAAGAGGGCAGATCAGGAATGGAGTCATGATATAATCTAGCAGGTCAGTGCCAAGGGTGCAGCTAGGGAAGTATCCAGTGGATCACAGTCAGAGTAAGGGTGCAAACTGTCAGATTGCAAATGGATCTTGATTGGCAGAATCTGATGGGCAATCAGCAGAACTTGGAAGAATCAAGGTTTTATTGTCTCTTTAGATCCTAATATCAGGCTTTTTATAGAAAGTGGCTCTATTAGACAGACAAGTAAATTATTGACTGGTTGGCACTTCTCAATACTTTCCAGCTTTAAGTTAAAACAAGGGGTCTTTTATTTTGGACTGATATGGAAGAAAATCCTTCTACCCACAAGTAAGAACTGCTTTTCCAGATTCTTTCTGCACTATATCAAGCAGCTCTGGGGTTGCTTGTTATGATAGACTCTTAGTAAGATCTGTGTGTTGCCCCACCTCTCCAAACTTTAATGTACTTCCCAGAATTCTTTTAGAAATCCAACACTTTTCTTGCTTGTTCTCTAGTGTAATTCAGGATGACTGGGAGCAGCTAATTACAAGGCAGTAGGTGGGTTTGCTTTTTACATAATACTTCTGGGAGAACAAGTTCAGAGACTACTGCTCATGCAAAAATAACTATACAATAACTCCCAAGTATACTACTGGTTTCAAAACACCTTGATATGTCTCTGACAGTAGCTGTGGGCACTCTCAAAATATAAAGACTTTTATAAAGGAGGTAAGCAGTTAGTAATATCTAGCTATTAACACTAACTGCTTACCTCCCTTCCTACTGAATGAAGCTAGGAAAAGAGACAAGGCTTATGGTAATCTAAAATAGTGCCACACAACACAAAACACTTTTTTATTTTTACTACATTCAAGCAGGGTCATACTGCTGTGTTCACCACAGAAAAATGTTTGACATTTTAAAAGCTGTTTTGTTTTTAACTCATTTGCTATTAACCCCCTTTTTCTCCCGATGTCCCATCTTGGCTGGCACCCAGGGAGCAGTACTGACCCCTTTTAGTCCCCCTCCCCCCACTTTCTGCCTTCATTCTCTTCATTTGTTTCTGTATTCCTTGCTTGCTTGCTTCCATCCAGTTTATCTCTACCTCCCATTTGAGTTCAGTGACAAGAAGTTACTGCCCTTAGAGCTTTCATTCTTCTAGCAATTCACACAGTGAGCAGCACAGATGGGATAAACCGCAGCATGGCTGGTTGATGGCATGCTCACCTGTAGAAAAACTTGTGCCAACACCACCACATGCCTCTGAAAGACAAGGAGTGCAGAAGCTAGTTAAAAGTCCCATCTGAAATCCAGGAAAGTTGCCAGTCTGGTCTATAGACAATACTGAGCTAGATGATCTAATGTTTGTTTGAGTAGATATAAGGCAGCTTCCTGTGATGTCCTTCTGCAGCCCCTAGATGTTCCCACAAACATGAAGCAAGGCTGCAAATGAGTATTTGGAATTCTTTGGTAAGGGACAAATAGGGAGACACATGATAAGAAACATTTTTTTCCTAAGAGGGAGATCAAAATGAAGCCTCCAAGGATGCTCCTGGCAAAATTATGATTCACTAATAAGCAAAAAACCTTTGCAGTTTAAGAACATACCTATAGCCAACAGATATTTCTATCAAACTTTAAAAAGCAGGGAAATTGGACAGCTATATTGAATGCACCAGAGGAGCAGGACACCTGACCTCTCTGAGATATTGTACTGCGCTACAAATTTGTAAAAGTGCAAACACAATTTGGGTTGGTCTTTCACAGTCCAATCCACTTCCTGTGTAGCTTGGAAGAATTTAGTAACATGCGCCTCTGAGCATATGGTGAGTGGTGCCAACACCTGCCATCTCCAAAGATGGAGAATTATATTTTTGTGTTTGTTGGTGTTCTTCTTGCTTTGCTTCTTTCCTGTGTTACTTCTGTTTCTATGGAGAATCTAAGCTAGAAAATTATATTTCTCTCATTATTCATCCTAGAAATCTGTGTCAAATTTATTTTTTATTAATTTCAAAGCCTTTTTATTGGTCAATGCCACATGATGGGGAAGACAGCCTTTTGTGTTTCAAACTGGAGGTTGTGTTCTATTTTTATTTGGGGTGCATTAACAGTTGGATCTGAAACTACAGTTTGATGTAAAATTAGACCGATTACAATATGTTGCCAATTAAGCAATAAATCTAGCTGTTGGAAAAAACAAACCTGGCCTGCCCAAGATGCATGTTTTCAGCGTGTTATGCTTAAACCACTTAAGGAAGGGTGGGCATGGCCAATTAAAAACACAGAGCGCACCTTCCACTGTTTTATCTTGTGCAAACTGAGACGCTCCTCATGCCCATTGGAGACTATTCTGCGGAATACTCAGTGCCATTATTCCACAATTGTTTTTGGAGGTTGTTTTAGTGTAAATTATGCAAAGTGTTGCTGTACTTCACATATTCACAGAAACAGAAGCAAAAGAAAATGATTCACTATAGGAAACTTCACTAAAATTGCAAAGTAAATCAAACATATTTAAAGTGACTATCTGAGTAGCTAGATGCCCTGTTCCCTTCACAGAGCTACAGTGTCCAGAAGAGGGGCTGACCACCCACGCTGGCCACTGGAGCTCTGTCAGTGGAACTGGAGTCTCCTAAGAACTCTCAAAACCCTTCACAAACTACACTTCCCAGGATTCTTTGGGGGGAGCCATGACTGTTTCAAGTGTGAAAAAATGTCTGGTGTGGCCCCTTGATTAGCCAAGCCAAACGGCTGTGAGTCTAGCTTTTAGAGCCATGATGGTTCTTACTGAGCATGCCTGACACTGTAATAGACTTCAATGTTAAATTTCTTAAATTAATTAAAAATCAGCCAGGCATTTTTTTGAACTTTTAAACTGCAGAAAATGAAGGTCAGAGTATGGGGCAAGGTCAGTAATAGGATTACAGGTACTCAGTGAACATGGCTGATTTTTAATTAATTTGAACAAATTATGAGACCATTGACAAAAAAGTCCAACAGGGGTCTGGATTTTTTTTCTCTTGCTTTAGACTTTGAACTCTTGATTCTCTCTGAATGTTTTGTGTATCGCCATGAAAACTTAGAGGATTGTTAAGCAAGCATTTCTGAGTTCAGGACTATAAATATTGCAAAGTTTTGTTTTGAAATGAGCTTATGGGAAGCAGCAGAATGGCATGGGGGTATTTTCAATTTAACATTGAAGAATGCAAAAAATCCACACTAGCTATAGTATACTTGTATAGTATAGTACAGTAGGGCCCCGCTTACTGGCATTCCGTTTTGCGGCGTTCCGCTGATGCGGCGACTCTCAATTAGTGGAAATTCCCCGTTTTAAAGCCGATATTGCAATTTTACGGCATTTTGTGAAATTTTCACGTCATTCTCGCGCGACGCACCCCATTCTAGTCAATGGGTTCCACTTTATGGCGATTTCTGCTTTACGGCGGGGGCCCGGTCCCAAACCTGCCATATAAGTGGGGCCCTACTGTATACAAGTGGCTGTATAATTATTGTTTAAATGTTTAGCATGTTCATCCTGTAAAGCTCATGGAGCTGACAATAAAGCATTAAAGCAAAACTTTAAAAAGGTTGCATAAAACAGAAATATAAAGCTAAAATAACCACACGAGTGTCCAAAATACAATCACGGCCACTATATGCTTGCCAAAGTTAAGTGTTGTGCTATTTAATTGTAATAATAGTAAGAGTGGAAAATGTTTAAGGTTAGCATGACAAACCTTTAGAAGAACGATTCAAATATTTTTCTAGGCATTACGTCCAAAGAAACATAGTGCACAGATCACACCACCAAGACAATGTATGCAGCCAATTGTAAACAATTTGGATGGGACACAGGAAAGGTTCTCTCTTTCTTTTAGATCTTTGATGGGTAACATGAGCATGTTGTGCCTAGAAGCCTATAGATAGCCACAAGGATAGAGATGTGAAGGCCGCAGAAAAAAACATGGAACAATACAGAGAAAAACTGTTGTTGTTTTTACCTTTTTTCCAAAGCCTTTTTTGATTTTTTCCAAAAAGTGGAAAAGTTTTGGATCTTTTTTTTCCAGTGATAAAATGTTTAAGACAAGGCGTTTGTATAGTTCCTCCCCCAAATGATTTAAAAAACCAAGTAACAGCAAGACCTCTAAATAAGACTATGTACAGCATCAGATCATTACAATTCCTGTATATTGAGGACAAGCAAATTCTGAGTTGTATAATTCTTAATGCAGAGCAAGATGCTTTTCTGCCTCTAAGAGGCACTGCCATTTGACATAAGAAAGGTTTCATTGCCTTCTTTGCCTGTGGGCTTTCTCTTGTTAGCATTATCAAACTGTTCCTGTCCTCTTGACTAGGCGTCAAAGAACTGGGAGTGGGAGAAAGTACAGAGGCAACACAAGAGAGCAGAAACTGATAGCAATAGAGAACATGAGACTGATTCACTGTCATGTAATATTCACTGTGTCTTGGTTCCCCTGCTCCCCCTTTTTCTCAGCTCTTCCTATGGAAATGCTTTGTGTCTGCTTGATGCTGGAGGAGACATAATTTACAGATTTTTTTTGTTTTACTTTAAAGATGTTTTTAGATGCTTGTGTGTTTGCAATCTTGGGCTCTTTGAGAGGAAGGACAAGTTATAAATTTAATTAATAAATATGTTTATGGCTTCTTCTATTTTTAATTGTTGTTTTTTTGCCTGCTCCTCATAAACTGGCAAAACCAAAGAGATGCTAGGTTCCTTAAAATTCATCAGCTTGTACCTCAATTTGTAACAAATATTTTAAAACATGAATGCAATTTGTAAACTGTACTTTTAATATACTCAGCATGAATATTTTATGGACAAACCAAGTTATACATAATACAGTTTATGTTCCTAAAGTGATAAGGTGAGTTTTGACATGTAAAGGGTGCTAAAAAAATAAGTATTGCTTATTTTTCCATTTTGCTCAAAATTTCCATTTTTTTCCCCATGGCCTCAAAATTTCTGGAAATTTTACATCTCTATACAAGCATACTGTGGGTTTGGCACATGTCTCCTGCTACCAGAAACAAAACCCCATGTTTTACATCAGTTGCAGAGTAGATTTCTAAGACAGCTCTGTTAAAAAACACTGCTGTTTCTGAGGATCGAGGACATTGACATCTTGTGTTACCCAGGTGCTTGGCAACACTTCCACAGCAATGGGGCTATTCTCCGGTGGCCATGGTAGGCCCAGTGAGGCAATAACAGCAAACAAGAGGGCTGGGGAGAAGACTTCTTACAGAGCGGTCCCCCAGCACCTCCAACTACCACCTCCGCCGAGAGTTCTGAAAGCAGAAGCTGCTGATACCATCTGCCCACTGAGGTCTACAAGATGCAGGTGACGCTGTATTGGAAATGTGCTTTAGAATAAATTAATTTCTGCCCTATTAAGATAGCTTTTTCTTGAAAAACAGTATATACATATTCTAAATAAATCAAGTCAACATTAGATATGAATATAAAAGGGGCAGCCTCACCAGTGGACTAATTTGATGAAAAACCTTCATAGCCACTGCTGCAATCTGATATTCTAGGCAGAACAAGCAGCTTACTAGTCTGCCTGATTGTAACCTTGATAATTGGACACTCCTATGCATGTATAGGCAGAAGCACTTGATATTGCTAGTACAGAGACCCCAACCAGAACACAAAATGTAAACATTTTCAGAGGAAGCAAACACACCCACTTTCTCTTTTGCAGCTTTGTTTGTAACATGACTGGTCTGTTAAGAAAATCAACATGCTCTTTTGGTCCTGTCGTCAACAGAAGATTCCAGAAACCTTTAGCACTGGGCCCGATTATTCTTACTTATTTTCTTTTAAGTAGCACTAATTCAGTGCCGAGAAGAGTGGCAATACCATTGCTACTAAACCACAACCCCCCATCCCAGTTACTTTTAGTATTAACTGAGCCTAACCAGTCAATACTAACAAATGGGGAAAGATTCATTAGCTGTTGCTGTTTTTGCAATGTGTTTACAGAGCAAGCCATTTGTATGTATGTTACTCATTAGGTGTAAAATTTAAATTTTCAGCAATGAAAAATGTACCTGTGGTGTAATTTTACCCCCAAATGTCTGGGTTAAGGTTAACCCCAAAAAGTTTTTTCCCCTCAGAGTGCCTGTTAAAGGCTTCAAATCAAATGCATAATATTAGGTCTGAAACAGTAATCAGGAAACAGCAGCAGTAGTGGTTAGATTAGATCTAAACAAGAAACTTGAGCTAGAAACTTGTGCAGAGCTGGATAAAGTCAGAGGAAGGAGTAATAAGTACATAGCCAAATGTAAGTTTGGGAAACATTATAAAGGCCTCCAGTTGCAGGCATACCCAGGTACAATTATCTTTCTATACCAATCAGGTTTTTTTACTATTGGCATTAACCCATCTCCCACCCAGAATATTGATCTTATTTAATCTTTCCAAGGGTCTTCACAAATGTTTATCGTGGTGTGTTGGTGGCATAGTTGCAAGACCTGGCAGACATTCAGGAATAGCTGTTTAGTGATTCTACTCATTCTTGGCTAGAAAAGACTCACTTCAACCCAAAGGCGTTGAGTGACTGCTTATCAAGGCTTTCATATGACGTCAGGTGGATCCAAGCCCACTGGGCAGCTGTAAAGTTTACACTCAGTGCTCAATTTAAACAGTGCCAAATGCAAACCCAATTGCAAAGCTCTATCGCTCCTACATATGCCAAAAGCTTTACCTGTCCACGTGCTGTCATATGACACAAGGTGAAAAACAGGTGGGCATGGCTGGTGGGAAATGGCCTCACAAGCCAACGTAGGAGCACTGCTGGGCCTAATTTTGTGTATGGGGCACAGATTCTCCATGCTTGCTGCAGAAGTTTAAATATCATATGTGTACATGTAAAAAAATTGATGTACTGCACACATGGAGGAATTATTTCTGAAGTAATTAATTTAAAATTGTGAGACTATATCCCAACAACTTCAATGGGAATTGCAAGCTCACTTGCAGTCTAATATCTTGTGCTCAAGTATTTGTACCAGTATAGCTGCTTGTATTACTGACATAATGCAGGTCACAGCCCTGTTCTTCCAGTAAGCTTTTTTGACATGCATGTCTTAGGGACATGCTATCCTTCATTCAGGAGTATCATGTAGATCAGAAGGAAGGGTAGATAAGAGTAATAAATCATTGTTTTTTACCTTGACATAACATGCAAATAATACTGCATGAACTAATGGCTTGGTCCATATGGAAAATTCAACAAACTAAAACTATTTCTGGTGAAAGCCTTTGGGGTAGAAGGATCATTTCTAAAAGTAACCATTTAATGCTGTGAAATACTCGTATCTATGGAAATTACATGAGCAAAACTCCAGAAGGCAAAGAATACTATGCTTACTTCATCAGGCCAATTATATCACCTAATATCTATTCAAATACATTCCATTTTAGTGGAATTCCATTCACACCTTAAACTAAGAGCCATCAGGCGGCGATAGATCAAGTGATGTACATAAACCAATTCCAAAACCCCATGATTTTCAGCATGGACATACTGTATAGCCAATAAGGACAGTGTACTGAGAATTATGCTGTTCCCCACTATGATGGGCAATATGCTCATGTGTGCATCAAAGACGTCCCCCCCTTTCTGAAGTAGGATTACAGCAACTCCACATATGGATGGATATGTATATACCACGTGACGCAAAGGTCATGTGGAGTAGGAGTAATACATGTGCAAGCCACCATTCATACACTATGTTTGGATTTGAAACTGTATAAACCAGCCATTATCAGTATGCTGCAAATAAGCCTAACTTTGAAATGGAAAGAAAATATCTGCAAGTCTGCAACTGTGTTCGAATTGCTTTTTAATATATTTTTAAACCTTCTTTTTAATGTTTTTAAAGCTTTTTCAAAAATGTTTTAAATAATGTTTTAATATGTTTTTAATGGTTGTTGTGTTTTAATATATTTTAAAGTCTGTTTTTAATGATGTTTTAAAGTGTTTTTAGTACTTTTGTTTGCTGCCTTGGGCTCCTACTGGGAGAAAGGGTGGGATATAAATCAAATAAATAAATAAAAGATGTACTACCTATAACTACTATAGGCAGAACCACATTTTTCCAAGGCTTTTAAGACTTGTTTCTGATTCAGTGGATATTATAACTATAGTACTGCTAGGTCCTTCTGTTGTTGCAAACATCATGGTGCATTCATTTGGAATTTGTGGCCCATGAGAAAAGAAATTTGAAGTCTTGAAAATGATGCTTAATGGAGTTCTGCCCCATGCTATGTTCAGTGCATTATACATTTTCATGTACAAATATTTTCAATTACAAACTCTACTTTTCCACACCATTTCTCACCACTGATATTTAATTGCTAAGAATGCAGAAAATATACAAATAGTTGTCACCACATTTATACCTAAAACCATTGTTAAAATTCCCTAACCCTTCTTTTCATCCCACACGAGCCACTGCTATCTATTAAAGCTGGTTGTCAAAACTGTAGAGGTCTCTTAGGAACTATGCATCTGCAAGATCAAGCAAAGGAATCTATTTTCTTTCTCCTGCAAATACTTAGTCTGAAAGGTGCAGAACCCCTTCAAGTCTCCATGAATTAATGGCAAGTTGTATATGTTCAGTCTCTTAAAACCACACACGTATTAGAGGCTGGGGGGGCAGCGTTGCAGAAAACTACAGCACATTCTACACCCAAGCCAATTACTGTTTTCCCTTAAGGGGTGCTTAGTGGTTGCAACAGCCAGATAGTCAGCCATCTATTGTGAACCTCAAAAAAATTTTGCATTGTGACATACAGCTTCAGGACCACATTTTCCTTTTAGCTGCCATCTCATTTGTTACCACTTTTTTGAATTGTACATAGTCTTCCAGTCTTGGGAGATACTGAGGTTGGAATGGGCAACAGGTTATTTAATGTGTCTTTTGTAGGATGAGATTTTGCATTTTTTCCTCACATTTCTGTGTTTTAGGAGTGTACAGCCCAACATGAAGACTGTATGTAATGGAGAATGCACCACCTTCCTAAGAAGTCTGTTCCAGTGGTTAAATTACTCTTAGGTAACTTAATCTATTCTTGTGCATTTGGTTTCTTTACTTCCAAATATTGGTTTTTCTGTCTTTCTTTGCTACACTATAGCTTTTAGTACCTAATGATTTCACCTTGTGAAGGTATCAATACAGGACTAAACAAATCATATTTTATTTTAATCTTTTTCAGTAAGCTAAAAGCCCATTTCTACTGGTGCTATTGATTTGGTGTTGTTGCTGTACATTAATGGAGCCCAACATAATTATCTACATCAACTTCCAATTACTCAGGGTATTAAGATCTCCCAAAACTCTGTAAACTTCAACAGAAACAACCTCCTCTAGAGATTTTGAATAAGCTAGCAGTTTTCATATTTGTCAAAAGTCTCATAGAATCCTGGTCTGACTTTTCTGATGCTCATACGTATATGCTGACACTCAGGTGGAACTGACTCGCTATAGCTAGTTGAAGTTGCTGTCCCAGTAATCCAACCAGAAGATAGACGTTTTCTTTTTGCCTTATGTGAAAAGTCTCCAATTCCTTTGCTGCGTTCAAGGCAGGTGTCATCTTTATTCCTATTTTTTACATCTTCAACTGGTTGCTCATCTCTATTGGAAGTCATTCCTTTACGCTTACAAGCTTCTCTCTCCTCTTCTGCAATCTTCCTGAAGTGCTCCAGTGACTCTACTTTTCTTCGTCTTTCTATTGTTTCCATTTGTTTCTTATCCATGAAGTCCTCAAAGTACATTTTTCTTTCACTCCTCTGATCTTCAAGAAATTTCCACTCAATGTCAGTCATCTTCACACCACTGTATTTTTCCAATTTCTCTCTTGTTACTGTATCTGTACAAAATATATCAAAAAGCTGCTCTGAGCTCCTGTTGAAATCATCTGCTTTCTGTGTAAACAGCTCATTTTTTCTTCGCTTTCTGGACTGATACAATTTTGAGAATTCCTCGTACACTTTAAGAATATGCATCTTTATGCTCTGTGTTGCTATGGTATACAAATTGCAAAACAACCAGTGTTCCTGCAAAAGTTCAGCAAGCAACTGGGCAGCATCTTCTTTAGATCGCTGGGCTTGCCCGGCCCTTTTTGGATGCAACAGATATAACATGTTCTGAATGACATCCTTCTTTGTAGGCAGAATTCCTTGTGCAAATTCTGATGACTCCACATAATCAACAGTTCCCAGAGTTTTTTTTGCTTTTGCTTTAGTATCCAAAGCTGCCATCATTCCTTTCCAGTGTAACTTTGTATCAAAAGCTGAAAAAAAGAGATATTACAGAGATGAAATAGAGTAACTGTAGCAACAAGAACCAAAACAAAAATGATTACTTCTGAAGCTATGAACATTCCTGATATTTTTTTAAGTTATAAAATTGTTCAAGACTGCAACCAAAATAGGTAATCAAATATTTTCTAGAGAAACTCATTTGCATCCTTTTGAGCTAAGTAAGTTCCCATCTACAAGAGAAAACTGTCATATTGAGCAGTAAAGCATTGATAACATATTTTATTCTTGTTAGCTGCGTTCTGAATTTCCTCCATGATCTGTTGTTGGCACAGATAAGTAATTCACATCTTTCCAATACCATTTTGTATGCTTATAACATATTTTTAATATAATAAAATATAAGATGACATTCAAATAAATCATAGACCAGAGTACTTGTCCTTTGATTTCAGTGGGTCTATTCCAAGTATGACTAACATTAGATATCATTTTACTTTATTAGAGAACATACAAAAAGAATGCTAGCAATGGTGCAGGTGTTTCTCTGGACTTCCAATGAACTGCAAATCACCTTGATAAGCAGTCTCATACCTGCATTCTATCCATCATAAATGAGAAATCTGTGGTGGCCAAGCTATTTTCAAGTATTAAAATTTATTTATTTACAATATTTATATGCCATTTTCCCACTACACACACAACCCTCAACTGATTGTATTGCAATAGTTCCAAATATTGCAAAAATTTCTCAACCTTGCTTTTTCAAGGCTGTCTACTGTTAGAAGTGCCCCAGCTACAACTACATTAATCTTCCTGACAGTGTAACCCTATGCATGTATATTCAGATAAATGTTCCAATGAGTTTACACTGGGATTTATTTCCAGATGTGCATAGCATTGCAACATGAGATGGAATAAAGTATTTTATAAAAGCAAGACTAATTTCAGAATAGAAAGAGACAAATAGCATCTATCAGGCAACATCCAATGATGTTTCTAAGTTTTAGTATTTAGCCAATTTCATATTCTCAAACTGGAACAAATTATCAATTGTGTCTTTTATTGCAGGGCGCACAATTACAGATTTTAATAAGTTGAAATTACAGACTTTATGAAATCCTGCTCTGGCATTTGGAAAATACGCGCAGGTTGAAACCAAAGAGTCTTGAGAGCTTAACCTCTCACGACCAGCTTCTGAAGCCCAACAGAGAATTTAAATAGCTGACCAAAGAGGCTAAAGGAGCAAGAGACAGATGGGGAAGGAAGGCTTTCTAATCTAGAACGTGTTAAGCGAACCAGCTCTGTAGCCGCGGGCGCCTAAACCACGGGGCTGTCCAGAAAACCAGAGAACACCTGTGCACCTCATTTCCCGTCTACATGACAGGGATCACGCATTGCACTCTCAAGGCCTAAAGAAAAGCAGCTCCTCGTACGGCAGCTGCCGGTCCTTATTGCCCGCCTTGGAAAACAACACCAGAAAACTACCCAGAGAAGCGAAAGCAGCCACAGGCTCTATAAGGAGCTTAGGAGTGGGGGGGGGCTCGTCCTCCTTCTCAGCCCCATCAAGTTTCTCCCCACCCCCAGGCCAAAGCCACCTGAGACCCTGGCGCAGACTCCACTTCCCCTGCGAGGCCGGCCACAGCCGATTAGCCCAGGCTGGCCGGATCTAATACCCCCTTTCCCGTCATTCCCAAGACCTGCCTTAGATCACCAGAACCAGCAAAAACGGGTAGGCGTCAGTTAAAAGCCCGCGGCCCATCCGCCGCCATCTTGGTAAGTGAAAGCGAGAAAGCGCTACGCAGCGGGAAAAGGGAAAGCGATGCCATCGCCGCCATCTTGAAGAAGGGCAGCGCTAGCCTCTCTTCCCACGTTAGGTCTGTCATGCCGTCGTCTCTATGATCTAAACTGTCATTCAGGAGTTGCTTTGAAAAATAAAGTGGGCGTTGGCAGTTTGTCTTTCTTCCCGATTCTATAGGTGAGACGAAAATGGGGCCTAAGAAGCCTCCTTCTGGGAGAAAGGAACGAAAGAACAACAACGACAACTAGGGCAGCAACAAGAAAAAACTCAATAACCAACCACCGTCTGGCGAGGAGAGCCAGTAAACGAAGCCGAAGGTAAACAGAGGAAGGGGACTTGCTTCCTTAGGGGAAGATTGGATTCGAGGGGGTGAGGACATTGTCCTTGTGAAGGAACCGATTGGTTAGCTAGCACAAACGGGACAAGCCGATAGCCAATAGGCACTTGCAGAGGAGAAAGCTGATTGGTCCTCGAGGTGTCCTGCCTGATTCGCGATTAATCTAGCCTCGCTTGGGTGGAAGCTGAAGCTACACCAGTACCAGGCTCTATCATTGGCCAATCAGCTCCTTCCGGAGACTGTCGTAATGTTTCTAACGATGGTGAGAGTGGGAAGTGGATAAGCGGATGCCCCTGTTTTCAGTTTCCTACGCCCCATGCCCCCGGTAATGTCAGTCTGAATTGTGTTGTATGTATCTGATTTGTCAGCGGCTGGAGTATTAAGCGGAAGCAGCAGCCAATAGCTGCGTGGTGAGTTGTAGGACGCAGATTGGTTCGTAACTGAATTATTATGGCATACTAGCCAATAGCTGTGCCTCAAAGTTTGCATAAAAATAGTCTCACAGGCTGCAGCCCATTTATTGAAACATTGTGCGTGCTTGTTGTCTGATCTGGCTAAGACGTGCTGAGAACAATTCTCCATTTTGTTTAGTAGAAGTTCAACAGTAATACTTCCTACGATAAATAAAATGAAATGAGCTACTTTTGTTATTCATACAAATTAATTTCTAATATTAGTATGGTGCTATCCGTGTTCAGAATGGTAAGTTTAAAAAAGTGAGGTGACTTAAGTGTCTGTCCCGACGATCTCCCAATACACAAATAGGCAGGGGATAACAAAGAAAGGAGAGGGAAGCGGAGCGAAATATTCAGTTATTACTTTTAATATGTGTACTTAGGCATAATTACTAGGGTATTGGGAGTAGAGGCTTGCAGTAAGGACTTACGGAAAGAGGGGGTTTTGAATGCAAAAACAAAATAACCATAAATTGGGAGGGAAGAATAATAGCAAGTGTAGACAAAATGTAGGACTGTGCAAGACACCTGAGGTATTTGTATATAGATAATGGATTATTGCTAGATTCCGGGGGTTCTCCAATTCCATTGCATAAGACTAGGTTTCATGGGTTGTCTAGCTAATTTTATTTTGGTAATGTGTTGGAAACATATGTGAAGCTACAAACCTATACAGTATGACTTGGGAGTGCAGGAGGGAAGTGAGCCCATGCACTCAGGTCATGCTTATTTATTTTATTATTTATTACATTTATACCCTGCCTTTCTTTTCATGATTGAAACCCAAGGCGGCTTACATATAGTTCCCACGCTGTCTCCCATCCAAGCACTGACCATCCTACTTAACTTCAGCAGGGAGCTGGCCTTGTGTCCCTTCAGACCATAGCCTGGGACTGCTTGTAGGTTTACCACAGGGATCTGGAAGTCTACTGTGAGAACAGGATGCTGTACTAGATGGGTCACTGGCCTGATCCAGCAGGGTTTTATGTTCCTGTGTTCTTAGGACTCAGTATAAACATCTTCCTATGTTCCACTATCCTTCAGCTGCAGTTCCCCTTCCCCCAAATCAGGAATGTTGTTTTGCTTTACACTGTTGTAAGAATTAGAACTAAATAATGTATGTGAAGTGCCTTGAATACTTGAAAGCTTTATATAAATATTAAGTATAATCTCTGGGCAAGGACCTGACAGCCTTAGCTGTAGAAACTAGTGGGCATAGCCTTGGTACTTGATCAGTGCTAGACCTGTATGATGTGCTGCATACTCATTGGTTCTGTGAGCGGGTGGTATATAAATACTTTATAAAATCCATGTTAAGGGCCCCCTTGGAAAACAGCTGCCAGTCACTGAACATTTCCAAAGGGAGACTTGTGGAAAGGTGGAAGGGTAGAAAATGCTGGGCAGGTTGGGCAGAGCAAAGTGAGAAGTGAACAAATGGTATAAGGAACAGCCTTGTACTTGCTGTTAACAGGTATATAAGAATTCTTAATTCTCATGCATGTACAATATCTTTTGTATGAGCTACAAGCTACATATGAGGCACAAGCCTTCAGATTTGATCAGTGTAGTGCTAATTTTGATACCAACTGGTTTTGGAAAGGCATGGTATTTGTTCCTATTGTAGCTAATGAGTTAAACTATGGAATTTGCTTCTAGAAAATGTGGTGATGGATTCCAGCTGGGGCTGCAGTCCAATAGACACTTACCTGGGAGTCAGTCCCACTGAATACAGTGGCACGTACATCTGAGTAGACATAGATTGGATTGCACTCTTAGATAGCTTTAAAGGGGGAATATAGAGATGCATGAAGGATAAGGCTCTCAATGAGTACTAGATATGATGGGTATATATATTTACCTCAACTGTCTGAGACAGTATGTTTCTCAATGCCAGTTGCTGGGGAACATGGCTATGAGAATACTATTGCACTCATGTCCTGCTTGTGGACTTTCCATGGGTATTTGGTTGGCCACTGTGAGAAAGAGGATGGTTTGATCTGATCCAGAAGGACTCTTCTTAGGTTTTCACAAAAAGCATCTTTGGAGGTAAATCTACAGAATGAGAATGCAATATTCATGAAGACTCAGCAGAGTGAGTAGCAATGTCTTTTTTTTTATTAATGCAGAAAACAAGTCAGAATTAAATTGTATGCAATTTGAAGTTTATTGTTTAATTGTACATAGTCGTGGTATTTTGTAGAAGTAGGTTGGTGAAGAATGGAAGAGAACCAAATGCAGAAGGTATTAATGAACCAAGGAAAAGGGAACAGTGAGAAAATCTGCTGTGATGGAGAAGAGAACAACTCATCAGACAGGTTTGTAGCTTGTCTTGACTTCAGAGATGGAGACCATTTTTTGACAATGCAAAGTGTTGAGATTTTGCTGTTTTTATCTAGGATTTGCCTTGGGAGTAAGTCCTGTTGAATTAAGTAGAACTTATTTTCAAGTAAACGTGTCTGGGCTTGGATTGTGAAGCTCCAATAACAAGTAAAAGATCCTAGGATTGATCATTGAAACAGAACAGTTATTCGTCATTTGCATAAATTTGATAGAAAGGTCATAATTGTGAACAAAAGCACTAAAAATATTAGCAAATATATTGTGGCATAAGCTTTCATAGGCCAGGATCCACGTTGACAGATTCATGTGAGTTTATCAGATGTTCATCAGAACCAATATGATATTTTAAAGTTGGGCAGGTGGGGGATAGTGATGTTTTGATTTTGAAATTCCAGAATCATCTCTTTGGAGAGCATGTGGCAATTATGACTTAAGAAGTTGTTTTGTTAGGGCACCATTTTCCATAACCAAATGATGCAGCTTTTGCCTGAAGAGCAATAGGGTATTGTATTTTATTCCTTCTTTTCTATCGTAACTATTTTTCCATTCCATTTCCTGCAGGAAGATATACCTAGATTACAATGCAACCACCCCTCTGGCACCAGACGTGATTCAGACAGTTATAGAAGCCATGCATGACACATGGGGTAATCCAAGCAGCTCTTACACAGAAGGTGAGAGCAAAGTTTGATGGAAACATTCTGTGAAAACTTCCATCTCATTTATATTTTCAGCTTGCTTTTTTTATCCAACTCGTGATCCAGTCTCACTCACTCACTGGAACAAACGCTGATGCGAGGAATATAGAGCCAAATGTGGCATTTCTTTATGTCATCTAAATTATTCTGTACTGAAATAATTAAATTCTTCTAAATTTGGGTAGACATAATAATTTGTTTATCACCTTATTATATTTATATCCTGTCCTCCTATCCTGAAACTCAAGGTGGCACTCTTCCTATAATGACACCTTTTGGAATCTTTTTTCTTTGCCTTAGTAATAAAGAAAATGTTGTGCCTTGATATCTCAGGTCAAAGGGCTAAAAGGATTATAGACAAAGCCCGTAAAAGTCTGGCTAGAATGGTAGGAGGACAATTCCAGGACATCATCTTCACTTCTGGAGGAACAGAGGTGAGATATGGGATTCTGCTAGCTCTGTTTTGACCTAGACATAACATACTAGCTGTCCTTTTCTCGCTGCAGTCTGACTTTATTTGCATCTCATAGCAGTGGCAACTCCATCCTTATTAGTGCCAAGCAACATGAAGCAAGCACCAGTCAGTCAGATCAAAAGAAAGTCTATCCCTCTCCTGTAGAATGCCTCTATCTTTTATTTAAAACCTGCAAAGGACCATGCATTGCAATTTGACTTGTAATGACTCCAAATCAGTCTTCTACCTCTGATGCCTCTGAGACTGAACCACAAGCATCTTGCTGAACTAATTGCTGAGCAAAAGCACTGTAGTTAGAAATTCAGTGTTGTCTTCTTCAAAGGACTACATTGTCAAATCTGGGTTTTCATAACAACAGATGACAAAGGGATGTGTACCCCTCCTTTTCCGGCAGGCAAACAACTTGGTGATCCACACTGCAGTGAAGCATTTTAAGGAAAGCAACCAGCAAAGATCTGATAGACCAGGAGAAGATCAACTGAAGACTCTGTGGACACGTCCACATTTAATTACATCTTGCATTGAACATGACTCAGTCCGTCTCCCTGTGGAGCACCTCGTGAAAGAACATGAGGCTGGTGAGTGCAGGCCACTGCAGCAGATGGTCAGATATCACTGATAAATTATACCCCGTACTTAACATCCTCACTCGGCAGCAGCTCCTTTTCAGCAATTTTAGTCCCTGGGTCGCAGATGCTATTTTTGTTCTTAGCATACTCTCTCTGTACTGGTTTGTTTGGAATATAAGTTGGCTAAAGCTGGCTCTGCAGCACTTTCTCTGTGGTGCCAGTGATCCAGCATCAGTGGCAGTTCTGAACCTTTCATTCAAGTTCATATTTTTGTGTCACTTTCCTGTCTTTTTCAGTTCTCATATATCAAAAAGCTACTAATGCAAGCTGTCATGGAATCAGCGAAGGCATTCCTAATCTGGGTGATGAGTGGACCCATCACTGCATAGGGAGGAAAACATGGTTTGCATTCATTGAATCCTAGGTTTGAACTCTGGTACCTGTCCAATTGAGCAGGATCATGGCAGGTCTCTAGAGGAAGCTCTTAGCTCAGGCTTTGGCAAAGTAAAGATTGTTCAACAGCACCCAGCTGCCTTCCCCTCTATCTTATCTACCAGGCATCTAACTGAAGTCCAGGATAATCTGTTTTTGGCCCAGCTGCCTCTTTCTTTAAATGTTGCTTTTAAGCCAACAGCCACATCTTCCCAAATTCCCTTATGACTGCCATATCTTAAATCTTACATGACTAAGGAATGCATGTATGTTGCCTACCAATGGGTGCCTCTCTGCTATCGCCTGTGACATCCTTAAGTACTGCCAGAAATACAGTAATTGCTGATGATTGTATTGAGTTATGGGATTAACATCGTTTTTGCATCCTGATTTGCAGAAGCCACTTTTGTCCCAGTGTCCAAAGTGACTGGACAAGTGGAAGTGGATGACATTGTTGCAGCAATCCGTCCAGCTACCTGTCTGGTTTCCATTATGCTGGCCAATAATGAGACAGGGGTCATCATGGTGAGTCGTGCCGTCCATTCTTATTACTCACATGTTTAAGGGTATGGGGTTCAGGTCTGTGATTAAATCATGGCAAGAGGTACTGGATGCTCCCCTAAAATATTTCCCGCTTCCCATTCACAGTCATTGTATTGGTGTTTTATGTGTATAACAAAATGTGTAGCAGTTTTTTGTCACCCCGTTGCTCCCCCAATCTGGTTTGTCTGGAGTTGCCCCCATCTTCTATTTGATAAAGTTACTTAGTATCAAATATGGATCACATAGGTTTCTTAAGGCTGGAAAAGCCTTTCTTTCTTTCTTTCTTTCTTTCTTTCTTTCTTTCTTTCTTTCTTTCTTTCTTACATACATACATACATACATACATACATACATACATACATACATACATACATACATACATACATACATACATACATACATACATACATAACCATGTTAGGGTTTTTCTTATCCTCTCCTCTATTCCTCTTTTACTTAGGGATTAGTTTCCTAGTTTTAATTGTCACAGATGCGAGATACAATTATAAAATATATAACCTCCCTTGTAGACTGTGGGAATGCTGTGGATGTAACATATCTCGACTTCAGCAAAGCTTTTGACAAAGTGCCCCGTGATATTCTGATGAGCAAACTAGTTAAATATGGGCTGGATGGACTATCAGGTGGATCCACAATTGGCTACAGAATCATACTCAAAGAGTGCTTATCAGTGGTTTTTCACAGTGAGGAGAAGGTAATGAATGGGGTACCAGAGAGCTCGGTCCTGGGCCCAGTGCTCTTCAACATTTTTATTAATGACTTGGATGAGGAGGTGCATGCTTATTAAATTTGCAGATGATACAAAATTGGGAGGGATAGTTAATACCCTAAAAGACAGAAACAAAATTCAAAGGGATCTTGATAGGCTGGAGCATTGGGCTGAAAATAACAAAATGAAATGTAACAGGGATAAGCACAAAGTTCTATACGTAGGAAATAGAAACCAAATGCACAGTTAAAAGATGAGGGATACTTGCCTCAGCAATGCTACATGCGAGAAGGGTCTTGGAATTGTTGTTGATCAAAAGGTGAACATGAGCCAACTGTGCAATGTAGCTGCAAAAAAGGCAAATGATATTTTAGGCTGCATTAACAGAAATATAGTTTTCAAATAGTGTGAAGTATTGGTTCCCCTCTATTTGGCACTGGTTAGGCCTCATTTTAAGAACAGTGTTCAGTTCTGGACACCGCACCTTAAGAAGGATGCAGACAAACTGGAATGGGATCAGAGGAGGGCAGTGAGGATGTTCAGGGGACTAGAAATAAACCCCACGAGGAGAGACTGAACAAACTGGGCATGTTTAGCCTTGAGAAGAGAAGACTGGGAGGAGATATGATAGCACTCTTCAAGTATGTGAAAGGTTGCACACAGAGGAGGGCCATTCTGCCAGTACTTCTGGATTTCTGCCAAACCCTAAGTCCCCTTGGCCAGTGGTTGTCAACTATAGGACTGCACTCTAAGTGCAATCTGTTAGCTCTAGTCTTATTAGGGTGGCAGGCAAATAGTGCAATCGGGAAAGGGGGTGGTGATGATAATAATAATTTATTTATATTGCACACCTCTGCCAAAAGTATTCAGAGTAGTGTACTACATAATAATAAGACCGTACAATACCTTCAGTAAAAAATACTAATGCAACCACCAGCCTTCCATGCAAGTAGTTCCACAAAGCATCATATACCAGCCAGTAGGGCAGACAGGAAAGACACAGCCAGTACACTGATATTCCTAGAGAGATGAGACCTTTTGACAGCACTCTTTTTCACCAGCCCATCTCAGAACTCAGTCAACAGATTCAAGCTCTAAATCAGAAGAGAATAGCATCTGGTCTGCCACAGATCTTGGTACACACAGATGCAGCACAGATGATTGGGAAGGGCCGAGTGGATGTGCAGGATCTGGGAGTGGACTACCTCACTATTGTGGGGCACAAGGTATGGCTGTTCTCTTTTTCATCTACAGTGTGGTTTCTTCTTGCAGGATAAGAGATGTCTATGCATCTAGATCATCTGCCACTGTGGTAATTCCAATACCTATTGAGCGAAGAGTTGCTCTAAGCTCATAGATTTATTCTTTACTGTGGACAAAATATTTACAGAGAAATAAAAGAAAGAATATGTCAAGTTTCCTTGCACACCAAACATCATTCTGAGCAGTAACAATAATCCAGATGTGTTTGCATGCCAGGAAGCTGGCAATGAAAATGTTGATGCACATGTTAAGTTCTCTCACTCACGGATCTCATTATGCAGGATTGCAGACAATCAGGTGACAGGTGTTTTCCCTACCTTATTTCATAAAAGACCCTAATGCGTGCTGTCTCCATCCTTGTTTCCAAAAGCAGTTATATTTAAGATGTATTTTTCCTCTACTCCAGTGGATCTTTGAGGGTTTGAGTGTGTGTGCATACTCTTTTCATCTGAGAGTTTTTCTTTCTTCACTTATTACCCCCACAGACAATTATACAGCCACAAGAGTAGCTGTATACTATAGCCCGTGGGGATTTTTCACATTCTGCAATGTTAAATTGAAAATACCCCCCATGCCATTCTGATGCTTCCCATAAGCTCATTTCAAAACAAAACCTTACAAAACTTTTAGTCCTGAACTCAGAAACGCTTGCTTAACAACCCTCTCCATTTTCATGGTGATACACAAAACAGTCAGAGAGAATAGACAGTTCAAAATGTAAAAACAGAGGGGGAAAACCCAGAGCCCTTTTGGACTTTTTTCTCTGAGAGTTCTCATAATCTGTTGAAATTCATTAAAAATCAGCCATGTTCACAGAGTACCTGTAATCCTAATACTGACCTTGCCCCATACTCTGACCTTCATCTTCTGCAGTTTAAAAGTTAAAAAAAATGTCTGGCTGATTTGTAATTTATTTAATAAATTTTGGCTGGAACCCTATGATAACATCGGGCATGCTCAGTAAGAACCAACTGTCAGAGTTCTAAAAGCCAGACTCACAGCTGCTGGGCTTGCCTAATCAGGGGACCACACCCACACCACACTTTGATTTCACTTGAGACAGTCATGGCTTCCCTCAGAGAATCCTGGGAAGTGTAGTTTGTGAAGGGTCTTGAGAGGAGACCCATGTTCCACTGAGAGATCTTCAGTGGCCAGACTGGTTTAACAGTCAGCCACTCTGATTGAAGTCTGTGAGGGGAACAGGGCGTCTCCTAGCAACTCTCAGCACCTTTCACTAACTACACTTCCCAGGATTCTTTGAGAGAAGCCATGACTGTCCAAAGTGAAATAAAAGCCTGGTGTGGATGTGGCCAGGGACAGCTTTGGTTTAAATTTGGGTGGGAGGCTACATGTGCCTGCTGTAGAATAAAAAGGTGGGGGAAAGGCTGAAAAGCAATGATACTGTTCACTTCACAATGTCTTCCTTTTGGAAAGGAAAGGGGCTTCCCCTCTGCCCAGTGCCCACCCACCCAATCTCCTCCCCTCCCTCCCCCAGGTCAGTGTTGGACTATGACCTGGGAGATTAGGATTTGAATCCCCACACAGCCATGAAGCGCACTGGGTGATCTTGGGCCAATCACTGCCTCTCAGCCTCAGAGGGAGGCAATGGTAAAACTACCTCTGAATACCGTTTACCATGAAAATCCTATTCATAGGGTCGACATAAGTCGGGATTGACTTGAAGGCAGTCCATTTCCATTTTCAAACATGATTGCACAGAAATAAATCCCATTGAACTCAAGAAGTATGCAAATGATCAAACCCTCCCTCCCTTCTCCTTCCTCCTATCCCCCCTCTTGCCCCTTCCCTCCCCCTTCTTTTGCCCCTCCCTCCCCATCCCCATCCCCTTCCAATCCCCTCCTTCCCCTTCCCCCTCCTCCCGCTCCCTTTTCTCATCCCCATGGTCAGTTTTACCTATATTAAGCATGATTGCACGGAGGTAAATGCCATTGAACTCTATAAGCATGCAAATGATCAAACCTGCCCTCTCCTCCCCCTTGCTTTGTCCCCCTCCAATACGCTCCTTCCCCCTCCCCCTCCTCCCCCATGGTCAGTTTTTTCTATCCTAACCATGATTGCATAGGAGTAAATCGCACTGAATTCAATAAACATGCAAATGATCAAATCTGTCCTTCTACTCCCCTCCCCCTTCTGCCTGCTCCCATTCCAGTCCTCCCCTCTGCATTTCCTCCCCTCCCTCCCTCCTCCTCCCCCTCCCCTCCCCATCCCCTGTGGTCAGTCTCACCTATCCTAAGCATGATTGCAGGGGAGTAAATCCTACTGAACTTAATAAGCATGCAAATGATCAGTCCACTCTCAGCAAACTTGCACAGGATCCCATTTCTTACCTCCCGGATTAAAAAGCAGGGAAATTCACTAATAGGCAAAAAACCTTGTGGTTTAAGAACATACCTATAGCCAAGAGGTATTTCTATCAAACTTTAAAAAGCAGGGAAATTCCACAGCTATAGTGAATGCACCAGGGGAGCAGGAGACCAGACCTCCTCTCTGAGATATTGGACTGCCCTACAAATTTGCTCAGAGGCACATGTTACCAAATTCTTCCAAGCTACACAGGAAGTGGATTGGAATGTGAAAGACCAACCCAAATTGTGTTTGCATTTTGACAAATTTGTAGGGCAGTCGAATATCTGAGAGAGGAGGTCAGGTCTCTTGCTCCCCTGGTGCATTCACTATAGCTGCTCAATTTCCCTGCTTTTAAAAGTTTGATAGAAATACCTCTTGGCTATAGGTACATTCTTAAACCACAAGGTTTTTTGCCTATTAGTGAATATGTGTACATACTGCTGAGAATAAACAATGAGGTCTCACTGTGGCCTCTTCTAAACTTTGGAGATTCAGTGCACTAGAGCAGCAATTCTTCATTTTTGTTGAATTGGGAATTCTGATTTGCTTTTTCCTTGCTGGCAACTATATTTTCCTATGGCTGCCATGCCGCAGGCTTCTTAAAAGGCTGTCATATGCTGACTGTAATGTAAACTCTGCCCTGAATAGTATCTTAACATGCATCTTGGTGGTACAGAGCATGCACAAATGTACCAATGCCTCTCTGCTGCTTATCAAAGCTTCCCCCTTCTCTTCACCCCATACATCTGTTATTACAGGTGCATTGACGTGCAAAAAGGGCCAATTGTTTAAACTGACTTTTATTTTCATCATGATTTTTAGGACCACCTAAAAATTAATAGTGGACACAATCTATCTCATTCTTTAGGTGACTAAATGACTTCTCCACTAGATGGCATTGTGGGAACAATGTTAAGTGAAATTGTCACGTTTTCACATAGTGTAGAAGAGCATGTCATGACAGGAGATATCCTGTGTCAACATCACTTTCCATTACAATATTCAATAACAGCTTTTCATTATTTTTGGCAGTAGCCAAGTAATGAGTAAGGTTAAGCTCCAGACATAATTAGTTTAATAATTGTGGCATCTAGGAACATGTTTGCCATGTGTTTGTTAAGCACACAGATGCCTGTCAAATGTTATAAAAACGATACAGTCAACAGGAGGAGAAAACACAGAACATTCTTTTCCCTATAGGCAATCATGATTTTCCTAGGGATTAATGTTTGCTTCTCTGCTCTTGCCAGTCTTACTTCTATATGGCCAAAGTACCTGAGTTAACCTGTTAGTCACCCCTTAGTTCTTGTCTACAGGTAGTTAGCTTTGTGATTTATCATTGCAGTTTTATGCCCCACGTATTGGAGCGCTGTATGTGCGAGGGCCTGGTGTCACCACTCCTCTCTATCCCTTGCTGTTTGGAGGTGGGCAGGAACAGAACTTCCGTCCTGGGTAAGAAGGATGAGGGCGCTGAGTGAGCTAGTAAACCTGTTGAGGGGCCAAATTAGCACATAGCCATGCTAGGGGGTGTGAGCAATATGTGAGTAACCCATATTCTCTTTCTTTGTGGGGGTGAGGGTTTGTAAGAGAAGACTCTAAAAAGGGAAATGTGATACAGGCATACCCCGCTTTCACATACGCAATGGGACCAGGGCATGTATGTAAAGTGAAAATGTACTTAAAGTGAAGCAATTATCTATGCATGTACTGCATGGCAATCGCCACTAGATGGCAGCGGCGTCATGCCATTAAGTGTCCATAATTGCGAAGCACGCGTACGTTAAGCAGGGTATGGTGGCGTATGGAGCATGTACGTTATAGCGAGGCAACGTTAAGTGAAGCAACATTAAGCGGGGTATGCCTGTATTCTTTTAAAGAAACTTTCCTGTGAGCTTGAGATTTGTACCCTAAAGATACATAAACAAGTGAGTGAAAGGCTAGGCTTTTGACAATCTTCCCCCTTTGTGTCATGCTCCTCATTTGGCCATTTTGCACAAAGTATGGAGTGTTTCAAGATAAGCTGGTATACAGTATAGGGTTTAAATCATGGGCTATGGCTCATTGGTAGAGCACATGCTTTACATGCAAAATGGTCCTGGGTTCAAAGACGCCTGCCTGAAACCCTGGAGAATTGCTGCCAGTCAGTGTAGACAATACTGAGCTAGAAGGACCAATGGTCTGACTCAGTATAAGGTAGCTTCCACTGTCGCTAAGTCACATACAGATAATAAGAAGACCAGATCTTTATTTCCCCCACTGAATAACGCAGGTGCAATAGCTCCCATTATGTGGCACACCATCTTCAGTTCCTGCATTATTTTACTTAGCCAAGTAGACATAGCCTGTGCAATTGTGGCACTTTTATTATTCTTTGGGAATAAATACACACACTCTGCACTTCTCTGTTCTAGGACTGAGAATACTCCAATGATTGCTGGCCTTGGCAAGGTAAGCTGAGAAGTGAAAAGAGGTAAATATGATAATTGTGGATTGAACATAAGATATCTTAATGAAAGCTTGCCTGGTTTATTGTATTCCTTAAATATAATAATAATAATAATAATAATAATAATAATAATAATAATAATAATAATAATTCCTTAAATACAAATCATTTAAGAGAGAAAAACATCTGCTGCTAGCAAGGCTTAGGTTTAAACCTAACATTCTTCGCACACTGACTTAATGTCGTCAGCCATGTTAGCGGGGTGGACCAGTGACCAGGAGGGGGGTGAGGAGGACTTGGACTGGGATGTTCCAGTTGAGGAAGGACCCAGCAAGGGGAAGGACGATGAGGCGGCCCCTGCTCCAGATGTTAACAGGTCACCTCCAGCAGTCCTAGACACCCCCCTGGAGAGACCACCAGACCCGCCTGTCACTCCTCTGCCTGACAAGGTGCCTCTCGTAATTGGTTCCATTGTTGTACCACTCTAACAGTTAGGAACAGTTGATGTTTCCTGATGTATAGCTGAAATCTGGCTTCTTGTAACTTGAGCCAGCAGACAGCCTTCCCCCTGCAGAGGGAGAGGACGGGACAGAAACCAAGGCGCCACCTTCACCCTGGTCCAGGAGGCGAATCCAGTGGGAGATTCAACAATCCCAGCTTAGGAGGAGTCTGCGCTTATGTGCGCACACCCAACAGTGACTCAGGGTACATGCAAGCAGGGAGCCCGCCCAGCCCTACTTAAGCTAAGCAAGGGGGGAGAGTTAGTTGCTGAGTCAATGTCTTATTGCCGCCAAGTTGTGCCTAGTTAGCTAGAGAGGGATACTGAGTTCTGAGTAAGTTATAGGTAGATTCATAAAGCCCACTGAACTGAAGCTTTCTCTTCCTTCAATAAAAGGAAAAACTACAGCTATGTCTGAGTTCTTCGAGTTTGGGCAGGACACTTAAAGGCTGAAGCACCACAACAGATTTCAATGGGCTTGCTTAGCAATGCCAATGCTTTTGTTCTCCTGTTCTCTTGCCAAAGCCGGGGTGTTAGTTTCACCTGTGGAGCAGAAGTTCTAGATCTGCGTTACTTGCAGGCCTCTTTATGCACAGTGGAACACTGATAGGAGATAATGATGCTTACAAGTGTTTTGCTGTAAACTCAGGTGATTTCTCTTCATTGTGAGAATCTAGTTATGAAGGTTGGGTGAAATATTAGGGGTTACGATTCTAGGCATATTCTTCCGAGCAAGTGCCTAAATGTTACAGTATCTGCAGCTGTAGACATAGCTTGCCAGAACAAGAAAGGTACATCAGGTTGGCCTATAAATAGGGAGGGAAGTGTTAGAATCATAGAATAGTAGAGTTGGAAGAGGCCTAAAAGGCCATTGAGTCCAACCCCCTGCTCAGTGCTGGAATAACTTAAAGCATACCCGGCAGATGCCTGTCCAGCTGCCTCTTGAATGCCTCCAGTGTTGGAGAGCCCACCATCTCCCTAGGTAATTGGTTCCATTGTTGTACCACTCTAACAGTTAGGAACAGTCAGCGTTTCCTGATGTATAGCCGAAATCTGGCTTCCTGTAACTTGAGCCCATTATTCCGTGCCTTGCACTCTGGGATGATTGAGAAGAGATCTTGGCCCTCCTCTGTGTGACAACCTTTCAAGTACTTAAATAATGATGTTATCTCCCCTCAGTCTTCTCTTCTCAAAGCTAAATGTGTTCTAAACTGTTCAATGTCCAGATGCTGTTTTAGGGCCCCTTGAATAATATGCCAATATTTTCTCTCGCCCTCTTCATGTGTTCCTTGCGCAAACACACAAACCTTAATTTTATTGTATTTGACTAAAAGCCATCACAACCCGAAATAATATATATATATACAAAAACAAAGTACAAACAAATTCAATTTAATGAGTCCCCTGTACAGTCCACTGAAATTGCGTTCACGGTATTTGCTCGAATATGTTTTGCTGCCTTAGCGAACAGAGCTGTTTTATATGTAACATACGGGTCACAATCAGACAGTAACCAACAAACTTTCACATAAGGAGTCTCTCCCTGTAAAGCTGTCAAAATCTGTCCCAGGAATCTCTCTCTAGGGGTCTGATATAGGTGGCAAAATAGTAAGTAGTGAGGGATATCCTCTACCTCTCCCCCACCACAGATACAGAGCCGTAGGTTTCTTGAGATTCGCCTATATCTTCCATCCAAAACGGCCGAGGGCATAGTTTGAAAACATAGTTCTGTAAATGCAACTCTCAGGGAGGGAAAGTGAGCATTTATAAGTATTGGGCTCTTTCGTGGTTTGATTTCAGCCAACAATACCAGTGGAGAAATTTGATAATTTGATTAGATCTAAATCCTGATTGTTATCCAGCCTGTATAACCAGTCTCCCAGTTTATTTTTAAATCCAGGGATAATTAAAAAAAAGTCCAATGGGAGGTTTTTAGAAATCAGTAGCTCTTGGCATGACTTGGCCCAACCGCCCTTCCTCCATTGCTCTCTCAGGCATAACTTTGGAAGACGGTCTTCTGTCATATCCAGAACCCTCTTGCAATATAGAAGGGCTGCCTTCTGCGCCCTAGCTTTGACCGAAACCATGCCTGTCTCTGTCCTGATAAACGGGGCTGGGGTCCCTGGAGGTACTGCCAATAAGTATCTCAAAAATTTATTTTGGCAAACTTCCAGCTCCTTCAAGTTGTTCTGCCTTATTCCCCAAATCTCAATACCATATTGGATTTGGGGAACCACCTTCCCAAGGAACACTTTCAGTGCAGGGTTAACCAACTCAGTGCTATTGGTAACAGAAGATGGGGAGAAGCAGAATGGGACATTGGATAATAGTTTTGGATAGTTTTATCTGTTATGTTTGGTTTATTTATTTTGTTATGTTATGTACATTGTTGAGATTTATTGTTTAGTTATGTTTATTTAAAAAGTGATTATTTTTCCTTTTAATTGTATTGAATATAAATTGTATATTATATATTGTATTTGTTTTTATGTTGTAAACCACCCAGAGAGCTTTGGCTATGGGACAGTATAGAAATCTAATTAATAATAATAATAATAATAATAATAATAATAACCTGCCTCCCCTAGAGTAAAACAATTTGAGGATAGCTCAGGTAGTTCTCTGCGCTGTCATTTTAACATTCTGTAGATGAGTGTTCCAAGAATGTTTCTCATAAAAATATACTCCCAGATACGTAAAGTAGGAAACCTGTTCTATCTTATTACCACCTAAGACCCAGTTACTCTTGGGGGGACGTCTGCCAAAAACCATAGCTTTAGATTTAGCATAATTAATTACAAGATGTTCTTTTATGCAGTAATCATGGAGTTTTCTCAAGCTTCTCTTCAGCCCAATTTTGTTCAAAGATAGCAATACCAAGTCATCTGCATATATTAGTATAGCAGTTTTGTGGTTGCCTATTGAAGGGGGGAAATGCTCTGGGCGATTTAACTCAGTTACCATATCATTAATATAGAGATGTGTTACTTGCTTGAATGGACAACATAGATACCAAGGGGCTGTGGATCAGTGCATTTATTCCCATGTCTAAAGTTGTGTAGCTTCTCCCAACTCCTCAAGTGTTGTAGTTATTACAATTCACTTACATACTCCTTTTTGACAAAGCCCCCCAAAGTAGTAGACAGCATATTAAAACAAAAGATACAGCAAAGGAATATGTTCGAAAACAGGGAGGCTTTTTATCTGTGTAGGCTCCCCATGCAATGTAGAATCCTGGAAGATCAGGAGAGTAACATGTGTAAAGGACTTGAGGCTGAAACTCGGATCAGGTTGAAACTTGGATCACGTATATAGTTCTATGGTTAATTGGCTTTCTTTTAATTGATTGAGAGAGTTGGGTACCTGGTGGTGGTGGTGAGATGCTGTAGAGGGAAACAAGGCATGTGAAACTGTGCCATGTAGCTTTTCCTTGGTCTCTGGCAAATCATCCCCAGATGAAAGAAGCACCTTATGGACAGGCACAAAAGGTAACTGTGATTCCATTCTAGTTTGGCTAACCATGTTTAGTTACCCATTTCAGTGCTTCATCTAATATCCTGCTTTATTTTCACCTTGTCTGGATGGGGACATTCTAGGGAATTATCAGTGCCCTCATAGCTTTGTCTCAGTTGTAGGCACTGAGAAACTTGGTTTGCTTATTGTCTTCGTTTGCAGGCAGCAGAGCTGGTGAACAGGCACTGTGAGATTTATGAAGCTCATATGCAGAAGATCCGGGATCACCTGGAAGAGAGTCTTGAAGTGAGTTCACTTGCTGCCTGTCTTCTAGATTGGTCTGCAGCTTCTGTGTGGGGAAAGGAGATGGGGCCAGGAATATCACAGAGGGAAAGCTATGCTATGCATTGCTACTGTGACAGAGTCAGAATGAATGGTCACCATACAGGGGGGAGTTCAATTCAAACTGAAGTGGAGCAATGCAGCCATCACACAGGAACACCTTATAGACCATCTTCCCACCCCTGCCATCAAGATGTCAGTCCATCTCTAAGCAACACATCCCAAGACCCACTCCCAACCTCTGCCATATATTTTTTTTGTCCCTGTTTGTATATAGAATTGTACAACACTTTCTTTGTGCTGATTTCTTTTGTAGAATTGCCATGCCCAGAGGTGTTTGGGGGGAGGGCAGGAATCACTAACTAACATTTCTCAAAAGTGTTATTTTCACATTCTAGGCTGCGTTTGGAGAACAAGGAGTCCATTTTAATTGTCGACTGAAAGGCTCTAGGAGACTGTGCAATACCTGTAATTTTTCTGTTTTGGGCTCAGGATTGAAAGGTATCCTCTGTGGCTCTAAACTTCTACTATTCCTATATGACTACTGTCAGTCTACATTAGAGTTTTTTTACCCAAAGTCTTCTCAGTGACCAGCACAAAACCTCAGGTTAATCCTGCCCATAGAGCTCAAGGCAGCATTGCTCTTAAAACTGGTCTTCCGTCTGCTCTGAAACTGGCTGCTGTGTTATCAAAAGAACAGCGAGATGCTAAAATAAATGTTGTGGGTTTTTTTAAATGAAATTGGCTTTGTAATTAGCTAAATGAACTCCAGACTACAAAATTTTGCCAAGAGACAGAGAAAATGAATTTCAAGCCTTGACCGTTTAAAAAGTTGACATGAATTTCATGTTTATGTCTTGAGGGATTTTAATTGTGAAATACACATCCTGATTTTATCCATAAAACCATTTTGCCATTAAAACACTACTTTTGCTTGTTCACATTTGCATTTGACAATTTTATATGTATGAGACACAATTAATTTTGCATTTGTTTATTTCTTTCTCCAGCAATAGTGGGAAGCCAGTCCTAGCAAATGTGGGTGGGCTATGGATTTTTTATTTTATTTTGATGATATAAGGCAGGTCTGGGTAACCTTTGGCTGTCCAAATCTTGCTAAACTGAACTTCCATTATCCCTGGCCATTGGCCATGCTTGCTGGGGCTGATGGGAGTTATAATTCAGCAACATCTGGAGGGCCAAAGGTTCCTCACACCTGGTACAAGAGGAGGCTGAAAGCAGATTTTGTGAGTTCCTCCTACACCTAGGTCCTTAAGAATTTCCTGAGATTGAAGAGGCCTTTGTCTTGTCATTTCTGCAGGTCATCTGGTGCTGTCTCACTGTAGGATTTTGCTTGCCAGTGTTGGTGCTGCATGCCACTCTGAGAAGGGTGACCAGTAAGGAACCATGTTGTGGAACTGGGTATTCTGTGGTTGGAGGGGATGTAGAAAAGTGAAAGGAAAGGGTACAAGCAGCCCTGCAAATAATTGGCCAGTTATGGACACTTTCTGTCACATAGGTGCTCAGAGGACTTGGTTTCTTAATAGTTAGTAATGGTGTGTTATTATTTTTTATTATTATTTATTTAATTTGTATCCCGCCCTTCCTCCCAGCAGGAGCCTAGGGCGGCAAACAAGGCACTAAAAACACTTTAAAACATCATAAAAACAAATCTTAAAATACATCAAGACAAAACAGCGTTAAAAACATTTTAAAAACTTTTTAAAAAGGGTTAAAAACATTATTTAAAAAACATATTAAGCAATTCTGACACAGACACAGACTGGGATAGCTCTCAACTTAAAAGGTTAGAAAACATTGTGACCGTAACCCTAGCCCATATGTCTCCTTAAATTGCTCCCTCCTGCTACCCCAAGATTCACACAGATGTTTCCCATTTCCAGACTTGAAATCCACCTGCTCTAGGAATAGACTGCCAGAGTCACCTTCCACAATTCCTCACACTGTATCCTAGCTATGCCATTTGCCCCTGGACAGTGAGCAGACTAACCCTGCCTTTCCACTTATCTGTTGTAGCTGTGTGAGCTGCTGTTCTCCTGGCTTTAAAGAGCCACTGATCTAAGACTAAGAAGGGGAAAGAGTTAAACTCTACAGTTTCCCACAGCACTGCCGCTGTTTTCCCACGTGGAAAGCAGCACATGGAAGGATGCTAGGAGCAGGGAATTACTGAGACAGTGTCACAGACTGTTGCCAGCTGTTCAGGAGTTGGTTCATGTCTTTGTATCCTAGCAGGGGGAAAAATGTTTTCCTTGCACTTTTGTGCAAGTTGGTTTTACATAAACTGTGATCCTTCCACTACAGTGCAGGAATAACTTAAAGCATACCCGGCAGATGCTGTAGGGGTATGGTTCAGCTGGATAGCAAAGTGAGTGATCAGCTAAGTGCCTATGATTAGGATGTCATCAAGTGGTTTTGCTTTGAATAGACAGAGCAGTATAGTGTGACAGATCATGTGTCTGAGTAGCCACTTGCTCCTCTGCTGTTGTGTGCTGCGTGTTTCTGATACTAGAGAGAGCAGTGGAAACATAAGCACTTTGCATTGTATTTATTTCTTCTAAAGATTTCCCCAGAATGTTTATAGTCCAATATTTTGTTTGACACATAAATCATTTTTTAAATGAACGTATGAGCATACCCGTATGACAAGCAGTGTCTCTATTGGTTATCCACATAATGCTGGAGCCAAATCTGTGAGTAGAACTTGCTAAAATTGAGGCTTTTGCTCACAAACCTGCTCCAGAAAAGTTATATGGATAATACATTTCCATACTACTTTTCCATAAGGATGGAAAAAAGCAAAAAGCAGCCCAGAATACCAAGCATTAAGGGCCAAAGTAAATGAGATGTCGTTCACACAAGTAACAACCGCAGGAGTGAGGGGCAAAGTTTAGATTTATTATTTACTTAATGATATCCCTCTCTTCCTCCCAGAAGGAGCCCAGGGTGGCAAGCTTGGGACCCTGATGTGGGAGACGGAGCGGTGGTCCCAGCCTGGATTGGGGGAGCCTTTGCCTATTATTTGTATTGGGAAAAAGCTTCCATTTGAGCAATAGGAAGCATTTTTTCCAGTGCAAATAACAGGTATGGGGGGCCCATCCACACTGGGACCACAGTAGAGGCAGAGGGTTTAAGCTGTCCTACCTCCATGCCAGGGTCCCAATTCAGATCTGAATGCTAATTGTGTGAAGGGTGCTGCATCTAGTCTGGCTTTAAGTCAGATTTATTTATTTATTACATTCCTGTCCCATCCCTCCTCTGACAATCTCAGGGCAGCACACGTGGTTCGTTGACCCTCTTTTATTTTCACAACAAACTTGTGAGATAGATTAGCTAGTAATGGACCCAAGGTCAGCTAGTTATGACTGAGCTGGGACTTATTACTATTATTATTCACATTTATATCCTGCCCTTCCTCCCAAAGAAGCCCAGGGTAGCTAACAAAACAATTTAACAACAAACAAAAGGAAAAAAGCATTCTAAAAACAATTAAAAACATTCTAAAAACAGTTCCAGCTAAAACATTATAAAAAACAGCTACAGATAAAAACATTCTAAAAACAAATGCAAATAAAAACATTATTATATTTAGTGATAACTGGGTTGCCAGGAACAGTCTCTTTCATCCATCAAGTGCCTGGGTAAACAGGAATGTTTTCAAATTCCTCCTAAAAGTCAGTAATGTTGGAGACAGACACACTTTACTGGGAAGGGCATTCTGCAAATGGGAAGCCACCACTAAAAAGGCCTGGTCATGGGTCAATGCCAACTGGACAGCTGCCGGTGGTGGCACCACCAACGAAACCCCACATAGGGTCCAAGATGGTTGATACTGGAGAAGGCGCTGTTTTAGGTGGTAGGGTCCTAAGCCATTTAGGGCTTTATATGCTAGTACCTTGAATTGGGCCTGGTAGTTCACTGGCTATTAGTGCAGTCCTTTTGGGACAGTGACATATGGTCCCATTGGACTGTTCCACTTACCAGTCTAGCAGCTGCATTCTGTACTAGTTGCAGCCTCTGGACCATCTTCAAGGGCAGCTCCACATATGATGCATTACAGTAGTCTAGATGGGATATCACCAGAGTCAGACTATCCTAGCGTAGGAATGGCAGTAGCTGGTGAATCAGCCTCAGCTGGGCATAAGCACTCCTAGCCACTTGGAAGTTTCGTGTCAAGTTGGAATCCAGGTGTACTCTCAGACTCTGAATCTGTTCCTTCAAGGGGAGTACAACTCCTCCCAGAACAGGTTGTACACCTAATTTCTAGATACGGGAACCACCCACCCACAGCACTTGTATCTTATCAAGATTCAATCTCAGTTTACTAGCCCTCATCACTGCCTCCAGACACCAGTACACCTTCATAGTCATGCCTGATTCAGATGGAATGGAGAGATAGAACTGTGTGTCATCAGCATACTGATGACACCATGCTCCAAATTGCTGGATAACAGCTCCCAACAGTTTCATATAGATACTAAATATCACAGCAGACAGAATGGACCCTTGTGGGTTTCCCCAGTCTAATCTGACACTCTAACCACTGTACTCATGATGGGGAACCTTTTTCAGCCACCTTCCCTCATGGGCAACCTTCCAGAGGCTGCATGTGAGAGGAAAGTGTTGCCCATCATTTAAAATGGACACTGCAGTTGATCTGCTCCTAAGCAGAGTTGGCTGTAGCTTTTTTAGGAAAAATGGTGATGTGAATATGCACTAAGGAGGCAGATTTCTTTGGGTCTGATATTGAAACTAACGAGACTTAGAAATGTGTACAGGACTACATAAATTATGTTTGCTTGCTCTGTTTATTTCTTGGATCTGCTGTAGGGGATTTCAGAGGATTAAACTTTGCTTTCCTTGTATTTGTTCCTCAGGCCATCCTCTATCTTGCTTAGCTGCGGAATTCCTTACAATGTGGCGCAGAATGCCTTACGTCTCAGCGTGGGGCGTGATACTAGCAAGGAAGATGTGGACCTGATTGTGGAAGATCTGAAGCAGGCTGTGGCTCAGCTACAATAGGCCAGATTCTCACAGTCACCCAATGAGGGGTTTTGCACACCAGAATCAGGAGCTTATCCAGCCCTGAGTTTCTATTGCTCTAGTTGCTACTCATGACACACCAGAAACAATTTTCCACAAGCATTTTGTGCATTGGAAGCTATTAGCTCTAGTCCCACAAGAAGAGGATAGACTCTACACAACCCAGGGAGACAGGAATCATCACATTTCCTTGGACAGACTGTCCTCAAATGGAAGGGTATTATCTTTTCCCTGTCAAAAGAGTTCAGGGAAGTTCTGAAAAATAGGAATGTTGCCTAGCACCCTGTTTCACAGTAGGTGATCCCTAATGCTTCAGAGGATTTATCACATCAGTAGGAACAAATGTTTTAATTTTTAACTAGTCAACTTCTTTTCTTGTGTTCCTGGGACCTAGACTGATTCCTGGCACCTAGACTGAGGCAGATCTGCATCAGCTCCCTTAGCTTCTGTGGAGAATGACTCACTGACACTAATTGATGGGAAAGGACTGATTAAAGGAATCTTGCTGAAATGAGGAGGATTGCCAGGCATATTGGGGAGATGTGAGCTCCCCCAAGAGAGGAGATAATGTCAGTCTAGAAATTTTTATATACTTTATGTATGTATTTCTTGAAAGCTTTTGAGTTTCAGAACCATGGTGGAAGGGTTTCAAAGACGACAATTAAGTAGGACCCGGGATAGGCTCACGTCTATTTCAACTTCTTTTGCTACAGCCAGTCCAGTTAATGTTTCTAACAGGAATGAGGTGAAGAGATCATGACTGGTTTCCTGGTTCTGTTGCTGTTTTAATGGGAAATAATCCATCACAAGCCATTTGCCAACTTTTCAACATGTTAATCTTGTTTGTTTGTTTGTAGCCTGCGCTTTTCTGTAGGGCCGAGGTGGGTAATATTGTAAAAGCAGATATACACTTACAATCTAAAATACTTGAAAATGTGCTAAATTAAAAATAAGCCTGTATCAGTGCCAACCTGAATTTAAAAAAGTTTTGCTATGATGTAGTCTTTTTCGGTTATTCATAGAAATGCAGATTTTAGCATGCAAACATAGCAGCCAGGCAATGTATCTGCACTTTTTATCATACTTAAGTGCTAATTTGAGGGTTCTATTCTCATGCACCCTTGTATTTCCCATTCTGGATACCTTCCGTTTGGGTTTTGACCTGTCTCATTCCCTCTGTTGTGTGAGGCACTTGAAGAGAAGTAGCTGAAGAGTTGGCAGTAGGATGTTTGTGAACATCCATTTAGTCATTCTGGGATCTGAGAGACAGCTAATCTGTCTGAGATCCCTCAACTCTTATCTGTTCTCCTGGATTACTACGGATGCATTAATCTGCATGGCTTTCCCAGATTGGAAGAATGGCAGTTTCCCTTATCCTCTTCTGTCAAATGCCTCACTCCCTCTTTCTGACTTTAGCCACAATCCTTTTGGAAGTCAGTCCAGCTATGATAAGTGCTGTGTCTGGTTACTCATCTGTTTTGTACAGCTGTTCCAAGCACTGCATTTATTGCCCCAGCCAAATTATGTGCCAGAGCTTTGTAATTGTTGTCTAGTCTTCCATACTAATGACCAGTAGGACTAGAGTTGTGGCATTCTGTTCACCTGTAGCAGGGCTGCCCCCCTTTATAAGGATGTTATTGCTGACAAAGGGGGAGTTCAATAACATTCCATGACATATATTAGCATGCACTTCACATCTTCTCAGCAATACTACATGCAAGAAGGAACTTGGAATTGTTGTTGATCACAAGCTGAATATGAGCCAACAGTGCGATGGCGCTGAAAAAAAGGCAAATGTTATTTTAGGCTGCATTAACAGAAGTACAATTTCCAAATTGTGTGAAGTACTAGTTTCCCTCCATTCAACACTGGTTAGGCCTCATCTTGAGTACTACGTCCAGTTCTGGACATCACACTTTAAGAAAGATGCAGATAAACTGGAACAGGTTCAGAGGAGGACAACAAGGATGATCAGGAAAGTAGAAACATAGCCCTATGAGAAGAGGCTGAAGGGGCTGAGAATGTTTAGCCTTGAGAAGAGAAGACTAAGGGGAGATATGATAGTATTCTTCCAAGTACTTGAAAGGTCACACAGAGGAGGGCCAGGATCTCTTTTTGATCATTTCAGAGTACAGAACAGTTACAGGAAGCCAGATTTCAGCTGAATATCAGGAAAACCTTCCTAACTGTTAGAGCGGTATGACAATGGAATCAATTACTGAGGGAGGTGGTGGGTCCTCCCAACCCTGGAGGCATTCAAGAGGCACCTGTCAGGTATGCTTTAAGTTGGATTCATGCATTGAGCAGGGGGTTGGACTCGAAGGCCTTACAGGCCCCTTCCAGTTCAACTATTCTCTGGTTCTATGATGTAACATATATCTAACCTTTATCATCTTTACTGACAACATGGAAATTGCCAGTATAGTCCAATGTGCTGAATCCGACTTCCAAAACTATTTTAAGTGGTCCTAATAGGCTCACCAATTTTCAGCTAAGTGATAGATGTTTTATGTCAAAAGCCATCCATGACAGTATGTCAGAATATACACCTGGCCCCTTGGCTAGCCTCTGGAAAACAGTGGCCCTCAAGGAAATGGGAGTTGGCTATCATGGGTATGGTATGAATTTGAAGAGGGAAGAACCTTTTAGCATCAGTTTACTAGACTTCAAAACTGGACGTGTTATGAGTTTGCGAAGGTTTAATGTATATCAGCCCATATACACAATTCAAAAGAAAAGGATGCTGTTACTACCTGCAATTATGCTTTTCTCTGGATTTTTGTTTTCAGATAAGAGGGTGAGAGATTTCTAGAAGGATGGAAATACACACATTAAGTTGCACAGCTTTATAGCTCCAGTTGAGACAATAGGTCAGATGGGCATAGGGGAAGAGCGCTGTTGACTGGCAGAATATACGTTTTACATGCAGAAGTTTGCAGGGTCAAGTGCTGTCATCTCCAACTATAAGCATTTGGAGTGGGGATGGCATGGCCTTGGACCTTGAAGAGCTGATAAGACAGCTCCATGTGTTCACATATGACCCAGGGTGTGTGGGCAGAGAGTGCGCTTTGTAGTACAGGACGCTGGAAGAAGTAAATGACCAGTCAAAATGCATAATGAATGGGGATTTGGGTTTGGAGCCAGTATTAGTTCAAGTAAAAATAAGCTGATCTTCAGTGCAGGGACAGCCATAGACTCAAAGGGAATGAGGATAAAACAATTACTCTGTTCCCTCAAATAGAAATATATATATATTCTCCGTTTAAAAAAAACTGAAAAGGGAATGAGGATAAAACAATTATTCTGTTCCCTCAAATAGAAATATATATATATTCTCCGTTTAAAAAAAACTGAATTGGAAGATTGTGTTCCCTCACATCTAGAGCTGACAATAATCCAAAGAGGAATACCCTGGGAAAAATTAACTCTCCTGGAAGGAGGAAAAAATATTTGGTTTGATTATTTGTTTATGTAATTTGCATAGATTTATTATGAAACATTTGTAGATGCTTTAAATATTTTGGGTTGGAAACAATGTTTTAAATAATGACTGATGGTTGTATAGTATCTGTTTCCATTCATTATAAAGAAAATGAAATAAAATATAAGGCAGCTTTGACAAGTTGGCTCTATAACAAGGTCTTTATTAACTGACAATGAATTGTAAGGATTTGCACTCTTTAGCAGTATTAGAATGCTCATTTCTTTGATACTGGAGGATTGTTGTAATCCCTGTGTGGCAGAAGTCTGCAGAACCAAATTCTTTAGCTATTCACAATCAGATCAGCAGTTTTTATCACATTGGAATTTCCATAGTTTAAACATAAAACGGCCATACCATACTAGAGGTATGTACATTGCCATTATGGGGAAAATATTAGCTATGGGACTTTTCTGTTTACAGATGTGATTGTTACGAATGTGAATCTGTTAAAATACACATAGATTAAATAAGCTGTGAGGTGGTTTATCAGTAACACAAGAAAATACTTCAAAAACCTAAACAGATACTAACTGCATTGTAAAAGTGTTGCTCATGAAAGTCTGATTCAAATTTTCCAGATGAGCGTCAAGTTTACTCTACATTTAATCGCACCACTCTATAATAATTCAGGATTCAGTGCTACAAGAGGCAGAGCTAGCATCCCTGACTCTGCCAGTAGCTTTTAGCCGTTCTCTCTCGTCAGACATATGTCCCTTCTTTTACGTCCTCCTGTTGTACATATGCTTTCTGCAGTACCTTACCATGTAACTGGAGACGCACACCACCTGGCTGGTACATAAAACAAAGAGACTCGGAGAAAGTAGGACCTTCCAGTAAAGACAACAGCAAGGCTCCCAGAGATGGGAGACCATAGGGCTATTTTAGCTGCCAAGGAAGGGGACTTGACTACGTTGGAGCAGCTGCACATAGATGGTACCCTGGGCCAGAACATCACCGACTGCTTGGGAGCAGGCCTGGTGCATCATGCATCACGGGCAGGCAGGCTGGAGTGCCTCAAGTTCCTGGTGCTGCAAGCAAAGCTTCCCAGAAATCAGAGAGCAAACAATGGTGCGACACCAGCACATGATGCAGCAGCCATGGGCAACTTAGCTGAGCTGCAGTGGCTGATCAAAGACAGAGGGTACAGCATGCAGGTAAGGTGGCTGACAGAAACAGGAATCTCTACAAGAAAAAGGTAAAAGGAAGCTTTCAGCTAGACATACATGCAGTGTTTTTATCCATATTGCTACTCTAGATTAGTCTTCTGTGGCAAAAAGTGCTAACAACCCCTGTCTACAAACAGCCCTTCATGCTGGACTGCCATTGGCATTTAATCCTCATCCAAGGAATTCTCTGGTGTCTAACAAGTTTCCCTTCATTATTGTGTGTGTTGTATTTAAAGGGAGGCTTGTATATTGCAAAAAGCTTGTAGGTAAATTTTATTTATTTATTTAATTGATTTATATCCCACCCTGCCTTCCAGCAGGAGCCAAGGGCAGCAAACAAAAGCACTAAAACACTTTAAAACATCATAAAAACAGACTTTAAAATATTATTATTATTATTATTAACTTTTATTTATTATTATGGATGGCCAGCCAGATGGGCAACTAAGAAATCCAATAAATTAAATTAAATTGTTATTGTTATTGTTATTATTAAATTTTATTTATACCCCGCCTTTCGGCCAAATGCCCTCAAATACATTAAAACATCTTTAAAAACTTTTTTTTAAAAAAGCTTTCAAAACAATGTGTACAATGTGTACTCTGCCTATGGAGAAACATATTACAGCTGCATGATCTCTGTCACTGAGTGCTGGACCACCCAGTGTTGGGAGAGTTTGGCAAATTTTGACCACATAGCAATTTCCCCCAATTGCAGCACTTTCCCTCTTCCCACATTTGTGAATGGCAACTATTCAATCTTTGGTCAGAAAGTAAACCGGCATGCTTGGGGACATCATGCGTAAACTTGGAGCATAAACTTGTTCCCTTCCTCTCATGCCCCAGCCACTGGAAACCAAGCTCCTGTCTGTGTAGCGGACCCGTTCTGGGTTCTGTTTCTCTTTCATGATAGAATGTGATGGAATTTGGGGCATTGGCTTTTTGATAAATATAAAATGACAGGCTTCAGTTGCAGATTGTTGCATATCAATGGATGAAAATAAACTAGAAGCACAAGAGTGCAGAAAGTGTCTACATGGAGCAGCCATCTAAGGAGATGGCCAAACAACTCCATCACACGTTTACTGAGCACGTTAAGGGATGGTGGGATTGTGCCTGCAAGCCACACACCCAGCTGATGCAGCACTGCACTGCACATAAACCTGCTGCATGCAAACAGGAATCTTGACATATTAGGGTTCCTGTTCATACAGAGGAGTCCTATGCATATACATCACATTTATTTACACAAAATGCACAGCTGACCAGTGAGCACATCAACATCAAGGGACATGGCTTGTAGTCATAGTCCCACTATGTCCCATTCTATGAGCACTCAGTACTCACAGGGAAAGCCCAGTCGTATCCTTTCAGGTACTCACTGCTCCCACAATCCTGCTGAGGTACTTTAACTAGCGGTTGTTTCTACAAATATCTAGCTCCAACTAAAGCCTTATATATACCCTGCCTGGGCTGTAGTGCAGGAATCCCTGCTTCCCCAGAAGAGCTGGCTGGTTACTATTAAAGGGCCCACACCTTATTATGCAGCCTTTGGATCAGGCTGGGGAGACAGAGGTACCATGGGAGGCTGCTGTGAATCAGAGAACAGACTCACAGGAGGATTAGGCTCCGGATTAATAAATCCGGAGCCTAATCCTCCTGTGAGTCTGTCACACGGAACATGGGTCGTGGGTCATGATGACACACTGTCATTATTAAATTTATATATAGTCATCACCATCAATGAATATTTCCTGGGGACTACCCCCTAATGCTTTTGGTAAGTGGAGAGGGGCTTCTTTGATCACCTCATAAAGGTGATCAAGTAGTCTCCATGTCACAATTATAACTTATAAACTGGTTCTGAGAGTAGTGTTGAAGTGCGGATGGGTGGGGAAGAATTAACCACTATTCCTGAACAATCTGTTCTCTCTGTAGGAGCAAGATGCTTCGGGGGCTTCTCCACTTCATTTAGCTGCTCGCTTTGGACATCCAGAAGTCATCGAGTGGCTGGTCCAGGCAGGCTTTGACACTGCAATGGAGACACGGGAAGGTGCAGTGCCAGCTCATTATGCAGCAGCCAAGGGAGATCTCGCGTGTCTCAAATTGCTGGTTGCTGCAGACCACAGGTAGGCAAGAGCACAGCACGCTGCTCTTCAGGGGACAGCACATTTGGGGTATGCCATAGAAAGCAAGACACTGTTTCCCTACTTGGATCTGTCACTCATGCCTAGTCAACGCATGCAAGATATAGGAACATTTTCTGTGATTGCCCCATGCAAAGTGTGGGAACGTTATTTTTTGTGATTGCCCTAGCACAGTCTGAAATGGTCCATTCTGCATTTTTCAACTCTTTCTGCTGCAGGCAGTGATGCTGTCAGGGCAGGACTTTGGGGCAAACATCCAGGATCACACTCCGGGGAGTGCCCCCAAGCACATCAGGGCTGGCTTTCCACATTTTGAAGTAATAAACATGGCCATCTAAAGAATATACATACCCAAATAAGATCATTGTCCAGGGTCACCGGCAGCATGTGTAACCTAGAGAGCACACATCCTGTTTGTATAAGAATTCTTCAGTAAAATGAAATCGCTGTAGCTGACTGATTTTCAGTACACTACTACAGCATTCCTACCTAGGCCATTCATGTGCCGAACCATGCTGGCCAGGGCTGATGGGAATTATAATCTAACAACAACTGGAGGGCACCAATTTGGGGAAAGCTGCCCTAGGATTACATAAAGGAAGTAATCTGAGAGCTGGCAGAACCAACATGGGTATGCGGTTGCATGACCTCTACAATTGTAGCTGTGCTTTCTGGTGCTGTGATCATGCAAGACACTGTGATTGTGGAAAATGCTGCAAAAAAAAAAGGTGTACAAGTGTACTTGTTGTTCATGCTGCACTTTCTTCATGCAAATGTGTACACTCGTATGGAGAAAAGCTGCTCACAATAGCCATTTTCAGATCTCTGAAAGCATAGAGCTAGCAGTGTGGAGTTTTCCTTAGTGTTTTATTTCCATGCCTCAGCATTTCTAGATGCTCAGAGTTTGTCAACAGAAAAGAAGGCAAGCATTTATTTATTATTTTATTTATATACCGCCCCTCCTCCCAGCAGGAGCCCAAGGCAGCAAACAAAAGCACTAAAAACACTTTAAAACATCATAAACACAGACATTAAAATATATTAAAACAAAACAACGTTAAAAACATTTTTTAAAAAAGCTTTAAAGACGTCTTTAAAAAAGGGTAAAAGAAATTGTTTAAAAATATATATTAAAAAGCAATTCCAACACAGACACAGACTGGGACAGGTCTCAACTTAAAAGGCTTGTTGAAAGAGGAAAGTCTTCAAAAGGTGCTGAAAAGGTAGCAGAGATGGCGCCTGCCTAATATTTAAGGGGAGGGAATTCCACAGGGTAGGTGCTGCCACACTAAAGGTCCGTTTCCTATATTGTGCAGAACGAATCTCCTGATAAGATGGTATCTGCAGGAGGCCCTCATCTACAGAGCGCAGTGATCAGCTGGGTATATAAGGGGTAAGGCGGTCTTTTAGGTATCCTGGTCCCAAGCTGTGTAGGGCTTTGTACACCAAAACTAGAACCTTGAACTTGGCCTGGTGATCTTTAGTGAAGCAGATCGTTTTTCCAACAGCAAATCTCACAATCATCCGTCTCGGTGCTTTAAATGTCTTCCATGATCTGCTACAGTCCAGTACCGCTCATATCATTTTTTCTGCAAAGGCATTCAGAAGCTACACAGTCTCGAGGAGGACTGGGGAACCTTTATCATGCTGGAGCTGCATTCCCTTCTGGGCAAACTTACAAGGACCACATGCCAGTGATGGGCAAGGCCAGAGTCATAAGTGGACAGAGCAACAAATGTAAATGTTGCCTTTTGTACACAGTAGTTTAGTTTCTATGCACACTCACACACCCTTCTCTATCCTCATCCAGACAAACTAGAGGCTTTATCAGAGTTCAAGGACACATTCCAGCCAGGCAAAAACACTTAAGCTGGGAAGCAGAGGGGTGTGGCCTGGGGAGAGTTCCAAGGGTCACATAGAGAGGCATAGAGGGCTGCATTTGTTCCCCTAGGCCTGAGGTTCCCCACCCCTGGTGTGGAGCCTGCACTACTACTCCATAATGATGCAATCCTATACATATATACTCAGCGGCAAGTGCCGTAGAATTCAGTGAGACTTACACCCAGCAAAGGGTCATAGGAGGGATGGGAACCTGTGGCCCTCCTGATGTGGCTGGACTACAACTCCCATCATCCATGGAGATTGGCCATGCTGGTTGGTATCTAACAACATCTGGAGGGCCAAACTATCCTGGTGCATAGGATTGCAGCCTGAATCTATGAACTCTGGGACAATGTACATTCAGCAAAATGATCCAGGGCTCAAAATCAAGAAATAAATATTTAAAAGATGGCCCAGAGGTAGGCTTGTTTGGTGGGAAGTGATGGTAGTGGCTCTATTTTATCTAATTTTGCTTCCCAACTCCCAATGGAGCTCCTGCTGTAGAAGAATACTGGTGCAACAGAATGTGAGCAATGGGTTGCCTCTTAGCCAGGTCATAGCATATGGACGGGCGGGGGGGGTGTCATTTAGCAGCCTGGCCACACACTGCCTCCTCACTTCCATTCCTGTGAAGGTTTTTGTTTTTGCAGCACCTGCACAGTGCAGCTTGGACCTACTTCTTCAGTCTCTTCACATCTAAGCAGCACCTTTTTAGATGCTGCTGCATATTATACAGGTGCCATATGTGTTGAGTCCCTCCCCGATCACCTGGTGACCAGTAGCATCTACCAGTTTGATACAAAGATGCTCAGCTTTTGCCATTTTCTGGGAGACCCCTAAATTTGCGCAGGGTATTGATGTTTAAGCAAGCTACCTGCTGCCGTGGTCCCAGGAACAGAAGTGGAACTGGGTGAAGTTATCCATCTGAGAGCGGGATTACTGGAGGGATTCACTGGATTCTAGCAGGAGGGTTCAGCCTCGAACAGATGCAAAAGGTTCACAACTCAAGCTGTAGAAACATAGGAATCTCTGTCTTATACAAGGTTGTCCTGTACATGTTGCCAAACAAGAGGAAACGTGTCACCCCAAAATCATGCCTCATATTTACATATAATTTACGTATTCTAATATATGTATAGATGCAAATTTAGATGTAATTACTATAATTTAAATAAAAATACAATACATCTTGTCATAGTGGGGAAAACTATGACTTCGCAGCCAATGGCCTGTGCAGTCTGCTGTTCAGGTGCTCACAGCTGATGGGCAATTTCAAGGCCCCTACTCTCCCTTCTTACGGCTCTTTGTCTTTAGAGCAGACTTGGACAGACATGGGCACACTAATCTTATATCAGGTCAGACTATTTGTCCTCCATCTGTCCCAGAGCTTTCTGCTCTGGTATTGGCTTTCCAGGGTCTCAGGCAGAGGGCTTTCCTATCACCCACTGCTACCTGAGCATCTTTACTGGAGATACCAGAGACTGATACCGGGACCTTCTCCATTCTCCTCTCCTTGGCAAGCCTAAAATCTTCCAGAATTCATAGAAGTCTATATGGGAGCTTTTCCCAATCCCTTGCTTCAGTGGGCTGTGGCCACAAACAGAGAAACAGGGTCTATAGGAGGGGCATCTGGTTCTTGCAATGACTGAGGCTGTTGACGACTGTCTTTCTTCTCCACATTTTCCAGAATGGCTTAACAACCAATCCCTCTTGCCAGGGAACTCTGAGAATCGTAGCTCTGTGAGGGAAATAGGAGTCTCCTAACAACTCTCAGCACCCTTAGCAGGCTACAGCTCCCAGGACTATTTGGGGGAAGCCACACCTGTTTAAAGTGGTGTGATACTGCTTTAAGTGTATAGTACATATGGGGCCTGATATTCCCAAAGAACCAGATTCCTAATTACCAAGAGGCAGTTGCCCTTACAGCTTGTGTGCTGTTACAATTCCCTCCAGGAGACCTTGGGCTCATTTTTCATGCAGAGGCTAACAAAGACTTGTTATCTCCTATGATCACCTGTCTCTCAGCTGTGCTTCCTCTTGGGGAAACATGAGGAGCAAAAATGGCAGGAAAGGGAGGGTGAAGAGAGAGGAGAATGTAGAACTATCAGTGAAAGCACAGTTGAGGCAGGTTATGGAGTACTCTAAAGCTATTTGGTCAACATAGATTACCTTGTTTGTCTCAAAGGTTGAATACATTGTGAGAGACTTTTTTTATAGTCTCTCATTCAGTTTGCATTTAAAGGCGAACTTACCTAATTTGCACTTTCCAAAACAGTACACAAACTGAAGTACAACCATCTTTTGAAATTCACACTTCTCCAAATTTTGCAGAACAATTCTCCAACCATGTAATGTGTACTTATTAGGGAAAATAACACAAAAAATGCAGTAGTGGAAATTGCTTTGCAAAAATGTGTAGATTAGGCAAAACTGCATACAGAAATATTTGTATTAAGAGAAATTTGCACTGAAATGCTGATAGATTTTCATGACTTTAAAAAAAGAGAAACTTGCAACCAGATGTGATACTGAAAAAGAAAAAAAGAAAAATGACAGTTTCATCTATCCCTTCTGTCTCTCTTTCATATACATATTTATTATTATTATTATTATTATTATTATTATTATTATTATTATTATTATTATTATTATTATTATTATTATTATTATTATGTCCCTTCTCCCAGAAGGATTCCAGGACGGCAGTTGCCATTAGGCCACAACTATCATTAGGCAGAGTGAGACAACTGCCTCAGGCAGTTTCTGATGAGTGTAATGAAAGGGCAATACTTTGTTTGTTAGTTAATGTATTATTTTAGTATTTTTATTACCAGGAAGGGAGAGGTGCTTGTGGGGATGTTTTTGCTTCAGGTTCCAGAATAACTTGTCTGGCCATGGGTACTATGTACTTTGATTTGCTGGGGAAGATATTTGCCACTCTGCCTCAGGTAACAAAATGTCTTGAGCTGGCCAGGGTACTATTAAATGTTGGAGATGGTACAGAAGCAGGGTCAGAAGGAAGCACAGCTGAGAAGTGATAGGATGTCTGGCCAAGGCCATTATCATATGGAGAGCTTACATCACCTTGTAGCTCTTCTTGAATACTTAACACCTGCTCATTGTTGCTGTGGAAGAGAAAGTTGTGGAGAGGCATTTGTAACGATGAAGAATTCTGGCCCATATTGTTGTACTTTTCATTAACAATTAATGAAAGAATTAATAAAGAAACTTTGAAAGATTGGGTGTGAAAATGTCCTAGTTTGAAGAACCTATTTATCCAGAACACAAAAGCTACAGGCAATGATATATCCACTCACCTGTGTTATCCAGGAGGAGAGAGGATGGTGATATGAAAGAAACATGGTTGCCCTCTGCTGGTAATGACAATAACTTAATATGAAGTCTAGTATAAAACACCTAGCATAATTCTGGGCCCTTTCACATGGAGACTTACAGTGAGATAGGGGCTACCTGCATCCCTGTTTAATTTGCAGGGTTTACATGATGTTGCTTGCAAAGGGAAGGTGTGTTGCTGCTTTTCCCTTTAAATCCGAATTAAACCAACCTGCTGAAAATGCAAAAAGTAAGGAAAAACCATATCTGCTTCGTTGCACTCCTCCCATGTAGGCACTTTGCTCCGATGTTTCCTGCTGGGGGGTGGATTGTCACATTCAGATACTCTCCTTTCTCCACCCTCTAAACTCTCCACTGAAATTCATTTTGTTTCTGTCGGCTTAGCAAGCCACTTCCAGTTTCTCTAGCCTTCCTTTCCCCTCCCCCCCCAGTTAAGTTTCTTCCCTCGCTTTTAGTCTATGGTTGAAATAAATAACAATGAAGGCCAGATGCGTCACTAGAGCACGGTGGGCTGGAAAGTGTTATTTGCACACACACTTGGCCTCTTTTATAGGCAACAATAGCTTGGGCTATTGATGCTCTATGGGTGCTTTCACACTGCACTTTATTCTGTTATTCTGACAATTTCTTACCTGGTAATTTGCACATTATATTTGAGCTTTCACACGACATAATGGGTAGCTCTGGAATTCTGGTGGAATGTAGTGCAAGTGTAGCGCTAATTTCTGCAATAAATGATACCAAGGCTGGGAACCTGGAAGATCGCGGGAGTGTTTCGCTAGCTGCTGCCACTCATGTGACAGGCATCCCAGTATGCAGTGCGTTCCTGCCGTTGAGTCATGCAGGTTTTTTTTATTTTTTGCCTGATGAACATTGTACCGGTATTCCGGCATCGGCGCAAATGGCAGCAGCATTTCACACACACACCCATCTTGATACAACTAAAACAATTTAAAAAGTCAGATCCTAAAGGGAGAGGGCTTGCATGGCAACGGGACAAGATCTTAGACCTCCTATACAGTGGGGAATAGTGTGCCTGAGTGAAGGAAGAAAACAAGCTGTGTGAAAGACAGTTGTGTGAAATGCCACTATATCGGCTGAAAATGTACTGTTCCTTATCGCAAGAGGTACTGCAGTGTGAAAGGGGTTTTAAAGATCGGGACAGAAGCGCCAACTTTTTAATCCGTTAAACTAGCGCTATTAGCCCCATGTGTGAAAGCAGCCCATCTGTCAGGAGGTTATCTGTGATTATTGGTAACGGCCATTCCTCCTTCTCTCTGTGGCTGGAGGGGGATTTGGGTTGATACCCAAGCCCTGGGGGGGGGAGTAACAGAAAGAGATACTTGGTCAGACACACGCATCAGTGTGAGGAGCGGAGAGGAAGAGGGGCAGGAATTGGAGTGGCGACCACCTCATCCGCTCAGAAGGCGCTTCCCCTTAGGGATGGTGCGGTCTCCTTGGGAGCAGGAGAGTGAAGCTCTGGCGCTTGTGTGAACATTTCTTCTGAAGTAAGCCCTGCTGTGGTTGGTGGGCCTCCTTTGTAGGCAAATATGTACAGTAGGGCCCCGCTTTACGGCGCTTCGCTTTAAGGCACTTCATTAATGCGGCAGTCCCAATTAGACGCAATTAGACTAAAGCCTCACTCATACGGCGCTTGTTCCGTCTTTAAGACCGTTGTTGGGCATTGCGTGCCATTCTATTCAATGAGTTCCGCTTTAAAGCAGTTTTTGCTTTACAGCGAGGGTCCAGAAAGTAACCCGCCGTATGAGTGGGGCCCTACTGTATTGGGTTATAACCTTGTGTATTGCCCTCTTGCTTGAGGGTGAGCCATGCCGAGGCTTACTTCTGAGTGAATAAAGACTGGAAAGTCGTTTGAGGCTGCAGCCTGCGCACATATACACGGGAATAAATCACACTGGGCACACCGGGACTGACTTCTGAATAGACAGGCTGCATAGTATTGCGTGTATAGCAGCAATTTTAGCAATGCCTGCCTGAGGAAGTCAGGCTCCTTGAGTTTACAAGAAACAACAGAACAACCCCGCCGCCCCTTCTCCATTAGCAATACTGTACTCCGGAGGGAGTAAACATGTAAATTTGGAGGCAGGCCCACAAGGAAATAGCAATACTAAATGTGAATGGAAAATAGCAGATTGAAAGGTAGAGGAAATCTATTGTGAAGGGAAAAGCTGCATCTTTAATCAGAAGTTCACCTCCCATGTTAACCGGTCCTCTGTGTGGTGCTTCCAGTTTGTTTACTTCACTTGTTTTTAGAAGATACAAGAGATTTTAGTAGCAAATGTTCATTTACATGAGCCCAGTACAAAACTGTTCTGTGTTGTTATGTGCCTTCAAGTCGATTACGACTTATGGTGACCCTATGAATCAGCGACCTCCAAGAGCATCTGACATGAACCACCCTGCTCAGATCTTGTAACTTCAGGTCTGTGACTTCCTTTATGGAATCAATCCATCTCTTGTTTGGTCTTCCTCTTTTTCTACTCCCTTCTGTTTTCCCCAGCATTGTCTTTTCTAGTGAATCATGTCTTCTCATTATGTGTCCAAAGTATGATAACTTCAGTTTCATCATTTTAGCTTCTAGTGACAGTTCTGGTTTAATTTGTTCTGACACCCAATTATTTGTCTTTTTCACAGTCCATGGTATGTGCAAAGCTCTCCTCCAACACCACATTTCAAATGAGTTGATTTTTCTCTTATCCACTTTTTTCACTGTCCATACATAGAGATCGCGAATACCATGGTCTGAATGATCTTTAGTGTTCAGTGATATATCTTTGCATTTGAGGACCTTTTCTAGTTCTCTCATAGCTGCCCTCCCCAGTCCTAGCCTTCTTCTGATTTCTTGACTATGGTCCCCAATTCAGTTAATGACTGTGCCAAGGTATTGATAATCCTTGACAAGTTCAATGTCTTCATTGTCAACTGTAAAGTTACATAAATCTTTTGTTGTCATTACTTTAGTCTTTTTGACGTTCGGCTGTAGTCTTGCTTTTGTGCTTTCCTCTTTAACTTTCATCAGCATTCGTTTCAAATCATTACTGGTTTCTGCTAGTAATATGGTATTGTCAGCATATCTTAAATGATTGATATTTCTCCCTCCAATTTTCACATCTCCTTCATCTTGGTCCAATCCTGCTTTCCATATGATATGTTTTGTGCATAGATTAAACAAATAGGGTGATAAAATACACTCCTGTCTCACACCCTTTCCGATTGGGAACCAGTCGGTTTCTCCATATTCTGTCGTTACAGTAGCCTCTTGTGCAGAATATAGGTTGCGCATCAGGACAATCAGGTGCTGTGGCACCCCCATTTCTTTTAAAGCATTCCATAGTTTTTCATGATCTACACAATCAAAGGCTTTGCTGTAATCTATAAAGCACAGGGTGATTTTCTTCTGAAATTCCTTGGTCCATTCCATTATCCAACATATGTTTGCAATATGATCTCTGGTACCTCTTCCCTTTCTAAATCCAGCTTGGATGTCTGGCATTTCTCACTCCATATATGGTAAGAGCCTTTGTTGTAGAATCTTGAGCATTACTTTATTTGCATAGGATATTAAGGCAATAGTTTGATAATTATTGCATTCCCTGGGATACTCTTTCTTCAAAAAGCTCAAGGCAGCATATGTGGTTCTTCCCTCTCTCTCCCACACACCCCAATTTTAACTTCACAATAAACCTGTGAGGTAGCTTTGGTTAAGAAGGAACGATGGGCCCAAAATCACCAAGTGAGTCTCATGGTAGAGCAGGGATTTGAACCTGGGTCTCCTCATTCTAAGTCCAACACTCTACTAAAGGGATAGCCAATCTGGTGCCCTCCAGTTGTTGTTGGACTGCATCTCCCATTAGCCACAGCCAGCATGGCCAATGGTCAGGCATGATAGGAATTGTAGAGAACGCTGGTTCTCTGTTTATTTGGTCGCTTTCACCCTTAACCCAGTATGTATCTCTTTTTGCACCATTGTCCCTGAAATTCTAAGGGCTTGTCCACATTTGAACTGGATCTCACTTGGAATCCACCTTTTCTCCATTACAATTTGACCTCATTAGTCCACACACACATGCATTTGCAGTTGAAGACCAAATTTGCGTGTTCCTTCCTGCCCATACCAGTAGGCATTCGCTTTTGTCTTTGTCCCCACCTTCCAATTAATTAATTTGAATGTGATCGTTTTGCACAGATGGGGCATGCATGCAAGTATCAGCTGAGCAGTGCATGCATCTTGTTAAAAAAAAAAGTGTCTGCCCAGGAATTGCACAACAGCACACATCTAGGAATTCCTAATTCAATGCAAGCTTGCGTGCACACTTTAGCTTAAGTTCAATCTTAAAAAGATGGGCATTTCCCGTTCCAGAACAGGAAGATGGTTGTGGGAGAAATAAATATAGTAAGTTAGGACCAGGATTCCTGAAAGATCATCTTACCTGTTGTCTACCCAGTCGATCACTACGCTCTGCGAGTGAAGGCCTCCTGCAGATACCATCTCATCAGGAGGTCTGTTGTGCACAACATAGGAAGCGTACCTCAGAGCTTGGAAATGTTACTTTTTTGAACTACAGCTCCCATCAACCCAATCCAGTGGCCATGCTGGCTGGGGCTGATGGGAGTTGTAGTTTAAAAAAGTAACTTTTCCAAGCTCTGGCGTACCTTTAGTATATTGGCACCTACCCTTCAGAATTCCCTCCCCTTAAATATTAGACAGGTGCCATCTCTGTTATCTTTTCAGTACCTACTGAAGACCTTCCTCCTTCAACAAGCCTTTTAAGTAGGGACCTTATCCCAGTCTGCATTTGTATTGGAATTGTTTTTTAAGATGTTTTTAAAGCTTTTTTAAAATGATGTTTTTAAAGATATTTTGTTGTAATATATTTTAAAGTCTCATTTTATGACTTTTTAGAGAGTGTAGTGCTTTTGTTTGCCACCCCGGGCTCTTATAGGGAGGAAGAGCGGGATATAAAAGTGAAACCAATAGGAAAAAATGAAGCAGGGAGATCTGGAGAAATACCACTTCTTGTTCTAATCACCTTTCTCCATATGAACCTAACTGCCTATGTTCATCTTCAGGGACTTTTGTTTGGGTGATGACTAGGGAAAGGACCTTTTCATGGTGACATCCCAATTATGGAATACTCTGCCTAGGCTGGGTTGCCTGGCACTTACTGTGATGGCATTTTGATAAGAACATAAGAACATAAGAAGAGCCTGCTGGATCAGGCCAGTGGCCCATCTAGTCCAGCATCCTGTTCTCACAGTGGCCAACCAGGTGCCTGGGGGAAGCCCGCAAGCAGGACCTGAGTGCAAGAACACTCTCCCCTCCTGAGGCTTCCGGCAACTGGTTTTCAGAAGCATGCTGCCTCTGACTAGGGTGGCAGAGCACAGCCATCATGGCTAGTAGCCATTGATAGCCCTGTCCTCCATGAATTTGTCTAATCTTCTTTTAAAGCCATCCAAGCTGGTGGCCATTACTGCATCTTGTGGGAGCAAATTCCATAGTTTAACTATGCGCTGAGTAAAGAAGTACTTCCTTTTGTCTGTCCTGAATCTTCCAACATTCAGCTTCTTTGAGTGTCCACGAGTTCTAGTATTATGAGAGAGGGAGAAGAACTTTTCTCTATCCACTTTCTCAATGCCATGCATAATTTTATACACTTCTATCATGTCTCCTCTGACCCGCCTTTTCTCTAAACTATAAAGCCCCAAATGCTGCAACCTTTCCTCGTAAGGGAGTCGCTCCATCCCCTTGATCATTCTGGTTGCCCTCTTCTGAACGTTTTCCAACTCTATAATATCCTTTTTGAGATGAGGTGACCAGAACTGTACACAGTATTCCAAATGCGGCCGCACCATAGATTTATACAACGGCATTATGATATTGGCTGTTTTATTTTCTTTCTTTTTTTTACAATAATTTTTATTCAAATTTTCATAAAACATAGAAAACAAAATCATAAAACATTCAAAGACAAAAAACAAAACAAAACAAAAATGATTAAACAAAAAAAAATAAAATGTTGACTTCCCATTTGTCACATATCAAATCAGTTATAGGTCTACAATATATAACAATCCTGTCTCTTAAATCATATTATAAAATCACTTTCCTCCAGTAGTTATCTTAATTAATCATCAAATCTCATAAACATTACTTTATTCTTTCCACAAAAAGTCAAAGAGAGGTTTCAATTCTTTAAGAAATATATCTATCAATTTTTCTCCAAATAAACATGTCAATTAATCCATCTCGTTAATAATTATAATAATCTTATTGTCATAATCATAGTCCAAATAAACATTTCGATTAATCCATCTCATCAGAATCTGTTAGGTCCAATAATTTCAATAGCCATTATTCCATTATCCCTATTAGTTCCATCTTCCATCTTCAATAGTCCTGTTAAGTCCAGTAATTTCAGTGTCCAATCTTCCATTATCAGTATTCCATAATAATCTTGCTGTTGTAGCCATAGTCATATAATAAGAGTCTGATGGGAATTTCCTCTATCCCAAATATTTTCTTGCCATCCATTCTAAATAAGTTGCTGAAACATTGTTGTAAATTCATATCTGTGTTCTTCTTTTTTAGAAAATGCACTGGCTCATCTCTTAAGAGTTTTTCCATTGTCACATGACTGCAGATAATTCCATAGATTTTCTCTATATCAAGCTCCATCACATCATTCCAGTCCAGAAGATTATCCAAGCCATTGATAACTTTATCTCTAATATCTTCATTAATTTCTTCAGAGATAACGTTAAATTCCAAACAGTAGATTTTATTTCTAAAATCCATAAACTCCAGATCTTTTTCCAATTCCACATTTGTTCCAATCTCCAGGGCTTGTATCTTCCCTTTATTTTTTCTTTTCTCATCTCTGATCTCATTCTCCTCTCTCACAGGGTCCCCTATTTCTTTAAACTCCTGCGTCATTTTGCTCAGTTCAATTTTCAGCTCCTTACTACCCTGTCGCAGGGTTTGTTTCGTTATCTCAATCTCATCCATTATTTTCTGAAACATAATTACTTCCAGATTCTCAGCCACTTTCTTGATTGCCATTTTTAAAACCACGAAAACAAAGCAAAACAAAAATAAAGAAGAACCACTTCTTATTTCAGCAACAATTGGGTTAATATTCCAGGCTTGATGACATCACAGTATAAACAGAGCAACCTGTGATATTGGCTGTTTTATTTTCAATACCTTTCCTAATTATCACTAGCATGGAATTTGCCTTTTTCACAGCTGCTGCACACTGGGTCGACATTTTCATCGTGCTGTCCACTACAACCCCGAGGTCTCTCTCCTGGTCAGTCACCGCCAGTTCAGACCCCATGAGCGTATATGTGAAATTCAGATTTTTTGCTCCAATATGCATAATTTTACACTTGTTTATATTGAATTGCATTTGCCATTTTTCCGCCCATTCACTCAGTTTGGAGAGGTCTTTTTGGAGCTCTTCGCAATCCCTTTTTGTTTTAACAAGCCTGAACAATTTAGTGTCATCAGCAAACTTGGCCACTTCACTGCTCACTCCTAATTCTAGGTCATTAATGAACAAGTTGAAAAGTACAGGTCCCAATACCGATCCTTGAGGGACTCCACTTTCTACAGCCCTCCATTGGGAGAACTGTCCGTTTATTCCTACTCTCTGCTTTCTGCTTCTTAACCAATTCCTTATCCACGAGAGGACCTCTCCTCTTATTCCATGACTGCTAAGCTTCCTCAGAAGCCTTTGGTGAAGTACCTTGTCAAACGCTTTTTGAAAGTCTAAGTAGACTATGTCCACTGGATCACCTCTATCTATATGCTTGTTGACACTCTCAAAGAATTCTAATAGGTTACTGAGACAGGACTTTCCCTTGCAGAAGCCATGCTGGCTCTGCTTCAGCAAGGCTTGTTCTTCTATGTGCTTAGTTAATCTAGCTTTAATAATACTTTCTACCAGTTTTCCAGGGACAGAAGTTAAGCTAACTGGCCTGTAATTTCCGGGATCCCCTCTGGATCCCTTTTTGAAGATTGGCGTTACATTTGCCACTTTCCAGCCAAAGACATTATAATTTGCCCAGAAATTTTACTGATGTGTTCTTCTTCCATATTTGGTTTGTATGTGGCTCCATCTGTTGTTTTGATATTATTGCTGTCGTTATTGTATTGTATTGTATTGTATTTGTTTTATGTTATATTATTGTATTTTGTTGGAAGCTGCTCTGGGTAAATGTGTGTGTGTGGGTGCGAGAAAGGATGGGTATTAATATCTAAATAAGTAATGAAATAACAGAAGTGAAATCTCTTCTAAAACCTCTATAATTTCTCTCCTCCAACAGCTGTGTGAACAAGCAAACTCAGAGTGGAGCCACTGCACTGTATCTTGCCTGCCAGGAGGGCCACCTCCACATCATCCAGTTCCTGGTGAAGGACTGTGAGGCTGATGTTCACCTGAGAGCACATGATGGCATGACAGTCCTGCATGCAGCTGCTTGTGTTGGCCACTATGCTGTTGTCATCTGGCTGGTAAATTGTACTTTTACATTTTAGCATGGTTTTTAGACAGCAATACGAATATGCTCCTTTAGATAGTTTTGTCACTGAGAGCTCCTCCAGACATCCTTTTCACTGTGTGTTCATGATGATTTGTGCTCATGATGCTGTTTGGATAGTTGCACAAAATCCTGCTTTCAGTACTGTTTGCACTGCAAAAGTTTTGGGGAAGGTCACACTGCTTCATTTTCAATCAGTGCATAACTTCCTGCTGAAATTCCATAACATGTTATACCACAAATGTTCTAGTTTATTTTTGTCCCACCTTTGTTGCACTGTAGTCCCTTCAGACAGTGATAATATGATAGTATTAAAGAAGCATCACAAACCAAACCAAAGCAGAATAAATCCACCACTAATGCAGTACTATTGTGTCAAGATCATGTTGCAGAATACACCCGCAATAAAACGTCAGTCTAGAGGGGCCCTTAGGCTGCAATTCTGTACACATCCCTGGGAGCAACTTCCATTGGATTGAAAAGGACTCACTTCTGAATATATTGCATTAACCTCTCCTTCAAGTGGTAATAATATTGTTTGTACTCAGTCCTGGAAGGCATTATGCATTCTGTCAAGTGAGCTTAAATTTCTCTGTTGTGCCAGCGTACAGATTCCACTACTTTTCCCAAACCATGTTCACTTTCTACTTCTCTCACCATCCAATATTTACCTGAAAATTAAATCTGAAACACCATATAGGTAAATAACTAGTATGACTTTGACTGGGCTTCCCCACCCCCATTTATATATAAAAATAATACAATTAAAAATAAAATAGAATGACATACTCCAGAAGACATCAGGATAAAAATTGCTAATCCAATGCTAGTTGAAAATTGCCTCAAGGTAATTGGAGCCTTTGTTTTCATATTTATTTAAATATATACATCAATATGCAAGAAGCACATACTCCCCCCAAAAATATCCATTTTACTTTTTAGCAATGAAACTATAATACGTAAATCGAACCATGACATCATTTTATCCTCTATAGATTATTCTGAAGTGATATACCAAACATGAGACCCAATATTCCTTTTGTTATCATACAAGTTCTCAAATGCTGTAACTAGTTAAGTAACTGTCACCCATATCTTTCATAATCACTCTCTCATTCAGAATCTTACGATAGTCTGTCACCAAAAGGCTTAATTGCTCTTGTACACCCTTATTTATGTAATATAAAAGGCATGCTGACATGTCAAGTCTTAATTAATGTCTCAACATATTTTCTCTAATGCCCAGACACAGTTCTGTAGTGCACATGCCATTCAGTGTATATAGAAAGCAAATTACAGAAATTACAGGAACTGCGGGTGCTTCCGCACTATTTATCTGTTGGCATATTTCCCCCTTTCATTCTGCAATAAAGCACCCAAGGCAGCTGCAGCAACAGGTGAATGGGGGAAAAAATCCATCATAGAAGGACCGTTTTGGTTTAACTCCTATTTAATCCTCCCTTTTTTTCTTTCATGTAGGTTACCTTCACTGACCTCAGCCTCACAGCCCAGGATGCAGAAGGAGCCAGTGTGCTCCACTTTGCTGCTAGAGAGGGACACACTGCAATTGTTGACAGACTCCTCCTTATGGGAGCTGAGATGGTGCTGGACCATTGGGGAGGAACTCCACTCCATGATGCAGCTGAGAATGGGCACCTGGAGGTATTTGGTGATGCCATGTGGAGAACATGAGATTAGGAGGGAAACAAGCCCTGGGCTAGAACTCAATTGATGGCATGGCCATATTCGCATGTGATAATCTGTGATTTGTCATGACACGTGCATTGCCATTACCCCTCCCTCTTCTCCTCTTAATGTGATTAAGAGGAGAATTTTGGGAGCTTTTATCAGTTTTAATAAACCATGGCTTGCTGTTTCATCTGAACCAGGGATCATGGTTTAATGCTGGCTATTGTCAATTTCAAAGCAAGCTAACTTCAAATCATGGGTTATGAAGCTGACTTGTTTAAACTAACCAATGCTAGTGTATACCATGATCCCTAATTCAGATGAAACAGGAAGCTGTGGTTTACTAAAAATGGAAGTGAAAGCTTCCAAAGGTATCCTCCTAGCAGTGAGGGGGGAGGAGGAGGAGGAGGAAGGAGGAGTGCATGAGCACAAGGCTAGTTGTGGCCCATGCACCTCGTAACAAACCATGGTTTAGTGTGATTTGCAAACTGGGCCAGTGTCTCCCTTAACATTGACTCTTCCCCCCTCCCAACCCACCACCCAGGAGACCACCCCGGTGGTCATTTTGCAGATTCAGAGTAGTCTGAACTTGGCTGTTTAAATAAACTGCTCCTGCATCCTGTGTTCATATCAATCCAGCACCCATAGTGTTTCCATGGAGTAGGCAGGAATTTTAGAATAGAGGGCCCAAAGCAAACAAATGATGGAGTGCAGTGCAAACAGATTTTAAGTGACGTCAGCCTACCTTTTTAGGATTTGATGCACCGCAGGTAATGTGGTGAAGCTGACCTTATTGAAGAACCAGCCCTGCAGCATGTCTTGCTCCCCCTGGTGGTTACACACAAGTTCCATCAATAACCACAAGTTTAAAAAACTGAAACTATCCTATCAACAAGGCAGAATACTCTGTGATGCAATTACCCGAACAGTAAAAAAATCTTCTTATCTGAGTGCAAATTAAGTGAGTGATACTGCTTAGTATGTGGGGTGGGGGTAAGCATAAACCAGATGTGGAGCATCTTTTCCAGCCACATTCCCTCATTGGCAACCTTCTGTGGAGCACATGCCAGTGGTGGACAGGGCCAGAGGCAAAAGACAGAGGATTCTACACACCCACACACCTCCCCATCCAGGCAACCAGAAAGCATTATCACAGTTCAAGCACACATTCCAGCCAGACAAAACCACTCAAGGAGGATTTGGAGCGCAGCAAGTGAGGGGTGTGGCCTGGGCAGGGGGTGTCACCTAGGAATCCCAAGGGCTGGAAAGAAATGGCTGGAGGGCTGCATTTGTCCTGGATCCGAGGTTCAACTATATATGTTTGCAGCATGGGCCTCTCACACAAGGCACGTTGGTGCAAGGTCATTTTGTCTGATGTAGCTTTAGGGCAAATTTACATGGCAAGATGATAATTGCAGCTAACAGGAAATAGCCCCCCTGAATGAAACACTCATCACAGATTTCCTATCACAGTAATCTTTTCTTGCAAACCCCATACTCGCCATGCATGCATATATAATAAAGTTGACGCAAAAAGCTTCACTTGGAAAGTATTACATCATTTGACTGTTCTGGCACTAAGTCATTGCCACTTATGAAAAGTTATTGTCTAGCTATGGGAATTGCATTGGCAAAAAAATTTAAGAGAAATTCTTCCCTTATATGCAGATAAATTGGTTGTATGGATTAGGGTGACAGTGATTGTTTATGCATTTGTTTGCAGTGCTGTCAAACCTTGATCTCCCATCAAATAGATCCAGGCATCCGTGATGGGGATGGTTACACTGCACGGGACCTGGCAGAATACAATGGACATAGGCAGTGTGTGTGCTACCTGCAGGAAGCAGAGAAGCTGGTAATTTAAACATTTATATATATATTTTAGTGTTTTCATGAGTTACTGGAGATAGTCTTCTACGCTGTAGGCAGGATATGTCAACACAAGGCAGAAGACTGCCACATCATGTGGATGTTAGTTCTGCTGGTTTCCAAGATATTATATAGCTCTTGTTAAAAATAGAAGCAGAAACCTTCTAAAAAGGTTACTTCTAAAAAATAAGGCTTTCATATAACTGTTGGATATGACAAATACTTAACCCAGCCTTTCCCAACCAGTGTGTCTCCAGATGTTGTTGGACCACAATTCCCATCTTTCCTGACCATTGGCAATGCTGGCTGAGGCTGATGGGAGTTGTGGTCCAACAACATCTGGAGGCACACTGGTTGGGAAAGGCTGACTTAACCACTAAGAAAATCAAGAAATTTAAATATCCATTGAAAACACATTGTAAGACTGACTAAATATATTAAATCAACAAAGGGTCTTCTAGTACCATAAAGACTAACAAATTTGTTATGGCGTAAGGTAAGCTTGCATGGGCTGCAGTCTACTTCATCAGACGTATGAAGTGTTTTCCTGAGGTGCAGGTAATTTTATTAATACAGCATATTTGTTGGCCACATTCTATCAGATGCTAGAAAAGTAAATGCTGGCAATAAGCAACTGAGGGCAATGAAAAAAAATTAGAATCATTTTCCCTTTCCCTTACTTTTAAAGGAACTCTTCCCTGTATTCACAGCTGGCCCTACCATTTGGGATAACGAGGTGGCCACCTCAGGTGGTGGATGATGGGTTTGAGTGGTGGTGAAGTTTTGAAGTACAGAGCTGTGTGTCCCGCATGGTCTGTCTTGCATAAAGTCACCCAAGCTGCCCTGCTGCCCTCAGGAACAGTGGAGAATGTTGTCTCATCACCAGTGCTGAAGTAAAATTCCCTCAACCTGCTGGCAATCTGTTGACAAGAACTGCTGCTTATGTACATATATTACCAATCTGAACAGTTATTTTGAATCCACAGTCTTGATTTAAGATATATTTACTTAACAGATTTTAAATCTGCCTTTCAGAATTCCTGCCCTCACAAGGAATTTTACAACAGTTATAAGTTGCTCAAAAACCATAGTCATATAATTATTAAATAACATTTAAACATTAAAATAACATTAAAAAGACATGAACAGCTAATTAAAAACTTAGGCAGCTTGACTGAACCAACTCTCAGCCTAACCTACCTCTCGATCGTTGCAAAGATAAAAGGAGGGAAGGAAGACCCAGGAAGAAAAGCGAGGTCCAAATAGATCATGTCATATTCATAAACTAGATAGTGAGGTGGAAAAAAAGCAAGCACAAAGGCAGACCCCCCTCAATTGCTTTAACTGCAACTTTCCACAGTCCTGATATTTTATAGAAAATTACCGGGGGGAAAACCACCAAAAACTTGCCAACACACACACACGTTAATACTTTAAGCATGTGCACCTTGAATCAATCAACTCTCAGCTAACCTACCTCATGGTGTTGTTGGACAGACTACACACACATAGGAGCTGCAAAAATACATACACCCCATATAATAATTATTGTCAGAATCAGTTGCTCATTGCAGAACATTATTTTATTTATTTATTTATATCCTGCTCTTCCTTCCAGAAGGAGCCCAGAGTAAGAAACAAAACATTAAAAACACTCTAAAACATCTTAAAAATAGACTTTAAAATATATTAAAACAAAACATCTTTAAAAACATCTTAAAACAAAACATTGTTAAAAGCATCTTTTTAAAAAAAGTTTTAAAAACATCTTAAAAAGCAATTCCAACACAGATGCAGACTGGGATAAGTTCTCTGCTTAAAAGGCTTGTTGAAAGAGGAGGGTCTTCAGTAGGTGCAGAAAAGATAATAGAGATGGTGCCTGTCTAGTAAGGGAAGGAATTCCAAAGGGTAGGTGCCACTACATGAAAGGTCCACTTCCTATGTTGTGTGGAACAGACCTTCTGATAAGATGATATCTGCAGGAGGCCATCACCTGCAGAGCTCAGTGATCAACTGGGTATATAAGGGGTATGACAATCTTTCAGGTATCCTGGTCCCAAGTTGTATAGGGCTTTGTACACAAAAACCAGAACCTTGCACTTGGCCCGGTAGCTAATGGGCAGCCAGTGCAATTCTTTCATCAGCAGAGTGACATGTTGGCAATACCCTGCCCCAGTGAGCAGCTGTGCTGCCGCATTTTGCACCAGCTGCAGCTTCCGGACCAACCTCAAAGGCAGCCCCACATAGAGCGCATTATAGTAATCCACCTGGAGGTTACCAATGTGTGGACAACAGTGGTCAGGCTATCCCAGTCCAGAAATGTCTTACCAGCTGAAGCTAATAAAAGACACTTCTAGCCACTGAGGTCACCTGGGCCTCTAGTGACAAAGATGGATCCAGGAGCACCCCCAGATGTTCTTTCTGCTCTACAAATCTGCTCTTTCACAGGGAGTACGACCCCATTCAAAGCAGGCAACTGACCAATTATCTGAACTCAGGAACCACCAAACCACAGCTCCTCTGTCTTGCTAGGATTCAGAGTCAGTTTATTGGCTGTCATCCAGCCATCACCAAGTCCAGGCACTGGTCCAGGGCTTGCATGGCCTCTCCTGATTCAGATGGTACAGAGAAATAGAGCTGGGTATCATCAGCGTACTGCTGACACCTTGCTCCAGGTCTCCTAATGACCACTCCCAAGGGCTTCATATAGATGTTAAACAGCATTGGGGACAAGATGGTGTCCTGTGTCACCCCACAGCACAACTGCCAGGGAGCCGTAATACAGTCACCCAATGCTATTCTCTGAAAATGACCCTGGAGATAGGATTGGAACCACTGTAAACAGTCCTGCTGATACCCATCTCACCAAGTTGGCCCAGAAGGATACCATGGTCAATGGTATCAAAAGCCACTGAGAGATCAAGTAAGACTAACGGGGCTGCACTTTCCCATCCTTTTCCCAATAAAGGTCATCCTTCAGGGCGACCAAGGATGATTCAGCCCCTTAACCAGACCTGAACCCAGATTGGAATGGGTCAAAGATAATCGGTTTCATCTAAGAGTACTTGCAATTGCTGCACCACAGCAATCATCTCAAACCCTCTCAATCATCTTCCCTAAAAAAGGAGTATTTGTGACTGGGTGGTAGTTGTCACAAACCAATTGATCCAGGGTGGGTTTTTTCAGGAATGATTGGATCACCACCTCTTTCAGGGTGGCTGGGACCAGTCCCTCTCACAAAGACAGTTTGATCACACCCTGGATCCACTCGGTCATACCCCCTCAGCAAGCTTTAATAAGCCAAGAGGGGCAAAGGTCAAGAGGACACATTGCTGGCCACATTGTCGCAAACACCTTTTTCATATCATCAGACTGCATCAACTGAAACTGATCCCAAGAAGTTGCCGCAGACTTTGCACTGGACACTTCACTGAGAACTATAGTAGATGAGGATGGGGCATCAAGGTTGCTACAGCGGCGAGCAACTTTACCCTCAAAGTTCTTTACAAACAATTCACAATGGGTTTCTGATGGGTCTAAAACTCCATTTCCTGAAGCTGATGTTAACAGACCCCTGACAATACAAAAAAGCTCCACTGGATGGCTACCTGAGGATGCGATGAAGTCAGAGAAGAGGGCTTTCTTTGCTGCCCTCACCACCACTCAGTACGCACAGTTATGTTTTATTCGTGCCCAATCAGCCTCACAACACGTCTTTTGCCACTTGCACTCTAGCCATCTAGATTGATTAGATTCATTGTGCAGTAGCAAAACGACACCTCAGTCATATACACAATCATATATGCTAATAGTGAACTCAAATCCTGAGTTATGCTGGATATGTAGTCAAAAAGGGACTACTGAGAAATAAGACTGAGATATCAGTCTTCTTTGGAGAACCCCAAGGTTTGCAGTAGTAGAAAAATATTTAGGAGAAAACATCAAAACCAGCCCACTGGACCAAAACCAGCCCACTGAGAACTGAGCATGCTCATTGACTGTGCAATGCTGTCAACTTGGAAGGGAGGCTTGGGAAATGGAAAACCAGAGGGGAGGAGGAAATGGAATGGAGTATTGTGAAAGAATACATGGCTGGTTGGCTGGAACACTGAGCAGGAGCACATCACACTGCAACCTTTTGTGGCAGGTGCCACTTGTTAGTCACTTGTTAGCTCATTACCTGAGCCCTTCCCCTCTGAATCCTTAGATCTGTTTGCCCCATACCCATTTAATCCCCATGAACTTATCACCCTGTCTCACCAAATTCCGCATTGTCAGACAGAGATCAGAGAGATGTGTCACAGCGTTTCCACAATCTCTAGCATTTTTCCACAATCTCCAAGCTGGAATAAGTGGATGGCTCCCTGCTGCAGCTCTGAAGGAATCCTATCTATGACCCTCCTGCCTTTGCAGCTATTTTTGGCTTACTGTTAAGCAGAGTGGAAATTTTTCACCTATTTATGTCCCTGGCACAGGGTAGTAAGTGGGCAAGCATGTTGAAAAGCCTACTGGCTTCCTCTGGCAGTGTTAGGACAGGGATACTAGAAAACAATTAGCTGGCAGCTAGAGATGTAAGAAGGTGTTATTTTCCATTCTGCCCTGTTTTTGTCACAGGCAGAACTGTTTCCGTTCCACTGCAGTTTGTCTTCCATCAAAAATTACATTATTTGTCTCACTGTCTGCTGTGGCCAAATTACATAGCATACTTGATTTATGTAAGTTATGTTGTCATTACATTATGCATTGCATTCATTTCAATGCAAATGAAACAGTGCAGATGGGGATAGGGGACATAATCAATTATGTATTGTTTGCAGACTGAAAGCAACAACAGCAGCAAATACTCCTTGTATTTGCTGGATTGATTTCCATTGTAGACAAGGGACAAATAATCAAACATCGTCAATTTCCTTTCCCATTTATGTTTTTGTTGGAATTCTCTTCTGGCAACATCCCTGATGGCAACTGATGGTGAGATAAGAAGGGTCTAAAGGAGAAGCTCAGAAGCTACTCTCTTGATTGAGTGTCTTCAGCAGAGCATCTAGGTTTCTACAATTGTTTCCATGGCTGAGGCTTTTCAGTAGCAAGAGGAAAGCACAATCGGGCTTCAGAATGGCACTGTGGCTAACTTGAGAAGCTAGCTCTGAAAATCCTAATTAAGCTCTTAAGTTTCACTGAACAAAGCATAGCAAATCCATGCCACAGCCTGAGATTTGGAATGGGACCTTCTGAAACCAGAGTCCCCAGCCATCACTCAGTTTCCCATTAAAAAATTAATGGGGGGAAAAACCTCTTCAGAACACTTCTTGGCAATGACTAATTAAAACAATTCTGTGTCCCACATGTAGGTCTGGAGATGCAAGGAGCTCTGGATTTCTCTTGTTCAAATTTTATGGGCTGATATTCTTGAGAGGGCAAGGAGACACTTAAACAACACCAGTCACTGATAAACTGACTCCCAAAGTTACACAGTCAGCAGCCTTTGCCTTGTCATGGAGGAAGGTCTTTTTACTATGAAGGAGCATTTAGAACATGCACACGCACACCCTTCTGCAGTCTAAAACAACAGAGGACAACAAAAGCTGAACGAGCTGGCTGGGTCACATTCACAGCATACATTTAAAATGCTGTTATACCGCTGTAAGAGTCATGGCTTCTACGACAGAGCTACAGTTACCCTTAACAAACTACAGCTCCTGGGATTCTTTGGGGGAAGCCATACCTCTTAAAGTGGTATAACTGATTTTATTTTCCCTCCCCTTTTTTAGTGTTACCTCTTTAGTCCCCTTTTAATATTACTCCCCTAGATTTCTTAACTATTTTTATCTATTTTAATTTTTTGTGTGTTTTTATTGTGTGTGATTTTATTGTGAGCCGCCCTGAGTGTCCTATTTTAGGGGAGAAGGATGGGATAGAAATATTTTAAGTAAGTAAATAAACTCAGTCAGGTTTGTTCATGCTGTCATTGTATTTTGAAGCTACTTCATTTACATACATAGAGAATGTTTGAGGGAGAGATTCTGGGCTTGTTTACATGGGACCCACAATCCACATTAAAAATGCTGCTTTTTCCAGCATGATTGATTTGGACGGTTCATATATGTCCGTCCTCGCTGCAAATAAACTTGCTGTTTTGCTTTTTAGCGTTTACATGCGCTCGCGTTTATTGCTATCAGGTTTTTTTTCCTTGCCGTGCCCCAATATTAGAATGTTAACTGTGGAGGCGTGGAAGGGGTGGTGCTTCCCTGTCTACTGCAGGTAAAGTCTGGAGACACTGGGGGGGTGCTATTCTCCTCTTTTCCTGCTGTCAGTTTCATTTCCTCCAGGCAAAACCTCCGTCCCTGTGGTGCAGGCTTTCTCCCTCCACCCTCATTCTGTGGCTGCTAGGGTGTCCCATTGTGACTTCAGGGATCCCTTTCCAGCACCAAGGAACACCAAACCATTGACGCAAACATTCCCCATCCCAAGCAGCGCTGAGGCAGGTCAACAGCAACAAGGAAGGATTCGGCTTTCACATTAGCCTGCCGTGCTGCTGGTGTGCATTCTCACGGCTGGTGAGACCTTCCAAGTAGGGAAATTGCTTAAAGCCACCACCCGTCCCTGCAGGACAGGCTTTCTCTGCAACCCCCGCTGCCCCCCATGGCTCCTTGGGTGTCCCTAAGCGAGTTCGGGGGGGATGCCTTTTGCAGCAAGTAAAAAAAGAGGGAGAGAAACCCAACAGCAACCAGGAAGGATTAGCCTTTCACAGCACCCCACCATGCTGATCCCCTGTGGCTTCTTGGGGGTCCATCAGCGAGTTCAGGGGGGTGACTTTTGCAGTGCCACGGAAAACTGGAAGCAGGCACGGGGGATCAGCACGGTGGGGTGCTGTGAAAGGCTAATCCTTCCTGGTTGCTGTTGCGTGATTCCCCCCCTCTTTTTTTACTTGCTGCAATTTTCTCTGGACACCATGCTTCATCTTCCACGGCGCTGCAAAAGGTACCCCCCTGAACTCACTGAGGGACCCCCAAGCAGCCATGCGGGATCAGCACAGTGGGGTGCTGTGAAAGGCTAATCCTTCCTCGTTGCTGTTGCGTGATTGTTTCCCCCCCTTTCTTTTACTTGCTGCAATTTTTCTAAGACAGCATGCTGCGTCTTCCGCAGCGCTGCAAAAGCCCCCCCAAACTCACTGAGGAACCCCCAAGCAGACATGGGGGATCAGCATGGTGGGGTGCTGTGAAAGGCTAATCCTTCAAGGAATGCTTGTGTGTGTGTGTGGGGGGGGAATAATGGCCATGATCGCTGGAAACAGTTTGCACTGAACAAGAGAATAGTTGCTGGACATTAACTGGAGATGTGTTAGCCTGACAGGGAAAACCTTACACGGGATTGCAAACAGCAAGGAAAAAGGTTGCCCCCTGGTGCTCTGTGCTGGAATATATTGTGGGGGAAGCGGGAGAAAGGGAGGCAAGAGTGACTGGAAGTTTCTTCGTCAGCGGCAGGAAACAAAATGACGGCCATAGACAGTGCAAGGGGCAGAGTAAGGGAGGATCTAAAAAAAACAGCGAAGAAAAACGATTACACGCTAAATTGGCACTGAAGCAGGTGCGGTTTTTTAAGGCAAATTCGGATTTTTATTGCATCGATTAAATCCAGAATTAAAGGCAAAAGCAGGAGAATGCACGCGCGTTGGCAAAAACGTCAAGTAAACAGTCCAAATTAAAAAGATCTGCAAAAAGCACCAGATGCAGATTTTTCCGGCATGTAAACAGGCCCATGTGTATAACAGAACCATTTCTCAGTTGCATGCATGGGTGCCTAAGAAGATGGTTTTTATACCATATGCTATGCCAGAATTGGGAACAACCTAAGGAAAATGTATTGTAAGAACGGATAATGTTTTTATGAGTGTGGTTGATTTCCACACCAGTTCACTTAACCTGAAACAGGCAAATACTCTTCAAGAGGGGCCATGTTTCCTCGTCTTACATCTTTCATCAGTATTGCATGAAGCACCATTGACTTTATCTGACATGACATAGCCTGTCCTGCTTTGATGCTTAACAAACCAGTGCTATGTGAAAATCAGGGACAGGTTAGTTCTTTCACCTAAAAGATGTATAGCCAGAAATCAGCTAGCAAGAGTGGTGCACAAGGATTCCTGTAGAAGACTAGCATCCCTGAATGGGGCATTGGAAAAAGCTCACTTCTGCTTTAACATTTTAGTGAGCCAGGCCATTTCCTCAGTGCCTTCTACAGCTCCACCCAAGCTGATAGTATTACAACAGACCAGGCAGATTCCCTCCAAATCATATCTGAAAACTGGAGATACAGATAATAGTTGTCTGGATTAATGCTCACAAGTGCTCTGATTTTTCAGGACAGGGATGCTCAATTTCTGCATCTTGCCTTGGAGTATCATTGAACCTGCACTTCTAATATCCTGTTCACATCTCATAGACTCAAGCTGAATATTGTAAAGCAAAATTTATGTATTATATATTAAGTAAGGGAGTGGGACTGTACAAATGCCCTTGATGGTTTAGAAAATATTTCTGTATTGTGTTTAGTGGGAATATAATGATAAGCAGATTTTTAAATTAAAAAAAATAAGGTTAGCCTAGTTGTCAAACAAGATCAAAGTGTCTTTACTAACTTACTAAGTGTTGAAGCAATGACTGTGAATCCACTCCCTTGAGAGTCTGAGGTGCTGACACTGTGGCCCTAATAATAGTTCCCCATTTGTCCATTAAACTATTGTTACCAGCTCTGGCACAAGCCAGGATCTAAAACCAACTTCAAAATGTGGTTTAAGATCCTCATTTGTTCCAAAGAGGGTTATCATGGTTTCCCTGTTAGTACAAAATATGATTCATCAGAGATTTCCTTGTTTAATTGCAAGAGGGACTGCAGGTAAGGAAAAAAGGCTTGCCTTAATAAACCAAGATATGATAATCCAAACACAGTGTGTTGGTGAGATATATATCCACACATACATCACTTTTCATGAGATGACTTTAAGCTTGAATCACATGCTCAGTGTAGCAACCTTCCTGGAATATGGAGAAAGAAGTGTTTTTATTCTCTTGGACCACAAAGCCAAGGGAAGTCAAAATGCTCCAGTATCAACTTGATATGTGACTCTTCAAACCCGTATTTCAGTTGTGTACAATAACTTAATAGACATGACTAGATTCCACGTGTGTTATGTAGTCCATGTGTGGACTAGTTGTCAGTCCATTGTTTCCAATCTTGGACAGAGACTGGTCTCAATTTAGCTAGTCACTCATTTTCACTTGCTCTTCTTTCCTTGTCATAACAAGGAGTGCAATGTGTTGAGAGTAGAGATTCTCCCACTGGAGGAGCAGAAGAAATGCCCTGCTATTTGAACAAATTTTGAGGAAAAGGTGAACTCAGGAAAGTAAGGCAATTACTGCTCACAATTTTACTACCAATTTAATGACAAATCCTACCCCAAAGTATATCAACAGGGCAAATTTGACACAAAACCCACAAACATTTGTCACAGCCTTCCTACATACGTATATATTGCACCAGGATGTCATGGACCATATTTCCCAACCAACAGTGTGCATAAGATGGTGCCTGGCTGGGAGATGAGGCCATTTGTTTTTTCTTGGTAGATATTTACAGGTGTTCTGTTCTCTGCCTTTTCTGTAATTAGCACCCCTGTACATAGATGTCTGTGCTGAGAGGCTCTGTTCACTTACATCCTTGGTTAGAATTACATGTTCTTCTCAGCACCTTTGACATACATACTTTGATCCTATTTCCTGTTTGCAAGCACAGCCTTTGTTCCATCATGGACCGTTTACTTCTTGCATTTGTATGATGTCTTCATAGCCATGGGGAGCAGCATTTTTTCTTTGGGAGGCAGCTGCAAGAGGAGTATAGTATGGGAGCTTCTTTGCAACATTCTTAAGAATGATTCCTTTCTGTTTGGAGCCAGCAAATTAACCAAAAGTGTCCTCTTAAGGTTACCAGTTGACTATCAGATCAGGACATCTAGAATAAAGATCAGTGCTTGGTAAGGTAATCAACCTCTAAGTATGAACACACAGCTCCTAAAGACCCACCAAAGCTCAACACTGAATGCGTTTTAGAAGCACGTTGGTCAGGTGGCTGGAATAATTGGGAAGAATGTTGAGGAGAGAAGTTATCTCTTTTCTGCTCTTTTGAAAAAATTTGAAATGGACAGCCTTCAAGTCAGTCATGACTCTGTGAATAGGGTTTTCATGGTAAGCAGTATTCAGAGGGGGTTTACCATTGCCTTCCTCTGAGGCTGAGGGGCAGTGAATGGCCCAAGGTCACCCAGTGAGCTTCATGGCTGTGTGGGGATTCGAACCCTGGTCTCCCAGGTCATAGTCCAACATTCTAACCACTATGCCTCACTGGGTCTTTTAATTTAATATTAATATGATATTTTATATTTATGCATCCCAGGAGATAGAGATGGGCTCATGCTAGCAATACCATCAAATAAATAGATTGCATGCTCAAGAAACGTTTAACTGTTTTTATTGATAATTTTAATGCATTTTGTAAACAGCTTAAAGGTTTTTCACAATCAAGCGGTATATAAATGTTGTTTAATAAAAATAAAAAGGAGATAAATATTATTTTGGAATAACACTTGAAACTATCATTTCATTGAAAATTGCTAGCAGGATCGGGGCAGTAATTATCTCCCTAAACCCTGTTAATAGCTCTGAGTTCATTAGTCTTGTAGTTCATTATTTTATTCAAACCCCATACTTAAATTACACTGTTGTAATCTATCGCTGCCAATCCATTATATCCATATATAATGTATGGAGGCTGATCTGATGAGAGAAGTTATTCATGTAAGGGCCATGCCCACATGACATGGGCATTCCATGGTCAGATCTCACATCTTTCTTTTTTATTTTAAAGCCACCATGGGGGCTACAATTTGATCTGAGCAAAGGCACTCACAAAAGAGTGGTTAGCCCTTTGTCTCCTTATTGTTTTTCCTGAAATAACTACTCTGAACCTGCTGTTAGCTCTGCAGCATTAAAAAAAAAGCAGACATGATATATTTCCTCCCCTCCCCATACACTGCACAGTTAATAGCAGCTTCAGGGTGCATGGGGGCAACTTAGATCTGGAAAATGGCATATGGCAAAGGAAAATCAAATACCCCCTCCCCAGTGCTTCTGCTATGATCAACATTAGAGCGCTCTGTGGTGTTTCTTTTTGTTTAAGCCATCACATGCGATAGATCTCAACTCATTGCAGATGAATCTGGGAGAATTCAGCAACCCACTTTACTCAGAATGCCTAGGGAAATTGGAACAACTCAGGCAGCCTCAGGGTCTCAGTATTTTCTATGTCCTCTTTCTGGACAAAACTCATACATTTTCAAAAATGAATGGAAAAGGAAGAAAGCCACAGGCAGTTTAGGGAACCAAGGCACTCAGCCATGTCTCCTTGTTACAGCTAAAGGTTCTAGACCCCCTGTGCTGTCTTGCCACCTGATGCCCAGCCTTCAAATATTAATGCAATGCTAATTGTGACTCCCTGACCTCCACCCTTTCTCCTGCTGGCATTTACCACACAATACAGTCTCTGGCTGCCTCTAGACCAAGTGAGTTCTCCAGTTTCTCCTCCTCTTGAAAGTAGTTAATAATATTCACTGGCTTATTATGAAATTCTGATCTCCCCAAGGACTGGATCTAATCTGAGCAGTATTTGTTCATCTTCTCTCTTCTGTTCCAAATGGACCCCACATGGGACAGAAGGTGAATGACTGGTATGTATCTCTTTGAACAGTTCCATAATTTGTGCTATCATTTCTGCCCAGTAGAGTATATGCGAGCCCCTAGTGGTGGTGCTGGAGTTGGGGCCAGCACTTTTTTTTTGGAGTTAACATGTCTGCTAGTGGGTCTAAAATCTAGCCTGATAGTTCAAAAACTACACAACAAACTCAGAATATTTTAATGTTTTGAACTCCAGTTGTGCTGAGATTTTTTTCCCCCCTGAAATGCAGTCTACTGATGGAATCTTCCAGTATCAAAAGATGTGTTTCGGCTTAAGATACTGGATGCTTTAATGGATTCATTGGTGGGGCTTAGAATTAAAGGCATACTTATTTATACTTTGAGGTTAATCATTCTAATGTATTATTGTAGTAAGTGAAAAATAAAATGTTAAAGATAATCTTTTAATAATGAAAGGTGACTTTGGTTTACTAAGTTGCATATTATCTTTCACATCTTTCAATACCTTTGGTATTGGTGGTTCTGGTGATATATTTCAATCCAACTGATCAGTTGATTGTTAACAGGAAGAAAATTGATCAACTACTTTTTTAATTGGTTGATAGCCCTAATGTAACAGTGCATAAGACTAATGTTAATACCAAGATATATAGGGCAAATACCACACCCATTCAATGGACAGAGATACAACACCACCTAGCATATACCTACACAAGTCACCCCCTAACAGCAGCTGTAGACAGATTCCCATAAATATTCTCTCTGCACCTAATCATGGGAACAGATCCTCTACATACCAGAGATTAGACCACAAACATTTAGCAGAAAGTGCATAGGCAAGCAATAAAGCACAAATCCAGTATGTATGTAAAAAGATCATCCAGAGTGAAAGACAGGATAACAAATTGGACAACAGGATGCCGATTAGCTTACAGATGTAAGCAGGAGTGTACCTTAGCACGAGTATAGGATCAGGTTGTAAAACAGCTATATAACTTTCACTAAAATATCATTAACTGTAAGGTTAATTCTGTGTGCTGTTACATCACCCCATGTAATTGAGCTCTTCAGCCCTATGTTTTCCAATTTCTTCCAATGTTTGTTCTCCTTCTTGTGACTCAAGTACTATTGTGCTCTCATTTAAAGCTGCACATTCCATATTCCTCCCTCAGTGTTTTTTCTCATGATAATGCAGATATATACAGGAGTACTGTGTGCTGAATTGCTGAGATATCTTCTCCAGTTCTTGATGCTCTGATTGCCTAGAGAAAATCCCAATACAGTCATGGGAATGTGCAAGAAACATTTGTATTTAGAACATCTAGGATGGTTTCCAAGGGGCTGCTGTACTAATTCCTCTCTTACCATCTATAGTCCACAATGGATAGCCTCACTTCACTGCACAAACATGCACTTAAAAGCAGGGACATGAACTAATGATCTAGACCTAATCTTGAGCCTGCTCAAGAACAGTGTTCAACATCTGAGACCTTGCTCTGTGTTTTGCCATATTTGGAAGGGTGCTTGATGGGGACACAAAAACAGGTTGGTAAAGGCACCCAGACTGTGAAACTCCCTCTCAAAATAGATTTGGTTGCCCCTCTCTCATGAGTCGTAGGAGAGCAGCAAAGACTGTTTTATTCTGACATGCCTTTAAGTTGTTTGAACTTCCTATTGTGGTAAACTGACCCAGCTGTTTTATGCCCCCTTTTTGCTGCTGTTTTAATTAATTGAGCTATGCATTGTGTTCTTCTTCTTTCATTATTTTTATTCTTGTGTTTTTAAGCCACCTTGGGGGCTAAAAGGATAGGACAGACATTTTCTGAAATAACCTCTTCTTTGAGTAACTTACAGAAATATGTGTGCATGGTGATGACAGGGCCATTGCTTTCAAAAGGCAAGTTGAAACAATTGTCTCAGGTGGTGGGCAAAAGGACCAGTGAATTGATACTCTCCCCATCGTGATCCCTGTTTGCTTTCCTCACCAGCCCTGCTGTTGCCACCACACACCTACCTGGCTACGTTCCTGCATGGCTCTCCCTCTCTTCCCCACCTCACCCTCTGAGGAAGGGCCAAAGGGGGTCTAGAAGGAGGCATTCTTGGTGAGGTGTCCAGGAGAATGCCTCTACTGCCACTGCATTACCACAATGGCTAGAAATTCTGTTTGAGCTTATTTTAAAGTTTAATATTTTAGCAGCTGCAGCTAGAGAGCAAAAGAGTAGTGGAAGGGCTTTCCCAGTTATCTTGCCCAGAATCAGTGGTGTAGTGGCAAATTCAGAAGTGCAGGGTCCCTTCATGATAGTGACAGCCAGCCACGCCATGCCCCCTCCCCTCCCCTCCCCCTTGAGAATGAGAGCCTTGTTATTGCCTTCTCCCACCACAACAGATGTTCCTAGGAGCCAATGAGCATGAAAGAGGAGTGTGTTAGCTACCAAGAAGGGCCTTCTCAGTGGCTGACTCATCTCCTTTCCCTCTGATTGGCTCCTATCAGCAGGAAAGGACAGGAAAGGAAGCATGTTAGAAGACTCTTCTTAGTGGCTAACGCTCTCCCCTTTCATGCTGATTGGCTCATAGGACGCAGGAGACATAGATACCTTGTTGGGACCCTGCTCCTAAAAAAGTATGGAGTCTAAGACCCCCTGAGACCCTGGACAACTACACCCCTGCCCAGAACGTCTCACACTGAGGAAGGACCCCTAGAAAAAACTACCGTACACACGCTCTTGGTTTGACCAAGAGTGCAGAACAGCAAAAAGAAAGCTTAAGGCCTCTCTCTCCCTGTCCCTTAAATTTCCGACTCAACAATCTCTCTCTTTCTTTAAATTAAAGAAGGCCTCTTATAGAAGCCTTCTCAGACAAAAAAAAATAGATTTCGCAGAATCCCGCTGGCAGCGATTAATCAACGCTATTTCCAAAAACCAAGAGCGCCAATTTTGGCAATTGGTAAAGGATGGGTCTCATTTTATTACTTCCTCTAAGGTGGAGCACATTCTGTCCTCAACTTGGTATGCCCATTATCTTGGACTTTACTCTCCATCCACGACCCCGCATAACATCCCATTTGATCTGGACATTACGAACACGCCGCCGTGGCCCCCTGTTACAGCTCAAGAAATCAGACTCCTCATTGATTCACTGAAAAATGGAAAATCTCCGGGAGAAGATTTTCTTCCCCCTGAAGTTTTCAAACAATTTCCTGAATGGTGGGCCCCCTTTTTGGCAAGTTTATTCACCAGAATAAACGACTCTGGTATAATACCTGAAGGGTGGAGATGTAATATTATTATCCCTATTTATAAAAAAGGTGATCCCTCCATACCTTCAAATTTTAGTCCGATCAGTTTGTTGAATGTTGCCTCCAAGCTTTACAGTAAATTTCTCCTCAATAAGGTAGTAGACTGGGTGGAATTTCATCAGATTATCCACCCTGAACAAGTTGGCTTTCGAACAGGTTCTTCCCCAATTGACCATTGCCTAACTCTCCATTTCTTGGCAAAACAAAGCATCGCCGGTCCCACAAAACATCTATATGCTGCTTTCGTTGACTTGGCCGCAGCTTTTGACTCGGTAGACAGGAACGCCCTATGGCTTAAATTGTTCAACTTGAATATTGACTCTCGTCTTTTATTCCTCATTAGAGCTTTATATAATAACACCTATGCCTTAGTTAGAACAAACCAATCTGGAGCTCTGTCTGAACCGATAGCGGTAGAGAGGGGTGTTAAGCAAGGTTGTCTTTTAGCTCCTCTGCTTTTCAATCTGTTCTTAAATAACATCATCCCCGCTCTATCTGGCCCTCAATATTTTCCACCTTCCATTGGGCAAAGGAAAGTGTCGGTGTTGTTGTACGCCAACGATATGGTCCTTCTTTCCTTAGTTCCCATTGGACTAAGAAAGCTGCTGAGAAGCCTACAGTCCTTTTGTATTGGGGAAAAGCTGAAAATAAATTACGATAAAACGAAAGTCTTAGTCTTTGGGAAGAGATTCGAAGGCCACCGTTGGCATATGGCAGATCATCAGATAGAGCAGTCTCGAGAGTATAAATATTTGGGAGTATACTTCTCGGATACTCTCTCGTGGAAATGCCATCTCCAATATATTAAATCACTAGCGGCAAAAACAGTGAGTGCTATTCTAAAATTTTATCGGTCTACAGGCGGTAATCAGATCCTCCCAGCCTTAAAAATCTTTAAAGCTAAGGTGGTCCCACAGATAATGTACGGAGTCTCTGTTTGGGGATGGGACAATAGGAATATAACCTTCCTAGAGTCTATCCAAAACAACTTTCTTAGGCGCTTATTGTCCCTTCCTCCGGGTACATCAGCAGCAATGCTACGGGCAGAGACAGGCCTCCCCCCGCTGTGTGCACATTTACATCTTACTCTCATGAAATTCTTGAGATCTACCTATGCACTCCAAGGTAGGGAAATCCTAAAACTCTGTCTCGATCACCCCTTCTCCTTCAATTTATGGGGTTGTAAATTAGATGATCTGATACATAGATATCATTTCTCACCACAGGAATTTACCTCAATTCCAAATAACAATCAGCTCTGTGAGGTTGTCTTTCTCCACTCAATGAATTTAGACAGACTAGCTTTAATCAATTCTAAGGTAGCCCCTTGGTTTTGGAGGCTTAAGTTTGACTACCAATGTTCCTTATACCTTACACATCCCCTCCCTCTCGCACTTAGACAGGCTTTTACAGCTCTATGTTTTTTCTCTCTCCCTAACGACGATAGAGAGGGCCGGATCTCTGGAATCCCTAAGGATCAAAGGTTCTGTATTTGTGGTTCTAATATGGCGGAGGACCTCCCTCACGTAATGCTTTACTGTCCAATCTATAAAAATCCTAGATCTAGATTCCTTTGGAAATGGACAGATACCTACCTGCTTAATTCAGTAGAGGACAAAATAATCTTCCTATTGTCTGACTCCAATTTGGAGGTGACCTACAATGTATCCTTGTTCGCAATTGCTGCGCGAAAACTTCGAGCTAATTATAATACGTTATATGAAGTAGATGGGTTGTATTCCTGTAACAGTTAGGGAAACGTTGTTGTCTGTTTTAACATTTTGTTTTAAATCTAGATAAATTTTATTGTACCTGTTTTATGCACTTGTGTTGGCCAATGGCCCTGCAATTCTTAATAAAGCTAAACATACCAGCAGGAGTTAGACAAGATTGTCTGCAGGTGCTGAATGATGATGATGCCAAAAGTATGCAAAATGGCCAGGTACTGACTATGCTTTAGAAGTTATTTGGGGGGGGGCAGGAATCTCATAACCTTGTTGAGTGAAACTCTCCCACTGTTTAACCTCACTACCATGTTTTGGCTTTTTGGCTTTGATAATAAAATTTGACTTGGGTTTCACTCCATATATGAGGTAAGACAATGTTATAACATTAATTTTAGAGATGGAAAATGCAGGCCACAAAGTGCTGTTGCTATACGGAATGTCCATGGAACAGCTAGAAGTCAAGAATGGCTGTCTTACATTTTAGACCAGCTACTAACTGCTTTAGAGATGCCTGTGTTGCTGTTGATGCATAAGTGCATACCTCTGTTTTTTGGGATTTATGCAAGAAAAAACAGATGTAGAGGCCTCATTTGAACATCACATGAAACCATAGTTAAAAATAAACAACAGTTTAATGTGAACGAGAAGCATGCTGGTGCATACTGCTCAAAAATGTAGCTTCACTCTTCCCCAGCTTCTGCTGTTGCCTTCTGGTGGAGGAAACAAACCAGCTTCATATTATATGTAAGCCAGTGTTCCTGATTGCTCTCTCTCCAAACAAACCACAAGCAGAAACCAAGGTTTATTCTTGATTTACCACTTGGAAATTACTTGGGGAATACAAAACACAAGTGCTGGTTTGCACATAAAGTCCAGCCAGCCCCTGGTTTGTTTCCTCCAGTGGTGCAGCAACAGTGTTGTGAGCCAAGCAGGGAGGTGGCGGAAAGACGAGGGCAAAATACAGGATGAGGACATGGATTGGGAACCTGGAGGGGGGGCAGACAGCGGGATGGACTCTCTGGGTGCCCCAGCCCCCATCTTGGACAGCTCAGCCCCCTCAGCTCCTGACCCCCCTGTGGAAACGCCACTTGGCACATCTGATGCTCTCCAACTGGACACGCTGCCGCCACAATCAGAGAACCAACTTTGCACATCAGACATTTCCCAGCTGAGTGCTCCACAGCTCCCCCACATGAACTGACATCTAGCAGCCCCCCTTTGTCAGAGCTGAGATCAAAACACCTTCACCCCGTCCTCAGAGGCATTTGAGGCAGGAAGTTCAACAGACTGAGCTGAGCAGGAGCTTTCATTTGTGTGCAAGATCCAAGCCTACTTAAGGGGACTGGGTGGGGGGGAGACTCAGTTGCTGAGTCAACGTCTTAGAGTCATGAGGTCATGCTTAGTCAGAGTTAGAGCAGTGCAAAGTTCATAGAAGGAGTAGATGAGGTGAACTGCTTTGGATGTATCTATTACTTTAATAGAAAGATAAAAAGCCGCAGCCAAGTCTGAGCCTGGTTTCCTCGACTTCAGGCAGGATAAACAGAAGGACGGGGGGGAGGGGGGGAAAGGAGGAGTGAAGGAGCACCAGCATGCTGCTCGTTCACATTAAGCCATTGTTTATTTTTAACTATGTTTAATGTGAAGTACTAAGCAGGCCAGAGACAAAAAACTGCTTTTATTTTCCAACAGTTAAACTTCCAAACTTCTGTTGTATATTTTTAGACCCAGCGGCCAATGAGACCTCTTCAATCAAGTATAAGCCACAGATCGAGTATGCAGAAAGAAGACATTAACGGCCATCTTCAGAAAGCACCCAGTGAGTAAGGTCACCCTATTAAATTTCCTGTGCCAGACAAATATAAATGCTAAAGATCGCTGTAAATCAGTGAAATAGACCCTTTCAGATAGGAACATAGGAAAATAGGAAGCTGCCTTCCTATAAAGTCAGTCCATTGGTCCATCTAGCTTCATATTCTGCCCCTCCGGCTTGTCCTGCTGCCCCAACGCCGTTGCTGACACCGCCGACATGGAAGAGCTGGTGGTGGAGGTGTGAGGCTCCAATGGGGCCTTCTACAAGCGGTGTGGACTGTGGCTCCTACTTGCCCATGCACGTGCACCCACACCAGCTCAGCCCCATGGGTCATTCTTCCATGGCAGGTGCGCACTTGCACACCCACCACCCGCTTGGGCAGGGCTCCAGTCACCACCACCATCACCACCACCAGCCGGGCTACGGGAGCACCGGACTGGCCTTCAACTCTTCCAACTGTCTGGACTACAAGGAGCTGACCCCAGCTGCAGCCTCTTCCTGGAAGCTGAACTTCAACTCCCCGGACTGCCTAGACTACAAAGACCAGGCGTCTTGGCGCTTCCAAGTGTGTGAGGAGGCAGGCAGAAAGTAAGGCAAGGGCGGAAGCCAGCTTGGTCGGTCTCCCTCAGCATCCACAGTCCCTCCAGCACCCTTGGGACATTCTTTCTTTACTCAAGCCCAGCACCAACGCGCCCACCCTGTTCAGCTCTCCACCAAGCGCCTCCTCCCCCTACCTCTTAGATCTGTTCTTCTCATTCAGACCAGATCATTATCTTTTTTTATTTATTTAAAGAAAAGGAAAGAAAAATGTAAGCGGCCTGTCCAAATAACAAACCCATTTCCCAGCTCATTCCCATAACCAAATACGTGGCTAAAGGCTGCTGAATCAGGCCTGCTCCTGTTGCTGCTGCTCAACACTCCTCGGACTCTTTCATATCAGCTTGACTCCTGGTGTGTTATTTATTGGCTCTCTGAGATTATGTTCCATGTTGTACTTACTATTTTTACTTATTAAGCAGTCATTTAACTTTTGTAAATTGTATTATTTTATTGATGTATTTTATATTGTATTTTTATATTTGTGTTTTTTGTAAGCCGCCTTCAGGGCCTTTGGCCGGAAGGCAGGGTATGAATGAATGAATGAATGGATGGATGAATGATGATGATGATGATGATAATAATAATATTGTCTACACTGACTGGCAGTGGCTCTCCAGGGTTTCAGGCACAGAGTCTTTCCCAGCCCTACCTGGAGATGCTTGGGATTGAACCTAGGACCTTTTGCATGCAAGGTACATGCTCTAACTACTGAGCTATGGCTCTAGGTTCAGTGACATCTAAGCATTCATCTAACTCTTGAAATGCAGCCTGCATGATAAGGGATCCTGCCATTTTCAAAGTTCTCAATTGGATAGAAAGAGTGTATGTGCATGCAGAGGCCTCATTAGACCTTTGGAAGAAACATGAAGGTTTGGAGTGCAGGCAGAGAGTGAGATCCTGAATCTTTCCCTACCCTTCCCAAGATGCTCACCAAACTCCTGCAAAATGCTCCTGTGGAAGATGTAGTGAGGAGGCTGTTTATGCCAGAAGGCAATCTCTTACTTCTCATGATTCAGGTTAAGAGTGATTGCATATCATGTGGGAGAAAAAAGAAAAAGCAGAAAGGCACATAACAGGAGAAGTAGGGGAGGAACCTTTAGGTCTACATCTGCATACCACTTGGAACAGACTCACTAGAGTAGTGGCATTTATTTCTTACCTTCTGTTCATCATAATGTCCCAGAGTGGGTTACAACAATAGATTATACAATTATAAAAACAAATAAAACCATTACAGTTATAAGACGCATAAAACTGTTCCAAATGAAACAGAACAGTATGCATCCAGCCAAAGAGGTGGGTTCCACAAAACAAAAAATCTTAACTGTCAAAGGCCAGAGAAAAGAGGTGCATCTTCAGCATATGGCAAAGCTGTACAATGAAGTAGCCAAAGTTGTGCCCTCCAGATGTTGCTGGACTACAATTCCAATCATCCCTGACCATGCTCGGTGGGGCTGATGGGAGCTAGAGCCCATCACATCTGGAAGACACCACGGTGGCTACCCCTGTTTGACTAGAGATTAAAGCTGAGATTGGTTGTGCTTAAGGATGCCCTGAGAATGATTGAAACATATTGGATGAGATCTAATAAAAACATATTTCTGTTCACCATGAGATGTCCTCTCCTCCTTTTGTAGACCAGTGCTGATGCAAACACACTTAGTATACCACTATATGCCGTGGTGGAATACTATCAGTTCCAAACTTCTGCATCTCTGGCTTAATCAATCTGCTTGGTGGGTTGTAATTCTTTATTTTGCACTACGAGGCAAAAATCAACTTTCAGTGGGATGCAATTTCAATCATGAAAAGGCATGAAGAAAAATGTCCCCTGCAGTAACTCCTTTGCTCTTTATAAAACAATATGGGATATCATGTTAACGGATCTCCCACATCATGTCTAGTTTGGCCATCATATTAGGTGTAATGTGTGCAATGTTCCTTTGCTGGCATGACAATTTGTGTGGATGTCTAGATTACTTCCTCATCATTTGGGGGAAATTAACCTGTTCTCAACTGTGCAGAACAGAGAAGTTTAGAATTATCAGTGGGCAATTGTATCTTCTAGCTCTCAGTGTGGATTTTGGTACATCACTGTAGGATTCTACTGTGTTTGTCTTTCAGCTTCAAAGACCTTCAGCATGGTGAAACCTACCGAATCAAACAAATCACTGATAAATGAACTGAAGATCAATAAATCTCTGCAGAATGCAAGGATCACCACATTGTTTCCAAACTCTGTATGTTGTATGATGATCTACATTTCTCTCTCTCTCTCATCTCTTTTGTGTTATTTGCCATTCCCATTCTCTGCTGGAATTCTCTTTCACTTATTTCCCTTCTATGTTTTATTTGTCTTACTCTTTTCCTGCTAGGCCTAGCCATTAACCTGACCTGCCTCCAAACAACTCCTGAGGTATCAAGGTAACTAAGCCACAGAAGGAGATATCTCAGCTTTATATTTTGGAGCAGAGATGGGGAACCTGTTGGCCCTCCAGATGCTGCTAGACAAGAACTCCCATCATTCGTGACCATTGGCCAAGCTGATTGGGGCTGATGAGAGTCAGAGTCCATCAACATTTGAGAGCTTACAGGTTCCCCGTCCCTGTTCTAAAAGCACTTCTGATTACTTTGGGTTTCCTTAGAAGGCACGTACCATAATGTTTTGAAGTCAGTTGGGGTATGTTCATGAGCATCTATTCTTTAAAGTGCTGAAAAGTCATTAACAAATACGTATATCCTTTATGCAGGGTGAGAAGAAAGATGCCACAGTACCAGGCAAACTTCTATCGATGCTGGATGAGCTGGGAATATCAGATATTGATGTTCTGGTGCCTACTCATGATGAGCGAGGCTGTTCAATTCCAGAGTGGAAGCGTCAAGTGATGGTGAGGAAATTACAGGCCCAGCTGGCATCTGAAGAGATGGGCAGGAAGGTACTGTATTGAGCCAATTGAAGGAAAGGTGTCACTGTGCTATCTTTCCTAGTTCATACTCTGGCTTCTCATCAATTCATTCTATAACAATTCTAGTCCTTCATTTTGGGCCCTCAAGTGATGGGAATGCCCTTTCTTGATAGATTTTGATACAATGTTATCCCTAATTCAAACCTGGCTATAAGAACAGACTGACAAATCATGTACACTTATGTATGTTTTATAAATGTGCCCTTGCTCAATATCTGTTCTAGGAAATGTGGGTTCAAAGTAATTCCCAGACCTTCCTTTTATCTGGATATCACTCATTTGAGGCATTTGTCTCTATGTAAATGAATACCACTTGGCAAAACATTAACCCTTCCCTTATCTTAATGGCCTGCTGGTTAGACCTTTTAATCTTATGAATACCCTATTTGAAGACTCCTTCGTACCCACTATTAACATATTGGGAATTCTTACCTTGTAAACCACTTAGAGGTCTTTACATTCAACCAGTATATTTGTTGTTATGTGCCTTCAAGTCGACCACGACTTATGGCAACTCTATGAATCAGCGACTTCCAATAGCATCTGTCATGAACCACCCTGTTCAGACATTGTAAGTTCAGGTCTGTGGCTTCCTTTATGGAATCAATCCATCTCTTGTTTGGCCTTCCTCTTTTTCTACCCCCTTCTGTTTTTCCCAACATTATTGTCTTTTCTAGTGAATCATGTCTTCTCATTATGTGTCCAAAGTATGATAACCTCAGTTTCATCATTCTAGCTTCTAGTGACAGTTCTGGTTTAATTTGTTCTAACACCCAATTATTTGTCTTTTTCGCAGTCCATTGTATGTGCAAAGCTCTCCTCCAACACCACATTCCAAATGAGTTGATTTTTCTCTTATCCACTTTTTTCACTGTCCAACTTTCACATCCATACCTAGAGAACGGGAATACCATGGTCTGAATAATCTTGACTTTAGTATTCAGTGATACATCTTTGCATTTGAGGACCTTTTCTAGTTCTCTCATAGCTGCCCTCCCCAGTCCTAGCCTTCTTCTGATTTCTTGACTATTGTCTCCATTTTGGTTAATGACTGTGCCGAGGTATTGATTATCCTTGACAAGTTCAATGTCCTCATTGTCAAATTTAAAGTTACATAAATCTTCTGTTGTTACTTTAGTCTTTTTGACGTTCAGCTGTAGTCCTGCTTTTGTGCTTTCCTTTTTAATTTTCATCAGCATTCGTTTCAAAACGTTACTGGTTTCTGCTAGTAGTATGGTATCGTCAGCATATCTTAAATTATTGATATTTCTCCCGCCAATTTTCACACCATCTTGGTCCAGTCCTGCTTTCTGTATGATATGTTCTGCGTACAGATTGAATAAATAGGGTGATAAAATACACCCCTGTCTCACACCCTTTCCAATTGGGAACCAATTGGTTTCGCCATATTCCCTCCTTACAGTAGCTTCCTGTCCAGAGTATAGGTTGCGCATCAGGGCAATCAGATGCTGTGGTACCCACATTCCTTTTAAAGCATTCCATAGTTTTTCATGATCTACACAGTCAAAAGCTTTCCTGTAATCTATAAAGCACAGAGTGATTTTCTTCTGAAATTCCTTGGTTCTTTCCATTATCCAACTTACGTTTGCGATATGATCTCTGGTGCCTCTTCCCTTTCTAAATCCAGCTTGGACATCTGGCATTTCTTGCTCCATATATGGTAAGAGCCTTTGTTGTAGAATCTTGAGCATGACTTTACTTGCATGGGATATTAAGGCAATAGTTCGATAATTACTGCATTCCCTGGGATCCCCTTTCTTTGGAATTGGGATGTATATTGAACGCTTCCAGTCTGTGGGCCATTGTTTAGTTTTCCATATTTCTTGACAAATTTTTGTCAAAATTTGGACAGATTCAGTCTCAGTAGCTTGTAGCATCTCTATTGGTATGCCATCTGTTATTATTATTATTATAATAAATTTATTTATACCCCGCCTTTCGGCCAAAGGCCCTCAAGGCAGCTTACAAAGAAAAAGAAAAACACATCAATGAAAGCAATACAATTTACAAAAATTAAACTAAATAACAAATAACATTATTAAGAAAAAAAAATGTCCAGGAAAGAAACTCAGAATAAATTACATTATCTGTTGCTGATGATTTGTTTCTTCCAAGTATTTTAAGAGCAGCTTTTAACTCACATTCTAAAATTTCTGGTTCCTCCATGAATGAATCTGTCATCCTGGCATCTCTTTTATAGTGTTCTTCAGTGTATTGCTTCCATCTTCCTTTTATTTCATCTGAGGGAGACAGTAGGTTCCCCTGTTGATTATTCAACATCCCTACTCGTGGTTTAAATTTCCCTTTCATTTGTCTAATCTTTTGGAATAGGGCTCTTTGTTCTTCCCTTTTTGTTGTCCTCTTCTATTTCTCTACAATAACTCTTGTAATAGTTCTCTTTGTCCCTACGTACTAGTCGCTGTATTGTTGCATTTAGGGTTCTGACCGTGTTTCCGTCTCCTTTTGCTTTTGTCTTCCTTCTTTCTTTAACCATTGTCGGAAGGCAGAGCTGGGGTCCCAATCCCGGGGAGCTGGATCCCGGAGAGCTGGATCCCGGAGAGTTGGGAGAAGAGTATTCGGATGGATGGCAGAGGGAAGGGGGAGGAACTTCCCCCCTTTGGAGCGAAGACGAAACAGAGGAACTGCCAGTGATAAGGTCGCTTAGCAACGGGGAGCCTGAGCCCTCCCTGGACATTCTCACGCCTCCCCCTCTTTCAGGCTCAGAGCAAGAGGGGAAAGAGGGAGGGCTGCTCACAGCCAAAAAGCGGGGAGGCAGTTTACCATCAGCTCCTCCCCTATCCCCCATCCTGGAATCGGAAACTTCAGAAGAGGAGGGGGTGATGCTTCCCCCCTCACCGCGCACACGCAGGCAGCTGAAAAGACAGGAGAGAAGGGGGGGAAGGTGGGCAGTACCTGAGGGGCAGTTAAGGAGGAGCGAAAGATTGCGCGCCCGTTTGGCCCCTTCTTAAAGAACAGGCGGGAAGAAGTCCCTTGCTCTGTCAACTTTCTCCCAATGCCGCAGGACCTGTATCCCTCTATTGCTTCATGAGAAAACGCAGTCTTTGTTTCGACATTACCCTAATAAAACACGAATTAACTACAGCCGTTGGTCTGGTTCCTGAGTCACATCCTGGGCCTGACAGCTTGACAGAGCCACCTAAATCACCCTCAACGCTCTCTTCACTTGACTGGGACAAGATGTCAAAGGGAGCAGCGGGGGGGACGAACCCCACTTCTGAGACGGAAGAAGTGGAACTCTTGAGGACTAAGGTAGCTGATTTGCAGACGGATGTTCAAGCCCTGCTAGCAGCAGTCAAGGCGCTGAAGACGGATAATCAAACCTTGAAGGCCACGATAGACCAGATGCGAACAGCCCCTCCAGCTGCCATAGTAAAGGTTCCCATTGGATTGCCCCCAAAATACGCAGGACAAAGTGATCAGTTGGCAACCTTCGTGGCTCAGTGTGAGTTATATCTGGATGTCAGGCACACGGAATTTCCAGACGATGGGGCTAAAGTAGCTTTCGTGATTAGCCTCCTGGAGGGAGAAGCTGCAAAATGGGTGACTCCGTATCTCGTGAGAAAGGATACTGTCTTAGGAAGGTACAGAGGATTTATACAGGAGATGACCGAGATGTTTCAAGACCCGCAAAGGGCTGAAACAGTAGCGCGGCAACTAGGCGCACTGAAGCAAGCTAAAGGGACTGTTTCCGAGTACACTAACGCTTTTAAAATTCTGTCCCAGGAAACTGGTTACAATGACGCCGCCCTGATGTTTATGTACCGGAGTGGATTAAATGCTGAAATCCTGGATGAGTTGGCCAGGACCTCCCCCCCCCCCCCGCTGACCTACCAGGGCTCATCCGGCTATGCCTACAGATAGATCACCGGATGGAAGGAAGGCGCCTGGAAAGGAAGCAGGAGGTCCCGAGATACTCAGCCTCGGCATCCCGCAACAAGACCCTTCCCACTGCAGGGATGGCAGGTAATGCAACTGAGGGACAGGGAGGGGCTAGGCCAAGACTGTCGGAAGAATAAAAGGAAAGACGACGCCGGGAATGTTTATGCTTTTATTGTTCAAAGCCGGGCCATGTGGCCAGAGACTGTGGACTGAAAGGGGGGAAAGCCGAGCCGTCGGGAAACTAGAACACCCAGTCCACGTGCAGGCCGGTGGACTGGGGGCAGCGTTGTATAAAGGCCCCCCAACGATCCAACCTCCCTCAAAGGGGGTGTTGGTCTTGCCTATTCGGATTACAACTTCCAGAGGAGTGGTGTTTAATTCCACTGCCTTAATTGACAGTGGAGCCTCCACAAATTTTATTGATGCAAAGTTAGTCAAGCGTCATGGAATTTCCCGGTGGAAACTGGACGCTCCCCTAGCTGTGGAGACTATCGATGGGAGACCCCTGAAGTCAGGAGGGGTGACACAAGCCACGGAGGAAGTGAAACTTCAAATCCCTGGGCACGAAGAGTTCATTTCGCTATACGTGTCAGATCTCTCGAACTTTGAGGTGATTCTGGGAATGCCCTGGCTAGCAAAGCATGAACCCAAATTAAGTTGGAAGGAGGCGGTGGTGTGGTTCACCTCACAGTATTGCCAGGAGAACTGTCAACCTGAAGGAATCAAGAACACCTTAGTGGGGGCAGTGCAAGAGATCGAGCAAGTGACCCTGCTGCCAAAGTATGAAGAATTCAAAGATGTGTTTGATGAAAAAGAGGCAGAGACTTTACCCCCCCCACCGCCCTTACGACTGTGCGATTGACCTAGTGCCAGGAGCCAGCATCCCATCAGGGAGAATCTACTCTCTCACAGAGAATGAGAGGGAGGCCCTGAAGGAATTCCTGGATAAAAACTTGAGGCGAGGATTCATACGCCCCTCACAATCCCCTGCTGGAGCGCCACTATTGTTTGTGAAAAAGAAGGGGGGGGGAACTCAGACCCTGTAACGACTATCACGCATTGAACCAGATCACCATCCCCAACAGCTACCCGCTGCCCCTGATCTCAGAGTTGCTGGACCGACTGCGCTCTGCAAAAATCTTCATGAAGTTGGATTTGAGAGGAGCATACAATCTGATCAGAATGAAGGAGGGAGATGAATGGAAAACAGGATTCTTGACCGCTTACGGACAGTATGAATACCTGGTCATGCCGTTCGGGCTTTGTGGAAGTCCAGGAATTTTTCAAAAATTCATGAACGACGTGTTTAGAGACTTGTTGGACACATATGTAATCTGTTACTTAGATGATATCCTGGTGTTCTCAAAGAACCAGGAAGACCACGACCAGCATGTGAAGACGGTGTTGAAGAGACTGAGAGAAAATCACCTGTATGCTAAATTAGAGAAATGTGGATTTGACCTCAAGTCTCTAGACTTCCTTGGATATCGAATCTCAGCGGAAGGCGTGGAGATGGACCCAGGGAAAGTAAGCTGCATATTGGACTGGGGCCAACCTGTCACCAAAAAGGATGTACAATGGTTTTGGGGGTTTGCCAATTATTACAGAAAGTTCATTCCAGGGTTTTCCAAATTAACAGCTCCTCTGACTGACAGTTTAAGGGGGAAGAAGAAGTTTCAATGGACAGAGAACGCCACCGAGGCCTTTGAGGAGCTGAAGAGAAGGTTTGCTACTGAGCCCATTCTGCGCTTTGCTGATCCGAACCGCCCTTTCGTACTGGAAGCGGATGCTTCAGATTTTGCCATCGGGGGGGTCCTGCTACAATTAGACCAAGAAGGGAAGGAGCTGCACCCCTGTGCGTACTTCTCTCGGAAGTTAAAGCCTGCAGAGAAGAACTACACAGTTTGGGAGAAGGAGCTGCTGGCCATCAAGGACTCTTTTGAAAACTGGAGACAATACCTAGAGGGGACCTCTCATCGAATTGAAGTGCGCTCCGACCACAAGAATCTTGAAAGCCTCTAAACAGCCAGAAAGCTGAACCAGAGACAGATAAGATGGTCCCAGTTCTTCACTAGGTTTAACTTCCAGATTACTTACCATGCCCAAGCCAAAAACCAGAGAGCGGATGCCTTATCCAGACAGCCACAATACAAAGAAAGTGAATCCGAGGACCAGCCTCAGTACGTAATCCCGCCAGAGAAATTAACGTTGGGAGTATGCCAGCCTTCATGGGAAGAGGAACTCAAAAAGGCACAACAAGAAGATGCAGACATGCTAAAATATCAGCAGGAGACGGGACAAGGTCAAGACTCAGAAGTAACCTTTCACTGGAGAAATGGACTGTTATGGTTCAAAACCGCCAGATATGTGCCAGAAGGGGAATTAAGGCTCAGAATCCTACGCCAGTGTCATGATTCCATCACAGCGGGACACTTTGGGATTTACAAGACCATTCAGAACGTGGCCAAGGACTTCTGGTGGCCTAAAATGCGTGGGGATATTGAGAGTTATGTAAAGTCCTGCTCTGTCTGTCTGCGGACAAAAACACAAACAGGGACACCAGCAGGACTGTTACAACCGTTGCCTGTCCCACACGAACCCTGGAAGGACCTCTCCATGGATTTTATAACTGATCTACCCAAGTCCCAAGGAATGACAGCCATCTTAGTAGTGGTGGATCTACTTACCAAAATGGCACACTTTCTTCCTTGTGCAGGGGCCTTAGAGGCTAAAGAAACGGCCAAGTTATTCATAAAAGAAGTCTACCGGCTGCATGGATTGCCAAACAGCGTAGTCTCAGACCGAGGAACTCAGTTCACAGCCAAATTTTGGAGAGCAATGTGGAAACAGTTGCAGACGGAATTAAAACTCTCCTCCGCCCATCACCCCCAGACAGATGGGCAGACGGAACGCTTGAATGCCGTTTTGGAAAGATATTTACGAAGTTATGTGTCCTATCAACAGACTGACTGGGTATCATATTTGCATTTTGCAGAGTTCGCCTACAACAATTCTCTGCACTCCAGCACTCAACAAACCCCGTTCTTCGCTAATTATGGATTCCATCCTAAAGTCTTTCCAAGCAGCTCAGAAGGAATGCTGGTACCGGCAGCTGAGAACTTCCTTAAGGAATTGCAAGCGGCGCAACAGACACTGAAACAGCAGTTAAACGAAGCCAAAACGGAGTACAAGCGAGTTGCTGACCTGCACAGGAAGGAGGGCCCCCCCCTTCAACCGGGAGACCAGGTATGGCTGTCCACCCGCTTCCTCCAGATGCCGGGCAAATGTAGAAAATTACAAGACAAGAGGGTGGGTCCTTTCGAAATAGAAACTCAAATCAATCCCGTGGCGTACCGACTGAAGCTGCCTGACACGTTTAAATTACATCCTGTGTTCCATCGATCCCTCTTAACGAAAGCCGCCCCTCCCAGTGAGTTACGGCCGGAGGAACCTCCCGGAGCTCCACTCCTGGTAAATGAGCAGCTTGAGTTTGAAGTTGAGGAGATCTTAGATTCCAGGATCAGACGCCACAAGCTGCAGTACTTGATTCACTGGAAAGGCTATGGGGTGGCTGACAGATCATGGGAAGATGCAGCTGATGTGCATGCTCCAGAATTGGTAAAACTTTTCCATCAATGTTTTCCCCACCGTCCCAAGCCAGACAAGGGGAGGGGGGCACAGCCTGGGAGGGGGGATGGTGTCGGAAGGCAGAGCTGGGGTCCCAATCCCGGGGAGCTGTATCCCGGAGGGTTGGGAGAAGAGTATTCGGATGGATGGCAGAGGGAAGGGGGAGGAACTTCCCCCCTTTGGAGTGAAGATGAAACAGAGGAACTGCCAGTGATAAGGTCGCTTAGCAACGGGGAGCCTGAGCCCTCCCTGGACATTCTCACGCCTCCCCCTCTTTCAGGCTCAGAGCAAGAGGGGAAAGAGGGAGGGCTGCTCACAGCCGAAAAGCGGGGAGGCAGTTTACCATCAGCCCCTCCCCTATCCCCCATCCTGGAATCGGAAACTTCAGAAGAGGAGGGGGTGATGCTTCCCCCCTCACCGCGCACACGCAGACAGCTGAAAAGACAGGAGAGAAGGGGGGGAAGGTGGGCAGTACCTGAGGGGCAGTTAAGGAGGAGCGAAAGATTGCGCGCCCGTTTGGCCCCTTCTTAAAGAACAGGCGGGAAGAAGTCCCTTGCTCTGTCAACTTTCTCCCAATGCCGCAGGACCTGTATCCCTGTATTGCTTCATGAGAAAACGCAGTCTTTGTTTGGACATTACCCTAATAAAACACGAATTACTACAGCCGTTGGTCTGGTTCCTGAGTCACATCCTGGGCCTGACAACCATTTTAAGAGTTTCTTCAGTCATCCATTGAGGTTTTTCTTTCTTTTTAATGAGAGGTACTGTCTTTTTGCATCCTTCCCTGATAATGTCTCTGACTTCACTCCATAGTTCTTCTGGTTCTCTGTCAACTAAGTTTAAAGCCTCAAACCTGTTCCTTATTTGATCTTTATATGCTACTGGGATGCTATTTAAATTGTATTTTGGCGTTATGATTGCTTTGTTGTTCTTCTTTAGCTTTACTCTGATTTTCAATACAATCAGTTCACGATCTGTACCACAGTCTGCTCCCGGTTTTGTTTTTGCAGAAAGTATGGAACTTCTCCATCTTCTGCTACCAATTATATAATCAATTTGATTCCTATATTGACCATTTGATGATGTCCACGTGTACAATCGTCTTTTTGGTTGTTCAAAAAATGTGTTCGCAAGACACAAATTATTGGCTTCACAGAATTCAATAAGTCTTTCTCCTGCTTCATTTCTGTCTCCTAAGCCCAATTTCCCCACAATTCCTAGTTCTTCTGTGTTCCCTATTTTTGCATGCCAGTCCCCCATGATTATCAGAACATCTTGCTTTGGTGTGTGATCAATTTCTTCTTGTACTTCTGCGGAAAATCTCTCCAATTCCTCTTCTTCTGCGTTTACCATTGGAGCATAGACTTGGATGATGGTTACGTTCATAGGTTTCCCGTTTAATCTCATTGATATCACTCACTCAGACCTTGCGTTGTAGCTCCTAATTGCTTTTGCTACATCACTTCTCACTATTAAAGCAACCCATTTCTTCTTAATTTCTCATTTCCTGCATAAAATATTTTGTAGTTGCCTGATTGAAAATGTCCCATTCCCATCCATTTTCATTCATTCATGCCAAGTATTGTAATGTTGATACGTTCCATTTCTTGCTTGACAATTTCTAGCTTTCCTTGGTTCATGCTTCTCACATTCCATGTTCCTATTGTGTGCTTTGTACAACTCCGGACTCTCCTTTCGCATCTGTGCGCATCAGCCTCTGGGCTTCCTTTCGGCTTTGACCCAGCTGCGTCATTAGTCACAGCGCTACTCGTACTTGTCCTTTGTTCTTCCCCAGTTGCTCAGTGAGTGCCTTCTGACCTGGGGGGTCTCATTTTCCAGCACTATCTCGTGTTGCTTTTTGGATACTCTGTTCATAGGGTTTTCGTGGTAAGAGATATTCAGAGGTGGTTTACCATTGCCTTCCTTTAAGTTTGGATGCATCTTAGTCTGGTGTCTCAGCTTTGACCATTCCGCCTTGGGTGCTCCTGCTAGGAGTTAAGCCTCTTGGTCTAGACTCCTGACGGCATTACTCTCAGCTTCTTCAACACTCTCAAACCCCCTCACCACATTAAGGTGTGCATCCTAGAGGGGGAACTGGTATAGTTTTTGTTAAATAAAATAAAACAAGTTCCCACCAGGCCACAGAAGCCTGGAAGTATTGTGAGGATTGGCTGGTCCTGAATTACCTTCTTAAATTGCCTTGGCCCTCTTGAAAGCTGATTACACCACCACTCCAAAAGCTAAATTTAATTTATTTGTTTATTTATTTGTTAAAATATTTTAAAACCAACCTTTATCAATTAGCTATTAGAGCGTTGTATAAAATACGATTTAAAATACTTATACTCTGGCTTTTTACCAATGGGCTCTATGGAGGTTTACATACAAAATTAAATAATAAAATATTAATAAAACAGACTAATATAATAAGTAACAGGTAAATCCCATAAATAGTTTCATAGTTATATCCCACCAGAAGTTGGTGAAGGTCTTTCAATATCAGGAAATAAGATGCCAATTTATGCTTGCAATCAGTGATATGGTTGTCACTAGAAACAGCCATTTCTGCACAATTTTATATTGGGCACAGCTTCTCATTGGATGTAGTACCTTCAACCATGCCTGTTGCAACCCCTCAAAAAGACTAGTTAATTACCTTGGTACAGCTGGAATTGCTGCAAGTGTGTCAGGAATCACTTGACATAACACCCTGCCACATGAAGTTTTTATCAATGTGGATGTGTTTCAGATCATGTACTGACATCATATATGATCTGGTTTTAAGAACAAATTAGGCAAAAATTTGGTTGGGCTAGGATGGACCAAACCTAGTCCTGGTCTGAAGACACATGAGTTCACCACTATGCTGAAGCTAAGCAGGTTTGGGGCTGGTCAGTTCCTGGACGGGTGATTGTCTAAGAACCACATGGTCACCTTCTTGGATTCCATGATAGATGAAAGCTAGGATACAAATGTAAGAAATTATTATTATTATTTTATTCATTTATATCCCGTCTTTTCCCCAGAAATAGGACTCAAGGTGGCTTACAAAAACTAAAACAAATACAGTTAAAAACATATAAATAAACCATACAGAAGTTATAATTAAAATGTAATTAAACTAACTATAAAATCAAAAGCATTTAAAACATAGTGATTAAAAAAACAAAATGCAAATCAGTAAAAACAGCACTCTATTTGCAGTCAGTTCCTTTTTTTTTTTTTTTACAATAATTTTTATTCAAATTTTCATAAAACATAGAAAACAAAATCATAAAACATTCAAAGACAAAAAACAAAACAAAACAAAAATGATTAAACAAAAAAAAATAAATAAAATAAAATGTTGACTTCCCATTTGTCACATATCAAATCAGTTATAGGTCTACAATATATAACAATCCTGTCTCTTAAATCATATTATAAAATCACTTTCCTCCAGTAGTTATCTTAATTAATCATCAAATCTCATAAACATTACTTTATTCTTTCCACAAAAAGTCAAAGAGAGGTTTCAATTCTTTAAGAAATATATCTATCAATTTTTCTCCAAATAAACATGTCAATTAATCCATCTCGTTAATAATTATAATAATCTTATTGTCATAACCATAGTCCAAATAAACATTTCGATTAATCCATCTCATCAGAATCTGTTAGGTCCAATAATTTCAATAGCCATTATTCCATTATCCCTATTAGTTCCATCTTCCATCTTCAATAGTCCTGTTAAGTCCAGTAATTTCAGTGTCCAATCTTCCATTATCAGTATTCCATAATAATCTTGCTGTTGCAGCCATAGTCATATAATAAGAGTCTGATGGGAATTTCCTCTATCCCAAATATTTTCTTGCCATCCATTCTGAATAAGTTGCTGAAATACTGTTGTAAAGTCATATCTGTGTTCTTCTTTTTTACAAAATGCACTGGCTCATCTCTTAAGAGTTTTTCCATTGTCACATGGCTGCAGTTAATTCCATAGATTTTCTCTATATCAAGCTCCATCACATCATTCCAGTCCAGAAGATTATCCAAGCCATTGATAACTTTATCTCTAATATCTTCATTAATTTCTTCAGAGATAACGTTAAATTCCAAACAGTAGATTTTATTTCTAAAATCCATAAACTCCAGATCTTTTTCCAATTCCACATTTGTTCCAATCTCCAGGGCTTGTATCTTCCCTTTATTTTTTCTTTTCTCATCTCTGATCTCATTCTCCTCTCTCACAGGGTCCCCTATTTCTTTAAGCTCCTGCGTCATTTTGCTCAGTTCAATTTTCAGCTCCTTACTACCCTGTCGCAGGGTTTGTTTCGTTATCTCAATCTCATCCATTATTTTCTGAAACATAATTACTTCCAGATTCTCAGCCACTTTCTTGATTGCCATTTTTAAAACCACGAAAACAAAGCAAAACAAAAATAAAGAAGAACCACTTCTTATTTCAGCAACAATTGGGTTAATATTCCAGGCTTGATGACATCACAGTATAAACAGAGCAACCTGCCTTATCTCTCTTGTGCAAGAATGCAAAACAAATTTAGTTCCCAGCATCAAAACAGTTAGTGGCGTCGTGAAGAAGCAGATTCGTCAAAATAAAATAGACCAAAAAGAGAATAGTCCCAGACAATATAATATTCCTCGGAATAGAAATCAGGAATAGAAATCCCTCTTCTGTTTATTATCTTTAGAATGCACTTCCAGGACAGCTTTTTGCGACAGAAACAGAGATAAGCTGTTAATTTCGTGAATAACAGAGAAGAGCTATATCTCACCCAGAAGTTGTCCAAAGCCGATCAATCTGACAAATCTCCTTTTGCTGCAACAATTTAAACCAAGTAAAAAAAATAATAGAAAGAAGGGTGCTTGCCTGTTAGTCCGTTCTCTCTTTGAAGAAAAGATAAAAGTATCGCTTAAGCAGATAGAGCTTGTTAGAAAGTCCGTCCGGCATTGTTGGCTGGACCTTATCTCATAAATTAATGAAATCCAGTCCTCCCAACAAAAACAGGCTTTGAGGTTGATCTCTACGTTTCTCCCTGCCCGGGAGAAATTTCATCAGTCAAAAAAAAAAATGTTCTGACTGATTTATATCTGAATAAGCTTCTTTTGAGGCGGGAGCCCGTCCCAAAAGCAGGCACAAGCGAAGTCACCCTTCCCGGAAGTCTATTTGCAGTCAGTTCCGAGAAGACTGTCAGAACAGAAAAGTCTTCACCTGTCGAAGGAAGGCCAGCAGAGAGGGAGCTTGTCTGGCCTTCATAGGAAGGGAGTTATAGAGCTTGAGGGCAGCCACTGAGAAGTCATTGAGAAGGCTCTTTCCTGTATTCTCACCACACATTTCTGTGAGGGATGTGGGACTGAAAGAAAGGCCTCTTCTGATGATCTCAGGGCTTGGACAGGCTCATATGGGAAGATATAGTCCTTCAAATAGCCTGGACCTGAGCCATACAGGGATTTCAAGGTCATAACCAGCACTTTAGATGGATAGATTTAATCCCAAAAGCAGGAGGATAATTTTACAGTTGTATATCCAAAGTGTTCATAAGTGTAGTTGAGGATACATAGCCCTATGACAAGGATAATTTTATATTGGATTCTTGCCTCTATCAGAACTGGACTTGATAATCCATGAGATCTGTTCCAGCTCTATATTTCTGTGAATATGTGACTCTTTACTATAAAATTTTGGCAGGCTAGGGAAAGGGCACTGAAGTGATGTCTTTGAATGTAACAGATGGCATTCTTTCTTTTCCCCCACCCCCCTCATCTAGAACAAGGGAAGTTGCATACTGGAGATGGATGACTGGCAGTACTCTCAGCCTTACAATGCCATTCTGGGCCCTTATGGGGAATTACTCACTGAGGATGACCTGCTGTACTTAGAGAAGCAGATTGAGAAACTGCAGATGAAGAAGAAATGCCAGGAATATGAGAGTGAGCTAGAACGCCTGACAGAGGAGTTACAGACAATTCTCCCTGCTCCTATTGTCAGTGTCACAGTCAACCATCAGTTTCTGCAACAGGGCTCTGAGGATGACAACCAAGAGCTCCCTGCCTGGTGCAGTCATGTGTCTGGACTGGTAAAAAGCATGTCTCTGCTGCTCACCAACATCAGTGGCATGAAAAAAGGGGAGGATAATGAGAAACCAACTCCAAAGGCTTCTCCTAAGTCAAGCAAGACCAGACGTTTTCCAGGAGGCAATGTCAAGAGGGAGATCCTGGAGTGTGGTGTCTCTGTCAGGAATCTGAGAGGCAATTTTGAAAAACAGGATCCTTTGGGACCATACAAACCTTTTGAGCACCAAGGATTGAAGAACATGCCCTGGGAACATGGGGCAGCCAAGGAGTCATCCCCTCAAGCGTTATCAGATATCTGTAAGAACAAGAGGAAATTGGACTGTGAGGAACATGAGTCTGGAGATGTGGAGAATGCCAGTGATTCTGGCATCAGCTGTGAGGGAGCCTCCTCTGATGTGAGTGGCTCTTGTGTCTCAATAGGTGAGTCTAGCACCCTCCAAAAAGAGCGTATTGTGCTGCTTTTTCTCAGTCACTGGAAGAAATCTGCCTGCACTCCTTCCTTGAAACTTATGGCCAGGAAGACTCTTGACACCCAGCTGCCTGAAAAAGTGGGCCTGGGAGAGGTGGTCAAGAAGAAGCAGGCTCCAATACAGAAGCCCTTGATGGAAATGAGTAGGCTTGGCCATTTAGTTCAGCAGAGATACACTATCAAGAATCTGATCAGTCACTGGAAAAACATCATCTCTCTTGCACCATCTCAGCAGATCAGGTACCTCAATCACCAGCATACAATCTATTCTCCGGAACAATTTCTGCCATATGTCAATGGTGAGCCTGCTGACTACAGTTGCTTAACTCTTGACCTGTTTATGCTTGGCTATTTCCACATCCTGGAGCTGGACCTCTCTCCAGAAGAACGTAAGGCAAGGCATCTCCTTTGTTTCGAAGTTTTTGACCACTTGGGTAGGCATCGGTGGGAAACAGTGCGTGCCTTCCACAAAACAGTGATTGACGAGATTGCTGCAGGCAAAAGAAGCTGGAAAGACAGTTTTGAGGATATTAAGATACATTTTTTTGGTAATAATAAGGACTCAGATATGAACATGGAACTCAAAAGATCATCAGTGGAAACAAATCTGAAACCAATATCCAAATCAAGGGTCCCAAATATGTCTCTTGAGCAGGGAGACTCTTCGTCTGGAAAATGCTTTGAATTAGGCAGCTTTAGCAATGAAGACATCTACAGGTATATTAACAGGAGTTTTGCTTTCTGGAAAGAAAAGGAAGCAGAGATCTTTAGATTTGAGGTGTGAGGACTTTTTGCATTAATAGTCTTTATAGGAGTCTGTAAGGGTAGAAACGCACTCACTGTTCTGCTGGTTCTAGTGCACCTCCACCTCTCTCTTCTGAAAACGGGGGCACACGATGCTAGTCAAACCCTGCCCCTTTTTCAGTAAAACCTGATGGGAGCAGCTTGAGTGCATTGTTTTTTAAAATTCAACTTCATATAGATTTTGCAAGTAATCAGCAGTTCAACCCATTCCCCCTCCAGGTGTGCTAATGGAAACATTTTGTTCTGGTGACTAGTGTGTTTACAGCCTAGGATTCAGAGTGCACAGAGCAGCCTGTCAGCACTCTAACCTATTATTTCAAAGACACTGCATGAAATAACAGACTCAGGGCTTGTCCACATTGAGCATTATTTAGATATTAATCTACTTTTCCCCCATTTGAATTAGACTGGAGTAGTCCACATTTGAATTTGTATATGAGGAGCAACTTCAGTCATTCTGGGAGGAGTAGCATAAAGTGACAACGGATCCACCTACCCCAAAATACCAAAACAAATAGTTTGCAACCCTGAGTGGAGCAGTTTGGAGCCTGATTCTCCCCAATTTATCAGATTATCCCTGTATTGGGTAAACCCACATTTACAGAGGGAAAGCACTGAGATTGGTGTCTGAGGTTAGCATCATGTGGTGTACACAAATTAAATAGGGCTGCAAACAGTAAACTCCAGTGTGAATTAGTCCATAAACTGTTTATTTTGCAAATGCTAGAAATGCCTGCAAGGTTAATAAGCAAGGGAGCCAACTGCAGGTGATACAAAGTCCCAGTTGGCTACCTTTCTGCGGCAAAGCATCCTCAGCAGAAGGGGCAGGAGGAAGGGAATGCTTAACCTCTCCTCTTCCAGTTCCTCTCCCCACTCCAAAAACCCTTTCCCTCCATCTAGCTACTTTTACTTCCACTAGGGTTCTAGACCTGCATTAACCTTGTTGAGGAACCACACTGAGGAGGTAGCAGGGGGGAAATGGGCACGCTGCTGCTTCTCCACTTAGAAAAAGGAGAAAGAATAGTCAGGCTTTCATCATATATGCTTCCCTCCAACTTAGTTTTTTTTCTCACACATTGTAAACTACTGTGTTCTGACATGGCCTGAAGAGATGTATCTTTGTAGCTTATGAAATGTCAGATATGTGTCTGTTCATCTCCCCAATAGGCATTTGGAAGATGTTCGGCTAAACATGTGTTGGGAAGTTAAAATGGTTATGGACCTGACAGTTCACAAATTATAAAGGTGCACATTTTCCAGTCACTTCCCCACATGTATCTTAGGGCCAGTTTATATGGGGATTTGTGGTGTAGCCGTCATGGAGAGACTATACCATCTTAATTTCATGCAGAGAAGTCTCTGCTTGAATACAGGAAATCACAGAACTTACAATAAGAACTTAAAAATAAAGTTTCAGTCAATCAATCAATCAATATTTCATTGGGATTTAATTATGTTCAAGCATTATGTCCACTGTGATTTAGGCCACAATTCTAAGCTGGCCAAGACTGACTGAGACTTAGAATACGGTATAAGTACTGCCCTGTGAGTGGACAGATCATTGCCAGGGCAGCACTCATAGCCCATGGAAAGCTCTGCAGGTGTGGATGTACCACTCTTGATGTGTTGCTGGCAGTAAGGCTTGAGGGGGCAAATTGCAGGAGGCCCCAAATCTGCAGGTTGCAAAGCTCCCATTGGCACACACACCCTGAAATTGGCAGAAAACTATGCCCACCCTGATGTCAATAGGAGATTTAAAAAATATATAAAATTAAGAAAACAGGAAAAGAGAGAAAAGCCTCCCTTCCAACTTCTGTCCTGACTAGGAAGTGGTCTTCCTCTACTATGGGATCTCTACCTTCACATTCTTTGGTTTGTATCCAAGATTTCAAAAACAGATAACAAAAAAGTTTTCCATATAATTACAAACAATTCACCAACAAAATGATCTAACCTGAAAATGCCACCAAGCCTCTTTCTTTCACTTTTTCTTTTCTTGTGTCTTCAACGGGCTTAAATAGAGGTCTGCACCAAAGGGACACCAACTTTTGGCATCCTCTTTGAGCATGTTCTGAATCCCTTTAGCATCCACTGCAATGAGTCTAGTAACACTGAACCAGAAATCTTATGTTATGCTACTTACTTAACTAGACTTATGATCTGGACACCTGAATGGATGTCCTAGTATGAATATTTCATTTTGTAATTGTATATGTGTTTTCTATTTTGAATTATTTTCATGTAGACTGCAGGCTTAATAAAAACATTTCTCTCAGTACAAACAAGTATTCCCATAACAGTATTACTAAGAGAAATTACTAGTATTTTTTAATGATCAGACAAAATGTGGGTTTTTGACCTAAGAATCTTTGTCTCCCCTGAGAAGGAAATATAATGGCTTTGTTTGGATTCCTGCAGAATATTTTTCCCCATTCGTGTTACTTTCAGAAGACAATTTTCTGAGAAAATTTCTGATCTTTTTCTTTTATCTGTCTTATTTGCTGAAAAAGAAAGCCACTTTGCAGAATTTTCTCAGATTTTTTTCCTACAGAAAGTGGGGGAAGCAACTAGGGATCAGCTGTCGTCTTGATTCTAAGCAATAGAGACTACTTGGTGGATGAAGTTGCAGTTATGGGAACTCTGGGGGAAAGTGACCATATTATACTTTAAAGGAAGCAAAGCGAGAGTAGCCAACCACGTACCCTGGATGTCAGGAAAGCCGATTTTAATAAACTCAGAACAATGGTAAGTAAGGTTCCATGGGCAAGCAACCCTAATGAGAGAAGGAGTCCAAGATGGGTGGTAGTTTCTAAAAAAGGAAATTCTAAAGGCACAATGACAAACAATTCCATCAAGGAAAAAATGGGGAAGACAGCAGAAGGGAACCTAATGTGGCTTCACAGAAAACGTAGAGGTGACCTAAAAACAAAGAAAGAACACACATAGGAAGTGGAAGAAAGGTTAGGCCACAAATGAAGAGTACAGACAGGTAGCATGGAATTGCAGGGATGGTGTCAGGAAGGCTAAAGCTGAGAATGAGCTGAGGTTAGAGAGAGATGCCAAAAGCAACAAAAAAAACTTTCTTCAGGTACATCTATAGTAACAGGCAGAGAAAAGAAATGGTGACACATCTACTCAATGAAGATGGCAAAATGATAACAGATGACAAAGAAAAGATAGAAGTGCTTAATTCCTACTTTGGCTCAGTCTTCTCTCAAAAGAGGGTCTATGGACCCTCCTAAGAAACGTGAAGTTGAAGGGGCAGGATTGCAGCTTGAAATTGATAGAAAAAAGGCCTAGGAATACATAATTACTTTGAACGAGTTCAAATCTGCAGGGCCCAATGAACTGCATCCTAGAGTATTGAAGGAACTGGCTGAAGAACTCTCAGCACCACTGTCTATTATCTTTGCGAAATCGTGGAGGATGGGTGAAGTGTCGGATGATTGCAGGAGGATTAATGTTGTCCCTATCTTCAAAAAGGGCAAAAGGGAGGAATCTGGGAACTACCGGCCAGTCAGCCTGATATCTATCAGTGGGAAAATTCTGGAGCAGATTATAAAGCGGTCAATCTGTAAGCATCTTGAAAACAATGCAGTGATTGCTAGAACCCAACATGGATTTATGAAGAACAAATCCTGCTAAACTAATCTTATCTCATTTTTTGTTTGGGTAACCTCCCTTGTAGACTGTGGGAATGCTGTGGACATAATATATCTCAATGTCAGCAAAGCTTTTGACAAAGTGACCCATGATATACTAATTAACAAGCTAGCTAAACGGGCTGGATGAAACAACTATCAGGTGGATCCACAGCTGGCTACAGAATCGTACTCAGAGTGCTTATAAAGGATTCCTTCTCAAACTTGGGGGAGGTAACGAGTGGGGTACCACAGGGCTCAGTCCTGGGCCCAGTGCTCTTCAACATTTTATTAATGACTTGGACAAGGAGGTGCAGGGAATCCTTATCAAATTTGCAGATGATACAAAATTGGGAGGGATCGCTAATACCTTGGAAGACAGTAACAAAATTCAAAGGGATCTTGATAGGCTGGAGAACTGGGCTGAAAACAACAGAATGAAATCTAACAGGTTTGTTGTTGTTATGTGCTTCCAAGTCGACTGCGACTTATGGCGACCCTATGAATCAGCGACCTCCAAGAGCATCTGTCACAAACCACCCTGTTCAGATCTTGCGAGTTCAGGTCTGTGGCTTCCTTTATGGAATCAATCCATCTCTTGTCTGGCCTTCCTCTTTTTCTACCCCCTTCTGTTTTTCCCAACATTATTGTCTTTTCTAGTGAATCATGTCTTCTCATTATGTGTCCAAAGTATGATAATCTCAGTTTCTTCATTTTAGCTTCTAGTGACAGTTCTGGTTTAATTTATTCTAACACCCAATTATTTGTCTTTTTTGCAGTCCATGGTATGCGCAAAGGTCTCCTCCAACACCACGTTTCAAATGAGTTGATTTTTCTCTTATCTGCTTTTTTCACTGTCCAACTTTCACATCCATACATAGAGATCGGGAATACCATGGTCTGAATGATCCTGACTTTAGTGTTCAGCAATACATCTTTGCATTTGAGGACCTTTTCTAGTTCTCTCACAGCTGCCCTTCCCAGTCCTAGCCTTCTTTTGATTTCTTGACTATTGTCTCCATTTTGGTTAATGACTGTGTCGAGGTATTGATAATCCTTGACAAGTTCAATGTCCTCATTGTCAACTGTAAAGTTACATAAATCTTCTGTTGTCATTACTTTAGTCTTTTTAACGTTCAGCTGTAGTCCTGCTTTTGTGCTTTCCTCTTTAACTTTCATCAGCATTTGTTTCAAATAATTACTGGTTTCTGCTAGTAGTATGGTATCGTCAGCATATCTTAAATGATTGATATTTCTCCCTCCAGTTTCCACACCTCCTTCATCTTGGTCCAATCCCGCTTTCCGTATGATATGTTCTGTGTATAGATTAAATAAATAGGGTGATAAAATACACCCCTGTCTCACACCCTTTCCAATGGGGAACCATTCAGTTTCTCCATATTCCGTCCTTACAGTAGCCTCTTGTGCATAGTATAGGTTGAGCATCAGGACAATCAGATGCTGTGGCACCCCCATTTCTTTTAAAGCATTCCATAGTTTTTCATGATCTACACAGTCAAAGGCTTTGTTGTAATCTACAAAGCACAGGGTGAATTTCTTCTGAAATTCCTTGGTCCTTTTCATTATCCAACATATGTTTGAGATATGATCTCTGGTGCCTCTTCCCTTTCTAAATCCAGCTTGGACATCTGGCATTTCTTGCTCCATATATGGTAAGAGCCTTTGTTATAGAATCTTGAGCATGACTTTACTTGCATGGGATATTAAGGCAATAGTTCGATAATTACTGCATTCCCTGGGATCCCCTTTCTTTGGAATTGGGATGTATATTGAACGCTTCCAGTCTGTGGGCCATTGTTTAGATTTCCATATTTCTTGACAAATTTTTGTCAAATTTTGGACAGATTCAGTCTCAGTACCTTGTAGCAACTCTATTGGTATGCCATCTATTCCTGATGATTTGTTTCTTCCAAGTATTTTAAGAGCAGCTTTCAGCTCGCATTCTAAAATTTCTGGTTCTTCATACGGTTCCTCCATGAATGAATCTGTCATCCAGGCATCTCTTTTGTAGAGTTCTTCAGTGTATTGCTTCCATCTTCCTTTTATTTCATCTCGGTCAGTCAGTGTGTACCTCTGTTGATTATTCAACATCCCTACTCATGGTTTCAATTTCCCTTTCATTTCTCTAATCTTTTCGAACAGGGGTCTTGTTCTACCCTTATTGTTGTCCTCTTCTATTTCTATACAGTAACTATTGTAAAAGTTCTCTTTGTCCCTGCGTACTAGTCGCTGTATTGTTGCATTTAGGGTTCTGACCGTGTTCCTATCTCCTTTTGCTTTCCTTCTCTCTTTAACCATTTTAAGAGTTTCTTCAGTCATCCATTGAGGTCTTTTTCTCTTTTTAATGAGAGGTACTGTCTTTTTGCATCCTTCCCTAATAATGTCTCTGACTTCACTCCATAGTTCTTCTGGTTCTCTGTCAACTAAGTTTAAAGCCTCAAACCTGTTCCTTATTTGAACTTTATATGCTACTGGGATGTTATTTAAATTGTATTTTGGCATTATGATAGCTTTGTTGTTCTCTTTAGCTGTACTCTGATTTTCGATACGACCAGTTCATGATCTGTACCACAGTCTGCTCCTGGTCTTGTTCCTCAGAAAGTATGGAAATTCTCCATCTTCTGCTACCAATGATATAATCAATTTGATTCCTATATTGACCATTTGGTGATGTCCACGTGTACAGTTGTCTTTTTGGTTGCTCAAAAAATGTGTTTGCAATAAACAAATTATTGTCTTCACAGAATTCAATAAGTCTTTCTCCTGCTTCGTTTCTGTCTCCTAGGCCCCATTTCCCCACAATTCCTAGTTCTTCTGTGTTCCCTATTTTTGCATGCCAGTCCCCCATGATTATCAGCACATCTTGCTTTGGTGTGTGATCAATTTCTTCTTGTACTTCTATGTAAAATCTCTCCAATTCCTCTTCTTCTGTGTTTTCCATTGGAGCATAGACTTGGATGATGGTTATGTTGATAGGTTTCCCATATAATCTCATTGATATCACTGGCTCAGACCTTGCATTGTAGCTCCTAACTGCTTTTGCTACATCACTTCTCACTATTAAAGCAATCCCATTTCTTTGTAATTTCTCATTTCCTGCATAAAATATTTTGTAGTTGCCTGATTGAAAATGTCCCATTCCCGTCCATTTGAGTTCGCTCACACCAAGTATTGTAATGTTGATGCGTTCCATTTCTTGCTTGACAATTTCTAACTTTCCCTGGTTCATGCTTCTCACATTCCATGTTCCTATTGCATGCTTTGTACAACTCTCCTTTCGCATCTGTGCGCATCAGCCTCTGGGCTTCCTTTCGGCTTTGACCCAGCTGCGTCAGTCACAGCACTACTCATACTTGTCCTTTGTTCTTCCCAGTAGCTCGGTGAGTGCCTTCTGACCTGCGGGTCTCATCTTCCAGCACTATCTCATGTTGCATTTTGGATACTCTGTTCATAGGCTTTTCGTGGTAAGAGATATTCAGAGGTGGTTTACCATTGCCTTCCTCTGAGTTAGTCTGGTGTTTCAGCTTTGATCATTCCACCTTGGGTGCCCCTGCTAGGAGTCTAGCCTCTTTGTCTAAACTCCTGACGGCATTGCTCTTAGCTTCTGCAACACTCTCAAACCCCCTCACCACGTTAAGGTGTGCATCCTAGAGGGGGAACAGGTATAAGGGAAAGTTCTATAACTAGGAAAAAGAAATCAAATGCACAGTTGTAAGATAGGGGATACTTGACTCAGCAATACTACATGCAAGAAGGATCTTGGGATTGTTGTTGATCACAAGCTGAATATGAGTCAACAGTGCCAAGTGGCTGCAAAAAAGGCAAATGCTATTTTAGGCTGCATTAACAGAAATATAGTTTCCAAAGTACGTGAAGTACTAGTTCCCCTCTATTCGGCACTGGCAAGGCCTCATCTTGAGTACCATGTCCAGTTCTGGACACCGCACTTTAAGAAGGATACAGACAAACTGGAACAGGTTCAGAGGAGGGCAACAAGGATGATCAGGGGACTGGAAACAAAGCCCTATGAGGAGAGACTGAAAGAACTGGGCATGTTTAGCTTTGAGAAGAGAAGACTGAGGGGTGATATGATAGCATTCCAAGTACTTGAAAGAGGGCCAGAATCTCTTCTCAATCGTCCCAGTGTGCAGGACACAGAATAATGGGCTAAACTTACAGGAAGCTAGATTTTGAATGAACATCAGGAAAAACTTCCTAAGTGGTACAACAATGGGACCAATTACATAGGGAGGTGATGGGTTCTTCAACATTGGAGGCATTCAAGAAGCAGCTGGACAGCCACCAGTCTGGTATGCTTTAATTTGGATTCCTGAATTGATCCTATGACTCTGTGATTCTCTGAGCATCCACTGTTTTTTGAGAAAATGACACTAGATCCATAGCATTATGGAGGATACCAGATGGTACCCAGCTGCCAATACAGTTGACGCCAGTGCAACCTTAGGAAGTAAATAAAGAACCTTGCTACTGCCACTGCTAATAGTGAGCAGGGCTGGTGCTATCATTAGGCCAGCTAGGCAGCCGCCTAGGGCGCAGACCACAGAGGGGCGCAGTACTGACCTTTGAGGGGCACAGTTTTATACAGATTAGTTTTTTTTAACCCTTGGAAAAAATGCAACTGAAATAAATTTAGCAGTTTCAAGTTTTGTGTTTTTCATTTTTTCTACAAGACATCTGTTTTTGAAAATTGAATTTAGCAAATTTTTTTGGGGGGTGCAAGTAGTTAGCCTTGCCTAGGGCACAAAATAGCCTGGCACCGGCACTGATAGTGAGTCCCATCTCCTAAGAAACTGTTGAAGAATTCCTCCTCCTTCTGAAGAAATTCAGTTTCTCTGCCCCAAAATATTTATTTATTTATTTATTTATTTATTTATTTATTAAACTTGTATACCGCCCCATAGCCGAAGCTCTCTGGGCGGTTTACAATAACTAAAAACAAATACAATTTAAAATACATCTTTTAAAAAACAATTTAAAACACAATTTAAAAATTTAAAACAATATAGAACACATGCTAAAATGCCTGGGAGAAGAGGAAAGTCTTGACCTGGCGCCGAAAAAATAACAGTGTTGGCGCCAGGCGCACCTCGTCAAAAACATCATTCCATAATTTGGGGGCCACCACTGAGAAGGCCCTCTCCCTTGTTGCCATTCTCCGAGCTTCCCTCGGAGTAGGCACCCGGAGGAGGGCCTTTGATCTTGAACGTAGCGTACGGGTGGGTTCGTATCGGGAGAGGCGTTCCATCAAGAATTCCAAGAGGCGATTTGCACATAGTCCTTTCAACAGCACAAAGAGGACTCAAACTGTAACTTCAATACTACTACTACTAGCCCACACTATATGGCTTCTCTAGCCCAGTTTTAATTGCCAGATGAGCTTAGGCAGTGGGCTTTCAAGGGAAGGAGAGGAAAAGCAAGCAAACAGAAGACAGCTTTGTTTTCTCATGGCAACTTCTGCTAAACCCATCACTGACATTGTGGATTTCTAAGTGTTACTGTAAACTAGATTGAGCATTTTACTTTTTTCATTAAAGTATAAATGCTTTAAATAAATATTTTTTCTTAATTCATTCACAATCACCTGCAAAGACACAGAACTCACAAACCTTGACACAAAAAAATGTGGGGAAATCTCCCAAAGACACTTGTTTGGGCCAGAGAGCCGCCTACATCCAAATATGATGTTTTGCATATATGAGTGTCTGTATGCAACCAGTCATGGCATTCATTTTATGAAACATAAGGAACAACATTTCTGTACTTGTCATCACTGGAGTAACTGTTTTGCTGCTAAGATATACAAGGAAGAGACTGATCCAGTGTGCTGGGAATGGGGAAACCGAACAGAGGTCAAGCGCATGAGGCATCAGTCAGGCTGACTCACCATGGAACCTCCATATTTTGCCTGCCTGGTGCCACATTCAGACCCTTTATTTATGACATGATGTGGGACAGTAACAGCAGCGTACTCTTTGCTGCAGATGGAAATGCTATCCTCTCAACCTCTCTGTGGCTGTTGCCCTGATTTATTTGTGGACATTGTTGGGAAAGGAGTGAGGCACTACATAGGGAACCCAGTGCAAGCTCTACTATAAGTAGCTCATTGGTCTATATTTAGCAATCATCAGTGAGAACTGCAGAAAGTTTTACAGTAAAAAAGGTGAGTGAATGGTTCAATCATCACCTGAATAAATCAAGGGATGAGGTAGCTTTCCTTGCATTGTTATCCTTTTGTACCATTCCTAAATAAAGGATTTAAGATCCTGTCTTGAAATAATTTTTGGCAGTCCATGGCTCATAAGCCACTCCTCTTTTTCCCCTGAATTTCTCTCTTTAGATTATTAATTCATTGTGCAAAAAGAAATAAAATCTAGAGTGCATTTGTTCAACACCATCCATACATCCTCATATGCCTTCCTCCCCATGTAAATTACACACAGCCTGAAAAAAAGCTCTGTGTGTATGACTAGCACCACTCTTTGAGGCCCCTAGCCATAATAACAATTAAAAAATTACAGCACATGAAAAAATAAGGCATGAAAAACAGAATGAATGGTTTGTTTAAATAATGAGCTGATGAGAGCGGGCACATTCATCACCTTTTAATCTTGTGCCACCAAATCCAATTTATTTTATTAGTATTTATGAACATTTAAACACTTTAATATGATAAAATTTATATCAGTTGTTAAAAGAAGTATTACCAAATCACTTCTCTTATTTACTTAAATTTGTAGCTCTAAGTGAAATTGTGTGGACAGTTTGGTCCAATGCACATAAATACAAGTTGTGAAACTTTTCAAATGCCAGAACATTAATAAGTGTCTGAATCTGAGTTCTCTTTTGAGCTTGAGGCCCAGGCCTAATGGGCCTCCTGCCCTCCCCCCTCTGATTAGCCCTGTTGGCATGCAGCCTCCCACCACCCTCCTACTGCTGCATGTGGACCTCAGGGACAAAAAGACTGCCCGCTCCACCCTTGAACTAAACCCTGATCTATTTAGGCTTAACTCTTGTTTCTCTGTCTGAACCTGCCCCAGATAATTAGGTATGGTTTGTTTGGGGCCAACAAACCATCATCTGAGACCATGGTTTGAAGTTGGCTTAGTTTGTGTTGCTACACCTAAACTCAGCGTCCTCAATCCTAGTTTGAAGTATCAGTCTGCCCCTGCTGTCCACCTGGCTATTTAGACACAAGTAATGGAGCTGCTCATGCTAGTGTTATTGAAACTTTTTGTAGACTTCTCTGGTCCTTCCACAAAAAGTTGCCTAGCAGTATTTCCCCATCTACTTCCTCACTGATAAGCTTTCCTTCTCCAGCGTGGTGGCCACCTAGCTCTGCAGCAGTCTTGTAAAGGGAAAAAAATTAAAATAAAGGAACCATAAATGCTTTTACTCATATCTAAGAAGGACTCTATGTTAAAAGTGCATGTACACCCTTGCTCTTAGCAACTCAACCAGCACAACTGCACTTTTATCTAAAAGCTTCCCCAACTACCACCAGTCATCCATTCTCTTCCTACTAAATTTGTTTTCTGCAACAATCCACGCACACCCACCCTTTTTAATTCTAAGGACTCAAGTTATTGCTAACACTTCTTCTTCTTACTAGTACAGTTTTAGTACTGAAAAAATGGGTATTTTTTGAAAGAGTGGTCATAGCAGGAAAGTATTTTGTTTGGGGGGAGGAAAGGGTTAACCAAGGGAAGTTTGTCATTATGTTGCTTAGGAGCTTGCCAAGAGTTCTTTTTTTCTTTTTTGCTCCATTTTGGCTGCTAGTTAGTAGCAAGAGAACTGGTGACAGGGTGATGCTAGTACCTCAGCTGTTGCAAAGCAATTCAGTATATCAGCAGGGCATTCACCGATAAGGGGACAACAAACCAGTGTAGGCAAAACAAACTGTGGTTTGTGTTATCTCCATGCAGGATCTGGCTTTTTCTTGGCTAAAGAAAAGCATAGTATGTGTGTGTGTACACACACACACACTCACTTTCTCACTCACTCACTCACTCTCATACTCACCAGCTTTTGATTTGGATATTGAATAGATATAAAAGATGGGATACCTGATCTTAAACTAACCTCTATAGAAACTTTTTTGAAGTTCTACTGACATGTTTCCTTTCTGGTTTTGTGACAGGAAATAGTTCCTTGAAATTTTCAGAAAAGCTCACCAATTTCTAACTTGGCCTCTTTGCTTTATTTCACTATGGAGCATTAACTTTGTGACTCATCATTTTGGAACCAGTCAGTAGTTTCGAAAGACCATTTGCATCTAGGTATGTCTTCTGGTAATGCTTAGAAACAACAGGTTCATTTATTTCCTTGCACTCTGTATGGGTCAGCCTGATATAAAATAAGACTTGGGGTTAGTTTTGACTACATGCAGCCTTCAATAAGCCTTGATTCCGTGCATCTCACATTGCGGCTATGGTTAAACAAAGAGCATTAGTTTGTACACAGATTGGGGACTGTAAAGCTGGAGCACATTTTTATGTGCAAATCAAGGAAGGAGAGCAGAGCAGGGGACTCTTCCCATTTTGCATGTCCACATGCACACTCTCCCTCAGGTTCAGGATCAGCCTCTTGGACATTGCATTGCCACCTGGATTACTGGAGTGGGTTATATGTGAGACTGCCTTGGAAAAGGGCCTGGAAATTTCAGTTGGTCTAAAATAAGGCAGCAAGACTACTAAATGGAACTATTACGCCACTACCTTTCTGTCTGTATCGGCTGCCAGTCCATTTCAGGGCCTAATTTAAAGTGCTGGCTTAGGGATGGGTGAGAAATTTGATTCAGTTCTCATTTCAAGACGAATCTATCAAATTTGCCCTTTCCGAAACAATATGAGAACTGAAACACAGCCATCCTTCTACATTTGCACTTATTCTTATTTTGCAATGCAGTTCTCTAACCAACAATGTTTACAAAAATGCATATGTTAGGGCAAAGTGTGCATAAAAATGAATATATGAGTGAAAATAACATACAAAAATGCATTAAGAGAAATTGCTTGCAAAAATGTGTATATCAGTCAAAACTGCCTATAAATGTGTTTATTAGGAGAAATCCACACTAAAATCTGAAGAATTTTCATGAGGATTTTTTTAAATTACAAATTCCTCAGAAATGTGGAGAACTGAATTTAAGATTGGAAAAATGAGAAACTGAAAGAACCGAAATTGACAGATCTTTCCATCTCTAGTGCTGATATTTACATTTAATGCCCTAAATTTAAATGGCTTGGGGCCAGGATACCCATATTCATCTATCTGAACCCTACGATCATGTCTTGAGGCCCTTCTCTGTTGGTTGGTGGGTGGCTGCTGAAGACAGACTTTCAGTAGTGGCACCCCATCATGGAATGCCCTCCCTTGAGAGGCTTGCCTCATACCCATATTGAGGCCTTTTCAGGGTTAGGTGACCCTCCCAAGCATTTTAGAAAAGTGTTTTAGTGCTTTTTAGAACTTTTTGCTTAGCTATTTCTTCTGTCAGAGGTTTTTATTCTTTTTTTTACCATGTTACGCTTAGATGTAATAATTAGATTTCATATGTATTATTTTATATTTTTGTTTTTCATTTTTTAAAAAATTGTAAATGGCCCAGATAATTTCTGTTATTGGGTCTTATATATAACTGTAGTAAATAAAAATGAATGAATGAATAACCTTCCAGGGCCTTCTGCTAATGTCTGCTTTGAGTTTCCTTAAAATACTTTTTCTGGACTGGTGCTCTGAGTTGCCATTCTGATTTTCCACAATGTCCCCCAAAATTCTACTTCAGGGGCATTGTGGGAGCCAGTGTAGTTAGAGTATTGGACTAGGATCAGGGAGACCCTTGTTCAAATCCCCACTTAGCCACTGAAGCTCTCACTTAGTGAGCTTGGGCTAGTTATGCTCTCTCAGCCTAACCTACCTCACGGGGTTGTTATGTGAGGATAAAATTGAGGTGGATGGGGATGGAACTATGTGTGCTACCTTCAGCTCTTTAGAGAAAAAGTGGGATAAAACATAACAAATACATGAAAAAGGAGGCTAGACTTTGCCTTCTCACTGCTCAGAGAATTATTGTTGCTGCTGCTGCTGCTCACCACCAGAGCCCCAAACCAGAGTAGCCCAGTAGGGGGGCATTTTGCCCAAACCTGGAATCACCCCCACTCTCCCTGTTTGTTGGATGGAGAGCTGATCTTGGTTTCGGTGACTTTGAGCCCCAGCCTCTTGCCTCGCCATCAAAGCCTAGCTTGCTTGCACAGCCTCCTCTCTGTTTCCACTGGGTACATGACATGCCATCTTCCTTCTAGGCCCTCTGCCTATCTCTTCATTGGTGTGTTGCTTTAAGAGCAGGTGGCCTGGAGAGAATAACTGTCAAGGCACTTCACAGACCTCCCCCGCTCTGGCTGTAAGCTGCAGTCTAAATATATATATACACACACACACATTGGTTGCCTCCAGCCTACAACTGCCTAAAAAAAATCCCACTCAGGGTAACTGTCTCCTCCCAGGGTCAAGGCAAGCTGTTCCCTAAGCATTCTTCCAACTCAAACTGGCTAACTGGATGTAAGAGAAGATAACAAGGTAAGAACCAGAGGCCGTCTGGTTGCGATTTCTGGCAGGGCAGAAGGCACAACATGAGTTGAACTGAAACAGCCAAACTGGATTTGGGAAAGGGGCTGGTGGTATGGGACTGTCAAGTCAAGACTAGTATACAGGCCATTGATATGAGGCACAAGGAGGAGTCGTAATTATGAGCTCTTGCCTGCTTGGAAGCTAAACATCCAAGTTCTCTAGAGAATAAATACCAAGAAGGTCTATCAATGCCACACTGGTGAGCAACCTGTTACAGGGGTGAGGGCAGAAGAGAGATTTCCTGGACATCAAGAAGAAAGGGAACTGGTATACCAACTAGTTAAAATGAGAACATAACCACTAACATTGTTATTGGGATTTTAGAAATTATCAGTACTGTTTGACTACTCAACATACCATAGATAGCCATCCTACGATGCCTTTTTAGGTCAGAGCTGAGGACTTGGTAGAGCAGATTGAGAAGGCAGGGATGGGAAGAAACTTACCCTCCCACCACCTAATTTTACCATTTATAAACTACACACTGCCTCCTTAATAAGAAAGGCAACTGAACTAAGGCTGAGAGTGCTTGCAGTACCGTTTTATTCCCAGAGATTTTATATGATTCTGTATTTCATGATTTCTGTGGAAGCTCATAAAACACAGGCTTTGACAACTATGCACACAGGAAGTCTCAGCTTCAATCCCTGGCATCTCCAGGTAGGGCTGGGTAAGACTCCTGTATGAAACCCTGCAGAGCTGAGCTAGATAGACCAATGGTATAAGGTAGTTTCCTAGATACTGAATTCAGAAGCCACCTGAGAATTTCAGTTATCATTCACACACACGGATCAACTACCACCATGAAGATGGGCTTGAAAGTGTGTAGATGAGGCTGATGAAGCCTTGGAAGCCAGAGTGGGCACCTAGAAGCATTTTCAGGGGGGTCACCTCTCTTTATAACTAGAAAAAGCAAGAAAAATTGCTCAAACTAATTTATAGAGAGCAGTGTTGGTCCATAAGAAAAAACTCTAAAATCCACTGTTGGTAATTACCTTTATTAGGACTGACCAAAAAGTCACAAAAATGTGAAAGTTGCCTTCTGAGTTTTGGAGTAGGCCCTGTAAAGAAATGGGGTTTCTAAGCAGAGAGACTGGGTAGGGTCTATAGCTCATTTTTCATTCTATGAAGGGAAAATGTACAGAGGTACATTTGAGATGCTGACAACTTCTTGGGGGCGGGGGGATGGATCATCACAGATTTTGCCTGTGTTATCCCTGCAGGTTCCTTGTAGTTCGTAAGATCAGGACACCGATTATATTCACTTGTTTTTTGGGTAAGGGAATATACACCTAGCATGTTGAAGTTATTTGGACATGTCAGGTTCCAACAGCTTGCACTTCTTTCAAGAAGTACCATTGATCCAGAAATCTGGCTAAGGAAGGATATTTCACTTAAAGTTTTAGTTGAGGGGAAAGATTTCCTATCTGAAGCACAAGCTTTATTCCCTTCTTCATTGCTTTCTTATTAGGACCAGGAAAAGTTTGTTTTCCACTGAAGGCACCTAAGACAATTTCTCACAACAGAAGTAGAACGTTCTACAGAACACCAGTATGGTGAGGAACATTGATGACTTTGAGTTTTGCCTTCCATCTCATCCTCAGTCTATTCTGGAAGGACTTCAGGCCCTTCGCTCCAATCCAAAACTCTCAGATGTCACCTTGATTGTTGGAGGACATGAATTCCACTGCCACCGCAGTATCCTGGCTCTCTGCAGCCACTATTTCAATGCCATGTTCGCTGGTGATTTTGTGGAAAGCTTTTCAGCCCATGTAGAAATCAAAGAGGTGGATCCTGTCATTATGGAGTCCTTGATAAACTTTGCTTACACAGGGAAAGTGACCATCAACCAAGGGAATGTGGAAGCCTTAATTCGAACATCCAACCAACTCCACTTCCCTGTCCTCCGGAAAGTCTGCAGTCGGTACCTCAGGCAGCAGATGGATGCAACCAACTGTCTGGGCATTTGTGAGTTTGGGGAGATGCATGGCTGCCCAGAGGTGTCATCCAAGGCCTGGTCATTTCTGCAGGAGAATTTTGAACTTGTGTCTCAGCAAGAGGAGTTCCTCCAGCTATCCAAAGAGAGGCTGGTTACCTACCTGTCCAACAACTTGCTCCAAATACAAGAAGAACAGAGCCTAGTTGAGGCTGTGCTGAGGTGGGTGAAGTATGAAAAGTCTGCTAGAGCAATGCACCTTCCAGAGCTCCTTGACTTAGTGCATCTGGTCTCATTGCCAGATCAATACCTGCAGAACCTCTTGTCATCAGAACCACTGATCCAGGAATCGGAGGCTTGCAAGACCATCATCACGAGGCATCGTAGCACGGTCAGTTCTTGGAAGCACCTCAGAACCCTGATTCACTTTCAGCCCCAAAGCTAGAAAAAGTATGATGTGATTCAATAGCTATAGGTGTACTTAAATGGAGTTCTTAGATTCTATGTCTTTTCTTCTTGGTATGCCACCTTCTTATTCAAGATAAACTTTATTATTAGTTAGCTATGGACTGTTACCTTTGATGACTGATGGAATAGTTCCTGTCCTTTCCCTGATAGCTCTTCCTCCTCCTCCTCTCCTCACCCTCACAACCATCACTAAGGCCATTGACTGAGGAGGGGCAAGGATTGGGAGGGACAGGATCTGGGTTCCATTTCTCCAAAGTGAATAGCCCTCAGGCTCTGAGGAGCAGATAAAAAATGAGATACTGTATTTATGGTAGAGGTGGGGAAAGTGGCCTCTTTTCCTCCTCTTCCTCTCTTCTCTCTCTCTCTCCCTCTCCCAAACCCAGCTCCTATTGTTGTTTTATTAATTGGGGAACTGTCACAGACATTCTGAACCTCCCACACAACCCTGGAAATGTCTTCAGGAGAGGAAAGGCATTTTTCCTTCCCCCCTCCCGGGTCAGTGAGATATGTAGGTGGCAGATTTTGCCCCACAACAACATCGGACTTATTTCCCCATTGGAGTGATTAACAGTCATGGCATTGTAGAAAAAATGAGTTGGAAGGGACATCAAAGGTCATCTAGCCCAATCCCTTCTGCAGAAAATCTGCTGCTGCAGCATCCCTAATAGGTGGCCATCCAGTCTTTGCTTTAAAATTTCTAAGGAGGATCCATCACCTTCTCACACTGTCTATTCTGTTCTGTTCCACTTTTGAACTGCTTGTACAATGGGCAAATTCTTCCTAATTTTTTAGTCTAGCTCAGGAATGATGGGAACTGTAGGCCAGCAACATCTGGGTACCCAAGGTTGGGAATGGCTGGTCTAGATCATTTTTCTTGTAATTTGAATTTTCTTGTAATTTGAAAGTAATATAATGTATTCAGGGTCAGACTACTAGAAATCATGTGAAAGTCCCCCCTTTTTTCTTTGCCCAAAGCAACTGTGAAAAGCTGCAATCAGAAGCACAAGCAGAAGATCTTCTGTGGAGTGAGGAGGGGCCACTTAAATTAATACTCGCCGTTTTTTCCTATTGTAAACAGCATCTCCCTCACCCCACCCCCCCGAGCCAAAAGGCAGCTTGAGAGGATTTTCATAGGAAGAGTTAATCCACCCACTCCCATATTCTGCTGCAGACTGGAGCTTCCCTATCTGCTTTGGGTAAAATAAATAAACAAATGTTTACATGACTGGCCCTCAGGAGTAGCACTGGGATTAAGACTACATCTGCTCTGTTATGAGCCCAAACACAGGCAGTTACATCAAGTGGGGCACAAGAACCAGTGAAGATTATTATTGCCTAGACAAAATCCCAGTCTCAACAGGAAGCATTTATAGCCAAGCTTTCTCTGGTAAGGAGAGCCAATAACCACCCTAGGTGGGTGGATTCACTCCACTGCCCAGAAAACCTTTGCTGCATAAGGAATTTTTTTGACCTGTAGCCTTGACGGTTCACCACATAGGGCAGCTGTGAGGAGAGGCCCATGCATTTGTTGTAGCCCCACAACTCCTCCTGATACGTCTTGCCACTGGTGAACCCAGGGTCTGGAGCAAGAAGCAGTTTTTGCCCATGCTTAGCTGCATCCAGGGCACCTGGTACCCTTCAGCACCTGGCACCCTTGGACAGCTGCTGGGGTCCCAACTTCTAGTGGCTAGAACAATACATTTAAAATGCTTTTACCTGGTACTGCGGTCACTTTGAATTAGGGCTTTGGGTCACATATCCCTCCATTAATTCAGACAGGCCCATCTAAGTTAACTATCCTTTGGGGAATCTAGCCATTATATTTTAAGAAAAATGCCTTGATCTGGCATTTGTAGTGATGCATCCCAGAGGAATATTTGGGAATTTTGCTGTACTGAATTCTGTCATACAAGGTCATTTGGAGAGAGGGGCAAAGGTGGAGGGCTTTCAGTGTCGCAACAAATCAGAGGCTCTCAGTTTCATGACATTGTTCTTTTTTCTTGTTTAAGGTGGAGAACAGGCCATTTGTCCAGCAGAGATTGAAGGCCCTACCACAAAAGCTTGAGGAGGTGCTGGTGGTGGTGGGAGGCAGGGCTCTGGAAGAGAATGAAGAAGATGGACAGCAACCACCACCAATTGCCAGGAATTTTGCCTTTTATAACACTAAGACTAGTAAGTTCCTGGCCCCCAAATGATCCCTCCAGCTCAGAACATCTTTAAGTTAAGAAGCAACCAGGGTTGTCATGCTAGGCACTGCAATGTGTACTGGTGTAGCATTTAGAGATAGGGGAAATAAAATCTTCACCTTGATACTTGTTGGCATCATCTTTATAAGTTGCCCTTTACAGGCTGATACTTTTCTCACTGATGGAGCCACTCTGCAATGTATTGGAAAAATAAATGTTTCCAGACTTTGTTGTGATTCAAGAAAAAGATGATATCCGAATCCCTTGGAAACAAGGCAGAAAACTAAAAGAACCAGATTTTTTAAATCACTTTTTAATTGAGTTTTCCAGCATTTTTGTTACAAAGTGCATAGCTGCAGATACAGCTGCAAGGCTCTATATGGAACTACAATAAAATAATAATAAAAAAACCAACCACCTTATTGTGCTGTACATCCAAAGAGAGTTCACCTTGACCCACATTATTTTAAAGTTACTTCTATTGCATTTGATACCATTGGCACTGGCAACTGTGTCTACAGGACAGTCAAGAATGGAGGACAGGCCTACAGCCAGAAATATTGCAGTGACATTGTAAGGGGCAGGGAATCATTGCAGAATAGCCAGATTGTAAGTACAAAGGGCCTAATATGCTTATTAATAGTATTTAATTGTATTTGATATAAATATAAAATATTTTTGTAACATTTAAAGTAAGTGTCTAGCCCAGGAATAGCCAAATTGGTGCCCTACAAGTGTTGTTGGACTTCAGCTCCCATCAGCCCCAGCAAACTCAGCCAATGGTCAGGGATGATGGAAGCTGTAGTCCAATATCATCAGGAAGGCTCCACGTTGGCTACCCCAGTTTACATATAGGAGTTCGCCAGTTATCTCAGTGATTTTGTATACATTAGTCCAGTTGTTTCAGTTCTTGGTGAGCAATTGGGTAGAATATTGCCTGCACCGTTGTCCTTATAACTCCACAAGCAAAACAGACAAGATTTTTAAAAAGATAAAAATTCAGGGCAAGTCCTCCTGGAATCTCTTGAAGCCCCCCTCCATGAGCCCCCCATGGCTCCGCATAGCTCTTCGTTTTCTCTTCCTTTATGGAATTCCACTGGAATCAACAATAAAACTTCTCTCACCCTCTACAGTGTTGGCCCACTGTTATTAACTATTTTATTGTTATAACTGATTATCCACTTATTAGATATGCCCTTATCTTGTGGCTGTTCAGTAAGTGAAAATGAATGAAAAATGTTTACCATTTAGACCTGCCATATCAGAACACCTTATAATATCCAAACCCTCGTCATGTAGCAGAAACACTAGTGTGGGTAGAAGCAACCAGACCTTGGACTTCAATCTAGAATTATTCAGCCGCTGGCAAACAGAGTATTTCAAAATGATGTAATGCTCTGTGTTCCTTTGGCGTTTGTGACTGCTGAGCAGCTGCAATCATTTCAGGCTGATGTTGACATCAGAAACTGTCAGGCTGTCCTGCAAACATGCTGCATTGGGTAGAAAAACTAATTTGGAAAAGAGGACCTTTTTCATCTTTGGCATTATCTGGGCAATGCAATTGGAGTGTATTTTGACAACATTGTGAACATAGAAACAGTTAACGACCATAGATAATTACCTTCAAACAAATGTGGGTTTTAATGGAAGGGTGAATGTTCCAATATGAAAATGCTCCATTTCCTCATTACCCCCACCTCTATGAAAAAGAAGTGCATTTGCTCGCTATCATTATCACTGGTCATGGTCTGGATTGAGGGTAGCACTATGATGTAGTGGACACTACAGGGGGCATCTGTGAGGTCTTCTTCATCTGTGAGTAGAGTAGCTTATGAAGAAGTAATGACATCTGTATTTCTGAGGGTGCATGAGAAGATAGAATGGGTGCCCAGGAATCCTGGGGCCCATCTTTCCAAGGGGCAGGTAAAGGGGAAAAGAAGAGCAGTTCTTACTACCTTACTAATCCACAAACCAGCAAAAAGGTATTGCTGTGGGGTTTTGCTCTTCTCCTTCACAACATACCTGAGAGAAGAAGGAAGGGGCTAGAGCATAGGTGGTCGACCTGCACCAAGGGTCCCACAAGTAGCACAGGCAGCAGGAGATTGCACAGGCCAAGACAGGATCAGGAGGTCAGAACTGGTCCTGTGTGCCTCTCCAGTATTATATTGCTATCTGTGCCATTTGGGGAACTCCTTGGTGCTGGGAACAACTAAGGAGCATGCAGATCAATGTGAGCTGCCGATCCGCTGGGCAGTGGGGATGGAAGGAATGTGTTGGTTTTCCCATTGCCTGTTGTATATTGTAAGCTCCTTGGTGGCAGGGACTTGTCTGTGATTGCCTATGAAACTCTCAAAGGCAGCAGCTGCACTGATGGTGCTTTACAAATAATAAACATCACTCCAAGGCATGGTGTGTGTGTACATGCGCTGCAGTATGTAGTATGCACTAGAATGATACTCTCATACCTTGTAGACTTTTGCTATAGCTCAGAGCAAGAATACAGGATGGATAGATGGTACGTACTAGGCCTTGTTTCTTGACCAGTAATAAAAATGTGCAGGTGCACCATATACAATTGCAGAGTTCCAGCCAAACAGGATATCCACATTCATGGCTGCTTCTATCCCAGGAATAAAAACATCTATACAAAAGACCCCTTATCTAGTTGTACAAGGCAAAGAATTCCAGAAACATTAGTGCATTTACTGATTACTGATTGAGGGCCATTTACCCATTATGTTTTCCTATTTTAGAAAAATGGATTGCTCTACCTGATTTTCCGGACTACAATAAATGGGGCTTTTCTATGATTGCTCTAAATAATGATGTTTACATCACAGGTAAGGATAGTGCTCTTTTGGAACTTACGTTGTTACTAAACATGTGAACCTTTTGTGTGTCTTCCCATACTAAGATACTCTGCTGGGATCTTGTTTTTTATTATTATTTGTTTGAGGTCTTTTCTGACTGCAGAGTCAAATCACATAGTCAGCTAATAAAATGTAAATTTAATCAGATTCATGGGTCATATTTTTGCTCACTAATTCTACAAGATCTTCAGGAAAATCAGATATAGAACACCCAGCAAAATATCATGAGGGTGAATAAGCCTTAATACTGACGTACTTTAAACTGGTACAAAAATGTGTGAGTTATGATGGCTATTTCTGTTTTCAGGTGGCTCCAGAGGATCACAGAATGACACATGGTCCACAACTCAATCCTGGTGCTTCTGTCTCAAAAACAGTTACTGGAAGTCCATTGCTCCAATGCTGAAGCCTCGAACAAACCATGCCAATGCTGTTCTCAATGGAGAGATCTATGCCATTGGTGGTAGGGAATGACATCTGTAATGTGGGGAACTCTCACTCTACAGTCATGGGAGCAACAGAGGGCTATCAGGGGCTATCAGGGGCTATCAGGGGAACTTGACTGAACAGTCACCAGCTGCACTTCTAGGAAGTGATTCTTCCATAAACTGAAAATGCTGGAGAAGCCTGGGAATGTATGGTGTGCCACCAAGGAAAGACAGGGTACCATTCTACTGGATGCATAAACAGGATGGGTTTTGCCCATAAAATGATGGGTAAAGCCCTTTCCACTAAAAAATCTAAATGTACTGCCTTCAAGTCGATTTCGACTTATGGTGACCCTATGAATAGGGTTTTCATGAGGCTGAGAGGCAGTGACTGGCCCAAGGTCACCCAGTGAGCTTCATGGCTATGTGGGGATTCAAACCCTGGTCTCCCAGGTCCTAGTCCAACACCTTAATGACTACACCACACTGGCTCCCTTTCCACTGTATGGTGAAATATACATTATGGAGGCAGCTGAAGGTGCAGTGTACACACAGTGCTGAATTAGACCTTCTTTCCAAGTGGTGGGGATGAGAAAAGAAGAACTTCTGACCATGCTACCCTCAGAGCTGAAGAAGTGACAGTCACAATGGAAGATCCATTGCTCATTCTTTGGGAAGCTTGAAGCAAATTGCTTAGGGCTCCCACACAATCTCCTATGCAGGCATTTATTTGAACAATAAAAGAGCATCATGTGCCCTCAGGCCATTTTAAGACCTCTGTACTACAGCTTCATCAGTAGAGATGGTGAGAATTTTGATTCAGTTTGCATTTCAAGCCAAATCTATCAAATTTGCACTTTCTGAAACAATATGAGAACCAAAACACAGCCATGCTTCAAAATTCGCACTTGTTTGAATTTTGCAATGCAGTTTGCCAACCAATGTTTACAAAATGCAATGTTTACAAAATTGGGGGAAAGTGTGCATAAAAATGAATATATGAGTGAAAATAACATGCAAAATGTACTATATGACAAGAAACAGCTTGCAAAAATGTGCATGTTAGTAAAAATTGCCTGCAAAAATGTGTTTATTAAGAGAAATTTGCACTAAAGTGCTGGAGAATTTTTATGAGGATTTTTCAGAAAAAATGCAAATTGATGCAGGAATGCGGAGGATTGAATTTAAGTTTGGAAAAATGAGAAATGGAGAGAACCAAAACTGGTGGCTCTTTCCATCCCTATTCAGTGGAAGAGCCAGCCTTTGTAGGACTGAAATAAAGAAAGAGGGTTGTATCCAATTAAATCATACTCATAATAGACCTATTGAAATCAATGGACCTGATTCCTTAAGTTCATTGATTTCATTTGGTCTGCTCTGACCATGACTTAGCTGCTTACAACCCAGATCCTATACCTTTTAGGCTCATACGGGAACACATTGACCCATTGGTTACTGAAGTACCCATGTTGCTCAGTGCATATATCTGTAAGCCTCTGTTACATTCAAACCTCATCCTTAATTTTTCTTCTTCTTTTTATTTCTTACATTGTCTGTAGGCACCACAGTGGACTTTGTGGAGGTGGAGTGTTATGATCCTTATAATGACAGCTGGTGCTTTGTGAGCCCTGCCCCAAAGTATGTCAGCAACTTTGCCACTTCTGGGTGTCTCGGGAAGTTGTACATCATTGGTTCTTGTGCTGTCAAATACAACGCATTAACCCTGCAGTGTTACAACCCTGCTATTGGTAAGGAGAAACAGCACACCTTGTGTGAAAGGCTTTTCCAAACCATTCAGGTCATGGGCTCACTGAGCACAGCAGGCAAGAGGGGGGCAAGACCAGAGCTTGGAAAAGTTACTTTTTTGAACTGCAACTCCCATCAGCCCCTGTCAGCACGGCCACTGGATTGGGCTGATGGGAGTTGTAGTTCCAAAAAAGTAACTTTTCCAAGCTCTGGGCAAGACCAGAATCCTTTCTGTTTTGCATCCTTTGAAACAGGATCTTTGGCAGGGGCTTTGCTAGGTGCTTAAAAGAATTGGGGCATAGGCCCATGACACAAATTTGCCTCTGGGAAAATTAAAATGGCAGGCTGTTGAGGTCTCACTGGCACTGCTCTTTTCAATGTGTCCAGCTACTCTGATAGCAAAGTGTTTGTTTTTCAAATGGTTAAAAATGAAAGGAGGAGACAGGAGATGCCCAGTGCAAAAGACCCAGGACCTTGGGCCCATGGGTACCTTTCTCAATGCCCCTGCTCTTTGGTTTATTTCTAAATTCCTTATAAACATGTTTTTGTCATTATTGGTATTGAAACTGAAACCGTTACTTCCTACCACATGTCCTTAGAGGAATATAAAGACTTGTAAAATGTTTATCATGATGAGCGGTTATATGTGTGTGGAGGGACACATTTCTCTTCCCCTTCCTCCCATGGGATTCCTCCCAAGGGATTAAATAAATATGCACATGGCCAGGTGTTAAAATTGCAGGGAAGGCCCTTTTGAGGATACCATTGCTAGCGGAGGCCTGCTTGACAGGCACTTGTGAGAGGGATTTCTTCTATGTGGCTCCCAGATTGTGGACAGCTCTTCCTTTGGAGCTACAATCGGTGCCCCCCCCCCTCTTTTTTAAGAAAAGGCATCAAGAAAGACACATATTTCTAATTTGGCCTTCTGGATTGTTTTTAGTCTACTGGATTGTTTTTAGTACTGCTGTTGTTGGTAATGTTTTAAATGATGCTTTGTTGTTTAATGTTTTTCTGATGCTGTGGTTTTTATTGTTTTGATTTGTTGTACACTATCTTGATCAGTTTATAGAAAGATAATATTAATTTTTTAAAAATAAAATAAACTTATTGTATCAGTGAGGGCTGAGCCTCCTAGTTCCAGGGAGCAGAGAGCAGATTTGGCCTTACTGCAACTGAGTTCCCCAAGTGTAGTGCTTTACTTTTTACCTTAGGAGTGAGTGAATGCCAACCATGTTTTCTCTCACTTAAATGAAAAGCTGTGTATATTCACACATACCAATGAAGTGGGCCCTAAATTTCCTCCCAGCCTCTGGTGACAGCACCCTTTGGGAATCATGCCTTCTGTTATCCATAGAATAGCCCTATATTTGGTTCTGTTTCTTGGCCATGCTAAAGTGTTGTGGAAAGCTGAGAATTTGTTTTTATGTACATAGATATGAATCATGGACTTACGCTTGATTGTCTGTGACCTGCTTGGCGTATGTTTTTGCATGGCTTTTAAAAAAAATTATGTACAAGGAGCAAATATATATATGGGGTGGAGGGAGAAGGAGTTTATGGCGTGTGACTTCCTGCACTGGCACACAGCCCAGGGTATCTTCTTTCAGCTAGTGCTAGACTTTGTTCCCATCCTCCTTCAGGAGTCACAGACTGCTCCATTCCTTACTTCAATTCCTGGACCTGCTTCTACCCAGTTGCCTGCTTTCAAGCTATCCATTTGTCATTCCTTTTAGAAACTCTCAGCGAACATCACTTTACTCCTTGTAATCAGTAACGGTATCAGGTGCAATGTGACTCAGGTTTGGTTGCCTGCAGCACCATACGACAAAAGGCAGCAGCTTCCATTTTTGTCTCATGTGATGCTATATCGCAAGAATGGTGTTCATCAGTATGCAATGTCAGTTCCCTCTTCCGCTCCCATCTCATGACGATGCATAGCAAACACTGGTCGTGCTTTGGGATCCTTGGCATCTTGGGCTCTTTTAAATGTGACTTTTACTCACGGCCTCTTACTCTGTTTTCTACCAGAGCCCTACCCAGTAGCAGCCGATGTGGGGCTCGGCTGCTCTCTTGGCTTCCCAACACTGCATGTCACTGCCAGTTATCAAGACTGGGAAAGGCAAGGCAACTGGGAGCTTGGCATGGTGTGGTGCAGCAGTGAAGCCAATCCAGCACTCCCTACATTGTGCCCACACTGCGGTGAGTTCCCTGCTGCCTTACCCCTCCCCCTCTTGGCTACTGGCAGCAAATGCATGGCATTGGGAATTCGGGAGACCAATGCAGCCCCACCCATGCAGCCCTGTATACCCGTATTTTTCTTTTGCTTATCAACAGGGAAGCGCTACAGCTCACTGCTAGGGCATCTGCTTTGCATGCAGAAAGTCCCAGGTTCAATCCCTGGCATTTCCAGGTATGTCTGGGAATGTCTGCTGCCTAAAACCCTTGAGAGCTATTGCCAGTCAGTGTACACAACACTGAAGTAGATGGACCAATGGTCTGACTTAGTGTAAGGCAGCTTCCTATGTTCCTGTTGTTATAAGATTGGGGGGATGGTTTGGATTGTCTTTGGGTCCCCTCCAAGCCTGTGATATTCAGACTGGAGTCTGTAGTAGTAGGAACTGCTGAAATGGTTAAACCAGTCTCTTTGTTAAGAGAATGGCCCCGGCCAAGCCTGCTAAGCATCTTTTTAACATAACTAGAGTTGGCCATGTTTCCAAAGAAACAAATAGCCAGTAATGCCTCCAGAAGGAGGTGATAGAACTTCCCCCCTCACCTTGCTGGAGGCCATTTCATCCTAGAGGCAGGAGAACAAAAGGCCAGAGGCTAACTTGTCTAGTCTGGTCTGGACCTGGGAAGACATAGAGTCTGTCTGTGCTGAAACCACAGCTATGCCTTTTGGGACACCTCCCCCCCCCACCAGGAAACCTAGTGGGGGAGCAAGATCTGTTGGAATGTTAATGCTGTTGTAAGTCCCTTCAGACTTATGCTCAGGTTGTATATATGTGTAAATAAAACCATACTTAATAAACAAATTGCAATATCCAGTGATCTTCGTTCTAAGGAAATTGAACCCAGGATAAATGCTGGCACCCTTGAAGTCTCTCACTGCTTAGAAATTGGGGTGTGTGTGTGTGTGTGTGTGTGTAACATTATGTATAAGCTGCTTTTCCTGTTGCTTCCTAGCCTGGCAAAGGCAACAGTGATGATAGGAATAGTGTGAACAAAACTAGGACAAGGTGTTGTGTGGAAAACATACATAGATCACATGTAGGTTGCATATGGTAGGCAGGCTAAAATCAGGACAGCCTACTCTCACTAACACTGGCTTTATACGTATACAATCTTGACATTTTCAGCCTCTGAAATCCACACTCCATCCTGCTCCATTTCTTGCCCAGCTTCTTTTTGGCTTTTCGCTAAGATTAATCTATAATTCTAATACACAATCTTTTAAATATATTAAAATGTCATATTGTTCAAGGATGTTGAGAGACTTTTCATGAACATTGTGGATTTATTTTTATTTTATTTATTTGGTAGATGTCTGGAGTGTAATTGCATCCCCTTTCATCCCAAAGTACCTCTCTGCTCCTCGCTGTGCCTCCCTGCATGGAGTCATCTATCTGATTGGTGACAATACAAAGAAAGTCTACGTGTATGATCCAGAGGTTAATATATGGCAGAAGGTGGGTAAGCGAGTCACATTATCATCAGTCTTTTCTCATTATGTTTCCAGGGAGGGTGTGTGGCTGCCGTACATATGGAAGTGACTCTGCATTTCTGTGACCCATTGGCTGGTTGAGGAGGGAGGATTAAAAACATTTCTCTCCCCCCATCTTTTCTTTTCTTTACACTCTCCCAGAATATGTAACACAAAAAAACATGTGAACAATTCCTTAATGGAATTGTTTCTGGTCACCAAAACAGACTTTGCAGTCTTTGATGTATGGATTAGTATCCAGGTTCTACAATGGCAGGAAGTTTATTCCTTGAGTGAGGGTATCCCAGATAGCAGCACAGCGTGGCCTGTTCCTCTGGGCTGTTGGCTTCAGTGAAGATGTGTGTAATGTTGTTGAAGAGTTGGTTTACGCAGCGTCATTCTCAAATCCTGCTGCAGCTGTTCACATGGCGTCAGTGCTCAGCTGACCATGTAGTGCCCACTCCAATCCTTGAGACAGGTGCAGAGAATATCCTGCCAGTCTCTCCTTGTAGATTTATGAATAATAGTTAGTACCGTCAGTTTCCGGCCACCCATTGGTTATGCTTTTGCCAGTGGCATAGTTAACACTTTCATTGTAACATATTGTTATCAAGCAGTTTCTCTGCGAGCAAGTCTTTTGCCTGGTTGTATCCAAGAACTATTCCTGTACAGCTTCACCCAGTGCTGTTTTCATTGTGTTCTGCAGGAGAGTTTAACAGAAGTTAAGACAAGCTTACATAGCCCAACCCTGGTTACCAGTGTAAATAAGGCTGGCAAGTAGGGAGACAGATAGATGACAGATAATGGAGAGGCTTGACTTTTACAGTTCAAGGGACTACATCACTGGTGACCATTCTTTTTGGCAGGTATAAATCAAATCCACAGTATGACAATGTAGCATGGGCATTACAGTACACCTGCAGACTACCTCTGTTGCTTCACAATGGTTTGGAGAAGCAATACTAAAGAAGTAAGCTGGAGTGTAGCCTTGACCCCATGCCATAGTCAGGAGCAAGGACCCACCTGCCACAAACTCTTCCTGCATCTGCCACCTTTGGTATATGTGCCTTACTAGGTTGGACATCCATGGCGATGCCGTTTCAAGGAGTGTCCCGTGCCCATACACATAGGTTTGTGAATGCCTATGACAGACAGGCGATGAGACAAGATGAACTCAGGAATATGTAGCATTTCAGATTTTGCTACCCTTAATAGGGAGAAGACTGTTGTTATTTATGCATGTCGTTCAGGCTTTTTGTTTTATCTGCCTAACCTGAATGCAAGATGGTTCACACAACCATAGATATCCAGATTCTGTGTCCTGTGTACAGCAGTATGTTGTAGCAGTAGTGACATAGAATTAGGTGCACAGTTCTAGCACCGTTACTGGAAGGCACCATCATGTCCCCCCGTTCCCCACCATTTGAGTAAATGGAGCCCATCCATTCCATGTGCCACTGCAACACTGATTAAGCATATCTTCCTTAGCTTTCCCCCTATTTCCCTTTGCAGCCCAGCTGTGTCATGCTCAGACAAGGTCTTTTTTCCAGGATAGGTGGAGCTCATGATAGGCCCTTAAGCACCAACTTAGGGGTTGTCTTCTATCACTGTTCCCTAATTCTAATGGGGTTCTAAATGCTTTGGGGCTGTGGCAATAACACTAATTACAGCTGTTAATGTGTCATTTTAACTTATGACTCTACATCTTCATATTTGCTTTCTTTTTGACTTAGGCTTCAGCTCAGCTGAAGTTAAGGCAAATACTGTTTGTATTGGCCACAGCATCCTGTGCCCAGTTGTCATGCTCTTAATGTCTTACCAACATTTGACAAATTTGCTTTGATTTTCTTTTCAGTCATCTTCAAGAAAGTGATGTAACCTCCAGGGAAATGGTACAAGAGTACCCCAGTTTATTTCCAGTACTTACTACACTGGGTTCTGTCAAACAGTGAGCTAAAGAATTAGCTCCCTCCTCTCATGCAATTTTCCTTCTGCTCCACAACGTAGATCCTTTACTGCTTCTGTTACAGTACCTGTTCTAAGGCACTTACCTGTTCTAAGCACTTAAACCTAGACAAAAATACTGTAGAAAGTGGCTGAAAATGCAATAAGGTCCTTGTACACTTAGGCTGTATCCCTTATATGCGCACTTACCTGGGAGTCAGGCTGTGTAAACACTCCTGTTTATTCTACATCCAGTGAACTCCCACCGCTGATTTGGGAAGCAGTAAATACACAGCCACAATCCATATCTATCCTCTATATGTCCTGTCATTTCTTATTAAATACTGCATTTTGATGCATTTTCTCCAAACCAGCTTCGATCCAAATTGAGAAAAAAAGAACAACTTGCATTTTAAGCTGGTGATGTGTACACATTTGTCCCACTGAACTCAGGGGGGTTGCATTCAGTACTAGTCCTCCTCAGGGTAGACCCATTGAAGTTAACAGACCTGACTAACTTAGGTTTATTCATTTCAAAGGGTCTGCTCTTAGCTGAATAGGACTTAGCTGAATACAGCTCAGTGGGACTTTCTTCTGAAGAGACATGTATAGGATTGCACTCTTAGTCTCTTTGGAATTGGAGCTCTGAACTGGGTAATGTTATTAATATACAAATAAATGTATCTTGCATTCTAGTGTAAGTGCAGATATGTTACTGGCTACCACTGCAAAGAGCCTCCTCCTCCAGTGTGAGGATGGTTCAGTGTATAGGAAAACTCACACACTCCTCCGTCACATGCATGTCTTGTTCTCTGGAGCACTGCCTGTTCTTATGGTATCTAAGACAAGTTATATCTAAGACTAGTGTGAATGAATGAATATATTCTTATGGTCAGAGGCCAGTACAAAACATCAGAATACAAAATTGTTACAAGACAAATTAAAACAGCAAGCATTCACTAAACAAAGGCCGGGAGTAGCTAAAAGACCAACGCTCGAGACTGTGCAGACAGTTGGGCTAGCAATGCTCTATGATGGGTAATTGCTGCGGCACAGAATCTCGCGATCCTGTTTGTAATTTGGGGGTTTTGTTCCGATAAAAGGTAGCCGGCATAAAATGCAGGATCCCTACCCGGAATTGTTTGGATAATCGGGGTTATGGTTAAAAGACAAAGATCATGATAAAAAGGACAAGCTAAAAGTACATGGGCAACGGTTTCCACTACGCCCGCACCGCAAGGGCATAGGCGCTCAGCAAAAGGAATCTTATGGTATCTGCCATCTAGGAGAGCTGACGGAAGTACATTAAGCTTCGCCAGCATAAATGCCTTTCTGAGCCTAGCAGTGGAGAGAGAGCTTAGATGGTGCGCAGAGGCAAAAGCCCCAGTGAGGAGAATAGGGCCAGGGTCGGTCGCTACCAGAGAGAGGTGATTTTGGAATTCTACGTCTAGGATTCGTTGGTGGATAGCCTGCCTTGCTTTGGAGAGGCCTAGCAGGGAGATGGCAGGGAGTGAAGACTAGTGTGCATCCAATCTACTTTTTTCTACCCTGACAACAACATAATAACTCTGTTACCGAAAGGGTCAGGGCTCCCCCAACGAGCTTAATGACATTAACTTGCACTAAATATTTCAGCCACCAGATGACAGCATCCGTTTTATTTCAGCTAGCATATGGTTCCACTAAGGGACTATGTCCAAACTGTATGTTGCTAATCTGTTTCCTTGTCTACAGCTGTTGCTGCTGTATGCATAAAATCTGCTATGATCTTATGTGATATGCCATGTAATATATACTCCAAATTATGTCAATTCTGTTTGCAGGTACAACAGCTTCATACCCTCCATGAAAATGGAGGGATGGTACCTCTTGGAGGTAAACTCTTTGTCACGGGAGGTTACTGGAAAGGTATGGATGGTGACTATCAGGTGGAAATGGAAATGTATGACTGTGCTAAGGATGCCTGGTCAAAGGAAGGGGCCCTCCCATGCTTATGGCTCTACCACAGCTCCTCTTCTATCTTCATGGATACTTCAAAGTGGAGGGAACCTTTCCTGGGGAACCATTTGTGACAGGTCAGGAGAGGATGGAACAAGTCTTCACAGTTCAGCTGCTCATGCCACGAGTTTGGAAAAGGAAAAGGCTGTTCAGTATCATGTTCATACCCTCCTTCACCTTCTTGTTCAGGCTTTGCAATCTTTATTCCCCCCCCCCCAGCTCTTGTTGGGATGAATCAACTTGCCCACAAATTAGGCTGAATAACCTTGGTTACAGTACTAGAATGAAAGCACCAGGGATGAACATGGAAGAATAGGAATATAAAGCTGGCAAGAAGTGGGCATATGTTCAGAATGGAATACACTGCATTAACACTATATATGAAGCCGCTGGGAGAGGTTATCCGTAGTTTTGGGGTTCGAAGTCACCAATATGCGGATGACACCCAACTCTACTTTTCTTTTCCATCTAACGAAACTAAGGAAGCCGTCAAGGTTCTGAACCGTTGCCTGGTATCAGTGATGGATTGGATGGGAGCGAACAAGCTGAAATTAAATCCTGACAAGACAGAGGTGCTCCTTGTCAGTCAAAGGGCGGATCAGGGAATAGGGATCCAACTTGTGCTGGACGGGGTTACACTCCCCCTGAAATCACAGGTTCGCAGTTTGGGAGTTCTCCTGGACTTGGCCTTGAACCTGGAGGCACAGGTCTCGGCTGTGGCAAGGAGTGCCTTTGCTCAACTAAGATTGGTACGCCAACTGTGCCCGTTCCTTCACCTGTCAGACTTGACTACGGTGACACATGCCTTAGTTACATCCTGATTGGACTACTGTAATGCGCTCTACATAGGGCTGCCCTTGAAGACTGCTCGGAAACTTAAACTGGTACAAAGAGCTGCAGCCAGGATGTTAACTGGAGCTGGGCTCAGAGAACATACAACCCCGCTGTTGTACCAGCTCCACTGGCTTCCAATCTGTTTCCGAGCACAATTCAAAGTGCTGCTTTTAACCTATAAAGCCCTATACGGCTTAGGTCCAGGCTATCTGTTAGATCGTGTCTCCCTCTATGACCCTGTCCGAGCTTTGAGATCATCTGGTGAGACCCTGCTCAATATTCCATCTTTCTCACAAGCTTGCTTTGTAAAAACACAGAATAGGGCCTTTTCAGTGGCTGCCCCTAGATTGTGGAATTCCCTCCCTAGCGAGGTTCGACTGGCTGCCTCACTTTCATCCTTTCGTGCCCAGGTTAAGACTATTTTATTCAGACGGGCTTTTAACTAATATTGTCTTCTTTAACTTTTACTGATTTAATCTATTTTTAATTGTTTTAAACTGTATATTGCTTGTTTTTAATTGATTATGGTTTTTATTTGTAAGCCGCCCTGAGTTCCTTGGAAAAAGGGCGGGGTATAAATATTTTAAATAAATAAAATAAATAAATAAATAACACTATCATTAATGATGATGCCAAGGAGGCTAAGGATTAGTTCAGATGTTACTTTCAGTTGCTGCTTGAAGTATCTACCAACATAACGTAGGAGCTAGGAGCTTACAGAACTCAGCCGTGCGAACTTCTGCCATTTTTAAAACATTGCTCGATGTTCCTTCTAGAAAGATGCCATAGCTGAGACCTGTGAGATTCCAGTGCAGAACACATGATGGATATGATGCTCATTAAGCTAAAGTAGATGACTTCTATGAGCAAAGGGAGCCAGTCCTGCACATAGTTAAGTCCATGCAAATCCATTGATGTGATTGATTGCTTAACTGTGTTGGACTGTGGCCAGTGTCTGAAAGGGGCCAAAAGTAACATGAGCCAGCTCTAAATTAAAACTAGAAGTCTCTCAGTGCTAATTTGAGATCATGGTGACTAAGGATGATAAGTGACATTAGTGGCCCAGTTATCAGGGAAAGGGGCTTCTCTGAGTAATCTGGAATTCTTGTTTATATATCTATTTTATTGCCCTGCTTAGTTTAATTATCTTGCATATGAACTGTATTAATTCTAGCTATGAAATAGGGATATCTTACTGTTGATCACCACAATTTGTCACTATGATCAAAACATCTGAGAATAACTCCATCATGTTATGATAAATTATGTAGTCCTTTTTTCTTTCTTTTTTTTAAATTACCACTTGTGTTTGCTCAAGTAACTATATTTTCTTTTAGGTAGGTTTTAAATGCTGGACCGTCACAGAGGTCCCCTTCCACCCTCATGATAAGAATACTTTATATGGATGAAATATGTGTAGCTGATGAGCAGCCCCACAACTTGTATAGAAATTGTTTTCTTGGTAGAATTTGTATTTTGAGAGGTTATTATGTGTTTAGGGAAAGAAAAGCAACAGTTTCTAGATTCAGACAGCATCAGCTAAAACTAGCTCACATAATCAAGGTAGTTGTGAGTTTTTGTTTTATTTTACTTATGTTCCTGCAGTTGTGGGTAACTTGCAGCCCTCCAGATGTTGTTGGACTCCCAACTCCCATCAGCCTCAATTAGCATGCCAGTGGTCAGGGTCAGAGATGAGGGGAGTTGTAGTCCAGCAACATATGAATGGCCACAAGTTCTCCATACCTGCTCTAATGGTAGTGACGTCCTAGAAAGCTGTTTTTAGCATTAATATGTCAGAAAAGAACATACTGTGCTGGTCTGACAATATCTGACCTAAACATGATTCAAAGTATTTGTCTAGAGGATTAGAACCTCACCAAATTGCTATAGGATGCCACAGCCAATAGAGACAGGCATTTGATAGTTTGAAGTTGTGGTAATATAATGGTGATTGAAGCTGGATTGATAATTGATTTATTTCTATGTATAATTATGTAAATATATTCAGTGACACAAACTGGGGAAATATAGTAAGCTCAATAGATCAGCAAGTTCTTCACAGACAATTATTAATAAAATCATAACAATATAGTTACATGCCATCCAATACATGCCATGCAATATAGTTACATGCCATCCAAATCTATGTATGTCTAACTGGTAATAAGGCCCCCATCTTCACTATACATTTAAAGCAGTTTCATACCAATTGAAACTGTCATGGCTTCCCTCAGAGAATCTTGTGAACTGTAGTTTGCTGAGAGTTGTCCAGGAGACCCTATTCCTCTCACAGAACTACAATTCCTTACAAGTCTCCTAGGAAGAGGGATTGCCTGTTAAACTGCACTGAGAATTGTAACTGTGTGAGGGGAACAGGGGTCTCCTAACAACTCAAAGCACACTTAACAAGCTACAGTTCACAGAATTCTTTAAACATGACTGTTTAAAGTGGCCGGTTACTGTTTTAAATTTACAGTGGAGATGGCACCTATGTTGCAATGTCTATGTCGCATCCCACCTAGGGATGTGCAAATCTGTCAATTTCTCAGTTTCTTATTTTTCCACTCTCAAGTTCAGTCCTCCACATTTCCACATCAGTCTGTAATTTTTTTAAATTAAAAAAAGCCTCATGAAAATTCATCAGTATTTTAGTGTGAATTATTTCTAATACACACACATTTTTTATGCAATTTTGCTGGGTATACACACTTTTGCAAAGTAATTTCCCCTAATGTAATGCATTTTTATTTGTTGTTTCACTAATATATGCATTTATATGTACATTTTCTCCTAAAATATGCTTTTTTATACACAATGCATGGCTGGAGAACTGCAGTACAAAATCCAGAGAAGTGTAAGTTTCAAATGGTAGCTGTGTTTTGGCTTGTGTATTGTTTCAGAAAGTGTGAATTAGATAAGTTTTTTTAAAAAATGAGAACTGAATCAAATCTCTTCCCCTTCTTGAGTCTCCCAAGTAAGTGTGTATACGATAGGATTGCAGCCTTAGACACATTCAAGTATGTGATAGTGATTGGTGTGTATTGGTATATTGGTTTTTAAACAACATGGACCCAATGAAATGAGGAGACAGGGGTGACAAGAGTAAGCCCTGTTGATTTCAGTGGGACGAAGATTGCTTCCCAAAGCTCTGTTCTTTGAGCATTCATTCTTATGTATTTGCACAAGGTTTGCAGGGATGCCGAAGAGGTTAGAAGACATTGTATCAAGGCGATGTTATCCTTCCTGCACTTTCCAGTGCATTTCCCCTTTACTTTCCTTATAGCAAAAAGTCTGATTTGTGGGAGGGGGTCCCTGTGCAAGAGCTCCAAATCAACTTTAATTGTGCAACCTGAATTTGCTTGTATGTGATTGAATCCCACCAGAAAATAGCAACAGTCTGGAAGTGCCCATATTTGCAGCTAGCTAGACTGTGCACTGTGAGGTTCTAAGTAAGTTCTAGTGATTTCAGTGGGGCATATATGTAAATGTTGTTAAAATCACACTCACAATCTTATTTTATTTTAACCAGCATACATTTTCTTTATTGTCCTTATTTATATCTTCCTTCACTTCCTTCCTGAACGAAATGGACAGGTCTGGCAGTCTCATGATGATGATGATTGAAGGAAGGGTGGGATATAAATTTAATAATAATAATAAAAATGAATAAAAAGAGGAAAGCTTAACACTGCACTTTAGCAGGGTGTTTCTTAGTCTAAACCTAGTGTTAGTCTTTCTTTTCTTTGTTTCTTTTTGCCAGTGGTAGATCGGAATGTTCAAGATCCACATATACCTGTTAGATTTACTGATGAGTGACCCAAACTGTAGACTAACCAAAGGAGAGAATTAGAATTCAGTATAATGTGGCTAAACATGAGGATGTGGGGTTGAATTCAGCAGGATGAAATTCAATAAACAAAAATGCCCATTCTGGCTTGGCCAGCTGACAGCTTGGGGGGGGGGAAGGGCATTTCTACTTGTCCAACCAAGCCTGGAAGAAAACTGTGGCTAGATGGTTGCTTTTATGAAAGCTTGCACTGCTAATGCATTTAGGCAGCTCTGTGTAAATTCTTATCTTGAGTTGTAAGATGTTGGTGAAATTCCTATTTTGAATTCTTATTTAGAATGCTACTATGCCTCATAAATCCTTTCAAAAATAAAATTAAAAAATGAACCTTACATCAATTGGTTTTATTATTTGTGTTATGTTTGCCTTTTCTCAGAGTAGATAACTACATTCCTTTACATAGTTTATCTTCCAGGAAACCTCTATCATGGTTATTTTACAGGTGGAGCAATGGTCAAGGTCATACACTGAAGGGCCTGGGCCCAGATACAGCGTTTAGTTTATTGGCCTATACTGCTTATAGAGCTAATATTATGAAGATGTATAGCGTCGTCACCATCCTTTTATGGTATACTTCAGCAAAGAGCTGCATAATTAAATTTATTTCTTTATTATTATTTATTTATTTATTAAATTTATATCCCACCCTTCCTCCCAACAGGAGCCCAGGGTGGCAAACAAAAACATTCTAAAACGTCATTAAAACAGACTTTAAAATATGTTAAAAATAAAACATCTTTAAAAACACATCAAAACAACACATCTTTATAAACACATTTTTAAAAAAGCTTTAAAAACATCTTTAAAAGCAGTTCCAGCACAGATGCAGATTGGGATAGAGTCTCTACCTAAAAGACTTATTGAAAGAGGAAGATCTTCAGATAACAGAGATGATGCCTGTCTAATATTTAAGGAGAGGGAATTCCAAAGAAATTCCAAATTGGAGACACTGTTTGCTATATGAGTGGTGGTTGGATAATTTGGTGGTCTAGGCTGCTAGTATTATTGCATATTGGTGAGCTTCTTCCAACAAAATTTGTAATATTTTGCAAAAAAAATTCTTGAGGGCTGCTTCACACTACAGAAATAAAAGATAATGTATGAAGCCTAGGGACCAACCACATATAGCTCCACAGAGGCCACCAGTATTTTTGGGCTGGAAAATGAAGAAACTGCACCCTGCAACCCAGAACACCACAACCTAATCTATTTGTTGTTGTTATGTGCCTTCAAGTCGATTACGACTTGTGGTGACCCTATGAATCGGTGACCTCCAAGAGCATCTGTCATGAGCCACCCTTTTCAGATCTTATAAGCTCAGGTCTGTGCTTCCTTTATGAAATCAATCCATCTCTTGTTGGTCTTCCTCTTTTTCTACCCCTTCTGTTTTTCCCAGCATTATTGTCTTTTCTAGTGAATCATGTCTTCTCATTATGTGTCCGAAGCATGATAACCTCAGTTTCATCATTTTAGCTTCTAGTGACAGTTCTGGTTTAATTTATTCTGACATCCAATTATTTGTCTCTTTTGCAGTCCATGGTAAGCTCACTGCTCTCCTCCAACACCACGTTTCAAATGAGTTGATTTTTCTCTTATCCACTTTTTTCACTGTCCAACTTTCACATCCATACATAGAGATTGGGAATACCATGGTCTGAATGAGCCTGACTTTGGTGTTCAGCGATACATCTTTGCATTTGAGGACCTTTTCTAGTTCTCTCACAGCTGCCCTCCCCACTCCTAGCCTTCTTCTGATTTCTTGACTATTGTCTCCAGTTTGGTTAATGACTGCGCCAAGGTATTGATAATCCTTGACAAGATCAATGTCCTCATTGTCAACTGTAAAGTTACTTAAATCTTCTGTTATTACTTTAGACTTTTTGACATTCAGCTGTAGTCCTGCTTTTGCACTTTCCTCTTTAACTTTCATCAGCATTCGTTTCAAATCGTTACTGGTTTCTGCTAGTACTATGGTATCCTCTGCGTATCTTAAATTATTGATATCTATTATCCTAATCTATTGGCTACAACATAATGCTTCTTTCAAGTTGAACTTCAGTGGGCAGAGGATACGCTGTGGGCACCAGGAGAAGCTTCTGTGGGTACATGTGAACATATATTCTCTCTCAGCCCCCATATTCTCTCCTGGTCAGACTGCAGGAGATAAGTTTCCCCCAAACAGTATTCAGCTGGCTCCAAAGAACTGGTGCCCTTTGATGACACCCTTTGGCAGCCACCTACTGTCAGCTGCCTCCTAATACCTGGCTGAGTTCTTAGTGAAAAGGAGAGCGAACAGCTGTTGAAGAATCTAGCAGGTGAAAGGGCTCCCTTCCCTTCTGACATCAAAGGATATCCATGGGATAGATAAGAAGATCCCCTGCTCTGCCCCACTCCACCCTACCCTCTTGTTTTGAAATTCAAATGCCAGAGAAAGGGAAATCTTGTCCATAGTAGATAGCATATAAAAGGGGGCCAACTGCAGCATTTATGGATCCAAAGGTGTATAATCCTGTTAAAGACCTACATTTGTATCCCTTGTGCTGTGGTGTCTCACCAGTAATTAGCTCAACAATAACAATCCACCACAACATACTAAAATACCTCTCCTTGCTCCTTATCTTAGGGCTGACTTTAACATGTTTGCACATCACTCGCTGTTATTAACTTATTGAGATGTAGCAGCAAGAAGAAAAACCTGAGAAGGGGGGAAATATATGCTTCTCTGCTTATTTGGTTGTACATATTCCTATAAAATCCTGTTAGCAGCCTGAAGTTAGAGGGTGAATTCTGTAAGGCTTAAAAACTTCTGCAGCTCCTTTTATAACCTGATGCTAAAATTTTGAATGAATTATTGAATTCTAATGAAGTGGCTGACTGACACTTGGCTTTTTTGTTGTTTGAGTTTCATTTTTGATTGCAGAATTATTTAGCAGTGTACAGTAATCTGCAAACCTTTTTCAAGTTAGGAAAACTAATCATTTTAAGAAGACGAAAAGACCTGGGAAGTGGTCATATTTTACATTGTAGTAGATCCTTATTAGATCCTTATGTATAGAGCCCTGTTAAAATAAATTATATGTCAATTATGCTTTTTTAAAAATTATAGCCAGCTGCCTTGGAAGCCCGATGTTACACAGAAAAGGTGGGATATAAATATTTTAGTTAAAATAAATTTGATATTGCAGTCATTTGTAATCAACATTTATTTGTTTGTTTGTTTGTTTGTTTTATATCCCACCCTTCCTCCCAACGGGAGCCCAGGGCAGTGTGTACAGGGTTCTCCTTCCTTACAGGGATGGGAAACCTGTGACCCTCCAGATGTTGTTAGACTCAACACCCATCAGCCCCAGCCAGCATGGCCAATTGTCAGGGATGATGGGAGGTATAGTCCAATAACATATCTGGAGGGCCATAGCATTCCATATCCACCTTGCTAGGACAGGCACTTTCTACCACATGATGGAGCGCTAGTGTAAAAACAATTAGATGGTGGCTAATGTAGCTTGCTTTATAGTTGTCAGGCAATGGAAGACAACTGCTGTAGTTATCATGAAAGCCATATACATTGACAAACTTTTCTACACCACATTTGTTTTCAGGAACAGATGGAGTTTTCATTCCCATGACTTCATCCGCATGGTCCTTCCCTTCAAGGAAAAGAGAATGGAAGGGAGAACAGCTTGATTGCATCACTCTGCTGGGAACAGTGGGCCAAGGCAATGACATGAGAGCTCAAGAATGAGGCATAGATTTCACACAAGCAAGAAGAGGAGGAGGAAAGGGAGAGATGATTTCTTCTTCCCCCACCTCTTCACGGTAGTTCTACATGTATATCCAGTCAAAGAGTTCCCAGCATTTAACTAAAATCTGTCCCTACAAGAAAGAAGGGCTGACATCTCTGGCAAAATAGTCCTAAGTATTCATCACTTAGTTTAGAACACTTATCTAAGCATTGTAGGCAATGTGGTGTAGCAGAGAGAGTGTTGGGCTTGGACTGGGGAGTCCTGGGTGCAAATCCCCACTCAGCCAGAAATCTTCCTGGGTGACTTTGAGATTCTTAATGATATGGTCATGTTTGCACATCACAGTGCAGGCCCGTAGCTAGGAGCAAAATGTAGAGGGGGCGGATGATGTTGTAAGGGGGGCTAGTTGAAAATTAAAAAGCAGTATTTTTTTTCTATCTGTAATTATTTTAAATTTTAATATGCATGTCAATATCATTAACATAATATACAAAAATAATATAGTAAACATATAATCACAACATAAAAAAATCACAAAAAATCACATTTATACGAACATTTTTTATTTAAAATAATTGCGATCTTCTTTTTTTTGGAACTGAAATTTTAAAAGAAAAGATGTCGATGTTTTTCGTTCGATCTTTTTCAAAAGCTAACAAATAAAGGAAGCCACAGACCTGAACTTACAAGATCTGAACAGGGTGGTTCACAAGAGATGCTGTTGGAGATTGCTGATTCATAGGGTCGCCATAAGTCGTAGTCGACTTGAAGGCACATAAAAAAACTTTCATGTAACATTGACAATCTTTGAGGTCAATTTAAATTTGTAAGAACTGAAAAAGTAGATTCAATTGTTGCAGTGCTGCAACCAAGCGTCTTTATCCCAGCTAACATTTCGTAGGTGTCTTTGAAAACTATCCTTTGTTCATACGCTGCCTCAAAGACTGTCTTGTTATCAGACCTTTCTAAAAAAAAATTATGACACTTAATTCTTCCACTCTGTGGAAGTTTAATGCCGAGTTTCCAATAATATTAATTTATTGATATCCAAATTGGATTCTGCACTCAGTATTTATTTTATTTATTTATTATTTGATTTATATTCCACGCTCCCTCCCAGCAGGAGCCCAGGACGGCAAAGAGAAATGCTAAAAACACTTTAGAACATCATAAAAGACCTTAATATGGCTATCAACAAATCCTCGTTATTTTTAAATCTTGAATTTATTTTTTCCAAAATTTTATCAACACACTGATAAAAAATCCTTTTCAAATTTATATTAAGATTTCCATTAATGTCTGATCTTTCTCCTATTTTGTTCGTGATTAGATAGTCTTTTAAACTCTTGTTCAGTCTTTTTCTTTTAGGAACATATTCAGCAGCAGCAGCCTGATTCTTCGTTCATATTTTGTCAATAATATCATTAAAGACATTTTCATTTTGGAATTCTTCAGTAGTAGTTGTTGTTGAGTTTATAATATTTAATGCATCCCCTAGACTGAATTGATGCGCTTGCATAAGTTTATTGGCAGGTTTCAGAAAAGAAAGTAATTTCTTTAACAAAACATTACAAAACCAAAACATTTTTGACTACATTGTTAGCAAAAGTTCAGTAGCTTCTGTTTTCAATCACCTGGCATTTCCTTTTTAGGTTTTGCTTTTTGCAGTACATTTAAGATACCCTGATAATTGGAATCAATTACTTTGGTCATATGTAGATCACCGCTCCATCGCTGATCCAGAAGACAGGAGATGGATTGTCCTTCGTACATTTTGTTGATATTGTGCCTTTTAAGGAAATCATAAAGCATTGAACATTGATCAAAAAAGTCCTTGACTTCTGGAATATCCTCGATAGTTTTAACTATGACAAGGTGTAACCTATGGTTACAGCAATGTACGTAAGGAATATTTCTTCCAAGATATTCTTGAATAATCTTCTGTACTTGTATTTTTTCATTGTTGCCACTCATTACAGCTGCACCAACATAACACTGACAATATGTTCTTTGTGTCTGGACCACATTTTTCCATTGTTTCTAAAGTTAATTTAGCAAACGCTAATGCGTCAAGATCGGTAGTTGTTTTTATGCATAAAATGGATTCTTCTGGTTTTTCATTTAAAACGTATCGAATCCCCAAAGCAATGTTTTCTCTCTTGTTCTTATCTTTCGTTCCACATCGGCATTCTTTACATCATTCACTACCCTTTTGGTAACCATATTGGCCATAATCTGAATAATTTCATTCTGTATTTCTGGTGAAGTGTTTGTTGCTGATGCTGGTATATTTCTGGCAATTTCTGAAAGTTTTTGATCTTTCTTCAAGGTACATTCAAAAAGATTTTTAAACAAACTCCTCTCCTCATGTTCTTGGATATCGTAAGTTCCACTAAAAGGCAGTTCATTAATCGCCAATAATTGAATTACTTCTGCTATTGATTGTACATAATATCTGTTTTGTTCCAATACTTTTTCATTGACTAAAGTTGATATCTCCATGCCCATATCACACCTCTTTTTCCTTTCTGTCCACATTACCATAGCAAACAAATAGTTTGGATTCTGGTCATGATAAACCTTTTTTTGCACATAAAGCATTTTTCCAATTGTTAAATCCCTTTGAAGTGAACGCCAATTCTTTATTGGATCCAAATTGTCTACAAGCATAGCAATAAGCTGCATCTGTCTCTTTTGAATACTCTAGCCAATTGAATTTTTCAAACCATGTGACCTGGAAATTTCTGTTTTCTTTGTTCTTAGGATATCTTGTGTCTAACTTGTGTCGAGTTATTGGTTCGCCTAAATTTGATATATCAGAAGGTGCAGTACTAGATGATGTTGTTGAAGAAGTTCCAGCTGTTGACGTACAAGGACTGGGAACGGGAAGCAATGTTGACAAAGTGGATGAATCTGAGTTAGCTTTTGGTAATTTCGTTCTCATTATAAATTTATCCATCATGTTGGCGTGTTTTTCCCCCAAGGATTCCTGTATCGAAATATTAACAATAGATTGCTTAGTAATTTATATTTCTTTACATTTATGTATAACATTTAATTTTTAGTAGTAATAAATAAAATCCAGAATAAAAAAATTGATATTCATAAAACACAGATTTGTTTCATTTAATAGTTTTTTTTACTTACTTTGTTTTACGATACAGGCTATGAATTAGGATGAGAATTGGCAGCAACAGAATGTACCTGTGATTTATCCCATCACTTTGGTGCAATCAGAAATAATTGTACAGTTCCAAGCATGCTGTCATGCTGTCCTTCACGTTGGCAGGCATATTGCACCAGTGCAGGTGTCACGCAGTCACGGTGTGTGCGTCTGTGCATTCAGTATAGGTAGTAGATGATTCATACATGCATTCTCCGATGAACGCATGCTGCACCACCAGCCTATTTGCTCTTCCCTGGTCAGTCTGGGGCCACTGACATCACAGTCCCATTGGATCAGACTTCCTGACACAATCCAGCTACTAAACCACACTAAACATGGACTTTGAAAATGTTGTTTTTCTATAAGTGGATACAGGATTGTATCTAAGTCACATTCAGAGCAGACCCACTGAAATAAATGGAATTTAAGACAATTGAATCAACAATGGATACAACTCTATGTATGAGTTAGCCAGATACAACCCTTGATATACAAAGAGGTCATTACTGCATAGCAAACAGAAGAGATAACTTTGTTTTTCGTGAGCATTTGAACCTAAAGCAGAAGATCCTTCTGTAGATTTTTCATTTCAGAGATGTCATTATATGTGCATTTGTTGAAGACCTAAACTAATTTGATCTGGCCTGCTGGTAACTCATCAATATTTCTCACTGCAGGAGAAGATTGTTTTTCCCCATATGGCAACAAGTCTATAATGGCCATGGAGCTCCAACCAGCTGATCAGCTGATCAAACTTTTTTTTTTTTTTAAGTGTAATGGGTGTGGATAAACAATTGTGTCAATTTGATAAACCCTCCCACTCTCCTCCACTCCTTTAGTCTTCAGCATAATGAATTAGGGCTTTGCTTTTTTATATGTAGGCAAACAAAATAACTGGTCATATTGGCATAATTATTTTTTTTAGTAACAGTTTTGCATTTGTAGACACAACCTTACAAGTTTCTTCATGTTTAACATTCAGCAGAAAAATATTTCCACAACAGGCTTGAAACCTAAGCCTTCTCCAGAAGACCTCTTTACTGAACATTCCTGCCCATTTGCTTGCACAAAGCTTGCATGGAAGTTATACAACGCCAGCTCTTTAGTGAAGCATTCCCTCTGATTTGTTTGCAGGGAAGTCACTCAGCAATGCACATTCATCCTGATTTGTTTGTGGGGAGATTATACATATTTCTGTCAACCGATATCCCAGATGTTTTTATTGTGTTTTCCTGTCACTTTCCTAAACATAAAAGTCTGGGTGGTTTTTTTTTAAGTATTTGTTGTGGCAGAGAGTGCTTGAATACACTGTAACTGCACAAACCTAAATTTCCATTATGCAATTTAATCTCTCCTGCAAAATAGTGACAGTCTGGAGGTGACCCTAAGTACCCTTCCAAACCTTTTGTGTGATGGGAGCATTCGACTTTTTGTGTGGTGTGTGGAACAACCTAATTTCCTGAGCAACAAAACGTGGTAGTTTGAGTAGTGCAAAAATGTGGTATTTCGGCAATAAAAAAGAGGAAAAAAAGAGTACAACCTCAAGGGAAGAATGTGAATTGTGTGCTGTTGCTTTTGCCGTTTTGATAGTATTTTGCTGCTGCTGCTTTTTTATTGCTGTTTTGTTTTTATTACTGTTTGGCTAAATTGCCTGTACTTCCTATCTGGGCTTTAAATTATTGTGTGATCTGTCTTGGGAATGAAGGCAAGTCATGGCATATAGATATAACAATAATATGTGCAGCATAAATGAATAATACATGTATTGCACAAAAAATAGTTTAGCAGAAAAGGCCTTTGTTAACACTAGGACACAAACATGGAAGTAGTATAGGATTGGAACAATTATATAGACCCATCATTCAGAGTAGGGATGGAGAACAAATTCAATTCAGTTAATATTTATAGCGGAATCTATCAAATTTGCACTTTCTGATACATTGTGAGAACCGAAACACAAACATCCTTCTAAATTCACTCTTATCCGAATTTTGTAATGCAGATCTACAACCAATGTTTAGAAAAATACCTTATATTAGGAGAAAGTTCTTGCAAAAGTTCGTACATTGGTCAAAACTGCATACAAAAATGTGTTTATTAGGAGAAATGAAGAATTTTCATGTGGATTTGTTAAAAAAATGACAAATTGTTGCAGAAATGCAGAGAACTGAATTTAAGATTGGAAAAATGAGAAATGCAGAGGCACTACTGGAGTCCTTCAAGCACTGGACCCCAATAATTAATTTATCTCTCCACCAGCACCTACCTGAGCAGACTCTCTCTATAGGGGAAATGAAGAATTACTGATTCATACTTTGTTTTCTCCTCCAGCCTGTATCTCTCTGTTTAAAGTCAGCAGACCCACTTTAATCTGCTCACAACTTCTACCCTCCACCTGTCTCAGGCTCTCAAATTACAATGTGGTCTGAGCAAGTTTAGGATTGTTGTAGTTTGCACTTACTGACAATAGGTGGTACTATAAACTCTTTCAAGTAGGCATAGGCGGCAACTCCTGTGAGGCGGGGAATTCAAGCTTATTAAAGGAAGGGAAAGCGGCAAAGATAGTTAGAGTGGGGCAGGGAGACAGAGGTGCATTCAGTCAGGAGGTGGCTCAGAGGGAGGACACAAGCCCTAATCTACAAAAGAGGCAGCATTGCAAAGAGGGTGGGCCAGATGTCTCCCAGGCAGCCAAAGCTATGAAGGGAAGAGCCACAGGACGTCTGTAGTCCTGATAACAGATGATCCAGGAAATTGCTTGATATCATTTGGATGCAGCTCTTCATTCCGAGGAGAAGCACCCTGAGGCCCCTGATTTAAAGCCTTCTAAAAAGGAAGGGGCTGTAAGTGAGGCACCCTCATAATAATTTCTCTTTCCCCCACCCACCCCCGCAAATGAGGCAATTGCAGTAGTTTTTCTGATCCAGTGGAATCACCAGAGCCTTGAGCTGGTGAGATGTTTGCGCTGGAATAGTGTTTGCTTTTCTTTTTATCTTTTCTTTTCTTTTATTTGAATTTAAAGAAGGCTGATATTCTGGATTGGGTCTGCTGTGAAAAAGTTAATAAACCAAGATTTGCTGAAAATAACAGTGGATAACTTCTTCCTTCAGTTAAGTATTCCTGTGTGGAATTTCCCCCAGGGAATATCGACCACGGGTCCATCTGAAGGCCTACAGCTTAATCTTCTTTCTGCTCTTCTTGAGAAGTTCTTGGCAATGCCTAAATCCAGGAGGCTGTCTCTATAGAAACTCGCAGCGTGATTGTGTGCCAGAGGATGGCTGGTCCCCTCTTTTCCAGCTGTCCACTTCGATTATTAGCCATGGGGCTGCTAGCAGTGACTTTTTGTGCTGGCTCTATGGAAACTGAGAAACATGGAAACAGAAGGAGCCAGGAGAAGAAATCCCGATGGAATGACTCTCCCACGGGACAAAGAACAAGCAGCCTTCCCTTGTCATCATCCAATGACCCGGTAAGGACACATGCTACTCTCTCAGCTCACTAATTCAGGGCTTCTTTAACCCATCCCTTAATAATAACTGAAGTGAAGCTTCCCTTTTGAATTTAGCCCTACAATGAACGTGGCACAGAACTAAAATGGGACGGGGGGGGGGGAACTAGACAATAGAGAAAAAGTGGTGCCCAACAAAAGGAGTGGAGTTTGCTTTGCAATGTTACACTGAGAAACATTTGCATGTGAAAGTATCCTGTCTCTATCTTCTGCAAATAATCATAGTCTACTCCTGTATATGTGCAATTACTTGGGAATGGTTCCCATTGAGCTCAGTAGGACTTCCTTCTGACTAAACATGCGTAGGATTACACTATAAATTACAGGGGCAATCCATTTTACTTCTGTACCATGTGCATTGCCATTTCAATGTGGATTAATATTGCTGTTCTGAAAAGTAGTGGTTACAGTATGCCCACGTGCTTACCTTTCATTGCGTAAAGGAATATGGGGCTGGGTACTAGTTGCTGTCGCACTCAGGTCCTACTTGTGGGCTTCCCATAGGCATCTGGTTGGCTACTGCAAGAACAGGATGCTGGACTAGATGGGCCACACTGGCCTGATCCAGCAGGGCTTTTCCCATGTACTGCCATTTGGGAAGAACAGTCTGCCTGCTTTTCTGACGAGGGCTGCCACTCTTTCCTCTAGAATGTTCAGAATTATAGATTGGGGGTATCAACACATGTACTTTAGCAGAGAAGGGAGTGCAACCTCTACTAGTGCTCCCTCTTCCTGGAACATGGAAGCATTCCAGCTTGACCTGTCTTTTATAGCTGAGATGGGGAACCTATGGATGATGCTGAACTGCAGCTCCCATCATCTCTGACTATTGGCCATGCTGGCTGGGACTGATGGGAGTTGGGAGTCCCACAACATCTGGAGAAACCCAAGTTTCCCATCCTTCGTTTCTAGTAACCACAGTAGACCAATTATGGAAGAGAGATGAAGATTTGGGACCATATTGACTCCCACTAGCAAAAAAAGCTACTTTATGCCAAACCAGTGGCATAAATTATTAAAAGATGCTTTGAAATTGAGCTTATTTTTTGGATATTAGAGAAACACCCAGGACATCAGCACTGGTTTATATGGAACTCATATAGCAAAGTATGACAGCTGCATGTACTTCATTAAAAGTTACCCAGAAGCTTTCTGGCCATCTCCCAACTGTTCTTGCTCTTTCCTAGGGAATTTATTAAATCTAATAAGCAGGGGCATTTGCAAAGACTAAGGGCATCACTTGGAATCTAACAGCACAAAAACATCTGGCAAAGCATTCTTGCTGCTTAATAATGCAGAAAACTATAAGGCTGGAGTTTTTTCCAGCCTTTGTTATTCAAAGAAGGCAACATCCAGCTTGCTCTAGAAGCCTTCAGCAGCACATCCCTGTGTGTGTGCACGCGTGCATGCGTGTGTGTGCGTGAGAGAGAGACAGAGAGAGACCCAACCCAGTATATCAACCTTCTGAAACCTTTTCTGAATAATGATGCACTGCAAGTAAGGGGAACGACATCCAGCCCATGGGCCAAATTCGGCCAGCCAGGACTCCACATTTGTCCCGCCATTTGGGAAAGCCACGTGCACCCACTCTACTCCTGATGTCATACATGAAGTCACAGATGTGTAGTTTGGCTGTGCTTTGAAGTCCTGGAGTTGGGACTTCAAAGCATCTTGCAGGCAGCAAGGCACTGCTAAAACAAAGATTTCTCCCCCCCTTTGTTTTGACAGCTGTTTTGATACAAACCCCTCTGAAGGAAAAAAATCCCCTTCATTTTAGCAGCATCTTCAAAGTGCCAAATCCAGAGCTTGGAAGTAACTAGTTACAAGTAACGAATTACTTGTAATTCATTACTTTTTTGAGTAACGAGTGGGTAATTCCTTTACATTTTGATTGTAATAGAACTAGGAGTAATTACTACTTTTGTGGAGTAATTGTAACGTTTCCAGCATTACTTTTGGGCATTACTTTTGGGCATTACTTTGGGGAGGGATTTGTGGATGAGAATCATGTGCCTCAAACTGGGCTTCTGTGCAGCATCGCTCTTCCCTCATGCTCAGTGGATGGGTAGGAGGTGACGAGGGAGGAGGCGGAGAGTGAAATGGGGTGGAGTGGAGAAAACAATTGTTTAAAAAATGGATAGTGGTGGTGAAGAATGGAGTGGAGGGAAAAAGGAGCCGGAGGTCAAAAACATGGATAAAGGAGGAGAAGGAGGCAGCAGCGCAATGGAGATAAAGAACAGTGGAGGTGAAAGATGACAAACCTTGTGTGTGTGTGTGTGTGTGTGTGTGTGTGTGTGTACTGTGTTTGCACTTAACACACAAAGTGGCCTCCACCACCCTCTTTGGCTACTATGCTGCATTTGCAGTATTTTAACTTTTTTGCATCTCAGGGGAAAATGTTTGCTTGAGTGAGTGTCCCTTAGTTGGTGGCAGGGCAGGGTCTGGGAGGTGGTTAAGTGAGAGAGATTATGCTGGCTGGCTGAGTGGAGGGGTTGCACTTGGTTTGACGTGCAAAGATCTGAGTAGTGGCCTCAGCCTCCCTCCCCACCACCCTTACCAGCGGAGAGACCACCATTGCTATCTTATGAATAAAAATAATTATTCTACTACCTCTGTATATGTTTGTTTATTTTTAATGTTGTTTTAGGCTACTTAGATGTGCAGCAGCAAAGGCCAGCACCTTGTAGGTATTTTTTAAGTAACTGAAATGTAATTGTAGTGATTACTTTGGAGGAAAAGTAAAGTAATCAGTTACTTTCAGAGCAATTGTAATTGTAACGGTAATTGCTACTTTTTTGGGCCATGTAACTGTAACTGTAATTTATTACTTTTTAAAAGTAATCTTCCAAGCTCTGGCCAAATCACTTGATGTCATTCTAACATCAGGTGATTGACAGATGGGCAGCCCCACCCATCTTTCAAATTTTTCCTGCGATCTTGATAAGGATCTGGCCTGTGGAGCCAAAAGGGTTTCACATTCCACCTGTGGTGTATGTGTGTACGTGTGTGAGGGAGAGACAGGGAGGGAGAAGGAAACCATGTGGGGTGGCTCTGCCCCACACATACCTTTGGTTCTGACCCCACCCAACTGCTGGCATGTGCCCCCTAGGTTTCCCATGAGGGAATGTGGTCCTTAGGCTGAAAACGGTTTCCCACCCCTGATGTCGACTGAAAGAAACATAATAGATCCTTGAATACAGCAGACCTTGTGAAGATGTTGAGCAAAGATAATCCACAATGTGTTTTTTTGAAACAGTGTTGTATTTATTTATTTTTTGTTCCCAGTTGTTCTCTGCATTCCATATGCATCACTGCTTTGTTTTTATCCCTGTATTTTCTTTTACTTTCTTCTCCCTAAATAAAGGAAACCGCTACAGGAAAAATCCGCAGGGATGACTCCCGGGATGCCTGGATGCTCCTTATGAAACAATCAAACAACGGGGTGAACAGCAAAACAAAAAACAAAAATAAATCCAAGAAGTTCAAGGTAAGCAATTCAACAATGTCCTCATCTTGATTCACATGTCTTCAAAGTCAGTCTAGGCTATGGAATTCTCAGACTTATAAAGCAAGCCTCCCTAAATCTTGACAAAAACAGACAAGGCCTCCCTAAATTTAACCAAGACACCATACATTTAAAGTTTATGGCTTCCCCCAAAGAATTCTGGCAACTGTAGTTTATTAAGGGTGCTGGGAATTATAGCGCTATGAGGGGTAAGCAACAGTGGATTCTTTTGGGGAAGTCATGACTGTCAAAGTGGTATAAATGTGCTTTAAATGTTCCTGCCAGGAGGCAGGGTGGGATATAAAGCAAATAATAAATAAATAAATGTGTGGTGGGGATATGACCTAAAATTCATTATTTGCCAGGCTGTGGTTTATCGCCACATGCACTTCAAGAAGTACACAGAAATTGCTACAGGGAAACAAAAACCTTATGAAAGAAAGGGCATTATTATTATTGTTGTTGTTGCTGTTGCTACTACTATTATTATTAAAATTAAAGCGACTTACATATAAAACATCATCTCAGTCTATCAAATGCCTGGGGAAAATATGTCTTTTTTTAAAAAGAGAATAGTGGCTCATTTGAAGGCATATGAGGAGTGCCTGGAAACTACATGTATGCCACCATGGGTTCCAAGGCAGAATATAAATGTAAGATGTGTGGTGTAGTGGTTAGAGTGTTGAACTAGAACCCAGGAAACCAGGGTTTAAATCCCCACTCATCCATGAGGTTTACTGGCTGACCTTGGGGCAGGCATTGTCTCAGCCTAATCTGCCTCACAGGGTTTTGTGAGGATAAAATGGTGAGGGGGGGAGAATCATGTACACCACCTTGATCTTTTTAGAGGGAACATAGGGTATAAATGCAATAATAATAAAATAAATAAAAATAGTTATCTCATGAAGGATTGGGGAGAGGGAACTATTTTGACATTACACTTGATAAAAGTGTAACTTGCCACGGCCCTTCTACAAGTGAAAATGGCTTTTTCTGTTCCCTTCTTGTGCTAGAGGGTCACAGAATCCCTTTGAGCTGGTTAGTTAAATTAGCTTGAACCAAGCACACGTCAAACAGACACAGCCTTGTGGAGCCCAGAGAGAGGGACAGTTGAACATAGCTAGGCAGATAATACGTTTGGTGTTTGATTTAAACGTGCATGAATCTAAAATACGGTCCTGTGTTTGGCTTCTAGTTTGGGATTCCAGGACCCCCTGGGCCTGCTGGTCCACCAGGACCCCCTGGAGCCATAATCACTCAGGAGGAAATGATGAGAGAATTCAGATTGCTGCTTAAAGGTATGGAAGTTGCTGCTCGAGAAGCGTGCATAATGTGGTACAACTAAGTCTTTATGCACAGAATAATAATTCAGGCTCTGAACAATATGTGCTTTTATTGTCATTATGGTGGTCTTAATGCATCTTCTGGGTTTTGAGACTTTAGTTTTGGATTTCTTCTGTTGTACTTGAAGTTTTAAGATACTCTTAAAACAATATGTGGAGAGAGAGAGAGAGAGAGAGAGAGAGAGATGCTAAGTGATATCATTGTGGATTTCTCTAAACCCTAAAGATTATTAAACTTGCAATCAAAATTGTGGCTCTTGGCAAAGCTGTTCCTCCAAGAATGCGATACCTGAGCTAGAAGGGTCTGCTGTAAGAGGAATGTAATCTATGTCACTTTCTGGTGGAAAAGTATAGCTCCAGACTGTTTTGGTTTTCAAGATTATTCTTATATCCATTGGCCAACAAAAACCAAGATTCCCTTGGGTATGCCAGTCTACGCATCCAGGGTTTGATCCTGACAAGTTACACAGCAATTCAGTGTGGGGAGGGGGGGAGGCAGGGAGCTGGTGTCAGCCAGGATGAAAGGTGGTGGTGTTCGTTGTTTCGTCTTTAAAAAATATTTTTGTGTACTACAGCTGTCAATTTTTATTTTCTCTCCAGAAGTGATGTACTTTCCCCACTTGTTCCAGGAATGCCTCTAGTGAGCTTTGGATCCAGCAGGTCCCAAGCCTTCCACAATCCGCCCCTAACATGGTCCCAGAGTGCCATCTCCTTGCTTTCTGCCATCATCCAGGAAAGGCCTCTGCAGGTGGATTTCCCTCTCTGCCCATAGAGGGAGTGGTCTGCAGTATCTTCTGACTCTAGGACACCCTTCCAATGACTATGCTATTATTAGTTGCACTTGGTTTATTTATTTATTTATGTATTTGTTTGATTTGATTTCTCTCCTGCCCTCCGTCCCAGCAAGAGCCCAGGGCAGCAAACAGAAATGCTAAAAACACTTTAAAACATCATAAAAACAGACCTTAAAATACATTAAAACAGAACAGTGTTAAAAACATTTTTTTAAAAAAAGCTTTAAAAACATCTTTAAAAAAGGGTTAAAAACATATTATTAAAAAAAAATATTATCAAGCAATTCTAACACAGACACAGACTGGGATAGGTCTCAACTTAAAAGGCTTCTTGAAAGAGGAAAGTTCTCATGAAAATCAACGAGAGTTAAGTCATGACTAACTTTCATATTGATATCAATGGGACCTAAGGACAGCTAATTTAGTCTGGATCCAACCCATAATAAATATATTCCCATTAAGATATAAATGTTCCATGACATGATGTTGTGCTTGTATATATCTTGCAGTTAATTCCAACTTAACTTTTTTCTTCTGCCTCTGTTGAGGAATTGACATGAAAAATATCACATTGCAATGCAAATTCCAAATGGACCTTCTATTCCAAGATCCTGGTTTTCATACATATTCTTATACTGGAATTTCTCCAAGGAAGAAAATAATTATGTTGGTAGTCAGGTCAGTGATGGGAGCCACTACATCTAGACACCGACCCGGTGTTTATGGCTCCACTATAGCTCACTACCTATTTTATATTTATTTATTTATTACATTTATATCCCACCTTTCTTCCTAAGAGCTCAAGAGCGTAAGAGTGTACAAACATTCCCTCCCCCTCCCAATTTTATCCTCGCAACAATCCTGTGAGGTAGGTTAGGCAAAGAGACTGTGACAGGGTCGAAGGTCACCCAGTGAATTTCATGGCCAAGCAAGGGATTTGAAACCTGGTCTCCCAGGTTCCAGTCCAACACTCTAATCACTACACCACACTGTTCTAGGCTGGGTCCTCAACATCCCTCCTAGTGTTTAAAAGTTTGTGACAGAGCATTGGGACTTGGCCAAAATGACGGTAGGAGCAGCTCTTCTGTTTCTCCTTCCCTCCCTCATCGCTTGAGGTGACATGGCCCTCTGCCCTTTGCGCCCTGGACACGCTGTTGTGTCTGGCTCTGCCGCTCCGTTACTTGGTGTTGGCACAGGCAGTCTGGACTGCTTGGCTCAACGTCTCGTAGAAGATGCCCAGCAGCAACCAGAGCGGCTGGAGTGCTGGTGGGAATGGTGTCTATGGGCCGGACTCGCCCCTGTGGCGGGTGGCCGGCATGCTGGTGCTGCCAGAGGGGCTCGACGCCGTCAAAGCCTGCAACCCCCTCACCAACTTCAGCGTCCTGGCCACCCCCACCGTCGCAGGTGAGCCGTGGTTTGCCCTCATCCCGTGGGGCAGTGGGTGCACCTTCTCTGAGAAGATCTACGTGGCCGCCAAGCGGGGAGCCACCGCCATTTACAACTACGGCAGCGGGATGGGGAACGACATCCAGGCCATGACCCACCCTGCTTCTGCAGGACCGGCTGGTGCTAGGGAACTCTTACTCATATTTTGCCATCAGAGAAGCTGATCAGAAATTCAACTGAAGGTGTCGGACTTGCAAGCATAGAAGAAAAGAGAGAGAACCAACTCACAGCTTTGTTGGGGGCAGCCTGCGATGTTTCTGCTGCTCCAGGCACCTGCACCACCCTGTATTTTCACTGGAAGTTGTAATCACTGTTTTTTTTAATAATGTTATTTGTTATTTAATTTTTGTAAATTGTATTGTTTTATTGATGTATTTCTATATTTGTGTTTTTCTTGTAAGCCGCCTTGAGGGCCTTTTGGCCATAAGGCGGGGTATAAATAAACTAATAATAATAATAATAAAATAATAAAACAACAACAACAATAATTACTGCAGAGGCTTCTGGGTGGTCTTCTTTAGCACTGTAAGAGGCAAAGACAAGTTGGGAGGAAGTCTGAGAGTAACTCTGGTTTGATCAAAGGCAGCTCTGCTCCTAAGCTTCTTTCCCAACTCACTGGTGCTTCCCCCTGCACCAGTTGAAGGACACTGTAGAGCAAGGGTGGGGAACTGTGTACAGTACCTCCAAATGTTGTTGAACTCCAACTCCCATCAGCCTCAGCTAGCCTAGCCAATCATCAGGGATGATGGGAGTTCTAGTCCAACAACATCTGGAGGGCCACAGGTCTTCCGACCCTACTACGGAGGCTTCTGTGTTATTGCAGAGGCCTGTAGGGCATCATTATTTTTAGTAAGTTCAGCCTGGGTGGACTGGGCCTTCTCCAGCAAAAGTGCATGGAGCACGAAGAGGAGATCTGTGAGACACTCAGGGGTAGCCATTGATTGACCAAATTTTGGAGATGGCATGGGACTTCCTGTGTTAAGATGACAGTGTGGTGAGACAGTCAGGTCTTGGTTAAAGTCTGTTGACTAGTATGACCTTTCTATGGTTGAAGGCTGGTAGGTGGGGCTTTGACTGACAAAGAGCATGATTTGGTCCACCACTGTAATGTGGCTTTGTGTTTTGGTTGCTCAGGAATAATCAGGGAGCGGGAGAGGATCAATCTGAAAGCCTGTGACAACTGTCAAGAAGAAGGAGACAGGACCAAAGAAGAAGATAACTTCTTGATCCCGATTAGTGGACCACTGCTAGAAAGCAGGGAGCAAGGGCGAGTGGAGGCAGCTTTCCATTGCCGGACCCGGAAAAACATTTCAATTGAACGCCGATCACTGCAAGACCTTCAGCATTATTACATAGTGAGTAGCAAAGGGAATTATCTCTAGTTGGTTTAGTGTCATTTTTCTTGCAGTGGCCATTTCTTGCAAATGTCAGACAAGGGGAAAATTATTTTTGCTTCGGTACCTCTAGGTAGACAACCAACCCTATAAATCCTGAGTCAGGCTTTTCAAAAAATCACAAATAATTAGTCTTCTAATTTCTAGGATTTCTAGAAAACACACTAACTAGAGATCCAAATAACTAAAACCTAGTTTTCTAGAATGTAAGAACTCCCTGGAAAAATGTTAAGATGCACAATAAAAACGTTGAAAGCTGCCATCGTTTATGGAGACACATCTGGCATCAGGTTCTGAGTTTATACCTTGATGGGCCAAGCTAGCCTCATATCCCAATGATAAAATATTGCCATATTTTGTTCCTTGTCTCTAACTGTGCATCCCTCTTAAATATATGCTCACAAGTGATCTACATTCAGCCCCTTTCTCCTTTTATTAATGTATATCTGAACCGTATTTCTTGAAGGGTCTTCTTCAGGCCTCCACCCCAATGCACAACAGGGAAAGTTGGTATGATTTTCTTCCACACTTCATAATCCTTTGTTTGTTTTTGTTCATAGCCTAAAAAAGAGGAGATATTCCATCGTGGCCTAGGGCTAAATCTTAACAATGGACAATACACAGCACCTTTCACTGGATACTACATCTTCACTGCCACACTGCATATTGGTATGTGTTCAACTTGAGCAATATGCTACCTTGGGTTCTTCAGCATTCAAACTCTAGACAATCTGGAGCTGGTAGATTATTCCCCCACTTTACCAAACAGGAAAATGTTTGCTGCACTTTCAATAAATATGAATCTGATGTTATAAACTCCACTTTGGTGAACATTTAGGGTAATGTACAAACCCAAAATTCAATGAGAAACTTAGTAGGGATGCTTACATAAACCTCTCCTGCTAATTTCATAAAATATTTGCTTATCAGTACTATATTGTCATCCTGGGCTCCTTTTGGGAGGAAGGGCAGGATATTAATTAATTAATTAATTCATGTTGAAATTTGCTTTTCAGTTTCATCATGTGGACTTTTGATTTCTGTTGAGTGTTCTTTGAGGCAAGAAAAATAGCCACATAAGGCCCAAAATACTATTTTGTGTATTGTGTAGAGCAGAGCAGAGCAATGAAGTTCAACTCAGCTCTCAACCTTGGCTAGGCCTTTTAGGCACTATCAAATAGTCTCCAGATGCTGGGCCCAAGGATTTCATCCCAACAGCAGGTGCACTCTGTGCTCCAGCCTGATTAATTCCTTCCTGTTGCAGTTCCCAAGGATCATCAAAAAAAGAACCGGCCACGTGCCCGCAATCGCCTGCGCTTGCTGATTTGTGTCCAGTCACTCTGCCGACAGAACATGTGAGTGTACAGGGTAGGAAAAATGGAGAGGCTGGTTATGTGATAATATTCTTACCCTCCAAGCAACCTTATGAGGCTAGTTATGTGATAAGCAACTAGTGACTATCTGCAAAAAAAAAATGTCTGTTTGCAGGTGTGGTTTGAATCCAAACTACACCTGCAAACTGACTTTGAAGGAGCTTGCTGCGTTAGCCCCTTTGAACTTTGACATGTGGGCTGGACCACCCATCTGTCAAAGCTGGCTTGTATGTGTGTGTGAGGAAATGAAGGATCTAGCCGCTGGCTAGTCCTCGTTCCCCACTCCTGAGCTAGTCCAAAGGATACCCAATGAACACTGACTGACTCGCCCATATCCAAACCTAATACTCTGTACATAGAAGACGGGGGTGTTTCCTGGAGCCAGTGTGGAAGTGACTAACATAAGATTGGGCAGGAAGAAAGCAGGAAAATATACTGCATGGGGCTTCTCTCTGTTGTCTCACTGGTAGAGAATTTCCCTGGAAGGGGTTCCTATAGAAATCCCTTGCTATGCAAGGTACATTCTACAGCAAGGATAGGGAATCTATGGCCCTCCAGATGTTGTTGGACTCCAATTCCCATCAGCCCCAGCATGCATTGCCATTGGCCAGGGATGGTGGGAGTTGCAATCCACTAGGATCTGGAGAGCAACAGGTTCCCCATCCCTGCTCTACGGTAACTGCTATACATTCACTGTCTCTCTCCCCATTTTAGCCCACATAGGACTGCTTCCAAAGCCCCTATCCCCCCAGCTAGAAATGCCTAATTGACAAGTACCTAAATATCCTTGGCAATCTAAGACAAGTGTGCCCAAGAGGATGTAAGTCCAAGCACATCATCACATGTTATGGCCACACTTAGCAAGCCTCAGGTAGTTTATTCTATATAACGCTCATTCCATATAAGAAGCTTAACAGACCTTAGCATGTGGAACAATTTGATCCCATGGAGAGTCTCGACATTACCTCTGCCTATTCCAGAAGGCCACCAGTACTGGGATAGAGCCCCTCAATGATATCTACCTAATTTGAAACAATATCACCTGTTGCTCCTGCCATAAGGAAGGGTATCCAACTGACTTCCACCTATGGCTTCCTGTGAAAATTGTGTCATATCTTTCTCCCTGTAAAAGATGACATCGTTAGACCACCACCACCACCCTTCTATAAGAATGCTTTTTCGAGGCCCTGGAAGATGCTTTCCTTTCCTTTCTCATCTATCCCTGTAATGTACAACAACTGGTCCTGGGGCCTTATGTCTGCACCCCTTCCCAAAATATTAACCGGGACAGCCTCTGGGTCTACCATTATTTGTTCTGCTTTACTCCCACATTGTCTTAACCATTCTAGGCTGAAGTCTCTGTTGCTATTTTTTTTTTAATTGAAAAAATTTCATGTCTCAGATAATTGTCTTCACAAGATTCAGTCTTGCGAAGAGCAAAGTTTCCCTTCAGAACAGACAACTCTACCTCACCTGCTACCCATTTTTATCGCTTTCTAAACACCACACAGCTGCCAGCTTCAGGATATCCAGAGTAACCCAGTCATGGCAAAGTAGCTCCATCTTTAGAACTGGGGACTGGAGGAGGGGAACCTGTGACTCTCCAGTTAGTGCTATATTACAGCTCCCATCATCCCTGGCCACTTGCAATGCTGGGTGAGGCTGATGGGAACTGAAGTCTAGCCACATCTGCAGGGCACCACCCCCTCCCTGATGGAGAGCATTTTGGCTCACATGAAGAGATGCCTTCCTCTGTTTCCCTGATGCAGACAAGCCTGCCACAATTTGTATACTGCTTGATTGACTGTTTTGTGGTTTTCAAAAAACATTACACTGATCAATAAAACAGTTAAAAATGATTGATTGGCCTGTTATTTTTATGGGTATGTCTCTTTCTCAAGGAGTAGTTAGCAATAAGATTAAAAAGATACTGAAGTGATGTATCTCAACACAGCTGACTGCTAACTGCTCCATGTGAAAGGGATATACCCATGACAACATGCAGCAAAATGGAGGAAAAAGGACCCAGAATAGATTTATGAAGAAAAACGGCAGGAACTGAAAGAGAGTTGATGCTTGTGGGGAACAAAGGGAGCACAGCCACTTTAGTGGAGTAAAGAAGGGAAGGGGGTGTCCTGCATTTTCTGGTATCATTAGTTCTGATGAAGTATCATTTGCTTTCAGCTCTCTGGAACGAGTGAGCAGTCTGGACAGAAACAGTGAACACTTCACAATTTCAGTCAATGGAATTCTCTTCCTGCTGGTGAGTAAAAGTCATAAAGGAAAGCCAAGAATGTTCAACCCTGAGGGTAGATGATCCTTGAGGGTAGAGAACTGTGGGAGAATTTGCTATTTGTATGAGTATAGAGCTCTTTTGCAACATGTACATTTAACTACCTAGGCCAACTCTGACATAAACGTGGCAAACACCTACCCTTCGTTTTCTCTCGCTTGAACATAACCTGCAAACAACAGCTATAAAGGCAGGCAACTGGAGATCTTTAGGGTAAAATTATAAAACAATTCACTATGGCCAACGCATGTAGATTTTTTAAAGGGGAGCATAAGCAACAGGTACATCCCAGGGTTGGCACTGAACCCAGCATAGAAATCTGCCTTGCTTAGCTCACTTTTAGCTTCTCTGTTGCAGGCTGGCCAGTATGCTTCAGTTTTTGTAGACAACGCAACAGGCTCCTCCCTCACTGTCCGAAGTGGGTCCGACTTTGGTGCTGTCCTCTTGGGCATCTGATTGGCCCACAGCTGCCTACTCTTGCTGAAACCTTACTTTTTATCAGCCTTAAGTTACATTTCTCCTCTTCAATCAAGTGCATGGAGCTGGCAGCTCTAGAACAAAGCACAATTCCTGTTGGTCCAATGCAAGCAAATTCATCTTGCTGCTCACTGGTTAAGTATCCTCAGGCGAAGAATCAGATTTGGGAAAACAGGCACAGCATGTGGTAAAAGTGACCAAAAGGATGTTGAACAGATTTATAAAGAAAGAAAGCAGCAAGCCATCCAGGGTTGACGCAGTTAACTTAGAAATTCATTTTATTACTGAATGTCTTATCACTTGAAGCTTCAAGTTTTGCAATCAATTTGCAGTGGCAGTTCTTGAGAACTAGGTTATTCCTAGAAGCATACATGCTGTTTTCTGCTCAGCAGAAAAGGCTTAGCAAAAGATTATATTTTTGGAAGATATTTCATTCCTTTATTGGTTGACCATCTATTTGCTAAGAATGACCTCCCCTGCCCCCTCTCCATGGTATGGCATTTGCTTTTGTGTGGGATCTTCTGTCTGGTTGCTTCCTAAACCACTAGTAGAATTCCCTTATTGCTTTGTGCTCCATGGTACCCAATAGCCATTGCTAACTTCTAAATAACACTGGGTAGGTTACCATTGACTATACTGGAAACAGTTTAAAAAAGGAGGCCATAGTCTGTTGTCCTTTTAGCATCAAGCCTACTAAAGAGTTAATACCACTTATTTTTAAACCTGCTTAAGTTTCTTCACTAAAGAAAGTTTATAAAGTTTACGTGACAAAAGAAGGCTACTTCCATTTCTTAGTATTTCTCGCTATTTTCTCTGTGGCTGGTAGAACAGCAGTAAGATATCCAAGAACAGTAATGCAGCACCACCCTCGACTACTGCAGCACCCTGGCACGTAGGCAGGCATTAGAACTGCTCTTGTATTTTTTTTTAATTTAGTTTTTAGAGAGATTGGGGTGAATACACACCCTTATCTATTTTAGCCTGACTAGATATGCGTGTAACAGGTCTCCCCAGCTGTTCTATTTTATATAATCAGTCCCTGCAAGTCATCATGGAACTTTTTGTAGGGGAGGGACTTCCACTGGATCTAGACCCAACTCTGCTTGAACAAGATTTGTTTCTTGAGTAATTTCTCATACAATCCATTTAAATATTCAGAAAGATAATGTAGTTGTAGTATACCAAGGGTTAAGCCAGTTCAGAATGCAGATATGGGGAATTGCGTTTCAGTACATGCTGCTGTGGAAAAACTCCTTGCTTCAAGAAATTTAATGTGGTAAGGAAGACTTCTAACCTAGCCTCAAGATCTAGCTTTCTACTTGCAAGGATTTGTTTTCATATAGGGGTACATGCTGACAGGCAAGTCACTCTCCCCTGTCCTTCATTGATTTTGACTCTGGAAGAATAAGGAACAGGGAACAGCAAACAGTTCTCAAACGCCAAAAAATATTTACTTTTAGGGCCTAGCGGCAGAAGCACATACTGAGTTCTTGCCAGCTAAATATATTATTCAGTCATAACTGTATATTTTAGGAAAAGCAGATGCTCAGTAAGCTGTATCCCCACCTTTTTTCATACTGAAAGTGCCACTGAGCCTGATAAGGCCAAGGTGGTGCCCTGCCCTGAAGCACAATCAGCATTAGCCTTCCCATTGCAGCTCTTTTGTAATGCTTATATACATACACACAAACTAGTGGATATTTTGTACTTTATATATATATATGCTTTAAAGTATTGTATAAGCTGCTCTATTTATTGTACTATCTTAAGGAATATATATTTATGCACTTGCTCTTAAATGCATTTTGTTTACTTAGAACAAATATACAAACTAGAGAGGGTGTAACAGAAAAGGTGGTGCTTATTTTAGTAGACTTGCAATACAGAATAAAGTGTTGGGAAAGGTCACACATCCCACACACCTTTGGACAAATGGGTGGTCATGGGAGAACCACTTAGAGCTCTTGGTGGTTCTTATAGTCTCAGACTTTTAGTTATCCTTCATTCTAATTCACTGAGTACGTATATGTGCATGCATTGAAGCAAACTGTAGCACCATAGTCTACTTTCTGTAAATTATATAAAGGATGAAGAATTGTTTTTAAGGCAGTTTCTAATAAAAAAATACTTTCCCCAATTCATTGGTTTCTGGTTTTACAGCAAGTGCTATGAAATGTTTAAGACAAAAGCAGAAATTAAAGTAAATGTAAATGCATGCATGTACAGGTCAGCCCTAAGAACCTTCCAGAGTTCTTGTGTTTCATCATTTGGAAACTGAATCCTTTGGAAACCCATGATGACATTGTCTCTATTTGCCACAAAAAGTTATTAGACCCCCCCCAAAAAATGTTGTATGTCAGCCTCAGCAACACACAAGTAGGGTTTAGTTTTCTATCCCTACCTCATTGATTCATTCATATCCTGCCCTTCCTCCCAGTGAGAGCCCAAAGTGGCATCTGATTAAACAAAACAAAACTCATCTCAGATGTATATTCCACTAGGAAAAGCCTAATGCATTCCCATTTGCTCAAGAGCAAGCCCAACTGAGTACAATGGTATTTGTAGGTGTGAATAACCTAGACCCTTTATTGTCTATTGACAGTGTACATACTGGCTTTTCATCATCTTTTTAAAGGAGCTTTTAATATCTACCTTTTGGCAAGAGAGAAAGACTACCTGATGAGGCACAAAGGGTAATCCAACAGAGTATGGTATGTGTTCACACTCAGAAAGCTTTCCTGCATGATCCCCTTTTAGCTGTTTCCATGTAAAATCCATACCTGTTTTTTAAAATTCCACATGGATTCTTAAACTGCCTGGAGGAGGAATTGCTAACAGGAAACTATGAATGCATACCCATTCTCTCAAGCTGCACTGAGTTTTGAATTCTGGAGCATCTTTTCAATCCCAAAACTCAATGCATCAAGTCCTTCCTTTCTAGATAGTGTTATTTTGTATTCCCCCCCCTATTGTTTTGTTATGGGGATAACTGGGCAAAAATATAACAGGAGTCTGACTTGCTTTTACATTTAGTCCTGGTTGACTTTTCATGACAGATAGGATAGCAGTTTGCTACTAGCAGAATTTAGATCGGAGGATTTCAATATTCTAGAGAGAACTGTATCTTATTTACTTATTCAACATTAAGAGTCCACCAGTGTCAAATTTAAGGATTAATTATCTAAATTAACCAGTGATGTTAATGATTGATCTATATTGCTTTTAAAGTTTCTTTTATATTGCTGTACACCACCCTGATGTCTTTAGATGATGGTATATAAAGACTTTATAATAAATTAGCCCCTGCCTCTCAAATCTAACCACTCTTTGCTTTCACAGTCAAATGGACCTAGTCGGTTTTGCAGCCCAGGTTTATAGTTCAGTCAAACAGTAGTATGCATTCAGCTTAAATCCAACCCACTGAAATGGTTCAAAACTAGTTTGCATATGGGTAAAGAGACACTCTTTTGACAAACAAGTTGCACTAGTAATGCCACAGTCAAGTTCTGTTAAGACTGCCCTTCATCCAAGCCATCACAGAAACCCTAGGTGCAGTTGTCTTTCTACTAAGGCTTTTTTTAAACAGTCACTTTTGACAATGAAGCAATTTGCTCAGAGAAGTCAACCACGCTCATTTGCTCGGCATTTCAAGGATGTGTTCCTTCTAGATCACTTTATATTTGGTTCTTATAGCAGAGAATAATGTGTATATAGCCACCCAGCAACTCTTCATACATTAATGGCAGTTATGAAAGGTGTTCATGCTGAAGTAATAGTTTTTCCTTCAAACAAGTATTTCCTTGAGTACTTAGTAAGGGAGGAAACAGGCCCCCTGCCCATGTGCATTTTAAAACCATTTAAAATATATATGCACCCTTCATAACCAACACAAAATACATGTATTTTGTACTTGGGGTATTGGCCTCCCAAATACAAGATGCCTTGTATAAGACAAGCACTACAAGCAGCTACTGTGGATTATTTTGGCTGAGAAGTCCACCCAGTGAGGATGCTGGATTGGGTGGCCCCATTCTAGCCAGCTGTGATTCTGTGAAATGAACTGACAGGAACAGTTAGAAAAAAACCTTTTATTTACAAACAACAGCATTCAGAGGGGGAAAAACACAACCAAAACCCTACACACACTCACAGATGCACTAACTTGTTCCATTAAATCCACTGCATGCTGCTAAGGACCTCACTTGTACGTATTCTTTGCATCACTGCTCAATCCGGACTACCACCACAGTGACGTTATCTGCCGATCCTCGTTGCACAGCCTTGTTGGCCAGCCTGTTACAGGCTGCTTCATACCTCGTGTCAGTGGCTGATTTGGCGTCTCTTAGAGGAATAGTTTTGTCCTGTTGAGAAGCAGAACACACGGACAACACAGGGTAGTTTCCCTTCACTTACTTTGTGGAAACAGTTTTAATATGCACATTTCTTATCATTCCAAGAGTAACGTTTATTGACAATGTTTTTGTACTATTCATTAACAAAAAGTTCTCCAGGCAGTGTACAGACTTTTTAAATAACCCCTCCCCCTAAAATATAAAGTACAAACATGCTCATAGAATCAGGAACAAATTTATAAGAGTATCAGAACAAAACAAAAAGAAAACCATCAAGAGAATACAATAGTGCCAAATATATATGAAGCACTAAAAACATGTTTTTACAACTAGAAAGCCTGAGAAAATAAAAAAGACCTTCCCCTGGCTCTGAAAAGACCACAACACAGACACCAGGTGGGCATTCTCAAACTGGGGTACCACCAGCAAAGAGCCCTTTCCTTCACAACCACTGCCATGCTTAAGCACAGGGAGGGAAAGCCTCTAATTCAGCCTTATAATTAGTTACTTGCAGAGTCTTCTGAAGGTTTTTTTTTTTAATCACAACCCACTTCTATGGGGATACATACATGGGCTCTCTTGTGCCTCACTGAAAGAGCAACTAGACAAAAATAGCCCACCATGCAGCCTCAATAATACTGTGCCATTTAACACAGGGCTCCGCTATGGGGACAGTATTCAATGCACTCATTCTGCAGATGTAAATTACTTGACTGTGCAACAGAACTCTCCCCCCCCCCAGTTCTCGTCTCCTCATGTGCCCCCTAAATCTGTTCTGGGGTTTCTCCCCACTCTCCAGAGCAGATTTGGGAAGGGTGTGGAGTGCATGTGGGGAGAGCAGGGGAGGAAGTTCCATTATGCAAATAGAAATCTCTGCGCTAATAAGTGCATTGGATACCACTCTGTACACTGCGCTACCTCTTGTTTCTAGCCTCAGATTTGTCAGAGGACACATGAATCCCATGTTGCCTCTCCATATCCAACATAGGGCTGGCTCAGGGGCTTGAAGCTGCAAGATAGACCCAATGAGGCATCAAGTAAGTGGAGAAGGTTACCAGCCTTTCAAGAATCAGTTGCTACAATTAATAAGCTTAAAAGAATAACTTAAAAGTTCAACAGCTAGCATATAAATTAAGATTTTTTTATTGCTAAGGAGATGGCAGCGGTGAAGTGACAAAGCCACAGAAAGCAGATCAGAAGGGCAAGAATGGGTAAGTTCTCTTTCAAGCCCAATTTGAGTACAGATGAAAAGTGTGGTTCCTCTTCCACATGCCTTTCCAAACAAGTAACTCCATCTCTCATCAAATGAGTAGACAAGCTTATCTTCCCCTCACCTCCAAACAAGACATGATGAAGTTCACAGCTTCTTCTGGTGAGAAGACTTTGAAGAGACCATCACAAGCCAACAGGATAAACCTGGAAGAGCAACTGGTGATAAGTTTTACCCAAAAACCAAAATAAAATAAATATTCTAGAGCCTGTTGCCTGCTTTTTAAAAAAGAAGCCACCATGTTTTCTCATTGTGTTCGTTTGTGCTCTCTCTCTTTCACTCACTCTCACACCAGTTTTACCTGTCATTGTGTGTAAGTTGGCAGCGTTTGACATCTGGCACAGAGATGACCCCAAAGCGCTTGTACTGTCCATCCCCAATGGAGCGAGAGACTTCCAGGACACCCAGGACACGTCCTTCCCTACAAAAGTGGGAAGGGAGAGAAAGTCCCCAGATTAGATCCCTGAAGTTGTCACACTAGAACAGGGATGGACAACCTGCGGCCCTCTGGATGTTGTTGGGAGTCCAACTTCCATCAGCCCAGGCAGCACGGCCAACTGTCAGGGATGTTGAGAGATGCAGTTTGGCAACCCCTGGTGGGTCACAGGTTCCCTAAAGGAGAAGGAAGTATCTGGGACCAAATTGAGTAGGTTTTGCAAACCTCTCTCTACAGACTCTGGAATCACAGGTGACCTAAACATTGCATTTCACCACTCTACCCAACAGTTCTAGTCCTCAAGAAAACGCAACACATTTTGATTCCAAACAGGTACTTTATAACACATTTAAGAATACAAATTAAACACCTGTCCTAATTATACATTGGCTTAAAAGCTAGCTGACTGGTTTAGCATTATAGCAGTCTCCACACTTCGGTGTATCCTTGTTCTACTGGAGTGGTCAATGTGATGTTTGCATGAAAAAACATAGCAGTCTTCGGTAAGCATTTTCTTCCTCAAGAGAAATATATTGGATTGAACACGTTTACTGAGAAGTTCTCACATATTCAAGAGAAAAACTTTATTATGAAACTAAGTGTCAGTTGGAATTGTCCATGACTTAGTAATAGAGCACATGCTTTCCAAGTATAAGGTGCTACATTCAATCCTGCCATCTCCTCTCCCTCCAAGCAGAGCTGAGCAAGATCTCTGCTTGAGTTCCTGGAAAGCTACTGTCTTTCACAAGAGCAGTTGGCTCTATATGCCACGGGCTGAACCAATTAGAAGGCAGCACCTGACAACACATGGCAACAATACTATTGAAGGCTTGGTAGCATCTTTAATCTTGTTTATCATGTAATGAATCAGTAACAAATAAGATTTGGTCTCATTAAAAAGTGAGATTTGGTACCTGACCAGTTGGATTAAAGCCACTTGGTCAGCAGTTAAAATTGTTTTCTTTGCCCAAAAAGCTTGATGCATTGCAAGACACATTTTTACAATTATATACACACACCAATACATATTAAACACATTTTGTGTGTGAATATAAATTGGTAATGTAAAAGTACATCTTACATGTGCACACAAAATATGTACTACTTTTATATTACCAATTCATATTCAGACTCTTCATGGTTAGGAAAATATTACTGTTTATCCAAATACAAACGAAGCCATATTTATACGATAGCTTGTAACAAAATAAAAAGCCAGAGTCACACAGTCTTACAATTAATAGGAATTTGCCACACTACAGATGAATTTGTATCATTGGGGGAAAACCCAAATCTCAACTGTTACTCAAACACCCAAATATTGCCAAAGAGCTATTGCAGCATTAAGCTCTTCCAAAAACAATAGGACCCCAAACTCATCCCCAAACCCTCCCTTTGTGCTTCCACTGTTACCTGACATTTCCTCCAGCCTTTTGGATCCTCATCCGCTCATCGTACTGAGTTGGGTTATGTTCTTTGCTGAGATTTAAGGCTGTATGTTTCTGACTCTCTTCATTGTAACGACACAGAATCGCCTGCACTGACAGAAAAGCCCTTGTGAACAAGTAGCAAGGATTGCAAGCTCAAAGTCTCTGCTTGGGGTGTTACAGTATACAACTCTCTATTAAACAAATGCCTAAGCAATTTCTAAGCAGCACACTGTATTGTATGCCTCTAGCCTCCCATATAAGCCAAGGCCTGAAACTGACTTGCCACTATCACTGGGTCTATAACGCCATCTAGAGTTTACCAAGAAAATCCAAAGGACCACAGAGCTGCTCCAAGGCACATTTTCTAACAACAAAACATTTGAGGTAGGCATCTGGCCATTTGGTGGACATACTGGACGATAATGGCAGTGCTAAGGAACAGTTCTATAGCATCTTTCAGCTGAACTGAAAAAATTTGCCTCACTCAAAACAAGGGAAACTGGACCCACAACTTCTAGTATTGCTTACCCTACTGTCTCCAAGGTTGGCAATATAAAGAGTGTTATCAATCACCAGCACACAGGTTGCTGTGGAGCCATCCTTCCAGGCAGGTTTCCTGCAGGCGTCAGAGAACAAGGACAAAAAAAGGGATTCAAGCAGGTTCCAAACTGTTCAAGATTCAAGCCATGCAATTATGGAGACCGATAGCACAAATTTAGAAAAGGGGGAGCTAAAAGGATCACTCCCTTGTTCAAAGATGATACAGCCCTCCTGCCATATTTGAGTATCACCACCCCCACTAATTAAAGACTCCCCACAATGGAAAGACAGCAAGAAAATTAGGAGGCTTTGTTAGAACCCTTCTTGACATGCTACCTTTCCATCTGCAGGGACTATCTGAAAGTGGGAACATTCATTTATTTTTACAAAATTGTGTCTCGCTTTTCACCATCTAGATCTCAAAGCGACTTATGTTAAAAATGTACAATATACAAAGTTTAAAATAGAAGTTAAACTTCAAAAAGTTAAAACCTCAAATTTAAATCTCAAAAATTCAAATGTCCTTTCTGAAGTGATATGGTCCCCAATACCCTTAACACAAGCACAATGCCCATACACTTGGGTTAGTTTACACTCACTGGCTTGAAGCCTGCTTGAGAAACTCCTCATCTGTGTATTTGAAGGTGTCCAGAAGGCACCTTCTTATTGTTTTCTCCACACTGGGAACATCTCCTGTTATAAACATAAAAAAGTAATCAGTCACCTTTCTCAGTTGCTTGAAAACAGGGCACACACATTTTGCACTAAACAAATTGAAACCAGAAGTTTTGCTTACAAAATGCATTTTGATTGAAATGTAAAGTTTTACATCTTAGATTAATGGTTCTGGCTCATCATTAACCTAATCTGTCCTCCAGCCATTGCCTACTACAGATCCATTGCTTTCCACGTCTGTAATGACATACATCCACTTCTGTTCACACAGCCATTTTGCCCAATCAAAAAAGCTGCCACGGCAACCATATACTTTAAGGAATTTGAGTTGTATCCAGTGCTGTGGGGTTCTGCTGGTGCAATGGGACTTCCATTTCCTCTCTTGCTCCCGTGCCCCCCCCCAAAATCTGCTCTTGAGGGTTCCCCAACCCACCAGATCCAATTTTGAGGTCACAAGGGTTCCATTATGCTCTGCGTCTGGCTATCTATCTATTACATTTATCCCACCTTTCCTCCAAGGAGCTCCATGTGGCGCATATTGTTCTCCTCATCTCCACTGTATCTTCACAACAACCCTGTGAGGTAGGTTAGGCTGAAAGGCTATGAATGGCCCAAGGTCACCCAGCAAGCTGCAGGGCGGAGTAGGCATTTGAACCCTGGTCTCCCAGGTCCTAGTCCAGCACTCTGACCACTACACCACACACAGAATTATGAAATACCATTTATAATATTAAAATATTAAACATAAAAACAGCAACTGCAGCAAAAAAAAATCATCAGCAGGGAAGAAAGTCAGCCTCGCAGCACAAGTAAGGATGCATGACAAGACAGTGGATGACACCGAAGACATTACGATCACAGGTTTTAAGAGGCTTGGAAGAATAAAGAAAGTCTTAACCCGACACCAAGATCACCCTAAAAGTGGTGCCAAGTGAGTCTCTCTGGAAATGGAGTGTATTTTAACATTGTCAAGGCCAATGAAGGAGCTGTGAAAATTGGGTGAAGGAGGTGTGAAAATTGGACGGAGAAATATCAATAATTTAAGATATGCCGACAATAATATACTACTAGCAGAAACCAGTAATGATTTGAAACACATGCTGATGAAAGTTAAAGAGGAAAGCACAAAAGCAGGACTACAGCTGAACGTCAAGAAGACTAAAGTAATTACAACAGATTTATGTAACTTTAAAGTGGACAATGAGGACATTGAACTTGTCAAGGATTACCAATACCTTGGCACAGTCATTAACCAAAATGGAGACAATAGTTAAGAAATCAGAAGAAGGCTAGGACTGGGGAGGGCAGCTAGGAGAGAAAAGGTGCTCAAATGCAAAGATGTATCACTGAACACTGAAGTTAGGATCATTCAGACCATGGTATTCCCGATCTCTATGTGTGGATGTGAAAGTTGGACGGTGAAAAATGCGGATAAGGGAAAAATCAGCTCATTTGAAATGTGGTGTTGGAAGAGAGGTTTGTGCATAGCATACACTGCGAAAAAGACAAATTGGGTGTTAGAACAAATTAAACCAGAACTATCACTAGAAGCTAAAATGATGAAACTGAGTTTATCATAGTTTGGACACATAATAAGAAGACCTGATTCACTAGGAAAGACCATAATGCTGGGGAAAACAGAAGGGAGTAGAAAAAGAGGAAGGCCAAACAAGAGATGGATTGATTCCATAAAGGAAACCACAGACCTAAACTTACAAGATCTGAACAGGGTGGTTTATAACAAATGCTATTGGAGGTGGCTGATTCACAGGGTCGCCATAAGTCAAAATCCACGTGAAGGCACATAACAACAACAAGGCCAATAGCTAGTACAATAAAAATTCTTCTCTTCTTGTAACAGGTGAGCCACTTCCAGGAAGGACCCTTCCCTAGTAGCCACCCACACTTTACTTGGCAGGGAGATGCAGAGCAGGATCTCTGAAGATGATCTCAGGGTTTGGGAGACGGCATCCTTTCAGGTAGTCTGGCCCTAATTCATTTAAGGTTTAATTAGGATCCCAGAATTATGCTCTGTAGGCGCATAAGGCCACCACCTTGCTGAAGCTCAGCAGGCCTGGGTTTTGCCAATGCCTTGGATGGGAGACCACGCTGGAGTCACATGTATGCCAACTTGGGTTCCATGATGGAGGAAAGGCAGGATTCAATTTTTAAGGAAAACAAATGAAATCAGCAGTTTTAATTGGGTCCAGAAACTGACTGGGAGTCAGCACAGTTGATACAGCACCAGGTAACATACCCTACTTGCACAAATTTGGATTTTTTATCCCCACCAATATGCAGCAGTAGCAACACAGCTTTATGCCAAAGCAGGAAACCCCGGGAAATGATACTGCACATCACTACACTCCCCCTCCCATCTTACCTTTAGGGAATTTTCTTATCAGGTTTTGATGCAGATTCTGTGCTGCATACTTTGAAGCTCGGACTCCTCCATGGCCATCAAAGACAGCAAAGTATGAGACACGGGAACTGTAAAGGAAGACGCACATTGACAAGACTGATCTCACTCTGGAATTTGTTAAGAAGCTGAAAACGTGCTGAGCGTGCATCAACAGCAGAGCTGCAAAAAGCCCAAACATTCCTTCATCTGCGTACAGCAAGGGTAACCACATTGTGCACTCCAGGTGCTGTTGGACTTCAACTCCCATCCGTCCCAGCCAGCATGGCCAATGGGCAGGGATTATGGGAGGTTAGACCATCATCATATGGAGAGCCACGCATTCTTCTTTCCTGATATAGACTGCAATACAAAACAATCCTACATACAGGTTTCTCATTTATCTTTCATTTCGGAATTTGGTAACATGTGAAACAGCCCTTGGTGTCAACAACAGCAGAATACCCAGTTAATGATGATAAAGAGATGACTGAAAGAATAAGCTAGTCTGAAAGTAGCTGACAATGTCTCAGATAAAATCCCTGGTGAATGAGAGTCCTTTCCAAATAATGTATGTCCCTAGTTATTAAAAGCTGTCCTATCATCTTGTCATTGGTTGCTTTGTGGTTTTATTTTTGTTTTTAATGTAACTTGTACTTGCTTAATTGTGACTTTTTTTTAATCTGCCCTGGGACCATCTAGTGAAGGGTGGGCTTTAAGTACATATACAAAAATAAATATATGAGGATTGCTTAGTTCCTAGGCTTTCCAGTGCCACTGCTGGAATCATATACAGAATTCCAGAGATCTTATCTATTAAGAAGGTTCCAGAATTAAAAAAATGAAAAGCACATTTCTCATGTGTCCTCCTTAGATACCCTGCGCTTGATTTTCTGTTGCACCTCCCAAAATTGTATCTGTGAGGAAAGGTGAATTGGGGTATGAGCGTGTGTGTCTTTATGACCACAGGAACACAAGAGTCCTGCTGAATTGGACCAAATGTCCATCCAGTCCAGCATTCTGTGTCCAGAATGGCCAATCAGATGCTCATGGGAATCCCAGAAGCAAGCTAGCATCCCCTAGCAATCATTATTCAGAAGCATGCTGTCTCCAATGCAGAAAGTAATATAGCCATCATGACTTGCTGTCATGGCTAATGTAACGTTGTAGAAAGAAAGAAACACCACTGTTTTCAGACATCAGATGTACTGAAGGCAATTTCAAAATCACTGGGTACACAGGACAATAAAGGCTACCCTAGGAGAAAGCAGACGGTCTCTCAGTCTCTCTCTCGGTCTCTCTCTCAGTCTCTCTCACTCACTCACTCACTCTCACACACACACACCAGGATGAGCATATACAAGACTCACATCTGAGAGGGAAGGGGGCTGCACTCCTCTGTAATATCATTCAGAATAACATGGGCATCCTGCATCTCTTCTCGCTCTCCTTTTCTCTCTGCCACGTAACCCTTCAGACCAAGAATACCTGCAGAGTCTAAAAAGAAACAAAGCAAAAGATACATGCAGGATGCAATCCCTGAGCTCCCTTTTGCACAACGCTCCATTAAGTGGCCATTTTGCTTAGGTTAGTAGCATTCTGAAAACCTCTAGGTCACAATTTGTATTTAATGCTTTAACTAGTCTACTAGGTCAGCACGTGTGGCTGAAGATTCACCCTGTAACAGCAGCATTAAAATATTGCTATAATTCTAAAAGACTATGGACTAGAACACACCAGTTAAAAGCACTATAGCAATGCCAATAAAATAAAAGACCGACATCAGTGTCCAATCCGAGCTAGGAACACTCCAGAGAAGTATCCATGATGGGGTAGGCAGAATACAATGTTGCATAAAAAGCTGTTCCACTTCAGTTAGAACCCAGTGAATATTCTTAACTCCTGAAGCTTGCAACATTACTATGTTAGTCACCACGCTTGCTCAGGTGCACCGGGGAGGATGTCAACATGGTGCACTCCCGGGATTACTGCAGCTGACACTAAGAGCAGCAGATGCAACTGAGATCGTGCCACTGTCGCCACATCACAATTCACTTGGGAAACTGAAAAACAGTGTTTTGCCTTCTACATTCTAGCCTAGCTCAGATCAGCTAAGAAGCTGCTTCCCTGAGTGCAACATGGGTAAACATGGGAGGAAAGGAGACAGGTTGGGTTTGCATGGCATGGCGGCAGCTAGACCATGTTGCAAAGAATACCAATATATATCTGGCACCAAAAATAAAGCTTCCGTGGCAGTGGATAAATGAGCCTGTATTCAGATCCTCACTCAAGCTTGTTAGGCAATGTGGGTCAGCCCTAATTTTTTTTCTCTCTCTCTCTTTTGACTGTACACAATAGCTGGTTAATGCAAGCCACTTTGAGGACTAAGTCAGCTAAAAGGAAACCCAGAAGTTCATTTTTTTAAAAAAGATGTAGTTGGCACCTCCAGCCTATGTCACAAGGTTGTTGTGAAGAGAAAAGGAGATAACCTTCGTGTACATTGTCTTGAGCTCCTTGGAGGAAACACAGGCTACAAATACAATCAATGCACTGCAAGTCAAAAGGGAAGTACAATTTTGCCCTTAAAGAGGGGGAAACCCAAACTCTGCAGAGGTGAGACATTCAGGAAGGACTCTTTTGACAGGCAACTAATTCCATCCCCCCTCATTTATAAGGGTGATCCCAACAGGATGTCCTGAGGAAATGATTTCACTGTTTCCCTAATTTAAAGCAGCACTAGAATAGAAAATAGTTGGCTTCAGACTGTCTGAAAACCTTTACAAACTTTCTTTTCCACAAGTTCTTCACTCCCATTCTTCTCTCCCTCAGTGGATTTCCTCTTCTCTCCCTTCCCATGGCTGACTGGAAGAGAAACTTGCTCTGTGGGATGTGAAGCTAGAGAATAAAATGTTGATCAGTTATTATCTTATTTATTTGAATCATTTATTCAAGCGACGCTGTCGGACTACATGATCACTGGCTGGCTGGGATTATGTAGGCAAATCAGATGGGCCAAATGATGCTGTCACATGGATTACATGATCCCCAATTTCCTCTCTACGTAATCCCAGCCAGAGGCAGCTCCGGTTTCAACAGTTACAAAAAATGGTGCCAAAGCAGCTGCCAGCTGGGAAGTGAACTGCTAACAAACAACGGCTAAAGAGACAAGGAAAAAGGGTGTGGTTTGCAAGAGACATTTCACACACACACCCAAAATACTTTTGACACTGTAAATCTTCAGCTGTGAACATTTGATGCATCCCTAAAGTTAACCAACACCTGCAGGATTTAACCATGCTTCATTCTCAAGTGTGCTCCTATTACAGCAGTGAAATCAAAGGCAAAAGATAACTATTGAGACTGCTGCTCACCTGAATTTCCACTGCTGGCAGGTGGGAGGTCATCAAAAAGCAAAGAGCCTCCTTTCCCTAAAACACAAGAGAACATATGACCAGAATCCAGGTCCCACAGCAAGCAGGTTTCTGAGATAGTTTTATAGAGAAAGTTCAATCTACAAAATGACACTGCCAAGATAAAATGTTGCCTAAACATTTACCTGTTCAAGATGTTCCATTGAATTTAGCACATAAATGAGGATTTGCTTAGGTTACAATCTTATCCTCACTCAGACTTACTTATACTCAATGGGACTTACTTTTCATCCAAAACCAGCAACACCCTGACACATTTTGGAGTTTACTGCCGGCTACTGCTAACAGTACCTTACCACCTGCCTGGGCAAAACTGGGGCTTTCACTGTGAACCCCTCCTCCCCTCAACCAGTGCTCCTCTCTGTTGGCAGAGGCCAACAAAGAGGACACTATGCACAATCCTAACCCACCAGCCATCAGTATGGGATAGGGGATGGAAGAATGGATTGCACTGTAAAGATATAAAATGTTCCGTTACAGTGATGTAGTAGCATTTCAAAACAGCAAATTAAAATTTTGTAGTGTGTTAATCCCCCTGCCACCGCCTTTGCCCAAGAACTGGCCCAAAGAGAAAGTTAAGGAACCTAGGAAGGTGCCTCATTATCAGCTCAAGACTACTGATCCATCTTGCTCAGTACTGTCTACAGTTGCCTTTCAATGCGGGGCTGCCCTTGAGGTTGGTCTGGAAGTTGCAGCTGGTGCAAAATGCGATGGTGCGACTGCTCACTGGGGCAGGGTATCGCCAACATGTTACCCCGCTGCTGAAAGAATTGCACTGGCTGCCCATTAGCTACTGGGCTTTCAAGGTTCTGATTTTGGTGTACAAAGCCCTATACAGCTTGGGACCAGGATACCTGAAAGATCGTCTTATCCCTTGTATACCCAGTCGATCACTGCGCTCTGCAGCCGAGGGCCTCCTGCAGATACCGTCTTATCAGGAAATCTATTCTGCACAACATAGGAGGCGGACCTTTAGTGTTGTGGCACCTACACTTTGGAATTCCCTCCCCTTAAATATTAGACAGGCGCCATCTCTGTTATCTTTTCAGCACCTACTGAAGACCTTCCTCTTTCAACAAGATTTTTAAGTAGAGACCGTATCCCAGTCTGCATCTTGTTGGACTTGCTTTTTAATATGTTATTAAAGCTTTTTTTTAAAAAGACGTTTTAAGGATATTTTGTTTTAACTTGTTTTCAAAGATGTTTTGTTTTAATATATTTTAAAGTTTCTTTTTATGATATTTTAGATGTTTTTAGTGTTTCTGTTTGCCGCCCTGGGCTCCTGCCGGAAGGGCGGGATATAAATTTAAATAACAATGTTTCCACAGTTTCAGAAAGGACCCTTAACCAGCCCTACCTAGAAATCGCAGGGAAAAACAAATGACCTCCTGCATGCAAAACATGTGCTCTCTCCCTGACCTACTGCTGTCCCCCAGCAAGGCTTCTTATTTCTCAATATGCTCTGTCTCAGGATAGCTTTTCAAGGAAAGCAAGTTCTATAGTTGTGGGGCAGCCATATCCAGCACTCCCCATGTATGCTTGCTGTCACGGCACACAGGGCTTAACCAAGGCGCTCTCAAATAATCTCAGGATCATTGAAGGGCACAGTGAAGACAGCAGCTTCGAGTTTCCCTTTTGTATTCTACAGAAACCAGTCTTTATATTATCAGTAATTTCTCTGGAAACACACTGCTAGTAAACATTTAATCTCTGTAAAAATGAGACTTGTGTAGCTAGCTGAAAAACAAAGGTAAAGTCAAGCATGTTGCTACACGTTATAAGTGTGGAGGGGCAGGGGGCACCCCCTTGCATCAAGGCCTGCAATAAAGGAAAGGGGTCCATGCTAAGCAAAGAGAGTGAGAGAGATGAGGATTCAGCCAAGGCAAAAACCATGTATGAAACATCTGCACAGCACCTTCCCAATCCTAGAGGGAAGCAGGAATCTACTGCCACCTTAGGCCAAAATACTCTTCCATCTAAGAGCAGCAACTACAGGGGAAGAGCTGCAGCACAGTGGTAAAATATCTGCCTTGCAAGCAGAAGGTCCCAGGTTCAATCCCTGATCTTTTCAGGTCAGGGCTAGGAAAGACTCCCTGCCTAAAACCTTGAACAGCCTCTGACAGACAGTGTGGAAGAACTGACTGACTCAGTACAAGGCACCTTCCAATGTTCCAATTCATCATTTATTTATTTCATTTTATTTATTTCATTAAACTTATAGACTGCCCCATAGCCGAAGCTCTCTGGGCGGTTCACAAGACAAGAAATAGCAAAGTACAAGACATGTATCAATATAAAACATATAAAAAGTTAAAAATTATTAAAAATTAAAACAATGTCAGCGTATACTAAACATAATTAATTAAAAAGCCTGGGTGAAAAGAAAAGTTTTGACCTGGCGCCGAAAAGATATTAACGATGGCGCCAGGCGTATTTCCTCCGGGAGATCGTTCCACAGTTCGGGGGCCACCACAGAAAAGGCCCTTTTCTGCGTTGCCATCCTCCGAGCTTCCCTATGAGTAGGAACTCGGAGGAGGGTCTTTGATGATGAACGTAGTGTACGGGCAGGTTCATAACGGGGGAGGCGTTCCAACAGGTATTGTGGTCCTATGCCGTGTAAGGCTTTATAGGTCAAAACCAGCACTTTGAACCGGGCCCGGAAACAAATAGGCAGCCACTGCAAGCGGGCCAGAGTCAGTGTTATATGGTCGGACCGTCTGGTCCCCGTTAACAATCTGGCCGCTGCATTCTGCACAAGCTGCAGTTTCCGAACCGTCTTCAGAGGCAGCCCCACGTAGAGCGCATTGCAGTAATCTAATTTCGAGGTTACCAGCGCATGAACTACTGAAACGAGGTTCTCTCTGTCCAGATAGGGGCGCAGCTGGGCCACCAGCCAAAGCTGGTAGAAAACACCCCGTGCCACAGAGGCTATCTGAGCCTCAAGTGACAGGGATGGATCTAAAAGAACTCCCAAGCTACGAACCCGTTCCTTCAGGGGGAGTGCAACCCCATCCAGAACAGGTCGAACATCCCCCATCCCGTCAGGAGAACCACCCACCAGCAGCATCTCAGTCTTATCTGGATTAAGTCTCAGTTTGTTAGCTCTCATCCAGTCCATTGTTGCAGCTAGACATCGGTTCAGCACGCCGACAGGCTCACCTGAAGAAGATGAAAAGGAGAAATAGAGCTGCGTGTCATCAGCATACTGATGGCAGCGCACTCCAAAACTCCTGATGACCGCACCCAACGGCTTCATATAGATATTAAAAAGCATGGGGGACAGAACTGACCCCTGTGGGACTCCATATTGGAGGTCCCAGGGTGCCGAGCAATGCTCCCCAAGCACTACCCTCTGGAGACGACCCACCAAATAGGAGCGGAACCACTGCCACGCAGTACCGCCCACTCCCAGATCAGTGAGTCGTCCCAGAAGGATACCATGGTTGATGGTATCAAAAGCCGCTGAGAGGTCAAGGAGAATCAGCAGGGTCGCACTCCCCGTCTGCCTCCCGACAAAGGTCATCCCTGACCAAGGCTGTCTCCATGTCGAGCCCAGGTCTAAAACCCGACTGAAATGGATCCAGATAATCGGTGTCATCCAAGAGTGTCTGGAGCTGGTTGGCAACCACTCATTCTAGGACCTTGCCCAGGAATGGAACATTAGCTACCGGCCTATAGTTGTTAAAGTTTTCCAGGTCCAGGGACGTTTTCTTCAGGAGTGGTCTCACTATTGCCTCTGTCAGGAGGCCAGGGACCACTCCCTCCTGCAGTGAAGCATTAATCACTGCCCTGGCCCAACCGGCTGTTCCATTCCTGCTAGCTTTTATTAGCCAAGAAGGGCAAGGATCCAATTTAGAAGTAGTTGCACGCACCAGTCCAAGCACCTTGTCAACGTCCTCAAGCTGTACCAACTGAAACTCATCCAAAGAATTAGGACAAGACTGCGCGCTGGACACCTCATTCGATTCAACTGCTGCAACATTGGAGTCTAAGTCCTGGCGGATGCAAGAGATTTTGTCCTGGAAGTGCCTAGCAAATTCACTGCAATGTGCCTGTGATGACTCCACGACATCCGTAGGGCCGGAATGTAATAGCCCTCGGACAATTTTAAATAGCTCCGCTGGACGGCAGATAGAAGATTTAATAGTGGCAGCAAAATATTGCTTCTTTGCTGCCCTCACTGCCCCCAAGTACAGCTTGTATACGCACTCACCAGTGCATAATTGCATCCATCAGGAGTTCGCCTCCATCTGCACTCAAGCCATCTTCTATGCTGTTTCATCGCTCTCAGCTCCAAGGTATACCATGGAGCTGCATGAGCTCTACACAGGAGAGGGTGCACAGGAGCGATCGTGTCAACTGCCCGGGTCATTTTTGCATTCCACAGTTCCACCAGGGCTTCGACAGCAGCGCCAGCCTTATCAGCTTTTAGGTGCCAGACAAGGATGTTCCCATTTTCCCAGGCATTTGGTTCTTAAATGGATCATATGGTGTGATGACACCCTAGCCTAGCCTGTTGTGGCGTTCATCTTTTAGTAGAGTGGGGTAGTATTGGTTTTTTTCATAATACTGCAGGATGAGCACTTTGAGTTCCATAGTTTATTCTTTTTGATGGTTTACATTCTTATATTTGTATCCTTTTTTACAATTGTAAGACTCTTTGAGACATTTTATATAGTCAGGGATGATTAAATGTAATATATGACGACGACATTCTGTCCAGGAGTAAAGGCCTGCTTCATGACTGCAAGTAGGAAAGTGGGCTGGGACAAGTAGCAAGCATGGCTTGGGAAAACTGCCTTAAAAATGTTGTTTAGGTTGTTTTTAACTGTTTTGATTATGTCTTTTAAATTTTTTGTAACCTGTCCTGGGACCTCTAGGTGAAGGATGGGTAATAAATGCTAATAATTATATGTCAATGAGGAAAGGTCTCCTGCTTTTGTCAAAACAAGTTACAGACACAAAGAGGTATAAGGGTGGGTGCCTGCCAGCCTCCTTCCAAGCCTATAGGCAACTGGTTTGGGAGAGGCCCAGTGGGAGGCTGCAGGGCACATCTCCACCCCCATAAATGAAAACACTGCATAAAGGCCCATCTAGTACAACAGAACAAAAAGAAAAGGAAAAAGGGGAAGACGATGCCAGTGGGTGGAAGACAGGATGTAAACAAAAATCATACCCAAGTCGGTGCTGCTGACTGGCGGAAGATCATCAAAAAGCAAAGCTCCTTTCTGCCCTTCTTTCCCTTTAAAACAACACACGTATCAGTTAGAAGACACGCAACCATGAGGGTCAGACTTATTTTTGACGATCATTCCGAGCGTAATTCTATTGAATCAATCGCTCCTTCCCTCTTACAATCAAACAATCCTGGCAACAGTCACTATTTTCAGAGTTGCGGAGACTGTTCGCTAGATGAGCAGCACCAGCGAACCACCGACGCACGCGCAACCCGTGTGCGTGCGCGCGCGTCTTCATCCAGGTAAAGGACTCCGTTCGTGCCGCGCGTGCACCCGAGTGTCAATACGCACGACGCGTGCCTTTCTGTATGGGTTCACACGCGCATGCGTGTTGCACCGTATTTGGCAAAGCGGCGCTAATCCTGGGCATTAAAAAAAACAACCCAACGCAGGGGTGTCCACGCCTCCGTCCAGATGGAACCTTTACTGGCCTTTGGAGGGAGCGGGGGCATCCTTGTGCAAATGGTCCTAAGTGCAGGGCCGGCGTGTTCTTTTCCACACCGGGAAGGAAGAAGAACTTAGGGCTCCTTGGAGGGAATTCAGCCCCAGCTCCTGCAGCTCCTGGAGGTTAAAGCCAACAGCACAAGCGCATGGGTGTAGCCTGGGCACCACACACTCACCTGTTGCTGGTGCTGCAATATCTGTCGAAGGAGCCGGTTCTGGAAGGTCCCCGAACAGATCCATCCAGCCTTAAACTCGGCGGCAGCGGCCGGCCCGAGCCGCGTCCTCCTCCTCCGCTCGCAAAGGCTGACCTAGCTGCCAATCATCGCCGTAAGGCGGGGCCTAGTCCTGCTCTCATTGGCTACTCGCCTCTCTCGATGCAGTGACACCCTGCCCTACGTCACTCCTTAAGGGGCGTGGCTAGAGCAGCCTTGCTGTAGTAGAAACGGCAAAAGGTTAAGGGGGAAAAAGTGGGCCTTTTAGATAGACGCTCTGAGGTAAAGGGGCGGGACTAGAACGTTGCTACCCAAAGCGCGAACTGTTTTCTATCTCAATTATTCTTATCTCTATGGCGCTAATCAAGGAGGCGGAGTCTCTCCTGCCAATCATCCTGCAGGCCGGGGCACTTGGGCTGGCTCGAATGCAAGGATGATGCGTTACTGTACATTCTGTCTTTTTCACAACTTCCGGAGGGCTGTGACTTGAGGGTTTCCCTTCAGAGCGAAGTATGATTGTATGAGATGCCTTTAGTAGTGGAAGTACCAGGACAATTTTATTTTTATACATACAGTTGATCACCTAAAATATATGCACGTAATTGTGATTAACAAAACAAGATATTTTTATTGTAATACCATAACATTTTGGCTTCTGCCTTCATTAGCTGCTAACATACAAATGCTGTTACCAAGGTGGCAGTTAAAGAGCTTTGAGGATGGAATGCTCAGAGGGACTTCATTTGCAGAACCCAAGTGATACTGATATTGTCCTCCAGGTTCAGGCCATGTTGTGCCAATGTGTCCAGAGAGTATATCCAAAAGTTCTCCCTTTTAGTCAGTGCTGTTGGATCTGTTGGCATCTCTATAGCTGTTATGGAAAAGTCCAACAGACTGTGACCCTCAATGTTGAAATGTTTTGCAACTGGTTGCTCCACTTTTTTTGTTAAGATTGCCGATTTGTGGTTTCTGAAGCATGTGCATAGGTCAGTTGTGGTTTTTCCTACGTATTGGATATGACATCCTGGTCTTTTGCATTCGATGACATAAAATATATTGCAGGACGTGCAGGTGATGTTCTATTTGATGTCCTAGTGCTTGTAAAAGTAGCTGTCTCCCTGAAGTACACACAGGTGATACAGCATTTGGAGTGACAAGGATGAGACCCAGGATTGGTGATAGGTGGCTTAAGCACAGCTCTCACTAACAGTCTGCGCAAATTAGGAGGCTGGCGAAATGCTACAACAGGAGGCCTGCTGATGGCTCTAGCAAGATGTTCAGTGTTTGCCAGCAATGGGTAGCTGATTGCTCAGTGATAGTTACGAGATGCTAGTTGGAAATCTACCACAAATGGAATCTGTTGCTCTCTGCTCTTTGACACCTCAGTATGATGGAAGAGGTTTTCTCTGGACAGAATGGAGGCTCGATGGATGTTGCTATCAATAATATGTGTTGGATATCCTCTCAGAAGAAGGTGTTCTTTAAATTCACTGATCCTTCTCTGGTATTTATCTTCAGTGTTGCAAATAAGTATGATTCTCAGAGCTAAGCTGTACACAATGTTTTTCTTTATATGCTTAGGTGGCAGGATTTCCAATTTAAATAGGTGTGGGTATCTGTGGGTTTGCTGTAGAGATCAGTGGCTATTTTGTTGTTTTCAATGGTGAGAAGGACATCAAGAAAAGGGATGTGTGGATTGTCATTTATACTATTAAATGTAAACTTAATAGATGGATGGAATTGATGTAATTTTTAAATTGTTATTAACTCTCTTTACCATTTGTCCAGACCATAAAGATGTCATCAATGTATCGCCACCATATAAGTGGTTTGTTGATGGCCTTTCTGAGTTCCTGTAGCTGTGCCTTGTAGTTGCAGGTAGTGTTCTCCATTGAACGTAACGTTGTTGCAAGTCAGGACTAGTGTAGCTAAAGTTGTGATAACCTATGTTGGAGGATTGTTTGTATTCCTGGTGTTAAGGAACTAATTTAAAGCCTGAATTCCATCATTATGTGGTATATTGGTGTAAAGAAATGTGACATCTAAAGTAGCTAGTATAGTATTGTTGTGGAATTGATACAGCTTGTTTAAAGACTCAGTTTTAAGCAAGAAGTCCTTGGTCTCTTTGATATATGATGGGAGGTTTTACACTATGTTTTGTCAATTTAAGTCAATGTACAGAGAAATCCTTTCAGTAGCTGTGTTGTTACCTGAGGCAATTGGGCGATCAGGATTGTTGGCTTTGTGGATTTTAGGCAGCATGTAAAACCTTCCAGGGGTGGGGATTTGGATTAACAGACCAGCAGTCTCCTCTTTAAGAAGTTTCCTACTTGTAAGGTTTTGTATAGATGTAATGATACGAATATTGAGATCTGTGGTGATGTCTTTGTCAAGAAGTCTATATGTTGTTTCATCCTGTAGTTGTCTTTGACCTTCTGCTATATAGCCTGTAGTGTTAAATACCACAACAGCACCACTCTTATCCGCAGGCTTGATGACAACATCTCTTCTCATCTTTTTTTTTTTTTAATAATTTTTATTCAAATTTTTCAAAAAACAAACAAAACAAAGTCAAAAAAACATAACAATACAACAACAAAAAATAAAAATAAAATAGTTGACTTCCGATTTGTCGCAGATCAGCTATAAGTATATAATATACATCAAACCTGTCCCTTAATGTATACATACAGAATCCCTTTTCTCCATAGGCTGTCTTAGTTAATCGTCAAATCCCAGTATCATCATTTTATTTTGATCTTTCAACAAAAAGTCTAAGAGAGGCTTCCATTCCTTAAGAAATGTATCTGTCGATTTTTCTCTAAGTAGACATGTCAATTTATCCATTTCTACTAAGTCCATTAATTTCAATAGCCATTCTTCCATTGTTGGTGTTGATTCCATTTTCCACTTTTGTGCATATAATAATCTTGCTGCCGTAATCATATATAATATTATTCTTCCATATTTCTTTTCTATTTGTTTATCCATAAAACCCAATAAAAAAAATTCTGGTTTTGACTGAATATTTATCTTTAGAATTTTTTGCATCTTCCTACCTATCTGTGCCCAAAATGATTTTGCCTTTTTACACAGCCACCACATATGATAAAATGATCCTTCTTGTTGTTTACATTTCCAACAAACATTAGAAACAAAATTTTTTGCCCACTTTACCATTCACTCTTTTACTTGTTCTTCCTCCATATCCATTTTCAGTAAGAGTTTATACATTTTCGCAATTATATTTTCATCATTTGTACACAATCCTATTTCAAAATCAGATTTACTTATTTCAAACCCATACATTTTCTTGTCCATTTTATATCTTTCTAACAATTGTAAATAGGCAAACCATTGAAAACTATATCCTTCCTTTGTCAGTTGTTCTCTCTCTTTCATTATATATTCTCCATGTACATTTTCTAATAGTTCTTGATAAGTTAACCATTTCTCTTTTCCAGCCATTTCTCTTCTGTAAAACGCTTCTTGACTTGAGACACATAATGGTATTTTCGAATAAAACCTTGGTTTATATCTATTCCATATTTTCAACAGAGGACGTCTTATAAAATGATTGTTAAAGTCTACATTTACTTTTACTTTGTCATACCATAGATATCCATGCCATCCCCACTTCAAATTATGGCCCTCCAAATCCAATAGTCTTTTATTCCTCAATAAGATCCATTCCTTTATCCAGACTAGAGAGCAGGCAGCAAAATAAAGTCTCAGATTTGGTAATCCCAGTCCTCCTCTTTCTTTGGCATCTTGTAGTAGTTTAAATTTAACTCTTGGTTTTTTTCCTTGCCATACAAATTTAGAGATATCTTTTTGCCATTGTTTAAAAGGTAAATCAGAGGATATTACAGGTATTGTTTGAAACAGAAACATCATTCTCGGTAATACATTCATTTTTATCACAGATATTCTACCCATTAATGACAATTGTAGTTTATCCCATTTTAGCAAATCTTTCTTAATCTCTGTCCATAATTTTTCATAATTATTATGAAACAACTTTGAATTTTTATTTGTCATAATGATACCTAAATATTTCAACTTTTTCTCTATTGTAAAATCTGTCTTGTCCATTAACTCTTTCTGTTCCCTTAAAGTTAAATTTTTCACCAACATCTTTGTTTTTTGATTGTTGATCTTAAATCCTGCTAACGGTCCAAATTCTTTTAATTTGTCCATCAATACATTAATTCCTTCCAAAGGGTTTTCTAGTACAATTATCAAATCATCAGCAAATGCTCTCAATTTATATTCTTCTTTTTTTATCTTTAATCCCGAAATTCTTTTATCTTGCCTTATATCTCTAAGCAGCACTTCTAAGACCAGAATAAATAAAAGGGGAGATAAAGGACATCCCTGTCTTGTACCCTTTTGTATTTCACATGAATCCGTTAAATCTCCGTTAACAATTATCTGAGCCTTCTGAGATGTATAAATCGATCTAATCCATTTTATAAAATTGTCTCCAAAATCCATTTGCTCCAAAACCTGAAACATAAATTTCCAATTCAAATTATCAAATGCTTTTTCAGCGTCTAAAAAAATCAAAGCTGCTTGTTTATCATTTCGTTGTTCTAAATATTCCAACACATTCAAGACATTCCTGACGTTGTCACGTAATTGTCTTTTAGGTAAAAACCCTGATTGATCTTCCTGAATAAATTGTTGCAATATTATTTTCAATCTTTCTGCCAAGATCATTGTAAAAATTTTATAGTCATTATTCAATAGAGATATTGGTCGATAATTTTTTGTTTTAGTTAAATCTTGCTCCTCTTTAGGTATTAATGTTATATTAGCATTTTTCCAACTATCCGGTATCTTTCCCTCTTGCAGAATAAAATTCATTGTAGACTGTAAAGGTAGCAAGAGTTCTTCCTCCAAACATTTATAATACATTGCAGATAACCCATCTGGTCCTGGCGCCTTTCCTAATTTAATTTTGTTTATAGCTTCAGATATCTCTCTTGACGTAATAGGGCCATTAATAGCTTGTCTCTGAAAGTCTGTAATTTTAGGCAAATTCTGTTTAGATATATACTCTTCTATTTTTTCAGATGGAATTTCCTGACACTTGTACAATGTTGAATAATATTGATGAAAAATCTTTTTGATTTTTACATTATCTGTCAACGTCTCATCTCCTTCTTGTATCTTTAAAATAATATTTTTTTGACGTTCTTTTCTTAATTTATATGCTAACCATTTCCCAGGTTTATTTGCAAATTCAAAAGTCCTTTGTTTAGCAAAATTTAGTTTTCTTTCAATTTCTCTAACTGTCAGCATTGATACTTGCTTCTGTAACATTTTAATTTGATTTACAATAGAAACTTTAGTTGGATTCTTTTTCAATTCTTCCTCTTTTTGTTTTATTTCTTCCAAAATTAATTGCATTTTCTGTTGTTTCTTTTTTTTTAATTCAGAGTTACATTTAATAAAATATCCCCTCATAAATGCCTTACTTGTATCCCAAACGATATTTTCACTTGTTCCTTTATGTAAATTATGTTCAAAAAACTCTTTTAATTTCTTCTTACATTCTTGTACTACTTTGTCATTCTGTAATAAAGATTCATTTAGTCTCCATCTAAATCCAAGATTTTTTTTTTTTAGAGTTAATATCACAGGATTGTGGTCCGAAAAAGTTTTTGGTAATATATCCATTTTAAAAATATCCTTCGCTAAAATTTTAGACATCCAAATCATATCAATCCTCGAGAATGTTTTGTGTCTTTCTGAAAAATAAGTAAATTCCTTTGCGTTATCATTTATATATCTCCAGGTATCCACCAATTCTAAATGTTCCATCAGTTCAAAGCAAATCTTCGGTAATTTTCCCTGTGTCTCTTTGATATTTTTTTCAGAAAGCCTATCAATTTTTGGTGAGATTACCCCATTCCAATCACCCATGACACACCAATGATCATATGAAAACTCTGACAATTTTTCCATAACTCCTGTGTAAAACCTTGTTTTATCTTCATTGGGGGCATAGATACCCACTATCAAAATGTTTGTACCCTGTAAAGTAATTTCAGCCCCCACAAATCTACCACTATCATCCAGTAATACCAATTTAGGAAGCAATTGTGGGTTAATGTAGAGAACAACTCCATTTTTTTTTTTTGGTCCAGCCGAAATAAATTCTTCACCCAAATTTTTACAAATCAAATATTTGGAATCTTTCTTCTTAATATGAGTTTCTTGTAAACAAATTATATCCAATTTTAATTTTTTCAAATAATGAAACACTTTCTTTCTCTTCTGCGCCGTGTTGGCTCCATTTATATTCCAAGTTAGATATTTGTAATCCATCTTTAAGCGTGTATTTTAAAATGTGCCTGATGCTCCTTTTAATCCATCATCTTCCTTCCCTTCCTCTGCATATCCTTGTTGACTTTGTTCCCCAGGAATTATGTCCATATCTTTGAGTTTATCTTCATCCATATCTTTTGAAGCTTTTCTCAAGAAGTCCCTTGCTTTTTGAACAGTATTCAATCTATATTTCTGTTGTCTGAATGTAAAGATCACTCCTTCTGGAACATCCCATCTAAACTGAATTTTGCGTTGCTTAAGTTTTTCTGTAAGGAAAGCATATTCTTTTCTCTTACGTAAAAGTCTAATAGGAATTTCTTTCATCACCAGTATTTCCTTACCATCAATTTTAAAGGTATTTTTAAAGTGTTGCTGTAATACCATATCTCTGGTCGTCTTCTTTATAAAGTGAACAAGCACATCTCTTGGAATTTTTTTCATTGTTGCATATCTGGAATTAATTCTATACACTTTGTCTGTTTCAAATTCCATCCGATCTTCATTCAAATCCAGAAATTTTACTAAAGCATTAACAATTTTATCTCTGATGTCTTCACCTGTTTCCTCAGGGATTGCACGGAATCTCAAACAATGTTCTTTATTTCTCATTTCAGTCACAGCCATATAGTCCAAGTTTTTTTCTAATTCCAGATTTAATATATCTGTTCTATTCTCCAAGATTTGTACCTTTTCTTTAGTATTTTTTGCATCCTCCTTTATTTGCCCAATTGTCCCTTTAATCTCATCCACTTGTGTTTTAATATAGTCTTTTATATCCATCAATTCAGTTTTCATTTCCTGTTTTATATCATTAATCCCTTCCATTATTTTTTGAAACATATCTGGGGGTATAGCCCCTTCCTGTGGGTCAATAGAACCTCTTCGCTCCTGGGCCTTAGTTGCTTTTTTAGTTGTCATTTTCAAGAGAAGCCTTTAATTTCTGATATTAACCACTGTTCCAAAACCTAGAGGCAGTCTATTTCTTTTTTTTTTCCTCCACCAACAAAAGAGTTAATATTCCAGGCCTGTTATTGTAGTCCAGCCAGCACAGCACAGTTCTTATCTACGTCCAAGAATGCAAAACAATTCTGGTTCCCAACACCAAACAATTAGTAACATATACGAGCAGCAGATTCGTCCAAAAAGAAATAGTCCAAGGAGAAAAATAGTCCAAAATATATTTCCATCAAATAATAATTACTTCTCATCCGTTTTTAAACTTTAAAACTCCAAATTCAGGCCAGCTTTTTGTCGTAAAAAAAGTATATAAGTTGTTTACATTTTCTTTCTTCCTTAATTATATTTAAAAGAGAAAAAGTATGACTCACCCAGGTTTCTCAGTTGCTGATTCGTAAACAAATCCCTTTTATTGTAGTAATTTAAGCCAAATGATAAGATTTAGACAGAAGTAGGCTCGCTGGTTAAGGACGTTTTTTTAAGAAGAAAAAAAAAACGCTTCGCTTTTTTCCAGTACAGCTTGCATGGAAGTCCTGACTCCGTCTTCAGCCGATCGGCATGCCTTCTTATCTCAGGGATTTCCTGATCAATTCCAGCCGCCGACAGCTCAACGAAGTCTTGTGGAAAATCTGATCGGTTCTCCTATACCTTGGAGAACATTTAAGCCAGTCAAAGTTTCCTCTTGGCTGGCTTTTAACCTGAAAAAAGCTTCCTCTGAGGCAGAGATCTCTCAGAGACAGTCACCAGCTGAGCACTCACTTCCGGGAAGTCAACATCTCTTCTCATCTGAAGGTTCCTTAGGGCTATTCTTTCTTCTTTTGAAAGGTTGTCATGAGTAGGAGTTGGTGTGTGGTTGTTAATGACTCTGTTTATTGATAAGAGAAAGTTTTCTAGGACTGGATTCCTGTTAATGTTCGGTGTCCAAGTTTTAGGTGGCAGAAACTGTAGCAGAGGATCTCTGTTGTAGAGGTCTATGTTGTTCTTAGAGTCGTCATAAAAAAACTCAGCCAGTTTGCATCTCCTTTCAAATCCTCTCTCTCTCTCTCTCTCTCTCTCTCTCTCTCTCACACACACACACACACACACACACACACACACACACACACACACACACACAGGGTACGCTCAGAGGACAAAGAACTTGGTGGGGCGGGGAATTCCACAAGCTATAGATTTCTAAAAGAGAAATAACAGTATATTTCATGTGAATGAGCCCACCCTGAGGATGTAGTTCTGTTGATTTTGATGGAGTTAACTTTCAAGTTAGCATGCAGTGAACTGCAGCTTTATTTTAATTTCCAGTTTATGATTTAGATTTGATTTCTATGTGGAAAAGTGCCTTCCTTTCAAGGTAGCCACAGTGGTCTGTAACAATATGAAAGGGCCATGAGATTCAGCCTGCGTGTATTGTGCTTACTGGCAGGAGTCAAGATCTAGTTATCCCTGGGAACCGCTTCCTATGGCAATTGGTTGTAATAACAGTTGGTGGAGGCACTTGCCTCATTCTCCATTATACCACTCTAGCTCTGAGGCAGGCAGACTTAGGGCTGTGGGATCTGCTTTGGTGTTTGTTTTTTTTACTAGAACCCAGCATCTGAACATAGAATCTGAACAAGACTTTGTTTTCAATACCAGAATGGAGTTCTTGCAGTCCTGTTACACATAATAAATCCACTTCTGGTTTTCCTCCCAAGCTTTCTTAATCTCAGCAGCCTAATTGAGAAGACAAGAAAGACTCTTGACCAACAGAGAGTTAGAATCCTTGCTGATTTATTGCAAGTCTCGCAGAGATAAACCAGACCAATAGATTCCACTCTTTCTGCCTGCTCTTGCTCTAGTTGGGTAGCCAGATGCTAAAGAAGACAGAGCTCCTGCACTTTGCATAGTTATGTAGAAGACAGAATCAGTAGACTCAGCTTTTAGGTTTCCCATGGACATGCAGTTGGCCACTGTGGAGCCAGAATGCTGGACTAGATGGATCTTTGGTCTGATCCAGAAGGGCTCTTGCTGAAATTCCCTTTTCTGTACCGCTATTAAAAGATGTAGGGGCCCTGCCCTCCTTTGCAACTGGCTAACCTAGAACCAGATGAAACTAATCATGGTTAGGGGGAAAAAAGCGTTATACTTGGTCACTTTTTCTGCTTGTCCAGAGGTGTGATTGGCAGCAAGGGTTGCTCTCATGTGCTAGCAGCAGCACCACTTGTGATTTTGCGCTGCAGGGTTTTTTTTAATATTGACAAGGTGATCCATAGCTCAGTGGTAGAGCATGTGCTTTGAAGCAGAAGATCCGAGGTTCAGATCCTGGCATCTTGTTTTAAAGAAGGATCTCGGGTCACAGGAGTAGAAATGACCTCTAGTGAAACTTTGGAAATCTACAGTCTAGAATAGGATTAAACAAAGTGGTCTGACAGTGTACAACAGCTTCATATATTCAGAAACAAGAGGTGCCTGCAGTGCTATCCTAGGCTTATTTACTTGGAAGTAATTCCACTGACTTCAGTTATACTTACTCTCAGGTAAGTGTGCATAGACCTGCAGCCCTACAGATTTAACAGTTTAGAGCTACAATCCTATGTACACTTTGTAGGGAGTGAGCACCATTCAATCCAATGATTTATATGGTTTGTTCTTCCAGACTGAAATTCTGTGCTCGTTTACTTGAGTATAAGTATTATTGAACTTAATGGGATGTTTCTGAGTAGGTAAAGATGTTATTCTGGCATAAATGTTAAGATGTCTCAGGACTGTTGTTCTTGCTTTAAGAGACTGCCATATATTGCTCTGGGATTTGTGATGTGAACAGTTCCTTGACAAGTTGAAATTCAGCAAGTGCTGCTTTCTTTTCCATTGTATCCCATGCTGGGAAAAGGGACCATTAGCTGTTAAGACATTTCTTTACAACAGAAAAGGAGGGGCTCTGTATCTTGTGTTTTGTAGATTCCTCAAATTTGTTGTTTTATTTTTGGCAAAGCTCTGTTTCCTGTAACAGCTGCCTAAAAGCCAGAAATTCAACTGGCTCATCTTCTCCCTTAAACTCATGGAATATGAACTGTGCAAAGGTGAGCAGGGGCATGGAATAGGAAGAAAAAGTGAGTGTGATGTCAACGGGGAGGGTAACTGTTGGAGCGGGTCAAGTGGAAGAGCAAAAAAGAAGCTATCAAAGAGGCCAGGCAAACAAAAGCAGAGAAAGAGGGGCTTTCAGACTTGCTGTTTTTGGGTGGGATTCCATCTCAATTATTGAGTAGTTAAAGTTGATTTGGAGCTCTTGTGCAACAAACCCATTTCCAAAAAACCCCCAGAAAGTTTTATGATAAGGGAAGTGATGGGGAAATGCACTGGAAAGTGTGGGATAATACTTGCTTCACACAATGTCATCCAACCTTCCCACAAACAGATCAGAATGAATGCTCAATAGTCAACATCATCTACCTTTCCTGCACATTTTCTGCAAATGCATCAGGATGAATGCTCAATAAACAGGTCATCTGGAAGAGACCTGTTACTTCGTCTGTATTTTTTAAAAAATGATAAAATCATATTTTTATGCTAGTTCATTGATCTCTGGATTTTGATTTATCCTTCAGCCTTTCCTCACCTGTCCAAAAGTATACTGGGTCACACAACACAACCCTTTCATAGACTCTGTCAGGCTTTTTTTATAAAGGCAGCTTCCATTAGCAGTAGATTTCATAGAGCACATGTACTCAGCTGTCACTATATGGTACATTACACAGAAAAACAGATGTAACAATCACTGTGGGGCTTGCGGTGTGTGTGACTCCACAGTGTAGGGCACCATGGCAGGAATTTTACCCCCAAAAGCAGGCAATCAGGTAATGGTGAATTTATTGAAATTCAACAACAGAAAGGCAGTGGTTATTTCACCCTGCTTCCTTGAACAGCTTCTGGTCAACAGCCTCTGTTTGCCCATGCAATCCTTGCCTGGATGGAGCAGAAAAACATCTCTTCCTGGGCCTCCTGCTCCTTCCAGTGCTTATAATCTGCTGCATATTGAAGGGCCTGCATTTCCACAAACAGCCACGTGCAGCTTGCTTTGACCTCGTGCATAAATCCCTACTTAGTCACTGTTCTTCCTGGGTGAAAACGGAGTCTCCACCTGTCCAGTTAACTCCAGAGCTTGCTCTTTTGACCTAGTTAAGGGTCCTTTCCCATTTCTTCTATCTCCCTGCTGAGTCATTTACCCTGCAGGGCTTGCTCTGAGCTCCATGGAGTTGCAGATGACACAGCCTGAGGCTAGGGGTGACCTTTCTCCAGTATGAGTCTGCCTCTGTATTAAGATTGTCAGCGAACATCCTAGTTTGGGTGCTTCCATCTTCAGAGGTTTAGGTTGGTGTCTACCAGGGGCAGGGCCTTGTTTGCCTGGTGACCACTGTAGTTTAGTCTAAATTTTGGTTATTCCAGCTTTTAACACAATTTGTAATTGTGCTACTTGTTATGTGGGTACTGTCATGCTGGTGATTTCAGTTGTGATGTTTTGATTATATCATCATCAGTAAAGAATCCTATTGAAGTCTGTATTTTGTATTTTAATTGTGTTCTTGTTGAACTATATAATTATATGGTTTGGTATTATCTGTACTTGAAATGTTGTAACCCACCCTGTGACTGTGGGGTTACCAAAAGGATAAAAATGTTCAAAATAAAATAAACATTGCTTTGTAATGGGTAATCCTGTATTGTGTTAATCTGTTTTAAATCAGGTTGGAGATTGTTGGACATCTTTAAAATCAATAAACCTGAAATGTAGGGCTGTCTGGGGAAAGATACAATTGTTTTATGAATATAAGTTATCACATGTGTGTAACTTGTGTAACATGGACACCATCAATGGTATAAGGCAATTATGTCTGTAGAACATTTTAAGGAAAGCTGGTTTGTATGAACAGGGAAAGTGTATTTTCCATGTTTTTTTCTTGATTTAAAAGATATTTTGAAAAGAATGCTTTGTTTTAATTAAACAAGACAACATTTGATTAAGAGAACAAGCCAGAGGTCAAGGACAAAGTGTCCACTATTTGCATAAATGCCACATTTATTTCTTTAACTGAACAATGCCTTAAGTGTACACAAACAGTTGAAGACCCTATTTTCCCACACTCAATAGTTTTAAGACATCAAGAAAACTAGACTCATTACTTCAGTATTATTATTTATACAGTGGTAAAGGGCGTGCCCACAGCAATCACATATATACAAAGCAAGAGAAATGGTCTCCCAGCATTTGGAGATGATGTCACAGGAAGAACTCATGTGGACAAACTAGATAATGGAAGCACAGGCAAAATAAGATTAATACAAAATAAAAAGTACCCACAACCTTCATTATTATATACAGTAAGATCTTGATATTAAGTCACAGCTCATGAATGATAGCCATCCTTCCTACAGATCATTGAACACACACCAGAAAGAAACAGTAAGAGCATTATTAGAGAGTTAAGCATCTTGTGTTTTCATTTTTGCATGTTACCTTATGGATAAGCAATCTCCTCTTAGTCTCACAGGTATTAGTTAATTGTGCTTCTTTCACTTGTTCCTCTGCTTTTCTGTTACTGTATGATAATTTACAAGACTACTCATGCTGGTTAAGATCTGCTGTGCTACTGGTGGGAAGTTTAGAGAGCAGCTGTTACTTCAGGTGAATTCCTCATTCCCCGCTAATTTATTGGAACTGGAAGAAAACACTATGCCTCTTATAGTTACTGAAAACCAGTCTTCAACCAAAATATAATTTATGGAATGGAGTAAGCATAATATAATAGGAAATTCGTTTTCTTGTATGGCATTTTCTCTCACTTGCTTCCACCTTAAGATCAGTATAATATGGTCATGTGAAATAGAGCAGAGTTGGGAATTTACCCTGTGATATTTTATGCAGAATTTAATGGGTTCCCTCATCTGCAGGACTAGTTGGTAAATATATAAATGACTAAACATTTTGGCAATGAACAAAGTAGTAGTCTCAGCAATAAAGGTGCCAAATATAATAATATGCAAGGTCATCTAAATAACACTGTGATGTACCATTAGATCTCTATAACTATTCCTCCCAAAGTACTAAAGAAAAAAAATCCTTTCAGGATATCCACGCTAGTCAGAGATTGCAACTTGTTGGATATGTGATTAATTAGCTACTGCATTAACAGTTCACCAACTGTTTTTCAGTAATAACATTTAAGTCCCAATTCAAACATTGTCCTTGATTTCTAGGGGCTTTGGGTCAAGCCTTTGATCCCAAACTCAAGGCAGTAATGCTCTCTGCAGGTTTGCTGGCCCCAGAAACATGGAACCCTGAGTGAGACCAGGCTGTAACCCAAAATTCACATCACCAGGCAGGGACATGCTCTTCAGGTTGGCTGACCTAAGCCATGCCCCTCACCAGTCCACCATTCCCCATAAAATGCAGCTCTTCCAAACATTTCTTCATTAGCAATGTAGGTCACATTCACATTTTTGTGTTTCATGGTTATTTGGTCCAAAACAAATATATCTGGATGAGGAAGGCTACTGACACGACTTCTTCATTCATTGCCACTAACATAATAAAATCTCATGAAATTTTTAAATGGACATAATTAAGTAAAATATTTTTAAAGGCCTCCTGGGCGGAAATATAACCTATATGTGCCTCCTTGTAATAACAGAGGGAAGTAAAATTAGGATAAGAGTGTACCGGGATAAACCTTCAAACACGAAGAGTGAACACCAGCCTCTGAAAGGGAATAAAGAGGATATTCTTTACAGAAAAGAATTGTCCTGTTCTTTTTAAAACAGAAGAGCTAACACATTCATATGATTTCTCCAAATTGTTTCCAGGTAGCTGTGAACTTTACTCCATAACAATCTCTTGGGACATTTCAGAGAATCACAGTTTTGATAGCCAGTTGTTGTATGACTACAAATTTTTTTCATGAAAGTGTTCTAGTAGATCAGACACTGATAAGAGAACAAGAGGCACCATTGATTAGGAAGTGAGAATCAATTATGGGTTTTCATGAGATGTTATACAGATCTTTAGATGGGCTGGAAAGTTTAAGTGAATCAAAGTTGCCACCAAGGCTATTTTAAATTTAATTTTGCTATTTTTGCAGAAAGGGAAAGTAAACCATGGGGATTAAAAAACAGCTATTGCAACTGGCACTGGACAGTCTCCTGCATGTTAATTTTGAGCAGGCTGAAAAATAGTGTTATTTATGTATATAAACTCAAATATTTTGAAAAACAACTATCTAGATAGGTAAGGGCTTCTCTCAGACAATTAGCATTTAATTCATGAAAATGTAGAAATGAGTAGAAAGAATAAATAAAATGAGTTTAAGTCTTGGTAAAAGTAGAGGATACACCCTCCCAATCTTTTGTTGTTTAGATCTAAGACAGAATGGAGTTTCCTGGGAGTAAGGAATGTCATGCCATTTCAAGAGAGTTAATAAGAAAGAAAGAGGCAGCAAAAATGAAGTAAAATAACACTTAGGCTGCAATCCAATACATACTTACATGGGACTAAATCCCATTGAACCCAATAGAACTTACTTCTGAGTAGCCGTGTACTGGATTGCAGCCTTAGTTAAATGATGCCTCCTAATCAGTGAATGTGGTGGGAAATATGGATTTAGGAGCTTCCCACAGAGATCCTCATGGTAATTCTGACTATGGTTATTGTCAGGCTATCTGAAGATTATGTATACTTGATGTGGTTTGCCCAGTCCACTGTACTTATGCAGAAGGGATTCTGAGGTCCTTATCTTTTCACCCATATCTTTTCATATTATTAGGAAAATGGAATTCAAAAAGAAATATCACAGCATAGACAATCTCATCAGAGGACCAAGCAGACACAACATAACAAGTGGGAAAGTGAGAAACAACCACCAAACCAGGGGGTAGCCATGCTGTGCAAACTAAGGTCTGCTGCCAACGAGTAATGATATAATCCAGGGTCACGTGTATAGAGGGTTGAGGATCCTCATGGGTCTGCCTGAAGTTGGATTCATATAGATAATCAGTTTTTAAAATTGGAAAAGGAGAGTTCTGAGCTAAAACACAGACCTTGCAGTTAAGGGTATTCTAAAAATCAGTAGGGTCGCGATAAGTCGGGATCGACTGGAAGGCAGTCCATTTCCATTTCCATTTTTTAATTGCTTAGTGCCAAATAAGCTAACTGTATTACCGTGTCTTAGCAGTTTTAAAATAAAACTGACTATTTAATTAATTTTACTAGAAAGAAGTGAGGTGTAAGTGTATTTAACATTTGGAAGGAGACTTTTAAAAGCATCACTAGATACAACAGTGAGAACAGGTCCATTTTATATGACACTGCTCCATTCTTACACTAGGGTATAGCATTCTTGCTACATCCATGTCATCTATTTCAAACCTACTTTTCCTATAAAAGGAAATGACAAAAGGTCTTTCCAGGCAATCAGTTTTGAGTGCAATAAACATACAGTGGTTTTTCATTTTTTCTGGGAAGTCTAGGCATTTTCCCTTGAGGTTGCTCTTTTGTTGTGCACATATTGCATTTTCTCTATGGGTTACCTAAGCACTGGGAGTGTTTTTATTTTGTACACTGGAAAATGCCATTCTTCCCTCAGATAGTGCAACCATTACCATTTCAACTGCCGTGTAGGATGTGGTTGTGTGAGTGTCACAGGAACTTACTGAATACTGCCTGCAACATGATTGGTGACAGACGGTCTAGCTTCTTCCTCCCATGCCATGAATAATGGATTATGAGGAAAAGGTTAAGCAACCCCCTCTTCCAGCCTTCCTTTACTGGGAACAGCATGAGCTCTCCTCCAACAAAACACTCTTATTGACTTAAGACTGAAGGCCAATCTCTGTGTTATATGCAGAAACATGTAACATTCCCTTGACAGACGTGTGTTGTGGTGGTGTTTTTTTTTAATGAAGAGTGATCTTGGGAGACTGCTCATGGGAGCAAAGGAAGGCTAATGGGATAGAGGGGAAATAATTCTTTCCCCCACCAGGCATCTGTGGAGAAACAATTAAGCACATGTTTCCCCCCCCCCCAAACTCCCATTGCTATTCCTTCACTTCCAGTCACAGTCTCCTGAAGCTGGTCTTCACTCTATAAAAATAGATGGGGGAATGTTATACACCTCTGCGTGTAACATGTAGTTCAGCCCTAAACATTGGCTAGGTGACTGAAAACAGTAACAATCAGGCAACAAGTGTAGTATTTGAAAGAGAGCAAAGATAGCCTCACAAAATGGCTGATGGGGCCCTCTCCCATCACCACACTGACTTACTTTCACATCTTTCAGCAGAAATGAGACGCAGCATTATGTACGTGCGTAGGTGGAAAAACAACACCACATGATAAACAAAATGTACATTTTTCAGTGAAGTAAATAGAAATAAGTACTTTATAAATATAATCTGATACTACTCTTTCTTGCTCTATCAAGTAAGTCAATAAGTTATGGATTATCAGAACACAATCCTATCGCTTTTATCTCCTTTAAGTAACATGTTTTATAATTTCCATTCTTTTGCAAATTCCTGTCTCTTTAAATTGAACACCTGCTTTAAAAATTAAATTAAACTTAAAAAAACCTCTTGCTTTTTTAGTGGCCGTATGTCACCTAGGTCACCCAACAAAGATTTGGGTGGAAGATCACATGTGCACAAGGATTTCAGAGTGTACCAGGCTTCTAAAGTTACAATAGAAATGAATTTGGCCAATGAAGCTGTAACTTGAGATGGATCACTTTGTGGCACAGGCATCTGACGAGATGAATGACAAGAGAGATCCAAATTTAAGGTGGGGACCCTCAAACAGCACCCATTATTTCACTTGGTTTGATGAGGTGGGCGACTCTTTCAGGCTAAATTCTTGTCTGGGCTGTCCTCCGTCTAGACAGTTTGGACCTGTTGGAGAAGTCAAGGAAGAAGGAAAATCAAAGGATAGGGGAAAGAAATAAGGCAGAGGAATCTTCAGGCTCCCAACCCATCTTCAAAGAGACAGAAAAAAGCAGACTTCTGAGCTGAGCCAAGAGCCTCAACTCTTTACAATTTGGTCCAGGGAAGTATGAAGCCGATTCAGATATTGAAACCTTGAATATTGCTCCCAGTATAGACAGAGCTCTTCAACCTTCGGTCTCCAGATGTTGGACAACTCCCACCATCCCTGACCATTGGCTAAGCTGTCTGGGAATGATGGGAGTTGTAGTCCAACAATATCTGGAAACCCAAGGTGGAAGAACTCTGGCCCAGAGGATTGGATTTTAAGCTATTCAGTTACCTTATTGATCCAGCCAGAAGAGGGTTAAATGCATACAGCCAGTCATGCATATCCTTGTCATTGCTTGCCTGCAACAGGATCCCACGATGCTCAGTGCACACTGCAAACGTGTTGGGGGTCTAAAACGGGAGGGGGGAGAAGCTCCACGTGAGACCCAGTAATAGAGGAAGCAAAAGGGCATACGGTAGAATGCAACAAGTGCATATATTACAAGCTAAATCAGATAACTCTCAGAACCTATCACTGGCATTGCAGCAGTGCCCCCCAAGTTTGTGAGACTATTCAACATCTCCTGTCTCCAGATACAGGCATACCCCGCTTAACATTGCCCCGCTTAACGTTGCCTCGCTATAACGTACATGCTCCATTCGTCCCCATACCCCGCTTAACGTTTGCACGCTTTGCAGTAACGTATACTTTATTGGCATGACGCTGCTGCCATCTAGTGGTGATTGCATGCACTACAAGTGAAGACAATTGCTTCGCTTAAAGGTTATTTTCGCTTAAAGTATACTCTCCGGTCCCATTGCATACATTAAAGCGGGGTATGCCTGTATATAAATATTTGCACACCCGTGCTGCCCTTTGCAAATACAGGAACAGGACTGGCCCTCTGTCCTCATCCTGGTTGACACCTCCATTCCTCATGGTGTTTACTGCTATTGCTTATAGAGCTTGCATATATATGGTCTGCCTGCAAAATCATCCTGACTAGATGATGACTCCACATCAGTCTTAGGTCCACTTCCTCATTACTCTTAAAACACAATTGGGCAGGAGAAGGAGAGGATCTGGGAGCTCTTGCTTCCCATATCCCTCCTCCTCCCTGCAGACCTTGCTCAGGACTAGAGAAATCCTGAGCACAGCAGTGCCATTAAGTGCCCTGGGAAAAGAGGATCTCTTGATGCTAAGGCAGGGGTGGGGAACCTCAGGTGTGGGGGCCAAATGTGGCTCTCCAAGCCTCTCTGTCTAACCTTCAGACTTCCCAGGCCATGCCCATCTGGCCACCCCCAACCCTATTTCCTCAGGCTGTGCTGCAATCCCTCCTTGCGTTCTGTTGCCTGGCTGGAATATGTTCTAGAACTGTGGATACTGTCTCTTGCTTGCCTAGGTGGGGAATGGAAAGATGTGCGGGTGTAGATGCCTCTGATGTTTGTGTAGCCTACTGTACAAAAAGTAAGAGTCACATCCATTGCCTTGCTCAGTTTTTGTCTCTGCTCTCACTCAGGGTTGCCCATGAAGGAATGTGGCCCTTGGGCTGAAAAAGGTTACCCATCCCTGCTCTAAGGAGAAGCACTAATGTTAAGTCATGACTGAGCGTAAAGGGTGTCCTGCAAACCATATCTCTTTTAGGTTCATTGGATTTTCTGTAGTAGAGCAAATTGTTAGCTTTGGCATTAACGGCAACAGCTGCAGAATGTGTTTCTACATGTGTTGAGATGGCTTCCAGAGTCTACACTGATTAGTTGCACCACTGCACATTCAAATGGATGGACTCTAAAACCATCAGGTGTAATACACCCAATAGACAGGCAGGATGTAGCTTGTTCAGAAATAGGTTTGGTCATACCACTTAGATTATCTGGCTCTGCTGTCATTCCTTTCCCCATATTTCACACTCTTTCTGGCTTTTAGCCATTGCCAATGCCTCCTCTTTCCCTTACAGCCCAGTCTCCAGTAGAGTAATGATTGGATCTAGCTGTGGTCTCTCTTTTTGCCCAGCCTATGAACTTGTCCTTACTTTCAGCATAGCCTGCTGGTCTTCACTGTATTCCACCTGAGCTGATGACAGATTGAGGACTGCCCGCTCCACAGAGTCCTTGTCACTGTTGTAGATGTAGACATAGGGACGTCTCACAACCACATAGCGCTTCACCCAGCCATTTGTGTGGGGCTCCAAGAAGTGTAGGTAACCTTTCCTGGAGACAATGGGGCTGTAGAGGAGACACATTGGCATAATGCTTAATAAAAACCGCACAGGGCACATTTTTAATGCCATCAGAATTTTGCCTTTGTTCAGGACTTTTTTCACACTCTGTCCCAAAAGTTAAACTCCTGTGGATGCTCTTGGCTTGCTTTCCTCATTTCTTTGTTTCTGAATGATGATCCCTACTATATGGGGAGGTGCACATGTTAAGTGAGATAATACATCTATTTTTTAGCTTCATACTTTCACATACTATACCAGAGGAAAACTGTCCTCGCTACTTTTCATCAGTGCTTTGAATGGAGCAAGGTTACTAAAAATGTACATGGCATTCCTTTTTGCACAAAAATTTCTGCATAATGAGAAACACCACACTGGAAGAAACTAAGTGAAACACACAGAGAAGTCGTTGTTAGGCCTTCACAACCATTTGCTGATAAAAGATTCTTGTGGCCCATTTGAGAATCCATGGGTTAATATGCTAACAGTGCATCTTTGCACAGCCTTCTACAAAAATTCTCCCTTTCTAGACTTCATCCTCATTCATATACTGCTAGCAGAATTGCTGCTGCTTTCCTGTGGCACAGTTCCAACACCACCATGGTCTGCATCTTAATACCAGAACCACTTTGTGTGGGGTTGTTTGTTTGGGTCCTTCCCAAATAATCACTGCCCAACTAAGAGGAAGAGTCACAATTGTGTGGGAATGGGACGTTCTGTGCTTACCTGTGAATTAATTTTCTTCTTCGGCTGAGTATATCTAAAGCACATCCTCCCCTCAAAAAATCTATCCTGGAAACTAGTTTGTCGAGTGCTGGGAACTGTAGTTCTGTGAGAGGTAAACTACAGTTCTCATGATTCTTTTCTGGGAGGGAAGTAAATGTGCTTTAAATGTATGGTGTATACCCAGCCTTAGAGAACAGTTCAGTCTGCCTGGGGTAGAACCTTTTCAAGGAGTCAATCTCTAAACCAGTGTTCAAATTATAACGGGTTGGGGAGATGGTGCATCACCTGGAAATTCTAATGATTAAGCAGTATATAATTAATTAATTAAATCCAGAAGTCCCACCCCCCAAATTCCCCCAATTTTAGCCTAATTGAGCCCTCTGTAGCCCTCTAAAATCAGGAGCTAAGGGGACCGGCACAAAAGGTAAGAAGTCTGAATTCCCTTTGACACCCATATAATTCAGGTACTGCTCTAAATTAACTTCCTGAGGACAAGGGACCGTCAGGCCAGCTCCTGGCTTTTGCATGCTCCAAACATGAAAACTTTGATAGGACTTCCCAACCCCATGTGGTCTCCTCTTCAGGAGCAATAAAGATGCCCAGGGGACTTCCCCTTGTCTTCTATAAGCAGGTTTCCTCAACCTGGTGCCTTCCAGATAACTTCCATCAGCTCTTGCCAGCATGGACATTGGTAAAAGACAATGGGAGTTTTAATCCAAAACATCTGGAAGGCACCAAGCTGGGGAAATTTACATACTGAACTGCTCCTTCCAAAGGGAGAAAAACTGGCATGTTTGGCCCCAACCATATGGTTCTTGTATTCAGATCCATCCTACAGCAGCACAGAATGATGTTGCTGAACTGTACAATTCCTTGGTTCAGAATAAAATCTCAGTGACTGCTAATGTTTGTCCTCCATATGATGCAGAACATTACATTGCTGAGTTCTTCTCAAGCTTTGGTTTTTATCTGAGCCAAAGAAGAATTCTTTCATTCCACAAACTTCCTTATCAGTGGCTGCTGGCGAGGTAGGAGAGTTTTTTTTAATCTCCTCTCCTCCTCTTTCCCTCCATAGCACCTGGGTCACTGTTATTGTAACATTCCAGATGTCAGGAAGAAAGGAGGAAGAAGGGAAGAAGAGGAGAGAGAGAGAAACATCTCACCCTCTCTAACCTGCCACTGCAGAGCAGCAGTTACCTTACAAGGGGATGAGAGGGTTCACAGGGAGAGAGTGAACACTGTCACTCCCAAAGAAGCATGCCACTTGGAGCACAATGGGATCCAATTTTAGTTCATAACAAAACATGCAGTTTTCTGATTTGTTGGGAAAACAGCTTTGTTTCCTGACCTCATTACCTGTCCAGGATCCATTTTAATTTCCTAGAAATAGCTATGCTAAATTCCCAAGGTTTTCCCTGCATTCTTCCTCATAGAGCTGCTTCTCTCCCAAGGGAAGAAATATCGAGGAAGAAAAACATATGATAAGCTCAGGCCATGGTAATGAAGCTAGAACAACAAGCCCTTCACTTTAGCCAAACATAAAATCATTTCCACAAGCCCACAACTTGTACCTGACCCGAATCTCTTGAATATCGGGGACCAATAGGCGCTGGGTCTCTTTTTCATCTTCGGGTCCACAGCTAGGGGATTTCTTCTGTTCTCCTTCAACTGTGGGCTCAGATTCAGGGCTTTCCACTCTAGAAGATAGCTGGAGAGTTCTGCAGGGGAAAGGCAGGTATGGAACCTCAACTTTGATCAATTGCCTCCTTTTTGATATATAGAAAAAGTTCACAAGGCTCTGAAACTGCTCATAAGTATGGCTGTAAACTGGTCTGAAATTCTTAGCTTTGCCATCTTTCTCACCTGGCCTCTGTGGCACTGTACCGTCCTTCAACCAGTGATGGGCAGGTGGAGGAAGGGGTCAAGGTATTGCCCCCAAGGGCTGGCATGGAAGGGTCTCTCAGCAGAGTCACTGACATTTCAGAGAGCTGTATAAAAAAGAATGAAACACTGGACCTGCTTGCTTTATCACAAACCTGTCTAAACTAAAGAATACAAGGTGGTAGGCCAGAATGAGTACCATTCCTAGATCTGGAAATGGGTGTGGAGAGATTCAGACCTTTGCACCTGTTTCTTCCTGAAAGAGAAGTGCCACCTGCCTGGCACTGAATTAGCCACTGTGGGCACAGTTTCACATTACTGTTATCTCTTTGCCTAGGGACAGGGAACAAAACAGAACTGTGAAGTGTCTCTTACCTTGCTCTCACTTGCGCTGACACAGACATGACTGTGGGTGTATTCTCTGTTGAATGTGTGTGTAAGGAGGCGCAAGCACTGTAGAAAATATCGGGGAGGGGGGAAGAGATTAAAAGATCCATCTTATCAAACAGGTTTGACACTGACCAGGGCAGAAATAACCATTATTCTAAACATGATGTAAAGCAGCATTGTTTAACTTTTGTTTAGCCTGAGGACTACACCGATGATCAGCCATCCCTCCAAGAGCCACATGTCAGTGGTGGGTGGGGCCAGTGTCTATACACATGTGTGCATGCACACACACACTATATATATAGCTGTTTTCTGATCATGGGACTGGAATGCAATAGCCACACTTGCCCAAACAAAGAAATTTCAAATACTAGTAGCATGAGCTACGTGAAGATGAGTATAAGGCTACGCAATCTATGCCTTGTTCCTCGCTTCCACTTCTCTCATGGATGGTTCCTCTTTGCTCATCTGCTGTGCCCACTGGCCTGTGTGTGTTGTTATTTACCGCCAGATTGGCACACAATAAGACCACACTCATTCACGATTTGATCATGGATGAAGGTGCTGATTTGGTGTGCATTACCGAGACCTGGGTGGGTGAGCTGGGAGGGGTTGATCTGACCCAGCTTTGCTCACATGGATACTCGGTGCAACACCAGCACAGGCTGCAGGGACAGGGGGGAGGAGTTGCTGTGGTCTACAGAACTTCCACCTCTTGTCACTGGGAAACCACTCTGTCTTGGAGCTGGCTGTGAGGGCCTGCACCTGGTGTTGGGCCAAAGAGACAGTAAACTGGGGTTGCTGCTGGTGTATCGTCCATCCTGCTGCCCAGCAACTTCTCTGACTGAGTTGGCGGAGGCCACCTCGGCTGTGGTATTGGAGGAACCCAGAATGATAGCTATGGGTGATTTCAATGTCCATGCTGAGGCTGCTTCTCCAGCTCAGAGTTTCATGGCCTCCATGATGACCATGGGGCTGTCTCAAGTTGTCACTGGCTCGACGCATAGGGCAGGACACACCCTCGACTTGGATTTTGCTCCAGATGGAGGAAGGGGTGGTCTGGAGATGGGGGGGTGGATGTCACCCCATTGTCATAGTCAGACCACTTCCTAGTGAAGTTTAGACTTATGGCTCCAATCCTCCCCTGCAGGGGTGGTGGATAGATTAAGATGCTCCACTCCCAGAAACTAATGGAATCCACAAGATTCCTGAATGCCCTGGGGGAGTTCCCAGTAGATAGAGCAGGTGACCCTGTTGAAGCCCTTGTCATGCTGTGGAACAGAAAGACATATTGGGCTCTTGACACGGTTGCCTCCGAATGCCCTCTCAGCATTGTGGAGCCCGGTTTGCACCTTGGTACACCAGTGATCTAACGGCAATGAAACAGGCTGGATGACGGCTAGAGCCCAAGTGGCAAAAGATGTGCTGCAAGGCTGATTGGGCACGAGTAAAATATCATAACTGTGCCTACTGCGTGGCGGTGAGGTTGGTGAAGAAGGCCCACTTCTCTGCCACCATCACATCCTCAAGTAGTCGTCCAGTGGAGCTTTTCTGTATTGTCAGGGGTCTGTTGACATCAGCTCCAGGAAATGGAGTTTTAGACCCTTCAGAGGCCCACTGTGAATTGTTTGCAAGACACTTTGAGGGTAAAGTTGCTCACCTCCATAGCCATCTTGATGCCCCATCCACATCTACTGTAGTCCCCAGTGAGGTGTCCAGTGCAACATCTGCTGCAACTTCTTGGGAACAGTTTCAGTTGATGTGGCCTGATGACATGGACAAGGTGCTTGCAATGATGCAGCCAGCAATGTGTCCTCTTGACCCTTGCCCTTCTTGGCTTATTAAAGCTAAAGGGGTTTGACTGAGTGGGTCCTGGATGTGGTCAACGCATTGTTGCGGGAGGGAGTGGTTCCAGCCGCCCTGAAAGAGGTGGTGATCCACCTGCTCTGAAAAAGCCCACCCTGGACCCATTGGTTTGCAACAATTACCGACCGGTTGCAAATACCGGCAGTGTCAGCAGTACGCTGATGATACCCAGCTCTATTTCTCTGTAACATCTGAATCAGGAGAGGCAGTGCAAGCCCTGGACCGCTGCCTGGACTCGGTGGTGGGCTGGATGAGGGCCAACAAACTGAGTCTATTATCTTTTCAGCGCCTACTGAAGACCTTCCTCTTTCAACAAGCCTTTTAAGTTGGACTTTATCCCAGCCTGAGTCTGTGTTGGAATTGCTTTTTAATACGTTTTTAAACCTTCTTTCTTAAATAATAGATTTTTTAAACCTTTTTTTAAAAGATGTTTTAGAGCTTTTTAAAAAGTGTTTTAAAAGATGTTTTGTTTTAATATAAAGTCTGTTTTTATGATGTTTTAAAGTGTTTCTAGTGCTTGTGTTTGCTGCCCTGGGCTCCTACTGGGATGAAAGGTGGAATATCAATCAATCAATCAATCAATCAAATAAATAAATAAATATAATCATGCTGTCAATTACTCAGGAGTGTTAAAAGTTGTGACTAGAAAAGCACAACACTTGTCTTACGTCTTTCTATCTCTATAACAGCATCTTCTGTGTTCAAGAAAATGTTACCAGAATGTCTGCATTCTGCAACTGCTCTCCCTGTGTGGCTATGCCATTCATATTTTTGTCTCTCAGGTTTAATATGCATCTGTAGGCACAGGTCAATAAACTTCAAAACAGCTAGAAATCACAGTGCTATCTTCTAACTACTTGATGTTGTTTGGATAGTGTTAGTATATAGTTCAGTCGCTAGGTGACACTGGACTTAGTTGTATCTGGGTGGAGTCCAGAGTTTCCTGTTGCTGTTCTGTTCTTGTTGGAGAGAGACAATAAAGTCCCCTAAGTCATATATGGCAGATAGTATTGTTCATGTCAAAAATCTAAATTGACAAAGAGATGGCTATGGTAAGACCACAATCTTCTCTGCTTAGAGACCTCTTTTTCACTCACTCACTCATCTCCTGCATTCACTCAGGAAAGACCATTCATTTCAGAACAAAAGACAGTGCTGAGACTTGCAACCACTATCCAGCTTCCCTCATTTTGGGCACCATGAGAATGTAGGTTAGAGCAACGCCCATATCGCATGCCTACAACAAAAATGTAGCCAAACAAAAAACTGACATGGCGTTGTTCCATAATAACCTATACCTTAACTGCAAGTTCTTTTTGCCTCTCACTAGGGGTGTCCAGTGGTAAATTCCTCCCCTCTGGGGTACCATCTGCTGAGACAGGAGAGGAGACACAAGATGTACTGCGTGAATCAGAGTCTTCACTGGAACTAGAGGAGAGGGAATCAAGACCTAAGCGCTGGGTTGTCTCTAGCTTCTCACGCAGCAGCAGGTAATGCCTTGTTTTCTCAACCTGTAGAAAGAAAACCCTGTCAAAGTTAGGTCACAGACACACACAGAGAGTCATCTCACACCAAGATTAATTCACCCACCCTCATGTCTTCACATCCTGTCCCACCAATGTGGACATGGATGAGGACCACTGGGCTTGAGTCTTACTTCCTGCAGGAGGCTCAGTTTCTCCAGTTCCCACTGATGATCCAAGATGAGACTGTCACTACGAGGCCGCCAGCCTGCTAGGTTCTCCTCGCCTCGCACATATGCCACAGATGTGTCAAGCACACGCCTCCGTCTTCTTTGCATACCTGCAAAGAGGAATGTTTCAGGTTTAATATGGCATTGCTCATGCCCAAACTGAGAAGCATGGTGAGACATCCTCTTGTCATGGTTTTGCTGGATGGGGTTCTCTTGTTAAAGCAGCAGAGAGAAACCTCTGCAGATGGCCTAATTAGGCCCACCAGGCCTCCTAATTTGGCTGGCCAGTCCATTTTGGCCAAGCCATGCCCACCTACCCTTGTCAGGTATAAGACAGGTAAATATGAGGCTTTGCAGGGAGTGATGATCAGCTAGTCAGTGCCTTTACCTGCATATTTTTATTTTGAACTGTGCAGACAAAGGTAAATATCATTGTGATGTCAGGTGATTGACAGGTACGGTGGCCCCACCCACCTGTTAAAGTTGGCCCAAGAGGGGTGAGACAGGTAAGGATCCAGCTCACTGGCCAGATCCAGTCCCCCACCCCATTTTAGGGGATCATATAATTATCTGTAGATTAGGCACCCTTATTCTCAATGTGCAACCAGAGAAATGATACATTGTTGATTTTCATAACGCTGATGTGTAGTGCAACATCAAAACATAATGGTTTGGCAGTTTTCATGTGATCTTGTGCCAACATTGTGGACAGATACACCACTGTATATGTTTATGATTCAGGTGCAAAGGGCCACCCATGTTGACTCCAGTGAAATTGAAAGTATTATGCAACAGTAAATTTGGTCCTTCTAATGTTACATCCTTTCTCTCTAAGTGCAACCCTAACACCCCCATAGACCTGTAACTATGGCAAAGCCAATTAGAATCCTTAAAGTGAAGCCAAAGATAAAGATGAGTTTCTAACCTGGACTGCCAGCATCAGCCACCCGACAAAGGCTGAGCTCATAGACCCCGGTCACACGGTTACTGCAAGAAAAAGGAATGAAAAGTAAGAGCAAGGTGATGGAAGAACTGCCCTTCACATGCATGTGGCTCATTCAATGAATTATGTTATGATTCCTAATGTGGAAACCACTCTCAGCTGAGGTGCACTTTAATGTTAATTCCAAAGTTTCATATACAAATAATCAAATATCCCTTAGCTAAGAATGTTTCTAAGATCTATACATACATGCCTACATCAATAAATCCAAAGTTTTTTCTCCCTGCTCTTCTTCTGCCAGCAAAAAATGAAAAGACATCTCTTTACCTCTCTGAAGCTCGAAGGCTTCCACTTCCAAAAAGATTGCGAATGGATCGAGAAGCAGGGAGTTTGGCATCTCTGGAGTAGAAGACCATACAGAAATCTTTGGTGATCACAGCTGGTTGAGTGCAGTTCTCCATCTAAAACAGGAGGATATTTACTGGTTTAAAAAACATGGTTTCCTGAGATGCTCCTGGCTGTGAGTACACAATAAGTTGTTCTCAGGCAGTGAGAGTATGCCTTTAAGAGTAAGAAGATATTCTACAATAGATTTCCCAAAGGTGTATTCCCAATAATCAGTGCATGATTACATTATTGCAATCTGGAGCAGTTCTCCTAAACTGCAATCCTACACACACTTTCCTGGCAGTAAGTCCCATTGAACTCAATGGGGCTTACTTCTGAGAAGAAAAACAAAAAGATTCCAGTGTTAATCTGGGACATGACATAAGGACATCTCCACTTTTTCTTTTTTTATTCTTTAATCCTTACACTGGGGCTGTAGATGACTACTGGTATAACCAGAATATTTTTCTTATAAAGGGAGCTCTATTGGTTCTTCAGGCAAATTTTCTCTGCTCTGTGAGATCTTCATAGCTCAAGCAAGATCTTTAAACTATTCTGAATGGAAAGAATGAAAGTAGATTACTCTAGCTCCAGTTTGTGGGTTCCTATAAAGAAAATATGACGAAAAGGAGAATTTTTTCCCAGCGAAAAGGTGAAATATTAGGAAAAACTTCACTTGCTAAATATCTGCCTATCATAAAAAAGGTAAAGGTGTCCCCGCACTTGTAGTGCGAGTCATTTCCGACTCTTAGGTTGACGTCTTGCGATGTTTACTAGGCAGACCGTATATATGGGGTGGGATTGCCAGTTCCTTCCCCAGCCTTTCTTTACCCCCCAGCATATGCCGGGTACTCATTTTACCGACCACGGATGGATGGAAGGCTGAGTGGACCTCGACCCCTTTTACCAGAGATTCGACTTCCGTTGGGATCGAACTCCGGCTGTGAGCAGAGCTTTGGCTGCGTTACCGCCGCTTACCACTCTGCGCCACGGATGTATGCCTATCATACAGCTGCACAAAATCTGTGCTTTATAAAGCTTATTGTGCTTATCATTTAGCTGTTCTGTAGCACTTCACTGATCTCAATGCCTGCCTGCCCTCACTCTTAAAGGTCTCATCTTATTCTATCAGCCAGGGCCAAGAGCCCCTGTGACCCAGAGGGGCCCCTGAAGGGGCTCTTCTTAGGGTGGGAGAATAGCGCTCCTATTCCATGATCCATGGCAGTGTCGGGTCCTGACCCTGCTGTGGATCATGGAGAGGGAGCTCCCATACACGTTCCCAATACAGTTAGTGTGGGCTTCAATAAGCCCACCCACACATCCCACCTACCTCTCCTGTGCCTGTGAATGACGTGTGCGCTGTGAGCGCAAGCCTGCCACCAACCAAGATGGTGGTGGAGGCTTCCCTGAGGGGGAAATGCCCCCACTGCCATCTTGGTTGATGACAGGCATGCACACACAGCGCATCTGTCATTAACAGGGACAGGACAGGTAGATGGGATGTGCGGATGGGCTTATTAGTCCTGCGCTGCCTGTATGGGAAAGATGGACTATGGCACCGCAGGCCCAGAGCAGGCTGGTGCCCAAGGGCCCAGTCATGCCTGGCACCGGCCCTGCTATCAGCAAGTGTCTAGGTAGGTATTACATACTGTAGAGCTATTGTCTAGTATTGTCCATTGTGATCATGGACACAATGTACACTCCATTCAATCAAGCATAACATACAACAATAAAATCCTTGTTTTATTGCACATCTTATGCCAGAAATATAGGGCCAAATTACACATGGAGGCATGTAACCTAGTGGAGGCTGATCCATTTGTGCAAATGGGAAACAGCCTCACCCATCTCAATCTGCCCTCAGCCAGCCCCCACATGCCTGCCTTTTTACTTACAACGAGTCAGGGGGTGGCTGCCATTGACTCTGGCTCCACCTACTGTTGGCCTCCCTGCCTTCCACCCTACCGGTCCCAATGGGCATCAGCCACCACTGATGTAACCTTTTTTCTATTTTTTCAAACAAACAAACAAATAAAAAGCAGATACTGGAGTCTGCACTCTTCAACAGAAGATAGCCAGGTAGAGAAGAGGTGCATGACTCTTTCCCTTTAGGCTCCCCCCCCCCGCCATGTATATCTTTCATCCCAAGGAGTGAAAAGCAGTTGGGGGGGGGCAGCAGGGAAGAGATTTCAAAAAGAAAAATGGCCTAGAGAAGGTTAAAGTGCCTCCTCATCACCCATCCATCTTCCATTCAAAATACCAACACCACAGCAGCTGCATTTCATTTCATTTGCCACAAAAAGCTATTGTGGGATATATATATAATTTTGACATCACATTTAGAGCCCCACTATATTTTAAAATGAGCATCCCCTTGCAAAAAGATTTCAGCTGGGAGCAGAGAGGTAAACTCCTTCAAGGAGCAGTACAAAACTCTAAAGAGCTTTTTCTACAGTTGTCATTAAAATAAGACAAGCTTTGGAAACAACAAGCTGATAGTTGCATTTGCTGAGAAGGGCTCTGTTATGAAGTATGCTCACTGCATACTAACATGATCCCCTAGGCTCACTCCGCACTTAGTCACCGGCAGTCCTTCCTCCTCTCTTGACAAGCAGTGGCAATGGTGAGTTTCTTTTCATTTAGTAACCAGCTTGCTTCAATTTAAGAGTCTCCCCTGCTTTCAAAATGCAGCTGCTTTTAGTAATAATTTCAGTATACCTCTGAGGCATAATAAATTACGAATGCTTTTGCTCAACTTTCCCATTTAGAGGAAGATTTTCATAAACAGATGGCAATGATGCCCATCATTTTTCTTGAGCAAAAAGTAAGAAAACCTGTGTGGTCTAAGAGGCAGAGCTAGGATAACCAACATGGTGCCCTTCAGATGTTGCTGGACTACAACTTGCATTATCTCTAACTACTTGCTATGCTGGCTGGAGCTGATGGAAGTCATAGTCCAACAATGTATTGATTTGGATGAGGGAGATCTGCCTGAATGCCTGTTAAGCCATAGAGCTCATCAGGTGACTTGGAGGAAGCCTCTATTGGTCCATTCAGTAATTCCTTTTACGTGTATATTAAACACATGGAGGGGAGAGCAGGACTGCACATGCTGGCCTTGCCTCTGAATTTGTCCCACCTCCATGCTTTGGCCTGAAATCCTGAAAGGGGCACCTATGCATGTACAAGTGCATGCATGTACACATTCCATATGATGTGGAACCCTGGGCAATTTGGAATCCTGCTCAATCAGGGTTCCAAACTGCATGGTGTGCCTGTTCATGTATAATATGTATGCAAAGGCTCCCCATTCAGACCTTCCAGCTAATTCATGGGGGCCAGTACATGCATTCCTGCCCCCCCTGAACACATTTCATGTATGTCTGGAACCAACAACTGAATGGACCTTGTCAAATGTTGAGCTGGGCTGATGTGAGCTGTAGTCCCAAACATCTGGAGAGCACAGGTTGGTGAACGCTAATGTAAGGGCTTGTATTGTTGCTGTGTTATCACAGTATGTTTAAAACTGTTGTGTAAACTAAGTGCTAGCTCTAATTATATATACTAGAGTCAGAAGGGACTAGCTATAGTTGGTAGGGCTGGAGCAAATCAAAGTGGAAGCCCCTCTCCAAAACCCAGCTCTGTGTGGCCTGTTTATAGGAGATGCTAGGAAGGCACAGATGGCTCTTGCCTCAATGTATGCCGAGAGGGTCATGTAGATTTTCTCTCTGTATGGGGTGACACGATTCAACAGCAGAGAGTTGTGCATGGAGCTATCCCATGCGGCTTCAAACTGGTAAAATGTCCTGCAAAGAGACAGCAAGATTTCTGGTTAAAAATAAACAACAACAACAACCACTGAACTATGTGGGAAAGAATTATATCAGCAGCAATGGGCAAACATGCACACACACAGGCATCTTTGTGCTGAATGGATGCAGCCATCCTGGAGTGCTGTGCTCGAAAACACTCCCTCATTTTGAAAAACAATAGTGAAGGCACCAGTGAGAACCCTCAAGACAGGCTTTTGTGCGCTGAATTCTAATTTTTTAAAAATGGATTGCATATGGATAAAGATGGTTTGGGATGTTTTTTAAGCCATGAAAGGCATGGAAAGAGGGGCAGAGCAATAGAAAGTTGTACAGACAGATGGCATTCGGCCATCTAGACCCTGCAATGAACAGGGAGCAAGTCATCTATACATATTATAGTCATTTATAAATATTATGGCTATGCAGAAAAGTATTAAGTTGCTATACATTTCTGCCTAAATAGTCCTAAGTAACCACAGTAAAGCCAAAGATCTGTTGTCCCATACTTATCTCAGGGTCTAATTTAAAGATGCCCTCTGAAAGAGAAGGGGACCAGGAGGAGATGGAGCAGATGAGGAGGAAAGAGGAGGTGAGGGGGAAAGATGAGAAAGCAATACAAAAAAAAACAACAGAACCTCTCTTGATCCAGAAATAATTGGTTATTTTCACATTTTGTCTAGAGCACTCCAGGGCTATATCTCTTCAGTCAAACATAGCGTAACAGACAATCTATCTTCCTTCTACTGGAAGGAGGTACTAATTATCAGCAAGCAGGTTCAGAAAAGCAAAGAAAAGAGTGAGGATGCTCAGTGCTGCAATCAGTTCAATCTCTCCAGAAGCATTTGGTATTTCAGACCTTTACAGTCTGATATTTCCATAAAAGTACTTTCAAATAATTTTCTTTGTTGTTCATTTCCCACATACAGCTATGCCAAAAAAAATCCATGGACCTCCTTGAACTCATCTGGACAGCCACTTGTCAGGTATGCTTTAACTTGAATTCCTGCATTGAGCAGGGGATTGGACTTGATGGCCTTATAGGAACCTTCAAACTCTACTATTCTATGATTCTGTGAACCTATGTAAATTGATCATTCCTTCCAACTCTGATTTATTGAGATAATAATGACTTGGAATGCTAGTGGGATATAATTATCTCCAGACCTATCTTGTCCTTGTATTTTTCTCTTTAATCACTGATATCGCAGAACTACTTTTTGCTTCGTGAAATCAGGAACATTACCATCTCTGAGTGCACGGGAAAAGAAAACTGGGCATTTAGGCTTTTTTTAGTATAGGATAAGTGTGGTTTTTCAGTCAGTACTATGAAAAATACCCAAACTCTCTTCAGACAACAATAATTGAAATAGTCTACCAGTACTGTGACATATGCTGCCACTGAGGAAGCCAGAGTTTTCCATAAATATCACTACACATGAAATAGTGGCTATTCTCTTCATACTAGAGCCTCGAAAGCAGATGTAGGCTCTGACAATACATAGCAGGAGTAGGGAACCACAGGCCTACAGGCTGAATGCGGCCCTCCATGCCTCTCTAGCTGGCTCTTGGGATTCTCCCCAGGCCCTGCCATGTGTCCTCCTCAAGTATTTTTGCTTGGCTGGATGGTATCCTTGAACTGCGATAGTGCCTTTTGCTCACCTGCATCAATGATGGAGAGACGGGGTTGAGGTGTTTGTGCATAGAACCCTCTGGCTTTTGTGAGTCTGGAATGTAGCCCACTGTACAAAAGCAAAACGTCACCTTCATTGGCCTGCCCACTACTGCCTCTGGGCCTGCCACACTGGGCAGAAGGCTGCCAATGGGTGACTGCAGACCTCAAGCTGAAAAAGGGGTCCTCATCCCAGACATATAGACACCCAAACTTCCCACTCATCCTCTTCCAATAGCATTTTCTACTATAATGGCATTCCTTTTGCAAAGCCCATTTGGCTCAGCTTTTTAGAGTCTTTTATCTACAGAAATCACAGACGTTCTGAAGTGTGACCAAAATACCAGGACCTTACTCGAATTGGGGTCTGAGCATCCTCATGTTTCAAAAACATTTCCACACGAATGTTCCACTATTACACAACTCAGCAACACTCAGCATCAACGTAATCAGAAGCCTCTTGTAAAAAGAAGCCAGGTCTCCTTTGTGCACAGGAGGTCCACCTCTCAGCAACAGACTCTGGCACTTGTTAAAGAGAATCTGACTATTGGTTGATGATGCACAGTTTCTATCCCATTCTAAACATTGCAACTTTACACCAAGAGATTCCCAGCATCTTGCAAAAACCAAAACTAAAAGAGCTGAGACCAAGATCACTGAGACACAAGCTACTGGAGAACAGGAAACTCCGACAGGAAGGAAGATTAGGAAAGGTAAAGGAGGTGGAGGAGGAAACAAGGGAGAGGAGAAAGAGAGAATAGCAGAAAGGAATAGATCAAGCAAGCATGTGAGCGAAAAGTGAGAGAGAAATACCTAGTGTCATTTCCAAGTGAAATGCTATAAGTGGAAGGCAACCCAAGACAAACACATGTACACATACACACATACACAAAGAAATTGAAATGTCAGAAAGCATTGTTTACATGGTGTCCTGTGAACAGCTACCCAGACAGGCAGCTACATGGGGTAGAGGGGCATTTGAACAGAGTCCAGCCACAGATTGTTGTAAATTTGGCACAAACGGGCAACCAAAAGAAAAGAAAAACACATACCAAAAGATGCAATTATCCCTTCACTCTGGGAGCTTCCAGACTGCCTGTTATTGGGTATTAATCCTGACACATTTGCATGGAGATTATACAAGCATTCATCCTGATATGTTTGGATGGAGGTTATACGACATTGCCAGCTAGTGGTTGTTACCCTGCACTTGCCAGTGGAATTTTCCCTCACTTTTCTTATCAAAGATTTTCTGGTTAGAAAAGTTACAGGATAATTGCAACAGAAACTGTGGAATAACAGCTACATTTTTGTATGAATAAACAGTCCATCTGGAAGCACCCTCTCTTGGGAAAAGAGCATGGTCACAGAATAAAGTCCAACATGTAGTTTCACATACTGAACACTCCCCTCTCATTTATTAGTGCCTAGGTTCTCTTGACCTGCATTATCAAGTGAAAGACCAAGGATCTGTTTTCAGTGGAGCATGATTCTTTTCAGGGTTTTGATTCACCGAGTGAAAAATGGACTAAATGACTTGACCAAGACAAAAGCAGAAAGGATTCTAGGTGAGATTTACACAAATGGTAGCTTTATCCTCTTCCAAAGAAGATATGCCAAATACAAATGAATCACTGAAAACACAATGTTACGCAAATATATATTTTGGTGGGGGAGGAGGAGATTGTGGGTTTCTTAAAAAAAGGTTAGAGACCCAGCATTGTGCACAGTCAAGAACTGAATAAGGAATGTCACTAAGCATGCCTTTCAAATCTAAGATTAAAGAGTGCCACTTTGGGGAGCTACCTGCATAGATTTATGATTATGGCACTTCTTTCATTGTATTGTGACATTTGTATTGAGAACCTTGGATGTTCATCCATCCCTCACAAGCTGTGCCACATTCAACCAAAATAAGCCTTCGTCCTACACCATAGGTTACCAGCATGTCTACACCGATACACCATCCCTTCCATGGATAAGAGAAGGATAAATATATATGCTTTTTAGTTATTGGATCTTACACACCCATCCTTCAACATTAGCAGAAATATATATTACTAATACAATCATTTGTCTGAGCAGCTGATATTAACAATTTGAAGAATGTAGAAATACATGATCAAGAAATTCCATGTGCAGCAGTTGTATTTGTTTAAACAGGCAATTTAGCTCATATATCACACATTGCTATTCAGATGGCAGTGAATTAGGAAAATGCACAACTAAAAGACTCTTCAATTGGTCATTTACAGGTCAGATTTTAGAGACGTTATTGAATCAAAGCCAGTTTGAGTTACTCGGGTAAAGCTGTTATGGTGGATCTAAGTACATGCACTGCACAGCACAGAAAGCCAAAGGGTTGAATCTGTGCATTAATGTCTTGCCTGCCTTACTGTAATGCCACACAAAAACCTCCTCTGTGTTGAGCCAGCATAAGGATGGTGAAAGAAAATGCCCCCCTCCCACTGTTTAACCCATTCTGCCAGCTACTGATTTAAGCGGGGATGGGTCAATTCACAGGAGGATTCCTCTTCCTAAAGCAGGATGGTCTGACAATATTGTTGTATTGTGGAAGCACCTTATTAAATACAGGTTCCTCCCTGGTAAGGAAGGTGCACTCTGTGCATGCCTGTACCTTTTATTTTTGACACTCATAGTTCCCAATTAATTTTTTCACACTATATCTCATAAACTTCTTTTTCACCCCTAGGCCTTTTTTGCCCCCCTTTCAGCTCTTGTGTTTTTATTCACCCCCTGCACAGTTCCATCGACCCCTAGGGGTTCAATATTGACCACTTTGGGAAACCCTGCTTTAGCAAAACAGGAAGAGTTTTGGTGCATGGAGGGTAACTTGTAAGCAAGAGGGCTCCTACTGGGAGGAAGAGCGGAATTAATAATAATAATAATAATAATAATAATAATAAACAGCTTAGATGGAAATGTTAAAAGTCAACCTGACCTGAAAAAGGTTCCTTCCTAACACCAAATATACACAACCGTTAAGTTCATCCCAAGGAGAGCATTACCCCAGCTCACACCATACTTATAAACCAATAGTGGAAAACAGTTCTACCATTTTACCTGATATAAGCAATAGAACACAATGGGGGGGGGGGAAACCAGACAGAAAACTGCCGAGCTAAGCTCTGGAATGTTGGTACCAAGATGTAAAAGCAGAATTTGAACGCCTTATCTGTTAATTAGTTAACATTTATTGACATGTATTGTTATCTATCAATATAATTTCCTCCTTAAGCATGCAGTTTGAAATATATCTCTGATTCTCACATGCCAAGAGGCTAATGATGAATATAATTAGAAGTCATGAAAGAAAGACCATGAAAGATATTGGATTTTGGGTGCCACAGTCCTGGAACTATTGTGGATCTCTGGATCTAATGGGTAGCCCATCTGGACTTTCTCTTTCTTGAACTAATATAGTGGTCATCATTAAATGTTCTGGATTGCCATATGACAAGTACAACATGTTTCTGCAGAAAGCTGGTATAACTGCCAAAATACTTTCATAGCATTCTCTGTTGTAACATGCTCTCACATTGGAAGTTGTGAAATTAATTACAAGTTTCTTTTTTGCATCCTCCTTCTCTCAAGCACCATTTAAAAACATCTGGAGGGAGTTTGGTGGGTAGTGTACACACCAGTAAGAATACACAGACCAACACCAAATCATGATTTGGAACTATAGGGTTAGTGGTGAAAAACATCACAGCTTGTGAACACAAGTCCTGAGTTTTTGTTTTTTACAACAAAGGAAAGCAGAGCAGGAAAATAAAAGGTGAAACTAAAGCAGTGAGTTTTTATCAAAGTTCACATGAAGGAACTCTAAATTGCATCTTAATTAAAAGCAATAAAAGAGAGCAATAGGTGGCCAGACTATCAAAGCTAGAATTATACTTGCATTTTAGACCAAGGATCCAAGATTTGGCAGCAGTAGAGCCATATGTTTATACCCAGATTTGCCACAACCACATATAGAAAGCAGGGGAGGAGTCTGGTCAAAAGAGCAAAAAAAAAAAAGTGTGCTCTGTGTGTGTGCATGCATGTGTGCACGCTAAATTGTTCCTCTAGGATGGCTTCCTTGTCCACATAGTTTGCTCCCCAAACATATTTTTTCCAGCCAGGTTCATTCTTAGTATGAGCCTAGTTGAAGGAGGGTTCTGCATTCCTCATCCATGTGCCCCTTTTGCTCTTTAAATTAGACCCCAGCCTCAGGATCTGCTGTAATCATGGCTAGTTTGGTTCTTAGGTGCTTCCCAAACATGACTGTTTTTGAATTTTGGCAGCACAATTCTTCTCTGGAGTGAAAGGCTAGGCTAATCACAACAATGAACTACAGTGATGGCATATCTTTTTTATTGGACTGATATACTGCTATAAGGACTACCTAAAAAATGATGCTCCACACCAATCAAAGAGCTCATCAAATAAACCCACAAACAAGCAATAAACCACATCAATTGCAGTACTGTTACACAATTTCTCTAGTATAAAATGCCCATTGACTTCTGGAGATCTTTTCCAGTTTGCCTCGTTCTCAGCTGCTGAAATTCAATGCTGCATCTCTCTGATGGGTTTTACGATTTAAATAGACAAGATGATGCAGATGATCTGTGATGGGATCTCTCATATCTTTACAATTTAGCTAATACCAGCTATGGGGAGTAGATGGGTGTTGTTGAATGGGACAATGGTGCTGACAGTTGGGTTGCTAACCCTTTTTCCCAGAGCTTCTTCCTCCCAAAACCATTTCCATACACTCCTCCTGCCCTCAGTAAATATTAACTTCAGGGCATGTGATTTTAATTAAGAAAATAGAGGTGAGAATATTACCATCCATGCACCCCCCAGTGCCACTCTGTACGCTCATGCCACTTTCATTCCTGAATAACAGGATTCTGTATTGTTTCAGAATCTTGCAAAATCTCTTTAAGTAGAGGGTGCCGTGGGACAAGAATAGGGCCACATTCATACCATACATTTATTCCATTATTATTCCACTTTAAATAGTCGTGGCTGCCCCAAAGAATCCTGGGAATGGTAGTTTGTGAAGGGTGCTGAGAATGTTAGCTACAATTCTCAGAGTGATGTAACAGAGAACTCTGAGAATTGTAGCTCTATGAGAAGAATATGGGTGTCCTAATAACCCTCAGCACCCTTTACACTTCCCAGGATTCTTTGTGGGAAGCCATGCCTTACAGTGAAATCCTAGTGGAATAACTGTATGGTATGAATATGGCCTAAGGTGTGTGTACACTCCAGGAAATATCTCTCAAACTCTTTTACTAATTCAATCTACCCTTGTAGATTGGCAACCAAATGGCTACTCCAGAAGAAGCACAGGACACTAAGCATGGTTCAGTTTATTCTGTTTATTCCATGAAATTTATTTCACAGCCTATTAACCTGAATGGCAACTTTTGCACCAAACTTTCAGATATGGAAGCTTAATTATCATCACTGCAACATAACCACAACCCCTAGAGACACCTTAAATACCTACAATTCATTCCACACTGACTTGCAATCAGAATGAGCAAAAAAGGGTACCATTTTATTCCCATTCTGCCAAGTCCAGGGCTGTCAATGAAATTCAGTCAAAAATCACTAACTAAAACAAACCTAGCAATACATAATCCCATTTTCTCAGCATTCTCTTCCTTGGCTCTAAATACAAAGAGGAAATCCCAAACAGGTTCTTAGGGAAAGGAGGAGCTGATGAAGAGAAGAACAACAAATTGACTCTTTGGCTTCTGATCTTCCTCTGGTCTGATCTGCTGAGTGATGTAATCCAAGGAATTCTAACCAGTAATCTCAATCTTCCTAGGTAGTTATAGCTTTCAGTTTACATATAATGATTTTCTATAATTGTCTAGGTTTAATAATATTCTAATGGTTAATCATTCTCACTGGCTCAATTTGCATGCAACGCCTAAGCCAAACCATGGTTTAGTGCGAATATGCAAGTCTGCCGTCTCCTGGAGAGGAGGTTGCAGCTACTTTGCTCCTCCTCCTGCTGCACTGCTGTGAGCTAAGCCACATGTGTCATCTGAACCCAGGCTCATGGTTTGTCTCCGGCAGACAAACCACAATTTGTAAAAACCAAGAACAAACCTTGGTTACAGCCCATGGTGTTCTGGATCGAGACAAACCACGTGCTTGGGTTCAGATGATACGTTAAGCCAAAGCATGGCTTAGCTTCTAGCCGTACAGCAGCAGCAGGACCAGAGGAGGAGCAAAGCAGCCTCCTCATATATATTCATGCTAAGTCACTGTTTGGTTTAGTGTTGCATGCAAACTGGATCACTGTAAAATCTGCAGTCCGTTTAATACTTGAGTTTGTGCAGCTGCCTTTTGCCAATTAGTTTGAAGGTGTTGTCACAACTTTCCAGGGACTCCTTCCTGCAAAGCCGGTTAAATAATGTTCTTTCCCTTGTCACACAGTAATGCCTTTCCCACATGCTCTACCCCCAGTCATCGCACTCAGCCCAGCTTCTCATGCAACCTGCGTCAGTTCACAGCTATCCAAACTGTCTTTGTGCCAGAGCTGGGGGCAGGGGCTTCAGCATGGTCAAAGGGTGGGCAGGCGGTAGCACAGTTTTGGCAGATGTCAGAAAAAAATCACAACAGCAGCAAAACTGAAAGCAAAACCAGCCACAAGCGAACGAGAGAGAAGTAAGAGAAAGCTGTTTTTAAAAAGAAAGAAAGAAAAAAGAAAGAAAGAAACCAAACAGGGAGGAAAAACCCAAAGGAACAAAATGGAACAAATAAAGAAGCCCAGTGATACAGAAGAGAAAAAGAAAGAAGCCAGTGTATTTGGGTAGGTGGAGGGAAGTTCCATTTGTAGCACTGGTGACCACAATGCTAACCTGGGAGGGGTACTAGGGAGGAGGTCAAAGAAAAAACATGGGGAGGGGAACAAATAATACCTAGGCATATCCGAATCAAGAAACTGCCTGCAAAAACACAAACAATCACATGGTTAGTGTGAGTTCAAATGGGTGGCGGCAGCGACAGCAGCAGCAGCAGTTCCATAGTGCAGCTCTTCAAAAGCCTAAGGCCTATACACAGCTCCTCTCTGCCCACCAGCATGCCAAACAAAGCTGCAGTAAAAAACAGCAAAGCTTCCAAGGTCACAACCATATGAGTGAATGAGTGAATGAATGGTCCAACAGTGAGTACTGAGCTTGGACTGGGGACAGCGGAGCAAATCTCTGCGCAGTCATGAAGTTCAGTGGGTAACAGCATCACTACTTTGGGCATGCCTAACCTATTTCACAGGAATTTCTTGTGGGGTAAAATGAGTGAAGCCCATGTATGCCGCCTTGATTGCAAATGTGATTTGTAACAGAAGTACTGTCATCCTCATACTGGGATCTGAAGCATGTAATGCCACCTGGTTTATTGGACTAGGGTTTCACCTCAAGTTCTTGGGAGTGTAAATGGATCAATTTATGAAGGCCTAACAGAGCCACAGAAGCCATTCTGCCCACTTTGATGCATCGTTCTCCCAGATGATATGTGCTGCTACCACAGGTCCGTGGAGGGCTTAATGCCACAGCAACAAGGAATTTTTGAGTTCTTCTATGCATTTATAAGAATAAAACGAATGGTGCCTTGTCTAGTGTCAGAGGCTTCAGTGGTCTGAGGATAAAGGGAATGAGACCCAAAGAGATGGTTATTTGGGAAGGCAGCTGGGTGACATGATAGCAAAGCAGAGAGCAGAAGCAATAGGTTCACATGGTGGGTTACACCCTTCTCACTTCAGCAACATCAAGGCCCAAAGCAAGCCCCCGAAAGCCCATGCAAAATTGAAGGATGGGGGACTCTGGAAGATGGCAGATTGTCCATTGTCTTCTTCAGTTGTTCTAGCTCATCCTCCTCCTGCCAAATCTGACCATCCAGCTGACAAGCTCTGAGGCATCAGCCGACATTTCAGTATCATCCATGCAGGCAGCACAGAATTAATGCTCATACGCCAGGCATAGATGCAGAGAGAAAGAAGACCCAAAACATGAACATTCTGCATGTGCAATTCCTATCCCTCCCCCACCAGCTTGGCAGGTGGCTCAGAACCCAGGATAAACCTTTTTACTGTTCTTGATGGTTTTTAGTTTTATTTCATTTTTAAAAATTGTTTTAATGATGTATGCTGGTTTGGATGCCATATTCGGCAGAGAAATTGGCTAATAAATGTCATAAACAAAATTATACACAAACATGTGCTAAAGCAACACTGAATGCTCTGCTTGTTGACTTGAAAAGTCATGTTCAAGTCTTTCACCCAGACCTGAGAGCTTGAGTAAGAAACAAGAAAGATTCATTCCTGGAATATGCAGTAGAATAGAGATGGGCAACCTTTGGCCTTCCAGATGCTGATGGACTACAATTCCCATTAACTCCAGCAAGGATGGCCAGGGATCAGGGAAAATGGCAGTTGTAGTCCAGCAACATCTGGTGAGCCACAGGTTCCCCAACGCTGAAGTAGAGAGATCTCATCCAGTAAGCAGGGGTGGAATGAGCATTACCGAATAGAACTGCACACCCAGGATGACTTGCTTCTTCTTTTACTGATGAAGACCCACCATACAACTATGAACACTCTCAGGTGTCAACTTTATTCAGTGATCCTAGAGCTTTTGCAGGTGGCTGGCATGCTGACAAGCAGGGCACTTGCAACCACGCTTGCTGTGCTTATCATGGTTAGCCAAACGTATAAGATTACACAGGCAGAAACAGTTGAGGAAAACTAGGATTTATATATTCAACACTTGTAAAAGCAGGTACCTTTACTATGAGGTTCTTCCTGTTTTGCTTCTGAGTTTGCAATGACTGTTGCTGGAGAAGTTGCCATTTGGAAATGCCTTTATATAATTACATCTGCTCCAGCTTAATCAATGGAACAGACCTTTAGTTGCTATTGTTTCAGTGGTGAATGGAGTGACACTGTTGAATGCCTTCTTTTCATGAATTATTTGCTTTTTAAAAAATTAACTTTATTTGCCATATATTTATTACTAATTTAGAAGATAAAATCCTGTTTAAGTGGAATACTAGTAACAGCCTGATGGGAGAGTCCTTGGTTTTTTAAAAAAAATATGAGGGAAGTTCACACAACGCCTCTCCTTGCAATGTTGAAACAACGGGTGAGGAGTTTATGAGACCACATAGGCTAGCCTCGCCCCCATCACTGACGTGAGCTACAGCCATGCCTCCTGAAATGCTTCCCCAATGTCCGCACATTCAGATGGCACAGGAAAAGGCCCACCGTGCTCACTGATGTATGAGGGTAGAACTCCTCTATGTGGAGAGAGATTCTGGCTTAATCAGAGTCCCTTCCCACATGGAGGAGTTCTACCTGAGTATAACGGTATGAATGGATAGCCCTTTCCCATGCCATATAAATGTGTGGATGGCGGGAAAGTGTTTCTGCTGCGGAAACTGGTAGAGGGAGGTGTGGCTGGGTGCACAGCAGCAATGGGGGGGGGACAGGGCTAGCCCATGTGGCCCCACAGTGCCCTTCACCCCATTGTTTCAACACTAGGGAGTGGGTTTTGTGAACCACCTGACTGCCACCCAACTGTGTGTAACCTTTGTTCTAGGCAGTGGAGGCTGGTGGCTCTGATGTCAGTGGGGCAGTAAATCAGCTCTGGGTTTTAGTCCAAAGTTTCAAGGAGCTATCTTAAGGTGCTTTCGGCCTGCACTGGCTGGAGGCTGACTCACCTCAGACAATCCATCTTCTTTCTCAGCACATCTTTGACAGCTTCTGCTTTTCATACAATACACACTAACACTTTGCATTGTCCACAAACTCATCTGAATTGCTTCCTCTGTCATCACCCATTCCCAGTTCACCTGTACAAGCTTGTGATGATGGGGATTTTTTGTCAGCGGGTCTGGATAAATGTTGTATGTTAAATGTCGGAATGGAAATGGGTGTTGGACAAGCCTGAGATGCTTTGATAATAATAAAGTAGCCTCACAACTACAGCAGACATGGAAAGGGTTATCCCCTCCCTCTTCTCAAAAAAACAGAAAGAAAGCTGGGATTGGAACGCATGTTGCTTCTTGCCAGTTGTTCTCCCAACATAGTACCACTACTGCTCTATCCATGGTGCCAAATTCAGTTCTTCATCTTATGAATTATAGGTGTCACAACACGTTACCAGATTCAGGATTCACCACTGGTGACAATATGTGTCATGCAAGCATTTCTAACTCCAGCTCCGAAGAGCCTAGGAACATCTCCAAGCAGCTATGGCCAACTTCCAACTGTTGTGTCCTGCCGGTTCCCAAAAGACTGTCTGCTACTGCACAATAGAGCAGCAGTAGTGATCAGCTTCTAAAATATCCCCACAGCCACAACTGAGCTACAGGGCAAAGAGGCTGTCTGGCTGCATTGCAGGGCTAGACATACGTGATGGCATTTGTCATCACCCTAGACAGAAGGACTTCTGCAGAGAAGAATACTTTGTCAGATATTGTTATGCTGTTGCATTGGAACATAACTTTGGGCCAACTGAGAAAGTTGTGAGTCTCTCTAAGTACCCTTTCATGGCAGGGACAGCTACCAGCACCTCTCTTTCCTTAGGCTGTGGCTTGAAAAGGCCCTTCCGGTGCATGGCAGAGAGATGCTTACACAGCTTTTTTAATGTGTTTGTTGCTGTACAAGCAGAGTAGCAGCACCCCACAGGGAAACCCAAGACTCCTACACATATGGGAAGAGACCATTGCTCATGGGTAGAGTACAAGCTTTGCATGCAAAAAGTCCCAGGTTCAATCTCTGGCAGTTAAAAGGATCAGGTAGCAGGTGGTATGGAAGACCTCTGCCTGAGAGAAGCTGCTAGTCAGAGTAGATAATTCTGGGCTACCTGGACAAATAGCCTGACCTAGTACAAGGCAGCTTCCAATATGGCTCTAATCTTCTGGACATTCTGTGATAAGGTGATGGCATTCACGGTCAAAGCCAAACAAGTGTAATGAAAATTAGGCCTGCTGGTCTGGAATTTCAGTTACCAGCCTGCCAAAACTCTTCTCAGTTAGATGGATACTTGGGGAAAGTATTTTGGGCCTCAATTGCTTTCTTTTTCTGTTACTAGGATACTGCAGACACTTGAGCTAGCCTCAGCATGGCTTTGGCCCATTGGCTGTGGTGCAGAAAAGGGGTGGGGCTCTGGGCAATGCCCCTACCCACTCACATATTTAGGTACATACACTCCCTGAAAACTGACAGGGTGACCATGTTTGCCCCAGGTTAAATAAGCAGAGCCTGCTGTGTGGCCAGACCCACCGATCATCCTGAGAGGGGCGGATGTATCCTGATGACAAGATGTTCAGAGAGAGAATGTTGGGATCAATGAGGGATTCATCTCCTTCTGGAGTGTTACGGATCCGACCTGTAAGCAGAAAATACCACATACAGTTTATCCATGAGGAAAATAAATAAATGAGTAAATATATTTTTGAGCCTCTATATGAGCCTACACTCTAGAACCAGGATGCACCTCTAAGCTCCATCCCTTTCTGTCAAGCTAAGACTGTAAAGGATGTCATGTTGCTGGGATATTTCATTGAAAATGGAAATGGACTGCCTTCAAGTCGATTCCAACTTATGGTGACCCTATGAATAGGGTTTTCATGGTAAGCAGTATTCAGAGGAGGTTTACCATTGCCTTCCTCTGAGGCTGAGAGGCACTGGCCCAAGGTCACCCAGTGAGCTTCATGACTGTGTGGGGATTCGAACCCTGGTCTCCCAGGTCGTAGTCCAACACCTTAACAACTACACCACACTGGCTCTCAGGATATTCCATTATCTCTCACCATATAGATCCATCCTACCCTGGAACAAAGAAGAGGCAGCATGCCTACCACATCACTAAAACTTAACCACCTCTCAAAACTTGCCTGCCTCCCTGAGGTTTTAGGGGTAACAATCACAACAGACATAATTCAGCATGGCTTTCACTGCACTACATACCAGCATAAGACACAGGCATCCAGAATAGGGCCTGCCTACAAGTCAAGAAGAATGTTCAGAGGCCTACATCAGTTAGGGCCATGGAGCCCTGTTTTTGACACTTGGCGCATAGCATCTGTGGCCATAAACCTTTCCGAAATCAATGTGAGTATGGGGCTGCTCTGTTCAGGCAACTGTTTGGCCTCAGCATGGGCTAGAACAGGGGTGGGGAACCTTTTCAGCATTCCCTCAGAGAGAACCTTCCAGGGGCCACATGCCAATGGTGGGTGAGGCCAGAGGCAAAAGGGAGCAGAGCAATGGATGTGACTGTTATCCCTTTACATCCCATCTTCACAAAAGTCTGATGTTTTTTACACCCAACACACAGATTCTTCAGTCCTCCATCTAGGCAAGCAAGTGGCATCATTACAATTCAAAGCCACATTTGAGCCAAGCAAAAGCACTTGAGAAGGGCACAAAGCAGGGCCAGTGAAGGAAAGTGGCCTAGGGAGCCTCTCAAGAGGTCTGGAGGGTCGTGTTCAGCCCCTGGGTCTAAGATTCCCCATCCAGGAGATACAAGTAAAGAGAGAGACAAGTTTTACATACCCACAACCAGCTCCCGCACTTCTTTCCAGCGAATGTGGCTCCCTGTCTCATGCACCAAGGTGACTGTGATCCTCCTCTGGATACCCTGCCATCCAACATGCCCAAAGAGAAAGGAGACGGGGGTTACAAGAACTGCAACAAGGCAATGGGTAGCACCGAACAAGCTTTTTGCTCTTTGTGAAAGGACTTGTGCAGGAATCGGAGCAAAACTACTGTCAAAAAGAGGGAGATGAATGAGGCTCCTACTGCAGATCACCACCTTCAAACTGGACCTTAGGACATTTGCAGTGCAATCCACATTGCTCCCACCCCCTCTTCTCAACAAGGGCTTTGCCAAGTAGACAGGAGGGAGAAACATGGATTGTCCTGTGCAGAACACAGCCAAATCCCCCCATCTCCTCTCCTGGCAAAAGATTGTTTGTATGCATTTCTTAGCTGGTTTGCGAAGGCTTTTTTCCCTTGAACAACAGGATATAAATAGAATCCTAAAAAGGAATTTTGCAAAAGGTGGTTTGTCTTCTTATGAAAATGTCAATGTCCACCCCCAGCAACTTTTGGACTGAAAACTGAACCTGACAAAAATTCATCACAGAGAAGGGTCAGTGGGCAGAAAGTACCTGGTGTAGAAGGAATGTTCCATGGCAGGGCATTCCTCCGCGGTGATCCACGACAGCAGGGATGTAGCTGGAAAAGAAAGCTTAAGTGAGGAAGGATGTAGAATGTCAGCCCACACCGCCAAGCCCCAGAAACAATGCAACAATCCACTGTTAGAGATCCCCATCTGTGTATGCACATTCATTTTTATACACATTTTCTCCTAATAGGAACAGGTTCGTAGTCTGGGAGTCGTTCTAGACTCTTCCCTGTCACTTGAGGCTCATGTAGCCTCGATGGCACGGAATGCGTTCTACCAACTTCGATTGGTAGCCCAGCTACGTCCCTACCTGAGTAAGGAGGATCTTACATCAGTAGTACATGCTCTGGTAACCTCACGTTTGGATTACTGTAATGTGCTCTACGTAGGGCTACCTCTGAAGACGGTTCGGAAGCTACAGCTGGTGCAAAATGCGGCGGCCAGACTGCTAACAAGAATGAAGCGATCTGACCATATAACACCTGTTCTGGCCCGCTTCCACTGGCTTCCAATACGCTTCCGGGCCAAATTCAAAGTGTTGGTATTAACCTATAAAGCCTTATACGGCGCGGGACCTCGATATCTGTCGGAACGCCTCTCCCGTTATGAACCGGCTCGTGCACTGCGGTCTGCTACGAAGGCCCTCCTCCGGGTCCCGACCCATAAGGAGGCCCGGAGGGCGGTGACAAGATCAAGGGCCTTCTCAGTGGTGGCCCCCGAACTATGGAATAGTCTCCCCGAGGAGGTCCGCTTGGCGCCGACACTATCATCCTTTCGGCGTCAAGTTAAAACCTTTCTCTTCTCCGAGGCATTTTAATTTTTTTTTGTTAATGATTGTAATGTTTGTAATTTGATCTTAGCTTATGCAGTTTTTAGATTGTGAAATTTGATTTTAGATTGTGATGTTTTTGTACTATATTGTATTTTATTGTATTTATGTTCACCGCCCAGAGAGCTATTGCTAGTCGGGCGGTATATAAGTTTTAAAAATAAAATAATAAATAATAATATATGCATTTTGTAAACATTGATTGGAGAACTGCATCATAAAATCTGGACAGGTGCAAATTTCGAAGGATGGCTGTGCTTCAATTCTCATTGTTTCAGAAGGTGGGAATTTGATAAATTCAGCTTTAAATGCAAACTGAATTAAATTTCTCCTCCATTCCTACTCTAGTCACCATATCTCTAAGGAAAATGACATGTAGTTTCTTATTCTTGCATTGGCTCTTCCCATCCCCTGAAGAGACTGCAGTTTGTGCACATCATGTAATTTAGTGTATCTGCTAAATGGATAAATAGTAGCAGGCTGAGCTGGGAATGTTGCAGTAGCTCAGTGACAGAGCACATGCTTTGCATCCAAAAGGTCCTCTGTTTAATCCGTGGTGTCTCCAGTTATAATAAAAATAATGGACTGCCTTCAAGTCGATCCCGACTTATGGCGACCCTATGAACAGGGTTTTCATGGTAAGCGGTATTCAGAGGGGGTTTACCATTGCCTCCCTCTGAGGCTGAGAGGCAGTGATTGGCCCAAGGTCACCCAGTGAGCTTCATGGCTGTGTGGGGATTCGAACCCTGGTCTCCCAGGTAGTAGTCCGACACCTTAACCACTTTGCCACACTGGCTCTCCATCTCCAGTTAGGACTGGGAAAAACACCTGTCTGAAACCCTGGACATCCGCTGTCAGTCATTGTAGTCAATGCTGAGGTAGACAGACCAAGAGACTCACTTGGCATAACACATTTTCTTATGTTCATAGGCAATAGGTGGCTTGCAGATACAATGAATGAATCCAGTTCAGACTTCACTGAGACTGAATCTGCCCCATAAAGGATCAATGTATTACCCTCCACTTTGACCTTGGGCCGAGATTCCTCCAATTGGTACAAAAAGCTTTGCTGAAAACGTGTTGGCTGTGTAAATCTAGTAATGATGGCTCCGAAAACAGAAAACTAATCTCACCCTACTGATCCACTGGCAAATACAGCCACTTACTCGCCATTGGCCTCAAGCTCACAGATCTCAAAGAAGACCATCAGATCATACTTGCACTGGCAGGGGCCAATGCTGGGCCTTGTCATGGCACTCAGTTTAGTTGCAGGCACTGCAAAGAAGAGAAACAAGAATTACAGGCCAAAGATAAAAGCAAACAACCCCTGTTGTTTCAGAGTGGAGTTTGGCTTCACTGCAACACAGAAAAGGACAGGACAGCCAGTTCCACCAACAGTTACTGTCTAAAAGTTAGGTTTGAAGAATGCCTTTGGACCCAGATATATGAAGAGGAACATAGATGGGGCTGTACGAACAAATGCATAAGCACACACAAAGCACATGTCCTCCAGCACTAAGGTTAATAAATCCATATATATGAAAACGTCAACAGCAATGCAGTGTCTCTGAATAGCAAACAAGAAGAAATGGACATACACCGTTTGTATGAAAACACAAATAGGAGGGGGGCCTCTTAATGCTCATAGCAACATTAAGAGATGCAAAAGAAGGATCACATTATGTGGGTACTATATGCATAAATAAGTATATTACTGAGAGCTGGGGCATTACTCCTGGAGTGGATGTTTGGAAAGGATTGAGGCCAGCTAGCTTGCAAGCAGACAGCAATTCTGTATGCCTGAGCCTTGAGGCACCCTAAAGGAAATCTGTTGTACCATGTATGCCCTTGGACTCTACCAATCAATCCTATTAAGGCATCTCAAGTGGGACATTCCTTTCCCTCTACTTGTCTCCCTCACTGGTGAAATTCAGAATGCAAGTATCTCAGAGCAGTGCTTCTTTTTTGCTGCTGTTAAGGTTATTCTGTAAGGTGCTGTGCACAATGATGGGTCTATATGCATTCATATCCCTATCCCTAGGCATTTCTAAATCTATGAGGGGGAGCGGCTAAGCACTAAACAAAGGAATGGGGACCATGTGACCCTCCAGATGTTGTAGAACTCCAGCTCCTATTGGCCCCAGCCAGCGTAGTGGGAGTTGTAGTCAAGCAACACTGGAAGGCCACCGGTTTTCTCACCTCTTATTTAAGAGACATGAACAGATGGCCCAGCATTATCACTGAATCACCTGAGCTGCATTGAGAACTAACCCAAGAATAAATATAAGTGTGCACATGCACACGCACACACACAGCCCAGGACCCAGCAAAAGGAGGTAGCAGGAAATCACACAGGGCACTGCATACGGCAGAGTGGAATATCCCATTGACTCAGGGATCAAAGTCATCCTGTGAGGGACTCACTGTATGTTGTAGACTCATTCAGGCCATCCTACAAACTAAACCTGGAACAGAAAGCAACACAATTGGGCTTCACGGTGTCCCTTTTTTCTATTCTTTTGAGAAGTGCATAGGTGTATTTTCCAAGAACCCTGAGCCTGGCTCTTCCACAGCTTTGTCCAGGGACCAGCCAGGCTTCTGAGCCTTTTTCACAACCCAGTTCCCAACTGACAAAGATGGTGCAGTACTGGGATCATTCCTTTCTCTGATTAGGAAGGGGGAAGCTGTGCTGGCAGCAGACAACATATGTCCAGTGGATGCTTCCAGGAGCTGGCCAGCAAGTGTGTTGGGTACCAGACCCTTAAGCATCAGGAGGGATCTCTTTTGTTCTTCACAAGTAAGACAGAGTGGCAAACAGAGAGCACAAGACAAAATGAAACAATTATACATGGGCACACGATGCAGCCTAAATGGAATATACAAGAGATGCAAGCAGCTCATCCAGTGCCTACAAACATCACCCCTACAGCCTTAAAATGTTGTGTGCCATTCAATTCTACAATGTGGAAGAATGGGGAAATCAGCCAAGCATTCATCACACTAGACAGATATTTGGGGTCAGAGGGGAGTGGGTGGGGAAAACATGCTCAGTTCTCTGCTGGTGACAGTAATGTTGTAAGTGGCTAGCACTGTACTATCACTAACCACCTACACCAGTAACCACATCTCAATAAGAAAGGGGATTGGATTGGACCCAGCAACAGAAAAGCCTCTCTGCTAGAGATAGCTGTGGAAAAGGCAAAAACCTTAAAACTTTCCAGAGATGTGTAGCTTTTGAGCAAAAAAATAAAAAAGGGATTCTCCCCTCCCTCAAATTGGAGGTATTCAGTATGGTGTAGCTGAGGGCAGTGGCGTCACTAGCGGGAGTGCGGGGGGGTGCGGACCTCCGGTGCATGCCCTCCCAGGGGCATGGACGAGGTGGTTGGGGGTGTGTGCGCACGCACATGCGCGCACACTCGAGGCCAGCCACCCTGTCCATGCCCCTGGGAGGACACGCACCGGAGGGGCACCCAGCCGGAGAAGGCCTGGGAATGCCGGTGCGCCTCCCTCGCCCCGCCGACGCTGCTCCTGGTCTCGCCCGCCCTCCGGCCACCTCCGAAGAGGAGTTGGAGCAGCCTTGCCGGGCAACGGCGCAGGGCAGCTCTGGGTGTCACCCCCCTCATGGTGACACCCAGGTGCGGGCCGCACCCTCCGCACCCCGGTAGTGATGCCCCTGGCTGAGGCAGATGGACTGGCCCTGCTGAGAGACGAGCTTCTTCATTCCTCAGCTGTCACCTGGCAGCAGCCATTCCTTCAGGCTGCAGTTGCAGGAGAGATGGGAAGCAGTGCCCACTCCACTGGCTCTGCTGAGAGACCAGCTCTATGTGGCTCTTCCTCTCCCTGAACTGTTTCCATACCTGCTGGTTATTATAAGAATTACAATGTAACTAAGAACTGGTATCTCCATTTGCTTGCTTTCCTCTTTCCTCCTCATTCTTTTTTCATTTTGTGCCATGTCATTCACATTGTAAGTCTGTGGGTAGGGACTATTTTGTTTTTATTGATTTGATGTAAGTCGCTCTCAGAGCCTTTTCAGTGGAAGAATGCCTAAGATATTACCACAACCTCTGTCCCCACATCACAATGTAGAAGATAATTGCACTGCTAAAATCCAGCAACCAAACAGTGATTCTGCACTAGAGAGCCAGCAGAGACATCATAGTCTTCTTCAGTGAAAGAGCAATACATTTACTACAGGCGCATGATTTCCCCTATAAAGCTCAGTGTCTGGAAACACCTTCAAGCAAGAGCATACTCTCTCTCCAGCACCAGAAGTGTGCAAATACCAGAGCTAAAGTGTGTTTGACTCACACTAGAGTGTCTCATATACATGGGGAATGCTGCACTCCATTTGTGACTCCCTAGGGGCACATTACAATACCACAACAATGGCTACCACAATGCGTGAGGAGAAGTGACTTCTCCCTGCGTTCTATGATTAATTTAGGCAGTTGGTCACATTGGTGTTCTCCTCTACTCTCTTTGCTGTGATTTGATTGTCTCCCAGACAAACATAACAGTTTTGTGAGGGCTGACATCTTTCTCCCATCTCCTGTCCCGACATTTCCATGAATTATCATGCTAAATGAAGAGCAATCTCTCTCCCACCTGGTTTGGATAATGGCATGACCCGGGGAAAGTGGCGTCGGGATGGTCGTAGAGGACTGTAGAGAGAAGAAACACATATTAAAGAAAGGGAACACAATGAAAAGAAAAAGTAATATATCTGTATAGTCCAATGGTCAGATCTCTCTGAGTTACATTAATAAGAATTTGAGCTTGGCCAAACAGCGGGACTTGAACATGAGCTGATGGGATACCAAGATGTTGTGCCAACTCTCTACCCATCCAAGAATCTGAAGTTGCAACTAAAACTTTGTCATTGTGATTGCCTCCCATAGCCCAGCTGAGTGGCAATCTTGTGATCTCTGACCAAGCCAAGACCTGCTGAGCTTTAGCAATGTAGATGTACTAACATCATGTGCTATCATACCATTCCTTGGCTTGGAAGATACACCTGAACATGTCTTAGTTACTTTATTATGGCATGAACTGCAGCAAGGCAGTTCTGCAAGTGCACCATTAATCCTTGACACTGAGCACATGTACAAAACAAGGCCAATGTGACCTTACTGCTGCAGCCACAGACTCTATGTATTACAAAATGGACATAATCTGAGCTACATTTAGACAAGTCAGAGAGCAACTCTATGGCAATGGCAGTTGTCCAGGAGGTGACACTTACCTGAGGACATCCTTGCAGAGAGGGGGGAAAGGATGCTGCTGATAGTGCCCAAATACCTCAAAGACAATTGGCTGGCTCTTAATGTACTCAATGAAAGATTTGGTGATCTCCACTGCAATCTGAGAGACAGGGCATAAAGGGAGAAGAACATTTGTCATACATGGGCCACATAACTCAAAATGGTAACTAAATGAGTAGGATGAGAAAAGCTGGCTGGAGTACAATTTCCCACTCACTTAAGCTATAAGTTTATTGCTTAACTTTGATTACGTGGCAAATGAAAGACAATCAGTAATCATCATCAACTAAAACTGGCACTCATGCCTTCAACTAAACTATAATCCAAAACTAAAAAATGTTAAAGCAATTAAAACATTACCACATTAAAACAGCAGTAGGTAAAACAATTCAGAGCACATATGAATGAATGAATGGATATTTATTATGGTGCACAGACCAGCAGAAAATACAAGATAAAAATCCATAAAAGAATATAAAATTTTGCGATTAAAACAATTAAACCAAGAAGACTGCTACAGGTAAGTTCATGATGGAGAGAGTACTGTATTAGTGCTCAGCGATCAAGTTCTTTCTGCAGCGTATGGTAGCTGCACAAAAGCTTCCCACCTTAGCAGTCACTTGGAGGGTGGAGTCCAATAAGAGAAATTTCACGTACAAGGCCTCGTCCCGGCCAGGTATACTTTGGAGGATGGAAAAAATTAGAACAGAACATAAATCGCGATAGAAAGTACAGTGGAGGAGGACATGGTCCACTGTCTCAATAGTCCCATCTCCACAGGGACAGAGCCGCTCCTTGACTGGAATTTTTTTAAACATTCCATCCAGATGGGCCGAAGGCAGAATGTTAAATTTGGCCCAAGTGAAAGCTTTCCTAAATTTTGGTATTGAGAGGGTGGTTAAACAACAGGCAGCGCTGAATGGTCTTGAATTGTAGCTGAGATAAGAATAAGGTGCAGCTTGCATTATATGATTTTGAAAGTCAATATCCAGGATTCGTTGCAGTAATAAAGCTTTTGCTTTAGAATGTTCTAAAGTGGAGATCGACGTGATAGAAAAACCGAAACTGAGGAATTTCTCTTTCAAAGACCGTTTCCAAATGGACAGAAAAGAGTCAGTCAGTATAAGTGGGGTCAGGCCAACTGGGGCAAAGAACATTTTTAGCCAGAATGTTACCTTACTCATCCAAATACGAGTTTCTATCTGAGGGACCCCAGCTTCTAGACGAAGGATGGAGTTTGGGACACAGCTCGGGATATCGAGAAGGGAGCGTAGAAATCCAGTTTGAACTGACTCTAAAGAGGCATAAGTAGAATAAGGGCAAACTTGGGATCCATAAAGCAACTGAGCGATGACATTAGCTGCAAAAATACGAATTGCTGAAGGCACATGTTGACCACCTTTAGAGTAAAAAAAGGAAAGAAGGGCTCTTGAGCTTTTTTGGGCATTTAAAATGGCTCTCTTTACTTGATGGCGCCACGTGCCAGAAGAATGAAACATTAGCCCAAGGTATTTAAATGTGGACACCTATTTGGTGGCCATTGATCTCCCAGCGATAAGAGACCCTTTTCCTTGAGAACACTAGAATCTTCGATTTGGCATAATTAATAGTCAAAAGCTCCATTTGGCAATAAGAAGCAAGCGCACTTAATAAACGTCTTAGACCGATGCACGTTAACAATAGAAGGACTACATCGTCAGTATACATAAGGATGGAGAGGGGCCTTTGCGCCAGTCTTGGCTGATGGAAGCAAAACGGAGTGAGGTTGACGATCAAGGAACTGATGTACAAATTAAACAGGGTAGGAGCTAGAATACACCCTTGTTTGACGCCCCTAGGGGTAGAGATGGGCCTGGATAGCTGGCCAGCACTATTGCATCTGACACGGACATAGGTGTTGTCATAAAGAGAGCATATGAGTAGCAAAAGACGCCTGTCAATATTCATGGACTCCAGTTTCGCCCAGAGCCTGTTTCTAGGAACCAAGTCGAATGCAGATTTAAAATCAATAAAAGCTGAGTATAAAGCACCCCCGGGCTTGGCCGTATATTTTTCGGCCAGGTGTTGGAGAACTAAACAATGGTCTAAGGTGGAACAATCTGCTCTGAAGCTGGCCTGTTCTTCGACTAGGATGTGGTCTTGAACTATCCAGTCTTGTAGTTTCTCGAATAGATGACGAGCATAGAGCTTGCTGACTATACTAAGGAGACTAGTTGGTCTGTAATTGGAAGGATTGTTGCGGGAGCCTTTTTTGTAAATCAATATTATAATGGCCAGGCCCCAATCCCCCGGGATACAGGCCGATCTGTCTATGATGGTAAACTGAGCAGCCAATGTAGGAGCCCACCACTCCGAAAAGGATTTGTAAACCTCGGCAGGAATGTTATCAGGACCCGGGGCTTTGCTTAGTTTCAGATTTTGTAGAAGGTTAGAGATTTCCTTTGGAGTTACTGGGGGCCATTCGGGATATTCATGTGAAAGAGTCATAGACAACAGAAGGCAGGATTGCTCACAGGCATATATCTCAGTAAAATGAGCTTCCCAGATGTTCGCAGAGATATGAAAAGCCAAAGTGGCTGAAGGTTTGGGCCAACCTCTGGCAACCAGCTTCCAGAAAGCACTCAAATCCTTTAATTTAGAGGCTTTTAGAAGAGACTGCCTTTTGAGCAAGAGCCTTTTTGTGTGCAATTAGGCGCTTGTACGCTTTCTTTAATCCCAAACAGTCAGCAAGGAGAGACGGAGTTGTTGGCTCTGTATAGAGTGAACTTATCCAATAGGTTTTTTTTTAAGGCCAGACATTCTTTGTCGAACCAGGGTTTGGATTTGCTTATGGAGTGAAGAGCTTGGACGTTAAGTCGTTCTGTAGTATCCGAGTTAGTTGGTGGAAGGAATCAAGGACTATTTTTGGAGATGCCGCAGTAGATATGGATTGACGAAGTGCAAAGGATCTGGCCGAATTTAATGTCTCCTTTAAGTCCTTATCTAACGTGGCCGACCATTTGATACGGTTTGGACGTAGTTCATACTCTTTGTTCAGAAGAGGCTCCTGATTGAGGTGTATCGGGTGGTTACCACAGTGCAAAGTGAGGACTAAGGGAAAATGGTCGCTTTCAGACCGGTTACCCACTTGGCACGACAAAACGGCATGATAAAGGTCGTAGGAGAGTGCAAAATAGTCAATCGTAGATGTTTTTGCACCCAACAGAAAGGTGAATTCACCATTGATATCACCCTTTGCACGGCCATTGACAAGAAGTAGGTTTAGTTTGTGCAGCGTCAGCATAAAATATAATCCAGGGTAATTTGAGCATCTATCCGGTATGTCCGAGTGGTGGTATAATATCAGCAGGGCCTCTTGGAAATTGGAAAAGAGGGCCTTGTCACTCGGACCAATTCTAGCGTTAAAATCCCCGGCAAGAATCACCAGGGCCTTGGGAAATAAAATCAACAATTTGTCAATGTAGGCTTCAAGGTTTGACATAATAGCCTTGGCTGAGGGCTTTAAACGGCAAGGAGGAAGGTAAACATTGAAAAGTAATAAGGACGCCCATTCAAACTTGATGACAAGAGCTAATGTGAGCTTCTCTAGAGGATTGGGTCTTAAAATCGCTGTAACGATGGCTCTTAGGATGTTTAATATTTTTAGGCTTTTTGGTCAGCTTAGATTTTACCTTTTGGGTTTTAAGTACTCTGCCTTTAGGTTTTGTATCTAATTGGACTTCGTCTCTCTTCCTCCTTTTCTCCCGGTCTGAGTCTAATTTTATAGAGGCTTCAGCCAGTGTAGTTAGGAGATGATTGGTTTCAGTAAGATACTCTTTGATACACTTGAGATCATGTATTATCAAGATGAACCAAGGCTCCATTTCCTGGGACAGCATTTTAGCTGGGATGTTTGTCGCCTTACATGTCTGAGACAGACTGGGAGAATTCCGGATGAAATTGGGTCCTACATCTGGATGAACAACTTGGTCAATGTTGTGGCTTGAAGACTGTTTGAGTTGGTCAGCTTTATCATGATTCAGCAGCATTTTGGCTGCTTCATAAGGAGACAAATTCTCAGCCCAAGCTATTTCCTGTGCTAGATTTGAAGAAGGCTGGTTACAGATGTTGTAATCACTTAGATGGAAGGCTTCATTGTGATTCAGTGCCCAGGTCATTGCTGGAATGGAAAGGGAGGGGTTTTAACCCCTTCCTTTGGTCGATTCCCTTTGGTTTTTGGATTCTTAGGTGAATAAAAGTGAGTTATTTTAGATTGTTGAACACGACCAGCATGGGGAGATAGCTCAAAAAAAGGGGCAATTCCCAGATTTCTGTAATCCTTCCTAGTAAGAACCATCGTTCGGATTACAAAGCTGTCCCTTTAAGCTAAAATGAAAGTCTGTTTGGAGAGACGCAGAGAGCAAGGAGGATTAATGACTTGCAAAACGTAACAAACGACAAAAAGCAACCAGTTCAGATCGAATCGAAGAAAAACGAGGATGAGCGTCGGCAAGGTTGCTTTCAGGGTCAGAGTCTTAATGTAATTCAAAGTGCAGCTGAGCCAGGGTGTGGGAGGCAGAGAAGATGATAAAATGCTATCACAAAGAAAGCAATCATTCAAGGACAGCTAGCAAAAGCTAGCAAAAGCAGGAAGCAAATTCAGAACCAGGTAATATAGAGTTGTTAGGCAGCCCTTCGGCAGAGATAAAATATTTGGCATTTATCTTACTTGGTAGTTTTTTTAGGAAATAGGGAACGGAGCTCCTGCCTTAACAGCCTTCTAGGTCGCCATCTTGCCTCCTCCATTCAGAGCACATAAAAAGCAGCTTGATTTGAAAAAGAAGTTTTCAGGATCTGTTTAAAAGCCAGTAAACTAGGCTATTATTATTGGACTGTTAATATATCAACCCAAGGAAATAAGACATGGCCCTTAGTAATAATTAAGTAATTAGTAATATTAGGATATTTTTGTACAAAGTTGAATTGTCCCCTCCTTTGTTGGAAACAAAAGTAATGTGTTGTCAGAATCACTGGCCTTAAGACCAACTACCTTCCCTTTGATTTTTCTAAAGTGAAAACCCCAAGCAGCACTGTAAAAGTTTTCTATACCAGCAATTGGGCAGAGCCAATGTTATCTTGTAAAAGGAGAGCTAAATTAAGCTAGGTTCAAGTCCCAAACTTTTAAAAGACTTAAAAACAGAAAAAAGCCCTTCTGGACCAGACCAAAGGCCTGTCTAGTCCAGCATTCTGTGCTCCCAGTGGCCAGATACCTATGGGAAGTGCACACAAAGGAAATGAGCACAACAGCACTATCCCACTGGTGTTCCCCAGTAACAGGTATTTTGAGACACACTGCCTGCAGTACTGTAGGTAATATATAGCCATCTTCACTAGTAGCCGTAGCCTATGTTGTTGAGAATCAATTTTATTTTTGACTTCCGGGAAGGGTGACTTCGCTTGTGCCTGCTTTTGGGATGGGCTCCCGCCTCAAAAGAAGCTTATTCAGATATAAATCAGTCAGAACTTTTTTTTTTGACTGATGAAATTTCTCCCGGGCAGGGAGAAACGTAGAGATCAACCTCAAAAGCCTGTTTTTGTTGGGAGGACTGGATTTCATTAATTTATGAGATAAGGTCCAGCCAACAATGCCGGACGGACCTCCGAACAAGCTCTATCTGTTTAAGCGATACGTTTATCTTTTCTTTAAAGAGAGAACGGACTAACAGGCAAGCACCCTGCTTTCTATTATTTTTTTTTACTTGGTTTAAATTGTTGCAGCAAAAGGAGATTTGTCAGATTGATCGGCTTTGGACAACTTCTGGGTGAGCTATAACTCTTCTCTGTTATTCACGAAATTAACAGCTTATCTCTGTTTCTGTCGCAAAAAGCTGTCCTGGAAGTGCATTCTAAAGATATAAACAGAAGAGGGATTTCTATTCCTGATTTCTATTCCTGATTTCTATTCCGAGGAATATTATATTGTCTGGGACTATTCTCTTTTTGGTCTATTTTATTTTGACGAATCTGCTTCTTCACGACGCCACTAACTGTTTTGATGCTGGGAACTAAATTTGTTTTGCATTCTTGAACATAGAGAGATAAGGCAGGTTGCTCTGTTTATACTGTGATGTCATCAAGCCTGGAATATTAACCCAATTGTTGCTGAAATAAGAAGTGGTTCTTCTTTATTTTTGTTTTGCTTTGTTTTCGTGGTTTTAAAAATGGCAATCAAGAAAGTGGCTGAGAATCTGGAAGTAACTATGTTTCAGAAAATAATGGATGAGATTGAGATAACGAAACAAACCCTGCGACAGGGTAGTAAGGAGCTGAAAATTGAACTGAGCAAAATGACGCAGGAGCTTACAGAAATAGGGGATCCTGTGAGAGAGGAGAATGAGATCAGAGATGAGAAAAGAAAAAATAAAGGGAAGATACAAGCCCTGGAGATTGGAACAAATGTGGAATTGGAAAAAGATCTGGAGTTTATGGATTTTAGAAATAAAATCTACTGTTTGGAATTTAACGTTATCTCTGAAGAAATTAATGAAGATATTAGAGATAAAGTTATCAATGGCTTGGATAATCTTCTGGACTGGAATGATGTGATGGAGCTTGATATAGAGAAAATCTATGGAATTAACTGCAGCCATGTGACAATGGAAAAACTCTTAAGAGATGAGCCAGTGCATTTTGTAAAAAAGAAGAACAGAGATATGACTTTACAACAGTATTTCAGCAACTTATTCAGAATGGATGGCAAGAAAATATTTGGGATAGAGGAAATTCCCATCAGACTCTTATTATATGACTATGGCTACAACAGCAAGATTATTATGGAATACTGATAATGGAAGATTGGACACTGAAATTACTGGACTTAACAGGACTATTGAAGAAGGAAGATGGAACTAATAGGGATAATGGAATAATGGCTATTGAAATTATTGGACCTAACAGATTCTGATGAGATGGATTAATCGAAATGTTTATTTGGACTATGGTTATGACAATAAGATTATTATAATTATTAACGAGATGGATTAACTGACATGTTTATTTGGAGAAAAATTGATAGATATATTTTTTAAAGAATTGAAACCTCTCTTTGACTTTTTGTGGAAAGAATAAAGTAATGTTTATGAGATTTGATGATTAATTAAGATAACTACTGGAGGAAAGTGATTTTATAATATGATTTAAGAGACAGGATTGTTATATATTGTAGACCTATAACTGATTTGATATGTGACAAATGGGAAGTCAACATTTTATTTTTTTTTGTTTAATCATTTTTGTTTTGTTTCGTTTTTTGTCTTTGAATGTTTTATGATTTTGTTTTCTATGCTTTATGAAAATTTGAATAAAAATTATTGTAAAAAAAAAAGAGAATCAATTTTATTTTTATTTGATGCTTAACAAAGAACTTTATTTTCTTTTAAACCTTTCTGAATAATAATTATTTTGAGCAATTTATTTCAAGTACAATAAACAGTCGACATAATTGCACAACTGCAAATAAGGCATTCTAGTCTTAGGATAGTTGTCTGAAATGATAGATTTATAAGTTGGAACTGTTAAAGTGTGCATGATAAGAACAAAGGGGGTGTCACCAATCTTCACAGAGACCTTTGAACAAGGAAATCCATTTCCCTTAAATAAGAGTACTAATAGTCATCGATCTAAGACAGCTTGAAAAGGAAACTAGGGAAAATCATGGAGGATAGGCTTGTCAGGTCTATCAGCTTCTACTGATAGCTAAATGGAGCCTCCATGCTCAGGAGCAGTATATGCCACTGAATAGCAGTTGCTGGAGGGACAATGGGTGGGCAAGCCTACTGCCTTCATGACCTCCTGGGGGATTTTCCTGAAGCATCTGGATGACCATTGTGAGAAACTGGATGCTGGACTAGATGGATAGCAGGGCTCTTCTTATATTTTTATGTTAAATCAGACATAGTTTGATCTGGCAGATTGAGGAAAATGATTGCTTCTCAACTTAGTTCTCTATCTGCATGCTGGGAATAACACTGACTTATTATGAGGGTGAACACACAAAAAATTACAAATCTTTATTGTGCAAATTATGAGGCTATACCAATGATAAACAGAAGCAGCAGCGAGTACTGCAGAATACAACAAATGTATTCATATTATCAAAAATTATGGCTGTTTTCTCCCTTTCCTGCATATGCAAAATGAAATGCTTTGCAGATGCGATAACCTAAATTTGCTCATTACATCAGCTTATGACACCAGTAGTGCTGTGCAGTGGTTGTGCCTCATTCTGGAAACTTGCTTGCTAGAATTATATAATACCAATTACAGTTAATAATCTATAATATATATAGGCCCTATCATGCAGCTTTCAACTTGAATAGCAACCATTGTTATTGGTAGTTCTTCCTCATCCAGAAGGAGGTGACCTAACATGCATATGATACGCTGCTTGCTTCATTTGCAGTATAAGGAAGGCACCCTGATTCCAGAACATTGTACTTTTTCACGTCCTCGTTATTAATTGGACAGCTACAAACACTGTTGCCTGACCTTAAAGGTGCTGCCATTAACACCATCTCTATGACAGTCACAAATCCATTCTACCAGGGGATATTTCTGTCTCGGGTGCATGTACTACATATGAAATTGTCAAAATGAAGCCTTCTCAGAAGTTATACTAACATTTTGAACGTGATAGAAGCCAAGAGGTGGGCCTCGTCCAGTGTTCTTCAAGGGCTCTGTGGAGAAGGCCTCATCATGGCGGTGAATAAAGCTGTGAACAAATACACCTTTTATCATGGTATTATTATTAAATATATTTATCACAGGAATGTACAGATACATACATTATAGACACACACTGGTAAACATTGGTTAGGACAGGAGTGGGGAACTTTTTTGGCTCCATGGGCCAGATCAGGACTGGCCTCGTGGGCCAGATTTGACAGGCAGGTGTGGCCACCTACCTGTCAATCATATGGCATCATTATGACATCACGTGATTGGCAGGTGGGCAGCCCCCCACCTGTCAAAATCCCTTGTGGGGTTGCCAAGCACCTGCTGCTGCTACGCAAGAAAGAAGCTCTTCTTCCTGGCATTCTGCACAGCAGCAGCTGGTGGTTGGGAATCCCCCTGGCTTCCTACTCTTCTGCCTCTGCCGCCACCACCAGCAGTAGAGGAGGCTGAAGAAGAGAAAGAACGTTGCTTCCTCTCCTTTGTCCCTCCACTCCCAGCCATCACCGCGGCTGGAAAGAAAAGAAGGAAGCCAGCGCTTGCTGCTGTTGTAGGAAGCCTTTTTTTCTGGCATCTGCACAGCTGCAGCAGGCAGCTGGGGACCCTGTTTGTCTTCTTTCTCTCCCTTTCCTTACCACCAGAAGGGAGAGAAGGAAAGGCTTTTCTAAGTCTCCCCTCCCCTTCTCCCATTAACTTCCCAACATCTGGAACTTGAAGAAGGAGGGGAGGAGACTCGTAAAGGCTTTCTCAAGTCTCCCCTCTCATCAATGGGGGAAGAGATTAGGCTTTTGCAAAGGCTTTAAAATAGCCCTCACTCCATTTGAGCAAATGGGAGGGGAGGACCTTTGTTAAAGCTCTTGCAAAAGCCTCTTTGAAGTAGCTCACATGCATGAGCAGATTCAAATGACACTTTTTGACAAGGCTTCAATGTTAAACCACCTCTGAATACCGCTTACCGTGAAAGCCCTATTCATAGGGTAGCCTTAAATCAGAATTGACTTGAAGGCAGTCCATTTCCATTTTTAATCTCTGTTTAGCTGGTGAGCTGGGATTAAATCCTGCTGCCTTGGTGAGGCAATTATGTTCACTGCCAGGAACTGGATGGTGCAGCCAACTCAGGACTAAACCCTGTCTTCCCATCCATGCTGGTGTGCAGGTAGGCATGGTTTGGGGAAATGGCCTCAGTGGCTAAATGGGACCACCTGAAGGGCCATGATTGGCCTAGAGGCAGGAGGTTGCCTAGCCCTGGTTTAGTAGGTCTGTTCGTCACCCACTGGACTTCCTATGTGGTGAGTGCTATTCTCCTGCAGTGGGCACTCACATTGTGGAAGGCCAATAGAACAAGGATCTGGGGAGCAGGGAATAACCCTTTGTAGCGTTCCTTACCCCTTATCTTGCAGGCCCCCTCATAGTTCTCTCCTGTTTCTTCTCCCATAATAATGGCTCCCTACCAAACCTACGTCAAGGACTCCCAAGCTTATCTATACTCTGACTTCCATCCTTTACCTTATTAAATACTAACACTATTTTGACTGACAGGAACCAACTTCTGTCAACCTTTTCCAAGTCTCCCCTCCTTCCTCCATTAAGTTCTCAACATCTGGGACTTGAAGGAGGAGGGGAGGAGAAGCCTTTCCATCTGGAAAGGGTGGAACGGCCAGTGAACTGCCAAGGGAGGAGTGACCCCAATCTCCTAAAGGCTAGCTGAACTGGATGAAGGGCAAATAGAGAAGGAAAAACAGTGTCTCACTTAAACTGGCAGAAGATGTCTGCATATTCTGCTGAGATGCTGGAGGCTTGCAAAACAGTCACTCTGAAAGTGAAGATGCTGCCCAGCTTCAGGTGCTCCAGAGCTGTCTCTGAAGGCCCGTCCACAGCAGACTTCTCTGAACTGTCCAGGAGAAGATCCTCAGGAGTGGCTGGAGAAATATAATATGAAAATTATAAACAATATTTCCTCACTAGTATAAAGCCAATGTTTCCTCATCTCCTATAAGGTACAGAGGTTTTGCACACTGGAGGAAAAAACCTTGCTCATCCCATCAGCAGAGCTTCCTGCACAAAACAGCAAGGTGGGCACAACAGCCTCAAAGGGCTGACTCCTACAGTGGACACACTATTCTTCACAAACAATTTTCACACCACATGCTCCTCCCGTGTAGAAGCTGGAACAAAGATAAACAGAAACTGGGAAACAGTCTTTCATAGTGTTACAGCCAGAATCTCATGATACTTTTATTAAAATAGAAATTAGTGGGGAAAGGGCACATGCTTTGCACGAAAAAGGGCCCAAGCAATCCCTGGCTTTGTCAGGGAGGGCTGAAACCCTGGAGAACAGCTACCAGTCAGTGTTGACAATATGGCGGTTTCTTATGTTCGTAACTCTCGCAAGTGGAACTTGCAATAAAATATTGCAGTGTATCATCACCTCCTAATAGGAGTGTTCCTGTTCAGGGTTCCTGCTAACCAACTAATGCTCCTCCAGAATACTGTAAGCTGAAACAGGCTCAATCAGGGCAATATAATATAATAATAATTCTGTTCCCTCACACCAGTTTTCTGTGTGCTTTTCCTAATGCAACTTAATTTTCTGTAACTATTGCACAAACTCAGTCCTCACCAGGCTGTTTGGAGAAGAAGCTGCCTCCTTATATGTGTGTGTGTGTGTGTGTGTGTGCGTTTGCGTGCGTATGTGTGTTTTAAATTGTACTTATGCTAATCTCAGGACTCCCCTGAAAGTACTGATACCCCCTCTGATATCTCAAGGGCCCTGTTTTGGCTCCAATTTTTATCAGCATGCACTATCTCAGTTTGCTGTTAGAGGGAATGATGCCAAGAAAATACACAGAACATCCTGTAGCATGGCCACACAAGTGGTGTTTCTCTCTTAATACAACACACTGGGATCACTTCCAGACCACCTGTTCATTGAGCATTCATCCTGACTTGTTTGTTGGGAGGTTATACGATGTCTTCCCAAGCAACTGTTTCCTATGCACTTCCCTATGCATTTTCCCTGTCACTTGCCTTATTGCAAAAAGTCCCAAGTTTTGGGGGGGGGGAAAGCAGGTTTGTGTGTCAAATAACTGTAATTGCACGACCTGAATTTGCTGGTATGTGATTGCATCCCACCCCAAAATAGCAATCGTCCAGAAGCGCCCTGGGAAACGTCACCTTTTTAATGAAGGGCCTTTTAAAAAATTGCCCTTGCTTCCGTCTTAACCACATGAAGGTATAATGCAGCTGGCAATGTAGCTTTTCCTATTTCCCATTCAGGGCGAGCCAATAAGGAGTTCAAATCTTTGGCTTTCACTGCTATCCACACAATTCCCCAACCCTTTCTAACACAAAAGGCCCTTCACCTGCACAGGTGTTGTTGTTGACTTCATCTGCAGACGGTCCTATGTCAGTTATTTGCCCCTGTCCCTCTACAATGCGCAGCTCCTCCTGTGAAGTTCCAGAGCGAGACATTCCTACTGCAGGACAGGACTCAGACTGGAACTACAAGGAAACAAAGAACAGGGATGGAACACAAGTGAAAGGTATGGCAGTTGTGGGTGGTGGTGTTAGTTTTCCCTTGCAGTGGTGTTTTTTGCCTGTCTGCTTTTAAAACCATTCAGAGAGATGACAAATCAAGCTCAAGATGCAAGTAAAACCAGTTGATCTAAGAAGAGAGAAATTTGTACAGAGCTTTGTTTTTATATGAGTCGACAATAATCTAATATAGTATTTTGCTGATGAATAGCAAATATCCCATAGAACTTGTGCTGAAACCCAAGATGTCAGATACTAATGTTGGTTTCCATGTCACTCAGAAAAAACAAACCAGCCTGCTCTCTTTTCCATATTGTTTTCCATGTAAACTGATGTAAATTTCAGCCATCCATCATTTAGCTTTGGGGATCAACTACAAAGAACGGGTTGTATGCCATACAAATGGCCAGAGCAGTTTACAATAGAAGACAGCGTGCTTTGTTGTAACTCATACTCAAGCTAAGCAGTCTGTAGAGTCCACACCCTTACTTTTTCACACTACTGAGCATTCTGATAGTTCTGAATCTGCACAGCAAACTGTTTCATAATCATAACCAGATAGCTTTGGGTCAATGTGCTCAGTATGATCAACTCCCTGGGATGATACTCAGCCACTACTGGCTTTTGCAGCATACCTTCTCAAAGTGCTGATCATCAAAGGAAATTTTGGCTGTTCCAGATTGTCGCACTCCTGAGCCATAATCCGGTGCTTCTTCATCCGCTGGAAACAGGAAGGCAGCAAGAGGTTATAGCAAAGAAAGAAAAGCTCACACTCCCCAACAGATTGAGAACCATAGCCAAGGACTCCTTAAATTGCAGCTCTATATCCACTTACCTGGGAGTAAGACCCATTGAACTCAGTGGGATTTACTTCTGGGTAGACATGTCTAGCATTGCACTGTTACACTCTGATCTTTTCACGTGCATTGGTACCTACAAGAAGGCACTGGGCAGCCATGGAGGCCAAATGCAGTCAGCCACAATGGTGTGGTGGCATTTGGACTGACCTCACTCAAAGATTGTTTTTGCACATGGGTAAATTGCTTCTCTGGATACCATGTGTCCAGCCATATTATGATTAAAGAAATGTAAAATGGGAGCTGGCTGGTTATGTGGATGCATCTTGAGTCATCCCAGTGAGTGGGAATCAGAGAAGGTACCACTGGAAGTCATACAGTGGAGGGTTTAAGTTGCACTACTTTAAGGCAGAGCAAATGCCTCCGCTAAAATTTACAGAGGAATCCAACTTGGGGAAGTTGGCAGAAGGGATGCCAGCAGAGGGGGAGCTGGCGGGAAGCTCCGCGGCATCCATTTGCTGTTTGGGAGCCGCTGGGCCAGTGGAATGTCAGCTTAGCCAGGAGCTGCATGCATGAACAGAAAAAAAAAGGCAGCTCTCATGAATACCCCTACTGGCGAGTAAGCACTCCCCATTGACTTCCATTTTAATTGCAGTAATATCTCAGTTAACAAAGTAGATGCATTCCTGGACATTACTTCTTTAACAGAAACTTTGGTACCAGAGGTAAGAATAACGTCAAAAGAATAGGGATAGGTTCCTACACCTTCTCATTGATGGGGGAGCAGCTTTGACAGGGGTTTTAAAGGGTATCTCCCTCCCCCTCTGAATTTTATTTGTCCTGCCCGAACTCAAAGAACTTAAGACTCAGTCACGGGTGTGGTTTTATCTTTTATTGAAGTAAGAGAAAGTTTCAATTCAGTGCACTTCATGAACCTACCTACAGCTTACGCAGAACTCAGCATCTCTCTCAGTCTAACTAGGCACAACTTCACTGCACTAAGATGTTGACTTAGCAACTACTTCCCCATCAGCTTAAGTAAGGCTGGGCACGCACCCTACTTGAGTGTGCTAACTGTCACTGTTGGGAGCACGCATGCAGGCGAAGACTCCGCCTCAACTGTGCCTGTTGAATTCCTACCACATTCGCCTCCTAGCATGAGGCGAAGGTGGAGCCCCTGTCACCGTCCCATCTTTCCCTTCAGAGGGAGGAGGGCTGCCTGTGGGAAACGTGAGCACAGGGAGAGGAGGAACATCAGGCTGGGAAACAACTGGATGGTCAGGCTGACTCTCCACAGGGCTTTCCAGAGCTGCAGAGGTTGAGCTGTCAAAGTCCAGAGCTGTGGCGCCTTCTGAGTCCAACTCCCTGCTCGGCCCCTCACTGGCTCGGCCATTCCACTCTAAGTACTCCTCCTTCTGCGCTTCGTTCTCGTCGGCCAACCCCTCTCCAGCATGGCTCAAGACACCATCCCCCTCTCCATGCCAATCATCCCCCCACCCCGGAGGCTTGGCTTTGCCAGGGTATCCTTCACGGAACTCTCTCACCAAGTCTGGTGCATGGGTGTCCGATGCCTCCTCCCAGGATCTTTCCTCTAGCCCACAACCCCTCCAGTGGATCAAATACTGCAACTTTTCTCAGCGCCAACAGGAGTCAAGGATCTGCTTCACCTCATATTCCTCTTGCCTGTCGATGATTACTGGTGGCAGTGGGGTGTTGGGCACCCAGTAGGGATTTGGTGGCTCCTCCGAGGTTAGCAATGAACAGTGGAACACTGGGTGAATCTTCATGGAGGTGGGCGAGTGTAGGCAGAATGGAGTCTCAAGCATGGTGATTGGGATGCTGTGTCATTTAGCAAAGTCCATGTCCATAAAGTTACTGGATGCCCCTGAATCGACCATGGCAAACACCTGGGCGCTTTGGCCAGAGGGCAAGCCTAGACAGATTGGCAGGTGTAAAGTGGACTTTGGCAGGGTAGGTCCGACTTGAGGTCCCTGGCTTACAGTCAATCCCAGCTCATGGACATCTACGAGAGCTGGGATTTGGAGTTTTCCTGCATTGGGGTCTTCTCCGACTTGGAGGGGCATGCCTTTGCGAGGTGTCCTGCCTTCCCGCATTAGAGACACAACCCCTCTCTGCAATGCTTCTCCTTCTCTGCCTCTGTCAGACAGACTAGGTGGAGGCTCCCATGCTGGGTGAGCAGTGTGTGCGAGGGAGTGGTGTGGGAGGCAACGCTCAGGCCACATCAGCCTTGCATTCCAGGCAACAACCTTCAAGTCTGCTATCTATCTGCAGGCATAGCTGGATGAGCTCCAATAAGGTGTCCGGTGGTGGGGTTTGCACCAATTCATCAAGGATCTGGCTGCTGAAGCCATTATGGTATTGGTACATCAAAGCAGACTCATTCCAGTCCATCTCTTGGGTCAAGATACGAAAAGTGTTGGTATAAGTCCCAACAGAGTTCTGGCCCTGCTGCAGGGTTCCAAACTGGCGGGCCACGGTGGCCTCCTGCTGGGAGTCCTGAAAGATTTCCGCCATGGCCTCAACAAAGTTACCACACTGGGCTAGCACAGGGTTATTCCAAAGCAACAGAGGTGTTGCCCACTGGGCAGCCTCCCTTTCCAAGGAGGCTGATGATGAAGGCCACTTTCAAGGAGGGAAAATCCGACTGCCGCACATGGATGTAAAACTTGCACTGAGCGATGAACGTGGCAAACTGCTCCTTCCACTGTAACAGAGAGGTAGTCCCACGGTGGTCTTGACATGAGGCACAGACACTGGTGGGGCTGAGGCAGCCGTCTGCTGCAAGGCTGACACTTGAGTCCAAAGCTGAGTCACTTGCAGGTGCAAGGTCTGATTCTCCGTTTGGAGGTTTTGGGTCTTGGTTCGCAGTTTCTGGAGTTCGGCTAGCATGGTCTCTAAGGCTCTCTGATAGTCCTGTCCCGCTGCTCGCTTCCATCTCAGTCATGGGGTCGTCAGATGGAGGAGGTGGTGGCTAACTCAAACTGTCCTACCCGAACTCGAACTCAGATTCATTCATGGCTGTGGTTTTTTCTTTTATTGTAGTAAGATAAAATTTCAATTCAGTGCACTTCATGAATCTACCTACAGCTTACTCAGAACTCAGCATCTCTCTCAATCTAACTAGGCACAACTTTGCTGCACTAAGACGTTGACTTAGCAACTACTCCCCCTCCCATCAGCTTAAGTAAGGCTGGGCATGCACCCTACTTGAGTGTGCTAACTGTCACTGTTGGGAGTGCACAAGCAGGCAAAGACTCTGCCTCAACTGTGCCTGTTGAACTTCCTGCCACACTTGCCTCCTGGAATCTTCCCCTTCAGAGGGAGGAGGGCTGCCTGTGGACGATGCAGGTGCAGGGAGAGGGGGAGTGTCAGGTTGGGAAACAATTGGCTGGTCAGGTTGACTCTCAACAGGGCTATCCAGAGCTGCTGGGGTTGAGCTGTCAAAGTCCAGAGCTGGGGCGCCTTCTGAGTCCAACTCTCTACTTGGCTCCTCACCGGCTTGACCATCCCACTCTAAGTGCCCCTGCTCCACTTTGTTCTCATCAGTCCACCCCCCTCCAGCAGGGCTCATTACATTATTGGATCTTTGCGAGCCCTGGGAGAAAGCTCATCAGTTTCACCTTAATGCAAAGTCACAGGCTTGAAAGGTTATCCATAGCAAAGCAAAGCTGGTCAGTTTCACCTTAAAAAAGCCTTTGTTAAAAAGAGCTTCCTTCCCGTAGGATTTGTTAACTGAGGTATTACTGTATTTTCTTAGACAGAGCTTTTTCTCAGCATGACTTTGGCCCAGATCAGGACCCGCAGGAGCGGTCCAAACAGGACTTGGATGTTGAATAAGTCCCTCCCCCTCAGCCCCTCCTTTTTTTGGGCCTTACACTGACTTCTACCAGCACCCCCTCCCGGGCTGGGTTTCCTTGGAAGACATCCAGCTGAGCCAGCAGGGTCCTGGCTCCGCCATGGCTGAGCCAGGGCGAGGGGCTTCTGCTGGAAGAGCCCAGTGGAGCTGAAACCCTGCTGGCTCAGGCAGGGGTCCACCACATCCAACTCCCCTCAGCCCGGCATAAATACGAGCTGGATTGCACCTTTAGCATGATACAGAAATGTGCAGAAGCAGAAATGAATTCAGTGCTCTGCCATCAAAGTTGCAATCTGTTGGCCAAGCTAGTTTGTCCTTATTTTTCCACCATTTAGCCTGGCACAAAAGGTGAATGCACCTCCAGGGAAATGTAGATGGCTTACACAGCATTTTATTTTGTTGGCTGGTTGTTCCTTGTAAAATTCTGCAGCATATGTTTATACAATTGCTCTTTTCCTATGTGATGGCGACATGGGATTGTGCGTTTCTCCATACGATGCTTTAAAATATAAATACCAAGTAAATATTTAATTGAAAACATTTTTAAAGGACAGTCTAAACTTCCCAGCATACACATGCTCAGGGACAAGATGTAGAGAAGATACATCTACAAAGTCCAGCAACAATTTTTTGGGCATTGGACAACTATTTCAAACACAGGTTTACTTTTGATACAGTAGTAAAGGTGTAAATGGTCATATACAAACTCAGTAAAAGCTGTATATGAGCTTTGAATGCTGCAGCACCAACAAACCCTAATAATACTTGGAAGGATGGGTTGCATGCCTGACCCAGCTCCCATCCACTCAGAAACTTTAAACAATGGAAGGCTGCAGAAGAACTTAACCCAACACACATCATACTTGGCACAGATCGCTAAAGAGGGAGGCTAAATCATTTAGAAATGGAGACACTGTAGATTGAAGTTGAAGCATGGATGCAGCAAAGTGAGCAATAAGACAGTATAATGCCTGCTTGAAGCACTTTAGGATAGGGTCACTTGGAATGACATGGGGGACCACTTACTCTTCAATAGCAAGAATCAGGGTTTGTACTAATTATAGGTATAGGTATGTTCATTCCTTTAGATCAGGATGAGCCCAGCTGATGCAGAAACATAGTGGACACTGAGGATTCATACCAGTGATTTCTACACTTGAAGAACAGTGCATGTAGCAGTACCCTCACTCCACTCTCGCCCCCCACCATGCAGAAGCAGTTTTTTATGGCAATCTCACTGCATGCCTGGACTATGCATGGAACAGCTAGTAGTTTGGGATAGCAATTGTTGCCCTAGAGTGGTAACTAAAGTGATAGTAAGATGGGCAACCAGCGGCTCATGAACTCAATCTGGTCCCTAGGAACTTCTCAATTGATCCAAATCCCAGAGACCCATGTTATCATGCATCTCAGATGCTTTCTCTCATGCAAGCTGAAATACAGGGCTGAATCATACATGTATATTCTTCACCTGACGACTGCACTTGCAAGTGATGAGGTGCGCATACTTCTTGTTCTCTCAGAAAATATCTGTAGCCCCATCTTTATTTTTTATTTTTTTTAAAAACTAAAAAATTTATTTCAGTCCATATCATAGCTTTACATTCTTATGGAATTTTGTAAACCATCTTGGAAGGGCAATTGTGCCGTATATGGCAGTTTATAAATCAATTAATAAAGTAATAGTGTGAATAAGGCACCACAGATCAAGTATCACAGAGAAAACTTACATTTCATCTCGAAGTCAATGCTGAGAGTCAGTTCCCACATTCAGCAGTAACCCATCAAGTGCTGAGTGATCAAATTATGGGCATTCATGTATGATGAAGTGTTGCTCAGCCAAAGGACTCTAACTTCTCCTTTCCAGGGTGAACAAGAAGAAACGCTTTGGCAGAGCCCTCCCCTTAGTACAGGTGTGGGAAACCTTTGGCACTCCAGATGTTGCTGAACACGGCCAATGGGCTGGGATGGTGAAAGTTGGAGGGCAACAACATTTGGATGGCAAAATGTTCCCTTAGTACTAGGAACTATGCACCTCAGTTATTTGTTCCAACAAAAGGCAAGTGGCTCGTCTGTTCCCCACTCCTTGTTAAAAAGTGAGTTGATTATCAGAAATAGAGGAAATGTCTATATAGATACAAGTGCCTAGAACAGCCTTCTTCAACCTGATGCCCTCTGGATGTTTTGGACTACAGTTTCCATCGGCCCCAGCCAGCATAGTCAGGGATGATGAGAGCTGTAGTCCAAAACATCCAGAGGGCACCAGGTTGGGAATGGCCTGCCTAGAATGTCCCTCCTCACCATCTCCACCCACCTCTTACCTGAGATGGCCTGAACCGCCACACGCAGGAACCCTTTCACTTCCCCCTTCTCGCTGACAATAGCAACACGGTGGACCAGAGGCACAGGATACAGCAAGTTGCTGAGATACACGAAGGCTCTGGAAAGAAAAGTAACATAGGAGAGTGGTCACTGCGTCTCACGTATGAGCTTCTCCAAACATACTCCATAGCCGATGGTAGCTGGGACCACAGTTCACCGCTCACATCACAACATGGTGCTGCAAAGCAAAACTAAAGAAAGGCAGCCATGGCCAGCCGGACAGAGAGGGGGATTCAGCGTGCTTAGAACAGAGTTCCTGTGCTGAGCAGTGAAACGAAAGTGTCGTGAGTTAGTGAGCGCTAGCATAGCGTACCTCTCGTTCTGTCATCTCCCATGGCTGAAGGGAGGGGAAGGGGGGGGCGGTGGTGGTGCAAGAAGGAAACTAGAAAAAGGGCCTCTGGCAGGAGAGACTAGACAACTAGTACCCTGGGTGCTGTAATTCGTCCAAGGTCCTGCTGCTGAGTAACGGTGGGGCAAAAGGGACAGAAAAGAGGGGGAAGCAAACAAAGGATTAGAGAACAAGGGCAGGAAGAGTGGAGGGGTAGGGAAGAAAAGGGAAGGCAGTAGGGAGATAGATCCCTTCTAGAGAGAAAAGCTCTCCAGGATTCAAGAGAGACAAACTGTGCTGAATTTTAGGCCTGCTTCAGATGAGCTCTTGTATAATCAAACTTCCCTCACGGAAAGAAAGCATGCCCACAAAACAGGGCATAGGGAACCTGTGGCCCTCCACTATTGTTGGACTCCAACTGCCATCAGCCCTAGCCAGTGTGGCCAACGGTCAGGGATTATGGGAGCTGCAGTTTCCCAACCCTGCCATGTGGAGTAATATATGCTGCAGCCAGATTCATTCGATCCACTAATCTCAGGGCATGGATACTACCTTGGTTCCCTGTAACAAAGCAAAACAAAAAACCCATGAACAAAATGATGAGATTACACAAAATTTGGCTTTATAAAACTTTGCTTCAGTTACCTGAATTTAAGAGCAGACAGAGTCAGAAAGGACCTTGGAGTTCAGTCAAACATACAAAGAATCCACCTTCAGGCCTTCAAACTGAATGCACAGATTTCTCTATGCTCTCAGAGTAATGGGAATAATGTATGTGGGTGGGCAATTATGTTTTATATATCCCTCAGGATGTGAGGCTGAGGAGATATTATGTTTGCATTTTGGAGGTGAGACTCCAGTGGGTTAGAGCAGGTGCCCTCTGCGCGACCGGCAGAGGGAGCAGAAGAGCCATCCCAGGTGCATGGTGGGGTGGAGTTATTTCTTGCCCAGTAGTGTTTGACATCTTACCAGGCCTGATGTCTTTTGACAATTACCCAGTGCATTTTTATTATTGAAGGGTGTGTATGTGTCAGGAGTTGCCAGGATGTGCTGGGAGTTTTTTGGGAGGTGAGTTGGCTGTTGCCGCTACTGGTGTACTGCTGCAGCCAATGATTGCCCACCAGGGTCAGTATGGCAGTGTTGGAGGTAGTATTCAGCATCAGATGCATGGAGCCAGTTACTTGTGGGCAGTTCTGCACTCCTCACCTCATGCCCCTGGTTGAATGAGTGGCTATTAGGGGATTTGGAATAAGGTCCCCAAGTGAGTTCTATTTGGGAGAGGCCATGCAAGCATTCAATCAGCACCCGGACTGTGGTGTCAGGCCAATAAGTTGAGCCTGAATCCTGGTGAGATGGAGGCTCTGTGGATGACTGATTTCTGTCTCTAGATTAGTCAATTACCCACATTGGATGGGGTTCCACTCTCTCTAAAGGAGTAGGTTTGTAGTGTGGGCTGTTCCTGGATCCAGCACTGTCACTTGAGTCACAGGTATTTTCAATGGCCAAGAATACCTTTTACCAGCTTTGGCTGGTAAGACAGCTACAGCCATTCTTGGATTGAGATAGCTTATGCACAGTCGTTCACACATTGGTAGTTTCAAGACTTGATTACTGTAATGTACTATGTGGGACTACCCTTGGCTTTGGCCTGGAAGCTTCAATTGGTGCAGGACACAGCAGCTCAATGACTGACAGGAGTAACTTTCTGACAACATATGCTCCAGTAATTGCCCTGGCTGCCTGTATGTCATTGGGCCAGATTCACAGTTTTGGTCCTAGTATACAAAGCCCTAAACAATGCGGGACCAGGATACCTTGAACGTTAAACCTATAGGTTGGATACATCACTGAGATTGTCATGGGTAGAACTTTTGGATGCTTCTCATGCCCCAGAAATCTCTCTATACCCAAAAGAGGGCATTCAGCACAGTAGCATATGGAACACATTCACACTGGAGGTGAGGCATATTCTAATACTATAAGGATTTGGGCATGCTGCAAAGACTTTTTTTTTATTTTAGCAAGCATTTCGGGAATGTTAATTTTTTTCTGGTCACTTTTGATATTCTACTGTTTCATTTATAATGTATGTTATTTCTGTATTTTATTTTAATATAAATTGCTAAAAGATGTATGATTATAAGCTATTCAAAAATATTTTAAATAAATTGAGTCTTGTGTGTGTGGACATAGGGCACAGGCTTTATGTACAAAAACCCATCTCCTCCTCACTTTAATCCTATACACATTTTCCCCAAACACAGGATTAGGTCTTACTACTTCCCATGATCTGGATACTATGCTTCTGTTATTGAAGCCCAAGATGACAACAGATTTTTTAACACTGCAGCTTGTGATGAACTATGACTCCCAGATCCTTTTCACAAATGCTGCTGCCAGTGCAGGACTTTACATTTATCTCTGTTAAATTTCATGCTAGTTTTGGGCCAGTGTTCCAGGCTGTCAAGATAGTTCTGAATCTTGATTCTGTCTTCTATGGTGTTAGCTATTTCTCCCAGCTTTGTATCATCTTCAAATTTTATAAGCATTCCCTCAGTGCCCTCATTCAAATTGTTTATAAAACTGTTAAGCAACACAGGGCCTAGGACACAGCCCTCTGGCACTCCACTCAATCACACTCCAGTGTGATTCAGAGCCATTAGTAAGCATTTATCGGAAACAGTTGCTCATCCAGTTGTAGTATCACATCATTCACCCTACACTTTACCATCTTAACAAAATATGATAGGAGACCTTGTCAAATGCTTTGTCTTTGGCATTCCCATGATCTACCAAACCAGTAACTTTATTAAAGGAGATGTGGTTGTTCTGGCTTCTGTTTTTAACCCTACTCAGTTTGGTTGATATTTTATAAAATGCCTGGTGTCATTTGGTGCCATTATAGTTTTGCACGCAGTGACAGAATACAGACATTAACCACTACAGACCAAAAGCCTCATTACTTTTTTATCAATCTGCATAGCAAGGTAGAACAAGCAATTATTAACAGTTCTGGTGAAAAAAAATGAACATACTATACACAAATAAACACTACAAGAGATAAGACAGAGAAGCATAACTCACATGAAATATGGGGAAAGTAAATTTATGCATGCGGGTTCATGTAAACTCACTCTAAGAGTGTTATTACACTTGAAGCTTTAAGGTTCTCTCTTGCTATTGTGCCATATTTCAATGCTGTTAATAATAGAGCATGGAAGAGAAATCAAATGCACACTGCAGCCAATTATGTTTCTTGCATGAAAATGCCCTAACTCCTCATTATGAAATTGGTTAGAGTACAGAAATTTCCAGGTAGAAAGGCTGCTCACTATGTCTGGAAGGATCCATTTGGCCACTTTGCTCTTGGCCTTTTGCTGCTAGCTAAAAGTTTTTTTTCCCCCAACAGGCATTTACCCTATCAGGTTAGTGGAATATTAGAGCACTGTTCCCTGGTTTTAAGTGGTTTTTAATCTGCTGTATGTCTTATCTTTTATTCATTTTATCGTTTATTATATTTTAAAAATCGGTTCAGTTTTGTAATGTTTTTATATTGTACGTTGTTCTGAGTGCTACAGTAATAGAGGATGTGTTATAAATGCATCTAATAATAAATAATTAGGAATAAAGACAAGATATTATATTCCTATTACAAACCGCCAACAAGGATTACCGGAAACCGCTATTTGATGGTAACTGTCTGGGTAAAAGTGGCAAAACTGTGTTCGCTACTATACAATGACATCACCCTGGATTGCTTTCACACCTTTTCTGAAACTGACATCATTCATTCACTTTTTTAAAAAAACAAGAATCTAGATCACCTTGTTGCCAAAGCATTGCAATCTAGAGTTTTCTGTTTTGTCCTGCCATTTATAGTGATAGTGATATATAGTGATTGGATTGTATATTCATATATACAGCACCAGCCTGCCCATGTAGACTGGGCAAAGTGTCCTATCAAGGTTTCTCTGTCCCTTAATTAGTTCCTTCTTGTTCACTCTCAGTCTAGACAGTTTTGAATTAGTCAGTTCCTGTTCCCTGCTTTTTGAGGGGGGCTTTAATTACTCATTTCTTCTTTGCAGTCAAGAGCAGATTATTATTATTGTTATCATCATCATCATCCTCAGAAAGACCCAACATGACTTACTTACAAATATATAAGATTTACCAAACTTAAAACAAAGCAACAGAAACAACAATTATCCATAAAATATTAAAAGCATACGAAAACCAATCCACAAAATTAACAACAGCAAAGAACACACATACTAAAGATTAAGGAACAGCCCATCAAAGATTAGAAATTATGAACAGCCTTACAGTATTTGTATTATTATAACTGTATACAAAATTTTTATTATTATAACTGTTCACTTCATGGGGATCGACAGGAAGCAACTAATTAAAGGGCTGGTGTCTGATCATGGGCTACTGCTGCAACTGTCTTACCCTCCCTCCCCTTTGCCATATGTGAATTCTGTGTATTGCTGAACTGTATAGCTCTGACACTTCCCCCCTCCAACACAGGAGAGGCACTCATCCCCATGTGCAGAGAAGCTCTCTGTTGGCAAAGGCCTGACATTCCATTCCAATCAATGGCACTATTAGACAAGCACTCCTGGCAGGATCAGAGCCTGGATTCATGGAGCAGAACACACAGCCACTGCACTTACAGTGTTTGACTACAACTCCCAAGAAGGGAGAGGTATGTATACTCCTAGTCACTATGTACTCTTTCAATTACTGCCACCCCACAAGCGGGGCTGAGGCATGAACACTTGCTGAGTGACTGGGTGGTGCCAGTCCCTCACAAACACCTATTGTGCATTCAGATTCATATATGCTCCAACTGCTGGCTATTGTTTGCTGCTTTCTCTGTGTGTCTTTCCTCAGTCACCACAGATAGCTCTCCCATAGGTACAAGATCCATTCATCACCCTCTTCTATGCAGACCAGGAGGGAGACTCGCAACAGTGACCAGGATGCTCCTGGAAATTCCTCTGTGGTTTGCTAACCTACTTGCTTCAAGCCACTTCCTGTGCCCTTGCAAACTCCATGAATTCCTGTGCCCTAGCAGACTCCAGTTCAGCAACAAGTGAAGATGTTCTTAACAATGGAGCCAATGCCATAAGGGATACTATCCCTTTTAGTCAATTTTACCTCGCATTGCAGTAAATACCCTTATTTTTATTTTCTTTCAAACCATTATTTTTTTCAGCTTCTCCTTTCTCCCCACCTCACCTTCACCCCAAACGTAGAAGACCTAGGAACAGCATTTCCCCCCATTATGGATCGTACGAAAGTATCAATTTATCCTTGTTTTCTGTTTGAGGAAAAAGCACCTACTACTATTACTTGAGTTGTATATATATATATATATATATATATATATATATATATATATATATATATTTTAGTCAAGAGGCAAGTTTCTACATATCCTTCCAGACAGCATCAGCGAAGCAACATTTCAGTAAACTGGCTTCCTTGTAACAATGGTTAACCAAGGCCTAGAGCAGGGGTGAGGAATTGGATCTGGCCAGGGGTAGGGTGGGGAGACTGTAATCTCGCCACCCCTCACAGGCCAAGCTTGACAGATGGCCAACCTCACCCACCTGTCAGTCACCTAATGTCACAATGACAGGGCGTAGACCTGGCATGTATTATGGAAACCTGGCTGGATGAAGCTTCTGCTCCTATTCTAGCTGTTATGTGCCCGGCTGGGTTTTCGTATGCACAGCAACCGAGGGCCGGTAGTCGGGGAGGGGGAGTGGCGGTTATTTATCGAAGGTCCTTGGTTCTCACCAGACCCCCACTCTATGAGACCAAGGTGGCAGATTGCATGTACTGGAGGTTGGGACCAAAGGGCAGTCTAGGGATTCTGCTCGTGTACCGTCCACCCGGGCACGACGGACTCCCTAGCCGAGGTGCTGGAGGTGGTCTCGGATGTACGGGCGCAGTCCCCAAACCTTCTGGTGTTGGGGGACTTCAACATGCATTCGGAGGCCAGTCTCACTGGAGCACCTCGGGACTTCTTGGAAACCATGGCTTCCTGGGAGCTGCATCTTATTTCAATGGGCCCCATCCATGTAGCCGGTCATGCACTCAACCCTGTGTTTGTCTCGGGAGAAGAGGGGAGTGGTCTGGAAATTGGGGATATATCCATCACCCCCGTGTCATCAGATCACTACCTGGTGAGGATGGACCTTTCGCTGCTCCAAACCCTCTGTGGGGTTGAAGGGCCCATTAAGATGGTCCGCCCCAGGCGTCTGATGGATCCTGATGGATTCCTGAATGCGCTTGGGATACTCTGGAGCAAGAACACAGCCACTCGGCTGAAGCCCTGATGGAGAGCTGGAATGCCACGATCACTGGGGCACTAAACCGAGTGGCTCCAAAACGCCCTCTCCCCCTGAATAGAACTCAGACGGCACCGTGGTTTACCCCACGGTTGTGAACTCTGAGGCGGGAGGTGAGACGGCTAGAGCACCGGTGGCAAAAGTCTCGCTCTGAGGACGATCGAACACTGGTTAGAGCTGCTGCTGCAGCCTATCATGTGGCAATAAAGGCAACAAAAAAGGATTTTTATGCTGCCTCTATTGCATCTGCAGAGTGCTGTCCCAGGAGACTATTCCAAGTGGTCCGGAGCCTGGTCGGTCCAGTTGCTCCGAAACCTATGGAACATGATAAGGTCTCCTGTGACGAGTTTGCTAAACACTTTGCGGATAAAATCGATCGTATAAAAAGCGATATTCTGTACACTGTGGATACAGGGAGTGAGCCAGAGGTGATCAGTGTTGCTTCGGTGACGTGGGATCAGTTCCAGCTTCTTCCTTCTGATGAAGTGGACAAGGTGCTTTCAACTCTAAAGCAGACCACCTGCCTACTTGACCCTTGCCCTTCGTGGCTCATTATGAGCTGCAAAGAGAGACTGGGAGAGAGGATCAAGCTGATGGTAAATGCATCGCTTGAAGAGGGAGTAATGCCGTCAGTGCTCAAGGAGGCAATAATAAAACCAATCTTAAAAAAGCCCTCCTTGAACCCTCAAGATCTGAACAACTTTCGCCCAGTCTCAAATGTGCCATTCTTAGGCAAGGCAGTTGAGCGGGTGGTGGCTAAACAGCTGCAAGCACACTTGGAAGAAGCGGATTATCTGGATCCATTTCAGTCGGGCTTCAATCCGGGACATGGGACTGAAACAGCCTTGGTCGCCTTGGTAGATGATATGAGAAGGGCGTGGGATAGAGGCGAATGCACCTTCCTTGTCCTCCCCGATCTCTCAGCGGCTTTTGATACCGTTGACCACGCTATCCTCTTGGACTGCCTGCAGAGGTTAGGTATTGGGGGCACTGTATTGCAGTGGTTCCATTCCTTCCTCTCTGGGAGATACCAAAGAGTAGCACTGGAGGAGGAGGTTTCAGATCCCTGGCCCCTCATGTGTGGGGTGCCACAGGGTTCTATCCTTTCTCCAATGCTTTTTAACATCTATATAAAGCCGCTGGGAGCAATCATCAGGAGATTTGGGCTGCAGTGTCATCAGTATGCGGATGACATGCAGCTCTATATCTCATTTAAATCCTCACCAAGGTTGGCTGTGGAAACCCTGTCCAAGTGTCTGGAGTCGGTGAGTGGCTGGATGGGAAGGAATAAGCTGAAGCTGAATCCTGACAAAACCAAAGTGCTGTTTGTGGGAGACAAGGGAAGGATCGGAGATATAGACCTGGTGCTTAACGGGGTACGACTGCCCCTGAAAGACCAGGTCCGTAGCCTGGGGGTCATTCTTGACTCCCAGCTGTCCATGGAGGCTCAAGTTTCGGCTGTGAGCCGGGCAGCTCTGTATCAACTTCATCTGATACGGAGACTACGCCCCTACCTTCCCAATCACCTGCTCCCACCGGTGGTACATGCCCTGATCACCACTCGCCTAGACTACTGTAATGTGCTCTACGTGGGGTTACCCTTGAAAACGGTTCAGAAGTTACAGCTGGTACAGAATCAGCTGTCTGATTGCAGGCAGCCGCCATAGAGATCACATCACTCCTGTGCTGAAGGAGTTGCATTGGTTACCGGTTGCGTACCGAGCCCAATTCAAGGTGTTGGTCTTAACCTTTAAAACCCTATACGGTTGTGGCCCAGCTTATCTGAAGGAGCGCCTCCAGCATCGTCAGGGATGCCGCTCAACAAGATCAGCCTCAGAAGACCTTCTCTGGATCCCACCAGTCAAAACAGCTAGACTGGTGAGGACTCGAGAGAGGGCCTTCTCAATAATGGCCCCCACCCTATGGAATTCTCTCCCAAATGATCTACGCCATGCCCCGTCTATAATGAGCTTCCGCCAGACCCTGAAGACCTGGCTTTTTAGGCAGGCTTTTGGGATGGGTTAGTTTTTACTGTTTTTTTAAATTTTAATCTGTTTTATGTACTGTTTTATCTTGTATGTCGCCCAGAGTGGCTGGACAACCAGCCAGATGGGCGACTAACAAATTTAATAATAAATAAAAATAAATAAATAAATAAAGCACTCCAAAAGACCCAATAGTCAGCAGATTGGCAGGTCTTGAGAAGCCTTGCACAGTGCTTTGCACAGGGGGTTACAGGCATCACTGATAGCTGATCAGCTGTGCCTGCAAAGCCCCTTTCATCTGAGCCAGGTTTTTACCTGCCCCACACCTGATGTCATATATGTAGGGCAGGTGGGCATGGCTTAGCCAAAATCGCCTGGTGGGCCAAATGGGGAGGCCTGGTGGGCCTAATTAGGCCTGTGAGCCAGAAGATTTCCACCCCTGGCCTACAGAAAAAGGACGTATCCACAGACATAGAAGATACAATATGTTTCCTTTCATTTCTCAGAACTGCAAGTCACCTTGATGCTCAGAAGCCATAAGCAGATATTCTGAAAGAATGCAGATAATATCAACTTCTCAAATCCCTTCTCTCTTTTCTCCAGCATTACCTTCATTTTCCTCAAATGAAGTCTGAAGTGTCTTATTTTGATATTGGACTGTTTAGAGGAAGTGCAGGACATACATTTGATGAGAGTACCATTACGATCACAACCAACAATGGCCCATTATGAAACAGGCCTGAAACCCAGAAGACTGTAGGAGTTGGGGGGCTGGAGAGGTTGAGAGACAGAAGCAGAAAGACAAGAAAGGGGACAAGTTAGGGATGGTGGGAGCAGACAAAGGGATAGAGGGATGGATAAAGGAAGGCAGAAAGAGGCTATGTGTTATTAAAAGAATAGAGTAGGATAGAGTCACTAACCACAAGATTGGTGAGGTGCAAAGATGGCATGCTCAGACCAAAGAAAAGCCTTTCAAAAGGAAGACAAAAGTGAAATAACCCCCAATTTTGCTAAAGCTTTGGAGATAGAGCCAGCAGCTAAAAAAAGAAAAGAAAAAAAATAAGGAAAAAGAAAAAAATCAAAGACAAAGATCCAATCAAAGCACACTTCACGAGAAATGTGAACGGCACAGCTGCTGCATGGGGGGAGTCAGTTTGGTCTGACTCAAAAGATCCCCCAAGACCAGTTCACAGGATTGGGGGAGAGGGTGTTCCCTCATTGAGCTATTTGGTCGTTTGGCCTGTTTGTTGTTTTAAAATCTCAGATCCCCCAGAAAAAAAAAAGGAAGAAGCCAGCTCTTTCGGTCTGAGACTGCAAGACTCTTCCCCAATATCCCTCTCTGCCTTTTCTAGGCCCTTTTCCTCCCTTGCTTGCTCCCATTTTCCTGAACCCTACTTAAAAGTGAGGAAACTAAAGGTGAGGATGTCTTGCCTTTACTCCAAAGAAAAATCCTCACGTTAATCCAAGGTTAAAATTAGGCCTACTATCAAGTGAACAACTTCTGAGGTGCAGACGTATGAATGTGGTTCCATGAAGGACAGTGTTTTGGAGGTAAAAAAAGAAATATCTGGTTCTGTCTGAACAAAATAGACAAGGATATTGCAAGGACCCCGGCCAAGTCTTTGGCACAGACTAACAGGAGCTAATGGGATCCTGCCTCCTCATTTGCACAAAGTAGGCAACCATTGCCAGAATAGGCCAATTTTCTGCTTTTATGAGCAAATGGGATGGTGTGGTGAAGTATCTGTATTATTAACAAACTCAGTTTGCAGTCCTAAAGGCGGAAGGATGAAGCCTTTCTCTGCCATATATGGACATTCGAACCAAACATGTTTGCTTCCAAAGAATCATTTACCTTTGGTGCTTATCTCTGCTAAATTACAATGTAACAGAAATATATCCATTCATTTACTAGGCTGGACAGTTAGAGCAAGTGGCACTGGTTGACAGGGCTGGCCCAAGCCATTTTGGTGAAGGAAAAGATGGTACTCTACTCCAGTTCTGTATACAGAAGGTGACCAGGCTGGCAGCTGAATCTTCCTTCAACACTGGCAATGGGACAGAGTCCTCCACTGCATCCAGTGACAGAAGGCCAGCTTAAGGGTTGCAGGGCAGGCTATGTGGCATACATAGCTCTGTCCCACAGCACAACACCTCTGCTCCCTGCCCCCAGCACCTACTGCCTGAGGCAGTTGCCTCGCTCTGCCTAATAGCAGAGCTGGCCCTGTTGGATGGCCATATAAAGAACAAGTGTACTTTCAAACATATCCTGGAGTTCATCCTCAGAAATTAACTCACTCCCCACTACTGCTGTGTGATGAAATCCTAGTTTCTATGCTTTGTCAGTGTTAAATATCCCAAATGCCAACCTTGAGCACCTGAGCGATGCATACAAGAGATGCTTCTCCAATTCCTTTGTGAATGTTTTCAGGGTTTACTTCCTGTTTCTGAATCCCAGTCCAATCAACCTTCCCTCTGGAATGACGTCCTAGTGTTCCTTTATTGCAGAGATATATCTTAGTTCCCTCTCTACCTCCTAGATCAGAATGATCAGGGGGCTGTATTAAATCCATGATCCTCACAAACCATGCAGGCTCCCAAGCTTTGGTGGTGATCCTACCATACATGAGAACACTCCAAAACTAAGAAAATATTGTTGGCCAGCTTCTATACATAATGGTTTCTAGCAGATTATCCTCTTGTTTTTGAGACTATGGATATAAAATGCATTTTTTTAAAAATAGTCCTAGTCTACAGAAACCCCATAACTACAGCAGCTTTGGTTCTGCTGGCAGGTTCTGGGACATCCTAAGTCATTGCCTCTCCAGAAAACACCTCCTCATTTTTTAACAGCCAGTTGTCTCAATGTGTGGCTGATTCCTCCTTACACATACTCAGACCCTTGCTGTTTTGTTTTGTGTTGTTTTGTCCCCTTCTCCTTGGAACTTGTTACAGCTCACCTGCCCTGAGTGCCTTAACATGGGAACAGTGTCAGAAAGCAGGTCTCTTATGCGAAAGAGCTAGTTCCTTCCCAGCATGCTCTCCTAAGACCTCACCAACCTTCCTACTAAACTGAACAGGGGGGAGCGGTCGTAAAATGGATCCTGGCCATCATACAGCGGGTACTCCGGAAAGATGTCTTCCTCCAGGTCATCCTCCTCCTCCTCCTTCCCCACGTGCTGCTCGTCAGCAGGCTCGGTGATGTCGGAGTCAGGGTTCGAGAAGGTGGGGGAGGGGGTGAGATCAGCCATGCGCTCGCTCATGCATGTGTTGAAAATAGGAGAGCTGTTGCAGCCAGAGATATCTGAACTAAGGTTAGTACAACAAGATAGGAGACAGGTTAACACCAGCTATTCCAAACACACACAGAGAGACTAGGCTCGCTTTGCCTTTTCTTTTAAACCAAGCAGCAGTGTTAATAAGGAGGGGAAGGGATGAAAAACCTCCCAGACCAAACACATCTAAACAGAGGAGCCACTAATGCCATCAGCTGAAAATGGTGAAGGTCCAATACATTTGATGGGAACTCCCCCACATTTTCACCAAAACAACTATGGAACTTTAGAAGATTCTTCTGACTCATTGGTAAAGGAATAAATTCCACTGCAAATCCTGACAATGGAGTGCATAATACATCAGACGCACCCAGATTTGTTAACATTCAATGTCAAACCTTTTCTACCTGGCCTCCAACAATTCTCAGCTGATGTCAGCACATTTTTTCTAACAGTTGCATGGGAAGCACATGAGAACACACATTATATACTAGGCAGTATATAGGCAGATACACTCCAAATGACACACACAAATGTACAAATCCTACAGCAGGGTTTCTTAACTGCATCCCACCCTAAAAGGTTTTTTTTTGCCCACTACAAGAGTGCAATACCACCCATCAGTCAGTCAGGAGGATCTTCTACATGATGATATGGTAGAGATGGGTGCTCACAGTCCCATGACATCTGTGATGGTTCCCACCAATCCAGAGGTCACAAACTACAAGCAGGGAGTCCTGCTGGAAGGGCTACAACGTAAGGTTGTAGAAGCTTATACTATGTGGGCTAAGGTGGTCATCCTGGAAAGTCCAGGCTCTAAAAATATCTTTTGACCTTGCTGTAGGAAGTTTCAGTCATCAGTGGTGGTGTTGAGAAAAGGAACGTAACTCTGGACACCATGCATTGGATATCAGGCATAGCTTTGTGAAACGGCTGTGTCAGTATATATGTTTGTGCATGTGTAGCTCACATTAAAAGACCCCCTGCACTAATATAAATGGAAGACAACTCCACTCCATTACATAAATCTGGAGGGCAGAGAAAGATCCCTCCAAAAAGAGTGGGATGCTGTGCAGTTATCTTGATATATGATATAATGTCTGCCCAATTGTGGAAAGAAGGCTTGTTCTGCACAGCACCAGTTCTTGGACTCTTCGGTTTGGCAAGACATTTTGACGAAGGCAGATCAAAGCTCTCACCTGCCAACCAGCCTGAACCAAGGGAAGCGGTCATAAAATGGGTCTCCTCCTGTCACCACATTGTCGCAGTCTTCTATAACACTAGAGGGCACTTCAGCCGCCCGGTCATACATCTCCCGCATCAGGTCCAACCTCTGCCTGCAATGGCAGAGAAAACAAATGAACTCACACAATGGTGGCTAAATGAGGAACTTCCCACTGGTCTACCTGCACCCTTACCATTATCTTACCTGCATGCCCTCAGAAGCTGGTGCTGAATCCTGCTCTGCTCACTAGAGACACCCTAATACATGGGGGAAACTCTCCATTACTGTAGAGGACTATTAAATAAAAAACCTCTCCTCAAATAGTGGAGGGAGCCCATTTATACAGAATGTGGACCTTTTCACACAAGCACTAGTGGCTGTCATTCATCATGCTCAGAGGAAGTAAATGCATGACTATTCTGACATGTGCAGAAATCCGAATTTGGCCCATGTGATGAACTGATCAAAAGGCAGTTTAATCAGAGGCATGCCAAGCTCAACCTTGCTTTGGTACGTTTCAAAAAGGTCATATGAGATCTCTGCATAAGTTCAAACAGCAATGTGGGATAAGGGGGTCACCTTGGATTAGAGAAACAAGCTAAAACATTGCTGTTGACTTTGACTGGTTATTACGGATACTCTGCACCCCATGCATAGGTTGTGTGATCTTGCAGACATGTCCACAAAACAAAATTCCCATTTCCAAACTCAACCCACTTTGCCAAATCCTGGCATACTCAAGCAATCATGTGAATTGGTCCTAAAATAATCTGTAAAGGTGATGTTAACATATGTTTAAAGATATATTCCTCTTTGTCTGAGGCACTGTTGGCTTATTGTCAAATAAGAAGGTATGCTGCAATGTCAGACAATAATCCTGTCACCTTTCTTCCAGGTAATAAAAGCTCCTCAGCCAGCTAGCTGCCCATGGAGCTATTAAAATGTCTCTACCTACCTGAGTTTCTCTAAAGTCCAGTAATGGGTTGCTCCATTCTTCTGATCCTGCACCTCCACCGCCACAATGGTTCTTGGGAAAGGACGTTTCTCACGGTCTTTGGCAGCATCCGGAGGAAGCAGGTCCGGAGGCAGAGGTGAATACAGGGTGTCTGTAAGGAGCACGAACTGAAACTGAACCTGGAAGGGAAGGATCAGTATTGCCGGTTATTACTCCTTCCTTTCTTCATGCACAGAAATCATGACTTGGAGCACCTTATTCTCTCCTACTGCATATAAATTTTGATGCCAGGATCTTCATAATCACAAGAAGAACCCTGAAAACTCACTGTTCTTTAGCCAGGCCACTTGCAGTTGCAGCCAGATGGTTTGTGTTTATACCATTTCATATTTTAAGCCTTTTTAAAAAATAAAAATAATAACATCTCAATATTTTTGCTAATGCACTTGGGTGAAAATACACTGCTGGTGTGCTCCAGTAAAATGCTGCCCTTTCCCTAAGACTCCCCGCCCCAAAAGTTTTTTTTAAAAGATAGTCAGATAAATGATAGTCAGACACGGTAATATTTCTCCTGACTTCAAGACCCTGTGTCCTTCCTCTCACAATGCTGGTTTGACCCATGTAGGATTCTGTTATTTCATAGTACATAAAAATTCTCTTGTGGAATCAAACAAAAGTCCATCTGATTAGTGTTTGGTCTCCAGTAACAGCCAGATGCCTCTGGACATTCAGGAATAATGGAGATTTATCTTCATTTCATTTGTAAATAATGTGTAAGTTCCACCAGATGTTGCAGAAGTGAAACTAGAGGCACAGATGCCATTTTCAGCAGCAGTTGTGTGTTTAGCTTCTCAAAGTAGAAGTGGAAGATCTTATATCTATATATTTTTCTATATCTACATGTATTAGGGTTGTTCCTGCTCCAGCCAAATCGCAGATCTCGAACCAAATTGGGCCAATCAGTGTTGACCAGGGGTTTGGCTGGAGCAGGTTGAGGCATTCTAGATTGCCCCAGGTCAGATCAAGCCCACCCAGAACGATCCGGGACTGTCAAAGAGTGATGGTAAGGAGGCCTGGTGGCAAGGAGAGGGAGGGGAGAAGCACATGTGCACAGGCAGTCTGCGTGCGTCTCCTTTTTCACCCCCCCAACCACATGCTTAATTAGGGTTTAAAGTCCTAATTAAACACTGTGCACAGCCCCCAAAACAGTTTGGAGTCCAGATCCAGATCGGATCAGTCCCCGAATTGGATTAGGAGGTTGTGCTGAGCCCTGATATCTATATTTATATATCTTTCCCAAACTTTTGGTGGATTGTGATGGGTTATCATGCCCCATATTCTGCTGATGTTTCAACAGTTGCTGTTCTTGATGTGGTTCTTGAGACTGCTGTTTTATTACGGTATTGATGGTTGCTATGTTTTCAACTCTGTATTTTTATAACATACTTTATGGTAGCAGCAAAACAGTTAATAAATAAGCACTGGAAAACTGGTACTGTCTAACTCTTAACAGGTGGAATCACAATGTCTGGCAATGCCAGAAAAACTCACTGATAGACTAAAAACTGCCAGAGGACAATAAAGTGACTTTGAAATGATGTGATTTATCTTCATTTCATTTGTAAATACCTCACGATCAAATCCAAAACCACCAACTGCCCATGGTTCCTTGTGGAAGGAATCAATCAACTAACAAAATGAATCTTACAAAAGGGAAAACGCTATCTTGGGATTTTGTATACCCCTGTTTGTGTTCTTTTTAATTGTTACTGGGTTTTTTTGTATTATAAAAATATAAATAAAAATGTTTAAAAAACCCTCTGTTTTTATTCAGTTTGTAAGCTTTCTAGAGACTCCTTTTGTATCTAATTGGCTTCTGTATGTGGAATGGGGATGGGGAGAAATGTGCAATCTTGTCATTCACCTCAGTCAGCAAAATATTTGGGAGCAGCTCTGCCATTAACAGACCTATCCTCAATGAATCTGTCTACTCCTTTTAAAAAGACATGCAAACTAGCAAGCATTGCCACATTATGTGGAAACATATTCCATAGGTTGCAAACGTATGGAATGAAGAAGTACTTCCCTTTTGTCTGTCATGAATCTAGTGCCAATCATGTCTATGGAATGACATATTATAAGACAGAGAGGGTAAAAAATCCCTATATCTACTTGCTCCTCTTCATGCATGCTGCTGTATCTAGTTTCTTTCTACTGTATACATCTTCTAACACCTACGCTGCAACATAATGGTTTGTTTCATCTGGCATACTGGTTCATTCCAAGAAACAGTTACATAATTGACAAAATCCATCATTATCAGTCACTGTGACAGAAACCTCTCACCTTTTTTTTCAGCTCTACACTGATGGCATTGGCCTCCTTCAAGAAAATGGCATTGCCCCACAACTGGTCCCGGAGAGATGTAAATTGGTACCATTTCCACTTCCTGAAGGCCCAGAGTGCCTGCTCAAACTCCCGCTCTGTCCACTGTACTGGTGAGATAAAGACTCCACAAGGTCACTCTCTTCAAAGACCAGGTCCTCTTTGACATTCCCTTTGACATTTTGACAGTCTCACACCATCTTCTCCTCAAACTACTGTCTAATGGCAGGTGGGCAGAACAAAATCCTGGGTGCAATGGTTTTCAGGCATATATCCCAAACTCACTTAATACCTTGAACTACATTCTAGTGTGCCGATCCTGAAAAAATACACTCCAAGGACTAGTGTCCTTGTAAATCACATTTCTCAACTAGTTAACTTCCCAGCTGTCACCCTATGAAGGCCCCAAAGAAAACAAGAAGGAATTGTTACAACATGATTGATCTGCTTGCTTGCAAAAGCCTGATTGCCTTTTGTTCCTACACCTGCCTGAACCTCTAACTCAGGAGTAGCTAACATTGTACCCTCCAGATGTTTTGGACTACAACTCCCATCATTCCTACCAAAGACTGTGCTGGCTAAGGCTGAATGGACTTATAGTACAAATCATGGCGAAAGCACCAGGTTGAGGAAGGCTGCTGTAGTTCATATTTGAGCTCATGGCTCTGCTCTGACTAACCTTGCTTCTGAACATCTATAAACAGCCATTTTTATAAGCACAGCCTTTTACATTATACAATCACAATCATTTAACAACATGAGGAAATAAGTAGTTTAACAAAACAGCCCACAAAGCAGTATTTATGATTATCTGTGTCTTGGGTACAGCCAGACTATAGCAACTGCATTGGCTAAGATCTAAAGCCAATAGAACCTGCCAACTGAACCATCCCACCTCTCATAACTTGTGATATAAAGCATACACTTGTTCACAGAACATGGTCTGCAAGTGATAATTGAGGGGAGCTTACTCTTCTTGGGCAAGTATACAGGAACATCAGACAGCTTCTCACTCAAGGTATCACAGCACACAACACAGGTGTGCCACACATATGCATCATAACTGGGGAAAGAGTCAGTGGTAGAACCCTTACTTTCCATGCAGAAGGCCCCAGGCTCAGTCCCTGGCATCTCCAGGAAGGGCTGGGAGAGACCCCTCTCTGAAATCCTGGAGAGCCACTGCCGGTCAGTGTACCATAATCATTACTGAGCTTGATGGCCTGACTCAGCATAAGCAGCTTGCTGTGTTGCCATGTATGGAAGCGAAGGCCTGATCCTTTCCCATTCATTGCTTCCATGTGTCTTGACTGAGCAGTTCACACAGCTTGTTTGTACTCTGTGTTAGGGTATCTGTGGCTGAACACAACTCAGTGAATGAAAAGCTGAACAGCATTTTCCTTTCAATGAATTCTTACCTTCATCCTCAGGTTCCTCCTCTTCCTCATTAGCCTCAGGGTAGTATCTTGAGTCCATCTGCTTCTGTAAAGCCTCCAGTTTACTCTCATAATCCTAAAAGGACAAACAGATGAACACTCAAGAATCTTATTATCTTATTTGTGCCTGCTGTGTTTTGATTGTGTGCACTGAATCCAGCTAAAACTGAGAAATTATTATTCCATTCCCTGTAGTAAACCAATCCTTCCATTTCTATAGTAAACAGCATTTCAGTTTAGTAGACTACAGAGTTTCTTGCAAAACAAAATCATGAGAAGCCATATATAATCTCTGGGATTATACATAGTCGTATATTGCATGGGACATTAGATGGGGACTACTATGAGGAGGGGCTATGCAAGCCCTAGACCAGTGCCTGGACTCAGTGGTGGGCTGGATGAGGGCCAAAAAAATGACTCTGAATCTTGGCAAGATGGAGGGTGGGTGGGCAGTTCCTGAGTCCAGATAACTAGTCAATTTCCTGCTTTGGATGGGGTTGTCCTCTCCCTGAAGGAGCAGGTTCATAGTCTGAGGGTGCTCCTGGACCCATCTCCTGGACCCCAGGAGGGTGCTCCTGGACACTAGAGGCCTGGGTGACCTTGGTGGCTAGGAGTGCCTTTTACCCGCTTTGGTTGATAAAACAGCTATGGCCATTTCTAGATCAGGATATCCTAACCACTGTTGTCCATGAGCTGGTAACCTCCAGAATGGATTACTGCAATGCACTCTATGTGGGGTTGCCCTTGAGGCTGCCTCAGAATCTGCAACAGCTTAGCTGCTCACTGGGACAGAATATTGCCATTATATTTCGGCACTGCTAAAAGAATTGCATTGGCTGCCAGTTAGTTATGATGCTAGGTTCAAAGTGCTGGTGGTGGTGTACAAAGCCCTATACAACTTGGAAATAAGATACCTAAAATATTGCCTCATCCCCTACATAGCCGACCAAACACTGCATTCTACAGGAGAGGGCATCCTGAAGATATCATTCTGTGAGGAGGTCCATTCTGCACAATGTCAGAATTGCGTCTTTCGTGTGGCAGCACTTACCCTTTGGAACTTCTTCCCACTGTATATCAAACAGGCACCTTCTCTATCATCTTTTTACTACCTGCTACAGATGATCCAACATGCCTTCTGAAATCTTTATCCCAGTTGGTATCTGTCTTGGATTTGAACTGATTTTATGTATCTGTTGTTTTAAACTGTTTTTATTTTATAAGTGTTTTTTAAAATTGTCTTTATATAAGCAACTGTTTCATATGTGTTACTATATTGTAAATTGCTTTGCAATGTCTAATGGGAAGCAATTATTATTATTATTATCCTTATTATTATTGGAGTCATTGGCCTTTGACAAATGTGACTGCAGTAGAATTTAGCTTGCCAAGGGATGTAATATCGATAAATCCTACTCTATATTCCTCTTGCAAATTTGGTAAGTATAGATTGGAATCTACTGGTACATCTCTGGGTGATTTGAAGTAGATCAGCAAAGGTTTCTGACAATGGCAATAACAAAAATGACTCCCCCTCCACTCTAAATTATAGTGGTGAAATGAAGAAAGTTGGGGGGTGGGCAGACCATGAGTGGATGCATGTGTGGAAGGGCTGTGAGCTCCATTCAGCTCTGCTGCTCAAGAAGCTCCTGGACTCATTCTTTAATTCTAAGTGAATTTTTTTGCACCTTGTTCCAGTTACTGGATCTCAGGTTTCTACTGGGGAAAAAAAAAGTAGATCCTGCAAGCCTAAAGTCTGTCCAGCGTTAGTATAGGGTCTCTGGAAAGCTGCTCAAATCATGGAAATTGTTGTCTCCCACCACCCGTTACAATGTCTGCTTTTTGCTGCTCTGTCCAGTATAGTGTGCAAAAAGCAATCTCTTACTTACAAGTCTTTGCTGCTCCAGAAGGTAATTAGCTTCTTCCCTTTCCTTTCGGTATTGATCTTCCAGTTCCTGAAGTCTACATAGAAATAGGAATGACAAAATGACAAAGCAGTATTGACAATTTCAGAACACCATTACATTTCCTTTTTCCTTGCCAGGTTACCTTCTCCATATCCAAACTTCTTCTGAACATACATATAGCTACATGAAGATGCCTTATACTGACTCAGACCATTGCCCAACTAGTATTGTCTCCTCTGAGTCCAGGATTCTCTGGTAGCAGTCCTTCCCATCAGCTGCTAACTGGTGATGGTGGGGATTGAACCTGGGACCGTCTGCATGCAAAGGCATGTACACTACCACTGAGCTACCACCCTCTGAATCTCCATCCCTGTTCATGAGCTCTTCTGCACTCCTTCCATTCACCTCTGTTCCATCTCCTGCTTCATGTCAATGCCTTGTTTCTCCAACAGCTCTCTTTGGGCAAAGGCCCAGTCCACTGGTTCAGCAGGGGTCTCTGCACAAGGGGTTCGCTCCCGCTCTTGACGTGCCTGCTCAGGATGGTTAAATCGAAATACGTGGCTCTTTCCCATGATTATGCGATTTCCTGTGGGGAGGGGAGCATGTTTATTAAGGGGTAGAACTGGGATGGGATTCCAGTAACTGTTTGATACATTGCTAAGTTGATGCAATGATGACCCACTGCAGAGCTTCTATCCCAGGTGCATAGAAAGATACAACTCACCTGACTCTAACACCATGCTCAACCACTAGTTCATTCAGGACAACAAAACTCTCTTTTCAGAAAATGATTTCCATGACCATGAGTTTATCCCTCTGTGGCAGCCAGCTGACTCATTTGCAAGGAACTTCTTGTAACACATTTCTTCTCTTCCTAAGGCCCCATTGTTCAAACCTTCCTCCTGGAGAGTGAACCTACCTGATCTTAAGATGCTGGGTTCTGTTACTTTCTTTCCATTGACGTACGTGTCTGCTCCCTCACAAGGTTCTAGAGTCACCACTGCTGTGGAAAGGGCACAAGTGGAATTGGGAGAGGGGGGTAAAACAATATTTGAGAGTTACAAAGAACAACTGTCCTCCAAGCTTATTACAAACAGAACTATCAGTCAACTTGCTGAATGGGAACCAAACCCTCTATGCTATAGGCATGGTGTCTGTATATTAATTAGATTAACAAACATAAAGCAAGGCAATGCCTTCATTCTAAATAACAGTTTTCATTTGCTATGACAGCTTAGAAAGTCAATGCATCATAGACTTGAAGGAATAAGTTTATAATCACAAATCAAGACAAGGCAGGGGAGCTATAGGGATTAGACAGAGCCAGGCCAAAATATTTGCTGCCTGAGGCAAAGGATAAGATGATGCCCACTCCTCCATTCCATGTACAGACATTGACTGGACTAGCAGTTGATCTTACTTGAACACTGGTGATGGGACAGTGTCCTCTACTGCTGGGATAAGGAACCTATGGCTCTCCAGATGTTTTTGGGACTCCAGCTTTCATGAGCCCCAGTAATCGTGGCCAATGATCAATGACAATGGGAGTTGTAGTCCAGCAACATATGGAGGGCTGCAGGTTCCCCATCCCTGCTCTACTGCACTTGAGCTTATATGCCAAGCTAGAATGCCTTTTAACAAATAAATCCAATCCTGAAGTAGGATAGTTGTGATTATTCTTAAAAGTCTGGAGGTGTCAATAACTGAGATGAAACGAAACAGCACTTCCCAACCTGGCTGCTTTGCAAAATGCTCCATTTTGAAATGCATGTGCAGAAAAAAGTGGTACTCTGCATACCCATTGGCAGGAATGGAGTCCAATGACTTACAGCAGGTGTAGGGAACCTTTGGCTCTCCAGAAGTCACTGAACTACAGCTCCCATCAGGCTCTGCAAGCAGGACCAATGGCCAGGGATGATGGGAGTTGTGGTTCAGCAACACCTGGAGGGCTACAGGTTCTCTACTCCTGACTAGGAGAACTATGTAGAGAAGGAAGCCTGAGAACTGTGAAGCTTTCTATATGGGGATACCTTCACTGCCTGCCTTAGTGTCACTTCGGAATATGCAGTGCTCTTCTTTGATGAAGTGTCCACTGAGGACAATGTCCTGCCTCCTCTCAGCATCTTCTCGACCAACCCTGTTGGGAACAAAAAGGATTGTTCAGGTTTCCAAAACCGCAAAACATTCTAGATGTTCTTCTGAACATTGATTAATAATAGTCATCTGGTCCGAAGAGGCAGGAAATCTAGGAGAATGCTTTTGTAGGGAGCATAACGCACACCAAGTCTAGCTACCCCATCTAGTTTCCTTCTAGTCATAATACAAGGTGCTGGTTATATAGAAAGCTCTGAACAGGCTTAGGTTCAGTTTGTCTTAGTGAGCACCTTCTCCTACATGAGCTTCCCCGTCCACTAAGACCAAAAGCTGAGACCCTGTTTCGGATCTCACTTCTGTTCCACATCCATGAGTACAAGGAGCTGGGGCTTTTTTGTGGTAGTGCCACAGTTCTGGAAAGTCTATTAAGGAATTCCAGCAGCGAGTGGCTCAGGTTCCAATTCAGATATAGTTGAACAAAAAAGGTTACTTAAGCATGAGTACTTATATCAAAATATGGATGAGGCTCAAGTGTGCATCCTATTGGGAGCAATGACAGACAGTATCGGCATTCAGATGCCCATCTGATTTATTTATTTTAATTTATTCTATTTTTTAATTAAATTTATATCCCACCCTTCCTCCAAAAAGGAGTGATTTACGCTCATAGTTACTGTTCCAGCAAGCGATATGTATACAGACTGCAGAACCCTGCTTCCACAAAAGGATTTCCTTAGTCCAGCCTTCCCCAACCTTGTGCCCTCCAGATGTTTTAGATTCCAATTCCTTTCAGCCCCAGCCAGCACATAGTGCAAAATGTCTGGAGAACAGCAGGCTGGTGAAGGCTGCTTTAGCTGAATAAATGTATGAAAGAAAGAAAAAAAATGATCTATGAAATCTTTTTAGCTTTGCTGCTTTCTGGCTCCTCAGTAGTTGGAGGATTTTAGACCACCTGTCCAACCCAGTCATATTGCTCCTTTGCTTCTTGTCACTGCTAGTTGTGCACACATGGACTTGGAGAGTATGTTTTACTGCTTTTAGTATGTTTTAATGTTTTGTGCTGAAAGCTGCCTTGTATTTTGTTTTTTTAAAGGAAAGGCAGATTAGAGTTTTTAAAAATAAACAAAGATAAAGTAGGATGTGCCCGATTCAGTCAGTGATATCTCCAGTTAGGCTGCATACACAGCATACCTTTAAAGTGTATTCAAAAAGCATTTCCCGACTCCCCAAGAATCCTGGGAGCTGTAGTTTACTCCTCAAAGAGCTACAGTTCCCAGCACCCTTAATAGACTATAGTCCCCAGATTTCTTTGGAGAGCGGGATGTGCTTTGAATGTACTTTAACGGTATGATGCATATGTAACCTTAGAGAAACAAGTCCCCATAAAGGCGTCTAACTCTGGAGAGCTGCTGCAAGTCAGTGCAGACAGTACTGGGCTAGGTGCATTCTGAAGCATTTCAAATCATTTCCAGGAAGTCATGCCCACTCTATAGAGCACAGTGGGAGACATCTGAATTCAGTGAAAATCAGATCAATATTAATCTTCTCAGTTAATCCTGGTAAAGTTGCTATTGCTAGCATCTTCATTACCTGGTTATTCCATCTTTAATGTAGTAGAGAAGGCACTCAGACATGAGTGGGTCCTCATTTAGGTTGACCAGATGTGGCGTCTGAGAGAAGCAGAGAGAGAGAGAGAGAGAGAGAGAGAGAGAGAGAGAGAGAGAGAGAGAGAGAGAGAGAGATTAACCTGCCTCTTCTTTCCCAGGCACAGGTTGACCATGCCCTTCTGATAAATCTGCCGTGACTGAGAGTGACCTGACCGTACCACAGCATTGACCCTACAGGGCAGCCCAAGATATTTTGAGGGCAAGATGGTTCACCCACAATTCCACATACAGAAGCCAACCAGACTGATGGGATAGTGTCCTCCACCACATCTAGGGAAACAAGCTAGCTTAGGGGGTGCAGGGTAGGCTGTGTGAGGCACACACATCTCTAGGTTCTTCCAGACATCCTTTTTATTGTACATTCATGATTATTTGTGCGTATGATGCTACCGGGCAGTCATTCACAATTCCACTTTCAATACTAGTTGCACCTGCAAACATTTTGGGGCAGTCATACTGCTTAATGTCCTGTAACTTCCAGTTGAAATCCTGTAACTTTTCATAACATGAATGTTGGGGGGGGGCATTGTTGCACTATAGCCCCTTCAGACAGCAATAATGTGATAGCATCTCACAACAAGTAACTACGCAGAATAAATCCACCACTAAGGCACTATTATTGTGTCAAAAACACGTTGCAGAATACACCCACAATAAAATACCTTCCATCACTTCGCTACCACTCCTCACCTCCTAGCATTTGCTGCCTGAAGCCGCTACTTCACTCTGCCTAATGGTAGGGCCAGCCCTGCTTCTCCCTTTGTTATATCAGTACATTTCAACAAGTTCCTTCAAATACATTTGGAAAGCCATATACTCTGGCACTTGCTATTCAGGCCTGAGCCTCATTAAAGGATATGCTTAATTCTGAAAATGAACTCAGTCCTATTGAAGTTGCTGAGTCTATCTGTATCCTTGAATGACTGGATATGCTTCAAGACCTGGTTGGACCAAACTAGAGCATTCCCTCTACGCAGAATCAGACTCCCTCATCCTTTGTTGCTTTAGAAATAACAAGCAATGTTAAGAAACAACTTTGGAGCTGCAATAACTGATTAAAAATAAATGGAATATTAACCTCTGTACATAGGTAGATTTAAGCTGCCGTGCCATACACATGTTACTGGGAGTAAGACTTACTGAAAAAGCGGAGCTTATTTCCAAGTAAGCATGCCTAGGATTGTGCTGCATTAGTCCAATCTTATACCCGTTTATCCAAAAATTTATTTATTCAACATGGCCTGCTCCTAGGTATGAGTTGATAGGATTATAACCTGTGTTATTTGTTCTGGAAATTGTATCTTACTGTTCTTTTCAAATTATTTTTATATTTTTACACAAGTCATCCCAAGTAGGTCCTTTAGAAAATCCACAAATATATCTTATAAATAAATAAGCAAATCAGTGACGGTGAGGTTACATAGCCCCTTTGGCTATGTAACAGACCACAAGGAACTAGTGGAGACCAGCTGCAAAACTGTGAAATTTCTGATGGATAATGCCAAGACACATGAACACTGTCTTAGATAAGAATAAACACCCAGGATGGTGGTGGGGGAGGGGGGAATGGCTGTTGCCAGGTCTGCAGCATTCCTTTGGAAGGACTGGCCATTATGCAAGGATTTCCTGGAGTCATGCCATATTTTACAACAGCCTGCACACTCAGATCTTCTAGACTGGGAGCACCAAAAGCAAAAAGGGGTCCCCTGACCTACAGATAAGGGACAATTGTATAATGAACCAGTGTGGTTCAAATGTAAGAAGAGCCTTATGGCATAGTAAAGCTTAACAAACTTAGTATGGCACAAGCATCCACAGACTAGAGTCCATTTCATCAGATTTATTTCACCAGTGTAGTTCAGTGGTTGATATAATGGGATAGCTTAGAACAGTGGTAGAGAACCTTTTTCAGACTGAGGACTGCATGGAAAGCTTTCAGGGCCACATTCCAGTAGTGGCTGAGGCCAGACACACACACACACACACACACACCCCACACACAACCATCTCCCATGACGACAAAGGCATATATTTTATTCTTAATAACTCCAGTCAAGTTGCACCTTCCATTTTCTCGACAGTCTTTTTTTACAAAGTTTGTAAGGAGGGGAAAAAAGCTCTGATACCTTTTTTCTGCAAAAGGAAAAAGCACAATAATCCAAGGCAGCAGAAGAATGCAATTAGTGTCAATGCACAAATGAAGTACAAGCCCCACCTTATAGCTATTCAAAGCCTCAAATTTCAAAGTGCAATTGTATCCCAAAAATGTTATGCATACCTTTGCAAAAAACACTCAAATTGCATATGTGCAAAGAACACAAGTAAACCTCTCTGCTAAAACATTTTCACCTCCGCTTGAGATTCTTGTGTCAGATCTTCTTGCAGAGTAAGGGGCTGCAATTTCACACTTTGCACAACATCAAATCCCTCCTCTCACCCTGGCTTAGGACATAGAATGGCTGCACGGTTTTAGAAAGTCTCTTTCCCTCAATTTCTGTTTCCTATCTCTAAAATGGGAATAATAATGAACCATGTTATCAAGCATTTTGCCCACATAATACAAGCTGATATGCAAATTATTATTAATAAGTAAGGTGATGCATCCTACTGAATTAAATTATCTTGATGAAATATTATGCTCACATAGGGACCTTCCCACAAGTGAAAGGAAGTCTTCACAGAAGAAGTATATTCTAATTTCAAAGGTTTCACACTGCGTAATCCTCATTTTTGGAGTTCAACTCATCAGCATTATTGCCACTATGGAATCTCGTTTAGGAAAGATAGTAGCATTACAACTATCACATCAATCTGAACACCATGCAAAGAGGACTGGAGACCTTTGACTCATGCAAGGGCTGAAATTCCACACATGGCAAACAATGAGCCTTGGGGTGTTTCCAGAATTATAACACCAAGGACTTTAAAATCTGCTCTTGCATAATCATATATAAAGGCAAACTTGGCTGACATACTATATATCTGTGCTGAAAGATCACCAGCACACAGGTTCAAAAGTTGGCACTGTCAGGTAGCTGCCAAGGTCCCTACATCCTGGCAGGGTCCACTGCTGCCATCTGCTCCCCCCCCCACCTGCTGGGGAGAAGTGGGCCCCCTCCAGTGTTCCTTTCCTTCACATTACACAGCTACTTGTGGTAGTGGTTTTTCCTCCTGCCTGTTCACTATACAAAGAAAGCGGGCAGGCAGCGGTAGCTATTGCAACTCCACCCACTCCTATGGGTTACTCACCTGCTCAGTCAGGTTGACAAGCAAGTGGCAATAGTGGCAAGGAGCTAAAAGTGGGCTGAAGTACTTGGCCCAGACTTTTTTGTTGATTTGGGGGGTGGAGTGAAAACCACACCCCAAGATTGTAATAATTTTCAAAGGTAGTCTGAAATCTGTTAATTTATGTCTGGGGGCTTCCACTTATTTAAGATGCGGCAGCAGAGGGCTTTATCCTTTCTCCAATTTCTTAGAACACAATAAGTTTTAAAATGTTTTTGGTGTTTCTGGTTGCTGCCCTGGGCTGCTACTGGGAGGAAGGGCGGGGTATTAAGTCAATTAATTAGAGTAAGAGACTTAAAATTAGACCATAGACCCATCTAGTCCATCATTCAGTTCTCACAGTGCCCACAAGCAGAACCTGAGTAAAAAAGCACTCTCACCACTAGTCATTCCCCTGTGATTCAGAAGCATACTGCCTCTGACAGAGGAGGGAGAACAGAGCCATAATGGCTAGTAGCCATTATCGCCTTACCCTCCATGAATTTATCTAACCCTCTTTTAAAGCTATCCAAGTTGCAGGTTTTCACTACATCTTAAAGGAGCAAATTCCATAGTTTAATTAAGTGCTGTATGAATAAGTAGTTTCTTTTCTCTGTCCTAAATCTTCAGATGTTCAGCTTCACTGGATGGTCCAGAATTTTTAAAGCTTTGCTGCCACTTCAGGCAATAGCAGAGCTGCCATCAAGACATATTGGCAGTGTTGACATTTGCCAAAAATGGCCCAATGGGAATGACACAACAGCATGAGCATGATGTAGATTTGCTCCCAGGCCATTATTGAAGAAAAAAGATGGTTGCCCCCAGCAGAGCCACCCCTAGGCACCAGGAAGCGGGGCAGTTGCCTCTGGCCCCACGCTTTGGGGGGCCCTGCACGCGCCGCGCTTGGCGATCTGCGTATATCATAACCACAGCATAAACAGATTTCATGACTGAGTCAAAGAGATCATCGTTGCCAGCCGGCTGAGCTTGTCAAGCAGTTGTGCACCACCGGCTGACAGGCTCTCTTTCCCCCCTCCTGCATATAATACCCGCAACCCCCACCTCATCTCTTCCCAAAGCCAAGGAAAAGATAAGGCCTGGCTCCTCTTGGCTCCAGTGGCTCTCTCAGGGTTAAGCAGAGCGAGTTCAGATTGCTAGAGAGGACACCCCCTCCTCCTCCTCCTCCAAGCATGCCAAGGGAGAAGGTCGGAGGGTGGAGCGGGAACTTCCTGACCTGCCTATTGTGGGAAAGCGGGCTTTGCATTTCTGCTCTCCCCCCTTGCCCCTCCCTCCATTAGGGGTGTGTTGGGAGACTCAGAGGAGCACTGGATGGAAAAGGGAGGAGGCCTGCGAAGAGCTCCAGATCAGAGGCGGAGCGCGTGTTGTCCATTGCAGGTGACTCAATCCCTGCCATGCCCAGTTTGGAAAAAGGATCCCAAAATGCAGGAGTTAGAAAAGGGGGGGAACCCCTCCCCTCCTCCTCCTCTGGATTATAGGAGGGTGGCCAGGTGCAAAAGAGGGCAGGGCTCTGTCGCCTTTCATAGTTGTGCATCGTGAAACAGCATTGTTGGAAGGGGCCTAGAAGGCCATCGAGTCCAACCCCCTGCTCAATGCAGGAATCCAAATTAAAGCATCTCCGACAGGTGGCTGTCCCGCTGCGGCATATTTTATATATTTTATAATAAATATTATATATTTTATAATAAATATATAGAGAGAGAGAGAAAGAATGTGGAGGAGCCCCAACTATGCTTTTGCCCTGGGCCCCGCACATGCTAAGGGTGGGCCTGGCCCCCAGTGGCAATCTGCTACAGCTCAGGAAAGAGCAGAAGCTGTTGCTCCTTTTGAAACTGGTCTGAGGGAAAGATTACAAGTGGCCACGGCAGCTGGGAGGAGCAGCCATCACCAGTGGCATCTGCCTTCCTCATTTATATGGTGGGCGCAGAGGAGAGGAAGCCACCTTCTGAGCAGGCCCACCGTAGGGCATATTGCCTTTGGGGAAGGGCCCTGGCTCAGTGGCAGAGTGCACACTTTGCATGTAAAAAGTCCCAGGTTCAGTCCTGACATCTTCAGGCCAGGCTGGGAAAGGCTCCTGTGGAAACCCTGCAGAGCTGCAGCCTGTCAGTGAAGACAGTAGTGAGTTAGATGGACCAGTGGCCTGACCTGGTGTAAGGCAGTACACTTTCTTCCTAAGCCATTGCTGCCACCACCCCCATCACCCCCAAAACCCCTGTAGCTGGAAGCCAGAATTTTATGGGAAATTAGAAAGTTGTTGAAATATGAACAGCTGTAGGTCTTGTGCTTTAAAATATAGACCTTTTTATTTCATGATCAAAATGATCATATATACAAACAGTAATTTCCAGTCCTTAATGTAGCCGGAACAGTACCTTCCACAAACTTAAGGAAGGTACCAGCAGTCCTTAGGGAACCCAAGGGTTACACAACCAAAAGAAATCTCTAGGGGGGGAATTCCAGAGCCACCCTGGCTGCAAATAGCACAGTGGGGACTAAGTGTGCTGACTGTTGGGGGGAATGGAAAACCAGGGAAGAGGGGGAGCATCTGGAAGAGGACAGAGTTTCAGCCACTCCACACTAAAACATTCTGCCGTGGATCCCACTTCTTTATTTTATGTTTAATCTCAAAATATTCATTTTATTGTTATATTTACAGAACATTATACCAAGTATCAACAACTGTTCTCAGTGGTGAAATTATCGCCTTTGCTGAGAAGCTGTATCTATGTACTTTAAACCCTAATCAATCAGTAAGAAGCAAGGCAATGAAATGATTAAAATCAATTGATTGACAGCTCTGCTTCTAACCATGAGCACTTAGAGCAGCAGGAACTCCGTCTGTCGCAGCTGCCATGGCTGATCTCTGTTCTCCTGCCTCTGAGCAATCAACACCCGAGGCCTCTCTAGTGAGAGGAGACAGTGTGACGCAGAACTCTCTCCACTACTGAATGAGGGACCACGTAACTCACTTTGCTTGCGGCATTGGGCAGAATGTAGAGAGCTATGGATGAATAACCAAGCTTATTACGTCACTCTTTGGAATGATTTTGATGATGTAATTCAAAGAGTGCATGTTGAATGTTGCTGTGTCCTTCCTCTCCCTGAACCACTTATGGGGGGAGGGGGAGTCTAAAATACCATTCTTCTATCTACCCCATACAGAATTCAGAACATGTCCTTGCATCAGACAGCATCAGACAAATTGTCTGAAAAGGAATTGCACAGATCACTCCAACACAACCCTCCAGACAGACCAACCTTCTTGGGGGAGAACACACACTCTCCAAGAAAACATCCTGAGGGTTAACTGGTGGTGGCTACATGACAAAGGGGGAAAGAAAAAAGGGGAGGAAAGGGGCAACCACTTAAGAGGTTCTAGCAACAGGCATACAAAACTTGATTGATTAATAAATAAACAAACAGCATGAGGAAGGAACATTATAATAATAATAATAAAATTCATACCCCCTGCTAGGATATAAGGTTAGTGTGTTGGATTTCCTCCTCCTTGCCATGTATGAAGCATGTTGTGCTATTGGACTTGAAACAATTCCACAAACACCCAGCAGAACAGGGGTTGATAACTCTATTAGAGCTAAGGCAAGGCTACTTCTGGTTCCTGACTGAGCATCACTTAACAAGATACAGTAGGACTAGTTGGAGGCATTTAGGTTATTGGTTTGTACCAACACCACTGGTCCCAAACTGCTGTTGAGTGTGTAAGGTACAACCAAACTTCTTGTATTCATACACTGTGTGGAAGGAAAACAAATATGACATATCTATATATCAAGAAACTTTGATTTAAAATGTCAGTGAATGAAGAGGTAACAGGCATTCATAGAGTTCTTGGTCCTCCAGCAACTAGAGTGGACTATTTGAGGATTAGACATATGTATGGAGGATAGATCTATCAATGACTATAAACCACGAAGGCTAAATGAATCCTTAATGTTCAGAGGCAAGCTACCACTAAATACATACGAGAGGGTGACTGCTTTCATGTTCTCCTTGTGGACTTCCCAGTGGTATCTGGTTGTCCACTGTGTGAAATGGGATGCTAGACTAGATGGACCTTTGGGCTGATCCAGCAGGGCTCATCTTATGTTCTTATGAGTAAGGGAATATTGGTGCTTTTTTAAAAAAAAGACTCTAACCCAAGTGTAACTGCCCAGGGGAACTCATGTAGTTCTGTTTCCTTGAAGGAGCCCAGCAAAAACAGAAATAAACTACTGCTAGATCTTCTAAATAGAAATTTAATACACTACTGCTGGATGAGTGCAAATTTACACAGCAGCAGAACACCAAGAATTAGTTTCAGCAATAAGCTAACAATAAAATACCAGCTTCTAAGTCTGCAAAGGGGGGTACACAGTCATTCAAATGCTAATCAGAAATTCTATGCATTAACAGAGGCTAAAGTAGATATTAACTGATGTGTGCCAAACAGTTGGTATATACCAAGATGCATCTGAGCATGGTGGTGGAGGCAAAAAAAGAATCCTACCTTTTTAGGTGAGAACACCCCCAGAGTGCCACCATCTTCTCTCATAGCCACACCCATTTCTGCCAACAAAGCTTCCCTGGAAAATAAGAAAATGCGGAGGTACTCAGAAAGACAATGCACCATGCTCTCTAAATGCAATTGATGGAAATACAAGTACATCATTAAAATGCCAATCTTGGAGGAGTGTAGGTGCTGGGGAAGAATGGGCAGGGCTGAGTGGAATAGTAGCCAAAGTTTAGTGTTGACAGCAGGCTCAGAGGCAGAGAAAGAGCTATGGTGACAGAGGAAACGTGACGAAGTGAGCCCTCTTGGCTTGCTTCTTCCTAAACATTGGGGGGGGGGGGAAGAGACATCTTGTACTTCAACATTTTATATTCATTTTTTCCCCAAAACATAATTGTGAAGTGGTCCAATAATTCCCAACCTCTCAGGATCTCTAGTTGTCATAAATGGGTAGTCTATGAGCTGAAATAGCTTCCACGTCAGGAAGGGCTGCAGCTCAGTGATAGTGCATCTGCTATGCATACAGAAGGCCCCTGATTCAATCCCCGGCATCTCCAGGCAGAGCTGCCTCCACTCAGTCTAGGCAACACTGAGCTGAATGAACCAATGGTCTGACTCGGTATGAGGCAGCTTCCTATGTCCCTGTGGCGATTGTTCCACATGATGACTTTAACATGCAACACATGTGGCTCTCTCCCACTGCATGGTGTGTTTCTCTGTTATACTAGTGCCACCAGCAAAGCCTGGCAGTGGCATGGACACACTTCATGGGATGGTGTTGAACCACATGGTGAAGCACTCTACCTCATGCAGGCCATTTCATGTAGATGCCACATAAGGCATGTAATGCATAGAGCATCCCTAAGAGTAATCATTCCCTGCCAAAAGAATGAAGATGTTGTGATGAATAACATGGCAAACCACTTGGGCCTCAAGTGTGAACCTTTTATTATGAATATACCTGCCCAGGATGATTGCTTGATTCTTACCTCTCCATACGAATTGCTTCTGTCCTACGCAGTTTTTCTTCCCATGTTTCATTCAGCTCAGCAATGATCTTCTCAGTTTCCTGAAGAGAACAAGTTGAACATAAGTATTTCATAACTGCCACCTGATTGGATTAGAAATATTTTGCCTTCAATGAGTTATGCGGGACTCAGCACCCTTTCTCTAGGACGGGTAATGAGTTTGTGCCACTCAAGATTTTGCTGGACTAAAACTCCCATAATCCCTGATCATTGGTCATGCTGGCTGGGGCTGATGGGAGTTGTCCAACAATATCTGGAAGGTTCCAGGTTCCCCATCTGTACTCCAGGAGGCAACAATCAAAAGAGCCTTATGTCACTCCACTTACATAAAACACATTCATGAAGCAAAGCTTTGGCTTGGAAGGATGCAAGTCACTCAACTAAAGGAAGGGATAACTACTCTCAGTTAACAGGTAGCTTCAGATTCTTTCCAGCATTATCTTATCAAGATTATAATACCCAAAGGCAACACTGGAGACTAAAAATTCTTGCTTGTGCTATGGTCTCATTCTACCAATTCTGCACCCTCTAGTACAAATGTGGCGTGCATGTGCCTCTTACCTTCAGTCTCTCAATGGCTTCTTCACTACCTGGAGCAAACATGATGCGCTCATGGAGACTGGTGACAGAAGCAGCTCGGCTGGACAAGGCTGAGAGTGAGGAGGATGGGCTCATTCCTACCAAGGCATTGGTCACTGTGGAGAGATTGTCATGGCGTTGACTCATATCTGCCACTCTACGATTATCATTATTGTTCTCAAAGTCGGACATGTCTAAGGGGTTCAGGAGGGGAGAAAGTAGAGGGAAAGACACAAAGACAAGAAGGAAAGAAAAGATAGAGAAAAGAAATGCAGTTGGGAAATAGCAACATGATGCAATGAGGAGAAAGATAGAAATTCAACAAAGAGATACGCAGACAATAATGTAGGTATGGGTGCCAGGGCAGGATCCTAAAATCAGCTGGAGCATTCACTCTACGCCCTGTACAGCTTCTCTAAATGTTTGAAACTCTCACTTTGTGCATGCCTGTGCCTTGGGGAAAACTGACAGCTTACTGAAGATCTTGGCTACAATCACTGTGTACCCCTTCTCCACTAGCATTCAAGGCAGGGGACAGAGAAATTCCTTGAGAACATGTCCATTAAGGCCACACAGAAGGCAAGGAGAAGATTTCAGGAGCTTAGTACCATTCACTTTCAGGGCTGAGGTATCAGAAGCTGGAAATGTTTTTAAATTTCAAAAGCCACCCTGGGAATTTTTTTGAAGAGGGGTATAAATCTCTCAAACAAATAAATAAAATAAAATAAGATACTGAATCTAAGATATAGCTCCAGTTGTGAATATGGTTATGATATTTTGTGTACACATCTGCTTTTATGCTCCAATTTGCATATCTAGGAAGATGTCTTGAATATGTCAAATGCAGAAAATAATTACAAATGAAGGTACTGAAGCAGCTAGCACTGGCCATCTAGTTTTTTGTACTTGGGTATCAAGAACAGGGGATGGGTGGGCAGTTGCAGTTGCAACCAAGTAATGGTGAAAACATCTAGTGAGAAAGAAGCGGAATGTCCAAATGAGAGAACTGCTATGCTGCCTGGAGAGTACATAATCTAGGGTCAGGTTATGAATCAACAACTTGGGCTCCTACTGGGAGGAAGAGTGGGATATCAATCAATCAACCAACCAATCAATTAATCAGATAAATAAATAAATAAAATTCAACTGAATCTACCACAAGGGTAGCTGGAATGAACAACAAGAACGAAAATATAAACGCTTGGTAACAAACATCTTATGCGTACACTATTCATACACAATTGTACAGTTTTGCAGCTTATTATGATTCCAGAGAGATGTGAATAGAGGCAGGACTTGGCACTACTAGGTATAACTGGGCCAAGTCAAGTTGTGCTTATTAGGAGCATGTCCACCGCCTACATATCTTGCTTAAAACTTTCAACCTCAAATGCCTCCACTGGAATAGTCTCCATTGAGTCCATAGTTTTTATACACTACTATATAGGATAAATTAGAGTGCGGGCCTTACTATGTTTACTCAGACACTGGGTGCCATTCTGCTACTGGGCCAAATTCAAGGTTTTGGTACTAACATCTAAGGCCGTATGCAGCTCAGGACCAGGTTACTTGAGAGACCTTATCCCTTATATATTCAGTACTGTGTTCTTCAGGAGAGATTCTCCTTAAAGTCCCCAAAGATATTGGAAGCCCGGTCCACAGTAACTCAGGCTAGGGTTTTCAGCGTGGCTGTCTTTGTTCTATGGAACAGCATCCCTGTCAAGATATAACAGGTGCCCACTATCTGTACTTTCCAGAAACAATTGAAGACCTTCTTTGTTTTGGAAAGCTTTTCCAGCTAGATGAAAAGGTTTCAGCCTTAGATGCTTGTTTTATATCGTTTTTAAACCTATCTTCAGTTGATTTGGTATTATTTTAAAAATATTTTAGCTGTTTTATGGTGTGTTTGTAAATCACTTTGATACATACATAAAAGGTTATTTGAAAGAACATGTTTTCCAGTGAAATACTAAAATGGCTCAGATCACATTTCCTTAGATTCCCCCCACCAAAAAAAAAGAACTATCAGTCATTGAGAATCTTTCAGCTGTCTCTCACAATTAACTTATATTACAAGACACACTTACTGTATCATTTTTGGCTGGTTCCTTGTATGCCCAGGGGTAGGGAACCTATGGCCCTCCAGATGTTGTTAGACTATGACTCACATCATCTCTGACTATTGGCCATGCTGGCTAGGGCTGATGGGACTTGGAGTTTAACATCAACTGGAGGGCCACACATTCCCCACCCCCTACTATACCTGTTTTAAATATGTAGAATAGAAATTGCTCTCAGATAAAGTCTAGATCATTCAGTCAGGGAACAGGAGTTACACTCTGTAATACATCTTATTATGTTCCTATCATTAGGAATTAAAGGATTGGCTGGTGTCAAATGTTTATTTATTTATTTATTAAATTTATATCCTGCCCTTCCTCCCAAAAGACCCCAGGACAGCAAACAAGCAAATGTTCCAAAGCTCCCTGTTTTTTCATATTATGCATCTGTCACATCATTACTATTAATAAAACCCAGAAACGGCCCAAATATGTATAGCATGGAATAAATAAACTTTGTGGGTCTAACAAATTCACATACAGCTGGACCAGGTAATATTAGCATCAGCATTTCAAGGATGTTAACAAGACATTAGTTTTATGAGGTACATGTCCAAACTCAAAAATTATTTCTAGCAAAATTTTAGTGTTTTAGCGTTATGATTAATGATGACAAGAGTTTGAATTTAGAAATAGTGTTCAACTTCCAGTCTGTTTGATCAGAAGCATTGCTTGAAAAAGCAGAATTATAGACACAGTGTCTTTCCAATATGGATCAAGATAGCCATTAAATACCAGCCATTTTAGTCAAAACTCATAAAGAAAAAGGGAAGGTAGGAGGTTGGCTGTTGGAAGCTTCCCAAAATATTTCTTTCTGACTCATGTAGATGAAGTTAAGACAGCTGCTGTTGCAGTCTGTTTCATAATACAAAAACATGCACCTTGGAGTCATTTAAGACAGGGGTGAAGAACCCAACTTTGACAGGTGGGTGAGGTAACCCACTTGTCAATCACATGACATCATTATTATGTCACATGACTGACATGGGGGTTGCCTCAAAATCCCAACATCAGAGGCTGAAAGGGGGAGCGTGGAAAACGTTTACAAAGGAAAAGCATAGGGAGGATTGCAAGGCCCTTTGTGAATCTCCCACCAGTCTCCTTTGCACCCCCTGATGTCAGAGGTGCAAAGCAGAAGAGTGGGGAAAATTGGAAAGAGCTTTCAAAGCCTCCCTACATGGCTCCTTTCCACCTCCTATGTCCTGTCTCAGAGGTGGAAATGAAATGCACAGGGTGGCTTCAAAGGGCAGTCATGGAAGGCAAAAGTGGTTTCCATTCAATGGGAACTGCTTCCCCCTCCTTGAGCTAGGTGCACTGCTACCACCAATCAGTTGATGGGAGGGTGGGAGTGTGCCTTGCCCCAGCAAAGGAACAATTGGGAGCCCACTTTAAGCTTCTGATTGTTCCTTTGGCGCCCCACCCTTACCCATCCCACACCTGACATCAGGTATGCAGGCCAAATGGGGAAGGCTGGCAAGCCAAGATGGAACTATGGGACAGAGATTCCCCACCCCTGATCTAAGATTGTGGTGAAAGCTGTGGATATTTTGAAACTCAAGCTCTTAATAGGTGACCTTCCTGCTCAATGTATTTTAACAAAGGGTGGGGAAACTATCAGAAGATAGTTCAGGGCATGCATCTTTGTAATATCAAAAAGACCAAACATATCTGAGAGGCAAGAAATCCAGGAGAATATCCTGAGAGTTTTACATGACATCTCATTTTCTGGTTGCTTCCCTACACATTTTTTAAAAACAAAATGCAACCATGAATATATCCCTCAGACTGTTCTGGCAAACTTTTTGCACCAACAGATAAACATTGGCCTTGCAATACAGCTGTCCTTTTCCTCTGTAGCTAAAGTATTCAGCCTCCATTCAAAGGCTTGGCTGGAGTCCAACACAGCCTGGCAAGCATGACAAAACCTTCCATTTCAGGACAGCTTTCTAAGAGTCCCTTGAGGACCGAGAAGAGCTTTGTCTCTATCACTGACCCTCACCAAAATCTCTGGGAGGATGGAGGGGCAGGACTTTGGCCCTTGAGTAAATAGCGGAGTAAATATTGATTCCCTATTTCCTGAGGCTGAGTTTTAGAAAAGAACATTGCCCTAAAACAATGGAAAGCCAGCTTGGTGACTAAGCCTAAACTTTTGAATAATAACATTTAAGAACCCAGGCGAACATAAGGCAAACAACACTGTTAACCATTCTGATTTGGGTAGGATTTTGGTTCAATACATCATATATGTAAAATATATTTAATAATATAATTAGATGTTTTGGGCTATGTTCAGCAGATAGACCTGGGGGGGGGGAGGCAGAACCTGTGCAATCCAGGGGGATAGGGCAAGCTCTGTTGGGTTTTTAGTACTTGGACACTGGGCAACTTCTGAGAAGCCAGAAAATTTGCTTTGCCTGCCTGTGCTTTAAATGGGTGCTTTAAATCAGAGCGTAGGCTGAACTGCTCACAAACAAGGCACAGGCTGAAGGGCCTTCTAACATGCCAGCAAAAGCCAGATCATTTTGTCAAGCCTGTCAGCAGATGGACTATCCCAGCAGCATTCCTAACAGGTACAGCCATACAGTCAGCAGGAGGGCCAAATAGAATCACCAGTAACAATTGTGCTATCTGTGGCCTGAAGCAGATACGTTAGTGCTTCTGGACAGACTATTTCCTTCCTCCATCCTCCTCCCACCCACAACAGAACATAAGGCCCAGTTGCAGCAGCAGCAGCAGCAGCACAACCAATGAGAAACACAGTTACAGCATAGAGAAAGGAAATCTCAAGAGCAAAGACCACCCAGAAGATTTTAGCAGGGTCTGTGGCAAGACTTACTGGTTGAGGTTGAGGTGAAGAGCTGCAGGACCTCCAACAAAGGACACAGGGTAAAATGGCCTGGAGCAGGTATAAATTATGAAGTTGATTTGGTCTATAGGCACATGTATCAATCAAGGCCCAGAAAAGATCCCATTACAGTGTCCTCAGGAAGGACATATGGGTTAAGATGAATCTCCCCTAATCACCCCCACCTGGGCCTTTCCATGGGGAAAAAGACAATTTCTGTGGAACAAGGATATAAAGGGAGCGCAAGACCCAGCAAACTAATCTTTCATCAGTGCTATGCAAAGTAGCGGGTGCACATCCAGACCATGTTTTACATTGTGGTTGGACTATCTCTAATGCTCCTGCTTTTGTCCCCTCTGTATTTTTGTGGAGATACAAGAGATTGTATCAGTATCGTTCCTGGGCAGCTATGAGGGCGACAGTGTTCACAATAGCCTTGTTGAACTGTACATGAAGAACTGAGTCCATTTCTCATGCTGTACTTATGTTCCTTTGCTATGACTGAGTCTGTCAGAAGCAGTGAAGCACACAAAATACCAGCAATGGGGAATACACACATTTAGGTCCTCCTGGAACAGGGTTGGCTAAGAGAGATAGGAGAAGGGTGGAGGGAAAAGACAAAGAAAACAAGAGTAGGTTCATCTTATAGGTATAAAGAAACAGCACCTGAGGGCCTTTCCACATGTCCAGAAACCTGGATTTTTTTCTTAGTGCAATATACCATGTCTTCACACAGCACAGGATAGGAATCAGACTCATTGTAAGGGGATAGTCTTTCTGTCACTTAGTTTAAATAGGACGATGTTTGCTCCTCCAAGGGTGATCACACAACCTCCAAGCAAATAAGGAGGGGGAGAGGCAAATAAAAGCAAAAAGGCTAACGAAGGTGGGGCAGGGGGAAGAAGCAACCATGTTTCCAGCAGTGACACATGCCACTCATATAACAACTTTTCCCACAGTATCCACATTCTCTACCTGAGGCGAATCACATCTTCCTAGCATCAAAATACTACTTTTTGAGTGCTGTGGGACGGAAAAAACTCACCAACCCCATATACCACAACAAATGCACTATCTGGGAGAAAATGTTTGGATCCCTTGCATCAATTCAGCAATAATTGCTTTGTATTGCCCACTTTATATTATTGACTGGAAAGGCCCTGAGATGCATATTCTTCAAGTTAAACAAATTTTCCCTCATTCACAGCTAAGGAAGCTCCCACTGAAATATAACGTAGTGGGATAATTCTCCAAGTCTGATATTAGAAGAATTAAAATACTCCTGTGATCCTTTTACCGGGCCAGTAAACAGTTTCATAGCAATATAGAGTTATGCCTGGAACTGGACATACAAAGACGAATAATACGTTTGGAGAATTAGCAGGAGACAACCAGGAAAGAAAAGGTAGAGCAATGAGAGTCCCAGGAACAGAGCCGCCTTGGGGCCATTTCCCATATCACAAGGCACTTCTATCTGGTGGCTGTGATGCCATCGTAAGCTATGCATGTGCAGTAGCTCTGCACTTAGACTGAGCTGTTATCAGCATGTGACAGCAAATATGTTGTTCAAAAGTTGTAGTGGTGTGACAAAAAACAATGCAATGAGCCAGTACACACCTGACACAGCCATTACGCAACTAAATTAGCTTCCACATGATGGCTATAACATGTGAAGTGGCCCTTAGGCCCTTCTTATTGTCATTTCATAATGGACTAGGAGGGCATGAGGGCTATCAAGCAGAAAGGGAAGCCACATTGGGGGTGGGTCTTGTTCTATTCAAGGTGGAGGTCAATGCCAGCCCCAGTCCAATGCATAGAAAGGCAACATACTGTCAATGATGTCTCCCAGGCCCTGGGCATAAAGTAGATCTCTCAGACGAGCCACTTCATCCTTCAGTTCTCTGATCAGTTTGTTGTTAGGATCCTCATTAATGACGGCGTTGCACCTGATCTGCTTAGCTCGGTCGGCATACCTGTGGGAGCAAGACTTATTCTGAGTAAATTAAAAATGTCATACAGTGTGGTTTGTATAGAGCTCCTTCAGTTAGAAAATCCAGCTATTTCCCTCCCAAACCCAGAAAATAGCTCAGTTAATTCCAATCCGGATACGAGCCAAATGGGACCTCATTCCACATCCAATTTTGCTCATCAAGGGCATGATGGCATCAACTCCTTCCTCTATCACCCTGGTGGGTCTCCAACCCCCCTCCTTCCCATCCACCTAACTGCCCACCTGGCTCCATCCTTCCCTTTTTTCCCCTGGCCTCCATTCAGAGTGTGAGGAATCTTGCACGGGACCTACCTTAAGGTGCTAAGGGTCTCATCGTAGTTGATGTCAGCAGGACTGAGAGCAGCAACCATAGCAGTCCGAGAGTTACCACCTGCCCAGGGAACACAGAAAAACACTGGCTGGTAGAAGATAAACTTACCTATCTATCACACATCTTCATAGACCGCCTTCATTTTTTTTCTAACACTCTTCCTGTCTTCCTGTTCTTTCACTATATTGTTTACTATATCATTTTGCCCGAAGGATATGGGCACACAGTGAACCCCCTGCCCCTGAAGCATCATGATAGCTCCATCAGTCACCCAGATACTTTGTGATCTAGAGAAAGATACTAGCATGGATATATATGTGTGAACATACTGTGGAAATGAGATTTCAGACAATGGTGCTGTTTATAGGAGTGTTGCCCACCCCTCCAACAGAAAGAGTTACATGATAAACATCATAAATGTCAGGGAAGCAGAAGAATCTGGAGTACCACTGCCAAGAAATGTGATGAGATTAAGAATAGGTGTAGTATAAGATATGAGAACAAAGTACCTAGATTTTCTCGAAGGAGCCAAGTAAGTACAGAGTCCCGGTATGGAATAAAGTCTGTTTTTTTCTTCTTCTTATTCTACAGGGAGGACAGAACACAACAATGGAGCATACATTTCTGACTCTGAAAGTATTTGGCAATTCAAGAGGATAAGATATTCAAAGTTAAGCCATATCATACCAAATGGCAGGCAGCCTTCAAATGTTGTCTTCAATGACAAGCACTAAGATATATTTCCTAATCTTATAACCTCAAAGTAGTGGTTATTAATCCATATAGGGTCTTGGAAGAAAACTCATATTCCAGATCTTGGAAGAAAACAACAAGCTGCTTATGGTGATGCACAAATTCATTTCCTACTCTAAACTGGACTACTGATTTAAGAAGAACGGTCAGTGTTCTATCACTCTCTGCATCCTTTTTCTGGAAAATGATGAGAGTGGCCTAAAATAAATATAGAACAACCAGGAAACAAGTCAGTGTTTTAATTCCATACATTACCACTGGTAATAGAACCAACTTGCCCTGTTACACATGCAGCTAGCTCACATATGTATACTGTGTCTATAACTGCATTCTTTTCATAAAATGTTTTGAAATGTGAAAACCTTTCAGCAGTGACCAGAATACCATGAAGTAGTCATAGCACAGAAATGAGTGGATCTGAGTTTTAGTGTTGCCAAGATTGGCAATTTTAATTTGATCTAGTATGAAAACCACACTGAGCCAAAGAAATTAATTCTGTGATCTGTCACTTTTTTTCAGATATTATACAGGAGATACAAGCTTTTATGTGATTGGTCCAGGTACAAATATCAAGCTGTCCACTTTTGGGCCACTCTATTTCATTCTTTCCTCCTACATTATCAGAGCCTTGTTAATATCTCCTTTTAATTTTCTTTATTAGAATCTCTGCTGTTGTTTTTCATTCCCAGAACCCTTAGGTAATTACATCATGCCATGTAGGAGATTACATCATGCCATGTAGTTTCAAGTACAAAATATAGGAACACTCTTTAAAATGTCACAGTGCAGCATAGCTCTGCCCTTGCCACCTGCTGCTGCTAACTCTGAAAAAAAAGGGGGGGGGGAAAGACTATCACTACTTAGAGATGCTCCCAAATTTCTTTACTGAATTCTTCTCTGAAATCTCTTCTGAACTGCCTCATTTCAAATACAGAACAGAACCAAATGTGGCAGCTTATTGCCCTTTTTCCAATGATATTTTCTCTAGACCATCAACCATTCTTTTTTAGGAAAATTGCTGGCAAGGCTGCTGAAGCATGTTTTGGATGGTGATGAATAGTGGTAAACTGTTACAACAGAGGGAAGCTCTGTTGCACCACAGATGATGCTGTAAAAAAAGGATAGCAAGGAACTAGCACAGACTGTCTCCATACACACACTGACCAATGCCCTCCCCCATAAAACCCACTAACTTGGCGGGGGAGCACTCTGTAGCACTGGACATCCTCAAAAGGAGTATTTCAAAAGGCAGAAAGCACCAAATCATTAGCTCCCATTGGTGGACCATTATTTGCTATTAACCAGAAATCTGCCTAACAAAGGAATGATCAACACTTCCCAAAAATGGATGAGCATACTTAATTCAAATACATATTTAGTTCTCCTGGAGAATTGAAAAGAAATTTGCAGCAAATTAGCAGAAGATTGTAGAGGAGAATGCTTGAACATGAAGATCTCCAAATCAGAGATATTTACCTTATTTGGTCCTGAATCCTGAAAGAAACCAGAGATGTTGATTAGCATTCCATGAGCATGAGAACCAGTGTGGTGTAGGGATTAGAGTATCGGACTGGGATCCGGGAGACCAGGGTTCAAATCCCTGCTCAGTCATGAAGTTTACTGGGTGACTTTGGGCCAGTCACTGTTTCTCAACCTAACCTACCTCTTAGGGTTGATGTGAGGATAAAACTGGGAGGGGAAGAACCATGCTTATAAGCCACCCTGAGCTCATTGGAGGAAAGGTGGGATATAAATGTAATAATAATAATGATAACCGCCGCCGCCACCACCACCAATAATCACATTCCCAGATGAAGAGCATTTACAATGCAGTCCCAACCCAGATCCATGCCACTGGAAGAGGTTAGGATAAGGTGGAGGGAATCCTCTGCCAAGTTCTACCAGTGGGGACAGCTCTGCTGCTACAGAGGTGCTCTCTGCACCCAGCGGGGTGATAAGCTATCGCCAGCAGTTCTCTCACTGGCAGTAAACTGTGGGAAAGCCCTGAGGCAGAGTGTTTTGGGGCTAGGCTATCCAAAGTCCTGCAGACCTCCCAGGGGCCCAACCCTCAGCCTTCTCTGCTGTGCCAGCCTGTAGCTGATGTAGCAAAAGAGGATTTCCCCCATCCCTCACAGAGACATATATTCTGACCTGGTCAGCACAAGCAGCAGAGCTTGGGATGTGGTGGTGGTGGATCCACCACTCTGCTCCACCTTGCTGTTCCCCAGCTGAGGCTCAGGACTGCTCTGCCCATCACAGTTCAGAGGCAAGGTTCATGGTATTATTGTAGTGTGATAGGCAGAGTGCTGGACTTGACAGATTAAGGAGCCACACAAAGGCTTTCTCCTGCTAATCCATTTCTGAAGGGTTCAGACCTTTCAGCTCAAGCCATCTATGTTTAAGAGCTGTCAGAATGTTTTCAATATATAGTTTGGTTAAATATATAACCTATATATAGGTTAAATATATAGTTTTCTGGCATTTTTAATTTTTTGTTAAAAAATAACACAATGTTCCATCTTTGTTTTGTTTTTCATAAAACATTTTTGGACATGAGACTTAATTTTAGAAATCTAAGTGTATTAGAAATCTCCTGTTTCAATTCTCAGATTCCCACACACACTCCCCACTTCAAACATAAGTAGCTGGGGATGAATAAAAAGGGCAAACTGCACATGTTTCATAGCTAGTCTGACTTTGGGATGTTGGGGTGAAAGCAAATGCTTATCTGGCATCTTTTCTGGAAACCAAATGGCTGAGCAATTGTCCTAATTATGCACTTCAGAGTGTGTACAACTCTGTATAGACCAACTGTAGATAAACACTCCTATCTATTAATATCAATCGAGCCTTACCATCTCAGCCAGAGCAGAAATCACCTTCCCCAGTGTGGTGAGCGATTTATTGATGTTTGCTCCTTCCTGTGAGAATGAGACAATTCCAGTTTGGAGCAACCAATTCTAACACAAACTTTACAAATAAATTATTTCAACCACTGTAGACTTTCCATTTAGCACAGTAATCAAGACTTAAAATTATTCTCTTGAATTGTTAACTTCTACAGCAACTTCTGTGAAAATCCACCCACACAGAGTGATGCACAGCTTTGCCTATTTCTTACCCAGAATGAATGAGGAGTGCCAATATGGCATAGCATTAAATAGCTAGACAATAAGAAATCAGCAGCAGAGTAACTAAAATGGAAAAGGATGGAATTTGAGCAAGTATGGACAGCAGAAGATAACTGGTATAGGAATAATGATAATTACCAGAACACTTTCTTATACTTCATTTCATTGGCATATATATAGCTAAAGCGTCAGGGCTCAGTGTGCCCAGTCCTACATACAACAAAGAACATGCATTAATGTCTTGTTTAATTTGGTCACCTTAAGTCTTGTGCCTTTCGCTCCTGTGGAATCAGCTCGTTCACTCCCTGCAAGATCCACCAAGCTAATTTTGCTGACCTGAAATCAGAAAACAAATGAGGAATGTAGAGGAATGTAGGAATGTAGAGGAATGTATTGCCTATACTATCTGTCACCCTCATCTACCTGCCAATTAGACACTGGAAGGTATTCAATCTTTCCAACACAGATTTCTCCACTAGGAAAAATGAGGAGTGAACTGACTACTTCAGTTTTGACTTCAATCAGTAAGGTAGCCATCTCTGGGATGGTCCCATGATATGGTCTGAAAAGACATGATACAGCTACCTTGCTGAAGCGAGGCAAATCTGGATCTGATCAGTACTTGGATGGGACACCATCTGGGTACCAACATATGCCACTTTTGAGAAACTCAAGTCACTGTACAATAAAACAGCCAAGAAACCATAATAGCACTTAGGTTGCTTGTACACCTGGGCTTACCATGATGACAACAGAAGAGGAGGCATTTGTACCCACACTCTAGAGGATACAGTATCCAGAGGATCCAAACTAATTAGTGGAGCACAGGCCAAAATCATGACAGCTATATGGAATGTCCATATTCAAAGGCAGTGTGCCACTGAGTATCAGTTTCTGGGGAGTAACAGCTACAGATGGGTATTGCTTTCAAGCTCTGCTTGTGGGCTGACTGGAGACAGATTTCTGGATGAAATTGACCTTCAGAATGATCCCACTCTTTCTTCATTAGCACGTCTTCAGTAGACATTTCTAGTGTTATTATTATTATTTATTATTTATTACATTTGTATACTGCCCCATAGGCAAAGCTCTCTGGGTGGTTTACAACAATTAAAATCAATAAAAATAAATATACAAATATACAAATTTAAAAACACTTTAAAAAAAACCAATTTAAAAACAGATCCTAAAATGCCTGGGAGAAGAGGAAAGTCTTGACCTGGCGCCGAAAAGATAACAGTGTTGGTGCCAGGCGCACCTCGTCAGGCAAATCATTCCATAATTTGGTGGCCACCACTGAGAAAGCCCTCTCCCTTGTTGCCATCCTCCGAGCTTCCCTCGGAGTAGGCACCCAGAGGAGGCCTTGGATATTGAGCGTAGTGTACAGGTGGGTTTGTGTCAGGAGACGCGTTCCATCAGGTATTGTGGTCCCAAACTGCGTAAGGCTTTATAGGTTAAAACCAGCACTCTGAATGGAGCTCGGAAACATATAGGCAGCCAATGCAAGCTAGTGTTGTCTGTAATCATTCATACATTTTGGCACAAGTCCTGACAGCACTAGTCTGAACAAAATTCGATCATATTTTGCCCATTTTTACTCCTTCTGTACCCAACTCTAATTCATTGGGGAAGAGGTATATGGAAAAAATAATCTATGGATATGTCAGGAAGATTGAAGATTAGTAGGTTGATCTTCTAAGTAATCTCTTCAGCTATTTTCACCTCATTTTATGTGCAATGATGCTTTTTGCCCCTTGTTCCACTGAGTCACCTCATTTAGTAAACAGACAGCTGAGATCAGAGGCTTAGTCATGGTTGGGTTGTTATCAGTGAGATGGTACCAGGCTGCACCCATTCCCTCTTTATCCCTTTGTGCTGCTAGAAGCAACACATACTTTTACTAGTCTGCCTATACCCACCTTCTCAGTGGTGATGTCAGTCTCCGCATCATGCCGTTTCTGAGTGAAGATAATATTGAAGACAGCATGTGAGCGGCTGCTGGTTTCATTCATATTGGTAGCAGCAACTGTCCTGTTGAGCAAGAACAGCAGAGTCAAATTTTTATTTCTACTTGGAAAAAACCAAGTTCTACTTTCTACTTGAAAACATCCAATGCTATCAGAAGGTATATTGCCAGGATCTCAAAAGCTTCACTCAACTGGGAAGCAAGACTGACAAGATCAGCCTTGATCTAGGCTGTCAATTCATATTCCAAAGTTAAACAGCAGCACTCCAACTCCCATCAGCCCCAGCCAACATGGCCAATGGTGAAGTATTATGGGAGTTTGTAGTCCAACAACATCTGGAGGACCTCAGGTTCCCTATCCCTACTTTGAAGTCATCAACCCAACAGGCCAGCAGCAAGAACCACTGAGAACATAAGAAAAGCCCTGCTGGATCAGGCCAAAGGCCCATCTAGTACAGTTCTCACAGTGGCCAAGCAGATGCCCATGGGAAGCCCAAAACAAGTGCAATGGTATTCTTCCCACCTGTGATTCCCAGCATACTGCCTCTGACAGAACATATAAAACATCAGCTCAGAAACCTTAACCTTAAAATGCTTTTTCCATATAGAAGATTAAAGTAAGATGCCTGAGAGCTATCCAAGCTGTGTGTCTTGCTCAACTACTAACAGGAAGGATTAGCTAGTAGCCATGCACAGCTATATGTTGATCAAAGAATATTTTCTCAAATATTCCTTCAGTGTCACTCTGCCTGCAGCTAAGGAAAGGAGATGAAAAGACGCTTGCTGCAGACTTCTCAAGCGAGAACCTAGAATGGAGATCTAGATGAGAAGTGAAGTCAAGCTGGTATGAGAAAATATAGAAGTTGCAGGGTGAAAGATAAGAGTGTTAGGGCTCCATTTCTCCAGCCTCAGCATAGAGGCATAACCCCCTCCAGTCATCGTGTTGTATGCAGTATGGCCATTCCTCTCGTGGGTATGTTCAATCCACCATCTTTTAGGGCGGAGATGGGGAACCTGTGGCCCTCCAGATGTTGTTGTTGTTGCATTCCAACACTGCCAGTCAGCATGGCATATGGTCAAAGATTATGTGAGTTGCAGTCCAACATCTGGAGGACCACAGGTTCCTCCAGATGAAAGTGGTTCCCAACCTCTTTGGTATGGGGACCCACAAGTCCAAATTTACTTGGTATGATAACCCATCAATTTATTGTCACATCACTTTTGGACCTCAGGTTTTCAACAGCTACCAATTTCATGCATTTAAACCAAAGGCAGCGTCTGTGCATTCAGAGGTGAGCTGTAACAGTCACTCAAAACAACTTCCTGTATGAGCAACTGGTGGCGCATTCTCACTGGATCTGCCACCAGCTGCCAGAGAGCAGTTCCGAAGAGTTAAAATGTAAGACTTGAGCCTTTCTGATATCCCGTTACAAGTGTCAACACAGTATTATAATATGGCACCAAAACAAAAAGTTGTAAGAGGTATTCATCATACCAGTTAAGGACAAAAAGCAATAATTAGTTGGGGTATATTTATAAAACCTGTAACCCACTTGGACAGGCTTTGCAACTCACATAAGGGTCGTGACCCCCAGGTTGGGAAACATTGCCCTGGGTGCTTCCCTGTTCCCAAGAATATCTCAGCACTATCACTTCTGCCCTCTTTGGCAACCTCAGCTCCCTGGTAGCATCACAAAGAGAAACGAAGACTGTTTGGTGGGAAGAGCTCTGAATAACAATTAGATTCATGACTGCATAGGTGTATGAGGGAAGCTCTCTTGCAATTCTTTTTACCTGGCTTTGTTCCCAGAGTCCATTAGATCCTGGATGTCATTATAGGATGTGACAGCTAGTTTCGAGAGATCTTCAACATATGGCCCAAGGAGTGGGTGCTCTCTCACCCTCAAGTTCCCTTTGTTTTTGGGGTTCAGGAGGTCACGCACACGTTCACAGTATATTTCCATGTAGCTCACCTTTGGGACACAGTGTGTAGACAATTAAAATTACACATTGAAAAATGGGCTCCGTTTGGACGTCAGCAGCAGCACAAAAGTGGGGCTGCACATCTTGTGGGCACTGACTGATACAGACATACTGCATATCTCTTCAGAACAAAATAAAACAAAGCCCCACTGACCTCACCAGAGATGCCTACAACATTTCCAAACAGTGAGTTAGGGGAAAGGATCTTTGAGAAGACCACAAAAAGAAAGTCTGCAAACAAATCAAAGGGGTTTAAATGCACAGCTAAGCACTCCAGGCTACAGTCTCGTGCATACTTAACTGAAAGACCCACTGAGCACAATGGGCTTTCTTCCAACTAAATATGCACCTGAAGCCTCTATCTGTGTTCCACTGATTGTCCATCTAGATTACACTTTTTACCCAGCACTCCCCTCAAAAGCTTTGCATAATATGTGAAAAGAAATATGCATAGTAGATGGCGCTAATAGAAACACTGAAAGGGATTTTCAAAAGTGAGCTGTTTTGTGAACAGAAATGTATCTTATTCATCTGGGGTTAACATGCAGCGGCTCTACAGGATCACCAAGTGACAAGGGCATTACATTTGTGTCAAAATATTAAATAATCATAGCAATCCTCTAAGCTTAGGGTGACCAGATAAAAGAAGAGGCCAGGACTGCTTCACCTTTAACTATTGTGTAGAAGAGGTGATTTCTCATAACAAAGCAATAACTGCTGAAAACCCTTCTTCTGTTAAAGGTCAGGAGTCCTGTCTTCTTTTTTACCTGGTCACCCAAGAATTCAGTAAAACACTATTTTGTAGCTTTTTTGTCGTGGTGATGAACTCATTTTGCAATGACTATGTTTCCACAAGTAGATATGATTTCCATTCATGGTCAGTGAACCTATCATACATTCCCTCTTGCCTCCAGAAAAGTATAGACTATGGCCAAGTATCACTTCTTACCTCCACTGAGTATGACATATTGTCATTTGTTGTGTCATTGATTCGGGAGAAGAGATCCTCGCACAGCTGCATAACATGAGAAGTAGAGAGAAAGAGTTGCATTGATCTATGACAATAGCACCATTTACTTAGAATCCATCCCAACAATCTGGCAGCCACATAGATTTTTCTCTAAATGTTGCTGAACAAGAGGATATATGTCACTGTGTTATTAGCTGGGATGTAACTAGGATAAATCCTCATATAAGCTTTCATCCCCCTCCACTGAAAGAAAGACAACTCTGGCAGCTTTGAGTAAATGTTCAGGTAAACCTCAGGTAGGTTCTGCTTGCTCAGCCAGTAGGTCTCAGCTATCTCCCTCTGGACTCTCCTTTCTCCCTTGTACAGTTAGTTCAGTTTACTTCAGCCAAAGGACAAAGGTGTCACTAGGGGCCCTTAATCAGTATTAGCTCACAGGGTGGAGAAATGTATCCCCCTAAAGACAAGAGTAATGTGGGCCCCCAAGACTCATACCCTCTCTTTCTCTGCCCTCCCCCATGGTTTTCTGACCTCCTGTATTGGATGAACCAGTAGCCTCTGGCCTTCCTCTCCTCTGCCCTATCCCACACCCCTGCACGCCAGCACCATTTCCAGGATAGGCCAGTTATTGCCTCCAAGTGGGCAGTGGGGGAGGAGGCAGTTGTTATCAAAAATATTGGAACAAAAATATATATTTGGGCAAAATATTTGATTGGAAGAAATAGTAATTTGGAAAAATAAAAATATTTATGTAAATTCCAGTAAAATATCCTGCATAAATGTCTTTCTGGTACCAGGCAGAGACTTTTGTATCATCTCAGGCTTTTTAACATCTTCTAACATTGTTCTAAATGGTGTAATTGTATGTCTCCCATGTAATTACAGAGAATGTGTCTGACAAATATAACAGACAAACAAACAAAGGGCACTTAGTATTAATACTGATAGATGTGTCTGATAAATCAGAAGGAACTCTTCCCAGGACCTCAGTTCAGAAACTCCCTCGGCTTTCTGAGCTGAATTCTCCTTGTGCACATACAGATTGTCAATCTCATCAGCTGACGAGGAGGAGCTGGTTTGATACAGTAAATTATATTGACTCATTAAGGCATCATTAAGACACTTTCTGTTGGGAACCGGCCATTCTTTCCACTCCACTCCTTCTCCTTCTGTGTATTGTAATCACTTTGGACAATTCTACTTGCTTTTCCACCTATTGGGGTTCCTGCTAATTAACTCACCTCCTGCTAGGTGGTACTACTTCCTTCCCTTCTGCCAATAAGCCATGGACTTTCATACTCTCCTCATTGCTACTTACCTATTTAATTGTTTCATACACTCCCTGTCTTTCTAACAGCCATTCGTTCCCAAATTCCATCCTCTCTTCCATCCCAAACACATATTTCTTCAACCTGCTTGTTAGCTTCCAGATGCATACTCTTGTCATAATTACCTGGGGGATTATGCCTTGTTGGTCCTTCTCCTGTCTGCCCATCATAGTGTAGGACTTGCCAGCCCCAGTCTGGCCATAGGCAAAGATGCAGACATTATAACCTTCAAAAGCATGCTGCAGCATCTCTTCTCCAATGTCCTGGTACACTTGCTTTTGAGAGGCATAATTGATGTCTTCAGGCTATTAAGAAAAAGAAAATGGGGGATGAGATGGGAAGACTGGGAAGGGGAGTGGAGAGGAGAGGAGAACCCTTCTCCCCTTTCCATGTTACACTGTTGCGGTTGTATTACCAGAAACTATTCTAAATGCATGATGGGAGTTACTGGAACTTTACATTGGAGCATAAAAATGTAAATGTACTGCCTTCAAGTCGAGCATAGTCTACTATTATTTCTGAGCAACTCTTGGAACAAAAATAACAACCCAGGGCAATGCCCTAAGTTCTATGACTTAGGAGTGACTTTTCCTGAGACAAAGGAAGATTATCTGCTAATTCTGTGACCTTTCATTACTGACAATGAACACTGTGCATCCCGTGTTTCATCACAGACATGTTTATAGGAGGATTGTTATGATGTACACTTAGCAGAATTCATGTCTGAGACCCTTTTGCTACAGGGCAGTTTGGGTTGCCATCATCCAAGTGGCTCTGTGGTGCTATATATACAGTATGTTGGAAGACATAATTTGAGAAGGTCGTCCTCCACTAGAAATCCCTAAATGTTCTCCTATCACGTAGTGTCAATTTGTGTGAAGTAGATCACCACAAGTTTCCAGTTAATCTCACATACAAAAATGTGGGGGGGGGGGCTGCAGTCTACAAATAGTGCTAGAACCAGATATGTGTAGTTCACAGAAGTGGCTTATTAACATAAGAGGGCTGGATCAGACCAAAGGGTTTTCTAGTCCAGCATCCTGTTTCCCACAGCTGCCAATGAGATGCCTGTGGGAAGCTCACAAGTGGGACATAAACTGCAATATTCCTTTCCTGCTGTTGTATCTCAGCGACTGGTATTCAGAGGCATGTTCAGAGGTACTAGATAGCCATCATGACTAGTAGCCATTGACAGCCTTATCCTCCATGAATTTGTCTAATCCCTTTTTTTAAACTGCCCAAGTTGATGGCCATCACCACATCTTGTGGTAGCAATTCCCATACTTTAACTATGTGCCAGGTGAATACATATTCCTTTTGTCTGTCCTGAGTCTCCTACCATTCAACTTCAGTCTTCAGCTGGTTGCTTTTTAAGTGACCACTACATCACAATTTGCATTTATGATTCAGAAATATACCATGCAATGAAGGAACAAACACTCTGGGTTGTATTCAGCCAAGTCCTACTCAGAGTAGACCTCTTGAAATTAATGAACTTAAGTAAGTCATGTCTATTCACTTCAATGTCAATGGGTTTACTCTGAGTAGGACTAGCACTGAATACTGCCCTCTGACTATGGCAACTTTCCAGCAGGGAATAAATATTTTATAGTTCCTCTCAACCTTATAGATCAAGGTATAACAATATGGGAATGGCTGAAAGGTGTCAGACTAAAGGCAGTAATTGTGATTAAAGCACAGAAAAGGAGTGCTGTCTGTAGGGTGTCATCCAGGACAGCCATTGCCGAAGGCAGAGATTGCCAATGTGGCACCCAGGGGCACACATGCACTTGTAGAGGCATTCCCTGGTACCCACAGAGTTCCCTCCCCAGCTGATATTAGGCATGAAATAAACTTTCTATGGTAGCCAATAGAATAGGCTGCATAAACTCCCAAATAAAGAAACTCAATAAATTACAAAATAGATATGCAGTTAAGATAGCCAGCAGGGGTGTGGGGGCTTTCCAGCATATTGCAGTTTGTTATGTGTATGACTTTTCTTTGGCTTGACAGAATTTGTGGGTGTGTGCTCGGGGCAATGAGCTCCTGGCCCTCAGAGAATGAGTTGGTTCCCTTGAGGTCAAGGTGGCTGACCTGGAGAAGCCGAGAGAGTGTGAACAAGGCTAATTCCATGATAGGACTCATTAGGAAAGGAACTGAAAATAATACTGCCAATATAATGTCAAATTTATGGTGTGACCACACTTGGGATGCTATGCACAATTCTGGTCACCTCATCTCTAAAAGGATATTGTTGGTATTAACCTATAAAGCCTTATATGGCGCGGGACCACGATATCTGTCGGAACGCCTCTCCCAATATGAACCTGCCCGTTCACTACGATCTACTACAAAGGTCCTCCTCCGGGTCCCAACCCATAGGGAGGCCCGGAGGGTGGTGACAAGATCTAGGGCCTTCTCAGTGGTGGCCCCCGAACTATGGAATAGTCTCCCTGAGGAGGTGCGCTTGGCGCCGACACTACCATCTTTTCGGCGCCAAGTTAAAACCTTCCTCTTCTCTGAGGCATTTTAATTTAAGTTAATTTAATTTTAAATTGTTGTAATCTGATTTTAGTTTGTACAGTTTTTATATACTCTGTTTTATGAGAATGTGTAATTTTATTGTATTTTTTGATGTACACCGCCCAGAGAGCTATTGCTAGTCGGGCGGTATATAAGTTTAATAAATAAATAAATAAATAAATAATTGTGGAGCTAGAAAATGTTCAGAAACAGGTAACCAAAATGATCAAGGGGATGGAGCAACTCCTCTGTAAGGAAATATACAACATTTGGGGCTTCTTAGTTTAGAGAACATGCAAGTAAGAAGGAACATGAGGTGTACAAAATTATGCATGGCATGGAGAAAGTGGATAAAGAAAAGCTTTATTCCCTCTCTTATAACACTAGCTTCGGTACATCCAATGAAGCTGAATGTTGAAAGATTCAGAACAGACCAAAGGAAGTACTTCATGCAGCACACAGTTAAGCTATGGAATTGGCTCCTACAAGAAGTTTCAATGGCCTCCAACTTGGATGGCTTTAAAAGAGGATTAGACACATTCATGAAAGATAGGGCTATCGATGGCTACTAGCCACGGTGCCTATGTTCTACCTCCACTTTTGTAGGCAATATGCCTCTTATAATAGCTCCTAAGAATCACAACTGGGGAGAGTGCTGTTGCACTCAGATTCTGCTTGTGGGCTTCCCATGGGCATTTGGTTGGTCACTGAGAGAACAGAGTGCTGGACCAAATGGGCATTTGGCTTCATCCAGCGGTGCTTTTATGTCAGTTGCAATGGTGTGTATGGTGCCCATGACAAATTCTCCAGTATGCAAATGTGCCCACAGGCCCCAAAAGATTGTCAATCCCTGCCCTAGGGCTTACTTCTTAGCTTCTGACCCCAGTTCTGAGAAGGTCCAGCTGTATTCAGCAGCAGTTCCAAACTGAGTTGCAGGAGATTGTTACAGCTGGCTGGGCAATAAAAATGTGTTCCATGCTAGAGAGGAAAAGCTTCGGCTTCAGCGCTTTGATTCTTACATGCAGCGAAAGGCTGTTTGGTCTATACTGTATTTAGTTGACCTACTGTTGTGACATGGTGGTCCTCAGAAAAGTCTCCACTGATGTTATATTTGCATTGTAACTGAAATAATAATGAAGGCATTTGACTCCAACTGGTGTAGCTTTGAGCAGCATTATCTTGATGAATACCTCCAATGATGCTCTCAACAATCCTTCCAAGTCTTTTAGAGTATACATTAGAGAGATAATAATATAAGGGTCCATAAACCCAGCTGTACAAATATAGAGAGCAGCTGAGTCAGTTTCCCTGCTATTTGCCCATGAATTGCTTGTGATTATTTCTCAAAAATATTTCTTGTTTAACCATTTACTGAATAACTGCCTTGAATTATTTTTAGACAAATATTCATTCAGGAGCATCTCACTATAGATTCAAAATTCAAGCCCAATGTGAAGTCAACTCAACAATGCACAAATACACCCATGGTTGCAGTCTGATGTGTACTTACAGTTGTGTGTGACCAATAAGAATAGTCGAAGCTGAAACTTTTGGGTGTTTCCTTGGGCTGCTTTGGATTAATGATAGCTAAGAAGAAACAAGAGAGGGGAAAAGCCATCATATGATATGAGCACTCAACAACCAGAACGTTCAGAAAAGGATTGTTTCTTTGAAGCATCCCAATTCCTAAAGCCATTCAGTCTACAGATTTGGTACACACATTCCACCTGCGCTCCCTATTCGGAAGCTCATGCTCCATGTGTCCCCAGAGATGTCTCCCAGAGAAGGTCAGGCTGTGTCATACGGAGCCCTGCCCCTTTTAAAACATTTGAACTGGCCAACTACAATATGGCAGGGCAGAATCAAGTCCTGACAAGCATTAAAAAGATGCTTTTCAAACTAAACCTGGGGATAGCTGAGGAAATACTTAAGTACAAAGCTGGAGTCTCTTCTATGCTTGTGCACCTAACGTTTTTAATGCAGGGCCATAGTTCAGTGGGAGAGCACATGTTTTGCATAAAAAAGATTCTGGGTTGAATCCCTGGCATCTCTCGGTAGGGCTGGGAAAATATTCCTGTCTGAATCCCTGGAAAGCTGCTGCCAGTCAGTGTAAAGAACGCTGAGGTAGATGGACCAATGATCTGACATGATATAAAGCAGCTTGCTGTGTTCCTACATCTCATCTCTTAGTCCAATCACTTGAAGAGGTCTGCTGTAGAGGGGCCTCACAAATGTCACACAGTGAGATCCAGTAAGGGCTGTAGCTCAGTGGCAGAGCATCTGTTTTGCATACAGAAGGTCCCAGGTACAATCCCTAGGACCTCCAGGTAGGGTTGGGAATGCCCCCTTCCTGAAACCCTGGAGAGCTGCTGCCAGTCAGTGTAGGCAATAATGACCTGACTTGGTATAAGGCAGTTTCCTATGTTCTTACATATTATGTCTGCGGAGCAGTGGGGAGGGAGAACAACAATACACCTACATGCATTCAACTATTGTGTTTTTAAGTTCAGTGACTTTGACCCACAAAGGACAGCTATGCTGATTGCCAGTCTGTTGAAACCTAAATGTCCTCTCACTGACCATGGACGATATCCAATGGCTGTCTGGCTTGTTGAAAACACCTTAGTGATGTAAATCCTAAGGCAGCCAATGGAGGAGCTCTTCATATCGAATGGGGGTTTAGCACTGTGTGAACCCACACTGCAGGGACATGCATGTGAATAATTTTAGAGTGCAAATTCGGTGGGAAAGACCTTTGTGATTGGCTCCATTCATGTGACCCCCCCTTTAAAAAAAACATCCCTGGTATGATGCATGATAATGGAATAGATGGATAGCGTATTTATTTTTTAAACAATTTATAAGTAGCTTTACCACAGCTCAAAGCAGATTATATTTAAAAATACAGTAAAACATGGTTAAAACAACAATGCAAGCAAATCTGAGTAAAACAATGATATCCTTCACTGAACACAATCATAAACAGCCTACAAAATGAGTCAGCAGCTAAATGCATACATGGGTTTTACATCCCTTGCGGAATGCAGCAAGGGAAGGAAGCAACTCCTGGCCTTGCAAGGGGAGCTATTTTTATTTAAATGGTTTCAGCAGAGCTTCCACAGCAATTTACAAAAACAAGATAAAATACAAAAATTATTAACACATTAAAATACACATAAAAGCCTGGGAAAATAAAGGTTATTCCACAATATGGGAGCGTAGTGTAAACTATGATCTTTTCCATTATAACCCTGCAGGTAGGAACTTCTCTATTTTTATTATTTTCTACAGCTGTTCAACGTAGGCACTACATCACCATCATGATTAGGTTTTATGAGTGTGCATTAGACTTATTTAGTTTCTGTGTGGTTCTCCCTATCGTGCACAGGAAGGAGAGTTGGTATACCCATCTTTAGTAACAGTATGCCTCCATTCACAACAACAAAGTGCTTGTTTTTGCTGGCATGCCATGCGGAGACAAAATAGGTCCAGCATTCATGCAATGCTGCCTTGAGTAGAGACACATGGAGTGAGTGTATAGCAGAGCTTTGCCTTTCTAGCAGGCGATCCACTTAGACCACAGAATCAACCTTCATGTAAAAGACTCAGTGGTAATTGATAAGTACAACTGACAGCAAACATGGGAAGATCACTGGATTTGTGCATCAATTACTAGAGTTAGCTGCAGACACAGCTATGACGAGTCTCCCACACGTCAGAAACAGCAAACAGCAGAGTGTCCTTAACGTAAGCCATTCACCCTTAATCTTCAGCAGGAAAGCTATCATGACTCATGTATAAAGTCCACAGCAACTAGCTAACTGAACCCTTCCTTACAGAAGGAGGACCCTTGAGTAAGAGAAGGCATGAAGGAAGTGTGTTCATCCCCACCAATAATTCCTCCCATTCTCTCCCAGATGTGCCTGTGTTTTAGGATGCACTGAATTCAATAGGACTAGCTTCTGAGTAGATACGCATAGGATTACACTCTTATATTATTATTATTATTATTATTATTATTATTATTATTATTATTATTATTAATGGATTGTATCCAGTGCTGTCGTTCCACTTGCTCAATAGACTTCCACTTCCATGATGGAACTTCCCCTTTCTCTCCTCTCCCCTGCAACCCCCCCTGCACCCTTAACATCTGCTCCAGAGGATTGGAGAACCCTCCAGACTAGATTTAGGGTAGGGCACGGGTAGAGGAGGTCACATTGTACAAGTGAAACTCCACATGCACAGTGTTGGGTACAACCCTAAAAAAAAATTATTTGAATTTGAATTTGTTTTTAATCAATACTGTGAATTACCTTAGTTTTGGGGGCAGATCTGTGTGCATGGTGAAGGTGATCACCCCAGAAGCTATGGAATAGAATGGAAGAAACCTTTGGTCAAGAGATTCTGGTTCATGATGGAAATTGACCCGAATACCTTACTGGAGAACAGAAATGTTTTTCTGTCTGAAATGTGTGAGAAGCAGAAATGCTGGGGAGGCTTTAGTTGAGCTAAGACAATGCACTTGTGTGAAGAAAGTACAAAATTTGTTACTTCATGAGGCTAGCAGCGTTGGGTGTCCTTCATGAGTCTTCTACCCCAATAAGGCTTGGAATCGTGTCAACTCCTAAAGCAATGGAAAACTGTTTCTGGAAGTGTATTTCCCGTGACCTTTCATTTACCAATATAGGCCCAATTTCAGTTGTGAGCATGGGGCAAATTAAAAAGGAGCCAATCAGCAATCAGAAAAAAAACTTTTCTGGGATGTTGGGGAACAAAGAGAAGTGGCACTTTCTTCTCTGGACTCCAACTTAGCTTTATATATTTTCTACATAAGCAGGTTTTTCTAATGTCTTTTTGTGCTGCAGTTTATCTCATCTGAAACACACATAACACAGAATACAACTTCACTTTTAGATTCCATTCTTGCTGCTTATAATAGTTTTACAATGGGTTACGTTTTTCTGTGCTGAGTTTTCCAGATACTTTTTGTACACTTCTGGGTGTACAAAAAAAATATTCATGGGTGAGGATCAGACTTCACTGTCTTATTTTTAAATATATTTTTTTTCCTGAACACCAGATTGATCTCTACTACCAATGCATCTAAGATCACAGGAGGCTGATTCCTGGAAAGTCACTTTGGATTGGTAGCTATGTTCTTCTCTTAAACTAAAGGATTATGTAGTTGGAACAATTGGGATAGTGCAGTAAGCTTTAACTAGAAGGCTTAACCCCTTATATACCTAGTTGATCACTATGCTCTGCAGGGGAGGGCCTTTTGCAGATACCATCTTATCAGGAGGTCCATTCTGCACAACACAGGAAGCGGACCTTTAGTGTTGTAGCACTGACACTTTGGAATTCTCTTCCCTTAAATATTAGACAGGTGCCATCTCTGTTATCTTTTTGGCACCTACTGAAGACCTTCCTCTTTCAACAAGCCTTTTAAGCAGAGACCTTATCCCAGTTTATGTCTGTACTGGAATTGCTTTTTAAGATATTTTTAAAGTTGTTTTTTTAAAAAATGTTTAAAAAATGTTTTGTTTTAATATGTTTTAAAGTCTTTCATTTTTAAAATGTTGTAAAGTGCTTTTATTGTTTTTGTTTGCAGCCCTGGGCTCCTTCTGGGAGGAAGGACGGGATATAAATTTAATTAATAATAATAATAATAACAACAGCAGCAACAACAACATAGGATTCAGCAAAAGTTGAGATGTAGTTAATTTTCATCTTGCATATTGGTCTTCTGAGTAGAATTAAGTTTATAACAAGTTCCATATTCATATTATATTTTCTTTTTCCATATAATCATTAATTGCATATACTGTTCCTTATATCTCACTTATATTCATTTTCATATAATGTACTGTTGATTTCTGCTTAATATTTTATGACCATGTCTTTCATAAACTGAAATGCGGTCACTGGTCTTCTGCTGATATCTTTAAAATAAATCTTTTCTAAAGGATTTAGCCTCTTGAGCCTTGTCTGGTCACCACCCTCTTGCCAGTTTGGGCAATTTAAGAACCTCACTTTCAAATACAATAAAACCACAAATTAAAATAAAATCAAAATGGAAGAGGAATATGTCAGTGTTCATAGGTTTTGTTCATTTTTAGTTTACAGGGGTGTCATAAAATGCTTTGGGCGGTATTCAGTGCTAGTCCTACTGAGAGTAGACCCACTGAAGCTAAAAGACATGACTCATTAATTTCAATGGGTCTACTCTGAGTAGGACTTAGCTGAATACAACTCCGTTCATATGTTCAGGTAGGGAGCGAGTTCAGTACAGGCTTGCCATCAGTAGCAGTTGGTAGGGCATAACAGGGCAGGATTGCTCACTTGGCACACCAATCTGGTGTAGATTACTGCTACTAAGTGAGAGGAAGAGGAGAAGGGATGAGGCAGCACAGTCATCATTCATCATCATTGGCGATCACTCGTGGCCGAGTAAGATTGTCTTCCAAGATAAGGTCTTTAACAGTGGGTCCGTAAGTGACTGTGGAGGCCAATTCTGGATCCACACAGCCTCCCACAGTGAGGACATAGGTTTCCAGATGGAAGATGGTCGCAATGAGGATTTGTTTGACATGCCTTCCGCTTAGCTCATTTCTCCTGCTCGCCCCGTATTTGTGCTTCTTCGAAGTCCATAGCACCTTTGATAATAGCCAACCTCTATTTGGGACGTTCATGGGCCAAGACTTCCCAGTTCTCAATGTTCATGTTACATTTTTTTAGATTCGCTTTAAGAACATCTTTAAACCTCTTTTGTTGTCCACTGATATTCCATTTTCCATCCTTAAGTTGGGAGTAAAGCAGAGCTTGGAAAAGTGACTTTTTTGAACTACAACTCCCATCAGCCCCAGCCAGCATGGCCACTGGATTGGGCTGATGGGAGTTGTAGTTCAAAAAAGTAACTTTTCCAAGCTCTGGAGTAAAGTAGCTGCTTTGGAAGATGGTGATCAGGCATTCAAACAACATGGCCAGTCCAGCGAAATTGATGTTGAAGGATTATTGTTTCAACACTGGTAGTCTTTGCTTCTTCCAAAACACTAACATTAGTCCGTCTGTCTTCCCAAGTAATTTGCAGAATTTTCCGGAGGCAGCATTGGTGGAATCTTTCAAGACGTTTATGAGGCAACAGAATGGTGAGGGCGCAGTGGCAGAGCCAATCCAACACTCCTGCCACTGCACCCACACCATGCCAACCTCCCTGCCCCCTTGCCCCTCCCCCTTTCTGTTACTGGCAGCAAACTCTGCATTGTGATGCCAGGTGAGCAACACCACCACCATCCTGCTCCACCCCACCAATTGCAATTGCTTGCCATATACCTTGGTAAGTATAACACTGCATTCTTAAAGCATATATAAATGATATATCTCCTGGATTCCTTCCCTTCAATTTTATTCTGAACCTTTTAAATACATATGAGTGGAAATATTGTGGTTCTGAAATTATACATTTCAAAATTCTGAAAGGCTTGCTATGTTCCATAAACAGAGAAATATGCTCTTTTTCATTTAAGAAAAATTGCAGTGCTTTTTAAAGCTTCTTGTGATTGACTTTTAGCAAAGAATATCAATGTCTAAAGACAACCATAATTGCCTTTCACTCTCCCACATGGTGTTTCACCACTAAATGCCAAGCTCTGTGTGGAATGGATTGAGAATTCATCCCAAATTCTTGTAATACCACTTTAACCCTGTGAACTGGGCCATGAAGGAAATTTTTTGGCAATTTCAAAGTGAAGACACTTTCAGTTTTGAAACACCTAAAACATTGGTGAGACAGAATAACCTGAAGTACATAAATTCACTATATGGCAATGTGATAAAGTGGAAGAGGAAGCCAGCCCAGCTGCACAAGCAGCCAAAGCCAACCTCTGTCAGTGTAGCAGGATGAAGAAGAGCTTGGAAAAGTTACTTCTTTGAACTACCATCCGCCCCAGCCAGCATGGCCACTGGATTGAGCTGATGGAAGTTGTAGTTCAAAAAAGTAACTTTTCCAACCTCTGGGACAGAGCCTGGAAAAGTTACTTTTTTGAACTACAACTCCCATCAGCCCTAGGCAACATGGCCACTGGATTAGGCTGATGGGAGCTGTAGTTCAAAAAAGTAACTTCTCCAAGCTCTGCTCTGGGATGAAGCAATGATTCACACAGCCCCATAAGGGCAATAGATGAAGATAGCAATTGTGTCTGGTGGTGCAGCAAGACTCTTTGTGTTGGCCCTGGCAGGAGGAGTGAATGCCATTTTAGCTGCTCTTCAGGCAACAAATTATCTTGGGCCAGCCTTACAAGAAACCTAAAGAGTCACTTGATGCAGCACTATTTTTAAACATGACAATTAAACTCTGTATAATCTAGAAGAGTCACTCTACAATGCTTTATCATGTTACAAAGGATGCTGGGATGCAGCTCTTAGACCATTAGGTGAAGCCAGTAAGTGCAGCAAAAATCTTGGGCTGTTCCTACCAGTGCCCCAAGGTCATATGACCCCTCTTTGTTTCTTTCTTTCTTTCTTTCTTGCTAAGAGATACGCTCACCACCACCACCATTTGCATGTCACTCAATAACAACTTTTTTGGGTGGTTTACAATAAATGAGTAAATAAGGATTTATTAAACATAAATTAAACATCAAACCAAAAACTATATCAATATAAAACTCACTGCACCCCCAAAATTGAAATACTGATATAAAAAACTGAGTGCCCCAGACTATGTGTTATTTAAAAGGCCTGGCTGAACAGAAAGGTCTTCACCTAGCATTGAGAAGAACACAAAGATGGCATCAGGTGAGCCTCCCTGGGAAGGCTCTTCCATAACTGAGTTGCCACTACCGAAAAGGCTCTCTCCCTAGTGGTCACCCAGTTTATTTCATGCAGTAGGGGCACCTGGAGCAGCACCTTTGAAGAGGATCTTAGGGTTTGGGTGGGTACATATAGGAGCAGTTGGTCTTTCAGGTAGCCTGGTCTCAAGCTGTCTAGGGTTTAAAAGGCTCAAACCAGCACTTGAAATTGGGTCCAAAAACAGATTGTGAGCCAGTGCAGCTGACAAAGCACAGATGTAATATGGTCAAACTGCCCCTTCCCGGTTAGTAATGTTGCAGCCCTGTTCTGGAATAAAGGCAGTTTCTGGATCATTTTTAGGGACAGCTCCACACACAACACAATGCCATAACCTAAACAGGAGGTTACCAGAGCTTGGATAATTGTGGCCAAGCTATCTCCATTCAGTTAAGGCTGCAGCTGGCATAAAAGTCAAAGCTAACAAAAGGCATTTGAAGCCACAGAGGTTACTGGCACCTCTAATGACAATGATGGATCAATAAGCACCTCCAGACGGCAAATTTGATCCTTTAGGGAGAGTGTGGCCCCATCTAGAACAGGCTGAACATCATTCACTTGGGTGGATGAATCACCAGCCAAAAGTACCTCCATCTCATCTGGACTGGAATACTCAGTTTATTTATTCTTTTCCAGTCTGTGCCCACACCCAATCACTGGTTTAGGATAGCCATTCAGTAAAGTAGTATGGAAAGGAACGAAACATTAAATCCAGATAGGCTGCACTGTAGCTTCCATAGCCACACTTCTATGCGTCTGGCACCCAGAGAGACACAGCATGCATTTTTGCCACTAAAGAATAGAGCAACAGGCAAAGAGCTCAGGTTGTAGACCAAAGGGTTCCATGTTCAGTCCTTGGCATCTACGGTTAAAGAGTCTCAGTTAACAAAACTGGAAAAGCAATATAGGAATGGGTTCGGTAAAAAGAAACCATCTCAGTGTAGGTATATGGATCAACTAACCTTCAGTTTTGATAACCCTTCCAGCAATTTGATTCTAAAAGGAATTGTAAAGATCAATAATGCCAATAAGGATTTCAGTTCAGAGTCATTAAGCACTTGAAAATCTAAATGCAACATACATGCACTTTTGAATTCTGTACCATATTTCCCCTCTGATGCTGAGAATGTTACCATGGCAATCCAGGAACTGAAACTGGCTTGCTCTGTCATTCTTCCTTAATTGTTTATTGCATTTTAAAATAAGAGAGAGACAGCAAACAGAGGTACAAACATGGAATAATGGCAAGCCTAAAAATAACAATATCCATAATTTTAGGCGTCATTCAAATGACCTTTTGGAATAAGAAGAAGGTGCTGAATGAATAATTATATTCTTAACAGGCAGCTGATGTGCCATGCAAATAGAAGAGGCTCAGCTTTGCCAAGAGGAGGTTCATTTATTATAAAAGAATGCAGAATTAATTTCCATCCCTCAGCCAGCATTAGAGAATTTCAAATTTACAACTTTGTAATTTATAACTTGACAGTACAGACAAGTCTTTCAAGGTTTTATCGCAGTTTAGGGCAAAAGATGTGGAAACTCTGGGAAGATGAATTAAGGACTGGAGTAGCTACATCTGAACTGTGGTTTAGACAAACCTTGGGACATGTGGTTGCCATTTCAAATTCACTCTTGTAGAGGCTTTTACCCATGGAGAACTGGTCATGCAAAAGGATGCCATGCACTAAATCAGTGTTATGCACACGACACCATCACAAACTCACATTTTGATGGATTTGTGGTAGCATATATCTACTAACAGCTCTCTATAAGACAGGAAACAACTGCACAAGTGAATTTAAAATAGCTGCTATTTATCCCAGAATTTGTCTGCATTGGACCTCATTGTCTCTGATTTCAGAGGTTCCAGTGTATAAACACTTCAAACAGCAACAAGATTCTCACAACTGATATTCACATTTTTTAAAAAAAATCAGATAGTGCAGTATGTGTCTTCTGTTGACACATTAAGTCTTTAACCTAGGGTGCTCAGGGAAGACAAATTAGATGGTCACTCCGAATTTTGCTCTTATGCAAGGGGGAGGGAGGGTGTCTTCAGTACATTAAGAGCCTTTGGAAACACAATTCCAATGTCTGTTACTGCTAGGAATGTATAAAAAGACCTGCATGCTTTGGAAGTTGTTTACATCACACAACGATAACATATGGCATCCAAAATACATAGGGAAAACACATGGACACATCAGGGATCTGTGGTGTTTGTGGTAGAAAATTCCATGGAGCTGGTACATGAGGAAACATTGTGATAAGAAACTAAATAAGTAAGGTGGATTTATAGCAGCAACTTTGATCTGTACCTTAGTAGTGTTGTGTGCTATTTGCTTACACATTGATCTGTCTGTATTGGTGTTTTTTTAAACCTGGGCAGATTAAGCTAATATGTATTTCCAAGGAAGAACAATGAATGAAAATTTCTAAAGGCTTCCATGTGCACCATATACAATTGCTTGCACATCTTTCCTGGATAAAGTGGCCTCCCTCACCCATGCAGCAGGGGTGGTAATTAACTGTACCTATAATAGTATGTTGTGTGTAGGCCTAAGGAAATGAACCACAAACAACTCTTTTCTGATATCTATGTTCATCCTGGATCCCAAATTAATGATAAGTCTTCCCGTAAAGACTGGCAGTTGCTAGGGAAACTACCTAGAGGTATCAAGCTGGTGAGTGTACCCATCAAAAGCAAAGGCAGCACAAGCCATGTAATTACTGAATAGCATGCAAGTTAATGCAGAAACATAGAGAAAGCAAGGTGGTGCCTATCTAATCAAATGACACTCAAAATGCTAGAAGTGAGCTGGTCAGTTAAAATGCCTTCCTGCCTTGAAAAACAAATGCATGACTTTACTGTTGCTCTGACCAGTCTTTTTGCTAAGGTTCAGCATTATATTCAGTTATCTTCCCAGACTTTTAACAGCACAATTCTATATATGTCTCCTTAGAAGTTAAATCCTGTTGGCTGTGTGTGTTTGTGTGCTTAATTTCATTTAAAGCAGCACAACAGCAGCAAAGTAACAGCAGATGTTGAAATGAGAGTGTGCCAGTGTGTGTGTGCGTTTACCTAAGAAAGCAGGCTTTTACCCTGCATCAGGATCACTGAGACTTGAGACTTAGTAAGATAAAAAAGCTACTTTATTTATAGAAATACATATTAGATAGAAAGGCAAACCTAGTTCTCACTAACTAACTAAGTTGGAGGCGTAACGCCCAGGTGTGGGAGTTAGCCCCATGCTAGGAGAGAGAGCAGAGACGAAGGGATGTCTCCTCTCTCCCGGACAGTCAGAGAAGAAAGGAGTGGAAAGGCAGAAGGAAGAGGGGCATGTAAGCTTCCCTAAAGATGTAACAGTCTAGCTACAGAAGGAAGTCAGTCAGAGCATCACAGGTAAAGGTAAACAAGCCTATCCATCTGGAGGACCCTAGTTCTATCTGCCTTCTGGAGCATAAACAAAAGAACAAAACAGGAGTTGCTCTTGCCCCACTTCCGTTAACTCCAAGGGAGGTGGATATAGAATTGCCACCTAAATGTATTTTTTAAACACATGTCTCTGTGTCTTTACAACAATCCTGTAGAGGAAGCTAAGAAGTAGAGATGTGCCTGAGGCCATCCATTAGCGTCATGCTGAGTAGGGATTTGAACTTGCATTTTCCACATCCAAACCTAACAACAGAGCCACTATACCACACTAACCAATAAGATTAGAATGTCTAATTCTAAAGATTTCGAACACAATAATGTTTTGATCACTTCAAAGCATGTCAATCTGGAGCACTTTAAATGTTTAGGCTTTCAGCATGCATTCATGATTATTATTTGAATGAATGATAATATTAAAATATCTACAACTATAGGGTTGGTTTTAAAGAAAAAACACCTACTCTGATTTTCTCCTCTGTTTATTAATTGTGTCCATGAGAACAAGAAGGAGCAAGGACTTCAAGACTGGGGGAGAAGACTGTGTGTATCATGTTTGGATTCTCAAAAGGTTGGTAAGTAGAGGGGGAGGAGATGCTGAAATACAGGAAGGGCACTAAAAGGCTGATCTGCATCTTCAGATCTCCTCTTACGCTACTCTGCATCACAGCTTGTTCCTTTGGCGGCACAGCTGATGCAATTCCCAGTTTTGCACATATTGGTCCCTTAGTGATAGATTGCACTGAACCTTTGCCCCCTAAACCTGCTGCGTAAATGAATGCAGAAAAAATCAATTAGTCCCTTTGTCTGTAATTTGGAGGGCTGAAAACCATGCCCATACACAGCTAACAACAGACTTTCATTTTTAAGAGAAAAATTTTAAAGCCACAAAAGTGAATGATGTCACTGTCTCTTCATCTGAGGCTTTACAGCCAACATCTCAAGTCTCATATCTCTTTGTCTGTTGTGGCAACCTCTTGAGATTCCACCTGGCCCTGCTTTTCTTAAAGCAGTTCTATGACAAAAGCACAAGCTGAAACCGAGTTATTAAATAATATAGGCAGCTTCTGTGAATTTGCTGGTTCTTTTTTGAAAGCCATCACATTTTGTGGCACTGAATTCCACATATGTCAATTGCTTAATTGTGAAATGCATTTTGCATGTCCTGAATCTATTGTTCTCTTTCCCTTGATGACACCCCTCAAAAAGCCAAGTGTTAAAAAAGAGATAGTATCCATAATTTTATAAGCCTCTATGATTTTCTCTTTTAGTAATATTTTCTTCCTAAGCCAAAGAAAAAAGAAAAAAAAGAGCACCAACTGTTTAAACTCGCCTTCTTCTGGTTGCATTAGTTGCCCTCTGTCACTCCTTCTCCAGCTCTACTATATCCTTTTAAAAATAGGGTGACAAAAACTGAATTCTGGCCGTGAACCAAAAAACACTACAACTAGTTCCATGTGCCAAAGGGGGCTTTGAGCTTCAGTTTCTCAAACACCAGCTCTCTCTCCTGCAGGGTAAGCTGTGTTTTTAAAAACAGATGAGAGTTTCAAAAGCAGATTTTGATGTGGCTTATGGGTTGTGGGTTTGCAATTCAAAGAAAGAAAGGGGGGGAAAGCAAGAATCACATAGGGAAAGTCCAAGCCCATGGGTACAACTCGGGAAGGGGAAGAATATCCGCTAAATTGGAGTTGGCGCTGGATTCTGACTAGATTTGACAGTTCGCTATCCTTTCAGACCAGCACCAGTTTCTCACAGTGGGACGCAGCTGTAATCAGCACGGATTTTGTGCCTCTGACTGAAATTGGCAAGAAGTTTTTTAAAATTTCCCCCCTATTTTACGTAATTATCTTCATAAGCAAAGCTGCTGCATTTGTACTCTCATAAAAACGATCGCCATTTGTCCATTATATATTATGAAAAAAATTGCATTGTTATCACAATATAATGCAAAAAATATTGGCTTTCTGGTTTGCCCCAGGCTACATATGTCATTAGTGTTAATTGTCAAATCATCCTGCAATTTCATGCCTTTCAAACAAGACATCTCAGAGCATTCTGAATCTCCATCCTCTTGCGCAGGAAATATTATGATGTAGATATGATAATGATCACCATTTGTCCACACACCCACAGTCAGTAACAGTCACAGACATTGAAACCTTTTTTCATTCTCCTGCCATTACACTGTAACTGTAGACCATATACCAGCCACACTTGGATAGGATCGCCTTGTGCCCCCCCCCCAGCTTTTGAATCTGTACTGTTACTGTGAGACTGGCTGAGTTGGGAGTGGGAGGGACTGCATGGCGGTGGTTCCGCTCCTACTTGGCAGGTTGGCTCCAGAAGGTGGTACTTGGGAAACATTGCTCGGCACCCTGGACTGTCCAGTATGGGGTTCTGCAGGGGTCAGTTCTGTCTCCCATGCTGTTCAACATCTACATGAAACCGTTGGGTGTGGTCATCTGGAGCTTTGGAGGGCGTTGCCATCAGTATGCTGATGACATGCAGCTCTATTTCTCCTTTTCATCTTCTTCGGGTAAGACTGTCAATGTGCTGAACTGGTGCCTGGCTGCGACAATGGACTGGATGAGGGCTAATAAACTGAAGTTCAATCCAGACAAGACTGAGATGCTGCTAGTGGGTGGTTCTTCTGACCAGATGGTGGATGTCCAACCTGTCCTGGATGGGGTTGCACTCCCCCTGAAGGAGCAGGTTCGTAGCTTGGGGGTTTTCCTAGAACCATCTCTGTCACTTGAGGCTCAGGCAGTGCCTTCTACGAACTTTGGTTGGTGGCCCAGCTACACCCCTATCTGGACAGAGATAACCTGGCTTCAGTTGTCCATGCTCTGGTAACCTCCAAGTTAGATTACTGCAATGCGCTCAACATGGGACTGCCTTTGAAGACGGTTTGGAAACTGCAGCTTGTGCAAAATGCAACATCCAGATTGGTAACAGCGACCAGATGGTTCAAACATATAAAACCGATTCTGGCCCACTTGCATTGGCTGCCTGTAGGTTTCCGAGCTCGATTCAAGGTGCAGGTTTTAACCCATAAAGCCTTACATGGCTTGGGACCACAATACCTGATGGAACACCTCTCCCGACATGAACCCACCCATACACTATGCTCAACATCAAAGGCCCTCCTCCGGGTGCCTACTCCGCGGGAAGGTCAGAGGATGGCAACAAGGAAGTGGTGGCCCCCAAATTATGGAATGATCTTCCTGATGAGGTGCGCCTGCCGGCAACACTGTTATCCTTTCAGCGGCAGGTCAAGACTTTCCTCTTCTCCCAGGCATTTTAGCATGTGTTTTTAAATTGCTTTTTAAAAATGTGTTTTTAAATTTGTATATTTATTTTTAATGTTTTTAATTGTTGAAAACTGCCCAGAGAGCTTCGGCTATGGGGCGGTATACAAATGCAATAAATAATAAATATTGTGTGCATGCGTGAGTATGTGCGTGCCTGTGTGTGTAAACAAAAATACAAGGTGGTACTAGTGGTGGTGGTGGTGATGCTGCTGCAGTACTGCTGACAAACTAATTCGAGAATAGTGAATAGCGAAAGGGAGAGGAATCATTAAGTAGCACATCAGTTAGCCCGAGGCAAGAGACAGACTCAAAGGTAATTATCTGCCTCACTGATATGTAAATAGGGAAAAAAACACATGGAACACTGTGATCATTCACGTAAGCTGCCTAAAAATTACACAATTTTTTCCCACCGCCAAAAATCCACATTGAATACTGTCATCATTTACATAAGTATTTACGTTAATAATAACAAAAAAAATTGGCCACTGGGGAAAAAACACGCGGATCGAATAATCCAAGAAACACAAACGGCAGATCGAATCGGCAAGTGCCACAGCAAGTGGGAACAAAAAAAGGGCAGATCGGGATCAAATGAAGAATACAAGTGGATTGGAACTATGCAGCCAACCCTATCCCTAGGTACACCTAGCACTTTGAATCTCAGTCTCTATTTGTAATGTGAATTATATAATGATACAATGATATTCAATGTTTTGTTTTATTTTAAAAATGAAATAAATATTGTATTTATTTATTGAACTGACATTTTTAGTGAGCTTTCTACTATATGATCCCAAGATCTCTTTCCTGGTTGGTTAGAGCTCAGTAGACCCTGTCAATACACTCTCGTTACAGCACTTGTGCGCTAAAATCTTGAATGAGAAGTAAATGCCGTATTTGAGAATACAGGATTCCAAGAACAAATCTTACTGTGCAGACAGCACTGGTTAAAACAAATATTGTTGTCTGTAGTGTGGACAGGAAAGTAGCCAGTATGGGATGCAATCACAGAGTAAGAGTGCAATGTGGAAATTAGAGTGAATGCATAACTATCAACCTTCAAATCTACCATGAAGGTGTGCCCAAATAAAGCTCAGATGATAGGAGCTGGTACCTTCCAAAGATTTATCTGAACATCAGAATTACTGCACAAGTCAAGCTGAAACATCATACACAAAAAAGGAACATATTCACAGGACATTAGTATGGAGAAACCAAGAAAGAAGCAGGAGAAGACAGAGTTAGAAATATCCTGTGATTTATTACACTCCCAGAAATATCATTAAGGGGCTCAGCTGTTCTCTACAAAGCAGCCAGTAGCTCTACTTGATTGAAGCAGTGGGAAAGAGTACATTCATGCAACAAATTAGCTAATTACCAAAATGTCAGCAATTGTGTGCTTTATGCAGATAGTTTCCAGCAGAGCTTCTCAGAGAGCTATTTCAAGATAGCCCGTAACTGAGGACTAATAGAATGGAAAAGATGCACACATCTGTATGCCAGTAACAAACAGCACAGGTATGCAATTATAATATCATTCCCTGTAATAGTGAACTCAGATAGTGAGTGCCAACAGGACTATAGCTAAAAAAGAACGATTGGGAAACAAGAAGAACAGGTATCTGCTTGCTTGGGGGAACACCAGGGTTTGCAGAAGTACAAAAATCACTTTAGTTGTGTGTGTTTTTGCCCCCTTCATTTTTTAAAACAGGCCAGTGAGAACTCAGTATGCTCAGTACCCACAGGATATACACTCTACATTGTAGAGTGTCATTTGGAAAAGAAAAATGGCAAATCGGAGATGGAAGGGTAGGAATGGTTGGCTGGCCTTTTGTTTATATAAACTGGGAATAGCCCTCGGAATTATTGACAGACTCATTCTCTCTGGATAGATAGACTTTTAGTGTTGTGGCATCTTCCCTTTGAAATCTAATCTCCTTAAATATTAGATAGGCACCATCTCTGTTGTCTTTTCGGTGCCTATTCAAGACCTTCCTCTTTCAACAAGCCTTTATTTAAGGCTTTATCCCAGTCTGCATCTGTGAGCCCATCCATACAGTTGTATAATCTGCAATGTTATAGCTTTGTGTCCTCATTAATTCACCGCCATCCATATGACACTGCAAGCTGGTACGGATTTTTGCGTTCACAAATCTGCATTAGAAATACCACTGAAAAACCGATATGCTTTCCTAAACGGATAATAAATTACATTAACGTCTGTGCACTTGGAGTCAATGCTGCTGATTTTTCTGCAATAGGCAGTCCATGGGCATTCCTCCATCATGTGCCAAGCCCCTTGTCTCCTTCCCACCCAATAGCACATCCACAAACCTGCACATGCGTGGGAATTTAAAAAAAGATATACGTTTCTGCACTTTTCCGAAAAAGCACATCGAAAGCAAATGACCATTATGGACCAATCACTGAAAAGGGGTGAACTTAGGAGAGTGGCCAATGCTAAAGCAATTTAGACCAAAAAAAAAAGAGAGAGAAGCCCACAAGTATGGATGCTTGATAATCAGGTTTTCAAAATAATCCGACCACAAATAGGACATGTATGGATCTCGAGGCCACCAACTGAATATAGAAAACAAGGATTTTGCAGTTAGGTATGGATGAGCCCCAAGTTGGAATAGTCTTTACGTTTTTTAAAAAATATGTTTTAAAGATTTTTTAAAGATGTTTTGTTTTTAAGATGTTTTAAAAATGTTTTTGTTTGCTGCCCTGAGCTCCTTCTGGGAGGAGGGGTGGGATATAAATTTAATAAATAAATAAATATATGAAAAGGATATCAGGATTATTTTTACTCAAGAGAGGATGCACAGAAGGGCTTTTTCTTGTTTGTATAAATGATACTTCTAATATTTGTATAAAAAAGGAGGAATGCAACAGGTGCCACTTTTCTTAGCTGAGTTTGGCAAGTGGCACTTGCCAAAATCTTTCACACATAGACACGCACACACCCTACACCTACAAGGTACCAGACCCTGTCTTCCTTTGCATTTGCTCACTCTACTTTGGGGTAGCTCCTAGATGTCTTTGGCAATATGATGCTTCTTAGGCTCTCTGTCCTATTGCAAGCCACTCTCAAGTCTTGAAGCAAACCCAGCAGAGCTCAGTAGAAATTAGGAGCTGCGTCTCTCTCTCTGTCTTTCTCTCTCTCTGATTTTTGTTGTAAATGTTGTAAATGGAAACAGTGGTTTTTAGCACTTCCTTAAAAGCTAAATTGTTAAACAGTTGGGGGACCAGCATGTTTACCATTAAGCATGTGGAAGGGCTTTATTGAAGATGAGGCTAAATTAATGTGGATTGCTTTGAGATTTTTTCCAAAAAAGAGAGGCCATTGAGAAGGCCCATTCTTGTGTTGCCACCCTCGAGGGGACACACGAAGAAGGACCTCAGATGCTGAACACAGGTTTTGGGTTGGTTCATTTGGGGAGATGTGGTCCTTGAGGTATTGGGGTCCTGAAATGTATAGGGCTTTATAGGTCAAAACCAGCACTTTGAATTGAGCCCGAAAACCAGTTGGTAGCCAGTGCAGTTGTGCTAGAATTGGTGTTATGTGCTCAGACTGTCTTGATTCTCTACATGTGTATTCTACCTCAATCTTTTTAATATTCCAAATTGATATTTGTGACACTGGATCATTACATAGCTATTTTTGACCAAAAAAAAACAACATTCCTAAAGGCTTCTGGCAAGAACTTGCACTTTTAAGAACAGCACATACATTTTGAAATCCAACTATAATTACCAAAATTGCCACATACTCTGCGCAAAGGGATGGTGATATCCTTGTCACAAACTTGCATGCATCTAACAATACATTTCTTAATGCATCTAACAATACGTTTAGAGCTCCTAATTCATCAACAGTTATGCCACAGGATAGTTCATGATTGAATTGGAGCTGTGTGCATTTATAGACTAGGATTAATTGAACTGAAAGAAATGGGCCTGGTATAGGGACAGTTAAAGCCAAAGTTTACAGCAACAAAGGGCTAAGAGTTTCTAGATGACCTGTTTGTTGAGCATTCATCCTGATTTGTTTGCAGGAAGATTAGATAAGGTTGCTGAAAGCAAGTGCCATCCCATATTTTCCACTCCATTTTCCCACCGCTTTCCTTATTGCAAGAAGTCCAATCTTTTGGGGAAGTGGCTTTGTGTGCAAGGCCTCCCAATCAGCTATGCAATCTGAATTTGCTAGTATGTGATTAAATCCCACCCTGAAAATAGTGATAGTCTGGAAGCATCTTAAGAGCCACCGCTTGGCTCCAAGGAGTTCAGACAAGGTGTGGCTGCATATGTTTGGCTTGGATAAGAAACTATTAAAAGGCAGCATGTTAGCCATCTTCAAGTATTTGAAGTGGTCTCACATACATGATAACGCAAATTTGTTTTCTGTTGCTACAGAAGAGATGACCCAAACCAAGAGACTCAAATTACAAGAAAAGGGAATTAGACTAAACATTAAGAAGAACTTCCTGAGAATATAAGCTGTTTTGACTGTGGAACAGACTGCCTCAAAAGGTGGTGGTCTCAGAGTTTTTAAGCAGAGCCTGGATGCTCACCTATCAAGGATGCTGTATTAATGCATTTCCTACATCAATGGGGGACTAGGCTGGATGACATCTGAGGTATCTTCCAACTCTATGATTCCTCACAACATATAATACTAATTTCTGAAATGTTTCAAACATAGCCATGCATGGGGGCAAAATCATCCAGGTAGAATTGCCATATATTACTTGGAAATACAGATCTAAGTCTTCTGGCAAATATATGAGCAGGAGTCTCAGTTTTCAAATAGTGGCTGGTGTGGTGGTCCACTAGGTAGCAATGTGACAATGATGAAGGGAGGGGATTTTTCTTCCTGACATTTTTTTTTGGGGGGGGGCTGCCCTGTGCATCATGCAAGTGCACAATTGCTGAGATTATCATCAGCCCTGTTGGTGTCAGCAGCCTGTGGTGGTTCAGTTGTGTGGTGTTGGCTGCGGTATCCTCAACTTCCACCACTGCCTCAGTCTATCCTCAGCCAGTCCCCACCTGCCTGCCTTCTTATTTACAACTAGTCTAGGGTGTGCACTGCCTTAGTCTTCTCTTTTCTCCTTTTTAGTCTCAGTGTTGGCCTTGCATAAGTCTACAGGGAGGACAATAAGACACAATAAGAATTAGCTGGCTCCGCCTGTCATTGGCTCTGACTCCACCTGTCACTGGCTCTGGCTTCACCCCCTTGGCCTCCCTGTCTTCCGCCCTACCAGTCCCAATGGGCACCAGCCACCACTGGCCAAAAGGTAAGGGTAGCAACTCCCTCCTCCACCCCTATCCCCCAAATTGCCACGCAGCTGCCATTAATGGTTTCACCTAGTGAACCCCTCACCACCTACTGCTGGTCTTCATCTTTTAAAATTGGTAAGATTCTACCATTCACGTATCATACAAACAACATGTGTAAAAAACTTTGAAAATTCAAAAACAATTTAAAAGGTAAGCATTAATACTATTATCATTAGCAGTATTAGTATTACAGGTGTGAGTAATACTAATGTGCCTTTGCTACAAACCATGGGATACCGACTTCTAAGAGAATAAGAATATCCAACAGAGCCCTGGGGGAAGCTTTTTCTTAACAGCAAATCTATAGCCCTTGTGGGCATCAAAACGGGTTTTTAGAAGGCATGGCAGTGAATAGCCTTATACCGAGAATATCTTGATCAGATGTATGTTTCACTCACCATAAAATACATACTTCTTCACTACGGCAATTGCTCTACTACCCCAAAACTTGGGGTTTGTGTTAAATTATTTCCTGTTCACACTGTATAATAGCAGTGCTTAAGGTGTTACCAGCTGGTGTGCTGTTGTTTTCTTTTCATGGCCTAAAATGGTGCGATAATTTCTGAATTTGTTCTAATTTAAGCAGATGGATGATTTGGTGGAGACAAAATTGTAAATTAAATGTTCTTTTCTATCTGAGAATAGAAACGCAAAGGGTATTTGATAGGAATTGCTATAACTGGCTTGGCTCTACATATATTGTTACGAATTTACTGTCAGATGACGGTGAATGGGTCTACCAGTGTGGTTTTGCCTTCAAGTAACAACTAAGTAGAGTACAGAATTTGACAGGAAAATTCTAACATGTCTTAAAGGTTGTGGATGGTCCCCTGAACAGGTAATTCATGTGCAGAGCTGGATCTGGCAGACTGTATGAGAAAAAGAGGTTGATTTTGAAAATGCAGAGCCAACCCAGGCATGACATTATTTACATGTCCACTGCATTCACATATAAAGTGAGGTGATGCTGCAGGATCTTTCACAACAAAGGAAGCGTGGGCAGAGGGGTGCTGAACTGTCTCCCATCCCACATCTAACCTTCCCAGCAGCTTGGGCTGGTTCAGTTGTGTGGTGTTGGCTGCGGTATCCTCAACTTCCATCACTGCTTCAGTCTATTTTTACCAGCCATTTTTCTCTATTCTTGGCTCAGTTAGAACCAGAACTGAGAAAAGTAGCTAGAGCAACCAACTGCAGGAATGTTAATGTTCCTATGGAAGTAACACAGTGCTCCTTTTTTTCTCCCAGAGAAGGCTAGCATGGAGTACAGAGAGACTGCCCTAAGTATGCTTCTTAAATGAAAAAAACAAAAACAAAAGGATTGGGGGAATTGAGGCTGATTCCAGAAGCTGTTTGGAAAGGCTGAATTATAGTGTCTGTCCCCGAAGAGAGTGATCATTCAACAGAAACAAAAGTGTGATGCTGGGAACCAATGCTGTGTAGCTGAAACCAAGAGACAGCGAAACAGGAATGCAGAAATATTTACACGTTCCTTTTACCATCTCACACTTTTCCTCTTTATTAAAACCCAACAGTCTTTGATCAGTTACTTCTAGGGATGAGTAGGGCAGAGCAAAAACATCTCCTACAGTGGTGATTTGTACAGTTAGACTGACTAATCCAGAAAATGAATACTTTTTCCTCATCTCTCAGCAAAGTTTCTGATCTCTAGAGGGATTTAACGGCAGCGGAAATCAATATTGCAACTGGGTTCTAAGAAATCATGTGACAACATTCCACCATACCTACAGAGGGACGTTGTGCTGTGGCCTTACACAGTCTGTGCCTGACATTGGGGGGAAAGGGCCAGTTAGACGAGGAAGAGGGAGAAAAATTCTATAGAAATTAACTTGTAAAGAAAACAAAGGTGAGAAAAATGAAGACCCTCCCCAATTATCACTTTTGGATTAGGGAGGTGGTTCAAGGAATATAGAGGTGGTCAGGAAAAATGGGTCCTTTCCACTGCCTTCATCATTGCTGGTTGTTGTTTGCAGAGTGTTACTGTTTTAAAAAATATGCAGATATTTAAGTTACATTGAAATGATGACAGTAAAAAGAAATGGTGGTAGCTATCATAGCAAGCAAACTATGGACAATGGTGGACCTTGTGGCAGGGCATACTCTGCACAGATGCTCTAAGTGCCCAACTTAGCCAGTATTGTCATTGGCTCACACCAAAATAGACCAATAATATTCCCTTACGATACTGTGCTTAGGGTTGTCAGGTCCCAACAATCCAGAGATTTGCCCTGTCTCTTTAAGTACCCCAAATAAGTGGGATACGCAGCAGCTACAGTTTTTTCCAACTGTTATTTCCATGGTCCATCTATCTGTCCCCTTTCCAACTGAATGTGCCGAAGACTTAGAATTCTGCTCACTACAGCATTTGGGGAAGATGGCAGACAGAAGGACCAGAGAAGGAGGGAGAGAAGAGAAGCCACAGCTGTCACATGTGCTGCTTAATCAGAAGCTTTTAAAAGGACAGAGAAAAATCTCTGGATTGTAACCTAACACCCATAACATGCATGCATGCTCAGCAAAATGAAATGGACTCCAAATAAACACAAGAGTACAAAAGGAATTTATGATGGGTTTGCGTAAAGAAAATGGAGGTTCAGCTTGACCTTGCAGTGTCATTTTGGAAAATGGTTCATTGGTGGGAACAAAATGAAACATTGCAAGATTTAAGTTGGTGCCAGAAAATACAAGACCCTCAAGGGGAATCTGCTTGAAACTCACCAACAAAGGAAAACAGTTTCATCCATTTCCAACAATATATTTTGAGTGTAACTCTAGGCATAGACCTTCCTCTGTTACTGCCCGTGCTGGGTTACAACCCAATTCAAAAACTCTTCAAATAACGGGGGGGGGGGCACAGCCAAAGTGCCCATTTGGCTGTAGACATGAACTCTTCACCAATTCTGTACACATCCACTTTATGACCAAGTTAGGTCATCAGTGTACCAAGCCCCACCTATTCAAGCACATTTTCTGCTCACAGATATCCCAGGCCATGCTTCTGTCTTTGCCCTCCCAAATCAAAAACCAGAGGGCGTAACTATGTGACATCGAATCTGTTGCTTGCAGAAATATCGGGGTTAAAGCAAAATTGCAGTGGGGTCTGGATCAGGACCACAGTGCATGGGGAGCCTTAACCTTTCCACCCCCATGCAGGGAAAGGAGATTTAACCCTTCCCTCCCCTGCCATGGTCCTGAAAAAAATATCATCCTAGTGCTTTTCCCCCTATCCTTATCAGCATGCTGTGGTCCATATCTTGATAGGCTTCTCCCACTTGGTTTTAATTTTAATCCTGATGCATTTAACATCAAGGGTAGTTAGGCCCTAAGCAAACAGAAGTGCTGAGCTGTCGCGTGCCATGCAGTCCAGTGAGGCTCTAAACAGAACTAGCATTCATGTCCAGCTGAGAGGGATTGACTACTCCTTTTGCTGCTTTGTGCTTCAATTGCTGCTTTTGTCCTTTGGGCAATAAAAACCTCACTGTCAGCAGGTCTCTGGGGTCAACAGCTCTGGGGTTGTAGGCTTCTACTGGCATGTCAATGCCAACAGCAGCAGCATTGCTCCGAAAAAAATATGTGCCCTTAAGAGGCACATGGGGGGGCAGCAAGAGCCTCACATCTCTCTAGTCCCTACCTACCTGCTGTTATGTATTTGAATGTGTCTAAGAACAGACGACTGCATTAAGAAGAATACAGGGTGCCCCCTCCCGTGTTTTCCTCAAAAGGTAATGCTGGGGAAAATGGGCACCTTCAGGGCACAACTGATAAGTGGATCAAAGTGCTTAAGGAAGGACATTGCTAGGTACTGAAAAGAGCACAGGCCTGTGACACAAATGTGCAAAAAATAGGCATATGCTACGTTATATGTGAAGATGCAGTTTTAGGCCAGCTTTCAGGGAGTATAGGGAAATTATAGTAGGTGGGTGAAGTCTCACCGGTACTGTGATTTGCAGCATGTCCACATGCCCTTTTAACAAAGTATTTTTAAAATGTTTTTTAAAAGGGATAAGGGGCAAGTCTCCCTGGCCTTAGCATAAAAGACCCAGGTCTCATGCCTTATGGGTAACCCCACTAACAATGCCCTTGTGTTTAATGATTTACCTACCTACTGATTGTCACTTGTAACTCTCCACCACCTCGCCACTTGTACCCCTGTGGGGCTCTAGGATATCTGTTTGTAAGATAAACACAGGTCCAGAACCATGGCAGAGATAAAGTGATTTAGCTTGCAATCCAGTATGTCTCCTCAGAAGGAAACTCCATTGGGTTCAATGGGACTTTCCTATGTAAGTGTGTATTGGATTGCAGCCTTCATTTACAATCCTAACCGCAATTACCAGGGAATAAGCCCCATTCAATTCAACAGGACTTACTTCTCAGTAGACAGACATGGTTAGGATTATACTGTTGATTAGGTACATGTGGGGAATTTTAGGGGGAAATGGCTGGTGGAGACCATCTCCATCCCACCCAACCATGCTTGTTGATCCCTAGTCATCTCCCCCTTCTCTTTAAGTTCTACATGGCATTCTAGCAGCATAAAGGAAAAGTTTTCCCCTTGGTGGCTTCTAGAATCCTATGGCAGGGCCATATGGACTAGGGCCATAGCAGAGACTCAAAACGTTACACCCTTCCCGTGTGCTACAGTCTTGATTCAAATCCCTCCCCCACTGCTTTTTCAGAAAGAAAGGCGACTTTGGGAGCACCTCGACACATCTTTGAGCTTCAGTTTACCAGCAGTCAAGACAGTAATTAAATTTTAAAAAGTATTTGTGTTTCTAGAAAGAATTGGTATCAACACACACCATTTTAAAAAAGAAAAGATACAATTAATTCTGTCTACTTGTTCATTACTGAGCTTGTTCTCCTCCTTAATATGTTTGGTTACAATTCAGATGTTCACACAGCAATATCAGATATTATGAAGAAAAGCAAATCCTCATGATGGTATTGTGTGATACCCTAAACAACACTTCTGGGAGGCAATGTTTTCCTCTGTAGCTCTTACCCAACCAGTAATGAAGATCAGAGCTTAGTAGCATTTGAAGATTTGGACCAGCCAATGGACAAGTGGACTTGAAGTAGACCTTCAAGCTCGCTTATCCATTCTGGGTGTTCTAATGGCTATGGAAGATGAAATCAGGAAATTGTATTATAGCTACCAGGATGATTTTTCTCCTTAAGTAACTCCAGTTGCTAGACATTTAATCAACAGGGCTTAGGGAAGAAGTATATTTGTAGGCAGTAAGAGATCCAGCACAGAAGGTCTTTGTTGTCTATGGCTGTCAGCACACTAGTCGCCTATAGCAAAGCATTTCCATTGGCCACACCTGGAGGGGTAATGGGTTGATCAGTTGCAATATTTGTTTGAAGCTGAATTTTTAAAAAATGCACTCGAGCTGATCTCACCTTTTAGAGTAAAAAGGGGTGGGGTTTGACTAGCATCGTGTGCCCCGGTTTCAGAAAAGAGAGATGGAGACACACTGGAACTGGTAGAACAGCAAGTGTCTCTCTACCCTATGTACTGACCAGATGTGTGAAGGTGAAGCAGGTTCGCACCAACTGGCCACATCCCCTGATATTTAATTTTTAAAGTGAAACTTCTCTTAATTGCTTTTCTGGCATAGCAAAGAAGACCAGGGTAGTTAGTTCTGGGAAGCCGCTGCCTCAGGAGAACTGAACTCACAGTTCATAAGCTTACTAAAACATTGAACCTGTACAAGGAAGCCTTTCCATGCATGCACTCTTTGTATGCTGCAGGACTCGCCTTTAGTGCATCTATAGCTGTGTGTCAAAATTCATTCTCAACTTCCACACATGTGTTGACACCATACAGGCATTCAGCATTTCATCAGAGAAAAGCAAACTTAGTAATCTTGGCTTTTGAAAGTAACATATTTGAAGGAATTTCAAGTGAACAGTTCCTCTGGAAGTTTCCAGAGAAATCACGGTGCATAAGACTTTATTAACAGTTCAGATCATTATAGTAGGATGACTTGCACAATATACATTTGCGTTCCAGTCACTGTTATTTAGTTTATACAACTACAGAATTTTGCATGTGGAAAATATTGTATTTTACATTTATTTGCTTTTTTGTAAACTTCACAAGTCATAGTGCCTAATTAAAATGCATAAATTGGGGTTTATTTTTGACATTACCTATGAAAACTTTCCCCCCCAGAAACCTCTTTTATAGCGACTGATGCCCCAACCCTTCTCCCCACCCCCCATTTTTGTCTCTGCCCACGCAATGTCTTGTTATCTTCCAGGGCTTAGCGTTATTTCTGAACCAGGGGTTGTAGTTTGTTTTGCTCCAGATAAACCATAACCTATTCTTAGCTTACTAATTGTGGTTTGTTTGAGCAAAACAAACAGGAGCCAAGGCTCACACATAATTCTGAGGGCATTTCTACAGTGGTGTAATTTTCAGGTGGCATTTGATCACATACCGACAAATATAGGTTGATCAATTAAAATTGATTTGGAGCACTTGCACAACAAACCCACTTCCCCAAAATATCCAACTTTTTGCAATAAGTGACAGAAAAATGCTCTGAAAAGTGTGGGATAATACTTGCGTTAACACAACATCATCTAACACACACACCACAAACACATCAGAATGAATTATCAATAGCCAATGTCATCTACTGTCCTTGCAAACAAATCAGGATGAATGCTCAGTAAACAGGTCATCTGGAAACACCCTCAGTCAAGGATCCTGGTTTGTTTCCCTCATGCACTAGCAGGGAGGAGCAAAGTGGTCCAATGTGCACATCACAGTAAGCCATACAGTTGCATGCGCACAGAGCCCATTCTCACCTCCAGGGTGAATGTCTGAAAGTCAGGGGCAAGACCAATCAGTGTAATCCTGTTCCCCTTCCAACCATTTGGTCAATGTGTGGACAAGAAACTAACAGCAGGGCTAGAATTTCTGGGACACTTTTGCCTTGTTTCCTGGAATGTGATTCAACACCCTGTTCTCGTGGAGAACATGGAGTCAATTTCTGATGTAGAGATTGCTGAATACCCAAATCACAGTCAAAATAGCTTTCCCATCAGAAGAGGTAACTGCCCCCAACTCCCTCCACATGACATAGTCGAAGGCCTCCAAACTTGCTATCATTATCAGGAAATGGTATAATGAAAACAAACAGACCACAGTATGGTTATACACTCTCACCCAACTCTGCCCCAAAGCAGCACCTCGCAGGGGCTGGAACTTAGGACTTAGGACAATTTCTTACAAGACACAGCTAAAGCTGCAATCCTAACCATGTCTACTCAGAAGCAAGTCCTATTAAATTTAATAGGGCTTACTCCCAGGTAACTGTGGTTAGGATGGCAGCCTAAGTGCTTTTGTTTTCCGTAATGTAATTGTAAAACCTCGGTGACTAGCAAGTACAATTGCATTATCTCTTCCACATTATTTCCTGGATAAATGAGCAGAAGTAATGTGACAGACACTCAGATGCGCTTTGACGTTATTTTGCATAAAAAGATGCAATGGCCACTCACTCGTAGTGTTTCCTGTCATCTGTATGATACATTTGGAATCCTTGCTCATTTCTCGGGAGTTGAAAGGACGCACCCGCACTGCCACCTTTACAGAAGCTCCTGCCATCCTGGTGGTCTGAAGGTTTTCCTCCTGTTGTTAGGATTGCACACCAGACAATGCCCTGGAATAAACAGGAAAGAAATGTAAGGAAAGGCTGTTCTAAAGACCTGCATGCCTCAGCAGGTTATGCTGGAGAATGTAATTGTAGGAGCATCTCTTGGTAGCTTTGCACACTGGGCACACACAAGCTGTAATGCTTACAAACAAATGTAGATCTACATCCTTTGTAAACATGGCTGCAAATAAGTGCAATCGCCAGCGTGTGTATATCCTTAAATATCCATAAAGGCAGAAAAGCATACATTCGTTTAAGCGTAATATCGCAAATACAAACAAGAAAGGGGCTGCTGATCGGTTTCACGCCTGGCTCTGGAAAGCTTTGTCAATTTCATTCATAAACCCCTCCTTCTCCTTTTCTTTCCTTCCTGGTGAAATGATTTGAAACAAAAACCCCAGCCAGTAGAATGACATTGACAAAGCTTTCCAGAAGCAGGCATGAAACCGACCAGCAGCCCCTTTCTCGCTTGCTGTGCATTGCAGATCTCACCCAGAGCGGCCACCCAGTTTGCAGGCTGGCAAAAAATAAAATGCATCTGCATAGTAGTTGCAGACACACACCCCCAACACCCCACCATTGCGATGATTGGTTCAATTTTCCTGGGCTTATTCTCGCACATGCGCAAAAGTGCAGATACGTGATTGGCTGGAATGAGGAGAAGGGGCAAGGGGAAACGCCCAAGAACCACCCATCAGCTGTAAAGTCTGCGGTATTGCATCCTACCTCCTGAAGGCACAGCGGATGATTCCCGATTTTAAACAGCAAATCGCATTTTTGCTGGTATTGCAAGGAGCGGATTTAACCCGCGAAAATGCATAACAGCGCGAGACGTCATTTGGACGACCAAAAAATAACGAACACACATAGCAGGCGTGTCACACATTTTGCAGTCGTCTGGATGAGCCCAGGGTGTGAAACAGAGCCAGTGAGCAATGTGCCCTTGCTAGGGTCACAATGTGGCTAAGGACAATCCTGAGGTCCACACCGAGAGACCTGGAGGGCCCTGAGTTTCCCCACCCCTACCCTAGAAGCACGACTGGTGCCAACTCTTGTCATTTCAGCATCAATTGAAAGCTCATCTGTTCACCCAGGCGTTGGTGGGTTATTAGGAATTCCTTCACTACAAGCGAGGAGCCCGGATTATGGCTTCCTGGCTGTTTTTACGGATATACTGTATTTTTAGCTACTTTTATACGGTATGCTGAGTTGGTTGTATTTTACTGTTGTTTTACTGAATTGTAATCCACTCTGGGATCATATGATGAATGGCAGGCTAGAATTTCTCTTATAAATAAATAAATTTCAGTTAGAATGTGATGGGAAATATCTGTACATGCACAGTCAGCCTGAAGTACAGTTCCCATTTCTAGACCATTTGCTATTTGAAGGTCAGTTAGGGCAGGAAGTCTGTCACAGGTTGATTTGATTTTGCTATTTGATTAACAATTTGAAATACAAGACCTGAAGGATCATATGTCTCCACATGTGTTTACCCATACACTAGAATCTTTTGGGGTGCCTCCACCACTGGAGGTGCAGCAGGTAGCTACAAAGCATAGGGACAATCCTCCACAGTGGTGGCTCCCTGATTGTGAATGCTCCCTCGCAGGGATGGTGAACCTTTGGCACTCCAGATGTTGCTGAACTACAATTCCCATCATCCCCAGCAAGCATGACCCATGGGCAGGGACGATGGGAGTTGTGGTTCAGCAACATCTGCAGTGCCAAAGGTTCGCCACCCCTGCCCCAGGGAGTCTTGCCTGGTGAGCACTCTGATACTATTTCAGGAATCAATTATTTTCTTAGGGCCCATGGTTAGGGTTTAGACCTAGGCTTCTAAATCTGACTATTTGTATTGTTTTCATTTTCTAAAAATGTGTTTTAACTACAATTTTAATTCTTGTCAGCCACTCTGGGCATCAGTTGAAGGGTGGACTATAAATTTCTAAATTAAATAAACAAATGTAGCTGCTTGGTATTTTGATTGTGCTTTTACAATCAGCAGCTTAGCTGTTTCTCTGATATTTCACTTAGCAGTGAATATTCAAAATTATTAATATTATTATTACATTTGTTAATTGCTTTATACAAAAAGTCTCAATATGACTTAAGATTTAAAAAACAGATAAAAACAATGTAAAGCTACTTAAAATAAATGAAAATGACTGTCTGACTTTCAGAAGAGGTGAATAGATTTGGAATGTATACTGTACAAATATTGATAGCTGTGTCTGGCAGGTTGAAAGCTTAATCTTGACACTAGGAGGATAACAAATGGAATATTAGAACTAGCGACGGAATTTTCTGAAAATCTCAGCATCAAGCTTATCTGCACAGATTTTTTCCCCTAATTTCTATTTTTTTTCTAATTTCTATTTTTTTCTAATTTCTCGTTTTTTTTCTAATTTGCTCCTTGATCTCAATGAGAAGAACCTTTTTTTCTGGTTCTCCTAAAAATATGAACAATTCTTATCTGTTATATGCATTAATATATGTATTACATTATATGCATATAAACTCCATGCCCCCCCAAATCTGCTCCAGAGGGTTGGGGGGAAACCCAGCACAGATTTAGGGGACCCATGGGGGCATGTGGGGAGAGGAAAGGGCTAGGAAGTTACATTATGCATCTAAAAGGCATTGAGCTAGCATGACTCTTTAGTTGCCTGCAGTGGAGGCTAGCACATTAGGGCTAATGGGACATTGCCCTACCTGCCCTGAGTCAGCCCCCACCTGCTTGACCTCTTACTTAGGAGGCCAAAACTAGAATTAGTTGGCTTTATTTATTTATTTACTACATTTATACCCTGCCTTTTTTTTCATCATAGAAACCCAAGGTGGCTTACATATGGTTCCCAGGCAGTCTCCCATCCAGGCACTGATCAGACCTGACCCTGCTTAGCTTCAGCAGGGTGCTGGCCTCATGTGCTTTAAAACCATAGCCTGACTCCACTTCCTGTTGGTCTCCCTACCTTCTGCCCTAGCAGACCTAAAGGTCACCAGCTACCCCTGGCTGGATATGTCCCAGGTTTCCTAAAGTAAGCAGCATATAAACAGATACATACAATTACGCGTATAACTATACAAAAATACTCATATATTAACACTTGTAAAATTACGGTGGAGAAATATATTGCCGCATTGGGCTTGACTCTTTCATACGTATTATATGTATAATATTTGTAATCCCTAATTAGAACCAATATACAGAATAACATCGCTCTTCACCACAAAGAGATGAGGCATAAACAAATTACAAAGCTACAGCAGAAGTGTGGGTCGCCATAAGTCGGAATCGATTTAAAGGCACATAACAACAACAAAACATCAGAAGCAGGTTGTCAACAACTGCTGCTAAGTGCTCCATGTGGTGAGCTGTGTAACTGCTGCCTCTTAGGGAAGAAACTTCAAGATCTGGCCTGGCTCCACTCCGGCTGGCCATTGGCAGGAAGAAATATGTAAGGACTTCCTTTTCCAGCTGAACCTTGAGCTGTGTTTCTGGTCTTGCTTTCTGATCTTAACTGTGCCATGGTCTTGGCTTGTTGTCTGGTCTTGCCTCCCAATTGCACTTGGGTCCTCACTCCCAGTTCCTGACTCACTCCAGGCTGCTTGTTTGTGGCCCAGCCCGGACACAGACGTAGATCCTGATCAACTGGAAACAACCTTTTTTGACATCACAACGGAATAGTGCCATTTTTCTTACATGCAAAACAATGCAGGTTCTCTTCTTTTTAGTGAGATTTCTTATCTTCTAAATCTAAGGATTATCTCTGTTAGAAACATGAGAGTTTGTAAGATCTCTGCCCCAAAGCGACTGATGTATCTTTGCAATGTAGTGACTAACTTTTGTCAAGGGGAGAAGGAAAAGGCCCATCGAGAAAGTACTGATTAAACCTGCTGCATCATGTTAATTTAGCAAGAATCACTTAACCAGATTTTCCTTAATCTATGGCGCTATCTACTTTGCAAATGTCACATGACCTGGTTTTTCTATGAGGAACCTGGGCACTTGATGGCAGCCTCAGCCAGCCATGGGTCATGGGAGTGAGGAGAGAACAAGTGGCATGTAGAATAATCCTAGAAGCCTACCTCCAAAAACTCTGGCAGCTGCTTGCACATAGATCACAAGGGTTAAGCAGCCTTTGCTCTACGTCTTCCCAGGCTGCACAAGTAAAGAGGCAGAGAGTGTTTCCTGCCATGTATTTGTTTTTATGGGACACTTTGAGGGAGATAGGCTGTATGAGAATAACTGTCATGCCACAGGAAATCAGAACAAGTTCCCACTAGGCAATTCCCTAGTAAACATGCATGTACAGGCAAGGATGCTTAGCTTGAATTCTCCCCAGACACTGCCTACGGCAGGGATAGCCACCCTAATGCCCTCCAGACAGGGCCGGTTCTAAAGGGTGGCCAGGTGGGGCACTGGCTTGAGGGCCCCTGGAGCTACAGGGGGCCCTGAGGGCCCCCTCTGCTCAACATTTGCGATCTGCGGCAGTAGCCGCAGATCGCAGGGCAGGAGCTTCCGCCTGCCTGCCATTCCCTCGCCTCACCTACCTGTCTCCTGCCTTTTAGCATTGCCCTTAATGAAGATGGTGACCGAGGTTTCCCTAAGGTGCTGAAGCCCCTGCCGCCATCTTAGTTGATGGCAGAGATGCGCACGCATAGGACGCACGCGTGCCATCAACCAGGATGGCAGCAGAGGCTTCATCCCCTTAGGGAAACTGTGGCTGCCATCTTGGTTAATGGCAATGCTAAAAGACAGGCAACAGGTAGGTGAGGGGCTGAGCACATGCACACGCGCACACACAGCAGGGCCCTGGGAAAGCTGATGCCCAAGGGCCCCAGCATGCCTGGGGCCGGCCCTGAGTGTACTGGATTACAGCTCCCAGCATCCATGACCTTTGGCCATGCTGACTGAGGCTGATGAGAGTTGTAGTCCAGCAGCATTTGAAGGGCACCACATTAGCTACCCCTGGCTTACGATGATGCCACTGTATTCCCCAGTGAACTAAGGCTGCTCAAAAGAAAGGTGGGAGATCCAAAGCCAGTTGGGGAGGATCTCTCCTCATGTCTTCTCTCTGCGAGTTCCTCTTTCCAAAACTCTTATGAAATCACATCAGCCTGGCTTCCCTGTACATCTGAGTAACAGAGTTAAGCCCCCAGAACCCACTCCCTTTTGTTTTCAGTATAAATAATTCAGTAAGCTAAGTGCAGTGATCAGCTCAGCCACAGTCCTCAGCCACATCTAGGATTCTCTGCTAATTGAGGAAAGATAGGAAGTACCAGAGAAACCAAAATGTTTCAGATGAAAGCACATTTTAGTGCGATCCAGCAACTGGCATTATTTGCTCTGCTACAGTCTCAATAGCTGCTGTTCTGTTCTACGTAGCCACAGCCCTGAGATGTATGAACTGTCTTGCACTCAGGGTGCTTCCACATTAGGCATTTATTGTAGTATTGACATGCTTTATTCACTCACTTTTTATGAAGCATTCACAGAATACCATCATCCAGTTATTCGCATCCCGTATTTTTCCCGTGGTTCTTACTTCTTTTCTCATACCACAGAAACGTCACTTCTAGGCAGTCTGTTGATACAGCATGTATCCTGACTTGTTTGTGTGGAGATTATACAACTTTCTGTCAATTGACTGATATCTCACTTTATAGTGCACTTTCCTGTCACTTTCCTTAAGGCAAAAAGTGGGTTTATTGCACCAGAGCAATTTAATTCCACAAACCTAAACTTTCCAATATGCAGTTGAATCGCTCCTGCAAAATAGTGACAGTCTGGAAGCAACCAAAGCCAGACTTTTTTCAGAAGAATTGAAGAATACTGCAATCTCCACAAGTGTAGATGCCTTTAGGGTGGGTTTTCACATGGGCACTGACTGATCAGGAAAGTGAACCTATCACAGCTCAACACACGTTAATTATAACATTTGTGGTGGTGCCATTCTATGCCACCATTTATTTTCTTTTTTAATCTTTTAATTGGTGCTAAAATGCTTGTTTGGCTACATATATTTTAATGAAACATGTATAGCACTATCACACCATAATAGTGCTGATTATTTTTTTTTAAGTTTATATTTTTAAAAAAACACTTTCCTGGTTATGGCTATTAACCCTGCTGCTAAATTGGCTCTACTGCTAAAATATTGAATATTTTAACTAACGGCAACAACATTTTCTCTGTCTTCACATGTTGTTGTTGTTGTTGTTGTTATCTGAGTGACACACAGTGTCACTGCCGGTTCCTGAGAGGGGGAGGCGAAAGGGGAGGAGCGAGGTGCTATGCAGATGTGATGACAGAAGCATCAGATTGGCTCCACCACTGCACCCACACCACACCTCACTCCCCACGCCTTACCACTCCCCCCTCTCAGGAATTGGCAGCTACGCTTGGTGTTGAGTAAGCAGGTGAGTGCCAGCGGTTGCTGTTGGTCACAGAAATAGGGAAAATGCAGCTTCCTGCTTCTACAGCCTAGGCTGTATTTGAAAAATGAGTGCTACAGTCTCACACAGTAAGCAGTTATTCAACTATACCCTCAAAACTGCCACATCCAAACATAGTACAATATTAAAAAGATTATCAAAATTGCTCATGTCTGATCCATCACAACTGGACGGAAATTAGTTTTTGCAGGCGCAAACCTCCAGGCAGATATAGATACAGATAAGCATAGCCAACAGATGCCTGTGGAAACAGGCATGACTAATGAGAAGAATTAGACCTTATGATGGGAAAATGAGTTTCCCAACCCCATATTTCCTTTTTGATGCTTAAGAGGCAAAGAGCATTTGCAGGGGGAAACTGGCAGGTAGGACAGGGTCCTCAGCATCTCTACTGGATGATGAAGGATTTTGTTCAGTCCACATTTTTAAGGAAACCAACCTGATGTGCACTTTCCAGACTAATATGTGGATCAGAACACATTTATCCTTTGGCTTTCGCACATCTCCAAATTTTGTAAGATAATACTTGGCTCAAGAAATGTATCAAAATTCATATAAAATGCATATTTTAGATTAGAATGTGTAGAAAAATTCATATTCTAGGATAAAATGTGTACAAAAATCATATTTCAGGGTCAAAGGCAAATACATTAAAAACAATGCAAATTTTAATGAGCTTTCCTTTTTTAAAAACCACAGACTGATGCAGAAATGGGACAGAATGGACTGATGAAAGAACACATACAAAAATGACATGGACTAGAAATTGGTCTCTCCCTCCCTACTCCTGTATGCTGATTCTCTCTGCAAATGCCCCATAGGCCAATTTTTTTTTAAATTACAGCTGGGCTCTGAAGTCCAGTTGAGGGGTGGGGGTGGATAGCTTTAAGGCAGGGAAAGCACCCCTCTTCCCTACCTTGCAATTCTCCCCTCCAAGTGTCTCAATCTCTATATTTGCATGATTTTCACAAATGCACATTTGCTGAAATAAGATGTGGTTCCACCCCGAAAGGCACTGCTGCCTATGTGATTTGTGCTACACCACAAATGTATGAGCTGTAGGAGTAACAGAAGCAAGAGATGCAAAACTGCACAAGTATCGACACAATGTTCCTGGGGAGTACATTAATTTGGACTGCGTTCTCTATTGGTCTCACTAATATCCTAGTGTGCTGATTGGACAAGCAGAGGGTAGCATAGTCCCCAAAGTGGCTTCAGGCTATCAACGGCAAGAAAATCCTGGAAATGCCCTTAATGTTGTGTTTATATCCAAGACTAATATATTTGTTCAATCTAACATTTATTATATTGTGTTTCTTAGGAGCACTCATCTAATCCCCCCTTTAAATATATATATATATAATTTACTAATTGATTGATAGATGTTTAAATTTATTTAAAGGCAGCTTTATTCTCTGCCTTTCTTTAAGAAAGTCAATCAATGTAACTTACAAAAATAATAAACTCCAAAAACATGAAAGCCCTAACAGACTAAAACCATTAATAACCTAAAATTATTGGGAATGCATGTTTAAATAAAATGTTTTAAGCCTGTTGCAGCTTCTGCATGAGAATGAATGTTATCCTTAGGAATTCACAAGAATGTAGCTTCCAGCGCAAAGCAGTTGAAAGCAGTTGTATGTTCCAGCAGAGGCAATGCAACAGCAGCTTTTCTTAAAAGAACAGAACACTTCAAAACAGTGAATAGAGTAGGTGACCTGGAGGAGGGCAGACCTCACTGACTTCATGACATCCGAGTTAAAGACACATCAGCAACACTACATTTACTGCATAGGAGTGTTACTAAAATATAGCAGATAAGGATCTGGCTCAGTGTTTTAACTGTTGAAATCCTACATACTAATGGTGAATTCATTCTCAGAGTGTGGATCCTAATGTAGCCATAATGGCACAATTGGCAGGTTGGGGCAACCCCAAGGTTTTCAGAAGAAGAAAAAACTTGGGGGGGGCACAGTTATGGATGGGAGGGGAAACAAAATACCCATTGAGGACTGAGCATACTCAGTGGCCACAGAATGCTAACTACTGAAAGAAAAGAAACAAAACCATAAGGGAATGGAATGGAGTGTCCTGAAAAAAACTGGCAAGATAAGCTCTTCACTGCAACATTTTGTTGAAGGTTCCACTTCTTTTGTAAAACAGATTTTTGGGGCTGTGTTTGTTCTGTTAGGCTTAATGGGACAGAGCGGGGGGTGCCTTTTCACTGGTGTAATTATTCTAGGCTAACATGACAATTTCTTGGCTCTGCAGGAAATTTCATTTATTGTATCCACTGTGTTCTTACCTCAGCACCCTCTCAGTTCTGTCCACTGAACATGAAAACCAGACAGACATGGAATGGTGCAAGCAGCTTGTTATTTCATTCATTGAAAACAGTAAATAAATACCATAAAAGTCTCCACCGCTTGAAATTCAAAAGACAGAAAACAAAACCAATAAATAAGCAGAGATGTTAAAAGAATACCCATGAAGGAGCAATGGTAACTAGTAATTAAAATAATCACATGCATTTCTAACAGGGCTGCCCTTTGCTGTCTCATTGTGAAGCTCCCAACACAGCAAAGCTGCCAGAAAGGTTTTTGAGTGAGTGCAGCATTTTCATTTCCGGTGGAGAGCAGGCTCCTGAACTGGAATCAAGATCCTGAATTTGCTGCTCTCTGGTTATCCATGTGACTAGGAACCAGGACCACAGCCACAGGGCAGAGGAGGCTGGCAGTCTTGTTTTGTTTTGGGGTTTTTAAAGTAATTCTGTTGTTTTAAAAGTAATTTACTGAGATAAAAGGTAGTGGCGGCTGGTGGCTTTTGGGTGGCCCACAGGTTCCCCATCTCTGCCCTATGTATTTGACATGCTCACCACAGAATTGCTACTATAAGCCTGTGTAGGACCAATCAGAGTACATGAAGTTGACATTCAAATCTTCTGCCACTGAGTGAGGAATCCAGAGTTCCAGAAAACAAAGGCCGTAACAGTAATGCCACATTACACCAATGCATTGTTGATATTTTGTGTCTCTAATTTAGAAATGGCTAGGATACATATCATTTATGACAGGCAGCATAGGGTTGACTCCCATCTTCCCTTTGTCTTTATTCTCCAAGTGACATACATTTTATTTATTTACTTAAAATATTTATAAGCCTGTCTCCACACATCAAATGCTGGGTTTTTTCACTGGTTTAGCCCCTCCCCCATGCTTATTGTGGCCTGCCAACCTTTTTTGCTTGTTATACGCATCCCGTTTCTACAATTATATGTTCAAATAATTGTATGCTACCTGCGTGAGGCTCTTTTGAAAGGGAGGGAAACAATGGTTTCTTTTTAAGCTGAAAGCCAGCTAGCAGGAAGGGGGAGGGTGCTTCATGATATCATAGGTGCCCAGCTAATCTGCACTCTTCATATCCCCTTCTATTTCATACGGGCAAAACGTGGTGCCCCGAGCTCATTCCTCGAGATTGTATGCATAACATACATACATACATACATACATACATACATACATACATACATAAATTATTGCTGAATGCACCTTCTGGAGCACAGCGGGTTCCTATTTTTGGGGTGTGAACCACCGGGAAGGCATTTCTTGACCTCCAAGGTACTTAAAGATGAGAGCTTGGAAAAGTTACTTTTTTGAACTACAACTCCCAACAGCCCAATCCAGTGGCCATGCTGCCTGGGGCTGATGGGAGTTATAGTTTAAAAAAGTAACTTTTCCAAGCTCTGTTAAAGACATGACAAAAGGACCAAAGCAAACTCTAACAAACCACAGACAATAGGGTGTACTGGAATAATGTTCATAGAAGTGTAAATATGAGTGACTCAGACAGCTGTCTAGTTGAATCTCTCAATAGTTAGGTAAATGAAATTTTGCAAAATAGCCTCAACAGATGGTACTTCCACCTCCAGAGAAGTAAATTCTATAATTTCTTTTAACATGTTCCTCCATTGCCACATCATCCTACTCCCAATAATTTATTTTTCTCCCACATATCATTCCTAAGTCTTATATGCTGCAATTTCAACCCATTTTTCCTTCCTCCAGTCATTTTGAGCAACAGTTATTCTCCTTTTTTATTCATGGTATTCTTTTAAATATTTGACAAAGACTTGCACCTCATAAACTTTGTTCTTAACTCTGCTATGCTGAAGACCCAGTTTCTACATTGTACAGAACACATCTCTTGATGGCCCTCTCCTGTAGAATTCAGTGGCCAGTTGAGTATATAAAGGGTGAGATGATCTTTTAGGTACCCTGGTCCCAAGCTGTATAGGGCTTTGTGCACCAGTACCAGCACTTTGAACTTAGCCCAGTTATTTGGTAACCAGTGCAAATATTTCTGCAGTGACGTAACATGAAGGTGATATTCTGGCCTAGTGAGCAGTTGAGCTGCTGCACTTTGCACTAATTGCAGCCTCCAGTCCAACTTCAGGAGCTGCCCCACAAAAAACATACTGCAGTAATCCACCCTAAAGGTTACCCATTCATAACAGTGATCAGACTGTTCCATTCCAGAAACAGCTGAAGACAGTAAAAGGCACTCCTAGCCACTGAGTTCACCTGCACCTCTAGCAACAGAGATGGATCCAGATGCAGCCCCAGATGACAACCTTTCAGGGAGAGTACAATCCCATTCAAGGCAAGCAACTGAACAATTATTTGAACTCAGAACAACTCAACCACCGCACTTCAAGTCCAGGCACTGGTCCAGGGCCTGCATGGCCTATCTTGATTCAGATGTTTCAGAAAAATAAATCTGGGCACTATCAGCATACTGATGACACCTTGCCACAAATTTCCTTCTAACTGTTCTCAGAAGATTCATGTATATGTTAAATAGCACGGAGGACAAGATGGTACTCTGCAGCACCCCACAGCACAACTTCCAGAGAGCGAAAAAATAATCACCCAATACTATTCTATGAAACCAACCCTGGAGATACCCATCTTACCAAGTCTCTTCAGGAGGACACCATGGCCAATGGTATCAAAAACTGCTGAGAGATCAATGGTATCAAACGCTGCTGAGAGATCAATGGTATCAAAAGCTGCTGAGAGAATTACACTCTCCCTGTCATTCTCCCAATACAGGTCACCCATAAGGGTGACCAAGGCCGATTTAGTCCCATATCCAGGCCAGAACTCAGACTGAAATGGGTCAAGATAATTGATTTCATCCAAGAGTGCTTGCAACTGTGCCACCACAGCCCTCTTGATCACCTTCCCCCAAGGGAGGTAGCTGTCCCAAACCAGTGGCTCCAAAGTGGGTTTTTACAGGAGTGATTGAATCTCCACCTCTTTCAAGACGCCCAGGACTATTCCCTGTTGCAAGGATGCATTGACCACACCCTGAACCTACCGCCATACCACCTCTGCATGCTTTAATAAGCCAAGAGGGGCAAAGGTCGGGGTAGCATGTGATTGGGCACATCACTGCAAGCATCTTGGCCATGTCATAAGACCGCATCAACTGAAAATGATTCAATGATTTCAAAGCAGATGTAATGCTGCATATTGGAGATTGAAGTAAATGTAGCAGCAAGACAGCTATAGAGACGACCCACTTTGCCCTCAAAGTGCCTTGCAAACAAATCACAGTGGCCTTCTGAAGGGTTTAAAACTCCATTCCTGGAGTAGTTATTAAGAAGCCTCAGGTAATACATAAACAGCTCTGCTAGACAGCTACTTGGGGATGCGATGGAGGCAGAGGAGAAGTGGACCATCCTCACTGCTCTCAATGAACAATTCACTGCATAACTCACCTTCTTCGTTGCCCTCATTGCACAATTTGTAGGCATGATTCTTTATAAAATGGTATATCTAGAACTGGACCCAATCAGTGCCACGTAGCTTCGTGTTGTGCAGATAATTCTTTTGTTAATGTAAATCAAAATAGTATTTGCCTTTTCCTGCAACCATCTCACACCGAATCATTTTTCACAAATGAATCATTTTCACCCATAGTATACAGCATGTATCCTGCACTTCTAAAGATTGAAGAAGGGTCTGCAGTTTAGTGGCAGAGCACATGCCTGGCATATCATGATTAGAGCATCAGATCAGAGCTGAGGAGACCAGGTTCAAATCCCAGCTCAGCCACAAAACTCAATGGATGATGTTAGGCCAGCCTAATTACCTCACAGGGTTGTTGAATAAAGTCAGGGAACAACAATGTATATTGCCCTGGGCACCTTGGGGGAAGCATAGGATAAAAATGGAGTAAAAAAAAAACATAACTAGTTTTTCAGGGCTGGGAGGGAAAATTCTGCCCAGAGATTTGCTGCTAGTCAGATAATACAAGCTTGTATGGATCACAGTGTAAGGCAGCACTTTACATCCTCGCTGCTTTTTGCTCCTTGATCAGTTTTTATCTCTAATGCGGCCTTTTGATTATACCATTTGTCTATGAAGTCTGTGTACTGAAAGCCCACAGAAAGGCAACCTCTGCGAGCATTTTAGCTAAAGAGTTTAAAGGTTTGCATGGAAAAGACAAAGGAAGCTACTTTGTGGACAATGGAGCCAAGAGCTCATAAGAGGATAAAAATAAAATAAATAATAACAACGGTTGTGGAAATGAGATCTGGAAATGCAGCAATCCATACTCCACCACCACCCCCATTAGAATGCAACTGGCTGAGGATTGCATAGCCAGTAGTATCTAGCACTTACTCCGCCCTCCCAACATGTTGGTAGTGACCTTAGTCCTCTTCGTAAGAGTTGTAAAATGGTAACATATTCAGAGGATGTAATAATAATAATAATAATAAATTTTATTTTTCAGCCGCCTATCTGTCCGGGATAGGGACACTCTAGGCGACGAACAACAAGAATAAAAACAATACATATAGATCAACATAATCAAATTTTAAGCTAAAAAACCATTCATTAATTCAGAACACAAATTAATCTGTCCCAATCTTGTAGGCCTGCCTGAACAGCCAGGTCTTCAAGGCTCGGCAATAGCTGGACAGGGAGGGAGCATGTCTGAGATCAAAAGGGAGGGAGTTCCAGAGGGTGGGGGCCACAACAGAGAATGCCCTCTCTCTGGTCCGCACCAGCCTAGCTGTTCTCACCGGTGGGACCGAGAGAAGGTCTTGCGAGGCTGATCTCATCAGGTGGCACAATCGGTGATTCTGGAGGCGTTCCTTCAGATATACTGGGCCGAAACCGTATAGGGTTTTAAAGGTCAACACCAACACCTTGAATTGGGCCCGGTAAACAACTGGTAGCCAGTGAAGAACTAATAACACTGGGGTGATATGATCCCAGCGATGGCTATGCGTAATCAAGCGTGCCGCCGCGTTCTGTACCAGCTGTAATTTCCGGACCGTTTTCAAGGGTAACCCCACGTAGAGCGCATTGCAGTAGTCTAAGCGAGAGGAGACCAGGGCATGTATCACCTGAGGGAGCAAGTGAACAGGAAGATAGGGACGCAGTCTCCGTATCAGATGTAATTGATACCAAGCTGCCCGGCTCACTGCTGTAATCTGAGCCTCCATGGACAGCTGGGAGTCAAGTATGACCCCAAGACTGCAGACCTGGTCCTTCAGGGGTAAACTTACCCCATCAAGCATCAGGTCAGTAATTCCTAACTTCCTTTTATCTCCCACAAGTAATACCTCAGTCTTGTCGGGGTTCAGAACAGAGGACCTGGCCTAGCTTGGGTTGGGAGGAAACACATCAGAAGAAACCTATATGAGGCAATATTGGCAAGTCACAGGAGTTGCTGCTGCAAACTGAAGCTGAGCTGATAGAAACGCTCTGCATTTCAAGTCAAAAGGGAAATCTGAAGTGCTCTGAACTTCTGATCCTGAAAACCTTCCTGGCCCTGTTTGCAATAGCAGAGGTATAAGAAAAGCAGCTACCTTCAGAAGGGTGTACAGCCAGTCAACCTTGTCAAAAGGCCACTGTGGATGAGCATGTACTTGCATCATCCAGAAAACACAAAAGCATGTGACTTGTTCCTTACTCTGTCACTGGAAGTATGTATGTATTTGTTTATTACGGTCACAGACCCAATCAAACAAAATAGTCACTGGAAGTTAAAAAGGCAGAAGCAAAAAAGGAGCAATTAAATTGTGATTATCCAGCTCTTGTAAGATTTGGGGTAAAATCCAGATAGTCTGTCACCACTCTCCCTTCAATGGTGCCGCAGGGCAGAACTTGGGGGCACTCAGCAAAATGGGTAAGCCCCCCCCCAAATGCAGCAGACCTGGCTTGTTACATTTTTAAGTAAGTGAAGCAATACAGATGACCATCTAAAGAGGGCAGCCCACCCATAAGACCACTAAAATTACCTAACTGCAGCACAGTTCCTCTTCCCTCATTATATATACTATTGCATGAGGCTTACAACCCTGAGACAGCCACCCCATCTCTAGCTGACAGTGGTGAAACCTGACTGTTGTTATCCATCCTAAAGGAACTAGCATTGCAGCAAATTCATATTCCCTGAGATGTTGTTTATAACTGCCTGCCTAGAGGACTCACATTATAACATGCCCAACTTAGAGCAGGAAAATCACAGTATTTCCAATGCAGGAAAATCATGGTATTTCCTTCCACTTCTATTTCCCACTAAGAATTTATACTCATGGAGTGCAAAGTGTCCCTTTTCCCCAGCATACTCATAGAGGACATGTTTCAGGGTGGGGACAGGGGAAAGAAGTCTCTTGCTCAAGCCCTTGTACAATAGCACAAGTCATTATATTCAGCCATGTTGCCAGCAGTCATGCTGTTCCTAAGATGGCCTCAAGTGACTTCCAAGCAGGCCACACAAATAGGAGGGGTTTGCTTTTTGTAGTTTCAAAGCATCACTTCTGCCACATATCCAATGCCTGCAGGCTCTTTTCTTTTTTCAAGATCATTCAGGAAGATATTTTTTAGCTGACACCAAAAAGCTTTATGGTTCTTCCCTGTCTGAGATTGTCAGAGAGCTAGTAAAGGACCTTGTGATGATCAAGGCAGGTGTCAGATTTAATCATACATCATATAAACTCACATACTCCCTGCCAGGACATACTAAAACCCAGGGATGCTACAGTGCTGCTAGCATATAATCCAGTGGTGCTGTTACTACAGCAGTGCAGGCTGTAAACCCTGTAAAATGGCTGACACCCACCCATCCAGGTCCTCCACCCATAGTAGAACAGTATGCACGCAGACACACACACACACACACACACACACAGAGAGAGAGAGAGAGAGAGAGAGAGCAGGGACCTGAAGTCTTTCCCCTGCCAAACAGTTTCTTCCCCCTCAAATGCGTCAAATGACAGAGTACCCACCTTTGTTTAGCTGCAACCAGTACTGTTACACCTTCATCAAACAAGAGAGCATTTTATAAGGATATATACTATGCCACAGGTTTCCTCTAAGATAGCTTGGAATTTATTTGACAGGGCTCTCAGCACACCCACACAGAAATTGGAGCTGTAACGTGCGCAGAGGGCCTGCCACAGGCAACTGAGAGTGAAATAGACCTGCTATCACTTCAGCAGTCATCATTCCTTCTCTTCCTTCCTCCTCTCTCTTTCAAATGCAATTTCACTAAAAAGATCCAGGGTTGGGTTCAAATCAAAGAAGTGTGAATTATGGGATGCTCAAAACATGAATTCTGCTGCCTGGCTGACAAGCCGTAGCCCGGTCCCCATGACTCTGCATTCTTGCCATGGCCCTGTGTCACGGCCATTGACGCAGGGACAGGTGGGGTGCGGTGGTGTTTGTTAGAAAGGCATTGCTGTTTCCTGGCTGAACATCTTTCTGAAACTCACAGGTTAATCTGCTATGGACAATAAGAGGGTCCTTCTTCCTCTGCACAGAGCAGCAGAGATTGCTCAAGGAGAAAGGGTGTCTCCCCTCTCTATGATGGAACAGGAAAAATAAGCAAATGGTGGAAGCACAGGGAACTAGCCATGCCTCGCAAGAAAGGCTGTGTCTGGTGGGTGTTTTGTCTCTGAGACTGAATAAAGCCCTGAGGCAAGGGAGGTTAGCCTTGGAATCTGAATTGCATTTAACTGGAAACAAGTTTCCTTTTCCAAAGAAGGATCACCAATCCTCAAGTCTGACTCGTCTTTTTCCTACTACCATTACTGGCTGTGACACCCCCTCACACTCCCAGACACACACCCACACACACCCTGTTCTTTGTGCTGTGTGTTCCAATTAAAGAAATATACAGAACAGAATCTGTGTTGCTACTTCTGTCTTCCTGCTCTTTCCTTGCTCGCCTCAGATGGTGACACATCCAAGGGGCAGAAATGGTGGTGAGATGCTGGGGCGCATGATTGGATCCACACACACACACACACACACACACACACACACACACACACACACACACACGATTGTTTCCCCAAAGAATTTAAAGCAGCATTGCCTGGAAACAGGTCTATTGTCCTTTCTTGAAACCCAGCCAGCCGCAAGGGAGGGGGAGGGAAGCATCACTACCACCTGCATTCAACACAGAATGAATAGGAGGGGCGAGGGCTCTCGAGGCCTCTCCCGCGGATATGGGCCACTAGGGGACCAACACTGCAAAAGGCGAGGCAGCTGCAAGGGCGAGAGATGAGGAGGAGGTATAAGGAATGCTGCAGGGCAATGAAAGGCTGCGGCTTACCTCTTGCGGACTGCAAGAAGCTATGCTGTCCGCCCCCGGTTGGGAGATGCTGGTGCCGGCATTGGCGAGGCTCCGGGATGCGGCTCTTGCCTGCCTGCTTGCCAGATGAGATGAGGCGCGTCTTGCCGCCTTCTCCGGGCTGTGGTGCTGAAGCTGCGCTCTCTGGGGATGCTCGATTCCAGCAGGTTCACCGCGCGCCCCGCCCCTTAGCCCTGTCTGTCCGCTGATTGGCTGACCGTCCAGAGAAGCCTGTTGACCGCAGCCGCCAGAAGGGAGGGGCTTGGCCTGGCCTGGGCTGTCGCTTGGGAGGGAGGGGCGCCTGGTCTCAGCGCTCAAGAGACCGGCGCCCCCCTCACTGCGGAACTGCGATGCGTTGCCTCAGGGGAGAGCCGGGGGCAAAGAAAGGCAGCGTCTTCTGCCCTGGGCGGAGTACAAACGTCTCTCCTCCCACTTCGTGCATGAAGCCAAAAAGCATCAAGCAAAAGGGAGACGGGATCCATGCCAACCACGTCTGTGTACTTGCTCTATGGCAGGAGCAGAAAATCTGACTCATTCCCACCCTTTGCACAGGGCCCTCTGTGACTTTTGGGGGTTGGGGTTTGTAGCACCATGGAAGAAGAAACATGCTGTCAGGGAAAAGCTCATCAAGTAGAAAAAGGGGATTAAAAAAAACCCAAACGCAAACAAAAAGAGGGGGCATTTAGCTGCACCTCTCTCTGCTGGTCACCTGGGCATGCTTGGGGGACCCTCTGCGACTTATGGGGGGTTGGGGGTTTCAGCGCCATGGAAGAAGAAACATGCTGTCAGGGAAAAAACTCATCAAGTAGAAAAAGGGGATAAAAAAACCCAACCGCAAACAAAAAGAGGGGGCCTTTAGCTGCACCCCTCCCTGCTGGTCACCTGGGCATACTTGGGGGTCCCTCTGTGACTTTTGGGGGTTGGGGTCTGCAGCGCCATGGAAGAAGAAACATGCTGTCAGGGAAAAAACTCATCAAGTAGAAAAAAGGGATTAAAAAAACCCCAAACGCAAACAAAAAGAGGGGGCCTTTAGCTGCACCCCTTCCTGCTGGTCGCCTGGGCATGCTTGGGGGACTCTCTGTGACTTTTGGGGGGTTGGGGTTTGCAGTGCCATGGAAGAAGAAACATGCTGTCAGGGAAAAAACTCATCAAGTAGGAAAAGGGGATTAAAAAAACCCAACCGCAAACAAAAAGAGGGGGCCTTTAGCTGCACCCCTCCCTGCTGGTTGCCAGGGCATGCTTGGGGGTCCCTCTGTGACTTTTGGGGGATTGGGGTTTGCAGCGCCATGGAAGAAGAAACATGCTGTCAGGGAAAATGCTCATCAAGTAGAAAAAGGGGAATAAAAAAACCCCAAACTCAAACAAAAAGAGGGGGCCTTTAGCTGCACCCCTCCCTGCTGGTCACCTGGGCATGCTTGGGGATCCCTCTGTGACTTTTGGGGGGTTGGGGTTTGCAGCGCCATGGAAGAAGAAACATGCTGTCAGGGGAAAAGCTCATCAAGTAGAAAAAGGGGATAAAAAAACCCAACCGCAAACAAAAAGAGGGGGCCTTTAGCTGTACCCCTCCCTGCTGGTTGCCCGGGCATGCTTGGGGGTCCCTCTGTGAGTTTTGGGGGGTTGGGGGTTTCAGCGCCATGGAAGAAGAAACGCTGTCAGGGAAAAAGCTCAAGTAGAAAAAGGGGATTAAAAAAAACCCAAACGCAAACAAAAGGAGGGGGCATTTAGCTGCTCCTCTCTCTGCTGGTTGCCTGGGCATGCTTGGGGGACCCTCTGCGACTTATGGGGGGTTGGGGGCTTGCAAATATAGCTGGTGTTTAGCAGAACTACGTAGACTGAATTGGTCTCGTCCGGTCATATTTGTGTACTCAAATCTTTTTGGAGCCCATATTTCTTGTGGGAGTTCACATTTTTTGGATGGTAATGAATTAATATCATATATGCTACCCTGAACACACCCGATCTTGTCTGATCTCGGAAGCTAAGCATGGTCAGGCCTGGTTAGTACTGTTAAAGTTGTTCTGATGCCACAAGAGGATGCCACAAATGGAGGTGGAGTGGATCTCCCAACAGCAAGGCAGCGTACAAGCAATTTTGCATGATTTATTGGCAATTGACCTATACATTAAAGGTCAAGCTATTCCAAAATGTGGGTCGTCATAATTCCAGTAGGATTAACTATCAACTCTCCTATCTGAAAAAGAGAGGGTCACATTTTCCTTAAGATTCTCCCAATGTTCCCTATAGCTAGAACCCGTAACACATTTAATAACAGTTCCCAGCAAGTGTTTACAGAAGCCCTCTTGGTATGTTCACTCCCTAGATCTGTGGTGTAGGTGGCCACAAGAGAGAGGTCCTTTTCTGTGGTGGTGCCATCCTTTTGGAACTCTTTCCCAGTAGAGCTGTGGCGAGCAGATGCACTAGAGTTTTTGAAGACGTTAAAGAGTCATTTGTTTTTAGTTGCCTTCCACAAGTAACTTTTTGTTCCACTCACTGGCTTGAGACTGGAATATTATATTGTGGAAGTTTGGATCTGTTTTAATATTTGTTTTCTGTAATATCGATTTTTTAATTGTTGCAAGCCACTTTGCACAGAAAAGCAGCACACAAATGTTTTAAAATAAAATAAATAGCCAAAATGGCTACTAGCCATGGATAGCCTTATCCTTCATGAATTTGTCTAAATCTGTCCAAATTGGCAACCACTACTACATCTCGTGACAGCAAATTCCATAGTTTAATTGTGCATTCTGGAAAGAAGTAACTCCTTTTGTCTGTCCTGAATCTTCCACCATTCAGCTTCATAGGATGACCCTGGGTTCTACTATTATGAGAAAGGGAGGAAAAAACGTATCTCTATCCACTTTCTCTACACCTTGCAGAGTAGACAGCCTGCCTGAGGTATGGGAGGAGGTGCAAGGCAGTGTTTAATTGGTTAATTTACCAATTCTTGGGCAAGGTGATTGAGCGAGTGGTGGCCAAACAGTTACAGACACACTTGGATGAAGCAGATTATTTAGATCCATTCCAATCGGGCTTCAGGACTGGTCATGGAACTGAAACAGCCTTGGTCGCTCTGGTGGATGATATGAGGAGGGCGTTGGATAGGGGAGAATATACTTTCCTCGTCCTCCTGGATCTCTCAGCAGCTTTCGATACCGTTGACCACAGTATCCTTTTAAATCGCCTGGAGGGATTAGGAATAGGGGGCACTGTTTTACGGTGGTTCCGTTCCTATCTCTCAGACAGGCATCAACGGGTGGCATTGGGGGATGAGGTTTCAGACCCTTGGCCTCTCAATTGTGGAGTACCACAGAGTTCTATCCTCTCCCCCATGCTATTCAACATCTATGTGAAACCGCTGGGAGCCATCATCAGGAGTTTTGGGCTGCAGTGTCACCAATATGCGGATGACACTCAGCTCTATCTCTCATTTAAGTCCTCACCAGAGTTGGCTGTGAACACCATGTCCAAGTGCCTAGAGTCCGTAAGTGAATGGATGGGAGAGAACAGGCTGAAACTAAACCCCGACAAAACCGAGGTGTTGCTCGTGGGTGACAAGAGAAGGTTGGGAGATACAGACTTGGTGCTCAATGGGGTGAGATTACCCCTGAAGGACCAGGTCCGCAGCCTAGGGGTCATTCTCGACTCCCAGCTGTCCATGGAGGCTCAGGTCTCGGCAGTGAGCCAGGCAGCTTGGTATCAATTACATCTGATACAGAGGCTGCGACCCTACCTTCCTGTGCATCTGCTCCCACGAGTGATACATGCCCTGGTCTCCTCTCACTTAGACTACTGTAATGCGCTCTACGTGGGGTTACCCTTGAAAACGGTCCAGAAATTGCAGCTGGTACAGAATGCAGCGGCACACTTGATCAAGCATAGCCGTTGCCGGGATCATATCACTCCGGTGTTAGTAGACCTACACTGGTTACCAGTTGTTTACCGGGCCCAATTCAAGGTGTTGGTGTTGACCTTTAAAACCCTATACAGTTTCGGCCCAGTTTATCTGAAGGAACGCCTCCAGTATCACCAATTATGCCGCCAGACAAGATCAGCCACACAAGACCTTCTCTCGGTCCCACCAGTCAAAACAGCTAGGCTGGTGCGGACCAGAGAGAGGGCATTTTCGATTGTGGCCCCCACCCTCTGGAATTCCCTTCCTTTTGACCTTCGACATGCCTCCTCCCTGATGGGTTTTCGCCGAGCCTTAAAGACCTGGCTATTCAGGCAGGCCTACAGGATTTCTGGGGTGGATTAGTTTTTCTGATGTATTAATTGAAGGCTGGTTTTAGATCAACTGATGATTGTGGCTTTTTGATTTGTGTATTGTGTATTGTATTTTACTATACTATTGTACGTCGCCTAGAGTGTCCGTTAATTTGCACAGATAGGTGACTCACAAATAAAATTTTATTATTATTATTATTAACAAGTGTATTTGTCAAAAACATGTAAAGACATGGGGAAGCCTGGCTGTGGCATTAGAAAAACCCTGCATTTATATCTTTTTATGATATCTATATATACACACGCACAATAACTTAAAATCATCTCAAAACTTTTTTTATTTTTCATTGGTGGCAGAGCTAGTTATGAGTCACTGGATGACAAACTATTCAACTGGAAGATGTACACTGTCTGAGTCGTGTGCCCTCTGCCACGGCATGCATGTCTTTATGAATCCATACTGAATAATAAGTCTGCAGCCTCAGAGACTTGGGTTTAAAACATTACAGTTGGTCTCCAGCCAGTGTAGTCAGATAAGGATTTTAACTAACATCCCTTGTTTCCTAGATCTTGACACTCAGGATCACTGCAGCCTAGCAGCAGCCTTTTGCGAAGGAGCAGTTGTAGATTCCCTTTTTATTTGTATTTGGGGCTGCTCAGGTTTTCAGTGTCCACCTGCTGCCTTTATTACATCATCATCTCCTTATTTGGGAGAAGAGTATTTCCCTGCACTTCACTAGTCCCGGCTGGAGTATTTCCTGTTTGACTCAAGCCCTGCTGGAGCATATTCCTTGCATTGCACTGTTGTTGTCTAATGCCTGTTTGGCAAGGTTGCAGAACTGCTGTTATGATGGCATTTGAATGGAGAGGGAAGAGGAGGAATTAGCATTCATGCTAAATTGGCTAATATATCAGAGGTTTCTGCTTGCAGAACTCATCACCAACGTTTAGGACAATTAATTAGAGAAGAGCCCCTTTCTTACAGCAGGGCCCTTCGATATTCATCTCCATATTGCTGTAAAACATTGTCCCTCTAATAACTGGTAGTTGCATCACCATTACATATTTCTTCTGGTACCCAGAAGCCATGGAGGAAGCAATGACTCATTTTGTCTGGCAGCAATGGTGCATGGAGACAAGCCATTCCTTTTCACCAACAGTAGGACTGAACTTTAGTACTAATACAGGCACTAGAGCAAGGAAGGCTGCTTTGTCGGGCAAAGTGGGTCAGCGCCCTCCCAAGATTCTGAACCCTCCAAAGCCATAGGCCAGTCCTTCTCTGTCACCGACAGTAATATTAATACATTTCCACTGACTGAGAGGCTTCCTAGATGCACGTACGCATAGATCCACCAGCATTCACTACATCAGAACTATTGCTCCAGAATTTTCTGTTAGGAAATGGATAGTATTTGAGGGACAGGCCAATGTCAAGTAAGGGGCCAAGTTGATAGTATTTTCTTAGAATTATAAAATCATACAATTTTAAAGTGGGAAGGGATCTTGGTGGTCATCTAGTAACAACCCCCTACTCAGTTGCTGGAATCTTGCATTTACAGCATTCCTGAGAGATGGACATCCAACCTCAGTTTAAATATCCCAGGAAGGAATCCTCAGAGCTTGGAAACATTACTTTTTTAAACTACAGCTCCCATAAGCCCCAGCCAGCATGGCCACTGGACTGGGCTGATGGGAGTTATAGTTCCAAAAAATAACTTTTCCAAGCTCTGGGAATCCTAATAGACTGGGCTGGGATTTTCTGAGCACAACTCCACATCCAGAATTTAAAGGGAATAGCCATTTTAAAGGCAAGTGAGGCACAATTAAAGTCTCCCCCCCCTTTTGTCAATAGGAGCTTAATACTGCAGTTCCAAGGAAAGAAAATGACCACATTCAGATACGACACTGTGCTGTGTCTGAACCAGCACTTGCTTCTCCCAAACAAACCACTATTAGGAAACCATTAACAAACCTTGGCTTCAGATAATGGTTTGTCCTGAACAAAACAAACCACTAGCACTGGTTCAGATGTAACACTAAGCCAGATGTGCCATGATTTTGTTTCCCTACTGGAGGAAGAGAGGAGCAAAGTAGGAGAGCTCAGGCTGTATGCACCAGCACACACTTTGTGCACAAACTAATTTGCTTAACTATGGCTTATGGCTTAGCATTGTATCTGAACATGCCTCTACATTTCCAGGGCTGGATAATTGGTACTTTGTTGTTGTTATGTGCCTTCAAGTCAATTACGACTTATGGCGACCCTATGAATCAGTGACCTCCAACAGCATCTGTCGTGAACCTCCCTGTTCAGATCTTGTAAGTTCAGGTCTGTGGCTTCCTTGATGGAATCAATCCATCTCTTGTTTGGCCTTCCTCTTTTTCTACTCTCTTCTGTTTTTCCCAGCATTATTGTCTTTTCTAGTGAATCATGTCTTCTCATGATGTGTCCAAAGTATGATAACCTCAGTTTCATCATTTTAGCTTCTAGTGACAGTTCTGGTTTAATTTGTTCTAACACCCAATTATTTGTCTGTTTCACAGTCCATGGTATGCGCAAAGCTCTCTCAATTCTGAATGGTTAATTGTTCATTTGTTGTTGTCATTTGTCACTCTGTGTAACTTGCCATGCTTAGGATCTCCCTGCAACTGCCATAGAGCAAATCTCTGTTGAACCACTACACTGAAGGTGTGTTTTCAGAACCCACCGTATTCTCGTGATTGAAATGTGTTTTAATTCTTTTTAATATTGTATTTTAGATTTTTCAACCCTCCCTGGGACCTATTGGTGAAGTGCGGGCAATTAATAATAATTGATTTAATTGTATTTTATGTATTTATTTTAATGTTTTTGTGATTTTACTGTTTACAATTTTATTATGTACATGTTTGATTTTATTTTTGTAAGCCGCCCTGAGTGCCCTATTATAGGGTAGAAGGGTAGGATAGAAATATTTTAAATAAATAAATGAAATGAAATAAATAGATCGGCCTCATCACTTTCCAACCGAAGGTGGAAACCTAGGCACGCAGACCCCTCTTCTAGTCAAAAAAGGGAGATTCCAAATCTCAGAGAAAAATAGGTAGGGTAAATTATGCTTTACTCTAGCCTTGTATCTCTATGGTTCAGCAACTGTTTGAGGGAGAGAATCATAGTTGGTACATCCAAGTTCTTCTCTAGTTTGCGCAAGGAAAGATGATGATGATGATGATGATGATGAAGAAGAAGAAGAAGAAGAAGAAGAACCTTGGGGAACACCGCTGCAGCATCGCTATTTATCAACTATAAACAAAATCACACTGGATAGTCAACCCTGAAAATCAGAGCAAAGTTTTGAAGTAGCAACATGCAGCTGAGCAGTGCCACCCTCACTGGGTGAGGTGAATCCGCTACTTTTGCACAACACTTTTAATGCATTTTATTCTGTATGGGCTATCAATAGAATATGGACTATATATAAATAGGGAACATAGGAAGTTGCCTTATACCAAGTCAAACCATTGGCCCATCAGCTCAGTAGATTGGCAGCAGCTATCTAGGATTTCAGACTGGATTCTCTCCTAGCCCGACCTGGAGATGCCAGGGATTGCATGCAAGGCAGATGCTCTATCACTGAGCTATAGCCCTTCCCTATTTGCCACAGATTTTTTTGGCATTTATGAAAGAAAGGTCAAACAATTAATGATTAACTCCACCAGTTCTAACTTCCAAGGTCTCGGAGGAGGACAAGGGAAATCTTTTTCTTTGTTTGCTTAATTTAGACAATTTGTGCCCAGACTTTTAGTCAGGACCAGGCCCTCAGGAATCCACCGGGTAGTTCAGAAAGTTCATTTTCTTGTTAACACTTAATGTAAATGTGTACCAGAAGGCAAGAGGGAAGGAACTGAACCAGAGCCAAGCAGGCAGCAATACCTAAGAGGTTGGATCCTTGTCACCAGCCCTAAAATGTCTAACACATCTAAGAGAAGCAGTGCCACTCAGGCAGGTAAGTGAGAGGCTACTGGGAAGAAGGAGGCTAGCATGATCTGATAAAGAGGCTCTAGATGGAAGGCTCCACTTGAATGAGGAAAGGAAGCAATATCTAGTAAGGATGGACAAATCTGTCAGTTTCAGTTTCTCTCTGTTTCTCATATTTCCAATTTTAAATTCAATTCTCTAAATTTCTCCAGCAATCTGTGGTTAAAAAAAAAACTCATGAGAATTTGTCAGCATTTTAGTGCAATTTTCTCCTAATACACATTTTTGCATGCATTTTTGACCAATATACACATTTTTGCAAGCAATTTTCTCTAATAAAATAAGTGTTATTTTCCACTAATATATGCATTTTATGCATACTTTTGCCTAATATATGCATTTTTGTGTGTATAACATTTGGTTGGAGAACTGCTTCATAAAATTCAGGCAAATGTGAATTTTGAAAGATAATTGCATTTCATTCATGTATTGATTTGAGAATTGTGAACTGGGTAGTTTCTCATTAAAATGCAAACAAATTTTAATTTCTCATCTATATCTTAAGCCAGTAAGGAAATTACCAGACTCAGAGGAAGCTTGGTGTATTGCCTTGTTGTCCTAGAGAATGCCCACTAGTCAGCAGGACTCATCTTCTCTGTTGTGTTTAGAATTTTATTACAGCAGCATCACTACACATAGAGCCAACTAAAGCAATTTCTCAAATGTCTAAAATCCTATTTAAAAGAAGGAGGAGAAAATGTTATGCGAGACAGAGATGACACACCATTTCTCAGGGTAAGGGTGGCAAGAACCTCTTCATACCTCTGTTGGCAGTTATATGGCATACTCTTTGCAATGAGAGTTGTTCAAAATGATTTGCCTATATATTTGCCTACATCATTCAGCATTATTTTGATCTTGCTTTTGGTTCATTAGTTGCTGTGTCCTCTCCAGTGACATCCAAGCTTTGTGCTCAGCTCCATTTCTTACTTGACAAGGCTGCAATACAAACCCCACTTACCTGGGAGTAAGTACCATTGAATTCAATGGGCAGACATTGTTAGGATTGCAGCTTAATTTCTTGTTCTGTCTCTAGCCATATTCAGTGCTGTGCTAGCTTGCTAAATCCTAGAAACTGTACCCCATGCTGCTTTGAGCATCTAGCTATCCACAGGGGACCCAAGCCAGATATGCTCATTTTGATATTATCAATTATCTGCTTGGGGGGCGGGCGTGTCAGGGGCTAGATTCAATCTGCCGAAAGATGTGGTTGGCACTGCAAAATAAATAAGTACTACATAAATACAATAAATACAGAATTAACTTCTGAACATCTGCAATTAATGTAGAGCTAAATTGTCTCCTAATATTGCTCCACTTGTATCTGTTATTAAGATATTTCCTTGTACCTTGATAGTGTATACTGATGTCACTATAAAGGCATTCAGAACACAGCACAGAAAATGTGCCCTGCTGACCAGAGAGCATTCTGTATGACAAGACCATTCACAAAACCTCATTCCAGTTTGGTAATTTACTTGTTGGCTTGATCAAGACCTTGATAAGTAATTTGGAAATTGAACCTCTTGGGCAAAATATAACTTCTTATGCTTAAAGAAAAGATTGAATTTGAAAGTAGTTATTCTCTCTTTAGAAGTTGTATTAAATCTCAATTAAAGATCCTTCCCAGTATTCTGTAATGCAGGGGTGGAGAATGAAGAACGTTCTGACCCACAGACTTGATCTGGCCTCCAGCACTATGCTTGACCACAACTCCTGGTTAGACGACACGCTAAACCAAACCTTCCCGCAGCGCTGCATACCAAGCCTTCCCAACCTCCAGCAGAGAGTAAAAAGGACTGGAGAGAAGCAAAGTGGTTGTAAGCTTCTCTCTAGGAAACTGCACATTCACATAGTCTCACTAAGCCAAAATTCAGCTTAGCATATCAAGCAAACCAGGATAGTGTCTTCTCTACATTTAAATTTGAGGACAAGTCAATACACTGCATTACTTAAATGGTATTTTAGATGGATAGTAACAGTGAAATAAATAACAAGAGTTGCAGAAGTTTGTTTGCTCATTTACTGAAGTCTCCTCATTTCAATTAAGGGCCAGCCAAAGTGGAGGTGGGCTCAGAAATTATGACTGTACGAAGCAACAGGGTAGTGGCAAATAATACCATTAGCCCAGCAGAGATTGTCATCAGCAGTGGAAAGATAGTTGACATTCTTCCAAAGAGAAACTGGGCTAGACCCAGTGGAGAGAAGGTATGAACTCATTTTATATTTTAATTATTTATGGATTTCTATACTACCCTTCTGCATCAGTTTCCAGCATGGTTTACAATTTTAATGTTCACCGCCCAGAGAGCTGTTGCTAGTCGGGCGGTATATAAGCTTAATAAAATAAATAAATAAATGAAACAGTAAAATGAAATAAAAATGCAAGCCCAAATTTTAAAAAGTTAAAAGCAGTATAAAAGACAGATACTGGTTCAAAATTAGTTTAAAAACTTGGGAGGATTAAAAAAAAAACTTTCAGCTTCAGAATGAAACCTAACAGTGTAGGTGCTAGGTGAGTCTCTGTGGGAAAGAGTTTCAAAGAGTTTCAAACTGAAAATGCCCCCTCCCTAGTTGTCACCTGACTCACCTCAGATGAGAGGAGATCTTCGAGGAGGGCATTGGCAGATGACCAAGTAGGCAGGTGTTTCTTCAGTTACCTGGGGGCTAGAATGAAGCCAAGGCACAGCCCCTTACCCCTGAGAAGAGGGAGTGAGCCTCTGCAATACTGAGTTCCTCTTAGGAGGGCTCTTGAAGGATAAAGAAGATGGCAAAGATTTCTGGTTATGGTGTCAACACCAGCTGGATGTGGAATTGGTTTACGTTTTTATGTACTCTGGTCTCTTTTTAGTTGCTGAGAGTCTAGATTATGTGTTGAAGGTCATGCTACTGATGCTGGTATGCACCCGAGACACTATAGATAACTTGCTGGTGGTGGGGCTTAGTTTTATATTTTTCACTGTTAATTTTTATCCTTGTTTTATATGTGACTGCATTATTTCCTTGTAATATTGAATTTGAATTATTGACTTTGCTTTATTTGAATATGTTATGTTTTATAATGAATTTTATGGGGTTTTTTTGTTATCTAATATCTATTGTGAGATGTTTTGGGTATAGTCCACCTTAAAAAAGCAGCATTTAAACTAAACCAAGCCATGTAAGGCTTCATTGGCAAGCAGAAGTACCTTGAGTAGACGGGGAGTCAATGGAGCTCTTTCAACACTGGTGAGATGTGTTCCCAATTACCAGTTCCAGATCATATTCCAAGAGCTGCATTCTGTACTCACTGTAGCAGCCTTTACCAACCAGTGAGCCTCCAGATGTTGTGGGACAACAACTCCCATCAGCCTCAGCCAGCATTGCCAATGGTCAGGAAAGATGGGAGCTGTGGTCCAACAACATCTGGAGGCACACTGGTTGGGAAAGGCTGCACTGTAGTTTCTGGGCTGTTTTCAAGGATAGCCCCACATTTAATGCATTACAGCAGACTTAAACAGGAGATTACCCAAGCATGGATAACATTGGTCAGACTATCCCTAACTGAAGAGAGAAGGAATGCAGGAGTAGGGAACATTTTTTAGCCAGAGGGCCAAATTGTCTCATGGGCAACATTCCAGGGGCCACATGATGGTAGTGGTTGGGGACAGAAGCAAAAGGTGTTTGGAGCCAGAGGCAAGAGTTGGTAGGGTAATACATGTGACTCCTGCACAGTCGGCTACATTTAGACAATGCAAAAGGCATAGATTTCTATACCCACCCACACATATCTCTGTCCTCCTCCTTCCATAACCAAGAAGCATTATCACAGTTCAGGGACACATTCCAGCCAGGGAAAAACATGTGAGTTAAAGGATATGAGTGGGAACAATACATTGTCTGGTAGTAAATAAAGTTGATAAGTTATGTTTATTAGGCCAGAGGAACTAAAATCCATAGGACACAGGGTGCAATGTGCTAGTCATGTGCAATGATGTAGCCTTCTTTAGGTCAACAGCATTATATCCATAAAACTAATAGATGAACTGAAAACTAAAATATTAAAACAAAATAATATTTTATTATTATTATAAAGAGTGTTGATCATTCAATATGGAAATGAGCATACAAATATGTTTTATAAACATATTCAATTTCCAAGTGTTTAAAATGTCAACAGTGCCAAAAGTTCAACTTTTGATAGCACTAACATTTTGAAATGTTTCATACACATAAACCACCACCTCCATCATCCAGAATGTTTCATTGCTAATCTGCTTTGATGAGAAATTCTAAGCCAGCTCAAGGTTACACTGATCCCTTTCTTGTCTGTGGTTCTAAACTAATAGCTACTGCTCTAAGAAGTAACATTATGGGGCACTTTTCACTTCTGTTACATAATTCCTACACAATAACAGTTTTCACTGACTCAAGAACATACAACTACAATATAGGGTCCTGTGTAGTCTGACATAGTAATTAGAATTGGATGGAAGAACTTCGGTTAAAGTCCCCACTCATCCGTGAATCTCAGTGGGTAACCTCGAGCCGTTTGTTATCTCTCAGCCCAGTCTCCCTTGCAAGGTTATGAAAATTAAATTGGAGGGAACCATATATACCAACCTGAGCTCTTTGGGAAAAGAAAGGGATAAAAATAAAATAAATAAGATGAAATTGCATTTATAAATGTATAGGCTGACCTTCAGCGCAGGTCTCCTAGGGCCATTTATAAGAAAAGCAATATAAAATAATATCATAACACATTATAAAATTGACACAAATCACAGAAGCAACAGCCAAGAACCAGCAAAATCCAACAAGCCATACAAACAATTGCTATAAAACATGTTGGAATGTCTGGACAAACAAACAAAAGTCTTCAAGTGGCACTGAAAAAACATCAAGGTTGTTACCAGGAGAGCTTATTTTGGGAGAGCATTCTATATATGAGACACCATAGCTGAGAAAGTCATCTCCCCAGTCATCATTGTCCATTTACCTTCAGATGTAGGAGATCCTGAAGAAAGGCCCTTATGATGAATGATTTCTTCAGTCAGCATGCACAACAACAGATAGCCAGGTCTCAAGCTTTTTAAGAAAGATAAAGGAAAAGCTATTTCAGAACATGGTATTAGGAGACCTTTATGAGGCTGCTTGTGGAAGGAAACTATCCCAACACAAAACATAGCTTGCCTGGGGGCTCATTATCCACTCGGTTACACAAGTTTCACACCGCCGTGATTCCACTGACTTCACTAACTGAGTGGGGAATAAGGCCCTGAGGTCATAATCTCAGTGAGGAGCAGTGAACCAAATTCACAGCAAATGCATTAGATAAAGGGCAGAATAAGGTGTTCTTTTCTCTTTTTTTAATCACTTTTCCCTTGTGGGTTAAACTTTCAGTTGCCTGGCTAGTGACCCTTTATCAGTGCCTGCTGCTGATCTCAGTCTTGTCCATATTTCTTGACTAATAATTAACACAACTTTATTGTGTTTGTGAATTGTCCATGAGCTGCCCATGAGTTTCTCTCACCACCTAGTTGGTAGGGTAGATTTTGGTAGAAAAGCCACTGGTTCTCTGTCTTAGAAAAACAGCCTATCCATGTAAGTCATGTGAGATATGGCCAGCTGTAAGAACATAAGAAGAGCCCTGCTGGAGCAGGTTAAAGACCTGTCAAGTCCAGCATCCTGTTTTCAGCCAAGCCCATAAGCAGGATATGACGGCAATATAATCATCTCCCACTACTGCTTCCCAGAAACTGGTTTGCAGAGGGATGCTGCCTGTTCTCCTGGAGGTAGTATACAGCCATCATGACTGACAGCAAGTGACAGACTTATCATCCATGAATTTGTCTAACCCTTTTTAAAAGCTATCCAGGTTGGTGTCCATTACCACACGTGGCAGCAAATGCCATACTTTGGAAATTCCATATGCACCGTGATAAGGTAAAGATACAAATACAGTACAGCTTTGCATAGACTGCCATAGAGGCCATTTTTAACAGGAATACTTGCTATAAGTTTTCTCCAGGGAAAAAAAGTTTGGAGTTCAACTGCTAGCTTTTTTGTCAACTGCTAGCTAATTAAGATCATACACTGTGTGTTTGTATCCAGCCTTTTGGCCCACAGAAGGGATACAAAGTGGCTTAAAACATTAACATAATATGATACAAAAGCTAAAAACAGAGAAGATTACAGAGCCCAAAGAACTCAAGTATATTCAGCGGGCAAGAATTTCAAAGTGGTGAAAGGCCCAGTGGAATAAAAAGGTTTTAATCACCTACCTAATTTTCATCAGTGAGGGAAGCAACCCTGTGTTGGCTTTAACCCCACAATTTGCTCTCAATCACATATCTTCTGGAAACTGTTTCATACATTTCCCAGAAAACATACCTCTGACATTACTAGGCGCGCCAGTTGCTGAGATGATACTGTGTGCCTGGCTGCTAATGAATTACATTACTGTAGGCAAGCCAGTATTTGATAAATAACACATTCTTTCAATCATATTTCTTATTTAACTGAGCCTTTCAATGTACCTGTTGTCTTGGTGACTCAATAATGCTGGTCTAACTTTGGGAAGTCCAGTCAGGATCCTATCACCCTCCATCCAGTATCAGAGCTTGGAAAAGTTACTTTTTTGAACTACAACTCCCATCAGCCCTAGGCAACATGGCCACTGGATTAGGCTGATGGGAGCTGTAGTTCAAAAAAGTAACTTTTCCAAGCTCTGAACTGGATTATAGGATTGCATTGTCAGGTTTGTTCTTAATGCTCTATGGAGAATTTATATGTATCATGCTGCCTAATGCTTAGGGTTCATCTACAATACTAATCTAAGCTGACCGTGAAGTTTCTGTCCGCTGAGAGAACAGGGGCTTGCTTAAGGCAGCCTCATATGACTGAGTGCTCTTCAAATATATATCTATTTATCTTGCTGTATGGGGAAGCATAAGGACGTCTGACAGAGCCCAGGAGGTTATAGCTTCCTATTTGTAAGAGGTTGCGGTACCACGCTCTTTGACACAGGCAGTGATCAGGCCACTCCTGAAGGAATACGAACTGGACCTGGAAGACATTAGCAACTACAGGCCTGTTGCAAATATCCCCTTTCTGGGCAAGGTGTTTGAGCAGGTGGTTGCTAACCAGCTCCAAGCTCTCCAGGATGCAAAGGAATTTCTAGATCTACTTTGGTCAGGCTGTATGCCTTGTTTTGGAAAGACCTTGGTCACCCTGTGAGATGACCTTTACAGAGAGGAAGGTGCAACCCTGTTGATTCTCTTGAACTTCTATGTTGTTTTTGCAGCTATTGATCATGGAATTCTTCTGAATAGTCTGTCTGGGTTGAGGGCAAGAGGCAGTGCTTTGAGGTGGGTGATGAATTCCAGAAGGAGTTGCCAGGGGATTTTTGCTCTCCTCCACAGTTTATTCAACATCTACATAACACCACTGGGAGAGGTCATCCATCCAAGGATATGGGCTGAGATGTCATCAGCATGCTACCAGCCCTCAGCTTTACATCTCCTTTTTATCTAGTCCAGGTGAGGCAGTGGAGGTTCTGAACTAGTGGACTGGGTAAGGTCCAATAAACTGAAGCTTAATTCAGATAGGACAGATGTACTGTGCATAGTGATTGGCCTGCCCAGTTAGGTGGGATCCAACCTGTCTTGAATGTGGTTGCACTCCCCCTAAAAGAGCAGGTTCATAGTTTGGGAGTGCTCTTAGATCCAGCTTTGTCCCTGGATGCACATGTAGTCTCAGTGATGGAGCACCTTTTACCAGCTTAGACTGATATGTAGCTGTGGCTCTATCTGGACAGAGATAGTCTTCTGATAGTTATCCATGCTCTGGTAACCTGCCGGCTGGATTGCTCCTATGCATTTTATGTGGGGCTGCCTTTGAAGATAATCTGGAAACTACAGCTGTGCCCAAACAAGGCAGCAGGTTTGTTCATGGGAACTGACAGATATCAGCATATTATGCCATCTGTACTGGCTTCCACTCCATTTCTGGGTTCATTTCAAAGTGCTGAAAGAAGGGACTATGATATTCTAAAAAACACAAAACAGAGAAAAAGTACTATTTAAAAAAAAATCCTTAGAAAACACTAGTACAGTAAATGTCTACTGCGTATGGTCAATGTCCTTTAGATTCTTGTCCTTCCTGGTTACTGCAATCAATCAGACCTGAGCTTTCAATCTAGACCTCAAAGGTAGTGAATGCTCCTTAAGAAGGTGGTAATTTGACCTCAACTGAAAAAAAAACTAGACTAGACCCTACAATCTTGAACAATCCCCCTCCCCATGTCAAATTTACAATTTCTGAGCACGGTATTGGAGAATGTGGTATCTTCCCCATCTGAGACAGTCTTGTTTCCTCCCTTTGATTTAAGACACAGATCCATGAAATTAACTCCAAGGCCTGTTTTACATGTTAATAAAATTTAAATAAATGAAAGTATTGAAATGAAATGCAGAATGACTGGAGATAAAAGGAAAGACAAACAAATTAGTTAGGAATGACATCAGATACAACTTAACCTCTGATAGTCAATGAATTTCCAAGGGGAATGGAGGAGACAATTGCTATGCCTGAATTCAACCACCTAATGGCAAAGCACCTAATGAAACAGATTGTAATTCTCAGAAGCTTATATCATAATAAATGTGTTAGTCTTTAAGGTGCCACAGCACTCTTAAGTGTTTTTGAAAACATTATGAACCCATTTCCTTCTGATCCCCTGACATTCCTTCTCTGCAACAGCAAGCTGCTACTAAAACTGAATCCCCCCCCTAAAAAGGCCTACGATTCATATTAAATCAGAACCTGGTTTCTCATAGATTTGGTATAGGCTGAAATGTTCCTGAAAACCCTAGCACAGGAATAGGCCAAAAGACCAGGAACAGTATGTCATCCAGAGCCACAACAAAAGAAACTATACCAGAAAGGTGAAGGGCTTCGCTGCGAATTTCCATATTATGCTTGCAACAAAATTTGCATGCAATCTGCATGAACCGGAGAGCATGGTTGCCATATGATGACTGATAGATGTATCACAACATGTTAATGATGCCATTTTTATCATAATTTACTCCTTGGGGATTTGAGGAACAGTTGAGCTGCCATGGCATATGCGAGACAGTTTACTGTCTGACAAATTATGTATGGTCTGCCAGAAAGAGGTAAGTTTTAAAAAATAATTCCTGGCATGTTAGAAAGATGGCAGATCTCTTGCTGAATGAAGGCTCTAATAAGCTGGAGTGAGCAAGAAGCCTAGCACTGCTAAATCTATACAATCAAATAAATTATGAAGCATTCTTAGAAATCTTAACCGTTGTGGGCCACAATCCAACACAGAATGAATGGGTTTAAGAGCTCTTGTAGTCTGTCATGGATTATTTCTATGAGATTTTAAAGTGTGCTTCCTAGTTTCTGCATATTTTAAATGCTGTGTCATACTTCTTTCAAGCTTTCTATAGCATCCTGAAAAGCTAAACTATTAAACTGGGTTTTGAATTAAAATCCAGACGTTTTGACAAGAACCTGCACAGAACGCAGCATTTTATGGACCACATCCACGATGAAGCCAGCCTTAGAATGCTTTGCAATGACCTGTAAGACTCATGATCTCTTCTGCCTGCAGATGCTAGATGTTGGAGACCTTGTGGTCATGCCTGGGATAATAGATCCTCACGTGCATATATGTGAGCCTGGACACCCAGCTGGTGAGGGATTTACATCTATGACTCAGGCTGCAGCTGCAGGAGGCATCACAACTGTCGTTGACATGCCATTGTACGGTACCAGAGGACTGGAGGGAGGGAATAAAGGGAGGGAATAAGGACTTTCCTATTTTAATTCATAAGAATTCACAAGGAGATTCCCCAAGTCAATTCACTTTTATTGTTTCAATGCCACAATGCAAGAGTATATGTGTCTCTTCTTAATATTCCCTAGTCCCCTATTCCACTGTTGCCCCTCACCTCACCTCACAAGATTTTCAGGAGATACTTTCCTGGGGGGGGGGCAGGAGGCTGAAGAGGGGAAGAAGGGTCAGGGAATTCTGCAGATGTGAACATCCTTGTGTTTGTACTGCACTGTTTGTTTTCTTGTATTTATATCCTCCCTTCCACCATGAAAATCAAGCAGCTTTAAGAATATAAGAACATAAGATGAGCCTGCTGGATCAGGCCAGTGGCCCATCTAGTCCAGCATCCTGTTCTCACAGTGGCCAACCAGGTGCCTGGGGGAAGCCCACAAGCAGGACCCGAGTGCAAGAACACTCTCCCCTCCTGAGGCTTCCGGCAACTGTTTTTCAGAAGCATGCTGCCTCTGACTAGGGTGGCAGAGCACAGCCATCACGGCTAGTAGCCATTGATAGCCCTGTCCTCCAGCTTTGTGTATCACTACATGAACTTTCTTTGCCAAGCCATGTGCACTCACCCATCTTACAGATTTCTGGCATCTGTAGATAAGGAATATTTTGGGTGGAAGGTTTATCTTCAGGCAACATACTTTTGCAATTTCTAAAATGCCATATACAGTCCTGCAGTGCCACCTACTGGTCAGATGGTGTAACCAAGTGTGCATTTGTGCCACATTCACACTGTACATTTATTCCACTTTAAACAGTCATGGTTTCCCCCAAAGAATCCTGGGAAGTGTAGTTTGTGAAGGGTGCTGAGAGTTGCTAGGAGACCTCTATTCTCCTCACACAGCTACAATTCCTCGAGTAGTTTAACAGTCAGTCCTTTTCCCCAGAGAACTCTGGGAATTACTGGCCTGTAAGGGGACTATGGCTTTCCTAACAACTCTCAGTATCCTTCACAAACTACATTTCCCAGAATTCTTTGGAGGAAACCATGACTGTTTAAAATGGAATAATAGTGGAATAAATGTACAGAGTGAATGTGACCTCATCAGTTTCCACGCCAAAAGTCCATGGGCTTTTTTGCTGTTTTTAGGGGGGGGGGGCATGAAATGTCTACACATAACTATACGAGCACTGGTGGCTGGTGGCTCCATGTCAGTGGGGCAGTGGAATCCTCTCTGGATTTTAGTCTAGACCTTCAAGGAGCTGTCCAAGGTGCATCTGGGGCAAATCCCATTGCCCTATTGACATGGAGCCACCAGCCACCACTGTATACCAGGGCACCAAAACTCACATACCAGCAACAGTACTGAGAGCCAATGTAATGTAGTGGTTGTCTGTCTGCCTGTCTGCCTGTCTGTCTGTCTAATGTACACCCTGCCTTTCCTGATAATTCAAGCTGGCTAATTATAGGAGCAGATACCAAACCTATCAATCTAGGACTGAAGATGCCCATGTTCAAATCCCTACTCAGTCATGAAGCTTAACCTTGAGTCTCACAGGTAGCTTGTTTAATTCTATGATGTATGGTACTTTGAGCACATTACTAAAGGAAAGTCATGATACAAATACATTTACAATACAGTACAGTAAATAAACCTTTGCGTCTGGTTGGGGATCATGTACATAGGGAAGACTCATGATCTTTGACATGGTAAGGGAACATGCAGATCCAATGGCAGAAATTCAAGCAAATCATCCCCAGCGCTTACCACATTATAAGACAGGCTTTCCCAAAAACAAATTTAAACTAAGAGGAAGCTTGGACTACAGACTGAAGACAGATGATGCAGGAACTTTGCTGAAGCTAAGGAGGCCTGGGTCTGGTCATTGCCATATTTCAAGTGAAGAAAGACAGGATATAAATATTTATTTGTAGTTTTTTATATATCTATAGTTTATTCAGGTTTTCACATTATTGCAATAAAACAGTACAGTCCTTTATTCCCTCCCACCCCCTCCCAGCTCCCCTCCCACCCCCTCCCAGCTCCCCTCCCACCCCCTCCCAGCTCCCCTCCCTCTCTCAGCCCTCATGCTCCCCCCTTTTTTGTTACCGCATTTTCATTTCTGATGTTCAGTTGTTTGGCATGTTATACAGTGTGCAGGCTCACATGCTCAGACAAGGGTTAGGATAAATTAGTGTCAATGCTTATATACCACTTTATGTCATGCAAACTTCAGTGCATTTTCAATAAAAACAACAAAAATAAATGAAATATAAAATACAAAACATACATAATAATACATAACAATTTCATTCCATTTAACAACAGTACAAGAAACAATCAAGTGGGGAAAAACAGAGCAATCCAACTCAGGGGAAGCCAGCATAAAGTTATGCCGCATCCAATTGCCGTTCAGGAGCCTCTAGATTGCCTGAATGCCGGCTTATGCTGGGAGCTGCATGCAGGGACCAGAAAGTAAAAGCCTGCTCTCCTAAATGCCCCTACTGGGGAGTAAGCCCTCTCCATTAAGTTCTATTGTACTTATTTTCATAGACCATTTTTCCTGGCGTAACTTTTGCCTGAACTGGGACCTTCAGGAGCGCTCTGAACATGAATTGAATGTGGCCTAAGTCCCCTCATCTTGGCCCCTCCCCTGACATGGCCCCAACATGCCCCCTTTTCAGGAATTACTCTGGCTTATGTCGGCTTCACTTATGCCAGTCTCGGTTGAGCTGGCTGAGCTGGAGATCCGCTGCATCCAACTCCACTCAGCCCAGTGTAAATGCAAGTTGGATTGCACCCTAAGTCTTCAAAAGCTTTTAAAAGCAAATGGACTTCCACCACCCTGGGATCCTACTGGGAGGAAGGGCAGGATATAAATCAAATAAATAAATTTTAAATGCTCATTAAAGTTGTGGCCATTCTCACTTCCAAAGAGAGAGAATTCCATAGCTGGGCACCACCACAAAGAACGCTCGTTCTTGAGTCCGCTTTGCTGTCCTCAGGGCTTGGGATGCTTGGTATGGGTTATAGTAATAATAAAATACAATAAGCAAATAAGATAATAAAGCATAGCTTAAATGGAAGTTGAGCATTATTCTCCTTCAGTTTTTATTATGATTGCACACTAGTAGGAATATGGACTAATACTGACTTGGTGATAGTAACTTTGCAAGTCTTGTGAATAAAATTTAAAATTAAGAGGGAAAGTGTATGGAAAACAAAACTCTGAATATACAGTAACAGTTGCATAGTCACAGATCTATAAAATTGATGTTGGTTTGCTTGTAAACAGCTGGAATTAGATTGCTTGCAAAGAAGTATGCATTTTGGTAGTGTCTGTTAATGTAGCTAAACTGAATTAATAGGGTGGCTGGTGAAACTGAGAAGGTAATTAAAGTGAGGAGGAATTTAGAATTAAGTTCACTGAGTTTAATAGGACTTTCTTTGCAATTTGACAAAGAAAATCTTATTATGAAGGCCTGAGCAATAAAATAAGAAAAGGAGTACACACTTTGCACTTGGCCCTGGTGACAAATAGCAAAAGCCATCACAGGATTCAGCTAGCTCCACTGCAAAATGGGAGGGCTTGCCTCGCGTTGCGTCCTATGTGAAACCTGCAACAAAATGTTCCAGCATGGAGTGCCCCTATTCAAGATTCCAGCCATGCCTTCTTCCAGTATATTCCATTCCAACCCCCATGGTTTCCCATTCTCTCATCCAATAGCCATTCAGCTTTCCAGGTCCAGTGAGAATGCACTGTCAGCATCAGGCTGTTTTGGGCCCTCTTGTCTCCTCCACTTTAACGTTTTCTTCTCCTGATGTTTTCATATTTTTGCAAAGTTTGAAGTATCCTCAAGCTTGCTGATACATTCCGCTTGTAAATGGATGATAATGTTTTGTCTACATGACGATCCACATTTGAAAAAAGAGTTCACTATTTGTATATAAGATATACCAAATTCTATAACAGATTGTGCTTCACGACTGGCAGCCAGACAAGGCTAGAAATGAGCCTGGACAGTGGACAAAGTTTAATTGGCTTCTGAGCAGGACTGGCTCTACTATTAGGCAGAGTGAGGCAATTGCCTCAGGCAACTGATTTGGGGTTCTCATAAAAAGGCAGCAAATTGTTTGTTACTTAATTTATTAATGATGTATTTTTACTGCCAGGGAGTGAGGAGAGCTCCTTCTGAGACTTTCTGCCTCAGGTACCAAAATCATTTGAATGGCCTTCGGTAGTATGCTTCTCCCTAACTTTTTTTTGGGGGGGGTGTTATGGGACAGGTTCATTTGCTGCTCTGTCTTAAGCAGCAAAATGTGCTGGGCCAAGCCTGCTGTCAAGTAACATTTGGCTCTCTTCCATCTCCTCAACTCAGATACTGCTGTCCTCCAACCACAACCTTGTCTGCCCTTGATATCAAGCTCCAGTCTGCCAAGGGAAAGTGCCACATTGATGTTGCCTTTTGGGGTGGCATTGTTCCTGGAAATCAGGTTTGTATTCAGCAGTGAAATGGCATGAGCTGCTCTGTGCCTTATGTACGTTGGAGGGAAGGCTGTGAAAGCAATTGAAATAAAGAGGATTCCAATAATAAAAGTGTCCCTTTAGAGGGAATGATCCATTAAAAATTAGAAGCTGGGAATGGATGAAGGATTCTGCCCCACTATTAGCTACTCTGCACCCTATGCAAGAGCTTTGGAAACAGTACAGAGTTTCTTAAGTAAGAGCTTAGATCCAAGATATGGCTGGAAAACAATCCTTTAACTTGAAAGTCCAGTGTTCTAATTCTAGATATCTATGGATGAATTGCAGTTGATTGGGAAAGGAACTTTGTGCATCCTCAGAGTAGGGATGTGAGAGAAATTAGATTCAGTTCACATTTAAAGGCAAACCCACCTAATTTGCACTTTCTGAAACAATACATGGCTTGAAAAAGTCAGATTGGAATGGATCCAAATATGAGAAGAAGCTTCCAAACTCTTGGGTATTCTGGGGCCTGTTGGGAGGTGGCACAAGTATGCACATAAGTGAGGAAGTTTAAAATCTTTGTAAATGGAAGTTGACATACCTATAGAGTTGCAATCTGGAAAAAAAACATCCTACAGCCCCTGAGATGCTTTCTAAATTCCTTGTGGAGTGGAGTTATCAGACCAATGAGGCCTTATTTCATTTGCCTAAGGAGTTTCTCAAAGGCTGCCTCTGGAGATGGATTCCCTGGGGGCAAGGATGGTAACATCTTTGCACTGAGAATGAGGAAAGGTCTGCTGTCAGGAAAACAATTAGTTTGTGGACACATCTGTGACCACCATTATATTCATGTTCAAAAACTGGCTTGAGAACTATTAATTTTAGAGGTGGAAATTTTCCCTGTTACACTGAAGCAGAGTTGCTCCAGTTTATTCCAACCAAAGAATGGGTTCATGGTATTCAACATAATACCTTACAACATAATCCTTTTTACACCATTATGACCTACACATTGGTACAATATTTAGCCAATGCTTCAGAGAAATGGGGCTGGTCATTTTGGTTCTTGCCCCTGTGCACATTTGGTTTTAACTTTTGCCTTAACTGTATGTAGCTGGATACATGCAGAAATTGCAGATGAATAGAACTTAATAGGCACCTCAGGGGGCGTGGCCAGCAGAGCTGCAAAATGGCTGCATAACATCACTGCTCTGTTCCCTCCGGATGGAAAAGCCTCCCTAATATTAAATCGGGACATTGTCTTATTCATAAATAAAAGCTATTTCGAGGGGGGAATGCTCCCCAGCATATTTAAATGAAAAGAAGGCAATTTGGAGGACTATTTTAAATTGCAAGACACAGAAGGCCAAGTGCAGCAAAGAGACAACTAGACAAGATGGCTCCCGGATCTCAGAAAAGCTCTAAAACAGCACTTGCAGATGTGAATTTTGCAGCTGCTTCATGGAAGGAAGGAAGAGTTAGCCAAGTTATTTCATGGACAAAGCAAGTGCCTGGGATGCCTCTTTTCAGGGCTTGGAGGTTAAACTGACGGACCTCGCTGCATGTTTGGATGATATAGCGCAGTGTTTCCCAAACTCTTTTTATTTTTTTGTTGCTGGACTACAGTTCCCATAATTCCTGACCATTGGCCATGCTGGCTGGGGCTGATGGGAGTTGTAGTCCAGCAACAAAAAAATAAAAAGTTTGGGAAACACTGATTGTAGCGCAACCATCATCAGAAGAACTGGATCTGAGCCTAACCAATTCAAAGGAATTATTGTTACTCCGACATGAGAATAAGATTATAAAAAATAAGCTGGAGGACATAGAGAATCGGATATGTAGATCGCATATTTGTTTTTGTGGGATTAAAGAAGGGGCTGAAGAACACTGAGTCAATGGCCGCCTTTTCGGCAGCGTGGTTAAATTCTGTACTCCCAGGCCTAGAAATATCGGTAAATGATTTCGAATGAGCTCACTGGGCACTAGCTGCAAAACCCAATGATAAAGCACCCCACGGGATATTATTGCTTGCTTTACAAGGTTCACAAAGAAAGAAGATTTAATGTAAGGCCTGAGAAAGATTAAAGATTTGCAGTTTGTTGGCAAGCCTGTTATGGCATTACAAGATTTATGCCCCGATATGCTGCAAAAGCAAAGAAATTTTAAACCGGTCACCACCCTCTTGCAGAAGGCGGGAATCAGGTATCGCTGGGGATTCCCATTTTGATTGATTGTCCCTAAGAATGGAGGGCTACTGACAGCGAGCACCATGAAGTAGGCTCTATCTCTCCTGATGGCATGCAACATAGAACACCCTGAAGGGATCCAAAAGGAAGACCTAGAAGCTGACAAAAACGACATACAACAGAGATATAATGGGCACTGGGAAAGCAGCAAGAAAAATCTTCACCCTCGCAAATGCACCCCTACAGAATCAACAGCTAATATCCATGAGGAAGCTCGATCTCTCACACCAAATCCTTCTAATGCAAGATGAAGAGACTGTGTATCAATACTCACATACTTCTGACAAATTCTCCAGCGTTTAAACCTCCAAAATGATGTTGTTTGAGAAATAGCACACAAGTCACCTGTATATTAATCTTGGTTGCTTCTAATATTAGAGGGAGGGGGGCACCTGGGGGGAAGGAGGGGGGAATGATAGTCTTTCTTCTCCCCTCTTTCCTCATTCCTTCCCATGTGTCTCCAAGACTTTTTTCTTCTTTTTTAACTCATGTTCCATTGGGGGGGGGCAAAACAAAGGAGATGGCGGCTGTTTGCAGCAGTCTTCTCCTTCCCATATTCTTTTTTACCTTTTGGCCTTTCCCCTCCAAAAGTTGTATATATCACAAGGGCCTAAGCCTTGGATCTATGCACTTTTGCATAGACGTGGGCTCAGTGTTTTCAACCGAATTTGCAAGATCAGGCCTCTAATGGAGCCGCTCAGGGACTTTAAGTTTTTCCCTGTAAGGAAGGTGCTGGTATGCTGTCCAAGTTTAGCATTTGTTTCATCGGTTAGACCCTATTGGGTAAGCTTTGGGGTGGGAAGGGACTTGTGGGGAAGGAAAGGTGGGTTATTCTGGTTGCTGTTATTAAACCTTTGATTGATGTATTCCAAGCTAAATTGGTGGTTGTACATGGTGGATGTTAAGGGAGCAGAGGGGGGGAGGGAAGAAAGAAGGGGGGAAGAGGGCAACCCCCCCCAAAGACATCATGACTATTGTAACAGTTCTAACCCTCAATGTGAAGGGGCTAGGTGACAACATAAAGAGGCACAGAATAACCTGTTATATAAAAGGTATGGCCCCTGATATTACCTTCTTACAATAAATTATCTCACCCCGTACCTCTGAAACACTCTTGAAGCATAGCTATTTTGACAAGCAATATTTAGCAGTTGGCTCTGCCAAGGCCCATGGTACAGCAATTGTATTCAAGAGAAATTTCCCTTTTGAAGTACAAAAAATAGTTAAAGTCCCAGAAGGGTGCTTAATTTTTTTAGTGGGCCTATTAGAGGGTTCTCATCCAATAACAGTAACTGATCGTGCCCCTGTCATAGCATACTTTTCAAACCTGAGCACTCAACAAAACTCCCCAGTTTGGAGGTTTAACCCAATCCTTCTTACCACTCCAGGCAGTACAAATACTATAAAAGACACAAAAATTATTTCACAGAAAATGAAACCCCAGACACCTCTATCACTACCCAATGGGAAGCCACGAAGGCGGTGGTGCGTGGCATCTGTATAAAAGAATTAGCGAATATTTTAAAAATAAGCAGGTTACAGACAGATGCTATAACAAGAGATTTGGAAATATTGACAGCGGAATATGGGAGAATGGGATCTAGAAAAATACTACGCTCCATGGAAATAAAAAGACAGGAATTGGATTTACTAGAGGTAAACAAAACAATGGTCAGTCTGCTATATGGAAAGCAACATTTTTATGAATATGGAAATAAAGGCTCTAGATTATTGGTGAATTGGATCAAGAAAAAACAAAACAAAAGCGTGGTACACAAACTACAAAAAAAGATGGGGGGGCTAATATGGGAAACTAAGGCAATTAATAGAGAATTTACTAATTTTTATAGCGAACTATATAAGGATAGTGGTAGGTCAATGAGCGCAATCCAGGACTATTTATCGAATGTGCAACTGGCAGCTCTAACTGACCATTGTTTTGTTTACCTCTAGTAAATCCTGTCATAGCAGTTTAAAATATGGCAAAAAGAGTGGGAATTCTTTGTATTTCAATCCAAGAGACCCAGACTCAGGAAAAAATTAATATACCAACAGGTAAAGACAGGAGGGTGGTGGATGCCCAAACTAAAATTATATTACGAAGCCAATAAACTCTCCTATCTTATTTTCCTGATCCTGGACAGCACTAGAAAGCAATGGGTCCAAATTGAGAATGTATTGGTGGATGGCCTACCTTTGAACACATTATTTTTTAGAAAAATTACTAAAACAACATTGCAACGCATGATGGGAAATTCGTTCACACAGCCACAATGATTAAATGCTGGAAGAATTATGAAAAAACTCTGGTTGGTTTAAATTCCCCTTTGACTGTTCTCTTCTTCCATCCCGATTTTTATAATAAAAATAGATATATAGCCTGACAGGAATGGAAGTTGAAGGGACTCTTCCACATTTAAGACTTTTTCACTAACAACCAACCAATAACAGAGCAAACTTTTAGAGATCCCCTGGGTGACAGGAATTTTACTTGGATCCAATGGCGTCAGACGCATGATTTTTTTATCAAGGACACAAATCAAAGAACAGGCTTGTTGCTGATTAAAAGCTTTTGAACAACTGATTATAGCTGCAAATAATGGTGAGAGAGGCATTGTTCCTCAAATATACTCAATGCTGCTATCACTTGAAGGCTCTGACTTATCCTGTCTCAAGATGCAATGGGAGAATGACTGTAATATTTTAAAAGATGAAGGGGTTTGGCATACTTACTGGCAAAAACATAATAAAATCAGCCTCCAACCAACTACACGAACATATGCTAAAATTGGTGCACAGATGGTATGCCACTCCAGTGTGGTTGTCCTGAATAAACCCAGCAATGTCTGGACTTTGTTGGAGGGGCTGTGGGGAGCGGGGCACATACTTTCACATGTGGTGGTCTTGCCCTCAGGCCCATTCAGGCTCATTCTGGAATCTGGTATTTGAAGAAATCCAGTTGATTGTGCCTTGGCCCGTGGGCAGGACTCTGCAGGTGGCACTGTGACGTCCTTTCCCAGCACCACCTGTGAAGCTCTCACTTTGTGGCTACCAGCAGACAGGAACATCAGGTTTATTCTTACCCTTTACAGCACTAGCACAGATCTCAACAGATCCCCCTGCTAGGCCTTACTACCCAACACTCTGTATCTCTTACAACCTTTAGACTGTGCCTTAGTCTCTGCCAGGCTATCTCAATACCTTGTGTCTATGGTTATAGGTAATTCCCAAATCCCCCTGCAGCCTCTTGCACTGAAGCTTACAGCCCTGGGTTTCTCTGTGGTACTGGATACAATATATTTTCCTCCACCGCTGCCACCATTTGATACAACTGTTCAGCCTTGGTTACTTGCTATCCCCCCTGGTTTGTGTTTCCCAGCTGAAGGAATCAGGCTTTTCTTTAACCAATAAATATTTATTAAGAATTAGAAATAACAAGATTACTTAAGGAATGTTTCACAAGCGTATGGTTTCATCTATATTCTGTTATGTACTTGACTTCTTACTAATTGTCTCAGAACTCCAACTCACTCTCAATAACAACACCAACCTCCAAACACCACCTCACAGCCACCACCTCAATTCACCACCAAACTTCCAACATCCACCCCCCAGATTCAACTGTCATTCTTCCATTTATACTCCCAGCCAATCATCCAGCATTCTACTGCTCATGTACTCCCCCTCCTCTTTCACTCCACTTACCATATGTCTTCTATATAACCAGCACTTACCATATTTACAATATAAGCAGGAACATCACAGGCACTCTTTAATCTCCTCACCGATGTAGATGTGGATGAGAGGGACAAACCATTAATTGGACATTTACTTATGGTGGCCTGTCTAACAATAGCAAAACATTGGAAAGACCTAAAAGGTGCAACGATACAATATTGGTATCACAAGATCTGGTTCATTGCCTTTATGGAAACACTAACATACAAACTAAGGGCTGCCCATGGTATTTCTAAAACTGACAAATTTACCTCAATATGGTTTTCTTTTATCCAATATGTTAACAATAAAGAGCACAATCAAAATCCACCATCTTATGCTAAAATTTGGAGCGACTAACGTTAAACAAATTTAGAAATCTTTTTATTTTGCTCACCTGCTTCATCCACCATTGTTTCTCTCCCTTTCCCCCCTTTCTGTTCCCCGTTTTTATTTTCTTTTTCCTCCCCCCCCCACATGCCCTTATTCCTTAAGTAATGCCACCTGTTTGTGGGGGAGCAGGGTTGTTTGAGGGGCTTGTAATTAGTTGTATTGAAGTTGACATTTGTGTAAAAGGTGTATGCTCTCAATTAACTACAATGTGTGTACTACCGTCTTAGAGGAAACAACAAAAACGTCTGTTACATATTGTACATTTTATTTGGAAAATAAATGAAACATTATATACATAAAAAATAGGCACCTCAGCCATTCTTCTGCTTTCTTCATCTCATTAGCATGCTTTCCATTTTACTAACCCTCAGTAATGCTCCCAGGGTTTCTGAGTGCTTATCCCTGTGCTTTCTGTTAGGTTGAGCTCCTACCAATGCTGAAGGCTGGAATTCCCGGATTTCAGTGCTTCCTAATAGCCACTGGTGTGGAGGATTTTCCCCATGTCTGTCTGCATGATTTACATGTGGCAATGAATGAACTGCAAGGCACAGACTGTGTGCTCCTGGTAAGGATCTGGGCTTCTACTCTTTTACACTCTGTTTCTCTTGATGTTAAGTATCTGCCATTTCTCTTGAAATTTTCTTCTCTCTTACAGCAAATGTCCAATCTGGATGGCAACATTTCACACTCTTTCTCTTTGGGCATATGAAATGAAATATACATAATTTCTCAATAATTTAAAAAGTAGATTATCTAGCTAGTGTAAATTACACAATAAAGTGTGGTGTAGTGGTTAAGGTGTTGGACTATGACCTGGGAGACCAGGGTTCGAATCTCCACACAGCCATGAAGCTGTGTGGCCTTGGGCCAGTCACTGCCTCTCAGCCTCAGAGGAGGGCAATGGTAAACACCCTCTGAATACTGCTTACCATGAAAACCCTATTCATAGGGTCGCCATAAGTCGGAATTGACTTGAAGGCAGTCCCATCCATCCATCCATCCATCCATCCATCCAAAGATTAATAAAGATTAGTACAATACAATGTTAAAAAGAATTTGCTAATGTTCATATACTTTAAGAACACCCTTCATTGAATATATACAATTACATACTATTACAATATATTAATTTATGATCTACACATGCTTTAAAGGTGTGAGGATAACTTCCCTATTTCCTGTCTTTCTCTTACAGGTATAAGTAATCTGTTCCTTTCCCTAAGATATCTAGTTCTTTTATTACATATTGAGTTGCCAAATCCTGGGATTTTATAACCTCTTTATCTTTTTCTCTATCTTTAATCAATCAATTTCCTTTATTTGCATATAGCCATAGGCCGTTGCATCATAAAAATAACAGAATAAAAACAATCAGACATGATTTGGCACAAAGGATTACAAGAAAACGCTTTAAAATCAGAAGACTTAAAACTTGAGTACGTCACCAAGTTGGTTTCATAGGGAGTTTACGTACGCTGCTCTAAGCTTTTTAGCAGCGAAAGCAAAATTAGCCACTGCAATTGTGACCTGCTTGTTATTGTCCATTAATAACTCTATTACTAATTTTGCATTGGGAGACCCCCTGGTGGAACTCAAACAAGAAGCTAAAAATTTTTCTCTGGGGTGCTGATATAAGGGACATAAAAGCATATAATGGGCTAAATCTTCAGGGACTTTACAACCAAAAATACAGAGGCGTTCAGCGATCGGGGTGCCCTTATATCTGCCCTCTAGAATAGCTGAGGGCATGGTTTGAAACCGCAATTCTGTAAAGGCTCTGCGCAACTGAGCACAGGTCAAACTGGTAAGATAAGCGGCCGGGGCGTGGTTAAGTTTAATTTGAGGGAACCAGAGGGAAAAAGAGGCTGCCACAATTGATGCTCTATCTTGATAGGCATCATGATTAAAGATCCAATTGCGTAACTCAGATGGATTAAAGTTTGAGAATTTGTCTAGGGTGAGGTCATAGGTTGTTAGTAATTCAGTAAATTTTCAGGCCCACCCTCCCACACTCTGTGAATCATGCCAACAAAGTTTTGTGAGGGGAGAGTCACCCGTGGAAGATGTTCTTTTCCAATATCGTAGGAAAGCTAAATCAATCCGAGCTGACAGAGAGGGTAGACCAAGTTCCGCTCTTATATGGGCTGATGGGGTACTTCTGGGGAGGCCCATTATTTGTTTCAAGAATGTATTTTGGAGGACTTCAAGGCTAGCTTTTTCTGAGTGACCCCAGAGCTCTGAACCATATAGGATTTTAGGGAGGAGTTTGGCTACATAGATTTTTAGCATTGGGTTAATAAATTGACCACCACGAGAATAGAAAAATTTCCTTAATTGGCCACTGGACCTTGCGGCTAGTAACTTAGTCGCCTCCAATTGAGGGCTCCAACGGAGTTTGTTATTGAAACATATGCCTAGATATTTAAATGTGTTGACCTGTTCAAGTGGTTGGCCATTTAGAGACCAGCTGGATTTAGACCTACTATATTGCCCACATATCATTATTTTAGTTTTAGAATAATTGACATATAGATGATGGGCCTCACAATACTCCTCTAATCTTAGCAACATTCTTTTTAGCCCGATTTTATTTTGAGACAGCAGGACCAGGTCGTCAGCATAAAGCAAAGATGCTATCTTCCTGTTCCCTACTGAAGGGGGAAAGAAGTCAGGGGAGGCCATTGTGGGAATAAGATCATTAATAAAAAAGTTGAACAAAAAAGGGGCCAACAAACAGCCTTGCTTAACACCTCTTCTAACCGGGATTTCAGTAGAGAGGGCTCCGTTCAAACCAAGGCGGACCCTTAACCGGGTATCTCGATGGAGAGACTGGATTAACCACAACAATCTCTTATCAATGCCTGCCTGATGTAATTTACGCCACAGTAAATCCCTATCAATTAGATCAAACGCTGAGGAAAAGTCTATAAACGCTAAATAAAGGGACTTACACAACCCGGATTTGGTCTTATTTATTAGATGGTGTAGAACAAAGGCATGATCAAGGGTACTTCTGCCTTTTCTAAAACCAGCCTGTTCCACATGAATAAGGGAGTGTTTTATATCCCAATCTAGCAGTTTGCTTAGAAGAAAGCGACCATATAGTTTAGATACTACATCTAGCAGGCTGATGGGTCTATAGTTAGATGGATCAGAAGGGTCGCCTTTCTTAAATATGGGCACCACAATACTTGTGCGCCAGCTCAGCGGAATGTTACCAGTGGCATTTATATTTGAAAAAAGTGTGGCTAAAATTGGACACCACCAGGTGGGGTCGGTGAGTAGTAGTTCGGGAGGTATCATATCTTCCCCAGGTGCCCTGCCCGGGCGAAGAGTAGATATTAATTCCCTTATAACTGCACCAGTAACCGGAGGCCAGGGGGGAAGGGAGGAGGGAACATCGCTAACGAAAGGAGGAGTAGGGTCTTTATTCTCAAAAATTTGACGAAAATGTAAAACCCAGGATTCCGGGAGGACAGGAGGAATTGGGACAAAGATATTCTGCATGAGTCCACCCTGTACCAATCTCCAGAACTCTGCGTCATTTCCTTGGAGAATGGCCAACCCCAAGGAACGCCAACTATTAACGAAAAAAGCATGTTTTTTCTCGTTTAGGAGCTTTTTGTACGACTTTTTTAATGAGTGCAAACGAAGCATAACTGCTTCCGAGTGGTCGCGTCTAGAAGCTCTAATCTGGGCGCATAGACCTTTTTTCCTGGTTTCACAGTCCTTATCAAACCAAAGTTTATGACCTTTATAGGATCTATTTTTAACTGTTGATATCAACAAAGGTTTAAGGGCTTTGATGGTATCCTCGTAAGTCCTATGTATGTTCTCTGGGGATGTGAGGGCCTATCTTTAATCATTGTGGTTTATTTTATTTTGATTATTTGTACCTGCACTTTCCATATTGAAAGAGATGCTCTAGGTGGCTTACACCATTCAACAAATACAGAACAATTTCTCTGATGTGAATCCCGTTTAAAAACTGCCCTCTAGCGTCCCACAAAAGATGTAAGGCAGAAATGAACAAAGACCCAACAGTTAGCTAAGCTGGGTAATACTGCTGCAGACTGTATTCTCCCGAGTACCTGGATTCCAGGGTAATAAGCAGCTTCATTGTTAAATAAGAGCAAATCCTTTCCTGGCACTAGAAAGGGAAGGAGCTATTATGATTTGGTATATCGCAAGAGTGTTTTGGATTTAAAAAAACAAAATGCAGGCATTCTTTCTTGCTTTAAATTAAGCATTTTTATGACATTTAGATTTCATAGGCCTGTTTCAAACTAGACCTCTGGGGCTGGGGGAAAGAAGGGTGTCATCACACTGTTATCTTCCTGTAGAAACTTGGTGTTTTTTTTACAAAAAATATGTTAAACATTCTTTCTATTTGGGGCTCTCTATCTACCAGTTCCATGCAGAACAGGAACCAAGTGACTCACTGCCTATCCTAGAGGGTATGTATGATGCAAATTCCAACCTTTTACCTCACTAGATATGTCTGCCAGGAGACATGAAATCGTTTTTTCTCTTGGTTACATGACCCTGGTCAGTGTACTTCTAAATTGAATTGTTTGCTTAGCTTAGAGCTTGTTTTGCACCAACAAAGAGATGGATAACAGAGGAGGAACCATCAAAGGGTTGTGTAAGAGAGAGTGGATAACACAGGAGGCAGCAAGAAATCAGCAGTCCTGGGCAGTGAACTGTCTACAGCAGCCTTTCCCAACCAGTGTGCCTCCAGATGTTGTTGGACCACAACTCCCATCAGCCTCAGCTAGCATTGCCAATGGTCAAGAAGATGGGAGTTATAGTCCAACAACATCTGGAGGCACACTGGTTGGGAAAGGCTGGTCTAGAGAAATAGTTGAAAGACTCAGAGTGGCCTTCCTTTGATGACATAGGAGAGAGGAAGATTTGAGTTGCACAAGAAATGGACAAAATCTTTTTACGAAGGATGTGACGGGAGTTCGGATCACTTGCCCTATACTAGGGATGGGTGAGAAATTGATAGAGCTGAATCTACCAAATTTGCAATTTTCGAAACAATATGAGAACCTAAACACAGCCATCCTTCAAAATTTGAAATACACTGTTTTTGTAAACTAAATAGTGTTTACAAAAATACATATGTTAGAGGACAGTGTGTATAAAAATGAATATATGTGTGAAAATAACATGCAAAATGCATTAAATGATGAGAAATTCCTTGCAAAAATGTGTACATTGTTCAAAACTGCCTACAAAATGTGTTTACTGAGAGAATTTTGCACAAAAATGCTGGAAAATTTTCATGAGGATTTTAAAAAATAATCACAAATTGCTGCAAAAATGTACAGAACTGAATTTGAGACTGGAAATATGAGAAACTGAGAGAACCAAAACTGTCACATCTTTCCATCCCTATCCTCTACTAAGGATTTTCAACACATTTTAATACATTCAAGCACTAGAAATAATCTGGCTAGAACCATCCACATCTTTTATAGTCTCTCTGTCTCCAGCCCCTGAACTGAAGGCAATGCTCGTACAACTATAATTTGTGCTGGCAAATGTACACATTTTCTAGGTGTACCATGTATTAAGAGAGAGTGTGTCTTTCTCCCCCGCTTTCCCCAAACAGACACTACGGAGTACAGCACTTTCTTAAACTCACGCCCTGATACCATGGAAGTGGAAGCCATCCTCACCATTGCTGAGCTCTGCCTGCACTATAAGTGAGAAAATGACCTTATCAAACTTTGTTTCTGCTAGGCTATTTGCTCCAAGCATAAGAAAAGCCCTGCTATTAGATCAAAAGCCCGTCTAGTCCAGCATCCCGTTCTCACAGTGGCCAACCAGATGTGGAAAGCTCACAAGCGTGACCTGAATGCAACAGCACTCTCCCCACTTGTGATTCCCAGCAACCGGTATTCAGAGGCATACCACCTCCAGGAATGAAGACAGTACACAGCCATCATTTATTTATTTATTTTATTAAATTTGTATCCCATTCTTCCCAGCCCAGGGTGGCAAACATCAAAATGTTAAAATAATTCAAATGAAATCAAATAGAAACGTATTTAAAAACAGTGAAAACCCTCTAAAACATTTAAAAGCAATCTCATACCCTCATAGTTATTAATTTTATGGCTGCCATGGCCAGTATCTCTCATACATCAAATGCCTGTGTAAACAGAATGCTTTTAAATTTCTCCTGAAAATGAGTTATGAGGGAGACAGGTGCATATAACCAGGGAGGGCATTCCACATTCAGGGAGCCACTTCCAAGAAGGCCCTTCATGACTAGTGGCCACTGATAGCATTCTCCTTCATTAATTTGTCTAATACCCTTTTAAAGCTGCTTATCACTGCATCTTATGACTTTAAATTCCATAGTTTAACTATGTGCTGTGTGAAGACTGTACAGTATCATGCTCCATGATTCAGCAGGCATTCTTGCTTTTGACTTTCAGGCATCTCTTGAAGACTTTTTTGTGCTGACAGCTGTTTAAAATGTCTTTTGAGTAGCCAGTCTTTTTAATGGTAGTTTTGTGTTGTTTTTAAATGTTTTTCTGTTGTTGTATACCACCCTGGTATATAAATATTTTTATTAAATAAATAAATAAACCTAGTGATAGGAGAAAATTCTGCAGGCCACTAGCCCTTTGTTGTTTCAGTAAAAGAAAGCAAATATTCATTACTGGGGGTGAATGGCATTGTCAAGAAGCCATGCTTGGGTCATGAGACTTGAAGTTCTGGACCAGAGAATTAGAATAAGGAACAATACAGAATCCAAAATTAGCTACAACCAAGTCTGAAGCTATTTGGCACATACCTCCTAAATCTCACAGATCTAGCTTCATGGATATATTGGCAAAATATTAGAAGATTTTAAATTGTTGACATAGATTTTATGAAAAAAATTATTCTGAAAACAAATTTGGAAATGGCATTTTTCATGTGTAGTACATTGGTTTCATTTATGAATATATCCTGCCTATATTATGACCTTGACTCTTCAACATTCTTGGCCAGATCTGTTTGATCTTCTTAAGCAAATGCCACATTCACCATAGAACTGCTCTCTGTTAGCCCTAGAAACCATGGAGTGACGAGATTAGCTGAACTGAGAGAGAGATTAATGGAAGTTTAATAATCTTTTGCTTTCAACCTTGTAGGATACCATGCCACATCGTTAATCTCTCCACTGCTCAAGCTTTGCCCATTATCAGGGATGCTCGTCAGAAGGGAGCACCAATCACTGTAGAAACGACCCACCACTACCTCAATCTGACATCTGAATGCATTCCTCCAGGAGGCACCTACTACAAATGCTGTCCTCCTATCAGGGAGAAGAACAACCAGGTAAGAGATCATGAAACATATGGGAAACTGGAGAGGTGCAGTGTAGAGGATACCAAAGAAACATAACATTTGTAATAAGCCAGGAATTTGCTATATATTCATCAAACTCTGCTCATGTTGCAATTGTAGGTTGTTCTAGATGAACAAGGCATGGAAGATTTGTTGTTGTAGTGATTTTGCTTTCTGTATTACTATGTTTGCTGAAGCTTTCTGAGATTAGGTCACATACCTTTCAGCTGCTCCATGTAAGCTGCAAAGATCAGTTGTAAAGTTTGTTTTTTCCTCTCTCTGTGCCTCTGAAAAATCCTGGCAACTCTGCCTCAACTTTGTTTATTAACGTTTATTAATCAGCTTTCTACTGATTGTAACTAGTGTGAAAATAGTGAAAATAGGAAAGCAGCTGCTCAGTCACGTCAAGTCTATTGTTTATATCATAGGTAATCATGATTTAAAGTCACAGTGCAAACAGAGGAAACTGAAGCACTGCATTGCAAAGTGCAAATAAAATACTAATAAATACAGAGTCATTTGGACATGTAAATAGAAAATATATACTAGCAAGCTTAAAGAACAACAGTCATGTCAGATGAGAACAAGAAGAGGCAATAGGAATTGTCAAGACAAATGTATGTTGAATTTTGTAACAGTAAATAAAAAATGACTATGGGTGACATATTCATCTTAATCACCCTGATATCAAGAAGGAAATATTTACAAGATGCCAAAAGGGCACCAACAGCTTAGAAACATAGACAGAAATCAAATAATGGACAGTATAATAAACAATATACAAAACCCTCAATCTTCCTCTGATCACATATCCAAATGTGTTGTTCAAGTGGAGTTTTTGAAAAGTTGCCATCAAAAAAAGTAGATGGCATAGTTTGAAAGCATAGCCTTGCAAAGGCTCAGTCAGTTACAATATATTAAACACACCAACCACATGAAACATCCATGTAATAAAAAGTGGTGTTTTTTATGTGATGATGACTGAAATGGTATGAAATGGGGAGCTGGGGGCGGGGGGAGGCAGCTATTCCACAGCTACAGCATCAAAACAAAATATACTCTACTTTGAAAAGTACAAGACTTAATTTTAACAAAGACACTCAAGCAATGGCCCTCCAATACATTTAAAAACACGAGAAGATTCAAATGAGAGAAGACAATTCCATTTCCACAAGTATATTGAACCCAGATCATGGATAACTTTTATAGATAAAAACAGCACCTTCAATTGAGCCCAGAAGGCATCTGGAAATCAGTGCATACAAGCAAATATTGAATTAATATGCTCCCTATTACCTCTCCTTGTCACCAGACTAGCAACTAAATTCTGTATTAGCTGATTTTTCCTAATTGAAGGCGTAATCTGTCCAAAAGATTCACAGGATCTGAACAACAGTTGCCATGTCATTATTGTCAATGAAAGCTCTCGTTTGGTATATCAAATGTAGTTGAGAAAAGGCTAGCTACAAGCACCACTTGCTGGACTTCCAGGAGCAAAGCTAAGACTGAGAAAAATCCCTAAACTGTATGCCTGGGGCAAGGGGAAGAATGATCCCATCTAGAATTTGAAGGATAACCAACAACAACCATCAGCTTTGTGTTGTCTGCATTCTCATCTAGCCTATAATAGTGGGAAAGCACTGGATCAAGGAATCCATTGCTGCTCCTGCATTTGGTGAAAAAGAGTTGAGAGCCACTGAACTTCAGACTGTTGATCAATCTTCCCAAGCAGCTGAAGATAATATCAAATAGCACAGGGGAACAAGTTGGAGTTTTGTAGTACACCTAGCATAATTCCCAGAAAATAAGGCAAAAATCACCCAATACTGTCATCAGAAACCAGCCCATCAAGTTGGAGCAGAATCATTGCAAAGCAGTGGTCCCTTTTCCCAATTCCTGAGAATCGTAGAGTTGGAAAGAGTTTATAAAGCCATCAAGTCCAACTCCCTGCTAAGTGCAGGAATCCAAATTAAAGCATGCCTGACAGGTGGCTGTCCAGCTGCCTCTTGAATGCCTCCAGTGTTGGAGAGCCCATCACCTCCCTAGGTAATTGGTTCCATTGTTGTACCGCTCTAACAGTTAGGAAGTTTTTTCCTGAAGTTCAGTCTAAATCTGGCTTCCTGCAACTTGAGCCCATTTTTCTGTGTCCTGCACTCTGGGATTATCAAGAAGACATGCTGGCCCTCCTCTGTGTGGCAACCTTTCAAGTACTTGAAGAGTGCTATCATATCTCCCCTCAGTCTTTTCTTCTCAACTCTTTCAGTCTCTCCTCATAGGGCTTTGTTTCCAGTCTCCTGATCATCCTTGTTGCCCTCCTCTGAACCTGTTCCATTTGTCTGCATCCTTCTTAAAGTGTGGTGTCCAGAACTGGACACAGTACTCAAGATGATGCCTAACCAGTGCTGAACAGAGGGAAACTAATACTTCACACAATTTGGAAACTATACTTCCGTTAATGCAGCCTAAAATAGCATTTGCCTTTTTTGCACATCACACTGTTGGCTCATATTCAGCTTGTGATCAGCAACAATCCCAAGATCCTTCTTGCACGTAGTATTGCTGAGCCAAGTATCCCCCATCTTATAACTGTGCAGTTGGTTTATTTTTCCTAGCTGTAGAACTTTGCACTTATCCCTGTTAAAATTCATTCTGTTGTTTTCAGTCCAATGCTCCAGCCTATCAATATTCAATTTTGTTTCTGACTTACAGGGTATTAGCTGTCCCTCCCAATTTTGTATCATGTGCAAATTTGGTAAGCATTCCCTCACTCCTCATCCAAGTGATTCATAAAAATGTTGAAGAACACTAGGCCCAGGACCAAGCCCTGTGATACCCCACTCGTTATCTTCCTCCAGTCTGAGAAGCAACCATTGATAAGCACTCTGAGTACAATTCTGCAGCCAACCATGGATCCACCTGACAGTTATTCCATCCAGCCCACATCTAGCTAGTTTGATAATTAGAATATCATGGGGCACTTTGTCAAAAGCTTTGCTGAAGTCGAGATATATTATGTCCACAGCATTCTCACAGTCTACCAGGGAGGTTACCTGATCAAAAAATGAGATAAGATTAATATGGCAGGATTTGTTCTTGATAAATTTATGTTGGCTTCTAGTAATCATTGCATAGTTTTCAAGGAGTTTACAGATTGCCCGCTTTATAATCTGCTCCAGAATTTTCCCAGGGATAGATGTCAGGCTGACTGATCTGTAGTCCCCAGGTTTCTCCTTTTTGAAGATAGGGACAACATTAGCCCTCCTCCAATCCTCTGGCACTTCACCCATCCTCCACGATTTCGCATAGATAATAGACAGTGGTTCTGAGAGTTCTTCAGCCAGTTCCTTCAATACTCTAGGATGCAGTTCATTGGGCCCTGCAGATTTGAGCTCATTCAGAATGATTATGTACTCCTTGACCATTTGTCTATCAATTTCAAGCTGCAATTCTGCCCCTTCAACATCACGTTTGCCAGAAGGGTCATAGGCCCTCTTTTGGCAGAAGACTGAGCCAAAGTAGGAATTGAGCACTTCTGCCTTTTCTTTATCATCTATTATCATTTTGCCATCCTGGTTGAGTAGCTGTACCACCATTTCTTTTTTCTGTCTTTTACTATGGATGTGCCTGAAGAAAGTTTTTTTGTTGCTTTTGGCATCTCTTGCTAACCTCAGCTCATTCTCCTCAGAGACCGTCTATAAGAACTTAGTGGTAGAGAGTGGAGATCCACACTACACATAACTTTGTGTAGATGGAGATCTTCAACCAAAGAAATTTCCTTTCCATGACCATTCCATCTTGCCTTCCCTTGCCTTGCCAATGGAAGCTAGCTATCAACGGCAGCCCTGTCATTCTTGCACTGGAGGATTTTTGGAGTTGAAAGCTGGGATTTGAAAGCTTATCCTGGAACAAACTGATTTATCTCTCTGTTTGCATCAGTGTATTAATGCAGGTGTCACCAATGTGGTGCCTACAGGCATACCTGTGGCCATAGAGGACTTCCTTAGGGTCCACAGGGTCCCCTCCCTCACCCCAACAAAGTTAGGCTTGAAAGAAGCATTCTTTTGTAGCCAGCACAATAGGTTGTGGTGTGTATGTGGTTCCCACAACAGTTTCTCTTGTTTGCAAATGTGCCTATGGACCCAAAAGGGTTGGCGACCTTGCCTTGATTGTTCAGCTTCTTCGTCTTGCTCAGATAACTGTGAAAATATTTCCTTGACATAACCTCCTCCTCTCGTATCTCCAGGAGCAGCTGTGGGAAGCTTTGGAAACAAGAGAGATAGACATGGTTGTCTCAGCCCATACTCCTTGTTCCCGAGACTTGAAAGATTTGAACAGTGGGGATTTTCTCAAGGCTCAGGCGGGGATTGCCTCACTACAATTTGGTAAGATGTCTACAAACTACAGTATTTGCTATAAGCTATGATTTTCCTTCTCTTTATCCAATGAGCAGATGCTGCTAAGAATGGAAAGGGTGATATCCTCATGTCATGACCCAAGAATATAGGAAGCTGTCTTATCACAAGGTCAGACTATTTGTCCATCTAGCCTAGTATTGTCTACTCTGACAAGCAGCAGCTGTCTTGCATCTTGGATAGAGATCTTTCCCATCACCTGCTACCTCATCCTTCTAAATGGAGATGTCAGGAAGTGAAACTGGAACCTTCTGTATGCAAAGCATGTGCTCTACCACTGAGCTATGATCCTCCCCCAGACATAATCTGACGTCCCGCTGTTTCATGTGCCCTGTCAGCTCTACACTGCCTCAGCAGTGCCGGTGGGGGCTGGAAATTCCGGGGTGGTTGGCAGGGAAGCAAAGTCCTTAGCCGGCAGTCTGGCCATAAATCTGCCAGGTCTTAGGAGGAGGGAATCTGATAAGGGCCAGGCTTGTCCGAAGCGTACTTGCCGAGTCAGGAGTCCAGAAGCGAGGTCAGTAGAGGTCCGGGATCAAGTGCCAAGGGGTCAGTCCAAAAGAGGTTGCAAGGAAACTAGGAACACACAAGCCACGCCTGACGTTGCAGTCAGCAACAAGCTGCAGCCAAGGTGTGCCTTATAAAGAGCAGGGTTGACAGCAGGTGTGAGCCCTCAGCGTTTGGGCCTTAAGGAGACAGGCCTGCCCCTCTTCTGCCTGACCTTCTGCTGTCTACATTCTGCAGGTGAGGGGGGAGTATCCTGTGCACTGTCTGTGTCTGGCTGCAGGGCCTCTGCTGTATCTGGGGTGCTCTGCAGCTGAGGGGCAGAAGGAGCTGGATTCTCAGGAGGCTCCTCCGTGTCTCCTTCTGAGTCTGCTGCTCCTGGGTCTGCTGCTGTTACTCCCAAGTCGTCCTCATCTGAGGAGTCCTCTGACGGGGGCATGACATGCCCTTAGCATCCTCAGGCTTAGCTAGCCAAAACCCCATTCAAAACCTCCCATCCCATCTAAATTACAAATAATTTGTTTTTTTACTATGTAAATTACATTGATTGTTTTTAAGAGGTATGTTCAATAAAACAAAGTCTGGATCCCAAGCATAATTATTTCAAAATAAGTCCCAAAACTTAATTGATCATATCAGTTTTCATAGAATAATCAATTGATTGAATAAAACTGCATATATTTGCATATGAATGAGCAAGTATTCTGAAGAAATACACACTTTGTTTCTAGATAGTGCATGCATGTGCCACAGTAAACATTCCCCCCCGTGTGTGAGAGAATGGGAATACCTTTAATAAGACAATAACTGCTACCTACATACTTTATGAATATCTGTATTTGAAATAATTATTTTTAAAAAAATTAATCTGCACATTTTCATGGTTACATTGCTCTTAGGGAATCGCATGCGCTATATCAGGATATCTAATTCTCGTAATATAGGTGCTTTGACATTTTTTTTCTTGCCCTTGTAGTGACAGTAGTGTTGTAAGAACAAGATGGTTGAGATCATGAGAAATATGATCAATGAAAGAAGCATAAATTAGTAGCCTCAGGTTGAAAAGCTTTCATCCCAATTTTATTGACCACATGTGGCAATCTGTGACTCCAGGCCGCATGTGTCCCTTTAATGCCTTCTGTGCAGCCTACTGCAGGTGTCCAAGATGACCTGTCACTGCCAAGTTCTCCTCATGACCAGCCCCTTAGCTGGTTGTGGGCTGAGGGGAACATGATTTGTATGGATAGAGCAGCATGCTGGGGGAGTCCTCTCAGCTAATTGGCAGATTGGGAGAGTGCAAATGTGTCAGAGAAGGTGACAGGGAAGGACATATGTGCATGCCTTTCTCCCCCCACCCCTTGAAAATTGCATTCCCAACCCAGCCCATCAAACAGCCGCTTGGCAGACTGAGGGAAGTGTGATTTCCATGGATAGGGCAGCATGCAGGGATGACTGTCACATGGAAATTGCTGCTTGCTGGACTGGGGAGCATAATTGTGTTGGGGAGGAAAGTGCCAAAGACAGACTTTCCAGGGTGCCTTTGAAATCACACTTCTCTCAGCCTGCCAGACAGCTGTTTTGGCAGTATCCTTCTTGTCCTGGTACAGTCTGGTCAGCAAGCCCACAGCACAAGGCCAAATGACAGAGTGAGCAACTTGCTCCAATGAAGGCTAGAGGCAGACTGAGGTCCTTTGAGTCTCTGACTCCAGTCACTTTTCCTAGACTTCACTCCCTTTGTGAGAACTACAGTCCTCAAAGGGCCACCTTTGGGCCTGCAGATGGGCACTTCCGTGCTTGCTGGCCTCCTGCCTAGTGCACTCCCTACACCATTGGGCTGATGATGAGGGTTGGGAGGCGCTTCGTTCTTCAGGACCAGGTGAATCTCTGTAAGGGCTCCAGCTCTGGCTCTATGGGCCTTGGTGCTGTGGGATCTGATCCAGGCAGCTCCTGCCCACCAGCCTCAGGTTTAGCGGCCAGCATTCAGCTCAGAGTCAGGAACTCAGTCTGGCTCTTTAGCAGTGTCTCTACACTTGGTATCTTGGTCGCTGGTGGAATCTGGGGTCATGGCAGGCAGGCTTGGGGAGAGGGCACATTTTCCATCAGTAGGGCAGTGTGCAGAAATGTCCCTTTCTGGTGTCTTCCTTTCCAACACAATCACACAAGAGTGTACTTGATTCAATGTGTGTGTGTTTGAATGAGTGTGAATGATTGTCTGCAATGTATTTATGAATGACCCCACACATTACCACATGAGGCGGGGGGGGGGAGGATGCTCACCTTTACCAAATCTTCAGGGAAGTGGCATCAAGTGATATTCTTTGAGAAGGAACCAGGGAAGAACAATCTTCTTAACAATATATTTCTCCCCTAATGGTGCCTGGAAATCACACAGGTCTCCCTCTCTTCTGGACCGCTTCAAAATCCAGAGGGTTTTCCTTCCATGACCTAGTGCAACTGATGTGCAAAAATCCTGCCATTCTGAGCAGACTGGAAGACCGCAAAGGCTCACTCAGCCCAGGGATGGATGCAGACCTCATGATCTGGAATCCAGAAAAGGAGTTTGAGGTAATGATGGAAGAGAATGTAGGGTTGTTGGATTTTTTTGGCGAGTCGTCTTGGGGGCCTGGTATAGAACCAAAAGCAGGATACATATGTATATGTTTAAACAATTTAACAAAATAAGGTGTTCTAAGGAACAAAAACCGTTATATTAAACAAGCAAGCTACATAACACCACATAGAGAATTAAATGTGCCAGATTTATGGACCGGGGTACAAAGAGTTGTTGTTGTTTATTTCAGGGTGGATAAGAAATCCATAAGGTCCCAGCTGAGATAAAACAATATAAGCTTAAAATCAGTTTAAACAATTTGCTTTTGAACATTTCCAGTATAAAAGTCACAGAAGAATTTTAACCAAACACCTCTGAGTCCTGTTTAAATTCCCTTAGCACAGTAGTCTTGATGTACTTAATTTTCATCCTGTGAAACTAACCTTTCTACACTGAAAAGTCTAGTTATAACTTTCTTTGAGTTTTTATAATCCATGATCTGCTCAAGCAGATACAGGAGAGTGTCAGTTCTGATATTATTATTATTATTTATTACATTTATACCCGCCTTTATTTTCATGATAGAAACCCAAGGCAGCTTACATATGGTTCCCAGGCAGTCTCCCATCCAGGCACTGACCAGACCTGACCCTGCTTAGCTTCAGCAGGATACTGGCCTCATGTGCCTTCAGACCATAGCCTGGGACCCATTCTCTTTGATACAACACCAAGACAGGAAAATTAGGTTCGGAAAATCATCCTAAGTAAGCAACATTCCCAAAACTGAAATATATTACATAGACTTTTCTCCCTCTCTCCCTCTCTCCCTCTCAGGTGAATAAAGACATAATTCATCACAAGCATAAGGTATGGGAAAGGCTCATGTTTTCTCCATTCTGTGGGTGTTCCAATTGCTTCCTGCACAACCCCAACCCCATCCCCATCCCATCAGGCTCCTTGCTGCAGTGTACTGTATAATTAATTACATTTTTGACCTCTAGCTAGAGCAGGGTTTACTGTTAAGCAAAAGGTACATCCCAAGTGTCAGTTCTGATGGTGGTGGAGACTATAATGGACAGACTGTTCAGTAATCTCACCCCATCTATCATTTTGCAAACAAACCAAAATACTGCAAGGAGGGATAAGCACACAACAAACAGTTGTAAACCTTCTTTGCCTTTTCTCCATTCAGCCTTGTCATTTATGGGCTATTCAGTCTTTATCTTTTCCAGGTCACTGGGTCAGAAGTCACTGGCCCAAGTACCCACTCACCATTATATATGTCCAGGCATAAGGCGTGTGAATAATTTCCACATCTGGCATCTCAAATGATGGGTTGGTGTCATGGCCCTAGTCTTGATATTGGAAGCAGAGGAGGATGAGATGGCAGAGGCCAAGGGTGCTGTACTACCAGGTTCCTAAAAGCGAACCTGAGGCTAGTGGAATCTGCAGAACCTGAGCCAGGACTCTCACAGATGCCATTCCCCAAGCTTCATTGCCTGCCCAACAGTGCAGGGAATGAAGCAAGCAGGAGGTCACAGAAAGGAAGAGAAGTGCTCCAAGTCAGAGAGGCTGGTCCTCTTTGGGCATGGGGGCAGAGCTTGAGAAAGGTAGACTGGATGGAGGGGTTCATAAGGCATCACCTCACCTCTATCCTTTGTTGAAGCAAGTTGCTCTCCTAGGGTAGAGACATGCTTCCTGTTCTGCTGGCTCCACTGCATCTCCACCTCTCTTTTCTGAAAATGGGGGCACATGCTAGTCAAACCCCACCGTTTTTTAATGTAAAAACTGGTGGGAACAACTTGAGTGTTGTTTTTTTTAAAAAAAAAACAGCTTCAAAGAGATTTTGCAACTGATCGGCCACACCCATTCCCCCTCCAGGTGTGGCCAATGGAAACGGTTTACCGTAGGCGATTGGTGTGCTCACAGCCTTGGAGCTTTCTATACTGCTCCATCTGTTTTACCTTAAACAAAAACACATTTGGCTCAGGACCTTGCATTTTGCATTCCTATTATCTTTACTTCCCCTCTCTCTTTCCCCCCCTAACCTTAGTTGACCCCATACTTGGGTTTCCAGCTTTGTGGTGAGGTCTTTGCGACTCTTGTACGTGGCAGGCTGGTTTATCTGAATGGGAAATTTGCACTGAAGCCACAAGGAGACCTGCTTGTGACTGAAAGAAAGATACCCACAAGAATCTCCTCACCTTACTACTAATGGGGACGAGAGGACAACAAAGGCACTTGCCAAACCAAAGTGCCATAGACAAATCTGTGCAGAAGAAGAGAAGCTGGAAGAATGGTAGAGGAGAGGAAGATGAGTAACACAAATAAACTGCCTATAATCTCAGTGAGAGCAGTTGCAACAGTTTCTGACCTTTTCCACAACTTCTGAATCAATAAAAAGGAGCCGTCAACACACAGCTCCAGCTGATATGTCAAGGATATGTGACAATGGAACAGAAAAAGATTATTGGAGCTGCTTTGTCATCCCTTTCCTTCTTGCTTTCCAGTAGTATAAATGAGATTAATAAAGATCAGGGGTGGGGTGGGAGAGTCAGGGCAAAGGTCTGGATCATCTTTCAGCTCTTGATGCTTCATCTCAAAACGTTTATTTTACAAATTGTGGATCTGATGTTCTAATTTAGTGTAACAGTGCTCACAGTGAATCAAAGAGTAATAAGCCAAGGTGTGATAACTTGTCAATACATGTTCTTCATTATGGTTATGACCTTAGAAACTAGAAAAATGCATAGGCTTTTGACAGAACACTTTAATCCAAGGTATAACATGGATTTCCTAATCAGAAAATGATCAAACTGGGATGTCAGGTAAATGTGTTTGAATTGTGCATCTTCAGATTCTTGCAGTTGCTCTGACCAACAGAGCAAGGATGGGAAACCTGTGGTCCTCCAGATGTTGTTGGGCTACTATGCCTCTGTCATTCCTGACTATTGGACATTCTGGCTGGGAATGGAATCGATGGAAGTTGGAGCTCAAATAACCAGATTAAAGGATACAAAATTATAAGTTCTCTCTCAGACACTGCAAACTGCACTGCATGCAAAACAACACACAGCGCTCTGATTTCAGAGTTCTTCTGATGCAACAACCATGAAGTTTTAGGCATGCTACTGCCAGCCAAGCATCCCTGAATAGTTTATTTTCTTCTGTTAGACTTCATTTGAAAATCCATGGAAACAGAGTAATCATTATGTGAAAGCTAAAGGGTAGTGCTTACCTTTGCCAGTGCTGTGCTATAACATGCATTCTGCCAGGGCATTTGGGTGTTAGCTTTTATTAGCTGGCGAGGGTTCATGGTACACCAAAATGCTAAACAAAACAAAGATAGAAAGCTTAATATCAGAGGCAGAATTAGAAGCTGTGCTCAGTAAAAGGACAGATATTCAGAACCAATGGTATGGTTGTCTGACACATAATGAGCTTCCTGAAAATGCAAAAGCCACAAAGGAAAATTATGAGAAAGGGTGGAAGGGAAATGATCATGGTAATTTAAGTCAGAGAAGCTGTACATAAAGTACTTAAGTGCACTTCCAGACTATTGCTATTTTCAGGTGGGATTCCATCACATACTAGTGAATTCAGGTTGCACAATTAAAAATGATTTGGTGCTCTTGTACAACAAACCTGCTTCCCTCCAAAATTGGATGTTTTGTAATAAGGAAAGTGATGAGGAAATGCATTAGAAGAACAATTGCTTGGCACAAGGTTGTCTAACCTCCTCCCAAACAAATCACAATGATTGCTCAATAAAGAGCTAATGTTGTCTAAACTCCCTGCAGTCTTTGTGAAAACAAATCAGGATGAATGCTCAAGAAACAGGTAGTCTGGAAGTCTCATGGTTCCAGTCCAATATTGATCACAGCCAATAGATATACTAAAATTCCTCACCTCAGTCCGGAAATAGGAGCTTCCCTTGTATGAAACAGCATCTTCAGAGAAGGGGATTTTATTGGGTCTGTGGCAAGGGGAGAAAGACTTACATTTTCCCTCCCTTCATGGTGCTAAGGTTGTTCAGGCTTTACCAAAGCTACTATTTGCATAACAAAAAGGGTCACATTAATTACATTCATGGAATTTATGTCTAGTTTGGCTCTCAGAAGTTCAAATTATTACCTGAGTTTGTCTAGTTCTGCCCTTTCCCCCTGTCTTCTAATGAGTGGTCACAATATTCTATGACTGGACTGAAGGCTGGCCTGGGGTGGGGGGCTGTTTGCTCAGCCATCAATATGCAATATGGTGTCATCCTGACACAAATGCACATATCCCAATTACATACATTTTTTAAAAGCGCAAAAATAGTTGTGGTCTGGCAGTAGAGAGAGAAGTTCTAGCACTGTACATTGCAACTCTTTGTGGATTAAGTGAACCCTTTGGGAACTTACAAAGAAACCTGAGACCTTGATGAAAGCAAGATAAAGACATGTTTATAGAGGGCAACTACCTACTGATAGTCCGTTACCTACCTAGTATTTAGTAGTAGCAGTAGTAGATTTTATTTTATTATTAATTAATTAAATTTAATTAATATAGCCACCCAGTTGTCCATTAATAAATATTTCCAAAGAATCTTCCAAAAAGGTTAGTATTAAAAATACAGTATATAGCCTCAGCTAAACTACACTAGGCCACAACAGTCCAAGGTTAGTTTTTGACACTGTTTTAAAAAAACTGGTGAATAAAAAGTCTTCACCTGAAAAGACCACAGAGAAGGTGCCAGGCAATGAATGGGATGCAGGGCCCATCCAAGCTAAAAGAGCTGCCTGTAGCTGGTGCAGGGATGTCCTGGTGAGAAAAGAAGCAGCTTTTTCAGCTGCCTGAAAATGCCCTGAGGCCATTTCAATAAGCTATTTCTCAGAAGATGTTAAGGTCCGCTCTCTTCGAATATTTTCCCCTGTATTTTCATTACGTGCTCCCGTTTTGCTTCTTTCTAAGGTAACATTTGAAGCAGGGACTTTTCACAATTCATAGCTCAGTCTTTTTACAGGTATGCTATACTAACTAGGTCATTATTTATTTATTTATTTACTTACTTACTTATTTATTGTACTTATATACTGCCCCATAGCCGAAGCTCTCTGGGCAGTTTACAGCAACTAAAAACATTAAAACAAATATACAAATTTAAAAACACATCTTTTAAAAGCAATTTAAAACACAATTTAATTTTTTTTAAAAAATTTAAAAGAATTTAGGGGATAGTACAAACACAGTCCCCTCACTACTAGAAGTAACAGATTCCCCACAGTCCAGGATATTGCTGAGTGTAGGCAAGCCTAGGGTGTTTCCAGATGGTGGGTTTTTAGTGTTGCCGACACATTGCTCTTCTCCTGATAGCTAGATGCAGGAGTGTCACTGATTTTCCACACTTTGGGACGCATGGCACTGTATATATCCACCCTATTACATTCAATCCACACTAGCAGATACAATACTGTATAGCTTGTGGCCAGGGAATAACAATGCAGCTAAGCATGCCATTTTAGCAATATCATGGTATCTTTTAAAATCAGTTTTGAAATTTGTGCTAAAATGCCTTTTTGTTTAAGAACTATTGCATGAAAACTTTTAATGTAGGTGAAAAGGTATTTTAATGAAAATTTAAAAACAGATTTTTAAAAACATTGGGCTAAAACCATGTGTCTAGTTTTTGGAAGGAGGTACACTGGAAGATCGTTAATATACTTCAGGAACCAATAGAATTCAGGCATAATTGCCTTTACTGTCTATATCTACATTTATATTTGATGGGATACGGATATTTTTATTAGTGGCAGTGAGGCTGTCTATTACCCCAAAGTGGAAGGCATTGTGGGATCTGAATTTTGATTTGTGGTTTAAGAACATTATTTATTTATTTATTTATTTATTTATTATTTGATTTCTATTCCACCCGCCCTACCAGCAGGAGCCCAGGGTGGCAAACAAAAGCACTAAAAGCACTTTAAAACATCATAAAACAGACTTTAAAATACATTAAAACAAAACATCTTTAAAAACATTTTTTTAAAAGCTTTCAAAACATCTTTTTTTTAAAAGGTTAAAAACATTTGTTTTTTTTTTAAAAAAAAGGTTTAAAAATATATTAAAAAGTGATTCCAACACAGACACAGACTGGGATAAGGTTTCAACTTAAAAGGATTGTTTGAAGTAGAAGGCCTTCAATAGGAGCTGAAAAGATAACAGAGATGGGACCTGTCTAATATTTAAGGGGAGGGAATTCCACAGGGTAGGTGCCACCACACTAAAGGTCCGTTTTCTATGCTGTGCAGAACGGACCTCCTGATAAGATGGTATCTGCAGGAGGCCCTCACCTGCAGAGTGCAGTGATTGACAGGGTATATAAGGGATAAGACGGTCTTTCATGTATCCTGCTCCGAAGCTGTATAGGGCTTTGTACACCAAAACTAGAACTTGAAATTGGCCCAGTAGCAAGTGGGCAGCCAGTGCAATTCTTTCAGCAGTAGGGTGACATGTGAGCAGTGCCCCAGTGAGCAGTCTCGCCATCACATTTTGCACCAGCTGCAGCTTCCGGACCAACCTCAAGGGCAGCCCCACATAAAGGCAGCCCCACATAGCCCCCCACTGGAGGTTACCAGTGCGTGGACAACAGTGGTCAGGCTATCCCAGTCCAGAAACAGCCGCAGCTGTCTTACCAACAAAAGCCAGTAAAAGGCACTCCTAGCCACTGAAGTCACCTGGGCCTCTAGCAACAAAGATGGATCCAGGAGCACCCCCAGACTATGGACCTGCTCTTTCAGAGGGAGTACAACCCCATACAAAGCAGGCAACTAACCAATTATCTAAACTCGGGAACCACCAAACCACAGCGCCTCCATCTTGGTAGGATTCAGACCCAGTTTATTGGCCCTCATCCAGCCCACCACTGAGTCCAGGCAATGATCCAGGGCTTGCACTGCCTCTCCCAATTCAGATATTACAGAGAAATAGAGCTGGGTATCATCAGCGTACCGCTGGCACCTTGCCCCAAAGCTCCTGATGACCGCTCCCAAGGGCTTCATATAGATGTTAAACAGCATGGGAGATAAGATGGTACCCTGCGGCACCCCATAGCACAACTGCCAGGCGGCCGGAAGACAATCAGCCAATGCTATTCTCTGAAAACGACCTTGGGGATTGGAATCACTGTAAAACAGTGCCTCCAATACCCATCTCACCAAGTCGGCCCAGAAGGATACCATGGTCAATGGTATCAAAAGTCACTGAGAGATAAAGTAAGAGTAACAGGGTCACACTCCTCCTGTCCTTCTCCCGATAAAGGTCACCCATCGGGGCAACCAAGGCCAATTCAGCCCCATTACTAGCCCTGAACCCAGACTGGAATGGGTCAAGATAATTTGTTTCATCCAAGAGTACTTGCAGTTGCTACTCCACAACCATCTCAATCACCTTCCCTGAAAAGGGGGTATTTGCAACCGATCGGTAATTGTTGCAAACCAATGGGTCCAGGGTGGGCTTTTTCAGGAGTGGTCGGATCACCACCTCTTTCAGGGGGGCCAGAACCACTCCCTCCCACAATGATGTGTTGTCCACACCCTGGACCCACTTGGTCAAACCTGCTCAGCAAGCTTTAATAAGCCAAGAAGGGCAAAGGTCAAGGGGACAAGTTGCTGGCTGCATGATCACAAGTACCTTGTCTACGTCATTAGGCCACATCAACTGAAACCGTTCCCAAGAAGTTGCAGCAGACGTTGCATTGGACACCTCACTGAGGACTACAGTAGATATGGATGGGGCATCAAGACTGCTATGGAGGCAAACAACTTTACCCTCAAAGTGCCTTGCAGATAATTCACAGTGAGCCTCCGAAGGGTCTAAAACTCCGTTTCCTGGAGTTGATATCAACAGTCCCCTGACAATACGGAAAAGCTCCACTGGGCAGCTACTTGAGGATGAGGCAGAGAAGTGGGCCTTCTTCGCTGCGCTCATCTCCACACAATAGGTACGGTTATGATATGTTACTCTTGCCTGATCAGCCTCACAGCATGTCTTTTGCCACTTGCACTCTAGCTATCGTCCAGCCTGTTTCATTGCCCTTAGCTCACTGGTGTACCAAGGTGCAAACCGGGCTCCTGAATGCCAGAGAGGGTGCTCGGGGGCAACCACGTCAAGAACCCGACGTGCCTTGCTGTTCCACAGCATGACAAGGGCTTCAACAGGGTCACCTGGTCTATCTACTGGGAACTCCCCCAGGGCATTCAGGAATCCAGTGGATTCCATTAGTCTCTGGGGGTGGACCATCTTAATCTATCCATCACCCCTGCAGGGAAGGGTTGGAGCCATAAGTCTAAACTTCACTAGGAAGTGGTCTGACCATGACAATGGGGTGACATCCACTCCCCCCATCTCCAGAACACCCCCTTCCTTCATCTGGAGCAAAAACTAAGTCGAGGGTGTGCCCTGCCCTATGCATCGAGCCGGTGACAATTTGAGACAGCCCCATGGTCATCATGGAGGCCATGAAGTTCCAAGCTGGAACACTAGAGGCAGCCTCAGCATGGACATTGAAATCACCCAACACTATCGTTCTGGGGTCCTCCAATACCACAGCCAAGATGACCTCCACCAGCTCAGTCAGAGAAGCTGCTGGGCAGCAGGGTGGACGATACACCAGCAGCAACCCTGGTTTACTGTTTCCTTGGCCCAACACCAGGTGCAAGCCCTCACAGCCAGCTCCAAAACAGAGTGGTTTCCTGGTGACAGAGATGGAAGTTCTGTAGACCACAGCAACTACTCCCCTCCCTCATCCCTGCAGCCTGTGCTGGTGTTGCACTGAGTATCCAGGTGGGCAAAGCTGGGTCACATCAGCTTTGCACCAAGAATCCAGGTGGGCAAAGCTGGGTCAGATCAACTCCTCCTAGCTCACCCATCCTGGTGTGGGAATTCACACCAAATCAGCACTTTCATCCACGATAAAATCATGGATGAGTGTGGTCTTATTGTGTACCAATCTGGCATTAAACAACAACACACACAGGCCCATGGGCACAGCAGATGAGCAACGAGAAACCCATCCATGAGAGGAGTGGCAGCAAGGAACAAGGCATAGATAGCCTTGCCCTCATCTACTATGGTAATTCACCACCTTCCCATGGCTATACGTCCTGCTACCCATGATCACTGAAATTGGGGTGGCATCACCCATGTTCCTCCTTACTAAGATTTCTACTAAACACACGATATGGCCCTAACAAGAGTCCACCAACAAAACCTACCTGAGCCAATTATCCCAGTAGGCCTCTGGGAGAATTGGGAACAGTCAGACCCACTCAATATTTTTCACACAGGGCACATCTACTCCCCCTCCCTGTCTCACACCCAGGGAGGGCCAGCCTTCTGCCAGTTACAGACTCTCACTCTGAAAGCATCTGGCAACTTTCTCCTATCATTCAGTTCATTGCACAGGCTCTCACCCTGCTCAGGAACTACACATGCACCATACAATCTCCCCACTACCAATCTCCTCTAGATTGGTTAAAAAGAAGAAGAAGAGGGTAGTGCCCTCAGGAGGGGCTCCCCAAGGGATGACCCGCCACCCAAGGGCAGCTGGACTTTTATGTCTCCTGACCCAGTCAGGAGCTGATGTGAGAGGCTGCAAGATTAACTGCAGCCTCTCTTTGGAGCAAGGGTCAGGTAGGGAGTCCCAGTCCTTGTAGTGCTTACCATGGACTTCAGCTGTCTCAAGAGACAGCAACCCAGAGGATCGAGCAACAAGCACCCAGATGCTTAGATACAAACTCCCAGGGCAGGTCTCCAGTCCCCCTAGGGCTGCAGCTGTTTTGAGCATTGCCACTGCAGAAAAAAAAATCACACATGAGATATAAGGTTTAAGGGGTACTGAGAAACTGGAGATGTTTTATGCTACATGATGGAAGTTTGAAAAAAGGTTTGAAACAACATGTTGCCAGCAGCATCATTATATATCTGGCCATCATGACATGATGGTTCAAAAGACACGTGCCTGTATGCTTGTTTGTAATATTATTTTTTCCGTATTCCCTGATGCCTGGACTGCTACTAGGCTCTGTTGAATCTCATATAAACAATAGATCAGATTCCCAAAACGTTTTAATATTCCCTAATGGACTGTTAACACTGTGGTGGGTTGGAATGGGAGGATTGTTTTGTTTCCTTTTGTTCGCCTTGTGGGCCTTAAGACTGGAGATAAGAATGGGCATAGCAAAGCCCAAAAAAGGAACTTGGAATAACACACAGGCCACCCTACTATTTCTTTGGGGTGGGTGGGATTTCTTCAGGCTCTGACAATAAGCAGGCAGGTGCAGTTATTTGTTAACCCCATTATTAATCTAGAAAATGCTGCTCCTGGCAAATTATTAATATGGTCTGCTTAACATATCAGTGTTAGACAACTATCACTAAAAATAAAACTTCAGTTTATTTTATTTAGGTTCAGTGATTTAGGATGGTTCCAGATTGCAACAGAATAGAATGGTCCAACAGTTCTGTTTCTCTCTGATCTGCGAGGGAAGCAACTTCTACCAAAGTTAGACAGCAATTGATTTTTCTTGTCCGAAGAACAAGGAAAAAAATGTCTCCAGCAGAATTTTGTTTGCATGATATTTAACTTTCCACCTCCTAACAGGTGGAGAATTCTCAGGGAAGGAGGGCCAAAGGCTTTAGAAAGCACAGAGCTCTCTGGGAGAAAACAGTAAGGTAGGTAGAAATTGTGTGCTGCAGTTTTAGAGTTCAACTTGTATTCACAAGAGCCTGGAGGCCTGTCAGAACAAAACAAGCTCAACAGCCATTGGAATATTTTTCAGAAGTGGTGAGAAACAAGAGGGAGGTGCACCAGGATTTATCTTATCTAAGATCTGTTTGTTTTGCTCGACCCCAACGGGCCCTCTATTTAAGGTCGGTCAGCAATGGGCAGTGTGTTCCTAGTGCTGCAGGCAGCAGGTTGGACTCCTGTTCGGCTGCCTCTTCTTTTAAGTCAGTGTTGCCGCACCATGGCTTCTCAAAACCAATGGGTGCCACCCCCTGCACCCCTGCTACAACCACTGTCCATCCCAGACAGGCTGTTGCTGGGACCTGGACCCTCCAATTCCCCTCCCCGGATCTTGTCTGCAGGTGGTCGGCAGCTCATAGGACATGTCCACAAAGAGATGATCCAGGTAAGGAATACAATCCCAAATCCTTCTGAGGTTTGCTGCCAAGGATTCCTAGCAGCTTCCACTTTCTGCTTTTCCACCTTTCAGGCACATCACTCTGACAGTGATGATTAATTACTTATTAGTCCACTGATTTATTTCTTTTTTTAAAAAAAGTAATTTTCTAAACCAGTTGGCTTAATATAATCTAGATCTCTGACAATTATTATCATCTAGCCACAGCATTTATTAATCAAACCAGAAACATTATTTTCCTTCTTTTGGATGGGTATTTCCTCATTTTTAATAATTTAATTCTACTGAGCCCATATGAGCCCCAGGCTTTCCTCTGATCTTGATCCACTAAGCATGCATGAAGCTTTGAAACCCAACTCTTTAAATCTATACAACCTCCTGCTATTTAGCTATGATTTTTATTCCTCTGTAAGTCATTCAATGAGACAGATATTCCTTTTGAGCTCTGTTGCTTGGAAAGGCTTGTTTATTCATAGCAGTCATCCTAGGCTTAATAACATGCAAGTATACACTAAACTGGAGGCATGTAATCTCTGTGTATAATCTGGCTGGGAGCCATTTTAAGGAACATGAGGGCTCCATGCTGACTTGCATTTTGAGGCTCCATGGGGGACAACTTGTACAGAAAGTCAGCCTCCTTCCATATTTATCACATTTGAAATCTGCTGTACCAGACAATTTGTTTATTCTGCCTACCCTGGGTGAGGTATTAGGATTCACAATTCACCCATACACAAGAGCATGCTGCTCATAAAGTAAGAGCAGCTAGTGTATTATGTGATATAAGGAAATACACAATCAAGAACAGGATCTCAAATGCAATTGAGCCCCTTTGGATGTTGTCTTCTGTCTAAAAAAAAGTGTACAGAACTTTTAATGGGTGCCGCTCTTTCTTCTATTAACCTCACTGTCAGGATTCACAGATACAAATACACTTGCACTGCCAGCCTCGGAAAAGCTTTAACTCTAATTATCTTCTCTGTTGCCCTCAGATAATGGATGAGATCAAGCTGGGAATCCAGTATGCATTCCAGACACAGAACCCCCTCACATTGGCTGTCAGCGGCACAGGCCATTGTGCCATGGAAGCAGCCTTCCTGAATGTGGTGGAGCAAGGAGACAAAGTGTTGGTAGCTGTGAATGGATTTTGGGGTGAACGAGCAGCTGACATTGCCAAAAGGCTTGGTATGGGTTTTGAACCTTTCAAATTTGCATTTAATCTAAAGCCAGCTTCAAAATTGCTCAGTTCAGAAGCTATGAACCTCTTCCATGTTTTCTATAGAATCATGCCTTCCATCATTACTGGGATATAAGCTGTGCTGCCATTTACAATGCAGCAGCTGCAGTTACTTACAGCCAAATCCTCTGTAAGTCCTGCTTTGTACAATAGGGCAAGGGTGGGGAATTTGTGGTCCTCAAAACGTTGTTGAACTCCAGCTCCCATCAGCCCCAGGCAGCATTGCTAATAGTCAGAGATATGTTGTCCAGCAAAAATCTGGAGGGCCACAGGTTCCTCAGCCCTGCAACAGGGCTTACTTTTAGGTAAAGAGGGCCAGGATCTCTTCTCGATCATCCCAGAGTGCAGGACACAGAATAATGGGTTTGTTATAGGAAGCCAGATTTCAGCTGAACATTAGAGAAAACATTAGAGCAGTACAACAATGGAACCAATTACCAAGGAAGGTGGTGGGCTCTCCAACACTGGAGGCATTCAACGGGACAGCCACCTGCCCGGTATGCTTTAAGTTGGATTCCTGCATTGAGCAGGGGGTTGGACTCAATGGCCTTATTGGCCCTTTCCAAAGCTACTATTCTATGATTCTAAGGCTGCAGTCCTATACTACTTGGGAATAAGCCTCACTGAACTCAGTGAGACTTACTTCTGTGACTAGGCACATATAGGATTGTGTTGTCAATGTACATGTTTTATGGTCCTATCACACATACAGGAAAGCATATTGCTGTGCCATCCAAACTGCCAACTGCTCTAATGCAGCATCTCCCAGTTTGTGCTTTGTACTGTTAATGTAAACACTTCTTAAGTAAATGCTGAACCTACTGTATTTAGAAAAGGTGAGAATAAATAAATTCTCTGATAAATTTCTGATACATAAAATAGCTGATTGCCTTCCTTTTCACTGGAGGAAATGTTTTTAATTTCAGTTCATATTCAACCAGAACTAACCCATGCTTAAATGCTGACACAGATGTGGATCAAATGTCTAGTCATGCCTTTAAAACTATTAAGAGTCTTCTAGATTTATTATGGCTTAAGATATCATGACATTGTATCCAAAATAGCATCCCATAAAGCACAAGGATTTCCAGTTGTGCAATAGGACTTTCCTTCCCCTGCATGCCCCCTAATCTATTTGAGTTCTCTCAACCCTCTACAACAGATTTGGGGAGGGCACAGGGCACACTCAGGGGGAGGAAAGGCTCGGGAGTCCTTTTGCACAAGCAGAAATCCTTGCGCTGATGGGACGCATTAGCTAGATACCACCTATGGACTCCAGAGGCTACTTTGTCATATGCATGAGGTGCTTTCCGCAGGTGGTGCATGTATGTGCATGTGCCCAAAGACCATGAAATATAAATCTATACAAAATAAGAAGTAATTCCACAAGGTCATCCGTGTTAGTATTTTACAATAAGAACAACAGAGAATATTGGGGTACCTTAAAGACTATCAATTTATTATAACATAATTTCCCATGGGCCACATCATACTTCACTGAATGCATAAACAGGTAAGAACAGTGACCAGTTCATCATACTATCTGTAACTGGTGATTACTAATTTGTTGTTTTGCTGCAGCATGCTAACATGCAGCTGACAAAGCAGCCCACAATAAATTTATTAGTCTTTAAGATGCTACAAGACTAATTGTTTTTGTTGCTATAGCCAGACACTGCTACCCCTCTTGAATTGCCATAACTGCTACTTTTCCTTAAAGAAAGGTGCACAGTGGCAGAGCATCTGCTTGGCACTCAAAAGGTCCCAGGCTGACTCCCTGATACCTCCAGGTAGGGCGGGGGAAGACTCTCGTCTGAAACTTTAGAGAGCCATTGCCAGTATAGACAATACTGGGCTAGATAAGCTAATGGTCAGTTGAAGCAGTTTCCTATTCTTGCCTTCAAAACTAATGTTCCATTAATTTATTATTATTATTGCATTTATTAGTCACTTACTTTATTAAATGTCTCAAAGTGACTTGCAAAAACACACAGAATTTAAAATATCAAAATGATGTTTTAGTAAATAATTATTTGATTTTAGCAAATAAGTTAACGTGTGTTTAATGATTAAATGCTTCTTTCCCACTTCATGTTTAATCATACTATGTATTCTGGAGATTCCCAGCTTGAATGGACTTTGACAATTGTGATGCTCTGCACTCAACTTAATACATGACTCATTTCAAGCAGAAGAGCCAGTGGCTCTCTAACATACCGTGGGATCTGCTACCAAGTGATTATGCAGTCTTCCCATCACTCTACTGGGAATGCTAATCCACCCCTAAAGTGTATGCATAAAGGCTAAGACACACCAGGTGGTGTTTTTTTAATTATTTTAATGTGCTGAAGCTCCTCATGTGTCAACTATTTTGGTGGACTTTGAGCGGTAAACCATAGTAGGGAATCTTTTTCAGCCCAAGCGTCTGAGCTGGCCTACCCTCTGAGGGTCATTTTGCCAGGTGGATGGGACCATCCAACTGTCAATCACTTGACATTGTAATGTTACTTAACTTCAAGGGGCTCACTGTCAGTGCCAATTAGCTGACCTCACAATTTAACGTCTTCAGCCTATGGCTGGACTGTAATTTCTCCAGGTCCAAACCACTTTTCAAAGGCATTTCCAGGGTGCACTGAGACAGTTGGTCCTTTTTAGCCACAATAATTCACATTAGATAATAATGTCTAATGCTCTTGGGGTGAGGGGGTCAGCAAAATCTAACCTAGTCAAGAAAAACCTCTGAAAGCTGCTTATACATTCCCTCTTATTTTAGTTCCTAGGAAACTGAAACCCACTGAGGTTTGAGCTATGAAACTTACTGGATGACTTTGGGCCAGTTACTGTCTTCCAGCCTAACTTACCACACAGGCAGGTTGTGATAATAAAATTCGGGTGGGAAAGAAACCATGTATGCCACTTTGAGCTCTTTGGAGGGAAGGTGGTATATAAATCTAATAAAATATAAAATATATTATGCCTACCCCTTAGAACAGTTTGCAAATTAATTATTGTCTAAACGGAACAAATGTTAATGCTTTGTCCTTTGCTTCTTCTTTGATCTCTGACAAGGTTCATGTAACATGATTTGTCATGCATTACCTTTTTAGGAGCTGAAGTACATCAGCTGGTAAAGGCTCCTGGAGAGTATTTCACTCTTGAAGAAATAGAGAAGGTGAGTTGTGGGCAAAGGGTGCTGAAAGTACCAGCAAGAGTCAATTGATTATCATAGTGTCAGACTAGGGCCTGGGATACCAAGGTTCAAATCCCCACTCAGACATGAAGCTTGCTAGGCAACCTTGAAAGTCAGAGTCTCTCAGCCTAACCTGCCTCACAGGATTGTTGAGCAGATAAAATGCAGAGGGAGAACTACTCTGTGTATGCCACCTTGAGCTCCTTGGAGGAAAGATGGGATATAAATGTAATAATAACAAGCATATTTATTGGAAGGGTTTGTATCCTGAAAGGCAAAATATTATATAAATAATTTAAATACAAACATACAGCTTTAAGTAAGACCTGAAATATCTGTCTTTCTTGTGGAGAGAGTTGGACAACCAGTTTGTAGGAATTTAGCCTCTAACCTGCTAGGAACAAAGTACTGTTTTCCCACTCCCTCACCCCAGCCTTCTAATTTTGGGTCTTGCGTGACTCTTTTTTCCTGTTGCCTGTCATAGGGTTTGGCAGCATATGCTCCCTTTTTGTTTTTCATCACACATGGAGAATCATCCACTGGAGTGGTTCAGCCACTGGAGGGTCTTGGAAATCTCTGCCACAGGTCAGTGAGGTCAGAAATTGCGCACTATTTGCCTCAGAGATAAGGCATAATGATCTAAGCTGATTTACGATGGTGCTCGTTATTGTGTATGCTGTCCACAACATTTGCATGTTTCTGCAAATATATTTCTGGTGGGTTTTCTTTTCTTGCAAGAACATGGAAGCGGAGAAACTGGTCAGAGTGAGCTAGGGAACACTTAGTGCAATGACACAGCTGTGGCATGTGTGCAAAAGACAATGAGTAAGCATTTGCCAAAAGAATGTGCTATGCTGGTTTAAGGTACAACCCACCCTTAACACCAATGAAGGATTAACTTTGTTAATACCACTTCATGGACTAAATCAGCGTTTCAAGCCAACGACTCTGCAAACTGTAACAGGGCACCCTAAAGAGGCTTAGGCTTATTGAGAAATATAGTCAGGAAAAACAACATGACAGATGAAACAAAGTTTAAAATGAATAGTATTCCGTCTAATAAAATGTTTCAAAGTGTTCTATTATTTTTTGCCTGTGGATTTTTTTTTTTAAACCCAAAGCAGCTCAGTGGGTTATGAGTATGAGTGGAAGAAGCAGGCATTGGGAAGCTGCTTAGATCAATTTTCATTGCAAAATCATCCTCTATGAGCTCTAAATATTCCTCTCCAAGGTGCTTTTTCACCTACAGGGAAAAATAGGAGCCCTTGTATGCTGTGGGTGAAGGAGTGAGGATGTTGCAATGACAAAATGTCTGCAGGAGAAAGAGTTAACCAGCCTCCCACCATTCAGGCATACACAGGCTCCTTTGGGTTAAAAAGAAATAAACAGAAGAAAGAATCAAGGAACTCCACATCGAGTATGTTTTTGGAAAGCTGCTTGTTTGCTGTGGGTTTGGACACCTCTTAAGATACTGTAACCAAATTTTGCATAATGAGTCCTGAGATCAAGGAGCAGGCTTTCATCTATATTTGGATACTATTGGATGCCATTTTGAATTAAGATAGTGGACTGAAACTTTCAAAATTGCACTGGTTGTTTGGTTTCTTAGAATTTCTGAGCAACACCAGGTATGAGGCTGTTAATAGCATAATTTGAACCTAAGGGCACTTCCAGACAGGACTTTGTTGAATCACTACTATTCATGCCCACAAGGTTGTGTTTTTTTTACAACGTCCACTTGACATCATCATCAAAATGCAAGCCCATACTTTTAAAAAAGTTGATTCATATTTTCCCTTACTGCAGAAAATATAATAAAATAACGTCTATACTGCTAATACGGAAGCTCATTAGTGCACTTTTTTTGTGGGGGGTTGTCACGTATTGGCTGATATTTCAGGCAGTGAACTCTATCGCCACGCTTGTTTACCTGAGCACAACCTAGCCATTTGGTTTCTGGCAGCCCCCAACGTTATTTTTATTGTTAGTAATAATAATAACTTAATTTGTTAGTGACCTCATACCCAATGGCCTCTAGGTGACTCACAACAATTTTAAAAAACATGCAGTATGAAATGAATTTAAGAATGTATAATATACAGAATTTAAAATCCAAACAAAAAGGACCATGATAGCGTAACAAAGGCCTCAGTGAAGAGGAAGGTCTTTGCCTGGTGCCTAAAGATGGACAGAGAAGGCACGGTCGTGCCTCCCTGGGGAGAACATTCCAAGTGGGGGGGGCACCACTGAAAAGGTTCATTCTCGTGTTTCCACCCTCCAAACTTCCTGTGGAGGGGACACACAAAGAAGGGCCTCAGATGACGAACACAGAGTCCAGATTGGTTCATATAGGGAGAGGCAGTCCTTGAGATATTGCACACATGCTGAGAATGGAAAAGAGAGAGAGCAGGGGAACACCAACTGAGGAGAGAGACAGAAGAATACAGCCCAGATGCATTCCATCAAGCTCTGCCCACTGGTGTGGATGGCTAACAGTGAAATGGCAATGAATATTATGACTGGAAATATCAGAGTATGTGGAAGTTGCCACATTTGCACATAGAAAAATCTTATCTGAATGACCTGTTTACAATATAAGCCCCCACCCCTGGCCTGGAAGCACCCCAAATCTCTATTCTTTCCTATTTCAGGTATAATTGCTTGCTACTGGTGGATGCTGTGGCATCACTAGGTGGCGTTCCAGTTCTCATGGACCAGCAGGGTGAGCAAGATGTAGCAATCTATCTTTGCGAGGTTCTATATAAAATGGAAACTGATGTAGGATTCGATATTAACTTTGAGGCTCCTTACCAGAATTATTTTATTTATTTATGTATTTATTTATTCGACTTATTAGTCGCTTATCTGGCTGAATTGTCAGCCACTCTAAGCGACGTACAAAGCAGAACATGCAAACATCAAAACATTAAGAGACTAACAATAAAAACTAACAATAACGGAAAAGCTAAAAAAACGGAACAGCAAACCAAAAACATTCATCTTCCTGGTAAAGGACAGTCCCCAAACAAATGTCACTAAGAGCAGGGGTGGGGGGCAAGGCAGGTGGAAATGCTTGCCCCTTGAAGGTCCCAGCACAGTCTCATCCCTGCAGCAGCACGACTCAGCCTGCAGCTCCTCCTGATAAGGCCCAGGCAGAGGGGTGGGGCAAGGCAGGTGGAAATGCTTGCCCCATGATGGTCCCAGCACAGTCTCATCCCTGCAGCAGGGATGTTTAAACAACATCCCCGATGATGCCACAAGACAGAGATGTATTATTTACTGAGAACTTGGGCATAGGCTTCTTTAACATCAGCAGAGAAATGTAACAGATATTACAGGAGATGCCTTATACAGCATATGGCAGAGCAAGTAGGTAAATCTGAAACTAGTGCCTAGGCTTCTCCTAAGTACATGGCAGCCTCCCCCAACCTGGTGTCCTCCAGATGTTCTGGACTACAATTCTTATCAGCTCTAGCCACCACAGGAGTTATAGTCCAAAACATCCGGAGGACACCAGGTTGGGGAAGCCTGTGATTATTTATACTGTACTTATATTGGCTGTATTCCACTTTTAACTGTCATACCTTTCTGCAAAGAATCCCAGAAAACATGGTTTTGTGATATGCTGTTAGAATACTTTAGACTGCTCTCACCCCAAACAACATCCAGCATTTCCTGGGAAAAGAGAATGACTTTTAACCAGTTTAAGTGGGTATTGGAGAATCTGGCCCCTCCCTCCTCCAATCTGGTTTAGTCATTATTTGTAATAAGTAAACTCCCTGTTCCCAAAGCCACCGTGTTTCACAATGATTTCTGAAACAAGCCACTGCCTTACAAAAATGGAGAACAGTGATTTTGTATGTATTAAGGGACAGGTTTGATATATATTATATATTTATAGCTGATCTGTGACAAATCGGAAGTCAAATTTTTTATTTTTATTTTCTTATTGTGTTATGTTTTTTTTATTTTGTTTTGTTTGTTTTATGAAAATTTGAATAAAAACTATTGTAAAAAAAAATGACTGGGAGGAACATAATTTATTAAGAGCTGCAGTACAGAACTGACAAAGTGAACAAACTCTTATCAAGACGTTTTCCCCTCTGTTGTACTCATAGGAATTGACATCCTCTACTCTGGCTCCCAGAAAGTCTTAAGTGCGCCACCTGGTGCTTCTCCTATCTCTTTCAGCAAGAGAGCACGGTAAGTAAAAATAGATTGCTTAAGAGACAAGTCACTCTCAACTGGATGACAGGCAGACCAATGCCACTGGGATAAGGGAAATGATAGGAGGCTCCTAAAGTCATTGGTCTGGACCCGAAGGTGTCTTCTGCTCACCAAAGGACTGTTTTACACCTCATACTAAAGCACTGTGAGAGAAAAATTAACCTCAATCCAAAGATGCTTCAGCTTCCCTAACAGCTTGTTCAAGCACTTGTGGAAGCATCAGAGCATGCATATTATAGCACTGACTGAACTCTCACAAGGTTGTATCAAAATATTTATTGTATTTTCCTTCCACTCAGTTCTTTGGATCCATCCCACTGAACAAAGTGAGCACCACATCGCATCTTGCAAACTCCAGGCTCAAGTACCTCATATTATCTATGTTTTCCTGCTTGCTTCTAACAAAGGGTCTGAATGAGAGCCCTTGGCATTGAAAGTCCTGAGGGAATTCTCAAGAGCATTGTGTTACTGACTGAATTGAAGCAATCTGTTTCCAATACCATCATACTTATTATCATTAGCTGGCAGGCAGGCATGCCTGTGATTCCACACTTTAGTCTATTGAACTGATTCCTCTGGGCAACACTGTTACGTACACTCCAATCTCAGAGTGGTGAAAGGTTTCCAGGGGTCCTGGATGTACCTTACATTGGTTTCTTTAGAATGAAAGTCACTGGAGACTTTTGGCATTTGACACTATAAAGTTTGAGTTACATTATTTATTTATATGTGCACACACCCTGCATAAGATGGAAGGTCACTGTATTAACACTCCAATATATTTCTAAAGGGCTCAATATCTCAGAGAGAAAGTCAAGACCTTGGTGCCTCTTCCAGGTTCAGTTTAGTTCTCTTTCACACACTCAGTGACATCACCTCCAGCCAGGGGAGGAAGAAACAACATGTCCACTTATGCTCACTTTCCAGAAGTGCCCCCAGTTACTTCAGGGGTTTTCAGCCTGTGGTCCATGGACCCCAAGAGGGAAACCAGCCACACAAAAAATCCATTTCCAATGCAATAAAATAAGTTGTATTTATTTATGGGGGTCCATAGCTTTCTTCAGATTCCCAAAGAGGTCCATGACCCAATAAAGGTTAAGAACCACTGAGTTTCTGTGGTAACAGATTGCCCCAAGATTACCTAATAAAAAAAGATACTACATGGCCAGGGCTATTTAATTAAGAAAATGGTTTGACTGTTTTAAGTAGTCATCCTCTTTTGCAGACCCCAGACTTACAACTATAGAACCACAGGACTGGAAGGAATACTAAGGATATCCTCACCAACCCCAATCCTCTAACAATATTATACAGCTGCAGGCCTGTGAAGGACCCCATTATCTTTGCCTACCTTGGGTTTTCAGGCCTTTGCTTTATTATTAGCAACTCTTCCAAGGAGCCCGTCACTGTGAGATGTAGGGACAACTGGCATTTATCAGGGTTATTTCTAGACAACAGTACAATTGTTTTCTCAACTTTCCTATTCAGATTCAATTCTCATGGGATTACAGGCACCAAACCTGCTATACTAAACAATCAAACAAACCTGATTTTTTTTTTATCCATACTGATGTGTGCAGTATAGAGCAAATACTGCAGGGCTGGGTAACATTTGCCTCTCAAATGTTTCTGCACTACAACTCCATCACCCCCTGAAAGCAGGGCCAACGAACGGACCATGGATGAAGGGAGTTGTAATTCAGAAACATCTGGAGGGCCAAAGTCCCCCACCTCTGCACTAGGGGCAGCAGGTGCACAAAGGCTGTGCTTCACAGGTAGATTTCCTTCAGGAGACCAATCTTTGCTTTTCCATTTTGTCAGGAAGAAGATTTATAGCAGGAAGACAAAGCCAACTTCCTTTTATCTGGACATGGAAGAGCTGGCTCAATACTGGGGCTGCAACAATAACCCAAGAAAGTGAGAAGTTATGTCTCTCTTTTTTTGCACCTGGTTTTCCAGACATGGACTGGGCCCTGGACAGTTATTGAGCTACACATCTGAACTGCCAGCCCTCCAACAGAGATTAGAACTACAAGCTATAGCACTATCTTTCCATCCTATGGTGGGAATGCAGCTGGGGGAAGAGGAAAGACTTTGAATGGACAAATGACAGGGAAGGGTTTAATAGCTCCTCCTCTCCACCTGCCACGCTTCCTGTTCTCAAGTGCAGCCTCTGAGGCTGCTTTGCATAAAACGCGAGAGAAAAACCTTGCTGTTCAGTTAGTTTGAGTCTCAGAATCACTTAAAACACAAAAAACAGCTGCAAGGCATCACCTGGTTAGATATTTATTTATTTATTAATTAAATTTCTTAGTCGCCCATCTGGCTGGTTCTCCACCCACTCTGGGTGACATACAAATTAGCATATCAGTGCAATAAACATTAGAATCTGAGCCAATAATAATAATAAAATCTATCTACACATCTAATAACATAGCAATCCAGTAAACATTAAAATCTACACCAATAATAATAATAAAATCTAATCCTCCCCAAAGGCCTGCCTGAAGAACCAGGTCTTCACAGTCTGGCGGAAACTCATTATAGAGGGGGCAAGGCGGAGATCATTAGGGAGGGAGTTCCACAGGGTGGGGGCCACAATTGAAAAAGCCCTCTCTCTAGTCCTCACCAGTCTGGCTGTTTTCACTGATGGGATAGAGAGAAGGCTTTCTGAGGCTGATCTTGTTAGGCGGCATAACTAATGATGCTTCTTAGGCTTAAATTGAGAATAGTGTAACTCTTCCTCGCTTCATTGTCCTGCCCCCTGCTCCCATTTTGCTTTGGGATGGGGTGGTTGACAGGTAGGAAAGAAATTGCAGCATGTTTTCTAACAAGTTGATATATTTAAATATCTCTCTTACATATTGCATGCATCTTTGCAGGTATCATCATACAGCACCCATCAACACATTTTTTTGTTTGCGAGAAGCCTTGGCAATTCTTGCAGAAAAGGTCAGTTACTACAGGAGACTGTAAGGTCTATAGGTTGAAAGAGTAAAGGAAATGAAGAAAATGAAATCCCAACATTTCTGCTGCTTAATTAGAAATGGAAATTTTAGAGCTGCTGCGCATATTGTGCAGCAACCAGGTTTGCCATGCTCCACTAGTAGTAAACATGTAATGCATAAAAAACCAACATATTCCTCAATAGTAAATGTATCTTGGCCCTATATGGCCAACCAGAACTTCCCAATGTATATCCTCCGCATGTTTAGGAATACAAATTTGCCCTACATGATTTACTGGAAGCAACATTGATGTAATACCTTTGAAATCAAGGTTGCTGCATAAAATCTGAAGCACCTTAGACCTCGCAGAAACAGTATCATCCTTCTTTGACTGGAATCAGAATGAGGAATTTACAAGTCTGATACCCGACTCTGCAATCCTAACTACACTTACTTGGGAGTAAGCCACACTGAATTCAACAGCACTAACTTCTGAATAGACATAGTTAGGTTTGTAGCCAATTCACTTTCTAAGTTAGACCTTGGTTTCTCCAGGACTGGCAAGGAAGATGCCATTTTTGGTGATGTGGACACTAAGAAATTGAAATGAGAATCATACTAATTTCAGACAGTTCTTGTATACTAAGGTCAAAGAGCTCACAAAGCCAATCTCCATCTCAATCACAAATATGACTTTTCTAAAGACGAAAGTGTTCATCCACTGATCAAACTAGTGCATGCTGTCACTGTATAATATATCCACTATGCCAAGATGCCTGTTTGAAAAAGACCTTTATTCCCTACAGAAGAAAATGAATTATTTTCTACACAGGGGCTAGAGAATTCCTGGAGGCTTCACAAGGAAAACAGCCTGTACCTGTGCGCAGGGCTACAGAAATTAGGCCTACAACTCTTTGTGAAGGAACCGGTAGGATTCAAACTACAAACATTTAGTCTGCATTGTATGTCCAGTAATCACCACTATAATGTTACAAGGGATTTAAATTGTGTGCTGCTGCTGCTGCATCTTATAGAACCAGCTTAGGGGATGGGGAGAGAAATAGGAAATTACAGGCCTGTGGGATACTATTCTGGGTATAGCAGGATATACAGACAAAGAGGAAGAATTGGAATCAGAGACAAGCAGAAGAGACTTTGTTCCTGCAACATCATTCTGTTGAATCAGGCTGGAGTGAGTCAATAGTGTTTCCAAAGCTGAATATAGTTTCTTTGAGAGGTATAGTTGCATTCCACTTTCAACTCTAGTCAACAAGTAACCAAAAATGTACAGGACAGAACACAAAACTTTACCTGAAACCAACTTTGGGTCCCGAGAATTAATCTATTTCTAGGCTTACATAGATTCAACTTCACCACTGACAAATAGTCAACAGGTTGTATTGCATATTAATCAAAGTGATTCCCAATGTGAAAGGGTTGCACCCAAGCAAGGAGAAAGTCATTGAGGGGGAGCCTTTCATTCAGATGGCACAGTTTACATCAATTCAGAAACTACATGGGTGGTTTTGACCCATTTTCTTTATTTTTTAGGATGCAAGGCTTCCAACAGTCAACACTGTCTTTGTACCCAAAGGATATGACTGGAAGGAAATAACCGAATATATTATGAAAAAGCATGGTATTGAAGTTTCAGGAGGTCTGGGTGCTTCAGCAGGCAAGGTAGGTAAGGCTTATGGCAAGATATAATAAAATGAGATATAACTAAATATATGACTGTCTGGTTTTCAATGAAAAGCAGAACTTTGTAAATCTTCTGTTATTCCAGATTTGGCTATTAATTCCAAATTACACTGCCCAAAGAATTATATTAAAATCTGATGACAGGGAATGATATCCAATGCACTTGTTCCATTAGCCAAAGATTTACACTTGCACAGTGGAACTTCTCTCCTCTCCTTGTCCTCCCCAAATCTGTGCTGCTTGGGGGAAACCCCAAAACAGATTTAGGGAACATGAGGGGGCGTTTGGTTGTGCAAGCATAAATCGTTGCACTAATGGAATGAGTGATTTAGCACTGGTTTGGACAGAAGCCAGGATGGAGGCTGCTAAGTTCATCCCTTCAAACCCATGGAAAGTGGGCATGCCACTGAGAATATAGCTTTCTCCCAGCTGTGTTAAGTTTTCTATGTGAAGGGAGGGCAATATTCAAACATGAAATCCCCAAGCTACAGTCTGAAGTAGAGGACTCAAAAGATCTATGGGTGGACCATTTCATCAAGCTGTCACTGTTCTTTAGGAGGGGAGTGGTTTAGCAAGCTCCAGCCACTCCGGCGTTGAGAAACATGCATTCCTCATGTAATCTCCCAAAGTTTGTAAACCATAAGCAGGATCTTTCTAAGACTGTTAGAGACCCCAATACAAAGTATTGGGGGGGGAAAGGTGAGTAGTATAAATCTCCTCCTTTTAGCAACAGCTGAGTAGTCTTGTTCTGTATCTCCCATCCCCACAAGACTTGATTGGTTATAAAAAGCACAAGACAAAAAGGGCTAACTGTTCCCTCCTACTCAAGTCCTTGACAAAGGTCCCATCTGCACTACACATTTAGAGCAGTATGATGCCACTTTAAACAGTCATAGCTTCTCCAAAAGCATCCCAGGAACTGCAATTTGTTATGGGTGCTAAGATTGTTAGAAGACCCCCTATCCCCCTCACAGAATTACAATTCCCAGAGCAGTTTAACAAGCAATCCCACTTTGCAGCAAACTGGGAATAATAGTCTTGGTTCTTATTTATCAAGGTAGTCTTGGTTATTATTTACAACTCTAATTAGAAACAACTGGATTTACATGGTTTCCATCCCACAATCTCCATTCAGATGTGGAACTCATTTGCTTTTTCACTTAGACTACGAGGGCTGGGGCTAAGAGAATGAGTTACAGAACACTCGTTCAATTGTTTGATATTGTCTCATCACTAGGTTCTCAGAATAGGATTGATGGGCTACAACTCCACTAAATACAATGTTGACCGAGTCCTCCATGCTCTGGAAGATGCTCTCCAGCACTGTCTGAAGAACAAGCTATGAGATCTCATCCCATTGTCTTTTACACAGAACTGAGGCGGTGAATGTAGCTAAAGTCCTGCAATATCCACATACAGTGCTTTCCCCTTTTTTCATTCCATAGTTTGGGTAACTGTACTTTACAATTCACACAATAGTAAACTTAAGTTTTCATTGCATGTATTCTGTGCACTCTTACTAGTGCTGTTGTCACTCCCCGTCCATTTTTGTTCACCAAATGTATGCTCCCATTGTTCAAATTATATGCAGGTAAACTCACACATACATCTGGGGGCACATAGGTAGGAAAGTCACTGAACTTTATGTTCCATAAATAAAACATTTAATTTCTGCCAACACAGCTTCTGCCTCTGGTTTTGCTGTTGATTCTGCAATCTTGTTCTCCTCTCTGACTGGGTAGCAACGCTGGCAAAGATGTATTCAGCACCCAAACAAGTAGAAGTTTCACAGAGCAGTGTGAAATACATTTTCTAAACTGCCTTGGAAAAATGATTGAAGAGTGGTATAAAAATACTTAAATATGCAGCAAATATATTAGCAAGAGGGGAAGAATTGCAATAAATCTCATTCATCAAGCACATTTCATTCACATAACATTCCACAAGGAAGACTCACAATAGAATGTTAGACAGAAGAGCTGTAGTTTCCCAGTATGAAAATATAGTGCTTGGAAAGTGCTTCCCCACCAGCACCAAGAGAAGCGCTACCTTGCGAGAAGGTATGAAGATCCTGTATAATGTCAAGTAACAAATTGTGTGTTCATCAAGTAAACACAATTGTGTGGAAATCTTGAGAGGATAAAGAAAAACACTAAAGCTGGAGCCAGATACCAGTTTTCAGAAGAGCTGAAGGTGGTTTAATAAATCCACAATTTCCTGTGTATTGTGTACACTTTCACTCGGATGAAACAGTTCTTGAAGGTTTTTGAAGTGCTTAAAAAGTGAGTACACATGTGCCACTAGCATCAATGGCTTGATCATATTACCTTCAAATCTCTCAAAAGGCTCCAATCCAAGTCCAGTCTACTGACAATAAAGTAAATTGGATGAAAGCTGCAAAAACAAAAATAAAACAAGAGCCAAGATGTAGCTGTGTGTTAAACTTGGTCTAAGACTAAAACTGAAGACTTATTCCTAAGCCACCTTCTACAAGATATAAGATGATATAATTTTGACCCAACCTAAGCATGACAAAATACCAAATTCACTCAACACACTTGAATCCATTTGTGCTCCATTGCACTCCCGGGGGCAATCAAATTTTGCTTCTTTAACAGATCTTCAGTTTTCCACTCTTGATTGATAGCTCCACCAAACATCTAATATTTCTCTGTGTAAGCAGATATGGATAAACTTAGTTATGAACAAAGCATGGATTTTTTTTCAAGTTATAAAAACAAGAATACAATTCTTTATTATCTCACATACATAAACGGACCCTAACCCATCCACCCCATGTTGCATTATGCAGCTATGTATTAGTTTGAATGGACAGCGGAAACTTCACGTATACAGTAAGACATATACACCTTTGGGGCTTTCCCATAAATGTTAAACTATTCAAAACAAGCCAGAAGCTAGTTATGTTCAGACCTCAAGTGTACTTTAGAAGATAGCTTTCATTCACTTCCTATTTTGTTAGTTCTTTTTGAATTACAGAAAAGCAAAGGAAAGTAGATCCTCCAAGGGTCTATGAACTGCAAACATTATATTTACCAGCCTAACAGCAGTTATACTCAGAGGTACTATACAAAACTATGCAAAAAAATTCTCTCATAATCATCTCCCTTTATTGAAATTAGAAGCCTGTATTTATAGGAGGAGGTCTGTAGGGACAAAAGAGCTCTGCAGTAGCTGTTCGCCTTCTGCATCTCACTGTCAGGCCTACTTAAGTTACCTGCTGCTGCTAAGTCAACCTTTGGAACATATTTTCATATTGACAAACAATTATCATGTGTCCCCTACATTCATTCTACTTTGGATTATACCCAACAACCAGATACACACACACAAAATTCAAATTCATAGATGACTATGATGAATTTCATATCTGTCTTAGAATTTTGTATTTTAACCTGTTTTATTATGCTGTACACTGCCCTGGGAGCTTATTGCTATAGGGCGGTCTAAAAATGTAATAAAATAAAAAATAAATAAATTTTCATTCTGTTTTAGGAACATGATGCTTTACAGCAAGCCTACATATCACCACCTCTGCCTGGCTGATAAGAAGGGCCCTGCTGGATCAGATCAAAGGTTCATCCTGTCAGCATCCTGTTACCAACAGTAGCCAGCCAGATGCTTCCAGGAAATCCATAAGCCAGCATACAGACTGTAGCCCTCTCTCATTGGCCCAGTTTGTATGTCATAATAAACCAGTTAATGGTTTCCCATGAATGAAACTTTCTGTGCCATTTGACTCCACCCTGCTAGCACACAGAGGATACCAACCATGATCCCTGGCTTATTGTTATGACCAAATCAGGGATCTTACTTTGTTTTGTTCCAATAACTGTCGGAAGGCAGAGCTGGGGTCCCAATCCCGGGGAGCTGGATCCCGGAGAGTTGGGAGAAGAGTATTCGGATGGATGGCAGAGGGAAGGGGGAGGAACTTCCCCCCTTTGGAGCGAAGACGAAACAGAGGAACTGCCAGTGATAAGGTCGCTTAGCAACGGGGAGCCTGAGCCCTCCCTGGACATTCTCACGCCTCCCCCTCTTTCAGGCTCAGAGCAAGAGGGGAAAGAGGGAGGGCTGCTCACAGCCGAAAAGCGGGGAGGCAGTTTACCATCAGCCCCTCCCCTATCCCCCATCCTGGAATCGGAAACTTCAGAAGAGGAGGGGGTGATGCTTCCCCCCTCCCCGCGCACACGCAGACAGCTGAAAAGACAGGAGAGAAGGGGGGGAAGGCGGGCAGTACCTGAGGGGCAGTTAAGGAGGAGCGAAAGATTGCGCGCCCGTTTGGCCCCTTCTTAAAGAACAGGCGGGAAGAAGTCCCTTGCTCTGTCAACTTTCTCCCAATGCCGCAGGACCTGTATCCCTGTATTGCTTCATGAGAAAACGCAGTCTTTGTTTGGACATTACCCTAATAAAACACGAATTAACTACAGCCGTTGGTCTGGTTCCTGAGTCACATCCTGGGCCTGACAATAACCAATGACTGGCTACAAATAGTGGTTTGATGGGAGTAAAACAAACTAAGATCCCTGAATTGATCATAATGCTAAGCCAGGGATCATAGTTTGTTCCCTCCATGAACTAGCAGAGAGGACAGAACAGTACATAAAGGCATATTCACAAGAAATTATTAACAATAATTTACCATGACATATGAATGAGGTTGTAACAGCAACTGGTATTCAGATGAACGCTGCATCCAAACCTGGAGATTCCATTTGCCTCTTGTGGATAATACAGATATGATAGATCTGTCTCCATAAATTTGCTAATTGCTTTCCAAAGACATGTTAATGCACAAGTCTTCTCCCCCCCTTCCCTTTTAAATGAGCTTACTAAATGTTTATAGTTTTAGAACACAAGTTTTATTTGGGATTGCAAAATGTAATGATGTTTAACAGGCTTTTATATTTTGAATTCTTTTCAGTGAGATGCTAGTTTCCTTATACAAGAAAAACAATAAATTTGATATACAAGACCAAAATTAATGCAACATAAGGCTTAGGTGAACTTACGATAGTGGGACCAACACAATTTTCTCTTGAAAATATTATGGAAAAGGATTCTGATTCATCTCCAGCATCCTAGATCTATGCTTGAAGACATTTACCATCAGGTCAGGTCCCCTCCTATGCCCAAGATCTGGTCAGCTTGTTCAGCTACACCAAATGAGTATCAACCTTTGGAATGGACAAAACACCTCTTTCACTTTTTTACCGTTCCTGAAAGATACTGTAGGTTGGACTATACATGTTCAGTTTAATTGTAATGGGTCAAACAGTCTGGGGTGTAGGTAGTGGACCAGAAGATTTTTGGGGTCACTTCAAGTTCCTAAGATAGTACAAATAAAAATGTTTTCCTTAATAAAACAGTTATTGGATATTTGAGCTATCGGTTACAAGTTATGGTCATATTCACCAAGCTTTAGTCACCGATGATTTGGCAAAGATGAGGCAAAACAGCTAGACTGTCTGCAAGATGGAAATGGGGGCCAAGCACCAGAGAATGTGGAATATATATCAGAACAGGAAGTGCATGAACAACTTTGCCATATGAACCAAAGGCTGTTTTCTTTACTCTGTCCTAGAATATTACCACACTTGCCAAGCACTTAACTCCCAAAATCATGAATAGGTTTATACGTTAATTGACTCCTAGTTTCTCAGCAACTGTAAGACTTTAAACAAAACATTTAAAATGAAAAGCAAGAATTCTTACCCTGTGTCAATTGGTACAGTTTTATGACCCTAAACATCATGACATTCAGAAGAATTTGAGATAAACCTAGTTACCCTTAGAATAAACTATTGTCTGAGTGACTGTGTGTGGCTAGCTATGCACAGACTTGTTTTACTGCCTTCCCTGAGCTTTCTGCCAAGGCAGGAAAAAAACCATATCAATGGGGCCAAGTCATTTTAAATATGTTCTCCAGTAAAAGGTCATTTTTTATTTACAGTGCCTTTCTATTTGTACATATTTATAGCGACATCAAAAAAATATTCACAATGCTTCACTGAGTGCAAAATGCCACTTCATTATCACCTACCATCCTAATATTTCACCAACCTTTTCCCAAACATTCCCAGATTGTCTTAGCATAGTTTATATCCTTCTCGTACATATAGGGCCACATTATTAAAAAGCAACCTTCACATGTGAAGATGAAAATTTGCACATCTCAGCTGTATTCCACACAGTTTGGAGCATATCTATATTTCATAGTAAATGGATATGCATATGAGTGATGGAGGCATGACAACGTTGGGAGTGCAGGTGTAATAATAATCCAGAGTGCAAAAGCAGTGGCCAGGCTGAGGGAGCCTCCAATTTTTCCCATTCTTTCTTCCTCAAGAGTTGATTTGGACAAACCCGACAAGGAAGTGATTCTTCTCAGCATTATTAAGGCTACAATCACTTTAATGACTTAAATAAGGCTTTATTTCTGAGGTACTAGTTGGCAGGTGGATGCACACTGTGCAGACCTGCAGAAGTCCAACCCCAACAAGCTTGTAGCAATGACACTGAGAAATGACATCACTTACTATCCCTGAATCACTATCATTTGCCTTTCAGAGTAATGTAATACATTAAAGACTTATATACAAAAACTCTGGTTTTATTTTGCAGCCTCCCTTCAGCTTATTAACCTTCCCAGCCAGAAGCCCAAGCTCTAACCTTTGCTTTGACTATCAATGTGATGTGCTTAGGTATATGAATGTTTAGTAATTATAAGTAACAGTTTGGGATGACTGGGGTGGGTGCTCTTGCTCCTTGACAGAAACATCCGTGGATTGAGCCTACAGAAAACCTACTGGCATGAGACATGACGATGGCAAGCATTTCTGCAGAACTAAAAACTTCATACTAATAATCTTGTTCTCTTCTGCTGGAGGAAATTCTGGAAAAATAAAGAAGTAAAAAGATTTGGCGTCTCATTTTCACCCAGATCCTCTAGGGGCTTCTCATCTCATCTTTACCACTGCATGGTTTCAAATGGCAGCAGCCAGTTTTTTTTACTTTAATCAATCTATCATCACAGTTTCAAGTCACCTAAGAACAATGCAGAGTTTTATAACAAGTGTACTTTCTCTGAGGCAGCAGTGGCACTGGCACAGGGACTGTATCTTTCTTGCTGGATAAACCCCAGCAGGTATGATTTCCACAAGTTCAACCTTGGTATCAGTGTTCTTAAGGCTCCACCCTGGGTCCTCTGGATTTTGCTGTCCCAAGTCCAGGGAGCTGGAGTTAGTAACGCATGGCAGTAGGAGGCTAGCGTTAGTCACATTACATGTGCTACCAGTCATCTAGATGTCAACTCGTTTAGTTTCAAAAGAGGAAGTACAGGTACATTAAGCTGAGGTTTAACAAATGCATATATTTACTTAAAAACATTCATCTGATCAAAATAAACTTCATGGGACAAAACTTTTTAAATAACATTTCAATTCAATCGTATATAATTCTTTAAAGTTTTCATACCACAAAGAATGGTTAACACTTGAAAATCTGTAGAAAAAACACAAAAAAGGAAAACAAAAGCTCTGAGGTATCACACCCACCCAGACACAGCCATACACTGGCTGTGGTATAAGCAGAAAATTGTAGGCCCAAAGGAAAAGAAAGATGACTGATTGTTCTAGTACAGTTCAGGTAGCTCAGGAAAAGAATCCCAGAACAGTCCTCTGAGTGAAGGAACTACCTCAATAAAGTCCTCAAGTGCATTGGAGACCTGATCACTTAAACTGCTCCTGCCAAGCAGCTCCCTGCACCTGAGAGAAACGCAGCCCAAGGTGCCTTGTGCAAAAGATAAGGAATTAGGTGCGGCTATTTCCTGTTATTCCTTATTATATAGCTTTGAGTTGTATGACAGTTCAACTTGTCTTTGATCATGCAAGGTACTGCTGGAGTGCTGTCTTTGCCCTGTAATGAAAAACACTGTCAGCCACTGAGACAACCAAAATATACATAATAATAATAAATAATAAAATAATAATAAAATTTAATTTATGTGTCGCCTATCTATCGCATAGTAAAATGCAGCAAAATACAATACAATAAAATACAATATAACAATATAAATTAAGATAACAACAATACAGGGTAGGAGGCATTTCGATCATAAAAACATTAACATGTAAGATATGGAATCTTTAAGTGTCTGTATGCAGATACATGAAGCTTCTCACAAAATTAGGCAATATTTCTCTCTAATGGCTTGTCTAAAAACACTAAGTTGATGATAGTTTCCACAAAAATTTATTTTGGACTAAGAGCAACCACCATAAGCCAAGAATCAACAAAGAACTTTTGCTAGGATTTGTCGAGCTTCTGCACCAATAGTATTTCAAACAAGTGATTGCTTTAAGAAACCACTGAACTACACATAGCTCTGAAATACTTTCAACTTCAGTAGAATAGCTTATGGAATAAGGAACATGTGAGGGCACATGAATACGTCAGTTAAATATGATCATTAGGGAAAATTAGAAAGAGGCACTTCCAGTACAGCAGGTTTTTACATTGCCCTTTAATAGTTTGCACTTCTCATTTGGGGAGGCACAAAGTCATGCCAAAAGGGGCCTAAAAACCTTTGCTAGTATGGCCGTTCCTTGTCTGAAAGAGGAAAACGGCAACTGTCATGAGCACTTGTCCCTGTATAAAGCTAAATCATTTGGGATATTTCAGACATGTGATTAAACTACTTTTGAAAGACTAGGGACAACTCTAAGGTTGGCAAGAAAATAAAACGAACTACATCCCATTTCCAGGAAGTGAATTTTCACTAATAGCTCTGCAAAGTTAAGCCCAAATGTACAAAAAGTCTGTAATAATTTCTGCACAGACCACTGCAATGCACATGTTTGAAAACTGACAAAGTTCCATCAAATTTGGTTTTGGAATCCTTTTATACTTACTTATCACAAAGATTTGGATCTGATGACTGACTTAGTTTGTGTAGAATATCTACTATTCCAATATCTCTAAGTTTATCCTGACGATCTTGGGAACCTAAGACAGAAAGACTGGACATTGTTAGTTATATGTTCCATGTGATTTGTTGAGAGCAATTAAAGAGTTCCAAGGAATGTAGTATAATCCTGTGCAAAGAATTCCTACAGCTCCAGCTTCTATGCGCGCACACACACAAAATACAACATCTTCTCCCATGTGTATACTATGTAAATTAGATCTTCTTTTGGAACCTCCATCAACTGAGGCAAAAAGTAATTACTACTAGAATGAAGGGGCCCAGTGGGCTTTATTTCTGGAATTCCCCTCCAAAGCAGATACACCAGGTCAGAATCACTGGGCCATTTTGGAGAGTTCCTATGAAGAGTATTTCTTGTAAGTCAATACTACCAGAGTGTCCAAATTCAGCTACATTCAAATACTTCTGATGAAAGTATTCCCTATATTTAATTAATATATCTTTAAAATGGAAAAACCTACCAGAAACATGTAAGAAAAACATGGGAACATAACACATCATTTGTGCTGATAACTGAAAACAATTTTAGTTAGTTGGCCCAATTCATTATTGATGTTCCACTGATTTTGATTTGCTGCTGCATAAATTTGTTCAAGGACTTTGCTATTAAAACAAGCAGATAACTCAAACCACTCAGTTGTGGAAAGTCTCAGTTGATTCGTAGTGTAAAGAAACTCTGATTTCAGTACTTTCATATGTGGATCTCAATGGGTTGTATCCAACCCTGCATGGGTGGAACTCTATCTGTGTTAACAGGACCTTCTCTTCCTCTCCTCCCCCACCCCTCAAAACACCTACAGCCTTCCCATGCATCCTCAAAATCTGCTCCAGAGGGTTGTGGGATGATCTGGAGCAGATTTTTTGTGGTAGGTTCATAGGGGAGGGGGAGGAAGGGGATGTCTGTCCCATTTGCACAATGGCAGCATTAGCAACAATCCAATGGAACTATTTAGTGCTACATGCTCCTATGAGCATGCTTATACCAGAAAAAATTCCACTGGTAAAAATCAACTCTGCTTGTACAGAATTTGGCAGCACTGATGCAAATCTTAAACTGATCGGCTATTATGCAACATTTCTCTTTTCTGCAGTCAGACTAAACATCTTGATTTCTTGACCTCAAACCTTCTTGCTTTAGCCATGAGTTAGCTACTGACATTTACCTATTACTGAGCTTCACACACTGAAGGTTGCCACCCCTTTTTCATTTTTTTTCAAGCCAGTATGACTTCATAAATACATTCCCTTTGAATCAAGGGAAGGTGAATATAGCCTGTTCACCTCACCTTTCTTTTAATCTATTCATCTCCATGCTGAGATGAAAATGCTAAATAGCCTATATTTGTTTGATCTTATAGAGAATCAGTATTCTCCCCCTCTAATTAAGAGACTTGCAAGGGATCTCCCTATGCCTCTGGAAGGCATATACAAAGTTTGAAAAACATTTTAGGGACAACACAGAGAAGTATTTTACCTTCTTCTTCATTCCATATAAGATTAGATACACAAAACATGGCAGCCAGTTGAAGTTTAGCATTTGAGTGACTCTAAATATGAACAGAAAGCTGTTTAGATTAGATACACAAAACATGACAGCCAGCTGAAGTTTAGCATTTGAATAAATATGAACAGAAAACTGTTTAGACATGAGAATTAAATGTTTAAAAATGCATTACTACTGTGAATTCCACGGTTCTCTTTCTCAAAATTATCACCCTCCAAGCAATAAGAACATAAGAAGAGCCTGCTGGATCAGGCCAGTGGCCCATCTAGTCCAGCATCCTGTTCTCACAGTGGCCAACCAGGTGCCTGGGGGAAGCCCGCAATCAAAATGATCTGTGTAAGGAGGGTACTACTGCCCCTCAACAGGAGGGAAAACATCATTAGGAGAGGGTACGTCTTGTAATCTGAAAAATTCTGCAGATGGCTGTGAAGTTCCTGTTGCAGAACTAGACAAGAGCCATGAAGTAAAACAGTATTTCACTCTGAACTGTTTAAAAATCCATATTGCAGACCCATCTAACAGACTTGCCTATTTGAACCAGAAGCAGCTATTAAGGGTCTTAGGCTGTGGTAATCTACTATCAAAGATCCTTTTAAACAGGAGATGCCAGTGACTGAACACATTACCTTCTGCATACAAATCATGTGATCTAACACTGCATTGCAGCCCCTGCCCAAAGACTGTTTATATGAACAGTACAAAAATCTATTAAAGTTACATACCATGTAATACTTTATTTTTTGCAAGATATCATCATTTGTCATAATGAGTTCTTTTGCTGTTGTTCCATCGGCTATGTTGGCAAGTATACATAACGTCTGGGGGGGGGGGGGAGGAAGGAAAGATAGCAATATATGGTGTCAAAAAACAGTCTGAATAGTAAAGTTTTAATGACAGTTTCAATAATTACAGTACTGGATTGAGGTCGCACAGTGTTCTTAAAGTGTCTTCGCTTGCTTGCCCCTAGGACAAGTTCTCACACTATCTTATATGCAATACAGCCAGGAGGAAGAAAATGATGAAGACCTGAACTCATGAAGAAGTTATAACAATTTGAAATGATCTCTTCAGGGATCAAAGACTGAGCTATCAGCTGCATACAACCACAATTCATTATTTCTATTCTGCGATAATATAATGGAAGTACAGAATTTAGTACTGAGATAGAATTTAGCATTCAGAGTATCTCAGCTTTCATTTATTTTAAAAATATCTGTTCATAAGCTGGAGAAGGGGGCAGAAAGAAAGGACTGAGGGTTTTCAATGGTGTTGGTACCCAGCATAAAACTTCCCCCCCCCCACAACACCTAGAAGGAAAAGTGGGGAGCTTTAAGGAATTCCAAGGAAGAGTGAGAATACAGAAACAAGGTAATTTTTCTCCTTACAATATTCCTCACCCAGGAAGGAAGGGAACCTTGGGAAGGCTGGTACTAAAACTCAAGAGCTCTGGGACACTACACTGCCCCCAGAGTCCCCTTGCCCGGCCCCCACAATGGGTTCAGGGCCAAAGGGTGGGGAGTAAAATTGCTCCTCCTCCCCTTTGTCCCTGTGATTGTTCTAGGGGCTTGCCTTAGGCCTCCCTCCCTCTCCCCACACCCATTCCTTCAGTTCTAAAAATCATTGATGGTATATTGTTTGTTTTTGCTAAGTTGAAGGGAAACAAGAGGCACACTGCTTTCTCAATGAACTCCTAGATTCAACACTGCCTCTGGAGCCTCAGGTGGCCTCAGTGGCTAGGAATGCTTTTTCGCCAGCAATAGCTGATTTGCCAGCTACAGCCCCTTTTGGACAGAAATCACTTGGCCACTGGTAACTTCAAGACTGGATTACTTAATGCACTCTACATGAGACTTCCTTGAAGATGACTTATAATTAAATTGGGCCAAAATGCAGTTGCCAAAATGGAACAGACTGGGGTTCCATTTAGATCTCATATAAACCCTATTTTAAAACAGCTACATTGGTTTTCAGACCCAATTAAAGATGCTCATGTTAGTATTTAAAGCCCTAAAAGACAAATATCTGAAAGACCATCTCCTTCCCTAAATATCCTCCTGGGTGTTAAGAACAGCAGAGGGGACCCTTTTGGTAGTTCCACCCCCTTCAAAAGCTTGGGGGGGGGTTGCTCAGAAAAAGGCATTCTCTGTGGCAGTTCGTAAGTTGTGGAACTCCCTTCCCCACAGAAGTGAGTCTGACAGCTTCACTATACTGTTTTCATCAAGCACACCTCTTTGCCCTAGTCTTTGACACTTGAGACATACATGTTCAGAAGCCACCCTATTCTTGTGATTGTAATTTATTTAAAATCATTTTAACTCTATTCATAGGGTAGTCATGTCGGGATTGACTTGAAGACAGTCCATTTTATTTTCAATGTTGTATTTTAAATTGCTGTGACCCACCCTGGGACCTTAGGGCAAAGGGTACATAATAAATCAAAATAATAATTCCTGCCCATGTCAGCTGAGAGCGTTCACCTGCTCATTGCTCTCTGCTGCCTTGGAGTTTCCCCGGCAGCACACATGATCAACCCTCAGATTTCAGAAGTTTCAAGATTTTGTAGGGGGATTTTTTTTTTTATGGATGGGAAACTCTTTAAAACCTCAAAGTTTTCGTCCTTAATGTCTGCATGCTTGGACAGGAAGTTATAAATAAAAATGTATGTAAGTATCCTTATTTGGGTCACCAAATCCAGGTTTTCTAGACAAAGATTTGGGGTTTGGCATAGAATTTACTTTTTTGCACAACACAAAGTACGTATCATCCTGCTTATCCTGTTATATATGTAAGATATAACACAAACAGTGCACATAGTACCTGTTCTTTGACTTCTACATTGTGCTCTCCTTCTAGAATGAGTGTCACTGCTTGCATGATTTGCTTCCCATGAGTACTTATTATCTGATCTATATGCTGCCAAAAGGTTTAAACACATAACATTAGCAAGTAACTAGTTAAAAAAATGTTACAGTTTTCATTTTAAAAAATTCCCATTAAAAAGTTCTTATTGTACAAAGTAATCACAAATGTTACAAAACCTAACAGCAGAAGAAACTGATATGTTGTTATGTGCCTTCAAGTTGACTACGACTTATGGCGACCCTATGAATTAGCGATCTCCAACAGCATCTGTCGTGAACCACCCTGTTCAGATCTTGTACGCTCAGGTCTGTGGCTTCCTTTATGGAATCAATCCATCTCTTGTTTGGCCTTCCTCTTTTTCTACTCCCTTCTGTTTTCCCCAGCATTATTGTCTTTTCTAGTGAATCATGTCTTCTTCTTATCTGTCTGAAGTATGATAACCTCAGTTTCATCATTTTAGCTTCTAATGGTAGTTCTGGTTTAATTTGTTCTAACACCCAATTATTTGTCTTTTTTGCAGTCCATAGTATGCACAAAGCTCTCCTCCAACACCACATTTCAGATGGGTTGATTTTTCTCTTATCTGCTTTTTTCACTGTCCAACTTTCACATCCATACATAGAGATTGGGAATACCATGGTCTGAATGATCCTGACTTTGGTGTTCAGTGATATATCTTTGCATTTGATGACCTTTTCTAGTTCTCTCGCAGCTGCCCTCCGCAGTCCTAGCCTTCTTCTGATTTCTTGAGATTGTCTCCATTTTGGTTAATGACTGTGCCAAGGTATTGATAATCCTTGACAAGTTCAATGTCTTAATTAACTTTAAGCTTCCATAAATCTTCTGTTGACATTACTTTAGTCTTTTTGACATTCAGCTGTAGTCCTGCTTTTGAGTTTTCCCCTTTATCTTTCATCAGCATTCATTTTAAATCATTACTGGTTTCTGCTAGTGTATGGTATCATCTGCATATCTCCAATTTTCACACCTCCTTCATCTTGGTCCAATCTGCTTTCCGTATGATATGTTCTGTGTATAGATTAAATAAATAGGGTGATAAAATACACCCGTCTCACACCCTTTCCGATAGGGAACCAATCAGTTTCTCCATATTCTGTCCTTACAGTAGCCTCTTGTCCAGAGTATAGTTGCGCATCAGGACAATCAGATACTGTGGCAACCCCATTTCTTTTAAAGCATTCCATAGTTTTTCATGATCTACACAGTCAAAGGCTTTGCTGTAATCTATAAAGCACAGGGTGAATTTCTTCCGAAATTCCTTGCTCTGTTCCATTATCCAACATATGTTTGCAATATGATCTCTGGTGGCTCTTCCCCTTCTAAATCCAGCTTGGACATCTGGCATTTCTCGCTCCATATATGGTAAGAGCCTTTGCTGTAGAATCTTGTGCATTACTTTACTTGTATGAGATATTAAGGCAATAGTTCAATAATTACTGCATTTCCTGGGATCCCCTTTCTTTGGAAAGGGACACTTCCAGACTGTGAACCATTGTTTAGTTTTCCATATTTCTTGACAGATTTTAGTCAAAATTTGGACAGATTCAGTCTCAGTAGCTTGTAGCAACTCTATTGGTATGCCATCTGTTCCTGGTAATTTGTTTCTTCCAAGTATGAGTATGATTGGGCCATGAATAAGTAACAACTTTTTAGGGATTATCTGTAGCTAAGAGGTCAGCTGACAGAAAAATACCAATTAAAAGAAGTATCAGTTGAGTCACACATGGTTTTAGGAAATAAAATGTAACACTGCTTATTCAACATCAAAATCAAACAAATCTGTGTAAACTCAGATTAAAAGAATCTGGGAAACTCAAAACATTTAAAATGGGGAAATGATAGTTCCTCTATAAAGAATTGCCATGATAGATTCGTTCAAAATGGAAAATGGAAACCACTCCCTTCCACCAAATTTCTCTGCACATACTTTTCAGAAAACTGACTGATATAATTAGCTGAAAATGGCAGGCAGAGAAAAGCATGCTTCCCAGTGGCTGAAGACAGAGACTACCTGGACTCTGGATTACTGAACTGTCACTAGAAGCTAAAATGATGAAACTGAGGTTATCATAGTTTGGACACATAATGAGAAGACATGATTCACTAGAAAAGACAATAATACTGGGAAAAACAGAAGGAAGTAGAAAAAGAGGAAAACCACACAAGAGATGGATTGATTCCATAAAGGAAGCCGCAGACCTGAACTTACAAGATCTGAACAGGGTAGTTCACGACAGATGCTCTTGGAGGTCACTGATTCATAGGGTCGCTGTAAGTCGTAATCAACTTGAAGGCACATAACAACAACAAATAAAATGGACGGTCTCACCTGAAAGGTGGTTTTCCCAGGTGGAATGTCATCAGGTGGGTAGTAGCACTGCCTGGTATCGAAAGGCAGGAATGCACAGGAGTCAATACTTCAGCTGCTCCTTCCGGCTTGACTCCAGTCCATTCCGGTCAAACTATACACCAGATCCGTGTACCTCTCAGACAGTAAAGAATACAAGGAGCAGCAACCAGCATAACACGCCTTGACTCCGAACAGGAAATATGAACAAACAAAGCAGGAAAGAACAGCCTTAGCAATAACTTGAGTAATGAAGCTAATGTAATTTGAATCAGATTGTGTTGAAGCGAACTGAAAGAATCACTAAACGATAGAAAAAAGTACCTCCAGGACAAGCTAGGCAGGCCCCCTCAACAAGGAGGGTCCTGATGGCATGATACCTGGGAAAACCACCTTTCAGGTGACATCAATGGTCCATTTTCCCCAGGTAGCATGCCACCAGGTGGGATTACTCACGCAAAGAGATATGAAGATTGAATCAGTGTCATCAAGTGCATCAAACTAGCATCTCAGAGAAACAACATGCTTCTCCTCACTTTCCCACAGCATTTGGGCCACTTATCAGTTTCATCAGTGCCATAAGCAGAAGCCACAGTAAGGTACACCGGTGCTCATCCCACATTTTGAAAGCAAACTGTTCAGAGAAGTCACACCAAAAAAAGTCGTCATGAACAGAGGGAGAAACTGGCCACCAGAGAAAATGGCAGTGATGTGCATTCATCCTCAGACAGTCCCAGAGACTGAGGAATGTCAATATGGGGCATATTGAAGTGCCTTGGAGACAATGAACAATCCTCTTCCTGCATGTAAGAAAATGTGTCCTGTCAGTCAACAACTCACATAACAATATGACTGCCACAAATCAGGTGAAAGTGGGAGAAACCACACTATTCAACCACCACCTTAAAAAGTCTTGATTGATCCACATTTTCCATCAGTAAGTCCACCTAACTTCAGAGCTTTACCAGTAATGTGAACAGAAATTGGCAGATTCCAGTGTGTTTCAGGAGATCTGGACACTTTCTATGGCTGTAGGCTGTGCTCAGCTGCATGGAGGGGGGGGTTGTTGCATTTTTGTTTTTGTTGTGCCTGAGGGGGGTGGATGGAGGGAGTTGATCTCTGGAATTGACAGGGTGGTTTTGTCTTCCTTGGTAATTCAGGTAGCAAGTTTTCTTTTCTTTTGTGGACATGTGAGTCAGTGAGGGATCATTCCAGTAGAGGTAGCCTTCTGGAGTTCCAGAAGAATGCTCTGGTCTGAGTGGTTACTACAGGTTCCAGTCTGCTTCTGCTGTGGGCTGAGACTGCAAATCCACAGCCAAACATTGCTTTCAGTGGAATTCAATAGCAGGCATGTGCAGGCAGATGTGTCTACCTCGCTGACTCAGATGTATGTGAAGGAAGGGGAAGTTGAGAGTATTTTGTTGGTTTTGCAGGTCCGTTCCTTCTGCCCGCTCCCCTCGGGCATGGCAAGAACAGAAATGCCATAAGAGCCCCACCCCACCCCCGGAATCCATGCAGCCTAATGCTATGCATGTTTATTCAGAAGTAGGTCCCACTGAATTCAATGAGGCTTTCTCCAAAAGTAGTGTGTGTAGGACTGCAAATTTATTTATGAAAGAAGCCTAAAGTGAGCCTCTTAACCAGGCTAGAATAAGGAGAGTAATGCTTCAAGAACTCCTTTAAGAAGCTTGAATATTTTCCTCTCCCACATGAACCCCTTGCAATAGTTAATGAAACCAGTCAAGAAGGGCAAATACAAACTCAAGATTTTACTATTGTACTGTCTTGTTTTTCCTAATTACAATGAAAATATGGAAGAAATGATATAGTTAGCTTCATTGCATTTATACCTTTCCATCACAAGATGCCCAAGGTGCCTCGAGCAGTTATGGAAAAGATTTGGAAAATGTGACTCAGAAATGTAGTAAGTACAGGGCAGAAATGTAATAAATACTGTAAATAGAGGGCAGTAGCTGGCTAAGAAACTTTATACCTGCCTCAAAAGCACACTTACATGTGAATGTGAAATGACTCAGTTTGGGCAGTTATGTTTCTCAAAAGCAGCATGCACTTTCCTAGCATGAAGAAAGAGTAAACAATTATGCCTCATATTAGAAGTGCCTTCTTGATTCGAATTTAGTAATAGTCTATATGATTCAAACAAGTGAGACAAACCATAACTAACCCACCTGATCCGTGGGAAATTTTATTTCTACCCACCAATGTGACCCTGTATACAAAACAAGACCTATCCTCTGAGCTTCCCACGAAAAAAGTTCCGATTTCTGGGACAGTTTTGGAGGCTTCCTGGCCTGCCACAGCCCTTGTATACAATAACATATTGATGAATAAGGGAAGAGAGGCAGAAGGGTTTAGGGAGAGAGAGGAAATGAGCATGAGGAGCTGCAGAATCTGCTTCCTTGCTCACTGCATCGGTTCAAGAGGACACTCCAGCCAGTCTTCAGCCTAATTTGCTCCCTTAAACTGCAGATGTGTGCAGGCAAATCAAAGTCCCCTGTTCCGGGCCTGTCCAGAGCCAACAGACAGCTGGGGGATGCTTGACTCCACACTCTGGCCTTCGACTGCTGCTGTGCAATGCCAGGTCTGTTGCCCAAAAAACATCCCTCATCCATGATATGATATTGGATGAGGGCGCGGACCTGGCATGTATTACAGAAACCTGGCCGGATGAGGCTGCTGCTCCTATTCTTGCGGCCATGTGTCTGGCTGGGTTCTCGTATGCACAGCAGCCGAGGGTCGGTAGTCGGGGAGGGGGAGTGGCGGTTATTTACCGAAGGTCCCTGGTTCTCACCAGACCTCCTCTCTGTGAGACCAAGGTGGCAGATTGCATGTACTGGAGGTTGGGCCCAAAGGGCAGTCTAGGGATTCTGCTCGTGTACTGCCCACCCCGCTGCACGACGGACTCCCTGGCCGAGAAGCTGGAGGTGGTCTCGGCTGTGCGTGTAGAGTCCCCAAACCTGCTGGTATTGGGGGACTTCAATGTACATTCAGAGGCCATCCTTACTGGGGCGCCTCGGGACTTCATGGAAACCATGGCTTCCTGGGAGCTGCACCTTATTACAATGGGGCCCACCATGTAGCCGGTCATGCACTCGACCTTGTGCTTGTCTCGGGAGAGGAGGGGAGTGATCTGAAAATTGGGGGTACATCCATCACCCCCTTGTCATGGTCAGACCACTACTTGGTGAGGTTGGACCTTTCGGTGCCACAAACCCTCCGTGGGGGTGGAGGACCTATTAAAATGGTCCGCCCCAGGTGTTTGATGGATCCTGATGGATTCCTGAATGCGCTTGGGGATTCTCTGGAGCATGCACACAGCCACTCAGCTGAGACCCTGGTGGAGGGGTGGAATGCCGCAATCGCCAGGGCATTAGAGCGGGTGGCTCCAAAACGCCCTCTCCCCCTGAATAGAACTCAAGATGGCACCGTGGTTCACCCCACGGTTGCGAACTCTGAGGCGGGAGGTGAGACGGCTAGAACGCCGGTGGCGGAAATCTCGCTCTGACGACGATCGGACACATGTTAGAGCGGCTGCGGCAGCCTATCATGTGGCAATAAGGGCAGCAAAAAAATATTTTTATGCTGCCTCTATTGCATCTGCAGAGTGCTGTCCCAGGAGACTGTTCCAAGTGGTCCGGAGCCTGGTCGGTCCAGTTGCTCCGGAACCAATGGAACATGCTAAGGCCTCCTGTGACGAGTTTGCTAAACACTTTGCGGAGAAAATTGATCGTATTAAGAGTGCTATTCCGTGAGCTGTGGACACAGTGAGCGAGCCAGAGGTGACCAGTGGTGCTCTGGTGGTGTGGGATCGGTTCCAGCTTCTTCCATCTGATGAAGTGGACAAGGTGCTTTCAACCTTAAAGCCAACCACTTGCTTACTCGATCCTTGCCCATCGTGGCTCATTATGAGCTGCAAAGATAGACTGGGTGAGGGGATCATCTCTCGAATACATCTCTCAAAGAGGGAGTAATGCCATCATCGCTCAAGGAGGCAGTAATAAAACCAATCTTAAAGAAGCCCTCCTTGGATCCCCAAGATCTGAACAACTTTCGCCCAGTCTCAAATTTGCCATTCTTAGGCAAGGCGATTGAGCGGGTGGTGGCAAAACAGTTGCAAGCGCACTTGGAGGAAGCGGATTATCTGGATCCATTTCAATCGGGCTTCAGGCCTGGACATGGGACTGAAACAGCCTTGGTCGCCCTGGTAGATGATATGAGGAGGGCGTGGGATAGGGGCGAATGCACCTTCCTTGTCCTCCTTGATCTCTCAGCGGCTTTCGATACCGTTGACCACGTTATCCTCCTGGACCGCCTGAAGAGGTTAGGCATGGGGGGCACTGTATTGCAGTGGTTCCATTCCTTCCTCTCTGGTAGGTACCAAAGAGTGGCATTGGAGGATGAGGTTTTGGATCCTTGGCCTCTCACTTGTGGGGTGCCACAGGGTTCCATCCTCTCCCCGATGCTGTTCAACATCTATATAAAGCCGCTGGGGGCAATCATCAGGAGATTTGGGCTGCAATGTCATCAGTATTGGTGCAGCTCAAGGAAGTGGACAAGGTGCTTAGAATGGTCCGGGCAACCACGTCTGTTCTGGATCCTTGCCCATCTTGGCTAGTGAAAGCTAGCAGGGCTGGAACCACCGGCTGGGCCAAGGAAGTGGTTAATGTCTCCTTGAGAGAGGGAGTAGTCCCTAGTAGCCTCAAGGAGACAATAGTGAGACCTCTTTTAAAGAAACCTTCCCTGGACCCAGATAATTTGAACAACTACAGACCGGTGGCGAATGTCCCCTTTTTGGGCAAGGTTTTGGAGCGGGTGGTTGCTAACCAGCTCCAGGTGCTCTTGGATGAAACCGATTATCTGGATCCGTTTCAATCCGGTTTTAGGCCCGGTTTCGGCACTGAAACAGCCTTGGTCGCCCTGTATGATGACCTTTGTCGGGAGAGGGACAGGGGGAGTGTGACTTTGTTGATTCTCCTTGATCTCTCAGCGGCGTTTGATACCATCGACCATGGTATCCTTCTGGGGAGACTCGCGGAGTTGGGAGTACTGCTTGGCAGTGGTTCCACTCCTACTTCGCGGATCGTCGCCAGAAGGTAGTTGCTTGGAGAACATTACTCGACACCCTGGACTCTCCATTGTGGAGTCCCTCAGGGGTCGGTTTTGTCCCCCATGCTTTTTAACATCTACATGAAGCCTCTGGGTGCGGTCATCAGGAGTTTTGGAGTGCGTTGTCATCTATTTCTCCTTTTCATCTTCTTCAGGTGAGTCTGTTGATGTGCCGAACCGTTGCCTGACCGCGATAATGGACTGGATGAGAGCTAATAAACTGAGACTCAATCCAGACAAGACTGAGACACTGCTGGTGAACGCCTTCCCCGCTCAGATGGTGGATGTGCATCCTGTTCTGGATGGGGTTACACTCCCCCTGAAAGAACAGGTCCGTAGTTTGGGGGTCCTTTTTGACCCTTCCTTGTCTCTTGAGGCTCACGTGGCCTCGGTGGCACGGAACGCGTTTTACCATCTCCGTTTGGTAGCCCAACTACGCCCCTATCTGGATGGCGACGACCTCGCCTCAGTTGTTCATGCTCTGGTAACTTTGAGATTGGATTACTGTAATGCGCTCTACATAGGGCTGCCCTTGAAGACAGTTCAGAAGCTTCAGCTAGTGCAGAATGCGGCAGCTAGACTATTGATGAGGACCAGTCGGTCTTCGCACATAACTCCTGTTCTGGCTCGCCCACACTGGCTACCTATTTGCTTCCGAGCGAGATTCAAGGTGCTGGTTATGACCTATAAAGCCTTACATGGCGTGGGACCGCAATACCTGGTGGAACGCCTCTCCCGCTATGAACCTACCCGCTCACTTTGTTCAGCATCTAAGGCCCTCCTCCGGGTAAAAAAACCCATCGTGAAGCCCGGAGGGTGGTTACTAGATCTAGGGCCTTTTCTGTGGTGGCCCCCGAGTTGTGGAATAGCCTCCCCGAAGAGGTACGCCTGGCGCCTACATTATTATCTTTCCGGCGCCAGGTAAAGACCTTCTTATGCTCCCAGGCATTTTAATCATTTTAATCTTTTTATCTTTTTAATCTTGTAATACTAATCCTTTTATCATCTTATATTTTGTTTAATTGTATTTTGTTTTCATTGTGTCTTATATGTTTTGTGATTTTATTATTATGATGTATGTATTTTATCCTATTCTGTTTACCGCCCTGAGAGCTACTTGCTATGGGCGGTATATAAATGCAACAAAATAAAATAAATAAATAAATAAAGTATGCGGATGACGCGCAGCTCTATCTCTTATTTAAATCTTCACCAAGGTTGGCTGTAGAAACCCTGTCCAAGTGTCTGGAGTCGGTGAGTGGCTGGATGGGCAGGAATAAGCTGAAGCTGAACCCTGACAAAACCGAGGTACTGTTTGTGGGAGACAAGGGAAGGCTGGGGGATGTGGACCTGGTGCTCAATGGGGTACGTTTGCCCCTGAAAGACCAGGTCCGCAGCCTGGGGGTCATTCTTGACTCCCAGCTGACCATGGAGGCTCAAGTCTCGGCTGTGAGCTGGGCGGTGCTGTATCAACTCCATCTGATACGGAGGCTGCGCCCCTACCTTCCCAACCATCTGCTCCCACCGGTAGTACATGCCTTGGTCACCTCTCGCCTAGACTACTGTAATGCGCTCTACGTGGGGTTACCCTTGAAAACGGTCCGGAAGCTGCAACTGGTACAGAATGCGGCAGCTCGTCTGATTAAAGGCAGCCGCCGGCAAGATCACATCACTCCAGTGCTGAAGGAGTTGCACTGGCTACCGGTTGTTTACCGGGCCCAATTCAAGGTGTTGGTTTTGACCTTTAAAACCCTATACGGTTTTAGCCCAGTCTATCTGAAGGAGCGCCTCCAGCATCGTCAGGGATGCCGCTCAACAAGATCAGCCTCAGAAGACCTTCTCTCGATCCCACCGGTTAAAGCAGCTAGACTGGTGAGGACTAGAGAGAGGGCTTTTTCAACAGTGGCCCCCACCCTGTGGAACTCTCTCCCAAATGATCTCCGCCATGCCCCTTCTATGATAAGCTTCCGCCGGGCCTTGAAGACCTGGCTCTTCAGGCAGGCTTTTGGGGTGGGTTAGGTTTCTTACTGTTATGGTTTTAAATTTTAATGTTTTAATGTATTGTTTTATCTTGTACGTCGCCCAGAGTGGCTGGACATCCAGCCAGATGGGCGACTAATAAATTAATTAAATAAATAAATAATAATAAGACTCATAGAATTATAGAATGTTAGAATTGGAAGTGAGTTTGGAGGTCATCTAGTCCAATCACCTGTTCAGTTCAGTGATCTTACAACTACAGGATCCATGACAGATGGCTGTCTGGCTTTTACTTACATTCCTTCAGTAAAGGAAAGCCCATCACCTTCTGAAGCAATCTGCTTCCTTGTCAAACAGCTCTTAGTGTTAGAAAGGTTCACCTAAAATTTAACCAAAACATTTTTCCTTGCAATTTCTACCCATTGGTTCCACCCCAGCCCTCTGGGACAACAGAGATCATCTTCTGTATGACATCCCTTCAGATAAGAGAGAGAGAAGGAGAAAAGTTTTTCCTCTGTTCTTGTTGCATTGTTCTTGTTGTACTTGCATTGTTTTTGTTGCATTGTATTTTTACTGTATATTTTTTACTGGTTATTTCTTATGTAATTTTTTTTGTAATAAAGTTTTGTTCACCACTTTGGGGGCCTTTTGGCCAAAAAGTGGTATATAAACAAACTATAATAAACTATAACAATATACGAAAGCAGTCCCAGCAGGGTGGGCCCAGAGTGCCTAAGAGGAGGACAGTACCTGTTATATTGCACACCTACCAAATGAAGAGTCTGCAGAAGCACAACAATCTACTTTATACTGTCTAATAAAGGAATTCAGTGTGGACCACACAGCAGCCCTACACATATATGCAATGGGTGCATTAGTTGCGAAGGCAGCCATAGAGGCTGCTGACCTTGTAGAGTGGGCTGTAATGTTTTGAGGCACCGGAATCCAAAGAGACTCATAAACCAGAGTAATCCAAGCACAAAGCCAACGAGACAGCATTGATCTGGTGACCTTCTTTCCCAAGGTTCTCAGATGAAACGAGACAAAAACAGACTCGGTCAGATCCAGGTAAACCTTTAGGGCTCAATGTACATCCAGAGAATGCTAGGCCTTCTCGGGGGATTGAGTCAGCTGTGGACAAAGGGAAGATAAGACAATATCCTGGGCTGCAATGAAAAATAGAAGACACCTTAGGTCAAAACACAGAATCAGGATGTAACAGCATAGAGTCCTTGTGGAACACACAGAGGTGATGAGCAATGGACAAAGCCACCAGATCCGATACCCTATGGGCTGAAGTAATTGCCACAAGAAACAGGACTTTAAATGAGAGAAGACTTAATGAAGCAGACTTGAGAAGCTCAAAAGGAGGAGGTTGCAAGGCCTGCAGGACTTTTTGAAGACTCAAAGAAGGAAACTGATTGGCTAAAGGCAGTGAAAGGAGAGAAGCCCTTTCAGGAACCACTTGACCAAGGGGTGTGTTCCAAGGAAAGCCTGGTCTGACCACAGTCCCAGTAGAGGAACTACAGGGAAGGCATAGAGGAGGCCTCTTGACCATGGTGTTGACAGCACGTTGATTGCCTCTGCATCCTCTTGATGACACATTGCGAAGAGCCTTGGAAGTTGTGTATTCTGAGTCGAGGCAAGATCTACTGTGAAAGGACTGAACCGGTGATGCCGGTTGATGAAATACCCCGGGATGCAGTTTCCACTCCCAAGGAAGAACTTGTCTGCTGATCCAGTCTGCTGTAATACTGAGGTTGCCACTGAGGTGCTCCATCCTGAGGGAGTGTAGGTGATGTTCGGCCCAATTGAAGATGAGAGCCGAACCACTTGAAGGGCCCTTGACCTTATGCCCCCTTGACGGTTCAAATGTGCTTTCACACTAATGTTGTCAGTCTGGATGAGAGCATCAGTCAGATGGAACTTCTGATGAAAATGAAAAAGGGCCAGACGCACCACTTGCAACTCCAGCAAGTTTATGCTGAGCAGGTGCTCAGCAGCTGTCTACATCCCTTGAACAAAGAAGGAATAGCAAGGGGGAATTGCACCCCATCCCAGGAGACTGGCTTCGGTTATAAGCAGAGTCCTCCCAGGTCCTCTGAAGGGAGGTCCTCTCTGCAGATTCTCAGTCAACATCCACCAGCGAAACAAAGACTGCAGGAACAGTGGGAGCTGTACTCTCTTGTGTCTGGAATTGGTGATGTCCAGCTGGAAGGGCAGAAAAGCTCACTGGAATGGTAGGGTACGGTGGTGAGCCCAGGGAACGATGTGAATGGAAGATATGAACAATCCTAGTGCTTTGACCAGAAACATCACATCCTTCGTCCTTTGAGCCATCAGGTGATGAGCTGTATGGCTTGTGGTTGCTATTCTCTCTGGGGACAGAAACACCATTGTGCGAGCCATATCCAATATGGCCCCAAGGTGCTGAAGACGTTGAATTGGAGTCAAGTGGCTCTTCTCCAGGTTGGTGAGGAAGCCATGGTCCCTCAAGGCTTCGAGAGTGAGACATACATGGGTGGATGCCTGTGACATGGAGTGTGCCCGCACCAGGAGATCGTCCAGGTAGGAATAGATCTGGATCTCCTGGAACTGGAGGTGCACCACTAGAGCAATCATAAGGTTTGTGAACACCCTCAGAGGTTATGAGAGATCAAATGGCAGAGCCCGGTACTGGAAGTGAAACTGGCCATATGCAAATCTCAGGGACCCTTGATGGTCGGGCAAGATTGGCACATGAAGGTAGGTTTTCTTCAGACTGATAGAAGCCAGGAAGTCCCCTTCCCAGAGAGCCTCCACAATTGATGCCAGAGACTCCATCTTGAAGCACTGATGCCTGACAAAGCAGTTGAGGAATTTGAGGTCTAGAATTGCCCTCCATGAATGATCTTTTTTTGGGCACTGCGAACAAAATGGAGTAGACACCTCAGTAAAATTGAGTGGAATTCACTGGCTTTATTGAGCCTTTGGAAAACAAATGACATATAGCCTCTGTCATCACTGCCCGCCTCTCAGGAGAGGAAGATCCCTATGAGGAAGAAGTTCCCAGAATTCTATACAGTAACCATGAATCACAGAGTCTTGCACCCAAGAGTCCATGGTTATTGTGACTGCAAGCACTGGCAAAGTGAAGTAGTCTGCCACCTACTGGGATGGCATCAGTACTGGTGCTGCTGACATCCTCCAAGCCAGAGGGTGGGGTACGCCTTGGGCGTCTCAAGAACCAACTCTGGTTACGGCCAAAGAAGCACTGCTTGTTCCAGTAGCCTCTAGAGGAGCAAAAATTGTGGCCCCTACCAGTGGGTTGCGGTGGCCAAAAGGATTGCTGGTAGGAGTAAAAAGATGATCTGCAGGCAGCCTTGCAATCATCTATTTTATTCGTGGCTAACCCAGGTTTCCTCTTATGCTTGGGATCAACCAGCACTGTCTTGAGGGCCTCATCCCCAAACAGCAGTGAGCCCAAATAGGGGGCTGTGGAAAGGTTGATGCAAGTTGTATTGTCAGCATCCCAATGACATAGGCAAAGGATCCGGTGAGATACCACACCTGTGGACATAGCCCTAGCTGCAAACTGCATCGCGTCAAGTGTTGCATCTGCCACAAATGCTGCAGCCTTGTGTAGTTTGACCAAGGTCTTGCAGAGTCTAGCCAGGTCCAGCTGAGGATCACCCAGTAACTCATTAAGCTACATCATGAAAGCTGTGGTGATCAAAGAGGCAGCACAAGAGGCTCGGATGGCATATGCCGAGGCATTGTGGGTCCCCCTAAGAGCGAAGTCCAGTCTCTGCTTGGATGCATCTTTAAATTAAGAGTCCCCTTCTTTGGGAATGAGAGACCTGGAGACCAGATTTAAAATGGGCCCATCCACTGCAGGGACTTTCAGGAAATTCATGAATTCGGGAGCTAATGAATAAAATTTGTTAGCAAAAGCTGTCATGTGCCGTGCATGAATAGGATCGCCCCGTTCCTCCTTTGCCATCCTGTCAAGAGGGTCAGGAACTGCGAAGGAATGAACTAAAGACTTGGGAGCTTTCAACACCTTAGCCCCCTTACTGGAGCTGATGAGGGTTCAGGCGCTGGTATGTCAAGGCCCAATGTGGCTAGGGACTTGTGAAATAGGGCAAGATAGTCCAAAGACTGAACCAAATGGTGCAAGCAATCCTCTTCTCCTTCCAACTCCCCCCTCCGCTCAGCCTCATTCCCTTCGGGCTTAATGAAAGGATTGAGTGGATCGGCTTCAGCTTCTGAAGTACATTACACCCATTCCCTGGTGAAATCAAAGGATTAGGAGATGACTCCTGTGGTTGTCCCAGACATTCCTCAACCAAGGGTGAAGGTTGAGCCTGATGTGTAGAGACGAGGGTGGGCCTTCACAATTCAGATGAGGCTGAACCCAGCAGAGCATCTCTGAACTGAGACAGGAAGGCCTGATTCAGATGAAAATCCTGCAAGGAGGCAAAAGATGTGAGACGATCCAAGGTCGCCCATGGAACAGAGGACAACTGAGGTTGATCCAAGATGGTAGGCAGCTCTGCCTGGGTGAAGCTGTGGATGGCCCAGGTTACTCAGCTGAGGGTACAGGTGTAGGGATTAGAAGCTGCACATGGGTGAGGAGGTACCACTGGAGGCTGGTCTGGAAAACCCTCAAATTCTTCCTCTGAAGACTCAGCAGGCAAATGGAAAAGATCTCCAGCCTCTGCCATCCCTCTGCAGAATCACCACATGATGGAGACCGACGTAGCAAGGTCATCTGTTAGCTTTTCGCTTAGCAGAGAGAGGTGACTTCTCAGTACATTTGAAAGGAATGTGCTTGGAAACTCTATGCTTAGACGACTTGGCTTTGGACACGGTCCGTGATGCCAGTGGCTGTGGAGATGCTTGCTGTTGTATATCACAGATGGGTGGATGTGGCTCAGCAATCACGTCCATAGATGCAGCCCAGCCATGGTAAACATGCACAAGGTAGAAAGGAGTGGTACCAGGCAATGACATGATCAAGTCCAATCACACATGCACATACTGTGGGGTGTGGTGAAGAACCAATCAACACATGCACAGGTAGAGAGATGCAGTGGATTGAAGGAGGCCAGTGGTAACCCGCACACAGTGAGGGGGAGCAGTTTGACTTCAAACTGCAGCCAAGTCCTTTATTCTTTCTCTCTTTTAAAATGTACTCCATATTACTTCCCCCCTTTCTTCTCTATTTCCTCCTTTTCAGCACGGAACAGACAGTCACTGGTAAGACTGGAGAAGAAAAAAGGCGGGGAAAACAGCAAACAAAAATGGCGGGATGGAGAAGAAGGGCCTGAAGATGGGGGTGGGGAAATGGCGTGAGCTTCCTAACTTAAAGGTGGCCAACAGGCAAGGCAGGAGTGAAGCCTGCACTCCATGGCCAAGAGAAGGCGCAGGCAGCAGAGCCGCTGACGCCGCACCCACAAGCTTCTGGAGCTGTGCAGTGGTGGCAGCCGGAAGGAGGGCTGGGCGAGAGTGCGGGGAGGAGAACTGTGCCGCTAAAGACATGCTGTGCCAGCAAGGGCAAACCACAGCCCTGCACTGGCACAGGAGCCTGTCCAAAGGCATGGACAGAGGAGCGAAGTCACATTCACGAGCTCTGAGAGGTAGGCGGGGCAGGAGGAGGGAATCCCAGAGAGAACTCCAAAGTGGAGCAGCTGGAAAGAAAAGCGGCTGGGAGAGGCTTTGGGGCTGGAGAAGGGTCACAGCTGCAAGCTCCAAGGGAGGGCGGGGATAACAAAGGGAGACTGTGGATTTTGAAGGGCTGCAAGGTAAGAAGGGGCCTGGAGCTATGGGAGCAAACTCCCTGGCCAGTCAATAAGGTCAAAAAGAGGCTGCAGTAGCAATCCTTGGGAGAAGGATTTTTTTTAAAAAGCACCAAGAGAGCGAAAGACAAATGAACAACAAGGGATAGAGAAACAGTGAGAAATTTAACAGAACCAACAAAGAACAGGCTCACTCTAAAAAGAGAGCTAAGTCTGAAAGGATCCCCCTAGGACAAAGGTAAGAATGGACTTGGGTCAAACCAGAAGGCGCAGTTGAAGTCGTGACTCCTGCGCATCCCTGCCTTTGGACAACAGCCGGTACTACTACTCACTTGATGGCATGCTATCTGGGGAAAACTGCTTCCTTCTGTGGTCATCTACTTTAAAAAAAAATAGACCACCACAAAATACATTTAACTTCTTTTAACAAATCACAGGAATGGAAAACTTCTCCTAGAAGCAGGTGGCATTTAAAAATGGGTTCATACACATAACAGCCTTAGAGAGATAATACAATAGCGCTTTACAAAGCCATCAAGATTTATAGCAGCAGGTGAACTTTTCTGGTTAAAGGAGGATATGATTTTTTTTAAAGAGCTATATAAAGTCTAAACTGCATTTGTTTGAAGATAGTATCTGGCCATCTAATCAGTCAGATCCTGGAGTTATTACTGATAAAAATTTAAAACTTGATTGGATAAGTTAATAAAGAGTACCCGATGGTAACTTTTATTGTAATTCCTTAGAGGGGTTTTTCTGTCCTTAACATTTTAATAATTCTTTTCCCTGAAAAACATGAAAAGTTGCCACAACTCTGTATAGGATACATGATAGGATGGAGTAATGTTAAAAATGGAGAAGTCTTCCTTGAGTGATTATTTAGATGCAAAACCAAACTTTGGTTTTGTGCTGTGGAAATGACCCCTGTTCTTGCATACTTCTCCTCATAATTCAATTTATTTACTTCCTGGTTTGAGTAAACCATAGTTGCCTTTTATATCCAAACTGGGCAACTTGAATTAGCATTCACTTTTAAAATGAGATTTGCAAACATTCAAACCACTGGAGAAGAGGGGGGAGTATGCAGGCACAAGGTTCATTTCTATTGGCCCAAGTGATAATCTGGGGTTCCATCTGAACTGTGCCAATAAATTTAAATATTCTGCAGGCATCACAGATCTGACATATCTCAGCTCTTTCTGCCCTCAGAAACAAGCACTCTAGATCCTGAATTATATGTTCAGTAGATATAGAATTAGTGTTTAACTACTTTAAGATCCCTTTCAGTACCAAAATTCCATGAAGCACTCAATCAAGCAATAATTACATGTATGTGATTACTGGTGTGTCTATTAAGATCATGTACTAGTTCAACAATAATTTATGTCATTTCTTCAGCATGTTACAAATACTACACAGTCTCTGTTATGAATGTGAAACAAGACAAAGATTGATTTCCTTTAAAGATCTTTGTTTTTCCAGTCTGATCTACAACTTCCTGTATCTGCAGGAGAGGAAGATTCCTCTTGTTATGGCTTTTCAGCTGGGGAAATTTTCACTCCAAAAGGCTCAGAGGGTGCAGCAGTAGGGTTCAGAAAGAATTTAGCTCTTGTCATTGCCATAGGTTTCTTTATGCCATAGATTACAAGCACTATCTCAACCAGTGCAGATGGTGAATAATGTAATCTCACTCCAGTGCCAAGAGCCTTGTATGTAATCATCAATTTATAGGAACCATCTACTAACACTTACTTTCAAAACTTTTTCAAAATTTTGTTTCATGATTTTACTTACAGGGCGAGTTGACAAAAGATTTCTAAGCAGTCCCAAAGTCTTCATTAGTACATTTACATCAGAGTCAGAGAGTAACTGGAATAATTGCTCTGTACTCAAGCCTCGTAAAATGTCTGCTTTGATCTTTTGTTCTGCTTGAAATGCCATATTCTAAAAAAGACAGATAACACTGCAGTCATTCCAATATTTTTTCACAAAAGTGTTGGAAGTGGGGCAAGAACAACTCTTGTTTGGGTTCTTTTATGTGTATTCCAGAAGGAAGATAGAGTTATGGTTCTCCAGCTGGCTAGGCTTGCCTACCTTTACCTGTGCTGTTCTCTACCTAACTTCCTTCTGTTGTAAACTGATATGCTCAGGGAAGCTTATCTGCCCCTCCTTCCTTTGTTCTCTTCTTCAACTGTCCAAGGACAGAGGAGACATCTTTGTCTTTGCTCTCTCTCCTGAGTCATGGGGGCAATACCCACGTCTGGGCATTGTGCCTCCAACTTCGTTAGAACTAGGTATGCCTTTCTTAACTACTATGTATTTCTATAATAAAGAAGCTTTTCTTATTTTACTAAGTCTTAAGTCTCAGTGATCTAAATGCAGGGTAAAAGCCTGCTACTTAGGTAAATGCACACACTGGCACAGACGCATCTCAGACCGCTGATGATCTCTGTATATACAAATTCCATAACAAAAAGGACACCATTTCATTACATGAGCTGTTGCCGCCTGTTATATACATACCATTATAACACAGAAGGAACAGCTAGCACGTTTTCCTGTGCCCTTGAAAACATCCTAGAACTCAATAGATTTTCTGTTTAAAGAGTTCCCCACTGGTTCTCATATTTTCAATATTATCATGATGCTATCTTGAGGAAAGGAAGCAGTGTGTACACAGAGTAATTGGTTTAACATTAATTCTTACCATTAAAGCCCAAACTCCATTTACTCGCAAGGCAAGATTGTCGCTCTGGGTCAAACTACAGAGAAGTTCTATGGCTCCCGATTCTAAAATAGGCTATTAGAACAACAAAAACAATAAGTTTTAAAACAAAATCAGTTGTATATTTACCAACTTTCCATTTATACAAAAAGGAGTTAGCTACAAAAAGGAGCTGATACCATAAAAGGCATACTGGTAAGTAGGTTGCTTACTTACAGTTTGATCACACAGCTAGAAATATTGGGTGATAACTAACTAAGCTGTACTCTTGTTCAGAGCAGACCCACTAAAATTAATAGATTTCACAGAAATTACTTAAGCCCATTGATTTTAATGCCGTGTCTATTGCAAGTATGGCTAATGCTGGGTATCACACATATCTAATACATTACATCTAAAATAGCTGCCAGCATAGATTTAGCTGTCATATTATTGTATTTACATATGTAGAGACACATTTTTATTAAAAGCAAGGCTCTGCACTGGATTTTCTTGCATGGGTTATGAGCCTGGCTTCTTTTTCTTTTTTGTTTTTAAAGTAATCAAGAGTTTGTGATAATCTAAATCCCTGGTTCAGACATAACAAGCTGAGTTTACGGGAAACTGAAAGTAAATGCTGCTGAAGCCTTCTTCCAGACTATATAGGAGGAGACGGAAAGGAAGAGTGCAAGCCAGAGGCTTGCTCTGCTCATTCCAGTGCATACATGGTTCCACTAAACCAGCAGTGGGGGAACATTTGATCTGTAGGCCAAATTTGACTCACCAAGCATTGAAGGTTAGCCCATAAGCCTACAAGGCCATTATGGGCAAGCCATGCCATATTTCTAAGGCATATAACTTCATATAATTTCAGGCACAGGAAAGTTTAAGGAAGAATCTTCTTTTGCCACTGCAGCTTGAACTTTGAATCACCCAATGTCATATTATATCAGATTACCAACAGGTGAGCATGCCTGCCACTGCAGAGGACTAGCCACTTCTGGATACACCTCTCTACCAGATCCAATTCCCCATCCTTATGCTAAACCATGGTTTACTGTTATGTGCAAACATGGCTATTGTAGTGAACTATATTTAAGTTCAACTGTCTTTGGAGACTTATAAATTGAAGTGGATTTTAAAACTCTGTGGAAGAATATCTGTTTCTAAATAACTATTCTTGTTGACAACAAGAGCAGACTACTGTTGTACATCTGTTGATTGTTCAAACACTCTCTGCACCCAGACAGACGGAACTGAAAAATAAATGCAGCTGAAACAGATGGGTAGACTACTAGAACAAAACATTCAGTTTGTGCCTTATCACCCATTAAATGTTATTTAGCAGTGTTATTTCAAGTGCTGAATGGCCCGGGTTGATCTGGACTTTAAGAAAAAAATGCTGCTAAAGATATGAAGTCAGAGCCAGAAGGGACCAGAGAGATTTCAAATCCCAAAGCAGAACTCTTCCTACATCAACCCAGTGCCTATTGACTCATGACACACATTTTATATTTAAAAAAGAATCACAAATATACTTTGCTGGTTAAAAACCAAACCTCTTTGCTTGGAGAAAATTCTAAGAGAAGATTGCATAGAGTGGAAGATGCTACCACTAAAATCTCATCTGGAGCATTCTGCAAGACCTAAGGAGAGAAGGAAAAAACAACAGCAGATTATAGATACAATGGTGGATTGGATGAGGGCTAATAAAGTGAAGCTGAATCTTGGCAAGACGGAGGCTCTGTGGGCAAGCAGTTCTACTATCCAGGATATAGGTCAGTTACCTGTTCTGGATGGGCTGCACTCCCTCTGAAGGAGCAAGTAAATAGTATGGAATTATTCCTTGTTCAGTCATTCTTACTGAAGGCTCAAGTAGCCTCAGTGGCTAGGAGTGCTTTTTACCAGCTTTGGCTGCTATGTCAGCTGCAGATGTTATTGCACAGGGATAGCTTGGCTACAGTGGTTCATGTATTGGTAACCTTGTGACCTAAATTACTACAATGAGTTCTGCCCTCATGTTTGGGCTGAAAACTGCAGCTAGTGCAGAATGTGGCAGCACAAAATGTAGAGGGAACAGCACTGACAGTTTCACTGTTAGTGAACAAAGCCCTAAAAAACTTGGGTTCAGGGTATCTGAAGGATAGCTTTAACCCCAATATAACCTGCCTGTTTACTGTGGTCATCCACTAGAGCCATCCTTGTGGTGTTGCATGCATAGAAGGTTCATTCCATGATGTCTCAGCCTAGCCCTTCAAGACAAGGAATGTGTCTTGAGGAATGTGTTGCACTTTGAAGTTAGACAGACTGCAATATTGTTCATGTTTCATCTTATTTTAAAAACTATTTCCCCAAAAGATGTGTTGACTCGCAGGCAGCATCTGATTTCTGTTTTGATAAGTTTTTTTCCTGTTTTTTACCTGATGTATTTTTGTTTTACTGTTGAATACAACTACAGTATTTTGTAAAACCGTACCTCACTCCATCCCAGGCCAAGTTTGACATGTGGATGGGGACACCCACCTCTCACTCCCCTGACATCATTTTCCTTTGCCTGCAGAAATGTGTGAGCAACGTCACAGCACTTAGCAAGTGCCAACAATCATATGTGGCATCAGGTGTGGGGCAGGTAAAGACACAGCTGCAAAGGGACTACTGGGAGCTTAAAGTGCACTCCTGATTGTTTCTTGGCAAGCAGGGCTTGCTGACAGTGCCAATCACCTTTCAAGTAGTCTGTCTGCAGGCACAATTTGGATTCAAACTGCACCTGCAAATGGACAAAATGTGGCATGCTGTCACATGATGTCATAGTAAATGACACCATGACTCTTCATTTTCAACTGGGCAGCGGAGGAACAGCTACAGCACTGGGGGATAGAGAGGACCTGCCCTGGGAGTGAGTGTCTGAGCATCTGGGTGCTTGCTGCTCACTCCTCTGGATTGTTGTCTCTTTAGACAGCTGAAGTCCATGGTAACTGCCTGAGCCTAGCCCCAGAGAGGCAGCAGTTAATTTTGCAGCTTCTTGCATCAGCTCCTGACTGGGTCAGAGGACATAAAGGCCCGGCTGCCCGTGGCGGCAGGATTGCACCAAAGGAGATCATCCCATGGGGAGCCCCTTAGGGAAGGCGAGACCCCCTTTTACTTCTTTTTTCTTTTTAACCAATCTAAAGGAGGTTGGTAGCGGGGAGGGCGTAAGGTGCATGTGTAGTTCCAGCGCAGTGTGAGAGCCTGTGCAGTGAACTGAATGATAGGGAGAAAATTGCAAGATGCCTTCAGAGTGAGAGTCTGTACTGGCAGAAGGCTGACCCTCCCTGGGTGTGAGGGGGGGGGGAATAGATGTCCCCTGTGTGAAAAATATTGAGTGGGTCTGACTGTTTCCAATTCTCGCAGAGGCCTACTGGGATAATCGATTCAGGTAGGTTTTGCTGGTGGGCTCTTGTTGGGTCCATATCAGGTGTTCAGGAGGAGTCTTCGTAAGAAGGAACATGGTGATGCCACCCCAATTTCAGTTATCAGCGGTACAGGGAAGTATAGTCATGGGGAGGCGGTGAGCTACCCTAGAAGACGAGGGCCAAGCTATCTACATCTTGTTCCTCGCTCCCACTCCTCTCATGGATGGGTTCCTCTTTGCTCATCTGCTGTGCCCAATGGCCTGCGTGTATTATTGTGTACCAATCTGGCATGAAACAGGAAGACCACACATGTCCATGATTTGATCGTGGAAGAAGGTGCCGATTTGCTGTGTATTACCAAGACCTGGGTGAGTGAGCTGGGAGTTTATCTGACCCACCTTTGCCCACCTGGATACTCGGTGCAGCACCAGCATAGGCTGCAGGGATTGGGAGAGGGGGGAGTTGCTGTGGTCCACAGAACTTCCATCTCTGTCACCAGGAAACCACTCTGGCTCAAGGGCCTGCACCTGGTGTCAGGCTGAAGAGGCAGTAAACTAGGGTTCCTGCTGGTGTACTGTCCACCCTGCTGCCCGGCAGCTTCTCTGATTGAGCTGGCGGAGGCCATCTCAGCTGTGGTATTGGAGGACCCCAGAACGATAGTGCTGGGTGATTTCAATGTCCATGCTGAGGCTGCCTCTAGTGTTCCGGCTCAGGACTTCATGGCCTCCATGACGACCATGGGGCTGTCTCAAGTTCTCACCAGCCCGATGCATAGGGCAGGGCATACCCTCGACTTAGTTTTTGCTCCAGATGGAGGAAGGGGTGTTCTGGAAAGGGTGGGTGGATGTCCCCCATTGTCATGGTCAGACTATTACCTGGTGAAATTTACGACTTCTGGCTCCGATCCTCCCCTGCAGGGGTGGTGGACAGATTAAGATGGTCTGCCCCCAGAGCCTAATGGAATCCACTGGATTCCTGAATGCCCTAGGGGAGTTTCCAGTAGATAGAGCAGGTGACCCTGTTGAAGCACTTGTCACGCTGTGGAACAGCAAGGCGCATTGGGCTCTTGACATGGTTGCCCCCAAGTGCCCTGTCTGGCACTGTGGAGCCCAGTTTGCACCTTGGTTCACCAGTGAGCTAAGGGCAATGAAATAGGCTGGACGGTGGCTAGAGCACAACTGGCAAAAGACATGCTGTGAGGCCGATTGGGCACGAGTAGAACATCCTAAACGTGCCTACTGTGTGGCAGTGAGGGCGGCAAAAAAGACCCACTTTTCTGCCACCATCGCATCCTCAAGTAACTGACCAGTGGAGCTTTTCTGTATTGTCAGGGGTCTGTTGACATCCACTCCAGGAAATGGAGTTTTAGACCCTTCGAAGGCCCACTGTAAATTGTTGCAAGGCACTTTGAGGGTAAAGTTGCTCGCCTCTGTAGCAGTCTTGATGCCCCATCTACATCTACTGTAGTCCCCAATAAGGTGTCCAATGCAACATCTGCTGCAACTTCTTGGGAACAGTTTCACTTGATGCAGCCTGATGATGTGGACAAGGTGCTTGCGATGATGCAGCCAGGAATGTGTCCTCTTGCCCCTTGCCCTTCTTGGCTTATTAAACCTTGCCAAGGGGGTTTCACCGAATGGATCCAGGATGCGGTCAACACACTGTTGGGGGAGGGAGTGGTTTCAGCTGCCCTGAAAGAGGCAGTGATCCAACCGCTCCTGAAAAAGCCCACCCTGGATCCATTGGCTTGTAACAATTACCGACCTGTCACAAATACCCCCTTTTTAGGGAAGGTGATTGAGTGGGTTGTGGCGCAGCAATTTCAAGTACTCTTGGATGAAACAGATTCTTTTTAGTCTGAGTTCAGGCCTGGTTATGGGACTGAATCAGCCTTGGTTGCCCTGATGGATGACCTTTTTCGGGAGAAGTACAGGGGGAGTGTGACCCTGTTACATGAAATCGCTGGGAGAGGTTGTCCGGGGGTTTGGGGTTCGGTGCCATCAATATGTTGATGACACCCAACTCTATTTCTCCTTTCCACCTGCTTCCAAGGAAGCTGTCTCAGTTTTAAACCAGCACCCAGCATCAGTGATGGACTGGATGGGGGCGAACAAATTGAAGCTTAATCCAGATAAGACAGAGGTGCTCCTGGTCAGTCGTAAGGCGAATCAGGGAATAGGGATACAGCCGGTGCTGGATGGGGTTACACTCCCCCTGAAGACACAGGTCCGCAGTTTGGGTGTGCTGCTGGACTCAGCTTTAAAACTGGATTCCCAGGTTTCTGTGGTGGCCAGGAGCGCTTTTGCACAGTTGAGACTAGTTCGCCAACTGCACCCATTCCTGAACCGTCGGACATGGCCACGGTGACACATGCCTTAGTTACATTCCACTTAGATTACTGTAACGTGGGGCTGCCTCTGAAGACTGTTCGGAAACTTCAGCTGGTTCAACATGCTGCAGCCAGGTTGTTAACTGGGGCTGGTTACAGGGACCATACAACTCCCCTGTTGAAAAAGCTCCACTGGTTGCCAGTCTGTTTCCGAACACAATTCAAAGTGCTGGTGATGACCTATAAAGCCCTATACAGCTTAGGTCCAGGCTATTTATCAGACCGTATCTCCCTGTATGAACCTGCCCGGGCCCTGAGATCTTCAGGAGAGGCCCTTCTCTCCATACCTACCTCCTCTCAAGTTCGACTGGTGGGGACGCGGGATAGGGCCTTCTCGGTGGCGGCCCCTAGGCTGTGGAATTCTCTCCCTAGGAATGACCCCCTCCCTGTAGTCCTTCCGGCGTCAAGCAAAGATTTTCCTATTTCAACAAGCTTTTGGTACTGATGGATGCTAAAGTTAGGACTGCCGGGACCTGCGCTGCTAATGCCAAATATCATTATTTTAAATTGGCTTTGGCTTTGATCCACTTTTAGCTATCAGTTTGAATGGTTTTAATATTGGATATAGTTTAATTCTATTTTAATGTAGATTTTGTATGTTTTAATTATATTGTTTTTATCTGGAAGCCGCCGCGAGTTCCAGTGTTGGAAGGATAGCGGGATATATATAAATAAATAATAAATAAATAAATATTATTATTATTATTACTACTACTTGATCTCTTAGTGGTTTTTGATACCACTGACCATGGTATCCTTGTGGGCCGACTTGGAGGCACTATTTTACAGAGGTTCTGATCCTATCTCCAAGGTCGTTTTCAGATAATAGCAGTGGCTGATTGTCTTTCGGCTGCCTGGCAGTTGCGCTGTGGGGTGCCGCAGAGTACCATCTTATCTCCCATGCTGTTTAACATCTATATGAAGCCCTTGGGAGCGGTCATCAGGAGCTTTGGGGCGAGGTGTTAGCAGTACACTGACAATACCCAGCTCTATTTCTCTATAATATCTGAATTTGGAGAGGCCGTGCAAGCCCTGGACTGCTGCCTGGACTCAGTGGTGGGCTGGATAAGGGCCAATAAACTGAGCCTGAATCCTAGCAAGACGGAGGCACTGTGGGTTGGTGGTTCCCGAGTTCAGATAGCTGGTTAGCTTCCTGCTTTGGATGGGGTTGTACTCCCTCTGAAAGAGCACATCCATAGTCTGGGGGTGCTCCTGGATCTATCTTTGTCGCTAGAGGCCCAAATGTCCTCAGTGGTTAGGAGTGCCTTTTACCAGCTTTGGCTGGTAAGATAGCTGTGGCCGTTTCTGGACTGGAACAGGCTGAGCACTGTTGTCCATGCACTGGTAATGTCCAGGCTGGATTACTGTAATGTGCTCTATGTGGGGCTGCCCTTGAGGTTGGTCCGGAAGCTGCATCTGGTGCAAAATGCGGTGGCAAGACTGCTCAGTGGGGCAGGGTATCTCCAACATGTCTGCTGCTGAAAGAATTGCACTGGCTACCTATTAGCTACTGGGCTAAGTTCTAGTTTTGGTATACAAAGCCCTATACAGCTTGGGACCAAGATACCTGAAAGACTGTCTTATCCCTTATATACCCAGTCGATCACCTTATGAGAAAGTCCATTCTGCATAAAATAGGAAACGGACCTTTACTGTAGTGGCACCTACCCTGTGGAATTCCCTCCCATTAAATATGAGACAGGCACCATCGCTGTTATCTTTTCAGCACCTGTTGAAGACCTTCCTCTTTCAACAAGCCTTTTAAGTTGAGACCTTATGCCAGTCTGTGTCTGTATTGGAATTGCTTTTTAATGTTTTTAAACCTTCTTTTTAAAAAAATGTTTTTAAATCTTTTTTAAAAATCTGTATTTAAAGATTTTTTAAAAAAATGTTTTTAAAGATGTTTTATTTTAATGTATTTTAAAGTCTGTTTTTATGATGTTTTAAAAGTGTTTTTGGTCCTTTCGTTCGCCGCCCTGGGCTCCTATTGGGAGGAAGGCCAGAATATAAATAAAATAATAAATAAAAATAAATAAACAGATAAGTGTACTTGTACCTTCATTAAAGGTTTCCATACAGCATGGTCTTGGAAACTTGTTCGGAGCTGCTGCACAGATCGTGACAAACTGTGCAAACATCTGCAAAAAACAAAATAATATGAACCACAAGAAAACCTCGTCCAAGGTCAGGGGCCATCTTCAGTCGAGTGAGCTGTGTCTTGGGGACACAGAGACAACCTTTATCAGCAGTAAATCAGCTCTCAGAAGCCGCCTCTGCCCAATTTCAGAAATTCTCCCTTTCTCACTACAGCTAGGTCCTCAACCCTGAGAGGCTATCTGGGTGGCAGACAGGGGGAAGAAGAGGCCAGAAAGTCCACAACTTGTTGGAAACTTTGTTGAAAATGTTTCCAGAGAGAGTCTTTTTAGTGCAAAGCTGAGAATTATTTGAAAACACTTGCCTTACTTCATCTCACTTTTCAAACCACAAAGTTATTGCTGAATTGCAGTTTTGAGTGTTTTAAGATTAAAGCATTTCCCTAGCCAATAAAGTGCAAAACAGTAAGGCAAAGCACACTGAATTGAAGGCTATTCGTATGAGGTAAATTCATACCTGACTGCAGCTAAGCGCACCTTGATGCTAGACTCAGACAAGCCATTCACAATCCGATCCATCATATTTTCAGTTTCAATTATCTGAGAGGAAAGTTATGAAACAAAGTGAGTTGCTGGAAGAAGTTGTTGCAGAATAATTCAATCCACTCCCCCCAACGCATGGCATCTAGCATGTTCAGCTCGATATTGTAAATTCCACAGATACCATCTAAAAACTTTTAGGGGAGAAAATATTTTTCCAAGACAGAAACTTCTTAAGAGAAATAGTCTCACACCTGTATGATGATACTCAGTGACAAATTTACAAATTTTAGTATGTAGAATATTTTTCACACTCCAGTTTCGTACCCCTACAAGCAAGTTTAGATAGTATGTTCCTCTGTGGCAAAGAATGTAGTAGGGTCTCCTAATGCACATTCGTAAAACCACGTATCTATTTGTGCAGTTGTCCCAGACGCTGCAAGAGTGACATTCTATACCAGGGGAGGGAAGCATCCCCTCGAGGGCTGCATTGCCTCAGGGAAAAGTGATCAGGGGCCATATACTAGCATTGGGAGGGCCCAAGTATATAGATACACATGGTATTCATGCATACACACAACTCTTTGCCTCCATGCTACACATAAAAAAGGCATTACCTCACAGTGAGTTGCCCATGCAGGAAGAGAGCAATATCTTCCTCTGTGGGCAGATGCAGTGGCACTCAGCCATGACCCCTTCTCCTACAGCTGAGCTATTTTCTCGCTGAGCAGCTGAGGGAGATTGTGGGAAGGGTTTAAGCCTCCTCTCCCCATGTTGTCTTCCCTCAAAAGCTGCTCAGAGCAGAACAGCTCAGCAGTGGGGAAGAGGAAGCAGTGCCTAGACAGAAGCAGGCCAGATGGGAAGGCTCTGCAAGATTCATCCAAGAGAAGCCAGAGGTTCTCCACCACTGTTTTATACCTAGGAAAAGGCAACATTTTCTTCATAAAGCTGATTTATTACTATTATTTTTGCATGTTGTTACAGTATCAGAAGTTTCTGTACCTATTATTATAGTAAGTAGTGGCAAGCTAAACATATACAATGGCCAGCCTTGGTTTTTAATTTTTTTTAGAGTCTCCCCATCCCCCATTCACTGCATGTGGTATGTTTCCACCTTCATACAACTTTTGCAGGAATGTCGATAGCAGAATGGCAGTTACTTCCCAATCTACTGCACACTGATCAGATGTGCATTGATAAGAAGCCACTGAGAATTGTCCTGCTATTGTGGTTGTTACAGTATTTACTGGATTTTAATCAACTGTTTTTATTCTATGGGTATATATGTTGTAAGCTGCCTTAGACTTTTAATGAAGGGAAGCTTAAAATGTTTTAAAATAAATATCACACTGAAATTACCAGCAGGATACTGTACAAGGACTAAAACATGCTTGTGACATGATTTAAGGCTCTTGGCACATCTATTAATGGTGAATCTCAAACCCCTACCTATTAAAGATAAAGAGAATTACTAGAAGGTAAACTAGCAAAGAGTAGTCTAAAAAGGTGTCTTGCAAAAGTCTCTGGAACTCAACAAATCAGGAATATGACTAACTAAGAAAGCAAAGTAGGTCCAGTAGACCATAAGGAAGCAAGGAAACAGGAAAGTCACCGACCTCTATTTATTATTATTATTATTATTTATTACATTTGTATACTGCCCCATAGCCGAAGCTCTCTGGGCGGTTTACAACGATTAAGACTCTTGACAAGCACACCCAATTGTTGCACTTATCGGGCAGGCCAGGACAACTGCTGCATCAATGCACATACCTGGAAAACTTCACTTCCTGTATGCAAGCTACTGGTACTGGAAAACACCTTCCCTCCACAACTCACCTTCTTTCGTATATCTTCATCATTTGCTCCAAGTGCAGCATAGAGCTTGAATGCAGCCTGGCGCAATTCATGAGCATGCTTGAGGTCATGATCAAGCTATTAAAATATAATCAAATTCAGATTATACGTAAATTTCAAACTCTTAGGTGTTAAAACAGTGGCTACTTTTCAATGTCTGAGTAACAAATAAGTGAAAAACTTATACATAACCTGACCTTGGGCAATATACTTTTTAGGTTCCTTCCATTGCCACCTATTAGAGTGACATTTGCACCAGTTTGCAGTGTTTGTACTAGCAAATACCATTAACAGTCTGTACAACTGGCACTTTATTCTGTGTCTTGCCCCAAGTAGAATTCATTCTGCTTTGTTTATAAGATCCTGACTTGATATCTAAAACAAGTACTAATTACCAATGCTAAACAGTCCAAAGTAGAAGACAAAATGACAGAAGGGAATAGCAACACACAAAAACAGGACATTTTATTTATTTATTTATTTATTAAATTAATATCCTGCCCTACCTCCCAGTAGGAGCCCAGGGTGGCATCTACCTTATATCTAATTATCAGCCAATCACAGAGAACAAAGCGCTTGACTACTATATACTTTAATTCTTCACACCAATAGAGAGACACTCAACATACATATGTGGTTTGGGGAAGTTCTGAATTTATTGAAAAAGCCTACCCTTTTTATATCAGTGATGGCACTCACTGAACTGGGATATTTGAAGTAGTCTGCTAGCATTGCAATAAGGTGGTCAGTAATACTGGCAATTCTTTGCAGCTCAATATCTGCTTCAATCAAATAGGCAAGAGTTTCTGCTCCATCTACTCTCTCCTCTAGTAGTCTCTCCTTACTACACATCCGTGCCAAACATGGCAGTGTCTGCAAGATACAAAAAATTATGATTAGTTTTTTAAAGTAATTTATATGTACTTGTTTCTGTTAGGTTTGCAATGTTTGTTATTTAGATTAACTTTCGGATTTTTTAAGAGAGACATTTTCTAATAAAATACCTTCTCAGAAATCTAGGAAAGAGCCTGCACAAAAGTAAAATGTAAAACAGCCACTGCTATTGGTGTTCCTGTACCATTATAGTAACTTGTACAAATATTAAGAAATGATATGCAGCTAAGAACAAAACTTTACCAGACTAATATCCATTAAGAGTTGTCAAGATTTACTTGATCTGGCCTGCACAGCTTCATGATTTAGATGCAGACTGAATTAGCGCTATGACGGAACAAGGTTATCCAAAAGTGAACTGGTCAACGACTGCTTTATGGTGGAGGTCAATTCCTTTATGGTGTCTGAAACAGAACAATCCACTTCCTCTGCAACGGCTTTGAAAAATAAAGCGACACCAGAAAGGATGGTCATCTCGCTTCTATAGACCTAGGCAGCTCTTCCCAAAGTCAAGATTTAGATAAGCTTTAATTAATGCTTTAAGATTACATATACAATACATGATTTATCTACTGCAAGCTTGTATTTAAGCTTGTATTTTACTCGACTGGTGGCTATAGAGAACCAGGAATTCTTCACTGTACTAAACACCAAACCAAATTTACAATGTTGCTCTTCCTTTGCTGATCAGCCATGCGCAGAGCTGGAGGATTAATTATTCATATTCTGGAATTGTCCACAATAGCTTCTGGAAGAGGACTATAAGTTACTCTCCACACATCACTGACTGCTTTCGAGATTGCCTTTCACTCCATTCAGCCTCCTGAATTCCTCAGTTTGATCCAAAGGCCATCTCATATCCAGGAAGGGGATCATCTTACATACGAAACTACTGTGTAGAGGAACCATCATCATACTCCTGTCCTGATACTGAGATAGTGCACTAGATCCACTCCAAATGAGTCTTCACATTGAACATAGCTCCATGCATTTAATGATAGGCCAAAAGAAATCAAGACTGAAAAGAGTGCATATTTCATAAACATACAATTGAAATCAGCAACTGCTAATCACCACCAAGTAAGAACAGTTTTATGAGCTGCTTTCTAAATTCCTAGGACAGATTCTGGTTTTAGTGAGTGTACAAGAGCAAGAAACAATGTGTGTGGGGTAACTGTTTTAAGTATAGCAGTATGGCTTAATCAGCTTACCTTTAACACAATGCAGGTATCATCAGTGCGGATTGCTCCAGCTCTGCACAGGTAAGTAAGGCTACAATGAAACAAATGATGATTTACTGCCAAGTGTAATGGATCCAGAGAATAAAAAAAAATAATTAGAAGATTAGGGGAGCTACACTAGGTCAGAGATAACAACAAATTTACTGTCAGAAGTATAAAGGACATTTTAGATTTTCTTATGCTTCAGTAGTAAAACTCTTGACAGCTAAGAAAAAGAGTCCCATGACCCTTGCTAGATTTTATCAAAGAGCAGCCAGATAGCACCATACAATCTGTTGATGGTGCAGTGTTGAATACAGCCCTTTTTAATTTGGGAATTTGCTGTATAGGTTGGTGTAGTGCAGCCTTTCCCAACTAGTGGGCCATCAGATGTTGTTGGACCACAACTCCCATCAGCATCAGCCAGCATTGCCAATGGTCAGGAAAGACGGGAATTGTGGTCCAACAACATCTGGAGGCACACTGGTTGGGAAAGGCTGGTGTAGTGTATTCATAATTACTTGTGACAAGCAAACATGTGTTATTTCTTAAAGTGTTATTTCTTCTAGTCCCTGGAGAAGATTACCATTTGGCTGATGTAAGCTGCATTTCAATAGGCTTGTCTCTTTGTAACATCTTCACAAAAATCTGTGGTAATAGTTCTCCATCAACCAACACTGAAAATGAGAAAATACAAGTGTCACGAAATAGCAAATTGGTAATTACTTCTCAAAATTGTAATTAATTTGCAAGTCTGCATACCGACAGTGAAATGTTCCGCTTACCATTTACAAGAGTCAATGATACCTGCGGGTTTTCAAAGGCTAGAACTGCAAAGCATTTCAGTGCTTGCATTCGAACCTGTACAAAATACATAGCATTTATGTATTTACATAAATAAATTAGTATGTTTATATGTTTTATGCAAGGTCAACCAAAGCTGTTCTCTCTTTGAAATTTCATTATCACTTTGAGATTTGCCTAAAGTCCACTGAAAAAGTCATGCAAATGCAGAGAATGTCCTTTAAAAATTAAGTGATCTACGCTAAAAAACACATGGAAAAGTTTCAGTTAATTACAACGACAGCACCTACCCCTAATAGGAAGTTTAGCAAATCTGCCTTCTAACATCTTTGAGGGTAAAATGTTAAAATGTGCCAGCACAACAGCTCTTCTATACTTTGGTATTGCTAAAAGTATTGTTAAAAGGCCCCCCACAGCAGAACTTGAATCACTGCTAGAGTAGATGTCATTTTCTATACCAATCCCTCTGAAACTTTTGTACACTGTTCTCTGCTTCCCTCCCAATCAGTATAATATAACCTTACACGAGTGTCCTTTTTGCTGACCAAGAGCTAATATGGCCAGCTCCATGTTCTGCATTCTCCTTCCTTCCATTGGACACACTGCAGAGTCTTGTCAATCAGCTTCTTCTTTGGCTCTCTACCCTTCCCTGCATCATAGTTGCACTTGATACTTGGGCAGTTACTTTCCCACATAACACAGACAGGCTCAATACAGCATATTCTGAGAACCCCTGAGCTAGAGATGATCTCTGCCTATTGATAATGAGCCAAAAGAATATGCACATGAGGTTTTCCACTGCCAATTAATAAAAGGGTAAGCACACAGGCAATTTTCACTTTTCAGACCCAACAGGAAACTCCAGTTTCAGGCAATTGTTATTCTGCTAATCAACAATGAACTGAGCAGAATATATTTGTGATTAACACTAGAGGAACTTCTATTATGCAAGAATGCAACCGAAACACTAGTATTAGGAACTTGTGGAGCATTTCTAGCCACTAAATTACCTGGTAAGAACATAAGAACATAAGAAGAGCCTGCTGGATCAGGCCAGTGGCCCATCTAGTCACAGTGGCCAACCAGGTGCCTGGGGGAAGCCTGCAAGCAGGACCCGAGTGCAAGAACACTCTCCCCTCCTGAGGCTTCCAGCAACTGGTTTTCAGAAGCATGCTGTCTCTGACTAGGGTGGCAGAGCACAGCCATCATGGCTAGTAGCCATTGATAGCCCTGTCCTCCATGAATTTGTCTAATCTTCTTTTAAAGCCGTCCAAGCTGGTGGCCATTACTGCATCTTGTGGGAGCAAATTCCATAGTTTAACTATGCGCTGAGTAAAGAAGTACTTCCTTTTGTCTGTCCTGAATCTTCCAACATTCAGCTTCTTTGAATGTCCACGAGTTCTAGTATTATGAGAGAGGGAGAAGAACTTTTCTCTATCCACTTTCTCAATGCCATGCATAATTTTATACACTTCTATCATGTCTCCTCTGACCCGCCTTTTCTCTAAACTAAAAAGCCCCAAATGCTGTAACCTTTCCTCGTAAGGGACTCGCTCCATCCCCTTGATCATTCTGGTTGCCCTCTTCTGAACCTTTTCCAACTCTAGAATATCCTTTTTGAGATGAGGCGACCAGAACTGTACACAGTATTCCAAATGCGGCCGCACCATAGATTTATACAACGGCATTATGATATTGGCTGTTTTATTTTCAATACCTTTCCTAATTATCGCTAGCATGGAATTTGCCTTTTTCACAGCTGCCGCACACTGGGTCGACATTTTCATCGTACTGTCCACTACAACCCCGAGGTCTCTCTCCTGGTCGGTCACCGCCAGTTCAGACCCCATGAGCGTATATGTGAAATTAAGACTGTTTGCTCCAATATGCATAATTTTACACTTGTTTATATTGAATTGCATTTGCCATTTTTCTGCCCATTCACTCAGTTTGGAGAGGTCTTTTTGGAGCTCTTCGCAATCCCTTCTTGTTTTAACAACCCTGAACAATTTAGATTCGTCAGCAAACTTGGCCACTTCACTGCTCACTCCTAATTCTAGGTCATTAATGAACAAGTTGAAAAGTACAGGTCCCAATACCGATCCTTGAGGGACTCCACTTTCTACAGCCCTCCATTGGGAGAACTGTCCGTTTATTCCTACTCTCTGCTTTCTGCTTCTTAACCAATTTCTTATCCACAAGAGGACCTCTCCTCTTATTCCATGACTGCTAAGCTTCCTCAGAAGCCTTTGGTGAGGTACCTTGTCAAACGCTTTTTGAAAGTCTAAGTACCGTATATTCCGGCGTATAAGACGACTGGGCGTATAAGACGACCCCCAACTTTTCCAGTTAAAATATAGAGTTTGGGATATACTCGCTGTATAAGACTACCCCTGCTTATGACATGCAGGTACTTAGCAGGAAAACTGTCACTTATAAACTTATAAATATTAATATTTGGATTGTCCAGTTGTTTTGTTTTTGTGCCTAGGAATTACCACCAAAAACTGGGGAAAGATGTGAGAAATCTTTTTTTTAAAAGCAACATTAAATGCCTAGACTCTAGTTTCCAACACTATGGAGTATTTATTGATTGATTAAGAGAATTTATATCCTGCCCTTTTGCTGTTAAAAACAGAGCTCAGCACAGCTTACAAATATAGTAAAAACAATAAAAATACACAATCAGAGAAAAACAAGCCAAAATGTTAGGAAAAGGAGTCTTTCACACCACATGCTCAGTTCTAAATACTGTTGCAAGTTTTACAAGTTCCTCCAGTATTCCACTGGTGCAGGCACTCAGACATTCAAAGTACTGTATGTTTCTTAGGTTTTATAAAAGCAGAGCTTTGCTTAACTCAAAATTTCTTCTCCCTTTAATAACCACATCTACACAGGTTCCACCTCCATACTCAAAATGAAACTGAGCCTGGAAGTGTACAACAACCCCACACATACCTTGCTAATTCGATTATCAATGCCAGGATGTCTGTCTTATCGACTACTCTCCTGCTCCCCCACACACACACACACACACCGGGCATCATGAAAGACCCAGTCCTGGGCTCAGAAAGAAAATAAATATCTGGTCCTCTTCAAAGTATTGATAAGCCTCTTGTTTTAATTGAAATAATAATTATAAATTCTTGTTCTTATCACTAATGGGAGTTAATTATCTTGCATATGCTGCTGTTGCTTCTATGGCTGTAACGGAGTGAGGTTAAAGATAAGTGAAACGCAAATAGGAAAAAAAATACAGAAGGCAGTAACACTTTCCTAAATGTAATACCATACCAACCACAACAAGATTCCTATAAGGCAAAAAACTAAGCATCTCACAACCAGTCAGGATTCCTAACCAAAAACCAAAAATAGGATAAATGAAGAAATATGTATATAAGCATAACTATCAAATATATTTATTATTTACACAAACTGTAAAGATATTTATAGTGCAATCCTAAATTTATTTATTCAGAAGCAAGTCCCAGCATATTCAATGGGGCTTACTCAAACAGGGACAGAAATGCAACCTCAAGTGATAAGCAACTTCATTCACACAACCCAAAATTCCGAATCATGCCACTTTACACTGTTTTGCAACTGTTTATACTTGTTTTTATGGTTATTGGATTTTAAATGGCTTTATTTCTTGTTGTGAGCTGCCTTGGTTTCCAACCCTACCTCACAGGGGTGTTGGAAAGACTCCATACACACACGCACACACTGCAGATGTATAAATACATACAGCCCATATAATAGTTTATTGTCAAACCAATTGGTCACTGCAGAAAAATCAGTATTAGTTTTTTAAAAATCAGTATTAGTTTCCTACAGAATAAAAACTGCAATACCTAAGTAAGCCCTGCCTACTTGCTTTAAAATAGGACTTGGGGGGGGGGGCAGAAAGAGAACACAAACACAATTCTTTTTTACATTCACTCCAAAGTCCCATTGATTTTCAGCACATTCATAATCATGTCTACTCAAAAGTAATTCCTACTGAATTCAATAGGATTTACTCTGGACATATGGGATTAGCACTGTTTTTACCCCCAAAAGCAACTATTGGGAAGGTTTTCAAAACACTGCCCAGGATCTGACTCCTACACACAACAGGGGGAAAAACTGAAATGTACATACCTACCCAATTTTATGAGATTTTCAGATAAACAGGAGGGGAAACCACCATTTTCTGGCCTCGCAATTGCAGACACTGCCACCAAACGAACACTTCACTGATTGGCTGAAATCCTGAACGGGCGGGGTTAAAGCTACGAAGTGCTATACAGTAGTTTAAAAAAAGATTTAACCGGGGGGGGGGTGCCTGACGTTTTTATATATATCTCGAGAACCGCACCACCTAGAAACTTAATTTTTTTTTTAAATGAAAGCTGAGAATCTGGGCCACCTAAGGGGCTAGCCGGGAGCCGGGTGGCATGCTTAGAATCCGGGTAAAACCCGGCTATCCGGGCAATATGGCAACCCTAATAAGACGACACCCGGCGTGTAAGACGACCCCCGACTTTGGAGAAGATTTTCCAGGGTTAAAAAGTCGTCTTATACGCCGGAATATACGGTACACTATGTCCACTGGATCACCTCTATCTATATGCTTGTTGACACTCTCAAAGAATTCTAATAGGTTACTGAGACAGGACTTTCCCTTGCAGAAGCCATGCTGGCTCTGCTTCAGCAAGGCTTGTTCTTCTATGTGCTTAGTTAATCTAGCTTTAATAATACTTTCTACCAGTTTTCCAGGGACAGAAGTTAAGCTAACTGGCCTGTAATTTCCGGGATCCCCTCTGGATCCCTTTTTGAAGATTGGCGTTACATTTGCCACTTTCCAGTCCTCAGGCACGGAGGAGGACCCAAGGGACAAGTTACATATTTTAGTTAGCAGATCAGCAATTTCACCTTTGAGTTCTTTGAGAACTCTCGGGTGGATGCCATCCGGGCCCGGTGATTTGTCAGTTTTTATATTGTCCATTAAGCTTAGAACTTCCTCTCTCGTTACCACTATTTGTCTCAGTTCCTCAGAATCCCTTCCTGCAAATGTTAGTTCAGGTTCAGGGATCTGCCCTATATCTTCCACTGTGAAGACAGATGCAAAGAATTCATTTAGCTTCTCTGCAATCTCCTTATCGTTCTTTAGTACACCTTTGACTCCCTTCTCATCCAAGGGTCCAATTGTCTCCCTAGATGGTCTCCTGCTTTGAATGTATTTATAGAATTTTTTGTTGTTGGTTTTTATGTTCTTAGCAATGTGCTCCTCAAATTCTTTTTTAGCATCCCTTATTGTCTTCTTGCATTTTTTTTGCCAGAGTTTGTGTTCTTTTTTATTTTCTTCATTTGGACAAGACTTCCATTTTTTGAAGGAAGACTTTTTGCCTCTAAGAGCTTCCTTGACTTTGCTCGTTAACCATGCTGGCATCTTCTTGGCCCTGGCGGTACCTTTTCTGATCTGCGGTATGCACTCCAGTTGAGCTTCTAATATAGTGTTTTTAAACAACTTCCAAGCATTTTCGAGTGATGTGACCCCCTGGACTTTGTTTTTCAGCTTTCTTTTTACCAATCCCCTCATTTTTGTGAAGTTTCCTCTTTTGAAGTCAAATGTGACCGTGTTGGATTTTCTTGGCAATTGGCCAGTTACATGTATGTTTAATTTAATAGCACTGTGGTCACTGCTCCCAATCAGTTCAACAACACTTACATCTTGCACCAGGTCCCGGTCCCCACTGAGGATTAAGTCCAGGGTTGCCGTCCCTCTGGTCGGTTCCATGACCAACTGGTCTAGGGAATAGTCATTTAGAATATCTAGAAACTTTGCTTCTTTGTCATGACTGGAACACATATGCAGCCAGTCTATGTCCGGGTAGTTGAAGTCACCCATTACTACCACATTTCCTAGTTTGGATTTCCTAGTTTGATTCATTACACAATTTGCAAAACAGATTGTGGCAGGGTTGTTAAAAAAAGCCAAATTTACAGATAAAATCAAAGTTGCCAGTGAACTCTGTATAAAGTAGATATGGCTGATTCAAAAAGGACATAGTCTTTCAACAAGCCTTTTAAGTTGAGACCTATCCCAGTCTGTGCTGTGTTAGAATTCCTTTTAATATGTTTTTAACCCCTTTTTTGTTTTTAAAGATGTTTTTAAAGCTTTAAAAAAATGTTTTTGTTGTTTTGTTTTAATTATTTAATGTCTTTTTATGATGTTTTAAAGTGTTTTTAGTGTTTCTGTTTGCCGCCCTGGGCTCCTGCTGGGAGGAAGGGCAGGATATAAATCAAATAATAGCTAAATAAATAAATATAAGGTAGCTTCCTATTTGTCCATCCTGGGAGTGGCTTTCCAGGGTCTCAGGCAGATATCTCTCACCTCATTTGCCACCAAAGAAGCCAAAGTCTTCCTCGAGGCCTCTTGGTCATAGCACATCTCCCAAAATCTCAGCCTGTGCCAGAGCCTAGAAGGTTCCAATTCAGGGACAAGATCCAGAATTATTCTAGGCGATATAGATTAATTTATATTTATATTTTATTGTATATTTTAAATATTTTATAGACTGTTTTCTGTTATCTGATGATTTGTCTTATTTGGTCTGTGACCGTACAATAAATTGATTGATTGATTAATTTCCAAACACAGTATCTCTATTGGACATCAATGTAATTAATCCAGTTCTCGCAAGTTAATTTTAGAACTGACTGGAGAGAGTTTGCAAATCTCTGATCTACTTCCTATCTTGTTACAGAATTAAAAGGGGGATAATATTAACAGCACCACGATTATCATGACTACCAGAAGATTATTTACAGAAACTGCTTTAATACTTAGGGTAGCACTTTAAATCTGAATTCTAGATGAAAAATCGTTTTGTGCTTCTATCCAAGTCCTTTATGGATGTATGATATCAAAGTGATGCAAATGACCCCCAAGGCCTTTACCAACCATTCAATTTTTCCTCCTAGCTACGTTCCATGATAGTACTTGACTAAGTACAAGTACTTAAAACTGCTGTACTACCTTTACTTTTGGATGTGGGCAGCACAGATATGCAGTACCCCTTGCCAGTTTCCCCTCTCTTATACTCATTACCAGAACTAGAAAATGACTTTTGAGGAAGAAGGATTGCATTCCCAGAGTTCTGAATATTTGCATGCAAATGCGCTGTGGATTAAGCCTTTTTCTAGAGTGATTGAGCAATTCAGTACCTTCCTTCTGCATGATATGATGGGAGATGGAATTCCCTCAGTGTAGTTTCCCAACAAATCACACAATTAGTATTTACTTTCAATCTCCTTCCTCCATCTACATAAATATTAAACACAAATACTTGTGTTCAATAAAATACAATCTTATCTCCATGTCTCACAAGTCCCGAATCTTTTTTAGGACCCATTCTATTTTTGTGATTTTAAGTTATTTTTAAATTGTTTTTAAGGTTGTATTTTAAATTGTTGTAACCTGCCCTGGGACTTCAGGGTGAAGAATGCATAGAAAACCACCTCCACCCCCACCGAGTTAATTCTCTTGGTTCAAAGTTAATGCTATTAATTGAAGGCAGGAATTACGCAACTTCATTATGTTCTTTTTTTTTTGGAGCATTTAATTTTTTAAATCTCATCTTAATTCTGTAATTGACAGAATCTGATACAGAATTAATTTGTCTTTTGAAGTATCAGATACTAAATTACATATAGTATCTTTTCAGTGCCACATTAAAACTATCCTTTTCTACCAGTTATTTCATAGAATATGATGAGCTAGTTGCCATGACTTCTTTGTTGGCAATGTTCCAAGTAGTTGATAATATTTTTGTTTTCATTTTGAAGGTTGGTGTGCTTACAACATTAATTGTTTATAGCTGTAGTTTTAAACTTCTGTATTTTTAAATTTGTTGTAAGTTGCCTAGAGACTGTTGGTATTAGGAGATTAACAATTGAATACTAGTAGTTATGACTTTAAAGTGCTTGTTAATTATGCATGCAACTTTAAGACAGGGATAATGCCGCCTGGACGATGCCATCAGACATATTTCTTCAATCTTTTTTTTCTCTAAACAATATTTTTAACCCTTTTTATTTAAGATGTTTTTAAAGCTTTTTTAAAGAATGTTTTTAAAGTTGTTTTGTTTTAATGTATTTTAAGGTCTGTTTTTATGATGTTTTAAAGTGTTTTTACTCCTTTTGGTTGCCGCCCTGGGCTCCTGCTGATAGGAAGGACGGGATATAAATTAAATAATAAATAAATAAATCCCTTTTCATGATGTTTCCTTCTAGTCACTCACTTTCTTCCTTGTCTCTCTAATGCCTCTCTAGTGCACACCACTTTGACATTTCCCTCATATCTGTATACACATAGCTTACAGTGGAATACTTACAGTCCCTTTCATACTAAAACAGAAGCTACTATACTTACGTCTTCACTTCACCAATAACGTTGCACCAAGGTTTCAAAACAATAGTATACGTTACTGAACAGGGATTATATTAATTCCTTACTTTATAAGATGTAGAAGTTAACAGATGAGCAATATTCTGTACTGCTCCATGGTTAAACAGGACTGTCTGATGGTCTGGACCCTATAAAAAAAATAAGCCATTACTCTTTAAATATACTGTAAAGGAAGAAGGTATAATTATGTATTCTACATTAGTAAACACTTAATTGCAAGCTTACTAGTTTTCAAGTCAAGGCTACAACTGGCTTTTTATAACTTCTCTCAGAATTGTTATCAAAAAGATAGTCAAGATGAATTCTTTAAAAAAAATGATCCAGCTTGTTATTGTGTTGCATTTTTTCCATATAAAGTAGCATCTAATTTTGGAGGGGATGGGGGGGAGGTGTGCTGATTAGGATCAGACCTGTAGGGACCATTCATCCTTCATATTTTGATCCCAAGGAAAGACACCCCCACTCCAGCTGCAATTTGCTATGGGAACACAGCTATATGGCATTTTCGGAAGGCGATTTTTCCTCAGAAAAATTAGCTGCTAATTTAAAAAGAAAAAAACCCAGACGCATATCCCAAACTACAAATCTATTGCAAGATGTAATTTAGCCCTAGCAAATTTCACTCACATTAAAATTGTGCTCCTTTTCATGCTAGTCTCCAGGCAACATTTATTTTACATTTATTTTAATCAGACACTATAAATAATTCTATTTACACTAATTTTAAAAGATAAGCAGCAACATATCAAAACAAGTTCCTTATAAAAACAAAGACTTGGATCTAAAGTTGTCTTGCATGAGTGGAAAGGCACTGGCTCTTGAGAAAGGCAGCCCTGCCAAATTCTTCCAATTTTCCCTCCCACAACAGACCCCTTATGCCCTACCCTATCCTGTAGAATGGCTTTTCGGAGCACAGGGGGCTGTAGTGGGGTGGGGTAAGGAGAGCAAAAAAGGCTCATTGTGCATGTGGCACCCCATTCTCAGGATCCAACCCATAAAGCAAATCTTACATGGTACTGGGCAGTGGATTGCCACTTCCTATGATGTTGGGGTACCTTGAAACCTACAACCTGGAGCTGCAATGAAATAAGTCTCAGCTTTCCTTTTATGAGTCAACTCTAGCAGTGGTGGCTAAAAATAAAATTTGAAAGTGTAACTGTGGCATATCCTATAACTGTGGCTTATCCTACAGCAGATAGAAGTATCTAGTGGTCCATTTACTCTGGTTGATAAAATCCTGGATGAGCAGAATAGCTGCTACAACCCCAAATGCCATTTTCTTACTGGCATTTTGATAAGCTGCTTGGTAATGCCAGAATGGTCAGAGGTGAGCAGTTGTATATTGAGGAAGAGGTCCAAAGTGCTTTGCAAGATGTTCCTCTGAAATGGGCAACCAATCTTTCCAACTTCAATTACCGTTATCTTTCATAACTCAATGTAACAACTACAGTATCAGAACTGGCAATGATACTTTCATTTTTCATGTCTGAAGTGGACGCTCCCAGTTTTTATAGCTGTGCAGTTCTTGTGGATAAAATCATAGAATAGTAGAGTTGAAAGGGCCTATAAGGCCACAGAGTCCAACCCCCTGCTCAATGCAGGAATCCAACTTAAAGTATATATGGCTGTCCAGCTGCCTCTTGAATGCCTCCAGTGTTGGAGAGTCTATCACCTCCCTAAGTAATTGGTTCCATTGTCGTACTGCTCTAGCAGAAAATTTTTCCTGATGTTCAGTCGAAATCTGTCTTCCTGTAACTTGAGTCCATTATTCTGTGTCCTGCACTCTGGGACAAAATAGAAGAGATCCTGGCCCTCCTCTGTGTGAGAACCTTTATGTGACAGTTGGACATCTGAGCCTTGAGAAATATTTCTCAAATATCAAACTGTGGTTGAACGTGACGCACCAATGCACAACTCTATCACAACAGTATGTTACTAAGCACTTTGCACAACATAGTTTATCAGATCATGGATGTGCTTGAAGTGCGGAGGAGAGATATACATGGTCTGGCAGTGGATGCAACTCTTGGAGGACACATACAGAATACATGTCCGTGTGTAGTGTCATCAAAGGTGATGAAGTTAATAAAGACAACCATCTGCTGGAGGAAGAAAGTGGTGCACAAGAAAGCAAGAACCACGAAATGGAGAAAGGAACATAGATAGCAAGGACTTTGTGGAGGAAGAAAGGATTTGAGCTAACTGAGGAGCAGCAAGGACCAAGGATGGACAGGCAATGACTGGGACATAGTAAAACATTTATAACCTGTCTCTTCACTGAAAAATGGCTCATAATTACACTTTTTTAAAAAAAGCCAGTTTAACAAAAACTTTAAAAATAGACCCCTTTCTTTTTCTTATGAGCAGCATAGGCAATAATCATTCCACTCATGTGTGTCTTACAGGCTTCCCATTTATTTATTTTTATTTATTTATTATTTATTTATTTAATTACATTTCTAGACCGCCCTATAGCAGAAAGCTCTCAGGGCGGTGTACAACAAATAAAATCACAATTAAAATATGAGCAAGTGTGAAAAATATAATACAATTATAAAAACATTAAACATGATAAAAATCTGAAATAGAATTGCCATTGAGTTTATAAATTAAAATCCATATTAGGTTTAAAATTAAATTTAAAATGTTTAAAAAGCCTGGGCGAAAAGGTAGGTTTTTACCTGGCGCCGAAAAGATAACAAAGAAGGCGCCAGGCGTATCTCGTCTGGGAGGGCATTCCATAGTTCGGGGGCCACCACCGAGAAGGCCCTAGATCTAGTTGTTGATCTCCGGGCCTCTTTATGAGTTGGGACCCGGAGAAGGGCCTTCGACGTCGAGCGTAGTGAACAGGTAGGTACATAGCGAGAGAGGCGCTCCACCAGGTATTGCGGTCCGATGCCGTTTAGGGCTTTATAGGTAAGAACCAACACTTTGAATCTGGCCCGGAAACATATCGGTAGCCAGTGCAGCTGCGCCAGGACAGGTGTTATATGGTCAAATTTCTTTGTCCCAGTGAGAACTCTGGCCGCAGCATTTTGCACTAGCTGAAGTTTCCGAACCGTCTTCATAGGTAGCCCCACGTAGAGTGCATTACAGTAGTCCAATCTAGAGGTTACCATAGCATGGATAACTGAGGCGAGATTCTCCCTGTCCAGATAGGGTCGTAGTTGGGCTACCAGCCGAAGCTGGTAGAATGCATTCCGTGCCACCGAGGCTACCTGAGCCTCAAGTGACAGGAGCGGGTCTAATAAGACCCCCAAACTACGTACCTGCTCCTTTAGGGGGAGTGTAACCCCATCTAGGACAGGTCGAACATCAACCATCTGGGCAGAGGGCCCTACCACCAACAGCATCTCAGTCTTGTTAGGATTGAGTTTCAGTTTATTAGCTCTCATCCAGCCCATTATCGCGGCCAGGCAGCGGTCTAGTACATCAACAGCCTCACCTGACGAAGATGAAAAGGAGTAGTAGAGCTGCGTATCATCAGCATATTGCTGGAAACGCACTCCAAAACTCCTGATGACCTCACCCAGCGGCTTCATATAGATATTGAAAAGCATGGGGGACAGAACTGAACCCTGTGGGACTCCATATTGGAGTACCCAGGGACTCGAGTAATGTTCCCCCAGCATCACCTTCTGGAGACGATTCCCGAGATAGGAGCAGAGCCACCGCCAAGCAGTGCCTCCCACTCCTAAATCCGTAAGTCGCTCCAGAAGGATACCATGGTCGATGGTATCAAACGCTGCTGAGAGATCAAGGAGAACCAACAGAGTTACACTCCCTCTGTCTTTCTCCCGACAGAGGTCATCATACAGGGCGACCAAGGCCGTTTCTGTACCAAACCCCGGCCGAAAGCCCGATTGAAATGGGTCCAGATAATCAGTTTCATCCAAGAGAGCCTGGAGTTGGCGAGCGACCACACGCTCTAGGACCTTGCCCAGGAATGGAACATTTGCTACCGGCCTATAGTTGTCCAAATTATCAGGGTCCAAGGAGGGTTTTTTTAGGAGCGGTCTCACCACCGCCTGTTTCAGGCAGGGTGGGACCACTCCCTCTCGTAAAGAGGCATTAATCACCTCCTTGGCCCAGCCGGCTGTTCCATTCCTGCTAGCTTTTATTAGCCATGAGGGGCAAGGATCCAGAGCAGAAGTGGTCGCCCGCACCTGTTCAAGCACCTTGTCCACATCCTCGAGCTGTACCAACTGAAACTCATCCAGTAAAACAGGACAAGACTGTGCTCTGGACACCTCATTAGGATCAACTGCTACAATAATGGAGTCAAGGTCCCGGCGGATGTTCATGATCTTATCACGAAAGTGTCGCGCAAACTCATTACAGCGGGCAATTGATGGTGTTATTGCGTCCTGGGGACCAGAGTGTAAAAGTCCCCGGTCAACTTTATAAAGTTCCGCTGGGCGGTTAAGAGATGACTGAATCGAGACAGCAAAGTATTGCTTCTTTGCTGCTCTCACTGCCTTCACATAGAGTTTGGTAGAGACCCTCACAAGTGCATGATTACAGCCGTCGGGAGTTCGCCTCCATTTGCACTCAAGCCGTCTCCTTTCTTGCTTCATCACTCTTAGCTCCGGGGTAAACCAGGGAGCCAACTGAGCTCTGCAACGGAGAGGGCGCACCGGGGCGATCGTGTCAACTGCCCGGGCCATTTCTGTATTCCACAGCGTGGCCAGGGTTTCGACAGGACCGTCAATTCTATCAGCCGGAAAATTCCCTAGAGCCATCAGAAAACCCTCAGGATTCATTAGTCTCCGGGGACGGACCATCTTAATTGGTCCTCCACCCTTGCAGAGGGGAGAAGACAATGTGAGTCTAAACCTTAATAGGCGGTGATCTGACCATGACAAAGGAATAGATGTAAAATTCCTCACTCTCAGATCACCATCCCCTAATCCAGAGGCAAAAATCAAGTCCAGAGTGTGCCCCAACACATGCGTAGGGCCAGTAGCAAATTGAGACAGCCCCATGGCTGTCATGGAGGTCATGAAGTCCTGAGCTGCTCCAGATAAAGCGGCCTCAGCATGAATGTTGAGATCCCCCAATACCAAAAGTTTGGGGGAACGCAACAATAGATCCGAGACCACCTCTGTCAGCTCAGTTAGGGAGGCTGTTGGGCAGCAAGGTGGACGGTACACCAACAGTATTCCCAGTCTGTCTCGCTGACCCAACGCTATGATATTAGATACAACATCAATTGTGCAAGTAATATTTCCCCAGCTCTCCTTCCATTTGATTTTTAAAAGCAGTATCAAATCTGTGGCATCATAATATACAAGATGTGCCTCTTTTGATCATTTACAGCATTCTTTGCATCTCCTCCCTTTTAATAAATGAATTTCCTTTCTTCTGTCCCAAGCTGGTATTTTAGATATTGTAAAAAATATGGAAAAGTTCAAAAATAAAGTTTTATATTAAAAACACACACAAGACAATCAGATAAAAAAGGCAGAAAACTGCATCTGAAAAACATGGGCTACTATATGTCTTTGACTCCGCTATTCATATTTTTGTCACTATAAAGATCAAAAGCCAAAAGAGATGCAATTGCAATAAAGTGATGGCTGTTTTTAAAAAAAGTTAATTTGGCCACTTTTGCTGATGCAATGTTTGATTGTGTCCAACAATTCTTTAGTAAATGGCTCATGTGCCTACTTTGTTTTTCTGCACCATACCTCTGAAATTATGTTTGTGGGCATTCACTCTCTTCCCATTATGCCCTGCTTTGTAAACCCTTCTGTTTAACCTCATTCCTTCACTGGTCTTTTTGATTCTTTTGAATATATTGTTTGGTTCATTTATCTTTCCTGCCTCCATTCTTTCAACCTCGTCCTAGGCTATCTTTATGACAAGTCTAAGGCAGGTCTTGTACAAAGAAATCTCTCCTTAGCTATGTATATTTTACACAATATAATTGAATATGAATTAGACATGCCAAACAAAAGCTAGTCCAAATTTATATATATATATGGATTCCAGGAGCACTAAAGACAAGGCAAAATATCTATTTACCTTATCAGAACTCTAATCACTAATTAATTCTGCTTTTTGTCTACAGAATTAGACCTGTGCAGAGTTTCCACCATGTCACAGATTCTGAATGTCACAGACAACAATTACCTCTTCTCACCAAAAAAGATTAACATGTGACAGTAAGGTGAGGATGCTTGATTGCTTGGTTCTGCTTTGTGCTCAGTGTCTAATGGATTCTCATCTTTAGAGTAAGGGAATAGTTTTCCTCCTGGCCAGTTAATTATTGAATATTTTCCCCGTTCTGTTCTAATGTGCAATCAGGTTCAGCTGACTGAGACATCAAAATCATATTCCATAGGCAGAAATTGTGTGATGTAAAGATCTGCTCTATTTACAGTACATTGTGTGGAGAGTTGATAGCTGGAGAGTCTTGGCTTGGGATTGGTAACTTGAACTTGGACTCTTCTAGTACTATTAACATCAAAATCCATACTTCAAAATTTAGAAATAGCTCTACCTCATTTATCAATCAAGAGTATTTATTCTGCCTTAATCCTCTCATAAAACTGGTGGCTCCAAATGAGAGCAGCAGAACATTTCTCTTACTATAAAAATGGCTTGATTAGCCATAGAATATACACATACTCTGGTTCAAGTAAAAATCTAATGTTATGCAACAAATAACCAAGTTAACATCTGTGAAGAATTTGGATTTTTAAGACATGACTTCAGCTACTACCATTTTAGTTAAAATGCAATTAATATACCATTTTGAAGAAAAACTTACATTGGCACATAGAAGTGGCTGAGGCGAGGATTTAAAGCCGCAGCTATGCCAGTGTCGGAGCTGAAGAACAGATATTAAAGGATATAAAATTAAAGTCAAGTATAATTTTCTCTCCTACATCTTTACCCTACAACGTATCTGAGCACTGTGGGCCTACTCCCTCCCCTACCATCCCTCCCCCATACATTATACTGAATATATGGAAGAAATTTTTAAACTACAATTTGAACCGTAGCCTGCCAGATCTATATGCAGTATTTTATATAGTGGATTACACTGGGACCCAATGTGCATTCAGCAGCTACTACTAAATACACAAGACAGAAACACATTTCTATAGAAAAGCAGTACATAAAGTTTTTAAAAACAGATGCACACAATGATTGATAGCTAGTGTAGTGGCTTTGAAACTGAGCTGGGAACCAGAAAGCCCCTAGTTTCAGCATAAACCATCTAGGACTGGGGTTGGGCAAAAGGAAGATTGGAATAAATCTGTGGGTGATATGCAGCAGGGTAGAACTTGTCTATCCTCCTTAGTGTATCATTGGATGAGCATTTTAGGAATTGTGTTGTATACCATTTTAAATTTGGCTTTTAATTGATTTTATCCATTTGTATTTTATTTTGTTGTTAAGCTGTTTTGAGATTTTTTAAATATAAAGTAACAAAATATAGTAGTAGTGACAACAATTTACCAAGGGTTTTTTGCTCAAGAGTTTAAAAAGTAAAATTGCAAGTAAAAAATTATCTGCCATGACTGGCTTTGTGCTAATATCACCATATTGCAGATTCAATGTTATTCACCATCAAAATACAAGTATAAGTTGGTTGCCTTTGGCCAGGTCTTTGTGCAACTTTGCTGGACAATTTTAGGGTTTTGTGCCAGTATCCTCAATCTGTAATCATTCAGATGTAGATTTGCATGTGTATATGTAGTCTCATGGGAGTGCAATAGTTAATTGGCATTACTCAACTATTTTGCACTTTATTTTTAATGATGGTCCTCAGGGTTCTAGTAAAAGAAAGGCTCTTAGGCAAACTAGTTTATCTGCTTCAGTGCCCAATTTGCAATAAAGAAAATACTGACCTACCTATGTAAAATATTCGTAAGGATTACAGAAATCAATGCAAATGAAATTTGGAGACTCTAAATGTTAAATAAATGCCAGGCATTATTACACCAACCCAGCAGCTGCTTGACAGTCTGTCCAAATATACTGTCTCACACTATTTCTGAAACTCTGGAGGTCACAGTTGGAAAAGGAAAAAACCTTGGTAAGCTGCAAGTTACTATAAAACAGACCATCATTCTAATAGTTACATGAAACTTTATGAAGGTATATTGCAACACTTGTGATTGTCTATATGACCTTCTCTATTCACTACTTCTTTTGGTTTGTGCTAAGACAATCTATATGCCAAACATAAGATTCAGGGTACTAAAAAATAATTTTAATTATTCTTATTCACACCGAATTCAAAATTCTCTACGTGTCACAAAAACCTCTAGTTTGTCAATATTCTGATAAAAATTTTCCCAAGTATTTTCTGTTCAATCATTCCTGAACATATGGATGCAAATAGGTTATATTGTGTATTTTAAAGCTGGATATTTCCCGGAAGTGGCCTCCACTCAACTGTCAATACAGTAAGTGGAAAACTTGATCCAGGTAATTTGGGATTAATAACTCAAAAAAGACTTATTTCCAAAATGACACATGCTCTTTGAAAAAAACATCACTCAACCATCATTCTAGTCTGACACCAGCTGCTACAGTTTATTTGTGTTCTGTAACCTTTGCATCTGTTTGAGCTATAATTGCACAAGACCATGAACAGCAGGACATTTTGTATCTGTCACATATAATGGGCTGATATAGGCATGCACAAATAGCATATGGTAGTAATGTTTTTCCTCAATGATACCACTTCCGACTGCAGCTGTGAGATTATGTTTTTAAATGCCCTTTTCTTGTCTGGCTTTTTCACAGCTGTGGATTTAGGATTGTTTCTCCCCAAATTACTCCGTTCTAAATGTGTATGGAGAAGAGCAGTGCCATAATTTGAGATTGTTGGACTCTTAAATTTCTTGCTCCATCTCAAACTCAATCAATTAATTTTAGCTTCACTGTCAAGCCTGGCACTTCTCAGGAGCATGAAAAGCTCTCAAGACTGTGTGTCCTAAGACTCAGAGTCTCATAACTCTCATGTTTAAAAAACTCTTAGAGGTGCCAGCAAATGTTTTAAACAAGGGTCATGCTAAGTTCCAAAAAAATCTCTGAGCATGATTCTGTGTGCTTGCTTTACTAATGAACATTAGGAATACTGCTACATCTGTAGCCAAACAATTTGTAGCCAAACAATGAATATACAGATAATATCTACAGAACAGACAGTATAGGAAGAACTTTCCAGATATGTATTTTTATTGTCAGATTTTAGGCTATGAAACTGGGGAGCTTGGGGCATCTATCACATTGTTTCTATGAATAATAACTACCAATTTTCAATCAGTCAATTTTTCAAAAAGACAGACACACAAAGTTATAACCAGATATAAACTGCAGCTGGCTAAATCTGAAATATACACAAGTTCTGAAACACAGTCACAAAAGTTTCCCAGATAACTGCCTGGAATTAGATCAAACGAGCAGGTTCTGCAGAATAAAAAATTAAAAAGTGGTTCATGCTGTGCTGATCTGAGAGCTCAATGAGAAACTTCTATATACAGTCATCCTGAGAAAGGCTTGTGCCTGGCTAACTTTTTAATGAAATTTATATCCTAACTCTTATTTTCTCCTTTTATTTGCTTTAAGAGCAAAACCATGGAAGCCTGGCAAGAAAATAAAAGAAATTATTCCTCTATATAAATGAAACAAAAAATATTCTACTACGTCTGGCCCACTATTTCATTCACACATGCAGTTATCTTAATGAAACAGTATTTTGAAAGCCCCCCCCCCCAAAAGGGAAGACTTGGTTTTACAGACCCCTGTAGAGAATGATCACATTCCTTTCTTACTTTGCAGCAATGTGAGAAGATCTGACATATGTATTCTTGAGTATATCGAGACCTACTGAGAAGTGCCATAAGGTGTGGAATAACTGTAGCATCCTAGAAAGTCAAGAGAGAAAACAGAACATTGCAACTAAAAATTTAAACACCAGCAAGCAGTTACACTGTATTTTTAATACATCCACTAGTCTGGTCCTTTTCTCTTCTGTTCACAAGGAAACAAACAGCTTGAGGTCTTAAAATGGGATTTTTAATTTATATGTAGCTGAGCATCCCTACTCAGTGAATTTCAAAATCTATACAACTGTGACATTGTTCAAAACAAGATCTAATGATAGCAAGTGATACAGTAACAGTCTCAGAACAGAGACATTTTAGCTTTGCTTAAAAGGGATTTAAAGCCTTCAGGATTGCTAAGAAATTGCTAAGAACAATCTGTTCAACCAGAGGTTGCCAACCTTTTTGGGCCCATGTGGAATTCTGCAAGAATCCCATAGGTACCAGACCTTCTGGTTCCTTCTCTCCCCCTGGTCACTCTCCCTCCCCAGACAGATAGAAAAAAAGCACATGCAGTTTGCTTTTCCAAAAGTAAATGTCAGATCAAGTAGAATTAAAATGGATCCTCTTGAATATGCATGCTTTTCCATGGGGTCCCCCAAGAATACCATCAAATTAAATCTTGATAGACTGTGCAACAAAAGTCAAGATCCAGTGTTTGTCAGCATCACAACAACATTGATCCAAAGCACAGTTCTTCGTGTTATTTTATTGTTTTTTTCATAAAAAGATTAACAAACCACCAACAAATAAAAGAACATGTCTGGACACAGGAGTGACCTATGATTCAAAGCTAATTTTGAGGGGATTCCCAGCAAAAATCATGAGAATTCATAATGCCTCAGATCCATACTTCTGCACAATGACAGTGCCAGAAAATACCAGATCTGTTATTTGTATGGTTCAGTGAATGGAAATGGGCGCAATCTGTGATTTCATGGTGTTTGGAAGGGGAACCCATGAAAAAGTCATGCAATTTCAAGAGAACCCATTTTTCTAGACACAAATTGTATCTGCATATGCCTTCTGTCTCTCTTCGACACTCCTCCAACTACTCTGGCACCACACTCCCCCCCCCCCATCCTGCCATTCTATTTTCCTCTCCCCAGCCTCGCAGACAGGGCCAGTCCCAAATGGTGGCTAGGTTGGGTCCTGGCCAAGGGCCCCTGGAGCCACTGAGGCCCCTGAGGGGCCTCTTGATAGGGTGGGGAAGGAGTAGCGCTCATTTTCTGCAATCCACAGCAGAGTAGCTGCTGCGGAACGCAGGGAGGGTGCTTCTTCCAACCGCCCATTCGCTGGCTCCACCTACACATCTCTCCTGTCGTTTGCAGTTGTGAGTGCAAGACTGCCATTAACCAAGATGGCAGCAGAGGTTTCCCTAAGGGGCTGAAGCCTCCGGCACCAATTTGGTTCATGGCAGCGATGCGTGCATGTAGCAGCCTGTGCAGCCGCAAAAGACAGGAGAGATGGAGCCAGCGAACAGGCGGGCAGAAGAAGCTCCCTCCCTGCGAGAGACAGGTAGGCACGCACATGTGTGTGTGTACACGCATGCACCGTGCCCCAGGGCAAGCTGGGGCCCAAGGGCCCTGGCATGTCTGGTGCCAGCCCTGCTCCCAGATTTCTCTCCTTTCTCTCCTACTCCTCCCATTGATGGATTCCTTGTTGCTCGTCTGCTGTGCCCACTGGCCTGTTGTGCTGTTGTTGAACGCCAGATCAGTGCACAATAAGACCACACTCACCCATGATCTGATCATGGATGAGGATGCTGATTTGGTGTTCATTACCGAGACTTGGGTAGGTGAGCTGGGAGGAGTTATCTGAAGCAGCTCTGCCCACACCTTTGCCTGCCTGGATACTTGGTGCAAAGCTGATCTGACCCAGCTTCGCCCACCAGCTTTGCCCACCTGGATACTCGGTGCAACAGCAGCACAGGTTGCAGGGATGAAGGAAAGTGGTTGCTGTGGACTACAACACTTCCATCTCTGTCACTAGGAAACCACTGTGTCCTGGAGCTGGCTGTGAGGGTCTGCACCTGGTGTTGGGCCAAGGAGACAGTAAACTAGGGTTGCTGCTGGTGTACCATCAACCCTGCTGCGCAGCAGCTTCTCTGACTGAGCTGGCAGAGGCTTTCTTAACTGTGGTATTGGAGGAGCCCAGAACTATACTCCTGGGTGATTTCAACATCCATGCTGAGGCTGCCTCTAGTGTTCCGGATCAGGACTTCATGGCCTGCATGATGACCATGGGGCTGTCTCAAGTTGTCACTGGCCCAAAGCATAGGGCAGGGCATACCCTCGACTTTTTGCTCCAGATGGAGGAAGGGGTGATCTGGAGGGTGGGGTGGATGTCACCCCACTGACATAGTCAGACCACTTCCTGGTGAAGTTTACACTTATGGCTCCAATCCTCACCTGCAAGGGTGGTGGACAGATTAAGATGGTCTGCCCCCACAGACTAATGGAATCCACTGAGGGAGTTCCCAGTGGACAGAGTAGGTGACCCTGCTGAAGCCTTTGTCATGCTGTGGAACAACAAGGCGTGTCAGGCTCTTAACATGGTTGTCCTTGAGCAATGCCTCTGGCATTGTGGAGTGCAGTTTGCTGCTTCGTACACCAGTGAACTAACGGCAATGAAACAGGCTGGATAGTGGCTAGAGCACAACTGGCAAAAGACATGCTGTGAGGCTGATCGGGCACGAGTAAAACATCATAAACGTGCCTGTGTGGTGATTATAGTGGCGAAGAAAGCCCACTTCTCTGCCACCATCGCATCCTCAAGTAACTGACCAGTGGAGCTTTTCCATATTGTCAGGGGTCTTTGATATCAACTCCAGGAAATGGAGTTTTAGACCCTTCGGAGGCCCATTGTGAATTGTTTGCAAGGCACTTTGAGGGTAAAGTTGCTCGCCTCCATAGCAATCTTGATGCCTCATCCACATCTACTGTAATCTCCAGTGAAGTCTCCAGTGAAGTGTCCAGTGCAAGTTGCCTCCAGTGAAGTTGCCTGCTGCAACTTCTTGGGATTAGATTCAGTTGATGTGCCTGGTAACATGGACAAGGTGCTTGCGATGATGCAGCCAGCAATGGGTCCTCTTGACCCTTGCCCTTCTTGACTTATTAAAGCTAACCGAGCGGGTTTGACCTTGGATCCAGGGTGCAGTGAACACATCTTTGGGGAAGGGTGTGGTTCCAGCTGCCCTGAAAGAGGCGATGATCTGACCACTCCTGAAAAAGCCCACCCTGGATCCATTGGTTTGTGACAATTACCGATTGGTTGCAAATACCCCTTCTTAGGGAAGGTGACTGAGAGGGCTGTGGATGAAACAGTACTCTTGGATGAAACAGTTTATCTTGACCCATTCCAATCTGGGTTCAGGCCTGGTTATGGGAGTGAATCAGCCTTGACCACCCTGATGGATGACCTTTATCAGGAGAAGGACAGGGGGAGTGTGACCCTCTTATTTTTACTGGATCTCTCAGCGGCTTTTGATACCGTTCACCATGGTATCCTTCTGGACTGACTTGATGAGATGGGTATTGCAGGCACTGGTTTATAGTGGTTCTCCAGAGTCATTTTCAGAGTACCCAGCATTGGATGATTTATCTTTCAGCCCCCTGGCAGTTGTGCTGTGGAGTGCCGCAGGGTACCATCTTGTCCCCCATGCTGTTTAATATGAAGCCCTTGGGAGCGATCATCAGGAGATTTGGGGCGAGGCCCAGGTGACCTCAGTGCCTTTTACTAGCTTCGACTGGTAAGACAGCTGCAGCTATTTCTGAACCAGGATAGCCTGACCACTGTTGGCAATGCACTGGTAACCTCCAAGCTGGATTATCGTAATGCACTCTATGTAGGGCTGCCCTTGAGGTTGGTCCGGAAGCTGCAGCTGGTGCAAAATGTGGCAGCAAGACTGCTCACTGGGGCAGGGTATCGCCAACATTTCACTGCGCTACTGAAAGAATTGCACTGGCTGCCCATTAGCTACCAGGCTAACTTCAGGTTCTAGTTTTGGTATACAAAGCCCTACACAGCTTGGGACCAGGATATGTGAAAGATCGTCTTACCCCTTATATACCCAGTCGATCACTATGCTCTGCAGGTGGGGGCCTCCTGCATATACCATCTTATCAGGAGGTCCGTTCCGCACAACATAGGAAGTGGACCTTCAGTGTAGTGGCATCTATCCTTTGGAATTCCCTTAAATATGAGACAGGCGCCATCTCTTGTTATCTTTTCGGCACCTACTGAAAACTTTCCTCTTTCAACAAGCCTTTTAAGTAAAGACCTTATTCCAGTCTGCATCTGTGTTGGAATTGCTTTTTAAGATGTTTTGAAAGCTTTTTTTAAAAAAATGTTTTGTTTTAACGTGTTTTTAAAGATGTTTTGTTTTTATATATCTTAAAGTCTGTTTTTATGATGTTTTAGAGTGTATTTAGTGTTTTCATTTTTCGCCTTGGGCTTCTACTGGGAGGAAGGGCGAGATATAAATTTAATAAATAAATAATAAATACTATCTTGGTTGCTCCACTTCCTATTCAGCTGCCAATCTGAGCCATGAAGGCACACAGAACTGCAAGAGGAAGTGGGAAAGTGTTGCTCTTCCAGCTTCCTCCTTCTATGTGCTTTTCAAGATGGCAGAAGGTAACCACCTCCACAAGATGGGCAGTAACAGGGGAGTCCTCAATGGCACCATGACACCCACGGGCACCTTGTTGGTGCCCCCAGTATTGAAGACTTGGAAGCCAGCAGACGCCTGGAGTGATTAAAATAAAATATCTAATTAACAGAATTCACTTAATACCTGCCTTCACCACAACTTCAATTTAATATTTTTATTGTTGTAAGTACCTTTGAGACCCATATGGGATATAATTTTTTTAAATAAAATAAATACAGTTAATAACTGTATCTACCGACTGCATAAGCAGACTCCTACTTGCGCAATAGGACTTCCCTTCCTCTCTTCTGCCCTCCACGTCCCTTTAAAATCTGCTCGAGGGCTCCCTGGGAACCCTTGAGATCTGGCTATGATGCATATTTATTCCTCTCTTGTTGCTCTCTTAGCACCAGCAGAAGGAGCAGATCGACAGGACTTGCGCAAACAGTGGCAACTCAGAAACAGCAAGGCATACTGAAGGTTCCAGGGTAAAGCTATCTGGGGCAACCTATCCCTTAAAGAAACAGTTTCTCAGATTTCTAATGAGAATCCACCGGCTGCACATTCTCTCCTGCTTAGTAACTTTCATTGAAAAATAAAAAGAACCTTTAATCCTACCGTTCCCATAGTTTATTTTCTCAGGTTTCAGTATTACACTGATTTTGTGAATAGTTACACCATCACAACTGAAACAAGTTTCTTACTAGTTCACATAAAGAAATAAATTGTGAATACATAATTTAGTAATAAACATCACTCAAAACATAACACTGAACAAAACTGCCAACAGTCTAAGTTAAAAACATTCAACATTTTTTATCGTATGAACATTTTTCCTGTAGTGTGAAGTTTGTGTTTTACTGCAAACGTTTAGATGCTTCTCTTTGGTGTTTATACCTTGATTATTATTCACAAATTTCTCAGAAAGGGAAATAAGAGAAGGGCTCACAAGTTTCTGCCCCAGCAGATGGCAGTAGAGACATGCACTTCTTACTGAGATACAGAATACTTAGTTGATTTGTGTTAATTAGAAGGGCAAAAATAGGTCCTAAAGTATTGAGCACCAGGACTTTAGAAGTTCTTTTCTAGTTTCTAATTTCTATGACTCTGTGAAGCCAGTTCTCCAACTAAAAGATGTTGTCATGTGAAGTCTTTTCACGACTGCACTGCAACAGTTCAAAATTCTCTCCACAACACACATATTCTCGCACACAAATATGTTCTAAATAAGAGCTACAATGTGTGAACAGGTATTGCAGGAAAAAAATGTACTTGCTGCCTATAACTTACCGTGTACAATAGCTCTTCGGGAGTTACAGGACTGGTGAAAATGGTGCGAAGACACCTGAGGCAAGCTTCAATAAATTTAAGATCTGGCGAAAGTAACCCTGTGAATACAAGTTGAGAAACTTTTTCTACTTCTCACAAGCTGGGCAAACAAGAACCTAACAATAATGAAAGTGAAGGTACCTTGTAGTAAGGCTGGTATGATATGGCAGTCCAGCAGAGATTTAACATTGTTTTCTGTACCCATTGCAAGGCTTCCTAGCACCACTGCACATTCAGTTTTCAGCTCAGTGCTGGAGGTTTCTTGCTGAAGCAAGTACAGCAACCTATATATGGAAACACAGAGGAACAATCTGACTTAGCAGAACATAATTCAAACCTAGAACTCTTCTATATAAAAAGGAAGCAGATACTATCAAAAGGGAAAACCCTGTTCTAGTCCGTGCTCATTTAGGATAAGTCATGAGCTAGATGCTATAGAGGACAAAACATTTCCTAGAGACTGTCTTATCAACATCAGATAGACTAATGGGCATAAGGAGACAACATCAGACACCAACACTGAGGAATATGGATGAAAGATCCAAAAGACAATGGAAGGCTGGTAGGACCAGGCTAGGAGGGTACAGGACATGCTTAACAAGAAATAGCAGGAAGTGGTACTTTGAGGAGAGAGGCAGTGGTGCCAATTCTAAGGAAAGGGAGTAGTAACATGATAGAAAATAATGAAAGGAGTAGATGGGATATGAAGTGAAGTGAGGGAGATTAGGGATTAATATACAGAGCTTTAGCTATGAGTGGAAGATCCTTGAAAATAAGTCAAAGAAACATGGCAGAGAAAAATTAGGATAACAAACATCTCATAGCAGATTTAATATTGTTTTGGATTTTCAGTAATGACAGGTACAGTAGCATCTCAGAGAATTCACCAGATAAAAAACCCCAAACTGCTAGCACTTTAATAAGTTTGTAGATCAGCTTTTGAAAACGGCATGTTGAAAAGCTGATAGGAGCATAAAAACATCTAGTTTAGGACAATTCATTCTCTCTGTGGTGATGGGAGAAGGAGGATTATCTGAATTTTCTTTGCCTTCAGAGGACAGGAAAGAGCTTGATGGCACAAACATGCAAAAGACACAGTGGAGAGCTTAATGGTCAAAAGGTATCCTAGCAACCATCACCCGCCTCCAAAAAACAGACCAACATAAGGAGAAAATATATCATAGCTTGCATGTGAATACTAGAAAAAGCCAACGATAGGCTAGTTAGAGTGCCTGATATTAAATGAAATGACATATATAGTGACAATATTAGAAACTCTGTGAAATGCCTCAGACAAAATCTAGAGTCAGAACAGGTTCCACTTGCAGTGGTATTGCTCTATATATTCACTAATAGGCAAAAAACCTTGTGGTTAAGAATATAGCCAACAGATATTTCTATCAAACTTTAAAAGGCACAGAAATTGGGCAGCTATAGTGAATGCACCGGGGGAACAGGAGACCTGACCTCCTCTCTGAGATATTGTATTGCCCTACAAATTTGTCAAAATGCAAACACAATTTGGGTTGGTCTTTCACAGTCCAATCCACTTCCTGTGTAGCTTGGAAGAATTTGGTAACATGTGCCTCTGAGCATATGGTGAGTGATGGCAACATGTGCCATCTCCAAAGATTGAGAATAACATTCTTGTATGTTTGTTGGTGTTCTTTTTTACTTTGCTTCTTTCCTATGTTACTAATGTTTCTACAGAGAATCTAATCTAGAAAATTTTATTTCCCTCATTATTCAATAAAGGTCTGGTGTAGGTGTGGCCCTGATTAGTTAAGCTGCTGTGATTCTGGCTTTTAGAACACTGACAGTTGGTTCTTACCTAGCATGACTAACAGTATCACTGAGTTCAAGGTAAAATTTCTTAAATTAATTAAAAATCAGCCAGGCATTTTAAAAACTTTTAAACTGCAGAAGATGGTCAGAGTATGGGGCAAGGTCAGTAATAGAATTACAGGTACTCAGTGAGCACGGCAGATTTTTAATTAAGTTCAACAAATTATGAAAACTCTGACAGAAAAGAATCCAAAAGGGATCTGGGGTTTTTTTCCCTCTCTTTTTACACTTTGAACTCTCGATTCTCTCTGTTTTGTGTATTGCCATGAAAATTGAGAGGGTTGTTAAGCGTTTCTGAGTTCAGGACTATACGTTTTATAACGTTTTGTTTTGAAATGAGCTTATGGGAAGCATCAGAATGGCATGGGGAGGGATTTTCCATATAACATTGCGGAATGTGAACAATCCATGCTGGCTATAGTATACAGCCATCAAGAGCACTGAGCAAAAGAAAATCTACTACCTTATGAAAATTATTAAAGCAAGCAAATTTTGAACAATTTTTGTATAGATGAGTTGCTGAATGCTATACTACTACTCTGCAAACTTCTGCAACAATGGCCCAGTTCACATGTAATTGTAACCCATAAACAGAAATAAACTATGGACGACTGTTTGTACAAGCAGCATGCTGGTACATGCTGTTTAATCATCCCACTTAACTCCACCTTCCTGTCTCTGAAAGAACAAACCACGAGGCTTCACCTAGCACTACACGCAAAACAGCACTCACTTTGAGACCAGGGTTCGAATCCCCACATAGCCATGAAGCTCACTGGGTGACCCTGGGCCAGTCACTGCCTCTCAACCTCATGAAAACCTTATTCACAGGGTCGCCATAAGTTGGAATTATTATGTTTGAGTCCTAGGTGCCCATCAATGGACAATAAAAAGAACAATTACCAGAGAACACCAGTACCACAATGAAAGTTTCCTTACACAACTTTTTTTATATTTTACATTTATATTGTTCTGTTCACCATTTTTGGGATCCCCTGGGAAGCTCATGAGACTTTGGGGGCAATTTGTGTGTGTTGGACCCTGGGTGAGAGCCAGTAGGTTTGAGAGATGTTGAGTAGAGAAGTGCAAGGCAATTGTTTTAATATTTACTTGTTAATTTGTATTATGTATGTGTTTGTATTGTGGTTATATTGTATATTTTTATAGTATTTGCTGCTGTTTTCTCTTCTGTACACCGCTTAGAGATTTTTATACATATTAAGCGGTATAGAAATGACTTAAATAATAATTATTATAAAATTCCATAAGCAAACTTCAGATGAACAATAGTGCACATTAAAACAAGAACATGTTAGCAAATCCACTGCTGTTAACAAAACCACTACTGGTTTTGACCTATAAAGCTGTTTATGTATAAGGACTCCAATATCTTCCTGAATGCTTCTGCCAATATGAACCTACCTGGATGCTTAGAACTTCATATGAGACCCTTCTTCTGATTCCTTCTTTGAGAGAAGGTCAGAGGATGACCACAAGAGAGAGCCTTTTCCATTGTGGCTCCCCATTTGGGTAACTATCCCCAGAAAGATTTGCCTGTTGTCTTCACTGACATTTTTTCCATGCCAGGTAAAAACTTACATTTTTTGATTTACTATGATAATGTTGTTTGTTGCTAGTTGTGCTGCAGAACCTTTTTGGTGCTTTATTAGGGGTTGTATATTTTTTATAAATTGCAGGTGTTTTTGTGTACCGTGTAATGTTTTTTTATTATAATAGGGGAACCATTTTGTGTAGCAAGAAACTAATATTCAAGGAATAATCATCTTCAATACATTTGTGGACTGAATACCAACATGTTCTGACCCTATAAGAGTTTGTAATATATTCTTGAAGATTAGGTTCATTAATCTGAGAGCACAGATTTCATGGACAATGAATAATAGCTGACAGGGCAGCCTTAAAAGGAATTCCTCTGCTTCGCAACAGTTTAGTTGAAACAGATCCACTTACTTTTGCCTCCTAGCGTCTCCTTGTCGGCTCTACAGTGCCTGTCATACAACAGACTATGTTTTTTCTTTCAGTATGACCACCAGGTTGTTTTAAGTGTCATAAGCTTATAAATCTACAAGGCACACTGAAAGTACTCCTTTATTCTAGACATCTCATTCTGTAAGACTTGCATTGTTAAAAATGCTCTTTTCACAATAGCCAGAAACACTAAAGTAATTAACTTTAATTGTCAGCAAATGATGCTATTGCTTGATTTTACTCTTTCATATGATTTCTGCCTTTATTTGGGAAGAGGATCCAATGATTTGATAAGATGTTCTTTGAACAGAAGGACTCTGAAATCTAAATATACTCTAGGGTCACTATAACCACTACCCCGAATAAGGATTGCTTTTACTTCCCTCATCTTTCTAAGCTGTACATAAGAGTTTTGCAGTGCAATGTCATCTTCGTCCACTCACAAGTCAGCCCTATTAAATTTAATAAAGCTTACTCCCAAGTAAGTGGGGTTAGGATAAAAATCTCTGTTTACTATGTACCCAACAGGTAATGTAGTCATTTCAGAGGTCACACAGAGTTTGTCCAAGTGCCCTCTTCAGAAATAGCTCTGAATTAAGAAACCATAGTGGCATGTACACAACCTTTGTGTACAGCCAAATTAATAGAATAAGTTAATACAAACAAAAATATGAAACACTGTATAATATTTGTATCTCTACTAACTGACAACTCAAAGGATCATCACCAAAAGTGCCTGGCTTAGGTTTACTTGTTTATAGGCACATATAAGTCACCTGTATGACCCAATCAGGAAGAAGTCAGAACTGAAAACTACCACCTTACTCAACCCTCTTTCCACCAAAAGAACAAGACAGGGATGGAGAACTTTGTTTGGTCTGTATTTTTAAACAAACTGACTTAATTTGCAACTCCTGGACTCATGTGTGGATCTGAACATAACTATTCTTCAGAATTTACGCTTCTTCAAATTTTGCAATATAATTCTCTGCCCCCAAAATACTAAAATTTGTATTCTAGGATCATATAAGTTTAGAAATGCATGCATCAAGATAATACATATTTAAATTTATTTTGTGATACACTATTTAAGTACATGTTTAAATACTACTTAAATCAATTTTTTATAGACTGTAAAAATGCAGATTAATGCAGAAACAGGATGGAATGGATTTAAGAATAAATACACGCAAAATTGGCATGGGTCACAGAGACTGATCCCTCCCTCCCTAAAACTAAGACTTACAGGCCTTATCCATAAAAACTGCTTGCAATGCACCATTTGTACACCCAGGGTCAGTTTCATCATCCAGAGAATGGCTCACAGTGAAGTAGAGTATATCCCAATAGAAGGCAATGAGGTCATAACAAAATCTGGCCCATCTGATCAGACTCAGAAGTTGCATATCTTTGAGCGACAGATTTCTCAAAAATGACTGCTATGAAGATGAAACCCAGTAGCAGGCTATGCATCAATAATGATCTGAGATTATGCCTGACAACCATCAAACTCTGCACTGACCTACTCCTTGGTAAAATGCAAGCTCAGTCATCCCACTGATACTTGCAAAAATGGACTTTATCATGAATAAAACTATTAAAAATATTCATAGTTTGTTATATCTAACAGTACTTGTATAACCATATGTTTTTAGAATAAATTTGTATCATTTATAAACCAATATCCTTCAATCAGATGATTGGTGTTATTACAGTTGCACATAAAACTGAGTAACTTTGTAACTACAGTAGGGCCCCACTTCCCGGTGCTCCGCTTCCCGGCGTTCCGCTAATGCGGCAGCTTTCCTCCCCTCTTTAAAAGCCGATTTTGTGGCATTTTCGCACGACGCACCCCATTAAAGTCAATGGGGTTCCGCCTTACGGTGATTTCCGCTTTATGGCAGGGGTCCGGAACGGAACCCACCGTATAAGCGGGGCCCTACTGTACTATAAATATTTCAACAAATTCCACACTAATATTAAGTACAGTTTTGCTTAGATGACTCAAGTAATGGTTATAAAACAGGCAGACTCGTAGTCAAAATGTACAAAACTAATGGCTGCCAAAGACTTAAGGTCCAAAATTCCTCTGACAATAAATCAATGGGCCACCATACCAAGTAAATTTGGACTTGTGGGTCACCATACCAAAAAGACTGGGAACCAATGACATAGAAATGGTCCAAATTTGTTTCCAACTGCTCCAGAGAAACGGAACCAATGGATTTAACAATTTAGACCAGTGATTCCCAATGTGGGTGGTAGCGCCCCCCTGGGGGGCGTTACAGCCTTTCAGGGAGGCGTTGGCATGACTACAAACTTTAGGGGGGCATTTGGGTTTATTAGGGGGGCGTTGACATTTGGCGGTCTGATGCGACAGTTGAAGCATTTAAGTTTAATTTTATTTAATACACAAATCATTAATTTTTAAACTGTTTTGTCCCCAGTTAGAATGTATTTAATAGTCTCAATTCATGGAAATAACACTATAAATAGTATGAGCTCTTTAGTAAAGAAATTCTGAATAGCGGCCAGTGTCATATCAAGGAATGGGGATATTAGCCACACCCAAGCACTAGGTAATGTTCCGATGCTGTCTTGAGGGATGTTGGAACCAATCACGAGAGAGTGTTTGAGAAGCTGGGTGTATTGGTGGAGGGCGCATTCTTCCAACGGATGAGTGCCGTGTGCAAACGGGTGATGCAGACAGTCATTCGCTGGTTTTCTTCAGGAATGGGACACACTCGCTACCGTTGTTTCTGTGATGTTTACTTTTCTATAACTATGTATGTATATTAATAAATCATACTAAGAATTCAATGTGTAATCTAAGTGCAATAAGAAGGCATGATAAACACGATCAGTAATAATAATTGAAAATACATTTTATGCATTACTCATATTTTAAGGGAAGAATAGGAAGCATTGGCATATACTTAATCTGAGGGGGGTGTTGGGCACAAAAAGATTTTGCAAAGGGGCGTTGGGTCGAAAAAGGTTGGGTAACACTGATTTAGACTAAACATTAGGAATAACAGTGATTTACAAGAACAGATCATCTCAAAAGGAGGAAAACTTTCTCTTAGTAGAGGTTTTTAAGCAGAGGCTGAATGGTCACCTATCAGGGATATGGCAGTTGTGCATTTCCTGATGTGGCAGGGTGCGAGTCTAGATGACCATTAAGATCCGCTTCCAGGTCTATGATTCTAAACCCGTTCGCAATTTTTTTTTCTAATTCTAATTTTCTAATTCTAAACACAAGAGTACAAACATAATATTGTTCTCCCAACTTCCTTTAATCACTTAGACATTGTACTTCTAAGAATGGAAGAGAAATCAATTCTTGCCTAATTTTACTCATCTGATCAGTTCTCAACTGTTTAATAACTCAAGGTATCAGAAAGCATTTCCTCAACCAAAAGTTTTTGAAACAGTTTTCTGCGACAATCTGGATTTGCCATTTTTCAGGAAGATTCAAAAACAGCTTAGTTATTTAGCCTTTTTCTTTTGTAAAGATAATTTATTCATCATGAAATAAGTCACAGAGGCAAGAGTCAAGCAAGCACAATGCAAACACATTTAGAAGTGGATATATCTTCAGTAGTCTACTCCAATCTCTTGTATTGAGGTACAATTTAATACACTGAAGACTGGAGAAGCAGCAGTGGGTTAAAAATTATAGCAAAATAAAATTTAAGTTTAATGTTAAAAACTCTTCCCAAATTAAAATTGTTACTTCAACCCACTCTTTCCAAAAGCAAGGTTCTCAGAGAAGTTCCATTATTATCTTACCTGAGCTTAAGGAAATAGCTAACAAATGCTCACCATAGAAACCTAAAGTATAAAATAGTTATCTTACCTCAAAGCAGCAGCTGAACTATAGGATTCCAACAAACACCAGTTCTATAAATTTTTGTTCCCACCATTACCTTGGGGAGAACGGTTCCATAATTTTGTCCTTCTCAATGATTAAAGCATGATTTCCAATCCAGATAAACACTTGATCCTATGGATCATTTAACCTGTATCCTCCTGTATCTAGAGAAATGTTAAATGCCTAACCTTACTTGAAGTCTAGTAAAAAGAGACAAGTCAACAGACTTGTCAAATAATGGTCACTTTTTAAAAAGCATTAACAAAATACTTTAGTCAACAGGTTTGATACTTACATTAATTACACAAATTAATTAGTTTTCATTGTTTTAATACAAAAAATTGTATGTTTCTAAACTGGACTCCAATTTGTCACAGGACCTTTACAGCTCACATAGCTAGAGCAGATTCTCAGGTTCCCGAAGCAAGCAAGAGCAAGTCATAGGCAACGATCCAGGCCCCAATGGCTGTTTGTGAACCTGTTCAAAGATACCTATGGTTCTAGCACATGGCTAGTAGAAGCAGCTCTAATACACTGTTATATTTGAATATTAGGCAGGCGCCATCTCTGCCATCTTTTTGGTGCCTTTTGAAGACTTTTCTTTTTCCACAAGCCTTTTAAGTTGAGAGCTATCCCAGTCTGCGTCTGTGTTAGAATTGCTTGTTAATATGGTTTTTTAAAATAATGTTTTTAACCCTTCTTAAAAAGATGTTCTTAAAGCTTTTTTTTTTAATGTTTTTAACGTTTTGTTTTAATGTATTTTAAGGTCTGTTTTTATGATGTTTTAAAGTGTTTTTAGTGCCTTGTTTGCAGCCCTGGGCTCCTGCTGGAAGGAAGGGCGGGATACAAATTAAATAATAATAATAATAATAATAATAATAATAATATTTGGGCCCAACCGCTGCAAAGTCAAGGTGCAAGCAAGAGCACACTCTCTCTTTTTTAAACGTAGATATTTATTTATTATTCAATTTATTAGTCGCCCATCGGGCTGGTTGACAAGCCACTCTGGGCGACGTACACAATAAAATATAAAAAATAAGATATACTGTCACTTAGTAACATTCTTGGCTTCCTATTTGACTATGGTCAATTGACCTCATTGGACCACCTTATCTGTATTCAGGATATTCGTTCCTCAACCTTTATGTCCTGTACTAATTAGGGTGATATTTTAATCACTTGGTACTTAATACTAATTACGCAAATCAACCTCTTAGAGAGTGCAGAAAAATGAGCTTTCCTTAATAGGATCATGGCATTCTATCAATTAAATTTTTTTACAGGAATCTCAGTAATATATTCCATGTATTTGCTTCAGCAGTACACACAAAAAGGTGTGTACAGAGTTATCTCTCCCCTTTGCAAACACACACATTTTAACTCTTCCAAGCAATATGGAAAAATAATTGTTAACTAGATCTCTTACTGAAGCAACTGAAAATAGTTAAAAGTTCTTAATGACAAATATTTTTTATCTCTAAGCCAAATAAAAAATGTCAAGAAGAAAAGATGTAATATAGTTTATATTGTATAGTCCTACGTACCAAACCTAAAGTTAATCACACCTCATCACAAGTGTTTTAATATCACACAAACCCAAAGTGTATACTCAGTGGGGTTAGCAGCAAATCACAGCTCTCAGGTGAGTGAACCTGTATAATGCATGTCTGTTACATTCATTACACTCTAGGTGTACATCTAAAACATTTAAAGTGACTGAAGTCCACTATTACAGTTTTCATATTATGGCAAGTCATAGTGTGAACACGTCACATGCTAGCACACATTGCTCAAATCACACCCAACCCACTCTTTTTGCCAAGCGAGAGTAAATAAACTATGTAAGCTGGTTCATATGTAATGCTAAGCCAGCATTGTGGTTTGTTCTCTCCAGGCTTGGAAAAGGGAGGGGTGAGTGGGATTTGAGCAGCGTGCATAAGCACACTACTCATTCACAGTAAGTCATAGTTTGTTTCAGACTATGGCTTACCATGATATTTGAACAGGGCCATTATCTTTTTTTTTTAGGTCCACAGAATTAACCACATCGAGAACCACTGTTATCCTGTGGGACTTGATAAAACTCCTATGGAATAAAACCTGGAACACAAATGCAACAAGACTGTGCTAACCCATCTGCTTGGGACAGAGTATGTGAACATGTGTTGATATAGAATTTTAACTCTTTGGCTCAGGTAGGTAAAACTGCACTGCCTTTCTCTAAAACCCTTCCTCTGCCACCCAAGTGCAAGGAATAGTATCTGAAGACTGCCCTAGTTTGTAAAAGGACAGAAAAGTCAATATTACAGCAACTCCAAGCCATCACTTCTGCAGATGGGTTGAACTCAATGCTTATTCCAGAAAATAAAATTAAAAAGGTTGCCTGTGACAATATTTTTTCTTTTGCAAGTAAACTTTGGTATCTGAAGCAGGCTCAAACATCTCCAAACACTGAGAATGAACAAGACTAACAGGATAGGCTTAATGAAAGTAGTACCCACTTTATCACTATGATCACAGTTTCTCATGCTTAGCATATCAAGTAGAGTCTTACACAAGAACAATATAGGTTTTGGTCATCATAATTAACTACTTTGAAGCCACCAACAATGTTACAGTTTTTAACCTCTCTTTCTTTAGATTCTTTACTTTGTGATGAATCTACAGGCACTCTGACCCTCAGAACATTTTCATTAGGAGTACTTCATTTAAATAAACTCATCACGTTGCTGAAGTTAAAAAGGTCTGGTTAGTGCCAAGACAGGTGACTACCTGGGAATCACATATGTGCCCTCTTGGATTCCATGATGGAAGAAAGATGGGATATAAATGTAATAAAATGGGTGGGGAAAAAGAGCAACCAAACAGTGGGCATGTAGCTGCTCGTTATAATCCACAGCCACTGAAAGTTGAGGAGGGTTTGAATGAGAGCGGAATAGGGCTCCGATACAATGAGAGAAAGAGGACGGGTGGTGGGACTATTGGTGTGAAAATGACAGCATTGTGTGTGGAGGACAGCATTTTCAATCTTCTAACAATTGCAGAGAAGCCTTTCAAGGAAGCAAGATATGTGTCAACATTTAAGCCATATATGAAACACACAATAGAGCAAAGTAAGACACCATGGAAAACCATGTTATTGTTATTATGGGAGTGGCTAAGAAACCTCTAACAGTTTGCATCGACAGGTGACAGGGAGACAAATTTCTTCTTGAAACTTCAGGACTTTCCCAAAATATCAAGAAAAAGGATTATGGTCTTACTCCAAAATGTTATGAAGTGAAATGAAGAAGTAAAGAGAGCTTGGGAAGACTATGATGCCTACATGAAGGCAGGGCTGGTGCCAGACACGCTGAGGCCCTTGGGCACCAGCTTGCCCCAGGTCCTGGCACACACGCGCCTTCCTGTCTCTCGCAGGGAGGGAGCATCTTCCGCACACCCGTTCGCTGGCTCCATCTCGCCTGTCTTTTGTGGCTGCGCGGGCTGCTATGCAAGTGCATTGCTGCCATCAGCCAAGGTGGCAGCGGAGGCTTCAGCCCCTCAGGGAAAGTGCCATCTAGGTTAATGGCAGTCCTGTGCGTGCAGCCCGCACAACTGCAAGACAGGAGAGACAGGTAATTGGAGCCAGCAAATGGGCGGGCGGCAGAAGCTCCCTCCCTGCGATTCGCGGCAGCTATTCTGCCGCGGATTGTGGAAAAGAAGCACTACTCCTCCCCCACCCTATCAAGAGGTCCCTCAGGGGCCTCTGTGGCTCCAGGGATCCTCGGCCAGGGCCTGCCCTGCCCTGCTCTTTGGGACCGGCTCTGCATGAAGGAAACTCTCAGACTAAAAGCCATGAAACAGCTCTCTGATGAAGAGAGGGAATGTTTTTTCAAGAGCATCAAGAAGAACGAAAGAGATGCGAATACCAATGCCTTTAAACAGAAATAGATATGATACCAAAGAAGCTTAATAAAAAAGGCTAGAAGCACAGATGAAGCAGTTGGAACATGACACTTGGACAATTGAAAAATACAGTTATTTATATTGTCAACAAGTGATAAGGATATCCTTAGAATTATTTTCTTCCTCAGATGAAAACACAGTTGACTTTCAGTAAGCAAGCAAAAACACTTATATATTCAACAATAATACTTAATTTTTAACAAAATACTTAGAACTTTACTATATCTTTTAAAGTGTTTTCAAAAACACTTTTTCAAATAAATATCTACTTATTTTTCCTGATTGTTCAATGAGCTATACTTTATTTTTAAAAACACTCTATAAAAGTTTCAAATTTCATAACATGTAACATGATGTATGGTAATAATTCAAATAGATGTATAAAGAGAGTTGGAAAGATATAGGTGATAGTTAATAAAGCAATGCTAACACTTAAAAAAGGGGGACATTCTCTAAAGACAGAAGTCCAAGGTTACATCTGTACTACCAGCATTTCACCCACCTGCTAATCAATTTGAAGTATTAGACAACCCAACAATATATCAGCCATTTACAATACTGACAAATTGCACTACATCAACCTATAAGCTAAATCTGGCCTACATTATTTTGTGCCCTTGCTTATTTTTCCATGCTCTCTCAACCAATTTAGCTAACCTATTTAGCTATGCTCTCCTCATACCTCCTCATTCACAACTTCGGCAGGGGAGGAAACAAAGAAATGAAGAGGGGCAGAAAACGAAGTATTATTCCCAGCTGCCCTTGTGTTTCTAGCAAAATAGCGAAGTAGAGCTGGAAAGAAAAGCCCTTTATTTTAAAGACAGCCTAGAACAGAAGTCAATTACATGTCCTGTAAGCCACCGTGTGTTTGTTTGTGCATGCACTTGTATGAGACGGAGGGGGGAGAAAGACAAGCACCATTTCCTTATGAATTTTGTTCCTGTACATCCCATTCCTCTTCCTCCTCCATTACTGCACTGAATCAGGCCAGTCTTTTTAACCAAGTATGGATGATCATCTTCAATATTTGCTTCCATATTTGCTGATGAGTGTAATTTGTGTTTATAAATTAAATTATACAAATTAACATACCTGCAAAATTTATATTTGCATGAATTATTCTGCTAACAATGAACTTAAAACACTTGCCTGTTTGAGCTGTGAACAATGTCAACCTAACACAGCCCAGGTTCTAGATGCAATCCTGTGATACTACAACTGACAATTGGCCCATCTATTTTGTGAGCATTTTTCACAGAAAAGCAAGCACATTTGCCAGCCTAATTGTTAAAGGATCACAAGAGCTTCCTAAAAGGTTGCTGCATGGGCATCACAAACATAATCTCTGGTTTACAATGAGATTGTATACTTGGACAGTCTTCCACAAGCCCACTCATATGAAGCTGCCTAATGCCAAGTCAGTCTCCCTCTATCATGTTAGAATCTGGGGGTCACCCAATGAGGCTGAATGGTAGAAGGTTCCAGACAGACAGGAGGAAGTACTTCTTTACACAGTACATGAAGAAATATAAAATCCATTACAAGATGTGGTGATGGCTACCAAATTAAAACCATTTTTTAAAGTGGCTTAGACAAATTCATGGAGAATGAGGCTATCATTGGCTAATAGTCACAATGGCTATCTGGCACCTACACTGTAGTTTTTGGTAAATGCTAAAGAAGCACCTCTTTACCCTGCCCTTTTGACATCTGAGATGTATGTTTTCAGTACCCACCCTATTACTGTGAGTATAGTTAAGTTTATTAAAATAATGACTGTTGTAACCTGCCCTGGTACCTGCTCGTGAAGGGCAGATGGTGGTAATAACAACAATAATAATAGTTCCTCTAGGATCAGAGGGAGCAACCCTCTGAATATGCTGGGGAACATCTATTCAGGCATTTGTGTTCACATCCTGCTTATGGGTTTGTCATAGGCATCTGGCTGGCAACTATGAGAACAGGATAATGGGCTACACAGGCCTTTGGTTTGATCCAGCAGGGTTTTTCTTATGTCCATCACTGTAGCTCAGTATAGCTTACTTTGACTGTCATAATCTCTCCAGGGTCTCCAGTAGAGGTCTTTCTCCATCACCACTTAATTTGAGATGCCAGGGATTGGATTTAGACCTTCTGCTTGAAAAATATGTTTGACTATTGAACTGTAGTTCCTTCTTGTGGGAATGGCAACCAGTTGAGCCCTACCCTCCCCAGCAGCTGGGGAACAGGCAAGGACATCCCACCTCAGTTGTATTTAACATGGAGGTGTTTCGACGCTCACCACTATTGGGAAAATCCCCATTCACCTCTCCAACTGCAGCCTAGAGGAAACTGTAATCGACCATTTGGGCAATGAGTGGCTGAGGCAGAGTTGCGTCTCTGATACCCACTACCCAAACAAGCCCCAGCCTCTCACTCAGAGATGCAGCATGAGATCAAAGACCAACAGCCAAAGTCCTAAGTCCTACTGGGTTATCTAGGAGCAGGGCCCTGATTTCTAGAAATGTTGGCTTTGCTACCAAGGCCAGCCAAAATCTATAGAACTATATGCTTGAAGGTAAACTGGTTTATCAACAACAGAGCCCATTAATCTATACAAGCAATTTAATGATCTTTATAAAAGCAAAGGTGATAGTTTTTATAGAGTGAGGCTTCAGCAAAGTAAGTGAGAGAGGATTGGCTGTCTGGGCAAAGTGCTATCCTTGGTTTTTTAAAGCTTTTCTTTGTTTAAGCATTAAAAATCCATTCATTTTCAAAAAAAAATCACATTTCTTCACCCTTTCTTCCACACTCTATTTACATAAAGGATATTACTGCACCTTATAAGAATCTTCCCAAGGTGTCTAGATATTGCACCATCAACATAATCTTCTATATTTACAAGTTACATGTTCCCAGATCCACTGACAGAGGTCCTATTCCGATGCAACAGAAACTAACTTGTTGCTACAAAAAAGAGCTGTGGGAAGACGTGTGTTTGTGTGATCCCTCTTCCCTACTCCTGCATCCATAGCTTGCAACAAACTGCAGTTTGCCACTGCATCAGAATACAACAAACTATAGGATGGCATTAAAATGCTAGGTCTACTCAGAGCAGACCTATTGACATTAATAAACCTAAGTTAGGCCTATCTATTAATTTCCGTGGGTCTACCAATTTAGCTGAATACAAGCCATAGTTTTCAAAAAAGGATCTGAAACCAGTTTTGTACATTTGGAGATGCACATTCTGGTTAAGTAAGATCCACTTTAAGTGTATCCAACATAGTTAACCCTGTATGTGCTGAAAAACTGCAGTAGGGCCCCATTCATACAGCGGGTTACGTTGTGGACCCCCGCTGTAAAGTGAAAACTGCTGTAAAGCAGAACCCATTGAATAGAATGGTGCGCGATGCCCGAAAACTGCTGTAAAAGCGGAACAAGCGCCGTATGAGTGGGGCTTTAGTCTAATTGCGTCTAATTGAGACCGCTGTATCAGCGAATTGCTGTAAAGCGAAGGACTGTAAAGAGGGGCCCTACTGCACTTGAATGTAGTGAGATCTAATGCTGCTCTGCTTTCTCCATTCTCTGATAGATGAAGAAAATGATGGGGGGGGGTTGCAAGAATTTCTACAAGTTCTAGACTGGAGTTAAGAGTATATTTTAAAATAGTTCATTGTAGAATATTAATTTCTTGATCTCTTAACTATTCAGTAACTATCTCTTAACTATAGTTAAGAGACAGGATGTGCACCTGAGGCTTATGTTCATCCCCTCCTTAGCTTTGCAAGATTCACCTCTCTTCTTACACTCAAATGTTCCTCTCCCTTTTAGGTGTTATACCAGTACCAAGTACAATATTAAATAGTTTTAAAACTGAGCTTGACACCAAGGTTTGAAGCAGGTATGGGTAATATTTGACCATGTGCAGATACAATGCTGATCCCAGCTAGCAATGAAAAAGGAAGAGAATGGAAAATTCAAGTCAGCAGGAGCAGGATGCGGAATGCAGAAATACAAGAGTGATAAGCACATCTATCAATCACTGTAGATTCAAGTCATATCCTACCAAATATTTAGCCATCTCACTGGCTGCCCTGGGCTCCTACTGGCAGGAAGGGCGGGATATAAATCTAATAAATAAATATAAATATTCTGGCAAAAAGCTTAAGCAAAATCTTATCAGGCAGATGCTCTGATTTTCAACAACAGCCATAATCTTTATCAGGGAGGTGGCTCCTTCTATCCTGCTCCAAATAAACCTCAATTTATGAAAGAATGAGAAGTTATAATTATGGAGAAACTAACTGATCAAGTCAGTATACCCCAGGGTCAAAAGTAAACTTTTGGGCACAGTCAAGCACTTAAGTGTACCTATAATTCTGCTGGAGCACTAATTCACTGCCCCCAGAAATCTGGGACTATACTTGTATTGAGCAGTTTTCAAACAGATAATCTTCTTTATCAGGAGAATCAGGATGTATAATTTCCCTTTTGTTTTGATTCCTTTATATTCCAACGAGCCAATAAATCATAAACAGTGAAAAATACAGGGCATTACACATTATTGTACATTCACAAATGGATCCACAACTGTATTATACCAAGGTAATGTTGCCTTGATTTTATTTGGCTTGTTTTCAGTGATGAAGAGCTCATAGGAAATAGTCACCGAAATTAACAGACACAGAAAATTCCTTCTAGGTAAGCAGCCAGCCATACTGTGAGGTATGCAGATACACATCAGCTGCATTTGTTTTAGTAAGGCTATAAGAATTCACCATTAAAAAGTCAATTTGTGGCAGCTGAAGAAATTACACTCCTGTACTATGATGCTGTGATAGGAAATAAAAGCATGAAGATTACAACACAGTCAGAGTCCTATAATCTGTAGGCATTCCCTTTGCCCGCTACAGGTCAAGAACCCAAGCGGCAACATTCTTCTTTTATATAAGTAAATTGAAACTGCACCATGCGATGCAGTACATTAGCACAAGCGTTTGTTTTGAAAAATTCCCCAAAGAGATGTCTTGACTGAAGACAAGACAGATTCACAAAACAAAGCTTCTTGAAGTGGATGGTGTTAGAGGAACTTTAATGCAGGCTGCTTTCAGAAGTCATGTCAACTTATGGAAAAATTATGGTGTGTGTTTTTTAAATGACAAATCTAATTCATAGAGAAAAGACAGTGCCAGCGATGCCCAACAAAATTGTGAAAGGAGACCTAGAAAATGTGTACCCTCCCTTGAAAAGACACACATTACTCTTTAGTTAAATTTGCATATTTGTTCATTTAAAAAAAAAAATACAGGGCTGTATCCAACATAGCACTAAGCAAGCATCCCATTAGTGCAAGGATTTTCGCTTGTGCAACAGGATTTTCTCTCTTCTCTCCCCGCGCAAACCCTGTGCCGTCCTTAAATCTTCTCTGGAGGGTTGAGGACCTTATTTATGGGGCATGTTGGGGAAGGAGAGGGGGAAGTCTTGCTGCATAAGCAGAAATCCTTGTGCTGATGGGATATTTACTTAACCCCACACTGGCTATAACCAACATGTTCCTGTGTCCTCAAACATATTTCTATGCTTAGTGATCATAAAACTTGAGATGAAAGGCCTATACCAAGCAGCTGTTGATTGTGTTTATAAGTGATTGTTACTGAAACTGATGTTTATACTTCAATGGAAAAGGTTAACACAAAGTAAAATCCTCATACCTGCAAAACAGAAGAAAAATCCACCTACCGGTAAAAATGTTAAAGAATCTTATTCTAAGAGTTAATGGAGATGATCAGCATCAGCTAGAAAAACTGGAATACAACAGTTTTCTGCAAGAAATAAACCAGTTTCCTTTTTTTGTCCCCACATGCAACATGAGTCTAGAAAAGAATGGCTAAAGGGATGCAATATAATAATTGGCAGGCCTCAGGGTCCTTATGTTTATTCAGGGCTATACAAAACTTGATATCTAATGTCACCTACATAAGGCATTAAACTTTACATACCAACTGGAAATTCTAGCAATAATAATAATAATAAGGGCACTGTTTATTTTGCCTCTCTTATTTTTCCAATTATTCTGTTCAATCCAAAGGTAAGTGGGAGACAGAGAAAAGTCTAAAACTGATTCCAATTGCATTGCTCTTAAGAGGGCTCACTAATGAAGTTTGTTTTGGAAAGCATTTTCTGAGAAACTTGGATATTACTCACAGCATAGATGTGTCTACACAATTAATTTTATAATACTAATTGGACATGCTAATTTTAGTTATAGTGAAGAAAAGACAAATACAATGACAATCAGTCAAATTAAAGTGCCAGAATTTTAACAACTTAACTTGAGACCTGCTGTGAATCAGTGAAAAGGAGAGTAGCAGAGGACATACCTTGGAACTGCTCCCAAAACAATCAAGTTGGCTTTTTGTTTGTTGTTTCCAATTACAGCATTTTTCATATCTCTGTAAATCCAGAAAGAGAAAAACCCTAGTAAATTATGCTGAGGTACTAAGGGCTCAATTTTGCAGAATTTAGTTCCACCAAGATCAATAGCTGCTATATCTAAGCACTGAATAGGACAAAACTAACGGTCCGCATGAGTCCAATAACAATTTAAATCTCTGTTACTTCTCTATGACCAAGCTATTCAAACAGCAGAAATGTTCATTCTCACATATGTGGGATGAGGTGAAAAAAAGCTGATGAGGACAGATATCAAAGGCTGTCAAATATTGGTAAAGAAAATAAGAACGTACTGAGTCAATGTACAGGAGATGAGAATATGGAAAGGAAATAAACAGTAAGATGAGAACTTATTTTGTCTTGTATTTGTAATCACTGTGTTTTCTCTGCTTAAAATGTATTCCTCTGTGGAAATTATAATCTTACCAGGTTTCCCTGCCGCTAATCCTTATGCCAACTATTGACTTTTGATCATATTTGTAATGCAAGAACACAGACCTGTAGCCACTTTCCTGAAACCTTTCCCAGCCTTAGGCAATTTCCTCAGTCCAACTCCAATACAAACAAATACAGTCAATATAGACTTGTTTCCTATCTCCACCTTACCTCTATATTTACAGAAAGGCTATTTGACTACTTATCTCTACATTTTTATCAAGTAATTTGATACAAAAAATTAAAAGTTCACTTATTAAGTTTTATGATCTTTGGGAGCCAAAGTAACTGTTGATTGAGATGAGGATTTTTGAGGACTACATAGGTTGTATCTCTAAAAACAATAGGCCAATATATAGGCATACCCCGCTTTCACATACGCAATGGGACCGGAGCGTGTATGTAAAGTGAAAATGTACTTAAAGTGAAGCAATTATCTATGCATGTACTGCATGGCAATCGCCACTAGATGGCAGCGGCGTCATGCAATTAAGTGTCCGTAATTGCGAAGCACGCGTACGTTAAGCAGGGTATGGTGGCGTATGGAGCATGTACGTTATAGCGAGGCAACGTTAAGTGAAGCAACATTAAGCGGGGTATGCCTGTAATTAGTAGACCACTTCAAATATTATTAAGCAACGAAGAGAGAATGCTCAAGTGACTCACAGGCTGCAAAAGAGCTATATATTTAAAGCACATGACTTCCCCCCCCCAAAAAAAATCCTAGCAGTTTACCCCTCACAAAGGTACAATTCCCAGCACCCTTATCAAACTACAGATCCCAGGATTCTTTGGGGGAAGTCACATGCTTCAAATGTATGATGTATAATACCAGCCACAGTCTTTCCACACTTTTGGGTAATGAGGAGATATATACCTGTGCATCTCCACAAGGTGAAAATGTAGACGTCGTTGGCCAAAAGCATAGAAAAGGGAAGCACAAGTCACTTGTACGTGTTTTCAGGATTCTAAGGTACTGTTTGAAGTTACTGAGTTGCTAGTGGGCTCAAAATAGTAACAAAAATGCATCAGAAATTAGAAGTTACTTATTACGTATTTATATGAACACAGTATGGTATTAACATCTATATGAACTTTATATGCAGAAATCTGTAAAAGCTGGAAAAATCTTTTGGGCAACCAGTGGAGACCTGCAACAAAATGTTGCCATGTGGAATGCTCCAGATCATTGTTTCATCCGGCCATTCAGATATTCCACTTTATTTCCCTTCCCCAGCTTTGTTTTTCTTCTTGTTGGTCAACATGCCATTTGGCATGCTCAGTTATCATTGGGTGGGATGCCTCCTCACAAAAATTTTGTACTACAAACCTAAGGATTCTGTCAAGCTTGCTGATACTACTGCTTTGCCGTGGATTATGTTATTTTGGTGATATAAGAATCCACATTCACCTCTGAACGAAGAGGAATTATATATCTGTCCTATTAGGGATGAACATTAATGATAAAAAACAAAGGTTTGCTGCTAGTTTGGAAAATGCTGTTAGTATTTAGATATTAACATTTTAATGGATTATAGTGAATTGCTTAAAAATGATGTACAACTGATACAGATATCAATAAGGAAGCTTTTAGACAGAAGCAAGAAATGAATAATAGAATCACAGAATAGTAGAGCAGGAAGGGGCTGATAAGAACATAGAGTCCAACCCCACGCTCAACGCAGGAATCCAAATTAAAGCATACCTGACAGGTGGCTGTCCAGCTATGTCTTGAAGGTCTCCAGTGTTGGAGAGACCACCACCTCCCTAGGTAATTGGTTCCATTGTCATACCCCTGACAGTTAGGAGTTTTTCCTGATATTCAGCCAAGATCTGGCTTTCTATAACTTGAGCTCATTATTCTGTGTCCTGCACTCTGGGACAATCGAGAAGAGATCCTAGCCCTCCTCTGTGTGACAACCTTTCAAGAGTGCTATCATATCTCCCCATAGTCTTCTCAAGGCTAAACATGCCCAATTCTTTCAGTTTCTTGTCACAGGGCTTTGTTTCCAGTTCCCTGATCATCCTTGTTGCCCTCTGAACCTGTTCAATTTGTCTACAACCTTCTTAAAGAGCAGTGTCCAGAACTGGACGCAGTACTCAAGATGAGGCCTAATCCATGCCGAATGGAGGGGAACTAGTACTTCACATGATTTGGAAACTATACTTCAGTTAATACAGCCTAAAATAGCATTTGCCTTTTTTTGCAGCCACATCACACTGTTGACTCATATTCAGTTTATGATCAGCAACAATTCCAGGAACCTTCTCGAATGTAGTATTGTTGAGCCAAGTATCTCCCATCTTTTAACTGTGCATTTGGTTTCTTTTTCCTAAGTGTAGAACTTTGCATTTATCCCTGCTAAATTTCATTCTGTTGTTTTCAGCCCAATACTCCAGTTTATCAAGACCCCTTTGAATTTTGTTTGTCCTCCAGGGTATTAGCTATCCCTCCCAATTTTGTATCATCAGCAAATTTGATAAGCATTCCCTGCACCTCCTCATCCAAGGCATTAATAAAAATGTTGAAGAGCACTAGACCCAGGACTGAGCCCTGCAGTACCCCACTCATTACCTCCTCCCACTCTGAGAAGCAGCCATTGATAAGCACCCTTTGAGTAAGATTCTGTAGCCAACCGTGGATCCACCCAACAGTTGTTCCATCCAGTCCACATTTAGCTATCTTGCTAATCAGAATATCATGGGGCATTTTGTTGAAAGCTTTGCAGAAGTTGAAATATATTATGTCCACAGCATTCCCACAGTCTATCAAAAGATGAGATAAGGATTTATTCTTGACAAATCCATGTTGGCTTCTAGTAATCACTGCATTGCTCAAGGTGCTCACAGGCTGACTGTTTTATAATGTGCTCCAGACTTTTCCCAGGGATTGATGTCAGGCTGACTGGTCTGTAGTTCCCAGGTTCCTCCTTTTTGAAGATAAGGACATTAGCCCCGCCCCAGTCATCCAGCACTTCACCCATCCTCCATGATTTCACAAAGATAATTGACAGTAGTTCTGAGAACTCTTCAGCCATTTCTTCAATACTCTAGGATGCAGTTCATTGGGCCCTATATATTTGAACTCATTCAAATTGATTAGGTATTCCTTGACCGTTTATCAATCTCAAGCTGCAATCCTGCACTTTCAACTTGTTCTTCACTGCCAGGAGGGTTATAGACCCTCTTTTGGGAGAAGACTGAGCCCAGGACTAAGCCCAACACTTCTGCCTTTTCTTTGTCATATCTTATCATTTTGCCATCCTCACCGAGTAGCTGTAGCACAATTTATTTTCTCTGTCTTTTACTATGGATGCACCTTAAGAAAGCGTTTTTGTTGCTTTTAGCATCCTTTGCTAACCTCAGCTCATTCTCAGTTTTAGCCTTCCTGACACCATCCCTGTGCTACCTGTCTATACCTTTGTGCCTTGGCCTCCCTTCCACTTCCTATGTGTTCTTTTTTGTTTTCAGTTCATCTCTAAGCTTTTTGTGAAGCCAAATTGGCTTCTTCTGCTGTCTTCCACCTTTTTTTCCTTATTAGAATTGTTTGAAATTATGCCTTCAGAATTTCCTATTTTAGAAACTCCCACTCATCTTGGACTCCTTTTCTCATTAAGGTCGCTTACCATGAAACCTTACTTATCATTGTTCTAAGTATTCAAATCGGCTTTCCTGAAGTCCAGGATACACATATGGCTACTCTTAGCTTTTGCTTCCTTTGAAATCAAGAACTTAAGTATAACATGGTCGCTTTCCCCCAGAGTTCCCATAACTGCCACTTTATCCATTAAGTCATCTCAATTGGTGAGCATCAAGTCAAGTACAGCTGATCCTTTAGTTCCTTCCTCCATTTTCTGATGGAAAGTATCAGCAACACAAGTCAGGAATTTCTTGCATGGGCCGCATTTGGCAGAATTTTCTCCCAACAGGTAACAAGAGATCACTGATATCTCAGGATGACCTTATTAACTTAGTAACTCTTCCAACCTGAAGACATTTTCATCTTTGTATTGGAATAAAACAATTCACCAGTTTTAGATTTAGGTAAGGATGAATTTAATGATTACATTATGAATACTGAATGCTTAATTCAGATGATTAAGAAGGACTATGTATTCCTAGCATGCCATGACAACATTTTGTGGTGCTGTGAACTGAGATTAAGGTTGCAATCCTAACCACACTTACAAGGTAGAAAGCCTCATTGAGCTCAGTGGGACTTATTTCTGAGCAAACATTGAAAATACCACACTGCAATTCTTGGAATAATTTGCAGCAGTCAGAAGTTTTATATCATTAAAGTATCCGCTATGGCTCCCACAGAAGACCGGTTGGGACTCAAATTGTTAATCTTATTTAAGGTATTTAAGCTCCTCACTAAGCAGTACTTTATATGGATGACAACCTGACTCAGGAAAAGCATTTCAAAATGTTAACAGTTATCACTTGAGTTTCAAAGGACTTTCCATATAATCCTTATGATCACCCTATAGAGTAGGTAAGTATTATCACTACTTCCATGCTGGGAGTGAGAGTCAAGACTGAAAGCTAGTGGCTAGTATAAAAACATACACTGTTATGTTGTATTTTGATGTGGTTTTTAGATGCTTTACTTTTGCATATTGTTTAGAGATTATGTTTAATTATGTTACTAGGTGAAGAATTGTTATTTGTTTTGAATGTGGAACTTGTATTTCTTTTATTGGTTCCTTTTTGTTAGGAAATGTAAACTTCTTAAAGGTGAAATATGAAGGAGTAAATAACTAAAAGAAAAAATATTAGAAGTCACCTATGCAATTTGAGATGCACCTTCCCTTAATGGGTTGGATGCTCAGGGTCTGCAAGCTGCATATGATCAAATTTTAAGAACATAACCGCCCTGCTGGATCAGATCAAAGGCCCATCCAGCTCACCTTCCTGTTCTCACAGTGGCCAGATGCCTCTGGGAAGCAGGATCTGACTGCAACGGCCCTCTTCCTGCTTGCAATTCCCAGCAACTAGTATTCAGAGCCATACTACCTCCAATACTGGAGGTAGAGCATACCTGGTCATTTGCCTTACTAATGTTTTCAATTATGTCAATTGTCATAATGTTTTAGAATAATAAGGTGCAAGATAATGCACAACCTTATCAATTACTGGGAATTTTATGAAGATATGCTCACATGTTGATGTCAGTTGAGAAACTGCTTTGTTAAACATTATTACATTTAAGTGTTTTAATTTTTATCTTCTTGAATTTTGAAATTGCGTGTTGGAGGTGCTATGATATATTTTTATATAACAGTCAATGCGACTGAGAATATTATGAGTGACATCCAATGATGTTTGCCCACTTGCACAAGAGAAATTCATTTGTGCAATGGGACTTCAATTTCCCTTCCCTTTCTCTCCAGCCCCGCTTGCACTCACAAAATCTACTCTGGAGGGTATCCCAATAAATTTGGGGGACACATAGGGGGAGAAAGAAGGAGAAGCCATGCTGCTTGCGTGGACATGCACTGTTAGATTCACACTATGTAACAAGGTTGCTTGATATTACTTTATTTAAAGTCAACTACTGAGTTCATGGCTGAAGCAATATTTGAATTGGGAGCTTTCAGCTCATTATTCCTATGTAGTATTTGAAACCTAGATAACTAAAGAAAATTTATGTCTTGTTCCATGAAGATGTTGGGAAAAGTGTGTCCAGAATGAGCCTCTTTTCCTATGTGATGGAATTCAAATACTTTCTGGATTTGAATATCAAAGGAGAGGAAGGAAATATTAAGATATAGTTTACCAAAGATCAACAGTTTGATCTGGCTAGGTACAACAGAAAATTACTATTCTATATACTGAAGGAAGCAAGAATGGTCATTGCATAAGTATGAAGCACTGGTTAGAAGAATGATAAGTAACAATTCAGGCAAAACAAGTATTAACAAATTATGTATCCAGATAGCATCTGTTAATTATAGGCATTTACCCAATATTGGGTAGTTTATTATGTAGTGGGCATACTTAATGCAGTATAAAAGCATCAATATTGCAACATTAGATATTTGCTTGTGTATTAAATTAAAAAGGAAATTAGTACCACAAAAGTAATGGATTGTACAGAATTCAATCCTGACCACCTAATCCTAGAACACACCTTTGTGGGCCAGACAATGTTTTGGGCATCTAAAAAATGCAAACCCTTAGATAAAACCTAGGCGCTTTTAAAGTTAGGCAGATGTGTTTATACATCAATATGGTTTAACTCTTGGACAATCTGTACAGTTCTTAGTTTAATTATTCCACCAGCACAAAGTAGTCCCAAAGAATGGAAAAGGTTTTGTGTAGTTTTAAATCTTGGTTGATGACAGGCTTGTGCACACAGCAGAAGCAACATTTACTTCAAGGGAGAGGTAGGTGGAGCATACAGGCAGGCGTCACAGGACTGCGCAGTAGTAGAGGGGTGCCTGGGAGTTCCCTCTCTGTGATCCGCAGCAGGGTCAGGAGCAGAGGCTGCCATGGATCATGGAAGGGAGTGCTATCCACCCACCCTAAGGAGGGGCCCAACTTGGCTGCTCTGTGGTGCCAGCCCTGAGAGATTGTGGGCATTTAATGCACACCAGATATAGGGAAGTGCTGCTAAACAGAGGCCATCTGCTCCTGCATCCATTGTGCAAAACACGTTACAGAACCTATGTATTTCCCAATGTATATCTATTTGCAATATAATAAATCCTTTTAGGCTTTCCTCATGCCAATCTTCCTCCCATCTTAAAAAGCAATTTAACAACTCCCCTCCAGTAAAAGTTAGCTGTAGTCACCTTGTGAACCTGTAACATTATATTCAAATGAAATTGACACCCTCCAACAAAGTATTTTGCAGCTCTAAAGGATGTGGACCCAACCAAGCTGTACTTACACATCCCCCCAAAACAGTATATGAATACTGCTTCTGAATGCTCATAAGTGAAAAACTCTGGAGGAAAAGGTTCTAGGCCAATTAAAGTTAAAATGTTTTCTTTATGGACACACACCGCCAAATGTAGATGAAAATGATATAATCTTAAACCTGACAGCAGTTGGCACAAGACTCTTCTAGTTATCCAAAAGGGAAGGATTTTAGAACAAAGATCCACCTTAACTCAGAAGGGGGACCTCCATTTTTACCCCAACACAAGAATCAACTTACTGAACATGGTAACAAATGTAATACTTTTCTAGTTTCATAGTACTATGGCACATACAAAATTCACTAAATAATGGTCACTGGTCAGTAAAGTGATTACATCCTATTCCAGTACCAAACTGGGACACTTTTCCCCCCAAATCCTCCAGAGATTTTTATTTTATTTTACTTCAAATAGTTCCTTCTGCAAATGAAATTTCACATGAAGATAACAATTTGGAATTCAATAAGTAGTCCCTAAAACATGCAGAAATCCATTCACATACATACACACATCACAAAACTAGAAAGGCAACATACAAAGCCCTCTAAAAAGACTTCCTTCTTCAATTGCTTGTGGGAAAAAATCTTATAGATTTTTAATGTCAAAGATATTATGTTCAGAGAAAAGGACATGGTAGTCTTAAGAGACACTTGAAACCCAGTTTACAGAAAGTTACACACAAAAAGCAATCATCTTCAGCAAAATAGTACCAAATAAATCTCTTTAGTAGTGAATATTTATATTGGATGCTGATGGATTAGTAAGCATGCACTTCAGGACATAGCCAACCACAGGGAAGCTTCTGCCCACCAAAGAAGGAAATTTAGCTTTAATGATTATCACAATTAAACAATTTAATACAACAAAAGCTAACAAATTTCACTTTCTTCTTTTTAGCATACCTGCCACACAACTGGTTTACAATGTCAGTTTACCAGAGCTATGCAATTTGATAATAGAGCAGCAATGCATCAAACTATCTGCAGTAGGGGATCTTAACCTTTTTTTGGGTCACAGACCCCTTGGAGAATCTGATGAAAGCTATGGACCCCCATAAATAAATACAATTTATTTTGTTGCATTGGAAATTGGTTTTTTGCACATCGTTCACAGATCCTTTGAAGCCTAAGGCTCCATGGATTACAAGTTAAGAACCCTTGATCTGGAGAAACTGGCTAACATATTGTAGCCATGAATATACTAGAACAGCTATGACTACTTTAACTGAAGTCCAAGGCTTGGGAAGGACAGGAGGGTTTGAATATTGAGAGTTGCATGAACAGCTGGCAAACGGTCAGAAGACTAGAAAGCACTGTTCACCTGAAAGTTATGAGTCAAATCATCTGGGCAATATAGTATCTTCGGTCACATAGACTATGGGACCTCCTCCTTTGGGTAAAGTTCTTGTCTGAAGATCATTTCTTAATATCCCATGGGATCATTTTTCAACAGAACAATGAAAGCATCAAATTGAGACATTCTTGAATTACTTTTCGATCGGCCTCACCTTGAAATCATTCCAATCCAGCTGGTCATTACAGTAGCTTTCATTCAGAAATGTGCCTGAGTTTGCTTTCCCCCCCTCTTCCCTCCCAAACCCCTTTCCTCACGTGCCATGTCTTTTAGATTGTAAGACAGGGACTGTCTTATTATTATTATTAGCAGCAGTAGCAGCAACAGCAACAGCAGGCCACTCTGCAAGCCTCTTTTGAATGAAGAACAGAATAAAAATGGTTTAAATAAACAGATGTTGATTTGCAATCAAGAATAATCTTTATACAACCTAAGAGCACGATCCAGAGCCTCCAGGGTCATGCAGCCGATAAACATGAAATTCTACATCGCAGCTCGTGTAAATTAGCTGCAGCAGGCTCTTTTTTCATGCCCACAAGACCCCAGCTGAAACTTTCACTCCTTATTTTAAACAAGCCACAGTCTCCAGTGACACCCAAATTCAGGGATCAGCTGTTTGTTTAAACTATGGTTAGTGAGAACAAGCCAGGACCAAATTATGACTTCCGATGCTGGCCTAGTCTCACTAACCATAGTTATCCAAGTTCAGATGTCATGAGAAATTGTAGTTACTTTAAATCTTAAAGCAGATGCTTCCATATCTCCGCTCCTGGCATATGAAAAAGGGAGATGCTCAAGCTCACTCACCACAAAGAGGGAAACCAGATTTACTTTATGTCTGAAATGAGCTAGTACATAATTTATAATACTCAGCTTCAGAAGTCAGATTCCCCTCATCTCTTTTAACACAGAAAAGCAGTATTTTATCTATCTGGCCTCATTCGGACCTAATGCTGAGCCACAGTTTAGCATTATGAGAAGGAGCCTGTGTGAGCTTCAGGTTTATGAGATACCCCTCCTGAACAGCCACCACAAGGAGCTTGGAAGATTTCATGTCCTTTTTAGATTAACTGTAGTTTGTCATGTTGTCCAAATGCAAACCATGATTAATCTTAAGTAGTGCTTGTTGAAACAAGCCAACTTTTAATTGTAGTTTATGATGCTGGCTTGTACCAACTAAACACACTTAAAATGAACTGAGGGTTCAGATGGTTACTTCAAAATGGAAGTAGAAGATTCTGATCCCTTCTTTGTGGTAGCACGAACGAAGGAGGGGGAAGCACACAAAACTGAGGTTTGCTCTCACAACGCTAAAGCGTTATTTGGTGTTATATCCTGATGTAGCCAATTTGACAGATGCTCATGATTCAGGTTTAAGAGATGAAGTGTAACTTGAACAAGTTTGTATTAAATTCCTATTTTATTTTTTACAAAATTACTTTCTAAGATATTCATGCACCATAACTGAGTGGGGTTTTTTTTGTTAAAATCCATTTCTTTGAAAAGTCAATAAACATCAGTAATTAAATAATCTGCCTAGGGAGTCCCATCCCAAGTTCAGGTGAGTACTAGTATAGGTAAGCGAAGCAGATTTCAATCAGGTTTGAAAGATAAGGCGGCAAGTACAATTTAGGAAGTAAAAAAAAACCCAGAAGATTAACAGCGCAAAACCAACCATGTCTACTCAGAAGTAAATTCTACTGAATTCAATGAGGCTTATTCCCAGGTCAGCACAGTTGTATTGTAACCTTAATAAACAACAAAGTTTGTTACATAGTCTACATATTGTATCAAAATACATTCTACCAGTAATACCACCATAGTACAGTTACACACCTGCAAAAGCAAGCTGTGAAAGAGATTTGCACAAAGCTAGGGAACTAACGGCAAGATAACAGTGTATATTACTTACATCACACCCTGCAGGACATTCTGGGGATCAGGATCAAATAACCTGTCAACATAGTGGCGACTGCTAGCCGTGACTTCCTGGAAGCAAAGACATTTGCATTCTGTCAGATTAGCATATTAAGTTTAAAATAATCAAGAACTCAAAAGTCCATAGGAAAATACATTGATTTAATAGAATATTTTATAGGCATTTCCCCAACAAATGCAAGCTCAAAACAATTCATAAACAGCAATAGCCAATTGTACTTGTCCATGAGTGGAACAGACTTCTGCACATGCAACAGGACTTCCCCTTCCTCTCTTCCACCCTGTAGCCCATATGCACTTCCAAAACTTGATCTGGAGAGTTGGGAGACCCTCCAGAGTAATTGGGGTCTGCAACAGGGAGCAGAGGAAGGGTAATTCTGCTCACTCCATATATAAATACAATGTTGGATATCACCCCATATATAAATACATTTGTGAGTATGTCATGATTTGATTCTTTGCTGTGGAGAGTTGCTTTAAGTTCAAATGGAAAAATGACACACAAGATATTCCATATCAAAGCAATACCAAAAGCACAACATACCACTAATGGAAAAACAATTCATATACAGTATAGTTCAGGGGGGGAATCAAAAAATATTTCAAAAAATATTTAGCACAATTTTTTTCAATTGAATAAGCTTAAAATCAAATTGCCAACATAACAATATAAATAATCTGTATACAAAAATACAAACTTTGACTTCATAAAATTGAGACAAACTACAAGGACCACCTTGGCTTTGCCGTCAAATGATTAATCTAATAACTAGAGCAGGGTCATTAGAGTCTCTAATATCTGTATAAGACATTTTACTAGAGTTGGACCCAACATTGACTTACAGTCAAAGCAATATTGAGATTACTTTTAGCAACTATGCACTGAAAGAAACCAACACTTAACAATAATTCCTGTAAGAAATATAAACCTATACCAGTTTAAACAAAAGCATTAGACAGACACTCAGGAGCCATGTCCACAAGGTATTATCAGAAATAGTAATTTTCCCCCAGATTTGTTAAGTGAACAACATCAGGAACTTGTGAGTTAATGTTCATTTGAAGTCCTCTTCAAAACCACTTTCCAAGTTCACACGATATGAAGAAAAAGTTTCAAAAGAGGTTTGTGGATAAATATTCCCAAATTCTTAGAGGCATTTTGCTCTGCAGAAAAATATATGTGAAACCCAATGATTCTGTTGAGTTTCTGTAATATTTTTAGCCCCTAGTTTGATTTAATTCTATCAATATTTCTTATCTTATCTACGTTTCCAGAACAAGCACCCTTTATCTGTATAGACATCAGGGTGGTATCTCCCTTCTCAGATCACATTAACTAGAGTTGAACTTTTGATTGCTGAAGCACTTCAAAAGCTTCGATGCAGGCATGACAAATCTGAAATGTTTTCTAGTGCTCACTAGAGCTAGCACTTCAGCATTTGATTCTGTTTCCTAGAAATCAGATGTAGTATTCTGTAGGGATATTACCCCCTTTAACTCCAACAAGTGCTCTTTTGATTTAATATTTGTATGCTGCTTTTTGAATGATCAAATCACACCTCTCACCTAGCGGATACACACTCCCCTTTCATTTCTCAGCCAGAGTGGGGGGAGGTTCCACCAATAGATTCTCACCCTGTGGCAGAACCCAGTTCTCTTCCACTGCAGCCAACAGATCAAATAGTCAATTAACCCCATCCTGTAATAACCAGAACCTGAAGAGAGATGGGGAAACATCCTTATTTCCCTCCTGTCTCCCACCAGAGTGAGGGGAAGAGAGAGAAGATCCATGGGACTGCAGATATCTTCTTTCACTCTCCTTCTGCCACAGGGAATGGAGGGCCACTGCAATGCTCCTAGACGTCCACCTTGTTTCTATGGAACAGGCAGGAAAGATACATGGTTCTGCCCAGGATTCTGATGTAGAATTATCCAGAAACCTTCCAAAGTGACTCCAGGATGCAAAGGGAGAAGAGAGGAGCTTTTTTCCAAAACTTTTTTTCCAGATAACAGTTCATCTATGTGAGTAGCTTAATTAGGTTGCAATAACAGCCGATCATACAGTTCTCCCAATCACTGACCAACAACCTCAACCTTGGCAGATAAGATTGCAAAAGACACCGGGGGGGGGGGGAAGAACAACCCTACTCAGACAGGAGTTTAATAGAAAATTCAAGATTACAAAAAGCAGCAGCACTATTAAATTTAGCATTAATAAATACTGGCCATAATTCAAGCTAAGCTTTTATTTATTTATTTCTCTGCAACCAATACTCTCTTCTAAAGGTGGCTGGGTCAGCCCAGATACTTTCACCAGAGAGTGGTGCACCATTTTTAAAAAAATTAAAAATCATCCCTTCTCGTATAAAGACACCAAAAACATAAATGATATCAACTTCAACCAAAAAAGGTTTTGATCACCATAGTCTGGATGTCATTTTTATTTAAACTATTTTTATATAGTTGCTGATATGATCTATAGAAGCAGAGAAATTAAAGATAACATAAAGCCTTGTAGCACCAGTTTTTAGACAACCTTCTCCCATTTCCAACCCTCCTCATAAACAATTTTTTTCTAACTGTGTTTTTGGTGTTTCAATATGAGTAGGAATGAAACATTTTTTGGATTTTTTTAAAATGGTGCAGCAACCACTTGTATTCAAATCCGGTGAAATCTACTGGAATGACCAGGCTATAAGAATGCATGCATTGTACTTATCTGCAAATTTCAGGGCCTCTATCAGTCTGTCCCAGGTAGCCATTTTAAAATGACAGCTCAGGTTTGCTGGAACCAAGAGATAAATAGCAAGATTGCCAGAAGTGGTAAAAGCACCAAGTAAATAGAAGATGGGAAGTAGCAAGAGAAGAAGTTTGAAGTAAAAAGGTGTGAAGCACCTTAGAGTCTAACTGGTTCAGTGCAATTAGCATCTTGTGGACTACACCACCCTGTCACATCTTACTGAAGGTGCTAAGTGTGGAAAACTGGGCACATTGTTCTTATTTTACAGTTTCACCAGCCACATAACTGAGACACTATATTTAAAAGTTTTATGAAGATTGCTCAACTTGATTGCCCATTTTTAGTTTCAATTTATCAAGCACAGCTTTACACATCTGAATTGCCAAAATGAAGATTACAGCATTGGGTAATAAATCCTTTTTGGCAACTGAAAAATATTTTCTTCATCATCCCTTCCAAACTAGGCAATGCTTTCTACCCCATCCTAATTCAAGAAAAAAATGCATCCCTAGAAGTTCTCAGGGATTATCTCTAGATACTTCTAGCCTTCTGTCAGAAGAGAGAAACACTGATTTGGTTTGCACCTGACCCCTGTCAGAGCATAAGCAAGGCATCGTAACTGGGTCTATGCAAGCAAGAGACAGCAAACCAGGGTTGAACAAGGGAGGCTTGGTCAAGGGAGCAGAACAAGGAAATGGAAGAGAACACAAACTCTAGAATTAATGTAAATTTTCAGTCCAACTGCTGACTTAGATGAGTTGGTGGAAAGGTGGTTTACAGGCCCCAATCCAAAGGAAGTTAGTCATATTTAAGTCCCGTTCATTTCTATTGGTATTAACCACAACTCATTTCCTGTAAATATTGTTCAACATGCAAATGAACACGTCAAGAATAGTCATATGGACAGGGTTTATCCAGTAAAAATACACCTGGATTTTCAACAGAATGAAAGTTCTCAACTAATATTGGTAGCCACTGAGAAGAAAGTCCCTTTTAAAAAGTAATATCCAGTAAAACTGAAGAGGCGCAGCAGGATCTTTATAAACTTGTAAGAAAGGCAAGTGAACAGGAAAACATGATGAAATGTTATTAATGCATACTCAAAAAGTGCAGTTATGTTACAGTTGGAACTTTCTATTGTACAAGAGAAAAATGAAACGACAGCCATGTCCAGCTACAGTTGGGCAGAAAAAGAGCACAAATGGGAAAAATATTCCCGTGCACAAGAAACCCAAGCCATCAGATAAGGGTGGCTGCCATCATGTCCGGTGACATCTGAGGACGGATTAAACACTGCACTGTGATCTAACCCTAAACAGTGGGATTCCCAATTCAGAGTCCCCCACCCCTTGTACTCAGTCTGGTAAGGGGAAAGGGAGGCCGTACAAAGAACAGGCCACGGGAGGGGGAGGGGGCGAGAGAAGGCGAGGGTGAGAACAGGACGGGCAACCAGCGAGGGCGGGACCCGCTACGAACAACCTAAGTAGGCAGTCCCTCCCTCGCCCCGCTGGGCATCGCAGGACCAGACCCGCTGCCTCCACGACAAGGTAAGGAAGGGGGAGCCGTCCAACAGAAACCTTGCCGCGACTGACTTCCTTCACTAGGACCAAGAACTGCTACAGCTACCGCCGTTGCCGCACCGCCCCAGGCCTCCACTCACCGACAGAACACTCATGCGGAGTGGTGTCTCCAACACACACGCCATTTTGGTGCGCGCCAGAGATACTAGCCGGTCAACCCCACGCAAGAGCCGGAGCCACGACTGCTGCTGCTACCGCCGCCATGCGCGGCCACATCGCGAAAGAAGAGCGAAGGGAAGGAAAAGCAGGGAGTACGCCCGCAAAGCTCGAATCAGCTAACGAAAAAAAAACAGCTTCTCCGTGCTGCGAACAGTGCGCATGCGCCAACGGGTACTTGTCGGAGGGAGGGAGGGATTATTGCCGGAAGTAGATGGATTTATTCCCACCTGTTTACGGAACTTAAGGGTAAGAAGAAGCGTAACGCGCCAGCTCTACTTTTAGACAGTTCGGCGTTGAGCCAATGAGAAAAGAAACGAAGCTAGCCAGGCGTTCTGTTTAAGCGCATGCGCCGAGTCGAAGTCACCTGTCCAAATTTGTCCTTCGCGGGGAGGTAGAAAAAGAAACGAGTGATTGCCGTATGTAAACGCTTAGTCCTGGTACGCCATCTACTGGGTACAATGTATTAGGAAATACACTTGGAAATTCTAATTTTGATATCGAAGGATTACACGAACACCGAACCATAACCCTATTAAACCCACGTACATAATAAGCACGTTACGTGTGAGCATAACGTGCTATGCACAAACCAACTTCAGTTAGCTTTTGATATGAAAGTTGTTTTAAAAACGTTTTGTATACTGTATAAAATAAGTATTCTTGTTTAGAAGCTCCCTCACGTGTTACGTCATGCTAAATAATCCAAATATGCTTTAAGAACGTTACCACGGTGTTTCTTAGTTATGGTTATACAGACTATAATGATCAGAATCCATAGGTTCTCGTATGTTTTATGATTGGATTGATTAGGTGCTGCGCCAAAGTGATATGGTCCGAGCTGAAATGCTCCCTCAACCCTAGATAAGATAGGGAGGAAGAATAAGTGATCAAGAATTTGATGAAAAGCAGGAATGGGGCAACAATGGAGAATGGAATCCCTTCCAGCCCTGCAGTGAAATCCTACGCACGTGTACTCAGAAGCAAATCCCATGGTGTTCAGTGGGTTTTACTCTCCAGTGAATGTACATAAACTGCAATCTCTGGAAACTAGATCTTGAAACAAAAAATCTAATTAAATAAGCATTTTGCTGGTCCTGCAAATATGCAATCATTTCAGTGGTGTCCTCAAGACAGAAATGCATGCATGCTTTTCATTCATTCATAAGGTTGAATTCCAGGAGGTGGTTTCCCTCCCCCTTCTTCAGAAATCTGCTGGTCAGCTCAGATGTAAGACACACCCACCCACTCCTTCAGTTTTTCTGGTTAATGAATGTGGGGAGAAGGACATCCCTACATTCACCTGCGCAAAAGTCATACTAAATTAATGGAGACTAGATATTCCAACCCCCCAAAAAGTAATTTGCACCAGAGCAGGCATTGACACATTGTGAGTAGGAGTCCAATCCTGAGGAAGGATCATAAAACTTACACACTAAAAGACTACTACTATAAATATATTGTAAGGCTTGCCCAGTTCCCAGAGAGGTTGGGGTGCTATACTGTACTTACTTGTGCTTGATTTCATTTGGGAAGAGGTCATTGCAGGCTTAGTTTATGGCATTTTGTAATATTTGAATTTACAAATATACAGATTGAACATAGGTAGAGGCAAACATCTTTAATACATCTTTAATTGTACACCGCCCTGAGAGCTTGTACACCGCCCTGAGAGCTTGTCGCTAAAGGGTGGTCTAAAAGTGCAATAAATAATATAATAAATAATAAATAGCAAAATCTACTGTCCCACATTATTTATTTATTATTTGATTTATATCCCGTCCTTCCTCCCAGCAGGAGCCCAGGGCAGCAAACAGAAGCGCTAAAAACACATCAAAACATCATAAAAACAGACCTTAAAATACATCAAAACAACTTTAAAAACATTTTTTAAAAAGCTTTTAAAACATCTTTTAAAGAGTTAAAAAACATGTTGTTTTAAAAAATAAACTTATTAAAAAGCAATTCCAACACAGATGCAGACTGGGATAGGTCTCAACTTAAAAGGCTTGTTGAAAGAGGAAAGTCTTCAAAAGGCACCAAAAAGATAACAGAAATGACGCCTGCCTAATATTTAAGGAGAGGGAATTTTACAGGGTGGGTGCCGCCACACTAAAGGTCCATTTCCTATGTTGTGCGGAGTGGGCCTCCTGATAAGATGGAATCTGCAGGAGGCCCTCACCCGCAGAGCGCAGTGATCAACTGGGTATGTAAGGGGTAAGACGGTTTTTCAGGTATCCTGGTCCCAAGCTGTATAGGGCTTTGTACACCAAAACTAGATCCTTGAACTTGGCCCGGTAGCAAATGGGCAGCCAGTGCAATTCTTTCAGCAGTGGGGTGACATGTTGGCGATACCTTGCCCCAGTGAGCAGTCTTGCCGCCGCATTTTGCACCAGCTGCAGCTTCCAGAACAATCTCAAGGGAAGCCCCACATACAGCACATTACAGTAATCCAACTTGGAGGTTACCAGTGGTCAGGCTATCCCAGTCCAGAAACAGCCGTAGATGTCTTACCAGCCGAAGCTGGTAAAAGACACTCCTAGCCACGGAGGTCACCTGGGCCCCTAGCGACAAAGATAGATCCAGGAGCACCCCCAGACTACGGAGCTGCTCTTTCAGAGGGAGTACAACCCCATCCAAAGCAGGCAACTGACCAATTATCCAAACTCAGGAACTACCAACCCACAATGCCTCTGTCTTGCTAGGATTCAGACTCAGTTTATTGGCCCTCATCCAGCCCACCACCGAGTCCCAGCAGCGGTCCAGGGCTTGCACGGCCTCTCCTGATTCAGATGTTACAGAGAAATAGAGCTGGGTATCGTCAGCATACTGCTGATACCTCGCCTCAAAGCTCCTGATGACTGCTCCCAAGGGCTTCATATAGATGTTAAACAGCATGGGGGACAAGATGGTATCCTGCGGCACCCCACAGCACAACTGCCAGGGGGCTGAAAGACAGTCACCCAATGCTATTCTCTGAGAGTGACCCTGGAGATAGGATCGGAACCACTGTAAAACAGTGCCTCCAATACCCATCTCACCAAGTCGGCCCAGAAGGATACCATGGTCAATGGTATCAAAAGCCGCTGAGAGATTAAGAGTAACAGGATCGCACTCCCCTTGTCCTCCCGATAAAGGTCATCCATCAGGGCAACCAAGGTTGATTCAGTCCCATAACCAGGCCTGAACCCAGACTGGGAAGGGTCAAGATAATCTGTTTCATCCAAGAGTACTTGCAGTTGCTTTGCCACAACCCTCTCAATCACCATCCCTAAGAAGGGGGTATTGGCAACCAGTCAGTAGTTGTCACAGACCAATGGATCCAGGGTGGGCTTTTTCAGGAGTGGTCGGATCACTGCCTCTTTCAAGGCAGCTTGAACCACTCCCTCCTGCAATCATGCATTGACCACACCCTGGATCCACTCAGTCCACATTAGATCTCCAGAGAGAGAGGCACCCTTGCATCTCTAGATGCACTTCGCTTACATTAGAAAGCCTAGATGATGGGGAATTTTATATATACATACATGTATGGCTAATGGGGAATTCAATATACATAAACAATAAGCAAAATATATTCTTTCATAAAGCTATAAAGGTTCATAACATTTTAATAGTTTAGTAGGAAGCCAGATCCCTTTCTCTTTGGAGCTGTCTCTCTTTACTGTACTGGTTTGTTTGGCACTATTTGTACTCAAAATAATAGATACCACTGTGCAGAACATCTCAGTATCCCTGAGATGTAGAAAGAAAGAATTGCAGTAATAAAATGCGTAACTAAATTGCTTGCTCACTAGCTGGAGTGCTTAGCTCACTGTGAAAATGTACTTTCGTGTGAAGTACTGAACATTGCCAAATTCATTAGAACACCAAATTCACTAGAACACGATGCAGAGAAGTACAGTACCTATGCAATGCCTATGCAAAATGCCTGTGTAATACTGTCGTGTCTATGTCATCCTGATGTGTTAAAGTATAATGTACCGATGCAAATGCCTGTGTAATACTGTCATGTCTATGTCATCCTGATGTGTTAAAGTGCAATGTACCTATGCAAATGCCTGTGTAATACTGTCATATCTATGTCATTCTGATGTGCTAAATCCTGATTGGTAGATGCTAAAGTCTTTGTCCTAAAATGTATAAAAACCCCAGGCAAACAGTGCCAAATTGCAGTTCTCCACTCACTAGGAGGGAGACTGATCAAGTGTACACTTGTCATCCAATAAAGGCCTACCTTTTTGCTCCAAGCCTGTGTCTTCAAAATTTTTATTCAAGGACCCCCAGCAAAAGAACCCATAGGAGAAATACAAAATTCTCCAACATGAATTCCTTCCATTAGGGACTTTCTCTGCACTTCCCATACCCTGCTACAAACCAGTTATTATTTGTGTTCTGATTATTAACCACTCTAATCTCTGTGTGAGGGTATGGACAGATGACTGGGTTAAATCCCATGCTCTGTCTACATCTCCTGCATCTTCCTTAAAGTTCATTCCTGCTTCCAATTCTTAACTGGGGTACTTCCTGCTTCTGGCTTCTGTACCTGTATTGCATTGCTTTTTTTGTTTTTAAACTATTATTTTGCGATCAAACATAAAATTGAATGTTTAATTAATATTTCCATTTAAAAGCTATTTTATGATATTAAGCAAACAATTAATTGAAAACATAGAATGCACCTCTGTATTAGTAAATTTTAAGTTTGTTGTTATGTGACTTCAAGTCGATTACGACTTATGGTGACCCTATGAATCAGTGACCTCCAATAGCATTTGTCATGAACTACCCTGTTCAGATCTTGTAAGTTCAGGTCTGTGGCTTCTTTTATGGAATCAATCCATCTCTTGTTTGGCCTTCCCCTTTTTCTACTCCTTGCTGTTTTTCCCAGCATTATTCTTTTCTAGTGAATTATGTCTTCTCATTATGTGTCGAAAGTATTATAACCTCAGTTTCATCATTTTAGCTTCTAGTGATAGTTCTGGTTTAATTTGTTCTAACACCCAATTATTTGTCTTTTTTGCAGCCCATGGTATGTGCAAAGCTCTCCTCCAATACCACATTTCAAATGAATTGAGTTTTCTCTTATCTGCTTTTTTAAATGTCCAACTTTCACATCCATACATAGAGATCGGGAATACCATGATCTGAATGATCCTGACTTTAGTGTTCAGTGATACATCTTTGCATTTGAGGACATTTTCTGGTTCTCTCAAAGCTGCCCTCGCCAGTCCTAGACTTCTTCTGGTTTCTTGATTATTGTCTTCATTTTGGTTAATGACCGTGCCAATGTATTGATAATCCTTGACAAGTTCAGTGTTCTCATTGTCAACTTTAAATTACATAACTCTTCTGTTGTCATTACTTTAGTCTTCTTGACGTAAGTACTGAAGCTTCTCTCCTAGAGGATTTGTTAACTGAGTAGTAGTATGTAACAACTCAGGGTATTTTGTTAAAAAAAACTGTTTCAATAAAGTTTGTTAATAATAATAAATAATAATTCACAACTTCTGCAGTTGAAGGAATTTCTGTTTAAACACAAATCTGTCCATACATGTTAATTTTTTTTTTTAGATACATGCTTTTGTGCTCTTCTGGGAAAGCAACACCTCTTTTGCACAGAACTGTACTTACACAAAACAGCTGTATTAAAAATAAAAAAAATTGTCCTTGAAGGTATAGGAAAAGGGGAGGAAACAAAGTGGCAGCTTGTTATTTGAGTGATTTCAAATCCTTGTCTGGCTTAGAGCAACAGACATTTTTTTAATTATTTTTACTGCCTTTTTGTGCAAATCTGGTATATTGCAAAACTTGTTTTTTAAAAAAAATAATTTGTGCATGGCCTCTCTTTCTATCTAGATTTAGCCCCAATAGCTCAAATTATGAAACTCGTATAGTTTTCTGGGTGTGAACAAGCAAGAATGCAGATGCCTACTTAGCAAGGCTTGCAGTGCAGGGGGAGGAATAAGCCATCCTGGCAGTTATTATACAGCTTACAGAGATGAGACCAATTTTCAGTTACTCGATCTGCAAGATCCCAAGACAAAGTGGGGCCTTCCTTCTCTCTCTCGGAAATGGACGCAGCAACCCATATTTTATTTTTATTTTTTACTGTTCCTTTGTGCAAATCTGGTAGATTGAAAAACTTGAATTATACAAAAAATAAAATATTTTTTGAAGATTCACATGCACAGGTAAACAAATACCTGCACTCATGCCCATGGCAGATCTCAGGTTTCCAGAACTTATGAAGGGCAGGGAAGTACAGTAATGCCTCAGTTAACAAAGTAGATGCATTCCTGGACATTTCTTTGACAGAAACATGGGTACCAGAGGTAGGAATAACATAGAAAGAATCGGGATAGGTTACTACACCACAAAAAAGAAGAGTTCAACATATTTCAGCAAACATTTTTTCTTCAAAACTAATAATATTCATGATTGAAATGAAACCACCAGGTCAGGTAAGCCTTGCATACAGACCACTTGAAGGCTTCTTCCCAAATGCATTCAGGGATTCCTGCCTTGCTTTTTTCTTTTATCATGCAGCATCTTGCTATAGCAATCTAAACCTCTGAGCACAGTTTATTTATTTATTTAAAATATTTCTATCCTGCCCTTCTACCCTATAATACAAAAATAAAATCAAACACATACATAATAAAATTGTAAACAGTAAGATCACAAAAACATTAAAATTAATTAAAATACATAAAATACAATACACACACACACATATATACCTATATAGGGGGTGGTACTAAAGGGACTACAAAGGTAAAATTTAACATAGAAGGCATGAAATCAGTGTCAGACTCTACCTTCAGTCCCTCCCAAAGGCTCTCTGGAACAAGATCATTTTCAGAAGTCTCTGGAAAACCAACAGGGAGAGAGCAGAGTGGACTTCTTGGGGTAGGGTATTCCAAAGCTTCGGGGCCACAGCTGAAAAAGCTCTCTCCCGCATGCCTGTCAGTCTAACATCTTTTATTCCAGGCACACAGAGGAGACCAGAGGCAGATGATTTTAAATCCCGGGCAGGTACATATGGGCATAAGCAGTCCCTCAAGTATATTGGTCCAAGGCCGTTTAGGACTTTAAAGGTCAGAACCAGCGCTTTGAATTGGGCCTGGAAACAAATTGGGAGCCAGTGGAGTTGATAAAGCACAGAGGTGATATGCTCCCTGCACCGTGCTCCAGTCAACATTCTGGCTGCTACATTTTGAACCAACTGCAATTTCCAAACCGTTTTCAAAGGCAGCCCCACATAGAGTGTGTTACAGTAATCAAGCCTTGATGTCACTAATGCTTGTGTCACTGTGGCCAAGTCAACTGCCTCCAGGAACAGACGTTCTCTCCATATCCTCGAGCAGCCAGGCAAGGGGCAGCATTCACCACCACCACCCTGTGCTTGGTCTCTTTCTCTCTCTCTCTCTCTGCCATCCTCCCCTAGACTTGAGCAGGGCACCTGAAGCCCTGTTTACTGCAGAGATGCCTACACCACTTGGTAAAGAGTGCCATTCCAGCCACATGTGAGAGAGCTGCCTGTAGCAGCCGCAATCTAATAGACAAGGAGCCACATTCTGACTACATCAGAATGTGCACGCCCCCCGCATGCCTCCGCACCCAAAAAAGACTTTGTTAAAAGTAGCTTCTTTCCTAAAGGATTTGTTAACCGAGGTATTACCGTACAGGAATATTCTCAAAAAGAAGCACCATGATCAGAAACTCCAACACTACCAGATTCCACATGGCAATGTTGAGTTGCTGATCAATTAGCCTACAATCCTAACCATGTGTATTCAGAAGTAAGACCCACTGAATTCAGGATCCACTGAAGGTTTGCAGCCTTACTCTTAACAAGGCAGATAGCAAGTCTAGAAAAGATCTTTGCCAGTGATTGTGGAGAACCATTGCCAGCCAGAGTAGACATGGACCAAAGGTCTGGCTCAGTATAAAGAAGCTTCATTCTTGCATTGTGGTACAGTGCCTCATAGTTGTGTATGGATCAAACTATACTAATTAAATCAGCTTCCACACTGCAGTGTTCAGTCATACCCTAGTGCTCTGTATGACTGAGCTGACAATTCTCCATCAGTGGTAGCATAAGTAACTGGAGATCATAAGTGGGACCTACAACAAAATGTTGCAGAGCAGAGTGTTCTTGTTCAGATTTCCAGCCAGTCAGATATGCCTTCTTTCAGGAGACTCAATTCTATCCCCCTTCCCCAGCTTTCCAGTTCCCCATCCGAGCTATCACTTAGTATTCTATGGCCACTAAGCACATGCTAAGTCTTTGCTGGACTGTTTTCATGAGTGGGGTTGTGTTGTTGTTGTTTGCCCCCTTAGTTTTTTTTTCTTTTAAGATTTTTCTATTTCTGCAAACCCTGGGGATTCCTTGAGTATGCCGATACTTCCCTCTTGTTTCTCAGTAGCTCTATTTTGGCTAGAGAGCTATTGTAACTCCACATTATCAGAGATCCTGATATGTAGCAATTTATCATAACTTGTAAGATTGTCACATGCACTTCTTTGCTACTCCTGAGGTGTGAGTACTAATGTTGGAAATCCTGAAAATTAGGGATATTTAAAAATTAGCTATCATATTTTGCTATATCTGGATTGAAGAAGCAGATGTTTTTCCAGGTAGGGTTCTCTACATGTAATTCACACAAACTAATGAAAAAAGCACAAGCAAACATCTGAATTTAAGAGCAAGCTAATATTCAGAGTAAACAAACAGAGTATCTTGACAAGCAGAACTTTTTGAAAGCCATCTATCCTATTTTGTTATTCACAAGGAAAAGGAATAAAATAAACCTTATATAGTTTTGGTACCCCTGAACTGGAGAATTAGCTTCTGAACAGATAGGAAAATAGGTGGTTATTGTTTTTTTCCTAAAAACAACAACATGAACAGTAGTTTGATACTAATTGCAGATGCAAGATTTGTACATGTAATACTTTCATACATTTCATAAGCCTGGCATAAGCACTCGTCCTAACATGTGGATTAAGAACATAAGAACATAAGAAGAGGCTGCTGGATCAGGCCAGTGGCTCATCTAGTCCAGCATCCTGTTCTCACAGTGGCCAACCAGGTGCCTGGGGGAAGCCCGCAAGCAGGACCCGAGTGCAAGAACACTCTTCCCTCCTGAGGCTTCCGGCAACTGGTTTTCAGAAGCATACTGCCTCTGACTAGGGTGGCAGAGCACAGCCGTCATGGCTAGATTCTTTGGGCCAGAGAAAGTACAAATGGAAAGATAGGACATCTTGACAATAAAGGTATACTATTGTTTTTAATCCTGCTATCATGTTATACAACCAGGGTCATGGAGGGGTTGTAGACCTGTTGCTTTTTTGGGAGCAGGGGCCCAGCCAGGTCCTTCTCTGTGAGCCAATCAACATGAAAAGGGAGTATGTTAGCCTCTGAGAAGAGTCCTTGTCCTTTTGTGCTGATTGGAGCCAATCAGAGCCAAAGGAAGAGAGTCAGCCACTGAGAAGACTCTTCTCAGTAGCTAACAAACAGCCTCCCCTTTCATGCTGATGGGCTCCTAAGGACATCTGTTGTAGTGGAGTTTGGACTTGCAAGACAACAGGGAGAACAAGGGAGATGAGGGAAAGTGGAATAGGAAGCATGGATGTGAGGGGTGTGGTGCGACTATTATAACGGCACTGCACTTCTGAATTTGCCGTTACACTGCTGTATACAATACCTAGACTAGAGAGCTCCCGGTATGAGAGCCAGATAAATAGCAATTTATCAAAACATATAATTTCTCACAACATGTAGCGCTAGCAGAAGAATGCCACATCTGTTTTAGATATTCCTGACATTAAAAAAAAAATCAGACATGTTGTTCTTGTTATGCATTGACTAGAGTGTTCCAGGAAGGAGATCCTGATATGTTGCAATTTCTAAGTCACAACTCTTTATGCTAGAACAAGAACGTCTCTCTCACTCACTTATTCACTCTCTCTCTCTCTCACACACACACACACACACACACACACACGTTTGCTACAGATTAACTGGAGGAGGTAAAGCATAAGTAGGTAATTTTTTTTAAAAGCCAACTTTAAAATTTTGCTACATATGGACCAGAAAGGCAGATTTTGTTCCAGGATTCAGACATGTAGCAATTTGTGTTAATCCACGAGACTGACACAAACTTTTTTTTTTCAGTGCTTGAACTAGAAAATGAGACACTGTCCCAGAACCAGATACTGACATACAGGGCATTTAAAAATTCCATAATCATGATTTTCTATGTCAGAAACAGAGTGGCAGACTGAGTTCCAGATAACAGATCTTGGCAGGTAGCAGTTCCTATCAAATCATAGACTGGCACAAGTACATTTTGTATGATATTGCTATGCCTAAGGTAGAGAACAAGCTAATATAGGAAATCCTGACAAGTAAATGTGTAAATGATAAAAAAACAGCTGTGACAGTTTTGCTACACATGGTCTGAGAAATAGCATTGTAAGAGATCCTAACATGTTTCAATTTCTGACTACTCATAAAACTAACATAAGCACTTTCCATCTAGTTTTGCCACCTCTGAATTGGAGAAGCTGCTATTGTCTAGACTAGGTGTGAAGAACCTTTTGCCCTCCAGATGTTGCTGAACTACAACTCCCATCAGCCCCAGAAAGCATGGCTAATGTCCAGGGATGATGGGAATTGTAGTTCAGCAACATCTTGAGGGTGAAAGGTTCCCCACAACTGTTTGAAACAAAGATCTTGACAAACAGGGCTACTTGAAATCCACTATTACAGTTTGCTACACCTGAAGTGGAAAGGCAAATAATGTTCCAGGCAAAAGATCCTGACATAGCAATTTCTCACAAGCCACAAGACTGCCATGAGCACTCCCTGCCTCGATCTGCTATCTGCTATGGAAAATGAGCTAGGATATAGGTAGAATATCTTCCTGACCAATAGGGTTCCTGAAAAACTAGCTATCATGATGATGTTATTTATGATTTTGCCTGATCTTCCTTTCTTTGTTATTGCAGTTTGCCCTATCCTGATTGTCAAAGAATTTTCCCCCTGGGGTCTCTTGCCCTCAGTGTCCCAATGCGGGTTCTTTGCTTCCGAGAACAGTCCCAGCACCTTTGGGTCTGTGCTTCTCAGGCAAACTATCCCTCCTTTGGGATTAAAATCCCGGTAGTACTGCCACCACCCCTCTTCCTGGTTTATTCCTCTGAGAGAGGGGATATCAGAGACCTATGTGAGTTCCAAAGGGATTACCAACAGTAATCAGTAGCATCCGGAGTCAAAGACTAGATTTAGAATCATTAGTCCAAGTAATACACACCATTTATAAAAGAGTAGTTTATTTAAAAGAGAATAAAAGTATATACAAAAGAGAACAACAATTGTTTCCTTAAAGCCAATCACCCTCAGATGAGTTACACTAGATACATTAGCATGTCAAAGGTGAGAGGTTCAATACAGACAAAAGAAAATAAAGAACTTGCTAAGCTAAGATCCTATACTTACAGTAGAATAGCCTGGTTCCCAAACGGCTTTTCTGTAAAACTTCAGGCAAGTCGAGTAGATGGAAATAGGGAACCAAGACTGAAGGAGCATCCTTCATTTTTGTGTTTATCGGTCAACAAGGAGGGGAGGAGGCAAATAGTCATATTCTGCCCCTGCCATGATCCACTCCTTTGAAACCTTTGAAGATAAGGGGGCTAGACAGCCTTACCCAGGGGTCCTGATCTACAACACCCCCTCTTCCTGACTTTTGATCTCAGGAAGCCAATAAGGGATAACAGCTAAGGTTCAGTTGCATCTTCTTGCAAGGTTGCAAATTGTCTCTCTGGTACTGAGCCGCAGATCTCCCCCAGTAGGGTGTCCTAGGGAACCACAAGCTCCCAGAATTCTCTCTGGTTGACCCATTTCAGCTTGACCAAAGTTTGCTATTCTTGACACTGATTACTTTAAATTACTATAGGTATTGTGTGGTGAAAGTCAGTGGCTTGGCAAAATAGATTTTGTGTTTCTTAATGAATGTGGATGCTTTCCTGATGGCCTAGAATCCACCCTATAGGTAACACACCTAAGGCTAAAAACAGGCTGTAAGTCAGCAGAAGGCAGATGTGCAGTTTGAACTGGGAGACTAGACAGAGATAAAGAGCTGTGAATTGGCTGAAGCATCCCTCAGTCCAGTTGCTCTCTCTGCTGCTGCCTTTGAAGGAGTGCCTTTTCTCAGTCAGAGGAAACTAAAAATGACAAAATTTAATGGATTGCCTTCAAGTCCATTCCGATTTATGATGACCCTATGAATAGGGTTTTCATGGTAAGCGATATTCAGAGCGGGTTTACCATTGCCTTCCTCTGAGGCTGAGAGGCAGTGACTGGCCCAAGGTCACCCAATGAGCTTCATGGCTGTGTGGGGATTCAAACCCTGGTCTACCCAGGTCGTAGTCCAACACCTTAACCACTACATCACACTGGCAATGCCCATAGAACTTTTCACTGCTTGGGGAAGTGGCAGCATGTAACAATGTTTTGTGAATCAACTTCAGAAATAAAAATAGTGGTTTATGTAGGAGATCCTACTTAAAACAATTTCTGAAACTGATGATTTCAGAAGACAGGTGCAACTACTCATTTATCCAGTTTTGTTCACTCCTAAACTTGAAAATGAGATTGTGTGCATTTTTTGTTGTTCTAAAAATTGAATGTGCATATATTATGGTAAAAAGTAATCCATATTAAGTACTTTGGCTGCAAGGTGGGAGTGGTGTAATTTTAATAAATAAATGAAAAATGAACATTTATTAGTTAAGAGGTGCTTTGAGATGGACATGCTGCTAGGAACAGCCTTCCAGTGGAATGAACTTGAGCTGGCCCAAAGCTTACATATTTTGGTCAAGATTGGTGCTCAAATTCCAGTTCCTCTGAACAGTTGGATTCTTGGAAGCACTATGAACACTTTGTAGTAAAATAGGCTTTGGGGCTTCAAGAGCACTGCATAAATTACCGTCTCCTGGTAGCATGGATGTATTATTTGGGCTAGCCCAAGACTTATTTCAAGATACAATGCTAAATGAAACCCAGGTTCCTTGTTCCTACTGTATATACACCATTGAATGGAATAAAGGAGGAGCTGACCAGTCCTGTGGGGAAGGAGCCAGTGAGTACACAAGATGTGTGCGGTGAGTGGAGCAAGTATAAGTCAAATAGCGTGGGGCGGGTGTATTTTGTATGGGAAGAGAACTGGAATAGCCCTGGAGTCAAGAGTTAGGAAACTGCATTTGGCATTTCACAGATGCCAGATTCAAGGGCTCCACAATCTTGACTCAAAGCTCCACAAGCATGTGATTTAAAAGTGGATAATAAAACGATAAATTGTTTTCCTTTCCTTTCTGGTTTCTTAATCTTTCAAGAACCACCATAATTCTTTTAAAACTTTCCTCGGCAACAGCGCGCTCTTCAAGCTTAACTCCACATTTCTGCTATCGAGGGCGTTGCGCTGACCTTTTGTTTAAACGCCCACCTAAGAGCCTGAACTCTAAAAGAACTGCCTGCCTAATTCTCAAGGCCCCGAGAGGGCGGTTGCCTGCGGCCCTTCCTTTGCATGGAACAAGCGAAGAAGGCAGGGCTCGGTTGCAAAGTTTTTATAAACTCCCCCCCCCGTCCCACCGCTGCCTAGCATTTAAGACACGGACAGCTATGAGACACTGAAATAGTTTCAGGCGGGACATGCGGGGGGAGCTGGCCCTAAAATGAAAGTCTCCCGCCTTGGAGTCAAGCAGGGCTCTGTTATGCTGTACCCGCGGCCCGGCCCTCCTCTTGGCAGGGAACTGCCGCCGCCTTCGCCTCTCCCCTCCCCATTCTCACTTCAGCGCGCTCTGTAGGCGCCCCCTTCGTTGTACGGAAGGGAGAGGAAAGAGGCAGAGCCTCCCTCAGCCGAGAAGGGTGTAGGACGGCGGAGGGTTGAATCTGAAGAGCGCCCCAGGATGGGAGAGGGAGTCACCCCGGCGGCGGGTAGGTGCTAAGCTACTGTCCCGGCCGCCTCAGGCACTGACGGCCAACTGTTTATTAAATGCTCCCAACTAACTGAGAAACTGGAGCGGAAGAGGCAGCTCCTCCTTCCCTGTCCGCAGTCTCTGACTGAAGCCATGCTGCGTTTTAGCCGGGACAGGAGGCGGCGAGAGCGAGAGGGGAAAGAGGGAGCGGCCAGGGCCGAAATAATCGACACCTCAAGAATTTCTAACGCCTTCATGGGCGCTTCAGAGCCTCAGCTGTCCCTAGCAGCTCCTGTGTCCACTGGGTGAACCGGTGACAGCCGTGGCTCAGGAAAGGAGCCAGAGCTGTTTATAACTCTTAGCGAGTGGGGGAGCGGAGTCGGTTTGCCCCTCGGTCAGGGCCGGCTGCAGGTTTTTGTGGGCCCTCGAGCACAGGTGCCCATTACCTCTCCTTTTTTTGTCCCCCCCCATTGCAGCTGCCTTACACAGTTCTCTCCCACGTCATCACCAGAACTCTTTCTCTCTCCTTCTCTTCCTCTTTTTAATTTTTACCCATTCACCCCCCATCGCAGATCTCTTCCTACCTTTCCCTCACCCCAGTCGTGGCTCCCTTGCACTCTCTTTTTCTTCCATTGGGTCTCCTGTTCACACATACAAACCTGTGGCTGCTCTCTGTCTGTCTGTCTGTCTGTCTCACACACACACTGCGGCTCCGTTTTACATATTCACGGGTACCTGTACTCCCTCTGCATCAGGGTTCCCTTTTACCAAGCTATATCCAGTAGTGTAGTGGCAAATTCAGAAGTGCAGGGTCTCTTAATGATAATTACAGCCACACCCCTTCTAAGATTTTACAACCTATATTATAGAATAACCTGGCTAGCTTTGAATACTGCTTTCTGCTTCTCTATCCTTGTTAATGCATTCTCTCACAACAAGTGACATCCCTAGGAACCAATCAGCATAAAAGGGGTGTGTTAACTACTGAGAAGAGTCTTCTGAGTGGCTGACTCATCTCCTTTCACTCTGATTAGCTCCAATTATCAGGAAAGGACAAGGAAGCATACTAGAACACTCTTCTCAGTGGCTAACACATCCTTTCATGCTGATTGGCTCATAGGATGCTGGAGACATAGGGACCCTGCTGGGACTCTGCTCCCCAAAATGTAAAGGGTCTACTCTAAGACCTCCTGAGACCCTGGATGACTACATCCTTGCCTATATTGCAAGGACTCTGAGTGATTTCCTATTGAGATTGATGCCTGGAGGACAGCAGCAACTTTTTCATGCTCTTTTTAGCCCCCTTGATGCCAGTGAGGCTAATAAGCCCATGAAATAATTGGTGCTTTGCCTTTTTTAGGGGTCCCTTACAGCAGAAACGTGAACTTGCAGTGTTCTCTGAAACATCTCCCATTTCCCCTCAGCAGACAGGTTTGGAGGCCACAGAGAAAAATATCTCTTGGGCTTCTTGGAGCCCAATGAAATTGCTGTGCCACTCCATTGAGGCATCTCTCAACCTTGGAAATGTATGATCACCCACAGACTCTGATGATATCCCAGGAGCCTCTAGAGCAGTCACCCATTTCCCAGTTTGAGAGATGCTAAGAAGAGGGGCTGAGAAATAACACCCTTAGAATCCAATAAGCATCAGGGCTAAAAAGATATGGATTGTATTTCTACTCTACCCAACAAGGAATAGACCTTCATCCCAGAGGTTCCTGAGAACGTTGCAGGGACTTCTGAGGCACCTTTTAATTCCTTGATATGAACCTGCTTGGAGGAGCAAGGTGTTTGCTGTTGCCAGGCACTTCTGTCACTGAGAAGTAGGAAACTGGCCCAGCATCTCAGGTCAGAGATGGGTCCTCTGCCAGGTTGTGGGCCCTTGTCAGGTGCCCCACCATGCCAACCCTTGACACTGCCTTCAGTCTATTTATTTCAGCTACCCAAGATGACCCTAACCCACAATTTCAACTCAGTTCTGTCCAACAACTACTTTAGTTGCCAAAATTAAGATGTGGACAAATACTCTGCCATTCCCCTCAGACCAGAAGTGGTAAGTCACTTTCCCAAAATAAGACACATCTCTGGAGTCACTTGCAGCACATACATTTATAATTACATGTTACTGAATTAAAACTGATAGCAATTCCTTGATACTTTTATTTGAAATAATAATGCAAACCCTTTTGTCAGAGTCCCAGTGGGATCTCCTGCTAGACTGGTTTGCATAAGCAGGCTGGTTATCAGACTTTGGGTGCCACTAGAGAGAGAAGAGTGCTAGGTACTACATTAGTGTAGCTAGTTTGGGTGGACTTGACAAATGAATAGTGGGAAATGAGATAGTATGTGTGTTACACACTCCATGTATGTGACGTAAACACTTCACTATCAAGTAGAAGCAGTTCCAGAGGGATAGTCTGCTAGAGTCAACACATACACAAAAGACTCTTGTGGCATTTTTTGTGGTATAGAGCTGGATCTGGATCCAGATGATCAGGTTCAGCTTGTACTTATTTGATGGGGTCATGCAGAGAGTTTTAGGGACTGTTTCTCAGCTTTAATTCCTTATCTGTAAAATGAGAAATATAAGGTCTTACGAGACTTGGTTCTTGTGAGATTACAATAAAACACATAAATCAAAGATTGCAGACGAAAAGTGTTCTATTATTAGAACTGTATTTTTAATTGTTGCATTGTTGTGAACCACCATGGAATCATTTTTCAATGAAAGGTGGTCTATGTAAATATTTTTAAATTATGTACTTTTAACAGTAGCAAAAAAGTAGTAGCCATCATTCTGGTGCAAGGGACATTTAGCTGCTCACTGTGGAAGACAAATGTCTGCAGTGTTCCAGGAGTGGAAAGTATTAAGACTCATTTAATTTTAAATCACGAGTTAACAATATAATTTTCATTTTAAGATCTTTTTGCACTCACAGCATTTCTTGTGGTAATGGCTATCACCAAAACAGATTAAAAGCGCAAATATCTTGTGGCTGCAATGACCTCCTGTCTACATTTTCTACTGAGTCAGAGATTATTAGTAGACAAACATACCTCACTGGTGATCTCAGCATTTTCTGCTACCGCTCTTACGTTTTGTGCAATTTTTGACTTTGCATGTGGACTGAAATATTACTGGGATTACTTGTTGGAAAATAAGTAGCCTAGCAGCTAGATGCAATCATTATATCAATGCAATCCTGCAGAGAAAGGGAAATAGTAGCATTACAGAAGTGAAATATCCTTGGCTGGTGTATAATAACTGTTTCCTGTCCTATGGAGATGCTAAAGTAAAGTTAAAAGGAGCTGACTTAATTCAGTTCAATATGCTTAAACTGATTTTGGTTGCCAGTTCATTTCTGGGCCCAATTCAAGGTGCTCACACTTGTGTATTTAAAGCCCAAAATGATTGAGGTTCCAAATATCTGAAAGACTCCCTACAGATCCTCTCTGGTATTGAGATAAGCAGAGGAGTCCTTTTGGTAGTTCCAACATCCTTGGAAGCTGGGGGGGGGAGAGGGCATTTTCTGTGGTAGCCCCTAAGTTGTGGAACTCCCTCCCCACTGAGATGTATCTGGCAACTTCATTGTACAATTTTACGCAAATGCTGAAGGTGTACCTCTTTATCCTGGCCTTTGACATCTGAGATGTATATTTTTAGGACCCATCCTAGTTTGTGTTTTTAGGTTGTTTTTAATGCTGTAGTTTAAAATTGTTGTAATCTGTCCTGGGACCTTTGGGTGAAGATAAGAATTGTTGTTGTTTTAAGAGCATTTGGTTCACTTGTGCATATAATCATACATTATATCTGAAATCCATGCTACCTAATGGCTACTGTCGCACAGAGGATTATAGAACTGCTACAGTGAGAAATGTTCATAGCCTATGGCCCTCATCATAAGTAGCCTGACTGGAGAGCACATAGTAGTAGTAAGTGGGTTGCTTTCCAACACTAAAATTTTGTGTGAGAGAGGTAATCAGTTGTTTGAATTATTAATTGTATTTTGTTACAATATTCTCCCATAAACTACAGCAACTAATAGAATGGGAATACAGTGTTAAGGGCTGCGTTGATCAATAGTTTGTTTAGCTAATACATCTCCTTCATAAAAATACTGATGTTACATACAGAATTACTAGTTGTTTTACCTTTCTTTTGGCAAAAGTAACAAAAACTGGATACTTCATTTGAAACAATGATCATATCTCATAATCTGTGTTATTGCATAAATTCTGTATCCCATAATTTCTGCTTTTAAAGGTTAACTTTTTTTACTTAAATGTAAAAGATAACATTAATATAATCATATTTGAAATGGATAAAAGGACTGAGAAATAAAATAAAATAAAATTTCAGCCTTAGCAGAGGTTCCCAAATGGTGGTCCATGGACCACCTATGGTCTGCAAGCTTCATTTAGGTGGTCCATGGCATGTCCATGTTAAATATTCATATTGGTTTTTAATTGTATTTTTATTGCTTTTTTTCTTTCTTATATTGTATTTCATTGTATTACAATTTGAATTCTGTGGAATGCAAATTGTAATACAATAAAATACAATATAAGAAAGAAACAAAGCAATAAAATACAATTAAAAATAATACTGCATCTAGCACAGCACATTATAATTGCTACAGCCGGTGGAAAAAATTCTTATGTGGTCCACCAGGACGCTTAGCAATTTCCAAATGGTCCTGGGGGGAAAAGTTTGGGAACCACTGTCCCAGTGAATTATAATAGTTGCTTTCTCCCCCCCTTCTTTGTTACATTCTCTGTCCAATTATAATTGAAGAAAGAAGGTGAATATTAAGGAACGTTAAGCCTGAGGGTTTGCATGGATTTTAGTTGGTGTGTCTAGAAGTTGTGCTTTGTATCTTTGTGTAGAAGCAAGAAGATATGAGGTTAAATAGGCAACAGATGTAATATGAAAGAGGGGGTGGGGACACATTATTGGCTTAAAATGCAGTCACCCATGTTCTTTGAATCTGGGTCCATGCGACTTCACCCACAATTACGCACAATCCACAGGTTTCTTCTGACATCCTGCATTTTGTTGTGGTATAAACAAATTCACCCTTACTCCGACTTTAAAATTGTTTGAGTGGAGAATCCCAGGTGTATACAGTGGAAACGTTTCCTGGGTGTGTATAACGGAGAGCATCCCATTTCCCACCCACTGCAACCCTACCTGTGTCTACTCAGAAGTAAGTCACACTGAATTAAATGGGACTTACTCCCTGGTAAGTCGGTTAGGATTGCAAGTCTCATTTGTTTTAAAATGAGGTGGTGGTGGTCGTGGAGGGAGAGATCTGTGTTAGGGTTGCCGGGTTCAATCCCTGAGACTGGGCCTGGCAACCAAGAGGTCTTCTATATCTTTAAAAGTTTTGGAGGGGGAAGGGAGAATTCCACCTTGTGGTTTTCCCCATTACAGTGTTGCAAGAACACCTGCACTTGGCTGACTTTCTCTTCTCCTAAAGATACAGGATCAGTCTCAGGGATTGAACCTGGCAACCCTAATCTGTGTTCATCTTTGACCATCAGTCTCTGTAAACAAGAAGAGGGGGATCTATCTCCTCTCACTCACTTTGACTATTTAAAGATAGTTTCCAGGGGGTTGGAGTTGGAGGGATGAAAGCTCCACCAACAGGAGTTGGGGTATGGGGAGGAGTGGGGAACCCCAGTACAGACAGTGGGCAGCTGGAGACACTGGGATTTGCAAAATTCAAATTGAAACGCAGTGAGAAAAAACAGCCTCACTGTGTTTAAGCCTCTAATATGCACATAGTTCAAATGGTGTTTGGGTTCAGGTCATGTGTTTGGGTTCAGGCCTGGAAAAAATGTGATTGCATTAGGCTTGGGAAATTAGGAGCTGTGTCACACAGGTAGGAAACAATCCAAGGCTTCAGTGTTTACAGAGCGCAGTGTTTTTAAGCTATGCTTCTAGAAACTGGGGGATTCTTTGGAAGCTTACTGAGAATGCTGTTGTGCTGTTGTTCTGCTTGTAGGCTTCCATAGGCATTTGGTTGGTCACTGTGAAAATAGAGTGCTGGATGGGCGTTTGGCCTGATCCAGCAGGTTCTTATGTTCTTTAAAGGCTGTGTACAATCGTTTGTCCTCTTATCAGTCTATCCTGCAGTGTGTAGCTACAGGGACATTTTAGGGCATGCTCCAAAATGACTCTAAATAACTTTTTATATGCAAGATCATTTATTTCTTTCCTGTAAATGTGTTTACTTATTTCCTCTGCTGTCTATCCTTAAGTCAACCTGTTGTCTTGTACAGAACTAGCTTAACCTAATGAAACTATAGGACAGTGACATAACTGAATTCATTTATTTAACAGTCTTAAAAGGATTGTTCAACATCTTCAAAAGTGCAACTTATTTTCTTTTTCTTTTGTGAATCTTTAGATACATTAACTACCTTCTGGGGCTGGATGGAAACTAAAAATTTACTCAAGCTGTGGTCCTAAAAGCTTATTTGTACTGGGTAAAAGGAACAAAACATGTTTGATGCATTTAACTGAGTACTTTTATATAACATTTTACTTTACTGATATAATTAAAATAATAGTTATTGACAGTATGTTGTGCTACTTCGGTTAAAGTTAACTTTAAACGGTATTCTGCAGCTCTGCCACCAGCTGTTCTCTGCTGTTGTAGGTGCCCTGCACTGCACTGCACATGGCTGGCAACAATAATGGCTCTTGGCTGGAGGTTAGCTACATACTAAAACTACCTTTCTCCATATATGCTCTATAGCAACAGTTGCCAGTTGAATCTTTGAAGAACTACTGCTGACATTACTGACTCATCATCATTTCTCTTCCCCTCTCTCTCTGATCAGTCCCCTGTACATACAGAGATGGGGAACACACACACACTCTTTTTTTTTTTTGAGGGGATCTGGGTATAAAGTCAGATCCAGTAGAATTAATCTGAACCTTGAAAAACGTTGAGCTGAAAGAGGAAGTGAGAAAACATATCTTCCAGCTTCAGTTCTGTACTTTTCCCCCCTCCCTTGAAAAGTAACCACCCTATATCCAAGGACACAATGAAGGGGGGTAGGGTGACTCTCATGGATGGTATGCTGGGGACCCTTAATCTATATAGTGACTTGTTACACACCTATACCTTTCTTTTAAATAGTGGAACAGACCAGTATTTTAGCATTTTTATATACCACTTAATGCATTCAGAGAATTTACAACTGTAAATTGTTGCTTTAATGTTATTGTTAGTTTTTATTGTTAGTCTTTTAATGTTTTGATGTTTACATGTTCTGTTTTGTACGTCGCTTAGAGTGGCTGACAATTCAGCCAGATATGCGACTAATAAGTAGAATAAATAAATAAATAAATATAAAGCAACAGCTGGGCCAACAAGGCTGACCAGTGTTCCATGCAAACTGAACATGACCTAGAACAGTGTTACTCTCTGTTCAAGTCATGGAGATCTTTGGAGTTTCATGTAGCATATTGTATGATGTAGCTATGATACTGAGCCAACTCTTTCTGGTGAATTCGTAGAGCTTACAATGGCCAACAGAATATGAAATATGCCTCAACTGTGACTGGAATTTATGTGTGTGTGCTTTATGTGTCCATAATAATTTTCCATAATTCTTGTTTTAGGTACTGTGGAAGAGTAATTTACATTAGTTTGTGGGGCTCCTGAAATAAGCTGACTCTTCTATTTTCCTGTTCTGGTAGTCGTATATGCTTTGTTTCTTAATTTTTTAAATTATTATTATTTTAAAAGAGTTGGTAAAAAGCCAGGGATGTTTTTTCTACTCATTCTGTGGAAGTTTAAATGTTCAGCTGCCCACAGTAATCAAGATTCCAGCTGTATAACAGATTAATTTCAGACTATGAAATTCTTTCTATAATGGTATATTATAGACCCAGGAGAATGGCAGGCACTGAAAGGAAGGAGTGGATACAGATTGGTGGTGCTCCTTGATCTGATCCTGTCATTTGAAGCTCAAGTGGCTTCAGTGGCCCAGAGTGCCTTTTACCAACTTTGGTTGGATTATCAGCTGCAGTTTTCCTGGACAGGGATAGCCTGGCCACTGCAATCCATGCTCTGGTAACCTCCGTGATTATTGTAATTCATTATACATAGGGCTGTATCTGAAAATGTTTTGGAAGCTTCAACTAATTCAGAATTTGGCTGGAAGAATTCTGGTTGGTTTATATAAATAGAGCCATATTTCATTGGTTCTGAAGAAACTATACACTGATTATCCTTTCACTACCGACCCCAAATCAAAGTGCTGGTACTTACCTATAAAGCCCTAAACAGCTTGCGGCTTAAATATCTGAAAGAGTCCCTCCTCCCATATCAACCTGTCCTGTACAGTAAGATTCAGAGGAGGCCCTTCTCTGTGTTCTGTCTATAGGAAACGTATACTATGCATATACAAAAGAGAGTGCTGTCGTTGTGGTGACACTGACCCCCACTTTGAAATGCCCTGCCAAGGTAGTTATGCATGGCTCCGACAGTGTATTATTTCCAGTGGCAGGTTAAAAAGTTTTTATTTGCTCTGGCATTTTAAATTACTGTATTTTTAGCTGGTTGAATGAGTTTTATTACTCTCAATTTGGTTTTTTGTTTTTAAATTTATCAATATTGTTTTAATTTTTTACTGTATATTTTAAATTATTATGTATACCACTCTGAAATCCACTTTTGGATGAAGGTATGGATTATACATTCTTAAAATAGGGAGGACAGCCTGGCTGGGAGTCCAGAGTCTGTGAATTCAAATCCCCCTGTGTCTCCTGGGTGTCAAGGGCCAGCCAAAGATCACCCCCACAGTGAGTGGCTCAGGGATTACATGCCCTGCCACCTGTGCAGCCGTGGGTAAGCTGCATAGTCCCAAGGAGCCCAGTTGCCCCCCAGCTGGCAGTTGCGGACAAGGAAGGGGCTGGGTTGTGCAGCTGTGGCAAGCTGAGCAGGCCCTAGCGAGCTGGGAAGGACTAGCCTCAGAGGGAGGCAATGGTAAACCCCCTCTGAATACCGCTTACCATGAAAATCCTATTCATAGGGTAGCCATAAGTTGGGATCTACTTGAAGGCAGTCCATTTCATTTTCAAAATAAATAAATAAAAATTGTTTATAAGTGGGGAAGGACCTCCAAAAGAAATCATACAGAAAATACAACAACAGTAATTTTGGGAATGAGTGGTCTTCAGTTTAGCTACTTCTAACTACTTTTAGTGGATGGTAGAAAATGTGTTTCCCCAAAGGAGAGCCAATTCAAATATTCCAAAAAGTATGCCTGCATTCTTGCCTACAGCCTTAGATCAAAGGGTTTTTTAATGAATGTTCAGATTGCAAGTTTTCATGGGGCTCCCCTTGGTTTATAGAAAAGAGTTCTAGGTGGGTTTTTTCTTATTTTCAAGTTAATTCACCAGAATGTCTAAATTACAAGGCTCAATAATACCAACTAAATAAAACAAATTTGATGTCTCAGCACAAAAATGAAGATCTGCATTCACATCAATAGATTCCTAATCTGATATCTCAATTTCTAGACTTGGATACCATCCCCACTTCTGCTTCCTTTTGTTCTTCTTTGCCCAGAAAAAAATGTAACACACCTGAGATTGTCTAAAGAACAATAATAATAACACTGATCTTTGCAAATATTGCATATATTAACATTGCATATATTGTATTTATTAATGTTGTATTTACCTTGGAATTCAATATATAACACTATTGTGTTTCTTTCTCAGTTTCCTTTTCTTTGGCTTCTTCCATGGTTCATATTTAACATGGCAGAAACAGTTGTGAACATGTAGAGCATTTGAAAAGAAAAAGCAGAAGATTCATCGTGAACTCCAGAGTCGCTGCCACACAAAGCTAATGTGTGCGCAGCCTGGATTGGGTGCAGTTTCATCCTTCTTGGCTATGGACGTTTTACTGGCCCGTGACATGCCACCATGCCGCCTTTACACTGTAGTCCTCCTTCCTCATGTCTTGCTCCCACCAAATACAAACCACCTTCCTTTGCACTATCTTCCTACTTTTCTTCTTCATCTACCTCTCCCTTCATCTGCCACTACTGTCTTTGCTCCCTGCCCTCTCTCTTAATACTTTTTTTACCCTCAACAAAGCATGCAATCCTTCACTTCATGCATTGCTCATGCTGCAACCAACAATTGGCAATTACTGGAAGAAGGGAGTGAGAGCATATGATGTAGCCACCTTGCTAAAGCTAAACACATTTAGGATTGGGCAGTGTCTGGATTGGAAGAGCATGGAAAGCCTATATATGCTGCTTTGAACTCCATGATAGAAGAAAGGCAGAATAGAAGTGTACTACATAAATAAGTAACTTTTAAAAAAAATTAGTAAGAAGAGACCATAAGCAATTAGTTCCCAGGCAGCCATCAGGAAAAAAAAATAGGGACAATAACACAATGCCTTTATTTTGCCTTTGACCAAAAACCACAAAGCAGTGAGCAAGCTCTTTAATTTCACAGAGCTCTTCCTCAAGCTAGATGTCAACCAATAAATAAGAAATAAAGGGTGGGAAGAGAGTAAAAAATGTTGCCAATAGAGGGCATGGTAGAATCTGAAGTCTGTTACAGTTTTAAAATGACAATTCAGGAAACACCTTGTAGAGCACAATCCAAACCCAAGAACCACTGGGATGAGTGAGTTAGGATCTGGCAGATATCCAGCTCAGCTGGTTGGTTTGTAGCTCAGCAGGGCTATGCTGGCATAATTTGCTCATCCCAGCTCAGTGCCCTGGCCAAGCCTGTTTGAATCAGACTCAGACCTATTGGTGTATTTTTCTCCAGTATATTTAATGAAACACTTCAATTTAGAGCACTTTATGGATCAGCTTACAGGTGACACAAAATTCTGCAGAAGTGCTGAAGCCTTCTGTTTCAAGCCTTCAACAAGCCTTCCTTGTTGCAAAGCACTAGGACCGTTCCCTGAGTCCCATCCTGTATCTTCCTCTTCTTCATCATCATCACTCCAGGAACTTCCACAGGGCTCATGACACTCAGCCGGAGACACAGTATGTCAGCTTAATCTGTTTATCCTGGCTCATCCAGGACTCATCCAGCTGAGCTGAGACTGGCATAATTTATAACTGTAAGCACCCAAAAAATTGGTGTTCCATAGGAGTGGCAGTGATGGGGGTAGGGAATTATGCTGGATCCTAACTCCGTTCAGCTCAATCACATGACCTTGCAATCTGGCTGAACTTACACCAGCAAAAAAGGGTGGTGTGGTGTAGTGGTTAAGGTGTTGGACTAGGACCTAGGAGACCAGGGTTCGAATCCCCACACAGCCATGAAGCTCATTGGGTGACCTTGGGCCAGTCACTGCCTCTCAGCCTCAGAGGGAGGCAATGGTAAACCCCCTCTGAATACCGCTTACCATGAAAACCCTATTCATAGGGTCGCCATAAGTCGGGATCGACTTGAAGGCAGTCCATTTCAATTTTTCAAACTCAGACTCTATTTTAGTCTTGTTTTCCCTCTGCCAGGATTAGCCAGCAGTAGCTTCACTCCTGAATGAAGTTTGAATCTGGTGTACTTTATGCCGGCTAAATTTAAGATGGCGTAAATTATGCCAGCTTCCATGACTCAGGATTGCTCTGTAACCTGCTGTAATTCTAGCTCCCACGTACGTGGGAGTAAGCCCCATGAAAGTCAACAGGACTTACTTCTGAATAGACATGCTTAGGTTGCACTGAAATTAGATTAGATTGTGTCCTTTAAAAATGATCAGAGACCAAGATAACCTGGGACAAAGAAACAGTGGCTTCTGGGGAAGTTGTTCCACACATTCAATGGATGGACCAGTCCTTCTCCCAGGAATGAGGAAAAGATTGCTAGGTTTTCTCAGATTTCTTCTGGAAGAATAGGCTTAACTGCAAACAGAGAAGTTTGAGGATCATAAGAAAAATTGTATATAGAAGAAAATGGCAAATACTCAATGCCAGGTTCCCCTAGCCGTCCCTTCACCCCCTCACCAGTCCCACCCCAACCCCAGAGGCTCCTCCCATACATACACTGGTTGGCAAAACTCTCCCCCTTCCTCTCCAAGGGTCTCCAAGTCTCCCCCTTCCTCTCCAAGGGTCTCCAGGTCTCCCCCTTCCTCTCCAAGGGTCTCCAGGTCTCCCCCTTCTCCTCCAAGGGTCTAAAGGTCTCCCCCTTCCTCTCCAAGGGTCTCCAAACCTACCCTCACCCCCACAGTTCTCCAAACCTATCCTTACCTCTCCAAAGGTCTCCAAACCTCCCCCACCCCTCCATGTGCCTCCAGACTTAACCCTCTCCCTCCAAGGGTCTCCAAACTGCCTCCTCCAAGGATTTCCAAACCTACCCCTGTCTAGTGTTGCCAGCTCTGGGTTTTGCCTGGAAACTCCAGGTTTTTTGGGTCCACTCTGGGTCTCCAGGTGAGTCACCTTAATCCCTGGACTCTCAGCTTTCAACTAAAAAAAAGTTTCTAGGTGGTCTGGTTCAAGAGATATACACCAAAATGTCAGCCCCCCCCGCAACTTCTGTAAAATGAGTTCGTAGCTGGCTTCTGCATACCTGGGTAGCTTCTACATACCTGCATAGGCTAAACAAAAATGTTTTTAGCAGGTGCTGAAAAGAATAAAATGAAGGCGTCTGCCGAATGTCAATAGGCAGGGAGTTCCAAAGTGTAGGTGCTGCCACACTGAAGGATTGATTTCTTACAAGAGCAGAAGTAGTACTATGTGGCACCCGTAACATAGAAAGCACACCTTGAACTTGACCTGGTAGCAAATCAGAAACCAGTGCAGATTTCAGAGCAGAGATATTATGTGCTGATAGGGTCTTACTCATGTCAGCAATTGTGCCGCAGCATTCTGCACTAACTGCAGGGCCCAGGTCAAGTTGTGCTGCATGGGGATTTCTGTGACCTTGGCTGACTGGTTGCCAGTTTTTTTTTAGTTTTGGTTTTTGGTTTGAATCCCGACTGGTTGTGGGATGCTGAGTTTTCTGCCTTACTCATAGGAATCTTGTTGTGCTAGTATGGTATTGCATTTAGGACATCATACTTTTTCTATTTGCATTTTCTTTACCTTTATCCTCATTCCTTTACATCTGCAGAACTTAAGCAACAACAGTGGTTCCATGCACTCTGCTCAACCCCCTTAAACCCACAGATGATGCCAGTTCGTTTCTTGCCCAATAGTGGTAACAGAATTCACATACTGGGCAGCATGGCTGCAATTGTTGTTCCCAAGCTGCTGCCTATGAAGGTAGACCAAACCATGTGTGTTTTCTCTCTGCCAATTATTATTCACTGGAATTGGGTTGGCTGTGAAAGTGAGTTTATAGCAAGGGTAGATAATCTTCTAACCCTTACTCATTTCTCAAATCTCTTTCTGAAGTGAAGGGTTAAATCTGTAAAGGAGTTTTGGAGCAGCCATGTTAAAAGGTAGGGGCAGGGCATTCCAGACAAGGAGTTGCCAACTCTGCTTGGATATGGATATCCTTGCAGAGGATCCCTAGTCAAGCTTTACCAACATCACAATCCAAACCATATCTACTCAGAAGTAAGTCCTATTGAGTTCTATGGGGCATAGTCCCTTAGTAAGTGTGTTTAGAATTGCAGCCTTCAGGGGCATCCATCTTTGCTCCTGATTGCTCCCATTTAACATCTCCACAACACTGGGCACCTTTCTTCCTACAATGGCCTTCTGGTGACTGGCCTGGCTTGAGAGCACTTAAACCCTTTTTGCCAGAAGCAAGTAGGTTAGATTAAATGTTCCCTACCCAGGCTCCATCTTTTAGTTAAGATTTCTATCTTAATTCCAATCAGATAAATGTTTTTGTTTGAATTGTATGCTCCAAGCAACTGTGGTTGATGCTTAATGTATCAGGCTTAATGACATCACTCAGACCTGTCCCCATGACACCACTCGGGCCTTCCCCATGACACCACTCGGGCCTGCCCCTGAAATCTCAGGGTTTGGGATGCTTCTGACCTGGCAACCCTACCCCTGTCTATGGGTCTCCAGCCCCCTCCCCTCCATGGGTCTCCAAACTTCCCCAAAAAAACATTTCCAGCTGAGCTGGGCTATACCAGCGTAAATCCCTCATCCTGGCTCATCCAGGGCTTGGCTGGTTCAGTGAAGATCAGCATCAATTAAACTGCCATAAGTCCCAAAAAGGGGTGTTCCAGGAATGTGGCAGAGGAGGGGGACTTATGCCATATCCTACAGCTCAGTCGTGTAACCTCCAGTCCCAGTGTAAATTAAGCTGGGGAAAAAGGGTAGTCTAAGTAAAAACATACAATAGCAGTTTTTTGCTGCTTTTGTTTTCTTTCCACTGGGCTCTGCTGACTAAGACAGCATTCCCCTCCCAAGGGCTCCTGAATGGAGTTAGGATCTGGTGTACTTTAAGCCAACGTAACTTCAGCCAGCTTAATTTTCGCTGGCATCCTCAAGGTAGGATTGCTCTGTAAAAGAGAAAAAGGAAAGGCCCTGCAGCAAAAATTGCATATGTGCAGGACTGTCCCAGAAGTCCACTGCTGCAAAGCTTGTGAAAATGATAACATTCCTTTTAAAAAAAGTTACAATAATAATGAAGGAATTTATTTTTGTATAAAACATATAATATCTCTTGTTCTTGTGAGCTAAAAACAGGTCTATTAACTAATGTGCTAGTAAAAGAACATAAGAAGAGCCTGCTGGATCAGGCCAGTGGCCCATCTAGTCCAGCATCCTGTTCTCACAGTGGCCAACCAGGTGCCTGGGGGAAGCCCGCAAGCAGGACCCGAGTGCAAGAACACTTTCCCCTCCTGAGGCTTCCGGCAACTGGTTTTCAGAAGCATGCTGCCTCTGACTAGGGTGGCACAGCACAGCCATCACGGCTAGTAGCCATTGATAGCCCTGTCCTCCATGAATTTGTCTAATCTTCTTTTAAAGCCGTAGGCAAATCAACTTATAAGACTAAACGAGATCAAATGTGTTTCTGCATTCAGTGTAGATGTTTTTAAAATGCAACTAGTAGCTGCTGGGGAGGGCTGGTAATTGTTTGAATCTGAGCAGGCAAAGAGGGGTGAATTAACCCTTCCCTCCCCTGCAATGATCCTGAAGCAGGCTGCTACTTGCATTGGGAGGAAATCCATCACTGTCCTTGTCTCTATTAGTTTTGGTTATCAGCCTAAGTCAATGCATTGATTTATGCCCACACTAGAGAGTGACAACTGCTTGTGTGATCCATTGAGATCAAATATAGTTCTGTGGTCTCTGCAACCTGCTCTGGTCCACAGTTCACAGGACATTATTTAAAAACCCCACTTATTCCATTTAAAAAACAAAAACAAAAAACCCAATCAGTCCTATCCACAAATGCCCTTTGTATTTCTGTAACCACCTTAACATCACAGGGATTTAAAGGGATTTATGTTATGATGCTTCTGTGGCATGCAAATGATTACTAAAAAAGAATCAGATTCACAGTGATCAGTCAAATAGCTAGAATCTTCATGCATGGATATCAAAGAATATGGACAAAATGCATAGCAATAGTGATGTTTTAGATACTGTAAAGGATTGCCAAGGAGGAGTTGTCAGCAATTTGTTATCTTGGACATACAGATAAAATTGAAAATTGTCTACAAATCACTACAGCCACATTTGTCTTATTGAAATTGTATAAACATTTAAATGAATTGACTACTGACACTGAATTTTGATTTAGCAGTTTCAACTCCAGATACTGAAGTGTAAAGCTTTATTCATTTTTAATAAAATACTCCATATAGACCTGTGATCTAAGGTGGAAGATTTTATTTTACATTTTAGCATCCTGGCCCCATACTGAAAAAAATCAGGCAAATTAGTTGCAGCCAATTCCTGTCATATTAATTTCATTGAGACCCTGTGTAGATGGTTTAAACATTTTAATTTATTTTATTTCTAAGTATTAAAATAAACATATAGACCCAGGCTGCATCTGTGTTGGAATTGCTTTTTAATATGTTTTTAAACCTTCTCTTTTTTTTAAAAAAAAGCTGTTTTAAAGCTTTTTAATAATGTTTTTTAAAGACGTTTTGTTTTAATATATTTTAAAGTCTGTTTTTATGATGTTTTAAAGTGTTTTTAGTGCTTTTGTTTGCCGTCCTGGGCTCCTACTGGGAGGAAGGGTAGGATAGAAATCAAATAATAAATAAAAAAAATAATGTTGTTTAATTGCAGAAGTAGTTACTGTTGGAATATGTGGTTCAACTCGAACTGGTGGGTTGGGACAGCATGGGGTTAAAAAGGGTAGCTAGAGAGGAGACCTCCTGTTTGCTAGGCTAATACCTATCCTTTGATCTCCTGCTGACTCTCCCTTCCTGCTAGACTGATATGCATAGGATGTTGACCACATCTCCTTCCTCCTTCCTTCTTCTTCTTCTTTCTCTTGAGAGGGAGAGCACACATCTTTTTGGTCTCTTCCTCTCCTCCAAGCATGAGGGCAAACATTAGTGTTTGCATCTCCAATTTAGCTAGTTAGCTAGATGTAGAACGCTTTCCTATCAAATATGTACTTCCAGAATAAAGTAGTTATTTCTTATTTTAAAGCTTAAAGTCTCTGTCTGACTAATTCGCAGGGAAGGTGTAATCTTTAGCAAAGATTCAAATACATGAAGCTCACTCAGACGCTCAAATACCTAATTTCGTTACTCTGCAACAGTTACTTTGATATACTTGGTAAATAGTGCATTGGTTTTGCAAGGGCATTAGATACAGCAAAACGTGAATGACTTGTGACTTAACAACATTTCATCCAATATAAGGAACTACATCATATTCATACAGAGATTACTCGTGACGTTTATAAAATGACTAAGGCTGCAATCCTAAATGCATTTACTAGGGGTAAATCCTATTGAATACAGTAGGACTTACTTCTGAGTAAACATTAGGCAAAATGAGACAAGGAAATGCTGGAGGGGTAGCAATAACAGCCCCCAGCCATTCCTCCTGAGCTTCCCCACCCATCCCCCCCTGTTGGAGATCAGAAGTGTGTGTGCCACATGGCCTGTCATGCACCCCCTAAACAAGTGTTCCACCCTAGGATGCAATGGAGAATGCTATCCCATTGCCAATGTTGAAGTAAGATTCAACTGCTAGTCAGTCAATCAGTTTCTGTTATTGGAGAGAGAGAGTTGGGAGCGCCATCTTTTCTTTTGCCTTGGGCAGCAAATGTCTTTAATCAGCCCTGGTAAGCATGAATAGGATTCTTCTGTAGTATTATCTGCATAAAAGATAAAGTAATAGTGGAGTCTGAGTTCATATTGCACATTATGTTTACTATTTGTAATTGCAGGTATCTTCTACATTAATGGAACAGTTGGATCATTCAAGCACACTACATGCTTTTTGCTTCTACATGGTATCTGAATCTCAGTGCAGCAAATTAGGACAAGAGGAAATAATTCCTTCCTTTTTCATCAAGTGAAGTTCTACAATTCTACCTCTAACATTTATTTAGACTGAGAGAAGGGGAGCAATGTTACATTACTATGGTACACTTGCTGCGGGATACAACTTTTCAGCATCTCAATAAATAATGACATGTAATCAGTGTGCCTTAAATTAGCCTTCACATTACCCTGGTTGTGTTAAGTTTCTCACAGATATCTACCTTACCATTGACAATGGACTACTCCATGTTGTAAGATTATTTCCTTAGTTAACAAAATCAGCTTGGAACCATCTTAGTTCAGTTCATAGTACTTGAAATTCACATTATGGCAGCAACCTATAGGCGTGTAGTAACAACAGTTAATTATTATAGCAGTGTTGTGATAGATCGTCGACTTCAAGGTGCTGTGCATTACTGCAGTGGGGCATGTCAGGTATTTAAGCAGGGAGCTGTGTGCACAGTAGCCCACCATAGTGTTTGTGCAGAGCTGATTAAAGTCCCTAAACACAACCTTAAAAGTTCAGATCTGACCCGCAGACTTTCAATGCCTGAAAATTCCCTTTCTTTGACTGGGAATGAAGATTATCACCAAATCCTTCCTTGCAATCCAAGGCTCAAAAAGGGGTCTTCAGTTCAAAGCGCTGGAAGTCTGAAAGATATAACTGGAGAAGCCATAAATCTTGCTAGTGGAAAAATAAAAGAATTTTCATTTGAAAAACTCCGAAATTCTTCCAATCAAGTAACCTATAGAAAAGGAAGAAAAGTTAAGTCAGATCCATTCAATAGAAGGTCCCTAGATTTTGACTTGATCTATGGTCATTTCAGCAATGATGAAAATTCCCCTCCTCCCTTTGCCCTGTCACGTAATTCCTCAGTGGAGGAGAAATGGCAGGTCAGCAGCACTTCAGCAGAGGGAAATGTGAATTCTACAGTTCCCTTACCGATGCATACTTTCTATGAGGATAGCTTTCTTACACAAATTTTGGAAAAGCACAAGCTGGATGGTTCTTCTAGTGGAGATATCAAGATGTGCTTGGACATCTTGCTCAAATGCTCAGACGACTTGAAAAAATGTACTGATATAATAAAGCAATGCATCAGGAAGAAATCTTCAGGTAATGTCAGTGGAGGAAATGAGAATGATTCCTTAGCCAATTCTGAAATTATCTATATGAATTTAATGACAAGATTTTCTTCTTACCTTAAAAAACTGCCTTTTGAGTTTAGACAGCCTGGGCTCACTGAGCCTGGTGACATGGTAGAACTAATTAATAGTTTATCTGCTTTGCAGCAGTCTCATTTCCCCCCAATATTTGGCAATGAACAGCCACCTAGATACGAAGATGTTGTATCCTCCCCATCCTTTGTGACAAGACAGTCTCCCACTTCAAACTTACAAGGTAGCCAGAACAGCACTAACGCATATGCCTCAGCAAAACCTATCCACATCCCCACTGTAGATTTTTCTTCAGATGTTTTGCATGTCAATAACCAGCAGGACTATATCGAATCTAGAAATGATGCTTGTGCACTACCTCAGTTACTATCTGTAAACCCGTCAGACTGCATTTCTCCCACAGAAACTCTGTACATTATGGAAGAATCAGACAGAGAAAAGGAATTGGGCAGTGTATCAAGTGCTAAGAGGAGAGGAAGATGGGAGAATTCAGAGAGCAGTGAGCAAAGCACTGAAAGGACAGACCCTGCTGTAGATCCAACTAAAACACCACCTACTGTATTGCAACCTGTAATGCTGGCCCAAACCTCTACCCATGCAACCTCCACCAGTCAAGGCTTTGATTGTACTGTTCAGATTTCAAAAGGAGAATCTAGAAAAAACAATCAAGAAGAGATAGACAAACTTCTACTGGATTTGGAGCATTTTTCACAGAAAATGGAGACTACTCTGAGAGAGACTACCACTAATCATAGTAATTCTGCATGTCTGAAGGGTATTACCCTATCTCCCACTCTTGAAAATAAAGGTAAAGCCCGTTCACCTGTAGGCAAAAGTGCTCCTTCCTCTGCATCAAAACTCATGGAAACCAATGGTCATAAAATTGAGGATGAAGACAAAACCCTTTTATTGCGAATCCTGGAGAGTATTGAAGACTTTGCCCAGGAACTTGTAGAATTCCGAATGGGCAAAGGAAGCTTATCAAAAGAGAAGGAAGTTATGCACATCCTTCAGGAAACTTTGGCCACTCCCTCCATCACAGCTGTCCAGCAAAGCTACATAGGCACAGTTGCCAAAGAACCTGTCCCATCACTTATTCAGCAGATACCAGAGGTTATAAAGGTAAGGCTGCAAATCTTTTTTACTAATAGTTAGGGACCATTCACATACAATGAATTTCCCACATGAATATCACTTCTGCACAAAAAAATATACTCTGTGTATATGCTTGTACGTTTCACTCTATAGACATATAATGTGAAAATCTACTATCATTTAGGACTTCCCATCATTTATCCGCATGGTAAAATAGAAACATGCATTTGTTATGGGTAGTGTGCATGTATTCTGTCTACAGATTAGCTAGTTGGAGGTGGTACTGTGGAGCAGTCGTTGCCCATGGGATGCATGCTCATTAATTATGTCCTGCCATGGCCCTGATAAATCCAATTTCATAGGTTTTTGTGGTACTTCAAGCTGTACCTTGGAGAACAATTTCCAGAAGTGTGTGACTAGTACTGCTGCAACAGATGTGTGTAAAGTTTGGTGTAAGTATTGCAGGCTTCATTTGGATAATGCTCACTGTGTGTTCCTCTCCCTCAGTATCCAGAACATTTTTGAACGGTTTTTGAAGTTATTTTAAATTATTTTCAGTACATGAAAAGGTAGGTGCATATCCAAATATGAACACACCTCTTTAAAACCGGCACTGGAAACCAACTAGATTAGAAGTTGTTTACTAGATCTGGTATAGTTTTATATCTGATTTGAATGGTATGAGAGAGGAAGTGACTGGAACTGGAAAAATTGAGTGAACATGTTTTTTCCCCCAGAAAGGCTTTCCGTATTTCTGTTCCCCTGTTATGACTATATACTCATCAGGCTAATGATTCTGGATTTGGACTAGTTCCTTATAGCATGATGGGGAATATTACTTCTATAGCCCGATAGAAAGAATTGCCTCTATACAACCACAATTTCCTATATGTATTATCAGATTGTGGAAATTAATCATCTTGATGTACCTGTTTCAAAACACAAAGATGTTCAAAAAACATATAAAACACAATTACTGTGGGTGTAGATTGAAAAAGAAACATTGAATCCAATTTTTATTTTTAAATATTGTTGTTATGTGCCTTCAAGTTGGTTATGACTTATGACGACCCTATGAATCAGCGACCTCCAATAGCATCTGTCGTGAACCACCCTGTTCAGATCTTGTAAGTTCAGGTCTGTAGCTTCCTTTATGGAATCAAGCCATCTCTTGTTTGGTCTTCCTCTTTTTCTACTCCCTTCTGTTTTTCCCAGCATTATTCAGTGAATCATGTCTTCTTGTTGGCTTGGGACCACAATACCTGATGGAACGCCTCACCCGATGCGAACCCACCTGTACACTATGTTCAAGATCAAAGGCCCTCCTCCAGGTGCCTACTCCGAGGGAAGCTTGGAGAATGGCAACAAGTTAGAGGGCCTTCTCAGTGGTGGCCCCCAAATTATGAAATGATCTCCCTGATGAGGTGCACCTGGTGCCAACACTGTTAACTTTTCGGCTCCAGGTCAAGACTTTTCTCTTCTCCCAGGCATTTTAGCATGTGTTTTATATTGTTTTAAAATTTTAAATTGTGTTTTACATTTTTAAAAAAAGATATATCTTAAATTGTATTTGTTTTTAGTTACTGTAAACCTCCCAGAGAGCTTCGGCTATGGGGCGGTATACAAGTATAATAAATAAATAAATAAATATTATTATGCGTCCAAAGTATGATAACCTCAGTTTCATCATTTTAGCTTCTAGTGATAGTTCTGGTTTAATTTGTTCTAACACCCAATTATTTGTCTTTCTCGTGGTCCATGGTATGTGCAAAGCTTTCCTCCAACACCACATTTCAAATGAGTTGATTTTTCTCTTACCCACTTTTTTCACTGTCCAACTTTCACATCCACACATGGAGATTGAGAATACCATTGTCTGAATGATCCTGACTTCAGTGATACATCTTCGCTTTTGAGGACCTTTTCTAGTTCTCTCATAGCTGCCCTCCCCAGTCCTAGCCTTCTTCTAATTTCTTTTTGTCTCCATTTTGGTTAATGATTGTGGCAAGGTATTGATAATCCTTGACAAGTTCAATGTCAACATTAAAGTTAAATAAATCTTCTGTTGTCATTAGTCTTCTTGATGTTCAGCTGTAGTCTTGCTTTTGTGCTTTCCCCTTTAACTTTAATCAGCATTCATTTCAACTCATTACTAGTTTCTGCTAAGAGTATGATATCATCTGCATATCTTAAATTATTTATATTTCTCCCTCCAATTTTCACACCTCCTTCATCTTGGTCCAATCCCACTTTACGTATGATATGTTCTGCATATAGATTAAACAAATAGGGTGATAAAATACACCCCTGTCTCGCATCATTTCCGATTGGGAACTAATCGGTTTCTCCATATTCTGTCCTTACAGTAGCCTCTTGTCCAGAGTATAGATTGAGCATCAGAACAATCAGATGCTGTGGCAGCCCCATTTCTTTTAAAGCGTTCCATAGTTTTTCACGATCTACACAATCAAAGGCTTTGCTGTAATCTATAAAGCTGAAGGTGATTTTCTTCTGAAAGGCCTTGGTCTGTTCCATTATCCAACATATGTTTGCGATATGATCTCTGATACCTTTTCCTTTTCTGAATCCATCTTGGACATCTGTCATTTCTTGCTCCATATGACTGGGTAATATAATTTTAATTTGAAACTATATTTGCGTCTCATGTCCTCTTGGTGAAGTCCTTGCTAGCAATATTAAGAAATGTTAACAAGAAATGTTATTTGAGATTAAATGTGGCATATAGATAATTTTAATAAAATAAATAGGAAAGGAGACAAAATTGTATTGACAAGTATGATATTTAGAATTTCCAGGATGAACAAAATCTGCAGTTTGCAAAAAAATTATTTGCTAAATAAATTCCTTGAATACTACTCAACTGCTGATACTTTTGTTCCTGATTTGATTGAGAACCCACATATCTATCAACCTGCTCATCCTTTACATCATTTCTTGGAACAGGCAATTTGGCATTAGTTGTATTATCCCTTCTGGAATACTAAAATAATAAATACTTGAGATGGAGTTTTTCATGTCTCAGATCAGAGTGTCACTATGATAGAATCTGGCATTTCTGTTGTGTTGAGTTCCAGACCAAACTGTAATTGCAAGCAATCAAATTCCTTGTAAATTTTGAAACAAAGCTTTGATATAATAACTGTTAATCCGTAGCACTTAACAAAAGCTTTTTTTTAGCATTAAGTCTCAGGTTTTGAGAAGAGTATCCATAATTAAGCCTTTCCAAACTGCTTCACTTCCTTGAGAATTTTCATAAGGTCATACAGAGAGGGGCTTGGTTTTTAACTACTGTGAGATTCTGAAATCAATCAGTATCATTTCGCACAAGAATCAGCCTTTGCTTTAAAAGTGAAATGTACAGCAAAAATAAATACAAGTAATGTCTTCTTTAAAAACCCATATTTAAATAATTGCGTTATTATGCTTGAATTGATTATCCAATGATTATCCAAGACTGTACCTGATACTTGTAAAAAAAAACCCATGGGCAGCACAGTCCTAAACACATTTATTAAGGAGTAAGTCCCAATGAACTCAATAAAACTAAATATGAGTAAAATGCACTCTTAGTACCTTTGAATGTGGAAGAAAAATGCTTCATAATCAGCCAATTATTTTTTCAGCCAGTTATTTTTTCCTGGTATATTTCCTTTGGATTGTAGGAAACAGCTAATTTTTCCTTAGTAAGAAAGAAAAGCAAACAATTAAGTATTTTAGTACATAGTTCATATTAGAAAAATATGTGCTCTTAAGATGGGCATCTCATAACACAATTTTTCACACAAAGCTACAGTATGTTTTTGCTTCCAGCTTTGGCTGATGGTTGTATATTTGCACCTCAAATTTCACCTCTGAAGCTCATAAGATAAGAACTATCTGGGAAGGTGATATATTTAGCTACTTCTGCAGTATGTCTAACTTTAGCACCACTGGTAGTGGTGGTGGGTACTTCACTTCCCACAATACCGCAGCTCTATCACAAGCCAAGGACAGATTGTCTGACTGTCATGTAGCCAGCAGGGACATAGATTCTGGTGTAGATCATGCCTCTTGATAAAGAATTGCAAAGAGGCATCCGGAGATACTCATGCTCAGGGATTATTTGAATGTCAGGAAAAAGGTACTCTGGCCTTGCGATTGGGTATAGTGACTGAATAAGAAGAAAACAAGGTATGTTTCACTTAGAACTTCCTGACCATAAAAGAAACCCAAAACAAGAAAATAACTCATTGTAGCTGAAGTGATCTCCCGGAACGACTTTATATCTCTTTTGGAAAGACAAAATTTTGCTCAGGAACTAACCAAGATGATGATCAAGGAAACATCTCTGCGAAGGGACCCAGATTTACGAGGAGAGTTAGCTTTCCTTGCAAAAGGCTGTGATTTTGTTCTTCCATCCCGCTTTAAGAAGAGGTTGAAGTTATTCCAGCAGGCCCAGGTTTGAACATGCTTTTTTTCCTTTCTCTTTGTATCTTTTTATTGGATATGGGGATGGAGCGGTGTCTCCCTCAGGCTTTTCTATTTTCAGAAGGTTATTTGCACCAGATACCATAGGTTTAAAAATAGGCGTTCCAGGCTTAGCACACAAATGTCCTATTGGTAAACAAGAGGAAGAGTCCAAAAGTATTTTCCTTTTGAGGATAAGAATATTAACACTAATAAAGCTTATTAGCTGAAAATAATTACAGCTTGTCTCCTACTTGCCAAAGAAAGAAATGTTCCTGTATGTTTCTATTCATTACATGCTACGTTCCATCCTTAGTGACCCTAAATGCCAGCTGCATTGGGAAAGCTTTGTTTTATGCACTGCTAAGAATATGTTTTAAAGGTTAAAACCCAATGGCAATGGAAGAAGGGATGTACAATTGTGTTTGTGTATTCCACATATTATTTGTGGCTGCGAAAATACCTTCTGACAGTAAATAGAAGAAAAAGTTATTTTAACTTTCACTAAGGATGTAGCTTTACATTAATTGGGGAACTGCAAATATATGTTTTAGCATGCAAACAGAACAGCAATTTTTGACTCTGCTGCTGATATACACGCAAGGAGATGTACTGCCTTTAAGTCGATTCCGACTTATGGTGACGCTATGAATAGGGTTTTCATGAGGCTGAGAGGCAGTGACTGGCCCAAGGTCACCCAGTGAGCTTCATGGCTATGTGGGGATTCGAACCAACGCCTTAACCACTAGACCACACTGGCTCTCAACGCAAGAAGGGCCTTTTTAGTTTAGACAAAAGATGAGTAAGAGGTGACATGATAGGAGTGTATAAAATTAAGCATCATATGAAGAAAGTGGATAGAGAAAAGTTTTTCTCCCTCTCTCATAACACTAGAATTCATCCAATAAAGCTGAATGTTGGAAAATTCAGGGCAGGCAAAAGAAAGAACTTCACAGCAGTGATGGCCCCCAACTTGGAAGGCTTTAAAAGAGGATTAGACAAATAAGGCTATCAGTGGCTAACAGCCATAATGGCTGTGCTCTGCCTCCATGGTTGGAGTCAGTATGCTTCTCAATTCCAGTGGCTGGAAACCGCAAGAGAGGAGAGTATTCTTGCACTCAGTTCCTGCCTGCAGGCTTCCCATAGGCATATGGTTGGCCACTGTGAGAACAGGATACTGGACGAGATGGTCTATTGGCCTGATTCAGTATCTTACATTCTTATGCAGCAAGGACTACATCCCCTTTTGCTGTTTGTGCATCACTCCCTGGCTTTCTCAGGAAATATTGGTACAAATGGTTTGAATCAAAGTCCCATATTTTTTCCTCTTCTTGGCACCGTTGTTCCTCTTCCACTCTTCCTTCATCACAGTCAGAGCCTCATTTTTAGGCTGGAAGGGGTGGAAGAAATTTCATAATTGCTTACAAGTGGTGAGGGCAATGCCACCAGAAGTCTAGACCAAGAGGCTAGACTCCTAGCAGGGTAACCCAAGACAGAATGGTCAAAGCTGAGACACCAGACTAAGATGCATCCAAACTCAGAGGAAGGCAATGGTAAACCACCTCTGAATACCTTTTACCATGAAAACCCTATGAATAGACTATCCAAAATGCAACACAAGATAGTGCTGAAAGATGAGACCCCCCAGGTCAGATGGCACTCAACAAGTTACTGGGAAAGACCAACAGACAAGTACAAGTAGCAGTGTGACTAATGACACAACTGGGTCAAAGCAGAAAGGAAGCCCAGAGGCTGAGGTGACAAGATGTGAAAGGAGAGTCCGGAGTTGTACAACATACACAAAAGGAACATGGAATGTGAGAAGCATGAACCAGTGGTTGTTGTTATGTGCCTTCAAGTCGATTACGACTTATGGCAATCCTGTGAATCAGTGACCTCCAATAGCATCTGTCGTGAACCACCCTGTTCAAATCTTGTAAGCTCAGGTCTGTGGCTTCCTTTATGGACTCAATCCATCTCTTGTTTGGCCTTCCTCTTTTTCTACTCCCTTCTGTTTTTCCAAGCATTATTATCTTTTCTAATGAATCATGTCTTCTCATGATGTGTCCAAAGTATGATAACCTCAGTTTAATCATTTTAGCTTCTAGCTTTTGTGCTTTCCCCTATAACTTTAATCAGCATTCATTTCAACTCATTACTGGTTTCTGCTAAGAGTATGGTATCATCTGCATATCTTAAATTATTGATATTTCTCCCTCCAATTTTCACACCTCCTTCTTGGTCCAATCCTGCTTTCCGTATGATATGTTCTGCATATGGATTAAACAAGTAGGGTGATAAAATACACCCTGTCTCTAGTGGTGTGCTGGTAAATGTTTAACAACCGGTTCTCTGGGGGGAAAAATCCAAGCTGGATTTAGAAAGGGAAGAGGCACCAGAGATCATATTGCAAGCATACACTGGATAATGGAATAGACCAAGGTATTTTAGAAGAAAATCACCCCATGTTTCATAGATTACAGCAAAGTCTTTGATTGTGTAGATCACAAAAAACTATGGAATGGTTTTAAAAGAAATGGGGGTACCACAGTATCTGATTGTTCTGATGCACAACCTATACTCGGGACAAGAAGCTAGTGTAAGGACAGAATATGGAGAAACCGATTAGTTCCCAATCGGAAATGATGCGAGACAGGGGTGTATTTTATCATCCTACTTGTTTAATCTATACGCAGAACACATCATATGCAAAGCAGGATTGGCCCAAGATGAAGGAGGTGTGAATACTGAGGGAGAAATATCAGTAATTTAAGATATGTAGATGATACCATACTCTTAGCAGAAACCAGTAATGATTTGAAACGAATACTGATGAAAGTTAAAGAGGAAAGCACAAAAGCAGGACTACAGCTGAACATCAAGAAGACTAAAGTAATGATAACAGAAGATTTATGTAACTTCAAAGTTGATAATGAGGACATTGAACTTGTCAAGGATGATCAATACCTTGGCACAGTCATTAACCAAAATGGAGACAATAGTAAGAAATCAGAAGAAGACTAGGACTGGGGAGGGCAGTTATGAGAGAACTAGAAAAGGTCCTCAAATGCAAAGATGTATCACTGAAGTCAGGATCATTCAGACCATGGTATTCCTGATCTCTGTGTGGATGTGAAAGTAGGACAGTGAAAAAAGAAGATAAGAGAAAAATAAACTCATTTGAAATGTGGTGTTGGAGGAGAGCTTTGTGCATACCATGGAGTGCGAAAAAGACAAATAATTGGGTGTTAGAACAAATTAAACGAGAACTGTCACTAGAAGCTAAAATGATGAAACTGAGGTTGTCATACTTTGGACATATCATGAGAAGACATGATTCGCTAGAAAAGACCATAATGCTGGGAAAAACAGAAGGGAGTAGAAAAAGAGGAAGATCAAACAAGAGATGGATTGATTCCATAAAGGAAGCCACAGACCTGAACTTACAAGATCTGAACAGGATGGTTTATAACAGATGCTCTTGGATGTCGCTGATTCATAGGGTCATCATAAGTCATAATCGACTTGAAGGCACATAACACACACACAGAAATCAAAACCCAGGAGTCTTGGAACTGAGCTACTTTATTATCTTGAAACGTAACTATCTAAGCCAAGATCCAGTTTCAAATGAAAGTCTAAAGTAAGCTCCTAAAGGAGAGGGAATCCCTTAAAGCAAATATCAGGGCAAAGTACTCTCTATTGCCCATTACAAGATATTCATCGCACAAACAGAAGTGATGGAAAAGAGAAGAGGACGTGGGTAGGACACAGCTTGATAGGTGTGCAGGAGCCAACCAAGCGTTCTAGATAGCAGTGTCTTGTAGCAGAAAGACAGGATACAAATCTTACAAATAAATAAAAACTTTCTCTTATCAGCTCATTGCTGGGACCCAGTGGCTTCTTTAGGCTACAGGAAGACTGCCCACTTCCTTAGAGAGCTTTGAATGCATACTGTTTTAGATACATAAGAAGGTGCATTGCTAACAAAAAGTTACACAGAGATCAGTAGTATACAGTGAAACTTCATTATCTCAGCCCAATTAATCAAAAACTATTATGTGTTTGTCTTGTATGTGTTTATATACACTGTAACTATCATTGCCAAGGTTTTAAGGTTTGTATGACCTTTAGTCCATTTGGATAAAGGGAATTGTGTTGTATATATACAGCTTAATTTAGATACAGGTACATAGTTACTTGAAATGTAAGCCTCAGAAGTAAAACCATTTCTGTGTATGCCTTTAACTAACTCTCTTGATGTTTGTACTATGTGTGAAGGTTATTAATATGGGAATGAATGTGGAAAAGAGTAATTGCTGTTGGTATTATTGATTGAATGTTCATGTTATTTTTAAAATACGGTTTTGATTTATCTATGTATGCATTGTATTTTTACTGTATATTTCTTGTGTAATTTTTTTTATAATATGTTGTTCACCACTTTGGGGGCCTTTTGGCCAAAAAGTGGTATATAAATAAACTATACTATTTCTACTTGCTAATTGCTCTCTGTTCATTTGAAGGGCTAATTTTTTCCTTATGTTTCTTGATCATATTCTGTTGTAGCCAAAATAATTTCATGTGTTATCTTTCTAGGTCCAAAATAAGCAAGAGAAGAAACCTGTGACTACATCCCCATCTCCTGCAAATTCGATAGTCAGTCCACAGACACTTCTGCCTGTGAACAAAGTAATTGTTGGTGCCCCTTTGTCCATAAACATTCCACGTTTCTACTTTCCCAGCGGACTTCCTAATGTCTGCAGTAGTCTTGAGGACACAATTATCAAGGCTGAGGCAGCCTTTTTAGAGTTTGAAGATGAGAGGGTCTCGCTTAATGAAATGGGGAAAATTACAAAGGTAAGCATCATGACTGTCTGGCTTTTGTAACTTTTCAAAGGTAGAGACTCAGTATAATGTAAGCAAATTGTTCTTTATAAAGAAGAAGCATTCTTTCAGATGAAGTGGCTTTTAGTTGAAGGTGACAACAAGATGAAAGCATGAACAAAAGCAAAACTTTTCTAGCTCGTGTCCAAGTAGGAATGGATGTTTCCAGTCTCTGTCAGTTTTGCATGTGTTCATTCATAACTCCATTCTGTCAGATTTCTGCATTAATTTGCAACTTTTAAAAACATCTGTGAGAAAATTCATATTTAAATATGTATTTAAATACAATATATTATTTAAAATGTATTTTATCTCAGGGTACATATTTCTAAATATATTTTATCCTAAAACACACATTTTTGTGTATTTTCATAAGGTTTTTTTAAGCCAAGAAATGTATCACAAAAGTCCAAAGTGCAAACTCAAAAGGATAATTATGTTGCATTTTGTATATTTGCCCAGGAGGTGTCAGTTAGATTAGTTCATTTAAAAATGAGGACTGAGCAAAATTCCCCTCCATCCTTTTGTTTAAGGGTGTCAGACGCTAATGCTTAAGGCAACACAGGGGTGCTGACTATTGAGTGAACATTGGGAAAACCATTGTGGGATCTACATTATTTTATTGGCTGGATTGCTGCTAAGAACATAATAAGAGCTTGCTGGATCAGTGGCCCATCTAGTCCAGCAGCCTGTTCTTACAGTGGCCAGCCAGATGTCCATGGGGAGCCAGATGCCCATAAGGAGCCTTGGGAAGAAGTCTAATTTGTTGGATTAGATTAGAGCTATAAGAAGACCAAGAAAGCAATATCTTCTACATGAGAACAAGGAATATTTTTGAGAAGAGTGTTTCTTGGAGCAGCAGCAGAACTGATGGTTGTGGTAGGCCCCATTGGGCAAGAGACAGCAGGGCTATATGGGGCTAGAATCCCTAGATCGGGGTTACCAATGTGGTGCCTATAGACACACATGAGCTCACTGCCTTCCTTGGTGCCTGCAGGGTCACCCCCCCTCCAAAATAAGGCATAAAATAAGCATTTTGTTGTAGCCAATAGCATAGGTTGCGGTATGTGCTTGGTTTACAGTGTCTGTGTGTGGTGGCCACAACAGTTTCTTCGGTTTGCAAGTGTAACCATGGTCCCCAGAACGTTAGTGGCCCCTGCATAGATTGATATGCTTTTCGTTTGGTTCTCTGTTTAGCAGTATTGAGAAGAACTAGGTCACTATGGTCAGCCCTTCAAGTGACAGCCTCTGTGCTTTGTGCCTTCTGTAAGAGAACAAAGTCTTTCATTTAGGCTGGCATTTAGTACCAGCGAGAATAAATCTGGGGTGGCTGGATGATGTTCAGATGAGTTGTGGTCTCATTCTGCTTTTTTCCTTTGTATTTGTTCATTATATGGATTATTTTGATGTGATTTTTAATACTATCATATAATTATGTGATCGTATAATTCATATAATCATGCTTGTGGAGGGCTGCACTGGAGAGGAGGGGAAGCTGAAGTCTTTTGGCAAGAGGAGGAATCCGTTCTGCTCACGGTCATTGGATTCTGCCCATAATAATAATTCAGAATTTATCATTTTTTATTGTCCTATATGCTAAGCCTTTTGAGAACTGTCAGTGAATTAGACCAAATTTCCACCAAGAGCTAAGTTTCTTGGCCTTGTAAGACACATCTGCAATCTCCCTGCAGGTTACCTGCAGTAACCTGATGCAGTTCTTCTCCCTCACAGTGCTTGGGTATCAGCCCCTACAAGTGCAAAGCAATTGCCCTGTACAAGGCAAACATTCTTACTGATTTTAGCTCTAGTGCACTTTGTTAACTTCTCTATTAAAAATATTTGAAAATTACTAAAGATTCCATCACTGGCATGTACACATGGCCCTTTAAACAAACAAGCAAGCAATCTGAATGGAAGCAAGAGGGAGAAGGATACAGTTAGTAAATTCATAGGTCTCCAACAGCATGATCACAGACATGGGAGGAGAAAAGGTGTCTTTTTGTTTGTATTACATACAGATATTGCCTTTGATATTCCAAATGAAACTAGCTGAAGGTAAACCAGGGACTATTATGCAACTTGGCATGACATAATTGACATGACAAGAACAAGTGCATCAACACCTAAACCATTCCTCAGAATGTGGAGAAGAGACTGAAGGTAGATGAATAGGCAGCAAATGGTTTAACTGGAGTTAACTGATGGCAAAGTAGAAGGACAAACTCAGTTCTCCCAAATAACTCACTGTAAAAAGATAAAGAAAAAGAACTAAAGTTAGTCATAATCAGAATCATGTAAATGGAATGATTTATGTTTATTATTTTATTATTTATTTGTTGCTTATCAATTTTAGTAGCCATTGTATTTTTCTCATTTTTGGAATTTGTTTTAAATAATACAATGAATAAATACCCCTGACATTAATGCTATTAAAGCTGCAATTCTGTCTTTTGCACATGGACATCATTAGTAAGATGGAGTCTCAAAAAAGCTTTAAGTAGCACATATGAAATCAGTCTTACATGAGAGTAAGGCCAATTGAACCAAGTAATACTTCACAGTAAAAATTAAAAAAAGTTTAGGCTATTAATCTAATTGGTCCAGTGCAGAACATAAAAATTCCTGTTTGTTTGGATTTTGTTTTTTAAAAGCCAAACGTTACATTTTCTTTATCTTATTTTTTATTAAAATTTATCTGAACAGGATGGTTTATAACAGATGCTCTTGGATGTCGCTGATTCATAGGGTCATCATTAAATAAATTTAATTTATTATCCTAAAAACAGAAGAGATTATACTTTTTCCAGGATGTGAGCTAGGTACATTCTGTCTTCTTGTGCTGTTTACAGATATGCTGTTGCCCTCTGTACTGGAAAACGCCCATGTTCAATGCATCAGGAGGACAGCAGACAGGATTTGTATCTGTACATTCGTTTGTAGCCATGTGGAGAAAGTGAGTACACTGTGCAAAAATATTCTTCTAGAAAAAGCAACACAGTATGCCTTTCTTTTGCATGTTTATTTTCTTTCCTGTGTTTCCATGGTGCCCTTTAAATATTACTCTTTTTGTAACACTGCCTCCAGTTTCTTCCTTTTAGTGTATTCTGTATTTACTGAAATATGCTTATGCCTGTTCATTAGGTAAATAATGTAGTTGTACAAGTTTTGCTTATGAATTCCTCGTTTTCTGGGCAAGAAAGACCCACTAAGGCAGGAGCAGGCAAACTTTAGGCCTATGAAATCTACTTTTTTTTTTACTCCGAGGTCCACCAACTAGAGCCAGCTGCAAAATAATGGCTCAGGAAGAACAAAGGGTCTCTAAACACATGCTCAGCCCAGGAATATGTTTTCAGTACATGAACTGGAGCTCCCACACTGATCTTTTCACACATGCATCTTCTCCTCCCCCAGCTTTCTTCATCTCCGCAGCCTAATTTAGATTGTGGGGAGGCTTTTTGTTGATTCTGTTGTTCAATCACTGGGAGCTGGAAACCTTCGCTGGTCTACTGCAAGTCAACCAGAGATCTACTAGTGGATCCTAATGTACCTTCTTCCTGGCCCTGCACTATGGTATACTCAGACTTTTACGTAACAGAGAGTGATATCCAATTGTGGCATCCTGGTTGCACAATGGACTTACACTTATGCACATGGGACTTTCCCTTCCTCTCCTCTGTACCTTGCAAACCCTCTGCATGCCGTCCCAAATCTTCCCTGGGAGAACCTCAAGAGCAGATGGGAAGTGTGGCGCTGCAGTGGGAAGGAGAGGAAGAGGAAGAGGAAGAGGAAGCCTAGTCATACCTGCTAGTGCATTATTGGATCTCACCTATTGGTCATAAACTTTCCCAGCCATTCCTACATCTGCCTTGGAATTTCTGGTTTATTTTAACATCTGACAAAAACACACCTGATCTTGAGTGAAAATGTAAAGTAAGTGAGCTCTGATTAGCACAGTGCACAGCTATTTGCACTATTTCAAGCATTGTGTTGTATCCAGAGTTAAGTGTCCACAACAGCTGGTGGAAGCTGACTTCTCCATCCCCTCCTCTCCACAATTGCTTTCCTAGCCCCATGGGATCCTTCTGAATGTGGTGGGCTGACTGAGGGATAGGGGACTGAGGGGAAGAGGAAGTATCTGAAAATTGGGTGAAGGCACCTTCCACAAGCAGAGGATGTGCTTAATTCTGGATCCAATCCATAGAGTGCCAGTGGAGCCACTGAAATTAACAAGGGCCTTATTGTTCACTTCAGTACAATATGGGTTATTCTTATTATTGAATGTCTAGTCCAACTTTGTCTTACTTTTACTTGCTTTTACCACAGTCAGTAATAAATTGAATGCAATCTACCAACCAATGATAATTGCAGCATTTTAATGGGAAAATAATCTACCTGGCATGTGAACTTAAAACTTCATTTGCACAACTGTTCTTATATTACTTTATGCATGCTTTCCAGTGCAAGAGGATGAATCTGTGTACATTCCACAACCTCAGTTATTATTGAACGTCTAACCTGAATTTGCCTTACTTTTATTTGCTTTTACTGCAGTCAAGGTAATAAATTGGATGCAGTCCACCAACCAATGATAATTAGTTACAGGATAAACTGGGAAACTAATCCACCTGGCATACAAACCAAAACATTCATTTGCACAACTGTCCTTACATTACTTTATGCATGCTTCCTGGTGCAAGAGGATGAATCTGTGTACGTTGCACAACCTCATTTAGTCTTCAGGGCCAATCTAGAAGTGAATTAAGGGTAGAGATACACTTGCAGTCATGCTGGTTTCAGTGCATCTCCACCACTGCATTGTGAATTCCAGGGACACACGAAGTCAGTCAAACTCTGCCCCTTTTTACTCAAAATCTGGGATTTTAGAGATTGAATGCATTTTCTCCTTAAATCAGCTTCACACGGACTTGTTTGGCTGGAGGTGGAGGTGAGCAGCGCCTCTGGGGGCTGAGGAAAGAAGAAGGCAGGAGAAAAGAGACTGGGGCTGGAGGCACCTTACACTTTCCCCACAGTTCCCACCAAACAGGAAGGGGGCAGGGGGAGCTGTGGGGCCACCTTGCCAACACACAGCAGGGAGTGCAAGGGGAGGGGGAGGGAACGACGGCTCCCTTCACAGGCCTCCTCTCTTGGAGGCTCTCACCTCCTCAGCTGCCACTTTTATTACTATAATACTTTAGAGTAATAAGGAGAGAGGGGAAGGTCAACTGACTTGATTTCAAAACTACTCAATCATCACTGTGGGAAATATGACAGTGCAGCTCAGCTTGAAGCCTGGGAAAGGACTGCGTGCTACATGGGAAGTAGAGAGGTAGAGAGAAGTCCTCCTAAATTCCTAGACTGTTTTGTCCACAGCTCACCTTTCCTTCCAGGTGTAAACTGATATCCTCAGAGGAAAGAAATCTCCCTTCCTGCTCTGATCTCAGTCTTCCTTTTGTTCTTCCTGCCAGCATGGCTGCCTGAGGAGGAGCAAAGATGCAGAAGACATCTCTTCTGCAGCATCTCCTATCTAGTTAGTCAGATGTAGGTCTTTTTTATCTAAATATATTTCTTGCAGTAAACTTAGTTCGCTATTTTTCTTATACCAGACTCAGTGCAATTTCTACCAAGCTGAAGTGTAGCTACTGCCTAGTATTTACTGCACGCACTTAATTCCACAAAATACCATTATAATACATAGATCCTAACAATTTTATGGGCTCAGGGTGCAAGGTGGTGAGGCAGTAAATCTAAAAGAAATTGCTGAGACTAGGAGCAAAAGCTAAACGGCAAAAATACAAAAAGAATCATGGCTGAGAGTCCTGCAAGCTCCAGTGAATGTGGTCAGATCCCAAAGCTAACATCAGACAACTTTGAAGCCTGGATGTACAGAATGAACCTTGTTTTGGCTGAGGAGGAACTGGTGCAAGCCATAAAGACGGAGAGACCATGGCAGACAGAAGATCCAAAAAAACATAGCATCTTGGGACATCAAAAACAGTAAGGCACAGTCTCTTATTGGAGGGGGTTTAACAGATTCTCAACTCGTGCATGTGAAGGAGGATAAACTGCAAAAGGCATGCTAGAAGCCCTGAAAGAAGAGTATGGAAGTACAGGTATACAAGACCAAACTTGGGCATATAAAGAAATTGCTAGTATGCAGCTAATGTAAAGTGAGTAACCCCATTGGCATGCAGAAAATTTCCTGAATTTAATTGATAAGTTGAAGGTTGCAGAAGGCAATCTGGATAATGCCCAGAAAATAGTGTTTTTTCTAACTTCCTTACCAAAGGAGTTTGCCTCATTTCTCTCCATTGTTGATGCTAAAGCTTCCCCTGAATTTAGAGCCATTCTTGGAGAGTTTAAAAGATAATCAGAGAGACACTCCCAATACAATTCAAGTGGCTCAAATTACAGAACTAAAGAAAAACAAAGGGACAGGTATTTCGGGAAAGCTCCACCCAGCAGCCAATCAGAGAAACAGAGCTTGGAAAAGTTACTTTTTAAAACTACAACTCCCATCAGCCCCAGCCAACATGGCCACTGGATTGTGTTGATGGGAGTTGTAGTTCAAAAAAGTAACTTTTCCAAGCTCTGCAGAGAAAGGGGATGGACTTGAATATCATGCATGTGGGAAAAGGGGCCACTTCAAAAGAAATTGTCCAGCCAATGGTGTCTCTCCCTTTAAACAAAGCCAAGCTGCCAGGAAATAGAGCAAAGATTCTTATCATCATCAAAAAATGAAGGCTTTCTCTCTCTCACTCAAAACAGCTCAGAAAACACTGCATATCTGATAGACAGTGGAGCAACCAGCCACATAACTTCAGATCTTTTTTGAGACTTTGAATCCATATTTAACCGTAAGAGTTTTTCTAGCTGATGGAACATCTATTGAAGTGAGAGGAGTTGGATCAGGCACATTGAAATGTTTAACTGATAAAGGCAGCTGCATAATACAAATCAAAGATGCCAGATTTGTTCCACAAATTGATGGAAATGTTTTAAGTGTTGTCACGTTAACTAAGAAAGGCTTCAATGTGACCTTTTATGATAACGTGTGCACAATCCATGTGGATGGAGAAATGTATGCCAGAGGCTTTGAGTCAAGGTGTGTTTGAACTGGACTATGTAAGAGAATAGGCAAATGAGATAGTGTTCAAGTGACACATCTCTTGATTTGTGGCACAGACATTTGGCACATGCACATACAAGTGCAATACTAGACGTGCAAAGAAATGATTTAGCCAAAGGCACAACAATAAAGATGTGCAAAAACAGTGAGATGTGTGAATTGCATAAAAGGAAAGAGTATACGACCCTCTCTCCCAAAACAAAGCGAAAGGCAATCAACTCAAGTCCTGCAACTTGTTCATTCAGATATATGTGGCCCCTTAAAACTTCAAAAGCTGGAAATTCTTATATTTTGGTGTTCATAGATGATTATTCCAGATATTGTATAACTTATCTGCTGAAAGAGAGAAGCCAGGCTGTGGAAATGTTCAAGCAGTATATTGCAATCATGAACAATAAGTTTGGCAGAAGACCACAAGTGCTGCAATCAGACAATGGAGGTGAGTACCTCTCATACCATTTTCAGACATACATGAAAGAACATGGTATAACACATAGATGCACAGTACCATATACACCAGAACAGAATGGTGTTTCAGAGAGAAGATTGAGATCTCTTATGCAAATGATGAGATGTATGTTGCTAGATGCAAGGCTCCACAACCACTACTGGGGAGAGGCAGTGATGACAGTCACGTACCTACAAAATAGGCTCCGAACTAAAGCAACAGCCAAAACTCCATATGAGCTATGACATGGGCGAAAGCCACATCAGAGTGTTTTGGTCCAAGACTTTTGCCCACACACCAAAAGAAAAGAGATCCAAACTGGATGACAGCTGCAGAGGGAGTCATTATTGGATATGAGCCAGGATGTAAAGGCTACAGTATCCTAGATCCTAAGACAGAAATTATCACCGTAAGCTGTGTAGTGTACTTTGATGAAAGTCAGAAAACTGATGTACATCATTTTGATGCAACTGACTTAATGGAAAAAACTCCTAACCAAGAGAACCTAATGGAATACTGACCAATATACAGAGGTGAAGTCCACAAGCCTTCCCCAGCAGCTGAAGATGAAGAGGTGGGGACCCAAGAGAAGCAGAAGGGGGGATACTGGGCAAGGTCCAGGAGCCACCATGAATGTGGCTGATGATCCTGAACCAGAACTCAGGCATTCATCCCGATGCAACAAAGGTATACCAGCCAGATGACTGTCCTACCTTGCAAGAGAGATGTCATCGTGCGAACCTTCAGCATGGGAAGACATTGAAGGGGTGACTACAGCTGAAGGTGATAAATGGAGAAAGGCAGCACAAGAGGAAATAGAGGCTCTGCACAAGAATCAAACTTGGACACTCACAGAATTGCCAACAGAAAAAAGGCCTGTGGGATGCAAGTGGATATTCAAACCCAAGTAAAATGCAGACAGGAAAGTTGAAAACTACAAGGCAAAACTAGTAGCCAAGGGCTATTCCCAGAAATATGAGGAAGATTATGATGAAGTATTTTCCCCAGTGGTGAAACACAGTATAAGAAGAACACTTCTAAGTGTTGCAGGTGTAAGAAACATGCACGTTTACATGCAACAACCTCCTGGATTTGAAAAATCAGGAGACAACCAGTATGTATGGATACTTCAGAAAAGTATATATGGGCTGAAGCAAGCTGCAAGAGCATGGAATGAAAAGCTTAACCAGATGCTCATCAGAGAAGACTTCAAACAAGGTAAAAAGAATCCCTGCCTATACACACGCTACAGAAATAACAAGTAGACTTATATTTTGACATGTGTTGATGATTTGCTTCTGTTTTATGAAGAAGAAACTGATTGTCCGGAGATAGTACTTCACCTGAACCATGAGACGGAAGTAAAGCAACTGGGACAAGTTACCTACTATCTTGGGATCCAAACAGAGAGAGAAGAGAATGGAAGCTACCTCCTCAACCAGAAACAAAAGATTCAGAAACTCCTAGTATACATGGGGCTCGAAGATGCCAATCCAGTAGCTACACACATGGAAATAGACTTCCTGAAAGGAAATGTACAAAGTCCACTCCTACCAAGTAATGATCAGTATAGAACAGTTACTGGAAAGCTGCTATACCTGGCTACCAATACCAGGCCAGATGTAGCAGCTGCAGTAGGGATATTATGCAGAAAAACCAGTTCACCAAGCCAAAGAGACTGGACAGCTGTGAACAGATATTTGAAAGGCACTGCACACCTAAAACTAAAGTTACAGGCCACTGCTAATCCCAAGTTAGTCCCAGGCTATGGTCTGAAGGCACATAAGGCCAGCTTCCTGCTGAAGCTAAGCAGGGTCAGGTCTGGTCAGTGCCTGGATGGGAGACCGCCTGGGAACCATATGTAAGCCGCCTTGGGTTTCTATCATGAAAAGAAAGGCAGGGTATCAATGTAATAAATAAATAATAAAACAATAAATAAGTTAGTAGCTTATGCAGATACAGACTGGGCCAGCAACATGACAGACTGCAAATCTACCACTGGACATATGCTGTTCTGCGGAGGTGGAGCAGTAAACTGGTCAAGCAAGAAGCAAAGTACTGCGGCAAGTTCATCCACAGAGGCAGAGTATGTGTGCATGTCAAGAACTCATGTGGCTATGCAACCTGCTTGAGGAGCTAGGCATCATTGAACCAAAGCCTATGATGTTCTTTGAAGATAACCAAAGCTGCATAAAGCTCTCACAGACTGAGATTAATTCATGCACCAGGCACATAGATGTGAAATATCACATGTTAAAAGAGGCACAACAGAAGGGCTAGAATACTGCTAGAATATTGAGCTAGAATACTGCCCGTCAGAAGATATGCTTGAGGATGTCCTCATTAAGCCACTTCCCAGAGATTGCTTCCAGCTTCTATGAAAGAAGATGAACCTTGTTGGATGAAGTAGAAGCGTCACTGAGAAGGGGCATTGGAAATGTGACAGTGCAACTCAGCTTGAAGCCTGGGAGGGGTTTGCATGTTATATGGGAAGTAGAGAGGTACAAAGAAGTCTTCCTAAATTCCTAGACTGTTCTGTCCACAGCTCACCTTTCTTTCCAGGTGTAAACTGATATCCTCAGAGGAAAGAAATCTCCCTTCCTGCTTCTTCTTAGCGTTTACTGCACACACTTAATTCCACAAAATACCATTATAATCCATAGATCCTAACAATCACTGCCCAGCTGTGCCCACTGGTATGTACAGTGAGTCATTATGATAAAAATGAATTTAAAAAAAGATGTGTACAGCTGGCTGCAGGCTCATTTCAAACGGCACCCAAACAAAATGGTCTGGCTGCTTTTTAAGAACACTAGTGTGCACGTAACCTAAGGCTGTGGGCACACTAGTGTGTCAAAATCAGCCAGAATGGTTCTTCTGGCTGTGTTTTGAAGTGACACTGCACTCTGCTGGCCACACCTCCCTTCCCCACTGTTGCCTTCAGATGTTTCAGGATCTCACACAGCAAAGCGTTGGACCAATCACTGTCTCTGTCTGAGACTGCAGCAAAGCATTTCCACTGGCCACACCTGGAAGACAAAGGAGTTGATCTACTAATCAATTGCGAAACCTCACTGAAGCTGAATTAAAAAAACAACAACACTGGAGCTGATCCAACAACAAGGTTTGAAAAGTAAAAAGGGGTGGAGTTTTACTAGCATCGTGTACCCCAGTTTTGAGATATAGAGGTAGAAACACATTGGAAATGGCACAACAGAAAGTGTGTCTCTACCCTAAGTGTGTCACTGAAAGTTACATCTCATTTGTTTTTTTTTAACTGTAGATAGCTGCCATGGTGAGACACCTCCTGAGCTAATTAACTTCATGGGGCTGTATTTTTTGGGACTGCAACAGAGGAAAGGGTTAATCCTTCCATTCTTATGCATTATAGTCCTGATCCTGATTGGGACATCTGATTGGGAGAGGAGCAAATTCCAGAAATGTGTTTAGCATCATATCTAATCTGATTCTCAGTGTTAATAATCAGAGGTCATTTTTTAATAATGATAATGATGTTGATGTTGATGTTGTCATTGTGCCGATGTGTGCCCATGATGCTTTATGGAGTTCCATAAGCATAAAATAGTAAGGTTCCTAGCTCCAAGGAGCTTACAGAATAACACAGATGATGGGGAAGACAAATAGATGTTGAGAGGGAGAGATAAGAGTAGCAAGAGGTGAATGTAAACAAATTTAGTTGTAGCTGGGAATGAGCAGAAGGCCTTACAAAGTGGTATTTTTTTGGATCTTTGGTAATTCAGATTGCTAGAAATACTTCTACAGTTCCATTTCTCCCCTGTAGGATATTACACACCTGCCATGATGATGCATCAAAATTCACCTGCCTTTTAGCAAAACCAAACTGTAACTATTTGGAACAAGAGGATTTCATCCCATTACTGCAGGTCTGTGTGATTTGCTAATAAGTGTCCTTTTATGAGTTTACAAAAATAATTTATGTTAAGCAGATAAAAAACCTGGGGCTGTATTGTCAGTAAAGCAAATGCCCCAGTGTGTGCATCATTTGAAAACAAATAAAACGTTGTTTTGGTTGCAATTTGTTTTACTTTGTTCTTGTTGCATTGTTCTTATATTTGCATTGTTCTTGTTGCATTGTATTTTTACTGTATATTTTTTACTGGTTATTTCTTACGTAATTTTTTTTTTGTCATTTGTTTTAATATGTTGTTCACCACTTTGGGGGCCTTTTGACCAAAAAGTGGTATATAAATAAACTAAACTAAACTAAAAGTGCCCCTTCCTGTAGGCTTATAATGAAATCAAGAAATTACAACCTCTTACAGAAATTACCATCAAGGAAACCATCTAGATTAGAATATCACACAACACTGAAGCTAGTGGAAGCATATAGCAATACAAGTAGGCTTAAAGACATTTTAAGAAAGTTATAGTTCTGGATCAGTGAAACAAATGTTTGTTATAATGATATCATTAAATGTATACATTTATTTAGGAATAAGCCCCACTGAACACACTGGGATTTATTTCTGATTCAGCGCATATAGGAATGGGCTGTAAAATTGCTTAGGGGCTATTTTATGATATTTATTTTCAAATACATGTTTAATCTTAAGTATGTCCAGTCTTTCTACATACATGGTGGAAACCACAGGTACACAGCCTATGTCAAGGGAGAGGGTATTGCAGCCCTTACTGTAAATTTCCAATGAGCCAGGCTGAAGCCTTGCGAAATGGCTGCAGTAAACACCAGTTTGTCACTGGAAGTTGACAAATGACTGCAGAACTAGGGGACTTCTGTGCAGCTAGGCTACTTGACCCCTTCCAGCTTCCTCTCAGCCACCATGACATAGCCTTGTGAACTGGGATGCCACCACTTTCCTCCTGAATAAACTCTGCCCCGAGAGAGACATAACTTAACTCACTCACCCTATGAACTGAGCAACTTGCAAACAAAAGCTTATCTGGGTCTGGATATCAGGATGCCCTATTGAGAGAGACATTGCCATGGTCTTCAGTGCTATACTGTGTGCAACGTGTTTGTAGGGACATAATTAGCACAGTGAGGAGTAGGTTCCACATGCACACATATACAGTAGGGCCCCACTTATATGGCAGGTTCCGTTCCAGGCCCCCGCTGAAAAGTGAAAACTGTCGGAAAGCGGGGCCCTACTGCAGCTGATCAGCTGTAGCGTGCAATCAGCTGTAGCACGGGGAGCTTGCATGCTTCAGCTGATCCCTGTCAGCTGCAGCGCGCAATCAGCTGGAGTGTGGGGAGCTCCAGCTGGAGTGTGAGAGCTCCCTGCCCTACAGCTGATCACGCGCTACAGCTGGAGCGTGGGGAGCTTGTGTTCTCCAGCTGATACCTGTCAGCTGGAGTGCGGTGGCTGGAGTGCGGTGGCTGGAGCTCCGAAAAGCGGGGCACCGACAAGTGGAGCCCCACTGTACGCTAGAAGTTCACCTTATGTCATAATTCTTTTGTGGATGTGCAGGTTTTACATCCTGCCCTCCCCCCATGCTGGATCACGTCTACTGTTAAAATCATGTCCACTATTAATCAGGAGATAACATATTTTTGTAGACATTACTGTTCACTAAAACCCACTGAAATATGTTGTTGCCTGCTTACTAACATTCCTCCTTTATTTTTCTGTCTTTAAAAGTTAATAAAAATGGTAGCCTAGCAGGTGTGCATTGCCAGTGAATCTTAAAGGTTTAATTAATTTAATGTGGCTTTTATAATGCTACAGTTAACTTATTGCTACAGTTAACAGTTGCCTGCTTGCAGTCCTGCTTGCAGGCTTCCCATAGGCACCTGGTTGGCTGCTGTGAGAACAGAATGCTGGACCAGATGGACCTTGGGCCTGATCCAGCAGGCTCTTATGTTCTTATGTAGCAAGCACTACATCCCCTATTATTGTTTGTGCATCACTGTCTGCTTTTCTCAGTAAACAATGCCACAAATGGTTTGAATCAAAGTCTCACATTTATTCCTCTTCTTTGTAGCTTTGTTTCTCTTTGTTCCTCTTCCTCCGTTACAGCCAAAGCCTCTTTTTGGGGCTGGAGGGGGTGAAAGAAATTTCATAATTGCTTACACTCACTTATCCATCTTGTTAATTTCATCTGCAAGTAGAAGTCAAAACCTAGCTATCCAGGAGTCTTGGAACTGAACTACTTTATTATCCTAAAACTTAGTCAGTCAGATGCCTTCAGAATGAAAGTCTGCAAATGGCAGAAGGCTGGCCCTCCCTGGGTGTGAGATGGGGAAGGGGGGAGGAGATGTGCTCTGTGTGAAAGTTATTGAGTGAGTCTGGTCCTGTTTCTCTCAGATGCATACTGGAACAACTGGTTCTGGTAAGTTTTGTTGGTGGGCTCTTGTTGTGTCTATATCATGTGTTTAAGAGGAGTCTTGGAAAGGAGGGACATGGGTGATGCCACCCCAATTGCAGTGATCATGGGTAGAGGGAGGTATAAACATGGGCAGGCAGTGAGCTGCCATGGAAGACAAGGGCAAGACTATCTTAGCTTTGTTCCTTGCTTCTACTCTTCCCATGGACAGGTTCTAGTTGCTCATCTGTTGTGCCCACTGGCCTGTGTGTGCTGTTTTTTAACACCAGATTGGTACATAAGAAGATCTCACTCATTTATGATTTGGTGTGTATTACTGAGACCTGAGTGCTTGAGCTTTCCCCATCTGGATACTTGGTGCAACACCCGTGCAGGGTGCAAGGAGGGAGGAGAGGGGTTGCTGTGGTCTACAAAATTTCCATTTCTGTCACCAGGAAACCATTCTGTTTTGGAGCTGGCTGTGAGGGCCTGCACCTGATATCAGGCCAAGGGGACAGTAAACTATGGCTGCTGCTGGTGTACCATCCACCCTGCTGCCTGGCAGCTTCTTGAACTGAGCTGGTGGAGGCCATCTCAGCTGTGGTATTGGAGGAGCCCAGAATGATAGTCCTGGGTGATTTTAATGTCCATGCTGAGGCTACCTCTAGTGTTCCAGCTCAGGACTTCATCGCCTCCATGATGACCTTGGGGCTGTCTCAAGTTGTTAGTGGTCTAACATAGGGCAAGGCACACCCTTGACCTGGGTTTTGCTCCAGATGGAGGAAGGGGTGGTCTGCAGATAGGAAAGTGGATGTCACCCCATTGTCATGGTCAAACCACTTTCTGGTGAAGTTTACACTTATGGCTCTAATCCTCTCCTGCAGGGGTGGTGGACAGATTAAGATGGTCTGCCCCCAGAGACTAATGGAATCCAGGGGATTCCTGAATGCCCTGGGGGAATTTCCAGTAGATAGAGCAGGTGACCCCACTGAAGCCCTTGTCATGCTGTGGACATCAAGAAGTGTCAGGCTCTTAACACAGTTGCCCTGAGGTCCCTCTCTGGCATTCTGGAGACTGGTCTGGGCCCTGCTACACAGTGATCTAAGGGCAATGAAACAGGCTAGATGATGATTAGAGCACAAGTAGTGAAAGACGTGCTGTGAGGTTGACTGGGCATGAGTAAAACATCATAAGTGTGCCTACCGTGTGGTGGTGAGGGTGGCAAAGAAGGCCCACTTCTCTGCCTCCTTCACATCCTCAAGTAGCCATCTAGTGGAGCTTTTTTGTATTGTCAGCGGTCTGTTCACATCAACTCCAGGAAATGGAGTTTTTAAAAAATATAATATATTTTTATTGTTTTTTAAAACTGAACAGAAAACCAATTCATGGATGGTAAGTATACAGTGCAGTTTAAAAAGGGGGGGGAATTGATGATATATAAAAAGAGGGAGGGAATAACAGTGCCAGCAACACCAATTACAGTTATACATTATCAATGCTTACATAACTCTATAAAAATGCAAATTTATTAAGAACTTTAATTAGTGAGTAGTTTGACCAGGCCAGAAGTGTAACAGAGGGTAGCGGTTTCTGGATACAAACATCCTTACTAAGGAAAGTTAGGAACGGCCACAACATTTCATCAAATTTGTCAACTTTAATTATTCCTCGCCTAGGTTTACTTTGTTGAGTAACAACAAAGCCAACTCCCAAACCTTATGCCATCACCTGAACATAATAAATGAAGAGTTATGTTTTCAGTGGTGAGCAGTTTCAGTTTTTGCTGCAGTGAGAAGGAACAGAACGAGAGATTTATTGGACAATTGTTGCGTATTTTTGGGAAAGATAGAAAGCAATGCCAGCTGGGAGTCTGGAGGTATAATTTGCATAACTATATTAGAAATTTCCTGAAAGACCCTCTGCCAAAAAACCTTTACCACAGGACACCCCCACCACATATGAAAGAAAAAGCCTACTTGGTGACATCCTCTCCAACACTCCATAGTTTTGGTCAAGTTCATTCTGCAAAGTTTTACAGGAGTGAAGTACCACCACATGATCACCTTTAGCTTGGATTCACGAACTGTAGCTGAAATGGTACAAAGAGGAGGCTTCAGTCAGATTGCTGCCCAATCCTCCTCTTCAGTAATTAGTTACCCCTAGGTTCTCTTCCCACAGAACTTCAGGTTGTCTGTAGATCATATAGAACCTGAGAGGAGACCTTTATATATAACTGAGATTGAACCTCTTAAATTTCCAAGTGTCCCTATATAGAGACTTTCATAGAATGTAAGCTTACATAATGGCCCCAATTGAGTAACAATCTTACAAAATTGCTGTATTTGCATAATGTGAAACCAATTAGTTTTGACTTCCCCCAGCTTTGTTTTAATTTGATCCATTCTCAGTGGATTACCATATTCAAATAAATCCACAAGGCATTATAATCCCTTCTCTTTCCATCCCCTAAATTGACCAGATTTCAGTGGATCTCGAAACTGCAGATGTTCCAAAAAGGGAAGGATTGGTGAGATTCCTTCAGGCTAATTCGAACAGGACGGGTTTCTTTTTTTTGCTTGATTTTAAAATATTTGGCCATTTCCCCTGAATTTGACATAGCAGTTGTCAATTTTGCACCCTTTCCAGGGTGAAGGCCACAATGCGCCATGCCAATTTCTTCTGCACTGGAGCCCCCCCCCCAATTCTTCAGAAGGATCTGCTTAAACCTGGATTGTTTTAGAAGCTTTTTTCTGCTTCTTACTAGAAGTGGATTGCATTCCCTTACCCATATCAATGAGTTGTTTAAACTACAGAAGTCTATGTCATGCTTTTGCAAACTATTAGTTCCACTCACGTGCTGCAGTAACAGATATAAGCAGCCATTTTGCCAGATGGCAAGCCACACTCCAGGAAATAGTTTTAGACCCTTTGGAGGCCCATTGCAAATTATTTGCAAGGCACTTTGTGGGTAAAATTGCTTGCCTTTGTAGCAGTCTTTATGTCCCATCCACATCTACTGTCGTCGCCAGTGAGGTGTCCAGTGCAATGTCTGTTGCAACTTCTTGGGGTCAGTTTCAGTTGATGTGGCCAGATGACATGGACAAGGTGCTTGTGACAGTGCAGACAGCAATGTGTCCTCTTGACCCTTGCCATTCTTGGCTTATTAAAGCTTGTCGAGTGGGTATGACAGAGTGGATCTAAGGTGAGGTCAATGTATCTTTGCGGGAAGAAGTGGTCCCAGCCGCCTTGAAAGAGGTGGTGATCTGACTGCTCCTGAAAAAGCCCACCCTGGCCCCATTGGTTTGTGACAACTACTGCCTGGTCGCAAATACCCCCTTTTTAGGGAAGGTGATTGAGAGGGTTATGGCACAACAATTGCAAGTAATCTTGGATTGACCCATTCCAATCTGGGTTCAGGTCTAGTTATAGGATTGAATCAGCCTTGGTCACCCTGATGGATGATCTTTAGCGGGAGAAGGACAGGGGGAGTGTGACCCTGTTATTCTTACTTGACCTCTCAGCAGCTTTTGATATCATTGACCATGCTATCCTTCTGAGCTGTCTTGGTGAAATGGGTATCGGAGGCGCTGTTTTGCAGTGGTTCCAATCCTACATCCAGAGAATAGCATTGGGCGACTGTCTTTCAGACCCCTGGCAGTTGTGCAGGTGCCGCAGGGTATCATCTTGTCCCCAATGCTGTTTAACATCTATATGAAGCCCTATATGAGTCGTCATCAGGAGATCTGGACTGAGGTGTCAGCAGTACACTGATGATATCCAGCTCTATTTCTCTGTAGCATCTTAATCGGGAGAGGTTGTGCAAGCCCTGGATGGGTGTCTGGATTTGGTGGTGGGCTGGATGAGGGCCAATAAACTGAGTCTGAATCCTAGCAAGATGGAGGCACTGTGGGATGGTGGTTTCTGAGTTCAGATAATTGGTCAATTAGCTGGTTTGAATGGGGTTGTACTCCCTCTGAAAGAGCAGGTTTGTAGTCTGGGGGATGCTCCTGGATCCAACGTTGTCATTAGAGGCCAGGTGTCCTCAGTGGCTAGGAGTGCCATTTAGTAGCTTTGGCTGCAGCCGTTTCTGGACTGGGATAGCCTGACCACCTTCAGGCTGGATGACTGTAATACACTCTAAGTGGGGCTGCCCTTGAGGTTGATTTGGAAGCTGCAGCTGGTGCAAAATGTGGAGGCGCAGCTGCGTTCTGGGGCAGGATATTGCGAACATGTTATCCTGCTGATGAAATAATTGTACTGGCTGCCCATTAGCTATCAGGCCAAGTTCAAAGTTTTAGTTTTGGTGTACAAAGCTCAGCAGCTTGGGACCAGGATACCTGAAATATCATCTTACCCATTATATACCCAGTCTATCACTGCGCTCAGCAGTTGAGGGCTTCCTGCAGATGCCACCTTTTCAGGAGGTCCGTTATGCACAACATAGGAAGCAGACCTTTAGTATAGTGGCCCTTACCCTTTGGAATTCCCTACCGTTAAATATGAGACAGCTGCCATCTCTGTTATCTTTTTGACGCCTACTGAAGACTTTCCTGAGCCAGTGTGGCATAGTGGTTAGAGTGTTGGACTATGACCTGGAAGACCAGGGTTCAAATCCCCACACAGCCATGAAGCTCACTGGGTGACCTTGGGCCAATCACTGCCTCTCAGCCTCAGAGGGAGGCAATGGTAAACCCCCTCTGAATACCGCTTACCATGAAAACTCTATTCATAGGGTCGCCAGAAGTCAGAATCAACTTGAAGGCAGTTCATGTCCATGTGTGAAGACCTTTCTCTTTCAACAAACCTTTTAAGTAGAGACCTTATCCCAGTCTGCATCTGTGTTGAAATTACTTTTTTAGATGTTTTTAAAAAATATGTTTTTAAAGATGCTTTGTTTTAATATGTTTTTTTTAAATGTTTTGTTTTAATATGTTTTAAAGTCTTTTGTTTTTGAGATGTTTAAGAGTGTTTTCCGGGTATTTGCCACCCTGGGCTCCTCCTAGGAGGAAGAGTGGGATATAAATTTAATAAATGAATAAAGAAATAAATGAAATGAAATGAAATTTCATAAATAATAAACTCAACTACTTAAGCCGAGATCCAGTTTAAAAAAAAGCCTGAAGTGAGCTCCTAAAGGAGGGGGAATCCTTTAAAGCAACTATCAAGGAAAAACACTCTTCGTTGCCCATTACCAGATTTTCATCCCACAAACAGAAATGATGGAATAGAGAAGGAAAAGGATATGGGTAGGACTGCCATAATTGCTCTATCATATCATTTTGTTTAACTTCTCTGCATTAAATAATTTGGATGTCTTTCAGGATGTAGTAGAAACTCATCCTGGACTGACATTTCTCAAAGATGCTCCTGAATTCCATTCCCGCTACATTACTACGGTAGGTTGGCTTCAAGTACAAGATGTCAAATTTGTCTAAGCAAAGGTTCAACATTCATTCTGAGCCATAGTTTTACAAAGAGAACAATTTGCATTGTCAAATGACATAATGTATAGTTTCATTCAACATTATCCTTAGCATCGTTTGTTTCTTTATAGTCTTTACTAATTTATCCACAACGATAGTCAATTAATACCAAATGTAATGCATTGTATGCAAGGCTATCTTCGAAGACTGTTCAGAAACTGTGGTTAGTCCAAATGTGAGCAACTAAGGGCACGGTTCAACATTTGTGCTGGGCTGGGGGGAGCTGGATGTGGTGGAGCCACGGCTGAGCTGGCAGGGTGCCGGTGGTGCCAGGCTCTGCTGGCAGAAGCCCTTCATCCTGACTGAGCCATGGCGCTACCAGGACCCTACCAGCTCAGCCAGAGGTCCACCGGGGAAGCACAGCCTAGCATATGGAGAGCCAGTGGAAGGCCCGAAAACAGGGCATTCCGGGTGTAGCAGAGGAGGAGCTGAGGGGGACTTCCATGGCATCCTCCTCATGTTTGGAATGGGTCCCAATTCAGGTAAAATGTCTGATGGCCAATTGGCTGGCAGAGTAAAATTATTTCCATGTTGGTCAATGGAGAGTGCTTACTCCAGGGTAGAGGTATTTGCAGGAGCCAGCTTCTGCTTTTCCAGCCTCTGTGTGTGGCTGCCAACTGAGCTGGCATTCAGCCAGTCCAATGGCTCCCAAATGGGGAATGGATGCCATGGAGCTTTGCACTGGCTCTTCCTCTCCGGCTCCTCCTCTGCCAGCCTGCCCTCCACCAGCTTCCCATAAGCTGGATTGCTCAGTCCGTTACTAACTAGGACTGATGGAGCTTAAATTGCTGCACTGGCTCCTGGTCTGTTTCTGACCACAATTCAAAGTGTTGGTGCTTGCCTTTAAAGCCCAACATAGCTTTAGATGTGAGTACCTGACTGACTGTCTACACCCATATCAATCTGCCTGTGCCCCGAGGTCATCTTCCGAGGCCCGATGAGGTGGGAGGTGAGTGAGGAGAGGGCCTTCTCAGTTGTGGTATCCTACCTACAGAATTATTTTCCCATGGAGGCATTAATATACAGGTATTTTAGACCCCTCTATTAGACTATATGCATATTTTTGTTGTTTTCCAGACATATAGTTTTGTATATTGATCATTGGCTGCTGTAAAAAACAGGATGCAAGACTTGATGGGTTTTCTTTTAATTCACATAGAATAAGTCGAGTTCTGACACACCAATGACTTGCGTTTAATCTTTTTCCAGGTTATTCAAAGAATATTTTATACAGTCAATAGATCTTGGTCTGGGAAAATATCTCTAACAGAGTTAAGGAAAAGCAACTTTCTGCAAGTATGTTAAGTTTTTGGATTCTTATGAGCAGCATGTATTTCTAAAACATTTTCAGTGATATCCCATGTTACTCAGAGAAGATTAATTAAAATCCGCGGACAAGTAAGGTAACATTGATATCACCCTATTTGTTCCCATAGGCTATTCAAGTGATTTTAGATTTGTATGTAGATTTAGGAGATATTAGTAAAATTGTAATGCAGTCTGGACAGCTTGGTACAATTTTAGCGTTGAAGGATGCTAGATATGCCTTAGTAAGGATTACAGTGGCCACATAAGCACCATTGGTGACAAAGTTGAATCAAGTATTTGGTTTTGTTTTTCCTCATCAGGCAGAGCAAAACGATATTTCTGTTAAATTGTGGGGGAGGAATACATCACTGCTACTCCAGTAGAATGGTTACTGTATGTTAAAAATCAGCTTTCTGCAATCTGGTGCCCTCCAAATGCTTTGGACTACAACTCTTTTCAGCCGCAGCAAGCACAACTATAGTTCAAAACATCTGGAGGGCACTGGGTTGAAGAAGGCTGCTATACATGCTTAGAGGGAGCTGTCAGGGAAAACACAGCACCTAAAAAGATATAAGTAGAAGCAAGAGACTGCATCCCTTGAAAACAGCTCCACTGCCTACCAGTCAGGGACTATGCCAGTGAGTAATGATGCCCACATGCCACCTATACATGGAAAGTTAATGAATTCACAGCAATGGGCACCTGTCTCCAGCATTCACTATATGACTTGCACAGTGCCCAAGTCCATCAGTTCCATTGTCACAGCCAGCAACAACCCTGCCAAGGCCAGTTCCTAGGCATCCCTAAAGGAAGCGTTTCAAATCTCCTAAGGCTGCTCATAGGCACCTTGGAGCAAATGCACAAACGGAGGAAGGAGAGCCCACATAACAGAGCACCCACATAGCTCCCTAGGCAAAGGCCGGCACACATAGCTGTCTGGAAACTAGGGTTCAAGACACACCCAGGGAAGGAATTACTCTTTTGACAAGCAGCCAAGGGAGGGGACCAGGACCCAGAAGAAGGGCAGCCACAGACACACACTGACACCAGCCACAATTCAGGAGCTCCATGCATAAGACACAAAGTTGGGAAGCAGGAGATGGAGTTCAGGCCCCATCAGGGGAATGGGGTTATCATGCCCCACTCATCTTTTTTCATGGCAGGCCAAAAAATAACATTTCAGGTTTAAAAGAGCGGGCACTCCAGGGGCTCAAACCCTCACGGCAAACACCACAGAACAGTTTGGTAACTAGGCAGCTCTACACAGCAGTTGCTATGTAGTGTACTCATATTCCACTGTTGTGTTTTAAGGCCAAGCTATTTGTGCAAAATGCTCGTTTTTTGTACAAAATTTCTTTTCTCTATAGTTTCTCCTCACTAAATTGTGAGCAATTGGTGTTCACGGGACCAGGAAAATACAGCCCCATGCTGCATACCCTGTCATCTGCGTTATCATCTCCCTTTGTGGAATTTATATACTGATGGTGGTTTTCTGTGCTTGGAATGCTGACCATCCTGTGGGTGATACTCTATGTTTTGTCATGGCAACATAGGTGGGGTAGTCATCGATATGGGGGAATATGGAAAGGAATATTTTTGTGCTTGATTTGGGGCTGTAGCAAAATTCCACAGTCAATGGGAAACTCTATAATTGAAGTGTTACAGGATATGATGTAAGTATGCTGTACTCCATGTTGCACATGTCCTTCCCACAACTTTGCCCCATTTTAACTGTTCTGCCTGTGTATCAGGTGTTTTGCTAACAGATTATACATGGCAGTGGTTTATTTTATATTAATAGAGCTTCCACCAAATCTTAAAGCCCATCATCCCACGGAACTTTAGTATGAGATTGTGATCTAAAAGAAGTTGGTTTTACTTCTGTTTTCATAACCCTTTCTGCAATGATTTTTGTAGGATAGCACACAACCAGATAATGATGTTGAGAACTTCAGCATCAGACAGAAAGTCCCAAACAAAGAGATATGATAGTCTCCTTTAGTTTAAAAAACTCCTTTAATTTAAAAAGCTCAGTTGCAGAAATATTCTTATTTAAGCTTTATTTGGGCCAAATATTGTTTTGTCTGGAGGGCAATCCAGTTTATTCTATATGTGTTCATAATAAAAAATGTTTTCATAATAAAAATAGGTTTTTCAAAGCAGATCAGGGATGTGATTATCATATGAGAATTTCAAACTAAGACATACAGATGTGCTAAAATGATAATTTTGGTTGTTTGCGGATTTTCAAAATAGCCAAAGTAAACTTGTAACACTTCATATAGTTCTTTTGCAGCTTACAGTGCGTATTGAATAATAATAAAGACTGACACATGACTTCATTCTAGTCAGAGTTTCTGGTTCTTGGTCTGCACTTTCTACATATAGATTATAGGATGAATTCATTCTCATTCTTTCAGACCCTAGCTCTCTTGGAGGAAGAGGAAGACATCAATCAAATCACTGATTATTTTTCATATGAGCACTTCTATGTTATTTACTGTAAATTTTGGGAACTGGACACTGACCATGATCTTTACATCAACCGGAAAGATCTGGCTAGATACAGTGATCAAGGTAAGCAGATCAAGAGAAAGAGAAACACTGGTTCTTATTACTAATGTAAAATAAATATTACCTCACACATGCCTTATAGGCAGCCCAGATTACTAAACTTGAGGTATCTTCCTGCATGCTTTTACTAAAAAAAAAAACCTCTCGCATATCTTTTGCTGTGCTTCAGTCATTTCATTATTATGCAAAATAGACATGCAGTAAAGTAGTCAATGCTCTAGGATAAATTGGAATGGATGTAGCGCTTCCCTGTTCAGACTGTAACTGCTGAAGATGCTAAAATAAAGGGTAGCTAATAGCACAAAGCAATATCTATTATGCCATAACCTTGCAGGGAAAGAGGTGTAAAAACATAAAACCATGAACAAGTACCAGATCCTTCATCATACCAAACTTTGCTGTAACGCTATCCTCTATGGATAAATTTTGGCCTGAAGTTCCAATTGATTGAAGTATAAAAATGTTTTATTTTGTTAAAACATTTATAGGCTGCCTTTCATATAAAATAACAAGGTGGTTTATAGAATAAAATCAGTACAATAAGAAAATAAAATGTTAAAAAACCCACAGATACCACAGCTATTCACAATTTCTCATAGAGCTGGTACCAAAGATCAGTGCTCAGGAAAGATTTTCATGGCTTTAATATTTAACTCAAATTCTTTTTGTTTTGATATACAGTCCCCATTTCTACATAAAGCTGAGCCAAACCATGACATAACATGAATGAACCAATATGCAGGCTCCTGGAGAGGAAATCTCAGATGCTTTGCTTCTCCCTAGTCATTTTGCTGCTGTGGTTTAGCTCTCTTAGACTATAGGACAAACCTTGGTTACAGCTTGTGGTTTGTCTGGAGAGAGGTAAACCATGAGCCTGGGTTTGAACAACACACTAAGTCAAACCATGGCTTAATACAGCACAGTACAGCAGCAGAATGAAAAGAAGAAGAGCAAAGCAGCTACATGCTCCTGTCTGGGAGCCCACACACATGCTCATTCACACCAAGCCATGGTCTGGATTAGCATTATGTATGAACTGGGCCACAGTATGTAGAAAGGTCTCTAGGATATAATCTGAATAGTTCTTAGGGATTTTAAAGGTCCTAAGGAAGAATGACTAGATCAAAAGTATTCAAAATCAAAACTGTTATATGGCAATTATTTGATATATAGTAAAAGCATGTCCACTGAAGAAAATAATTTTTATGTTGAGTTTTGCATAAGATTGAAAGCCACCTCATATGGGTATTTTTCTGCATGGATATCACTTGTGTATAAGAGAAAGCAGTAATTGTTAGAACACATTCAAGAATCTAAACTGTTCCTGACTCCTTTTTTCTTCATTAACAGCTCTGTCAAGCAGAATTATAGAGAGAATATTCAGTGGAGCTGTGCTTAGGTAAGAAAGTAGGAAAAATAAATGTAATTTTCAAAGAAGCAACTGGAATAGGATTCAGAAAGTTCAATGTAGGATAGAATCCCTTTGATTCCTTGCCTAAGAGTTGTTTTATGTCTGTATCTTAGAATGACTTTGTTTTAAATCAGTTGGAGAAGAGTGGGAAAGGGGCAGAATTCGGTGGTAGACCTTGCAGGTTCAATCCGTGGCATCTCCAGGTGGGGCCAGGAATGCCCCCAGTCTGAAACCCTGGAGAGCCACTGCCAGTCAGTGTAGAAAATACTGAGCTAGATGGGGTAGTGGTCTGACTCAATATAAGCAGCTTCCTATCCAGTTTCCTAAGGCAAATGTAATACTCTTTGGCTACTGTATACACTGGGCAGTATTCAGTACTAGTCCTAATAGACCCATTGAAGTTAACAGACATGACTAACTTAGTTTCAGTGGGTCTATTCTAAATAGGACTTTGTTGCATTAAGCACATTGTTTCCCTTTGAATATTTTCTACTCTCTCATGAACAGTGTTCAAAAACAAAATGTAAACCTCAAATGCCATTTTAGTGTCATGTGAAATTGCACTGACTTTCACATCCTGTGTCAAAGAATTTCAGGCAATGATTTTTGTCTTCAATCCAGAATGAATTGTTTTCAGCCTGAGATACCATGTATTGAAAGCACATCCTCTACAATTCAGCTATAACCCTTTTCCATTCTGTATATTAGATACATTCACAAGAAATTACCTTGGTATAATGTGAGGAGAAAGTCACCACATGGAGACTGTACAACATAAATGATTATATTCACTAATAGGTAAAAAAACCTTGCAGTTTAAGAATGTACCTACAGCCAACAGATATTTCTATCAAACTTTAAAAAGCAGGAAAATTGGGCAGCTATAGTGAATGCACCAGGGGAGTAGGAGACCTGACCTCCTCTCTGAGATACTGTACCACCTCACAAATTCGTCAAAATGTAAACACAATTTGGATTGGTCTTTCACAGTCCAGTCCACTTCCTTGGAAGCTTGGAAGGATTTGGCAACATGTGCCTTTGAACATGTGAGTGGTGGCAATAGCTGCTATCTCCAAAGATGGAGAATTACATTTTTGTATGTTTGTTGGTATTCTTTTTACTTTGCTTCTTTCCTGTGTTGCTACTGATTCTACAGAGAATCTAACCGAGAAAATTGTATTTCTCTCATTATTCATCCTAGAAATCTGTGTCAAATTTATTTTTATTAATATCCAAGCCTTTTTATTGGTCAATGTCATATGATGGTGGAGACAGCCTTTTGTGTTTCAAATTGGAGGTTATGTTCTATTTCTATTTTGGGTGCATTAGTTGAATCTGAAACTACAGTTTGATTTAAAATTAGACTGATTACAGTATGTTGCTACTAAAGCAATAACTCTAACAGTTGGAAAAAACAAACTTGGCCTGCCTAAGATACATGTTTTCAGCCTGCTATGCTTAAACCACTCCACTTAAGGAAAGGTGGGCATGGTCAGTTAAAAACATAGAGGGCACCTAGAATTTTGCTAGAATATATTTCATCTCCCACTGTTTTATCTTGTGCAACCTGAGACACTCCTCATGTCCATTGGAAACTATTCTGCAGAACAGTCAGTGCCATTATTCCACAATTGTTTCTGGAGTTTTTTTAGTGTTTAGTGTTGCTGTACTTCACATATTCACAGAAACAGAAGCAAAGAAAATGATTTACTATAGGAAACTTCACTAAAATTGCAAAGTAAATCAAACATATTTAAAGTGACTATCTGAACTATATCACCTGTCTTAATATTGTTGCTTCCTCCCTGCTAAAACAAGATCAGCACAGCACATGTCTTGTTTCTGTTCTTTGGGCTGATGGCAGGTATTGCCACCACTTACCATATGCTCAGAGGCACATGTTGCCAAGCTACACAGGAAGTGGATTGGACTGTGAAAGACCAATCCAAATTGTGTTTGCATCTTGACAAATTTGTAGGGCAGTACAATATCTCAGAGAAGAGGTCAGATGTTCTTCTCTCCTTGTGCATTCACTATAGCTGCCCAATTTCCCTGCTTTTTAACGTTTGATAAAAATATCTGTTAGCTATAGGTACGTTCTTAAAATGCAAGGGTTTTTTTGCCTATTAGGGAATTTCTCTGCTTTTGAATCCAAGAGGTAAGAAATGGGATCCTGTGCAGGTTTGCTGAGAATGGATTGATCATTTGCATGCTTATTGAGTTCAGTGGGATTTACTCCCCTGCAATCATGCTTAGGATAGATAAAACTGACCACAGGGGATGGGGAGGGGGGGAGGAAGGGCAGGGGTATTGGAGGAGGAGGGAGGGGAGGAAGGGCGGGGGGGTAGCTGGCAGGGAGAAGAGGGAAGAAGGGCAGGTTTGATTGTTTGCATGTTTATTGAGTTCAGTGGGGTTTATTCCTATGCAGTCGTGCTTAGGATAGGTAAAACTGACCAGGGAAGGTAGGGAGGGCTGGAGTGGGCAGGGGAGGAGGAAGAAGAAAGAGGAGAGGGGAGGAAGGGAGAGGAGAGGAGAGGGGAAGGAGAGAAAAGGCAGGTCTGATCATTTGCATGTTTGAGTTCAATGTGATTTACTCCCATGCAATCATGGTTAGGATAAGTAAAACTGACCATGGGGGAGGAGGAGGGAGAGAGAGAGGAGAGGAAAGGAGGAAGGGAGGGGAGAGGGAAGGGGTAAGAGGGAGGGGATAGGGAGGAGGAGGAGGGGAGGGCAGGTTTGATCATTTGCATGACTTTTGAATTCAGTGGGATTTACTCCTGTGCAATCATGCTTAAGATAGGTGAAATTGACCTGTGGGAGGGGCAGGAAGGGGAGGAGAAGAGGAAGGGGGAGGGGAGGAGATTGGGTAGGTGGACACTGGGAAGAGGGGAAGCGTCTTTCCTTTCCAAAAGGAAAACATTGTGAACAGTATCATTGTTTTTCAGGGATTCTCCCACCTTTTTATTCTACAGCAGCACATGTAGTCTCCCACCCAAATTTAAACCAAAGCTGTCCCTTGCCACATCCACACCAGACCTTTATTTCACTTTAGACAGTCATGGCGTCTCCCAAAGAATCCTGGGAAGTGTAGTTAGTGAAGGGTACTGAGAGTTGCTAGGAGATGCCCTGTTCCCCTCACAAAGCTTCAGTCAGAGCAGCTGACCACTCTGGCCACTGGAGCTTTGTCAGGGGAATAGGAGTCTCCTCTCAGTACCCTTCACAAACTACACTTCCCAGGATTCTTTGGGGGAAGCCATGACTGTCTCAAGTGAAATAAAGGTCTGGCATGGGAGTGGCCACCTGATTAGCCAAGTCAAACAGCTGTGAGTCTGGCTTTTAGAACATTGACAGTTGGTTCTTACTGAGCATGCCCAGGTTTATCATTAACTCCAATGCTAAATTTCTTAAATTAATTAAAAATCGGCCAGTTTTTAAAAGTTTTTTAAACTTTTAAACTGCAGAAGATGAAGGTCAGAGTATGGGGCAATGTCAGTAATAGGATTACATGTACTCTGTGAACATGGCTAATTTTTAATTAATTTCAAAAAATTATGAGGACACTTACAGAAAATAGTGCAACAGCGGTTTGGGTTTTTTTCTCTATTATTATTATTTATTATTATTTGATTTATATCCCACCCTTCCTCCCAGCAGGAGCCCAGGGCGGCAAACAAAAGCACTAAAAACATCATAAAATCAGACTTTAAAATAAATTAAAACATCTTTAAAAAACATTTTTTTGCACTTTGAATTCTCAATTCTCTCTGACTGTTTTGTGTATCACCATTAAAATTTAGAGGGTTGTTAAGCAAGTGTTTCTGAGTTCAGGACTAAAAGTTTTTTAAGGTTTGGTTTTGAAATGAGCTTATGGGAAGCAGCAGAATAGCATGGAGAACATTGCGGAATGTGAAAAATCCATGCTGGCTATAGTATACAGCTACTCTCGTGGCTGTATAATAAACTCACCCTACAATCCTGATGCTGAGAAAATAAAGACTACCTTTTTAAAAGTTATTTTGTTGATATTAGGTTAAGATTCCTAACTCTGCTGTCTGGAGTGGTCCTTCAAGTTAAATAGTATTGGACCTCAAAGAAACACGAAGTGGGTAGACATCCATGGACTCTTTAAGGAATTGAAATTCAATTGTTGAGGTGTATTCAAATGTCTAAAAAACATTCTCCATATGAACTTCAGTGAGTTTTTGAATCTGTCTTTGATTATTTGCATGATTATTTAGGATTTCACTACATATTCTTTATATATTTCAGAGGAATTCAAGTACACAAAGAGAACCAGATGAGCTATGCAGACTTTGTATGGTTTCTAATTTCTGAAGAAGACAAAAGAAGTCTCACAAGGTGAGAAAAGCCATTCAAAAAGTAGGTGGTGTAATGAAACATAATCAAAATACATACATTTACAGGTAATTAAAGATATATGTTGCATAATTCCAGGAGCAAATAACAGCTGCTGGGAAGGCATTTTGGACAGGAAAACAGGCAAAAGGGATAAACCTCTGTACTACAGTCCAGCTGCAGCCAAATGAGACTGCCCTGTTGCTCTTTTCTGTTGTATAAAGTACCTAACATTATCTATACAACTATATATATATATATATTAAAAACAGCCCTTCCATAGCCTTATAGTTTAGTCCCCCTGTATCATCCGCTAACAATGCACTGGTGATGGGAAGGAAAGAAAAGAAAGAGACATGGCCAGTCCCAAGCATGCTATTTAAAAAACACAATATAAAAACACAAATGTAATGTGTAGATGGCCCACACAGAGTTCCACTGCAGCAAACTGAATGTCTTTGCAATTCTTTGAAACGTCGGATGAACTGAGAACAGATCCTTAAAGTTCTATTGGAGTCATCACACTTTCTTATTGCCACATTCCCTGCCTTTTCCTCCCCCCCCCCATTTCCTATTGTTGTTTCCCTCCCTCTTCTTTTGGCTGATCTGCCAACTTGGCTCATATTACTTTAGGGTGTGTTGATTGTCATCTCTTCCAGGTTGGGATACTGGTTGTGAGTCTGGGTTGGAGTGTGGGCATGATAGATATGAAGTACAGCATGGTTGCCCTCAGCACAGTTGGCCTGTAAGCTGTTGGGGCTGGGAAAGTGAAAATTTGAATATAAATAAATAATTTGGGGGAGGGAAGGCTTTGGACTTGGAAAACTGGGTAAAATTAATTATTTTTATGTGAGCTTCAGGAAAACAGGATCTGATAGTTACATGGCTAAATGTACCCTGGCAATTCTACATCAATGCGGGGTGTGGGGAGACCATCAATTAATACGTTAGCTGGTTAAGTATGATGGGGACATATCCACACATAAGGACATTTGGGTGGATGGTCACAGAAACCATTTGGAAGGGGCAGGCAAAACACTCTCATTTAAATATGCACAATGGTATCACTAATCTAGTCAATTGCTTCAGCAGGAACACAAAGCGATGTCATGTAGAGTCCCACAGAAGAAAAACAACATGGCTTGTATCCAGTGCTGCACTTGCACAAGCTGCCTCTCACCCTAGTTCCCCCAGTTCCACATTACTGCAGCCCCTCCTCACATACCAGGCTTGCCTTAGGACTCCACAACTCCAGAAACATTTTCGGCGGGACACCAAGGGGGAAACACAGCATTGGAACCTGGCTTATATTCAAATTAAACTGTCAAAAATACATTTAATGGTACACAGTAAGGGTAGAGCTAAAATAATATTTAGAGATGCCAGGAGCACTAAAATCACTTCAGGTTCCTCCAATAAGCTGAGTAGTGCTGCCATGGGAATGAGCTACAGTGTGTCTATCTCCATATGACTTCCGCAGTAGAGAAGAGTCCTTTTCCAGTGGCTGCCATGTCCTGAAGATCACTTGAGAAGGGATCCCATATAGTGAAGAGTTTTCCTAAGGAAGCACTTTGTTCTAATAGTTAATTGGCCTCACCGCTACAGCCTCACTTCTACTTTGAATTTGTCTACCCATCTTCTATATGCTGGATTTTATTATACCTTTGCTGCTAAATGTGAATCTCCCTTCTGTCCCTGCAAATACCTCCCAGAGATGGGGGAGAGAGTGGTTTGATCTACTGAACAACTGAGGATATTTTATGTCTTAGCTCATGCTCTGAATTTCTAGATAGCACTTTCCAGTGGAAGGCATTATATGAAAGTGTAGACCAAGCTCCATTGTGCACATGAAAGCAATCCCAATAAGGGTTCTTTGTTGAAATACTGCTTGCCCCAACACTACAACAAATAAATCTGATTCATTCCTCTCTTTCCTAGTATTGAATACTGGTTCCGATGCATGGACTTGGATGGGGATGGCATGCTCTCCATGTACGAACTGGAGTATTTTTATGAGGAACAATGTGAGAGGATGGAATCCATGGGCATTGAGCCACTGCCATTCCATGACTTACTGTGCCAAATGCTTGATCTAGTAAAGCCAGAATGTGAGGGTAAGGCCCATTTATACACATTAATCTACACTGCTGATCAGTTTGTTGAGTAAGGTTATGTGAATATGAATTTAATCGCTATGATTCCTTTCAAGAGTCATCATTTTCTGTCTGTATCACTTGTTTGTGTTCATGGTAGTCACAGGATCATTTCATCAGGGGCATACTTGATTCAAGCAGACAAAAGTTTCCACATGTATGGGGGACCCAGAGCGAAGCAGTGGTCTTTACCAGCTTCCTAGACTTTACTCCCTTAATCAGGTCCCACGTTAATATTCAGAGTAATCACAAAAATGGAGCAATCAACTCCCACCACAATACAGGCTTTCCTTTTAGCTCTCCAGGCGTTTAGAGTTGCCACTACAAGTAGGTGCAGAGGTTCACATCCATTATTTATTAATGCCAATAATAAAAATGGTATTAAAAAGCTCTCCAAATGTGTGGTGAGCCATAATCTATTTGTTTGGTGATCACTCACCCATAGATCTGAACTGTGATGTAAATTAAGTCAAAGCACACTTTAAGGCACTTGTCCACCAAAACATCTGTGAGACTTATTTCAAAATACTTTTTTGGCCAACTCATTTAAATTAGCTCCTGGTGGTGGTGATAATGATAATAATAATAAATGTATTTTTGTTATCTCACCTGGAATGAGGACCCCAAGGTGGATTACATAGATTTAAAAATACAACCCCCCCCCATACCTAAGCCAGAGGCCTTGTCATCTCACTCTCACTGAGGACTGCTAGATTGCTACTGAAATAACGTTTGTTGGTTTTTCAGGAAGGGTAACACTGCGAGACTTGAAAAGATGCAGAATGGCTCATGTATTTTACAACACATTTTTTAACTTGGAAAAGTACTTGGACAATGAACAGCGGGATCCCTTTGCTGTGCAAAAGGTACAAAGCAGTTATGTTCCAAAATAGTGATTGCTCTGAAGGAAAGGAAAAAAATTACTGTGAAAAGGTACAAGAGGTGAATGCTTTCATGAAGTTCCCAATAAACAGATATAGTGGTGATGGCCAATACTACATATTAAGAACAGAAATTTCCCGAAATGTACGCCTAATAACCCCAGAAAAAATAAAAGGGAAAATACTAGATTAAATGAACACAGTATCTGGGGTAGGATATTTGGGCAAGCAACAAGGAAATATTTCATTCTATGACCCAGCACCAGGGACAGTTTGCAGAGCAATTACAAGACATTTCTGCATTTTATGCAGATATTAAATAATTAAAGTCCTGCTTGCTTGGTGCCATTAGGCCATTATACATTAGCCTGTATTCTTCTTCCTTAACCCCTAAAAGTGGTAAATAAGTAACATACAAAAATGGAAGGAAAGTCTGTATGTCACAGGTTTTTCAGTAGACATTTCAGAGGAACAGAGAAATACAGACTTTTAATTGAATGTGATTTGGCAAGTAGTTTATCCAATTCAATGACAACTATTAGACAGAATACATAGCTTCTACAAATTTAGGACATCAAGTAGGATATAAACATCTCCTTTCTGAGCTTAAACAGCTAACATTCTTAGAATTGTTTGAGCTGGAAGGGACAGTAAGAGGCAGGCTACCGATCCTATCCTCCAAGAAACAACTTTAAGTCAATCCCTGTATCTTTATTCAACGGTTTAAAAATCCATTTGAAAAGAATTTGGAACTTTCTTTCATTACAAGTTTTAAATATAAACAATTTTTAAAGTTATAATATGTATCCCTTCTATTTTAGATGTAAATTGTTTTAAATTGTAGACAGAAACATCTCAATCCAGTACTTTGAGGGAATAACTTCAAGTGTATACATAAACATACACACAAAAATAATAATCTGTTTTCCCTTTTTCTTTCTATAGTCTTCAGTGGTTTTGTATGCTTCACAGTTTGAATTTATCATGGTGTTTGAAGGAGGCTCCATGTAGATTAGCAGGGAAGTGAATGATCATTGCCCTGACACAATGTTTACATTTTTATTTACATCTTTAGTTTCCGGCATCCTAGCCATCACAAATATGTGTGTTATGTAAAAGTGAAAAACTACTTAAATCACAATTTTGATACAAGACTATGTTTAGTTTTATGTTTCCTTCTCATGCATTTCATCAGGATGTTGAGAATGATGGCCCTGAACCCTCTGACTGGGACAGATATGCTGCTGAGGAGTATGAAATTCTTGTCGCTGAAGAGTCTGGCAATGAACAGTTACAAGAAGGGTGGGTGTTGATACCTGTAAAATCTGATTGTACTTGCCACTCCTAGAAGCCTCAAAACTCATATGATTGAAGACAAAAAGTTATTTTGAAATAAAATTAAGAAGATACCTTTTAAAACAGAACAATGTTACTAAATAACCAACCTTGGAATGTCAGTACAAGTGGAATGTTAGTACAAAATATGAGAGGAAGTGACTATGACAAGGAACACAGAGACACAGTGCCTGACCCAAGTCATTCAGGGTGTCAGTTCTTAGTTGACCATTATACTGTTTGCTGCTCTATCCACAAAATGTCAAAGCAATTAGCTGAACTGTTTCTAAACTATGCAGGCAGAAATGTTACAATCTGTACTTCAACCAAAGGGCTTGTGCATTATTGATGAATTCTCCATGTATATGAATGCTTCCATGGCATATTAAAAATAAAGTGACCCTGAGGGAACTCAGCCTTGACAGAAAATGGAGAAGAGACTTGGTTTTCTTATGTTTTATTTTATAATACTGTTGCGCGTCTCCCCCAATCTCTAAGCGATGAGATTTCGAGGGTCCCTGTGCCCCTCCAGGGTTTGGTTTCCTCTGGGAAGAAGGTCAGCGGAGACTACAGTGTCTTTATGAAATATAGTTTGTTTATTTACACACATTCCAACCTGAGCTCAAGAATGGAGGGGTTCAAGGCATCAGCAGTCCAATATCCAGCTTTTCCATCTGGGTGCAGGGGCATCCTATAGCCATGATGCAGAGGGATAGCCTCTCTGCATGCCTGCAGCCCCAGCCATTCTGTAGCACACACTAAAACTACAAACACAACTTCTGCTAGCTCCCAGGAGTGGGGGAAGAGGCTCTCCTCCAGAAGAGTTTCAATCACAAAAGGGGTCTTCCTAGCCCATTCACCGTTGCTAGGCAACTGATTAGCCCATTATCTTACCTTACTCTATTTGATTAACAAAGGAGATTCATCTGGCTAGCAGAGCCAGCCCCCACGGCATAGGATTCCACATCAGAGGTTGGAAAGGTGACTCACAGAAATCATCCATTCCAACCCCCCATGCTCATAACAATACTTTGCCAGGCTTTGACACAGAAAATTGCTATAACTTAAAATGTTTGTTTCCAGCAATGAATGGCAGATCTGTACTTGCCTATGCCACTGGAGAATATCTCAGGCAAAGAGGGTGGCACACAGACTACCCTTCAGCAGGGACAGAATGAGATTGTATCATCTGAGCACAGGTTGGCTCAGAGGCAGCATACTCTTCGGCATGCTGTCTCCAGCCCTAAAATAACCTTTCTGCAATAGTTGCTTGAGGAGCAAAGGGAGGGAGGGTCTTCCTTCCCCTCTGAAGCAGTTGTGGGGACAGAGAAATTGGCTTCAGAGACAGTACACCCCTTTAAATGTGTAACTATATACAATATATGCATGTATGTATATATATGAACACACACACATATAGATAGTGAAATGGTAAACAATGATACCAAATGTTGATGAAAGCTTTTGCATTTTATGCATTTATTCTTTACACAGGATTCTTACATATTGTTTCTCTTGCATTTCAAGGCCATTTGGGCCCACCAGTTACATTTCTCCCCTCTATGCCCCTCTGTAAATATATAAATGTATGAACTGAAGTTACTACCTCAGATTTATGACATAAAAATTGTTTCTCTTTCGCTGCCACAAGACTCCACTGTTTTTGTATTATATCTGTTTTATCCACTAACAAAAAATCTAACTGAAAACCTTTAGACATTTATAACCAAACACATAAACAATCTACATTCTTAATGTCTTTGTTCTTTTCTTTTTTGTAGATCTTTTGAGGATGACTATGAAACCGATGAACTCTTACCTCTACCTGAAATTGAAGAAAAGTCAGACCACTTAGTTATCTCAGACCTGTCAACATAAATATATTGGAAAAGTGTCTCTAAGGTCTGTTAATATTAAATGGAAGAGTCTTGAGTTCTTACATTTCATTTGAAACAGTAACACAATTTTTAAAAATCAATAATTACTTGCTTCTGCAGTATGGTAACTCCCAACAGTATGGTGATGTGTGTGGACATGTCCTTGCGCAGGCATACTTAGAAACTGTACACTAACAAGAACAGTAGATCCTACAACAAAGCACAGAAAAGGGCGGAAAGAATTCATGGTTGTAGAACAACAAATAATTTAAAATAAATTGAAGAAATTGTTTTTTTCCTGCCTTGTGGATTCTTTTCTATTTATACTTAGAAATTGTACATTCAGTATTCTTCTTGCCTTGCTACATAATTGTGGAGTAATACATTTTGATGCAGACAAAACCTGCATGCTATTTCCAGAAGTATTTCCAGATTAGTTCAGCACTGGATAAGTATCATAGAATAAGAACCAACAGGAAGATTGTTAATGAATATTGAATTGGGGGGAGGGTCTTAAGAGTTTATTTCAATCCAATATTGGGTTTTAAAAAGTTTATTCTAGAAAAATCCAGATGATTTGGCTTTCATTGCTTCTCTTCACAGGAGGAACTTTCCTTTTCTTAATGGCTTTTCCACACAAAGTACGCAAGTTCCTAGTGCATGTATAGCCTTAGCAAATACAATACTCCTACATATCTCTGTAAAGAGATCGTGGTAGATATATCCTCACATCATCAATGAGTTGCTGCAAGGAATAACCACAAATTCTGCTAGAAGAGATAGCAAAACTCTTTCCTGCATCATTCACTTTTTTCTTTTAGTTTTTAAAGCTAACATCTAGAGTGCCTCTTGTAGTTGAGGGCTATGGGTTACAGACCTTTCCAGAAATTAAACAAAAAAAACAATACGGCAGCAAAACTGACTAGACAAACTCAGAAGACTGCAGTGAAATTAATTAGATTGTCCCCCAACATACACTTATTTTGAGCAAATTTTCCTAGTGAGGAAATACTGTATTGTAAGTTGAGAGCTTGGAACACGTGATGTCTCCATAACAGTCCCACAACATTGAGGGACGTTGCATGGGTTATGAACTACAAGTGAGAAACAATTGCATATTTATTATTCAAAAACAAATTATTTTGTTGAAAGTGCTGTAGATTACAGTTGATTTATGGCACCCCAGCACTAAATCTGCCCCATGTGCTGTTGCATGCATTGCCTAGCGGTGTAGCACATAGTCAGGTTTTGTAATGTTCTGATGTCACTACTGGTATACTTCTCCCCATTTGGCACTAAAAGCAGATTTTATGATTAGGCACTAAATTCCTTTGAAAGCCACTGAGGCTTGCATCCCAGTGTTCAAAGCACTGACTTAGTTCAAGCCCCTTTAATATAAATGTAGTTTGTGCAGGCTAAATAGTAAGGGTTGTTACTTTGTTTTCTTTGATGCTTAACTTGCTTTTGTATGAGTTCCACAATAGAATATGTTTAATAATGTAAATGATCTTTCATTGAATTGTAGGAAACTATTCCCACTTTGGTTCAAATATGAAATTAAGCTTAAGAACTGCCAGCATACCAAATTTAACTTCTCCTACTTCAGGGTTAGGTTAGTACTAGAGCTCCAGAACCTAATTTCAGTGCCATCCCTGGAGCATGTACTTGACATTGTAGAGTAACATGCAGGAATAGTTTCTGAGCATCTGTCTGGATTGTTGATGTAGGGATATTATTCTCATATAGGGCGTGAGAAGAGCCAGGTTCAGTTCCATGATGAGCCTTGCCCAGGGGTGAAGAGAGAGAGAGACACACACACACACAGGAAAACTGCTGGTAGTAAGTACAGACAGTACTGAGCCAGACGGACCAATGATCTGACTTTGTATAAGGTGCATTCCTGTGCAGAGTGCTTTTTTCACACTATTAAGTACTTAAGCAAAACCCTTTGTAGTTGGAATTAGGGAAAAAACGTTTTGATCAGAGGCTTGAGGTGGTCTCTGTAATAATAACCAATTCACATTTTTAATGCTGGTGAGAGAACTTATAAAATTTCGTCCCCCCAACTTTTATTAATACAGGGCAAACTTGAGCATAGGAACTATTATTAAACTGCTGCAGTTTTAAAAAAAACTTCAGTAAAGTCTTAATTCCAGGCCAGATATTCTAAACACCTTATAAGAAGAGTTCTAGAATGAAATGGAAATGTTTGACTCAGTGGCAAACTTACTTTTCTCTAAGTGTAGGCAGGGGTGTTGTTGTCCAGGGTCTCGAGGAGTCTTAGACACCTTTTTTAGGAGCAGGGTCCCAGCAGCGTCTATGTCTCCAGCATCCTATGAGTCAATCAGCATGAAAGGGGAGAGTGGTAGCCTCTAAGAAGAGTCTTCTAACGTGCTTCCTTATCCTTTCCTGCTCATTGGAGTGAATCAGAGTGAAAGGAGGTGAGTCAGCCACTGAGAAGACTCTTTTGATGAGCTAACATGCTCCACTTTCACGCTCATTGACTTGTAGGAACATTTGTTGTGGTGGGGGAAGGCATTAACAAGGATCTCATTCTCAACTCAGCAGCAAAAAAAAAGACAGGAAGGGAGCTTGGCGTGGCTGTGACTATCATGAAGGGGCCGTGCTCTTCTGAATTTGCCACTACACTACTGGGTATAGGGGGAAAAAACATTGTCTTAATCTAAAGCCTGGCAGATAAAACTTAAACTAGTAATCAAAAGCTGAAAACAGAATACCATAAAGCTGTTACAGTTACACAGAATCCATTATATTTAAGTGATAACATAGTTCTGAGAAATCCCTTGATCTATAGCCTGATAAATGGTGCAAATGATGAATAAGGTAATTTATCACTTTTTTAAAAGGTTGCTGCTGACAGTCTTACAGAAGACATAAAATGTTTTTTCATTTCCATGTCATCTATACCATTTCATTATAAAAATACTTTATTCGTATAGATTATCTATATTCACATGGATTTTCCTCAGAGAAGCATACATACATTTGTGATTTTAGAAAACTTGGAGGCTGATCTCCAAAATCTGACCTTGAGTTGTTAGAAAAAATATTAAATTCACAACTCATTTTCCCACTATATTGGATTTTATCTGAGAATTTGTGCCAGCTTTATAGTTCACAAGATTTTATCAGTATCTTGGAGTCCATGGAATTATTCAGTGGTACATCTGTTGGTTTTATATATATTACATATTGTAAAGCAAACATTGGACAAGGGAGTTGGCAAAATATATCTTATTTTTAGTGGAACTGGCATGCGTATTTCATAATTACCTTTTAACAATAAATTATTTTAATTTAACTTTATTTGTTGCAGATTAGAGTGGTTACTGTCATGCCCCACCTGTATCCAGCCTATTAAATGCAGTTGTGTACTGAGGAGGCTTTTAGATTGCATCAGTCTAGCCTGCTATTTGAAAAACTTTACTGCACTCTTATTATGTTACTATTCCAATCAGGAATTATTTCATTTTTCAGTGTCTTTCCCACTCTCCACCCTTGCCATGTAGTTTGGGTTCTCTATAGAGAATCTAAACACAGCATCCTAAATAAACACAGGCTTTGCTATAAATGTTTCCTTGGAGTTCCTAGGGACCTTTTCATACCATTGCTAACTCAAAGAGTGGTTCCTGCTATGCTAGTGCCCAAGAGGCACCTCTTTTTAAACACAGCATACTTTTTTAGCTCAACACAATTATGTTTATTGCTGGTCTAGATAGATAATTGTTAACCAAGCTGCCATTTCTTACTTGCAGCAGAAGCCATTATTAGCATAATTACACTTGAAGCCAATAGTGTAGATATGCAGATAACTTTAGGGAATAATTTTATAAGGGGTCATCTATTATGTTACCACTTATATTATTAGCACTGCATTTGAATAGGTATGATGCGTTGACAGGTTACTTATATGAGAATTTATATTCAAAAACACTGTAGAACTGGGTGAGATTTCTATATTGTAAAAATGCTCTTATGAGTATTTTAGACTAACTGGAGCACAGCTAGGAACTAGACATATCTTATTCCCAGTTCTGCAATGCTATGCACCACTAGTAAAGCTTGTTGAACTTTTATGTGTGTGTAAAATGAAAAAAATATCTTTGTTTAATTTTGGATGACAGTCTGTAAAGATGTTTTTAGCCAAATTTTGAAAGTTTAATTTTTATCACCTCTTAACGCTGTATATCAGTTTTCTTGTCTGAAGAGTGGAAATATTTATACCTACCTCATATGAAAGGGGTTAAGATAATTCTGTTTGCTATATTGTAGGAATTCCTTTCAATAAAGGGCTCAAGCAATACTTGTTTGGTCATGCATGTCCTTTTATGCCTGTTGGGACAAAATCTGTCTTCCGCTGCTTAAAGTGGAATGAGGGGGAGAGAGAGAGACCTGTGGTTACTAAAAACGTATACTGTAATTGGTATCAATTTTTTATCCACTTTTCAAAGGTATAGTCGCCACTTTGTAACTGATTTTTCTACTTTATTTGGGCTGCCACTAAGAGGCAGCATTGTGTAAAAGACACACCGCTTAGTTGAATTCCAGCAGTTTCAGGCTTATTGTTAAGAATTAATTTTTGTAGAATTTAACATAACTGGCTGGAGTTTACATAGCTCTCCCCACTCCAAGAGCATCTTGTGTTTAACTTAAAATATATAGCCTTGAAAGACCAAAAGAATAATCCACAATGCAAAAATAAGTGGGTCTAAGAATATCTTTGAAAATCACAGTATGTGAAGTCTATGCAAAAATGATTTTAATAAAGGTCACAAAGAGTATAAACACTAAACAATTTGGAAAAATGCTTGTAATTAATGTTTATTCATGTATTTTAACATGCTTTGTTATTATGTGTTAATGTTTGCAGGAACTAAAATGTACAAAAAAGTTGTGAAACTTGATTGAAGCAGTTGGTCAAAGATTACTTGTGCTGGGCATGGCTTTCCCTTAACTATTTTACTTTGTATTTCCTTTTTTGCAATTAAAAATATTTTTAAAAGTGGTGGATCTCATCAATTTCCTCCCACAAGACAGAAATCTCAGAACTAGAAATAATTAAAAATAAATGGTTTTGAATGGTTTTTGTACCCTACAGAACTTACTACCATTTTTAATTAGTCTGAATAAAAATACTCCACAGAATTTGATAACAAGTGAGCAAGCAAATCTGGAATGGTATTTGGTCTGGTCCTATAATCTTTGGTGCCATATCCAGTATTTCAGTTTGGTTATATAGGACATTTCCATTGCATCATTTTGTCAGTTTCATTTCAGTCACAGAGAGATAGGAGGAGATTAGTTAAAAACAAACAGACTGCATATATGCCGATTATCTTGCAATTCTAAAAACATGTACTAAGGAGGGGGACCTCTTTAACCCAATGGAATTTATTTCAAAGTAAACATGTATAGGATTGCACTACATAAGTCATTTGAATGCCACTTCATTTAGGGTAGTCAGGTCAGCAGCATCCCAAACCCTGAGATTTCAGGGGCAGGCCCTAACCCTAGTGATGTCACTAAGCATGATACGTTAAGCATCAAGTATCATGTTATTAAGCATGATACATTAAGTTGCTTGCTGCATACCACTCAAAAAAATTATCTGACTGGAAATTAAGATAGAAATCTTAGCTAAATGAGGGTGTTTCCAGGTCCAGCTAAAGTGACAGGATCATTCCTTCTCACCTGTTTATGGAGCCTGGGTAGGGTACATTAATCTAGCCTAGTTGCTTCTGGCAAGAAGGTATAAGTGCCTTCAGGCCAGGCCAGTCACCAGATGGCCACTGTAGGAAGAAAGCCTAGTGTGGAGATGTTAGACGGGAACACTTAGGAATAAAGATGGTTGCCCCTGAAGGCGGCAGTTCTAAACACACTTAGTAAGGGACTAAGCCCCATAGAACTAAACAGGACTTCTCAGAAGATAAGGTTAGGATCAGAGCTTGGAATATTACTTTTAAATAGTATTAAATTATAATTACTGTTACATGGCCCCCAAACAGGGCTGGTCCCAAAGGGCGGCCAGGTCGGACCCTGGTGCCAGGACCTCTCAACAAGATTGGGGAGAGTGGCTGCCGAGGATCACAGAGAGGGAGCTTCCGCCCACCCGTCTCTCCTATCTTTTGAGGCTGCATGTGCAGGACTACCATTAACCAAGATGGTGGGCGAGGTTTCCCTAAAAGGTTGACGTCTCCGGCGTCATCTTGATTGATGGCAGCAATGTGCGCATGTAGCAGCCCGTGCAGCTGCAAAAGACAGGACAGATGGAGCCAGCGAATGGGTGGGCGGAAGAAGCTCCCTCCCTGCGAGAGACAGGTAGGTGTGTATGTATGTGTGAGAGAGAGTGAGTGAGTGAGTGCATGCACGCCAGGGCCTGGGGCAAGCTGGTGCCCAAGTGCCCCAGCATGTCTGGAGCCAGCCCTGCCCCCAAAAGTAATAAATTACCATTACAATTGTTCTGAAAGGAACTGATTACTTCACCGTTACTTAAAAGTAATCACTACAATTACACTTAAGTTACTTTTTTTAAAAAAATGGAGTGCCTACAAGGTGCTGGCCTTGGCTGCTGCACATCTAAGCAGCCTAAAACAACATTAAAAATAAACACACATACACAGAGGATAGTAAAATATTTTTTTAATCCTTAAAAATAACAATGGCATAACAGAATCTCACATCCACCCCCCACCCCAGCAATTGTGATAACCCAACACATATATACTTTTTCACTCGAAATCTAATCTTACACTTTAAATGCTGCTTTTACATTTCTGTTATGTCTCATCTTTGCTCAAGGAGCACGTCAGACAAAGAATGTCTTTTTACAGTCATTACGTTGCCACCAGTACTGAACAGGCGTTCTATGCAGCACTTGAAGGCATGCCTGTGTTGTTCTGTAAAAAATACCACAGCACCCCTTTCAACTGAAACACATTTTTATCTATATGGCAATCTCCTATCATCAAAGAAAAATGCAAACTTTAGTACTTTATTCTCTGCCTTTTTTTGTCAATTGTATAACTTGGAGGTAACTTAATCCTGTACATACTTAATTGGGAGTAAGTCCCATTGAACTCATTGGGTAGACATGCATGCATGACTGAACTGTCAGAGGTAGAACTTGAGACAATGTAGGTAAACAGAAAATGCACATATCAAAAGTAATCCACAAGAATAAACGTTATTCCTTCTCCTGCAATTAAAAATGTAGTCTTGCACAGCATATGGTGAAGCTATGGAATTTGCTACCACAAGAAGCAGTGATGGGCACTGTAATGCCCCTGTAAATGTAATACTATAAATACGGTAAGTGCGGGTTTATTAGAATATATGTGGTAAGTAGACTGAGTGAGAGGGGGGGTACATGAGTTGGAATATTGATGATGGAATGGTGATTGGCTGAGTGTATGGGTGTCTGAAGGTATAAATGTGAGGATGACAGTTGTGAGGCGGTGCTGAGGGGGTTTTGGAGAGGGTGGTGGCTGGTTTTGGAGGGGTGGATTGTATTTAGGTGGGTAGTGAGGCAGGTTATTTATGACTAAGAAATATCAAGAGTAACACATCTTATGAAACCACACGCATGTTGACTGAACCTGTAAGTAATCTTATTATTCCCTGTGTAAATAAATAAATAGTTTTTGGTTTACCAAAACACCTGATCCTTGGCTGGGTTTCACAGACCAGAAGGGTGGGCAGGGCATATACCAAGGTTGGGAAACAGTATCAGTGGTGGCAGCAGTAGAGAGATAGTGTAACTTCAGCAGGTATCCAAAACAAACCAGGGCTCTAATCTTTATAGGCACAAAGATACAGGGGGGTTGAAGCCTGTAAGTGCATCCAGACACAACGTAACAATAGGCCAGGAGAAGACTAAGGCACAGTCTCAAGGCAATATTATTTACAGAGAGTGTCAGGTGCTGCTGCCTAGCAGTGGGATCTTGAGAGATCTGTGCTAGGGCCGGTGAGAGAACTGTTTGGAGAGCAGGACCCTGAGGTGGGACCATGACAGGGTGGTGACCACGGGAGGGGTCCTGACAGGCACCAACTTAGATGATTTTAAAAGAGGATTACACAAATTCATGGAGGATAAAGCTATCAGCGGCACCTAGCAATGATGGCTATGTTCTACTTCCAATGCCAGAGACAGCATGCTTCTGAATATCAGTTGCTGGGAATACAAGTGAGGAGAGTGCTGCTCATGCACTCAGGTCCTGCTTGTGGGCCTCCCTTTAGGGCATCTGATTGGATGCTAGACTAGATGGCCCACTGGGTGGATCCAGCAGGCTCTTCTTATGTTCTTGTATATATTGTAACAAACAACAAAGCTACTTGTGGGGCCTTACAGACCAGGGATAGTCAACCTGGTGCCCTCCAGATGATGTAGGACTACAATTTCCATCATCCCTGATAATTGGTTATGTTGTCTAAGATTGATGGGAGCTGCAGTCCAACAACATCTGGAGGGCACTATGTTGAAGACCCAATTAGATTAACACAACTCCCTTCCCACCTACCCACCTGTTTCAAACATGTCCAGAAAAGTATGTCTCTTAAATTCTACAGCGCATTCCTTTCAGAGGTAAAAATTAATTTGCAATCCTATATACTTACTATTTAACTCAATGAGGCTTAATTCAGAGTAGACATATATGGGACTGGACTCCACCAGAATACATTTCAGCAGGAAACCACCAGGAACAGATGGCTTACCAATCAATCAATATTTATTGTACAGTCAATGACCCGTTATACATAAAATTGCATAATAAAATTAAAATTACAGACATGTAAAATTAAAATAAGAAGGTGTGAAAGCGTGCGATCTGTCATCGCTAGGGGTTTGTGACATTTTCACCACGTATGGATTGAGCCAGATGAAGAAACTTGGCGACCCTAAGCGAAATGAGTTTGTCAGTACCAGCTAGGAGAAGTTGTAATTGGTCGGGAATTGTTCTGTATTGTGGGAAATTTGCAATCAGAGGTTTTAAAAGCTTGTCACGTGGAATAGAATATAAGGGGCAGGTAAAAAGGACATGTGAAAGGGATTCAATTTCATTAAAGGGGCAAGAGCAAAGGCGTTGAGCGAGCGGAATGCCCCGATAGCGGCCTTCAAGAATGGCTGATGTTAGGCAATTAAGCCTGGCCCTAGTGAAGGCTAATCTATAACACAGAAGGTCAACAAATTCAAAGTATGGAGCAGGGAGGGGAGTAAAAAACCTTAACCCAGAATATAAAGGGGAACATATCTTGGCGGCGTTAGCTGTATCCTGCTGTAGATCTATATCTCTTAGTCTCCTATTGATGGCAGCTTTAATTGAGATTGAATCCAGGGGCGTTAATGACTCCCGGGGAGGCCAAGAGGAGAAAATTTATGCAGGATCAGTTTAGCCCAGGAGGTATTGAAGGAGTCCAACTGGATGAATGAGAGATATCCCTGCACAAGATTGGAATTGGCCAGCTTGGCCCAGAAACACAATGTTCGGGACCAGGCAAGAGATTCTAGGGAGGGCATCCCGGTCTCAAGTCTCAAAACTGCGTTGGACACGCAGCGAGGGACACCTAGGATGGAACGGAGGAAATTGGATTGGATCGCCTCTATTTTGGGACAGATATTAAGGAACCATACTGGACTTCCGTACAGAAGTTGGGAGATAAATCTTGGCGGCGAAGACCCTGGTGGCTGCAGGGACAAATTGGCCGCCTTTGGAAAAGTAAAAGCGTAATAGCGCTTTGGCTGTGGCCCTAGCCACGGCAACGGAGGAACGTATATGGGGGGACCAGGATAAAGAAGAATGGAATGTGATCCCCAGGTATTTATATTCCCGCACCTGGGAAATCCTCTGGCCATTAATTCTCCAGACTGATGTAGCTAGCCGCGGGGAGAAGATCAGAATTTTCGTTTTAGAGAAGTTGATGGTCAGGTGGTTGGAGGCACAATAAGCCATATAGGTGCGAAAGAGCCTTCTGAGGCCTATTTTGGATAGGGATAGTAAGGCCGTATCATCGGCGTATAGTAATAGGGGACAGGCCTGGTCTGCAATTTTGGGAGGATGAAAATTGGTGGATTGGCAGTAGGAACTGAGATCATTCAAATAGAGATTAAAAAGTGTGGGGGCCAGTATGCAACCTTGTCTTACTCCCCTATTGACTAGAATGGAGTTAGTCATGGTTCCAGCAGATCTACACTGGACCCTAAAGGTAGAAGGTTGGTAAAGTTGGTAAATGAGAAATAAAAGTCTTTTATCGATAGATGTTTTCAGAAGTTTTGTCCAGAGCCTGTCTCTAGGTATTGAGTCAAAGGCCGTTTGAAGGTCAATAAAGGCCACGTAGAGACCATTACCTAGGGGGCTAGTGTATTTTTCGGCAAGGTGTCTTAGGAGAATGCAATGGTCGATGGTGGATCTAGCTTTTTGAAAACCTGCCTGTTCGGGGCCAAGAATGGATTCCTCCTCTATCCATGTAGTCAGTTTATCGTTAAGATATCTGGCATACAGTTTCCCAACCGTGGATAGTAAACTGATGGGTCTGTAATTCTTGGGATTATCCTTGGGTCCCTTTTTGTAAATGGGGATCACAGTGGCTTCAAGCCATGAAGATGGAATAAGGCCAGAAGTATTTATCCAAGTAAACAGATTGGAGAGAAGAGGGGCCCACCATGAAGATTGTGACTTCAATAGATCTGGGGGAACAGAATCGGGGCCAGGAGCTTTACCGGACTTCAATCTATTGATAAGTGAGATAATCTCATCCTGTGTGACGGGAAACCAAAGGGAATGATCTGAAGGAGCCGGGCAGTTAATCATGTATGGGGTGTTACTGTGGATTCCTTGAACATGTCTGAGAAATGTTTTTCCCATACATGGGGGGGAATATGGCAGGCAATTGGGTTGGGGGAAGAGAGAGAGTCTGAGACCATGGCCCAAAACATCTTAGAGTCTTTTAGTTCAGCAGCATTTATTAATGACTTCCACCCTGCATGTATAGCTTGTCTCTTTTTAAGGCGCAAGAGAGATTTGTAATCATGCTTAGTGACATAGTATTCCGGCGGGAGATGGTTTAAATTACTTGTTCTATATAAGTCGTAGATCCTCCTCAGATTTTTCTTAGCTTCAACACATTCGTTGTCAAACCAACTACTCGTGCGATATGAACCGTGGGACCTGGGGGGAGGGAAGGTACGTTTTAAGAAAGGGTCCAAGACAAGGGTCAGATCAGAGTAGGCGGCAAGTTTGGATTGTGGGTCAGTAGACCTCGTTACGCGTTCTTTGAGCTCCTGAGCAGGGGAGGATACCAGGAAGGCAGCTAATCTATCTGATGTGGCCTGAGACCATTTAGCTGTTCTTTTTCTAGTATGGATTGAATTATTATTGTATGAGGGAATGGGTTTTAGATGAACTGGCTCAGTTGTTGAGAGTGACAGCAACAGTGGGAGGTGGTCGCTCTCCAGTCTGGAGCCCACTGAGAAGTGGGCAACATCTTTAGATATAGAGGAGACCAGGGCATAGTCGACCAGACTACTGCCCCGGCCCGAAATATAAGTAAATTCAGCACAGCCATCGTGCTGGCTATGGCCATTCAGAATTGAGAGGTTAAAGCAGCCCGCCATGAGAAGCAGGCGGGTACCTCCGTGGTTTGCCTTTTGATCTTTGGAAGACCATTCATAGGAGGACCATATATCAATGAGTTCTGTGGCTTCCCAGAGATAAGAGGAAAACAGGGTGGAATTGTTTGGTCCTATCCTGGCGTTAAAATCTCCCATTAAAATGAGAGGAGTATGTGGATAACGCAATTCAATATCCAGGATATAGGCCTCTAGGGACTCCCAGGCTTCAGAAACATCTCTCTTGGTTGAGAAAGGTGGAATATAAATGTTGATTAATAATAATGAAAGATCGTTAAGTTTTAGTATAGCAGCCATGGCCATGGATCCACAGGGGGGAGTTTAACGATGGTAGCAGCCAAGGAGGTTGCATATAAGATGGCAAGTCCTGCCTTGGGCCTGCCTTTGCCCTTGGGTATGGCTGCGGGAAGATCGAAGGTGGAGAAATCTTCAAGAATAATTGAGTCGACTGCCCAGGTTTCTTGGAGGAAAATCAAATCAAAATGGGAGAGATAAGATATCAAATCAGGGAGTTTGGATTTAGACGAGCAGCCGGCTATGTTCCAGGAGAGGAAATTAAGTATGGCATTTGGTTTGACCTGTTTAGGGTGTAAGGATTGGGGTAGGGGGCATGGGCGAGTAAAATTAGGAGAACATACTTTATGTTGTCAATGAGGTAGCTCTGGATTGGAAAAATTAGATAATGGGTTGGGGAGAGGTTAGTCATGTGGTTAATAAAACTCTGTCTATGAGTAGCCTTAAGGACACGGCTAAAACTAAGGTCTAAAAAAGAAATATTTGGAAAGGACGGACAAGTTTCAAGATCCTTTTGGTGGTATATGACAACAAGCTTCTTTGGTTGTAATACTAAGTTCCAAGAGGGAGGGCCTTGAGATGCACAAGAAGGTATAGTTGGAATAAGTTTCATCTTTGGTCTGAGTGTGGGTAGGGATTTTTCCTGCCTGATTAGTGCTTGATGGGAGGGCGGTTGGTTCTTTGTGGAGTGAAGAATGCTCAGTCTGGGTGGAACAAGCTTGGGGGCTTGTCTTGCAGGGCTAGCCTTTGAAGATGGACCTTTCCCTCCAGAGGGTTCTCTGGGTCTTACAGCTTGATGGTCATAGTAGCAATTGTCCCTAGGAACGGCCCTCTGGGTGGAGGATTTCTGGTTGTCTATGCCATGATGGCGCAAAGTTGTCTTGGAGGGTTTTGTAGGGGGATCTAGGAGTTTGAATAAAGGCTTGAAATTCATTTTCTTCCCTGGTTTAAGTTTGGTGTTCTTGATGTTTTTAGATTTTTTTTGAGGTCTTGTTGGCGCCGACTTGGTGGAACAGTGTGCCTTTGAGGTCCTTCTGGAGGCTGTTTTGGTTGAGCATACAGAAGCAGATGAGCTGGAATGTCTACCAGAGTCATTAGAATTGTTACTTAAGAGTAATCCCATAGCCTGGACCAGTGTTGTCAATAGGCTGTTAGTCTCAACGATGTAGGCTTTAATCGATTCCATCATAGGATCAATTCCATCATAGGATCGTCTCTTGCCAGCAGGGGGGGGACATGAGACTGCTGTTTTCTGCAATGAAGGCAGCTCACAAGGGGAATGAGTGATTAAAAATGGAGACGAAGAATCCTGCAAGTCATGCAGCGAGTCAAGAGTTAGCAGCTCTGTAGGGATATCTCCCCCAGACGAGCAATTGAAGCCTGCATCCTGAAGTTCTGCTGCCAAATTTTTGGATTGAGAGGAATCACTCATCAGATGTTTAGGAAGCTGACGGTCTAAAGTCCACTCATACGCCTCCCTTCCCGAGAAAGATGACTTTGACTTGGGAGGAAAGAAGTGTGTAATCGTAAGTTGCTGATGTATGTCCTCCCCCTCAGATAAGCCCAGTTCTTTACATTTCTGTCTAGTATAGACCATTATAAGCCCCTGAAATTCCTTTGTCAGTACTTAAAAGGAGTGGATGGCTGAGTCAAATATGAAAACACACTCAGTTGGAAAAGGTAGCTTGGTAGCTTGGTTATACTCTGTTATTGCTCTGTTATTCAGGGGGGTAGAGAGTGTTGATGAAGATCCACAATGTTATTCAAACATAGGCAGATGGGTGAAAGCAAAGAAGAGTTGGCAGAGACTCGTGTCTTATCGGAGCATAAAGATTAAATATTTGTTCTTCAGAAGGAATAAGAGTCTATTAGAAGCTCAGGACAGACTTCGGAATGTCTTGCTCTGTAAAAGGAGCTCAAGGCTACTGTTAATTAGCAGGAATCCGGCAGGGGGAAGACAGGATCAGAGAGGAGTAGAAACACGTCTTACCCTGGCTGCAGTCAGCGCCAACTCGGCTTACCAATAGAGTTGCTACAAGCTACTGAGACTGAATCTGTCCAAATTTTGACTAAAATGTCAACAAATATGGAAAACTAAACAACGGCACACAGACTGGAAACGTTCAATATACATCCCAATTCCAAAGAAAGGGGATCCCAGGGAATACAGTAATTATCGAACTATTGCCTTAATACCCCATGCAAGTAAAGTAATGCTCAAGATTCTACAACAAAGGCTCTTACCATATACGGAGCGAGAAATGCCAGACGTCTAAGCTGGATTTAGAAAGGGAAGTGGTACCAGAGATCATATCACAAACAAATGTTGGATAATGGAATGGAGCAAGGAATTTCCAAAGAAATTTATAGATTACAACAAAGCCTTTGATTGTGTAGATCATGAAAAACTATGGAATGCTTTAAAAGAAATGGGGGTGCCACAGCATCTGATTGTCCTGATGTGCAACCTATACTCTGGGCAGGAGGCTACTGTAAGGACAGAATATGGAGAAACCGATTGGTTCCCAATCAGAAAGGGTGTGAGACAGGGGTGTATTTTATCACCCTATTTATTTAATCTATACGCAGAACATATCATACGGAAAGCGGGATTGGACCAAGATGAAGGAGTTGTGAAAATTGGAGGGAGAAATATCAATAATTTAAGATATGCAGATGATACCATACTACTAGCAGAAATCAGTAATGATTTAAAACGAATGCTGATGAAAGTTTAAGAGGAAAGCACAAAAGCAGGACTAAAGCTGAACATCAGAAACACTAAAGTAATGACAACAGAAGATTTATGTAACTTTAAAGTTGACAATGAGGACATTGAACTTGTCAAGGATTATCAATACCTTGGCACAGTCATTAACCAAAATGGAGACAGTAGTCAAGAAATCAGAAGAAGGCTAGGACTGGGGAGGGCAGCTATGAGAGAACTAGAAAAGGTCCTCAAATGCAAAGATATATCACTGAACACTAAAGTCAGGATCATTCAGATTGTGGTATTCCTGATCTCTGTGTATGGATGTGAAAGTTGGACAGTGAAAAAAGCGGGTAAGAGAAAATGTGGTGTTGGAGGAGAGCTTTGCGCATACCATGGACTGTGAAAAAGACAAATAATTGGGTGTTAGAACAAATTAAACCAGAACTATCACTAGAAGCTAAAACGATGGAACTGAGGTTATCATACTTTGGACAAATAATGAGAAGACATGATTCACTAGAAAAGTCAATAATACTGGGAAAAACAGAAGGGAGTAGAAAAAGAGGAAGGCCAAACAAGAGATGGATTGATTCCATGAAGGAAGCCACAGACCTGAGCTTACAAGATCTGAACTGGGTGGTTTGTGACAGATGCTCTTCGAGGTCGCTGATTCATAGGGTCGCCATAAGTCGTAGTTTGACTTGAAGGCACATAACAACAACAACAACATGCAAAGCATGTGCCCTACCACTGAGCCACAGACCTTCCCCTCTTCAAAAAAGTATATTTTAAAATTGTTATTTTCAAATCATTAATGAATGCACAGCACACTACGGCAGATCCAACCCTTTTTAAAAGTTGTTGGTTTTTTAAATGTTTTTAACGCTGTTTTGTTTTAATGTATTTTAAGATCTGTTTTTATGATGTTTTAAAGTGTGTTTAGTGCTTTGTTTGCCGCCCTGGGCTCCTGCTGGGAGGAAGGGCAGGATACAAATTAAATAATTAATAAAATAAACAAACATGCATTTAAAGCACATTCAACATACATTTGAAAAACATGAATGCCACCACAGAATCATGGGAACTGTAGTTTGTTAAGGGTGGTGGGAACTAGAACTGTGAGGGGGAAACTACACTTCCCAGGATTGTTTGGGAGAAGTCATGCACTTTAAATGCTAGTTGGATGTGCTTTAAATCTATTGAGTGGGTCTGCATTTCTTCATAAACTTTGCCTGCATATAACTCATTTTAATTACATTTTAAAATGGAAATAAGCTACAAAGTTTCCTGGGCTACTCACCACCTCTCAGCCTAATCTGCCCCTCAAGGTGAAAACAGCAGAGAGGGACTATGACCACCCCAAGGAATAAAAGCACACTTAAAATGTAGAGGAAATAATAATGTACAACCATAGTGTGAAATCAGATACACATAGAAGAAATATTTATATAAGTATGACTGTCATATATATTTATTATTTACATATCGTGTAAAGATATTTATAGTACAATCCTATGCATGTTTACTCAGAAGCAAGTCCCAATGTATTCAGCGGGGCTTACTCAAACAGGAAAGCTTGCACAGGACTGAAACCTCAAGTGATAAAAAGCTTCACTCAACCAACACAAAATTCACAATCATGCCACTTTAAGCTGTTTTGCAACTGTTTATACTTGTTTTTATAGTTATTGGATTTTAAAGGGATTTATTTCTTGTTGTGAGCTGCCTTGGTTTCCAATCACCAACCCCAGCTCACAGGGTTGTTGGGAAGTCTCCACACACACACACACACACACACACACACACACACACACACACACACACACACACACACACACACACACACACACACACACACACACACACACACACACACACACACACACACACACACACACACACACACACACACACACACACACACACACACACACACACACACACACACACACACACACACACACACACACACACACACACACACACACACACACACACACACACACACACACACACACACACAGGAGATGTAAAAATACATACACCCCATATACTAGTTTATATGGCACCTGTTTTTCTTTTGTTGTTCCTAAGCCCTTAGCATTCCATGTGATAAGATGTGCAAGGCCCAGCATCCAACTAATCAGAATTTTGCAAGAAGAAAATTTAGAGAAAACTGTTGAGTCCCTTTTAAATCAATTTGCAGCATTATATTCTCAAGATCTTTATCAAAGCTTGCAATATGCTAAATATGAATTGAATAATTTGTTTACTGCTAAAGCTGAATTTGCATTGGCATGTTCGTGCCAAAGATATTGGGAAAAGGACCAAGATCAGGTAAGATACTGGCTTTTCATTTCAAACAACAAAAAAGTTGGAATTATATCCCATTGATTAAAGGAGAACACAATATGGTATATACAACATCAAAAGAAATAAATTCAGAATTTCAGAAGTGTTATGCTAAATTATACAGGAAGATTAATGACCCGGCAGGCTGTGAATTTGAATCATTTTTCTCACAGTTGATTCTCCCACAGCTAGATATGCAGCAAAAGGAAAAATGAAGCCCGGGAAAGTGCCAAGACCAGAAGGATTTCCTATAGATTGGCATAAGATATACTTAGGTCCTAAGCTTTTCAGTGTGTATCAAAAGGCCTTTGAATTAGGCACCCTATTAACCTCAATGTATGGTGCATATATTTCTATTACACCTAAGCCTGACAAGGATCATACTAATTGTGCAAATTATAGGCCAATTTCTTTAATTAAAACACTAACAGCAATTTTGGCTAATACAGTTCAGGCAGTGATATCAACAGATACTAGCTTATATTATACAACACACTTGTTAGCACATACAAATGATTGGCAAGTTTCTCCTTGGGTATACCCCAGCTTGGGTACTTTTAGAGATGGCTTATTTAACACCCCTCTTTGAATGGCTAATGTTGGTGTCTATGAGCAATAAAAAGGACCAATATCACCTTCAATTTCAGCAACTAGAGACATGGCATACAATGGCTCATCAGTTACAAATTGACCCATATGTCCACACTAAATTAATTACTGATGACTGCAAAATGGCAACATCTTCAATTACATCATTTGCTAGTATCTGTTTATGGACCATCTGTTCTGAGTGCTTTGGCATCTCCTAAATTGTTGGAGGGAATTATTGGATCCAAAAATTGCTTTATAATTGCTTTATAATCTATATTGAATGTTTCCTTAGACCTGAAGTCAAGATTGATTCAGCAAAAATTAGTATTTTGAGTATATTGGACTCCATGATGGTTATATAGGAAGGCACTATGCAATACCGATAGATGCTGGAGATGCAACGTTGAGAATGCCTTGAGGCATATGATGTGGGCTTGTCTGGTTATATATACATTCTGAGCTAAGGTTATCTGTATTAGTTTTGTATTGATGAAATCTGTGATATTTGCAGATGTTCATGTGCTTTTAAATTATATTCCAGTAGTATGAGAGTTAACAGAAGAACCACAAAAGTGGACTTAGCAAGACCTTATGGTTGCTAGGAGACTCAAGCCTGGAAGGATAAATATCCAGAGTCTATTATGCAATGGATTGAAGGTCTCGCTGACCTGGCTACGTTTGAATATACTTCACATAGATATCAATTTTGAGTAGATACCTATTTGGACATCTGGAGGACTTATACTAATTTATATGCTTAACTCAGGATGCATGTACTGATGGTATTCATAATGTAAACCAATGGTGGTTCATTATTATTTGAAGTATTCATTTTTTTTAAAAAATGTACCTTCAATATTGTATTTATTTCATTTCATTTTTTCTTTTCCTTTTACTGTTAAATTTGCAAATAAAAAATCATTTAAAAAAGAGTTGTTGAAACACCAATAGTTTTTTCTACTTTTCAAAAGTAGAAGGAACCCACCTTAAACCCTAAACAGCAAAATGGGACCTAATTTTTTGCCAATACATGCTTTTTTCTACTTTCAAACTCTCTGTTAAAACAACAAAAGTAAAATATTGTGCATCCCACTGGTATAACCACCTGTTAAAGACTACTAATGGTAGAAGAGTGTTATTTTACTAACTTCCTATAAAAAGAGTATTATTTTGAATAAATAATGCAATACATATCCAGTGCAGTGCATACTTTTTAATACAGAGGTGCTTCTGATAGAGACCACTTTTAACTTTATTAAGTGTAATGGGTGATATCCACTTAAATCATTATCAGAGTTCACCCAACAAAACAAAGCCCATTATTTCAAGGTAGAAAACTACTGCTCTATGGAGTTTTAGCCAGAAATAAAACACAACTGTTATAGATGATATCTAGAGAAGAATGCACAGGATCCTTGGGTACTGGGGCCCTGAAACTCACCTACCCTGCAATTCTTCTGAATTAAAAATCACATCTGACCAGGATGCCACAGTGACAGAATCAGAACCAGAGATACCTGCAACACTGTTTTTTATTGTTTGGATCAGTTTTATTGCTTGGATCAGTTGGTTTTGCCTAAGGAAAGGCATACTATTTAGAGGAAAGGTTTGGGTGGCTACTTGTGGGTAAAGGAGCACAGTGGCACTAACTTCTCCAGGCTCTCCTGCTGACTGAGGTTAAGTGGATGGCTACTAGGGAGTGGGCCTTCTCAGTGGAACTGTCCCCCGTTATGCAATATGCTCCCCAGAGAGGCACCATATTTCAGTCTTTTCAGTGCCTGGTGAAGATCATCCTTTATTCATGCCTTTTAATTATATGTTTTCAGTACTTTTAGATCTGGACATCAATTAGTTTTCCCACTAGTGGTTTTAAAGATGGTTTTTAAATTGATTTCACACTGATCTGTTTTCATGGGAGGTTTTTTTGAAGTTGTGCTTGTTTTTATGTGGACTTTTTATGTTGCTTGTTTTAAGATTGCTTTAATGTTTTTTTTGTTTTTTTTAATTTACTCGTGCAAATCGCCCAGAGATCGCCTAGAAACGCCATAAATACTTCCAAGTAAACAAATATAGGATTGCACTGTAAATTTTGCCCAGCTGGATTAGCATTTGTGATTAGGGCAGCTGTTAATGCCCCATTAATTAAAGGCTGTGCACTATCAGCACTGAATAAGCCTATTAGCTTCTACTAAAGAAATCATTATTAAATCTTAATTATTAGCCAATATTTAATTTATAATCGAGGCAATCAAACCAATGCTTCCAGGTTTGGATTAACTGGAGTTCCTTGCCATGATCAATCTGGGAACTTGTGTTAGTTTCAAACATGGTTTCTTGAAACAAGCCAGGATTAGGAAACTATGGTTTGATCCTGGCTTGTTTCAAGAAACCATGGGCAATCTTCAAGGAACTTGTTCCATCAGAGCAAGGACTTTTGGCTGTGCAGTGGAACTTCCCCTCCCTCTGCTCTCCTGGTGTGCCCCTCCACACCCCTTAAATTTGTTATGGGTTTTCCTCCAACCCCCACTCTCTGAAGAAGATTTAGGGAGGGTGCAGGGTGTGCATAGGGAGAGGGAGAGAAGTTCCTGTGTACAAGTGGAAATCCTTGCACAAACTGAACACATGCATTGGATACCACCCCATAGTTTAACCAGATCTTGTCCTTGTTGGATATACAGTCAAGAATTTAAAAACTGAAGTGGACACTTCTAATCTCCTTTTTATGGCTTGTGCTGCAAATGGAAAGCATGCAACACCAAAGCTCATCTAGGTTCATTTCCACAGTACTTTGGCTTAGAGTTCCATCTAAACTGCGCGGTAGTGTCTCTTAACATAATGGACCATCAAATCCTTCTGGGTCACTTCAAGCAGTTAGTGGCACTACTTTGAGAGGATTCTGTTCCTACCTACGCAAGCATTCCCAGAGAATGGTACTGAGCAACTGTTGTCATAACCACTTACAGCTCAATCTAGGAGCTCCTTCTTGTCCTCACTGCTGTTTGTATACAGCTATTGGATAAAATAATGTTTGGAGTGAAGTATCATCAATATATTGACAACACCCAGTTGTTTAATGAAATGAATCAAATTCAGAATAAGGAATAATTTCTTTTAAATCACTGAGCAACCATGGTGCAGCAGAAGACGTAAGTTCATACTGCCCGAGGGGAAAAAATGCAGGCTGCTCCTTGTTCTACTGCTGAGGTAGCAGCAGGAGGTTTAATAATTATATCCGGTAATTGGACTTCCCGGAAGGAGTGCTGGCTGGTGGTTGTCTCTGAGGGAGCTCTGCCTCAGAGGAAGCTTTTTTCAGGTTAAAAGCCAGCCAAGAGGAATCTTGGACTGGCTTAAATGTTCTCCAAGGTATAGGAGAACCGATCAGATTTTCCACAAGACTTCGTTGAGCTGTCGGCGGCTGGAATTGATCAGGAAATCCCTGAGATAAGAAGGCATGCCGATCGGCTGAAGACGGAGTCAGGATTTCCACGCAAGCTGTACTGGAAAAAAGCGAAGCGTTTTTTTTCTTCTTCTTAAAAAAAAACGTTCTTAACCAGCGAGCCTACTTCTGTCTAAATCTTATCATTTGGCTTAAATTACTACAATAAAAGGGATTTGTTTACGAATCAGCAACTGAGAAACCTGGGTGAGTCATACTTTTTCTCTTTTAAATATAATTAAGGAAGAAAGAAAATGTAAACAACTTATATACTTTTTTTACGACAAAAAGCTGGCCTGAATTTGGAGTTTTAAAGTTTAAAAACGGATGAGAGGTAATTATTATATTTTGGACTATTTTTCTCTTTGGACTATTTCTTTTTGGACGAATCTGCTGCTCGTATATGTTACTAATTGTTTGGTGTTGGCAACCAGAATTGTTTTGCATTCTTGGATGTAGATAAGAACTGTGCTGTGCTGGCTGGACTTCAATAACAGGCCTGGAATATTAACTTTTTTGTTGGTGGAGGAAAAAAAAAGAAATAGACTGCCTCTAGGTTTTGGAACAGTGATTAATATCAGAAATTAAAGGCTTTTCTTGAAAATGACAACTAAAAAAACAACTAAGACCCAGGAGCGAAGAAGAAGTTCTACTGATCCACAGGAAGGGGTTATACCCCCAGATATGTTTCAAAAAATAATGGAAGGGATTAATGATATAAAACAGGAAATGAAAACTGAATTGACAGATATAAAAGACTATATTAAAACACAAGTGGATGAGATTAAAGGGACAATTGGGCAAATAAAGGAGGATGCAAAAAACATTAAAGAAAAGGTACAAATCTTGGAGAATAGAACAGATATATTAAATCTGGAATTAGAAAAAAACTTGGACTATATGGCTGTGATTGAAATGAAAAATAAAGAACATTGTTTGAGATTCCGTGCAATTCCTGAGGAAACAGGTGAAGACATCAGAGATAAAATTGTTAATGCTCTAGTAAAATTTCTGGATTTGAATGAAGATCGGATGGAATTTGAAATAGATAAAGTGTATAGAATTAATTCCAGATATGCAACAATGAATAAAATTCCAAGAGATGTGCTTGTTCATTTTATAAAGAAGACGACCAGAGATATGGTATTACAGCAACACTTTAAAAATACCTTTAAAATTGATGGTAAGGAAATACTGGTGATGAAAGAAATTCCTATTAGACTTTTACGTAAGAGAAAAGAATATGCTTTCCTTACAGAGAAACTTAAGCAACGCAAAATTCAGTTTAGATGGGATGTTCCAGAAGGAGTGATCTTTACATTCAGACAACAGAAATATAGATTGAATACTGTTCAAAAAGCAAGGGACTTCTTGAGAAAAGCTTCAAAAGATATGGATGAAGATAAACTCAAAGATATGGATATAATTCCTGGGGAACAAAGTCAACAAAGATATGCAGAGGAAGGAAAGGAAGATGATGGATTAAAAGGAGCACCAGGCACATTTTAAAATACACGCTTAAAGATGGATTACAAATATCTAACTTGGAATATAAATGGAGCTAATACGGCGCAGAAGAGAAAGAAAGTGTTTCACTATTTGAAAAAATTAAAATTGGATATAATTTGTTTACAAGAAACTCATATTAAGAAGAAAGATTCCAAATATTTGATTTGTAAAAATTTGGGTGAAGAATTTATTTCGGCTGGACCAAAAAAAAAAAATGGAGTTGTTCTCTACATTAACCCACAATTGCTTCCTAAATTGGTATTACTGGATGATAGTGGTAGATTTGTGGGGGTTGAAATTACTCTACAGGGTACAAACATTTTGATAGTGGGTATCTATGCCCCCAATGAAGATAAAACAAGGTTTTACACAGGACTTATGGAAAAATTGTCAGAGTTTTCATATGACCATTGGTGCGTTATGGGTGATTGGAATGGGGTAATCTCACCAAAAATTGATAGGCTTTCTGAAAAAAATATCAAAGAGACACAGGGTAAATTACCGAAGATTTGCTTTGAACTGATGGAACATTTAGAATTGGTGGATACCTGGAGATATATAAATGATAATGCAAAGGAATTTACTTATTTTTCAGAAAGACACAAAACATTCTCGAGGATTGATATGATCTGGATGTCTAAAATTTTAGCGAAGGACACTTTTAAAATGGATATATTACCAAAAACTTTTTCGGATCATAACCCTGTGATATTAACTTTAAAAAAGAAAAATCTTGGATTTAGATGGAGACTAAATGAATCTTTATTACAGAATGACAAAGTAGTACAAGAATGTAAGAAGAAATTAAAAGAGTTTTTTGAACATAATTTACATAAAGGAACAAGTGAAAATATTGTTTGGGATACAAGTAAGGCATTTATGAGGGGATATCTTATTAAATGTAACTCTGAATTAAAAAAAAAGAAACAACAGAAAATGCAATTAATTTTGGAAGAAATAAAACAAAAAGAGGAAGAATTGAAAAAGAATCCAACTAAAGTTTCTATTGTAAATCAAATCAAAATGTTACAGAAGCAAGTATCAATGCTGACAGTTAGAGAAATTGAAAGAAAACTAAATTTTGCTAAACAAAGGACTTTTGAATTTGCAAATAAACCTGGGAAATGGTTAGCATATAAATTAAGAAAAGAATGTCAAAAAAATATCATTTTAAAGATACAAGAAGGAGATGAGACGTTGACAGATAATGTAAAAATTAAAAAGATTTTTCATCAATATTATTCAACATTGTACAAATGTCAGGAAATTCCGTCTGAAAAAATAGAAGAGTATATATCTAAACAGAATTTGCCTAAAATTACAGACTTTCAGAGACAAGCTATTAATGGCCCTATTACGTTAAGAGAGATATCTGAAGCTATAAACAAAATTAAATTAGGAAAGGCACCAGGACCAGATGGGTTATCTGCAATGTATTATAAATGTTTGGAGGAAGAACTCTTACTACCTTTACAGTCTACAATGAATCTTATTCTGCAAGAGGGAAAGATACCGGATAGTTGGAAAAATGCTAATATAACATTAATACCTAAAGAGGAGCAAGATTTAACTAAAACAAAAAATTATTGACCAATATCTCTATTGAATAATGACTATAAAATTTTTACAATGATCTTGGCAGAAAGATTGAAAATAATATTGCAACAATTTATTCAGGAAGATCAATCAGGGTTTTTTACCTAAAAGACAATTACGTAACAACGTCAGAAATGTCTTGAATGTCTTGGAATATTTAGAACAACGAAATGATAAACAAGCAGCTTTGATTTTTTTAGATGCTGAAAAAGCATTTGATAATTTGAATTGGAAGTTTATGTTTCAGGTTTTGGAGCAAATGGATTTTGGAGACAATTTTATAAAATGGATTAGATCGATTTATACATCTCAGAAGGCTCAGATAATTGTTAACGGAGATTTAACGGATTCATGTGAAATACAAAAGGGTACAAGACAGGGATGTCCTTTATCTCCTCTTTTATTTATTCTGGTCTTAGAAGTGCTGCTTAGAGATATAAGGCAAGATAAAAGAATTTCGGGATTAAAGATAAAAAAAGAAGAATATAAATTGAGAGCATTTGCTGATGATTTGATAATTGTACTAGAAAATCCTTTGGAAGGAATTAATGTATTGATGGACAAATTAAAAGAATTTGGACCGTTAGCAGGATTTAAGATCAACAATCAAAAAACAAAGATGTTGGTGAAAAATTTAACTTTAAGGGAACAGAAAGAGTTAATGGACAAGACAGATTTTACAATAGAGAAAAAGTTGAAATATTTAGGTATCATTATGACAAATAAAAATTCAAAGTTGTTTCATAATAATTATGAAAAATTATGGACAGAGATAAAGAAAGACTTGCTAAGATGGGATAAACTACAACTGTCATTAATGGGTAGAATATCTGTGATAAAAATGAATGTATTACCGAGAATGATGTTTTTGTTTCAAACAATACCTGTAATGTCCTCTGATTTACCTTTTAAACAATGGCAAAAAGATATCTCTAAATTTGTATGGCAAGGAAAAAAACCAAGAGTTAAATTTAAATTACTACAAGATGCCAAAGAAAGAGGAGGACTGGGATTACCAAATCTGAGACTTTATTTTGCTGCCTGCTGTCTAGTCTGGATAAAGGAATGGATCTTATTGAGGAATAAAAGACTATTGGATTTGGAGGGCCATAATTTGAAGTGGGGATGGCATGGATATCTATGGTATGACAAAGTAAAAGTAAATGTAGACTTTAACAATCATTTTATAAGACGTCCTCTGTTGAAAATATGGAATAGATATAAACCAAGGTTTTATTCGAAAATACCATTATGTGTCTCAAGTCAAGAAGCGTTTTATAGAAGAGAAATGGCTGGAAAAGAGAAATGGTTAACTTATCAAGAACTATTAGAAAATGTACATGGAGAATATACAATGAAAGAGAGAGAACAACTGACAAAGGAAGGATATAGTTTTCAATGGTTTGCCTATTTACAATTGTTAGAAAGATATAAAATGGACAAGAAAATGTATGGGTTTGAAATAAGTAAATCTGATTTTGAAATAGGACTGTGTACAAATGATGAAAATATAATTGCGAAAATGTATAAACTCTTATTGAAAATGGATATGGAGGAAGAACAAGTAAAAGAGTGTATGGTAAAGTGGGCAAAAATTTTTGGTTATAATATACAAATGGATCAATGGGAAAATATGTGGAAAAAAGGTTTGAAATTTACACTATGCTATAATCTTAAAGAAAATTTTTATAAAATGATGTACCGTTGGTACATGACTCCAGAAAAGTTGTCAAAAATGTATAGTAATGTTTCTAATGTTTGTTGGAAATGTAAACAACAAGAAGGATCATTTTATCATATGTGGTGGTTATGTAAAAAGGCAAAATCATTTTGGGCACAGATAGGTAGGAAGATGCAAAAAATTCTAAAGATAAATATTCAGTCAAAACCAGAATTTTTTTTATTGGGTTTTATGGATAAACAAATAGAAAAGAAATATGGAAGAATAATATTATATATGATTACGGCAGCAAGATTATTATATGCACAAAAGTGGAAAATGGAATCAACACCAACAATGGAAGAATGGCTATTGAAATTAATGGACTTAGTAGAAATGGATAAATTGACATGTTTACTTAGAGAAAAATCGACGGATACATTTCTTAAGGAATGGAAGCCTCTCTTGGACTTTTTGTTGAAAGATCAAAATAAAATGATGATACTGGGATTTGACGATTAATTAAGACAGCCTATGGAGAAAAGGGATTCTGTATGTATATATTAAGGGACAGGTTTGATGTATATTATATACTTATAGCTGATCTGTGACAAATCGGAAGTCAACTATTTTATTTTCATTTTTTGTTGTTGTATTGTTATGTTTTTTTGACTTTGTTTTGTTTGTTTTTGGAAAAATTTGAATAAAAATTATATATATAAAAAAAATAATTATATCCGGTAATTAAGCAGCGACTCTTTTTCAAGGACTGAGAATTGGCCACCATTTATAATGCTTGTGTATTTTTCGTGATTATTGAAATCTTTAGATAGAGCTGCTCTTATGGCTTAAGCTGGTATAGATCTTCTTTGACCTCTTCCCAAAATTGGGTTCAAACAGTACATTGCTTAACTTCATGTTCCTGCACCCTGGTTGTAGTCTTGACAAAAGAAGCTGGTTATTACCTTAAAAGGACTAGAGCCAATATAGTATAGTGGCTAAGACACTGACCTACAAATAATGACATCCCTTGATTAAATCTCTTATCTGCCAGAAATCACCAGGTAGCCTGAGGCAAGCCACCATCTCTTCAGTCTCAGACCACTCCCCCCCCCCGGCATCTCCAATATGGAGAATTATAATACCAATTTACTTTACAGTGTTATTGTAAAGATTACAACCAGACAATGCTTATGAAGCACTTTAAATACTTGAGAGAGTTACACAAATGCTTTAAGTGCTATTATTTATGCCTGAGCCCAGGATAACTGAGGAAATGTCTTCTCTGCCATAAACCTCCCACAACCACGTGTTCAAGTGAGAAGCTGCTCTAGGTGCTTTCTTTTCCAGAAATTAGATCAAACAGTGTTCAAGAACAGTTTTCCTCTGATGCCACTTCAGAATATTGTTCCCCTCACCCCCAGGAAAGTCTATCTGACCACTCCTTTGCATGCCACACAGTGTTTCCCAACCTCTTATTTTTTTGTTGCTGGACTACAGCTCCCATCAGCCCCAGCCAGCATGGCCAATGGTCAGGGATTATGGGAACTGTAGTCCAGCAACAAAAAAATAAAAAAGGTTGGGAAACACATGTCCCAAGCCTTTTCTACCTACTTTCTGTTGTATTAGACCAGTCAATGTTCATTATTGCCAACAGGAGTATTGAGGACACTTCCCCCTTCAAGAATGAATTGATAAAAGCACTGCTTGTAATGCATGTCAATTTAGTTAAAAGACTTAAAATAATCTACCACATCCCAGAACTGGCTTCCTGATAAATTTCAGTAGTACCGCATAATAAGGGAAGAACTAATATTTTGTAAGAAACAGTTCTTGGTAGGTACAGACACCCAACTGCACAGTATACATCATGAACTGTGTTATTAAGAGCTGCACATGTTTTGGTCATGGCTTTTCAGTGTAAAATACGCCAGGAAAGTATCAGGTGTGCTCTTCATGAAGGAAATGAGATGGGTGTGTTTTACACTTAGGTTTCTGTACTAGGGTTGCCAGGTCAGAAATACCCAAACCCTGAGATTTCAGGGGTGGGTCATAGTGATGCCATGTGGTGGGCCCGAGTGATGTCATTAAGCATGATACATTAAGCATTAACCACAGTTGCTTGGAGCATACAATTCAAACAAAAACGTTTATCTGATTGGAAATTAAGAAATTTTAGCTAAAAGATCGAGCCTGGATAGGAAACATTTAATCTAACCTACTTGCTTCTGGCAAGAAGGGTTTAAGTGCTCTCAGGCCAGTCCAGTCACCAGAAGGCCATGTAGGAAGAAAAGAGCCTAGTGTTGTGGTGTTAGATGGGAGCACTCAAGAATAAAGATGGATGCCCCTGAAGGCTGCAATTCTAAACACACTTACTAAGCCCCATAGAACGCAAAAGGACTTACTTCTGAGTATATATAGTTTGGATTGTGCTGTTGGTAAAGCCTGACTAGATATCCTCTGCCCTACCTTTTAACATGGCTGCTCCAAAACTTCTTTACAGATTTGACCCTTCACTTCAGAAAGAGGTTTGAGAAATGAGTAAGAAGATTCCCTACCCTTTTCTGTCTACCCTGTGGGCTGCTATAAACTCACTTTGACAGCCAATCCAATTCCAGTGAATAATAATTGACAGAAAGAAAACACACATGGTTTGGTCTACCTTCATAGGCAGCAGCTTGGGAACAACAACATTTGCAGCCATGCTGCCCAGTATATGAATTCTTTTACCATTATTGGGCAAGAAACAAACTGGCATCATCTGTGGCTTTAAGGGGGTTGAGCAGAGTGCATAGAACCACTGTTGTTGCTTCTGTGGATTTAAGGGAATGAGGTTAAAGGTAAATGAAATGCAAATAGAAAAAGACAGTGATTTCCTAAATGCAATACCATGTCAACCACAACAAAATTATTATGAGTAAGGCAGAACACTCAGCATCCCACAGCCAGTCAGGATTCCTAACCAAAAACCAAAACTAAAAAAATCCTGGCAACCAGTCAGCCAAGGTCACAGAAATCCCCATGCAGCACAACCTGACCCAGTCAGTCAGCTGCAGTCAGTGCAGAATGCTGTGGATTGCTGACAAAAGTGAGACCATATCAGCATATAATACCTCTGCACTGGTTGCCGATCTGCTACCAGGCCAAGTTCAAGGTGTGCTTTCTATGTTACGGGTGACACATAGAACTTGTTCTGCTCTTGTAAGAAATCAGTCCGTTAGTGTGGCAGCACCTACACTTTGGGACTCTGCCTATTGACATTAGTAGACGCCTTCATTGTACTCTTCTCAGCACCTGATAAAAACATTTTTGTTCAGGCAAGCCAGGCATATATTGTTTTTTATCTGTTTTTAACTCATTGTTGGTTTTATTATTTTGAATGTTTTTAAATACCTGTCTTTAACTGTTTTCGCCAGTAATTTTATTGTTTTAATTCCTTCTGTAAACTGCTTTGAGATTATTTACAATAAAGTGGTATATAAATGTTGTAAATAAAATACATAAATAAATTTTCGAATCACTGTAGCCCTTGGGTCTCTTTCCTCTTTTGTACCGGCCATTTGGTACCATCTTAGGTCAGTACTGATGACATGGACTAGCATTGGCTGTCCAGGATTCAAGGCAATAGTCTTTTCCAGAAACTGAATTTTGGACCTCTGCATTTAAAGCATATGCCCTACCACTGAGCTACCACACTTCCCATTTTAAAAAAGTATCTTTTAAAATTGTCCTTTTCAGTTCACTAATGAATGCACCATAATACCTAGGGGCAGATACACACCATTCATTCAAATCACATTCAACACACACTTGAAGCACATGAATCCCACCACAGAGTCATGGCAACTGTAGTTTGTTAAGGGTGGTGGGAACTATAACTGTGAGGGGGAAACTACACTTCCCAGGATTCTTTAGGGGAAGTTATGTGCTTTAAATGAATATTTATATAAGCGTGACTGTCAAAGATGTTTATTATTTACACAACCTGTAAAGATATTTGTAGTGCAATCCTATGTTTGTTTACTTAGAAGCAAGTCCCAATGTATTCAATGCGGCTTACTCAAACAGGGAAGCAGGCACAGAACTGCAATCTCAAGTGATAAGAAACTTCACTCACCCAACACAAAATTCAGAATCATGCCACTTTAAGCTGTTTTGCAACTGTTTATACTTGTTTTTATAGTTATTGGATTTTAAAGGGATTTATTTCTTGTTGTGAGCTGCCTTGGTTTCTAGTCACCAACCCCAGCTCACAGGGTTGTTGGGAAGTCTCCATATACACACACACATTGGAGATGTAAAAATACATACACCCCATATAATTTATTGTCAAATCCAGTTGGTCATTGCAGAACTTTTTTAAAAAAAAATCAGTATTAGTTTCCTACATAATAAAAGCAGTAATACCTATGTAAGCCCTGCCTAATTGCTTTAAAAGATAGGATTGGAGGGGGAGAGACAGATTTACAACACAAAGACAGTTCTTTGCTATGTTCACTCAAAAGTCCCATTAATTTACACCACAGTCCTAACCATGTGTACTCAAAAGTAAGTCCTATTGAATTCAATTGGGTTTACTGTGGGTATGTGGGGTTAGCATTGCAGCTTTACTCCCAGAAAACCAAGTATTGGATTAAAACTTCATATTGGGAAGGTTTTCAAAACACTGCCCTCTTCAACAACCCAGGAAAATTTAAACTTGTTTGACTTCTGCACACAAGAGATTTAAAGACTGAAAGCTATATACTTACTCATTTTATGAAACAACAGTTTTCAGGCCTTGCAATGTGTTCTTGATATTGCCTGGAGGTCAACACTTATTGGCTACAAACCTGAAAGGGCGGGTTCAGAGCAGCCAGATACGAGCTCCTTTAACAGAAGCTGCGGGGGCGGCAGAGCTGACATTTTGGTGTATATCTCGAGAATCAGACCATCTAGAAACTTTTTTTTTAATGAAAGCTGAGAATCCGGAGATTAAGGTGACTTACCCAGAGAGGACCCGAAACATGGAGTCTCCAGGCGAAAACCAGACACCTGGCAAGCTTATTCTATACCCAAGAACATACATCTAACAACCATGGGCCGATGGAAGATCTCCAGAGGATGTAATATAGCCCCATGAAAATTAGCAATGCCCATGGATTCTCAATTCAGTTTGCTGCTCTAAAGATAACAGTTGAGATATTTTTTCTTCATCTGGTTCTAGCTTAGAGTTCTTATTGGGATTTGTGCATAGTAGAGATGTTGGATGAGCTGTTTTAATCCATTAACATCAAGCAGTGGAGGCAGTACAATTGTTAGGGGGGAGAAGTTTACAAACACACCCTTCACTGATTTATGTTTGGAGCAAGCACTCTACACCTGCATTAACAGAGAAGCTGAAGAGCCTGTAAAAGATATAACCGTGCCCAGGCTCATGAAAAACTGCAGTTACAATGTAATAAACATTTATCTCCTACAGTTTGACTCTGCTACCTAGGCACAACTGCAATTTTAGTAACTACTGCATTAAAAGCTCATTAGTCCAGGTTTTTTGTTTGTTTTCTCTGAATCACAAATGCTTACTTTAACCATATACTTTGCTGTCCCACTCCTGTATATACATTTATAGTTTGACTGTTAAGATACATGTAATAATCTGGACACATACACAAAATTAAGGGGGGGAACATAGTGAGCTCCAATGGACTGTGACTACAAATGTGTCTTGATGAATCATTACAGAACATGGTTTCAGGAAGATTGGAGAACACATTAAGTACTTGTACAAACCAAACCATGTGTCTTGAGGTAAGACAAGCCAAGTTAGTTAGGAAAGGAATCTGGCATACAGTCCAGTTTAACCTGACTGTCACTTGCTTCCAGGTAAGATCTGCAATTCACCATTGCACCATTCAATTTTTTAAAATAAAAGAGCACATGAAATAGATACAGTATTTAGTACCCCAATCTCTAGTTTTCTGCAGAAATTCTCAGAGCTGTCTCCTCCTCCAGCACACCAGTCAGCAATCTGAGAGAAAGCCAGTAACGTCCTGATGATGCACCAAGTCAATGGTCAAGGCATGTGAATTGGCCTTCATGTTGTAGTTCTCTCTTTCATATACATACATCAGAAACTAAGACTGAGAGTTTTCTAGAGAGCAATGCATGACATGGCTAGCTCCCCCACCACACATACTCCTCCATCACATGTTGGAACAAGGAGAACTACAAATCAAAATCCAATGAACAGATATCCACGTTCTGTAAGTAGGGAAGTACCAAAGGGTGCCAGAAAAAATTGCTTTGAGAAATAGAATAGTCTGCTTGTAGGCAGAGACCTGTGCAAACTACTCCCCCAATTTCAGCTTCTGCAAAAATTCTAGATCCTTTGAGCTTAAGACTAGAATATTTTTCATTACAATTATTTTAATAAAAATATTCTATTTACTAATAGGCAAACAAACCTTGGGGTTTAAGAACCTACCTATAGCCAAAAGATATTTCTATCAACTTTAAAAAGCAGGGAAATTGGTCAGCTATAGTGAATGCACCAGGGGAGCAGGAAACCTGACCTCTCTGAGATATTGTACTGCGCTACAAATTTGTAAAAGTGCAAACACAATTTGGGTTGGTCTTTCACAGTCCAATCCACTTTCTGTGTAGCTCGGAAGAATTTGGTAACATGTGCCCCTGAGAATATGGTGAGTGGTAGCAACAGCTGCCATCTCCAAAGATGGAGAACTACATTTTTGTATGTTTGTTGGTGTTTTTACTTTGCTTCTTTCCTGTGTTACTAATGTTTCCAAAGAGAATCTAACCTAGAAAATTATATTTATCTCATTATACATCCTAGAAATCTGTGTCAAATTTATTTTTATTAATTTCAAAGCCTTTTTATTGGTCAGTGTCATATGATGGTGATGACAGCCTTTTGTGTTTCAAATTGGAGGTTATGTTCTATTTCTATTTTGGGTGCATTAACAGTTGAGTCTGAAACTGCAGTTTGATGTAAAATCAGACTGATTACAATATGTTGCTCCTTCAGGAATGACTCTAGCTGTTGGAAAAAACAAACTTGGCCTGCACAAGATGTGTGTTTTCAGCCTGCTATGCTTAGCAGTAGTAGTAGTAGTATAGTTTAATACAGTCACAGACCAAACAGCATTAATATAAATACAATAATAAAAATACACAGATGTTATCTGTCAATAAAAAAGAAAACAGCTTTAAAAGACCAAGTATATCTGATTAGATTACAATTAACATTTCAACAAGGTAAAAATTTATAATCTAAGTAAAAGCAAACGTTTTACTAAAATAGTTTTAAGAGCGCCAAGAGCTTGAAAGAGATACAGTCTGTATTAGAAAAGGGCGGTATACCTCTTAACTTGGTTAGAACGGATGGCGGCTACGCAAAAGCTGGCTACCTTAGCTGTTACAAAAGAAATACGGTCAGACAGGAGGAGATCAATATGAGAGGCTTCAGCTCTATTAGAAAATCTTTGTAAGATTGGAGTAATTAAAGCCTCCTGGAGATCATGATAGAAAGAGCAGTAAAGTAGGACATGACTGACCGATTCTACTGCGTCAGTGTCACAAGGACACAATCGTTCGACATATTTAATTTTTTTGAACCTACCCTCTAGCAGCACTGAAGGCAAACAATTAAATTTTGCTAGAGTAAACACCAACCTAAGTTTGGGGACGGTCAGGCTAAACAGATAGCGGGCCGGGGCAAACAGCCTTGTATTAAATCTAAGGTCGGAGTAGGCTGCCGCTCTGGTTAAATGGGTTTGTAATTCCATATCGTAGACTCGTTGAGAAATGAGAGATTTTGCTTTGGAAAAGCCCAAAGTCAGAATCATAGGAGGGGAAAATCCTAGAGATAGCAATTTAGTAGTTAGGGACTTTTTCCATTTTGAGCAAAAAGCATCAGTTAATGTTAGTGGGGCCAATCCCTCAGGGGCAAACAGCAATTTTAACCACAGATGAAATTTGAGCAGCCATATGCGTGCCTCCATTGTAATGAGCCCAGCTTCTAGATGTACAATAAAGTTAGGAATGCAAGGTGGAATGCCAAAAATCGATTTTAAAAATTTTGTCTGAACAGTTTTGAAGGGCACATAGTTGTTATAGTTAGCAATTTGGGCACCATAAAGTAGTTGGGTACTCACTTTAGCCACAAAGATCTGAATAGCAGAGGGGATATGCTGACCACCTTTGTTATACTAAAAGGAGAGGAGCGCCTTAACGGTTCTTTGCGCAGTAGCAGTAACATTTCTTGGGGCACCATGAACCTGAAGAGTAGAATATCATCCCAAGGTATTTAACGGATGAAACCTGCTCTATAAAATGGTCACCAATCCGCCAGCAATGTTTTGGTCTTCTTCTGGTAAAAACTATGACTTTCGATTTGTCATAGTTAATTTCAAGAAGCTCTTGTTTACAGTAGCTGGCGAGGGCACTCAATAGGCGTCTAAGCCCAATCAGAGTCAGCAAAAGAAGAAGAACATCATCAGCATATAAGAGAATGGATAGAGGTCTCTTGGACAGACCGGGGTAATGAGTCCCTATCGGTGATCAAGTTGTAACCAGGGAGTTGATATATAAATTGAACAGCATGGGTGCTAAGATGCATCCCTGTTTGATGCCATTGAAGGTTGGGATGGACTTGGATAGATAGCCTGCTCTATTGCATCTAACGTGTAGATAGGTGGATTCATATAAACAACGTATTGGAGCAAGTAGGCGTCTGTCGATATTAGTGGACTCTAATTTTTCCCAACGTTTACGTCTGGGTATTAAATCAAAGGCTGATTTGAAATCTATAAATGCTGAATAGAGGGTTCCTCCAGAGGGCGTTGTATATTTCTCTATCAGATGGCTTAAGACAAGGCCATGGTCCAGTGTAGATCGGCTCTAAAACCTGCCTGCTCTTGTACTAGAATGTTTTCATGTTCCAACCAAGTTTGGAGTTTGTCACTTAGGTGGCTGGCATAGATCTTACTGATGATGTTTAACAAGCTAATTGGTCTATAATTAGCCGGATTGGATCTAGTGCCTTTTAAAAAAATTGGAATGATTATTGCCAATCCCCAATCATCTGGAATAACAATATCGGAATCGATACATGTGAATAAGGTAGCCAAAACCGGCACCCACCAATCAGCATTAATTTTAAAGACCTCAGGTGGAATATTGTCCACCCCAGGTGCTTTGCCCGTTTTCGATTTGGCAAATAGATTAACAATTTCCTTAGAAGTAACCGGCGGCCATTCAGGAAAGTTATGTCTCTGTGGGTTAGTTGGTTGTTGGTATAAGTGTTCTCTTGCATAAATCTTGGCGAAATGGTCTTCCCAAGCAGATGCAGGTATGTGGTAATCCAGATTGAATGAAGGATTAGGCCAACCCTTGGCAACCATTTTCCAAAAAGTGGAGGAATCTTTCGCTCTAGATGCTTGTAACAGGCGTTGCCAGTCTTCTTTTTGTGCTGAGGCTTTTTAACTTTAATTAAATGTTTGTATCGTTTCTTCTCCTCCAACCATTGTGAAAAAAGAAGGGGGAGTTGGTGTCTCTATAGGATCTATACTTTGCAATTAGAAGTTTCTTCTGGGCTGCACAGTTGTGGTCAAACCAAGATTTGGAATGAAAAGAACATCTGGGTGGCTTAAGCGCCATTTCAGGTAGTAAACTCGTTTGCAAGGCCGAGATCAGTTGTTGGAATAGGACTAAGGCAAAATCCGTAGAGGTTGCATTTATAAGTGCTTCGCGCAAACGAAGACAACGGGCAGAGTTTAATAACCCTTTTAGGTCAATTTCCACTTTTGCCGACCATTTGATACGAGCTGTACATCCTTCCAATTTTTCGGCAAGAGTTGGTTTTTGGTCAGTGTAGATGATTTGGTTGCCACAGGACAAGGTAAGAGTTAACAGTAAATGGTCGCTTTCGGGGCGATTATCCACAGAACAGGAAGAAACAGTGTGGAAGAGCTCCTGAGAGATTGTAAAGAAATCAATGGTAGAGACTCTGGCCCCAGATAAAAAAGTAAGTCCATCACCGTTATCTCCATTGGCTCTCCCATTTACCAGTGTCAAGTTCAAGTTATTCAACATTTGCAACAGACAAAGCCCGAGAAAATACCTTTATCTTTAGAGTGTCTGTCTAGGATAGAGAGTGCTCCCACTGGTAATGGCATAGGTTCTTTAAAGCAGGAGCAGAGGGCTTTGTCAGTCGATCCTATCCTTGCACTGAAGTCGCCTGCTAAAATCACCATAGCAGCCGGGAATAAAGATGACAGTTTAACAATATAGTCCTCTACTCTTGACATCGCAGACTTCGCGGATTTTTTTTGACAGCATGGGGGTAAATAGATGTTTATGATCAGTATCCGAGCCCAAGTAAAATTAAGAACTATTGCGATGGACAACCCCCCCCCCCCGGGGATCTAGGTTTGTAACAGAAGCACGCAAGGTGGTGGATATGAACAGGCATAGGCCTCCTTTAGGACAACCTCCTTTAGTACTCAAAGTTGCAGCCAACGAGTGAGATGCGTATCCATTTAGATGAATTTCCCCACGTGACCATGTCTCCTGTAGCAAAATGATGTTGTGTTTTTTAAGATAATCCAAGAAGTTTGGATCCGAGGATTTGTTCTTCCAACCAGATGTGTTCCATGACAGCAATAATAGATTAGCCGTAAATTGTTTAACTGATTGTCAAGCTGAAGTAGATTGAATTGGTAGCGAGTATGACCTGGTCGATTGAACGGAAGGGTAATCTAACAAGGGCTCGGTAGAAATGATTTTCTCTAAAGCTGGATCAATCCTACTTAAGTTAGAGATTATTGGCTTCCCAGCAGTAGGTAAGCAGTTCTTAGAATAGGTTAACTTTTGTGCCGAACCCACTTCATTATCATCAAGCCTTCTCATATCCGTCCACAAGGAAGAAGTAGCACCCACATAGGGGAGAGAAAGCCAATTCCATTTAGAGTGAGACCATGTCATGTCTAAAGTAGTTAAGTTCATTTCCACAGAGATCACAATAGAGTGAACTTTTTTTTAGCTTCCGATAATCCAAATGTTCCATCCCTGAGGTCTTTAGGTTGATCAAATTGACAATTTACGGCTTCCTCCTTCTCAATAAGAGCTATCTCATTATTAGCCTCAATCAGGGGAGGGGACGTCCTGTTTTCCAAGAGAAATTTTAAGGTGTTAAGTCTTATGATTTCAGATTGGTCTGTCAGAGGTAAACTGAAAAAAGAATCGAGAAGCATTTTCTCCTCGTCAAGGAGGGGTAACATTCCCTTAAGATTTGGTAAACCAGGTTGTGTCTTAGGAAGGTGTGGACTATAGCATTTGTTGAGAGGGCAACAATCCTCCATTTCGAGATCGATTAGGTTTACATCCATAGTTTTATAGGGGCCTATCGTTAATCCAACCTTGTCAGATGGTAACTGAATAGATAGCGCTTGAGGAGGAGCAAAGTTCGTAAACATTCTTGATACTAATATGCCATAGAGCACGTCTCTGCTGTCAAGGAGGAGCTTGAATTTTCCCGAGTCTTTGAAAGTCACCACCATGTGAGCATTGACATAATTATAAAATAAGTATTCAATTTGGGATATGTCTTTGATGGAAATTGCACCCAAGGTGGCGCTTTCAACAATTTGTAGGAAATGGATTTTATGCTCTATTTGGGATAGAACTCCTTTGGGTTTAGGATAATTCGACAGGACTAGTTTGCATTTGTTAAGTACGAGGGACCAATTTGGATCTTTCTTCGTGGCCTGGGTTTTTTTCAATTCTGACGGAATGGATGTCCAGGGATCCTGAAGGTCTAATGCCCATGACAAGGACTTAGTATTTGTGATAAGAGGTAGCGTGGGCACTACAGGATCATTGCAGGGCATATTATTATGCCCTTCCTTATTTAAGTTAGACTTAGTACATTTAGACTTGGGTACGTTCTTGGAAATTGGCTTCTTGTTCTGTTTTAGTAGGGAATCCATTATTTTATATAATTTCCGAAAGAAGAATTTATTGGAATTATGCCGAATTTTTGGATGTTTAACGTTTTTACTCTTTTTATGGAACTTTAAAAGGCTATTCTGATTTGTTGTAGTTTTCCTCTTAGGTTTTCTATTGTCCCTCCGTATTGAGTTATTAATCTGTCCAGATTGCAAGGGTACAACGGTGATGATCAGCTTTGTATTCATATCCTCACACAATCGCCCAAACTTAATATGCGCCTCAGCCAAGGTAGTTAGAAGTTGATTGGCTTGCGCTAGGAACGTTTTAACACTTTCTATTTCTCTTGTGTTCATGAGTAGCCATTGATCCATTAGAGGGGCTGGTTCTTCATATGAAGGAATTATGACCTTAGAAGGTTCATTATAAGAAAAAGGATTGACGCTTGGGTTCGTTTCAGGATCAGTAAGAACCAAGGCTTTTGGAATTCGATTAGGACACGCATCCAAATCTTCAGTTAGATCTGCTGGCCCATCATTTTTGGGTACGTTAGTTGAATCACACAGATGAGTACATTCAGCCCACGCTATCTCCTGGGCCAGGTTTGTAGGGGATAGAGCAGAAACCTCCGTTTGTAAACCCCCAAAGTTGTCCATTGACCCGTCCAGAGGTAGAGTTGGGAGGAGATTTTCTCTACTTGGCTCTATAACTTTCTTTCATTTTTACTTTCAATGTTTTTCTTAGAAGAGTAAAAATGCATAATTTTCAGCTGTTCGGGGCATCCCTTTCGGGAAGTAAGTCCAAGTGAGGGGGCGATCCCCAGGTTCTTATAATCCTTTCTAGTGAGCACCATCTTGCAATCTTACCACTTTAAGGGTTACTTTGAAGGCAGCTCTGAGAATCGTTGCAGCCAGCCGGTAGCTAGCTGAGACTAATTAGAAGGCACTCATAGATATCTGGTTGGGTCTGCTTGTAATCTTTACAATTGTCAAGAGTCAGCAGCAGGGAGGACAATTTGTGCAGATAACTTACTTGGAAAGTCTCCAAAATGTTGGCCGGGGAGAAGGGAGCCGGCTCCAGTGAAGTGCTAGCAAGAAGACAAACACAGATAAGCAGACCTTCGGCTCAAGTAGGTAGATAATTACTGTGCGGTTGTTATAATCTTCTCCGACGCAGAAAAGAAGCCAGGACTTGAGGTAGGGATTCTTAATAAATGAATAAGGAGCTCCAAACTTAACACCCTTCTTCACTCGCAGCCATTTTGCCTCTCATTAAGCAATGAATCTAGCTGTTGGGAAAAAACAAACTTGGCCTGCACAAGATGCATGTTTTCAGCCTGCTATGCTTAAACCACTTCACTTAAGGAAAGGTGGGCAAGGTCAATTAAAAACATAAGAGCACACCTAAAAATTTGCTAGAATATATTGCACCTTCCATTGTTTTATCTTGCGCAGACTGAGACACTCCTCACATCCACTGAAGACTATTCTAAAGAACAGTCAGTGCCATTATTCCACAATTGTTTTTGGAGTTTTTTTTGGTGTAGATTTTGCAAAGTGTTGCTGTACTTCACATATTCTCAGAAACAGAAGCAAAAGAAAATGATTTACTATAGGAAACTTCACTAAAATTGCAATGTAAATCAAAGGTATTTCAAGTGACTATCTGAACTATGTCAACTGTCTTAATAATGTTGCTTCCTTCCTGCTAAAACAAGATCAGCACAGCACATGTCTTGTTTCTGTTCCTTGGGATGATTGCAGGTGTTGCTCCCACTCACCATATGCTCAAAGGAATATGTTATCAAATCCTTCCAAGCTACACAGGAAGTGGATTGGACTGTGAAAGACCAACCAAAATTGTGTTTGCATTTTTACAAATTTGTAGAGAACTAAAGTATCTCAGAGAGGAGGACAGGTCTCCTGCTCCCCTGATGCATTCACTATAGCTGCCCAATTTCCCTGCTTTTTAAAGTTTGGTAAAAATATCTGTTGGCTATAGGTACATTCGAGAGCCAGTGTGGTATAGTGGTTAAGGTGAAACTACAACCTAGGAGACAAGGGTTCAAATCCCCACACAGCCATGAAGCTCACTGGGTGACTTTGGGCTAGTCACTGCCTCTCAGCCTCAGAGGAAGGCAATGGCAAACTCCCCCTGAATACCGCTTACCATGAAAACCCTATTCATAGGGTCGCCTAAGTCAGAATCGACTTGAAGGCAGTCCATTTTCCATAGGTACATTCTTAAAAGGCAAGGGTCCCCCCCGCTTATTAGTGAATTTCTGTGCTTTTTAATCTAAGAGGTAAGAAATGGGATCCTGTGCAAGTTTGCTCAGAATGGATTGATCATTTGCATGCTTATTGAGTTCAATTGGATTTACTCCCCTGCAATCATGCTTAGGATAGGTGAAACTGACCATGGGGGGATGGGGAGGGGAGGAGGCATAGGGGAAGGGGAGGAGGGGGAGGGGAAGAGGAAGAGGAAAGGCAGAGGGGAGAAGAGGCATGGGAGCAGGTGGGGGGGAGGTCAGGTTCAATCATTTGCATGCTTATTGAGTTCAGTGGGATTTACTCCCTGCAATCATGCTTAGGATAGGTGAAACTGACTTGAGGGAAGGGCAAGGAGGGTGTGGGGGGAGGGTGTGGGGGGAAGGGGAGGAAGAGGGGGGGAGGAGATTGGGTGGGCAGGCACTGGGCAGAGTGAAAACCCCTTTCCTTTCCAAAAGGAAAACACTGTGAACAGTATCGTTTTTCAGGGTTTCCCCCACCTTTTTATTCTACAGCAGGCACATGTAGTCTCCCACCCAAATTGAAAACAAAGCTGTCCCTGGCCACATCCACACTAGATCTTTATTTCATTTTAGACAGTCATGGCTTCTCCCAAAGAATCCTGGGAAGTATAGTTTGTGAAGGGTGCTGAGAGCTGCTAGGAGACTTCTATTCTCCTCACAGAGCTACAGTCTCCAGAAATCTCTGGGAAGAAGGGCTGCTGACTGTTAAAGCACTCTGGGCACTGGAGCCACCTGATTAGCCAAGCAAACAGCTGTGACTCTGGCTTTTAGAACACTGACAGTTGGTTCTTACTTAGCATGCCCGACATTACAGTATAATAGACTTCAATGTTAAATATTAAATTAATTAAAAATCAGCCATGTTTTTTTAAAACTTTTAAACTGCAGAAGATGAAGGTCAGAGCATGCGGCAAAGTCAGTAATAGGATTACAGATACTCTGTGAACATGGCTGATTTTTAATTTCAACAAACTATGAGACCACTGACAGAAAAAAGTCCAACGGGTGTCTGGATTTACCCCCCTCGTTTTACACTTTGTACTCTCAATTCTCTCTGACTGTTGTGTGCATTGCCATGAAAACTTAGAGGGTTGTTAAGCGTTTCTGAGTTCAGGACTATAAGTTTTGTAAGCCTTTGTTTTGAAATGTGCTTATGGGAAGCAGCACAATGGCATGGGGGTATTTTCAATTTAACATTGTGGAATGCAAAAAATCCATGGTGGCTATGGTATACAGTCACTCTCATGGTCGTATAATGTGTACCTGAAGTGTACATTTTATTCATCCTGGACACTCAGGTAAGGGCAAGCCATAAATTTAAATTGTAAAACTGCTTAATATATTTCATGGGCTGAATCCAGACTGAAGTCCCAACAAGCCCCATAGTTAGCTATGACAAGTCCCATTGATTTCAATGGAACCCAAGTTCATCTTATTGTGTCTTTATTCATAACCATGCTCCCAAACTGGGATTACTTTATTTAATTTCTAGGATACTGGTCAAAAACCAGGGAAGAGACTGGGGAATGACAGTATGAGTAGCTGGAATCATGCTGAACATGATTCTGCTTCCAATTTCAGAGGGTTCAACATAATCATAATGGGGAAGGTTCCACAGGGAAAATGTAGTGGCTGTATGAACTTAAGAAGAGGATGTGCATTCAACCACAGGCCCATCTAGTCCAGCATCCTGTTCTCACAGTGGCCAACCAGATGCCTATGGGAAGCCTGCAAGCAGGACCTAAACACAACCACACTCTTCCCATCTATGATTCCCAGCAACTGGTATTCAGAGACATAGTGCCTCCAACAGTGGAGGTAAAAAATAGCCATCTTGGCTAGTAGCCACTGATAGCCCTATTCTCCATGAATTGGTCTAATCCTCTTTTAAAGCCATCCAAGTTGGTGTTTCTCATTACATCCTGCAGGAGCCAATCCCATAGCTTCACTATGCACTGTACGAAGTCCTTTCTTTTGCCTGTCCTGAATCTTCCAACATTCAGCTTCACTGGATGGCCTTAATTTCTAGTATTAATCTAGTATGTGCAGCTACAATCTGCACAATTGCCCTCCTTTTGGGATCTTACAAATCTGGGCTGACACCTAAATCTAGAATTAACCATGCATTCAACAAGAGGTCACAGCAACTTTAAGATGCCTTTCTCGTCCTTCCTCATTTGACTCCATGCTTGGACCTTAGCTTCTTGGGCTGTCACAGTCATTTTCCTTCATAGCAGCAATTTCTGTTGTGCAGAACAAGCAGTTTTTATTCTGGGAAATACACTTATGCTGTACTTTCCAAACTCTAATCATGTATTTCTCTACCAACGATTTTTTTCTTAAAGAAAATTATGTATATGAAAGCAGCCATAGCAACAGATAGACTGACCACAGCTGAAGAGATTCCCTTGTTCCTTCTAGCAAATGATTATAAAAGTGTCTCTTTGCTAAAACAGACTAGAAGGTAACAATGGATGAAAGCACCAGGTTTTCAAGTAATTTCCATTTCTTCAACAATTAATAATGCAACCAAAGCAACATAGAAAAAACTGGTGCCTGAGCATAGGGATACAAGACCACTGATTCAAACAGTCCTCTTATTACCATACCAGGTATCCCCATTGCTTTATTAAATTTTTGAAGCTGCAGGCAATTAATAAAACAAATTTTTATGAAATGAAAATTCTCTTTAGAAACAAAGTATTCAGAGTATTAAATAGTATCAAATTGTTTCCCTGGGTAGTTTACAAAATAAAAAATATAAAAATTGACATTGATTAATCAGCTCAATTTTTAATACACAGTTTAAGAAAGTGGCAGTGTAGAAGGAAATTAGTTTTTAAAACAAACCTGAATTTACCACCAGCAATACATTAAAGATCTGGAATCTCCAATACAGTTCCAAAGAACATTTGACCTAAGTAACCAGCCACTGGAATGCTGTTTAGCATAGCTATAAGATAGACTGAAGTCATTCTCACATTTTGGGAGCAAGGCATACTCATGACATATTGGAGCTCCAGAATTATACTAGTAGCAGTCTTGGAAAAAACTTAACAGCTCTACAGACATTTGCCCAAAATACCCAGGCAGTGGGAATGGCACTCCAGGCTTTTTGCTTGTTTGATTAGTCTCACAGATACTGATATAAAAATTGGATTTACACTAATAAGTAAAGGTTAGAACACTGAAGTAGATAATGGCAGATCCCATTTGGTCCACACAAAAATCACATAAATATTTAACTAATTATGTTTTAATAGGGCACAGTAAACCTCAAAATTAAAAACAGAATTCAGGCTTTTGGGTTGGCAAAAAAAGAGACAAGAATACTAAAGAGCATTTTCCACCATTTACTCTCATTATCAAAAATATTTTTCAACTCTTCTTGCAAAACAGAAACAAAAAAGTACATACGGAACACTTACATCACATTCTTCTTCCTATGGCTTTAACCCCCCCCCACGCACACACCCTGCCCTACCCACAGAAAAGACAGGGGGGAAATGAACCAAAAAGCCAACAAAAATGCTATTTGACCACATTCACATAAAATGACACCACAATACACTACAGAACAAAAAGGAGGCATCATCCAATTGGTGTCCAAAACCTTTTGCTTACTTTTCAGACCTAGTAACCATCATTGTACATGCTTTGTGCCAAATCCAAAGTGTCTAATATCATAATTCACTGGCAATGTTACTCAATGAACAATTAGATGGCAAATGTAAAGGAGCTTTACTAACTCTGGCATTACTTCTCTTTAGACAAGCTATTGAACTATTACTCTAAATTAGGAAATTGTCCTTAAAATAGCAGGATAATATTTTCCATTCTAGTCAGCCCATAGTTTATGCAAATTAAGGAATTTAAATACTAGACAAGGGGTACCCAATGTGCTGTCCTTCAGATGTTGTAGACCACAACCCACATCAGCCCCAGATGGCATGGCCAACGGTCAGAAATTGTAGTCCAATATCTGGATGCCACCACATTGACTACCCCTGTACTAGACACCCATCTCAACAAAAGTAGAATTGATACAAACTGGTATATTTTCAACTTTACAGTTTGTTGTCTCTTTCATTGCATAAATGGAAATAATCTAATGACAAGATCTTGCACACTGAGCAGGATATAGAGCAGCTCCTGTAGAATCCAAGAATAACTCCAATGTCCACCACACAAATGCCATGCTTGGCACACCACTGCTGTTCCAAACTTGAGTACATAGCAGCATATTATTCACTTTCAACCAAGGCCCTCTTGTGCCTCACCTTTATGCATCCACCCAGTGTCCAGGCTTGTCCAGGCCTCCATCCAGGAAGAAGCAGAACTATGCAAGAGAGGATTGGGGGAAAAGCAGGCACCAGATCTTGAAGCAGCAGTATGAGAGGACCTCAGCTGAAAGTCATGGCTTTACCGTATCATTACGCTGCTGTTGTTCCAAGCAAGTTTTGTGTATGTGGGGGGGGGATATACTCTGCCAACAGCTAAAAACTAATATATATAATGATGTCCCAATAACTTTGGAATGAGAATTAAATTGTTTTTATTTTGTAGCCAACTAGCATATCACAGTCCAAAAAATGCAGTATCTATTTCATAACAAACCCAGCAATATCCTGGAGATGAATGTTAACAGTATGACACATCATGAAACAGACTAGTGATATCAATCTGCAAACTTTTCCAAAAAATGTTAAAATATGAAAAAAATCTTGAGGCTGCCTCATAACAAAGAAACTCCAACTATTATTTTCAAAGTATTACTCAAGAGAAGTTCATCTATATTAGAATCTTGAGGAATATCATCTGATTGTACGGCCCAGTTTGATAGTTTTCTTTACTTCAGGACAGCATACACTAGTTGGACAATTACAATAATTTTTAGTTTCGCAACAAGTTTAAGGTGCTCAATTACTAATTACCTATCCACAATAATGTGGTATTAACAGACTGGTTGTTCATATTTTTACTACATTTGCAGCATGAGCATGATGCTGATTTCTTGCAACACTGACTCTAAACATGAGCACATAATAAATTAGAACAATTGTGATGGACTGACTAGAAACCATTGCTGTATATTAATCAATCTCTGATTAAGCACAAAGCATGAACTGGTACAACAAGGTCAATATTTGCCAAAAAGTCATTGTGTATTAAAAATCATTTACATTAGCATTTGATCTGAAACTATGAGGTGCTGTAAGAACTAAAGCCAGTTTCAGGGTAACTCCGCAATTACCATCAAACTATTTCCCAGACACTAACACACAACATAGCAATGAAAAACACTTGATACAAGTGATTTTTATGTAGGAGCTCTGGCAGGTTAAACAGAACAATAGCTGCCTTCAAAATTGTAGCAGTCCCCCTACCAAAGGCAGAAGAGAAAGACCATAAAGAAAAATAATCTCAGCAGTCATATCTCATGTCTATAGCTTCATCCAAGTTCTTATCATCGTTTGTACTGGCAGCTAAAAACGTTGCTACTGGTGACCCTGTCATATTAATTACACTGGTACTTGTGCTGGCATTGCGCACAGCAATGCTTGTCACATTAATGCCCAAAGTAAGCCTTGTCTGCTCCAAGGCCTTTTCTGGCACTGCAAATGCCTCCAGTTTCTTCTCTCCATTAGCCATATATGAATTTTGGCAGCCACGGCATATGCAGTCTAAGCAAGCTTTACGGTTCGAATAACAAGGGCAGCGTTGGCCACGACATGTAAGAACACTTGGATTTTGGGTGGCTCGGCCACATTTACACCCCTTCTTTTCCTGTGGCTTTTTGTACACAGTTTTTGTTAGACTACCTGGCATGTGACTGCTAGCTCTTGATTTTTTCAGCATTCCTGATTTGGATTTAGGGTGAGATTTCTTGGCAGTGTGGTCTAGATTCTTTTTCATGCCTTTATTTGATAAGAGTACAGTTTTGCCTATTTTAGGAGCAGTGCCTCCATTTGGTACAGTTGCTATAGACTGCAGAGACAACTTAGCTTCCTGTTTCACCGTTACAGGAGCTGAGGCTCCCAAAGTTGGGCCATGAAGGATGCTGGAAATTGGAAGAGGCTGAACCTTTTCACTGTCACTTTCTGAACGAGACCGCTTTCTGTTTAATTTTACTACCTTCGGTGTCGCAGCTGTACATGAAATCCCATATGGCGAAGCACCCATTGACATGAACATGCTATGGCTAGATGGTGGGGGACAAAGCTGCAAAAAAGGGCCATTGGATAAATTTGTTTCCAAGCTGTGTTGCAGATTAGGACTGCAGACCTCTGTGTTAGAGTCCAAGCTCCGTAGCACTTCCTCAACACTAAGTAAAAGAGAGTCACCAGGTTTGATGTCTTCACTGAAACTGCAGATATCAATGCTTGCTGCACACAAGTCATTAGGGGAAACTGTGTCACAGATTGGCTGAAGATTGCTAGAAATATCTTCTGTTTTTATGTACTGTCCAGGCTGAAGACTGCTAGAAATATCTTCAGTTTTTATGTACTGTCCAGGCTGAAGATTGCTAGAAGTATCTTCAGCTTTTATGTACTGTCCAGGACTACATACATTAACTGTATTTGCATGTTCAGGGGAAGGAATATTTGCACCAAATTTATCTACTGACAGCCCATTGCAATTGGGCAACCCATTAATAGTGGAACCTTTCACATCAGAATCATATGTGCTTTCAGGTACAGAAGAACGACTTGCTGGAGGTTCGCTAGCATTCTCCGAGGTTGAAGGTGATGGGGAATGTGTGAAACACAATGCAATTGTTTCATCAGATGTTTTTTCTGCATCTTCATGAGGTGGGGAGCCATCTTTAAGCAGAGTCAAAAGATCTGGAGAAGTATCAACAGCTTGTTTAATATCTCGTGCTAGTGGTGTTTGTGTTATATACTCACATAGTTTTTTATAGCAATTCACTAGAATGCTTAACTGTTTATTTTCTTCAAACTGCTCATAGTCCTTGCACCAACTACATGATGGTTTCATCATCATTTTCTTGCCCTTACAGGTTTTGCATACATAATGCTGACATGTGGAGTTGGTGGGTGCAATTGGATCTTGCAGCAGATTACCTAAGATGAAAAAGAAAAAAGTATAAAAACTCAGATCTGCCACACAACAAGTATTCTCATTCCCACTGCACCATCATATTTACTTTGGTGCTGTTACAATTAGAGCAAGGCCTAGAAGATTCTATGATTCTGCAATGACTAAAAACTATTTGCTTATTTTACAGAATTTGTGCAACCATCGGCAAATGATTAATCAAAGCCCCTCCCCTCAATAGTACTCCAGTAGTTGCACCACACCAGTGCTACCAAATCTCTCATGAGTTTAAGCCTCTGAAGAAAGTCCCCACTTTTTTTTGGCTGCAAGGTAAGGTAAATTCCTTGACAAAAATTGCATACATTTAACAAGCTGGCAAAGTTCTTTTAATATACTCATATTTTGGCAGCAGCAATGCAGTGCCCTTATTGCAGAGTTGAAAGTTTTTGAATTAAGAATTCCATTGGCTTGCACTTGTTTGCAAGTGGTAAGGAAGAACACATCATTGAGCCACAATTAAGAGAAGCAAAACTGAGGGCTACTTTCCACATTACTTTTGCCAACAGAGATTAGCCATAAGGAGAGAACAACATGCACTCCTTAATGCTGAGAAGGTGGCAAAACAGTGGGGGTTTAACCTCATTTTTTACCTCACTTTCCTCTTTCAACAAGCCTTTTAAGTTGAGACCTATCCCAGTCTGTGTCTGTGTTGGAATTGCTCTTAATATGTTTTTTTTAAAAAAACAATTATGTTTTTAACCCTTTTTAAAAGATGTTTTTAAAGCTTTTTAAAAAAATGTTTTTTAACGTTGTTTTGTTTTAATGTATTTTAAGGTCTGTTTTTATGATGTTTTGATGTGTTTTCAGCACTTTTGTTTGCCGCCTTGGGCTCCTGCTGGGAGGAAGGGCGGGATATAAATCAAATAATAAATAAATAAATATAAATTTAAAAACAATATTTCTTCAAGTTTTTTCAAACTTGAATCTTTAAAAATAACACAAAGAATACAAGTTTTGCACATGATTTCTTGCACATCTTCCTTAACTGGTCCACTATCTTGCAGCTCGCAAACCAGCAGACAGAAACAAAAAATGAACATATCTAAGAAAGTGGTCATCTTGCATGTTTGAAAATGTCTCAAATATATTGGCTTTCCAATATTTTCAACATAAGGACAACAAAAAGATATCTGCACCCACCAGTTAATCTTATAGATGTGAAACTAAGCTGAAAAGTGTTGAAATTCTTCACACTGAGCTTGCTATGCCCTACACTTACCACATGAGATCAGTTTCACCATGCAAGTGTGTTCTAGCTAATGAGAGTTCCAAAGCCTCTACAACTGGCAGAGAAAAGTTGGAAGGGGGCAGAAATCACACATGCACAGAGTGAAGGATGAACTGCTGCTCTTTCTTCACTTAGTGGCTAATTCTCCCTGCTCTTGTCTCTCCCAGCCCAAATATTAGGGAAACAGAGCAGCTAAGAAGAGAGGTACAGGGGGTGGGTGAAAGAATCAGCAGCATCTATTTTCAGAGAGAGATTTCTCTAACTTTCTTTGCCTCTTGGTAGGGAAACTAGGCAAATTAGAAAACAAACAAGTTTCTTGCAAAAAAGGAAATAGCAGCCAAATGACAAAGGTACTTGAAAATGGTGTGTTACCAAATTCTTCCAAGCTACACAGTAAACGGATTGGACTGTGAAAGACTAACCCAAATTATGTTTGCATTTTGACAAATTTGTAGGGCAGTACAGTATCTCAGAGAGGTGGTCAGGTCTCCTGCTCCCCGGTACATTCACTATAGCTGCCCAATTTCCCTGGTTTTTAAAGTGTGATACAAATATCTGTTGGCTATAGGTATGTTCTTAAACCGCAAGGGTTTTTTGCCTATTAGTGAATATATATATATTTGAGTGTGCAAGCCAGAACATTTGAAACCTTTCATCAGAAAATACTATGTAAGTAGTTACCCATTTTGTGTTTAGGAAAGGCAGAAAAATAAACAAGCAATGAAACTGCAAGTTGTGAAAATGATAGGTGCTTCAAATAAAAGCAGCAGCAAACTTAGAAAAGTCTGAAGTACCTGCAGAAAAAGTATTAAAGACAATTCAGTCCCCTGCTGCATCCTTGCCTCTTATGCACACACAGCTTGCTACACATAGGTGATAGACTGGATTATCCATTATGTTATTAATTTAGGGGGAAATAGTACATTTACTCAATGCCAACAGTAAGTCGAGCAATAAAATGATTAGAGAAAGCAGTTTGCAATATTGAGCACAATCTCCATCCCAGTTTACTACATTTATAGGAGCATAACCACCACAAAAGTAGTAGAGATTTTGTGAACAGGGATACAGAAAAAAGTTCTATACATAATATTTCCAACAGCATAAATGACCTAGAAGCAATTTATAGTCATTACAAGTATAATTAATCACCAAACTACACACAACCAAACCCTGCAATGATAAAAGGATACATTATAAGGCTGATTAAGAGACTTATCTTAACACACATATGGACAACCTGTAGGCCTCATGTGGCCGTCATGAATATTCCCTTGCCACCATTCTTTAACAAATTTTGCTGCTACCACAGCCAATGTTGCCTCCAAATCTGTGGTGATGCTGTCAATGATTGCCCCACCAAAAGATCTACTGATTGTACCTGCTCGTTGCCCCATCTGATGTAGCACCATTCCCTGCTTCCAACTACGGAGTGTATGTGATAGAGTGTCTAGTTGGGCATCACAGCCAGTGCAGGATCCCAACAGTTAGAAGTCCCCCAGCATGTACTCACTGTGCAGTGGCGTACCATCATAAGAGCTTCATGAACCCCACCAAGAGAGTCTACTCTACGACCACCTTACCCTTTCACAAAGCTCCCACAGGGATGCCACCTGATGAGAGAACCTCCATTCACATGAGCAGTGAATACAGCCAACAGAACTATAAGTTTTCTGTAAGGTGGAGGAAGACTTCATTTCAGGGTGATTTGGAAACTTTTAAAAGTAGTGGCTTCTAAGGAAGGAAGAGGAGGAGGATGGGGAAAGAGAAGCATAGGAATAGTAGTGCATTTTAAGGAGAAGGCAGAGAGGGGAGGCAAATGAAATCTGTATGACAATGTATGTGAGAATGGCCAGACCCACTGGTATGTGGCCCCTGACCCCACCATAGTGCTGCATGTTGTCCTTAAGGGCAAAAAGATTGCCCACCTCTTCTGTTAACATTGAAAATATCTATTTGTGGCATCACAGGAACTTTGGATAATTTTCTAAGTAGATTTACTATGGTCACACAAAGATAAATGAAATATAAAATTAAAGCACAGGGCACTTAGATTTGGATTCTACCAATTTATCCCAAACATCAGGTAAGCCTGATAGAACATAAACCCCAGGCTAAATAGAAATTGTAATTATTTAAATAACTGCACTGTTCAAAACCTCAATAGCTATTAGTGTGCAAGTTCTCTGGTTCAACTGCAGAAATGTAATGGAGTATTTATGAAACTTCCAATTGCTCACACATTTAACACACACAAAGCCTAGAGAGAGATAAAGCTGTCACCTCTTGGTGGGAAGGGATTCAGCAGAGTAAGAATGTGTGGAAAAATGAAGGGAATATGGACACATAAAAACACATCCACAAATTATTCCCTAGTTAAATATTGTTTGACAAAAGTTATTTTCGTAAAATGGTTTCAATTTTGTATTTTTAAGGGCAGATAATGTCTGATTAATTCTGAGATCAATATCCCCTAAAACAATTTAGGCCAATCCATAACCTAAAGGAGGGATGGGGAACAGCATCTGGCCACTGGGCCAAATTCTGAGCTCCCTCACCCCTGCAGGCCAGTTTGACAAGTAGGCATGGCTGCCCACCTGTCTATCACCTAATGTTACCATGACTTCAGTGGTCCAACTTTGAAAGGAAAAATCAGGAGTGCACTCCCAATTCCGTACATGGTGCACAAGTATGCCTATCTGTTATGAATGCAGTATTACTGATAGCTCATATACTATGTATTTTCCTTTTGCTTGTAAAGTTTTACAGTTCCCAAGCTTAGTTAAAAATTGATGCCAAAGTGAGAACAGAGACTTCCTCAAAACTTTCTTCCAGTTACACCATCTGTTTGAAATAGAATCATGATGAAACCTCTTTGTGCTGGCATAATGTGACATCATGAAGTTATAGTCCTGCTGAAACTAATGAATGTTCATCACAGCATCAGTATGCTGTCATAACATTGGTGTGTAGTATAATGGCACTGTAACAATGTAGCAATTGATGCTACTTTGCTACAAAGTGTTCACCATTGCAACTATGAAACTGAATGGATAACATTGGGAAGGGAATGTCAGTCACTAGGTTAGTTGGGATCATCACAGCTGTCCAAGATCACGTCTTCACTTGCTGAAAAAAGGTATAATATCTACTACACTCAATAGACAACCATGGACATACATTGCACACTGCCTTCCTCTCATCCACTGCGGGATAGGATCCCAACTAGTTCATTTGCCAACCGCAACACAGAAGCCAGAGTATGAAGGATATAAGAGCTGGGCAACACATCTTATATTTTGAGATGGGCAGCATGGGTCTACATCACTCTGCCCTCACATATGATATGCAGTAGATTAGGAGTGTTATGGTTCAGCTGTAATTACGCTATATTATTCCAAACCCTACAATATAACCTACCATTCTGTTCAAACTTTCTTCAGCCATCAGTCAAAACAAACACCCAAGAACAAATGAATAAGAACAAACCATTTTTTTAAAATGTGAAGAACAAAGAAAGCAAAAGCTAGGTCCACTTGTTACAGACCAAGCAGCTGACACTGGCCCTGTTCATATGTCATGATAAGCAGTAAATCATGGCTTATTGTGAACAAGTAAAGCATGAGTAGTAAGCCAAGAACAAACCTTGGCTTGTTTGGAGAGAAAAATCACAGAGTGCTGGTTCACATGCAACACTAATCCAGACCTGGTGGTTTGTTTCTCACAGATTCAGGTAGGGCAGAGTAGGTGCATTAGCAAGCTGCTCTTTCACAGTAAGCCATAAATGATGGCTTAATCACTGTGACATTTGAACTAGGCCACTGAAACAGAACCATGAGTACACTAAAGGAGGACAAACACAGTGAGAGAACTCTAATGAAAAGACACTCCACACAACAGCAGCACTTTGCACAAACAGCACATATACAACCACCAAGGACAAGAGATTCCCACAGAAAGTAAATGAGGGCAGCCAGATAACATCTGTGATCTCAGACTCCCCACAGGTACTCTGCTTCAGGACACAAACATGCAGCTGCATCAGGGGTACAAAGACAAAACACCCAATACAGATAAACACATTATGGGGAGAGGAAGCAAACAGCTATTATCTTTGCTTCCTCCACAAACCACTCCCATGTTAAAGAGAGGCATAGAAAGAAGGAAATGTGCCCCAGAGACTGAGTGCTGAACAATCCTCCTTTATCTGTTCCAGAGGATCAGGGAAACACCCCAGAACAGATTTAGGGGACACACAGGGAGAGGAGAGGGACCGAGGGGAAGTTCCACTGCACAGCCAGAAGTCCTTCTGCTAGCAGAAACACTTCACTGGATGTCGCCCAGATGAGGCCTAACATCTCATTCATTATCACTGCACACTAAACACTCTGCCCTTCTGCAAGTTTTATTAAAGCTTTTCTTCATGATAAATCAACTTATGTTCCTTTTCAATGACAATAGCATATTCTAATGTATCCACACATACAGATCTGGCACAGCATAGTAGCTGAGGGATTCTGTGAATCAGGAAACCGATAGTGAATCTGGTTTCTGCCATGAATTCACTAAATGGTCTTCGGCAAGCCCCACTCTCTGAGGTTCAACCTCCCATCTGAAATGAGACAATAATAATACTCATCTATCTTACAGGGTTGTTGTAAGGAAAACAGAGTAATATATATTAAGTACTTTGAACATTATAAAGTGCTATAATGTTCAGGGGAGACCATAAAAGTGTTGATAACCCCCACTCCAGAATTTGTTTTTGAAAAATTAGGCTAAATATATGCTCCAGTATAACAAAGGAAACTTCATGGTCTCCACATAAAAATAAAATTCTACAGAAGTTCAACAAAGCACAGCACATATCTAGAGGGAAGGAGAAAAGGGCAGCCTTGTTGATAATTGTTTACCATTACTGCTTCTTGGATTAATTTGGGATGCGAGGCTAATAAGAAAAACTAATTTTAAGAGCTCCCAAAGTGATAAGGGCATATGAAGGTAGATGAATTATGATGTTCTTCAAAAGTTACATTACAAAAATATGCTTTGCTTGAAATATCTTTTACACTCTTGCATCCCCATTTCACAGAGTGTTACTGCACAACCAGGGGTGGAATCATGGTTTCTATCCAATGTATCGCTAAGGAAAAGTCACTTAGTGGCATACTTGTTCACTAGTGAAATGTTTTGTGCCAACAGAACGTTGTTGTGCAATAAAATGCATAAGCCAGTTGCTGGTAATTTTGACGCACTACAGATTTCACAATCTGTTGCACAATGAGTTTCTGCTAGCACAACTGCTGAATTGGCTTCCTCTGTTGTGCAGCATTAAAACTCATCCTTGCATTAGTGGACTGCGAACATTGATGACACCATGATTTTTCCAGATACAAAATATTGCCCTTTCAGTGCTAAGAAAATAAGTTCTCTCACCTCCATGAAGACATGAAGTTGTGGGAAACAAGAAAAAAAGTATGCTACTTCAGAAAGAGGTGCACACTCTCTAGTTCTTTAAAGAATTTTTTTTAAAATATCCTGTTTGACTAAAATGCTGTTATTGTTATAGACTTTGACTAAAGTCTATAACAATAACAGCATTTTAAATTCTGTTCTGACCAGGGCTGTGGAGTCGGTACGCCAAACCTTCGACTCCGATTCCTCTATTTTTCTACTGTCTGACTCCCACTCCACCCAAAATTGCTTCCGACTCAGACTCCACAGCCCTGGAAAGTGCTGTAAATGTCTTTTTAAATTGGAAGCTCTCGTAGGAGCATTTTTATCACTGCCTGAATATGCGTGGATTTTGGCATCACAGCATTTGTCTTCATCCTGGGTCCTGTGTCATACACTGACACACAAAATGGTTTCCATCTTGGGTTATGGTGAAATGCTCAAATACAGCTGACTTCATGAGAAGCTTCTTTGACACTGTGAATTTATATTTTTAAAAAATTGTCAATCAAAATTTATTTTGAAGCCCGAGTCAGTACATTTCTACTGACTCCAGCTCCACCCAAAATTGCTTACGACTCCGACTCCACAACTCTGACTCCAGTCTTGGTTCTGACATGCCACCAATGCCATTCATCCTTCCTTCAATTTTAAGGGTTATATTCAACATAGTGTGCAGTCAGCAAGGATTTCTCCTTGCCTGATAGAATCGCCTTCCCCTGTACTCCCCCACCCCCCCAATCTGTTCTGGGGGTTCCCCAACCCTCTGGAGCAGATTTGGGGGAGGGGAAACCCCATTGCACTAGTACTAACTCTAACGCAAAATGTTAGTTGAATATCCCCTCAAGTTTCAGTTGCAACCAAATCTCCATGTGATACCATGCACCCTAGAGACTTTCCAAACACCAGTTTGATCTGATGATTTGCTGTGCAACAGTCATTATTTCAACCTGGGCTTTGTTCAGTGCTAACCTCCATTAAAATCTTGTTTGTGTATGAACAGTCATTGCAAAGTAGGTAGGAGCTGAACATAGAATGGTACTCCAAGCAGCTCCAAGCAGTTATAGCTACTCTATTGTAAGATTTATCAGTTGTCCCAGTCCTCAGAATTATGTCTACTTTAATCTCATTAATAAAAATCAATGTCTTCCAATCTGTTACCTGAATTCCTAGCTCTGATAAAAAGGGACACAAATATATACATCCTTACTAGTGTTTCCAGCTTAATTATTCTGAAGCCATTTTGAACAAAATGGAAAATGGGTTAAATAGACTTGGAAAAGGGGATGCCTGGGAATTTTCTTAGTAGAAGGCCTAGTGCCAGCAGTCAGCCAGGTTGAGTGTCCTAGAGCTCAGAAAGACCCCTTACTGCCCCAACTGGCAGCCCCTCACTGCCAGGCCCAGGTGGTAGCATGCAGCCATCACTTGGGAGACAAGCTCAGCTCCCACCCATAGTTGTGGACTAGCCACTGCCTCAACCCTCTACCTCCCTGCTGCCTTGCCAGGACTCTGAGAAAGGGCCATGGGGAACCTTCTTCTCAGAATTAGGCATTGTGGGTGAGGTGGCCAGAAAAATGTCTGTCATTGCTGTGGTTTCAAAGCTTTTTTAAAAAATTCTAAGTTTAAAATAATTTCTAGCTGCAGCAGCACAAAAACTGTGCAGACATTTTCCTGCTCACAACACCTGGCTGAAGGAAGATTCCTTTGGTCTTTTCTCTGCGCTCAGGTGCCACGAACATAGCAGCAAAGCCACCAGCACTTCTGCCACTATTGCAGTGGTGAATAATGCTTTTTTAAAAGTAACAGAGGGAGCAGGGGGAGAGCAGGAAGAATGGGGGACAGCAAGGGGAAGAGGTGCTGCCACCATAAAGAGAAAGTTGGGGTCCAGTGACAACAAGGGGCACATCAGCCTGACCATGCTGAGAGGCCCTCTGAAGCTTGGCACCAGCCCTGGTTAATGGGACTGGACCATGGGTGGCAGTCTGGGGTGAGTCAGAAGATGGGAACCAGGAGTCATGAAACAAGCCTGTGGTCAGAACCAAAGTCAGAATTTGGCAATCAACCAGGAGGACCAAGGGAGCCTGGAGTCAACACCAAAAATGAAATCAGGACCAGCAGAGAAACCAATAAACAGCACCAAAGAATAAATCAGCAATGAGGCTAAAAGTTAGAGCTCACAAAGACCTTGTTGTTCAAGCAGGGCTTAGCTGGAATAACAAATCCTTTACACGCCTTCCAGCCCAGGAGGATCCAACGGCCAGCCTAGTCTACGGCTGCCACCTGCAGTTCAGTGATTCACCACATGGGACAGCCACACACAGATTCCAGCAACTCCTGATGCTTATCTGGAGGCTGTATTATATTGGTCAAAGTCCTACAGCAGTGTATTAATGTGGATAGGGATTGTTGCCTAGAGTAGACAGGGCCATATTTAAATTGCAATTTTGCTGTAACCTTATTCACATCATGTAACAATTTCATCACAGCATGGCATGGGTTAGGGCTGTAGCCTGCAAAGTATGGATTTGAACAGGAGATTCCCAACTGTTCACCTGCCCATGTTCTTATGTGCACAGCTTATGCTAAATGCAAGCAGATTTAAAGGAAAACTTAGCTATTACATTACATTATTTACTACTTGTGCTATCTGTTTGCTTCCTTTTAAGTGCTCCAGATATTTTCCAGTAAGACAGCTAGCCTTTACCAACTCTTGTAAACTTTCAGTCACTCCTTATGCAATGTAACACACAACTAACTTGAAGCTCCTAAAATTAACATGATTCAAAGGATACACTTCAAAGAAAGGCAAAATTTACTGCTATAAAATTTACATTGCGCCTCAGTCATAGGGAGCAAGGTGGCAACAACGCTGGTTTTTATACTCTGTTGTAGGGAGCTTGTGCTCTTATTTAGTTCTATCAGATTTGCAGTGCTAGCTAATACTTTTACAGTTTCCTACTTGTGTACTAGAATGAGTGGAAACCTAGCATTTTGCATTGAGGAGGAGTTGGGAAAACACCCTTGCTTAAAACACACACACACACAACTCCATCAGACCATGCAGGCATTTCAATGCAATTGGGCCTATCTTTCTTTAATTTTATTAAATTGTTCCATTTTAACTAACAGAGAAATCATGTCGGTATGTAAAGTATACATAAACAGAACTCCAGCTACCTTGCAGTTGTCTCAGATCATTATTTCTTTTATATTGTTTTAAATTTTAAAATTCTGTTTTAAATTGTTTTTAAAATATGTGTTTTACATTGTATATTTGTTTTAATGTTTTTGATTGCTGTAAACCGCCCAGACAGCTTCGGCTATGGGGCAGTATACAAGTGCAATAAATAAATAAAATAAATAAATATTAACTCCTGAATTGACAATACAAAATTTCACCTCTGCCAGTCTCTATGGTACAAATGCGTTTCCATCTTTACTATTGAAAACTGAATGCCATTGTACAGGTGGGGAATGCACAACTGTATATTTTTCAATGATTTAAAAAAGTGTTACCTGTAAAAGTGGCACATAAATTGCACATATATATAATTATATATTTGAAGTGTGCAAACACTGGAAAAATAAAATGGATAGATTCAAAAACAGGTGTGGTACAAATATCTAAATACACAGCAAGCATTGCTGAAACATACTAAAAAAGTGAAAAGTAACTGGTAATATAGAACCTGTCTGGCACATACATATTGATAAGTTTCATCTATATAACCTCCTGCTTGTTTTGGAATGCAGTTCAGCATTAAAGAAATGCAGGCTCTTCAGATTCATTACATCTGGAACAGAATAGGATCTGGGGCAGCTGCAGAAGGGGAGAAACCAGGAGAAATTAAGGAGGCAGCTCTCCACTTACAAAAGGGACCCTCTAACGTCAAGCCAATGTTATCTCTCAGGCTATGAGAACATGTAAATCATGTTTGCTCGGGGTTATAGCCGACTGATTTTTACTCAGAGTAGACCCATTAAAATTAATGAACCCATTAGTCATGTCTATTAACTTCAGTGGGTCTACTCTGAATAAAACTTAGTTGGCTAAGCGGCCACCACCCACTGTTTCAGCTACCAGAAAGGCACTGTTTAACCATAAATAGTACATCCCAAACTACAGGAAATACCCTGAATATTCCTTTCATTAAAAAAGTGAACAAACTATATACCATATCACCATATGAAAAACTTCTTGCTAGACTGAGTCTACAAAACCCCATAGCATATGAGTCAGGAAAGTGAGGAGTAAGGAACTTCTGGCACACAGGCCAAATTTGGCCCAGCATATGCCCCAATTTGACCAATGAGGCAGTTTTCCCCAAACCACACCCACCTGCCCCATACTGACATTATACCTGGATTAGCTACCTGGTTGTAGGTAACTTGATTGTGCAGCCAATCCCTGCAGAAAGCAGGGCTGCAGTCACTGTGAGTTCAAGCCTGCTGGATCAGCAAAGCACCTTGCAGGCTGTTAAATGTTTGGAAAGCACTGCACAAGGGACTTCGATAAAGTTATCAGGTGATTGATGGGGGTGTTTCCTGCCCACCTGTCAAAGTTGATTTACAGGGGTGGGGACAGATAATGGATCTTGCCTGCTGGACCTAAACGGTTCCCCACCCCTGCCCTAGAAAGAATCTTGTGAATTCTGTCTAATGTCTAGAGATAATACTAGAGCAGATCTTAAAAAATCACCCCCCTCAAAATAATGTGAATTAACAAGCATCAACTTTCCAAGTTTATTTCAGATACCTATCTAATAAATTTTCAACACTTCATTCTGTACATTGTCTTGCTTTTTATAACATAGATTCTATTACCCATAACATGCTGGCCCGGTTTGCACGTAATGGTAAGCAGAATGAGCAAACATGCTGCTGCTTAAACCAGGTCAACCCCTTTGCCATGCTAGGAGGAAACAAACCAGAGTCCCTACTTAGTGTTATACTTTTCTCCAAACAAACCATAAGAACAAGCCAAGAATAAACCATGGCATGTTCTCATGGTTTGTTTGGAGGGAAATAAAACATAAGTGCTGGTTCGCCTGTACTAGTTACACTACATTATCATGTGCAAACCAGATCACAAATATCTGGTCCAAAAATCATTAGTTAATATGTGATATAAATATATATGCTGCTAGTAAGGTCTTGGTTCCAGCCCATATTTCTGGGCTAGCTATAAATGAACTAAGAGAAGCTAATCTAATAAACTATTTATTATCTAATAAAACATGCCCAGATCAATATTCGCCTTCTGCATTATCAGTTTATTCTCAAGGGATTACCCCACACAGAAGAGTGAATACATAAGCCAGCTCCCTCACAATTCAAACATGAAGTGCTTTTCAGCTTTAAGGATGTACAATTAAGTATTATGATGTCCTTTGCTGCTTGATCTAAGATGAAGAAACTTTTACTCTTTGTTGAAAAGAGTACAATTTATAAAGTAGGCAAGCTTTTACCCCAAACTACCTTGCTGGAGACAAGTTAAAACTTTTTAGTTAAACTATGCATTTTTATCTTAATTTATGGATACATTGTTTTCATTTTACCTATTTTTCACTTTTTCCACTTAAAAAGTCTTTCCTCACGTTTCAAATATCCTGGAAAAATTTAGAGGGGGGAGAAGGACTGGAGTGCACAAATTGTACAGACAGAAAGCAAAGAAGCAACTAACCAAACAAACTGATTTCCATACTCTCTCTAGAAGTGTCAACATGCACGTGGGCAGAAGAAATAGAATTTTTTTTAGAATGTCATTTAACACCACAATCCTATACAAGCTTACTTGGAAGCATGTCCTACTACACAGGTAAGGTCCCTCCAGCCTATGAGCCAACTGTGGCCCCAGTCCTCTCTATTTGGCCATCAGGACTTCTTCTAGGTCACACCCTCAACAGCCGTGATCTGCGCCCTTCTCTTACCTGGCCAGAATGTGTCTTTGAACTGTAATAATACCTCCTGCTTGCCTTGATGAAGAAATGTGCATGGGGTGTCTGCCTTGTGTGTGGCTGGAATGTAGCTTACTGTACAAAGTCACATCCACTGGTCCACCCACTTTTCCCTCTGGCCCAACCAATGTTTGCTACTGACAGAAGAAATAATGCATATAGAAGCTATGTTTAATGCAGTGAACATCATTGCAAGTATAGCAGGTGATACAACCCTTCAGATTGAAACTTCACTTTTTACAGCAACCACGATGCAAGAAGATTACATAAGAGGAATTCCACCAATAATCTAAAATATGATTCATTTAAACCAAAGTATTACAAAGTCATGAGCATCAAACAGAATGTTCATATTGATTCACAAACTGAAGCACTTACATGCTAGTTCGCAATTCTACAGTAGTTATAGAATACAACTTGCTTTCAGAAAAGGCCACTGAGGCTTTGGTTTACAAAGAAAAAAGGTTACTTTAGAGACATTCAAGTTGGTTATTGCTTGATAATTCTATGTAGACAAGGATCAACAGAATCGCAGTAAATCAAGATGCACAATGTGTTTCAGAGTTCATGTCAACTTGTTAACTTTTCTTAGGCCTCTCCTAGTGCCAGCAAGAGGCCTGAACCCACTGTAACAAAAAGTGGCATCATGGCACAAAATATGCATCAATGTCAAGGATTCATATGATTTTTCAAAGACATGCCCCATACCACATCATATTAAATCTGACATTGGTTTCTACACTGTAAAAAAAAAACCTATCTGGTGCTTGCCAGAGTCACCATGGTACATGGATTTGTTCTGCCTGAGCCATGAATGGTACATAAAATTTCTTCTGAGAATCTACATTTTCTACCATGGCAGTACTAACAAGTGTTGGATCTGTTCTGTGATTTTTATAGGGATCTTATGTATGTTAAACTCTGTTTAATGAAATGTAAACCAATAGCTTTAATAGAATGCTTTGGCACAGCAACAACAAATGGATGCACACAGTTTTGGGGAAGACAAGGTATGCATTGCAGGGGAATGGGCACTATCTGAATTCTATGCCTGAGATACCAAGATGGTTTGGGTCAGCTCCAATAATCTATTCACTGGAAATAAACTTCAAAAGCTAGTTTTGTTTTTTAATTGATACTTTCAATGTAATTGATATTTCTTATTTTAAAAACAGGAATAGGGAGCGAAGAGTTAAGGGCCTGACAAGCAGTCAAAACATCATTTCCTGTTTCCCTCTTGTGAAAAACAACTGCAGTCTCTCGCAAACTCTCGTCTAAATGATAGCAGTTAAAATATTTAATCTAGTTCTGCTAATTTTAAGAGGTAATGACCAGAAGGTATCAACACATTAGTATGTGAACACAGAATATTTTACAACTCATTTAACACTCTTTTAACATTTTTCAAGTCTGCATTTCTATGCTCAACTTTATAACGCTGGTCACCCAATACTTTGGTTAAATGTTTCTATGTATGAAGTTATGTTATCTGACTACCAAAACAAACTGAGCACCATCAGCACAGACATGACTGTACATCTCCCTTTTACAATACACCACTTTCCCTCACACTCAATTGCCTTGTTCTCCAACTCAGCAAACTTAATATTTATTACCTCAACTGTATTATTACACAAAGCAAATACAGATAAAGTATTTGGCTTCCAAAGTGCACTACTGCCAAAATCTTTAACTCCACAGGACAACGAATCTGCTATACACAAATGCAAAATATTGTGATCCTCAAAACTTATGCCATAATAAAAGTGTTAGGCTCTCAAGAAATATGCACACTTCTTGAGAATACCTGACCATAATAACATTTACTTCTAAGTAAATATGCATGCAATCAGGCCATTAGTCTTGAAGGTACCACAATATTTTTTTTGCCTTTGCTGTAACAAATTAACACAGTTTATCCCTCTAGAAAGAATAAACAAAAGCCATCAGGAAAGTATAGAACCCAATTAGGAAGGTGTATACAAAACACAGTCACTGCGTTTGAAAGTTTTCACAAGCCAATCTCCGTCCAAAGTATTTACAGAGCGGCAAAGGGACATTTGAGTCGTGTTTTATTGTTGTTTGCATTCCCCTTCTTTGTAGAGTGTCTCTGATATTTACAAAAATTGCTCAAACAGCAAACAAGCCCATTTTGGAGTAGTCTGAACGGGAAGGGGGCGGGAAGTTTCCCAACTCCCTTGAGAAAAGAGCGAGCCCTGCGAGGCGTGCGTCTCTCCGCTAGCGAGGTCTACCCCAAAAGGCGGCGGCTTTGCTCCCTGCCCATTTTCAGTGGGTGTAACGAGTGAGGCGAGACCGAGCCAAAGGGACGGACGAAGAGAAGGAGGGAGGGAAAAAGACGGGTGCCGGCTCGCCCGCGGCCCAGAACAATAGAAAGAGCCTCACTCACCGCACACACAGCAAGACAGCGACTGCCGGAAGTAGGGCAGCAGCTTGCCGATCTCGGCCAGGCACTGCGGATCCTCTCCGGGGCCGTAGTTGAGTACCAGGCGACTGGCGGAGATGTACAAGGCTGTAGCATTCACCGGGTTCATCGCAGACGCTGAGGCCGACGGCTCCGGGCTGAGAAGAAAGCGCGGCTCCGTGCCCGGGCAGGGCAGGCCGAGGGGCGGCTGCACTCCTAGCCCCGCATCGAAGAGCCGTCACAGCCAGGGCCGGAGCCTGGGCCTGCTCTTCCCCTCTTGCCTGCCCTCCCCCGCCGCAGCTCCTTTTCGGTTCGAGCGGCGGCGGCGGTCTAGGCGGCTACTCCAGGCGGCCGCCCATGCCGGCCTTGCTCCCTCGCCCTCCCGGGGCGCCTCAGGCGGAGGGGAGGCCCCGCATGTGGGGGAGGGACGGAGGCAGGATCCGCGAACCTAGCGCGCAAGGCGACGGCCCGGGCCCGGCTCTGGTAGGGGCGGGGGGAGGCGCCTCCGCCCGGAGTTTCAACGCTGCCGCATCACTACGCGGCTCCCAGGGCCTCTTCCGCGGGACCAATGGTTTCGCTACTCCCGGCTGCTCTCCACGCAAGAACCATACGCCGCACACCCAACCCCAATGTCAATAGCAACCGTTAGATCCAACCGTCACTGCGAAGCCATCATCGCGGCCGCCTAGGTTCTCAACACTGCGCATGCGCGGCCATTCCCTCCCTCATCACACCCACCCCCTTCGCGTCTCGTTGAGCGCTCAAGCCGCCTCTCCCAAGCGGCTAGGGCGGGGCACAGGCGACATCGCGTCCCATCTAGGCCCAGTCTTATCAAAAAAGCCGGCTAGCGTTAGCGCTGCTCCTCGGAGAGACGTGAAGTCCGTGGAACTCTCACCATTATCAAAATAGACTGAAGCGGCTCTGTACGTTCCTTACATGGCGCGAAAACCGCGGTCTATACTGAGCGCTTCAATGTCGGTGCTCAGCTTGGGACGTGTGAAGTGTGGCTAGTAATGACTCTGAGCACATGCAGAGTGTTTGCGCGTCACCGCTGGGAAACGAACATACATACATGGATTAATGGGTGGGCTCCCAAGGCTTCCTTGTTATTTTGGAAAAGAAAAGTATTGCCAAAATAATCCCAAATTGGGTCTTTAGAGATAACTGTGCAACTGGCGGGGTTATTTTGGGTTAATGAACAGTATACTCTCACAAGGGTGTCCACGGGGGAGGGGAAAGGGGAGGCGCTCCCTCCCCCGCAATTCTAAATATAATGGTGGGTGGAGTAGGTTGCCAATGACCTGTAGTAACAATGTATAAACCTTGCCTTCTTCCCACCCCCGAAATATTTCTGCAGAGGAGACACTCTTGTAGCAAGTGAACATAAGTTTGCAGTCATGCAACTCGACTCAGTTCATGTTCACTCAGAAGTTCCCCAGAGTTCAAGTAACTAAATGCACAAAGCTCCATTGCTATGGCCAGCTACTTGGAGCACCACTGTACTCAGTGGGACCAAGTAGGCATGTCTAGGCTCATTATTAATTGGTAAATGCATTAGTCTCTATTAAGAGGAAGTCTGTCGTGCTTAAGTACCTGAAATCAGTGGGTTGTATGCAACTAAATTCTCAGAGTAGACCCAGTTGATGGGCATGTTAGTCATGTCCATTAATTTCTATGGATCTACTCTGAGTATGATTAACATTGGATACAACCCAACAGGAACATCAGAAGCCGCCTTAATCTGAGTTAAACCATTGGTCCACCTACCTCAGTATTGTGTGCAATGACTGGCAGGGGTCTTCAGGTTTTCAGACGGGTTTCTGTGAGTCCTACTTGGATTGAACCTAGGACCTTCTGCATACAAAGCAGGTGTTTTACCACTGAACTATGACCCTTCCCTGACTACTAAGGCAATCCAATATATGTCTATTCAGAAGAAAGCTCCATTGGCTTCAATGAAACTTACTCCCTGATAAGTGTGCATTGGCACTAAGGCAGTTAATGATAACTACCTTATCCCAGTTATTTCAGTGGGGCAAAGCATAACTTACTTGGTCTCTATTAGAGATATACTGAGCCAAGAATTTAACAATATGTTATCTAAACCACAATGTATAAGGTCATAATGAAAGTTTATTATACAGTTTCTCTTTTTAGGTTTTTGTTGCATTTCTTGTCATTTGGACAAACATTTTTAACTTTATAAATCACTTTGGGTACAGTCCAGTCCACCATGGGTCACCACCCATTTGCAGAAGATTCCCGTAGATCCAGCAGAACCAGATTGCCATATATAAACAGAATCCTCCACCCCCACATGTATATGTCCACATGTGAAGGCAGGAGATTTTAAGGTGTTAATCTGCCCTAGAATCTATTTTGATGAAGGGTAGTGTATAAATATAATAAATATAATAAATACAAAAATAAAGTGAATGAGAGGACTCTGTGCACTTCTCAAATTGCCAGCCAGCTGTTTGTCTCCTCTTAATACAAATTACCCAAGTAACCTGTCCTGAACACAGTGGAGAAAGACAGCTGCCTGGAAACATGGGTGCTGTACACAGACCTCCCATTCACCCTAAAAGCCCCTGGTGTTGCCTTCCACAGGAAAGAATGATAAAACACCACTTGTGCCTCCAGGTCTTACACTTTTCTACCTAGAGCTTCATAGCTCTTGCGGTCCATTCAAGATTTCTGCTGACTGTAACATTCGTTCCCATAGGGATCAGCAGGAGCAGATAACAGTCAATGGGTATAAGTCTCATCAGTGTCTCCATCATGTCTTGAATACATGCTTCAAGAAGGCAAACACACCTCCTGAGATGATAATGTCAGGTCTGTAAACAGCTACTTCTGATCCATAACTTGAGGGACAAAGAACTTGGCTGGGTGCATATAACTTATGCTCTAACCTGTGTTTCTCAGACTATGCAGCTTGTCTGATACAGTAACAGTCTTATCCTGCTACTCCATCTGATCCTTGCCTGTCTTGCAAGAATCAGACCATAGCTGCAGTCCGCCACAAAGCTAGATCCAGGACACCTTAATAGCCCATGGCCATAACTTAGATGATAACACATACAGTTTTTCCTATGTCTTTAATTCTTTTTTTTTTAAAGCATTCTTCTTAAAACCATGCAGTTATATAAAGCAGATGTCCCTGTCCTGAGAATTTGCTCCATTATACAGTAGGGCCCCACTCATACGGTGGGTTACGTTCCAGACCCCCACCGAAAAGTGAAAACCGCCAAAAAGCGGAACTCATTGAACAGAATGGCACATGACACCCAAAAACCCATAAAAGTGGAATAAGCGCCGTATGAGTGGGGCTTTAGTCTAATTGCATCTAATTGAGACCGCTGCATTAGCGAAGCGCTGTAAAGTGGGGCCCTACTGTATATAAAAAAGATAAAACGGTGCCTGATTTGAAATCCAGCTATGTTACCATCAAAGACAAGCTGAAATGTTTAAATAATTTTAAGACTCTCTCTGTTTTATCAGATACTTAATTACAAATACATAAAATTGTACGCAAAGGACCACAGACTGGTTGGCTTGATGCTGATAACAGGCAAAATCCTAGAACAGATGATTAAGCACTCATTATGTGATCATCAAGAAAAGAATGCATTGTCAGTGCATTGGTTAAAAAAAGCAGGATATTGGAAACAAAGAGCTGGCTACTACACAGATGGTATCATCAGGAAAGGTTTAGTTTCTTGGACCATGGCCTACACTACCATCATGAAGGATTCCTGGCAGGAGATGGAGTGCACCTCACAAGGACAGTAAAGAATATGTTTGGCAGGAACCTCACCAGCCTGATCAACAGACTTTAAACTAAAGCCTGTGGGGGAGGGTGGCAAAAGCCCAAGAACTGAGACAAGTATTAGGGACAAGAATATGTGTGACCAAGGAGGAAGCTGGACAGTGAAAGTAGTGTCTGGTAATTTGCAGGTAAATACAGCAAGGAAACAGGGAAGGGGCAATACCCATGACCTCAGTAGTCTATGTACTAACACACAGAATTTGGGAAACAAATGGTGAATTTGAAGCCCTACTGTGGGAAGGTAAATACTATGATTAGGCATCACTGAAACATGGTAGGATGGACTCCTGATTGGAATATCAACTGAATGTTCTACCTTGTTCAAAAGGAACAGACCCCAAAGAAAGGAAGGACAGCATTATATGTGAAGAGTGTATACACCTACATGGCAAGTAGAAGTCATATAGAAAGCATCTGATGAGAACAGGAAGAGAAAGACAATTGATGTTATTGTGGCAGTATACTGCAAACTGCCCAGCCAAGCAGAAGATATATTGATGAAACAGAATTCAGAACTTTCACAGATATGAGCCCTCCTGAGGGAGACATGCCTGATACTGGCACAATATTTTTTAAGCAACGGGTTAAAAACTTTTTACATGCACAGGCATTTTAATTTGCTTTTTTTTTTAAGCTGGTTGAATAGCCATTCCTCAATTTTGTTGTATTTTTTGTTTTATTACTTGTGGGTTTTTAATATTTTATTATAGATTTTAATTTTTTATAGTTGCCATCCTGAAATCCATCTTTGGATTAAAATGTGGTATATAAATGCTTTCAATTAATAAATAGTGATACTGTGACAAATTTGTTAGGCACTTTGATGGTAAAGTTGCTCGTATTCACTCTGACCTACTATCATAATTGATACAGTTATAGAGGAAGTGTTGCAAACACCTTCTGTCCCAGTTTTGCAGGATCAGTTTCAGTTGTTGTGTGGCCTGAGGATGTGGACAAGGCACATGGAGAGGTTCTCCCAACCACCTATATTCCCATCCCTTGCTCATCTTGGCTCCTTAAATGTAAATGTACTGCTTTCAAGTCGATTCCAACTTATGGCAATCCTATGAATAGGGTTTTCATGAGGCTGAGAGGCAGTGACTGGCCCAAGGTCACCTGGTGAGCTTCATGGCTATGTGGGGATTTGAACCCTGGTCTCCCAGGTTGTGGTCAAACACCTTAACCACTACGCCACACTGGCTCTCCTTGGCTCCTTACATAAAGCCAAAGGGAACTGACTGAATGGGTTCAAGAGGTTATAAATGCCTCATTGAGAGAGGGGGCAGTCCCATCTGCTTTGAAGGAAGTAGTTGCTATACCACTTTTTAAGAAATACTTACTAGACCTGCAAGATTTGTAACAACTATCACTCAATCACAAATATCCCATTTTGGGGTCAAGGTGCTCAGGAGGCTGTTATTGAATGAATCTGTTATCTAGACCCATTCCATCCAGTTTAAGGCTGGGGTTTGGTATTGAAATAGCCTTGGGGGATGACCTTTGTTTGGGGAAAGACATGGGAAGTGTGCTGCCATTGATTATCCTTTATCTCTTTGTAACTTTTGATACCATTGACCATGGTATCTTGCTCAACCAGCTCTGAGGGTTGGGGTGATATGGTGTTTCCATTGTTACCTACAGGGTTGCTTTCAGAAAGTAGTATTGGGCAATTTGTGCTCTGCCCCATGGCATTTGACCCCATTGCATTTTCAATGAATATGTGGTTTAGATTATAGGAAATCTGATAACAATACTTCAGATTAAAATTGGATAGGAGTCCTGCCTAGAAATTCTGAAGAAGAGAGTTCAAGAGGGATGGGAGATTTTGAAGGCACATTCATTAACTATTTCAATGGAAGGGGAAATAGGAGACATTTAAATAAGCTAGTGTGGCTGCACAGGGAGCTCTTTGATGAGATGAAACTTTTAAAAAAGACATGTATAGGACATGAAAGAAGGAAAATATAATCAAGGATGAGTACGAAAGAGCAGCCTGAACTTGTAAGGATGGTGTCAGGTAGGCTATGTCATGCCATCTTTGCGGGATGAGACTGGGGATTCAGAGTGGAAGATGGGCCAGCCCTTCATGTCCCTGTTAACCCAGAAGCAGTTATGGAAAAGGAGCCCATTGGGCCACAACCTCCTAATCTGAGGTCATGAGCTCAAAAGTCCTAGTAGAAGCACAGTCTCCCCCTTTCTGTCAGAGCTGACAACTGCTAAAGCAGTCTGGACCTCTTCAAATGAGGCAGCTTCTCTTACAGAAGGTAGAGGCACCTCCTATTTAAGGGTCAGTCTGAAGTGACTGATGCTGAAACAGGATTTGAGTTTTGCTCTTGTGGAATCTCTAGCCTGAGCCCTGCATACGGCTGTTCAGGGTGCTACTGAATCCTGAATCTTACCTAAACCTGAACTCTTACCTTGAGTTAGAATTCCTATACTGCTGAGGCTGTTGCGTGAAACAATGTTTTAGACAAATTGTATGTGATAGAAGCAGAGAACTAGGTGCTGCAGGTATAAATTGCTCAACTGATGGCAGAGAATGGAGCCCAGACTGCTGCCAGTATAACCTATGCACTTCCTGGGGGATAGCCTCCCAGCCAAGTTTTATTAGAACCCAATGAATCTTTTCCAGCTTCCTGGCCAAATACCAGATATATATTGAGCTCCAGCTGAAGGATTTTCTGACAGATTGGGTTAAAACATGTTTTGTCTGCTGAGGGACAGTGCAGCCAAATGGGCTATGCCGTATGTGTTGGAGCCTAGCCTCCTCCTGAATGATTATGCCACTTTTCTTGTGGAGCTTAAATGGGCATTTGAAGAACCACAGGAAAAAAGAATCAGCCAACTGATTAATCTGCCATTTGTGCTAAGGAATGGGGTTTGTGCTTGACTATGTTAGTACTTTCCAGTTATGTGCCCAGGACTGATCAATTTCAGGAAGGCCTAGGAGATCCCATTCAGGATATGCTTGCTTGGATTCATATACCAGGAACCCTGCCACCTCTGATGAACCAGCAATCCCATATCAGGTGTCTCAAGTCCCCAAAAGGTGGGTGCCTCAGAACCCTAGCACTCCCATGCTCTGTTCTAGGACTCCAGTCACTGATGATTTCTAGTAGCTCCATGGGAGATCCCATACCAATGCAGCTGGGTGGAGCCTAACCCCACTCACACCAGCTGAACTTCTGCCTTTATTGTGGAAAGTCCAAACATTTTGCCAGTAACCTGCACCTCCAAGCGATCTAGGGTTTGACCAGCAGGGAATTGCAGCCCCACGTCTAATGGAACTTGCATTGGCCTGACCAGAACAAGAGAGGGCCTCTCAAGCATTTTGTTCAGTCAGTCAGTTTTATTGCATAGCCATAGGCCGTCGCATCACATAAACATAAACAACACCTACAGACAGTTTAAAATTTCAGGTTAAAATACTAAAAAATAAATAAAATACAAAGCGTTAGCACCAACAAGGCTCTGATAACCCAGCGCTGGTCAAACCATAGGCAATACCTGACATTTACCCTTGATCGACCCCTGGACAATTGCCTGCCTGCTCTGCAATATGCCTCACCCGGAGCTTTTGCGCCGCAAGGGCGAAATGGGTGACCCTATACGTAATCATGAAATCCTTATCGGATAAGAGAAAAAAAATAGTATGTGGATCCTGAGAGGATCCCTGCTTGAACAGGCCACTCAACAATTTGATCCGGGGGTGGATATACAAAGGACACTCCAACAGGTAATGGGGCAAGTCTTCAACTACCATAGCGCCACAGATGCACAACTGCTGACACCATGGGGCCTGATTGTAGCATCCGAGCAGGACTGTGTTCGGCATCGTTTGAAATCTGATTGCAGTAAAAGCTTGTCTAAGATTTATCGATATAGGGTAAGCCAGATACCTTGCTCTGAAGTGATCCTGTTTAAATACTCCATACCACTTGGAAAATTTTGAGTTGATAATAGCCAATCTATCTATCCATGTACAATGCTGAAAGATTGCCTCGCGCAACCTTGCTGAGTTGGTGAGGTTAGAAATCTGTGCGGAGACGAGATACAAGTGATACAAACTGGAGAGTCTGGATGACCAGAACTTATTCGTAGAAGCTATGTCATAACAGGATTTCAAAATTAGCTTAGCTGGGGCATTTTTTATAGATCCCCCAAAATTAAGCAAGGTGCAATGGACACGGGCTTTAACAGGGGGGAGGAAAAACTCTGCTAGAAGCAGCGCCAGTGGGGTACCACCGGGTAGTCGCAAGAGTTTTTTCAGGAAACTATTTTGAATAGCCTCTAAGCTGGACAGGTAAGAGTCCTCCCAGCCCCAGACTGCTGCACCGTACAGGATCTGTACGAGGACTTTACTTTGGAAGATTTTCAGTGTGGGCAATGAGGTTGCCACCTGCTGACCTATAAAATTTAAGTATGGCTCCACAAGATCTTAATGCGGCCACTTTGGAAAGGTCGTTATGCTTTTTCCAATAAAGATTGTCCTGGAAGTGAATGCCCAAAAAATTAAATACACGGCCTTGATCAGTTGAATGCCCTCCAACTGACCACTTGAAATTGCGGTGCCTTTTACCAAATACCATAACTTTTGTTTTGGAATAGTTAATCTGGAGATTTTCTTTTACACAATAAACATTTAGGCCGTTGCGAGTGATGGATAGTAGAATCATGTCATTCGCATAAAGGAGCATTGATACTTTCCTATTTCCAAGGGAGGGGGGATAGAAATCTGGGCCCATTAATTCTGAAACTACATCGATGAGATAAAGATTAAACAGAATTGGAGCAAGGAGGCAGCCCTGTTTTACCCCTTTGTTAACTACAATGGTGTCTGTTAAAGAGCCGGAATTTCCTACCCTTACTCTAGTGTTGGTATTAGAATACAGTTCTCTTAATAGTAGCAGGAGCCATCTATTGATGTTAGTTTTGGCTAATTTGGTCCACATCATTGATCTATCTGTGGAATCAAAGGCGGCTGCCAGGTCCACAAAAGCAACATAAAGATGTTTTGTGAGGCCGAGCATACGCTGTCTAGCAATAAAGTAAAGTGTTAAGCAGTGATCAGTGGTGCTTTGCCCTTTTCGAAAACCAACTTGTTCAGGACGAATGACTTGGTTACTGGCTTCCCATTCTTCTATTTTAAGCAATAGATATTTGCTGTAAAGTTTTGCGCCTATATCAAGGAGACTAATTGGCCGGTAGTTGTTAGGGTCGTGCCTCTCCCCTTTCTTATATATAGGAATGACAATACTCTGTTTCCATCCCTCCGGAAAAATACTGGTATTATTAAGTAGGGTAAACAGCTTGGCCAAAATAGGGGCCCACCAATCCAGGAAGTTTTTATAAATTTCGGGGGGCAACATGTCCTTGCCAGGCACTTTGCCCAAACTCAGGGTCAAAATAAGTGATGTAATTTGGGACGGGGTAACCACGGGCCAGTGAGGCAGGGAAGACTCCTCAGAGAGAAGGCATATCTCGGTATTTACAGGCAGGGACACATAGAATTTGCTAAAATGCGCATGCCAAACGTTAGCAGGTATCTGACCGGTGATTAATGGTCTGGGTGTACGCATCCCTTTGGCCACCAAATCCCAGAACTGGTGCTCATTTCTTTCTGCCACCGCTTGACCTAATTGTTGCCATAGGGATATATCCTTTTTCTGTTTTATCAGTAATTTATATGAAGATCGCAGAAGCACTAGGTGGTCATGAGAAAAATTTCCCGGGTTTCTAATTGCCCTTTTGGAGTAGTTCATCAATCGTCTCTTAGCAGATTTACACTCATAATCAAACCATCTGTTACCCGATAGCCAAGAGGCCGTAAATTGTTTTCTTTGGGTCAGCATGGGTCTAAGGAGCGAGAGAATGGATTGATATGGCATCAGGATGTCTGTCTCCGACTCCTAATATTTCTTGCCTGAGGGACTGGAGAGAATTGCTGGCCAGGCTATGCGAGACAGAGGAATGCAAAGCAATAGACCAGCATACTCTCCGTTCGGCAACTTGGATTCCCTCTAACTTGAACAAGGGTGGCGGAGGAATTGGTTGCAGAAGCCTCATCCACGTCACCAGAGGGAAATGATCGCTTTCCACCCTGTTAACCATATCAAACCTGATCACATCCGGTAACAGCGCAGAAGAAACAAACACAAAATCGATCACACTACCACCCCTGTTAGTTAAATAAGTGAAAGCTCCTTTAGTCACATCAGCAGGGGAGCCGTGCAAGCATTCCAGTTGATGCCATTGTAACAACTCCGCTAATCTCCGGCCCTGTTTATTGGACAATTGGTCCTGGGACACCCTATCAATCAGGGGAACAAGTACACAGGGGCCCTGATTCGAAGAGACCCCCGGAGCCAACCCAATTCCCCCCATTCTAGCATTAAAGTCACCGCAGAGAATCAGTCTGGAAGAGGGAAACTGGCGCTCCAACTGAATCAGAATTTCTGACGGTCCCAAATACAACCTGGGCCCACAGACCTAGCTATGGCAGGGGGAAAATAAACATTAATGATAATAAGAGATCCTGTGGAATTCCCCTCTAACCTCAGACTCTGCACGTACTGTGCACAATTCGTGTTCAAAGGGTAGATCTCCATCGGCAGATCCGCTGAGATAAAAATACTAAGGCTGCCACTACCGCGACCTTTGGTGTTGTTCTTGACCGCAGAAGTAGAAAAGGCTCAAAAACCTTTAAGAAACAAAGGGTTATCTTGAGTCACCCAAGTTTCTTGCAGACACAAGATTTTAAATTCTTGTAGAAATAATTCCAAGTCCACCTCCCGATGTTTATTAGCCCACCCCATTATGTTCCAAGATAAGATCAATAATTGTCAAACAGAAGAGATCGTGTCGGCTTCCTTGGAGTCGCAGACATAGCTGTTCGCTTTAGTATGTGAGCTGGAGATGACAGGGACAGACAAGCCTTTCCCCAATAGATCTGTGTCATGGCTGCTGTAGGTCTTAGGCACTCCACTCTCACCAACAGAAACTGGTTGATTATGAATACATCTGGCAATGCAGGGTGGGGAGTACAAGATGATCTGATAGTATAATGTGAGCCTTCTAGAGAGCCCAATTCTACCTCCTCCAAAAACCTCATCCTTATCCAAGCATTGGGGGGAGATAGTGTTGACCCTTCTCGGCTCTGTGGGATATGATGGAGCTGGGGAGGGGGACATAGAAAAACTGGGGCTAGTTGGCATCACGTGTTCCGTTAAATTCCACTGGACTACGTTTGAAACTCCCTTCTTTGAGGGAGAAGCTTCCGATTCCTCGCTTTTCCTGGGGCTTCTGGGCAGCTAGCCGAAGGGTGACCTAGGGGGAGCCTGCTCATGGATATTTACAAGCTGCAACTTTAGCTGATCAAGTCTATTCAGAATTTCAGATCGTCCTCTATGTGGAAGGGAGCCGAATGAATGTAGCAGCATTTTTTCTTCATTGTCAAAGGACTGGCCCGACCAGTCAGCAGATTGGCTCGCATCTTGTGTCAGTGCATCCAACTTTCCTTTAGGGGTGACTGACTCAGCAACTCCACTCCTAATGGTCAACTCCGATGATTCCAAATCAATAAGCATTCCTTGCATCACCATCGACTTGTCTTGGTACTGATTGATACAAGGCCGGGGACAAGAAATTATAGACGCCGGCAGGGCCCTGTTTTCAAAATATCTTACAGGTACTAAACCCGACTTAACCAGGTCCTCCTTCTTATGCAGGATTTGAATCACCACTTTCCGCGAAAAGAAGGTGGCCACGGCACACGCACTGCTGCCATTGTAGTACAAATACTCGACCTGATCTATGTCCATAATGTTAAGATGTATTGAGGACGAACCCTTCAAAGTTTCCACAAGATGGAATTTGCGGGCGGGTTGGGCTATAGAACCACTGGGTTTTGGATAATTTACAAATACCAGCTTACACTGGTTCAGTACTAAGTTCCACTTCGATGCACTGGGCTTTTCCGTCTGAACCTGGTTTTCATGCTCCCCCATGACAACATCGTGCCACGGGTCCTGGCAAGGAATATATGGGTCCTGCACTCTTAAAGGGTCATCCTTAATGGTGCAACAGGAGTAATAAGAGGACAAAGATTTTTATAGATCTCCTGATCCACTGGAACAATTTCGCTACTAGGCTTGTTAGCAGCTGTGGATATCACTTTCTCTCTACTTGGAACTGTGGGGGGTCCCACCAGGTCGAATAATTTCTTAAAGTTCATTTTATTGCCCCTCACCCGCTTTTGAGATTTCAGATTTTTACTTTTTTTTTCGTGTTAGTGGGCGGTTTCCTGCTTTTCCGTGAGGTCCTGCCGATCGAGGTAATCACACTAGGAGGGGCTGACACTGTGAGTTTTTGAAGAGGGTATGGGTCAACTGGCAGAGGCGAAGCAGTGGGCCTTTGATGCAACTCGACTAAAGTCGTTAATAGATGATTACATTCAGTCAAAAAAGCTTTCACGTGCTCCATCTCTGTTGCCAGCATGAACAACCATCCTGTTAGTGAGAGTCCCGACCTGGGAGGTTCTAATTGACTCTGTTGCTGCTGTGGCTCTGAAGGTAGGCTGGAGTTTTTTGTCTTTTCCGTGCTCTTTTCTGGGGGAGATCCCATCTTTCTTGGCTCTAATGAAGTGGCCCCTGTCCCCAGAGGGAATGTCTGAATTATATCCTCGAACTGGGCACTTCCAGCTGGAGCAATGGAGACTTCCTTAAGCTTATCAGGAGATGGCAGCTTTCGATTTTTTACTGGTAGTTGTATTGCGTTTATGACTCTAAGGTTCTCAGCCGAAGCAATTTCAGTGGCCAGGCTTAGAGCTGGGGACTCCCCTAGATTCCTGGGCAAGGTCTTAGAACGAGTGGTTGCTGGCCAGCTCCAGGCGCTATTGGATGAAACCGATTATCTAGATCCATTTCAATCGGGTTTTAGGCCTGGTTTTGGCACCGAGACAGCCTTGGTCGCCCTGTATGATGACCTATGTCGGGACAGAGACAGAGGGAGTGTGACTCTGTTGATTCTCCTTGATCTCTCAGCGGCTTTTGATACCATCGACCATGGTATCCTTCTGGAGAGGCTCGGGGAGTTGGGAGTTGGAGGTACTGCTTAGCAGTGGTTCCGCTCCTACTTGTCGGGCCGTCTCCAGAAGGTAGTGCTCGGGGAACATTGCTCGACACCGTGGGTTCTCCAATATGGGGTCCCACAGGGGTCAGTTCTGTCCCCCTTGCTTTTTAATATCTACATGAAGCCGTTGGGTGAGGTCATCAGGAGCTTTGGAGTGCGTTGTCATCAGCATGCTGATGGCACGCAGCTCTACTTCTCCTTTTCATCTTCTTCAGGTGAGGCTGTCGATGTGCTGAACCGCTGCCTGGCCGCGATAATGGACTGGATGAGAGTTAACAAACTGAAGCTCAATCCAGATAAGACTGAGATGCTGTTGGTGGACGGGTTCTCTGATCGGATGGTGGATATATGCCCTGTCCTGGATGGGGTTACACTCCCCCTAAAGGACCGGGTTCGTAGTCTGGGAGTCTTTTTAGACTCTTCCCTCTCACTTGAGGCTCAAGTAGCCTCGGTGGTTAGGAATGCGTTTTACCAACTTCGGTTGGTAGCCCAGCTACGTCCCTATTTGAGTAAAGAGGACCTTACATCAGTGGTACATGCTCTGGTAACCTCACGTTTGGATTACTGTAATGCGCTTTACGTACGGCTACCTTTGAAGACAGTTTGGAAGCTACAACTAGTGCAAAATGTGGAACGGTCTCCCCGAGGAAGTGCGCCTGGCGCCGACGCTGCTTTCCTTTCGGCGCCAGGTTAAAACCTTTTTATTCTCCGAAGCATTTTAATCTAAATTGATTTAAATTTAAAATGTTACTGCATTGATTTAGATTGTGTTATTTTGTATCATATTATGTTATTTATTGTATTTTTTATGCTTTGTATTTCTATGTTCACCGCCCAGAGAGCTACTGCTAGTCGGGTGGTATATAAATTTAATAAATAAATAAATAAATAAATAAAAAATAGATTCCACTGAATATTATCCTTGCTGGAAAAGGACCAATCAAGGGGAGTGACTGGAGCTTGTTGTCAGCTCTTCACTGAGACAGCAGTGTCGGTGGGGGTGCAGGCAGGGCTGGAGATTCCTTGGTAATTGCCAGACCGTAAATCCTCAGCCGGCAGCTTGGCTATAAATCTGCCAGGCTAGCAAGGAGGAAACAAGATAAGGGCAGAGGCCATTCAAAGCTTACTTGCCAAGCCAGAAATCCAGAAGAGACATCAGTGAAGGTCCGGGTCTAGTTTGCCGAGAGATCAGTCCAAGTCAAGGTTCAGGGGATAGGAAGACACACAGTGGTCACGCCTGACGTTGTAGTCAGCAACAAGCTGAACCCAAGGTTTGACTTTTAAGGAGCAGGTTTGTCAGCAGGTGTGAGCCATCAGCGTTTTGGCCTTAAGTGGACAGGCCTGCCCCTCTTCTGCCAGACCTTCTGCTGTCTATGTTCTGCAGGTGAGGGGGGAGTATCCTGTTCACTGTTTGTGTCTGGCTGAAGGGCTTCAGCTATGTCTGGGGTGCTCTGCAGCTGAGGGGGAGAAGGAGCTGGGTTCTCAGGAGTTTCCTCCATTTCTCCTTCTGGGTCTGCTGCTGTTACTCCTGAGTCATCCTCGTCTGATGAGTCCTCTGATGGGGCCATGACACTTGTATGGAATCCATGTCAGGCCGCTTCTGTGGTAGAGTGGTAAAAAAATGTGTGATTTTTAGCTGATTCCCACAGGCCTTGGTTGTCTTGTCTGTTATCAGTGAGGAGGGAGCGGCTATAGCCTGCTTCCTCCTCGGAACACTTCGGTATGGTAAACTCTCAAATGAGGTTATAGCTCCCAAAGCTTTCCTTGCCTTTCTCGTCAGAACCATTAAGTTAATATTGTTATTGTTTAACACCTGCAGATAATAGGTTGTGCTATACTGAGCAAATCTTCAAGGCCACTGCTACGATAGTTTGTCTGGCTGCTAGGCAGGTTATTACACTCCTCCATAGGGGATATAATTAGAACTACAAACATAAGGATTCTTCCCAGGCCTTTTGAAATGATACTGTCCTTTTGTTCACTCTGTAAGATTTAAAAGGAGTTTGGCCGGGAGCGAGAAAAAGATAAAAAGTCACCCGCTGCCATTAAGCATCCAAACCGGAAGTTGCATTTTGTTCAGAACAGCTGCTATGTCTTCCTATACTTCTGTATCTTCCAGGAGGACACTTTATACAAGTTCTATCTATGATAAACTCTGGAGCATCTAGTAGTTTCGTCAATAGTGCCTTCATGGAACATCATGCTAGCCCAGTGATCAAGAAAAACTTTCAACCATAGTGGAAGCCACTGATAGATACCCCTTGGCATTAGGCACTGTCTTACTGGAGACCCATGGGCTGTGGACAGAGATCCAGGGACAGGATCCTGGTACTCATTGTTGTTGCTTTGCCTTCCCAATTGTGCTGAGGGGGGCACATGGTTGGCCCAACCCAACCCAACCATTATCTGCTATACTTGGTAAAGCCTGCCTCCAGGAAACCATGACCATGGCATCTGTGAACAGCTGTGAATTCTAGTCCAGTGATTTTGAACAGACTTTCAAGATGTCCTCAGCCTGGTGGGGGTGGATACCCTTCCACCATATTGCCCCTATGCACCACAGACCTTGGACCCAGAATCAGGCTGTGCAAGCCCAAAGCCAGGCTCTGAATGCAGAGGTGAGCTAGATGAGATCCAATAAACCAAAGCTGAATCATGGTAAGATGGAAATCCTATGAGTGAGTGGTTCTATTGTCCAGGATATAGGTCAGTTGCCTGTTCTGGTTGGGTTGCACTCCCTTTAAAGGAGCAGTTATGTAAACTGTGAGTACTGCTTGATCCATCATTGTTACTAGAAGCTCATCTTGGTGGCTAAGAGTGCATTCTGACAGCTTCAGGTAGGGAACCAACTACAGCTGTTCCTGGGCAGGAATGGCTTGGCTACAGTGGTCTATGCATTGTTAATCTTGTGACTGGATTTTTACAATGTGTTCTATGTGGGACTGCCCTTACAGTTAGTTAGCCCCATGGAGAACTCTTAAACTGTGGGCTCAAGAGACAACACGGAGAAGAAGGGAGAGGAGGAAAAGGGGGTATGGCTGTGAGGGGTCATGGTGTGACTATCATGAAGGGACTCTGCACTTCTGAATTTGCCACTACACTACTGGTTATAGTGCTATGTGTAGGAGACCTGCATGCAGAACTGATAAGCCAGGTGAAGGGTTTGCTGTGGAAACAATGCCTCTGTACAGACAAGCTTTAACCCCTTCGCCTATAAAGCGTATCAGTTTTGCATGCAGGTCCCCTACACAGAGCACTGTGAGTTGGGTGGCACAGCTGTCTTTTTTTGGCTTCCTGGTTATATATTGCGTGTTGAGGGTAAGGATGGGGTTTGCTGCCTAGTTCCAATCTGCTTATATTCAAATAGTCCATCATTGGATCCTGATCTGCTCTTTTTTTTGTTCCCGCTTGATTTGGCACTTGTCGATTCCATCCGGTTATTTTTTTGGTTGCAAAAAAATTGTGTAATTTTTAATGCAAATGCTTATGTAAATGATTACGGTGTTCCATATGGTTTATTTTTTCTTATTTATCATACCTGCACACTGTTACGAATGCATTAACTTAAAGGAAGTTACAAAGATAATTATGCAAAATCAGAAAAAAGTAAAAAAAAACCCAGTGCCAATTACAACCACAGCCCTCCACAAGAAATCAGTGCTGGTCTGAAAAGATAGTGGACTGTTGAATTCAGTTGGAATCTGGTACAAAGTCCAATTTAGCGGATATTCTCCCCCATCCCTAGTTGAGGGTAGTGTAATACTGGGGTTTGGTGACGTTGGGGTAGTTGGCTGTTGTTGTATATTGGTACATTTTTGTGTATAGGTAATATGAGGGTTTTATGGATAATATTGTGAATGAGATACAGTGAAGTGTCTGTTTCTGCTGTTATTGCTTTGCTGTTCACTTGGTTGCTGAGTGTGCATAGGATCTTTAGTTTATTGTGCTAGTGTTAGTCCTGCCATAGTGGCACAGGGTCAGACTGTATAGTCTTGAGGAAATTATTAGTGTTTTTCAGGAAGCAAGTCTCAGTTTAGTGACGCTTACTCACAAGTAAGTGTGCCTATGACTGCAGTCTTAAATGTGTGATTTCTCTTCCACTAAAAACACACTGGGAATAAGAATTGTTATAATTACTGTGTACCTATGCAGGTTTGTTGCTATTTATCATACCAGGTTTTTGCCCTTTTGTTTCTCAAAATATTAGAAAATTAATGAAACTGTAAGTATTTAGATGATGAAAGCTGCAGAAGAGGGCATTCTTAGAGTGTAACCCAAAATCCTTGATACTTTGCATCCTAATCTCCCATCCCCCACCCCAAAGCTGGCCTTGAAGATAGTATAAATGATTTAATGAGGTGTATCTACTTACACCAGCTGAGGAAAAGCCCTTCTTGCATATATTAAGCCAGCATAAGTTACACAAGTGTAGAAGGCAAAAAGAGGTGTCTCAAGGGGAGAGAGGTTCTGGGAGTGGGGGGTGGGAAGAGGGTTAAATAAAGTTATGCTACATCCTTCATTCACTGGTCCCAGCCGCAGAGCTTGGTGAAATTAAATTCATCCCATAGGAGTGAAAATTAAGGGTAAAAATGAAGGTTTACACTGCCCCCCTCACCCTGGCCAAAGGTAGTTGGGATGGAACTTAACTTTCACAAGAAATATGCAGGTGTATCTGGCTGGTTAGGATTGCTCTGTTAGTTGGCAAGATGTGCTTATTTAAATCATTTTTACCCTGTTCCCAGAGTGGCTAATAGAAGTTACAGATAAAAAGCAAGACAGTCTCTCCTGTCAGAAAAAAGGAAAAAGGTATGGTGAGAGAAGAGGAAAAAATCCTCTGGCAACAGTTTTTAAAGTCACAGCTCTTATAAAGGCAAGTTAAGATAGAAACATCAAGTGTTTTTGTTTGCGGTTGGGTTTTTTTATCCCCTTTTTCTACTTGATGAGCTTTTTCCCTGACAGCATGTTTCTTCTTCCATGGCACTGCAAACCCCAACCCCCCAAAAGTGACAGAGGGACCCCCAAGCATGCCCGGGTGACCAGCAGGGAGGGGTGCAGCTAAAGGCCCCCTCTTTTTGTTTGCAGTTGGTTTTTTTCAATCCCCTTTTTCTACTTGATGAGCTTTTTCCCTGACATGATGTTTCTTCTTCCATGGGGCTGAAACTTCCAACCCCCCATAAGTCGCAGAGGGACCCCCAAGTGTGACCAGACGACTAGCAGGGAGGGGTGCAGCTAAAGACCCCCTCTTTTTGTTTGCGTTTGGGTTTTTTTTATCCCCTTTTTCTACTTGATGAGCTTTTTCCCTGACAGCATGTTCTTCCATGGCGCTACAAACCCCAACCCCCTAAAACTCGCAGAGGGTCCCCCAAGCATGCCCAGGCAACCAGCAGGGAGGGGTGCAGCTAAAGGCCCCCTCTTTTTGTTTGCGGTTGGTATTTTTTCCTGTTTGCTGTTTGGTTTTTTCAAAGTAGGACACCCAAGCAGCCATGGAATGAGGGTGGAGGGAGAAGCCTGCAATGCTGCAATGGGTTTTTTGACTGGATGACACTAAACTGAGAGCAGAAAAGAGGAGAATAGCACCCCCCAGTGTCCGCAGACTTTACCTAGGGGACAGGGAAACACCGCCCCTTCAGTTAACATTTTAAATAGGGGGGCGCGGCAAGAAAGAAACTGAATGCAGTTAATTCAAGCGCATGTGAACACCAAAAAAAAAAAAATCCTCAGCGAGGACGGACGTATATGAACCGTCCAAATCAATCCCGCCACAAAAAGAAGCATTTAAAATGTGGATCCAGGGCCCCATGTAAACAGGGCCTTGAGCCAAATACCTGGCCTCTGAGCAGAACCAGCAGAATAGCCCTGCTTCCTTTCTCTCCCTCTGCTGTAGCCTGATGGATCTAAAGAATGCTAGGAAGTGTTTATCTCAGAGTAATCTCTCTAGATTAATCACTCTGTGCTACAATATGGACATGCTGCTTGTTGCATCCTAGATCCTGGACCTAAAATCCTTCCTGTTCCTTGACACCTGAAACAGGTGACCCCAAAGACACATGTCTCAGCTTTGGCCAGTTACCTACTACACTACAAGCCTCAGCTATCCCACCTCCTCCCTAGAAGTGGCTACTGGGTTGAATGTGGTTCAGATCTGTTGGTTTATATGTAGTTAGTAGTATGTAGAACCCTGTTTGATAGTATAGTAAAGACCAAGCATGCACACAGAATTTTAAATAAACAAACATTTTTTGTAATTATAGTATAAATTTATTTGTTGTTGTTATATGCCCTCAGGTCCATTCCAACTTATGGCAACCCCATGAATCCTTTTTCTGGTTGTATTCATAGGGTTTTCATGTATTTCAGGTATTCAGAGGAGGTTTACCATTGCTTCCCTCTGCGGCTAGTCCTCCCCAGCTGGCTAGGGCCTGCTTAACTTGCCACAGCTGCACAAGCCAGCCCCTTCCTTGTCTGCAACTGCCAGCTGGGGGCAACTGGGCTCCTGGGGACTATGCAGCTTGCCCATGGTTGCACAGTTGACAGGGCACACAACCCCTGAGCCACTCACTGTGGGGGTGATCTTTAGCTGGCCCTTGACAGATTTGATATAGTTCTAAACCCAACCCACAATAAGACCCAAACCCCACACTATCTCACAAACTTTATTTATTTATTTATTGAATTTATTAGTTGCCCATCTGGCTGGTTATCCAGCCACTCTGGGCGACGTACAAAATAGACATACAAATACATTAGACATTAAAAATCTGAAAACAATGATAATAAAATCTAGCCCACCCCAAAAGCCTGCCTGAAGAGCCAGGTTTTCAAGGCCCAGCGGAAGCTCATCATAGAAGGGGCATGGCAGAGATCATTTGGGAGGGAGTTCCACAGGGTTGGGGCCAAAATTGAAAAAGCCCTCTCCCTAGTCCTCACCAGTCTGGGTGTTTTGACTGATGGGATGGAGAGAAGGTCTTTTGAGGCTGATCTTGTTGGGTGGCATAGCTGATGATGCTGGAGGCGCTCCTTTACATAGACTGGGCTGAAACCATGTAGGGATTTAAAGGTCAAAACCAACACCTTGAATTGGGCCTGGCAAGCAATTGGTAACCAGTGCAACTCTTTTAGCACTGATGTGATCTCGCCGGCAGCTGCCTTTAATCAGGTGCACCGCCGCGTTCTGTACCAGTTGCAGCTTCCGGACCGTTTTCAAGGGTAGCCCCACGTAGAGCACATTACAGTAGTTTGGCGAGAGGAGACCAGGGCATGTACCACCGATGGAAGCAGATGAATGGGAAGGTAGGGGCATAGCCTCCATATCAGATGGAGTTGATACAGCGCTGTCCGGCTCACAGCCGAAACCTGAGCTTCCATGGACAGTTGGGAGTGGAGAATGACCCCCAGGCTGCGGACCTGGTCTCTCAGGGGCAATTGTACCCCATGGAGCACCACGTCCAAATCCCCTAACCTTCCCTTGTCTCCCACAAACAGTACCTCAGTTTTGTCAGGGTTCAGCTTCAACTTATTCCTTCCCTTCCAGCCACTCACCGACTCCAGGCACTTGGACATGGTTTCTACAGCCAACCTCGATGAAGATTTGAATGAGAGATAGAGCTGCGTGTCATCCACATACTGGTGACCCTGCAGCCCAAATCTCCTGATGATAGCCCCCAGTGGCTTTATATAGATGTTAAATAGCATCAGGGAGAGGATGGAGCCCTGTGGCACCCCACAAATGAGAGGCCAAGGGTCTGAAACCTCATCCCCCAATGCTACTCTTTGGTGCCTACCAGAGAGGAAGGAATGGAACCACTGCAATACAGTGCCCCCTATGCCTAACCTCTCCAGGCGGTCCAGAAGGATACTGTGGTCAACAGTATCAAAAGCCGCTGAGAGTTTCGGGAGGACGAGGAAGGTGCATTCACCCTATCCAACGCTCTCCTCATATCATCCACCAAGGCGATCAAGGCTGTTTCAGTCCCATGTCCAGGCCTGAAGCCGGACTGAAATGGATCCAGATAATCTGCTTCCTCCAATTGCACTTGCAACTGCTTCACCACCACTTGCTCAACCGCCTTGCCCAGGAATGGTAGGTTTCAGATTGGGCGAAAGTTGTTCAAATCTTGGGGATCCAAGGAGGGCTTCTTTAAAATTGGTTTTATTACTGCCTCCTTGAGGGCTGATGGCATTACGCCCTCTTCCAAGGACACATTTACCACCGCCTTGATCCCCTCACCCAGACTGTCCTTGCAGCTCATAATGAGCCACGACAGGCAAGGGTTGAGTAAGCAGGTGGTAGGCCTTAAGGTTGAAAGCACCTTGTCCACTTCATCAGAAGGAATAAGCTGGAACCGATCCCACACCACTGGAGAACCACTGGCCGACTCTGGCTTGCTCACTGTATTCATAGCGTGTGGAATCGCACTCTTTAGATGATCGATTTTATCCGCAAAGTGCTCTGCAAACTCATCACAGGAGGTCTTAGAATGTCCCATCGGTTCCAAAGCAACTGGACCGACCAGGCTCCGGACCACTTGGAACAGCCTCCTGGGAGAGCACTCTGCGGACTCAATAGAGGCAGCATAAAAATCCTTTTTTGCTGCCCTTATCGCCACATGGTAGGCTGCCTCAGCCGCTCTAACCCATGTCCGATCGTCATCAGAACGAGATTTCCACCACTGGCGCTCTAGCTGTCTCACCTCCTGCCACAGAGTTCGCAACTGTGGAGTATACCACGGTGCTGTCTGAGTCCTATTCAGGGGGAAAGGGCGTTTTGGAGCCACCTGATCTAATGCCCCGGTGATCACCTCATTCCACTTCTCCACCAGGGTCTCAACCGAGTGCCCATCTGCAGGCTCCATAAAATCCTCAAGAGCATTCAGGAATCCATTGGGATCCATCAAACGCCTGGGGCGGACCATCCTAATGGGTCCTTTACCCCCGCGGAGGGTGTGTGGCATCGAAAGGTCTACCCTCACCAAGTAGTGATCTGACCATGACAAGGGGGTAAGAGATGTAGCCCCCATTTTCAGATCACTCCCCTCCTCTCCTGAGACAAATACAAGGTCAAGTGCATGACCAGCTACATGGGTTGGCCCCGTGGGAATAAGGTGCAGCTCCCAGGAAGCCATGGTTTCCATGAAATCCCGAGGTGCCCCTGTGAGGGTGGCCTCAGCATGTACATCCCCCAGCACCAACAATTGTGCCTGCACATCCGAGACCACCTCCAGCACCTCAGCCAGGGAGTCCGTCGTGCAGCGAGGTGGACGGTACATGAGCAGAATCCCTAAGCTGCCCTTTGGGCCCAACCTCCAGTACATGCAGTCAGCAACCTTGGTCTCACGGAGAGGAGGCCTGGTGAGAACCAGGGACCCCCGATAAATGACCGCCACTCCCCCTCCCCGACTTCCAACCCTTGGCTGCTGTGCATATAGGAACCCAGCTGGATACATGGCCTCCAGGATGGGAGACGCGGTTTCCATAATACATGCCAGGTCCATGCCCCCATCCAATATCATGTCATGGATGAGAGATGTTTTTTGGGCGATGGACCTGGCATTGCACAGCAGCAAACGAAGGTCAGAACATGGAGTCCCGCATCCCCCAGCTATCTTTCAGTTACGTATTTCTCCCTAGTTCCTCTTACCTGACATGGCCTGCCTCTAGCACTCCACCAGCATCTGCCTCCCAGCCTCGTTATATCTTGGCCTCCCCCCATCACTCCCCCCAATTTACACATGCCCCTAACGCTGGAGTCCCCAACTCAGGCAGGCCACCCACCCTTAAAACCAGCTGGAACACCCTAAAATCCCACAACCACACCAGAGACCCGCCCTCCAACAACAATTAATTTAAAATCATCAATTATCGACCCTGCCCTTATTCCCCCATCTAGGTAACAGGCCAGACCCTTGCTCTTATGTTCTCTTGAGATGGCTCGCTTAAAGGGGGATCTCCTTTGGTGCCGCCTCCTCAACTAGTATCCCACCACCAACTTAGCCCTGTCTAACTCCACTCAATTGTCGCTTCTTTTCCTTTTTAAACCTTTTAAACCTTTCACTCTCACACTCCCCCACCCTTGCAAATACCCCAGCCAATCACATTCAACATTCTATTAACCCTAACCTACCTGAACATAAGTTAACAGAACTAAACATTGTGCTTTTGTCACACTGCTCCATCAGGTAAAACAACACAACATTTCAAAGGTTTGCAAATGGGCTTCCCCTTCCTCTTGTCACTTTGCAGCCACCCACAATCTTTTCCAGAGGGTCCCCCAAGCCCCCAAAGTAGATGTGGGGTATATAGAAGGAGGGATACATTCAGAAATGCTGTTTCACCAGCAGATATATACAACTGTAATTCGCCGACAACTTATAGAAGAAATCTCTTCTGTCCAGGTATAACTAGCCATCTCTTATCGTTTTTTTTTACAACGAAAACAAATTAAACCATCTGTTATGGTCCATTTAAACTCAGGATGGCTAACTTGTGGCCCTTCAGATGTTGGAATACAACTATCATCTTTGATGACTGGCCATGCTGGCTGTGGCTGATCAGAACTGAAGTTCAACAACATCTCAAGGGCCATAGGTCAGCCACCCTGATTTAAATAATTAAACTTTCAATCTGTTGCTGTGATTAATTCCAGAAGAGATTGGCCTACGAGAATAAGGCAGTGTGGCTATAGAATCTGCATAAAACACTTGTGAACAAGAGCAGTTACATACTTTATGCAATAAACATGCTTGCTGTGTGTATACTGTTATTTCCCACAGCAAATATGTAAAGTGGGGAAGACATATTCATGTGAACATGTATCTTTTAATAGCTGTGTAACAGCTTGGATTCCAGATAACCTGCTTTTAAGTTGCTGTTAAATGTAGAAAGCAGGACTAGCAAACAAAAGTTGGCAACTGAGCTAGGCAAACCCTACTTAGTTTTTGCAATGAAGTAATGCATGAACAACCCAAACAACTGCTGAAGGCAGCAGTATTTTTAGGACTGCCATTGAAGTGTGCCACTGATTATGTGATCAGAAAGAGAATCCCTTCCAGGGTGCAAGTTTTAGATCATATGTGGCTGTGTATGCGTCACAAGTTGTGCCCTAGCATCTTATTATACTTCTTGGATGTGATTGCACAGGATAGCCAGTCATGGAGCAGCTAAATATACTAGGCTGGCCCTGGTTGGAGAATGCTGTGAATGGTAGTTAATGACAAAATGCCAGGGATAGAGCTGTTTCACACTTTGTGTCATTCATGTTTGCCATTGTTTACACAGCAGTGTTACACAGGATGTCTGTGATGTTCCTGTATTAGTGTAAATAGGGTAAGTGCTGTTTGTATAGGAGATACATGGTAAGTAGAATGAAAGAGGAAGGGGGAGTGAATGGGCAGTAGAATGCTGGATGATTGGCTGAATGTTTAAAATGGCTGACAGTATAAAAGGAAGAATGACAGGTAAATCTGTGTGGACGGTGGTGAATGTTAGTGGGTTGTTTTAGTGGGTTTTGAGAGGAGATTGTGTGGAGAGTTGGTGGATGTGAGGAGAGGGTGGAGTTCGGATTAATACTAAGACCAGTACCTCAGGAATAGATGTAACCATATGCTTAAGTGCCTTTTAAAGAAATCTTGTTATCTTTGTTATTCAATAAATACTTTTGGTTTACCAAAGGCCTGATCCTTGGCTGGGGTTTCACAGACCAGAAAGGAGGGTAAGGTAAATACCAAGGCTGAAGGATAACAAATGGTGGCAGCGGGGAAGGGAAGAATAACACCACAAGCAGTCTGAGTATATCAAAGGGATTGGGACAGCTTAAGCACGCAGTCACAGAGGTAACCTAATTGAGGGAGACTCAGGCCGAGTCTCTGGGACTACTGGTTATAGGACGTGACTGGTGGTGCTGTCTAGCAGGGGGATCTGTTGAGATCTGTGCTAGAGCGGGGAGAGAAACCATAAAAAAGGACAGTCCGGACTGGTGGAGTCCCTGGTGGTGCCTAGAGACAGGCAGTAACCACGAGCAGGTAGGAACCTGACAGGGAGAGCCAGGGAAGGGCGTCACATGTGGTGGCAGTAGCGGTGGGATACGAACCAAAGAGAGTCCCAAAGACACGTGGTGACAAAGGAGACGACGTCACAGGTGTTGGCTGTAGCGGTGGTACGAATACTAGAGAATCCCTAACAGTGGTGCGGCAAACAGAAATAACAAAACAAGATTACTTGTGAGAGTGACTGGCAAAGAGTGTGTGGCAACGAGTGAGTGACCATGGCTGAATATATAAAAATGAAAAGAGAGGAGCTGGTGGAGAAGTGTATAACATTCAATTTACCTCACGAGGGTAAAGGGGTAGATGAATTGAGGGTAGCACTTATAGGATTTGCAACTGCCCAGCAAAAACAACCTGTCAGGGAAGAGACCCCAGAAGGATACTTAAGCAATCCTGCTTATATAGAGTATTTGAGAGAGAAGTTAAGATGGGAGGCTGAGGAAAACGACAAGCAGAGGGTCTTTGAAATGGATGAGAAAGATAAACAGTGAGAGATGGAAACTGAGAAGTTGAGGATGGAAACTGAGAGATTGAGGATGGAAGCTGATGGGAAAGATAAACAGCGAGAGTTAGAAACTGAGAAGTTGAGGATGGAAGGTGCAGAGAAGGAAAAGCAGCGGGAGTTGGAATTTGAGAGAATGAGAGTGGATGCGGAATTACAGGTGGAAATATTAAAATTGGATAGAGAGAAATTTCACTCTGAGGAGACAAGGAAAGACAGAGATGGAGCAAAAATAAAAATTACTCCAAAGGACTTTGCTGTCTATGAGCCTGGTCAAGATCCTCAAATTTATCTCACAACCTTTGAAAAGGCAGCTCAATTGTGGGGGCTACCTGAAGATAAATATATGCAGTATTTATCAAACCTGATCAAAGGGGAATTGGCAGAGGTATACCAATATTTCCCCTCAGACAGGCCCGTCACCTATGCTGAGTTTAAAGAGGCAGTATACAAAAGGTTCAGACTGGGACCTGACTACTTTAGAAAATTATTCCGAAACTGTCAGATCCAAGCAGGGACGTCTTTTGTTGAACTAGGAGCAAAGCTGATGGATATATTTGGGAAGTGGATGAGTAGTGCCAAAGCTCAGTCAGTGGAAGAGGTGAAAAGCCTCATGATACTGGATCAATTATACCATCAGTTACCACCAGAAATAAGGCTCCTGGTCAAAGACCGTTCCCCTACATCTGTGCAGGAGGCCGCAGAGATGGCGGATCACTTTGCCTCCAACAGAACTGGCTGGGTGGGGAAAACATCAAGAGAGTTTAAACCCAGACCATATAATGGTGGCAGAAAGGATGTGGTGCCACAGCGAGTGAGTCCTCCAGTAAAATCTGAAGGGCACAGGACACCCCAGAGTGGATCTGTGTACCCTAAAACAGAGGAGAAATTATGCTACAAATGTGGTAGACTGGGGCACCTATGTTTTCAATGTGAGGTTGCCAACCCCATTAGTAATCCTGCTCAGGCAAGGGCAGTAAAAATAGAACCAAAAGATTTAACCACAAAAAAGGTTCAGTTCTGCCAGATAAACTGGACAGAAGTAACAGACCTTGATTCAAGTCTGAGAGAGGAAGTGAGTGTACAAGGGGCAAATTATTGGGCATTGCTTGACACTGGTGCGGCTCAGACGTTACTGAGGCCAGATTTAATAAAATCTGAAGAAATATTACCTCAGAAAACGGTGAATATCCAAGGAGTGAGGGGTCAACCAGAAGGCTTGCCTGTGGCCCTGGTGAAAATGGCGTGGAGAGGCCGAGAGGGCAGATATAAAGTAGGCATTAATGCCCAACAACAAGAACCAGTGATACTGGGAAGAGATGTTATGGGGGCACAACGGAAAATATATGTAGTGACCAGACAGCAACTTGGCAGAGAAACAGAAGCCATGTTAAGGGGGGCTGAAACAAACGGTGGAATCTGTTTGCGACCCTCAGGTCCCCATAGCAACCCTTGGCAGGCCTGCTGAAGGAGACAAACTGTATCAAGTGGTCTCTGGGGAAGAGACAGAGCATTTCAGAGAAGAACTGAATAAGGATACCAGTTTGAATCAAATAAAGGAGCAAGCCCTGACCCAACAGATTCCTTTCACTGACAAACTGAGGAATCAAGTTCTGTGTGAGAATGGGATTTTATATAGACTGTGGATGCCTGCTGAAAGAAAGGATGAATGTGAACCAGTGAAGCAATTGATAGTACCTAGCAAATACAGAACCAGATTGCTAGAGGTAGCCCACGATGTCCCATGTCCCATTTGCTATAGGGCGGTCTAAAAATGTAATAAAATAAATAAATATAAATAAATAATGTGCAGGACATCTGGGAATAAAAAAGACCAAGAGGAGATTGGCTGCACATTATTATTGGCCAAACATCTCCAAAGATGTAAAACAACATTGTCTATCTTGTGGTATATGCCAAAAGGTGGGGAAAAGTGGAGTAAAGACTAAGGCACCCTTAAAGCCCCTTCCTATAATTGGACAACCCTTTTATAGAGTGGGAATAGATTTGGTGGGCCCTTTTTCCAAACCCACAAGGCATGGCAAGAAATATCTAGTGGTGGTGGTGGATTTTGCCACCAGGTACCTAGATGCAGAAGCACTAAGATCCGTAGAAGCCCCTGTAGTGGCAGAGGCTTTATTAAAAATCTTTATGAGGCTGGGTTTCCCTCATGAAGTGCTGACGGATCAAGGCAGTGTATTCATGGGAGAAGTGATGCAATGTATGTGGAAATGTTGTGGTCTAAAACATCTAAAGACCACTACTTACCATCCCGCCACTAATGGGCTAACAGAGAGATTCAATGGCGTTTTGAAGGGTATGATAAGAAGCTATGTTCAAGATCACCCACAAGACTGGGATGAACGTTTGGGATGCTTCTTATTTGCATACTGAGAAGTCCCTCAGGAGTCAACAGGCTTCTCACCCTTTGAACTCATGTTCACTAGAAAAGTGAGGGGACCTTTGGAACTGTTAAAAAATTCATGGGAAGGAACCCTGGGAGAGTACAAAACATCTGTAGTAGATTTTGTATTGGAATTCCGCAATAAATTAACATCAATGATGGAAGTAGTGAAAGAGAATTTGAGTCAAGCACAGCAGAAGCAAAGTTACTGGTATGACAGAACAGCCAGGGAACGTGTGTATGATCTGGGAGATATGGTTATGGCGTTCATACCCAGGAAACATGACAAATTACAGGCTAACTGGGAAGGACCATATACCATCAGAGAAAGGCTTGACACAGTGACGTATGTAATCACCACAGACCAATTAAACAAAAGCAAAGTGGTTCATGTAAATATGTTGAAGCCTTACCATACCAGGGATGCACAGGTGTTGCAAGTTACCTTATTCCCTGAGGGAAGTGGGCCTGAACTTCCAGATTTGGTACAGGAAAGCAAAGACAAAGGAGGGGTAGATCAAGTGGAATGGTCAGAGGAGGTGAAGGAGGAAGTAAAAGAAGAGATTCTGAGAGTTTTAAAAAACTATGGGAATCTCTTTAGTAATAAACCTGGCCAAACCAGTATAGCCAAACATTCCATTAATACTGGAGATCATGCCCCAATCAGATCTATGCCATACCGTGTGAATGGGAAAGTTTTGAGGGAGATCAAAAAGGAGGTCGAAGATATGCTGGAACTAGGAGTGATCAGGGAATCCATCAGTCCCTGGGCCTCAAGTATTGTCCTGGTTCCGAAAAAAGATGGAACGACAAGGTTTTGCATTGATTATCGGCTAATCAATAAAATCACGGTCCCAGATGCGTATCCTATGCCCAGGGTAGACGCAATGTTAGAGTTATTGGGGGCAGCAACCATTATCTCTACGTTAGACCTCTGTAAAGGATTTTGGCAAATGGAACTAGACAAGCAATCCAGAGCCAAAACTGCCTTCAGTACACCAGATGGGTTATATGAGTTTGTGACCTTACCCATGGGACTAAGGAATTCACCAAGTTCATTTCAGAGGCTAATCAATACTGTGTTGCGAGGCATGTCAGATTTTGCAGTGGCCTATATCGATGACGTGGCCATTTTTAGCAAATCGGTGCCTGAGCATGTCCAACACCTGACAACAGTATTAGAGGCCTTAAGAAAAGCAGGCCTCACAATAAAAGCTAAGAAATGCCAGTTTGGGCTAAAGGAAGTAATCTATTTAGGACATAAGGTGGGGAGTGGGAAAATCACCCCCTTATGGAGCAAGGTGGAGGCAATACAAACGTGGCCTATCCCCTTAACCAAAAAACAAGTAAGGGCATTTCTAGGTGTGGCTGGTTTTTATAGGAAGTTTGTGAGAATTTTTGGGGAAATAGCAACCCCCCTGCATGAATTAACAAAGAAGAAGTGTTCTGAGCGGGTGGTATCGACGGATGAATGTCAGAAGGCTTTTGATCTGCTAAAGCAAGCCTTGTGCCAAGGACCCATATTAATAGCACCAGACTATGAGCAACCATTCATCGTGGCTACAGATGCGTCAGACCTCGCGCTGGGAGTCGTCTTGCTGCAGGAGAGAGAAGGCACCAGACATCCAGTGGCGTACCTGAGTCGCAAGCTGACGCCGAGGGAGAAAAACTATTCGTCGGTCCAAAAGGAGTGCCTAGCGGTCGTGTGGGGACTGAACAAGTTGTGCCCATATGTGTGGGGATGAAGATTCACGGTAACAACGGATCATCGGGCCTTGTTATGGTTGCAGACTATGAAAAACTATAACACTATGCTGCAGAGGTGGTCCTGGGCCCTACAGGACTATCAAGTGGACTTCCAGTTCATAAAAGGCAAAGACAATGTACTGGCCGATGGACTTTCCAGGCAAGTGGCTGGGACTGCAGTGACGTGACCAGATGGAGGAACAAAGAAAGACATTTTCCCCATAGAGACTTGTTATATTGTTAACGCAACGTATAAATCCTGGAACAGGAATAATACTCTTCTGTTGTTTTAAGGGGGGGGAAATGTGATGTTCCTGTATTAGTGTAAATAGGGTAAGTGCTGTTTGTATAGGAGATACATGGTAAGTAGAATGAAAGAGGAAGGGGGAGTGAATGGGCAGTAGAATGCTGGATGATTGGCTGAATGTTTAAAATGGCTGACAGTATAAAAGGAAGAATGACAGGTAAATCTGTGTGGACGGTGGTGAATGTTAGTGGGTTGTTTTAGTGGGTTTTGAGAGGAGATTGTGTGGAGAGTTGGTGGATGTGAGGAGAGGGTGGAGTTCGGATTAATACTAAGACCAGTACCTCAGGAATAGATGTAACCATATGCTTAAGTGCCTTTTAAAGAAATCTTGTTATCTTTGTTATTCAATAAATACTTTTGGTTTACCAAAGGCCTGATCCTTGGCTGGGGTTTCACAGACCAGAAAGGAGGGTAAGGTAAATACCAAGGCTGAAGGATAACAAATGGTGGCAGCGGGGAAGGGAAGAATAACACCACAAGCAGTCTGAGTATATCAAAGGGATTGGGACAGCTTAAGCACGCAGTCACAGAGGTAACCTAATTGAGGGAGACTCAGGCCGAGTCTCTGGGACTACTGGTTATAGGACGTGACTGGTGGTGCTGTCTAGCAGGGGGATCTGTTGAGATCTGTGCTAGAGCGGGGAGAGAAACCATAAAAAAGGACAGTCCGGACTGGTGGAGTCCCTGGTGGTGCCTAGAGACAGGCAGTAACCACGAGCAGGTAGGAACCTGACAGGGAGAGCCAGGGAAGGGCGTCACATGTGGTGGCAGTAGCGGTGGGATACGAACCAAAGAGAGTCCCAAAGACACGTGGTGACAAAGGAGACGACGTCACAGGTGTTGGCTGTAGCGGTGGTACGAATACTAGAGAATCCCTAACAGTGGTGCGGCAAACAGAAATAACAAAACAAGATTACTTGTGAGAGTGACTGGCAAAGAGTGTGTGGCAACGAGTGAGTGACCATGGCTGAATATATAAAAATGAAAAGAGAGGAGCTGGTGGAGAAGTGTATAACATTCAATTTACCTCACGAGGGTAAAGGGGTAGATGAATTGAGGGTAGCACTTATAGGATTTGCAACTGCCCAGCAAAAACAACCTGTCAGGGAAGAGACCCCAGAAGGATACTTAAGCAATCCTGCTTATATAGAGTATTTGAGAGAGAAGTTAAGATGGGAGGCTGAGGAAAACGACAAGCAGAGGGTCTTTGAAATGGATGAGAAAGATAAACAGTGAGAGATGGAAACTGAGAAGTTGAGGATGGAAACTGAGAGATTGAGGATGGAAGCTGATGGGAAAGATAAACAGCGAGAGTTAGAAACTGAGAAGTTGAGGATGGAAGGTGCAGAGAAGGAAAAGCAGCGGGAGTTGGAATTTGAGAGAATGAGAGTGGATGCGGAATTACAGGTGGAAATATTAAAATTGGATAGAGAGAAATTTCACTCTGAGGAGACAAGGAAAGACAGAGATGGAGCAAAAATAAAAATTACTCCAAAGGACTTTGCTGTCTATGAGCCTGGTCAAGATCCTCAAATTTATCTCACAACCTTTGAAAAGGCAGCTCAATTGTGGGGGCTACCTGAAGATAAATATATGCAGTATTTATCAAACCTGATCAAAGGGGAATTGGCAGAGGTATACCAATATTTCCCCTCAGACAGGCCCGTCACCTATGCTGAGTTTAAAGAGGCAGTATACAAAAGGTTCAGACTGGGACCTGACTACTTTAGAAAATTATTCCGAAACTGTCAGATCCAAGCAGGGACGTCTTTTGTTGAACTAGGAGCAAAGCTGATGGATATATTTGGGAAGTGGATGAGTAGTGCCAAAGCTCAGTCAGTGGAAGAGGTGAAAAGCCTCATGATACTGGATCAATTATACCATCAGTTACCACCAGAAATAAGGCTCCTGGTCAAAGACCGTTCCCCTACATCTGTGCAGGAGGCCGCAGAGATGGCGGATCACTTTGCCTCCAACAGAACTGGCTGGGTGGGGAAAACATCAAGAGAGTTTAAACCCAGACCATATAATGGTGGCAGAAAGGATGTGGTGCCACAGCGAGTGAGTCCTCCAGTAAAATCTGAAGGGCACAGGACACCCCAGAGTGGATCTGTGTACCCTAAAACAGAGGAGAAATTATGCTACAAATGTGGTAGACCGGGGCACCTATGTTTTCAATGTGAGGTTGCCAACCCCATTAGTAATCCTGCTCAGGCAAGGGCAGTAAAAATAGAACCAAAAGATTTAACCACAAAAAAGGTTCAGTTCTGCCAGATAAACTGGACAGAAGTAACAGACCTTGATTCAAGTCTGAGAGAGGAAGTGAGTGTACAAGGGGCAAATTATTGGGCATTGCTTGACACTGGTGCGGCTCAGACGTTACTGAGGCCAGATTTAATAAAATCTGAAGAAATATTACCTCAGAAAACGGTGAATATCCAAGGAGTGAGGGGTCAACCAGAAGGCTTGCCTGTGGCCCTGGTGAAAATGGCGTGGAGAGGCCGAGAGGGCAGATATAAAGTAGGCATTAATGCCCAACAACAAGAACCAGTGAGGGAGACAGGGAGACAGGGAGAGCCAGGGAAGGGCGTCACAATGTCCAACACTAATTTATATAGTGTGAATGGCAGATGTGCACCCTTTAATATTTGAGATATCTCCTGGGGAGGCCTGCTTGGCTAGAACTCCTGTTGTATACCCATTACAGGAAGAGGTGAAACATTAGTATAACATTGTTGTCAATACCTAAAGAATGTAATTGGCTATCAGTTTGTTTCTAGGCTTAATTCAAAATGCTGATTTTGAGCAATAATAAACAGCTTGAGTCTAGGTTTCAGGGAGGGCTGTTTTCTTCTATATGAGTTACGTGACTGTTAAGATTATCTTCAGACACCTTGCTCAGTTTGCTGATCTCACTTTTAAGTGAAGGGTAGAGCCGTTTGTCATGTGAGGCCTCACCTGTGGAACTCAATTTGATCTCTGATGGCTTTTAAGTGTCACTTGGAAACGCAGTTTCCTTTCCCCAGGCAGATATGGGTTTCTTTGGATACTGCTGCTTAAATTGGACTTTTTCCTGTTTAATTCAATGTAAATGTTTTAAAGACTGTACTCTCCATGATCAGAGGTAGGATATAAATACTTTAACATCAGTTACTGGTGCAAGCACATTGCTATATAAAATATAACCCTATTCATAGGTGGAACTCTGACCAGGTAGCAGTATACACCATGGTAGGAATCCTGTATTAGCACTTTGTGGGGTTTTAAATTTATCGAGCTGGACAGAGAATTCTGGGTCTGATCATCATATAATATTAGTCTATTCTGTGCTTAAACATTTCCGAATCTTCTGAAGGTATACTTATTCCCCAAGTATATATATTTCTCTTTGTAGAAGTACCTATTCGCGTATTTACTTGAGACCATTTCCAATTACCTTCTTTCAAAACCATACTTTTCAGCAGTTCGAAATACAGCACATTGTTAGAACAAAGCGGTTCTTCACATGAATTTCAGCCGAACTACGAAATGCCCTGAAGATTGTTGTTGCTCTAAAAAACCTGCTTATTTTTTTCCTGCGTACGTATCTCGCATTTCCTTAACACTTTCTTAGTACAATAGCGATTAAACAAATACAACTCCATCCGTGTTAAATGCTTTAAGGCTGTCTTCTACTTGTGCAGTCATTAAGCTGCGTGCTCCCCCTGGTGTTGAGCTTGTGAGTAACAACATAGCTCGAGTACAAGCCTTAGACAGCTTTAGGACGCGCATCAACCCGACCCGGAGGCGCGCAAAAAAATGGCGAAGGGAACTCCCCATCAACTCCTGCCGGAACGGAACTGTCACGTAGACCACTTCCGTCCGGAGGTCGAGTTGCTGCGCACGCAGAAAGAAAGTGTACGGTGAGTGAACGGGGTCAGAAAAGTAACGCGCTTGCGCGCACATTTTCGCGCGAAAGCTGTTTTGGGCGCCTTTACTGACGGGCGGGGTTAGCTCGCGTAGTGTGTAAACGCAGCCAGCAGGAGGCGCGCTGGGTCTGGTTGGCGGTGGCGGCGGCTGCGCCATTGGCGGGTAGGAAATGCCGCCAGATGGCGGTTTAGGATTGCGGCTCTACTGAGGTGCGGCCCCCGGCACCGCCGCTTGTTCGTTCCGGCCCGCCTTGGCCTCGGCCCACCTGGACCCTTCTCCCGTGGCACCGTAGGATTCCCGGGGGCGCTGGCCCAGCTGAGGTAACAGTCAGCGCGGGCGGAGGGAGGGGGGGCTCCGAGGCTGAGATCCAAGATGGAGGCGCGAGGGGCGGGGGCAGCGGGCCCGCTGTCTCTCGCTCACACATTCGGGCCGGGCCAGCGGGCGGGAGCCGGAGCCAGAGCTGGAGGGAGGGAGCGGACTGGCGGTTCTCGCCCGAGGAGGTGGCTCCTCCCGGGTGGCGGCCTCCTTTCCCTCTCGGCCCTGCTCTTCTTTTCCCTCCCTCCGGGGCCGGGGTGACAATGGAAGGGCGGCGGCCCCACGGGGCGGCCTCGCCTCCCCGATTCCTCCGGTGCCTCTTCTGATCCCGGAGCCCGCCGCTGTGTGCCCGCCTCCGCGCGGGGCCTGCTTTCACTCGAGCGCTCTTTCCCCCTGTTCGTTCTTGGCCGGGCGGCGGCGCTGAGCAAGAGGGGCGATATTGTCGCCCTCGCTTTTCCCCGGGGTTGTGGGGTACTGGTGGTGCCGAGGATAAGGAGCCGGGAAAGGGAGGGTGGCCGAGATAGTGGGGACATTGGTACAGCGACCGTGGAAATTGGCGGCGAGATTCGTTATTTGCGAGAACGTCAGTAGGGCAGCTCCATGGCGATGGAAGGCGGAAACGGGGAGGCCATTTGGGGGTAGCCTTGCTGCTAAGGGGGCTTGGCTTACGGAATCGGAATAAGATGCCTAAAATAGCGAAGCTGTGGTACTGAGTTGGGCTGAACAGTTGTGTGAGAGATAAAGTGTTGGCTTCTGGTTGGGACGCTGGTTCCTGAGGGAAAAAGAGATTAGAATCAAGTGACAGATTTCTGGTAAACACTGGTAATAATGAGGGGCGATGGGTTGGCGCTGTACAAGTTGGACTTCGTGGAGAGCTGCACTTAGGAAGTGGAGTGGAAGGGATGGTTGGTAGGTGACCATAGCAATAGGCACCTGAAGTTCTGTACTGGTCTCAAAAATCACCCTGGATCCTTGAGTTAGATATCCGTCCTGTGACAACTTAGAATTTCTGTCAAGTAAAGTTGTATTGTTTGGGACGCCCGTAATCTTGTACTGTACTGGATAGTGTTAAGCTGCAGGTAGATTAGGTGTTACTATGGGACATACAGCAAGTAGTGGATCATACAACAGCAGCAGAGAATACTAGGCGGAGAAAATGTATTTTATTACCCCTGCTAAGGAAAGCTTCTTTTCAAACAACCTTGTACCAAAGGAATACCAAAGGAGTATCCCTGCCCTTAACATTATAGAAAGGTTATTGACAAATAACAACACTGATGACTTTCTGTAGTATTGTAGAGTTAATAACTGAACTGCAGTTCTTACATGTAGGATTATTCCCCACACTTCCTTTGAGCTCTTTAGGTACTGTTCTTCCTAAGATTGAAATATTGTGTATTGTTAAGGAAGGGTGGGATATAAATTAATTAAATAAATAAATACATTAGCCAGTATGCTTGCACATGTTGCAGAATCTCAAGGAACATTGTGAGTATTAATGAAACCTAAGAAGTATATTATATTTTCTCTTGTTCCACTAAAATGTCTGATGTGCTAAATTATTAATGTAGGAAAAGCAGTTAATGTAATAACCAGAATAGTTTCACCTAACTTTCATGAGCTGTTGACCTTCTGAAATTCAGAAACAGATTTGGGCAACCACCCATTGGAAGAATATAATACATTTCATCGTCTTAAGAATCTTAAATAGCTTAAAGTAATTTTTTTGATCAATTCACTTAAATGCAATCTTAAGCAAAGTTAGAGGTTCCAAATTATTTTTTATTTACAGTGTATTTGTTTGAAACATTTTTATCCTGCCTTTTAGGACAAAAGGTTGAATCCAATGTTCTACTCAAGTAGACCCATTGAAAGCTGTGAACATGTTAGGACTGTTAATTTCAACGGGTTTACTCTGACTATAACTTAGTTGGATACAACCCAAAGTCCTCACAAGATGACTTACAACCAGCAAGTTAACAACATACAGGAAACAGTTATAGAAAATTAATAAATGAATAGTAAAACCACAACTGGCCAACATAAAACCGTTCAGGAGAAAGCTGATAGAGAGATGGAGAGTCTTCCACCTTCTTAGGCATTTTGTTCCACTGTTGAACAGGTTGTACCATTAGGAATGTCTTTCCAATATTGAAATCCCCTTTCTTGTAATCTGAACACATTGGTTTGAGTCCTACACTCTGGAGCTGCCTTCCCTAACTTGGTGCCCTTCAGATAATTTGGATTCCCAACTCCCATCAGCCCCAGCCAGCATGGCCAGTGGTCATGAAGGACGAGCAATGTAGTCCAACAAAATCTGGAGACCACTAGATTGGCACTTTGATTTGGGCACTAAAAGGAATTGGTATTTGATATAGATACTAGGTTACATGAACTATCTGGCTCCCACTAGCATTTTGGTAGCTGCATTTTGTACCAATTTGAAGTTTCTGAACCTTCTTCAAAAACAGCCCTTTGCTGAAAGCAATACAATTGTCTAGTCTGAATGTAATGAATGTATATGTGTAATTGGGGCCTGTTCAGTTTTTTTGAGTTAAGGGTTCAGCTGGTTAGTGATTACAGCTTTGTGGAGTATGTTGTGCTTTTTATCTAAAGGATACAATCTTAACACAAAAGAAGGATAATTCCATTTAAATATGTTAACCTGAACACTTAATTTGGGAGTATGACTTCAATTCATTTTAGTAGAACTTCATATTTTCTGGATTGTGCTAAAACGTTGCAGTCTGGCTTTCATTTAAACTACTCCTTCTCCTTGCCATTCATGTAGTTCTCTTTCCTCTCCCCAACTCTTGGAGTGTTTAAGAGAGAGATGTTGCATCAATAAAAGCAGTACTGCATGGTTTTGGGCCAGGATTAGTTGAAATGCAAAACCATTTCCCTCTTATAACTTCATTTGCTTCTTCTGCAATCCAAAGAACATAAGAAGAGCCCTGCTGGATCAGGCCAAAGGCCCATCTGGTATAGCATTTGGTTCTCTCAGGAGTCAGTGAGACGGTTGTTGTGGGAAGCCTGCAAGCAGGACCTGAGTACAACAGCACTCTGCCCGCTTGCAATTCCCAGCTGCTAACATTCAGAAGCTTACTGCCTCACAGTGAAGATAGAACAAAGCCCATCATGGTTAGTAGCCATATTTGGCTGTACATTCCTGGATAGATAAACCACTGGGAATGCTCTTTTAAAAAAATGTTTTACCTTACCTTCTCCCTATTGGTGCACCAAACATGGTTTGCTTAATGTGCAGTTCTCTGTTATATCTGAAATGGGGAACTATAGTTTTAATATCAGTTTATTAGCCAGAATATTGAACCGTGCATATTTTGTTAGACATTTGGGATATTATTTTGAGGAAGGATCATGCATCAGTGGTAGAGCATCTGCTTTGCATGCAGGAGGTCCCAAGTTCAATCTCCAGGTAGGGCGGGAGAGATGTCTGCCTGAAACTCTGAAGAGCTGCTGCCAGTCAGTGTAGACAGTACAGAGCTATATAGACCAATGGTCTGAGTCAGTGTAAGGCAGGTTCCTGTGGATAAGCAGCATCAGTTGACAGTGGATTGGCCACTGCAATATGGCTTGGTTTCACAAGGATATGCCTGATCTACCTACCTACCACTCTTCACGAAAGGGGTCACAGGGTAGTTTACATTAGAATAAGGTGACACAAAGCAATACATAATAAAAACATTAAAATTATTTTCATAAATTCATGAATAACGTAGTTAGCAGGGTCAAACTTTGGAGTATTTTTTACACACTGATCTAAAGGAATCCATTTGGTTCATTGTGTCATTTGTTGAACTATGTTTTTGGAACACATTTTGTTAAAGGAAAGCTGTGTATCCACAATTCTTACTTGATTTTGGTTGCTGAATCTTTTTTCTTTTTTGTTGTTGTATGCTTTCAAGTCGATTACGACTTATGCCGACCCTATGAATCAGCCACCTCCAATAGCATCTGTCGTGAACCACCCTGTTCAGATCTTGTAAGTTCAGGTCTGTGGCTTCCTTTATGGAATCAATCCATCTCTTGTTTGGCCTTCCTCTTTTTCTACTCCTTTCTGTTTTTCCCAGCATTATTGTATTTTCTAGTGAATCATGTTTTCTCATGATGTGTCCAAAGTGTGATACACAGTATGGTTCAAAAGTTCAGATATAGATATATCACTTACAACGAAACTTGTAACTTGATTCCTTGCATAAGGAATAAGCACCTATTATCAGATTATCTTGCTTAGTTATTTTGTCAAGTCCTGCAATGTATGGTTTAATGATAATTATTAAATAATTGACTGAGACACTGTAGCAGTTCCCACAGTGATCTTCTAATGAAGAGCTAAACCAAGGGTTGCCAACCTTACTGGACCTATGGGCACGCTTGGAAATTTGAGAAACTGTCATGAGCCCCAATACAAAATGACTGTCATGAGGAGTGTGGCTAGTCACAAAGGACAAGCAAGTGAATACAAGACACAAGTTGGGTCTGAGCCCATGTGTGAATCCACATATTTGAATCCATATCATACTGTAAAATGTCAATTTCACAGAAGTCAAAGGGGTGGGGCTCAGAGGAGTAACTTGCCCAAGAAACTGGAAGTAATTTCCATTGGACTTGGTAGGTCTGAGTAGAACTTCATAGGATTGCTCTGTACTTCTCATCCATTTTGTGGGTGGCCAGATGCAAAAAAGAACAGAAGAAAACCTTTGCTAGTTATGCAGAAGTTTCATACAAGCTGCACCTGCTGAAATTCCATCTTCTACAAAAATATTAAAAGTGCAGGAGCCCTATCTTCTTCTGCCGTCCTCTTACTCTCTCCTCTTTCATCTGTTCTCCTCTTTCCCTGGGCTGGAATCCTAGGCATTCTTACGTGGGGATAATGTAGTAGATTTTGCTTCTGAGTAGATCTATATAGAATTGTTCTGTTCATCCAGGGCACACACACTCCCTTTTCTTTTCCTGCTGCCCAAGTGTACCTTTTTTCTGTGCATGGACACAGGCACATTAGTGTAACACAGCTTAGCTTATTTTTCCTTCTTTTCTTTTTACCTGTACCAAAGTCTGTTCAATCAGAAGGGAAGGGGCCAGATGTAGACAGTGAACACTGGGCATAGAGGAACTGGGATCTGAGCAAGCAGCAGAGAGATTGGTGAGAAATCCAGTACAGAAGGGAGTAAATAGCCTGTCGGCTGTCAATGCCTGCCTTTGGAGGTGCCATGGTGTTCGTGGGCACCACATTCTCCAGACGTAAACAAACCACAAATAAAATGATCACTTACATTGGCCTAGTTTGGAGTTATTTGGTGGTATTCAACTAACTTCTTGTGCCAGAGTTAGAGCTGGTACAACAGGGTTTGTCCCCTCTCTTCCTCCCCACACCTGTTTTGGGGGATTGGGGGAATTCCTAAAACAGATCTAGGGGATGCATAGGTGGAGGAGAGGGGGAATCATTCTGTCATGCAACGAGAGATCCTTGCGTGACTGAACAATTGCCCTAGCACTATGTTGAATACAACCCCATGCTTCTGCTAGGGGATAATTTTAAAAGTCCTTGATGCCAGTTTTTTCACTGCTGTTTTTTGTTAAAATCTTGTCTTTTCATGCCTTTCCTTTCTTGCTCAGTGTACTTCTTTTCTTTTACTTTTCTTCCATTTCCAATCAGTTTTCCTCTCTCCCCATTTCCTCTTGTTTACTGCTATCTCTTGTGTATCTTTATAGTTTCTGTATGCAGTTCACCCCATCAGTTCATTCTAGTAGGTCTTTATAAACTCCAGTAAGATTTTTGCCTCTTGCAGGCGGAACTCAAAAGCAGAAGTGCACAGTCTTTTTGGCACATATGCCACAAGATAAGTTGCAAGTGTGGTACATTGCCACTGTAAGCACAGATAATGTATACACATCAATCCCTTTCACTGCCCAGGTATTTTGGTGTAGTTTTGCATCTGTCAGAGACCATGCTGCAGCATTAAATGGAAGAAGCAGACAGGACTGCAGTCTGACTGTGATATAACCAGGTTCACAGGCCCCATGCGGCCTGTCCAGGTGTGCTGCAAACCCTTGCTGCTTGCACTATATTTGACGCAGCTTAGGATTTTATTTATTTAATTAAAGCATTTTTATCCCACTCTTTAGCCAAAAAAGCTCCCAGAGTGGCTTAAAATCCCTGCCACGGGCGTAAAATCTAAAGGACGAGATACAAAAGGAAAACGGGAAGGAAGAGGAAAACAAGAAAACTCAGACATAGTTCTTAAAATTACAGTTCTTATATTTTAACTTTGTCCATGGAGTTCCAAGATCTGAACAGGCTGGTTCATGACAGATGCTATTGGAGGTTGCTGATTCATTGGGTCACCATAAGTTGTTATTGACTTGAAGGCACATAATAACAACCAAGGAGTTCAGAATGGTGGTTATGAATTTATCCCACTCTTTTCACATAAGAATTCTATGAGACAGGTAGACTGAGATAATTAATGGCTTCAGGTAGCCTGGTAAGCTTCATGGCTGAGTCCCTCTATATACTTAGCTTTCAGGAGCAGAGATCTGAGATGTGTGGACACACTGGTGGGAATAATGGATTGGGTCTGCCAGTGCTTCCACGCAGCCATAATCTTGCTACCGTAGTGATGCCAGTGTTAGTAGGATGGTTCTGCAGTGCTGCACCACACTGGCTGCTACTGCTCAGTACACTGTGCCACATTTGCAGTTACAGTGCAACTACACATTTGTCATCTTCACATGTTAAATTCCCCCTTTCCTCCAGTTACAATTAAATTTCATCTGCTGTACCCTTAAAAATAGCCTTTAAAAGCTACAGTTGCTGTATCACACAGGAACTCTGAAGATCTGACATGCTATGGTAGTAAATACTACAATGAAACCAACTGAATCTTTTATCTCAGGAAAGCTGGTAATTCAGCCAAAGCAGGTGGCTGTAGTGGGACTCATCTAGAGATGTGCTTAATATATACAAGCTGCACTGTACTGTTTTCTAACATGCTAAAAATAAATAACTAATGGAAAAATGTAAACACCACAATGTTATTGGTTATAGAATGCTGTTTGGATTTGTACCCTAGAGGAACAAGCTAGTATATTCAAGGTGTATAGACATTTATTTTTAAAGACTCTGTTAACATCTTAGGATATATTTCTGGGCAAAAACAGAAGTATGGAAGGCAAATTTGAGGAGAAAATGACTTGCTTGTGATTTAACTGATTAATTTTATTACTAAATATGTAACTAAAACACCATGGCTTAGGGGTAGAACATATATTTTCCATGCAAAAGATACCAGGTTTTTTCTCCCCTCAGCCCACTGGTAGCTACTGAGAGCTGCTGCCATCCAGTATAGACAATACTGAGCACAATGGACCAGTTGTCCAATTTGCTACAAAGCAACTTGTTTCAGTTTCTAACACAAGTATTATGCTACAGTTAATTGACATAGTTCACTATGAGATGATTATCTCAGTTTGGAGGATGTAACTTACTAGACTACAGTCCTATAATGCAGTTATAGGATCTCCTTATATAAGGAACAGAAGAGTATTTGAGTACACAAGCAATTAAATGATTTACTCTTAAAACGTATCTCTGTTCTTGAGACTTGGGGTGAGAGTTCACAGTACTTGACATCTGTGTGAGTTATAACTGGACAATTACATCTAATAAAATTCAGAACATCTATGCATGCTTAAATGTATGTGGATAATCGAACTCTTAATAAGATAACTGGAAATGGCTTCTCTGATTAGCTAGCTGTGCTGGATGATAAACTTTGCTCTTGCCTAGAAGGGGTTAATGGAAAGAAGCTGACATTTTAGCTGTGATTGAATAGCTATTCAATGTTGTAGAGTCAAAAGGCCACTGCTTCACCAAAGAGAAGGGCTATTTTTCAGAAACCCTTCCTTCTAGTAGTAAGGAAAGATCTTGCAGAATAGCTAGTGATGGTGGAGACCTTTCAATTTTTTAAAAAGTTCTGGTTGAGATTAGCTAAAAATAATCATTAATTGGAATGACTTCCCTTGGCAAACTGGGGGACTGTGCCAGTTGATTCCCTAGTATTTTGATACGTAATACTAAGATATACTGTACAAATGTGGGGAAAAGTTTCCAGCATCTGAAAAAGTCTTCCATCTACTTTTCCTCTAATATGTGGAAGGTATCTTATTGTTACAAAATTATGGATTTTTTAATATTTTGAATTGGAAAAAAAAATCTTTGTTAACACTTATACAACATTCAGAAACAATGTAAAAACTTCTGGTTGAAGCACATAGCTTTAAGCTAGGAATAATTATAAATGTGCAGTGATTGCATAAGAATAACAACATCTCTGAAGGTTGTATGCTGGATGAAAAGGCTGTTCTAATTATTTTTGTTGGTCTAAATTTCTGACTCCTCCCTGCTGTTTTTGAGGGGAAAGACACTCAAGAGCAGTAGGTCAATAAAACCTTACTCATTCTTTTCATTTTTGTATATAATTCTGTGTTGCAATTCATTTGCTGAACCAAATTGGCATCTTAGTTTATCCATAATCAGACTCTAGATCAAACTTCAAGCAGCGAGTCATGAGGGTAACAGGATCTGTTGCATATGCTATCTGCTATTGCCATAATCTGCATCTATTTACTTATTTCCTAAAATAAACATTCCGAGGCAGATTATTCTCTTTTAAAGATAAAATGCTAGAGCAGTGAGAGATCAAATTGCTTAGACATGGGTTTTTCAGAAGAGGCTCATGATCCAGAAAGTAGGGTGGATTGATTATATCAAGATGATCTAAATCAGCAAGAAAAAAATACTGATTTCAGTTGAGTTTCTCATTGACATGATTTCATATATTTCCTAAAGAATGGTACAATTCTGACCATTAAATCATGTTAATTTACAGTTAAACTTTTATTCTTACAGCCAGGGTTTGCATCTTTTTGTCTCACTGTATACATTTTACATATTTTCCTTTTTAACCTATAGGGAATGTCTGTAAAATATTCCCATATCCATGTTGGGTCTTCCTTACAACCCACATCTATGACAGTTTATGCAGTTAACAGCACAATTCTATACTTGTCTGCCAAAAAGCCTCATCTGAGTTCAGTGTGGCTTCTTCTCTGACAAATGAGTAAAGGATTGCAGCCTAAGTATTGGAAAATAAGAACATGTACACTTGCCTTCTTTTTGTTGTTGCTCCTTTCGGCTTCACTTTGCCTTGCCACAGCCCCACCCTCACAAAACCAAAAAAAAGAAGCAAAAATGAAATCCCTGTTACTAATAGTCAAAGCAAGGTTTGTTAGGGAGCAATCCAACTTGCAGTCAACATCTGTTTTTAAATTTGTAGATTTGTTTTTAATGTTTTTAATTGTTGTAAACCTCTCAGAGAGCTTTGGCTATGGGGCGGTATACAAATGCAACAAATAAATAAATAAATAAATAATTTATGCCGGGCTGAGGGGAGCTGGCTGTGGTGGATCTCCAGCTGAGCCAGCTGGGTTCTGGCACAGCAGGTTATGCTGGTATAAGTCCCTCGACTGGGGCTCAGCTGAACCAGCCTGGTTTGGCCAGGACCCAACCGGCTCAGCCAAGACCAGCACAAGTGGAGCCTGCGTAAGTTGGTGTAGGGCCCCAAAAAGGGAAATGTTGGGAGTGTGTCAGGGGAGGGGCCAAGGTGAGGGGACTTAAAGCCACATCCAATGTTCAGAGCGCTCTTCCGGGTCCCAATCCAGGGAAAAGTTATGCCAGGAAAAGGTCAATCTAAGAAAATAATTGCAAGAGAATTCAATGGAGAGGGCGTACTTTCCAGTAGGACCATTTGGGAGAGCAGGCTTTTACTTTCTGGTCCCTGCATGCAGTTCCTGGCTGAGCCAGTGTTTAGCCAACCCAGGGGCTCCTGAATGGCACTTCTGAATGCAGCAGTACTTTACGCCGGCTTCTTTTGCTTCAGCACAACTTATGCTAGCTCCCCCTGATTTGGATTGCACCCTTAGTTACTGAACAGACTAAGGTGATCAGGTAGGTGATCATGAAATGCCTGTGTTTGGTAGGTAGAATGTATATATTCATATTATGAGAAATGATCAGATTGATTTTTTTGCATAGAAAAACTTACTTTAACTCAGTATTTCCTGTAAAGACATTGATTCAGGTTAAAACTTAATTGTTGGGTTAACGTGCATATTGAGATTATTATCAAGTACTCTTGGATGAAACAGATTATCTTGACCCATCCTAGTCTGGGTTCAGGCCTGGTTATGGGACTGAATCGGCCTTGGTTGCCCTGATGGATGACCTTTATCGGGAGAAGGACGGGGAGTGCAACCCTGTTATTGTTACTTGATCTCTCAGTGGCTTTTGATATCATTGACCATGGTATCCTTCTGTGCTGACTTGGTGAGATGGGTATTGGAGGAACTGTTTTACAGTGGTTCCGATCCTATCTCCAAGGTCGCTCTCAGAGAATAGCATTGGGTGACTGTCTTTTGGCCCCCTGGCAGTTGTGCTGTGGGGTGCCGCAGGGTACCATCTTTTCCCCCATGCTGTTTAACATCTATACGAAGCACTTGGGAGCAGTCGTCAGGATATTTGGGACAAGGTGTCAGCAGTATGCTCATGACACCCAGCTCTATTTCTCCATAACATCTGAATCGGGAGAGGCTGTGGAAGCCCTGGACCACTGCCTGGACTCGGTGGTGGGCTGGATGAGCACCAATAAACTGAGTCTGAATCTTAGCAAGACAGAGGCGCTGTGGGTTGGTGGTTCCCGAGTTCGGATAATTGGTCAGTCGCCTGCTTTGGATGGGGTCGTATTCCCTCTGAAAGAGCAGGTCTGTAGTCTGGGGGTGCTCTTGGATCCATCTTTGTCACTAGAAGCCCAGGTGTCCTCCGTGGCTAGGAGTGCCTTTTACCAGCTTCGGCTGGTGAGACAGCTGCGGCTGTTTCTGGACTGGGATAGCATGACCACTGTTGTCCATGCACTGGTAACCTCCAGGCTGGATTACTGTAATGTGCTCTATGCGGGGCTACCCTTGAGGTTGTTCCGGAAGCTGCAGCTGGTGCAAAATGTGAACGTGAGACTTCTCATTGGGGCAAGGTATCACCAACATGTCACCCTGCTGCCGAAAGAATTGCACTGGCTGCCCATTTGCTACCGGGCCAAGTTCAAGGTTCTAGTTTTGGTGTACAAAGCCTTATACAACTTGGGACCAGGATACCTGAAAGACCGTCTTACCCCTTATATACCCAGTCGATTACTGCGCTCTGCAAGTGAGGGCCTCCTGCAGAAACCATCTTGTCAGGAGGTTCGTTCTGCACAACACAGGAAATGGACCTTTAGTGTGGCAGCACCTACCCTGTGGAATTCCCTCCCCTTAAATATTAGGCAGGCGCTATCTCTGCTACCTTTTCAGCGCCTTTTGAAGACTTTCCTCTTTCAACAAGCCTTTTAAGTTGAGACCTATCCCAGTCTGCGTCTGTGTTAGAATTGCTTTTAATGTTTTCTTTAATAATATATTTTAACCCTTTTTTAAAAAGATGTTTTTAAAGCTTTTTTTAAAAAAAAGTTTTTAACGTTGTTTAGTTTTAATGTATTTTAAGGTCTTTTTATGATGTTTTAAAGTGTTTTAGCGTTTCTGTTTGCTGCCCTGGGCTCCTGCTGGGAGGAAAGGTGGGATATCAATCAATCAATCAGCCATTATAAGAGAAACTTAGTGTTTACCATTTTACTTTAAAAAACAGTTACATTTTAAAGATTTATTTTAAATTTAAATGCAAATTGATGTATATCCACCTGCTACAAAGGCAACAAGGAAGAGAAGGTTTAGCAGATGAGAAGAACAGCATTTCTGTTAACTTTAGCATTGTAAACCTCACTGAATGGGACATGAAGGGGCAACACTGAGGTAGGATAGGAACCATAGACCTTAAATGACCACTATGCACCATATGCGTGTGTAACTATTTTCCATACACTGAAAAAGAATGACATTCAAAGGAAGGCTTTGCCTGTAGTTTCTGGTGGCACAAGGAGTGAATATTGGTTGATGGGAAGTTAATTTTTCAAATCCACAGTTGACCCTAAAGCTCACGAGGTGGCTTTGGAAACAACCTATCTAACCTACCTCACATGTTTGTTAGGATGTTAAAATAGCATTGTGAACTTCTTTAAGTAACAAAATAAATAGCCTGATAAAGAAACTGTGGTATAGTTGGAACAACCCATTTAAATCTGGCTTTTTTTCTGGAAAAGTGAAGAATTGCTTTGGAATAAGTGTCATCAGCGTTTGGGGTTTGGAGGGCGAAAAGGCTGGCAAGCTTGATGAGGTCAACTGGTAGATAGCAGTTGTTTATCTGCCTGTCCCAGTGTTTTAATATAGTTTAAGAGAAATTCCGCCCTCCCTCAGTGTACTAGTTAATCAAGGTAGATGGTGAACACTTTGCAAGAGTACTCAGATGAAAGAGTTTTCCAGTTACATGTTAGAATTATTTTAAGAAACTTTGAAAACATCCATACACACCAGAGTAAATCTTAAAACCCTAAAATGCAAGCACAATCTACCTTGAACAAACATCCCTGAGGAAATGTGCAAAATAATTGTCTGTTGAATCACTTAATTGTCTTGTGTTGTATTATACAATTTATATTATGATAATGTACATGAACGTATTGTTTTACCTTATTATTGATGATCTAATAGAATGCACAGAAGCATCCTGCCTCCTCTGCCACAACAATCATTCTGTGTTGGGGATACCGTTTGGCATCCCTCTGGTGGTAGAGAAATGTAGAAGTGAACTGCTTATAAAGACCCTTAAATGTAAGGGAGGGGTAGCAGAGACCAACACAAAACTGCTGCAGCTGGACAAAAATGAAGCTTCTCAGCTAATCTCCAGTGATTATTTTCTGCTGCTTGATTGAACTTGTATGGCTTTTCTCAAGAAATGTGGTGATTCCTTCTTTGAACAGATACTCATTTTTGAATATTGTTACCACTTTGTTTCAATCATCTGTTACAGTTGGATGGGATAAGACTTTTGCCAGTCTGTTTTGACAACTTAGAAGAAGCATTATGGTTTTTATATTAGCCAAGAAATTATGGACTACCTACGTTCTGTTTATGCAGATATTTTTATCATGAAATGTTCTCCCATCCTTTTGTCTTGGAGCACATGTAGTATGGAATGGCTTCTACTGGAAAATATGTTAATCTTCAAAGGCCTGGTTTGCATATTATATTAAACCTAGTTAAAATAAACAATGGTTTAATGTGAACGAGCAGCTTGTTTCACTCTTCCCCACTTTGCTGTTGTCATACTTGGGAGCAAACAAGTCTAGCTCGTCATTATGTGCAAACCCAGCTTATACTTTCTTTCTCTCCAAACAAACCACAAGCAGAAGCCAAGGTTTGTTTTGGGGTTCCTGCTTGTGTTTTGCTTGGGGGAAACAAATCATGAACCGAGTTTCACACATAACAAGCAAGACAGAAATACTTGTGAGCAGTGCTCAGAGTGCTCATTTACATTAAATCAGTTTTATTTTAACCATGGTTTAATGTGAGATACAAATTAGGACAAAATGAAAATATAGCAATTTGTTGTTTAAATATCAAATAAACAAGGCTTATATAATCAATGAATGATACATTAGTGTATTAATAAGTAGCTTGGGAGTGCATGGTATTTGAATCTTGGCTGTCTGATTATCCTAGTTGGAAGTTTTTCTTTTGACAAGAGTTCATACTTTGTTTACCATTCCTTTGAATAAAATTCTCCTTGTGTCTACTCCAACAGACGTATGGAGAGTGGCAATGAGAAAATGGGCCTTCTCTGTGGTGGCCCTTCTGATTTTGCGGCATGTCCTCCTGCAGGGAAGATTGCCTGGAACTGACTTGGCCTGGAAGAATCATAAAAACATTTTTATTCTCCCAGGCATTAGGCAGCAATAATGGTCTGGCTTTTAATTATTTATTTTTGGTATTCATCCTTATGTGGGTACAATGGTTATTCTATGCTATTGGGTGATTTTTGAGGATGAACACTCTTTAGTATATTTCATTTTAATTGATTTTTTTGGTATATTATCTCTTTGGGACTCTTTTTCAGTGAACCGCTATATAAACTGAATAAATCTAATCACAGGTGCTGTTAAAAGTGTGTCAGTGCTATATTACAGGGGTTCCCAAACTGGTTCCCAAACTGGTTGACGAACCACCACGGGTTTGTGAGCTTCTTTCAAGTGGTCTGCGGTGTGTCTGTAAAGATCAGTGGGAGCAATGGCTTTGAATGGTGGGTGCAGAGCATCAAATATTCATTGATTTTTAGTTGTTTTTTAATTGCTTTTATTTTATATTTTATTATTGTATTTTATATTGCATTCTATGGAATTCAAATTGAAATCCAGTAAAATAACAGAAGCAATAAAAATACAATTAAAAATTATACAGCATCTAGCACAGTGCGTAACAGTTGCTACTGCAGGCAGGAAAATCATTAAGTGACCCACCAAGACCCTCAGCAAGTGGTCTGTAGGGAAAACCATTTGTGAACCACTGCTGTGTTAGGCATTTTGGCATTTACAATTACAGTACAGTTAGACTTGCTTGTTTATGGGTAGGAGAGCACCATTTCCCTCTGTCTAGAGCAGTGATTCTCAAATGGTGTGCCACGGCACACTGGTGCGCCGCAAGAGGTGACTAGGTGTGCCGCAAATATTATGAAAGTATATTTTAAAAATGAGAAGAAAGCCATTTGAATAGAGATTTATCTTTATTCATAGTTTAAAATATATTAATACGTTTTTAATTTTGTACATGAAGTGTGCCAGAAAATTTTTATATGTTTTACAGTGCACCGTGAACCAAAAAAGTTTGAGAACCACTGGTCTAGAGAATGTTGTTGCTGAAACTTTTTTGTCTCAAAATGGGTAAACTTGTTACATTATAATGATGCTCAAATGTTTTCACAGGCTACAGTGGAAATCTGTGGAAAGTATTGGATTACAGTAGGGCCCCGCTTACTGGCATTCCGATTTGCAGCATTCCGCTAATGCAGCGGCTTTCAATTTGGGGAAATTCCCTGTTTTAAAACCGATATTGCGATTTTACGGCATTTTGCGACATTTTTGCGCGACGTGGCCCATTATACTCAATGGGTTCTGCTTTATGGCGATTTCTGCTTTACGGTGGGGGCCTGGTCCTTGGCCCGCCATATAAGCGGGGCCCTACTGTAATATAATAGCAAAGAATGATATAATAACATGACTGTACAAATTGTCATGAATAATTTTGTTACGTGCCTTCAAGTCGATTACGACTTATGGTGACCCTATGAATCAGCGACTTCCAAGAGCATCTGTCATGAACCACCCTGTTCAGAATAATTAACATTTAATTAAAAATTAGCAAGGTATGAGACAGATTTGCCTTTTATCAGCCATGCAGTTTTTTGTAATTAATAAAAAGGAAGATGGCATGCATTAAGTTAGAACATTAAATTGTGCATATAATTTTAACTTAATTCATTTTTATGGAGTGATACCGATATTATTCTATGTTAATACTGCTGTAATACGATTCTGGTGTCATATTTGCTTTACAAATAGAGACAAAATTCAGAATAGCAGCAATCAATATTAATAGCAAAGCAGAATCTTGAATCAAAAATTACTAGAGGAATCCAGTTACAAAGAAGCCAGAAATGCAAATAGCAATTCAAATGTTATAAAAACACTTTGTCTTGGGATATCTACTGGCTGATGATACAAGGCATGAATCAGGATAAATTAATGCATTTCTGTCCAAAATTCTTATTTTTGTTCAGTCCTATCAGAATTCCTTTAAACAAAGAATATTTATACATTCATAGTCTCACAGTAGTGTCTTAATGTTACACAGTATCCCCAACAAAAAAGGTGGCCTGTTTCTTCCAAATTTGATGGTTATCATGCTGCCTACTTGGTAGTCCTTTTGTTTTTTTGAAAAGAAGAAAGCTTGAACAGAATAATATTCCAATTCATTGAGGTTTATGTTATGGATATCAGAGATTGACTTAGTGACTGCATGTTTGGATTGTTTTAATTTAAATTGCCCTCTCCTGAGTTCTCTGGGTATTATAGAGAAATTGGAGAGTGAAAAAGAAGTTCCTTGCTTTCTGCTGGGTGGGAAAGACAGCCTGCCCCTTTGCTAGTTCTTCTCACTTCTGTAGACAATTCAGGAAATGATCAGCCTCTCATTGGTGGGCTTGCAAGAATTCTTCCATTTTGGAATTCAGCAAGACGGGCAGAATCTGTCTTCCATGCTGCAAAAGGTTATGGAGACACTTAGAGACATTGTCTAAAACTTGGTGCAAAGTGAAAGACTTCTGTGAATCCTCTGCACCTAAGGACTTGACGGGGTAGTAACTTAAAATAATAGTTGGCTACCAAGATCAGACAAAAACTATGGATCCCTGAATAGTTTGCTGTCAAGTAATCAAGACAGAGATGTCCAGATATCTGAGATATCAATTAAGACTTTTATGAAAAAATTCTTAACGTATATCTTGCTTCAAATACCAGTGTAAGAAACTGTTAAAATAATTTTCTAGAAAACGGTCTAGTTGATTAAATGTAGAGCTTTGCAAAGCTAAAATTCAACGATGGGAAGTTATTGACAGGAAGTAACTTGGAACAGCCAGCAAATACAACACTTGCTAGTTCATTTTATGATAGAGGTGTACAAATTTTAAAGAAAAGCAAGTTGGTATTATATACAGTTATGCCACTCTGATTGAAAAAACTGACCAAGAGGCATGCACAATAGCTGAAGTACCACTAGTAGTAACTTATTAGAACCTATTGCATATCTTAACTGTACAGTCTTTGTATATACATTTCTAAAGAAAGTAAAACTCCTTCTTTGGATTTCTTAAAGAAAACTTAGATAGACGTTTCAGAACTTAACTCAGTGGAAATGCACAATGAAGATAACTTTTCATCTAAATATGAAATTAGGACTGGCCCAGTGAAAATTGTTATTGAGAATACTGGGCTTCCGCAGGTCTGAAACAAAAGACACTATCTACCTCAGATGAATGTTGGTGAAAGAAAGCCATAAGGGATTGCCCTGTAACTGTCATTTTATCAGAAGATGTTTAAATAATATAAGCTGTCATTTACATTTTCCCATGTAATTGTGAGTCCTTCCACTAGTCTGGAAATTAAGTGGTTTACAGTTCCTGTTTTTTATTGCAAAAAGGCTTGTGTTGTGCCATTGGAAGGCAAGGTGTTCTCAAGTTATGAATAACTAGTTTATGGAAACTAGCTTTCTTACAGCATGTGAAAAAGTAGTTTTCTTTAGGCCGGGAAACTGAGAACTTTTTAGAAATATTTTTTTTTAGTTTTTCATTCTATGGATTCTTCCTTCATGGACTGCATTCTTCATTAGTATGGATTTATATGAAATTTGTTGAAAGACACAGTGATTGATGGTGAATTTTGTTGGTGATATCTAACATTGCATGAGTGGACTTCCTTTCCTCCATCTGCAACCCCTTGCCCCCACAACTACTCCAGGGGGTGCTCTTGAGCAGATTTGGTGAGCTCCAGGGGGAGGGGCTGTCTGTTCCACTGGTGGACATGCACCATTGGCTATCACCCTTTTTATGCTTATATGTTCATTTGCATTTGGTGTTTTAAAAAAAGCATTGTTTATTACAATTTATAATAATAAAAATTTAAAAAACACGAAAGATTTGGTGGTATTTTGCACTAAAAAGCTGCTGCCTTGTAAGGATTTTTTAAAGGATATAAATGTATGAATTGAACAAAATTTCTTATGTCTACAGTTGAATGTTGTGTATGTGTTATGTGCCTTCAAGTCGGTTACAACTTATGGCGATCCTATGAATCAGTGACCTCCAATAGCATCTGCATGAACCACCCTGTTCAGATCTTAGAGGTCTGTGGCTTGTTTTATGGAAACGATCCATCCCTTGTTTGGTCATCCTCTTTTTCTACTCCCTTCTGTTTTTCTCAGCATTATTGTCTTTTCTAGTGAATCCTGTCTTCTCATGAGGTGTCCAAAGTATGATAACCTCAGTTTCATAGGGACTGGTTTGTAACAGTGCTTAAATTAGTTTGCACATCATAGGAATCTGTGGTTTAATAAGCCACAGTATCTCATTTGATGCTGGATGCATGAGGCAAGGAGAGAACATGTTAGCAGGAGAAAGCTCATTTTCAGTCCAAGCATTATTGAATTGAGATTCTTATATCTTAACCAGACCACTGTCTCTAGATCATTGGTTAAATAAAGTCTGATACTGACATAATAAAATTAACAAATTTGTATGAGAGAAGGAGAAGACAATAATTATACTTTCATGATAGATAGGTATACGTCTAATTTTTGGAAACATGCAATATGCTGTTTGGACTGTAGATATACATAAATGTGTCAGGCAGGTTTATTTTGAATTCTCAGTATTTGTATACTAATCTAAGATATATGTAGCTTTTATTATATAGAAACTTTAAAAATGGAGCCAAAGAAGATATATGTGAAGATTATCCCATACTTTGTTTACAAATTAATTATTTTCTGTACAGAGTTCTGTGTCGTGAGAGAGGTTGGCCTGCTTTATTAGACCATTTTGTTCCCTTTGATTCAGTAGGGTGGAATTGTGTATTGGGATTCTTCGTAATGTAAGTTGCTTTTTGTTCCAGTTACCAGTGCCTGAGAATTGAAGCTTGATTGCATATGAGAAAACATCTATTTGCTTTCAAGTTGTATTAAAGATTTGCCTGTTTATACTTCCTCCAGCTTCCACACCTTCATGGCAAATTTTATTTAGACAAACTATAAGTCAGAGGTTAAAATGTTTTTATTTTTTGTGTTTTTAAAAGCATAGTTCTGCCTGTAATAGTTATATAAGAAGTTGAAATACAATAATGTGTCAAATAGTCAGAATCAACAGTGCAAGTAAAAGAACAACAAAAATTATACTCCAAGCAGTGCTTTTTTCTTAAATCTTCATGATTTTAAGGTGTTGGTGTATATTTTTGAACCTGTATTATTATTCTTTGTTAGCCCAGCTTCTAGTCTCACCTTGAGCTACAAGGCAAGAAGTGGCATGCTGCTGGTGATAAATCTACTAAATAATTGTAATATTTCCACTGATTGTGTTTTCTGTGAATTACACTAAATATTTCAGCTTTTCTTACAAAAGCCAAAGGCAAATATTAGACTTTACCAACAACATTTTGTTCTGGTTTTGAAGCATCATCAAGCAAGTATGAAGATCTAGCATATAGTTCAAGTCCAAAGACTATTAGTATCATGTAACTAAAATCATAAACTTTCAAATAGATATATCTAGACTTTGAAAATATTCTGTCAGTGAGCCTCCTCGGTAGACCTTGATTTCATATGCGCATAGTCTTGTGAATTAAGGTTAAGACAGCATCAATAGCGCATCTTTATACATAGGCCTTAAAAATGGGAATATTAAAAAAAAAAAATCAGATTTTTTATTTAAATTGGATTTTTAAAATTTAAATCAGATTAAAGTTTCAAAGATCAAAATTTTCTTAAAACAACTTTTCTGGAGTCATGTACCAACGGTACATCATTTTATAAAAAATTTCTTTAAGATTATAACATAGTGTAAATTTCAAACCTTTTTTCCACATTTTTTCCCATTGATCCATTTGTATGTTATAACCAAAATTTTTTGCCCACTTTACCATACACTCTTTTACTTGTTCTTCCTCCATATCCATTTTCAATAAGAGTTTATACATTTTCGCAATTATATTTTCATCATTTGTACACAATCCTATTTCAAAATCAGATTTACTTATTTCAAACCCATACATTTTCTTGTCCATTTTATATCTTTCTAACAATTGTAAATAGGCGAACCATTGAAAACTATATCCTTCCTTTGTCAGTTGTTCTCTCTCTTTCATTATATATTCTCCATGTACATTTTCTAATAGTTCTTGATAAGTTAACCATTTCTCTTTTCCAGCCATTTCTCTTCTATAAAACGCTTCTTGGCTTGAGACACATAATGATATATCTATTCCATATTTTCAACAGAGGACGTCTTATAAAATGATTGTTAAAGTCTACATTTACTTTTACTTTGTCATACCATAGATATCCATGCCATCCCCACTTCAAATTATGACCCTCCAAATCCAATAGTCTTTTATTCCTCAATAAGATCCATTCCTTTATCCAGACTAGACAGCAGGCAGCAAAATAAAGTCTCAGATTTGGTAATCCCAGTCCTCCTCTTTCTTTGGCATCTTGTAGTAGTTTAAATTTAACTCTTGGTTTTTTTCCTTGCCATACAAATTTAGAGATATCTTTTTGCCATTGTTTAAAAGGTAAATCAGAGGATATTACAGGTATTGTCAAAAATGTATAGTAATGTTTCTAATGTTTGTTGGAAATGTAAACAACAAGAAGGATCATTTTATCATATGTGGTGGTTGTGTAAAAAGGCAAAATCATTTTGGGCACAGATAGGTAGGAAGATGCAAAAAATTCTAAAGATAAATATTCAGTCAAAACCAGAATTTTTTTTATTGGGTTTTATGGATAAACAAATAGAAAAGAAATATGGAAGAATAATATTGTATATGATTACGGCAGCAAGATTATTATATGCACAAAAGTGGAAAATGGAATCAACACCAACAATGGAAGAATGGCTATTGAAATTAATGGACTTAGTAGAAATGGATAAATTGACATGTTTACTTAGAGAAAAATCGACAGATACGTTTCTTAAGGAATGGAAGCCTCTCTTAGACTTTTTGTTGAAAGATCAAAATAAAATGATGATACTGGGATTTGACGATTAATTAAGACAGCTTATGGAGAAAAGGGATTCTGTATGTATACATTAAGGGACAGGTTTGATGTATATTATATACTTATAGCTGATCTGCGACAAATCGGAAGTCAACTATTTTATTTTTATTTTTTGTTGTTGTATTGTTATGTCTTTTTGACTTTGTTTTGTTTGTTTTTGGAAAAATTTGAATAAAAATTATTTAAAAAAAATTTTTTTTCTTAAAACAATTAGTAAAAATAGAGCCTAGTTCAAAGATACCATTACTATTTCTAATTACATTCTATGAATATGTTAACAAGATAGAGTTGATATGAACAAGGAGGAGACCACTGAAGTAGTAATCCAGTTTTTAACAGCAGTAGCCTCTTCAGCAGGTGTAGAGAGAATTTTATCTTCCTTTGGACTAATTCATTCTAAATTGAGAAATAAGTTGGGAACTGAAAAAGCAGGAAAGCTAGTGTGTTTTTTCCAGACAACGAACAAGGAAGACAAAGGTGAAGAAAAAGACTGAGTTAACTGGACCACCCAATATTTTAAGTTTCTTGTGTTGACTTGGTTGAAATTGACTAAATTTTATTTTTAAAGAACTTTAATTTGTCTAAAAACTGAAAAAGTTATCCATTCAAAAATCCATGTGCATGTTTTGTTAATGAAGAAAACTAACCAGAAGAATAAACCATGTTATTAGTACAATATAAAAGCCTGTTTGGCAGTGGCGATTCTGGAACATCATGACAAAAATATTATGATTAATTGAACAGTTGGAGCTAGTTCATCTCCTGAATGGCATCTACTTTAGTACTAAAATGCTGCTTTAGTACTAAAATGACCAAATTATTGTCCCATATTTTGATGAAAATTAATCTGAAAACAATTCGGAATAATTGCTTAGTATGTATCTATCTACCTTCTAATGAAACCTACATCTCTGAATATGTATTAAGGTTATATTAAACAATCATACTTCTATTAAAAATGATGATTAAATAGAATCTTCCTCACTAGTGATTTAAACTGTGATTTAAATAATTAAAAACAAGTCCTTCAGAGAAGTGATTTAATATCATGATTCAAATCAATTTGAGTTGAGTAGAATCAATCCTGTGTAGTACTGCAGTGGTGAATTGCTCAGCAAAATATGCACATCTGTTATGGCACTGGGGAATAGCTCAGCAGAAATATATATATACATTTCTTTGGTTTGGAAAAATTAGCTTAAATAATTCTAACTGCTGCTAAACACACGCATGACATATACAGTGCCTTGCAAAAGTAATCAGACCCCTGACCAATGCTCTCATATTACTGAATTACAAATGGTACATTGTAATTTCATTCTGTATGATATTTTATTTTGAAATACTGAAACTCAAAATCAATTATTGTGAGGTGACATTGGTTTTATGTTGAGAAAATATTTGTAAGAAACATAAAAAACTGAAACATGTTGCTTGCATAAGTATTCATCCCCCCCCTTTAATGTTTGGTGGAGCCACCTTTTGCAGCAATAACAGCTTTAAGTCTTTTGGGGTATGTATGTACTAGCTTTGCACACAGTGTCGGAGGGATTTTGGCCCATTTTTCTTGGCAAATTCACTCTAGGTCATTCAGGTTGGTTGAATGTCACTCATGGACTGCAACTTTCAAAAAGCGTCACAAATTCTCAATGGGATTGATTTCAGGACTTTTTCTGGCCACTGTAGGATATTCACCTTTTTGTTCTTGAGCCACTCCAGTGTTGCTTTGGCCTTGTGCTGCTGAAAAGTGAATTTCCTCCCAAGCTTCAGTTTTTTAGTGGACTGAAGCAGGTTATCTTGCAGTATTTCCCTGCATTCTTCCTTCGATTTTAATAAGTACCCAGTCCCTGCTGATGAGAAGCATCCCCAAAGCATGATACTGCCACCACTATACTTCAGTGTAGGGATGGTGTGTCTTGAGGCATGGGCAGTTTTAGGCTTGCGCCGCACATAGTGCTTTGAGTTTTAGCCAAAAAGCTTTATCTTGGTCTCATCTGACCACAAAACCTTTTTCCACATTGCAGCTGGGGCACTGGCAAACTCCAGATGTGCTTTCAGATGGTATATTTTGAGTAACAGCTTCTTTTTTGCCACCTTGCCCTACAGGCCAGTGTTATGCAGAGCTCTTGATATGGTTGGCTGGTGCACCATTGCAGTAGGGCCCTGCTTGTTGGCGTTCCACTAATATGGTGGCACCAGCGGGGCAATCAGCTGTAGCGCGGGGAGCTCACGCGCTACAGCTGATTGCTGTTAGCTGGAGCACGGCAGCTGGAGTTCCCCGTGCTACAACTGATTGCATGCTATAGCTGACAGGGATCAGCTGTAGTGTGTGAGCGCCCTGTGCTACAACTGATCACGTGCTATAGCTGATGATCTGGAGCATGGGGAGTTCGCGTGCTACAGCTGTTCCCTTTCAGCTGTACTGCAGGGAGCTCTCGGACTACAGCTGACCACTGTCAGTTGGAGCACGGCGGCTGGAGCTCCCCATGCTACAGCTGATCGTGTGATCAGCTGTAGGGTGGGGAGTTCATGCACTCCAGCTGATCGCTGTCAGCTGTAGGCCGGGGAGTGCCCACGCTACAGCTGAGTAGGGCCCCACTTTCTGGCGGTTTTCACTTTTTGGCAGGGGCCTGGAACAGAACCTGCCGTATGAGTGGGGCCCTACTGTACTTTTCTCCCAGCCACTGAACTCTGTATTTCCTTCAAAGTGATTGTTGGCCTCTCTGTGGTTTCTCTCACAAGTCTCCTTCTTGTTCGAATGCTGAGTTTTGAGGGACAGCCTTTTCTTGGCAGTGCCTGGGTGGTGTGATGCAGGTTCCACTTCCTGATTATTGTGCTCACTGGGATATCCAAACACAGATATTATTTTGTACCCTTTTCTTAATACTATGCATTTGTATTACATTATATCTCACTTCTGTAGAATGCTCTTTGGTCTTCATTTTCCTTCAGATCTACAGCCTGACCAATGAACCTTCAACAGTGGGTTTTTTATCTTGACAGTGTGACAGCATTTTCGATAGTTCACAGGTGGAGGCCAATGGCAAGGTAATTGTGTTCTCAATACGGCAGTTCCTTTCATCTGTGTAAAGTGGGAGCTTCCACAACATGGGGGTTGAATACTTATGCTTTTATGTTTCTTACAAACATTTCCCAACATAAACCAATGTCACCTTACAACAATTGATTTTGAGTTTCAGTGTTTCAAAATAAAATATCATACAGGACAAAATTACAATGTACCATTTGTAATTCAGTAATATGAGAGCATTGGTCAGGGGTCTGAGTAATTTTGCAAGGCACTGTACACGAGCAAGCAAGCTCATGAGGCATAAGAGGAGGGGGAGGAAGGGGGTATCTGGAGAAGTAGGTGTAAGGCAGTGTGGGTGTCTGGAGGAAAGGTGTGCTCTTCCTTTCTGGGCTTGCATTGTGGAATAGGCTTTGATCATGAGCAGCTGTCATGAACTTAATGGAAGGCTGGATTAGGGAAGAACTAAAATACATATCTCACACAGGCTTAAAGACAGGGGAGGGAGCAGATGTAGAGGCTACAGTTTGTAGGGAAAGCACCTCCAGAAGATAGAACAGGGAGTGAAAGATACCTTTCCCCAGCCCCCATGGCAAATCCTGGAGAAGTAAAACTAGGATGCATTGAAACTTCTGGGTCAGACAGGAATAGCAAGGAAAGCAGGCAAGACTTTTAAGCAGCTGGAACAAGGACCTCTGCTTTAGCAAGTGGGAATCCAGAGGAGCAGGAATTGAAGGCAGTAAAGAGGCAGCAATAGGTCGAGTCCTGAGCAGCTGCAGCAAGACCTCCTTTTCTGTGTTGTGTTCAAGCAGAGCTGGTGTGGGTATTGGTTAGAGTGTCAGGTTAGGACTTGGGGAGGAGACCTGGGTACAAATCCCAATTCAGCCATGAGCGAGCGTGGGCCAATCAGTAGGCTGCATCCAATGTTCTCCCTTTGGTAGTGCAAGGGCTCTTGTGCTAGCTGACTGTCCTGGCTCCCAACCAGAGAAACAGACTCAGGACTTGAAGGCTGGGTTTCTTAATGAGCTTTATTCGGAAGTCAGTACAGGAACACAGCATCAGCCAATCTAGACATGATTCAGAACAGGAGCATAGAGGCTAGACATATCTCAGGATACAAACTAGGCATGTGGAGGCAACATATAAGAGAAGTATATAAATATAAGAGAAGTGGGCTGGCAAGTTAGTTGTCTGAGGATTCTCTAGTACTTTCCAGCTTTGCTGCAAGGCTGTGCTTTGTCTAGAAGCAGAGAGCGTGTTCTTTAGCTGAAGCAGCCTCTTTTCTAACCTATGTGACCTTGGTGAAAATATTATCTCTGACTCTGACATACTACTTTCACTTTGGTTGCTCTAGAAGACTTCACGTTGTTCATTAAGTTTTATCTGTTCAACAGCTCAGTTGGGTGCTGGTGGGAATTCCTTTCTCTCTGTTATAGACGCAGGGGAGTTATAGGCACCTTTATGCTTACCAGACTCCGAGCTACTAGGATTTATGGAAACATTTCTCCCATATTTTCTCCTGTCCCATCCGTGACATCTGTAACCTACTCTTCATCCTCCCAATATTGCCAAGGGTTCTCCTTGGGGCCCAAGACACTGATGAGTGAGTTGCAGTGTTGCACAATAGAAGAATCCAATCCAGCAATTATGCTGGCAGCAACTCATTGTGCAACAGATTGCGTTTTATTGAGCAACAAACTTACCAGCAACCTGCTTATGCATTCTCTTGCGTAATAATGTTCTGCTGGTGTGATATATTTTACCAGTGGAACAAGTATAGTGCTAAGTGACTTTAACTTAGCACTACATGGGATACAACCCAAAAACATACCTCACATGGTTGTTGTAAGGATGAAATGGGAAATGTGTATGTTACTTCCAGCTCCTTGGAGGAAGGGTGAGATATAAATTAAAAAACAAAATAAAGTTATTTCAGCAAGAGAGATTTCAGCAGTGAGTAGAACTGAACAAATGGAACAAGTGGGCTGTGAAGTCCATTTTATATACTTAGTAAAGAGCTTGGGTTGAATATAGAAATGCATTGCTCCTGGGCAGTCTTTCCTTAGCTTAGTATAGCCTTACCAATACAGTCGGATGGGGAGAGTCTTAGTTTCTTTTGTGGAGGCCAGTTGCCACTTTGCATTCATTAGCCATTATAGTGTAATTTGAACTGTTACTTAGTAGGTCCATATCTCAGAGAGCACCCTATTGTAATGTTGGCTTGATTGGATTGCATTGGGTAAGCTATGATTTACAACATCACCCCTGCAGAGGTAATCTATTTAACTCTTTTGACATCTTTTTCATGATGCTTCTAGCCTCTCTGCTTTGTTTGGAAAGGAAATTATGCTGAAGCCATTTTAAAATCATACTTGAGCAGAGTGAAGGTAGCAACTAACTAACAATTCTGTACTTGCTGGACACTGAAAATATTTTGTATTTCATGGGTGCTCATATTGCAAGCACAGTGCTATTTGAACATGCATATATGTACTGTCATATTCACCCCACCCCCCAATTATGTCCTGGGAAAAACTAGAAACACCACCTCAGTTATTTGTGCATCCCCATGCTAGCTCTAGGTACTTTGTGTGTGCTTGCAGGGATTTATTTTAAGGACAGGACTAAATGGAAAAAGTTAAGTTCTGCTTTCCTGTCCAGTTGGATTGGTCTTGCATAACATTATTCCTGAATGGCATGGTTTGAACAATACGTGTTTATAATAACTGCAGAATTGAAACATGTGCTGGTTGTTCATTTTATTGTTTAATGAAAAATTTCCAACTAAAAACACTTCAAAATGACCTAGTTCTCTGAAAAACCACTAGATTATTGGCTCACTTGTAGTATGAGCTATAAACCACTGAAAATGGGATAATTTGCTTTCAAAACCAGTTATAAATGTAGATATATGCATTTACCCCCTTTAGGAGGCACACCTTAACGTGGTGAGGGGGTCTGAGGGTATTGAAGAAGCTGAGAGCAATGCCATCAGGAGTCTAGACTAGCCTTTCCCAACTAGTGGGCCACCAGATGCTGTTGGACCACAACTCCCATCAGCCTCAGCCAGCATTGCCAATGGTCAGGAAAGATGGGAATTGTGGTCCAACAACATCTGGTGGCCCACTAGTTGAGAAACGCTGGTCTAGACCAAGAGGCTAGACTCCTAACAGGGGCACCCAAGGTGGAATGGTCAAAGCTGAGACACCAGACTAAGATGCATCCAAACTCAGAGGAAGGCAATGGTAAACCACCTCTGAATACCTCTTACCACGAAAGCTCTATGAACAGAGTATCCAAAATGCAACACGAGATAGTGCTGGAAGATGAGACACACACATCCGGTCAGAAGGCACTCACTGAGCTACTGGGGAAGAACAAAGGCAGCCACAGACCTGAATTTACAAGATCTGAACAGGGTGGTTCATGACAGATGCTCTTGGAGGTCACTGATTCATAGGGTCACCATAAGTCGTAATCTACTTGAAGGCACATAACAATAACAATGCCCATTTAAGTGTTTTGTAAATATATTTATCTGTTTATATAATTTATATCCCACACTTGCAGCTTAAATATATGTTCTCATGGCGGCTAACAGAGTAGTAAGAAACAAAAAAAAGTACAAGTAAAATTATATAAATCATGCAAGCTAGCATAACCAATTAAAATAAGAGCTCATTCAAATAGATAGTAAAATCAAGTTGCTCTAAGTTAAAAATGCATATATTAGCAGTTCTTAACAGCTTGGGAAAACAGAAATGATCCTGCTGATAAGTTAAGATCCTTGGGGAACCTGCTTGTTTGCCCACCAGTAAATTCATTTAGGATGTGGGCACAAGGGGTAGGGCCTTCTCAGTAGTGGCTCTGTGATAATTAAACTTCCAACTAAAGCACAAATAGACTCTACGGTGCAAGTTTTCAAACAGGCCCTGCAAATGTATCTGTTTTGGGCTGTCTGTTTCAAGTTGCTTTTCCCTGTTCACTATATTTATTGACCACCCTTCACCAGCAGGTCTGAGGACGGATTACAGCAGTCTAAAATTCAGTATTAAAAGCTATTAAAACAAAGTACATTTGCAAGAATAGGGTGGGTCATGAAAACATATATCTTAAGTGCCAAAAACTGTACAGGAAAGGTGTCCGGCACACCTCTGAAAGGTGATTCCACAACATAGGGGATACCACAGAGAGTGCCTCTCCTGGGTCACCCCCCCAAACTTCTGAGGGTGATGGGACTACCAAGAAGGCCCCCTCTGCTGAACTTAATACCCAAGAGAGTCTGTAGGGAAGAAGGGTTTTACACACAAGTGTAAGTACCTTAAATTGGGCCCAGAAACAAACTGGCAACCTGCACAGCTATTTTAAAATGGGTTATATGAGTTCTAAAAGCAACCCCAGCCAGTAATTTGGCCACTGCAGTTTGGACCAGTTGACGTTTCCAACATAGAGTGTTGCAATAATCCAGTTTGGAAATTACCAGAGTGGAGTACTGTGGCCAAGTTGTCTTGGTCTAAAAGGGGCTGTAGCTGGCAAACCAGCGGAAGCTGGCAATAGGCGCTTCTCGCCGTTGAAGACACCTGGATCTCTAATGACAATGCTGGATCCAGGAGTACCCCCAAGCACCTAACCTGCTTCTTCCAGGGAGTTTAACCCTATCCAAATTGGTATCCTATTTTGTTTGTGCACCACCTTGTGAGGGCTATGCCCTGAAAGACAGCTTAAAAAATGCCTTAAATAAGGTGAAGAGGGGCGTGATTTACTGTTTCAGATTCATGGGATACCTTTTAAGAAAAATCAGCATTAATTCACATAGTTGGTTCATATTTTATAAGCTGTGCAAATAAAAGAATAATACACAATACAGATATAGAAGCTTCACAAATAAACAAATATATAGATATAATACAAATAATATAAGTTATTAATAGATTATTCTAACATTATTAGTATTATCTAGTATTGCTGCTTTCTTCTGTTGTTTTCATTGGATACTTTTTGTGCCTAAATCAACAAAATGCAATGTCAATCAACTATCTGTTTAATGGATGTTCTAAACCTTTTAGGAAGTTAAGTTAAAATTCACTAATAGGCAAAAAAACTTGTGGTTTAAGAACTTACCTATAGCCCACAGATATTTCTATCAAACTTTAAAAAGCAGGGAAATTGGGCAGCCTATAGTGAATGCACCAGGGGAGCAGGACACCTGACGTCCTCTCTGAGATATTGTACTGCCCTACAAATTGGTCAAAATGCAAACACCATTTGGGTTGGTCTTTCACAGTCCAATCCACTTCCTGTGTAGCTTGGAAGAATTTGGTAACATGTGCCTCTGAGCATATGGTGAGTAGTAATATGATATTAATTCAGTTAAAGAGAGACATCACTTATTTTAAGCATCTTGGGCTACTCTTCTGTTGGTGACTTAAAAACAAATAAAAATCAATATCAAAACAATGAATAAAAACATTTAGGAAATGCTGCTTTAGCCATTTGACTTCCATGACTTTTAATGGTTATTATCTAGCATAATGGTTTGTTTGAACATTGCTGTGCTAGAGTGACATGACTTGAGCTTATGGAACATCATTGGTTGATAATATGCATACTTAGGTACTTAACATAATATGTACAACAAAGTCCTATTGATCTCTGTGAGTCTTAAGTCTATGTAATGTGTTTGTGACTGGATATTTGTGATATAGCTGCTGCAGTCCCTCTGCTCAGGAATGGTGCTTCCCAGTTCAAAAGAGAATGAGTGAAACACTCTGATCTAAGTAAGTGCATCTGGTTTCAGAAGCAGGCTTCTGTGCATATAACTCATGAAGAAGGGTGAACTAGAGGTAAACCTGTTTTGTATAGAAATTAGCATCTGAGTGTAGTATTAGAAGACTTGATTCAGAATACAGCTCTAACCATGTCTGCAAACTGCTTCTCTCTGTCCAGGGAATAAGTTCTTCTTGAACATGAATGTTGGGAGAATTTAGCTCAGATGTTGTGCTAGGGAACTGTTTCCCAATGTGACCAGTACAAACTGGTCCTCACTTCTCATTCCCTAAACTACATGCATACTTGCCTTGTGTTGCCTGCTTGTAGGCTCCAACTTAGTGTTTTTGCCTTGCAGAATACCTTGTGGATGATCTGTTGTTGTTACATGCCTTCAAGTCGATTACAACTTATGGTGACCCTATGAATCAGCGACCTCCAATAGCATCTGTTATAACACACCCTGTTCAGATCTTGTAAGTTCAGGTCTGTGGCTTCCTTTATGGAATCAATCCATCTCTTGTTTGGCCTTCCTCTTTTTCTACTTCTGTTTTTCCAGGCATTATTGTCTTTTCTAGTGAATCAAGTCTTTTCATTATGTGTCCAAAGTATGATAACCTCAGTTTCATCATTTTAGCTTCTAGTGAGAGTTCTGGTTTAATTTGTTCTAACACCCAGTTATTTGTCTTTTTTGCGGTCCATGGTATGTGCAAAGCTCTCCTCCAACACCACATTTTCTCTCATAGCTGCCCTCCCCAGTCCTAGCCTTCTTCTAATTTCTTTGTCTCCATTTTGGTTAATGACTGTGCCAAGGTATTGATAATCCTTGAGAAGTTCAATGTCCTTGTTAACTTTAAAGTTACATAAATCTTCCGTTGTAGTCTTCTTGATGTTCAGCTGTAGTCCTGCTTTTGTGCTTTCCTCTTTAACTTTCATCAGCTTTCGTTTCAAATAATTACTGTTTTCTGTTAGTAGTATGGTATTCTCTGCATATCTTAAATTATTGATATTTCTCCCTCCAATTTTCACACCTCCTTCATCTTGGTCCAATCCTGCTTTCCATATGATATGTTCTGCATATAGATTAAACAAATAGGGTGATAAAATACACCCCTGTCTCACATCCTTTCCGATGGGGAACCAATCGGTATCTCCACATTCTGTCCTTACAGTAATCACTTGTCCAGAGTATAGGTTGTGCATCAGGACAATCAGATGCTGTGGCACCCCCATTTCTTCCATAGTTTTTCATGATCTACACAGTCAAAGGCTTTGCTGTAATCTATAACGCACAGGGTGATTTCCTTCTGAAATTCCTTGCTTCGTTCTGGCACCTCTTCCTTTTCTAAATCCAGCTTGGACATCTGGTACTTATCTCTCCATATGTGGTAAGAGCTTTTGTTGTAGAATCTTGATCATTACTTTACTTCCGAGGGAGGCAAGAATGGAGACAAATAACTGGGTGTTAGAACAAATTAAACCAGAACTCTCACTAGAAGCTAAAATGATGAAACTGAGGTTATCATACTTTGGACACATAATGAAAAGACTTGATTCACTAGAAAAGACAATAATGCCTGGAAAAACAGAAGTAGAAAAAGAGGAAGGCCAAACAAGAGATGGATTGATTCCATAAAGGAAGCCACAGACCTGAACTTACAAGATCTGAACAGGGTGTGTTATAACAGATGCTATTGGAGGTCGCTGATTCATAGGGTCACCATAAGTTGTAATCGACTTGAAGGCATGTAACAACAACAGATCATCCACAAGGTATTCTGCAAGGCAAAAACACTAAGTTGGAGCCTACAAGCAGGCAACACAAGGCAAGTATGCATGTAGTTTAGGGAATGAGAAGTGAGGACCAGTTTGTACTGGTCACATTGGGAAACAGTTCCCTAGCACAACATCTGAGCTAAATTCTCCCAACATTCATGTTCAAGAAGAACTTATTCCCTGGACAGAGAGAAGCAGTTTGCAGACATGGTTAGAGCTGTATTCTGAATCAAGTCTTCTAATACTACACTCAGATGCTAATTTCTATACAAAACAGGTTTACCTCTAGTTCACCCTTCTTCATGAGTTATATGCACAGAAGCCTGCTTCTGAAACCAGATGCACTTACTTAGATCAGAGTGTTTCACTCATTCTCTTTTGAACTGGGAAGCACCATTCCTGAGCAGAGGGACTGCAGCAGCTATATCACAAATATCCAGTCACAAACACATTACATAGACTTAAGACTCACAGAGATCAATAGGACTTTGTTGTACATATTATGTTAAGTACCTAAGTATGCATATTATCAACCAATGATGTTCCATAAGCTCAAGTCATGTCACTCTAGCACAGCAATGTTCAAACAAACCATTATGCTAGATAATAACCATTAAAAGTCATGGAAGTCAAATGGCTAAAGCAGCATTTCCTAAATGTTTTTATTCATTGTTTTGATATTGATTTTTATTTGTTTTTAAGTCACCAACAGAAGAGTAGCCCAAGATGCTTAAAATAAGTGATGTCTCTCTTTAACTGAATTAATATCATATTACTACTCACCATATGCTCAGAGGCACATGTTACCAAATTCTTCCAAGCTACACAGGAAGTGGATTGGACTGTGAAAGACCAACCCAAATGGTGTTTGCATTTTGACCAATTTGTAGGGCAGTACAATATCTCAGAGAGGACGTCAGGTGTCCTGCTCCCCTGGTGCATTCACTATAGCTGCCCAATTTCCCTGCTTTTTAAAGTTTGATAGAAATATCTGTGGGCTATAGGTACATTCTTAAACTGCAAGTTTTTTTGCCTATTAGTGAATAATAATAATAATAATTCTTAAGCACCTAAAAACCAAGGGACTGTACAATATACAACAAAACCCCATCCCCATGCTTACAATCTAAATAACAAAGGAAGGCATTGATTGTTCAGAGGTTGCATAACTAGTTTAAGCAAATTTAAAGCAGAAGTTAAATGATAAATGCCCTTTTCTTGCTCATTGCATATAGAAAAATTGGAGTGGTTGATGATTTGCTCTCAAATGCTTTACATTCATGTTTATTGCAACTGCAACAGTGTTTGCTTCAGTAAACCCAGGGAGATATACACTTCCAAACATACAATGGTGAAAATTGTGGCCAATTAAACTTCCTGAGTTCATGTTCCTTGCATATCCAAATATTTGAAGATGTCTTCTTTTCAGACTTTGGAGTTTACTATTTTTTTGAATGCAATGTCTACTATTTTAGTGTGTTTCTGGAACTCTCTTCTACCATAAAGGGTGGGAACCCTTGAGGTGAAAGGGGTGCCTGAAGCCTGAAATTGTAATGCACAATCATTGTTCTTTCAAGCTTTACATTCACAGTTGAGGTATTTTTCTCCTTGATAGGTTTTTTTTTGGGGGGGAAAGGAAATTTGGGGTGAGAGGATGGGAGCCTGACTGTGTTAGAATGCCTTTTGTGGATTTGTTTTTGTGTGCAGCATCTACAAGTGAGCCTATCTTACATTGTCGTAGTCTCCAGTACATTAATTTAAGAACATAAGAAGAGCCTGCTGGATCAGGCCAGTGGCCCATCTAGTCCAGCATCCTGTTCTCACAGTGGCCAACCAGGTGCCTGGGGGAAGCCCGCAAGCAGGACCCAAGTGCAAGAACACTCTCCCCTCCTGAGGCTTCCGGCAACTGGTTTTCAGAAGCATGCTGCCTCTGACTAGGGTGGCACAGCACAGCCATCACAGCTAGTAGCCATTGATAGCCCTGTCCTCCATGAATTTGTCTAATCTTCTTTTAAAGCCATCCAAGCTGGTGGCCATTACTGCATCTTGTGGGAGCAAATTCCATAGTTTAACTATGCGCTGAGTAAAGAAGTACTTCCTTTTGTCTGTCCTGAATCTTCCAACATTCAGCTTCTTTGAATGTCCACGAGTTCTAGTATTATGAGAGAGGGAGAAGAACTTTTCTCTATCCACTTTCTCAATGCCATGCATAATTTTATACACTTCTATCATGTCTCCTCTGACCCGCCTTTTCTCTAAACTGAAAAGCCCCAAATGCTGCAACCTTTCCTCGTAAGGGAGTCGCTCCATCCCCTTGATCATTCTGGTTGCCCTCTTCTGAACCTTTTCCAACTCTATAATATCCTTTTTGAGATAAGGCGACAAGAACTGTACACAGTATTCCAAATGCGGCCGCACCATAGATTTATACAACAACATTATGATATCGGCTGTTTTATTTTCAATACCTTTCCTAATTATCGCTAGCATGGAATTTGCCTTTTTCACAGCTGCCGCACACTGGGTCGACATTTTGATCGTGCTGTCCACTACAACCCCGAGGTCTCTCTCCTGGTCGGTCACCGCCAGTTCAGACCCCATGAGCGTATATGTGAAATTAAGATTTTTTGCTCCAATATGCATAATTTTACACTTGTTTATATTGAATTGCATTTGCCATTTTTCCGCCCATTCACTCAGTTTGGAGAGGTCTTTTTGGAGCTCTTCACAATCCTTCTTTGTTTTAACAACCCTGAACAATTTAGTGTCGTCAGCAAACTTGGCCACTTCACTGCTCACTCCTAATTCTAGGTCATTAATGAACAAGTGGAAAAGTACAGGTCCCAATACCGATCCTTGAGGGACTCCACTTTCTACAGCCCTCCATTGGGAGAACTGTCCGTTTATTCCTACTCTCTGCTTTCTGCTTCTTAACCAATTCCTTATCCACAAGAGGACCTCTCCTCTTATTCCATGACTGCTAAGCTTCCTCAGAAGCCTTTGGTGAGGTACCTTGTCAAACGCTTTTTGAAAGTCTAAGTACACTATGTCCACTGGATCACCTCTATCTATATGCTTGTTGACACTCTCAAAGAATTCTAATAGGTTACTGAGACAGGACTTTCCCTTGCAGAAGCCATGCTGGCTCTGCTTCAGCAAGGCTTGTTCTTCTATGTGCTTAGTTAATCTAGCTTTAATCATACTTTCTACCAGTTTTCCAGGGACAGAAGTTAAGCTAACTGGCCTGTAATTTCCGGGATCCCCTCTGGATCCCTTTTTGAAGATTGGCGTTACATTTGCCACTTTCCAGTCCTCAGGCACGGAGGAGGACCCGAGGGACAAGTTACATATTTTAGTTAGCAGATCAGCAATTTCACATTTGAGTTCTTTGAGAACTCTCGGGTGGATGCCATCCGGGCCCGGTGATTTGTCAGTTTTTATATTGTCCATTAAGCCTAGAACTTCCTCTCTCGTTACCACCATTTGTCTCAGTTCCTCAGAATCCCTTCCTGCAAATGTTAGTTCAGGTTCAGGGATCTGCCCTATATCTTCCACTGTGAAGACAGATGCAAAGAATTCATTTAGCTTCTCTGCAATCTCCTTATCGTTCTTTAGTACACCTTTGACTCCCTTATCATCCAAGGGTCCAATCGCCTCCCTAGATGGTCTCCTGCTTTGAATGTATTTATAGAATTTTTTGTTGTTGGTTTTTATGTTCTTAGCAATGTGCTCCTCAAATTTATTTTATTTATTTATTTGTTTCATTTATAGACCGCCCATAGCGAGTGGCTCTCTGGGCGGTGTACAAAAAGGTTAAAATACAAAATATCAACAATAAAATCAGACAACAAACAATAAACACAAGCAGCAACTAAAGAAAAAAATAAAAAAATAAAATTATAACATAAACGCTTAAAATGCCATGGGAGCATAGCCAGGTCTTAACCTGGCGCCGAAAAGATAGAAGTGTAGGCACCAGGCGTACTTCTTCGGGGAGGCTGTTCCACAGTTCAGGGGCCACTACAGAAAAGGCCCTAGATCGAGTAACTGTCCTCCGGGCTTCTCGATGGGTTGGTACCCGGAGGAGGGCCTTAGATGCTGAGCGAAGTGACCGGGTAGATTCATAGCGGGAGAGGCGTTCCACAAGATATTGCGGTCCCACGCCGTGTAAGGCTTTATAGGTCAAAACCAGCACCTTGAATCTGGCTCGGAAACAAATAGGTAGCCAGTGCAAACGGGCCAGAACAGGTGTTATATGTGCTGACCGGCTGGTCCTCGTCAGCAGTCTGGCTGCTGCGTTTTGCACTAGCTGAAGCTTCTGAACTGTCTTCAAGGGCAGCCCTACATAGAGCGCATTACAGTAATCCAGCCTAGAAGTTACCAGAGCATGAACAACTGAGGCGAGGTCATCCCTGTCCAGATAGGGGCGTAGCTGGGCTACCAACCGAAGGTGGTAGAACGCATTCCTTGCCACCGAGGCCACTTGCACCTCAAGAGACAAGGAAGGATCGAAAAGAACTCCCAGACTATGAACCTGTTCCTTCAAGGGGAGTGTGACCCCATCTAGAACAGGGTGAACATCCACCATCTGGGCAGGGGAGGCACTCACCAACAGTGTCTCAGTCTTGTCTGGATTGAGTCTCAGTTTATTAGCTCTCATCCAGTCCATTATCGCGGTCAGGCAATGATTCAGCACATCCACAGACTCACCTGTAGAAGATGAAAAGGAGAAATAGAGCTGCGTGTCATCAGCGTACTGGTGGCAACGCACTCCAAAACTCCTGATGACGGCACCCAGAGGCTGCATGTAGATGTTAAAAAGCATGGGGGACAAAATCGACCCCTGAGGGACTCCACAATGGAGAGTCCAAGGTGTCGAGCAATGTTCCCCAAGTACTACCTTCTGGCGACGATCCGCCAAGTAGGAGCGGAACCACTGCCAAGCAGTGCCTCCAACTCCCAACTCCGCGAGTCTCCCCAGAAGGATACCATGGTCGATGGTATCAAACGCCGCTGAGAGATCAAGGAGAATCAACAGAGTCACACTCCCTCTGTCCCTCTCCCGACAGAGGTCATCGTACAGGGCGACCAAGGCTGTTTCTGTGCCAAAACCAGGCCTAAAACCGGATTGAAACGGATCCAGATAATCGGTCTCATCCAAGAGCACCTGGAGCTGACCGGCAGCCACCCGCTCCAGAACCTTGCCCAAAAAGGGGATATTTGCCACCGGTCTATAATTGTTCAAGTTATCTGGGTCTAAGGAAGGTTTCTTCAAAAGAGGTCTCACTACTGCCTCCTTGAGGCTACTAGGGACTACTCCCTCACTCAAGGAGGCATTTATCACTTCCTTGGCCCAGCCGGTGGTCCCAGTCCTGCTTGCCTTGATCAGCCAAGATGGACAAGGATCTAGTGCAGATGTGGTCGCCTGCACCATTCCAAGCACCTTGTCCACTTCCTCAAGCTGCACCAATTCTTTTTTAGCATCCCTTATTGTCTTCTTGCATTTCTTTTGCCAGAGTTTGTGTTCTTTTTTATTTTCTTCATTCGGACAAGACTTCCATTTTTTGAAGGAAGACTTTTTGCCTCTAAGAGCTTCCTTGACTTTGCTCGTTAACCATGCTGGCATCTTCTTGGCCCTGGCGGTACCTTTTCTGATCTGCGGTATGCACTCCAGTTGAGCTTCTAATATAGTGTTTTTAAACAACTTCCAAGCATTTTCGAGTGATGTGACCCTCTGGACTTTGTTTTTCAGCTTTCTTTTTACCAATCCCCTCATTTTTGTGAAGTTTCCTCTTTTGAAGTCAAATGTGACCGTGTTGGATTTTCTTGGCAATTGGCCATTTACATGTATGTTTAATTTAATAGCACTGTGGTCACTGCTCCCAATCGGTTCAACAGCACTTACATCTCGCACCAGGTCCCGGTCCCCACTGAGGATTAACAGGGTTGCCATCCCTCTGGTCGGTTCCATGACCAACTGGTCTAGGGAATAGTCATTTAGAATATCTAGAAACTTTGCTTCTTTTTTGTCATGACTGGAACACATATGCAGCCAGTCTATGTCCGGGTAGTTGAAGTCACCCATTACTACCACCTTTCCTAGTTTGGATGCTTCCTCAATTTCATATCTCATCTCAAGGTCTCCCTGAGCATTTTGATCAGGGGGACGATAGATCGTTCCCAGTATTAAGTCCCTCCTGGGGCATGGTATCACCACCCACAACGATTCTGTGGAGGAGTCTGCCTCTTTTGGGGTTTAGAGCTTGCTGGATTCAGTGCCTTCTTTCACGTATAGAGCGACTCCGCCACCAATACGGCCTTCCCTGTCCTTCCGATATAGTTTATATCCAGGGATAACTGTATCCCACTGGTTTTCTCCATTCCACCAGGTCTCCGTTATGCTCACTATATCAATGCTCTCCTCTAAGACCAAGCACTCCAGTTCTCCCATCTTGGTTCGGAGGCTCCTAGCATTAGCGTATAGGCACTTGTAAGCAGTGTCTCTCTTCAAGTGTCTTTGGCACTTGTGGTTAGGCCTGTAGTAATTTTGCTCTTCTGAATTTATATCCTGTGCCCCTGCTCTCACAATGCCTACTTCTAGGCCTACCCCTTTTAAAATTTCATCATTTCTTTGGTTTTTATCCCAGGGGGGAGGTTTATTCCGAACCGGACCTTTCTCAGCTCCTGTTGGGTTTCCCCCCTCAGTCAGTTTAAAAGCTGCTCTGCTACCTTTTTAATTTTAAGTGCCAGCAGTCTGGTTCCATTCTGGTTCAAGTGGAGCCCGTCCCTTTTGTACAGGCCCGGCTTGTCCCAAAATGTTCCCCAGTGCCTAACAAATCTAAACCCTTCCACCCGACACCATCGTCTCATCCACGCATTGAGACTGCAAAGCTGGGCCTGTCTGGCTGGTCCTGCGCGTGGAACCGGTAGCATTTCAGAGAAAGCTACCTTGGAGGTCCTGGCTTTCAGCATCCTACCTAGCAACCTAAATTTTGCTTCCAGGACCTCACGGCTGCATTTCCCCATGTCGTTGGTGCCAACGTGCACCACGACCACTGACTTCTCCCCAGCACTGTCTACCAAACTATCTAAACGACGGGCGATATCCGCAACCTTTGCACCAGGCAGGCAAAACACCTTGCGGTCTACACGCCCATCACACACCCCACTGTCTATGTTCCTAATGATCGAATCACCCACTACAAGGATCCCTCCACCCCCTGGAGATATATCCTCGGTACGAGAGGATAGCTGCTCATCCCCCAAGGAATGGGTCCCTTCTAAGGGATCGTTTCCCTCTTCCTCAGCTGGATGCTCTCCTTCCCCGAGACCATCGTTCTCCATGATAGCAGGAGAGCTATCATCGCTGGAGTGGGACACAGCTATAACGTCCCTGAAGGCCTCCTCCACACACCTCTCTGCCTCTCTCAGCTTTTCCAGGTCTGCCACCTTGGCCTCAAGGAAATGAAGTCGTTCCCGGAGAGCCAGGAGCTCATTGCACCGAGAGCACACCCACGACTGCTGTCCAACAGGCAGATAGTCGTACATGCTGCAGGCTGTGCAAAACACTGGAAAGCCCCCACACGCCTGCTGGCTTCTTACCTGCATAGTTTTGTTTGAGGTTTATTACGTCAATGGGTTGGAGACTGCGGTTTCGTTGAGGTCAGGGAACAGAAGGGCAGAGTGGGGGGCCCTGGCCTCCTTGCCCTGCTGCCGAACTCGCTCTGCTGCTTAACTCGCCTTGACGCTTCGTCAGCTGGGGCTCCCTCTAGCTCGTGGAGCAGGCTCCCTCGCTAGGTGCTCTGACTTTATATGTGTGGCTGGTTCCTCCCAGCTACTGCTGCCAGCCAATGATGTGTTACTTGAGGCTGATGGCTCAACTATCAGCTGGGGCTTAACTCTTTAGTATTATCTCAGGATTCCTTCCTTTGAAGGCAGGAAGGCAGGCTTCCTTCCTGAGCGAGGGGCAGGGCTGTTTAAGCTTTTGGCTGCTTTTAATCTCAGCAAGGGGCTGCGACTTCCAGGCAAGTCTTTTGTGTTTGTTGTTTTCCCACCTAGAACAGCCTGACCTTTCTTTAACCTAGGGAAACAGAGCTTGTGGTTGTGTTTCAGGAAGGCTGAAGCTGCCCTTTTTAGCAAGGACTGAGCTGACTCTCTCCCTGTATGTATCGGTGGAGTTTCCTTTTCCCCCTTCTCTCCGACTGGAATTTAGCCTTATTTACAGTGTCCCCTGAAGCTTTCCTGCTAGGGTGGTGTTGAACACTAGATTTCTATAGGCTTCCTTCTCCTAGGATCTGTCTCCTAAGATATAGGTTCTTTCAGGATTTGGCTCCTAGCTCAGGGTGACCTTAGGCTGCCCTTATTGCTTATTTCTCTGAGCTGTTTTAATTCAATTAAATAATGGAATAAATGGGAGCTACTTACCCTCTTTTCGCTCTGCTGCTTAACTCGCCTTGACGCTTCGTCAGCTGGGGCTCCCTCTAGCTCGTATGTTCAACATGAACATACATTTAGTATGGCAACCTTTTGTAGAAGGTTAGGGTGCCAACCAAAAATGATTTCCCTTCCTTCACAGTCCCATGTGGCCCTGTCCCATGCTCACATGCAGAGTTCAGGAAATGTATAGCACCAATAGAGCCAATTGGTTCTGAGTTATGCATAGAGATTACTGTGATTGGTTAGGATTTCCCAAACAGCCCAAACCCTCTCCTATTGGTGAGGGGTATGGATGTGGGAGTGGGAGAGCTGCAATATAAAACCAGCAGCACAAATAAGAGGAATTACACAGCAACAATTAACAAACCTGAATCTGTCTACAAAAGGGGTTGAGAATCTTTGGCTTGCAGGCTAACTTTGGCCCGCCAGGGGGTTCAAATTGGCCCACACAGCCATTTCTCTTAAACCACCTCCTAAAACAGCCATATGACTGGGTGATGTCAGCTGACTGATGGGAGGACGACGTCCAGGCCTGCTGGGGTCTGCCTTGCTAGCAGATTCCTTGTGGGGAATGTGCTGGTGAAGCAGACTTCTGCAGCCAGGAGGATTTAACCCTCTACCCATCAGCTGGTGAGCTGAAGGTTCAATCCTGTTCAGTTTGGTTGTGCTCCTGTTCCCCTGCTGGGAACAGGTGTGCAACCAAGGTGCAGTGTGGGGCTGTTTGAAAGTCCTTTTGCAAACATTCCCAAGCTGCTGTTTAAATCACAAGGTTTTGGAGGTTAAAAAAACAGTACAGGGCTGCTTGCAACAGGAATTTTAAACAATCCTGCGCTGCACTCTGAAATCCTGACAGTTGGGACTTCAAAGCGTAGTGTAATCTGATATCACTATGATGTCAGCTGATTGAAATTGGGCAGTCCTCCTACTTGTCAAGTTTGGTCCTCCAGGGGTGGGGATATAAGGATCTGGCCCACCAATCAAAAGATTTCCCACCTCTAATATAGAGGCAGGGGTTTCTTCTACAATTTGGCTGTAGCCTGTGCTAGACGACTTATTCTGGTACAGTACGGTACTTAACCTAACAATAATGGTCCTCCTCTCTTACCACCTTTTCTTGCAAAACCTTTATCTCCATCTGTGAAATTAGAGATCTCTAAACCTGGTGGTGTTTCACAATACTTTGGGACTGTTGCTAGTGAAAAGCATTTAATAAATTCTATGAATAAATGTTTATGAATGAATCTGTTGAAATGACATTAAAATAAAAAGGCTTGCTAACATGGTTGCTATAAATTTGAATTTAAAACCATGTTAAGAGAAATATGTAGTATTTGAATTTAGTGCAAATTTGTTAAAGCTACTTACACATACAGTCTCTTCAGATTCGGTCTGTGATCCTTTGTTAAATACACAGGCTCATTGAGTTATGAGCTAATTTTCTGTGTAAGAAACAAACCATGGGGAGAAAACTGTCTCCCAAGTATTATTACTGTTGTATGATAGGTTGTGTCCTATTATGGACTTGATACTGGGGTTGAGAGTGGCAAGTAACCAAAGGGATTAGAACCTGACTCTGGGAAGCGCTAGTCTGTCTCACATCTATAGGATAATTAATTCACTGAGCTCACCTCAGTGATTTTGTAGTACTGTAATCCTCTTCTGTACTTCATGTCTTTCTAATCGCTACAGTTTTCTCAGTTTACCACTTCATTTAGCAACAAAACAAAAAAGGCACATTAGAAGTCACATTAAGGTCACATTAGAAACAATCTGCCCTGTAAATAACTGACTCTTGCTTCTGAAAAGTTTATTACTTATGTATTTATTTTACTATATGTATTTATATTTATTTATGTATTTATTTTATTTATGTATTAATTTGAAATGTGGTGTTGGAGGAGAGCTTTGCACATGGACTGAAAAAGACAAATAATTGGGTGTTAGAACAAATTAAACCAGAACTATCACTAGAAGCTAAAATGATGAAACTGAGGTTATCGTACTTTGGACACATAATGAAAAGACTTGATTCGCTAGAAAAGACAATAATGCCTGGAAAAACAGAAGGGAATAGAAAAAGAGGAAGACCAAACAAGAGATGGATTGATTTCATAAAGGAAGCCACAGACCTGAACTTACAAGATCTCAACAGGGTGGTTCATGACAGATGCTCTTGGAGGTCATTGATTCATAGGGTCACCATAAGTCGTAATCAACTTAAAGGCACATAACAACAACAATTTATTTTATTAAATTTATATCCTATTCTAGTACTAAGAATTTTACTTAAAACTCCTACTGAATTCAGTGGGATTTTACTTCCTAGTAAGTGTATGTAGGGATGCTGCCACTTAGGTTGCAATAACTCAGAAGTAAAACTTCCCTGGGTTCAATGGGACTTAGTTCCAGGTAAGTGTGTACTGGATTACAACCTTAATGTCTTGAAATTCTGGGTGCTGTTGCTCTTTAGTAGAGCTGTGGGTGATGGTTCATTTCTCTGTCATGTGTAAATTTCTCCCTTCTCTTTCAGAGCTAATTTTATTGCACAGTTATATCTGCATTGATATAATGCTAAACATGCTTTTCTTGAACTAGTTTGAAACTTTATTTGTAAACTAGTTTGAAGGAGACCATGATGATTATTAATATGACTGCAAGTGTACTGCACCAGTGTTGTGAGGAATAGGGACAAGGAAGCCTGAGTCTGTGGTGAAGAGCAGCTGCCTGCTTTGATGCAAAACGTTTGCCTTCTTTGCAAAGCTTTTTTTAGAACTAGTTGCTACTCCAGAAATAATGTAACTGTAGGACAAAACAAATCTACCAATTCCCACTGTCCATTCAGTTAAAATTCTGTATCATATATAGACTAATAGTGTATCCATTTTCTGGGTATGAATCCTTAAGTAGCCAAAACATCACTACCCATGGAACTCTCAAGTTTTGCAGAAGTTAAAAAAAAAAAAAACTTCAGAAAAATAAGGAGAGAACTCCCCCCAAACCAGTCCATTAAGGACTGAGCCCTGCTGAATTGCTACAGAATGCTGATTGAGAGTAAAAGCAGAAAGGGTGGTGGTGGAGTTGAATATACTGGAAGATTGGCATGATTGTTTGGCTGGAATCCTGAACAGGAATAGTCCACGCTGCTTTTTGTTGCATGTCCAAATTGTAGTCTTGTGTTGTCAAAATGTTTACTTGAATAATAATATGATCACCTCTTGGTTTGCCAAAAATGGAATATGTTCCCTTTAAATCAGTCTTTGATCCATTGTGCTTTCCGCAATGCAAGTGCAAAGTGGAGTTGTCACAGGCTGTCATATGCATGACACTTTTTAAAAATTTAATATTGGCTTTTTTATATTCAACAAAATAAAAATACCTGAAGAAATAAAATAAGGGGGGAAAGGGAGGGAAAGATGATTGAGAAGAATAACTGTGGATACCCAATTAATTTGATTCATTCAGTAAACAAAAGATAATGCATACAGGTCGGTGTATGCCATCCAAATAGCTATCTGGGAGGAGTTGTTGATAGTGTCTGTATGCTCAAATGCAAAAAGAATAATGAGGCTTTCACTATTTCATCTTAAAACTGCTTTGCAATCTTTTGGCTATTTTAAGCATATTTGTATTGATCAGATTTGTTTTTCTTAACCAGTTAGCTATAACTTAATGGTTTGCTGTATTGTTTTCAGCAGTTAGATAAACCTTGGCTTCATGTAATTTTTCTATTGTTCTTTGAAGTGATCCCTGGGTTTCTTCTATAATAACCATATGAGGTGGTATCTCATCATCTTATTTTAATTCAGATACTGATAAGTCAGTGAAAAGAGCTTGTTTTTCAAGCAGTTTCTTTTAAATGCAAGGGATTCCAAACTTTTCCCAGTATGTGCACTCCAAAAAGCTACATTAATATGAAAACCTCTGAAAATTGTGCTTAACAAATTTTATAGTGATATAGTCTCATTTTAAATTAAGGCAAAGCCTGATGTTTAAAAACCAGGTTTTTAATCCAATATTTGTCATGTTTTAAAATTTATTTTGGTTATAGACATATTTTAAAATTGTTTTGCTTGTATGCAAATTGTGTTAAGCATGTGAAAGCAAAGCATACACTTATCTCAAAACTCAGTCTGACCCTTTATCAAATGCATGACCCAGTTGTTGAAATGTAACAGCAAACCATTGTTTAGAGCTATGGAAACAAGGCTTGTATTCACATGCTTTCTTCTGTTCTTGCATACTCCACTACCCTTGTACATTTCACTTCAATCAAGCAATCATAGTGATTTATATACTGCCCTTCAAAAAACAAAATTTCTCAGGGCGGCTTACACAACATGACAAAACAATCATATAATCCAAATAAAAACTTAAGAAAATCAGAGGAATGAAGGCAGACACAGGAAAACCCCCTCAAAGATGAAAAACTCCAACTTGAAATGCCTGGGAAAATTAAAAAACACACATTCACATTGCACCAGAATAACAAATTAGGCACTAGCTGGGCCTCTAGAATTTTATCAAAGCACCACCACAAAAGAGGTTTGATCTCTGGTTGCCACCCACTTTAAAAGGGCCTTTTGATTTGTGCAAACCATAGTTGAATTGTGCAAACCAGAGCCAGCAAATTATGTTTTACTGTTTCTTTTGTCAACCAATGTCTGAAGCTCATTTAATCTTAGTTTGGAAGATAAGAGCAAACCAAGTGTTGCCAATTTGGATGTCACAGTAAACTGTGGTTTCTATGAGAGCAAGGCCTAGCTCAGGCACAACACTAAGCGACAGATTAGTTTTGTATACACAAGCTATCAGGCACATCAGCTTTCTCCTTCGGTTTTCAGTTTATTGTTTAGTCCAAATCAGGATAACTTTTATTTAAGGAGAAGCCATGATTAAAACTGACCACAATTTTGTTTCAGTTTGTAGAGTTGGTTGAAAATGAAGGTGGATCTCTTCTCATGGCCATTCTGGAGGGGAGGGGGAGCACGTATTGCATATTCATGTAGTATTAAAATATGGTTTAGTCAGTGTTATATTTGAGAATAGTGTAAATAACTAAGCACACAAAGGGAGGGGAGCATGAGCAAAGGCTCATTCCCAAAGCACCAAACTTTGATTTGGCATTGGGTGGGAACCAGCCTAGTATTCAAAAATCTTGAGATAAAAGATCTCCTGTGAAGAACAAATAATTGGTTATTTTCAAGTTGATCGTTACAAATGTGTCATTAAAGATTATATGCTATGTTGTGGCATAGATGGTGTGTCTTGAGCTAGTAAGTCATTGTAGCATTGGGATCCAACCTCAGGCTCCAGTAGGTAATGTCTAGTTCTCGCAAGGACTTCCACTGAGTGCACATTGGTGTGTTTCTCCCTGTATTTTATGCAGTCTAATATAAGCTGTGTGAATTAAGTTCTCAAACCATGAATATTTAATTCTCTCTCAACAAAACATGGATATTTACTTTTAATTTTGTGGAAAACACTGTCTTTCTTATTCTTTATTTATAATAGAGTGCCTGGCAAAAGTACTCAGACCCCTGACTGATGCTCCCATATTACAAAATTACAAATGGTACATTGTAATTTAGTTCTGTATGATATTTTATTTTTAATGGTTCACAGGTGGAGGTCCATGGCAAGGTAATTGTGTTCTCGATAGGGCAGTTTCTTTCATCTGTGTGAAGTGAGAGCTTGCACAACATGAATACTTATACAAGCAACATGTTTCAGTTTTTTATGTTTCTTACAAACATTTCCCAACATAAAACCAATGTCACCTTACAATAATTGATTTTGAGTTTCAGTATTTCAAAATAAAATATCATACAGAACAAAATTACAATGTACCATTTGTAATTCAGTAATATGAGAGCATTGGTCGGGGTCTGATTACTTTTGCAAGACACTGTATTTATATCAGTTACGCAATAACATAGTTCTCTGGGTGGTATACAAACCTAAACCTGGGAGACCAGGATTCAAATCTTCACTTAGCTATGAAGCCCACTGGGTGATTTTGAGCCAATCACTGTCTCTCAGCCTAACCTACCTCACAGGGTTGTTGTGAGGATAAAATCAGGAGGAGGAGAACCTTGCTTGTATGCCACCTTGAGCTCCTCAGATAATAGGTGGGATGTAAATGAAATAAATAAATAAATAGGGTGTTAAAATACAAAACTTAAATACAAAATTGCAGTCTACTAATTTGTCAGTAAAGAGAACCCTGAAAACTAGTTCATAGTATAACTAAATAAAAAATACAACATACAAAAAATTGGGTTAAAATTCAAGGTTTTCAATTCCACATCTAAGTGGCCACCACTGAGGCAGCCCTTTCTTTGCTAGCCATCTGCTTCATTTCACCTGGGGGCATCTGGAGTTGATCCTCAGGGAGGATCTTAATGTTCAGGTAGGTATACGTGGGAGAAAGCAATATTGTCAGTTGGAATGAGAGCATCAATGAAAATGGGTTAAATTGTCCAAGGAGACAGGACACAAACTATTTTTGCACTTCCTCCAGGTCTGATGGGCAGGCTCCAGTTTGTTTCCTGTCTTAGCTCAAGCAGGCAGTTTTTCTCGAACTTTCTACCGTACTCAAACCTCTTTAAAATCATGCTGTTCCTACTCCTTACTTGCTAACAGTTGCATCTTGTGCTATACCAGTGGGATTCCGCTAGCACAACAGGGCCTCCATTTGTTCTCCTTCCCACAAATGTCCCCCAGATTGCTTGGAGGCTACCCCAATTCTCTGGAGCTGATTTGAGGGGACAGCAGAGGAAGAGGAGGTTCTGTTCCACACACAGAAGTTCCTCGTGCCACAGAATTGCAGTATTGGACACAACCCTACTTTTAAACATCAGTCTCTTTCCTTCACATGATTCACTAGAAAAGGCAATAATGCTGGAAAAAACAGAAGGGAGTAGAAAAAGAGGAAGGCCAAACAAGAGGTGGATTGATTCCATAAAGGAAGCCACAGACCTGAACTTACAAGATTTGAACAAGGTGGTTTATAACATATTCTATTGGAGGTTGATTCATAGGGCCGCCATAAGTCGTAATCAACTTGAAGGCACATAATAACAACAAAAGGAGAGGTTACCAGAGCATGGGTAACTCTTGCCAGGCTATCTGTATCCAGATAAAATTACAACATATGCGTTAGCAGAAGCTGATAAAAGATGCATAACCCCTTCCAGAACAGATTGAATACCACTCAGCTGTATGGATAAATCATCCACCAACAGTACTTCTGTCTTGTCTGAATTGAGTCTTAGTTTATTAGCCTTTATTCAGTCCATTGCCATCCCCAAACACGATTCAGGACACAAATCTGTCTCAAATGAATTAATGAAAAAGAGAGAAAGCTGGATTTCATCCAGATTTTGGTGGTAGTTCAAGCCAACTCTCTTCCAGTAGTTCCATGTAGATGTTAAACAGCATGGGGGAAAGAATAGTGTCGTACAGCACCTCAAAGCATAGCTGCCAAGGGGTTGAGTAATGGTCCCCAGCACCATCCTATGGAATTGACCATCCAAGAAGGAATGGAAGCATCAGCAAACAATTATTTCAAGACTCAACTTGAACACAGCTTGTCCAGAAGAACACCATGAATAGATGGTATTGAAAGTCACCGAGAGGTTCAACAGAATTAACCATTCATACTCCCCATCTCTTTTTCAGCAAATATCATCCCACACAGTGACCAAAGGCAATTTTTATCCCAAAACCAGATCTGAAGTTTGATTGAAATAGATCCAAAATCTACCTACTACCCAAAAGTTTGGGGTATGCTAAATAGTGTTGCTAAACTGAGTACAGAAGAGGAAAATCTATGCTTTAAAGCAGTGGTTCTTAATCTTTTTTGGGTCACAAACCCCTTTGACAATATGATGAAAGCTATGGACCCCCCAAAATAAATAAATACAATTTATTTTATTGCATTGGAATAGTCTGGGGTTTTTTTGACACCTGGTTCATGGACCCTCTGAAGCCTATTAATGGAAATCCATGGACCACAGCTTAAGAACCTCTGTTTTACATGAAAACACATTTTGAGTGGAACTTGTCCCCTTTCCTTTCCCTGCATGCACCCCACACCCTCCCAAAATCTGCTCTGGGAGGGTTGGAGAAACCCGAGAATAGATTATGGGGGATGCAGTGAGAGGCAAGAGGGGAAGTTAGGTTGTACAAGTGGAAATCAGTAGGATGGGTATTGGAGGCACTGTATTATGGTGGTTCCACTCTTTCTTTCAGGGTTGTGTTCAGAGGGTAACACTGAGTGAGTGTTCCTCGCCCCCCTGGCACTTGTGCTATGGAGTTCCACAGGGTACTATTCTCTCCCCAGTGCTATTCAACATCTATATGAAGCCGTTGGGAGCGGTCATTAGGAGTTTTGGAGCAAGGTGTGAGCAGCATGCTGATGAAACACAGCTCTGTTTCTCCATAACATCTGAATCAGGAGAGGCTGTGAATGTTCTGGATTGGTATTTGAATGTTATGGTAGACTGGATGAGGACCAGTAAACTATCCTGGGAAGATGGAGGCTCTTTGGGTAGGTGATTCCCATGTCCAGGAGACAGGCAGGTTACCTGTTCTGGATGGGGTCGCACTCCCTCTGAAGGACCATATCCATAGATTGAGGTACTCCTGGATTCAGCTTTGTCACTAGAGGCCCAAGTATCCTCTGTGTCTAGGAGTGCCTTTTACCAGCTTTGTCTGGTTTGTCAACTATGGCCGTTCCTGGATAGGGTTAGCCTGACCTCTGTAGTCCATGGGTTAGTAACCTTGAGGCTGGATTACTGTAATGTGCTCTTATGTGGGGCTGCCCTTGACCCTGGTTTGAAAGTTCCAGCTGGTGCAAAATGTGGCAGCCAGATTGCTGACGGGAGTACATGGCCGACAACCAGCGACACCACTTTTAAAACATCTGTACTGGCTGTCCATCCACTACTGAGCCAGGTTCAAGGTCCTTTTATTATTTTACAAAGCCCTGAACAACTTAGGTCCAGGGTATTTTAGGGACTGCCTGAACCCTTATATCCCAGCTTAATCACTAAGATCATCTGCAGGGGTGGCTCTGGTCGTTGCCCGAGTTCAGGAGGCTCATTTAACATCAACACGAAATGAGCCTTCAGTGTCATCAACTCAGTTCTCTGGAATGCTCTGCTAAGAGAGATGCAGCAGGTGCCTTCTGTTTTAACTTGTAAGCGCTTGTTGAAAACCTTTCTGTTTTGCCAGGCTTTTGCAGGCAATTAAGAAGGTGTTTTTATTTCTGCAGCAGTTGACCTTTGTCTTATTGTATTTTTAATGTTTTATTCTGTGGTGTTTTTTTTAATGTGTTGCAAACCACTTTGATATTTTTAACAAAATAGCAATATACAAATATTTTTATAAATAAAATAAATACAAATAAATAAATTGCTGCACTGACGGAACAAGTTAGATACCACTCATTGTTTTGAGTATAAAACTTTTATAACATCCTAATGTTTAATGCAGATTGTGAATTGATTAAATTATCAAACAAGAAATATTTTTTTATTGGGCTCTTGCTGGGAGGAAGGGCGGGATATAAATCAAATAACAAATAAATATTTTAATTATAATAAATAAATAAATATTTTAATCTTCCAGGTTCTAAAATAGAGGGGGTTACATATTTAAGAAATTAGCTTTTTTTTATACATGCTTACCCAGGGCATGTCTCATTAAACTCAGTGGAACTTTCTTCAGTGGGACATGATAGGATTGTGCAATAAATACAGTGTATTACATATTTCTTTCCACACACATAAAAAACACAATAAAAAGGCTAAAATGCAATTTATGGGAAAGGTTGTTGGCATAAAAATGTCTTCAGTTGTTTCCAGAAAATGCCGATAATAGACTGATCTGTAGATTCTAATCCACAGATTAGAATCATAGAATTGTAGAGTTGGAAGGGGCCTAAAAGGCCATCAAGTCCAGCTCCCTGTTTAAAGCCGTGCTCCGAGTTGCTGTGTAGTGCATCCTCTTAGGTAGTATAAATGTTCTGAAATTGTAAACCAGTTTTCTAATGATTGCATTAAGCAGATAATACCTGAAGTACAGATGGAAAGGATACATCCAGGGTTGAGACAGACACAGCTTTTTAAATTTAAAATCAATCCACCCTGGGAGGGGAAGAATCACAATTTCTAGTTTAGGTTCACAGTCTGTCTTTGTGGCTAGATGTGGCCTTGCTCCTAGTTAACCTTGCCTGATGGTGACTGTGGTTAGAAGTGCCTTTCATCAGTTATTTGAAAACTTGCTTAAGTGCCTTTCTGGAAGATGGATTTTGCCACTCCCATCTATGTCCTGGTAACTTTTATTTTGACTAATGTTACATGTCCTGCATGGTTTTGCTGGTGAAGACTATCTGGAAATGATAGTTGGTTCAAAATATGGTTACCTATATTTGTCAGGTGTGGAATATACCCTTGTGTATGCTTTCTCAATTTCCGGGCATGTTTAAGATTCTTCTTGGCCTATAAAACTCTGTGAGTCCAGAATGGGTACCTATCTCCTATATTGACCCCCTCAGCAGTTTATCAGGGGGGAAAAACAAAAGGGAGAGATGATGCCTCAAAATTATACTCAAAGTGAAATAATTGTTATACAAAATAGCACGCCCAGTGTATTTACAGCTGTTACTTCCTTGTGTGTTTGTGTGCGTTATGTGCCTTGAAGTCGATTATGACTTATGCCGACCCTATGAGAAAGTGGATAGAGAAAAGTTCTTCTCCCTCTCTCATAATATTAGGACTCGTGGACATTCAAAGAAGCTGAATGTTGGAAGATTCAGGACAGACAAAAGGAAGTACTTTTTTACTCTGCGCATAGTTAAACTATGGAATTTGCTCCCACAAGATGCAGTAATGGCCACCAGCTTGGATGGCTTTAAAAGAAGATTAGACAAATTCATGGAGGACAGGGCTATCAATGGCTACTAGCCATGATGGCTGTGCTATGCCACCCTAGTCAGAGGCAGCATGCTTCTGAAAACCAGTTGTCGGAAGCCTCAGGAGGGGAGAGTGTTCTTGCACTCGGGTCCTGCTTGTGGGCTTCCCCCAGGCACCTGGTTGGCCACTGTGAGAACAGGATGCTGGACTAGATGGGCCACTGGCTTGATCCAGCAGGCTCTTCTTATGTTCTTATCTGTTGTGGACCACCCTGTTCAGATCTTGTAAGTTCAGGTCTGTGGCTTCCTGTATGAAATCAATCCATCTCTTGTTTGGTCTTCCTCTTTTTCTACTCCCATCTGTTTTTCCAAGCATTATTGTCTTTTCTAGTGAATCATGTCTTCTCATTATGTGTCCAAAGTATGATAACCTCAGTTTCATCATTTTAGCTTCTAGTGATAGTTCTGAATTTGTTCTAACACCAAATTATTATCTTTTTTGCAGTCCATGGTATCCGCAAAGCTCTCCTCCAACACCACATTTCAAATGAGTTGATTTTTCTCTTATCTGCTTTTTTCACTGTCCAACTTTCACATCCATACATAGAGATCGGGAATACCACGGTCTGAATGATCCTGACTTTAGTGTTCAGTGACACATCTTTGCATTTGAGGACCTTTTCTAGTTCTCTCATAGCTGTCCTCCCCAGTCCTATCCTTCTTTTGATTTCTTGACTATTGCCTCCACTTTGGTTAATGACTGTGCCAAGGTATTGATAATCCTTGACAAGTCCAATTCCTCATTGTCAACTTTAAAGTTACATAAATTTTCTGTTGTCATTACTTTTGTCTTTTTGACGTTCAGCTGTAGTCCTGCTTTTGTGCTTTTCTCTTTAACTTTCATCAGCATTCGTTTCAAATCATTACTGGTTTCTGTTAGTAGTATGGTATTGTCTGCATATCTTAAATTATTGATATTTTTCCCTCCAGTTTTCACACCTCCTTCATCTTGGTCCAATTCCGCTTTCCGTATGATATGTCCTGCACATAGATTAAACAAGTAGGGTGAGAAAATATACCCCTATCTCATACCCTTTCCGTTTGGGAACCAGGTGGTTTCTCCATATTCTGTTCTTACCAGGGCCGACGCCAGGCATGCCGGGGCTCTTGGGCTCCAGCCTGCCCCTGGCACCTGGACACATGCCCCACTTCCTTTCCCTTGAACTGAATGCTGTTTGTCCTTTGTGCACATGCCTGCCATCAACCAAGATGGCAGCAGGGCACCAGTCCCTTAGGGATACTTTGGCTGCCATTTTGGTTGATGGCAGGCATGCACCCACAGCGCAACCAGCATTTACTTCAAGGGAAAGGTAGGTGGGGCATGCAGGCGGATGTCATGGGCCTGCTCGGTAGTATGGGTGGTGCCTGGGAGCTCCCTTTCTACAATCCGTGGCAGGGTTGGGAGCAGATTGTGGAAGGGAGCACTACCCACCCACCCTAAGGAGGGGCCCTCAGACAGGGCCCGACCTGGCCGCCTTCTGGCACTGGCCTTGGTTCTTACAGTAGCCTCTTGCCCAGAGTATAGGTTGCACATGAGAACTATCAGATGCTGTGGCACCCCCATTTCTTTTAAAGCATCCTGTAGTTTTTCGTGGTCTACACAATCAAAGGCTTTGCTGTAATCTACCAGGGTTTGAATCCCCACACAGCCATGAAGCTGACTGGGTGACCTTGGGCCAGTCACTGCCTCTCAGCCTCAGACAAAGGCAATGGTAAACCACCTCTGAATACTGCTTACCATGAAAACCTTATTCATAGGGTCGCCATAAGTCGGCATTGACTTGAAGGCAGTCCATTTCCATTTTTCATTTTCATAAAACAAATTCCTTGGTCTGCTGCATTATCCAATCCCGCTTTCCGTATGATATGTTCTGCATACAGATTAAACAAATAGGGTGATAAAACACACCCCTGTCTCACACCCTTTCCGATGGGGAACCAATTGGTTTCTCCATATTGTGTCCTTACAGTAGCTTCTTGTCCAGAGTATAGGTTTCTGCATCAGGACAATCAGATGCTGTGGCACCCCCATTTCTTTTAAAGCATTCCACAGTTTTTCATGATCTACACAGTAAAAGGCTTTGCTGTAATCTATAAAGCACAGGGTGATTTTCTTCTGGAATTCCTTGCTCCGTTCCATTATCCAACGTATGTCTGCGATATGATCTCTGGTGCCTCTTCCCTTTCTAAATCCAGCTTGGACGTCTGGCATTTCTCGTTCCATATATGGTAAGAGCCTTTGTTGTAGAATCTTGAGCATGATTTTACTTGCATGGGATATTAAGGCACTAGTTTGATAATTACTGCATTTCCTGGGATCCCCTTTCTTTGGAATTGGCATTATATTGAGCACTTCCAGTATGTGGGCCATTGGTTTATAAAAAAGAACAACATATCTTATGGAACAGTGGTCCCCAACCTAGGGGTTGGGAAGTCATCCCAGGGGGATCACAAAGAGCCAAGAGAAGAATTATTTATTAATTTAAAAGTAATTTATTATTATTATTATTATTATTATTATTATTATTATTATTATTATTATTATTATCTTTATTTATACCCCACCCTTTTTCCAAACTGGAACTCAAGGCGTCTTCCAGATAAAAATAAGTACATATCATTAAGAACCTATAAAAATATAAAATATATAAACATATAAAATCAGCATTAAAACAGGATTAAACTATTAAGATGTTAAAACCAATTAGATATACACTTAAAATACTGCAACCCAGTTTAGGAGCATACAAGTAAAACAATAACATACAGCATCCTCTTCAGTCACTACCCTTAAAACCTTCAGTTCCAAAGGCCTGCCGGAAGAAAAAAGTCTTTAGCTGTTGGCGGAAGGACTGCACAGAGGAGGCCATTCTTGCCTCCCTAGGGAGGGAGTTCCAGAGCCTAGGGGCAGCCACCGAAAAGGCCCTATCTTGTGTCCCCACCAGTCGCACTTGTGAAGGTGTTGGGTGATCTGTGCACCACCAACTTGTGAGCCTGCACTGTACTTGCAGCCTCTTCCACTTCCCCTTCCTTCCAGCTGGCATAGTCAGTTCCTGTGACACAGAGAGCTGAGCAGCACTCAAGCAAGTGTATCAATAGAAGGGACCAGCTGTGCTTATTTAAACTCCAGCACCTCTCCCCGCTGTCTTTTGTCTGTAGCAGTGAAAGAAGATTGATGGAGCTGATTGGCTCTAGCTGTAGAGACAGAGGGACCCCGGGAGGGGTCTGCCTACTAAAAAAGGAGCAGGACAGAGTCCTGGTGAGTTCCCCTGCCCCATAAATAAATAAATAAACACCTGGGTACTCATTAAAAATACTCTGTATAGTTAACTTATAGAATAATGTATACATGCCTACTCAGAAGTTAGTCCCTTCATATTTAATGGGGTTACTCCTAGGTAAATCAAATTACAGTAATCAGACAAGACTAATATTCTGTTGAAGCTTTGAAGCTGTACTACTTTTTTGGGGGGGACTTGGGGCTTTACTGGTTAAAGGAAGTAAAAAATATGTCTATAATTCAAGGACTTGGGCTGCAATCCTAACTCAGAAGTAAGTCCTATGAAATTCAGTGGAGCAACAGCCATATGAGATAGGTTAGGCTGAGAATTAGTGGCTGACCAAAGCACTAAGTGAGCAAAAAAGATTGATAAAGTAAGTTTTAAAATGTGAAATTGCACATGGTCAGTGTGTTTTTGTTGCTGTTTATCAAGGCTTTGAGTGTGTTCCTTTACAGTTGTATATGTTCATTACATTTTTAAATACTTTAAAATATGTTAAGTTGCCCAAATGTTGTTGCTTTTACTCTTCAGTTCTTTGCATGATTTAGGGTTGGCATTGAGGGATATAGCAGGGCTCTTGTGCCTTTAACGGCTGTGTGGCAGGCAGAAATTAAATAGGAATTAAATTAAACCTTTTCTAGTATGGAAATACAATTATGGGGAAAGCTTCACCTGTTGACATTCTGTCTGTTAGGCATATTATTGTCATATCGAGCTACCTGAGCCCAGTGCTGAAGGGGCATCAACCAGGCTCTGGTCACCACTCTGGATGGTTTATGTTATCTACTTCCTTACATTTCTTTCAAAATTTGTTAAAAGTTGTTTATATTGCTGTAACGTTCCCTGGAACCTTCTGGTGAAGAGCAGGTAATAAATATCATCATCATCATCTTTGCCCTTGTGATGAAAACAGTGACATTATTTAATGCTTCATTATGTATTTTTTCAATTAACAGAGACAACAATTAGCATGTGAGGATCATGAACATTTTTGAGGTTTCAAAGGGGGCCCCGTACTCATAAAGGTTGGGAACCACTGTTACAGAATATCTTATTCCACTACCTATTGTTCACTTAGGCTTATGCAACATGGCAAAATACATTGGGCATGGCTCATAACATAACTAGTTATTTTACTTTGAGCATAATTTTGTAGTTTTTTCTTTTCCCTTTTTCCCCAGGGTGGTGGGGAGGTCTGTCCTTTTGCTGTTGCCACTGTGTATACTCTCCTCTTTTTTGATTCAGTCCAGAACAGATTCTCTTCAGTTCTGACATGGCCACCATGAAATATCCTCAGGGAGGCTTGCTAAGCCACTCATTTGTCTTACATAAATTAAATCTATCTATTCTGCTGGGTTTTTAACTGTGAGGTACTAGGGCTGTGGTAGTGGTGTTTTTAAACTGATTGTATGGTGTTATTGAATTGTGCAATGCCTTAAGTGTTAAGTTCAATGGAAAGACAAGCCCAGAGATTTTTGAAGTACATAAAATAACTGATGCTTTTCCCTTTCACATTTTTTAATGATGCTTCCACCATATCCAAATTGTGTATAGTCAGCTATGGCCACTAATAGCTTTAGGCTCTTAAAAAGTTGAGAAGCCCCCTCCCCTTTTCTGACTTCTGTTTCATCCATTGATTGTAATAGCTTGCTAGGTGGGCTCTCAATAGGTAATATAGAATGTCAGGCCAGGAAATTGCATTGCTCACTAACTCATGGCCTCTGTCATCAGATTCAGTATTCCAGTTACATTCAATATCAAAGAGTTAACTCCACCACTTGTTTCCATGTTTCATCTTAACTTCCCTGGATACATCCTTGACTCTATGGAAGATGTTCAGTATCTATCACAGTTTGCACTTTCAGAGTTAAAACGCCTGTGCTCTATGATGGATTGAATCTCAAAATGAGGAAGGAAAAACTATTAATCTATGCTGTATGGATCTGGACAGAGACATTAATATTTTCTAGAAGTTTGCATAGTAGATTGTCTTAATTTTGTTTGGCAGAGATGATTGCAGTACAGATTTGCCTATAGATTGTCCCCATTGTAGGATTCTTAGAGCCCACATTTAAGGTCTTTGTGTCAAGTCATCTCTTTCTTTCTCTTCTTAAACTCTCAATTCAGATCTCACTACTTCAGAACCGGTTTTGATTTATTGTATCCATATATTTACTGTTTAGTTATTTAACTCACTTATATACCATCTTCCATCTGGAAACCTTTGTCCTCACTGTGGGGGGCTGTGTGGATGCAGAATTGGCCTCCATAGTCACTTACAGACCCACTGTTAAAGACCTTATTTTGGAAGACAATCTTACTCGGCCACGAGTGATTGTCAGTGAATGAATACCACCTTCATTAAAAATGTCAAGGCAGTACAAAAACAATGCAATAAAATATACAACTATACCTGCTTTGGGACTTAGAGTGGAACGGGAGTATAAATTCCTTAAATAAAATCCAAGAATGGATAAAAACGCCTTCTCCTGCACATAACTTCCATGTAGCTGGCTTGTGTCTTTGCCAGCCCCCCTATTCTGTCTTATCTAATAAATTGTAAGCCTACTGACCATTGTTACAATAATAAAGTAATGCATACTTTCTAAAATATATTTATGCTGCACATAACACTGGCACCTAGGGAATTCAAATTTAACTTTATTAAACCTTTAGATACCCTCATTGTTTCCAGAATATCTATCGGGATAAGGCAATCAGTTTTTGATCTGCATAAGTTAGATTTTAAAGGAGCTCACTTGAATATTTGTCAGTGTTCTTTTTGTAATCTGTCTTTTCCTCTAGGGCAGCCTTTTCCAACCTTTGGGTCCCCAGTTGGTGCTGAACTACAACTCCCATCAGCCCCAGCCAGCTAGGTTGGGAAAGGCTGCCTTAGGGAAACATAGTGTCACATCCAATACATTAAAAAGCTAATTTATGCCATTGATAATGATTATGGAGAAGAGGAGAGATTTGTGAAGAGAGGTACATGAGGAAAGATCTTTGTAAGCAGAAACTTGCAGTAGATTTGGTGTGCACATTACGTATGTTTGTGCTGTAATGCAGTTGATGTTAAGATTAAAGTAATAGGCAATGATGGTATCTACAGCATATGTTCTAATGTCCAAACAGGCAGAGAATTTTACACTAGGTATCTTAGGGGACTGAAAGAGTCATTGCCTTAAAGCCAGATTGCTAACTCAGATTTTAAACAAAAGAGCGAATTAATTCACTTTTTATTTGTTGGCTACTTTATAACATGTCACAATCAGTTTGAAGGCATAATCTGAAATTAGGCTAGAAATACTGATAATAAAGCTGAGGTTCATATTCAGGTGGGTTCTAAGAAAATTGCAGTGGAGAGATGGAAAGCACAGCAAACCTGTAGAAAAGTGATTACAAAGTTGACTAAATTTCATTATGATTTAGATTGCCTCGTGCCTTTTAAAATATTGACTTCAGTGATACAACTGTTGGTTCTGCTTCCAGGCAAACAGAGAATTGAGCAAATTGTGTTCACTATATTTCTTGGAGGAAAGAGCGAGAGATTATTATGAAACTAGGATTTATTTTGGAGTTGTCTTCCTCCTCCAAATTTTTGAGCTTGGTTGTTAATAGGTTACTTATCAAAAGGACAGCAACTTGACATCTTCCCCTAAACTTGGCAACATTGCAGTAGGATGACGACCCTATACTACCGTATATTCCGGCGTATAAGACGACTGGGCGTATAAGACGACCCCCAACTTTTCCAGTTAAAATATAGAGTTTGGGATATACTCGCCGTATAAGACTACCCCTGCTTATGACATGCAGGTACTTAGCAGGAAAACTGTCACTTATAAACTTATAAATATTAATATTTGGATTGTCCAGTTGTTTTGTTTTTGTGCCTAGGAATTACCACCAAAAACTGGGGAAAGATGTGAGAAATCTTTTTTTTAAAAGCAACATTAAATGCCCAGACTCTAGTTTCCAACACTATGGAGTATTTATTGATTGATTAAGAGAATTTATATCCTGCCCTTTTGCTGTTAAAAACAGAGCTCAGCACAGCTTACAAATATAGTAAAAACAATAAAAATACACAATCAGAGAAAAACAAGCCAAAATGTTAGGAAAAGGAGTCTTTCACACCACATGCTCAGTTCTAAATACTGTTGCAGCAAGTTTTACAAGTTCCTCCAGTATTCCACTGGTGCAGGCACTCAGACATTCAAAGTACTGTATGTTTCTTAGGTTTTATAAAAGCAGAGCTTTGCTTAACTCAAAATTTCTTCTCCCTTTGATAACCACATCTACACAGGTTCCACCTCCATACTCAAAATGAAACTGAGCCTGGAAGTGTACAACAACCCCACACATACCTTGCTAATTCGATTATCAATGCCAGGATGTCTGTCTTATCGACTACTCTCCTGCTCCCCCCCCCACACACACACACACCGGGCATCATGAAAGACCCAGTCCTGGGCTCAGAAAGAAAATAAATATCTGGTCCTCTTCAAAGTATTGATAAGCCTCTTGTTTTAATTGAAATAATAATTATAAATTCTTGTTCTTATCACTAATGGGAGTTAATTATCTTGCATATGCTGCTGTTGCTTCTATGGCTGTAACGGAGTGAGGTTAAAGATAAGTGAAATGCAAATAGGAAAAAAAAATACAGAAGGCAGTAACACTTTCCTAAATGTAATACCATACCAACCACAACAAGATTCCTATAAGGCAAAAAACTAAGCATCTCAGGATTCCTAACCAAAAACCAAAAATATGATAAATGAAGAAATATTTATATAAGCATGACTATCAAATATATTTATTATTTACACAAACTGTAAAGATATTTATAGTGCAATCCTAAATTTATTTATTCAGAAGCAAGTCCCAGCGTATTCAATGGGGCTTACTCAAACAGGGACAGAAATGCAACCTCAAGTGATAAGCAACTTCATTCACACAACCCAAAATTCCAAATCATGCCACTTTACACTGTTTTGCAACTGTTTATACTTGTTTTTATGGTTATTGGATTTTAAATGGCTTTATTTCTTGTTGTGAGCTGCCTTGGTTTGCAACCCTACCTCACAGGAGTGTTGGAAAGACTCCATACACACACGCACACACTGCAGATGTATAAATACATACAGCCCATATAATAGTTTATTGTCAAACCAATTGGTCATTGCAGAAAAATCAGTATTAGTTTTTTTAAAAATCAGTATTAGTTTCCTACAGAATAAAAACTGCAATACCTAAGTAAGCCCTGCCTACTTGCTTTAAAATAGGACTGGGGGGGGGGGCAGAAAGAGAACACAAACACAATTTTTTTTTACATTCACTCCAAAGTCCCATTGATTTTCAGCACATTCATAATCATGTCTACTCAAAAGTAATTCCTACTGAATTCAATAGGATTTACTCTGGACATATGGGATTAGCACTGTTTTTACCCCCAAAAGCAACTATTGGGAAGGTTTTCAAAACACTGCCCAGGATCTGACTCCTACACACAACAGGGGGAAAAACTGAAATGTATATACCTACCCAATTTATGAGATTTTCAGATAAACAGGAGGGGAAACCACCATTTTCTGGCCTCGCAATGAGGTTTTGCAGACACTGCCACCAAACAAACACTTCACTGATTGGCTGAAATTCTGAACGGGCGGGGTTAAAGCTATGAAGTGCTATACAGTAGTTTAAAAAAAGATTTAACCGGGGGGGGGTGCCTGACGTTTTTATATATATCTCGAGAACCGCACCACCTAGAAACTTAATTTTTTTTTAAAATGAAAGCTGAGAATCCGGGCCACCTAAGGGGCTAGCCGGTCGCCGGGTGGTATGCTTAGAATCCGGGTAAAACCCGGCTATCCGGGCAATATGGCAACCCTAATAAGACAACACCCGGCGTATAAGACGACCCCCGACTTTGGAGAAGATTTTCCAGGGTTAAAAAGTCGTCTTATACGCCGGAATATACAGTAACTATCCCCTCACTGATCATGCTATCATCAAAAATGATTATCTTTCAGAGTTGACATGCAAGGTTACAGATGTCTGTAATCAATAGCCCTGATTGGCTTATCTGTTTCTGGATTTCTCCTAGTAATATGTATGTCCATATCACCTGGGGCCTCAGTATTTAAGGGAGTATCTCTTCTGCACTTTTAAGATCTGCAAAGGAGGCCCTGTTTTTGGTCCTGCAAGTGAGTGAAGCCCATGAGGTGGTGGCATAAAGCAGGACCTTCTCAGTGGTGACCCCTGGCTGTTGAACTTTATTCTGATTGAGATTTGGTTGTCTCCCACATTAATGATGTTTGTGAATCATCTTAAAACATCGTTCTTTCAACAGGCCTTTCATTGTTAGTGGCTCATTTTTAGAATAATTCACAGAGTTGTGTTCTAAAGGTTATTATGATTTGTTCATTTTAATTAGTGTTTTTGATATTTGTATTATGTTTTTAAAAGTTGTTAGCCATCCTGGAACAGGAGGAAAGGTGGGGTACAAGAAACAAGTCATTATTTTCTGCTTGCTTATATTGATATGTAGAATGTAAACTGATTTATCCTTGGCTTGGAACATAACACTAGAATATGTTGGAAATAACAATCTCAACAAGATTTCCACATGGAAAATATACTTCCTCTTAGGATATCTTTCATTTTGAGCTATTATGAGTTGTGCTTGCTAATGACAGGCATGTTATATCCACTCTGATGGTACTTAAAATGCATAACATGTATTGCAGAAAGCAGTGGTTGCTATAGCAACTTCCTAGTAGGTCACAGGCAATGTTGTGTATATATGATCTGGCTGTTAATGCAAGCTAATATGCGTGATGGAGAGAGGAGAAATATAGAAGCCAGGAATATGAGAGATGAAACCTTGTGGAATTCACACTGAAAATACTGTAATTTGAAGTGATACTAAATTGATTTATGAAATGTGGTATATTAGCAGAATTATCTATCCTTAAATACAAAATCAAGTTTTTTCTAGATTCTCCTCCTCCCCCCAAGCTATTGGAAGATTTAATTTCATTTTATCTTAGCTTACTCAGCTTGTACACTGAGTTGACTTTTTTTTCTTTTGCTTGACTCCTGGAGCTGTAAGTACTCTGATTCAGGTCATGGGAAGCATCTCATAAGATGCTATATTACTGCATATTTTCTCTACTGACCTGGGCCACTGAATGCAGAAATGTGCATCACTGAGCTCTTGATTTATAGGGCAGTTGGTGTCCTGGAACGGTGACATTTATTTGTTTTGTTCTCTAGATATTAATGCAGGGTTATAAATAAGTACAAACTGGCTAAAAGGCTAGTAGCCTGCTTTTACATGCTGGCTGCAGAGGAAGGGAATCTGCAGCCATCATGGAAATAGTGGCCTGATTTGCACATAGCTATTTGTGTAAGCCATGGTTTGTTTAACAAATGATGAGTTAACCATGAGTTCTTCAACAATCACACAAATCATGTTTTGCTTTTCCAAAGCTTGTTTTATTTACCAATTGCACTTGCTTCTTGCCTTGGACAGGGTTCACACAACTCTTAGCCAAGCTTTAATAAAAGTGTGGTTTCATATATGTACTGGGAGGAAAGGTGGGATATAAATCTTACAAAAAAATAAATAAATAAAATATTGCTCTCTTAGCAGATTTGTTTTTAAATGGCCTCTTACTAAACTTGCTGGTAGGAGAGGAATAGACAGCGACGGCGAGGTCACAGGGGTGTGGCCCATGAAAGGTCACTGGGCGTGGCTAAGTTGTTCTGGTTTTCTCCTCATCCTCCCTTGCAAAGATACTGTAGACACTTTAAGCATTACTGTTTTATGAATACTTAGCACTTAACTAAACTGAAAAATGCCTTGCTTTGTTCAGAAGAGGTCCTGGCTGTCATTTTTGCTTCTCTGCAGAGAGAAAAGTTGTGTGGCCTTCATCTGTTCTAGTTCTCCCCCTATCCTCCTCCTTTGCTAAGAAACAGTGAATACTGAAACATTGCAGTTTTATTAATATTTAATAACTAAGTGTTGGTTCAGAATTGGTCCTTGCTGTCACAATTTCTAGTATGGATTTATGTCAGAATAACTGTGCATTGGTCAGAGGTAAGCCCCCACTGAATTCCATGGGGATTGCTCCTTGGTAAGTATTTACAGGATTGCTGCCTGAATTGGTTAGCCTTAAAGGTGCCACACAGGACTGTTCATAAGGGACCTCATACATTTCCCCCTCACCCAGATTATTCATTTCCACAGAATGTGGAATAAAATGCAGAGAAATTAAACAGACTAGGATCTGGGAGACTAAAATTAAAATCACCGCTCAGCCAGGTGACCTTAGCCTGTCTCTCAGCCTAACCTACCTCACAGAGTTGTGGGTATAACATGGAGAAAAGGAGGCCCATGAATGCCACCGTTGAGTTCTTTGGAGGAAAGGTGGAATGGATGTAAAAGTAATCCTGAGAAATAATACAAAATACAAAATCCATCTCCAGCCTTCCTGTCCTTGGTTTTGAATTGGGGGTGGGGTGCAGGTTTGGAATTGTGGGGAAAAAAACAAAACAGAATCTGAAACACAGCCAGGATATTCAGACCTGCAAACATTGGGCTTTACATGTAGGTCCTCAGCAAATCCAATGTGTGGTTGCCTGCCTAGACAGGCTTGCAGGGGGGCAGGGTTGTGCAGGTAGGGTGTAATCCATGTTCCCATACTGCTGGAAACAAAGCGTATGAGGAGAGGCTGAAAGAACTGGGAATATTTAGCCTTGGGAAGAGAAGATGGGAGGTTTGATAATACTCTTCAAGTATTTGAAAGGTTGTCATACAAAAAGGGCCAGGATCTGTTCTCAGTCATCACAGGATGCAGGACATGGAATAATGGGCTCAAGTTATAGGAAGCCAGATTTCAGCTGAACATCAGGAAAAACTTCCTAAATGTTAAAGTAGTTCAAAAATGGAACCAATTACTTAGGGAGGTGGTGGGCTGACCAACACCCAATGCTGGAGACATTCAAGAGGCAGCTGGACAGCCACCTGTCAGGTATGCTTTGATTTGGATTCCTACATTGAGCAAGGGGTTGAAGTTGATGGCCTTATAGGCCCTTTCCAAATCTACTATTCTGTGATTCTATATAGGCTCTGCACACTGCATTCTGATCTGAACCATCCCCTGGAGCTTCCTACTTTTGTAATGTAATTTAAAATTTGCCGAAGTTTAGCCCTCACAACAAGCCTGTTGTGCAGTACAATTTTAGCAAAACAACATGACAGTGCTACCACCTTAAAGACTAAAAAATGTATTATGGTATAAGTTTTCTTGGGCTAGAGCCCACTTCCACAGATACATCATTCTTGGTAATCCATGAAGTTTATGCAGCAATCAAGGCAAAATGAGTGTGGTTGGGGCCCCAGTGCAGTTTCTAAGTTCCCTTCTCCCAGAAAGGAACATCAAATAAGGTACCACAAAATAAGTCTTGTGCAATCTTCAGTACTATCAAATTTGTTATGTCATAAGATTTTGTGGCCTACAAAAAATACTCTTCAGCACCTGCAGTTTCACAAGTCTCAGCAAAACAGAAAAATATTTTGTCAGACTTGATGAACAGAAAGAAAATACTCTGAGCATGTGCAGTTTCACATTTTAAACTTACTTAACTCATTGTTTTTGCTAGCTTCTTGCCTTACAGAGCAATCCAAATCATGGGAAACCGGCAGGAAGCTCCACAGCATCCATTCTGCATTCAGGGGCCACCGAGCCATTTGAATGCCAGTGCAGTTGGGAGCCACGCATGGGGACTGGAAAAGCAAAAGCCAGCTCCTGTGAATACCCCTTCCTGTGAATAAACACACCCCACTGAGCACCACTGAAATTATTTTACTCCACTGGCCTATTGCCCAGTAGAAATTTTGCATGGATCGGGACATGAGGGAGGAGAACGACACATCAGTCCCCCCTCCAGTCCTCCTCTACCACACACCCTGAAAACCCTGTTTTTGGGCCTTCCACTAGCTTCTGCTGTCTCTCTGTCCGCTGGGTGGCCGTCCCTGGCAGACCCTGGCTGAGCTGGTATGGTCCCGATGCTGTGGCGGCGGCTGTGTTGAAACAAGTGGCTTCTGCCAGCACTGGGAGTCTGCCAGCTCAGGCGGGGTTCTGCCACAAAGAACTCTCCCCAGCCTGGCACAAGTACAAGTTGGATTGCGCCCCTAGTTAGTTAGTTCTTACATTTTCCCCAAGGAGCTCAAAGTGATGTGAATGGTTCTTCCTCTTCTCATTCTCACAACAACCGTTTGAGGTAAGTTAGGCTAAGAGCTTACAACTGGCTTATGGTCACTCATTGTGCTTCATGGCTGGGTGGTGATTTAAACCCTGGTCTTCCAGGTCATAGTCTGACACTCTAACCACTATTCCACACAGGCTGTCTCGGCCAGTTAACAACTCTGAGCCTAATCAATTTCACATGGCTGTTGTGGAGATACAGAAAGAAGAATAAAATGCAAAAGGGGACTTACTGCTTATATCATAGGCATCAAATTTTGGTTCCTTTTACTAGAGTGAAGTACCTTTGTATAATAAAGGGCCAAATTTTTCTACCTGCCTCCCTGCAAATTAGTGCAACTCCAAGGTTTCAGCCAGTCTGAATCTGGCCTGATTATTGCATGTTTTAGATTCATAAATCCCACTTGTGTTCAGCTGATTTACTCCCAAGTTAGTGGGCACAGGGGATTGATTCCTAAGATCTTAGGCCTGCAGCCACTTTGGATGGGGGACTGTGAAAAGCTTTCTCTTTAAATGATTTTTAACATTTTTACAAACTTTTACTATTTTACTTATACAGGTAAAATTGCAAGGAAAAGCAGCTTGTGGGCTGTTAGAATAGAACGGTGGGTGGGACATTAGGAGGATGTAGATTTACTGCAACCTCCTGCTCCCAACTTTCCAAAAGCCTTTGAGAGCAAATGCCTTTCAGAAGAGGAGGGCAACTACCAGGCACATGGAGGGTGGGCATGTGAGGGAATTGGAAAATCATCTTCACCAGGTACCCTCACTTCCAACCGTCCATCAAGTATAGGGACACAGTCTATCATTTCTCCTCCCAATCCTCCAAGATTATTCCCTAGCCCATTTATAAAAATAAATGCAAATAGTGTGAAAAGTAAAAAAAGATAAACATTTATTCTATAAAGAGACTCACACTGACCACTGTTACTTTCTCTTTGTTAACAAAGCTAATAATAATCTTAATAATAAAAACCCAGACTGCTCAAACTAGCAAACATTCCCTTCTGCCTGGCTGCCTACAAAAAGCTTGCTTTGTGGTCTGTGGCCTTAAAGGTAACAGCTCTGAGCATGCTCAGAACATTACCTGGATCTTCAAAAAAAGTAGCCCTGTTAAACTTAAACGCTGACAACAGGAGGGAGGGGGAAACTGCACAACCAGGGCAAGTAAACAAGTAGCACTGGTAAGATTAAAAAAATACTATCACGTGGAGTGGGTTGCCTGGAGACGGATGGGACCTTCTGGCCATAGCAGTACTTTTGGATTGAGATTACCTGAGTCATGCAGAGAGCTGATTAGCCAGAGAACAGGAGATTGACAGAAAAGTATCCAGGACGCTCTCTACATTGAAATGGACTGTGGAAGAATGTAGGGGTAGGAAAGTGTGTGGCTTTGAGATTTTGAGGAAAACTTTTTAAAAAATTGCTGAGTGTTACACTTGGTACGTCTGGGCCCTGGTAGCCCTAATGGACCAGCCTCCACTGGGAGTGGATCATGTCTTCTGCCAGCCTGCTCACCAACCCTCATGGAATTCCATATATCCACCAGCATATTCTAGTCTCCTATAGTAGCTAAATACAAGGTTGTAGTAAGGTAACTTTGCCATGTGTACCAAGTAAAGGACAGTCATGCTTTCTTCTGAGAACTGCATTAGATTTCTTAAATTGATGCATTGTATGAATTGGTTTTCCCTTCTAAATGTAGAGCTCCAGATTAAGGTGCATAATGTACATTTTGTGATTAAATACATTCCACAAGGGCTTTGCTCTGGTACTACAGCGTCTGAATCCAGCAAATATTCATTATTTACAGTCCTCTGTTCAATGGGAAGGCCTGCTTACCATTGGGGAGGAGAGTTCCAGTGATATTGCCAATATTTTCAAGAGATATGTTTGCTGCAAATGTAAAAGTTTAACTTTCTCAACATGGTTTTGACATTTTCTTTTATTTGTATACATTTGAATCATTATGTAGTATTCATTAAAATTAAACCATTAAAATTAAATACCTTGGCAGTTTACATAAAAACCATAAAAATATAGCAATGTTCAATAACATTTCCTATAAACAAGATAAAAACAAAACAGAACTGTATATCATAAATAAAACAGAAATGTACAAAACAGAAAATTAAAAATTAGAGTAAGAATCCAACAAAGCTTGAATAAATGTAAGGTTTTTGAAAACGTTTAAAGGTTATTTACATCTTTACCACATGACTTAACTGAGCAAGCTAGGTGAATGTGAGCTGGGTGGAACAACTATCAGGTCGATCCACAGTTGGCTACAGAAATGTATTCAAAAAGTACTTATCAATGGTACCCTCTCAAACTGTGGGGAGGTAATGAGCAGGGTACCGTAGGGCTCAGTCCTGGACCCAGTGCTCTTCAACATTTGTATTAATGACTTGGATGAGGAGGTGTAAGGAATGCTTATCAAACTTGCAGATGATACAAAATTGGGAGAAATAGCTAATAGTCTGGAAGACAGAAACAAAATTCAAAGTGATCTTGATAGGTGCATTGGGCTGAAAATAACAATGAAATTTAACAGGGATAAGTGCAGAGTTCTGCACCTAGGAAAAAGAAACCAAGTGTACAGTTATAAGATGGGGGATATTTGGCTCAGCAATACGACATGCTGGAAGGATATTGGGATTGTTGTTGATCACAAGCTTGAATATGAGTGTGAACAGTGTGATGCAGCTTCAAAAAAGGGAAATGCTATTGTAGACTGCATTAACAGAAGTATAGTTTCCATGCAATACTTCATGTGTTAAAATGAAGTACTGGTTCCCCTCTATTTGGCACTGGGTAGGGCTCATCTTGAGTACTGCATCCAGTTCTGGATGCTGCTGTTTAAGAAGGATGCAGACAAACTGGAACAGGTTCAGAGGAGGGCAACAAGGATGATCAGGGGACTAGAAACAAAACCCTGTGAGGAGAGACTGAAAGAACTGGGCATGTTTAGCCGTGAGAAGAGAAAACTAAGGGGAGATATGATAGCACTGTTCAAGCACTTGAAAGGTGGTTGAACAGAGGAGAGCCAGGATCTCTTCTCGATTGTCCCAGAGTGCAGGACACAGAATTATGGGCTCAAGTTACAGGAAACCAGATTTTGACAGAACATCAGGAAAAACTTCCTAAATGTTTGAGCAGTTCGAAAATGGAACCAGTTCCCTAGGGAGGTGATGGGCTCTCCAACTCTGGAGGCATTCAAGAGGCAACTGGACAGGCACCTGTCGGGTGTGCTTTAATTGAGAAGGGGGTTGGACTCAGTGGCCTTATAGGCCCTTTCTAACTCTATGATTTTGTGAGGGAGGGTATTCCAGAGGGTGGATTTTATCACCAAGAAGGCCTACTTTCACGATTTCACCGGGTGACAATCTGATAGCTTTGGAACAACCAGCAGGGTCTCATCAGAAGGTCTTAACAGATCAGCTTGATCAGTACTGGAGGAGGTGGTCTGGTGGGCATCCTGGTCAAAAGTTTTTTAGGCCTTTAATGTCAGCATCTCTAGACCTTGAACTTAGCTTGGTAGTTAATAGACAGCTAGTCCAAAAATTTCAATACAATTGTAATATGTGTAAATCTGGTTGTCCCACTAAGGACCCCAGCAACTGCATTTTGCGCTAGTTACAGCTTCTGTAAGGGTTGCCTTACATACAGTGAATTACAGAATTCTAATCATGAGGTTACTAGTATATGGACCGTTGTGGCAAGGCTATCCCTATTCAGGAAGAGCCATAGTTAGAGCATCAACTGAAGATAATGGGCACTCAGAGCTGCTTGAAGTTACTTGGCTTTTAGTGACAGCAGGGGATCTAGGAGCATCTCCAAGCGGTGCACCTGCTCCTTTAGAGAGAGTTAGCATGATCCAGAGTTGGTACACAACCCAGTCCCCATATCTGAGAGCCACCCATTCATAAGATCTCCATCTTCTCAGGATTCATTTATGATTTGCTAGTCCTCATTCGGCCCATGACTGCATCCAGGCACTGGTTTAGGGCATACACAACATCTCCTGATCCAGATGTTACAGAGATATAGAGCAGAGCATCAGAAGGATACTGGTGACACCTCACCCCCAAACTCATAATGACTGCTTACAGTGACTTTGTGTAGACATTAAATAGCATTGGAGACAAAATAGAGCCTTGTGGCACCCCATAGATCAATTGTCGGGGGGGGGTGAGGCAAATCTGCCAGTGCTACTCTCTGGATCAAACCCCACAAGTAGGAGTAAAACCACTATAAAGTGGTGCCTCCAACTCACAGAGGTTCAAGAGGATACTGTGGTCAAAAGTGTCAAAAGCTGGTTGAGGGTTTCAGAAGAATTAACAGGGTTGCACTACCCCTGGACCCAGACAGGTCAAGATATTCTTCTTTATCCAAGAGCGTTGACTTATATCTTTGGATTAGTATAATGTATAGAACCATTCTTATATTGTGAAAAGTTAAATTATTGTGTTAAGGTTGTAAAGATAAAGAGTTTGAAAATTCCTGGATCCACTTGTACAAATTTGCATCTAAGTATTTAGCCTATTTTGGTAGGCCTTACTACAACAGATTGTGAATAGGGGAGAGCAAATAGAAATTACAAGTGGTCAGAGTAATTCAGACTCTCACTAGATGCTAAAATGATGAAACTGAGGTTATCATACTTTAGACACATAATGAAAAGACATGATTCACTAGAAAAGACAATAATGCCTGGAAAAACAGTAGGGAGTAGAAAAAGAGGGCCAAACAAGAGATGGATTGATTCCATAAAGGAAGCCACAGACCTGAACTTACAAGATCTGAACAGGGTGGTTCATGACAGACGCTCTTGGAGGTCACTGATTCATAGGGTCGCCATAAGTCGTAATTTATTTGAATGCATATAACAACAACAGAATATAAATATATTAATTTTGTATATCAGCTAAAGAGGATAATAGCAGAAGTACTTGCCATTCTGGCAAATTCAGAAAGTCAACTTATTCGTTTTAGACTTATACGTCACTGGGCAATTTGAACTATGGGCATATACTTAAGAGACAAACTACTTGCCCTAGGTGAGTGAGAAACTGCAAGACTGAGGTGACCCTTTCGGATTTTTAAAGTGTTTGAGACATGACTGCCGAAGAATTTATTGAACTGGAAAAAAAATGATTAATATAAGCATTGCAAGGTGGCTGAAATGAAAGAAAACAAATGTTTTGCTAAAAGACAAACATTCTGGTTGCAGGGTAGTAAATATGGTTTTGGAAAAGCTTTAAGGTCTTATCATACCTTGTGTTAAGCTAATTCTGTTCAGATGGTGAATGTGATAATTGAACATTGACTTAAAGTGCATGAAGCAAGGTTAAGCATGCCATCTACTTGCTTGCAAAGGAAGGCTTACAAAGCATAGGTCTGGTAATGTGTCTTGTGCTGTGGTTCCCAAGTTGGGAATCCCACACAAGGGATTTTGACAGGTGGATCCACCTGTCATGTGATGTCATAATGATGCCATATGATAGACAGGTGGGTTGCCCCACTCACCTGTCAAAATTTGCCTGCTGGGTTCCCCACCTGTGATATGAATGAATATGTATTGTTCACATGAAGATGTGCTTAAGATGCTAAGAACCGCTTCCCATTGATTTTGTTCATTCAAAATGCTACTAAGATTCTTTAGGCCAGAGTTGGAAAAATACATGTGGCCCTGATTGATTTTTCTCCTCTCTCGCCCCTCCCTCCTCCTCCTCCTCCTCTAATTTTTATTTACATTGAATCTATTGTTTCCCTTCAAAATTACGTTTTTTAACTACCTTTTTTATTTAATAGGCTGGATTTGGTGATTGCTTTGAAAATAGTTACGACGACATTGGCTGATAAAGACACCATCACAAGACATTCCTTTGGTTTTAAAACAGTTCATAGTGATATTCATCATGATTACTTCAGAGTTACCAGTCTTACAGTGAGTAGTTCATTTTCTTTCTTTTTTAAAAAAAGCAACACCCAAATATTCATAGTGCATGTGATTGTGATTGGACCAGCATATTATTTGTGTATGTTTCTGCGGGGCAGGGGACAAGAATATTCTTATGGCGACCACATAAAATAATAGAATAGTAGAGTTGGAAGGGACCTGTAAGGCCACTGAGTCATAGAATAATAGAATAGTAGAGTTGGAAGGGGCCTATAAGGCCATAAAGTCCAACCCCCTGCTCAGTGCAGGAATCCAAATCAAAGCATTCCTGTCAGATGGCTGTCCAGCTGCCTCTTGAATGCCTCCAGTGTCGGAGAGCCCACTACCTCTTTAGGTAATTGGTTCCATTGTCGTGTGGCTCTGACAGTTAGGAAGTTTTTCCTGATGTTCAGTCGAAATCTGGCTTCTTGCAACTTGAGCCCATTATTGCGTGTCCTGCACTCTGGGACGAGAAGAGATCCCGGCCCTTCTCTGTGTGACAATCTTTTATGTACTTGAAGAGTGCTGTCATATCTCCCTTCAGTCTTCTCTTCTCCAGGCTAAACATGCGCAGTTCTTTCAGTCTCTCCTCATAAGACTTTGTTTCCGGTCCCCTGATCATCCATGTTGCCTTCCTCTGAACCTGTTCCACTTTGTCTGCATCCTTCTTGAAGTGCGGAGGCCAGAACTGAATGCAGTACTCAAGATGAGACCTAACCAATGCTGAATAGAGGGGGAACTAATACTTCACTCGATTTGGAAAATATACTTCTGTTAATGCAGCCTAATATAACATTTGCCTTTTTTGCAGCCACATTGCACTGTTGGCTCATATTCAGCTTGTGATGAATGACAATTCCAAGATCCTTCACACATGTCATATTGCTGAGCCAAGTATTCCTCATCTTATAACTGTGCATTTGGTTTCTTTTTCCTAAGTGTAGAACTTTGCACTTATCCCTGTTGAATTTCATTCTGTTGGTTTTAGCCCAATGCTCCAGCCTATCAAAATGCCTTTGAATTTTGTTTCTGTCTTCCACGGTATTAGCTATGCCCCCCAATTTTGTATCATCTGCAAATTTGATAAGCATGCTCTGTACCTCCTCATCCAAGTCGTTAATAAAAAAGTTGAAGAGCACTGGGCCCAGGACCAAGCCCTGTGGTACCCCACTTGTTATTTCACCCAGTTTGAGAAGGAACCATTGATAAGCACTCTTTGAGTATGATTCTGGAGCCAGCTGTGGATCTACCTGATAGTTGTTCCATCCAGCCCACATTTAGCTAGCTTGCTAATCAGAATATCATGGAGCACTTTGTCAAAAGCTTTGCTGAAGTCGAGATATATTATGTCCACAGCATTCCCACAGTCTACAAGGGAGGTTACCCGATCAAAAAACGAGATAAGATTAGTTTGGCAGGATTTGTTCTTCATAAATCCATGTTGGCTCCTAGTAATCACTGCATTGTTTTCAAGGTGCTTACAGATTGACTGCTTTATAATCTGCTCCAGAGTTTTTCCAGGGATTGATGTTAGGCTGACTGGTCTGTAGTTCCCTGGTTCCTCCTTTTTGAAGACAGGGACAACATTAGCTCTCCTCCAGTCATCCAGCACTTCATCAGTCCTCCATGATTTCGCAAAGATAATAGAGAGCGGTTCTGAGAGTTCTTCAGCCAGTTTCTTCAATACTCTAGGATGCAGTTTATTGGGCCCTGCCAATTTAAACTCGTTCAAAGTGATTAGGTATTCCTTGACCGTTTGTCTATCAATTTCAAGGTCCAATCCTGCCCCTTCTACTTCATGTTTCCCGGGAGGGTCATAGACCTTTTTTGGGAGAAGACTGAGCCAAAGTAGGAATTGAGGACTTCTGCCTTTTCTTTGTCATCTGTTATCATTTTGCCATCCTCACTGAGTAGCTGTGCCACCATTTCCTTTCTTTGTCTTTTACTATGGACGTACCTGAAGAAAGCTTTTTTGTTACTTTTAGCATCCCTCCCTAACCTCAACTCATTCTCAGCTTTAGCCTTCCTTACACCATCCCGGCAATTCCGTGATACCTGCCTGTACTCTTCCTTTGTGGCCTGGCCTTCTTTCCACTTCCTGTATGTGTACTTTTTTATTTTCAGGTCATCTCTAAGCTTTTTGTGAAGCCACACTGGCTTCTTCTGCTGTTTTCCCCCTTTTTCCTTGTTGGAATTGCTTGCCATTGCACTTCTAGAATTTCCTTTTTTAGAAACTCCCACCCATCTTGGACTGCTTTTCTCATTAGGGTCGCTTGCCATGGAACGGTACTTACAATTGTTCTATTAAAATCAGCTTTCCTGAAGTCCAGGGTGCGCTTATGGCTATTCTCAGCTTTTGCTTCTGTTAAAATCAAGAATTCAAGTATGGTGTGGTTATTTTCCCCCAGAGTTCCCATAACTGCCACTTCATCCACCAAATCATCTCTATTGGTTAGAATCAAGTCCAGGATAGCTGTTCCTCTAGTTGCTTCCTCCACTTTTGTAGGAGAAAGTTATCTCCAACACAAGTCAGAAATTTCTTGGAGGGGCCATGTTTGGCAGAGTTTGTCTCCCAACAGATATTGGGATAATTGAAGTCCCCCATTACTACTACATCATGCCTCCTTGAAACATTGGCAGTTGCTTCACAAAAGTTACATTCTCATCTTCTCCTTGATTGGGTGGTTGGTAGTAGACTCCAAGCACCACATTCCTTTTATTACTTGCCCCATTAATTTTAATCCAGATACTCTTGGTGGAGCTACCAAGCTCATCTTCTTGTATTTCTGTGCAGGGATATATATTTTTAAAATATAGTGCGACTCCACCTCCCTTTTTATTCCTTCTGTTCTTTTTGAACAAGTTATATCCTTCAGTTGCTGTATTCCAGTCATGGGAGTCATCCCACCAAGTTTCAGTTATACCTATCAAGTCATAATTACCCTCCTGTATTAAGAGTTCAAGTTCGTCCTGCTTGTTTCCCATGCTCTGCGCATTAGTATACAGGCGTTGAAGACATGTGATTTATGGCTTGGCTTCCTTACTACATTTTTCTGAGGACTATTACTGGGACCTATTAGATCCAATCTCTCTGTTTCCATTACTGTACACAAGCCTTCATCAGTCGTTACCACCAAGTTTACATCTCCCTCCCCTTTAGGATTCAGTTTAAAGCCCTCCTGATGAACTTGTCCATTCTATGGCCAAACACATTCTTCCCAGTCCTTGTGAGATGCAGCCCATCACATGCAAGCAGTCTATCTTCCAGGAAGCATAGCCTGTGGTCCCAGAATCCAAATCTCTCACGTTGGCACCACCTTTGTAGCCATTCATTCACACAGAGTATTTCCCTTTCTACTCCTCTTCTAAGTACTGGAAGGATGGATGAAAAAACTATCTGGGCCCCAAAGTCGAGTTTCCTTCCTAGAACTTCAAAGTCTGATGTGATTTCTTCATAGCTCCATTTGGCAGTATCATTTGTTCCCACATGGATGAGGAGAAAGGAATACCTGTTGGTGGGCTTGATGAGTGATGGCAACCCTTCTGTTACATCTCTAATCTGTCCTCCCAGTAGACAGCATACCTGGCGAGTCCACAGATCTTCTCGCCATACTTGGGTTTCAATCCCACGCAGTAGGGAGTCTCCCACTACTAGTACTCTTCTCTTCTTGTTGTGGGGTGTGGTTTCACTGCCCCTGCTTGATTGAGCTTCAGCCTCTTGCACGTCGTCGCACGGAGTCTCCTGCAATTCTTCTACCACAGGCTGTCCTCCAGTCTCATCTTCGAGTGGTTGAAAGCGGTTTCATAGTTCCATTGGTGAAGGGTGTCTTCTAGCTCTTCTGCTCCTAACTGTCACCCTTCCCCACGGAGTTTCCTCCACTTCGTTGTTCCTTTCCAAAGCAGACTCCTGCTACCACATGCTGTTGTTCTTCCACCTCTACTTCTCTTTGCTGCTGTTGTTCCAGCGTTCTGTCTAAGAACTCTTCATCTTCTCTTATAGTCCTCAGTGTGGCCACCCGCCGTTCCAGGCCTCTCACTTCTTCTTCCAACAGTGCCACGAGCTCGCACATGTTTTATTGATTGATTGATTGATTGATTGATTGATTGTATTTGTATACTGCCCCATAGCTGAAGCTCTCTGGGCAGTTTACAACAATTAAAAACATTAAAAACAAATATACAAATTTAAAAATACATTTTTAAAAAAAGCAATTTAAAACTGCATGCTTGTTGCACATGTACTCCATGTTGTTCTCAGGCAAGAAAACAAACATGGCACACACCTTGCAGGTCACAACCACTGGAGTATCCTTCCTGTCCATACTCTCTTCTACCTTTTGTTCTTTCTTACTACTTGTTTTGGAGTGGCCTGTGCTTTGTCTTGTCCTACTTCAGGGTAAACTTGTGAGTCCCAGTGGTATGCGGTACGCTGTACAAGGAGAATTAGGGTTGTTGTTTTTAGGGACCTCCCCTTGACCTCCGCTGTCATTTGTCAAACCCCTGTTTGTTCTCCCTGTTTGCTCGCTCTCTGAAAGCTGGCTTGCTTGTATCTCCTCTCCTGTGGACCAGCTGAGACAGCTCCCTTTGCTCTGCTCAGTTAGGAGTCAGGAAACAGAATGAAAGTCCCAGCACACACAGCTGCTGCTTGTTGCCCTCAGCAGTTCTCAGGCCACGCCCTTAAGCCAATGGCTATCAGGCCACACCCATTCCAATCAAGCTGCTATGGAGCCCTTTAGAGCACATAGCTTCAGAGCCCTCTTGGCCTTTTTCTTTTCCTCACTACAGCTCCTTTGTCAGACTCCTGTTTGCTCGCTCTGATTGCTCGCTCTCTGAAAGCTGGCTTGCTTGTATCTCCCCTCCTGTGGACCAGCTGAGACAGCTCACTCTGCTCGGCTCAGTTGGGAGTCAGGAAACAGAATCCAACCCCTTGTTCAATGCAGGAATCCAAATTAAAGCATACCCAAGAGGTGGCCGTCCAGCTGCCTCTTTAATGCCGCTAGTGTTGAAGAGGCAGCATAAAATTTGTGGCAGCATTGCTTTATTTCTTGGTTACAGACTTCTAATTTATATGTTGCTTAAATTTAATTCTGAAAAGGCAACAGTACAAAAACCCACACCTTTTTTTGGGGGGGGGGCTTTTCAGTAAAAGAACCTTGGTTTTTTTTCATTTTAGGAATTTATATGTTAGAGGTATGAAGTTGGAAGCTGCATGCTCATCTTTGCTAATGAAACTACGTTTTGACCACAGTTATATCCCCTACCATGGTCAGCATATTAACCCAACCATTGGGAAGCTGCATTGATTTAAATCTCGTCCAAATTATTTGCAATTGTACAAGAATGCTCCTGGAATTAAAAAAAAAAGGCAACTTCACAGACAACAGCTGGATTTACACTGCTCACAAGTGTTGCTGATTAGACTATAGCCATGTCTGTTGGAAGGCTTTACATTGAAAGAAACATGTTCTGCTTAAAAAAACTGCATTCTCTTCTATGAACCTTGCATTCTGTTCTATGAACTTTGAAGGTGACTTCCAATGGAAAAGGAATTAAAACAATCTAAAATCCAAATCCAAATGCAGAACAGCAACAAGAACTGTGAATTAATTATCAAAACTTCAACTAACTTAGTCTGGATCTAAGCCCCATTGAATACAATGGCAGCTATTAACTAACTTAGTTTCTATCCACCTCTAAAAAATTCAAAGATCTCAACAAAAAAGAAAAAAGTGTGTATTGTTTTCCCTTCTGATGCTAAAAGTAGTAAGATTTATCATCAGTGAACCTCCCTGAGAAAAACATTCCAAAGATGGGAGTACCATAATCAAAAAGGTCCTTTACCTGGTCACCACTTCTAATAGCAGGGTACATGGAGAAGGGTTGCTCCTGTCCAGGCAGAAGCAGCTGCAACACACTGAGGCTAAGACTAAATGCTCCAAGAGATGGTAGGAGAGGGTTGATAGTGCTCTTCCAGTTCCCGTGTCTCATCCTTCCCCCGCCCCATGGTGCCTGGATGTCCATGTTTCAAAATTCATATATTGGAGGTAATAGTATAGTGGTTGAAACAATACTCATTTCTTGTAGAGAGTTACTATGAAAACCTATCTACAGTTTGTGCTGTTCTGTGTACAGGCTGTGATTTTACACGGGATCTTAGTGCTTGTTAACAGGGCTGTCCTCCTTGTTGCCTTCAGCGGTGCATGGTGGGAGCTTTCTTGCAGAGTTCATGGTCAACAAGGGTCCCTTGATGCAGGTTGCATATAATAATAATAATAATAATAATAAATTTAATTTCTTCGTCGCCTATCTGGCCAATGGCCACTCTAGGCGACTTACAAAATTGTTAAAATACAATTGATAAAATACAGTAATACAATATAAAAACAACACATCTGCAGCAACAATATTAAAACTGGGCAGGAGGCATTTCAGTTATAACAATTAACCCTCCCCAGATACCCCAAAGGCCTGCTGAAAGAGCCAGGTCTTTAAGGCTGTCCGAAACACATTTAAAGAAGAGGCGTGCCGGAGATCTTGTGGGAGGGAGTTCCAAAGAGTGGGGGCCGCCACTGAGAATGCCCTCTCTCTTGTACCCGCCAATCTGGCTGTTTTTGTTGGCGGGATTGAGAGAAGGCCCTGTGTGGCTGATCTTGTCGGGCGGCATAATTGGTGGCGTTGAAGGCGCTCCGTGAGATAAACTGGGCCGGAACCATGTAGGGATTTAAAGGTCAATACCAACACCTTGAATTGGGCTCGGAAAACAACTGGTAGCCAGTGTAGGTCGAACAACACTGGTGTGATGTGATCTCGGCGGCGACTATTCGTAAGTGGTCGAGCCGCCGCATTTTGTATCAGTTGTAATTTCCGGACAGTTTTCAAGGGTATCCCCACGTAGAGCGCATTACAGTAGTCCAAACGAGAGGTGACCAGGGCGTGTACCACTACATAGGAACATAAGAACATAAGAACATAAGAAGAGCCTGCTGGATCAGGCCAGTGGCCCATCTAGTCCAGCATCCTGTTCTCACAGTGGCCAACCAGGTGGGAGCTGGTGAACAGGAAGGTAGGGTTGCAGCCTTCGTATGAGGTGTAGATGGTACCAGGCTGCCCGGCTCACTGCCGAAATCTGAGCCTCCATGGACAGCCTGGAATCAAGCACAACCCCAAGGCTGCGGACCTGGTCCTTTAGGGGTAGACTCACCCCGTTGAACTTCAGGTCAATGTCACCCAACCTTCTCTTGTCCCCCACAAGTAGTACCTCGGTCTTATCAGGGTTCAACTTCAGCTTGTTCCTTCCCATCCATCCACTCACGGATTCCAGGCACTTGGACAAGGTCTCCACAGCCAACTCTGGTGAAGTTAAACGAGAGATAGAGCTGAGTGTCATCCGCATATTGATGACACTGCAGCCCAAATCTCCTGATGATTGCCCCCAGCGGCTTCATATAGATGTTAAATAGCATGGGAGAGAGGATAGAGCCCTGTGGCACACCACAATTGAGAGGCCAAGGGTCTGATACCTCCTCCCCCAACGCTACCTGTTGGTACCTATCGGAGAGAAAGGAATGGAACCACTGTAATACAGTGCCTCCAATTCCCAATCCCTCCAGGCGAAGCAGAAGGATACTGTGGTCGACAGTATCAAAAGCCACTGAGAGATCGAGGAGGACAAGAAAGGTGGATTCTCCCCTATCTAATGCCCTCCTCAAATCATCTACCAGAGCGACCAAGGCTGTTTCAGTTCCGTGACCAGTCCTGAAACCCGATTGGTATGGATCCAAATAATCCGTTTCATCCAAGTGTGCTGACAACTGGTTGGCCACCACTCGCTCAATGACCTTGCCCAGAAATGGCAGATTCGAAATTGACCTTGAAACTCTTCTCTTTTCTCCCTCCCCCCCCACCCCATAGTGTGGGAGCCACTGGAACTTGTTGCTGAGTGAGTGAGGACGGATAGTTGAGTAAATGCATGTGTTTCCTCATGGATAGTAGAAAGAGAAACACTGGAGACATTTGCAGCATTCATACTTTATTTTTCTTTCCCCTTTTCTTGCTTACCCTGTATAGGGCAATTACTTGTAATATCACCAGCTGTGGAAATTGAATTGAGGTGGTTCTTGAGTATTTTGTATGTGATCATCGGCATGAGGGTTCTGAGAAGAGAAGTAGTTAGCTAGGGTGTGGTGCTTGTGTAAAGTCCCCAAGTGTTCTAATTATCAGAGTCCCCACTTGTGTACTGTAAGGTGTGTGTTTTTCCAGACAGGAGGCTAGAGTGATGCAACAGTAGGTCATGAATTGTTATCTGTGAGATGGCTTTCTTAGTCAGGCTTTATATAATGCTGTTGGCTGCAGAATTAATTGGAAACCTGCTCCATTATGGTTGGGAGGCAGTCATTTTTGACTTTCCAAGGATTTCAGTGGGATTCTTCAACTTCTATCACTGTACTCTTTTGCAATAGCTACTATTAGCAAAGGAGATCTAAGCAGTACCTACATGTCATTCTATAAGGAAATTTTGAAAATCGTAATAAACAAAATCAGTAGTAAACAAAACTTTATTACCCGAAATGGATATTGCTGAGGTCTATTATCTTGCAAAAACAAAAGAAATACATACACATATACACCTATTTATTTAAAAGGTTCAGAAAAAATGAACATTTTTAGAATGTAATTAAGAAGTGAAAGTACATTTGGATATTATACACAAGTTGCTGTCAGTCCCATTGACATCAGTGGGAATTGCAGCTTGCTTCTATGTATTTTTATATAAAAGCAAATATCTGTATAAAAGCAAATGTCATAATAGCTGTAGAGAGAGCTAACTAACCTGAACACAAATTTATTTATATCCTGCTTTATGCCAGTAAATTGTTGAAATTATTAACATAACTCATATGGGCAGAGTAATCGAAATGCTGGCGAGCTGGCAGACAGAGAGCCAGCGGAGGAGTTGGTGGAAAGCCCCATGGGATCCTCCTCCTGCTTGGGAGCTGCTGGCCTGGCTCAATGCTGGCCAGAAAGCACCTGCTCCCACAAATCAACCTCCCTTGGAGTAAGTGCTGTCTGTAGAGGCTAATTACAATTTTTTACTGCGATGACCTTTTCTATAGAAGGTCTTGGTGGGTCTGAACATTTTGCTACTTGCTTTGCATTTCTGCGGTTAGAGGTGGGTTAAGGCAGGGGTGGGGAACCTTTATGCCTCTGTGCACTCCATGGCAACCTACCTGTCAGTCACTCAATGTCATTATGACATCACATGATTGCCAAATGGGTTGCCACACCCACCTGTCAAAACTCTTTGTGCAGGGTTTCCAAACTTGGGAACCACATCACAAGGGGCATTGCCAGCCCTATGCTTTGCACCCTATCCCAACAGGATCAGTGTGGAAAGGCTTGCAAAGCCTCCCTCGTGCTTTCCCTTTCAACCTGCGGCATCAGAGGTTGAAAGGGGGAGCACAGGAAAGGGATTCAAATTATAATGCAATAAAATACAATATATAAGAAATAAAAGAAGCCTTATAACCAGTAAGATGTTTGAATTTTTTTACTTTGAACTCACCAAAAATGCTTTGGAAACTCTTGGAATGGAGCAGAGTGGCTCATCATAGGGAACTGCTATTTGAAGAACCCAGGTGCAACCCACCTCCATCCAAAGCACGATATTAGATTTTTGGCGTTTGGGGTCCTGACCATAACATTTAAAATCTCAAACAACTATAAGCAACATTTTCTGATGGCATAGCAGCACGTTTATCAGTGTTCGATACAATGCTTCATTTCTGAAGCTAGTAGGGCTCAAATTTGTAAAGATTATTTGCCTGGAATCTTCTGCTTTTTCATTTTTTAGAAAAGTAATTGAATTAAAGTTACTGTGTTACTGCTGTTGAATTCCTTTTTATTATTTGTAAGCTACTTGACTATTTTTATAGGAAGACAAGTAGAAATACAAAATAGAAAATAAATCCTTAATCTAAAACGTCTATTGACAGATAGTGGTTGCTCAGTAATGTGAGTGAACAGAGCTTGGACACTGATACTGAGATTTTTATTTAAAACAGATTCTGGAGCTCTACTTTTTCTATCTTAAATTCTGCTAGCTCTTCTAGGCTTAGAGTGTAATCCAACTCGTATTTACACCAGGCTGGGGGGAATTGAATATGGCAGATCCCCGGTTGAGCTGGCAGGGTCCTGGCTCCACCAGCAGAAGCCTCCACCCCAGTTCAGCTGCAGCGGGTGGTCTGCCGTGGTAGCCCAGTCCAGTGGTACTGGTGGAAGGCCCAAAAAAGGGCATTCCAGGGGCGTGTTGGAGGAGAAGCTGAGGGGGAAGGAGTTACACAGCATCCAACTTCTGTTCAGAGCTCTTCTGCGGGTCCTGATCCAGGCCAAAGTTACACCAAGAAAAAGATCCTTCTTAACACTAAAGACAGTATCATTCAGACCATGGTATTCCTGATCTCTGTGTATGAATGTGAAAGTTGGACAGTGAAAAAAGCAGATAAGAGAAAAATCAACTCATTTGAAATGTGGTGTTGGAGGAGAGCTTTGCGCATACCATGGACTGCGAAAAAGTCAAATAATTGGGTGTTAGAACAAATTAAACCAGAACTCTCACTAGAAGCTAAAATGATGAAACTGAGGTTATCATACTTTGGACATATAATAAGAATACATGATTCACTAGAAAAGAATAATGCTGGGAAAAACAGATGGGAGTAGAAAAGGAGGAAGGCCAAACAAGAGATGGCTTGATTCCATAAAGGAAGCCACAGACCAGAACTTACAAGATCTGAACAGGGTGGTTCATGACAGATGCTCTTGGAGGTCATTGATCCATAGGGTCGCCATACATTGTAATCGAAGGCACATAACAACAATACAATAATTCTACTGGAAGTCAATGGGGAGGGCTTACTCACTGGTAGGGATATTCATGGGAGCCAGCTTTTTCTTTTATGTTCCTGTGTGCAGCTCCCAGCTGAGCTGACGTTCAGCTGGCCCGGCAGCTCCTGAACAGCAAATGGATGCTGCTGAGCTTCTCACCAGCTGTCGGAAGGCAGAGCTGGGGTCCCAATCCCGGGGAGCTGGATCCCGGAGAGTTGGGAGAAGAGTATTCGGATGGATGGCAGAGGGAAGGGGGAGGAACTTCCCCCCTTTGGAGCGAAGACGAAACAGAGGAACTGCCAGTGATAAGGTCGCTTAGCAACGGGGAGCCTGAGCCCTCCCTGGACATTCTCACGCCTCCCCCTCTTTCAGGCTCAGAGCAAGAGGGGAAAGAGGGAGGGCTGCTCACAGCCGAAAAGCGGGGAGGCAGTTTACCATCAGCCCCTCCCCTATCCCCCATCCTGGAATCGGAAACTTCAGAAGAGGAGGGGGTGATGCTTCCCCCCTCCCCGCGCACACGCAGACAGCTGAAAAGACAGGAGAGAAGGGGGGGAAGGCGGGCAGTACCTGAGGGGCAGTTAAGGAGGAGCGAAAGATTGCACGCCCGTTTGGCCCCTTCTTAAAGAACAGGCGGGAAGAAGTCCCTTGCTCTGTCAACTTTCTCCCAATGCCGCAGGACCTGTATCCCTGTATTGCTTCATGAGAAAACGCAGTCTTTGTTTGGACATTACCCTAATAAAACACGAATTAACTACAGCCGTTGGTCTGGTTCCTGAGTCACATCCTGGGCCTGACAGCTTGACAGAGCCACCTAAATCACCCTCAACGCTCTCTTCACTTGACTGGGACAAGATGTCAAAGGGAGCAGCGGGGGGGACGAACCCCACTTCTGAGACGGAAGAAGTGGAACTCTTGAGGACTAAGGTAGCTGATCTGCAGACGGATGTTCAAGCCCTGCTAGCAGCAGTCAAGGCGCTGAAGACGGATAATCAAACCTTGAAGGCCACAATAGACCAGATGCGAACAGCCCCTCCAGCTGCCGTAGTAAAGGTTCCCATTGGATTGCCCCCAAAATACGCGGGACAAAGTGATCAGTTGGCAACCTTCGTGGCTCAATGTGAGTTATATCTGGATGTCAGGCACACAGCATTTCCAGACGATGGGGCTAAAGTAGCTTTCGTGATTAGCCTCCTGGAGGGAGAAGCTGCAAAATGGGTGACTCCGTATCTCGTGAGAAAGGATACTGTCTTAGGAAGGTACAGAGGATTTATACAGGAGATGACCGAGATGTTTCAAGACCCACAAAGGGCTGAAACAGTAGCGCGGCAACTAGGCGCTCTGAAGCAAGCTAAAGGGACTGTTTCCGAGTACACTAACACTTTTAAAATTCTGTCCCAGGAAACTGGTTACAATGACACCGCCCTGATGTTTATGTACCTGAGTGGATTAAATGCTGAAATCCTGGATGAGTTGGCCAGGACCTCCCCCCCCCCCCCCCCGCTGACCTACCAGGGCTCATCCGGCTATGCCTACAGATAGATCACCGGATGGAAGGAAGGCGCCTGGAAAGGAAGCAGGAGGTCCCGAGATACTCAGCCTCAGCATCCCGCAACAAGACCCTTCCCACTACAGGGATGGCAGGTAATGCAACTGAGGGACAGGGAGGGGCTAGGCGAAGACTGTTGGAAGAAGAAAAGGAAAGACGACGCCGGGAACGTTTATGCTTTTATTGTTCAAAGCCGGGCCGTGTGGCCAGAGACTGTGGACTGAAAGGGGGGAAAGCCGAGCCGTCGGGAAACTAGAACACCCAGTCCACGTGCAGGCCGGTGGACTGGGGGCAGTGTTGTATAAAGGCCCCCCAACGATCCAACCTCCCTCAAAGGGGGTGTTGGTCTTGCCTATTCGAATTACAACTTCCAGAGGAGTGGTGTTTAATTCCACTGCCTTAATTGACAGTGGAGCCTCCACAAATTTTATTGATGCAAAGTTAGTCAAGCGTCATGGAATTTCCCAGTGGAAACTGGACGCTCCCCTAGCTGTGGAGACTATCGATGGGAGACCCCTGAAGTCAGGAGGGGTGACACAAGCCACGGAGGAAGTGAAACTTCAAATCCCTGGGCACGAAGAGTTCATTTCGCTATACGTGTCAGATCTCTCAAACTTTGAGGTGATTCTGGGAATGCCTGGGCTAGCAAAGCATGAACCCAAAATAAGTTGGAAGGAGGCGGTGGTGTGGTTCACCTCACAGTATTGCCAGGAGAACTGTCAACCTGAAGGAATCAAGAACACCCTAGCGGGGGCAGTGCAAGAGATCGAGCAAGTGACCCTGCCGCCAAAGTATGAAGAATTCAAAGATGTGTTTGATGAAAAAGAGGCAGAGACTTTACCCCCCCACCGCCCTTACGACTGTGCGATTGACCTAGTGCCAGGAGCCAGCATCCCATCAGGGAGAATCTACTCTCTCACAGAGAATGAGAGGGAGGCCCTGAAGGAATTCCTGGATAAAAACCTGAGGCGAGGATTCATACGCCCCTCACAATCCCCTGCTGGAGCGCCACTATTGTTTGTGAAAAAGAAGGGGGGGAACTCAGACCCTGTAACGACTATCGCGCATTGAACCAGATCACCATCCCCAACAGCTACCCGCTGCCCCTGATCTCAGAGTTGCTGGACCGACTGCGCTCTGCAAAAATCTTCACGAAGTTGGATTTGAGAGGAGCGTACAATCTGATCAGGGTGAAGGAGGGAGATGAATGGAAAACAGGATTCTTGACCGCTTACGGACAGTATGAATACCTGGTCATGCTGTTCGGGCTTTGTGGAAGTCCAGGAATTTTTCAAAAATTCATGAACGACGTGTTTAGAGACTTGTTGGACACGTATGTAATCTGTTACTTAGATGATATCCTGGTGTTCTCAAAGAACCAGGAAGACCACAACCAGCATGTGAAGACGGTGTTGAAGAGACTGAGAGAAAATCACCTGTATGCTAAATTAGAGAAATGTGGATTTGACCTCAAGTCTCTAGACTTCCTTGGATATCGAATCTCAGCGGAAGGCGTGGAGATGGACCCAGGGAAAGTAAGCTGCATATTGGACTGGGGCCAACCTGTCACCAAAAAGGATGTACAACGGTTTTTGGGGTTTGCCAATTATTACAGAAAGTTCATTCCAGGGTTTTCCAAATTAACAGCTCCTCTGACTGACTGTTTAAGGGGGAAGAAGAAGTTTCAATGGACAGAGAACGCCACCGAGGCCTTTGAGGAGCTGAAGAGAAGGTTTGCTACTGAGCCCATTCTGCGCTTTGCTGATCCGAACCGCCCTTTCGTAATGGAAGCAGATGCTTCAGATTTTGCCATCGGGGGGGTCCTGCTACAATTAGACCAAGAAGGGAAGGAGCTGCACCCCTGTGCGTACTTCTCTCGGAAGTTAAAGCCTGCAGAGAAGAACTGCACAGTTTGGGAGAAGGAGCTGCTGGCCATCAAGGACTCTTTTGAAAACTGGAGACAATACCTAGAGGGGACCTCTCATCGAATTGAAGTGCGCTCCGACCACAAGAATCTTGAAAGCCTCCAAACAGCCAGAAAGCTGAACCAGAGACAGATAAGATGGTCCCAGTTCTTCACTAGGTTTAACTTCCAGATTACTTACCATGCCCAAGCCAAAAACCAGAGAGCGGATGCCTTATCCAGACAGCCACAGTACAAAGAAAGTGAATCCGAGGACCAGCCTCAGTACGTAATCCCGCCAGAGAAATTAACGTTGGGAGTATGCCAGCCTTCATGGGAAGAGGAACTCAAAAAGGCACAACAAGAAGATGCAGACATGCTAAAATATCAGCAGGAGACGGGACAAGGTCAAGACTCAGAAGTAACCTTTCACTGGAGAAATGGACTGTTATGGTTCAAAACCGCCAGATATGTGCCAGAAGGGGAATTAAGGCTCAGAATCCTACGCCAGTGTCGTGATTCCATCACAGCGGGACACTTTGGGATTTACAAGACCATTCAGAACGTGGCCAAGGACTTCTGGTGGCCTAAAATGCGTCGGGATATTGAGAGTTATGTAAAGTCCTGCTCTGTCTGTCTGCGGACAAAAACACAAACAGGGACACCAGCAGGACTGTTACAACCGTTGCCTGTCCCACACGAACCCTGGAAGGACCTCTCCATGGATTTTATAACTGATCTACCCAAGTCCCAAGGAATGACAGCCATCTTAGTATTGGTGGATCTACTTACCAAAATGGCACACTTTCTTCCTTGTGCAGGGGCCTTAGAGGCTAAAGAAACGGCCAAGTTATTCATAAAAGAAGTCTACCGGCTGCATGGATTGCCAAACAGCGTAGTCTCAGACCGAGGAACTCAGTTCACAGCCAAATTTTGGAGAGCAATGTGGAAACAGTTGCAGACGGAATTAAAACTCTCCTCCGCCCATCACCCCCAGACAGATGGGCAGACGGAACGCTTGAACGCCGTTTTGGAAAGATATTTACGAAGTTATGTGTCCTATCAACAGACTGACTGGGTATCATATTTGCATTTTGCAGAGTTCGCCTACAACAATTCTCTGCACTCCAGCACTCAACAAACCCCGTTCTTCGCTAATTATGGATTCCATCCTAAAGTCTTTCCAAGCAGCTCAGAAGGAATGCTGGTACCGGCAGCTGAGAACTTCCTTAAGGAATTGCAAGCGGCGCAACAGACACTGAAACAGCAGTTAAACGAAGCCAAAACGGAGTACAAGCGAGTTGCTGACCTGCACAGGAAGGAGGGCCCCCCCCTTCAACCGGGAGACCAGGTATGGCTGTCCACCCGCTTCCTCCAGATGCCGGGCAAATGTAGAAAATTACAAGACAAGAGGGTGGGTCCTTTCAAAATAGAAACTCAAATCAATCCCGTGGCGTACCGACTGAAGCTGCCTGACACGTTTAAAATACATCCTGTGTTCCATCGATCCCTCTTAACGAAAGCCGCCCCTCCCAGTGAGTTACGGCTGGAGGAACCTGCCGGAGCTCCACTCCTGGTAAATGAGCAGCTTGAGTTTGAAGTTGAGGAGATCTTAGATTCCAGGATCAGACGCCACAAGCTACAGTACTTGATTCACTGGAAAGGCTATGGGGTGGCTGACAGATCATGGGAAGATGCAGCTGATGTGCATGCTCCAGAATTGGTAAAACTTTTCCATCAACGTTTTCCCCACCGTCCCAAGCCAGACAAGGGGAGGGGGTCACAGCCTGGGAGGGGGGATGGTGTCGGAAGGCAGAGCTGGGGTCCCAATCCCGGGGAGCTGGATCCCGGAGAGTTGGGAGAAGAGTATTCGGATGGATGGCAGAGGGAAGGGGGAGGAACTTCCCCCCTTTGGAGCGAAGACGAAACAGAGGAACTGCCAGTGATAAGGTCGCTTAGCAACGGGGAGCCTGAGCCCTCCCTGGACATTCTCACGCCTCCCCCTCTTTCAGGCTCAGAGCAAGAGGGGAAAGAGGGAGGGCTGCTCACAGCCGAAAAGCGGGGAGGCAGTTTACCATCAGCCCCTCCCCTATCCCCCATCCTGGAATCGGAAACTTCAGAAGAGGAGGGGGTGATGCTTCCCCCCTCCCCGCGCACACGCAGACAGCTGAAAAGACAGGAGAGAAGGGGGGGAAGGCGGGCAGTACCTGAGGGGCAGTTAAGGAGGAGCGAAAGATTGCACGCCCGTTTGGCCCCTTCTTAAAGAACAGGCGGGAAGAAGTCCCTTGCTCTGTCAACTTTCTCCCAATGCCGCAGGACCTGTATCCCTGTATTGCTTCATGAGAAAACGCAGTCTTTGTTTGGACATTACCCTAATAAAACACGAATTAACTACAGCCGTTGGTCTGGTTCCTGAGTCACATCCTGGGCCTGACACCAGCTCCTCCTCTGCCAGCACCCCTTCCACTAGCTTCCTGTGAATTGGATTTCTCTGCCCAAGAAAGAGCCTTGCTCGTAGCAACCATAATGTTGTGTTAGAGGTCAGGATGTTAGAAGGCAGCAATTTCTGTTCTGACCTGTATGTGTCATGATCAGGGCTGTTTGCATTCTGCCACAGTTCAATTTTACATTATTTGTCTTGCTTGCTGCTGTTTAATGTAACTTACGTAACTATTTACGTAACTTGCACAACTATTTACATATCTTGTGTAACTTATATTCATTCTGATGAAAAGAAAACGTTAAAACAATACAACCAAATCATTAATTATGTATAGTTTGTGGATTTAAAAACCATGTGAATTAATGCCAATCATAATTGCTTGACTGCAGCAATTTTTGCTTCCTTTTCTGTTTTTGTTGGAATTCTCTTACATCCTTTGTTAGAGTAAAGCAAGAATGTGCATTCCAGTTGTAGGGCAGGTGCTTCTACTGTTCACTTGAGTGCCCATGGCAATTAAAAATTGCCAGTTTTTTAAAAAGATATTTTACTATTACATGGATGCAACATCTCAATTTGCCCATGTGATGTCCCCACCCGCCTGCCCCTGCCTTCCTGCAGCAGATGAGGGAGATGTCTCTATACACTGTAAAACCTACCCTTCACACATGTACAGAGGCTATACAACACCTCCCAACCTTTATATGCAATATTTTCACTCACAGCCTGTGTACTCCATAGTATCCCACCTTTACCTCTGAGTGATCCTGGATACCCCAAACCCACTGTTGTTATATTTATTGCTAGGTTGCATGTGAGACAAATCTTTCCTTCAAGGATTACCCTTATGGTATATAGCTGCCACCAGTTTCTGAATGAAACACCTTTAAAATACTTACCAAAAGACTGTGCAGATTGTGTGTTACATTTAGTATCATTTTTTATTATTCTGTTTCCTTAACTGATAATTATGTGATAGTCAGCAACCAAGCTTAGGTGTACATATGGAACAAGTTAAACAAAATGATACTTTATTATTTACATAATGAGTATACTAAAATATTAAAGATGGTATAAAGCTCTGTATATATCACTACACTATACTACACTATCTAACTAAATGTGTATGCAGACCAACCTCCATCCTCTGCCTCAATTCCTCATCTAACAAACTATCCAAACCCCAGAATAAACCAACTGACACTCTCAACTGATAAAACCTTCAGTACAGTAGGGCTCCACTCATACGGCAGGTTACGTTCCAGGCCCCTGCCGAAAGGAAAACCGCCGGAAAGTGGGGCCCTACTGTATTCCAGATGCTGGGCTCCAGCTCCAGCCGCCGGGCTCCAGCTGACAGTGATCAGCTGTAGTGCGGGGAGCTCCAGCCGCCAGGCTCCAGCTGACAGTGACCAGCTGTAGCGTGTGAGCTCCCCACGCTCCAGCTGATCGCGCGCTCCAGCTCTTGGTCTATTGGACTTCCTCACCTAGTGCTAGGAATCTTGGAAAGGAGAGAGTTCCATGAGATGTGTTAGACTGGTAATTCAAAATAAAACTATTAAGAAAGGCGTATTTATATAGCTGCTTAATGATAATTCTTAATGGAAGAGAAATGGGCAGAGTATCTACCAGCAAATCAGCTAGGGAATAAAATTAACGTATTGGCAAGGCAGGTGTATATAGATCTAGACTCTCTACAGAATTACAAGCGTTTGAGATATAGGGGTCCCAAAGTCTTTAATACTGTTGTGAATGTAGGTTAGCTGCAAACTGAAATAAATATTTTTACTAGCATGCATGATTTGGGTTGCATATTTTGAGTGTGATTCAGAAATTACACTCGGTTCAAATATTTAATAGAAACCCACCATATATGTTCAGATTTTTCTTCAGAATATGGGAATTTAATAACATGTTCATTCTACAACTAGCAGTGGTTACTGTGGAGAATACATAAGCATTTTTCCCTGCTAACATCAGAAAAATGCTGCTGTTGAACTGAGAAAGACAGCAATCTGCCTTTTTACAGCTATCCGATTGAAGATTCCCCACCCCCAAGAACTTTAGCCATTCATATTAATCGGTGATGCTAGTAAAAAAAAAAAAGTTCCTAGGCTTGATGTAGGATGTGCATTCAATACAAAGAATCTGTGAAGGTGGTTGAGACAGGCATTCCAGTTTTCATATGTTTTATACTAAGTGGGAATCGAATCTCTGCTCTAGCTTTTGATATAGATCAACACTTGCATCCATTAGCAGGATCGTCTTGGGATGTGTTGAAACAGCGTGTCAGCAGAAAGCCCCTTTGGTACTAAGGGGTGTGGTTCTAATCCTGGCTCCAACAACCGTAAGAAGAGGCCCCAATAGAAGGTTTTCAGGATTCTCATGTTGGTACATTCTATCTTTGCAGTTTCATAGGATACTGCATAGGTATGGTATTAATTGCATATCACTTGGTAGCGCTCTCACTGCTGCTAGTTTTCTAGCTTCATAACCTGTTTAGTCTTTAACATTTTTTAATTCAAAAAGCTAAGTTGTTGGTTAAACAAGTTGTAAGTTTATTGCCCTAGCCACTGTATCCCATTGCTGACCTTGTTTGGCTTCAACACTTTGCCACTGTTGCGATGATGATTTGTCACTGGGGCGCCCTTTTGCTCACAGAGCTGTGGCTCCTTCATAAACTCTCTTTAAATATATACCTTTGGCCACCTCCCTTGAACTCCTGTCATAGCGAATGGGAAAGAGTCCCTAGATTCAGAGGACAATGTAGGTAGATAACTTGCATTCCCAGGTGACTCACCTGAAAAAATGAACACTGTAACAAGCGTGAACTAGAAGGGATTAAAGGTCAGCTGACCTCTTTTGGGACCACAGAATAGACCACATTAATCTTGGCTAAATCTTACACTTTTTATTTTTAAACCTTTTCTATCCTTTTCCCTGGGACTACGACTGCATTACCTTTATGCTTATCTAGGTAGTCAAGCCAGAAATTGTGGCTGCCATGACTTTGTCCCGTCCTTTGTTATGGAAATAGAGATCAGGGTTAGTTTTTCCCTTCACTCCCCAGCTCCACGGTCAGAGCTGGGAAAAGGGGTAGAAGCTTGTTGGCTTGGCCCTGTGCTACCAAGGCACTCAGGAACACAGCAGCCAAACTGCTTCCAGCCCTTTTCCCAACTTTGAAGCTGGGGAGTGGGCCAGGATTGCTCCACCTTCGTTGGGACCATCCCCAGCCACTCGAGCTCAATTTTGAGGAAGCCCGGGGCTCACTGGAAAGTGATAGCATACTTCCCATGACGTGGTGAATGAAAATGTTGAACGCTGTACTTAGCTAAGTCTGCACTGAAAGCTTTCTCATTTCTTAATATACCTTTTTCAAATGTAGGTTTTGCCTGTTTAACTGCAGTCAGCCTTAGTTGCCACAGCATAACTGAGAGCATATAACTTACTGGAGTATTGCCTCCTCAGGATACAGTGCTATGCCACTTGGTTTAGCTTTGTTTAAAGCTTTAATCACAGTATATCAAGAGGGGGGTGTTTATGAAGTGGCCATGACTGTAAAAGCAGATTTATACTTGGCAAAAATGGAGGTAAGGAAATCATATTATCATGCTGTTTTTAGAAGCAAAAATTGGATTGTGGGGGTGGAAATTTGTAAAAAGATTTTGGGCTGTCCAAAAATTGCAGGTTGCTGCTCTCAAATGCCAAAACTGATGATGAAGCAACCAGTTGCACACAGCCTAAATATTTACACCTGCAATACCCATTTCATATAGAAGTAGCTTTTCTGAAGTAAAAATATTCCCTCCCCTTAAGTATTAGACAGGCGCCATCTCTGTTACCGTTTCAGCACCTACTGAAGACCTTCCTCTTTCAACAAGCCTTTGAAGTAGAGACCAGTCTGTGTCTGAATTGGAATTGCTTTTTAAGATGCTTTTAAAGCTTTTTTAAAAGATGTGTTTAAAAATGTTTTGTTTTGATATGTTTTAAAGTCTGTTTTTACTATGTTTTAAAGCATTTTTAGTGTTTTTGTTTGCCGCCCTGGGCTCCTACTGGGAGAACAGGCGACATATAAATTTAATTTTAAACAAAATCTATACTGAATTGCATGAAGCCTACTCTCAGTTGTCACCAGCTGATGCACTATCCCACACCATTTTGATCAATACCGTTGGATTCTTCTATAAAGTCCTAGTCAGTCATGTACATTCCTTCCTGCCTGGCTTCTTTCTTTGAGAGTAGTCTTAAACTGCCACACCTGTCCATGTTGGTGATAAAACGATTTTGTTTTCTGTAGTGATTTTTGTGGCAGGCTAAACCTCTATATCATAGGCCTTGTCTGTGAATAAAATATTTTTACTGTACATGTTTTCCATGAGTAATAGGAAATATTTGTGTGTGTTTAACGAAAAGGCCTCTACAGGGAATTGACTATGCTCAGTATATTAATTTTGGCTAGCTGTAGAAAGATTACAAGTATTAGAAGTGTAAGCTTCTGGGTTACGCTTCCTTGAAAACTTTTCAAAGCAGACTTGGCATTTTCTAGATAAAATTTGATATGGTGTAAAGCCTATTTCTTTTTATTTAAACACCACAGAAGTACAGAAACACAAACATTCAGATAATTCATAATTTAAAGTGTAACAGAAAAGCTGTTAACACATCAATCCACAACATCATAAAAATGCCTCTTATAATTTCTAAAAAGCTGTGATTTTAACTAATCTTACATCTTTCTAATAACTGCTCTCTTACTTTTAACTTTTCCTTTAAAAAATCTTGCAGAAATTCTTGCAGCTTGTTATGTGCCTTCAAGTCAATTACGACTTATGGCGACCCTATGAATGAGTGACCTCCAAGAGCATCTGTCATGAACCACCCTGTTCAGATCTTGTAAGTTCAGCTCTGTGGCTTCCTTTATGGAATCAATCCATCTCTTGTTTGGCCTTCCTCTTTTTCTATTCCCTTCTGTTTTTCCCAGAATTATTGTCTTTTCTGGTGAATCATGTCTTCTCATGATGTATCCAAATTATGATAACCTCAGTTTCATCATTTTAGCTTCTAGTGAGAGTTCTGGTTTAATTTGTTCTAACATCCAATTATTTGTCTTTTTTTTGCAGTCCATGGTATGCGCAAAGCTCTCCTCCAACACATTTCAAATGAGTTGATTTTTCTCTTATCTGCTTTTTTCACTGTCCAATTTTCACAACCATACATAGAGATTGGGAATACCATGGTCTGAATGATCCTGACTTTAGTGTTCAGTGATACATCTTTGCATTTGAGGACCTTTTCTAGTTATCTCATAACTGCCCTCCCCAGTCCTAGCTTTCTTCTGATTTCTTGACTATTGTCTCCGTTTTGGTTAATGACTGTGCCAAGGTATTGATAATGTCCTCGTTGTCAACTTTAGTTACATACATCTTCGTTGTCATTACTTTAGTCTTCTTGATGTCCAGCTGTAGTCCTGCTTTTGTGCTTTCCCCTTTAACTTTCATCAGCATTCGTTTCAAATCATTACTGGTTTCTGCTAGTAGTATGGTATTGTCTGCATATCTTAAATTATTGATATTTCTCCCTCTAGTTTTCACACCTCCTTCATCTTGGTCCAATTCCGCTTTCTGTATGATATGTTCTGCATATAGATTAAACAAATAGGGTGATAAAATACACCCCTGTCTCACACCATTAGGAACCAATCGGTTTCTCCATATTCTCTCCTTACAGTAGCCTCTTGTGCAGAGTATAGGTTGTGCATCAGGACAATCAGATGCTGTAGCACCCTCATTTCTTTTAAAGCATTCCATAGTTTTTCATGATCTACACAATCAAAGGCTTTACTGTAATCTATAAAGCACAGGGTGATTTCCTTCTGAAATTCCTTGCTCCGTTCCATTATCTAACGTATGTTTTCAATATGATCTCTGGTGCCTCCCTTTCTAAATCTAGCTTGGACGTCTGGCATTTCTTGTTCCATATATGGTAAGAGCCTTTATTGTAGAATCTTGAGCATTACTTTACTTGCATGGGACATTAAGGCAATAGTTTGATAATTACTGCATTCCCTGGGATCCCATTTTTTTGGAATTGGGATGTATATTGAACACTTCCGGTCTGTGGGCCATTGTTTTCTTTTCCATATTTGTTGACAGATTTTTATCAGACTTTAGACGGATTCAGTCTCAGCAGCTTGTAGCAACTCTGTTGGTATGCCATCTGTTTCTGGTGATTTGTTTCTTCCAAGTATTTTAAGAGCAGCTTTTACCTCATATTCTAAAATTTCTGGTTATTCATCCTACAGTTCCTCCGTGAATGAATCTGTCATCCTGGCATCTCTTTTATAGAGTTCTTCAGTGTATTGCTTCCATCTTCCTTTTATTTCATCTTGGTCAGTCAGTGTGTTCCCCTGATGATTATTCAACATCCCTACTCGTGGTTTAAATTTCCCTTTCATTTATCTAATCTTTTAGAATAGGGCTCTTGTTCTTTCCTTTTTGTTGTCCTATTTCTATACAATAATTATTGTAATAGTTCTCTTTATCCCTGCGTACTAGTCGCTGTATTGTTGCATTTAGGCTTCTAACCGTGTTCCTATCTCCTTTTGTTTTCCTTCTCTCTTTAACCATTTTAGGAGTTTCTTCTGTCATCCATTGAGGTCTTTCTCCCCTTTGTAACTAGAGGTACTGTCTTTTGCATTCTTCCCTGATGATGTCTCTGACTTCAGTCCATAGTTCTTCTGGTTCTCTGTCAACTAAGTTTAAAGCCTCAAATCTATTCCTTATTTGATCTTTATATTCTTCTGGGATGTTATTTAAATTGTATTTTAGCATTATGATTGCTTTGTTCTTTTGTAGCTTTACTCTGATTTTCAATATTACCAATTCACGATCTCTACCACAGTCTGCTCCTGGTCTTGTTTTTGCAGAAAGTATGGAACTTCTCCATCTTTTGCTACCAATTATATAATCAATTTGATTCCTATATTGATCGTCTGGTGATGTCCATGTGTACAGTCATCTTTTTGGTTGCTCAAAAAATGTGTTTGCAAGAAACAAATTATTGGCTTCACATAATTCAATAAGACTTTCTCCTGCTTCATTTCTATCTCCTAAGCCCCATTTCCCCACAATTCCTAGTTCTTCTCTGTTCCCTAATTTTGCATTCCAGTCCTTCATGATTATCGTATCTTGTTTTGATGTGTGATCAATTTCTTCCTGTACTTCTGCTTAAAATCTTTCTAACTCCTCTTCTTCTACGTTTGCCATTGGAGCATAGACTTGGATGGTGGTTATGTTAATAGGTTACCTGTTTAATCCCATTGATATCACTTGCTCAGACCTTTCGTTATAGCTCCTAATTGCTTTTACTGCGTCACTTCTCACTATTAGAGCAACCCCATTTCTTCTTGATTTCTCATTTCCTGCATAAAATATATTGTAGTTGCCTGATTGAAAATGTCCCATTCTCATCCATTTTAATTCACTCACGCTAAGCATTGTAATATCGATACGTTCCATTTCTTTCTTGACACGTGAGTGAACAGGGAGGTGGGAGGGCAAGTGGGCAAGGGGGGACGAACGAGGGCGAGGGAGCAAGCCAGCGGGCAAGGGGGGGATGAGCTAGGGAGGCAGTGGAGGGCGAGCGAGCAGGTGCAGGCAGGCGGGCAGCTCCCTCCCTGCAATCTGCGGCAGAGAGCCTGCTGCAGAAGGGGAGCACTATTCCCCCACCATAACAAGAGCGAGTGAGCGGGGGGGGGAGAGCAATGCACGGAAAAGCGGAACATCGATCAGCTGTTGCGGGGGAAGCTTCAGGGGCCAAGCCCTGTCAGCTGGAGCTCCCTGCATACAGCTGATCGATGTTCTGCTTTCCGGTGGTTTTCGCTTTATAGCGGGGGTCTGGTCCCTAACCTGCCACATAAGTGGGGCCCTACTGTACTAGTCAATATGTTGACATCAAAATGTGATACCACTGAGGTGTCCTGCTGTTACTGCATCTGCCAATCCTAATACAGGTAAAGGAGCAGGAGCAGTCCAGCTTTTTGCCAACCTAGACAGTGTCCACGGTAAGCAGCACCTCAACTTGATCATGGGAATGAAGCGGTCGACGTTCCGGCTCTCGAAGGTTGTTGCAAGGGTGGAAATGGCTGCCTCAGAAAGAAAGGAGAGGGAAAGTAGATGGATCTGCCTGCAGGGGAGGCCCTGGCACTAGAGCTCATATCGTTGGAGAGTTGGTATGGGTCCGCCATCAAGGCCGGGCTAGACGATGAGTGGCCCAGCGGGGAGGGTGGCGGCAAAAAATGATGCGGTGGCGAAGACGGGCAGATGGCACTTTGTGGCTCTGGGGCTTTCAAAGGTGAAGATAGTACAGCTGCTCCTCCACTAAACTGGACAACAAAAAAGCCCAGCAGGGAGGGCGGTGGCAAGGAAGATGTACATAATCTATCAGAACTTGATATATTCTGTTGGGAGGTGGAGGCTGTGTGTCTATATCTGTGGAGTTTGCTTGTGCTCTGGATCTCCAGAGTTCCAAAGTTGATGTTGTCATCTGGAGGTTTATACACAAATTGAATGGAATGATATTTGCTCTTGGCAAATATTAATGGCATTATCACCTCTGTAGAATGCTAACATTGTTGTTAATTGTGAAATGAGCTGGCTACTAATTTGATTGTGTATACTATTTGTGAAGGTTTTTATCAGAGAATGAGAGGAAGATACAGTGGGAGTTATATTCCAAGCATAGGGAGCAAGATGGTAGAAGATATGAAGGCAGAAATGGGAGAAAGTAGCCAAAGCAGTAGTAACCTGATGGCTCGAACGGAGACTTCATTTGTCTTAGGTGAACATGCTATGTTCCTGCAAAGCTATTAGCAAGAATGCTGGATTTATTCAGTTTCAGAAATGTTTACAAAATTTCTGAATTATTTTCAGTAAGAGGAGAATGTGGTTAAAGATGTATAAATATTTATCATGCCCTGTCTAACTTTTATTCCAGTAAATTTCCATCACAGATTCTAAGCATTTTGATGTCATGAACAGAGCTGATCCATTTGCCTGCTGCATCTTCCCCACTCCTTTCCTCACATATTAGTAGTCATCCTTTAAGAGAGCTGCATTTACTTCACAGTGTGCATTTGGGATCAACTTAATTAGTCCCTTAGTTTGTTTAAAAAGTAGAGTTGGAATGAAACATTTACTCAATTTTGCATTAACAATTTACTAATGTATTTTTAACTGGAATTTTCCTTCAGGGATTCTACAAATGAAACTACTGCACATTCAGATGCTGGTAGTGAACTGGAAGAAACTGAACTGAAGGGGAAAAGAAAACGCGGTCGTCCTGGCAGACCTCCAGTATGCCACTTTTTTTCCCTTTGAATACCTATATAAGACTGTTCTTCCATCTCATTGTCTCAATTTCAATATGAATAATTATTTATATATTAATCTGTATGAAAGCTTGCCATGTGTTCTGTGTAATTAGTATGCAAGCAGTCTTTGAAGCTATAGTATAGCATAAAGCTAACTTGTAAGAGGAGTTACACCTTTTACATTTCCTTTTTTGAGAGTATTCTGTGTTGTACCACAAAAGTTGTTTTAAGTAGCCACGTTTTAAGTATGAAAAATATTAGTTTTAATAATATGAGAATGTGTATATGAGAAGGTTGAAAGATTTAAAATATTTTGCTTTTATCTGGTGAATTTTTAGTGTTTAGGATGTTAAAAACATAGGGTGGCATCCAACATCATGCGAGTGGGTTTCTATACCCAGTTAATCACTGTGCTATGCAGGTGAGAACCTCCTACAGATACCATCTTATCAGGAGATCTGTTCCACATAACATAGGAATTGGGCCTTTAATGTGTGACACCTACCCTTTGGAATTCCCTTCCCTTGAATATTAAACAGGTGCCACCTCTGTTGTCTTTTCAAACTCTACTGAAGACCTTTCTCTTTCAACAAGCTGTTAAGTAGAGACTTAACCAGTTTGCATCTGTACTAGAGTTAATTTTATGACATGTTTTTAAAGAATTTTTAAAAGATGTCTTGTTTTTAAGGTGTTTGATAGATTTTTTAGTGTTTTATTGCCTGTTTGCTGTGCTGAGTTCCTTTTTATTTAGTAATAAATTTATTTAATAATAATAATAGCAATCCTGCTCACACTCCAAGACTACCTGTTCCTCTCCTCCCCTCTGCAGCTTTTTGCATGTCGCCCCAAATCTGCTCCATGAGGGGGCTGTTGAGCAGATTACAGGGGGCATGCAGAAGGCTACAAGGGAAGAAGAAAGGGAAGAAGAAATTCTATTCCATAAGTGGAAATCTGTTGCCCAGTTGGGCGGGTTTTATTGGATGTCACCCATAGGATATTTGTGTTGCTTAATTATTGTAATAAACCCGTTATGGAAGACTTGGTTTCTCAGTTGCACAGAAATACTAGAAAGTGGTTCTTGATTAAAGGGTCTCTAGAGCATCATTAAATCAGCTTTGCAGATAAGCCTTTAATCTCATGAATCCTAGCCTGCTCTTGCTGCTTTCAGTCTTTGCTGCTCTCTTATGCTTTTTAAGATTTCCTCATCTTCCATCACCCTCCCTCTTCTTCAACCTAATTTCTTCTACTACTTTTTTCTGGCAGTTTTGCCCATGTGGTGGCTTATTGCACGTTTTGCAGGCCCTTGAAAGCCAAATTGAAAGAGATTTTGGGTTCTCAGCAGTGTGCTGTTGGACCTTTTGTTGGTGATCACATGAAGCTTGGTAGATTCTTCTCAGACAAATAGGTGACATATTGTGAACATATCACTAAATTTCCCCCCACATGAAAATGTAACTCTCTTTAAAAAAACAAAAAGTGAAACAAAACAAAAGGGTGGTCCTAAATATTGCCCAATGAAACAACTGTAGACAGTTAGGCAGAACAAGCAACCAGGTGTACTTTTCTGTATTAACTGATTAGGAATATAAACTTTTCAAAGAACACAGGGTAATAACATACAGTATGTCTCAAAGTACAACTCAGATATTCAATAGTCCATTTCAAGATTAAAGGCTCATTTCAAATTAGCATATTCATGTGCATAGTAGTGTGCTTTGTGTGTGCTTAACTAGAGATTGAAGGCCCAGGGTGGGGGAAAATATTTTTTCGGGGGTTTTTTTGATGCCTTTCTTTGTTGTTTTCAGAAAAATGAAAAAAAATGGATTATGAAATATTTTCTTTTAGAATGATGAATAAAATATCTAAGACAAAGTGTTCATATATTTACTCCCCCCAAATTATTTCAAAAACTAAATAACAGGAAGACTTTAAGACTTTGTCAGTATCAGATCATTGCAATTCCTATTCCCTGAGGACAAGCAAGTCTGCAGTTGTACATTGAGAGTATAACTCCGAAATACAACAGCAAGATGTGTTTCAATTGTAGGAGGAACTGCCATTGACATAAGGGAAGGAAGAAGAATTTAATGCCTTCTTTATCTGCGGACTTCCTCTTGCTGGCATGGTAAAACAGAATTTCTTTGCTTACTGTGAATTTCTGTTCTTCTCGAGTGGAGGAGGCTAGTTAGCTTGGGAGAGGCCCCGCCTCCAGAGCTTGTAGGCAGGACTGTTAGACTCTTCTGAAGGAAGGCGGGACCTCCCGCCACAATCCCGTTGTCTGCTCACAGAGTTGGAGATACATTCGATCCCAGAATTTGTCCTGGCCCTTCTTTAGTCTGCTTCAGGACCCCTATGTGCATTGTCAGGCTGCAGAGATCACATCACAAACTTGTCAGGTGGTGATCCTGATTCACCTTCTAGAGACAAAAAAGGGATATAGGAGGCAGTAGTCCTTCCCCCAACAGGGGTGCAGCTTAAGGGCAGACCTAACTAGCATCCTCCGCTTGAGAAGAACAGAAATTCACAGTAAGGAATTTTCATTTCTCTCCTTGATGGGGAGGAGACCAGTTAGCTTGAGATGTTGAAAAACAGTGTATTCCTGGGTGGGACCCAAGCTTTTCCTACACCCTGTGCCATCCTCACCCCCCATGGGAGCAAGACTCTCAGAAGGACACGTTGCCCAAAGGAAGCGCTAGCTGAGGCAAATGTATTGATCTTGTAATGGCAGGTGAATGCATATCCTGAGAACCAGGTGACCACTCTACATATTTTCTCTTGGGGCACCCTTTCTCAGAAGGCTGCTGAAGTGGCTACCCCTCTTACTGAGTGTGTCATGATACTCTCTGGAAACTGGAGACTGTTGGACATGCAAGTTAGGGCAGTGCCCAGGGAAGAGGACCTGAAGGAGACAAATAGGGAGGTATACTGTTTTAGGAGGTTGGTCCTGTCCATATAGGTCCTAACTGCTATTCAGATGTCTGACATGTGCCATTCTAGCTTTAGAGCAGTGTTTCTTAATATTTTTTTAGGTCACAGACCCCTTTGGTAATCTGATGAAAGCAGTGGACCTAGATACATACACAATTTGTTTCATTGCATTGGAAATTGACTTTTTTGTGCACAGTTCACACATCCCCTGAAGCCCATCCATGTTCCCTAGGTTAAGAACGCTTGCTCTAGAGAGTTCATTGGGGCAGGGTTGAAGGCTGGCAGGATGAGTTCCTGTGCGCTGCAGAATACTGTATTAATCTTGGGAATGAAGGAGGGATCGGGATGGAGAAGCACTCTGTCCTGATGGAAGATGTCGAACTCCTCCTCTGAGGAAAGTGCTCCCAGCTCTGAAACCCTCATTTGCAGAGGTAATAACTACCAGAACATTGTTTTTAAAGGACAGTGACTTCACTGGCACCACTTGAGAGGTTCAAAGGAAGTCTTAATTGGTGCCCTCAGAACTATGTAAGCACCTTACAGGCCGAGGGTGCCAAGGAGATAGCCCTGAGGAACCTTTTGATGCGTGGTGTACCCTGAGGGGAGGCTTCTTGGTCCCACAGGATGCTGGAGAGGGCTGAAACCTGGCACCATGTGGTACTGGGTCCTAAAGCCCTCCCCCACCCCTCTTGGAGAAATTCCAGCATCTCTGCTGCCCCTGCATTCTCCAGATTCTTTCAGGTGTGCTGGCACCAGGATGGGGAAAAATGCCATGCACAGTTGTAAGTTCTGTTTGTAGACTGCCTCCTGGCCAGGAGGCCTCTTCTAATTAGCCCTGGCTGATCACTTGAATTCCAGGTGACTAGTGTTAGGAACTCTGGGTTCTGGTGCAGAATAGGACCCTGGTGAAGGAGGTCTGCTCGAGAAGGGAAGAATAGGAGGTGCTCCACTGAAAGGGGCACTAGGTTTGCAAACGAGGGGTGCCTAGGCCACCTCAGAGCTACTAAGATGACCCCTGCTGTCTCTTCCCTGATCTTCCTGAGCAACCTTGGTAGAATGGAATGGGAAGGAAGGCATAGAGCATCCCTTGGCCAATCAGAAATCAGGGAATTCACTATCTCAGCTGCCCTCCCTTTGTATCTTGCTCCGATGTGGAGGAGCTTGCGGTTTGACGATACAAACTAGTCCACTGCAGGAAGTGGTTGATTATCTCCCGGAAGACTGATCTGGGTAGGCTCCATTCAGCCAGTCCACCTGATTGTTCAGGGACCCCTTCATGTGTTACCCTGATGGAGAATAGTTGCTCTTCTGCCCAACAGGTAGAGGGTCTCCCTTAAGAGTGAGTTGGATTAATGTAGGCCTTGGCTATTGTATTGTCTGTGTGAATGTCGATTCCCAGCTCCCTCAAGGGAACCAAGGAGGGGGGCTGGATGAGTTGCAGATCCCTCAGTTAGAGCAAAGGGAAGAATCAGAGGGTGTAGACGTTTTCGAGGATCATGGGGGAGGGGGTGTGGTTGACTCTGTGCCAGTTCCCATGGACAGTTCTCCTGCTGAAGAAGACTTCGTGCCACCTTCAGCCACCTCAACAAAGCCGGTGGAGGATGTCCTGCCTCGCACGCCAACTCAAACCCCCGAGCTCCCCTCTTGAAACTTCAAACGCATCCCCGCCTCCTGAAGCTGAGCCTGCACCTATCAAGACTGAATTGTCAGATGAGCCGGAAGAGACGTGCCCCCTTTTGCCCTGTATGAGACGTCGCGAGAAGCGCCTCGTCCAGAGGGAGGCTCTTCGAAGGAGTCAAAGTTCAAAGTTTATTTGCAGTCAGAGACCCATAAAATGGCTAAAATAAACTACATTTATATATACAAGGAAAAAGGAGTCAGAGATTACGGGCAAAGACCTTCCCTACTTAAGCCAGCGCCCCCCTGATCTGGGTGCTGAGTCAACTCTCTTCACATGCTGCAGAGTATGCTTAGGTAGCTTAGTTAGGGACAGTAGTGAGTTAGCGTAGCAAGGTCTATGTAGAGTGCTGCCTTTGATGTCTCAATTACTCTCATAAAACAAGAATTAATTTTATCCTCGTCTCTGTCTCGTGAATTGCACTCTGGGCAGGACAGTTTGACTCAGCCACCATCCCTCTTCACTGATGTTCCCATGACTGAGAACATGGAGGCGGGCAGTGGCGAAGAAGGGGGAATCCAAGGCACAGTCGAGACCTTGTATGCCAAGATCCAGAACCTCAGAGCAGTTACCCAGAATCTGCAAATCGAGAATCAAAATCTCTGTGCCTTGATCGCCCAGAGAACTGCCATGCCAGCTCCAGTCAAGTCCCCCATGGGGCTACCTTCCCGTTATGGTGGCCAGAGTGACCAGTTTGCCACGTTCTTAGCCCAGTGCAAATTGTACATTTGTGTATGCCAAGCCGAGTTTCCGACTGATGATGCGAAGGTGGCGTTCATCATTAGTCTCCTAGAAGGAGAGGCGGCCAAATGGGCCAACCCCTACCTGATCAAAAATGACCCTGTTTTGCAACAATATACAGCTTTCATGACGGTCATGTCAGAAATGTTCCGTGATCCTCAACGGAAGGAGACGGTGACCCATCAACTGGGGACCTTGAAGCAAGGAAAGGGATCCGTGGGGGTGTATACCAACGCATTTCATGTGTTATCCCAAGAAACAGACTACAATGACCCGGCCTTGATGTACTTTTACAGGAATGGACTTAGTTTGGAAGTACTGGACAAGTTGGTGCTCTCCACTCTGCCAAGCACCTTGAAGGGCTTGATCCAGTTGTGTATGCAAATAGACAGTCGGCTCGAAGGACGTCGGTTGGAGCGTAAGGTGGAAACCTCCCGTACCCAGGCACTGTTACTTCTTCCCTGTGTGCGCTATCCACCTAGCATGGGAACTTCGACTCCTTCAGGGGAGGAGCCTATGTAGATTGGCAGAGCCAGACTGCGCTAGTCAGAGGAGGAGAGGGAGAAGCGCCAGAAAGATGGACTCTGTCTATATTGCAGGAAAAGTAGATACCTGGCTCAAGACTGCCCCGCCAAGGCAGGAAAGTCCCAGCCTCTGGAAAACTACAAATCCCAGCTCTCATAGAAGCCAAAGAGTTGGGAGGTAATGAGACAACTCTGCCTCCACAACAACCTATTCCATCCCAAGGCGCTCTGCTGCTGCCCATCCAAATTACTCTGTCCTCGGGGCAGAGCTTTCAAGCCAAGGCTATGATTGACAGTGGGGCCTCATCAAGTTTCAGGGACATTGATTTTGCTCGGGAGCATGGCATCCCAATCCGAGAACTGGAACAACCGCTGGCAGTCAAAACTGTAGATGGACGGCCTTTAAAGTCGGGAAAGGTGACCAGAGCCATGGAGAAATTAGAAATTGAGATTCCTTGGCATCAGGAAGACTGTCATTCTACATGGCATCCTTACCCCGCTTCCTGGTGGTGTTGGGAATGCCTTGGTTGGTCCAGCACAACCCGACTATTTTCTGGGACAAGGCAGTGGTGGTGTTCACCTCAAAGTACTGTCATCAATGCTGTCAGCCATCAAAAGAGCTCAGGCCGGAGGTGATGGCTGGAGTGCTTCCTCAAGAGGAAGCATCCTTACCCGCCAAGTATGAGGAGTTTCGGGATGTGTTTGACAAGAAAGAGGTGGATCAACTGCCCCCCCACCGCCTGTACGACTGCGCCATAAATTTGATGCCGGGGCACGTATTCCCGCTGGATGGATTTACTCCATGTCGGAACCGGAGTTGGCAGCGCTGAGGGAATTTTTGGACACCAACCTGAAGAGAGGCTTTATCTGCCCCTCTCAGTCCCCGGCTGGGGCACCTCTGCTGTTTGTTATTACGCCCATGTAACGACTACAGAGCTTTAAATCAGATCACCATCCCCAACAGCTACCCTTGCCACTCATCAAGGAGATTTTGGAGCGGTTGCGATCTGCCAAGATATACACCAAGCTGGACTTGAGGGGGACTTATAACTTGGTGCAGATGAAGGAGAGGGATGAGTGGAAAACTGCGTTTAAGACATGCTATGGACTGTATGAGTATCTAGTAATGCCTTTCGGATTGTCTGGCACTCCAGGAGTCTTCCAAAATTTCATGAATGACATCTTTAGAGACTATGTGGACCTCTTTATGATTGTGTATTTAGATGATATCTTGGTCTACTCGGACTCCCCTGAGGAGCATGAAGCACACGTGTGAGCTGTATTACAGAGGCTGCGAGAGCACCGCCTCTATGCCAAGTTGGAAAAGTGCGGTTTTGATCTGACCATGTTGGATTTTGGGGGGGTATCGCATTTCACGAAGGTGTACTGCGTTCTCACGTGGCAGCCCCCCAAAACCAAAAAGGACCTACAACGTTTTCTGGGATTTGCCAATTACTATCATTGCTTCATAGCTAATTATTCTGACCAGACAGCCCCTCTCACGGATTGTCTGAAGGGCTCGGGTCCTTTCTGTTGGACAGAAGCTGCGCAACGAGCCTTTGAAGAACTGAAACAGCGGTTTGCTTTGGAGCCCATCTTGCAGCACACCGACCCCACACATCCCTTTGTGGTGAAGACAGATGTGTCTGACGTAGCCATCGGTGGGGTTCTTTTGCAACCAGCGCAGAGAAGGGAAGGACTGAGACCTTTCGCTTACTTCTCATGGAAGTTGACTGATTCTGAACAAAATCACACCGTGTGGGGAAAGGAATTGCTGTCCATTTGGGATGCCTTTGAAACTTGACGACATCATTTGGAGGGGGCACATCACGAGATTGAGACGCGCACGGATCATCAGAATTTAGAAAGTCTCCACACCGCTCGCAAGCTCAACCAGAGACAGGTGCGCTGGGTGCAGTTCTTCTCACGCTTCCATTTCAAAATCCATTATATTCCTCAAGCCCAGAATAAGAGAGCAGATGCTCTGTCCCACAAACCTGAGTACCTTGAGAATCCCACTCCGAAGTTGCCACAGTTCATTATTCCTCCAGAGAAGGTGGTAGTCAGTGCATGTCAGGATTCCTGGATATCTAACTTATGTGCGGCACAAGAGCAGGACCCATTTGTCAAGGCGAAGCTCTCTGATTTCGCCACGCAGACTGATTCGGGGCAGGAGGACTTTACTTGGAAGGAGGGGGTGTTATATCACCATGATGCCATTTATGTGCTCCGTGGGGAAACGAGAGCCAGAGTGCTGCATCAGTGCCATGACTCCCCTAGCGCAGGACATTTTGGGGTCTTTAAGACTCTACAAGCAGTAATCAGGGAGTTTTGGTGGCCCCAGATGAAAAAGGAGGTGGGGCACTACGTTCAATCTTTCCCCACTTGCACGTGGGCCAAACCCTGCACGGGACGGCCAGCGAGGCTCGTTGAACCACTGCCCACTCCACAGGGTCCCTGGCAGATGGTCACCATGGACTTTATCACAGATCTCCCTACCTCGCAAGGGGAAACAACCGTGTTGGTGGCAGTGCATGCCCTCACGAAAATGGCTCATTTCATTCCCTGTACTGGACTCCCTAATGCACAAGAGACAGCCCGTCTGTATGTACAGCATGTGTACTGGTTGCACGGTCTACCGGACAGTCTGGTGTCAGATCAAGGGACACAATTTACAGCGAGGTTCTGGCATGCAATGTGGCAATTACTACAGTGAACTAAGATGTAGTGGCCCTGGATGGAAGGGGCAAAGGCCAGGATTGCCAGGCAGATGGCTCTAATTTCCAGGAAGTTGATGGACATTTTGGACTCCTCCAGGGACCACTGTTTTTGCATGAGGGGCCCTATTGACCCCACAACTGCTCAGGATGGTGTCGGTTGTGATGCTGATCTTACCGGGGTCTAGCATGGAGACTTCCCTGTTGAGGTTCCTTGGATCTGACCAACATGTGAGGGTTGAGGTTGTTTGACATTTATAGTTGACAGGTGCAGACTATAGAGGCCTGGAGTGGCCCACAGGATGGAGTCTATGCAGGATACCACCATTCCGAGGAGGCTGGTAGTTGCTGGAGATAAGATGTGTTGTGATGCTAAACATCCTGCCAGCTGCCTCACTGAGTTACAGCACTCTCTGGATAGAGTCACCCTGTCTTCCTCCATTTGCAGGATCACTCCCACATGGCCCAGCTGCTGAGCAAGTGTAAGAGTGCTGTTCTTGCAGTTGATGAATTTGTGTTGCTGTAAGATTTTTATGGCCAAGAATGTGGTAGTGAGGCAGCTGTTGAAGGACTGTGCTCTTATCAGTAGGTCGCCCAAACACAGATACACCATCACTTCATTGGCCCTGAGGAAGGCCAGAGAGGCAGTCAACACCTTGGCATGGACCTGGAACTGATCCTCTCCATAACTGAAACAGAGGAACTTGTGATGGGCATGTCTGAGTATGTGGACATAGGCCTTTGTCAGATCGATTGATGTGAGAAAATTGCCCCTCCTGAGACCCCTAGGATAGAGCAGAGTGTCTCCATGCAGAACCTCTGTTTCTTGAGATAGTGGTTCACTCTGTTTTGGCTCAGAATAGATCTCATGTCCCCATTCTTTGGGACCGTGAAGAAAACTAAGAACACTTCCTGGTGGCATGGTCGCAATGGCCCATATCTGAAGGAGTTGCTGGATGGCCAGCATTATCCTCAGCTGTCTGGAGGAGTCTTTGGAAACTGGGAGCAGGAAGAATCTGTCCCTGGCCATCCTGTGGAACTTGAGGGAGTAACCCTGTTGAATAGTCTCCAGGACCCAGCGGTCTAAGGTAGGAGTCCTCCAGATATCTAAGAATGTCACCAGCTGCCCCCCCAGAAATGTTAGGAACCACACTTTCATGCCAGAGTAGACTTTTTGGGGACCCACTGTCTCCTGGGGTGGATCTCGCCTTGGGCTTGGAGCTGTGTTGCTGACGTCTGTGGTCTCTGGGAGCCTATGTAAGAATGAAAGGACTGGGTCTGTCCCAAAGGATATTCTCTCCTCCTCCTTCTGTGGGTTGGGCATAGCTATTTTCTTGTTCTTGGTTTCGACCAGGACTGCAGGGAGTCACCAAAGATCTGCTTATGGAGAGGATCAGTTCCAGGTCCATGCCAAGGTGCTGATTGCCTCTCTGGCCTTCCTCAGGACCAATGAAGTGATGGTGTATCTGTGCCTGAGAAACATTTGCTCACCAGACTTGCTTTCTATTTCACACACATTCCCCAATTGCACAGCCACAGTTTCTGTCTGGCCACCACATTGGGAGGCCGAGGACCTGGCCCTAAACTGAGCTGCATCCATGGAAGTATCTAACAGGAATGCTGTTATTGAGGTGGCCAGAAGCAGAGCACCCTTGGCCTCCTTGTCCAGGTTGATGCTCTCTAGGACTTCACTGATCCAGATACAAGCTGCCTGGGTCATGATCACTGAAGTCAGGGAAGACTTAATGGACCATGCAGTAGAGTCAAAACCTTTGTGCAAGGTGGATTCTGCCCTCCTGTTATTTTGGACTGTGGGCTAGCTCTTCCTCTGTGAAGGAGGAGAGAGCAGCTATGGGAGGGTCTACCTTGGGATGGGCAGGTCCCCTTTGAAGCAGGGTTGATTTGATTGAAATCGCTTCTCTGAAAAACTCAATTGTAATTATTTAAATCACAGTTTAAATCACTAGTGAGAAAGATTCTATGGAATCATCATTTTTAGTAGAAGTACATTGTTTAATAAAGCTTTAATATTCAGATATGTAGGCTTCATTATAAGGAAGGTACACACTAAGCAATAATTCTGAATTGTTTTCAGATTAATGTTCATCAGAAAAATGGGGTGATAATTTGGTCATTTTAGTAACTAAAGCAGAATGAACTTGTGAAGTCATTCAGGAGATGAACCAGCTCCAACTGCTCAATTAATCATGATATTTTTGTCATAATGTGCCAGAATCACCATTGCCAAACAGGCTTTTAAACTATACTAATAAGATGGATTATTCTTCTGGTTAGTGTTCTTCTTCAACAAACAACAACATTAACAAAACATGCATGTGTAGTTTTGAATGGTTAATTATTTCAGTTTTTCAATAAATGTAAAGTTCTTTAAAAAAATAAAATTTAGGCCATTTCAACCAAGCCAACATGAGAAAAAATATTGGGTGATACAGTTAACTCAGGCTTCTTCACCTTTATCTTCCTTGTTCATTGTCTGGAAAAGAAACACAAACTTTTCTGCTTTTTCAGTTCCCAACTTATTTTTCAATTTAGAACGAATTAGTCCAAAAGGAAGAAAAAAATCTCTCTATAACTGCAGAAGAGGCTACTGCTATTGAGAGTTGGATTACCATTTCAGGGGTCTCCTCCTTGTTCAGATCTACTCTTTTTCCTCAAATTCTCTTGTTATTGACCGTCTCTATCTTTGCACTTAGAGAGAGGCAAGGCCTAGAGAGAAGGAGAGTACACTTCATGTATACCATCTGATCAGTCCTATTCTGCAGGTGACCTCCCATCTCCATAAACTGCTGTTAACATATTCATAGAATATAATTAGAAGTTGTATAATTAGTATTCATGATGATATCTTTGACCTAGGCTCTTTTTTAAATAATTGTTTTATTTTGAAATTTGATTTAAATTTTTAAAAATCCAATTGAAATAAAATAAATCTGATTTTTTTAAAAAAAACACATTGATTTTTACCAGTGCTTTGAAGTTGCCCTGCAGCTGGTACAGCTTTTCACAGAAGCAGTGAGCAGAACTGGGCTACCTTGGTCTCCCCCACTTCTTTCTGATGAGACTTTCAAGGCAGCGAGGAATAGGCACCCCAGGCACTCTGGTGGAGGTGCTGGGAAGGCTGAGACCAGACCCACTATATCATCCTCCTTGGATGTGCTGGCTACCCTTCTGACCATTTTCTTAGCTGGAGGGTTTCTGTGGGCTCTGATAGTAGCTTTGGGAAGGCGTCTTGGAAGAATTGTCTACCCTGGGGTGGCTTCTCCCTGTGCTCTGCTTCAGAGAGCTCCCCATTCTCCCGATCCTCAGGCCCCAATGAGTGTGATGACCTGGAGCGGGACTGACTGTGCTGGACCCTGGTTGGGGTGACTGAGTCTGAATCTCCTCCTGATTCCTATTAGGATGGAATTGGTCAGGTAGGGGGTGCTGGGGGTTCCTGATCCCTGTGGAGTGCCTGGATTCTGTAGGGGACCTCCAGAGGTCTTCCTCTGCAAGGCTAGGAACTATGGTGGTGGTTGTGGGCCAGTGGGACTGTTGATGACAAGCTTGAGAGTGTGTGGTGTGGGTTCCACTCTAGCTGCTGCTATGAAAGCAGGAACACCTCCTGCTCTGCTCCTTGGTGCTTTCAACCAACCAATCAAGGCTGCATAGTTCTCTTCTGCTAAGGGGTAGGGGCTGCATTAAGACCATTTGCTGGTGTGGAGGGGGACAGGAAGGGCAGCTTGAGAGATATGGCTGAGTTCCTTCTCCCTCCAAGGGCATACTTGTGTTTTCAAAGGCTGGATCCGTTGTTGGTCCCTTTGAAGTGGGCAAAGCAGAAAAAACTCATCTGATGTAATCCCGCTACCTGACGTTTGGGGGAGGGGGAGTTAAGAGCTGTCAGGTTTAGCTGGCTTTCCAGCCCCTCTCGAGCCTCCTGGGATGCTGCCTGTGTGACACGAGCCAGGGGCTTAGCCTCTGGGAAGCTAAGGCTTCGTTCTCCTTTCTCTCAGTTTTGAAGAGTCTTTGTTTTATCCCATGCGTGGCAGGAGATGCTGAAGAACCTGCCTGTCAACCATGAGTCAGGAAGTCTACTGGGGATCATGAGGGAAGGCCCTGTCTTCCTCCGGAAGAATCTAATAGTCCTGCCTACAAACATCAGAGCTGGGACCTCTCCCAAGCTAATGGGTGTCTGACCCTGGAGGAGAGAATCTGTTTCTAGGCCTCAGAGGACTTGGGAGTGAGAAAAAATATAGAGCAACACAAAACAAGCAGGAAGTAAAAGAGAAAATGGGACTGATGAAATTTCATGTAGTATTCATTGCGTCTTGGTTCCCTGCTGGCTCTTTTTCTCAGCTCTTTCTATGGAAATGAGTGCTTTATGTCTGCTTGATACTATGGAGGACTGGAGGAGAAAATAATTTTCAAAATACATAATTTTCTTTAAAAAGTAAAAGTATGGTTTTAGATATTTTATTGCTTGTGTGTTTGCCACTTTGGGTTCCTTTGGGAGGAAGGACGGGATATAAATTTAATAAGTGAATAAATCTTACGATGGTTTCTTCTGTTGCCTGTTCCTTATCAACTGGCAAAACCAAAGAGGTGCTAGGTTCCTTACAGCTCAGCAGCTTATAGCTCAGCTTGTAACAAAAAATTAAAAATAATGCCAATTTGTTTTTATTGTCTGAATAAACTGTACTCTTAATATATCAAACATGATAATTTTATGGGCAAACCAAATTATACATAATGTATTTTATGTTCCTAAAATTAAAAAATGGCTTTCAATCTGTAAAGGATGCTGAAAGGTTAGTATTGCATATTTTTCTGTTTCCCCCCAAATGTCCTGTTTTCCCCTCATAACTTCCAAATTTCTGGATATTTTACATCTCTATGCCAGCCTTTGTGTGTGGAAAGCGGCATGTATTGGTTGGGAGGGGGCCAAGGGAGAATGTCCTCTTTTAAAGGCTGCTTTTTTCATTGAATAGTTGAATAGCTAATTTAAATTTTTTAAGGTGTTGCATGTTACTGACTTGAGATGTGTATGTGTTAAAATCTTAATATTGGAAGCAGTTATCATCATCATCATCTGTTACCTGCCCTTCACCTAAGGTTCCAGGGTGGATTACAATAATTTTAAAATATGACATTAAAAACAATTTAAAAACAATATAAAATCACAAAATAGGGTGGGGCCTAACAATACATGTCTCAGGTGTCAAAGGCCAGGGTAAAGAGGTGTGTCTTCAGCATTCGCCTAAAACGGTACAGTGAAGTTTCCAGACGTACCTTGGTGGCGAGGGCGTTCAACAACTTAGGGGCTTCCACAGAGAATGCCCTCTCCTGAGCCATCACCATCCCAAGCTTCTGAGGGTGGTGGGACTACCAAAAGGGCCCCCTCTGTTGATCTCAACACCCAAGATGGTCTGTAGGGAAGGAGGTGGTCTTTCAGATATTTAGGACCAAAGTCATTTAGGTCTTTAAATACTAGTGTGAGCACCTTGAATTGGGCCAAGAAATGAACTAGCAACCAGTGCAGCTATTTTAAAGCAGGGCTTATATGAGATCTAAAGGGAACCCCAGCAAGTAATCTGGCTGCTGCATTTTGAACCATTTGAGGTTTCTGAGTCGTCTTCAATGGCAGCCTCATGTAGAGCACATTGCAATAACCAAATCTGGAGGTTACCAGAGCATGGAGTACTGTGGCCAAGTCATCTGTGTCCAAAAGGGGCCAAAGCTGGTGAACCAGCCAAAACTGGAAAAGTTACTCCTAGCCTTTGAAGCCACCTGAGCCTCAAGTGACAATGTTGGATCTAGAAGTACCCCTAAGTTGTGAACCTGCTCCTTTTAGAGGAGTGCTACCCCATCCAGAAGAGGCCATCTCTCCACCTCCTGGACATGAGAACTCTGGACACATCACCTCTGTCTTTTCAGGATTCAGCCTCAATTTATTGACCCACATCCAGCCCATTACTACCTCCAAGCACCAGTGCAGAACCTCAACTACCTCTCCCAATTCAGATGGAGCAGAGAGATAGAGCTGGGTTTCATCTGCGTGTTGATGACACCTTACTCCAGATCTCCTGATGACAGCTCGCACTGGCTTCGTTTAGATATTAAATAGCATGGGGGACAAGATGGAACCCTGCAGAATACCACAGGATATAGTGCCAAACAGTAATCTCCCGTAACTACTTTTTGGAAATGGCCCTGGAGGTATGAGCAGAAGCACTGAAGTACAGTGCCCCCAACCCACACCTCCCTAGAAGTTCCAAAAGGACACAATGGTCAATAGCATCAAAAGCTGCCGAGAGCAAGGAGAACGATCAGGGTCATATTCCCCCTGTCTCTATCTTGATAGATATCAACCAGGGCGACCAAAGCAGTTCCAGTGCCATGGCCAGGCATGAAGCCAGACTGGAATGGATCCAAGTAATCAGTGCCTCCAAGCATGCGTGAAGCTGGACCACCATTACCTTCTGGATCACCTTCCCCTAAAAGAGGATATTTGCTACTGGGCAATGGTTGTTTTGACACTTATGGGTCCAGGGTGGACTTAAGGGGACGTACCACCACCTCCTTCAAGGCAAATGGCACCTGGCACCTCTTCCATTGAAGCATTAATCACCCACCCAGTCAACCCCATACAGCTAGTACTAAGAAGCCCAGATGGGCAGGGTCAAGGGGGCAGATGGTTGGCTGCAATTCAAGCAGCTTGTCCTCATCCTCAGGCTGCAATAATTGAACTGATCCAGCACAGATAGAACAGACAGTGCTCCAAATGCCTCTATTGGGTTTGCTCTAACCATGGCATCCAACTCTGTGATTTTGTTCCTAAAGTGCCTCACAAAATTGTTACAGCAGGCCTCTGAGGGTGTTGGAGGTGCCACCCCGCACGACACTGCTGCCGTCAAGTACATCTCCCACAAGCACCAGCTTATCAAAATCGAAAGCAACGAAGGCTGCAAGGGAGGCAGCGGCGTCCCCATCACCTGGAGTCCTTTGGCAAGCACCGGGCCCGGCCAGAAGAAGCTCAATAAGTGCATGGAGCAAGCGGAAGGCGTCGTCTACAGCACCAAGGAGAAATGGATGCAGGAAGGCGGTAGTGAGGAAAGGCCGCTGGTGGTTTCTTGCTCTCCCTCCCTCCCCCATCGGACTCCACCTTTGGGACCCTCGCAAGACGAACCAGCAGCTCCAGGGCCAGAGCTGCCATCCTGCTGCCATCGTAAGTGGGAGCCCCGGCTTCCGCGGGCTGAGAGGGCCGCACCACTCCCAGAACTATGGGGATAGGACTAGAGAGAGTGTGGCTAGCCTTGCTAAGTAGCCCAATGCCTATAATACTTATTTTGCCAACATGAGGGGGGAGGTAGTTTGTGTTAACTTTGAAATGTATTATCAATTGTATTGTTTTTGTTTGTTTTATTTATGTATTATTGATGTTTTATTGATATATTATTGTTTTCTTGGTGTATTTTTATACGGGTGCTCTTTTGTAAGCCGCCTTGAGGGCCTTTTGGCCAGAAGGCGGGGTAGAAATATTAAAATCAAATCAAAATCAAATCAAATCTCCTGGCCAGATGACCAAAGTCCATTCACCCCTCAGAAAAGATCTGACGGATGGCTACTTGCAGACACGATGGTGGTGGTGAAATAAACTTTCTTTGCTGCCATCTTTTGTCACATGGTAAGCACGATTGTGCAACCTTACCAATTTTCGGTCAGGTTCAGGCCAAGATTTATGCCTCTTGTGTTCCGGCCATTGACCTCATGTTTCATCGCATGCAGATCACTGGACTACCAAGGTGACCTATGTGCTCCACGGTGATGGCACTCAGGAGTGATCATGTGTGATGGTTCTACACATCTCACCATTCCACAGTGAGATGAGCCTTGACAGGAGCACCAGCCATGTCAGCCGAAAAATCCCCCAGAGCATTCAGGAATCCATCAGATTCCATAATTCTCTTAGGGTGGACCATCTCAGTGGGTCCCCCACTCTTGCTAAGTGGAGTTTCTATATTCAACCCAAACCTTACCAGGGAATGGTCTGGCCATGAGTACCCCAATCAGTGGAGTATAACCAATCTACTCTGTGGCAAAGACCACATGGAGGGTATGCCCAGCCACATATGTTAGGCCATTGATGTATTGAGACAGCCCCATGGTTGTCATGGAGACCATAAAATCCCAAACTGGCCCATTTGAAGCAGCCTCAGCATGGATATTGAAGTCCCCCAGCACCACCGTGAAAGGATTCTCCAGTACCACATCTGAGATTACCTCCACCAGCTTGGTTAGGGAGGTTGTAGCGCAGCGGGGTGGACAATGTACTGGCCGATGGACTTTCCAGGCAAGTGGCTGGGACTGCAGTGACAGCCAAGGATCAGGCCTTTGGTAAACCAAATAAGTATTTTATTATATAACAGAGATAACAAGATTTCTTCATAAGGCACATAAGCATATGGTTTTATCTAATACTAATCCGAACTCCACCCTCTCCTCACATCCACCAACTCTCCACACAATCTCCTCTCAAAACCCACCAAAACAACCCTCTCAAGTCCACCAACGTCCACCAGATTTACCTGTCATTCTTCCCCTTTATACTGTCAGCCATTTTAAACACTCAGCCAATCATCCAGCATTCTACTGCCCATTCACTCCCCCTCCTCAACAGCTTACCTGAGGAGATACGCCTGGCGCCTACGGTACTTTCTTTTAGGCACCAGGTTAAGACCTGGCTATACTCCCAGGCATTTTAATGTTTTTACGTTTAATTTTGTTAGTTAACTTGCTGCTATGTGTTATTGATTTTATTGTATTATTGTATTTTAATCCAGTTTTGTACACCGCCCAGAGAGCTACTAGCTATGGACGGTCTAGAAATGAAACGAAATAAAATAAATAAATAATCATCCCTGTTCTGTCTGTCTGGTGCAGCGCCACAAACAACCCTGGAAACCCAGACAAAGTTCTGATTGGTCTTCTGGTGAAGATGGAATTTTTGTGGTTGACTGCTATTCTACTTCCCCATCCCTCTGACCTGGAATGGTGCTGCACTGAGTACCCCGGCAGACTTAGCTGGGTTAGCACTGGGCCACCAAGGTCATCTGCCTAGGTCTCAGTTATACATGCCAAGTCTACCCCCGTCCATAATTGTGGATGATAGATGTTTCATTTTGGGCAGACCTGGCATTTAACACCACCACAAGGTCAAGGGGTTGGCTGACTGGCATCTCCAAATTTGAAAACACAGCAAGTGAAGCAGAGGGGGCAAGGGCTTTGAGGTAACTAGTGTTGAGGATATTTGTGAGTTGAGCTAGCCCGAACCAAGTAGGATTGAATAAAACAAAATAGTCCAGACAAACAGTAGAGCGTCGTTAGGAAGAGCTTTATTTGCATCACACAAATAAGCCCTTTTTCACACTTGTAATAGGTACACCACATATAACCGAATACCAGCAACACATTCATGTCTACTCCTTCTTCCCCCCCCCCCACATTCCTTCATTTGGTTCCCTTATTTATTGGCCCCTGCTGTATAGAGATAACCGGTTGCAGCTGAGTGCCTGCTGCAACCTGAGTGTCTGTGTTAGCTCCCGATTAACCCTTTATTCCCCTGCTTTCCGAGGGGATCAAACAAAAGAACAAGAACTGCAAGTCATTGGGCGGTAACATTCCCCCACCTTGATACCTGAGGAATGCAGGTTATACAGTTTACATATTGGTTGTATTATGATATATTCAGTTTGTGTTATAGACATGTTTATTTCTCATTTTTATGTTTGTATATCTGTTATTGATTCATCTAATTGTTCCATCCAATCCCTACCCCCATCTAGCATAGCGAACCAAACTTTAAAATCCTGTTCAGTCCAGTCATCATCCTCCTTTCGGAGTTTTGCTGGTATATGTGGTTTCTGAGTTGCCTTTACCTGTGCAACTGTAAACCTGTCTGGAGGTTTTCCCAGGTTGGATCTCTGCGATCTACGGGGCTGTGTAACTGGACTCTGATCTGTTTGGTTCATGTCACTCCCCCCTTCTTCACCATTGCTTTCTTCCTCCTTTACACGAATGGCAGGTAGGCCGTCCCTATCAGATCTTGGGGAAGCTGTTGTACCTTCTACACTACTGTTGGCCACTTCTGTTTCATCGACCGAGTGTATCTCGGGTGGTACGACTTCTTTTTTTTTTACGCGCGCATACTGCTGTCTATTTGCGTCACATCTGTGTGATGGATCCCCGTCCCAGAACATCACCAGGTCTTCCTCGGATTCAGGGAGCTCCGGGTTCTCGGTGGTCACCTCCTTGCTCGAAATCACCCTTTGGGTGTTTGCCACGCATACCCTGTACGCATCCTTTTCATAACCCAGGATCAACCCCTTTAGCCATTCTTGATCATAGTCTCCGTTTCTATGCACCTTGGGTATGTGTGTCCAGCATACAGCACCAAAAGGGTGGATGTGTGCATGCTTAGGCTTACGCCCATACAGCATTTCATACGGTGTTTTGTCAATCGCTATGGAGTACAGCCTATTTATTACATAATTAGCATACATAGCAGCTTCACCCCAAAAACATGATGACAAGTTACTGCCATGCAGCATAGCACGCATCATTTTGTAGGCTTTTGTTATGGCGTTCTGATGGGGTGACCAAGAGGCTGTGAGGGAATGCTTTATGCCTCTTCCTTTAAGGAACCGCTGCAGTGAGAAGGAGAGGAATTCTCCTCCTCTGTCTGAATGCAACTGCGCCACCTTAACTGCATGTTTCGCCTCCACCTATTTTACGAAATGACGTAGGTTTTGTTCTGCTTCGGCTTTTGCCTTGAGCAGGTATACAAAGCCATATTTTGTAAAATGATCTACCAGGACTAAATAAAACCTGGCACCTCCTTTGGTTTTACGGAAGGGACCTGCCAAATCCATGCTTAGCAGCTCAAATGCTCTGCTAGCTTTACATTCACTGCTTTTCTTTATGGGTGCAGCTTCTGATTTTGTCTCTTTACACACTGTACATTCCATATAATGTTTACAACTTTTGTATGCAATCTCTGCGCTGTGTTTGGCCATTAACTGGAGGGTTGAGAAACTTATATGCCCCAATTTTCTATGATAGTCATGCATACACCCATCATGGGTGGGTTGATTCAGCACAACATTTACCTTGGCTTTGGGGATTTGGTCTATAACATATAGTGCATTCTTTAAACGTCCCTTTACTTGCACCACCCCTTCTTACTTATTGTGCACACCCCTTTCGAGAACACAACATCATATTGCATTTTGTTCAGTTTTGACACAGACATTATGTTTGTTTCCATCTTTGGGACATACAATACATTGGTCAAAAGAGTGTTTAGACATTCTACATATACAGTACCCCTCCCCAGTACCTCTCTTTTTGTCCCGTCTGCCAATATTACATGTTCACATACGGAAGAGAGCATGTTGAACTGGTTCTTATTATTGAGTAAAAAATGGGTTGCTCCAGAGTCGACCACCCACGTCGTTCTAGGTTTCTTATCTTCCTCTTCTGTATTGCTTGTTACGACCCTCACTGACATGAACTCCTTATCTCGTTCGGGTCTTCTTTGTATTTTACAGTCCTTTCGTAGATGTTTGTCAGAACCACATCTATAGCATTTCTTTACCGCGTAGTCTTTCGTCTTTTCTTCTCACTGGCAGCGGCTTGCCTCGCGCCCCTTTCTTTCCGTCTCTCCCATTCCTGGAGAAGTTTCTCAGAAACGTAGTCAACAGTCAGTTGATCATCTGGCATGGCCTCTAACGCACAAATAGCTGCGTCATATGAGGCATCTAACGAAGATAACAGTACGTATACCTGTTGCTGATCTGAGTAAGTAATGTCTCTGTCCTGCAATTGTGCAAACAAACTGCGTATAGTGGTAAGATGGTCGTGCATGCTTACGTTTTCTTGCAATCTTATTTGGAACAATCTCCTTGCTAGCAATACTTTACTGCCTGCTGTTGTTTTCACATGCACGTTTCGGAGTGCTTCCCAGACGTCCTTGGCTGTCTCTTTCTCTCTTACGTTAATTAGTTGAGAGTCTTGCAATCCCAGAATCACGGTGGCTTTCGCCCTCTGATCTTGGCATTGCCATTCCTCTGTGGGGTCAGTTGGAGCTTCAGTTTCAACGACATGCCATAAATCCTCACGGATCAGAAGCATTTGCATTTTCACTTTCCAACTTGTGTAGTTATTGTCATTGAGACGCTCTAGAGGCATTCCCGATGTGTATGACATCGCCATCCCTTGCCTCCTTTTCTTTTCGTTCGGTAGAGCACGTCACCGTCGTTGTTTGTCGGTTTTACTGGTTCTGTTGGGCTAGGCTTGCGATTCTGGGCCCATAACCCTTTCTTGAGGATATTTGTGAGTTGAGCCAGCCCGAACCAAGTAGGATTGAATAAAACGAAATAGTCCAGACAAACAGTAGAGCTTCGTTAGGAAGAGCTTTATTTGCATCAAACAAATAAGCCCTTTTTCACACTTGTAATAGGTACACCACATATAACCGAATACCAGCAACACATTCATGTCTACTCCTTCTTTCCCCCCCCCCACATTCCTTCATTTGGTTCCCTTATTTATTGGCCCCTGCTGTATAGAGATAACCGGTTGCAGCTGAGTGCCTGCTGCAACCTGAGCGTCTGTGTTAGCTCCCGATTAACCCTTTATTCCCCTGCTTTCCGAGGGGATCAAACAAAAGAACAAGAACTGCAAGTCATTGGGCGGTAACAGCTAGTCCTCCTCCTCCCTCCATATACCTTTGCCCAACACCATATCTCCCCCTACCTACCATCGCAGGGATGACAGTTCCACTTCCATCTCCCCCTAGTTCCTGTCCAAGAGACATACTTCTGTGATCCACCTCTAGAAAACAAAGGAATACGGCAGAAGCTGGAGAAAGGGAATAGCAAACTAGGAGAAAAACTATCAGATGAGACTCACACCCTAGCTCTCACTTGTGATAAAAACTCACCACTCCTCTCCAACTCTCACCTAGGAAAGGGCACAGTTTCACTCTGGATTGTATGGACACTCACTCCAGGAGCATGAAACCACTTTCCACAAACAGACTCTTACCCTGAAAGTGGTCTCTAGAAAACCACAACAATCCCCCCCAGAGAAAAAAACAAAGAATCTCCCATACATAAAACCCTTGCCCTATAAAACGAATTAAAAGGAGATGAGCCCTCATTCTCTTCACACCCCAAAGAGGCAATTCTCTTTGGTTTTTCCCCTTTGGTGTCACCTCCACCACCACCAGCACCCACCACCCCTAGTAGGCTTGGCTTATATCCTCCCCTTGCCCAGCATCACTGCAAGGTCTGCTGGTTTTGGGGGTACCCTGGGCAGCTGCAGACACTCAGGCAGATGGAATACACAGCTTCAGCGGGGCCTAATCCTGATGTTAACTGTTTCCCAGAAGCCTCTTGGAGGCAACTACTTCTGCAAGAGCTACCTTTCTCGTTTAATGCCGTATGCACTGCTGGCACACAGAACTAGAACATGCAGTTCCTGTCAGGTTCCTGTTACATGTGGGCTCCTACTGGGAGGAAGGGTAGGATATAAATCTAATTAACAATAGTAATAATAGGTAATAATGTGCATTTAGTGTATATAATAGCTTTTTTAAAAAGTCATGTTGCTTCGAACAGTTATTTAAAAGGTATCTTCTGTTAACGTTAACTGCTAAAATGAAATGTGTGAAGCTAAATGTGAAATTCACTTTGAAATTCCCCTCGCCCCCATTATTAAAGGCTGTGTACAGTATTTATTTCTTCTAATTTGTGGTTCTAGGTGTGTGTATGTATGTATATTTATTTATATTTATATCCCACCCTTCCTCCCAGGAAGAGAAATGTTTTTCATTCAGTTCTGCCTACATGCATAGAGGCCTGCTTTGTGGGCATTTCTGACAAGCTACATTGGATGACCTCAAATCTGGAGATTTTTGTGATGCATCCGAAGGCTTTAGCTTGAATTATTTCTTTTTTCCTCTTCAGCTTTTATGGTTTTCTATTTGTTGGCTCATTTTTTTTATTGGCAATAACTTAATTTTATATAGCTACTTCAGAGTGTCTGGGCACAGCTTCTATTAATAAAACATGGCAAAGCTTATCACTTTAATTTGGGTTTCTGGCACCTCTTTCAGTGTGAATTCTTGTTGGTTTGCTGTTAGGTTTTTTTAAACATTGGCTAATTATTAACTGTTGTTTTGCAGCTAAGATTATCTCTGCAGAAATTCAAGTCCCATTTTACAAACTTGTACAGTCAACTAAGGGCCAAACTAGACATGTTTGTCATATAGTTTGCCTGGGTATATTTGGTATTTCTTTAACAAATAGCTTGCTTAAAGAAGGGGGGAGAGTACTAGTTTGGGACAATGCCATGCGGGGAGGAAAAGCTTTAACCTTCTGTCCCAGTCCCAATCAGAATTGTCCCTCCTGCACTTTCTGTTTGCAACTATGTGGCAAACAATTTAGCCCTAAGAGTGCAACCACCTTGCCCAACCTGGTGCACACTAGATGTTTGGAGTACCAGTCCTGTCAGCTCCAGCCAACGTGTGGAAGGTTGGGCCTATAGTATTATGCACACTTGGAAATAAGCCTCATTGCAAAACATTTTGCATTGCTTTGCTATGCTTTGTCTTGTTTTACGTGTCTCTTCTCCCTCAGTAGTTTGATGTTCTTTGGGCTTGATTTTAGTTTGTTTTAATATGGGATGATTTAAAATTGACATTAAATTTTCTGTAGCAAGGCATGTCAGCATGTTCCTTAAGAGAATTAAGCAAATGTACTATGTACTTTCTGGAATAATCATTAATCCAGCCATAGCTGAGTGCTTCTAAGATCTATGGGTTCTTAGTGGAACACCTTCTGAAACTCTGGTTCTTTTATTTTATTAGTGAATTGTAGTAATGCAGCCCGAATGATAAAACTGTGACTCAAAATGCCTACTCTTTGTCAAAGAGGAAAAGAACAAAGTTTCCTTGTTAGCAGCAGGGAAAACAGATGCTTCTTTAATTGGTATTTAAATTAATAGCTGATCAGGAGTCAGGAAGGTTTTACATGACCTGGAGTTTACCAGTCTAGCATACTTCTGAATAAATGCAATTAGTACAAGTCCCCAACAGTCTCAAATTCTTTAAAGTATCTCTTGCAAAGAAATATCAGTGTACAGTTCATTTTGAGCCAGCTGCTTTTGTCTAATGGTGGTGTTGAACTGACTTAGAAATAGAAGTTAATTTGGTATGAGAAAAATTCCCTTTTATTCGGTTAATGCTGCTGCTTGGCTATCATTTAGTTAAAATATGACACAACATTCCAAAGCAGCTTACTGTGCAACCTTAAAATGGCACATATTAACGACTTGTCCTAGGAGCAGACAGCTATGGGCAGTTGCTTGTAATTATTGGTTTTGTCAATTTGTACTAGGATGTCTTGATTTCATTAATGCTTTTTATACAATATTGCACACAATGCAGGAAGAGTTTTTGTGTAATTGGTGCCAAGAATAAATGTCATTTAAGAAATCAGTTCAGTGCTTAAATCTTACTTGACTTCAGAGACATGGCACACCTGTGTTTCCCACTAAAATCCATTTAATATTTGGTAATAAAAGTTGGAGACGAGAGTGCCTGTATAGCTAGCATGGATTTTTCACATTCCGCCATGTTAAATTGAAAATACCCTCCATGCCATTCTGCTGTTTCCCATAAACTCATTTCAGAACAAAATCTTTCAAAACTTACAGTACTGATCTTAGAAATGCTAGCTCAACAACCCTCTCAGTTTACATGGCAAGACACAAAGTACTCAGAGAGAATCCAGAGTTCAAAGTCTAAAACAAGAGTAAAATAATCCAGAACCCTGTTGGACCTTTTTCTGTCAGTGGGCTAATAGTTTGCTGACATTAATTAAAAAACAGCCATGTTCAGAGTACATGTAATCCTATTTACTGGCCTTGCCCCAAAGAATTGGAGTTTAAAAGTTTAAAAAATGCATATCTGATTTTTAATTAATTTAAGAAAATTAACATTGGAGTCTATGATCGCACAGGTATCATCAGTAAGAACCAACTGTCAGTGTTCTAAAAGCCAGACTAACATCTGGTTGGCTTGGCTAATCAGGTGGCCACACCCATGCCAGACATTTATTCCACTTTAAACACTCATAGCTTCCCCCAAAGAATCCTGGGAAGGACAGTTTGTGAAGGGTGCTGAGCATTGTTAGGAGACTCCTATTCCCCTGACAAGAGCTCCAGTGGCCAGAGTGGTTTAACATTCAGGCCCTCTTCCCAGAGAATTCTGGGGACTGTAGCTGTGTGAGGGAAATAGGGCATCTCCTAGCAACTCTCAGTACCCTTCACAAAATACAGTTCCCAGGATTCTTTGAGGAAGCCATGATTGTTTAAAGTGAAATAAACATCTGGTGTGGATGTGGCCAGGGTCAGCTTTGGTTTAGTTTGAGTAGAAGACTATATGTGTCTGCTGTAGAATAAAAAAGGGGGGGGACCTAAAAATGATACTGTTCATAGTGTTTTCCTTTTGAAAAGGAAAGGGGCTTTCTCTCTGCCAGGTGCCCACCAACCCAATCTCCTATCCTCACTCCCCCTCTCCCATCCCCTGTCCTCCCTACTCCTTCCTCTCCCTGCCCCCCTTGTCAGCTTAATCTGTCCTAAGCATGATTGCACAGGAGTAAATCCCACTGAACTCAATAAGCATGCAAATGATTGAACTTGCTGTTTCCCCTCCCTCTCCCCCTCCTTCCTCTCACCTCCTCTTCCCTCCCCCTCTCCTCCCTTTCCCCTCCCCCAATCCTCTCCCCTTCTCTTCTCCTCCCCACTCAAGCTCTCCCTCATTCCCCTTCTCCTTCCTGTAGTCAGTTTCACCTATCTTAAGCATGATTGCATGGAGGGTAAATCCCACTGAACACAATAAGCATGCAAATGATCAAATCTGCCTTACTCCTCCCCTCCATCTTTCACCTGCTCCCCTTCTCCCTCCTTCCAAGCTATACAGGAAGTGGATCAGACTGTGAGAGACCAACCCAAATTGTGTTTGCATTTGTACAGATTTGTAGGGCAGTATAATACATCAGAGGTCAAGTCTCCTGCTCCCCTGGTGCATTCACTATAGCTGCCCAATTTCCCTGCTTTTAAAAGTTTGATAGAAATATCTGTTGGCTATAGGTACATTCTTAAACCACAAGGTTTTTTGCCTATCAGTGAATACAATCAGTTCAGTTTCTAAATACTCATGTACTGTTTCCAGGAAACATTACTGAAGTAAAATCAACATGTATGTTATGTTGCAACATGTATGTTATGCATCATGTATATTCTATTAGTGAATATAGCTTGCATTTGGCAATATTTGGTAAAAAAGAATAGAAACGGAAAATTTGGTTAGGTCTGGAAATCCCCAGTTCCTACTCCCAATGATAGTTAAATAGCAAAGGGAGAGATACCACACAGCCCTTTAGAAAGGCCCTGAAGACTTGTTTGTTTCAAGAAGCTTATACATAATGTACATTTTTTGCGATATTGCTCTGTGAAATGAATGAATTGGGAGATTGGTTTTTATATTCTGGGTTGAGTGGATGTTTTATTGTTGCTGTCTCATTTAGCTGATGTCACTTGTAGAAATTATTTTTCATTTGAATTTTGGAAGTTTTTATTATGTAAGCTGCCTTAAGAGCTTTGCTTGGAAAGGCAGACTCTAAATATTTAAAATAAAATAATACTGGAATTCTCTATTTTCAGAGTTGTGTTCCTGACAATTACCTCACATTCTGTCCTTGCTGAAGTCTTTTCCCACATCTTTATCCTTGCCTGTTCTGAATAAATAAAGGTGAAAGCAGGAATGCACCTGTTGGCCTCTACTCTGACTCCTGCATATTCAGCAAAATATACTTCTTTATGTTTACGGCTGTATGCAGACAAAAGCTTCCAGGAAACCTAATCACATGGAAGATCCTGTGCAGGTAGAGCTATATGCATATAGACCTTTGGGTGGACACCCAGAGGATGGGACCAGTAGGTGTGAGCCCACTGTTTCCTCCATGTATTCAGCATACGTGTGACATCCCACTTGTGCAGTGGACTTCCACGTGAGCAAATAGGACTTACCCTTCCTCTCCTCATCCTTCCTGCTGCTGCCTGCCCCTCCCCCCAAAAAAAATTGCTGCAGAGGATTGGAAAGGCTCAAGGGACTGCTGGAGGGGGGGGAGGAGAGGAAGGGAAAGTCTCACCGTGCCATTGGTGCACCATGGTACTTATTTAGAACTCTCTCCCATTTTTGCCTTGGCTTGACAAGTTAAAATGGTCTGTTTTCATTATTGGCCAATAGATGTGATGGTCTGTATAAGTGGTTCCCATCCTGGGGACCTCAACCTACAGGGAGATTGTAAAGTAATCGGGGGGGGGGTCATGAACAGCAAAGACATGGATTTTTTTTGAAGTTTTCACTCTGGACTGCTCCCCACTGCTCCTGGGACAGCACCACCCCCTGCTTGGAAAAGAGGGGAGGACTGTTGTTGAAGCACCAGAGTATCTTTCAGGCGTGCTGAGAACAAGCTTCTGCCTATAAAATATGTGGCAGATGCTGAAGGAGGCTGACAGTGGAGCCACCAGGAAGAAGAGGGCATCACTGACTCTCATCTCCTCCCCACAGCCACTGCTGACAACACCCCCTTGCTTAGAACAAGAGGGGAGGACTTTTGCGGAAGCAAAAAGAAGTGAGGCTGTGAGGAAAGACTGCTTCCTTCCTTCCTTGGCAGCCAGGCTGCCTGCCTTTCTTGGCTCCTGCTTTGCTGCCACCTCCTTTTAAAAATTATTCATGTTTGCGAGGCCGCCCAGATCTTGTCTCAGGCCAGCGTGAGAAAGCTTGCAATTCGCTCACCCCATCTCTGAGTCTCAGTGCATGTGGTAGTGTTCCCCCTTCCTACTACACTCTGCCCCCATCTCTCTCTCCAAGAAGCTGTGGCAGTTGACGGTGCCCCCCCTCCCATGTGCCCAAATGCATGTATGTCTGCAGATGCTTGCAGGAGGGGCAGGTGTGTTTGTGTCTGTGTGTCACACGCTGATCTGTCTCCTGCTTCTCTCTCATTCCCCAAGTGCACCCACGCTAAGTCATTAGTTCTATCATTCCAAGGCCTAAAAGCACTAATCCCCCTCCCACATCTATCCACCCTCTTGTCTTCACAGTGTAGCATCCCTACCACCATCACATTCCTGCTTCTTGTTGTTGTTAAAAAGCTCAGCAGGTTGGTCCACACACTGCAGCTGAAATTTATTTTTTAAATTATTATTGCATTTCTCTCCCACCTTTCCTCCAAGGACTATCCCCCCTCCTCAATCTATCAACCCTGTTGTCTTCACAATCTAGCATCTTCATCACTACCACATTGCTGCTTCTTGATTATTATTATTTTTAAATAAGCTCCGAAAGTTGGCTGAGGCCGGGGTCCAGATATTGCAGCTGAAATTTATTTATGTATTTACTGCATTTATATCCCACCTTTCCTCCAAGGAGCTCAAAGTGGTGCACATGGTTCTCCCCCTTTCCATTTAATCCTTACACCAACTGTGTGAGGCAGGTCAGGCTGAAAGACTGTTACTGATCTGAGGTCACCCAGCGGGATTCATGACTGAATGGGGATTTGAACCTGGGTTCTAGTCCAACACTGTAACTCGCTGGTGTTGTGAGACAGGACTGTACATTTTCAGACTATGTGCGTGGGGGGGGGATACCAGTTTGATTGGACCCTTTCATTAAGAAAAGAAAGCAACACCTCTCTGCAAATAGAAGAACAGCACGCTAGGGAGTTTCTAATGTAGCTCATGATCATGTGTGTGTGTTTGGAAGTCCTGGGGAGGGGTGGATTGGTGTGCGAAGCCCCTAGTCCTTCAAAATGTGTTAAGAGTTTTTTATATTGCTGTAACCTGCCCCGGGACCTTCTGATGGGCAGGTAATAAATATAATATTTGTTATTGTGATGAATATTATTTACTGCTTCATTATGTATTCTTTCAATTAGCAGAGACTAAAATTACAACAAAAAACACATGTTGGGGTCATGAACTTTTTTGAGCTTGCAAAGGGGGTCCCATACTCAGGAAGGTTGGGAACCACTGGCCTGTATTAGATGTGTGGAATGAAAATGCCTTAACTTTGATCAGGTATGGAAGTAGACACTTACCTGATCGCCTTGGGCATGTAGAAACTTTTCTGTCCTACAGAGCACTGATCCTGGCCACTTAATTAGCAAGACATCATTGTCATTAAAAAATCCACTGCACATGTTTTCAGTGTACCTGTTTCAGTTACCAGTAGGCATGAAGTCTCCTACTTTGTTATACAAATAGCACTGCCATTTTTATCCTCTCTGCCTCCCTCCCATCCTCATTTCATAATCAAGATCTGCAAATCAGTATTACCAGATTTTTGGAGAGGAATTCAAAGTAGACCAGAGGTCATCAACCCATTTCCCATGGGCCCCATGGCATCCATTAGGTTCTTCTGTGATGCCTCCAGTTGGTAGTCCAGAATCAGCTTTCATTTTGAGAAAAAAGTCTTTAGTCCTCCTAGAAAGAAAGTTATGGAGCCAAATGGGCAGGTACCCTTCTAAGCGATTTTTGTGAAATGAGCCAGTCTGGCTATTCCTTGTCATTGTTAATGGCCACTAAGTAAAGTCAGAACTGCTTGATAAGTGAATTATAGAATCCCTGAGGTCCTAAAGAGCTGCTGTTTTGCATTTTTCCTGATACTGTCTTTTTTTCTAGTCCTTGGAATTTCCATAGTTTGCCTTCCTTTTTTCCCTAGCAGGATGCAACTTTCCTGTGCTGGCTTCGCCTTATATCAGATAGTGCCTAGAAGTTATACTATTACACAATAAGTCTGTGCAAATGTGAAAGAATCTCCTTCCCTGCAAAAGGCAAATGTGAAAACTTTGCAAAGAAAATTAGACATATCCCTGCTTTGCAGGAGCTGAAGACCAGGGGCTCATTAAGAATTCACTGCCTAGTTCTACCTTACAGTACAAGGATATACATAACTGTCAGAAGTAAGTCTCTTTGTGTTTAATGAGTAAGTGTTTCCAGGTGAGTAGGTATAGGATGGCAGCTTAGGCTTTGGTTTGGTTTGGGACTGGGAAAATAGGGTTTTAACAGCCATATGGCAGGCAGAAATTATTTTATTATTTATTTATTTATTATTTGATTTATATCCCGCCCTTCCTCCCAGTAGGAGCCCAGGGCGGCAAACAATAGCACTAAAAACACTTTAAAACATCATAAAACCAGACTTTAAAATACATTAAAACAAAACATCTTTAAAATCTTTTTTTAAGCTTTCAAGACATCTTTAAAAAAGGATTAAAAACATATTGTACAAAAAAAGGATTAAAAACATATTAAAAAGCAATTCCAACACAGACGCAGACTGGGATAAGGTCTCAACTTAAAAGACTTGTTGAAAGAAGGTGGTGTTCAGTAGGTGCCAAAAAGATAACAGAGATGATGCCTTTCTAATATTTAAGGGGAGGGAATTCCACAGGGTAGGTGCCACCACACTAAAGGTCTGTTTCCTGTGTTGTGCGGAATGGACCTCCTGATAAGATGGTATCTGCAGGAGGCCCTCACCTGCAGAGAGCAATGATCGACGGTATATAAGGGATAAGATGGTCTTTCAGGTATCCGGTCCCAAGCTGGATAGGGCTTTGTACACCAAAACTAGAACCTTGAAATTGGCCCAGTAGCAAATGGGCAGCCAGTGCAATTCTTTCAGCAGCAGAGTGACATGTTGACGATACCCTGCCCAGTGAGCAGTCTCGCTGCTGCATTTTGCACCAGCTGCAGCTTCCGGACCAACCTCAAGGGCAGCCCCACATAGAGCGTATTACAGTAATCGAGCCTAGACGTTACCAGTGCGTGGACAACAGTGGTCAGGCTATCCCGGTCCAGAAATGGCCACAGCTGTCTTACCAGCCAAAGCTGGTAAAAGGCACTCTTAACCACCGAGGTCACCTGGGCCTCTAGCAACAAAGAAGGATCCAGGAGCACCCCCAGACTACGGAGCTGCTCTTTCAGAGTGAGTCCAATCCCCTCCAAAGCAGGCAACTGACCAATTATCTGAACTTGGGAACCACCAACCCACAGCGCCTCTGTCTTGCTAGGTTTCAGATTCAGATTATTGGCCCTCATTCAGCCCACCACCGAGTCCAGGCAGCGGTCCAGGGCTTGCACGGCCTCTCCCGATTCAGATGTTACAGAGAAATAGAGCTGGGTATCATCAGCGTACTGCTGACACCTTGCCCCAAATCTCCTGATGACGACTCCCAAGGGCTTCATATAGATGTTAAACAGCATGGGGGGAAAGATGGTACTCTGTGGCACCCCACAGCATACCTACCAGGGGGCCAAAATATAATCACCCAATACTATTCTCTGAAAACGACCTTGGAAATAGGATCGGAACCACTGTAAAACAGTGCCTCCAATACCCATCTCACCAAGTCGGCCCACAAGAATACCATGGTCAATGGTATCAAGCCACTGAGAGATCAAGAGTAACAGGGCTGCACTCCCCCTGTCCTTCTCCGAATAAAGGTAATCCACCAGGATGACGGCCGATTCAGTCCCATAACTAGGCCTGAACTCAGACTGGAATGGGTCAAGATAATTTGTTTCATCCAAGAGTACTTGCAATTGCTGCGCCACAACTCTCTCAATCACCTTCCCTAAGAAGGGGATATTTGCGACCAGTCAGTAATTGTCACAGACCAATGGATCCAGGGTGGAGTTTTTCAGGAGTTAGTCGGATCTCCACCTCTTTCACAGCTGCTAGAACCACTCCCACCCACAATTATGCGTTGACCACACCCTGGATTCACTTGGTCATACCCCCTCAGCAAGCTTTAATAAGCCAAGAAGGGCAAGGATCGAGAGGACGTATTGCTGGCTGCATCATTGCAAGCACTTTGTCTATGTCATTAGGCAACATCAACTGAAACCGTTCCCAAGAAGTTGCAGCAGATGTTGCACTGGACACCTGATTGGGGACTACAGTAGATGTGGATGGGGCATCAAGACTGCTATGGAGGCGAGCAACGTAACCCTCAAAGTGCCTTGCAAACTATTCACCTTGAGCCTCTTAAGGGTCTAAAACTCTATTTCCTGGAGTTGATATCAACAGACCCCTGGCAATATGGAAATGCTCCATTGGACAGCTACTTGAGGATGTGATGGAGGCAGAGAAGTGGGCCTTCTTTGCTGCCCTCACTACTACACAGTAGGCATGGTTATGATGTTTTGCTCATACCCGATCAGCCTCACAGCATGTATTTTGCTACTTGGGCTCTAGCTGCTGTCCAGCCTGTTTCATTGCCCTTAACTCACTGATGTACCAAGGTGCAAACCTGGCTGCACAATGCCAGAGAGGGTGCTCGGGGGCAACCGTGTTCCACAGCATGACAAAGTCTTCAGCAAGGTCACCTGCTGTATCTACTGGGAACTCCCGCATGGCATTCAGGAATCCACTGGATTCCATTAGTCTCTGGCGGCAGACCATTTTAATCTGTCCACCACCCCTGCAGGGAAGGATCGGAGCCATAAGTCTAAACTTCACTAGGAAGTGGTCTGATCATGACAGTGGGGTGACATTCACCCCCTATCTCCAGACCACACCTTCATCCATCTGAACCAAGTCGAGGGTTTGCCCTGCCCTATCCATTGGGCCAATGACAACTTGAGACAGCCCCATGGTCGTCGTGGAGGCCATGAAGGTCCCGAGCCGGAACATTAGAGGCAGCCTCAGCATGGACATTGAAATCACCCAGGGCTATCATTCTGGGCTCCTCCAATACCACAGCCAAGATGGCCTCCACCAGCTTAGTCAGAGAAGCTGCTGGGCAGCAGGGTGGACAGTACACCAGCAGCAACCCTAGTTAATGTCTGCTTGGCCCAACACCTGGTGCAGGCCTTCATAGCCAGCTCCAAGACAGAGTGGTTTCCTGGTGACAGAGATGGAAGTTCTGTAGACCACAGCAACTCCCCCCCCCACCGTCCCTGCAATTGAAAAAGTCAACCCTTTTCTGTTATGGAAATACAATAAAGGAAAAGCTTCACCATAACTACTTTTGTGTTATGCCATGCCTGCATGGTAGTTGTTTTGTGTTATGTTAGGCCCCCATGGCAGCCATTTTGTGACTGGTGCCCCCAGCACTCAAAATTTGAAATGTGCCATCTGGTTCAAAAAAGTTGGTGACCTCTGAAATAGACAATATTAGCCAAGAATATAGAGTCTATTCCTTTTGATTTTGGAAGGATATTTTTTCCTTTTTATTCTTTTTCTGCTTGTCCCGGACAGAGAACCAAACTAGTCAAGAGCCAGTGATCAGACCTTGGTCAGGTTTTTTTAGTTAAAAGTTTATCCGATTGAGCAATTGGTGTGGAGAGGGTCCACTGTGCCATTTCCAGAAACTCAAGCTTTTCCCCACAAATTGCTATTTGCCTTAAGAGTGGATTTTCCACGTTTTTTGTTTTTTTGTTTTGCATAGCAAGTGGATTGTGTGGGGGATTTAGATTAGGAAAATGGCACAGAGGGAATGCCCCCTCTCCTAGTGCTGCTCCCCTAATTTATTGCCTCCTGCCAAAAAAAGCTGATTTTGAACTTAAACTAAAAACAAACACTTATAAAAGTGCGTAAAATTTTCTGTTTATTTAATGAGTTGTGTTCTTTGGACATGCCAAGACGCCTTTTGTTACTTAGTTTGAGCTCTGGCAGGGAAAGCAGGTTTTGTGACAGAATCCTGGCCCAAATTAAACTAATGAGGAAGGGAAGACAGTTTCTACTTTCAAAGAATCTTGTGTATTTCATTACTGTGTCAGTTTTAAGGAAAAGGGCTTTTTGTTCCCATGTAATGCTAAACCATAATTTAACAGTATGTGGGTGAGCCTCCATGAGCCTGAGCAAAACATTGTGCTGACTCCACCCTTCCCCTCTAGTTCTCCTGCATGAGGAAGACTTCTGCCAAGATTAGTTTCTCTTTCAAATAATTTCAGTTTAGCATTATATATGAAACTGGGATCCTGGTTTACAAAAAACTATGATGAGTTGGTAAACAAGCCAACTAGAAATCATGGGTTATGAACCGGCTTGTTTAACTAATCATTGTTTGCTGTAAACCAGGATTCCTGATTTGTGCATAATGCTAAGTTTAAATTCTTGGAAAGTCAAACTAAACTGGGCAGTCCCCCCAACTTCATGGGAGGAGCAGGCTTATCCTTGTAGCACTAAACCTTAGATTAGCATTACATGTGGAAAGGTTCCAGCAGTGTGAGGCCTCTAATGTAAATGTGAACATGATATCTAGTTATCTTTTCTCTTTGTGTAAGGGGAAGGTAATTATTCTATAATCAAGCTACACAGTAAATCCCAAATAATTCCCTTTGTTTTTAAAATGCTGTGAGCCCATAATCTGTGCCATCACCAGTGATTTTTAAGGGTCTTACACTAGCTTAAGCCCTGCACTTCTCTTCTGCTTATGTGAGGACAATTTTGACTGACCCGCCCTTCATCTGTAGTGCCCCTCCACACATTCCCAAGGGTCTCCAGCTCTTAGACGTAGATTTTCAGTTGGTACAAGGGACTGCTGGAAAGACCAATTCCATGAATGTAACACTGTTCCATTCACAGAAAGGTAGTTAGGATCCAAGCTATTTTTAAAAAATAAACATCTAAGAGGGGTGAGCTAGTAAAATGTTTTGAGTTAGCAATGTTGTTGATTTACTTGCAAAGCTGATTTTGATACTGCTGTCAATAGGCTAAATGAGGGACAGACATTGCATATAAATTTGTCTAGTGCTCTCTCACAAACACACACTCACTCCCTCTTGAAATGTAGTTTCCAGTTTGCAAGCATAGATTAATAGTTCTAGATACTGCTGGCAATAGCACGCACAGGGAACTGAACTCTCATATCTACCATTCCATCCCATGTCTTGTTTTGATTTCACTGTGCTAGAACACTATTCTGTATATGGTCTACTTCATGTCCTGCAGTTTGATACTTAAGAATCTAAACTTGTGATGTACTCATGTCTAATTTTTAGACTTCTCTAGAAATCCGCATTTCTTGTTATATTTCATATTTCTCAGTCATGTGGAAGCATCCTAATAATTTTTATATATTCCTAGTTGATGTGCATACATATTTATAAACATGACTAATAAATGTAGTTTGCCTTATGCAATCATAGGTTCATTTTAATTGTTGCTACTGGAAGTGCCTCTTCCCCAAAATACACTGGATTTTTAAATTTATGTGATTTATGTACCACTTATATTTCAACAGAAATCTCTTAAGCGGTGTACATACCCCAACAAAAGGAATCAATATAAGAAATACAATCCAAATCTATGTTCAAAACCAAACAGTACTACTATTTCTATTACTTTTAGTTCCACATTTTAAATAACATAATTAAACATTAAATATCTCTGAACAATGTACATAAGTAAAACTAAGAATCCCAAAAATTATATAAAACCCATCAAAATACATTAAGATGCAACAACAAAATGTAACATAATTACAGAATATATCATCATAAAAATTGCATTACAATAAGAAACACAATAAGGTCACCACAATAATTCACATTCACACTGCACAAAACTAATCTAAACAAACCCCTCCGCTCCCCCATACATAACCATTCAACACTCACACTCTTGCAGCCAACCACATTACTTCATCCACTTCACTCAATTCTGACTTCACTAAAACACTCAAAATATTTTATTAACCAATAAACAAGTACAAGAAAACAAATTCATTGAATAAAACAACAGCAACAGAAAAGAAGGAAACAGCATTCATTTAACCTCAGTCTCTAACTGGGACAATACAAATGCCCTCTCCCCATCTCTCACCTTGGGAGATTAAGCCCATCCCCACATACCAAGTGCTTGGCAAATTTACAACAGTTGGGTATTATTATTATTACTCTTTATTTTTACCCTGCCCTTTTTCCAAAACTGGAACTCAGGGCGGCTTACAAATAAAAACTACACATAGGTAAAAAACATACAAAAATATACAATTAAAATAGAATTAAACTATTCGTAACATTAAAACCATGAAACTTACACTTAAAATACTAAGACAATTTAAAACATTAAGAATAGGACCATAGAACAATACAACAGACCTTATGAGGTCCTATCTTAAACATCTTCTAGTCCAAAAGCCTGTCAGAATAAAAAAGTCTTTGCCTGCCGACGGAAGGATAGCAAGGAAGGGGCCATTCGTGCTTCCCTAGGAAGAGAGTTCCAGAACCTGGGGGCAACCACCGAGAAGGCCCTATCTCGCGTCCCCACCAATCGCGCTTGTGAAGGTGTTGGGACTGAGAGAAGGGCCTCTCCTGAAGATCTCAACTCCCGGGCAGGCTCATATGGGGAGATATGGTCTGACAAATAGCCTGGACCTAGGCCGTATAGAGCTTTATAGGTCAAAACCAGCACTTTGAATTGTGACCGGAAACAAACTGGCAGCCAGTGGAACTGTCGCAACAAGGGGGTTGTATGGTCCCTGTAACCAGCTCCAGTTAGCACTCTGGCTGCAGCTCTTTGTACCAGTTTAAGTTTCCGAACAGTCTTCAAAGGCAGCCCCACGTAGAGCGTGTTACAGTAATCTAAATGGGATGTAACTAAGGCATGAATCACTGTAGTCAAATCAGGCGTCTCCAGGAATGGGTGCAGCTGGCGCACCAGTCTTAGCTGGGCAAAAGCACTTCTGGCCACTGCAGAGACCTGGGTCTCCAAGTTCAAAGCTGAGTCCAGGAGCACACCCAAACTGCGAACCTGTGTCTTCAGGGGGAGTGTAACCCCATCCAGCACAGGCTGAATCCCTATTCCCTGATTTGCCTTTCGACTAACCAGGAGCACCTCTGTCTTGTCTGGATTTAATTTCAATTTGTTCGCCCTCATCCAGTCCATCACTGATGCCAGGCACCGAATAGACCTACTTCTACCTCAAATTTCCACGTAGCTTGCAAGTACTATAGCCATTTTGGAATACACTTTATGCTTCTTATTTTGAGTGAGAAATGAACAAATGCCTCTCTCTGCTTTATAATTTTTTAGTAATCGTGTCATGGACTTCATGTACCAAATTTCATATCTCATTAATGTAGAAGCACTTTAATCGTTTTAAAATACATGTAGAGTCACCATTTTTTAGCATGATACATAAAGTATTCAGATTTTTCCAGCAATCTGTGTCTTGGACTGCATATGAAATTCAAATTACAGGTCTATAGGCCATGTGGAAGAATTCTGACTATTTTAATACTTGGGTGAGATCCAAGCATCTTTACATATAAAAATAATACAGTGAACTGCAGTTGTATAAGGGAGCAGAGCTGTCCTGTCATCTCAGGTGTCATTTTATGAAACAAGCTCTCTTCCCTGTACTGTGCTGATATGTTTGATTCTGCTTATAACAGATGACAGGATGGAGAACTTGAAGCTAGGAAAGCAAGAGCAGGTCTTCAAAGAACACATGTGAGTAAAGTGTAGTGGAGGCTTGGGACATGCACTAGTCTTGCCCCCAGGCTCCCCACACCAGCTGGCTCCTTCTTCTGTCTTTAGATGTTCAAGCTGAAGGTCTGAAGGGGAGATTCTTGATATGTTTGGCAGATCGTGCTTTGAATCCTCCCTGTAATTGTGAATAGGGTTGCCAGGTCAGAAGCATCCCAAAACCTGAGATTTGAGGGGCGGGCCCGAGTGAAGCCATGGGGCAGGCCCCAGTGATGTAATGGGGCGGGCCCCTGTGATGTCATTAAGCATGATACATTAAGCATCAATCACAGTTGCTTGGAGCATACAATTAAAAGATATATCTGATTGGAAATTAAGATAGAAATCTTAGCTAAAAGGTGAAGCCTGGGTAGGGAACATTTAATCTATCCTACTTGCTTTCAGCAAGAAGAGTTAAGTGCTTTCAGGCCAGGCCAGTCACCAGAAAGTCACTGTAGGGACAAAGGAGCTTAGTGTTGTGGAGATGTTAGATGGGAGCTTTGGGGAGTAAAGATGGATGTTCCTGAAGGCTGCAATTCTAAACACACTCACTAAGGTATTAAGCCCCATAGAACTCAACAGGACTGACTTCTAAGTAGATATAGTTTGGATTGTGCTGTTGGTAAACCTTGACTAGGGTTCTTCTGCAAAGACATCCATATTCAAGCAGGGTTGGCAAGCCCCTGCCTGGAATGCCCTGCCCTTATCTTTTAACGTGGCGGCTCCAAACTTTTTTTACAGATGTGACCCTTTACTTCAGAAAGAGGTCTGAGAAATGAGTAAGAGTAAGAAGTATCTTTTAAAATTGTTCTTTTCAATTCACTCTTGCATGCACATCATACCTAGGACAGATCCACACCATTCATTTAAAGCACATTCAACACCCATTTGAAGCACATGAATCCCACCACAGAATCATGGGAACTGCAGTTTGTTAAGAGTGGTGAGAACTATAACTGTGAGGGGGAAATGACACTTCCCAGAATCCTTTAGGGGAAGTCATGCGCTTTAAATGCGAGTTGGATGTGCTTTAAACGTATTGTGTGAATCCACTTAATAAATTTTGCCGGCATGTAAATTGTTTTAATTAATTTTTCAAAATGGTAATGAGCTATAAACTGTAGTGGGTGACCATGGGCTACTCACCATCACTCAGACTATCTGCCCTTCAGGATGAAAACACTGGAGAACCATGACTACCCCAAGGCATACTTAAAATGTAAAGGAAGTATTGTACAACCATAGTGTGAAATCGGATACTTATAGGGACACAGTATGACAAAACTGGACAGAAGTAATGAGTGGGGTACCATAGGGCTCGGTCCTGGGCCCAGTGCTCTTCAACATTTTTTTAACGACTTGGATGAGGAAGTACAAAGCATGCTTATCAGATTTGCAGATGATACAAAATTGGGGGGCATAGCTAATACCGTGGAAGACAGAAAGAAAATTCAAAGGGACCTTGATAGGCTGGAGCATTGGGCTGAAAACAACAGAATGAAATTCAACAGGGATAAATGCAAAGTTCTGCACTTAGGAAAAAGAAACCAAATGCACAGTTATAAGATGGGGGATACTTGGCTCAGCAGTACGACATGCAAGAAGGATCTTGGAATTGTTGTTGAATATGAGCCAACAGTGTGATGTGGCTGCAAAAAAGGCAAATGTTATATTAGGCTGCATTAACAGAAGTATATTTTCCAAATCGAGTGAAGTATTAGTTCCCCCTCTATTCAGCACTGGTTAGGCCTCATCTTGAGTGCTGTGTCCAGTTCTGATCTCTGCACTTCAAGAAGGATGCAGACAAACTGGAACAGGTTCAGAGGAGGGCAACAAGGATAATCAGGGGACTGGAAACAAAGCCCTATGAGGAGAGACTGAAAGAACTGGGCATGTTTAGCCTGGAGAAGAGAAGTCTGAGGGGAGATATGATAGCACTGTTAAAGTACTTGAAAGGTTGCCACACAGAGGAGGGCCGGGATCTCTGCTCGATTGTCCCAGAGTGCAGGACACGGAATAATGGGCTCAAGTTGCAAGAAGCCAGATTTCGACTGGACATCAGGAAAAACTTCCTAACTGTTAGAGCCATACAACAATGGAACCAATTACTAGAGAGGTAGTGGGCTCTCCAACACTGGAGGCATTCAAGAGGCAGCTGGACAGCCATCTGTTGGGAATGCTTTGATTTGGATTCCTGCATTGAGCAGGGGGTTGGACTTGATGGCCTTATAAGCCCCTTCCAACTCTACTATTCTATGATTCTATGAAAATATTTATATAAGCATGGCTGTCAAATGTGCTTATTATTTATACAACCTGTAAAGATATTTATAGTGCAATCCTATGTTGGTTTACTCAGAAGCAAGTCCCAATGTATTCAATGGGTCTTACTCAACCAGGGAAAACTGTACCCTGAAGTGATAAGGAACTTGTTCTTTTAACAAGTCTTTTAAGTTGAGACCTTATCCCAGTCTGTGTTGGAATTGTTTTTTAATATGTTTTTAAACTTTTTCCTTTAAAAAAAAGTTTTTAAAGCTTTAAAAAATGTTTTTAAAGATGTTTTGTTTTAATATGTTTTAAAGTCTGTTTTTATTATTTTTAAAGTGTTTAAGTGCTTTTGTTTGCCACCCTGGGCTCCTACTGGGAGGAAGGGCGGGATATACATCAAATAATAAATAAATAAAAATAAATAAATAAACTTCATTCACCCAACCCAAAATTTGGAATCATGCCACTTTAAGCTGTTTTCCAACTCTTTATACTTTTTATGGTTATTGGTTTTTAAAGTGATTTATTACTTATTGTGAGCTGCCTTGGTTTCCAATCACCAACCCTACACACACACACACACACATATATATGCAGGTGTAAAAATACACCCCATATAATAGTTTATTGTCAAACCAGTTGGTCATTGAGGAAATTTTTTTTAAAAATCAGTATTAGTTTCCTACATGATAAAAACTGTGATAAACCCTGCCTAATTTCTTTAAAAATAGGGTTGGAGGGGGAGAGAAAGATTTACAACACAAAACACAAGTCTGCGCTATGTTTACTCAAAAGTCCCATTAATTTACAGCACAATCTTAACCATGTCTACTCAAAAGTAAGTCCTAATGGAGTTCAATGGGGTTTACTCCAGGTACATGGGATTATAATTGTTTTACTCCCAGAAAAGCAAATACTGGATTAAATACTTTCATATTTCATAGCCCAGGGTCTGACTCTTGGACAGAAGAGAAAAAACAATGTTAAGCCATATTACTTACGCAAACTGCAAAAATCTTAAAGCTACCATTTTCTGACGCTGAAATTAAGCCTAGGCATGCCTGGATCAACAAATCACAACCCTGGCTTCATTGGCTACAATCCTGAAAGGGTGGGGTTACAGCCAGAGTTTTGAAAAGTTACTTTTTTTAAACTACAACTCCCATCAGCCCCAGCCAGCATGGCCACTGGATCGGGCTGATGGGAGTTGTAGCTAGAGCAAGGAATTGTTCTAGAGATCTGTTAAAAAACAGTTGCGCGGGGGGGCGGTTGATGTTTTGGTGTATATCTCAGGAACCAGACCACCTAGAAACTTAATTTTTTTAAAATTGAAGCTGAGAGTCTGGAGATTAAGGGGTGCTAGCCTGAGCCCCCCCCCCAAAATAACAGAGACTCTGGCCGAAAACCGGAGACCTGGTAACTCTAATTGTGAACCTTGCATAGTCAGGGTTCCTGATCTCAGGGAGGATTCGAAGCCTGTTCAGCGAAATCCACAAAGAATCCTTTTGATTCGCCACTGGGTGTGGGGGAGGTCTGGGGGTGAAGCAGACAGGAACATTGGGTGCAGATCCCTTGTGCCCCTCCACACTTCCCCCCCTACATGTTATTTAACACAACCAAGGAGGTAAAACAAGCATTCCAGAGGCAGATTGTGACAGTTGAAGCATACGATGGGGAGCACAGCTGCCCATTAGGAGAGCCCAAGGGTCAATGGGAAGAACAAGTGTACTGCAGCCAGTTGATAACTGGTTTTGATAATAATGAGAATTATGCAGAAAGAGGCATGAAGAAGCTGTACTGTGATTTAGTAGGCCAAAGGCCCTGCAGATGAGGTGAAGGAAATGGCAAGACCTGAAGTTCTAGGATCTGATTTGTGACACAACTGTAGGAAATGGCACCATTTTGCTATGTTGCTTATAGAGCCAGAAAGACTCATGAAAGGCTTTGGTAGCTGATGAGTAATTGTGTATTTTTGATGCTGTACACTGAGTGGAAGCTTGCAGCTCCACAACCAGCAGAGCATAGCTTCTTCATACTGTAAAATCTGCAGTATAAAATGCTTCTATTCGTGATTTTCAGAGGGAAGAAACAAAAAAGTAATACATTTGCTTATTTCAAATGAATCTTTTGCAAGTCTGCCTGGTAATATAATCTTGTCTAAACTTCTGACAATCAGAAATTTCCCGAGTAAGTGAGGAAAAGTAGCTGTTTATTAGAAGGTCAGTTAGTATTAGTAACCTTACAATTTTTAGTGAGCTTCCATAATTTGTTCTGAACTGCTGGTCTTGGAGTGTCAAGTCACAGCAGAGTTTGAGATTTTGGCAAGTGCTGTGAAAGGATTGGAAGTAATAAGTCTGTAAGGGAAGAACTGCAGGCAGCATTTATCAGGGCACAAAGAAATAAAGCAGGGCTAGTGGTGGAAGACAGAAATCATGAGATTTAAGAGTGCCGAGTTGGATATTTGTAAGTAGGAGTTGCTAAGATCAATATAGCTTAATAAAGAGTGTTCAGTAACTTCGATAAGCCATCTTGCCCTTATTATATGTATATATTTTAAACAAACACAGTCCTCTTTTAATAGAGCATAAGGAAGAAAATTATGTATTGAACATAATTTTTTTTAATTATCCTGATGTATTTTGTTATGCTGAAATACATAAAACACAGTTTTTGCATACTTGATGCATAAACTTGCAATTGTAAGTGCTATCAGATACTTAGACCAAACACTCTACTGCCACCACTCTGTGAGAGGCTTTCATCAGATAAATAATATCCAAGGGGAATATACTATTCTGGGTTTCAGTCAGCATGGAATTCGATTGAGTAAAAATACAGAAGGGAACAAGAATAAAAGTATTTCAAACTGAAACAACAAAAAGTAAAACAAACAAGATAAACAAAATGACTTCACCATTTATAACAAAGAACATATTTAGATTTTGTAATCTGTGTTATACACAGAGCAAAAGGAGTGGCAGGAATATGTAAATATATAAATGGCAGGAATATATAATGAAATGGAATATGTAAATGTTTGGGGAACAAAAGGGGTATATGCTGAGAGACTGTATGTGTATGCATGCCTATCCACACGCAGTATTGCTTGATGCATTTTTTAAAATGAAGAGGTATATATTGTTATAGTGCTGTGAAATGATAGAAACGGCAGAGAAAAATGCTGACGTATTTCGAGCAATATATACAGTATTCCTCCCTTTAGGACGCACACCTTAACGTGGTGAAGGGGTTTGAGAGTGTTGAAGAAGCTGAGAGCAATACCGTCAGGAGTCTAGACCAAGAGGCTAGACTCCTAGCAGAGGCACCCAAGGCGGAATGATCAAAGCTGAGACACCAGACTAAGATGCATCCAAACTCGGAGGAAGGCAATGGTAAACCCTATGAACAGAGTATCCAAAATGCAACACAAGATAGTGCTGGAAGATGAGACCCCCCAGGTCAGAAGGCACTCACCAAGCTACTGGGGAAGAACAAAGGACAAGTATGAGTAGCGCTGTGACTGACGCAGCTGGGTCAAACCCGAAAGGAAGCCCAGAGGCTGATGCGCACAGATGCAAAAGGAGAGTCCGGAGTTGTATGACGCACACAATAGGAACATGGAATGTGAGAAGCATGAACCAGGGAAAGTTAGAAATAGTCAAGAAAGAAATGGAACGCATCAACATTACAATACTTGGTGTGAGTGAATTAAAATGGTCAGGAATGGGACATTTTCAACCAGGCAACTACAAAATACTTTATGCAGGAAATGAGAAATCAAGAAGAATGGGATTGCTTTAATAGTGAGAAGTGATGAAGCAAAAGCAATTAGGAGCTATAATGCAAGGTCTGAGTGAGTGATATCAATGAGATTGATGGTCAATATAGGAATCAAATTGATTATATAATTGGCAACAGAAAATGGAGAAGTTCCATACTTTGTGCAAAAACAAGACCAGGAGCAGATCATGAACTGGTCGTATCGAAAATCAGTGTAAAGCTAAAGAAGAAGAACAAAGCAATCATAATGCCAAAATACAATTTAAATAACATCCCAGAAGCATATAAAGATCAACTAAGGAACAGGTTTGAGACTTGAAACTTAGTTGATAGAGAACGAGAACTATGGAATGAAGTCAGAGACGTTATTAGAGAAGAATGCAAAAAGACAATACCTGTAGTTAAAAAGAGAGAAAGATCTCAATGGATGACTGAAGAAACTCTTAAAATTGTTAAAGAGAGACGGAAAGCAAAAGCAAAAGGAGATAGAAACACAGTCAGAACCCTAAATGCAACAATACAGCGACTAGTACGTAGAGACAAAGAAAACTATTACAATAGTTATTGTATAGAAATAGAAGAGGACAACAAAAAAGGATGAACAAGAACCCTATTCCAAAAGGTTAGAGAAATGAAAGGGAAATTTAAACCACGAGTAGGGATATTGAATAATCAACAGGGGAACACACTGACTGACCGAGATGAAATAAAAGGAAGATGGAAGCAATACACTGAAGAACTCTATAAAAGAAATGCCAGGATGACAGATTCATTCACGGAGGAGCCATATGATGAAGAACCAGAAATTTCAGAATATGAGGTAAAAGCTGCTCTTAAAATAGTTGGAAGAAACAGATCACCGGGAACAAATGGCATACCAATAAAGGTGCTACAAGCTACTGAGACTGAATCAGTCCAAATTTTGACTAAAATTCGTCAAGAAATATGGAAAACTAAACAATGGCCCACAGACTGGAAGCGTTCAATATATATTCCAATTCCAAAGAAAGGGGATCCCAGGGAATGCAGTAATTATCAAACTATTGCCTTAATATCCCATGCAAGTAAAGTAATGCTCAAGGTTCTACAACAAAAGCTCTTACCATATATGGAGCAAGAAATGCCAGATGTCCAAGCTGGATTTAGAAAGGGAAGAGGTACCAGAGATCGTATTGCAAACATACGTTGGATAATGGAACGGAGCAAGGAATTTGAGATGATCACCCTGTGCTTTATAGACTACAGCAAAGCCTTTGACTGTGTAGATCATGAAAAACTATGGAATGCTTTAAAAGAAATGGGGTTGCCACAGCATCTGATTGTCCTGATGCGCAACCTATACTCTGGACAGAATCTGGAGAAACTGATTGGTTCCCAATCGGAAAGGGTGTGAAACAGGGATGTATTTTATCACCCTATTTGTTTAATCTGTTCGCAGAACATATATGGAAAGCGGGATTGGACCAAGATGAAGGAGATGTGAAAATTGGAGGGAGGAATATCAATAATTTAAGATATGCAGATGATACCATACTATTAGCAGAAACCAGTAATGATTTGAAAAGAATGCTGATGAAAGTTAAAAAGAAAAACACAAAAGCAGGATTACAGCTGAATGTCAAAAAGATGAAAGTAATGGCAACAGAAGATTTATGTAATTTTAAAGTTGACAATGAGGACATTGAACTTGTCAATTCCGTTGACCCAAAGTTGAGAAGTCTATTTTCTGTAGAGCAGGGGGACTAGCCCACAAACTGCATCCATCCAGCCTCCCAAGAGGGGTTTTGTGGTCTCCAAGACCTCCCATTTGTCATTCCTTTTTTAAAAAAATGTTTTTAGTGCTGCTATGAATCCTATGATACCAATTCTTTTTTTACCATTGCAATGCTAAAAGGTTTTTGTGACACCCCCCAAAAAATGTGTTATTTAAAAAATAAAAATGGACACATCCACTTTTATATGCAGCTCCCAGAGGGTTGACCATGGGTAAGTGCAGCCCTTGGCCTGAAAAGGGTTAGCCATCCCATGTGTACAGTCAATATTAGGCCTGGTCTAGGTGGGGAGCCATTAAGCTTTTTTGTCATGTATTGTGTCCCACTGGATGCTTGTTTTTGCAGTCCCTAGCAGATAGCATAAATATAACGTTTATCAGAAAGATAGAAAACCACCAGCCTGCTAGTTCTCCTGGCAAAGCCATGCCCACCTACAGCTAACAATGGGGCTTTGCAGATGCCTCTGATTAGCTGATAAGTGGCACCTGCAAAACCTCTTGTGCAGTGCTTCCAAGGCAGCTGATTGCCAGTGGTTTAGAAGTGCTACACCACAGCACTTTGCAATCTCAGTGCTCAACGCTTGGAAAGCACTACTCAAGGGGCTTTGCAAGCTTCCTTTGGAAACTACTTAGAAGTTTCAACAATTAAACATTACATAATTTTAAAAAATAAATACAGTAGGGCCCCACTCATATGGCAGGTTACGTTCCGGACCCCCACTGAAAAGTGGAACTCACTGAATAGAATGGTGTGCGACGCCCGAAAGCAGCCATAAAAGCGGAACAAGCGCTGTATGAGTGGGGCTTTAGTCTAATTGCGTCTAACTGAGACCGGCGCATTAGTGAAGTGCCATAAAGCGAAGCGCTATAAAGCCGGGCCCTACTGTAAATGCTCCTTTTTTAAAAAAAGAGTATTTTTTTCTTTCCAAAGGAAGCAGTTTGCACTCAAACACTTCCTCTAGCTCTTTGAATATAAATGGCTTTCTCAAGAGAAATGTTCCAATGTCAGTATTTCCCCCTCTGCAGAGATTTCAAAGGGGCTCTCTTTAATTTTCAGCAGATTGTTGGTTGAAGGGAGCCTCTTTGAAAGCATGCTGAAAGCACTCAAAGGAGCTTGCTCTAACCAATTAGCTGAACAGCAATGACTGTGGTCTCCTTTGACTTTTAACAGGTGTCAATCACCTGTCATTATGTTGCCAGATGATTGACAGGTGGTTGGTCCTGCCCACCTGTAAAAGCTGGCCCACAGGAGGTAGAAGAGATAAAGATCTGGCCCACCAGCCAGGTACAGTTCCCACCCCTGGCTGCCATAACATGGTGGTGCTGTGTTTTGACATGGTGTGTCACAAGGTGTGCAGACCTGGTCTGCACCTTAGCTAAATTTGCTTAGCTCTTGAAAGTCAACTGTTAACCAATCATGATAGAAATTATGCCAGAAAAATTAGAATTTGTGTTAAAGAAATGGTTTTTTTGCAATTTGTGGTCAGTTGACTCAGGGCTGATAAACACATGCATGTACATCACTTGATTTTGTTACCCTGGACTACTGTACATTTAAATATTGGCAGCTGATTTTACAAGGCTTTTTCATTGAAAATAATTGCTTTTGAGGAGATTTTACAGTTCTGTCTAATGTTATACGTGGGCCCATTCACACATGAAAGGCATCACTTAATGTTTCAATGATCAGTGACTTACTGTCTTGTTAAATTATTTTTATTGCTATGCTAGCTATCATACAGATTCAGAACCAAAGCTAGTCCTTCCAGTAGTTTATATTATATCAAAATAAGGTAAGATAGGGGATGGGAGGGGAAAAATAAAATTAAAAGTGTCATCAACATAAATAGAAAATACTCCCATCTGTCAGTCAGCAACCAAGTGCTGATTTCCAGATGTTAAAATGCTGTCAGGAACAGAAGGCCAAAGAACAAGCTCCGGGGGGCGGGGGGGAGAGCAGGAAAACATGGGAGATGGAACATATAATGGTTAAGAAGTAGAGATTCAGTCTGTATTGAGTTCAGGACTGAATAAGTATATGTGAAGTACAGGAAGTAGGAGAGACATTATCATTGCAAGACCTGGGGAAAGTTGGCAGTGCCCCAGAATTAACAAATCAAAGGCTGATGGTGAGAAATGGGAAGACTAGCCCCAAACACAGTAATCAGTGTGAAATAAAGCCTGATCTGCAGTTTGGTAGTATCCACAAAGAAAACCCTGAATAAATCTTAGAAGCATTGTAAAGCGATCACAAGATTTAGCACTAGAATTAATCTGTCCAAAAAAAGACAAAGATGAATCTAAAATAACAAGAAGACTGGAAGGTGAAGAGAAACACTGCTAATGTCCTTAGAAAAAGAGAGATTAGATTTAAACAGAATAACTAGCAATTCTGTCTGAGGGGTATTGCTCAACTTCAGACATTGCCAGTCTATGATTTGGCTGGCAAGAACATGCTATCAACATGCAGGCTTCCTCAGTTGTGTGTGCTGATTTTCCCCATTCACTTCCTGGTTCATGATAACAGTTTGCCATGATGTCCAAGTCAGGCAAATACTGCTGCTGGTAACTACAGTATAGTTAGCCTTCAAGCCAGAATCTCTTTGCCTGATTAATTTGTCATAGCAAACTTGATTACCATGAACTAGGAACTGGAATACACAGTGAGAGAAGGGAAACTGCAGCACATTCCCAACATCTAAACTGTGGCTTCACTGAGACATCTGAATTGGGTCATCAAATTTCAGATGATGATGAGATCAGTAATGTTTTCTGCTGCTGTATTTGACAACCAGTGTGGTGCAGTGGTTAGAGTATCAGACTAGGACCTGGGAGACCAGGGTTCAAATCCCTGCTCATCCATGAAGCTCACTGGGTGACCTCGGACTAGTCACTGTCTCTCAGCCTGACCTACCTCAGGGTTGTTGTGAGGATGAAATTGGGAGGGGGAGAACCATGTTTGTACATCACATTGAACTCCTTGGAAAAAAGGTGTGATATAAGTGCAAAAATAAACTGTTATTTCCCCCCAAGAAAGCTATGCACCATTCATAAAATTTAATTAGTAACAATTGAAACAGTACTGGTCTGCAGGTCTACTCTAATTGTGACTAAGACTGCAATCTAATACACACTTACCTGGGAGTAAGTACCGTTGAGCCCAATGGAGCTTACTTCTGAGTAAGCATGTATTGGATTGCAGCCTTAGCCTGCAACCTTGTGCTAACCCTAAATGAAATAAATGTTATGTATTCACTTGATAAATGTATATTCCTGCCTCTCTATGTGGAATGTCCAAAGCAAGACTATTACAATGAAATAATAGTAGATTAAGCAATTGAGCAAATTTTTTTATATATATATATATTGCACAGTACATAAAGTTGACGTATTAAGTCTTATTTATTAAACAAAAGTCAAATGTAAAAATATTGTACATAAATAATGTTTTCCAAGAAAGCTGTGCTAATTAAAATCCACATCCGTTTAGAGTTTTGGAAATCTTTGGAATTTCCATTAAAACCATGTTATTGTATTAGACAGATTCCAGCAGGGAAGAGACTGAAACTCAGTGCTTGGCTGCATACTTTGCATGCAGAATATCACAGCATCAGTCTCTGTTATCTTCAGGAAGGCTGGAAAGGAAACCCTAAACAGCAACTGTCAGTTGGTGTAAACAATGCTTAGCTAGTATGGTGTCTAAGAAGGAACTGAAGCAGACCCTCTCTACCCCACAACCCATAATCCTCAGATTCCCCGTTGCATTAAATAACAAGTGTTTAGTCCCTGTAGAATCTGAGGTAGGAGACAAAATGTAAAGACACCGTTCTGCTCATTCATTTTGGGAGAAACTAACCTGCTCCCTCCTTTCAGTGTCCTTAGTTAATGAATGAAGTCATAGCAGTGATTGTCATTTAGGAAAGCAGGGGTAGCCAATTAGACAAGAAAAGGTTAGAATGACATTTATTGTCTAGCGAAGGAATTTTTTCATTCATTTTTAAGCTTTTTCTGCTGGTCTTCCTTGGTGGAGAAATGATTCCTGCCCCGTAGAAAAGAATTCAGATATCCAAGATTTTAGTGTAGCTGCGATTGGGCAGTAGTATTTCTATGCAAAAATAAAAGATAGCAGTAATTCATTACACTTGGCTCATTTCATACAAAAAGTGGTATTTCTTCTGAGTTTAATTTTTTAAAATAAAACACCCTGCCAGTGTCAGCGGAGATAGTCCATAATTATTTACCCATATTGCAGGAGGTGGGGCTGTTGCTGTAAGAGTGTGGGTTATCGAGCACTACAACAGTAGCCAAGTGTCGCATCCATTTTGCTGGGGGGAATTAGTGTATGACAACCCCAAAGTTAGTCCAGTTGGGATGTTGAGATTTTTTTTAGAGAAATACAGGGGTGAGTGTAAAGTTGATTCTAGCAAAAGTGTTTATTACAGTTATTTATATCTTGCCTTTCAGGATATAAATCCTAAGGCAGCTTACATATTTTAAAAACACAAACAATGTAAACATTAAAAAATAATCCGGATTGTTCCCTCAGGGGAGTTGATGATAGCATCCTTGGGGAGAGGGGAAAGTCCAGCTGGCCTTGAGTGAGTTAAATAAGTCTTGAGAATTGGGGATTTCAGCTCCAGGTGGAAAGATATCTTGGTGTCAGGTCTTCCAATTGACGTATCAACTAAGAATAACAGAGGGATAGATCTGGAATAAAGTTTTTCAGAGGCCAAGCCTCGCTGCTGATCACTCACCAGACAGACCTTTTCTTGGATGTTAGTTTTGCATGCATGTTTGCTTATTTATTTACATATTTGGGTAGGTTTTCTCTGCACCCCTCCCTCCCCCCCATTCCTGCAAATGCCCATGTGAACTCAATGGGCCCGTAGTTTTGGTATGTTCCTAAAAGTGGAAGTAGTGGCAAAAATGTGTGAGATTACAGAGAAGGAAAAGAAAGATGAGACTTAAAACTATGGGGTTAAGTAAAATTACAAGAGAAAAAAAGATTTAGAAAATAACAAGATTAAGAATTGAGCCCTAGAGGAACACAAGAGTAGAAAGGCAAAGAAGGAAAATCAGCAGCAGAAACACAAAAAGATCAAGCAGTGAGACAGCTGGAATAAAGAACAGAACAGGAAAACCCCAACAAAGCAAGATATTCACTAAGAAAAGAATGCTAGATGAAGAAGCGGGGGGGAGAGCAAAACAAGAACAGATCTAAGACTTTTATTGTTTTACAGAGAGGAAGATAAGTGATCATTTTCTGCAGAGAAATATGAAAACCAGATTGATAGAGATCCAGAAGAAAATTAGATGTAAGAAAGGTAAAACTGTAGAACATCACATTTAAGAAACTTAGAGCAAAGGAAAGGTGTAGTATCAACAGTTTTTCAGATTTTTTTCTTTGTTTTTCTTTTGCAAAATAGGTGAAATAATCACCTGTTTGAGGAAAGGGAAGCAACAGTATTAAGAAAAAGTTTAAAGATATGAATAGCAACAGAGACAAAATAGAAAACAACAGGATCAGGATCTAGAGTTCACTTAGACAGGTTAGAAAAATTGAAACAATCTCAGATGCAAACTCAGTTCAAATATTGCACAAACGTATTGGTATGGAAGCATAATCATGGGTGTGACATGTCTCAAACTGACAAACCATAGGTTCCTGTCGGTCGACAAATCAGAATGGAGCCCATGGTTAGAAGTGTGTTTTGTAGACCATAGTTTGTCAACTGTGATTTGGTATGATGTCTGAATTGGCAAAACAGGCCATCACTCTGCCTCCAGAAAAGCCACATAGATGGAAAACAAAACCAGACAAATTAAGATATAAATCATGTTTTGCCATGATATAACAGGAAACTGAGGAAAAACGGAGCTTAAAAATGAAGGTAACTTGAGAAGATTTGGTAAGAATAAGAGAAAAATTAAATGAATGAAAGAAATACTATCTCCAAAATAATAATTGAAATTGAGCATGAGGAACAGGACTTGAAGCAGGGCTGGTTCTAAAGGGTGGACAGGTGGGGCACTGGCCGAGGGCCCCTGTGCTCCCCTGCGCTCCCCTTCCGCAATCTGCAGCAGGATTGCTGCCGCGGATAGCAGGGCAGGAGCTTCAGAGCCGCCCGCCATTCCTCCGCTTCACTCTCTGCTGTTTTTTGTGCAGTGTGCGCAGGTTTGCCATCAATCAAGATGGCGGCCGAGGTTTCCCTAAGGGGCTGAAGCCTCTGCCGCCATCTTGGTTGATGGCAGCAATGCTCGTGTGTAGCATATGTGCGTGCCATCAACCAAGATGGCAGCAGAGGCTTCAACCCCTTAGGGAAACCTTGTCCGCCATCTTGATTGATGGCAAGCCTGTGCATGCAGGTGCGCCGCTGAAAAAAAAGCACAGAGAAAGGTAAGTAGAGCGGGGGAATGGGGGGCGGCTTGGGATCTCCCGCCCTGTGATCCGCGGTACCAATCCTGCCGCGAATCGCAGAAGGGGAGTGCCGGGGCAGGCTGGTGCCCAAGGCCCGGCATGCCTGGGGCCGGCCCTGAATTGAAGAAGGTGATTTCTCCACCTCCTTCCCACAGTCCCCTCTTTGTTAGTAGCTTCCTTGCGGATCCTTTCCCTGTTGCCTCTGCCCATTGGTTTTTTTCCCCCTGATTCCCCCACCTCCTATGTCATTTATGCCATCTAGGTTGATCTCCTGCAAGTGCTGCTCTTGGGGGTGAATGGGTGAGGGACCCTTCCTCCTTCTCTTCAGATTCTGCCCAGGGTTGCATTTTGCATGAATGTAAAACAATATGACAATAAAATGGCCCTGTGGGCAAGGCTCTGGTCCCCCTCCCCTACCTTCTTTATTTGGCACACCTGATATCCAAGGAAGCAAACGGAGCCTCACATCCTACTCTGGGCTCCATCAGGAGGTGGCACACACCCAAACGTATTCCAAGCATCAGCAGCTTGACTGAACCTCAGCCTAACCTACCTCACAGGGTTGTTGCAAAAATAAAAGTGGGCGGGAGGACCCAGCAAAAAAGAGAGGTTCAAATATATCATGTTATATTCACAGACCATGCAGAGCAGGGGGGAAACAGGCATAAACAGCTTCTCTCCCATTGCTTTAACAGCAATATTCCACATTTCTGGTGTTTTACACCTTCTAAACATGTGCAGCTTGACTGAATCAACTCTTACCCTAACCTACCTCACAGGAATGTTGAAAAGACACACAGTGAAGATGTAGAAAAGATATATATCCCATGTAATAGTTTATTGTCAAAACCAGTTGGTCATTACCAACCTTTTTTTAAAATCAGTATTAGTTTCCATGGCAAATAATAGCAGTAACACCTAAGCAAGCCCTGCCTAGTTGCTTACAAAATAGGATTGGAAGGTTGAACTAGACCCTGGGTGACCAGGGTTCAAATCCTCACTTGGCCTTGAAGCTCACTGGGTGACCTTAGGCCAGTCACTCTCTCTCAGCCATTTAGATATAACTCTGAATATGAAACAAGGTTTTTGTACTCTGGCTGCAAATTTGTTTTGCATTCCCACTTGTGTGAAAGCAGAGTGTGGAAAACTGTCTGAGTAGAGATGTGAAGGCCTGGAAAAAAAACGGAAAAATTCAGAAAATAACCTTTTTTTCCCCCCAAAGCCTTTTTTGTTTTGTTTTTTGGAAAAATTAAAGAAAAGAAAAATGGATTATGGAATGTTTTATTTTAGCATGATGAATACAATGTTTCATTGAATCTTGTTCCCCCATTTTTATCAGTTCTTTCTATGGGTTTAGGGTACTTTATGTCTGCTTGACACTGTGGAGGACTAGCAGAGACATAAATAATTTTCTTTGTTATTGATGTTGAAGGTTTCTTCTGTTGTTTTTTAAATTGTTTTTTGCCTGCGCCTCATAAACTGGCAAAACGAAAGAGGTTCCTTATAGTTCAGGAACTTATAGCTCCATTTGTTACAAAAAAAGTAAAAATTTATAAAAGAAAATTCAATTTGTAATAATTGTTTGAATAAAATGTATTTTTAATATACCAAATGTGATAATTATATGCCAAACCAACTTGTACATAATTAGATTTTATGTTCCTGAAGTAACAAAGTGACTTTCAATCTGTAAAAAGTTCTAATACTGCATTTTTTCAATTTTTGCAAAAAATTCCATTTTTTTCCGGGGGGGGGGGAAATGGAAAAAACTGGCTTTTTTCCGTGGCTTCAACATTTCTGGAAATTTTACACCTCTATGTCTGAGTAACGTGCTGCTGCTTGGAAATGGTTTTACTGGTGTTGGGCTTTGAATATTAGAACGAGTAAATCTTACCAAGATTTTGCAAACAGGGTGTTGATTTCTCTCTTGTTGTAGTGTAGTATAAGGTACATGTTTCCCTGTTCCTCACTATGCATCACGTTACCATTTATTTTGTTTCGTTGAATCCTTCACTCTCCCACTTTGCTATTTGTCTGGTGTGTTTTAACCTGACAAGAGGTGTGTAGCTTCCGTTCCTTTTAAAAAAACAATTTCCAGGAAAAAATACTGATTTTGATAGTGGGGTTTAGTGATGCCATTTAAGTACATAACCCTAACACCCAGAGCCAAAACTCCAAGTTCAGCCCTGGCTCATTAAGGAAGCTCACCTCAGCACTGTCCCACCTTGCCACTGCAGCTGTCCCTTTCCCTTCTCACAAAACTAGCTTGGCAATAACAGCTGGGTGGTGTGAGGTCTCCAATATTCCTTCCCTAACACCACATTTGATGCGACTACAGCATCACAGAGACCCTGGGGAAGTTCTCCAGGGCACCAAAATCCTTTAACAAAGGCCCTCAGGTAGCCTGGAAACTGTATGTCATAGGGTCCTGGGTCATTGACAGCAGCATTCAATGTGCCAGAAGGAAATGGACACCTCACAGAAAGGCACCTAACCATAACCAACTCCTCCTTTCTTCCCATTCAAGCAGCTAGAAATAAATAGCAACAAAAATAGGATGGGAGTCAGTCAACACTCAACTGAAAATGTTCAGGGGTTTAAACTAAGCAGAGCATAATGGAAATTTATATCAGTACCCTACAGTGTATAATCTGAAGTATCAATGACAATAAGAACATAAGAAGAGCCTGCTGGATCAGGCCAGTGGCCCATCTAGTCCAGCATCCTGTTCTCACAGTGGCCAACCAGGTGCCTGGGGGAAGCCCGCAAGCAGGACCCGAGTGCAAGGACACTCTCCCCTCCTGAGGCTTCCAGCAACTGGTTTTCAGAAGCATGCTGCCTCTGACTAGGGTGGCACAGCACAGCCATCATGGCTAGTAGCCATTGATAACCCTGTCCTCCATGAATTTGTTTAATCTTCTTTTAAAGCCATCCAAGCTGGTGGCCATTACTGCATCTTGTGGGAGCAAATTCCATAGTTTAACTATGCGCTGAGTAAAGAAGTACTTCCTTTTGTCTGTCCTGAATCTTCCAACATTCAGCTTCTTTGAATGTCCACGAGTTCTAGTATTATGAGAGAGGGAGAAGAACTTTTCTCTATCCACTTTCTCAGTGTCATGCATAATTTTATACACTTCTATCATGTCTCCTCTGACCCGCCTTTTCTCTAAACTGAAAAGCCCCAAATGCTGCAACCTTTCCTCGTAAGGGAGTCGCTCCATCCCCTTGATCATTCTGGTTGCCCTCTTCTGAACCTTTTCCAACTCTATAATATCCTTTTTGAGATGAGGCGACCAGAACTGTACACAGTATTCCAAATGCGGCCGCACCATAGATTTATACAACAGCATTATGATATCGGCTGTTTTATTTTCAATACCTTTCCTAATTATCGCTAGCATGGAATTTGCCTTTTTCACAGCTGCCGCACACTGGGTCGACATTTTCATCGTGCTGTCCACTACAACCCCGAGGTCTCTCTCCTGGTTGGTCACCGCCAGTTCAGACCCCATGAGCGCATATGTGAAATTCAGATTTTTTGCTCCAATATGCATAATTTTACACTTGTTTATATTGAATTGCATTTGCCATTTTTCCACCCATTCACTCAGTTTGGAGAGGTCTTTTTGGAGCTCTTCGCAATCCCTTTTTGTTTTAACAACCCTGAACAATTTAGTGTCGTCAGCAAACTTGGCCACTTTACTGCTCACTCCTAATTCTAGGTCATTAATGAACAAGTGGAAAAGTACAGGTCCCAATACCGATCCTTGAGGGACTCCACTTTCTACAGCCCTCCATTGGGAGAACTGTCCGTTTATTCCTACTCTCTGCTTTCTGCTTCTTAACCAATTCCTTATCCACAAGAGGACCTCTCTTATTCCATGACTAAGCTTCCTCAGAAGCCTTTGGTGAGGTACCTTGTCAAACGCTTTTTGAAAGTCTAAGTACACTATGTCCACTGGATCACCTCTATCTATATGCTTGTTGACACTCTCAAAGAATTCTAATAGGTTACTGAGACAGGACTTTCCCTTGCAGAAGCCATGCTGGCTCTGCTTCAGCAAGGCTTGTTCTTCTATGTGCTTAGTTAATCTAGCTTTAATAATACTTTCTACCAGTTTTCCAGGGACAGAAGTTAAGCTAACTGGCCTGTAATTTCCGGGATCCCCTCTGGATCCCTTTTTGAAGATTGGTGTTACATTTGCCACTTTCCAGTCCTCAGGCACGGAGGAGGACCCGAGGGACAAGTTACATATTTTAGTTAGCAGATCAGCAATTTCACAATGATTATTACAATGATAAACTACACTAAAGACATTTAAAGTATATTGTATAAATACATCAAGTTGTGGGGAAATGATCAAGCTTAAATGTAAGTGTATTAAAAGGCCCTAAAAGTCTATCTGTCAGCACTCTAAAAATCCCAATGTATTGTGGCCTACCCCATTGGAATCAGAATCACTGAGGTGCTTTTCTTCATTATGTTTAATGTGAAATTTGACACTACTAGAGTGATTCATAGATTAGTTTAGAAATGACACGGGTTTCTACAACATTATAAGAAATTGCTAGGCGTGGCTATTCAAGCAAAGATATCACAGCAACTTGACACACCCCTATTTAAGTGGGACCACTTAAAAGGTCAGAGTGGGCTCACTACATGTGCAGAAACTACCCCTCAGATTGGGACTGGCAGGCAAGTGGGCACTCAGTTGCACAGACTGGGAAGCAACCTCAGTGTTCATGCCTGTGTAGCCACCGGCAAGACCTTGGCAATGGAGGAAGAGGCATATTGGCCAGTTCTTCCTTAGTCCCCTCCACCGGCCTCGCCACCTATTCCTTCCTCTCTGGAGATGGAGCTGGGGCAGCTCGGAAGGGCTGACAGACTCTGGAGGCGTGGTGGGAGGCAGTTCATCAGCCAGCACTCTCTTCAACAGCTGGTGGCAGCTCAGAGGTGGGGCTGTTGCTGACCAGACTACTGAAGTCTTCTCTGGTTTCAGCCCCCTTCCTCTGTAGGCCACTAGGGTCCTCCCCAGTATACCGGTTCTTCTCTTACTCTTGCTCAGTTTGCCTGGTGTTCTCTGTGGGCCCATGACACAATGGAAGGCTGGTCCATTTTGGATTCCCATTACATGTGGAAGACCCACCAGTTGCAGGGGGAACACTCATTTGTTTTAAAATATTTATATTCCACCTTTCCAATAAATGTTCAACAGATCATCACATAACATTAAAATACAATTAAAAACAAATGTAATAATATCTAAAAGTGAAGACAGACATCAGAAGAAATAGCTTAAAACCAAGGGCTTTCATATGCCAGCAGAGCTAAAATTAACAGCTGGGCAAGCCAAATGCCCTGCGTAAACTGAAAGTGTACACATGATTCCCTTCAGAGGGCGAGTGCTGCAAATTTCAGAAGGGAATTCCAAAGCCTAGGTGCAGCCACAGAAAAGACCCTCTTCTATGTTCCAGGCAACACAAATCAGATGTTGGTCAGATTCACAGGAGGGTCTCTCGAGTGAACAAGCTCATATGGGTGAGGATAGTTTTTCCAGATATCCCAGTTTTGAGCTGTACAGGACTTTAAAAGTCATAATCAGCACTTTGGCTTACACAAAGTGGAATCTTGGCAGTTTGTAGCAATGATAAGTCTACAAAGTTCTGCTGTTTGGGAGACTAACATTGCAAGCATTTCTGCATTAAATGAAATTATTCTCCACTATGGCAGATAGAAATACTTAACTTGGGTGGGTATACACATCCTGCTTTTCTGAGCAGGGTAACAAACTCAGTAAAATCTTCTTGCTGGTGAGATTGTGGAGAATCTGGCTCATTATTTCATATGTGATAGATTTGTTCCAAGGTGCAACATTTTGGGGACAGGGTGTTTGCAGAAGCAGAATTTATAACAGACCAGACCAGCCCTCGGGACCCAATAATTGTCTCCCTGAGTTTGTCAGATGACCCAACATCTCGTATAGGAGCTTCTGCAGTAGTGGACCTGTGCCATAAAAAGCTTCTTACACACATTATGTCGATTGACTATTGCCAGGTTCTGGAGATCTCTAAATGAGGACATCTGGTTTCAGGAGTATGATTACAATTTCATTGTAATACTGAATTTATGCTGTGTTATGTTTATGAAATTATTGACTTTAAATTCTTATGTTTTGTAATGTATTGTGTTTTCTGATATTTATTTGCTATTCATTATGAGCCTCTTTCAGCACCATGGGAACACAACATGTAAATAAACTAAAGGAAATTAAGTGTATGCAGATTCCCATTAGAAAGCAAGTCCTTATGGCTGGGGAACATGCATCCACATTGCAAAACAAGGCTTTCACTACATTTCAGGTGTGGGAATTTAAAGTGCACATGCTTACAAGTGATTGCTGCAAATGCTTTCCAGTGGAGAACTACATGCATCCCAGTCATAAGGGCATTCTTTGTGTGTGTGCAGAGGATTAAAACTATAACAGTTAACAGATGTAGTATCCAGGGGTAAAAATAGTGAGGACCTGGTAGAAAAAAAAATCTCTGGATTTCAGTTCACTTTATGTGCAGTACTTTTCTGCTGAATCAGAAATATTCATGAACAAAATAGGGTTTTTGCTTGCAGAACCTTTGAATCAATGCCAAAGGACTATTTTATTGCATTGATTGTAATATCCCTTACACTCTGTTCGTTTTCCTTTCCACTCTTTGGGTTTTGTAGTTGGAAATAAGGCCATAATATATGACCAAATGGTCAACTTATGTTTTGAAGCCTTTCCCAGTTATCTTACATTTTTAAATTTTGTGATCACAGGTTTTAACTTTGTGTGCAGCTACCTAAATACAATGGAAGTATTTCTGTACAGTGAAAATCCCCATGCAAAATTGTCCCTCTGTACAAAGTACTTCCAGGTTAGTGGAAGTGTTGAATTGGGAGAGGTACCTATTGTGTGGCATTCCTTTCATATTTTTTTTAACTATCATGCTCTTGAACTCATCATGAATGAAGTTGAAAATAAGAATAAAATGCTATCTGTTTAAATCTAATGGCTTTGATCCAGAGGTAATTGTGTCGAAGAGCTGGCAGAAGCAGACTTTCCTTGTCCCCCTTCTCTCCCCTAGCACCTCCTTCCAAAATCTGGCTTAAGGGCTGAGGAACCCTGTTATCCTTTGATGAGGTGGACTGCAGAGGAAAGGGGGATTCTCAAAAGTTCTGAGGAAGTGCTTTTTGCAAGCAAAGCTTCCACTCAGAGAAGTGGATCCCTCAACAGGGATCCCCATCAATACCCCTACCATACCCCACTCCATTCAGCAAGGTCCTCTGACCCTTGAAAGAGGCTTTTTGAAAGGTTTGAGGGGCTGCCGGCAGGAGGAAAAGTCAGCTTCTGCCAGCCCCTTTTGGCATGCTTACCTCTGGATCCAGCTCTTATGTACTTCAGGTAAGCATTTGGTGTGTGATGTTTGTGTTAATGTATTACAATGTGTATTTTAAAATGTACTGCCTGTCTTGCTGAGACTTCAAAACTTGTGGCTCTCAGTAATGCAACATAAGTATAAGGTACTGAATGTGGTATAAAGGCATCAAGGTTTTCTCTTCTGTTTCACAGTCCGCAAATAAGAAGCCTCGAAAGACTCCAGGAGACAAGTTTCGTTCTGAAGCTGGAATTAGAGGAACAGGTCGAGGAAGAGCTAATGGTCACCCGCAGCAGAATGGAGAAGGGGATCCTGTCACTTTGTTTGAGGTGGTGAAGTTGGGCAAAAGTGCTATGCAGGTAAAATTACAGATACCTCATGCAGCCTTGATTAAATTAATTAAATTTCATATCCTAGGATTTCTCCCAGGTATCTTGTTAATAGCCTAAGGCCTGTGCCTGAGTGAGGTGTAAAACATAGGATATAATATGAGGTTTTGCAGATATAAGATCTAAATAAATTGAGATGGGGAACAATGCAGTGATTTATAGTAATGAGCCAACTAGCCAATACTTTTTCTAGAAAAGTACTCTGATAGTTGGGCCCTACAAAGTACTTTGACCAACAGCTGGGTAAACTCCCAATAAGAAGATGAATGATCAATTATAACAAGTATTCTGGCTTTACAGGACAAGGTTTTCATAATGGAAGTTATCTTGATTATTCAGTAATACCTCAGTTAACAAAGTAGATGTGTTCCTGGGCATTACTTCTTTAACAGAAACTTTCCTACCAGAGGTAGGAATAACATGGAAAAGAATAAGGATAGGTTCCTACACTTGCTCATATATGGTGGGGGCAGCTTCAACAGAGGCTTTAAAGGGTGCCTACCCGGCACCCACCCCTCCCCCTCTTAATCGTATTGGTTCCTTCACTCCCCAACCTTGGAAGAAAGCAAGATATCTCTTTAAGGCAAAGCAAACACACAGGCTTATCAGTTTCACCCTAGCAAAGCAAAGGCACAGGCTTATCAATTTATTGAGAGCAAAGACATAGGCAGTGTCATGGCCCTTCAGAGGACTCGGAGGAAGAGGAAGAGGCAGAGTTGGCAGACCCAGGAGAAGGAACTAGTGGAACCCCTGAGGACACAACTCTGGCTCTTCCCCAGCTGGAGAATGTCCAGGACCTGGCTGAAGCCTCTCAATCGGATTCTGGGCATGAACAGGAGGCTCCCCTCCCCCCTGTAGAAAGGAGACGCCAGTGAGTAGCACAGCAACGAAGGAAGAGGTCGGGTCATTTAAGAACAAGCAGCTCTGAGCACCTGGGAGACTAATCATGGGCACTTGGCTTAGGGAGTCTGTTATAAAAGGCAGTTCATGGCTGCAGCAGACTGCTGACTATAATGTCGGTTGTGACCCCTCGCGTGTAACGCCGTTGCTAGCCTCTAGACCTTCGGACTGGACCCCTGGCTTTCTGAACTCTGCTTCCTTACCTGGACAACGCTCTTGGACACTGCTACTGGTTAGTTTGTCAAGCCTTTCTTCTGCCAGCCGGCCTCTGTTATCTGACTGGCCTTGCCTGATTTATTGCCCAGCTAACTGCCGGCTGCTTCGTTACTCCCCAGCCCTGAAGCTGACAGGCTCATCAGTTTCACCTTAAAGCAAAGGCAAAGGCTTTAAAGTTTATCCATAGCACAGCAAAGACACAGACTAGTCATTTTCACCTTAAAGCAAAAACATAGACTTGTCAGTTTATTGATAGCAAAGCAGAGACATAGGCTGTTCAGTTTCACCTTAAAGGCACAGGCTCCAAAGTTTATCCAAAGCGAAGCTAGTCAGTTTCACCTTTAAAAAAGCTTTCCTTAAAAAGACCTTTGTTCCTGGAGGATTCATTAACTGAGGTATTACTGTATGGGAACTGAATCATAATTAGTCTTAAAGGTATTCATGACATCTAATTCCGCTTTGTTATCAGATTACCACTTGTAAACCAATATAGGTAATCTTACTGTTGCTTTGTATGGAGTTGCCCCCCCCCCCAGAAAAAGTGTGTGTTGGGGGGGGTATGTGATTGTTGACATTTACTGCAATTATTAAATCTATATTCCAAGCCATTAAAAACATACAATTGTGGTTTTGGTAGACATTTTTCTACCCCTCACAAACCCATGTGTGTAGTGCCAGAAATCTGCTTCCTTGATTAGTTTTATTTGAAAAACCCCATGGGACTTCAAAAATCCCTATACATGGACACAGACTGGGACTAAAAAGAACCCCAAACACAGGAATCAGTTGGGAATCCTTTGGGATAGTTTTTGTCCCAGGTTTTTTCTTCTTTTTTTTCTATGTGGAAAAAACTGGCAATGGTAAGTGGCTGAAATTTGGGGACATTGTTTACTATGTGTGACTATATCACAAAAGGACTATGTTGTAGGCCTACATCTGTTTCAAATGTTTACCCCCGTTTGGATTTATCCCAAATCATTGGAAGAAGGAATCAACATTTTGAGAGTAAATATGAGGTGGGGTGGTAATAGCATTTATATAGCTTTTAGCCTACAATGGAGGGCTGGTGTACAGAATCTTCCTGAGGAGAAAAACAGCTGAATCTGTGTATAGGGTGGCTGTGCAGACCTCCTGTTGAAGTTAATAGGTGGGCATGTTGCATTTTAAATACTATTAGGCCATAAGATACTTTTGTTACCTTATCTGAAATGCTAATCCCCAAGATAATGGAAGAACATTTTAATTTGAGACTTGATCTTGGACTACTGCATGCTCAATACTAGAAAAATAGGAAAAGTTGCTCAGTAAGAATAGTTGCTCCAGCTATGGAATACAATTGTAGTACGTATGTTGCCAAAACAAGCGCTATGGAATATAGTTTTGATTGCTAAGTTATCAATTTAGCCTGTGTGTGATGGAAAGAAGACAAAGTGTGATATCCAACTAAGTCATACTCAGAGTAGACCCATTGAAATTAGTGACCCAAAGTTACGATGTATATAATCTAAACATTTACTGAAAAAAGATTGCTTCTCCTCTCTTCTTTTTGAGTAACTGTTGACTGATTGCTATTCTTCACACTAGTTCCGCATGATGATAATTTGTATTGTAATGCTCTGAAGTCTGACTTCAATGAAATTAACTGCATTTCTGGTATACACTTAAATTTATAATAACAAACAAACAAAAATCTCAACACATTCCTTGTCTGAAGCCTATAAGGCAGTCGTGGCTAGCCTGTGAACCATATTTGACTCCCAAGATTTTTTGTTTGGCCTCTCACCCCTCTTCCCAAACTTGACATTTAAAAATAAAATTAAAGTTTAAAAATTATTTTTAAAAAGGTTGCTCTTAATGGGTCTCCCACTATGAGTTTTTGTGCCCCCCCAAAGCCCCCTAAATATCTTTCTTTTATTTTTTTAACTAACTGTTCCCATATGCTCCCCACTGTGATACTGTGGTGTTGAAAGGTTTTTTGTGGGCTGCCCAAAGCCCTTAATTTTTCCCCATTTTTGATTTATTATAATTTTAATTTCTAAAACATTTCCACTGACTGCTCGCAAAGGTTTCCCACAGTGCTACTTTGATGCCGAAAGTTTTTTTGTGGCTCTCCAAGCCCCCCCAAATTTATCGATTAATTTTTATAACTTTTTTTGTACACAACTCTCTTGGGTTTCTTTTACGATTTTGTGATGTCAAAATATTTTGTGACACCCCCCCAAGACGCCCTAAATGTGTCCTTAATTTCTTTTAAAGATGTCCACACCCACTTTTCAACTTTGGTCACATGCACTTTGGCATACAATACCCAGAGGGTTAACCATGGATCAGCGTGGCCCTTGGACTGAAAAGGTTAACCACCCCCTGTTGTAAGGGGCCCTGTTTATACAAACTGGGATGTTACAAGAAACTACCTGAATTTATCTGCACTTTTTGAAGAAAGTGTTTAAAAGCTGTATTTTTATTAAAAAGTTCTGACATGAGTATTTGAATATTCCTTCTTTTTTATTGACAGTCTGTAGTGGACGACTGGATTGAATCATATAAACAAGACAGGGACATAGCACTTCTGGATTTAATCAACTTCTTCATCCAGTGTTCAGGATGCCGAGGTACAGATAAATGATGAGAGTTTTATAAAACTGCTCTAAATCTGTATAACTCATCATCCAATGTGTTTGTGGGGTGGGGAGTGTAGTTTGTAAGGTGTTACCTAAAACCTGATAGATACCTTGTTTATCATGTGTTCAGGAGTTTTCCTACATGTGCAAATCTGTACAGAGAATGGTCAAGCAGTTTAAAATGTGATTTGTCTCTTCAGAAGGGGTTCTGGGATTGCCAGTATGAGCAAGGCACCCAGCTAGGTATGGACCATGTAGCTTTCGACTGGTTGAGAACTAATATATTTAAATCTAGTTTCAGAAACATGACTGACCTGTGGGTGTTAATTCTTATTTTAAAACTGTAATACAAAAAGTATCTCTCACAGAACTAATGCTGTATTTATTGTTGCAGTACAGCTGCAATTAGTTTTTGCACTCACATTTATCCCTCACACTTGCAGCTCTATCAAGGTAACCAGAACTGCTGAATGTTTATGAATAGCAGTTTAGAGTCTAATCCTACCGTCTTGCACTGGTAAATATAGAATGCTGAGAATGCTTGGCAGATTGCCATGCTATAAATAGTGATCACCTAGTCAGAGGAGAATATGTAAGTGGAGTACTAGGCAGTCCTGAGAAGCCAAGAAATTTGCTTGATGGAATGATGAAAAAGATGTTAATGAAAGTAAATTTCGATAGTGTGTCTTCCAGATAGTTTTGTTTGTGCAGTTTTTCTCATGTTTAGCATGAGAGTCTGAGCTTGGATTGTTAGTTATCCAATTGATAGTGAGCTCGGTGTTGGAGAAATTGCCAGATATCTGTTAAAGCTTTGAGATTAAACTCTTAAGAGGCAAAATGGGAAGGTCTGTAAAGGAAACTGGACTTCATCATATATAGTTAATCATTTTTCTTTTGTGTTCCATTCTCTGTGCTAAAGCAAAGTTCCCAGGCTTCCCCTCACCCTCATTCACTCTAATTAGGACTTTCTTGGGCAATGCTGCCAGCCATATTCAACTTCTCTCAGTTAAAGTGTTTCAAATTTGTCCAAGCAAACATGTCCTGGGGAAGGCTGGAACTGCTTGCGTGAACAAAATGCCGTGTATGACCCAGCCCTTACTACTTGTGTTAGTGAATCAAGTCTGATTGACCTGCCTACTGTATTTAAAATGCTGATTTGGTGATTCCAGTAGATTTCACCAGATTTGAGTATGTGATTGCTGCACCATTTAAAACAAAATCCAAATACATATGTAGAATTCCTACCCATATTGAGACAGCAAAAATGCAGTTAGAAAATTTTTATGTGGTACTCCTGATTTACAGGGGGGTCAGAAAGGGGGGGTCATCTAAAAACTGGCACTGCAAGGTTTTGTGTTACCTTTAATTTCTCTTCTACAAATGATATCAGCTTCAACCGAAAAAAGTTTAATTCACCATAGTCTGGACATCATTTTTATATAATTGTTAACTACTTTCCACCAAATATAGAATGAGCAGCAAACAAGTAAAGATAGAAAAAGAATTGTGTTTTTTGCTAAGTGTGATCCCTCTATAAGGCCCTTAATTTCAGTATCACCAGTGCCATTATTTTTTTACCATTTCCCTACCCAATGGAGAGAAAGATAAATCCCACAGAGTTTGATTTAAGTATCTTCTTCTAAGGTGGGAAAATCCTAACGGTGGCCTTTTTGTAAAATTGTCAGTAATGTGAGTCCCCATATCTCAAAAGGAGATTAATTTTCAAATTTGACATTTTGCTCACAGAAACCTCAGTAAGTGCAAGTATCACCTCCAATTTTCTTCACGGTGTTTTGCTCAGTTTCAGAAGTCACGTGTCATCTAGATAGTGCTGTTAAGAGTCAGTGGTCATGGCTCATGTTGGCACCAATGATGTGGGGAAATGTAGTTCAGAGTTCCTGGGTGCAAATTTTAGGTAGGAGGTTGAAAGCCAGGATCTTCTGTGTAGCTTTCTCTGAAATGCCACCAGTTCTACACGCAGGGTCAGGTAGATAGCCACAGCTGTGTGGATGAGACACTGATGATGAATTTGTTAGATACTGGGGAATGTTTTGGGACAAGCCAGGTCTGTACAAAAAGGGACAGGCTCTTTTTGAACCAGGATAGGATCAGGCTGTAGGCTCTGTAGTAAAATTGGCAGAGTTGGAGAAAACTAACAGAAGCCGAGGAACATCTGGTTTAGAACAAATCACCCTAGGGATGAGAGTGAAAATATTTGATTATTATAATATACTAATGCTAGAAGCTTCCAAGCCAAGATGGGCAAGATGGAGTGCTTGGACTTAGAGGACAGCATAAATATAGTGGAAACCTGGTGTCATGGAGAGAACCATTGGGGCACAGTTATCTCTGGATACAAACTCTATAGGAAAAATAGTAAAGGGCATACTGGATGGGGTGTTGCCCTGTATGTGAAACAGGACACAAAGTCCAACAAGCTAGAAATCCCAAAAGGGGCAGACTCCTCCACAGGATTTCTGTAGGTGGTGATACCGGACCCCAAGAGTAATTTCGTACTGGCGACATGCTGCTGTTCTCTAGACCAAAATGCATAGGGTGATCTTGAGATGGAAAGTGAAATCAAGGAAGCATCCAAAGAGGAAATGCTGTAGTGATGTGTTACTTCAGTTATTCTCACATAGACTTGGTACATGCATGTTCCAGTCACCTCAATGACTGTGCCCTAGAACAGTTGTTTGTGAAAGTGAACAGAGGGGCAGTGACCCTGGACTTAAATCAAGTGACACCCAGGACTTTGTGTGAGATATAAGTGTTGTTGAACCAAATGGAAACAGTGACTAGTAGTGTAATCAAATTCAACATATACAAGAAAAAACACCACAGTTCACTGACTGGTTAAGGTGGAGGAAGCAGACTGTAGGAATAAATGAAGGAACATAGAGTGGAGTCCCCCAAGGATCAGCATTTGGGACTTTTTTTTTAAAACTTATTAATGATCAAGAATTAGGGGTGAGCAGTGAAGTAGCCAAGTTTGTTGATGACACCAAATTGTTCAAGGCGGTAAGAACAAAAATGATTGTGAGGAGTACCAAAAGGATCTCTCCAAACTGAATGAATGGGCAGAAAAATGGCAAATACAATTATGCAAGTGTAAAGGAATGCATACAGGACAAAAAATCCTAATTTCACATACGCGCTTATGGGGTCTGAACTGGTGGTGATTGACCAGGAATGAGAAATTGGGGCTATAACAGATAGCTCAATGAAGATGCTAATCCAATATGCAGCAGCTGTGAAAAAGGTGAATTCCATGTTGAGGATAATTAATTATTACATTTCATTTATAAAGCATCAATTAGGAAAGGGAATGAAATAAATCTATCATAAGTTAAACCATACAGTGAATTCTTAATGAGTGCCTGGCTTTATGTCCTGCACAGCATGAGAGATGCCTAAGCTTCTTTGCAAAGTGTCCACATTTTGCATTTGCCATTTGGGGAAGGGGTCCTTTAATATCCACCCACACTTATAGTGTAGTAGTATTGGCAGAAAATAACTTCTAGGGAGTATCTAATTTCAGACAACCCCGCCAAAGGAAGATGCATCCTGGTTGCTATGAAAAAAGAAGCACAAACTCCAGAGATTCCTAGGACTATTAGGGGGGGAAGTCAGAAGCAGGAAAAGTGCACTAAAGGGGAGCAGAAAACTGCAGCTCTTTAGAACTCCAAGAATGGACCATTGGTCTCACCTGAAGGGTGATTTTCCCAGGTAGCCTGCCATCATGTGGGTTACTAGCGCCATCTAGCATCCGAAGGCAAGAATGCACTGAAGTCAAGACCTGGGGCATCAAGTCCCTCCCACTCCAGTTCATTTGTGACAAGTCCAAAGTGGTATATCTGAGAAGTATAAAAGGCCCACGGGCCTACCAGCAAGGAGAATATACACAGTGTCCATAATAATAAAACAGGACTACAATTAATGTAACAGATCTATAAAGGTCTTGACTTAACTAGACAGTGCAAAACAATACAACTCTTAACAGTAATAATTTGAAAGGTGGTACAAGATACCCAGATATCCTCCAACAGGGAGGGCCATGATGGCAGGATACCTGGGAAAATCACCCTTCAGGTGAGACCAATGGTCCATTTTCCCCAGGTAGCCTGCCATCATGTGAGATGTACCAAAGCAGCCCCCAATAGGGAGGGACCACCACTGATTACTTGTCAGAAAGAACCTGTTGCAGAACACACCTCCCAAAAGAGGCATCGGCAGAAGTGTAACTGTCTATCTTGTAATACCTTATAAAGGAATCTGGAGTAGACCATACATCTGCTCTGCAGATCTCTGCAAGAGGTGTGTTGGTTGCGAAAGCAGCCATAGTGGCTGCTGACCGAGTCGAGTGCACTGTTACCTTACTAGGCACTGGCAGCTGAAGCGACTCATAGGCTAATGCAATGCAGGCACGCAACCAACAAGATAAAGTAGAACTGGCCACCTTTTCCCCCAGAGTACGTGGGTGAAAGGATACAAACAGTGAATCGTTAATCGTATGTCCTGGGTTCGAGACAGGTAGGTCTTGAGGGCCCTCTGGACATCTAGCGAGTGCCAAGCTTTTTCCAGTGGATGGATGGGGTTTGGACAGAATGAGGGAAGAACAATGTCCTGGTTACAGTGGAATGCTGAACTGACCTTGGGACAGAAGGAAGGATCTAGATGCAATACCACTGAGTCCTTATGGAAAATACAGAGATGGCGGGCCGAGGACAGTGCCCCCAACTCTGAAACTCTTCTCGCCGAGGGGACCGCCACCAGGAACAGGACCTTGAAGGACAGAAGTCATAATGGTACAGATCGAAGGAGCTCAAAGGGAGGATGCTGCAGGGCTTGCAGGACCTTTGATAAACTCCACGAAGGAAAATGGTGACGAACTGCTGGCGATAGTAGGGCAGCTCCCTTCAAAAATCGCTTGATGAGTGGGTGTGAGCCCATAGGAACACTAGGAGATGTAATGGAGAGAATAGAGGATATGGTGGCGGCGTGGTGACTCAAGGTGTTTGCTTTAAGTCCCATCTTCAGACCTCTATGTAGAAACTGCAGCACCTGTTGCACAGTAGCCTGAGAAGGTTGGAAATTCTGGGACTCACACCATTGAGAGAAGGTAAACCAAGCGCTCTGATAGATGTGAGGTGTTGACTGCTTTCTAGATGTGAGGATTGTATCCACAACCTCCAAGGAAAGCCCTGAATGGATCAAGTGTCCCCATTCAAACGCCATGCTGTCAGACTGAACCATTCGGGATCCGGATGCCATATCAGACTCTGAGACAGAAGATCTGGCCTGACTGGCAACCTCCAAGGATCCGTCACTGAAAGAGAGACCAGGTCCAAGAACCACGGGCGGCGAGGCCAGTACGGGGGCTATCAGGACCAGACGGGCCCTTTCGTGTCATAAGTTCCTCAAGGTCCTGCCCAGTAACGGTATTGGAGGAAAGGCATATAGGAGGCCATCCGGCCATGGAGTCAATAGTGCATCCACAGATTCCGCGTTGGCATCCAGATACCTGGAGAAGTAGCGAGGTAGCTGGCAATTGTGACTGGATGCAAACTGGTCTAATGAGAGGATGCCAAACTGCTGTTGGAGAAGGTCGAACACCATAGGGTGAAGCTTCCATTCTCCTGGGAATCACCTGTTGTCTGCTGAGCCAGTCAGCCGTAACGTTTAAAACACCACTGAGATGTTCTGCCCTCAATGAAATTAGATGTATTTCGGCCCAGTCGAAGATTTGAGACACTTCCATCTGGAGGAACTGTGATCTGGTTCCTCCTTGCCTGTTCAGATGTGATTTCACACAGGTATTGTCTGTTCGAATCAATACATGGTCCAAAAGGAACATCGGTTGAAAATGTCGGAGGGCCACATGGACTGCTCTGAGTTCCAGCCAGTTGGAAGTTCTGACTTGCTTCCACACTGGACCAGACACCCTGAACAAACTGGAAATTGCAGTGGGGGCCCCATCCGGACAGACTGGCATCTGTTGTTATCACCATTCTGTCGGGTTCTAGGAACGGAGTGTCCTTGCTGAAGTTTGGGACTGTCACCCACCAACAGAAAGACACACGCAGTGTCGGATCCAGGTGGATTGACCTGTGGTTAGACATGGCAATGTCCTGCTGGAAAGGCAGTAAGGCCCACTATAGGGGTAGGGTGTGATGCTGAGCCCATGGTACGATGTGGATGGTCGAGACAAACATCCCCAGAGCTCTTGCCAGAATCATTATGTCCTTGCTCGAATGACATGCTAGGGCCAGTGCCATCTCTCTGATGGCTGCAATCCAATCTGGTGAAAAAAAAGCCATGGCCTGTGTGGTGCCTAATATCAGTAGTGTCTAATACCAGATGCTGCAGTCGCTGAGTCAGTTGAAGCTGACTTTTGTTGAGGTTGACAAGCCAACCGTGGGTGCGCAGAACCTTGAGGGTACGGTGAATGTGAAAACGGGCCAGGTCCCTGGATCCAGCATGAATCAGCAGATCGTCCAAATAAGGATAAATATGGACACCTTGGAGGCGGAGGTAAGCCACCAGGGTGAGCAACACTTTGGTGAAGACTCTCGGAGCCGACGAGAGTCCGAAAGGCATTGCCCAATATTGAAAGTGATGGGGGCCGAAGGCAAATCGCAGGAAACGTCTGTGAGCAGGGCAGATAGGCACGTGGAGGTAAGCCTCTTTCAGATGTATGGAAGCCAGAAAATCCCCTTCGTGTAAGGTCTCTATAATTGACGCCAGGACTCCATTTTGAATCGTCGATACCTCATGAAATGGTTGACGAACTTGAGGTCTAACACCGCCCTCCATGAGAGATCTCGCTTTGGAACTGCCAATATTAGAGAGTAAACCCCTTCCGACCTCTCCGCCGATAGTACTGGTTCTATTGCAGCTATGTCGAGAAGATGAACTATGGCCTCCCGCATGATCCAGCGCCTGTCTTGAGCTCTGGGAAGAAGGGAGGGAAGGAATCTGTCTGGAGGGGTCACCCAAAACTCCAGTTCGTAACCGTGAGCAAAGAGATCTCTGACCCAAGCGACCTGTGTCAGACTTAGCCAGTGACTTGCAAACAGAAGCAATCTGTCCCCGACAGGTAAAGCATCAGTACTGTCTGCGCTGACGAGCTCCCCTGCCATATGATGAAGTTGAGGCCCCTTGACTTCCCCGGTTCTGGACTCTGCCTTGAAAACGTTGTTTGTTCCAGGATCCCCTGGAGGAATGGAATTCGGTAGATTGATAATCGTGGCCCCGTCCCGCAGGACACGTGCCTTGAAAGAGCTGAAAGGAGCGGTATGGAGTGAAGCATCTGAACGGCCTACGATCATCCCTCTTGGATGTGGCCAATACTGGCTTTTGACTATCCTTGGGGTCCACCAAGACCGCTTTGAGGGCTTCCTCTCTGAAAAGTAATGACCCAGAAAAAGGTACCCTCAACAAGTTGACCCTGGCTGTAGAATCAGCATCCCAGTGCCTGAGCCAAAGTGTACACTGAGCAACCACCTGTGTGGCTAGGGCCCGCACTCCCAGCTGAGTTGCATCTAAGGTGGCATCAGCCACAAATGCTGCAGTCTTATGCAACTTTACCAGGCCCTTCCTGAGCTTTACTGGATCAGGATTAGGCTCCTTCAAGAGTTTGTCCAGCCACATCATAGACACCCTCGAAAAGATGGAAGCTGCAGCAGATGCCTGAATAGTAAAGGCAGTAGCTGCATGATTTTTACGCAGAGCGTAGTCCATGCGGTGTTCAAAAGGGTCCTTTAGCTGTGAGTTCCCCTGTTTTGGCAGGAGGGACCTTGAAACCAAACTAGAGACCGGCTCGTCTACTCCCGGGACGTTCAGGCGATTCATGAACTCCGGGGCCAATGCATAGAGTCGTTTAGCAATAATAGAGAATTGGCGTGCCTGCAGCGGGTGATCCAATTTTTCCTTGGCCAGTTTGTCAATGGGGTCTGGCACAGGAAGGTAGTGATCTATCGATTTGGGAGATTTGAGGACCTTGGCCCCCTTCACTGGAGGAGTGGTAGAGTCAGGTTGTGAAATCTGAAGACCTAACGTGTCCAGAACTCTACGAGCGAGGGGAAGATAGTTGGCCGTATCAAACAGGGGACAGGACGCATCCTCCTCGAGTTCTGCATCATCGCTCCACTCATCTCCCTTGGCTTGAAGAGAATACGATGGATCCTCCAAACCGGAATTCTCATCTCCAACCCTGCCTCTGGCGACACAGAATGGGTTAGGCGAGGATGGAGGGAATACATCACTGCAGCCACAATGAGCCGGAACACCGGAATGTCGTTGATCACTTTGCTGAAGCAATGGAATCGTCTGGGACCGCGACTGGTCTTGCGATAAGAGGCTCAATATGTCATTCAACTGCAAGAGAAACTCAGGAGACAACTGCAAACCCAATGCAGAAGTCAATGGTTGCCTTTGTGGAGACACAGCTGCAGGGGGCTCCTCGGACTGGAGAGACATATGAGTTGTTGTTGATAAAATGGGTTGAGAGGGATATCCCACTGGTAGGAAAGCCTTTAAATACGTCATCAGACTATCCAGTAGGTGAATGAAACAGGGCTGTTAATCTCTGTTGGCCAGCAGCCTCTGAAGCTGGGACAGACACATATCGAGCTCTCTTGGTAGTGGTGTGGCTAGATAAGTGTTTGGTTTTAGCGACAGCCTTGGAATGTAGTCTGTGTTGCTTGTGCTTAGTAGACCTGTGAGGCACTGGAGCTGCACCCGGTTGTTGTGGCCCTGTAGCATGAGCTGCCTCTGGCTGCTGATCTGCCATCATGTACAGGCCCACAGGTGGGGGAGAATGTACAATCAACACACACTTCATTACACGCCCACAGATGGGGGAGAATGTACCGCCAGCACACGCTTCAGTACACGCCCACAGGTGGGGGAGAATGTACAGTCCCAAATGCACTGTTAAATACGTAGTAGGAGAGGTGGTGTGCAGCTGCTGTGCAGATAAGTCATGTGAGAAGAGCCGTCAGTACACGCCCACAGGTGGGGGAGAATGTCCAGATCGAAATGCCTGGAAGTGTAGAACCACAGCTGCGTAGATGGAGGCGATAAGGCTGCAAAGGGGAGCCGCTACCTGGGGAAAATTCCTGTCACCTGGTGTCCAAACAATTTGCTTATCAGTCACAACTCTTACTTCACTTGCTGGCTAAAAACACTGACAGCCGGGAGTAGCCAGGCTGCCTCATTTCACAGAAATTGCTTAGAAAAGAAATGTACTGCACATTTTGTTTCATAATGTATCTTTCTCATAGGGCTAGAGACTTTAAAAATGAAAGCTCAGTCTGAGCCCCCAGCCCAGGGGCACCAATGAACACATCAGGTAGTCAGTCCCTGATATAGATATTACATTCTCTGATTACTCACACACACACCCCCAAGCATCTGGGCTGTTGGAGTCTGTACCAACTGAAACTTTTTTAAAGGCAAGCCTGCGTAGAGCCCGTTGTAGTAGTCTAATCTGGATATAACCAGACTTCATAAGCTGTTTCATAAGTTTCAATGTTCTTAGGAGAGAAGAAAAGCCATTCCTCTCTTATTGTTCTATTAGTGGAAAACTCCACTAATCTGTTCTATAGTATTCAAGTTTTATTGTTGGCTTCTGAACAAAAGCAGCGGAATGGAATCTAATATGGTTCCTCATTTGCCATAATGGTCTTTAATGGGTGGTTCAAAATTGTCAAGATGTGTTGTAGTAAAATCTTTAAGTGGAGTAAAACACAAAATTATGCTTATTCATTTTATTACAGGCACTGTACGGATTGAAATGTTTAGGAACATGCAAAATGCAGAAATCATCAGGAAAATGACTGAAGAATTTGATGAGGTATAGTATTAAATATTCAGAAATGTTTTAATCTTTAGGTAAAAGTGTGCTGGGAGTTCTCCAGAACAGAGAGCTTTATTCTAATAATAAATGGTCTCTCTTGTGGCTACTCTCCAAGCTCCAGATTGAGAGAGCACACAGAGAGGAGTTTCGGTAAATGACTTAGGGTACAGGTCAGTAAATATAGGGAGAGGCGCTCTGTTAAGTACTGAGTTGCCACACTTTGTAGGGCTTTACAGGGCAAAACCAGCACCTTGAATTGGGTCCAGAAATAAATTAACACGCTTGCTGCCATATTTTGCACCAACTGAAGGTACTCTTCAAAGGCATCTCCACATACAATGCATTACAGTAATCCAAACAGGAGGTGACTAGAGCATGGATCACTGCAGCCCGGTTATCTGCCTGAAAACAGGGTTGCAGCTGGGATACCAGCCTAAGTATACCACTGAGGCTAGTTGACCCTCTAATAGTAATGATGGATCAAAGAGCAGCATCCCAAGCTACATACCTGGTCTTTCAGAGTGAATCCCTCTGCAAGAGGTTGAATCTCACTCATCTGTACTGTAGAATCTCTTACTAACAGTGCATCTGCCTTGTCTGGATTGGGCTTTAGTTTGTTAGACCCCATCTACCCCATAGTCTTACCTAGTTCCAAAGACAAGGAGATACTGTTGCTTATCATCTGCTTATTGATGACAATGCACTCCATATCTCTGAATGACAATCAGAGGTTTCATGTAGATGTTGAACAGCATGGGGGATAAGAGAGAGCCTTGTGGAGCCCCAAAACAAAACTGCCATACGATCAAGCATAAATTTTCCAGCACCACCTTCTGGAAGTGGTCATCCAGGTAAGAGCAGAACCACCTCAAGGCAGTTCCACTGATGCCAACTCAGATAGCTGCTCCAGAGGATACCATTTTGGTATCAAAAGCCACTGAGAAGCCAAGGAGTATCAATAGGGTTGCTCTCCCCCATCATTCTCTCAATAGAGGTCACAGGACAACCAAGGCTGTTTTTATGCCAGAACCTGGCCTCAAATTTCACTAAAATGGATTCAGAAAATCTGTCTCATCCAAGAGAACCTGGATCTGGTCAGTCTCTACTTTTTAGATGTACTTTTGCTGAACTGGAATAAAACTTTGCTTTTTATCTGCCTTTTCATTCCTCTAAATTCCACAGTCATTACAATTAGTCAGTGTAAAACTCAAAAGAAGATATATTTGGCTGGCGATGTGCCTGGTAGAGCAGGGATGGGGAACTTCAGATCCTCCAGATATTGTTGGGCTACAACTCCCATCATCCTTGCCCATTGGACATTTGACTGGGGCTGATGGGAGTTGGAGTTGAAAAACAGCCACAGGTTTCCCATCCCTGTAACAGAGAATCTCTACTATATTAAGAGTCCTCTTAGCTGCAGAACAAAGGTACAGCACCAAATGCAAGAGAAGGTGTCCATTAGACCCAGATCAGAGTCCCCTTGTTGCTCAGACCAATGTGCAAGGTTTATTTGGAAGCTTGAACAGAGATTGAGGAGTATCACATAAACCATTCTGTTTTGCTAATAAGACCTCCTTACTTAATACAGCTGACTTGTCTCCTTCCTTCAGCTAGAGCTGAGCAGTGGCACATACAGATTCAAATTTCTGGTTCAGGACTCATTGCAGGTTCTAATAGTAACATCATCCTTGTTACTTGCATGTTAAACTGCAGATTAACATAGGCGTTGCCTCTTCCTAGATTAGAGGGATTATCATTATTAAATACTAGATCAAAAACTACTGCTTGAGCTAATAATTAGTGTTGCTTCCAACAGAAAATGAGCAAATATAGGCGGTGTGGGAAATATAGAGTTGTAAAGCAAAAGATACCCATAAAGTGGAACACGCCTGTATAGGTTTCTGGGGTGCTCTATTGTCTGTTGCAACATCAAAATGTAAACCACTTTTAAGCCCAACCTGTTTCAAGTTTCCAAATCCAGAAACATTTCTTTTAATAGTCTTGTTATAATGTGGGTCAAATGTAATCTCTTCCGTTAAAATTGGTTTCTTCCAGATAACTCAGTATACTAGTTTAAAATATAGGAGGACCTATCTGATGCCAGTCACAGCACAGTTGTGGTATCTTCAAAGCTATTGTCTGGCATTTAAAATGAAAATATCTGAGTTCTTAGAAACCATACAAACACCATTAGATGATAAACTCTTTGAGGACAGAAAGTCAGAATTTCAGTCAGTGCATGATCTGTGACTTAATTGAACTTAAAAATGGTTCATGTTCACCACCTCTGCTCAGCAGATACGACTGTTGCCCTGGGCTCCTTTGGGAGGAAGGGCAGGATATAAATTTAAATAAGGATAATAATGTGAGCAGTGGAACCCAGCTGCATTTGTCTGTGTAATTTTAAAAATTCCTACCCCACCTTTCCATACAAGCCTATGTGTGTGTATGAGTATAAAATAAATCTCATAGTTGGATTCTCACCAGCTTTATTCTGCATTTTAATATATTCATCAGCACAAAATATCCTTGGACACGTAGATTAATTAAATGAAATTTCAGCTGTCCTCTGTAGTAAAAATGCCATGTTTTAGGTAAAAGATAATATTGCTGAAAGCTGAACATGTGTTAAATATAGTATGTGCATTTTGTGTTTCTTCAGGACAGTGGCGATTATCCACTTACAATGCCTGGGCCACAGTGGAAAAAATTTCGATCAAATTTTTGTGAATTCATAGGAGTTCTAATACGACAGTGTCAATACAGCATCATTTATGATGAATATATGATGGACACAGTGATCTCACTTCTGACTGGTTTGTCAGATTCACAGGTCCGAGCTTTCAGGCATACCAGTACTCTTGCTGGTAGGTACATCTTAAAGGGAATGCTTTCTAAATCATGTAATGTCACCATCTTGTTTTAATATATTGAAGGCTGAATGTATCCTTGTAAGTCAAAGGTGGGGAATATCCAGCCTGCGGGCCAATCTTGGCCTGCCAGGAGATTCAGTTTGGCCCAAAAAGGTAGTCCCCCCAAACCATGCCTATCTGTCAGTCAACTGTCATCACTGGGTGGTATCAGCTGATGGGTGGATGATGGGGTTCAGTCCTGCTGGATGCTGCTTTGCCAGTGTGGGGAACACGCTAGCAAAGCAGACCTCTGCAGAGAGCAGAATTGAGCCCTTTGCTCATCAGCTGATGAGTGTACAGTTCAAACCTGCTGGGAGCTGCTTCATCAGTGTGTCAATCAATCATGCTGTCAGGTGATTGTTCACCTGTCACAGTTGGACTGTAGGGTGGGGGGAATTAGAAATTTGGACTACTAGGGCAAAAAGGTTTCCCATCCCTGATATAAGTAATTGCTGTTTATATAACCTATACAGGTAGATCGCATGCAAGTTTTCATTCTAGTAAAATTAGTATCCTATGTATTTGTTCTTATCATCTTCATGGGAATGAATGGCAGCCTTTCACTTATTTCAGGAAAAAGTAAAAGGATGTACTTAGGGATCCTACTGGGGTGGGTACTAAGCCTGCTGAACTTAGTATCTTGGGGCTTTGTCCTGTTTTCCCCTCATAGAACTCAATGGGAGCCATAAAAGTGAGCCAGAATTTATTCTTATAGGCATGTCCTAGATTTGATGATACAGTGTAAGCAAAACTGGGAACTTACTTTTACCTCTTGGCAATGGAGGACATTTTTCATAAGGATGACACCTCCCACTGGATTGACAGGCAGGGTCCAGAATTTTTTGCCGCCTCTTCCAGGGAGAGGAGTCGTCCTGCCCCTCCAGTTCGACCCTGCCTGCGGTCGTGAACAGTAGGGTCTTACAGTCATCTAAACTTCTTTAGACTTTCTTTGCCTGTTGCGAGTTTGTTTCCTTCTTCCCTTTTCCCCTTGGTTGCGTGTGTGTGTGTGTTTGTTTATGTATTGCGTTTGGTATTTTTGATCTACTGTTAGGGCCTGAGGCAGAAATATCTGCCTACCTGCCACCTGCATTCAGGGGTGATTGGGCAAACTGCCTTGGTAATTGGAGTTCCTGGCTTCAAACTTCTTCTGTTTGTTTAGTAATCAAAGTGCTAGGGGCAGACTCCCTCATTATTCCTGAGTGGAGCGTGCTCATTTTCCCCCAATCCTACACTTATCAATCTGTGATTGGTCACTGGGGAAACTGGGGCCTGTACCATGTCTGCTCCAGTCAGTTCTGCTACGTGCCAACAATGTGGCCATAGGGAGGGGGAAATTTCTGATTCTAGCATATCCCTCCCCAGTGTGGTGAATCAGCTCTCTGTAATTCCCCCCCCCACTCAGTGGACTTAGTGAGGCAGCCAGCGCTTCTCTCCCACACTTGCCACCACTTGCCCTTCCTGCTGAGAGGGATTTCCCTAGGTTTCTCTCCTGGATGCGCTCCTGCATATCCTTTGAGATCCAGGGCTCCTTGAGGGCAGCTGGCATTTCTGAACACCAAAGGACTGCAAACAAAGAGAGGCACAGGTCCAAACACAGACACAAAACCTGCTCTAAGCATCACAAGAGAAGGAGATTCTACATAGCTTCTTCTTCTTCTAACAGTTCTGTGAGATCTCCTTCCTCTTCACACAGTCCACCCTCTGGGGCCCCTTCACCCAAAAGGTATAGACAGGAGGGGGCAACACTGACCAATTCACAGACAAATAACTATATACTGGCTTCTACGTCAGCTACTAAAGCAACAGTGGTAGCTCATTCTCACCCCTCCTGCACAACACACAGCTGCTGAGGAAGGGGTTTCTGATCCTGAGGTTGATAATCATACAACCATCCAGGAGGAGGGAGAGCTATCAGAGGAAGAATTTGAGATTCTCCAATCAGCCTAGACTGTTTAATTCAGAAGTGTTCCAGCCACTGTTGGTTAAGACCTGTAGGGTCCTACAACTGTCGGCCGAGGAGGTTTCTCCACAGGAGACAGTGGATACTAACTTGGTGGGAGCTAGGAAAGCTTTTCATTCGACTCAGGCCAGACTGATTTTTGTTCCCTTCCCATGTTCCTTTGATGCGTCATGGAAATCGGAATGGGTGCACCCTAATGAGGGGGAAATGACTTTTAAGGTCATAAAGAAGGTGATCAGGTGATGTAACAGTTACGGGTCCCGATAGTGGACCCTCCTGTTGCTGCTCTGGCATTGTCCGTGGTCCTCCCTTCTGAAGGAGGACCCAACGACGCTTGTGATAAGAGAGTAGAGACCTCTTTGAGGCTTAGCTTTGAGGCAGACGCAGTGGCCTTTAGGGCCTCTGCCATGGCATCCTTGTTTTCTAGAGTTGTGTTTATGTGGACAGAAGAGTTGGGATTAAGTGAGGATGTTCCCAAGCTGGTTAAGGGTATACTTAAAAAGATATCTCACACTTCTGCCCTGGCAGTGCATGCCATGCAGAATGTTCTCCAGTTTGATGCCCGCTCCATGGCAGCTATAGGCTACACAACCTCTTTGTCCCCATTCCACGCTCCCAGGACCCTGGCAAGCACAACAGTTCTATCCAGGCCATAAAACATTTGATCGACATTCAAGCCATAGAGGAGGTCCCTCCTTTGGAGAGGAGATATGGAGTCTATTCCATCTTTTTCTTGTTCTTGAAGAAAAATGGCTGTATTAGGGCTATCCTAGACCTCAAATGGCTAAATTCCTGGGTAGCCAAAAAGCAATTCAAGATGGAGACTCTTGAGATCTATCGTGGCAGCACTAAAGAGGGGAGACTGGATGTCCTCTATTGACCTGTCCGAGGCTTACCTTCACATACCCATACAAAAGCACCATCGTCAGTTCCTCAAGTTCTGCTATGACGGGCTGCATTTTCAATACCGGGCATTACCCTTCAGTCTCTCCTCAGCACTGAGGGTTTTCACAAAAGTTTTAGTGACCTTGGTGGACTTTCTCTGGAAAGGAGGAGTCCGCCTTTACCCTTATCTAGATGACATTCTGGTGTGAAGTCCGTCCCAGGATGCCTGAAAAAGGGATACTGGGACCACCCTGTCCTGCCTTCAGAGTCTGGGGTTCATTGTGAACAGGGAAAAAAGCTCTCTGAACCCAACCCAAAGTATTGTTCATCTGGAGGTCCAGATCAATACTAATGCATTCTGAATTTCTCTCTACAGAAAGGGTCAAGAAGATTATCACAGCAGTGATTCAGATAAGGTCTTCGCCACGGACGGATTTGATGTCCTTGGCAAGACTGCAGGGTCTCCTTGTCTCAGCCTTTGACTTTGTCCACTGGGATCAATTCCACTCACACAGCCTTCTATATCTTCTGTTGCCATTTCAAGACCAGATAATGATCCTTCGACATTTACTCCTGGAGGTTCCAGACCGCCTGAAACAAGAGTTGAAGTGGTGGTTAGCACCTCAGATACTAACAGAAGGGGTGAGCTTGGAGGAGCCTCAATGTCTGGTGCTCACCACGGATGCAAGTCTTTACGGCTGGGGAGCCCATCTGGGTCGAGGCGTGGTGCAGGGAACATGGTCAGAGGTGGACTCTCAGCTCAGCATCAATGTTCTAGAGCTAAAGGCGATATGCCTAGCATTGAGGGCCTTGGCATCAGAGGTCAGGGGTGCCCACCTTTTGGTCTGCACCGACAACGTGTGTGCCAAAGCATATGTGAACAAACAAGGGGGAACCAGATCAGCAACCCTGATCTCCGAGGCTGACAGCCTCCTTCGTTGGGTGGAGCAGAACTTACAGTCTCCGAGGGCCGAACATCTGGTGGGCCTGGAGAACATTACAGTGGATTGGCTGTGTCAGACAGCCATAAGGGAGGTGGAGTGGCAGTTGAACCCAAAGATGTTCAAGATGATTGGGGAATGTTTCAGCACACCGAAAGCAGACTTGTTTGCCTCATCTGCCAGTGCTCATTTACCAATGTTTGTGTCTTGCCTTTCCTGTCCAGCCGCCTGGGGGACAGATGCGCTCAAGTCTCCTTGGCCACCAGGCCTTCTTTACGCATTTCCTCCCTTTGGGTTGATACAACGAACGCTGCAGACGGTCGTCCAGAACAGGGCAACAGTGGTCCTAGTAGCCCCTTACTGGCCTCAAAGACCGTGGTTTCCCGACCTCCATCTGTCAGACTGGGAACCATGGTCTCTGCCAACCTTTCCAGATCTGTTAGTTCAGGGGCCCGTGGTACATCCCAACCTGGGGCTCTTCCGCCTGACAGGCTGGCTGCTGAAAGGCTCTGGTTAACCCAGCTAGGGTTCTCAGGCAAAGTCTTGGACACGTTACTCTCATCCAGACGGGCATCCACAAATAGGGTGTATTGTTGTACCTGGAGAGCCTTTTTGCATGGTGCTCTAAGGAACAAGTCGATCCCTTGTCACGGGAGGTTTCCGACCTTCTAGCCTTCTTGCAAGTTGCGGTTGACAAGGGCCTCAGCGTGAGTACCATCAAGAGACAGGCAGCTGTGCTGAGTAGTATCTTCTCAAGTCTGGGTGGGAATACTTTGTCATCTCACCTGCTTTATAAAAGATTCATCAGAAGAGTGGTGCTTATTTCCCCTCAGGTAGTACATTGTTTTCCAACATGGAACCTAAACTGGGTCCTGACAGCTCTCACAGGGGGCCCCTTTGAACCTATGGCTGCTTGCTCCTTGAACACCCTTACTTACAAGATGGTCTTTCTGGTGGCTGCCATCTCTGCTAGGCGGGTTTCAGAACTTGGGGTGTTGTCAGCTGATCCGCAGTTGTGTATATTTTCCCAAAATAAGGTGGTTCTACGTCTGGATCCATCTTTCTTGCCCAAGGTTAGTTCGGCTTTCCACAGATCACAGGAAGTAATCCTTCCCTCCTTTTGTCCCAATCCCTCATGTTCTCATGAGAGACAGTGGCATTCATTGGATGTAAAACATGCCCTGAGATTCTATTTGGACCGCACCTTTGAATTTCGCCGTTCTGCATCTCTGTTTGTGGCCTTTTCGGGACCCTCTAAGGGAAAGAAGGTGTCTTCCTCTTCCATTTCTTGCTGGCTGCGCTCAGCAATTTTCCAAGCGTATTCTGCACTGGGCAAGGAACTGGTCTCATGGCGCACTCAGTTAGGGGGGCGGCAGCTTCTGCTGCATTTAAGGGCAATTTCCCTATTTTGGACATTTGCAGGGCTGCTACCGGGGCTATGGCGCACACTTTTGTGACTACAAGATAGATGAAAAATCAGCTGATGAGGCATTTGGTAGGAAGGTTCTCCAGAGGATCATTCAGCAATGGGGGGGCAGAGGAAGCCCACGCAGGGACATGGGGACTGCTCTGATACATCCTTACAAAGAATGTCCTTCACTGCCAACAGGTAAAAATTGAAGTTTTTTCTTACCATAAACTTCTGTTTGATGTTGGCAGTGGAGGACATTCTCCCCGCCTCTCCTTCCTCTGCTGATATATCTCCGATCCTCTGCTGAGTTTTGGGAGGGGGTAGTACTAGGGCTTCTGCCTCTGTCCCACATCATTAGTACGTTTAGGATGTTTTGTCATGTTTTCTGCTGTACATATTCATGTTGGATTGGATGTTTATTTCCTCTGGGGCATACGTTTCCCGTTGTAGACTTTTCCAGCCCATTGGGTGGGAGGAATGTGTTCTTCGTTGAAAGGGCAGAGGAGTGGTTCTGGCTCTGTCAGTCGAACTGGAGGGGCAGGATGACTCCTCCCCCTGGAAGAGGAGGCAAAGAATTCTGGACCCTGCCTGTCAATTCAGTGGGAGGTGTCATCCTTACAAAGAATGTCCTCCACTGCCAACATCAAACGAAGTAAGAAAAAACTTCTATTTTTTACATATTGAACAGTAAAATAACCATCAGTAGGGTAAATATTTAGTAGATGTGGGGCAATGTCTGGTCAGTGATTTCCCTGATTGCAGCCATTTTCTTTTCCCATAGAAGTAAGTGGATTAAACTGAATGTAGAAAACAATTGCTAATGACCAACTCATATAGCGGTAATGTTAGTAGTCTATTTATTTAAAGTACTTACATGCTTCCTTTCAGGGCAATGCCCTTCCAAGGCAACTTACAAAAGACTCTTAGCTTCATATGCATAGCAGGAACATTATGCTTCCAAATATCTTACCTTATAGTTCATTACTGCTGGGAGATTCAAGTTGAATTAAAACTTAATGGCATGCAAGTACTTTTTCCTTAAAAGAACAAATTGAACATAAGCCTCAGGCTCATACAGGAAGGCTTTCCTTTCTCTTCATACAAGAGCAGGAGATTGGAAGATTCTGTTACTTTATCAGTAAACTGTAGTTTGCCATTGCCTACAAACCAGGATCCCAAATCAGAATTAAATAAGCTTCCCACATTTGGATGCAAACTGTAGTTTGTCACTAAATAGTGAATGCTTCTAGATTCTTCTGTTCCACATGGAGGAAGGGGAGGAGGGAGCATATGAGCTCATGGTGCATACCTGCTCCTTCTTCTTAATAGCGAACAATGAATTCAGCCATATGTTTTGAAATTTAGAAGATAATTGTCTAAAATGTTAAAACATGGCTGCTATAGTCTTATCGAAAGAAAACCAGATATATAGGTATTGAACAGATTCCACGTCTACTTATTTGATAATACATTGAAAGAAGAATTTGAGCAGAGACTGGAAGAAGCTATGTATTCTATTCGGAGGGAGGTGTTTTTGAAAGAGCATGGAAACCAAGCAAAGTCAAGCAATGTCTAGTTGGTTTCAGAGACTAAAACAGCTTGCATTTTTTATTGTGCATTCTTTCTAGCTATGAAGCTTATGACTGCTCTTGTGAATGTTGCCTTAAACCTGAGTATTCACCAGGATAATACACAGAGGCAGTATGAAGCTGAGAGGAACAAAATGATTGGTAAAAGAGCCAATGAGAGACTGGAGCTGCTCCTTCAGAAACGAAAAGAGGTAAGTCAGCAGACCAAAGCTGTTCTCCTTGTTGTTCAGTATGCTTTCTGGAAAGTTAGTTGAAGAACGTTTGTTATGTTAAGTTGTTATTTGAAAAGGATTTCATGCACAAAAAAGAAAAAAATCACTGCAGAGGATTCAATTCTTTAGGAAATATCTGACATGCTTGTGCGATATATCAACAGTTCGTACTAGCAGTGCAATAAATCATGAGCATAGGTCTCCAAATGAATTTTTACATACATCCTGTTCATTTACATAGTGGAAGAACACAAGAATAAGCTTGAATAGCAACAGAATAAGTAGTTCCTGAGTCATCATTTATGCAATGAAGAAGAAATGTCAAATGCCATGGGAAGGCAAGACATGTACTTTAGATGCTCCAAAGGCACGTGATATATAGCATAGCAAGGGTGGCTAGGGCCATATCTGCCCCCAAGGTGATTTCTGGCACCCCTTAGTAACAAGTTCTCATCTGGGGAGTTTTCCTGGATCTAGACTCTGTCTGGATGTTCTGGTGACAGCAATGGCCAAGAGTGCTTTTTAAAAGCTTTAACTTGTTTGCTAACTGCATCCTTTCCTAGACCATTCAGACCTGGCCTGAATTCGCTTCTCCTCCAGGTTAGCTCATTATAATCAACCTTTGCAGCCTTAAAATGAGGTCCTAATTGTTCCTTGACAAAGGGAGATTTTATTTGATGCTCTGCTGAGCTCCCAAGTGGAGCCGATCCCTGCAGAAAGCAGGATTTGCAGCTGGTGCTGATAGGGCTCAAGAGCACTAACTCCTGCTTGGTGATTTTTTAAAAAACATAGTTTAAAAAAAAATGCTGACAAAACAACCAAGTTGATGATGTTATCCTGCTTGTTCTATCACCCTTAAATCCTCAGAATACCCAGGAGAAGATTCTGGGAGCAACTGTGTTAATATTTTATTTATTAGTTAAATTAAATTGAATTAAATTAAATTAAATTGGTATCCTGCCCTTTCTCCAAAGGAGTTCAAGGTGGCAGACATCAAAATGTTAAAAATATTCGTCGTTGTTATGTGCTTCCAAGTCGACTACGACTTATGCCGACCCTATGAATCAGTGACCTCCAAGAGCATCTGTCATGAACCACCCTGTTCAGATCTTGTAAGTTCAGGTCTGTGGCTTCCTTTATGGAATCAATCCATCTCTTGTTTGGCCTTCCTCTTTTTCTACTTCGTTCTGTTTTTCCAAGCATTATTATCTTTTCTAATGAATCATGTCTTCTCATTATGTGTCCAAAGTATGATAAGTTCAGTTTCATCATTTTAGCTTCTAGTGAGAGTTCTGGTTTAATTTGTTCTAACACCCAATTATTTGTCTTTTTTGCAGTCCATGGTATCTGCAAAGCTCTTCTCCAACACCACATTTCAAATGAGTTTATTTTTCTCTTATCCGGTTTTTTCACTGTCCAACTTTCCCATCCGTACATAGAGATCGGAAATCCCATGGTCTGAATGATCCTGACTTTGGTGTTCAGTGATACATCTTTACATTTGAGGACCTTTTCTAGTTCTTTCGCAGCTGCCCTCCCCAGTCCTAGCCTTCTTCTAATTTCTTGACTATTGTCTCCATTTTGGTTAATGACTGTGCCAAGGTATTGATAATCCTTGACAAGTTCAGTGTCCTCATTGTCAACTGTAAAGTTGCATAAATCTGCTGCTATCATTACTTTAGTCTTTTTGACGTTCAGCTGTAGTCCTCCTGTTGTGCTTTCCTCTTGAACTTTCATCAGCATTCGTTTCAAATCATTACTGGTTTCTGCTAGTAATGTGGTATCGTTTGCATATCTTAAATTACTGATATTTCTCCCTCCAGTTTTCACACCTCCTTCATCTTATCTTGGTCCAATCCTGCTTTCCGTATGATATGTTCTGCATACAGATTAAATAAATAGGGTGATAAAATACACCCCTGTCTCACACCCTTTCCAATGGGGAACCAATCAGTTTCTCCATATTCTGTCCTTACAGTAGCCTCTTGTGCAGAGGATAGGTTGCGCATCACGACAATCAGATGCTGTGGCACCCCCATTTCTTTTAAAGCATTCCATAGTTTTTCATGATCTACACAGTCAAAGGCTTTGCTGTAATCTATAAAGCACAGGGTGATTTTCTTCTGAAATTCCTTGGTCCTTTCCACTATCCAATGTATGTTTGCAATATGATCTCTGGTACCTCTTCCCTTTCTAAATCCATCTTGGACATCTGGCATTTCTCGCTCCATATATGGCAAGAGCTTTTGTTGTAGAATCTTGAGCGTTACTGTACTTGCATGGGATATTAAGGCAATAGTTCGATAATTACTGCATTCCCTGGGATCCCCTTTCTTTGGAATTGGGATGTATATGGAACGCTTCCAGTCTGCGGGCCACTATTTAGTTTTCCATATTTCTTGACAGATTTTAGTCAAAATTTGGACTGATTCAGTCTCAGTAGCTTGTAGCAACTCTATTGATATGCCATCTATTCCTGGTGATTTCTTCCAAGAATTTTAAGAGCAGCTTTCACCTCACATTCTAAGATTTCTGGTTCTTCATCATACGGTTCCTCCGTGAATGAATCTGTCATCCTGGCATCTCTTTTATAGAGTTCTTCAGTGTATTGCTTCCATTTTCCTTTTATTTCATCTTGGTCAGTCAGTGTGTTCACCTGTTGATTATTCAACATCCCTACTCTTGGTTTAAATTTCCCTTTCATTTCTCTAATCTTTTGGAATAGGGTTCTTGTTCATCCTTTTTTGTTGTCCTCTTCTATTTCTATACAATAACTATTGTAATAGTTTTCTTTGTCTCTATGTACTAGTTGCTGTATTGTTGCATTTAGGGTTCTGACTGTGTTTCTATCTCCTTTTGCTTTTGCTTTCTTTCTCTCTTTAACCATTTTAAGAGTTTCTTCAGTCATCCATTGAGGTCTTTCTCTCTTTTTAACTAGAGGTATTGTCTTTTTGCATTCTTCTCTAATAACGTCTCTGACTTAATTCCATAGTTCTTCTCGTTCTCTATCAACTAAGTTTCAAGTCTCAAACCTGTTCCTTATTTGATCTTTATATGCTTCTGGGATGTTATTTAAATTGTATTTTGGCATTATGATTGCTTTGTTGTTCTGCTTTAGCTTTACTCTGATTTTCGATACGACCAGTTCATGATCTGTACCGCAGTCTGCTCCTGGTCTTGTTTTTGCAGGAAGTATGGAACTTCTCCGACCAATTATATAATCAATTTGATTCCTATATTGACCATTTGGTGATGTCCACGTGTACAGTCGTCTTTGCGGTTGTTCAAAAAATGTGTTTGCAAGAAACAAATTATTGGCTTCACAGAACTCAATAAGTCTTTCTCCTGCTTCGTTTCTGTCTCCTAGGCCCCATTTCCCCACAATTCCTAATTCTTCTCTGTTCCCTATTTTTGCATTCCAATCCCCCATGATTAGCACATGCTTGTTTTGGTGTGTGATCAATTTCTTCCTGTACTTCTCCGTAAAATCTCTCCAATTCCTCTTCTTCTGCATTTGCCGTCGGAGCATAGACTTGGATGATGGTTATGTTGATAGGTTTCCCATTTAATCTCATGGATATCACTCGCTCAGACCTTGCATTGTAGCTCCTAATTGCTCTTGCTACATCACTTCTCACTATTAAAGCAACCCCATTTCTTCTTAATTTCTCATTTCCTGCATAAAATATTTTGTAGTTGCCTGATTGGAAACGTCCCATTCCCGTCCATTTTAGTTCGCTCACACCAAGTATTGTAATGTTGATGCGTTCCATTTCTTGCTTGACAATTTCTAACTTTCTCTGGTTCATGCTTCTCACATTCCATGTTCCTATTGTGTGCGTCATACAACTCTGGACTCTGCTTTTTCATCTGTGCACATCAGCCTCTGGGCTTCCTTTCAGCTTTGACCCAGCTGCGTCATTAGTCACAGCACTACTTGTACTTGTCCTTTGTTCTTCCCCAATAGCTTGGTGAGTGCCTTCTGACCTGGGGGTCTCATCTTCCAGCACTATCTCGTGTTGCATTTTGGATACTCTGTTCATAGGGTTTTCATGGTAAGAGATATTCAGAAGGGCTTACCATTGCCTTCCTCTGAGTTTGGATGCATCTTAGTCTGGTGTTTCAGCTTTGATCATTCCACCTTGGGTGCCCCTGCTAGGAGTGTAGCCTCTTGGTCTAGACTCCTGACGGCATAGCTTCTTCAACACTCTCAAACCCCCTCACCACATTAAGGTGTGCATCTGAAGAGGAGGGTTAAAAGAATAACAATTTAAAATAAAAACATATTTAAAAACAATTAAAACCATCTAAAAACTTTTAGAACATCTGAACACATTTAAAAGCATCACATATCCTTGCAGTTACCAGTATCTATAGCTTGGATCATCTCTACATTCCAGAGATCAACTAGGATACCTATAGGAGCACTGATCAAATCAGCAGGAAAATCTCCAGAAGATAGTGGGAGGCCATGCTGATCTGTAAGTCTGCTGGGTGCCCTGCCCCTGCAGGGGATAGATACCACTTCTACCTTATACTTAACCAGGTAGTGATGTGACCATGACAAAGGGAACCACCTTTGTCCCACACTCACACATCCATAGAAACAGTCAGAACCCTAAATGCAATAAATAATACAGCGACTAGTACATAGGGACAAAGAGAACTATTACAATAGTTATTGTATAGAAATAGAAGAAAACAAAAAAGGTTGAACAAGAGCCTGTAATGTTCCTCCCACCGGCACCACCTGTGATACTCCTGCCCGTGGCTACCAGCAGGGAGAAATGTAGTTTTTATTTTTCTTTAGCTTACCCTAGCACAGATCTCACAAGATCCCACTGCTAGGCAGCACCACCAGTCACTCCCTGTAAACGATACTGCTAGAGACTTCACCTTAGTCTCCTTATGGCTTGTTACTTTGTGTCTGGGTGCCCTTGCTGTCCACAACCCCCTTGTATCTTTGTCTATAAAGCATACAGCCTTGGGTTGCTCTGGATACTTGACGATGTTACAATATCTCGCTTCACCCCTGCCACCATTTATTTGATACAGTTTCCCTCCAGCCTTGGTAATTACCCTGCCTCCCTTCTGGTCTTTGTATCCCCAGCCAAGGATCAGGCTTTTGGTAAACCAATAAAAGTATTTACTTGATAACACCAGGAAATAACAAGATTATGTAAGGTATGTTTAACAAGCATATGGTTTCATATAGTGTCACTCTTTATGTTTCTGGTCATATATGTATTGCCTAATATCAGCCAAATACAATCCAAGCCTCCCTCAGCACCTGCCAACCAACTCCTCCAAAAATCCCTCTCATCAACCAACTGCCCTCCTCAACAACTCCCCCACAAAACAGAACCCTGAACCAACTGTCATCCTCTCATTTATACCTTCAGCCAATCATCATACAGCATTCTCCAGCATTCTAACCCATGTACTCCCCCCTCTAACTCAATCCACTTACCATATATACCTTAATAAACCTGCACTTACCATACTTACAGTCATAAAAATACAGGGGCATCACAGAACCCTATTCCAAAAGATTAGAGAAATTAAAGGGAAATTTAAACCAAGAGTAGAGACGTTGAATAACCAACACACAGGTGAACACACTGACTGATTGAGATAAAATAAAAGGAAGATGGAAGCAATACACTGAAGAACTCTAGAAAAGAGATGCAAGGATGACAGCTTCATTCACAGAAGAACCGTATGATGAAGAACCGTATGATGAAGAACCAGAAGTTAAAGCTGCTCTTAAAATACTTGGAACAAATCACCAGGAACAGATGACAAATATGGAAAACTTAAACAATAGCCCACAGACTGGAAGCGTTCAATATACATTCCAATTCCAAAGAAAGGAGATCCCAGGGACTGCAGTAATTATCACACTATTGCCTTAATATCCCATGCAAGTAAAATAATGCTCAAGATTTTGCAACAAAGGCTGTTACCATATATGGAATGAGAAATGCCAGATGTCCAAGATGGATTTAGAAAAGGAAGAGGTACCAGAGATCATATTGCAAACATACGTTGGAAAATGGAACGGACCAAGGAATTTGAGAAGAAAATCACCCTGTGCTTTATAGATTACAGCAAAGCCTTTGATTGTGTAGATCATGAAAAACTATGGAATGCTTTAAAAGAAATGGGGGTGCCACAGCATCTGATTGTTGTGATGCACAACCTATCCTCTGCACAAGAGGCTACTGTAAGGACAATATGGAGAAATTCGATTGGTTCCCAATCAGAAAGGGTGTCAGATTGGAATATATTTTATCACCCTAAACAAACATATATGCAGAACATATCATACGGAAAGTGGGATTGGACCAGGATGAAGGAGGTGTGAAAATTGAAGGGAGAAATATCAACAATTTAAGATATGCAGACAATACCATACTGCTAGCAGAAACCAGTAATGATTGGAAACGAATGCTGATGAAAGTTCAAGAGGAAAGCACAAAAGGAGGACTACAGCTGAACGTCAAGAAGGCTAAAGTAATGATAGCAGAATATTTATGTAACTTTAAAGTTGACAATGAGGACATTAAACTTATCAAGGATTATCAATACCCTGGCACAGCCATTAACCAAAATGGAGACAATAGTCAAGAAATCAGAAGAAGGCTAGGACTGGGGAGGGCAGCTATGAGAGAACTAGGAAAGGTCCTGAAATGCAAAGATGTATCGCTGAACACCAAAGTCAGGATCATTCAGACCATGGTATTCCTGATCTCTATGTATGGATGTGAAAGTTGAACAGTGAAAAAAGCAGATAAGAGAAAAATCAACTCATTTGAAATGTGGTGTTGGAGGACAGCTTTGTGGATACCATGGACCATGAAAAAGACAAATAATTGGGTGTTAGAACAAATTAAACCAGAACGATCATTAGAAGCTAAAATGATGAAACTGAGGTTATCATACTTTGGACATATAATGAGAAGACATGATTCACTAGAAAAGACAATAATGCTTGGAAAAACAGAAGGGAGTAGAAAAAGAGGAAGACCAAACAAGAGATGGATTGATTCCATAAAGGAAGCCACAGGCCTGAACTACAAGATCTGAACAGGGGGTTTATAACAGATGCTCTTGGAGGTCGTTGATTCATAGGGTTGCCATAAGTCACAATCGACTTGAAGGCACATAACAACAAAAGTATAGTATAAGACAGGCCCATGACTTACGAATTGCATCAGACAAAGAAGTTCCCAGTTGAGATATTCAGAAATAGAATACATCTAGGAAACAATTTCCTATTGGAAATAATGTTACTATTAATCTGAAATACTAGTAACCTTAATTTGTATTTCAGTTGCAAGAAAATCAGGATGAAATTGAAAATATGATGAATTCTATTTTCAAGGGTATATTCGTCCATAGATATCGGTAAGTGAAATAAATGCATTCTTTTCACCTTTGTTTAAATTTGTGAATGAGAAAATACTCTGCCAAGTTTCAACAATTTGCATTAGAGCTTTGTTTGTTTCTTTGGTGTGTATTGTACAGCAAAAAAGGCCTTTCCGATAAAAAAAAACCCTGAAAAAGTCTAGAGCTCATTAATATATAAATATGTACGTTTTATGAAAGCATACAATTGCAAATTGCTTTAGGCTAAATAATTGAATTATTTTTATTTATATGCTTTGCATGCCATTTGTATTATTGATATACTTTGCATATAATGTGCAAAATAAAACAGTTCCCTGCCACAAAGGAATTTAAATTTGACATGGTAGGCAATAGAGGAAGGAGACGGATATGAAGGTGGATAAACAAGGAAAGAATGTGCATTATTTCAGTTGCATGCATTTAGGCTTCGTTGTAATAGGGTATGGGGACTAAGGGATCAGGCCAAAGACTTCATGGAAAAGGTGGATTTTGAAAAGTAAGAGTCTAAGTAAAATTTATACAAGTTTTAGGAAGGCAGTTCTAGGCATGAGGGGCAGGAAAAGCTAAAGGGCAGTCGTTTGAAGGAGCAAATTGCTGAGATCAGAGAAAGTTAACAATGCACAGAACGATGGAAACTAACCTTTTCTCTCTCTCTCTTTAACTCACTCTCTCACTCACTCACTCTCTCCCCCCTCTCTCTGTCTCTCTCTCTCACACACACACACAAAGTAGGGAGATGAATTATTTTCTCCTTTTTTTCCACAGTGATGCTATTGCTGAGATTAGAGCTGTTTGTATTGAAGAAATTGGAGTGTGGATGAAAATGTACAGTGATGCCTTCCTGAATGATAGTTATTTAAAATATGTTGGTTGGACACTTCACGACCGAGTAAGTTATGTATGCTGTAGCATAATTCTCCTGACAAAGCATACTATTTTTCTGTGTTATGTTTCCTGTGCTACGTTTTCCTTTTGGTTCAAAAGAAAATTTTGCCACCTTCATATTTTTTTTCTAGCTCTGTTAAACTTGACAGCTAAATTATATTTAATTGCATCTGATTGCCTGATTCAGCTATGCATAACATTATTCATAAGCACGTATCTCCCCTTATTACTTTGCTTCATCTCTTGAAAAAGTGAAGCCTGATATGGTCAGCATAAAAGAAGCTACAGTAGAAGCTCATTATAACGTATGTCAGTGTACCACAGAATCAGATATACCAGAGGTCTGACCATGTCCCTGAAGTAAAATATACAGTACAACAGTTCACATGTCTTTTAACTCACAAGATCAAAAAAAAAGTGGAGGTTTCCGTTCTTCCAAACAACTTCCTCACTTCAGTGCCTAGGAACCAGTACTATATTTGCTGGCTTTAATCCTTCAGGGTGATCCTGAGCTGAAAAACAACCAGGGTAGGTTTTTTGGTCACTCTTATATTAATATTTTGTTTGTTCTACCTTGTTCTTTATCCTCAGTGTTCCTTTACATGGTGAGTCCTTCAGTTTGCTTCCTTGGGTGTTTCTGAGCCAGCATTCTTCTCCTGACACCCCTGCCCCTGTTTCCTGCCCTTTTTCCTTCCTGGCAGCTTTTTTCTAGAGGTCCTTTGTCACTTCTCCTCAATTTGGGTTACTTCTGAGGCCCTTTCTTTATTGTCTGTGGAGTTTAATTTGTTAATTCATTCTTCCCTCAGCATTACCCTTCCCGCTTTTCCCTTCCCATTCCATCCCTCAGCCTCAGCAGCAACGGTTTTGCCTCACCTGCAAGTGGTAGTTTCCCTTTCTGTAGTGTTTCTCTTTTTTCCTCTGCAGCTCTATGTCTTTTCCCAGTTTCCTCTTTCTTCTCCCAGTTACTGTTGTTTTGGTTTGGTTGCTTTTACTTTTGTTCCAATCTTCTGGTCTGTTTTATTTTTTTATTTTTTTTTAAATAGCATTCTAAATGTCTTTCAGTGCCATTTTCATTATAACATGGAAGCCCTATAATGCGGGTGCATTCTTTGTCCCACCAACCCCATGTTATATTGAACTTCTACTGTACATAAAAGGAATATTAGGAAATATATATTAATGTAGAATCTTTGTAATTGTCAGAAAGAAACATGTAGTGATAATGAAGGATTTTCTGTTTCAGGTTAGGCTTGTCCTAATTTTCCCCTCATGGTTCTGCTAACTTACAATTTCTGCTAACTTATAAGATTAAGTTTTCACAACTGTTAAGTAATGAAAGTTGTAAATATTCAACTTGTTAAAGAAAAATCAGTAGTGCTAGACTGCAGATATAATGTATTATCCTGGTCTTCTTTGTAGTCAACAATGCATTAGCACAGTTCTTTAGATCTGGTACGATAGCAACAATCCTAAAAAACTGAGTGTGTACCTGAACGTTCATATGAGTCTCATACTCAAACATGTATATTCTCTCTGCAGTAATTTACTGGTCAGCAGAATTATCCTATTGGCTAATATTATTATTATTATTATTATTATTATTATTAAATAAATGAAAAAAAATAAAATGGACTGTCTTCAAGACGATCCCAACTTATGGCAACCCTATGAATAGGACTTTCATGGAAAGCGGTATTCAGAAGGGGTTTACCATTGCCTTCCTCTGAGGCTGAGAAGCAGTGACTGGCCCAAGGTCACTCAGTGAGCTTCATGGCTGTGTGGGGATTCAAACCCTGGTCTCCTAGGTCGTAGTCCAGCACCTTAATCACTACACCACACTGGCTCTCACATTAAATAAATAGGTCTTCACAATATGAATTTTAACCAGGGATTATCTACTGATGTTTTTAATTTATGGTTATTTTTATTGATTTTATTTGTATGTGGTATACTGCCTTCACATATTTAATGAAAGTGTGGATTATAACTATTATAATAAATAAATAATGTTCTGGCAACCTGGAGATGTTGCTCCACATTCGGAATTAGATTATGGTTGAATTCTTCGTTTTGACAGAGCAAAGTCCTAAACCCCTGATTGGCAACTAGCTTGGCTAGTGGGCTAGTCTAGTCTTAAATGTCAGATTGATGAGTCATAACTCCTCTCTTAGCTGGTTATGGCAGCGGGGTTAAAACTGTTTCCATTGATAGTCTGATATTTAAGATGTGGCATTGATGGTGTGAACCTTGGAAGAGTTCCTTGTTTTATTCCTTTTAATCTGGAAGCAATAAAGGATGTTTGAGTGGTTATCAAGCAGCTATTTGCACAATTCAATTCCCTTTCCATTTATCCAAAGATACCTGTTTCTTGACCCTTATGGCATGAAGCTATCCAGAAAGTTATTCTGCTGGTGTCACTGCTGCTGCCCTCTTAAGTTAAAATGATGGCCATGTCAGTCATTTGCTTGTAACTAACTGCCAGACTTCTGCAATTCAGATTCTGCCCAAAAGCTCCAGTTGCCACACTCTGTCTTCAGATGTAGGCAGTTTCTTCTGAAGGTTTACAAGTTAATGGGAATAGAAACCAAGTTTTCTCTGAATTCCAGCCATAATCAAAAACCTGAATAGCTAAGAAGTTTTATTGTAAGAGCCTGAATTAACATGTAATAAAGGTTTTGCGTGATGTACACACTTGTTTCAGTTAGAGAACATGGCATTTCCGTTTTTAAAAAGAGAAGTAATCATCCCAGTAATGATGCCAATAGTGCTGCTGAAGGAAGCAGTAGTTCAGGATGGCAAGACTTAGGAGTGGAATGTGACACTGAAGCTATAGAAATAACATTCCTGCGTTGTTCCATATAAGAGAATTTACACTTCCAGTCCTTGTCACACTATATTGTTGGATTTCTTTTTATATTTATTGTTTGAGGGATTAATACACTGCACTTTAATGACATTCTCACTGCAGTGGGAATTTTTATATTTTGTTAATCCATTTTTTTTGTAAGAAAATATATTTGTATATAAAGAAATCTGTAATTTTAATGACCTGATGTGATTTTAATGTTTAACTCATCCCAAGTACTTGATGGAAAAGTAATTAACATGGAAAATAAATTTAACATTTTGTATATCAAGAATGTTTAATAATTTGTTCTATAAATATTGATTCATGATTTCCTGTGCATTTTATTACTGTTAGTAAATTCTAGCATGTTTTTATTTAGCAAGGTGAAGTGAGGTTGAAGTGTCTGAAAGCTTTGCAGAGTTTGTACACCAATAGAGAATTGTTCCCCAAATTGGAGCTATTTACGAATAGATTTAAGGTAAGTGTGAGAATATTAAGACTGTATAAACTTTGTTTTAAAGTAATGTACATTAAAATTATTACAAAATGTGTCCTGATATTCACATTTTTATAGATTGTTCTGGTTGATGAGATGAGCATTTTTGAAGTTGTCATAAGACAACTGGCCTTGAGTTTAAAGATCTCATATGGTGTGTATGTAGCACAGCATAATACAATGTAAACTTGGTACCTGGTTACTTCAAGCATATTCTTTTTATGCAATAAATATCAAGGGCTATGAACAGGCTCAGCATCAGCAACCAGTTTATTGGGACACTCGCCAGGGCCCATATGCCCTAGCATGGCCCAGTAAGGTTTATGGCTTGCTTAACACCCACTTATCCCCCACAAACACTCGCAAGCAGGCTTACCCACCAGTACTGTATAAGCCTGCTCAGTCATGAGTGCACAAGGTGGAGGCTGCTCCACCCCTTATCCTCATTCTTAGTCTTGACTGTGCAGCATGATGGGGCAGAATCATGACCTCTTCTCTGTCATTTTTGCTTTCCCTTCCTTCATGTTTTTTTTGGGGTGGTGGTGGGGGAGCTGCCACTCCAAGTTTAAGCACTGCATCTGACAAGATGCTTTACTAGAAGACAGACTTGGCTGGGGTTGGACTAGGAGGCACCTCATAGATCTATCTAGAGCCAGTCTTTCTCCTTCTTCCATGAAATGATGAAGGTTATGTTTTACAGGGTAGAACAAGGTTTTAAATTCAAACAAAGAAAATATGCCAGTTGGGCCTCAAATTAGATGGGAGCAGTTCATGGAAAAGCAGCTGCCATATGGCTAGGGTAACTTTAAAAGAGTCCCTGGGTTTAAATTAGCAATCTGAAATTTTCATCATCGTTTGTATCCTGCCCTTCTTCCAGGGAGCCCAAAACAGTGTTAGCTTCCCAGTGAGACAGTGTGATTGGGTAGATTGAGGCAGTGATTATTAACATTTCTTTGACCTATTTAATTTCTTTCCCCTCCCTTCACCATAAGATCTGGGGTATGTGTGTGTGTTTTACAATAATTTAAAATTCAATATTGAAAACAGTTTAAAACAAATTACAGTTATAGGAACAAGGTGGTTCTTGAAACCTTATCTCAGGTGTCAAAGGTCAGGGTGAAGAGGTACATCCTGAGCATACAACAGAAACTATATAACAAAGGTGCCAGATGCATCTCTGTGGGGAGAGCGTTTTGCAAGCTAGGAGCTGAACAAAGAATGACCTCTCCCAGGTTGCCATCCCCTGAAGTTCTGAGGGCAGTGAAACTACCAAGAGCAGGTCCAGCACCAGCGGGATGCCAGGTTGGGCACTGGTTGAGGGCCCCTGAGGCTGACCAAGAGCCCTTGGGGCTAGGAGAGTGGAAGTCCTGCTCCATGTTCCTGCCAGCATCAGGTCATGAGGCGTGTTTGCAAATTGCAAATGGACAGTGGTGCGGATCATGGAGTGACACCACCCCTGCACACAGCTGGTGCACCCTTAAATGTATCCAGTTGCACCACCTTTTGCATCCAAACTGATTGAATGGGTGGTAATGGCAAATGCAATTCAGTGTAAAGAAGTTTTAAATTATGCGTATTGAAGCAAAAATTCTTAATTTCATGTACACTGTCATTGGAAAGCTGGAAATTTTTCAGGTAACCAAAATTATCAAGGAGATGGAATGACTCCCCTATAAGGAAAGGTTGCAGCACTTGGGGCTTTTTAGTTAGGAGAAAGGACAAGTAAGCGGTGACATGATAAAAATGTATAAAATTATGCGTGGCATGGAGAAAGTGGATAGAGAAAAGCTTTTCTCCCCCTCTCACAACACTAGAACTCACGGACATCCAACGAAGCTGAATGTCGGGAGATCCAGGCCAGACAAAAAAAGTGCTTCTTCACACAGCAGCTAGTTAAACTATGGAATTTTCTCCCACAACAGGCAGTGATGGCTACCATCCACCAACTTGGATGGCTTTCAAAGAGGATTAGACAAATTCATGGAGAATAAGGCTATCAGTGCTACAAGCCATTATGGCTATGCTCTGCATCCATAGTCAGAGGCAGTATACTTCTGAATACCAGTTGCTGGAAACCACAGGAGGAGAGAGTGCTCTTGCAGTCAGGTCTTGCTTGTGGACTTCCCATAGACAACTGGTTGACCACTATGAGAACAGGATACTGGACTAGATGGGCCATTGGCCTATTTGTCACTAGGTGATAGTTGTTTTAACACTTCTGGGTCCAGGAAGGTCCTCTTAAGGTGGAGACGCACCACAGCCTCCTGCAAGTCAGAACTTATTTCCTTCTCCTCCAGTACAGCATTAATCACTCCCTGGACCCACCCAGACAACCCCCCTACAGCCAGTTCTACCAAGATGGGTAGCAGTCAAGGGGGCAGGTGGTCAGCTGCACTTTTTCAAACAGCTTGTCCACATCCTAGGCTGCCATAATTGGAACTCATCCACTACAGGTGGGGCAGATAGCATACTAGAAGCCTTCATTGGACTTGCTTAAACTGTAGTATCCAACTCTGATTCTGAGCAATTCGTTCCTAAAGTGCCTCACAAAATTGTTACAGCAGGCTGCTGAGGATATCAGAGCACCACTGTCAGCCAGATGGTAAAAGCCCAATCACCCCTTGGAAAAGCTCTGTCAGACAGCAACTTGCAGTCACAATGGTGGTGCCGCCACAACCGCATAGTAGGTGTGGTAATGCAACCTCATCCATGTTTGGCCAGGTTCAGAGATTTACGCCTCCTGTGCTGTAGCCCTCAACATTCATGTTTCATTGCACACAGATCACTAGAGTATCAAGGTAACCTATGTGCTCCACAGCAACAGTGAGGAGCTCAGGAGTGATTGTGTCAATGACTGTACACAGATCACCTTTCCACAGTGCGATAAGAGCTTCAACCGGGACACCACCCATGTCAGCCAGAAAATCCCCCAGAGCATTCAGGAATCTTATCAGATTCCATAAGTCTCTAAGGGCAGGCCATCTCCACAGGTCCCCACCCATGCAGTGTGAAGTAACTGTGACAATAGACTCACAATGAGCCCCTCAATCAACAGAGTATTTTTAATGGTTTATTTCTATGCCACCTTTTGAGAAAAAAGGCTGTCAAGGTGACCCAGAAAGATACAAATACAAAATACAAGTAAGAAAAGAACACTACAATTTATAAAAATTTAAGACAACAAAATCTTAACATTAAAAGCAACAAGAGCTAAAAGCCAAATACATTCATCTTCCCAGTAAAGAGCAGTCCCCAGAGAGATATCAGTAAGAGCAGAGGTTGAGAGAGCAAGGCAGGTGGAAATGTTTACCCCTTAATGCTCCCAGCAAAGTGTCACCCCTACAGCAGTACCTCTCAGTTTGCAGCTGAGTCAGTCTTCTGACAAGGGAAATGGAATGTTTATGGATGATAGAGATCCCACCACACCCCTCTGACTTGGACTGATGCTGCACCAAGTGCTGGGTGGGCAGAACTGGGCTAGCATAGGGCCATCCGTCCTGTCTGCCCAGATCTCAGTTATGCACACCAAGTCGGCTCCCTCACCCATAATCAAATTGTGGATTATAGATGTTTTATTCTGTACAGACCTGTCATTTAACAGCAACACCACCAGACCAGTGGGCCAGCTGACTGGCATCCCCAGTTCTTGAAATACAGTGGCAAAGCAAAGGGGGCAAGGGCTTTGATGTAACCTCCTTCTCACCTCTGTATGCTTTTACCTACCTCGATAACTCCTATCTACCTACCTACCATCACAGGGATGACAATCCCACTTCCCTCCTCTCCCTGTTGTTGGCCCAGACACAATTCCCTTGGTCCACTTCTAATCAGTAATAGAACACAGACAAAAAAAGACAGATCCAACCATCTCAACCTGCCTGTCACCCAAGGAGAGGCTCTTGTACTTCCCATTAGTAGTAGTAGTAGTAGTGATAATAGTAGTGATAATAGTAGTGATAATGATGATAATAATAATATCCCGTCCTTTCTCCCAGAAGGAGCCCATGGCAGCAAACAAGGATCAAAACATCTTAAAAACAATTCCAATATAGATCCAGACTTTGAAAGATCTGTACTTAAAAGGCTTGTTGGAAGAAGCAGGTCTTCAGTAGGCACTGAAAAGATAACAGAGATGGTGCCTGTCTAATATTTAAAGGCCCTCACCCTGAGTGGGTCAGGTGGCTTTGTCCTGCACTCCACCTTCTTCACACAACTGGTTTCTCACCACAACAAAAACACATTGCAATAAACAGGGCACAAATATACAGACAAACATCCTGGGTGGTGGAACCAAATAGGGGTTGTGCCCTTGCCCTTGGACCAACCCTGAAGGGATGACCCAAAAGGAAATTCCCTTTGGTGCCTTCCCTTTTGGCCAGGCCCATCAGCGATGGCAACCACTCAACAGCAGTAGGCCTTTTCTAGCTTTCAGGAGCACTAATTGAAGCAACATGTTACAGGCTTTCCTATGGGGCTGCTACTGCCGAATTGCAAACCAGATTTTGTTGCAGATGGAAGGAGAACTCCTCTGCCAGTGGAGACTGCTAGGAGAAAAAGGGAGCAGAAGTCTGAATCCCCCCACCCCTCTTCTATACAGCACCAGATAGCAACCTGGTCAGACTCACAACATGGCCACACATTGAACATCTCAGCTCAGCAGAGACTTGAATCAGGAGTTGTTTTTGCATTGGCTGAAATTCAGTGACATAACTACTCATTTAGTGATCCACTTTGAATGTTGCATTCCAGTTCTTCAAACCATAATTTGGAGGATCAGAAATATACTGTAGGTTTCACTCCCCTCTCCCCTTTTTTTCTGCAGATTCCCTCCTCTCCCTCAGTACCATATTTTGTCTGATTCAGATTTCTTCACAAACTAGTTAGAACAAACTGGAAAGTGGAGGGGAAAACGTGTGACCACAGTGGCCACATTTGTATATAATACTAAACTCTTATTTAGTGTTATGAAAATGAGCCTATTTGAGCCTCAGGAGTATGCACTCCCCCCACATCCTCCAGTACAGCCATGAGGGGGAGATTGGAAGCATCTGTTTCCTTGTTCAAGCTTTGAGGACTATGATTAGTTTAAAAGATGAGTTAGTGAGAGAAGCTAATATCAAACCAGTACAATGTGTGAAATGGAGCTGGTGGAAGCTGACTTCCCTGACTTCCTTTCCCCACAGCAGCCCTCCAAGTCTACCCCCTGCAACGCTCTACCAATGGTTAGGGAATCTTGCTGATTCCCCCACAGTCAGGTGAAGGTAGCTTCTGTGAGCAGAATCTACTTGTGTAATGGGCCTGTCAGCCCAGAGCCGCCCCTAGGCAACGGGAAGCGGGGCAGTTGCCCTGGGCCCCGCGCTTTGGGGGGCCCTGTGCTTGGCGATGAGAAGCTGGGCTGCGGCAGGGTTTTTTTTCTTCAGCCATCAAGTGTAACAAATGTTTGCTTGTAAGACTTGAGTATTTTAATGATAATTTATTTCTTCTGGAATTATGAGTTCTGTTTCTTCTCCAGGATCGCATTGTATCAATGACGCTTGATAAGGAATATGATGTTGCCGTAGAAGCCATTCGATTAGTCACATTAATACTTCAGTGAGTATATTTTAAGGTAGTACAATTTCCATTTGCCAGCAATATTTTGTACTCTATCATTATCCTTTGTGTGATGAATGGTAGCTCATTGCCTAATTCACACACTGATGCTCTACTATAGCTATTTTGTATTGCACTCATCCTCAAATTTTATTTATGTATATCATAACATGCTATTTGAATATCTCTGCCCAATATATTCAAGGCAATATTACAACATAATGAATGTTATGTGTTTCAAGCTTATACGCTGCTTGCTGTCCACCTCCTCCTGAGTTCCGTAGTTTGTTCCATGATTTGTTTTAACTTTTGTTTAGTGTTATGTCTACGTTAGTACTAATCAGAAATGTATTTGTAACCAGAAGTTAAAACTTGTTTCAGACTAATTATGAAGGCAGTCCTGGTTAACATTTAATATCACTAGTGTGAGTGTTAATGCATTATGGAACGCTTTTTCCAGAAAGGCTCATCTGACACCCTTGTTTAATATAAGGTGAATTCCTCTCCCCCCCCCAAGCATTTTAAGTGGTGGCTTTATTTCTGATAGTGTTTTCCTGTCTTCCATTGTTACTTTTTAGTCTCTTTTATCTGTATTTCATTATAGTATCAATGTTTTTATTTTGTGTTAGGTGCTCTAGAGAACATTTTTGAATGGCAGAATACAAATAAATACATTACTGATATGCTGCTACATTATGGTTAAAGTTAATTATACAAAGGGAGGAATTTGTGCATTCCGAGCCATCCCCTCTTCTTCAGGATTTCCTATCTGTGGATAGGAGAGCTGAGATTTTTGTGTGCACTGAGCCATAGTCAACGATTTCTAGCATGGGAAGAAACAAGAGTGGAAACTGATAGCACCAAAATTATGGCATAGAATCATAGAATTGAATCATAGAATCATAGAGTTGGAAGGGGCCTCGTACGCCATCGAGCCCAACCCCCTGCTCACAGCAGGAAATCCACAGCTAGAGCATCTCCCGCAGAAGGCCTCCCACATGCTTGAGGCCTCATAGAAAAGTGTGATTTAAAAGTGGATTTATATTCAGGAAAGAGTTAATAAAGTGGCTATGGTTTCTATTCCAAAGTAGGTCTGGGAATCACTAGCACAATATGTATAGTGGGAGAATGAACTGCTAATATAAAGCTGAGAAAAAAGGCTTGGCATATATATAAAATTTCATATGTGAGAGCATGGAATGAGATTACTACATGAAGGTACATGTGGAAACCAAAGCAATAATTGGAAATGGAATAGCAGTACCTCATCCTGTTTGTGAAAAGAGATCATACAACTGAAAGTGGTATCAAATGGAGTTCCATCAGGTTCCACGCTGTGTTTGCAGTTTAGAAGATAAATATTTAGATAAAATGACATACTCAGGGGCCAAGGGGCCATCATAAGTATAGCTGCTATGATGATTTCTGTACATCAGGTACAATTTTCTCCTTTATTGAGGCTTGGCAATTATAAGAACCTAAGCTACATCTTAGGCTTTGTTCATACATAGATGCTAATTACTCGATAATTTTAAGGAATGTTTTACATTTATAAGAGTCACTACAGATAGAGGATTTATATCCTCTCAAACGAAATACTTCTAAATAGAAAACATTCATGCATTCAGACACAAGACACTGGTTTATGTATATAATTTGATTACTTTTGTGAATCAGATTTTAGTGCCTGTGTAATTAGTGACTATAGGACACTCCTGAATTCAACAGCTACTTCCAGTTCCATTCCACATCACTCTGAGTATAAAGAATGTTCTCTTCTGTGGAGCCACATCTGCTTATGAAAGCAAGCACCAGTTCATTCTGTAAAAGTACTTTGAGGCAATAGGTTGTGTCCAGAGATCCTGTGAGCAAAGTTCTATTGACTGAAATGGCACTCACAATGCCCATTAATGAAGGGAGAAGTAATTTTCACTGATTCCCCTTCCCACTGCAGCCCTGGAAAATCTGCTCCAAAGATTTGGGAGACCCTTCCAAATAAACTAGGAAGTGGTATAAGGGGGAGTGAGGAGGGAGACATTGGCAAAAATGGGCTCACCTCTCTTTCTGTTACTGGGATTGAAAGTGAACAGAAGGGCACCTTTGGATCCAGCTAATATACTTAGATTCACATGGACACCTCCACACTTAATGTATTCTACAAAACAGTAATTTTCACATGGAAAATAATTGATGTTAAAATCACACAGTGTATTTTAGCATCAGATGTCAATCATATTAAAAGCCTAGGTTGAAGTCAGTGAATTTTGAATGAGACCTGGTTAGGATTGTAATTGAAGGTAGACAATAAAACTGTAGCTGAGTGCTTTGATTCAGATGGTTCTTTCTGGCTTTTTCAGTGGAAGTGAAGAAGCTTTGTCCAATGAAGACTGTGAGAATGTTTATCATTTGGTGTATTCTGCACATCGACCTGTTGCAGTAGCAGCAGGGGAGTTTCTTCACAAAAAGTAAGTCATTTGGAAAAAATAACAAAATACTGAGGAAAATCTAAAGGACAACCATTAAACTCATGGTGCTCAAATAACTAAAGATTTTATTGTTTTGATGCTACTTGTTTTTAGACTTATTTTTAATTTCTGGTTTGTTAGTCATATTTAACAGAAAAGTGGCCTAATGTTTAAAATAAATAATATTGATCAACTCTGTTAGTCTGATACACTGAGATGCATTATGACAGTGGTTAGTTTGGAGATGTGACAGATGTGATCAAAGGGTTACTTCAAATTTACACAGCGTATTTTGATCAAGACCCTGATACATGTCTGCTGAATATTTAGATTTGCACATCCTTCAGATATTATGGTTTTCGCTGTAGGAGCACAAGGTATGTTTAGTTCCACCTATGGTCTGAAGGCACATGAGGCCAGCACCCTGCTGAAGCTGAACAGGGTCAGGTCTGGTTAGTGCCTGGATGGGAGACCATCTGGGAACCATATGTAAGCCGCCTTGGGTTTCTATCATGAAAAGAAAGGCGGGGTATAAATGTAATAAATTAATTAATTAAATAAATATGTTTAAATCCGTCTGCCATGTAAAGCAGGAAGCAGCTTCAGTGACATCAGTTCATCTAGACATCTAAGGATGTGTGTTGTGTAGCCATTTATTGTAACAAACTTTCTTACCCTTGCCCTGTGTTCCTTCAGATGTACAGTGTTTAGCATAAGGGAGCAAAGGTGCTATAAATTGCTAGCCCAGCCTTCATGCTTTATTGTAAAATGGATATCTACTATATTGTATTTTTGTGAATGTCACGCTACCTGTGAATGCTTCTGCACACTTGTCCAGAAGCATTCACGGGTAGCGTGACATTTACAGGTGGGGCAAACTGCTGTGGTGAGAGGGGTGGGTGAGCGAGGTGCGGCAGCAGTGGCCACCGATGAGGGGGGCAGGGGGAGCAGTGGCCACCTGTGGGGGAAGGAGGGTCTTTTGGCTATGGTAGGTGGGGTGGTGAGTGAAGAGAGCAGGGGCAGAGCCTAGTATGTATATATGTATACAGGATGTCAGTGACAATGGAGAATTGCTTTAAAGCATTTTCCATACAAAATGGACTATAGAAAATAAAATATTATTCATATAATACACACTTATTTAACAAAACATGCCCTATCCTTTTGATAGTAATTTATTAAAACTGATTATAGAATAGCCATTAGATAAACAAATGGCTTTTTGACCTAGTATTTTGTTGATTTTTGCACACAAGTATCCTTATAAAAATATACACAGAAGCCAACTATTACAGAAAATGTTACTTATTTGTACATCACCTATATCACCTGTATTATATAATCTATTATCATTTGTCTAGATTATTCTTTTATTTGTTTAGTTTTTGAATATGAAGCAAGAGTGTGAGCTAGAGATGAGAGAACACTAATTTGTATTATGGGATATCCTGTTATTCGGAAATAGTAGATGACATGCCTCCTCACTTTAATACTCATGGTCTGTGTAAGCATCACATTTTGGTCATGGCACAGATAATTCCAGATCATGTCTTTTTTGTATAGGTCAAAAGTGAAAAAAATCCATAATGTATAGTTATTTGAAATTTCTATTAATTCAGTCATGAAATTTTGCTTATCTAATGGTTGTAAGTTGTATGAATAAAATTGTAAGTTGGGGAATTAGGCTAAAGTCATTGTCTTAACTGTACTTTCCCTGTATAACAAAATCATTAAAATAAGGAAAACAAAGATACGGAGTTGATGGAGGAGAAGTTCAAAGTCGTTTTGCTACTTCCCTATTACTGCTGTAGAAGTAAACTCTTTGTATGAACTGCTATTACAAACAGTTCTGTAGCAGCACTTCATAAAGTTTTTATTTTCACAGATTGTGAATAGTGGTGTGCTAGTGGTTGATAGGCCATGCTACCCTGAACACACCCAATCTCATCCGATCTCAGAAGCTAAACAGGGTCAGTCCTGGTTAATACTTGGATGGGAGACCTCCTGGGAATACCCGGTGCTGTAGGCTTAGAGGAAAGGAAATATTTGTATACTGCTATTTCATTAAAATCATCAACATGGTTTACAACACATTGAAAACCACCACCACCACCATAGAATAAAAAACATTAAAAATACAATAAAAACAAAGGTCAACTAATGCGAAGAAAGCATCTTCATAATTGCCTGCGTAAGTCTGGTGGAACAGAAAGGTTTTCAGCAAGCACTTGAAAGTTAAAACAGAAGGCTCCTGCTGAATCTCTCTTGGCAGAGCACTCCAGAGAACTGGGCCGATCACACTGAAGGCTCGATTTTGTGTCAGTGTTAAATGAGCCTCACCAACTTGGGGGATAATCAAAGCTGCTCCTGCAGTTGATCTCACTAATCAAGCTGGAATATAAGGGTTCAGGCGGTCCCTAAGATACCCTGGACCTAAGTTGTTCAGGGCTTTGTAAATTAATACAAGGACCTTGAACCTGGCTTAGTAGCAGATGGGCAGCCAGTGCAGATGTATTAAAAGTGGTGTCACATGTCATTGGTTATGTGCTCCCATCAGCAATCTGGCTGCCACGTTTTGCACTAGCTGGAGCTTCTGAACCAGAGTCAAGGGCAGCCCTACATAGAGCACATTCCGGTACTCCAGCCTCAAGGTTACCAAAGCATGGGCTACAGAGGTCAGGCTATCCCTGTCCAGGAACGGCCATAGTTGACAAACCAGACAAAGCTGGTAAAAGGCACTCCTAGCCACAGAGAATACTTGAGCCTCTAGTGACAAAGCTGAATCCAGATCCAGGTTATGGATCTGGTCCTTCAGAGGGATTGCAACTCCACCAAGAACAGGTAACCTGCCTGTTTCCCGGACATGGGAACTGCCTACCCAAAGAGCCTCCATTTTCCCAGGATTCAAGCACAGTTTATTGGCCCTCATCCAGTCCACTACAGCATTCATACACCAATCCATAGGGTTCACAACCTCTCCTGATTCAGATGTTATGGAGAAATAGAGCTGAGTGTCATCAGCATATTGCTGACACCTTGCTCCAAAACTCCTAATGACCACTTCCAACGGCTTCATATAGATGTTGAATAGCACTGGGGAGAGAATTTATCATGCAGAACCCCGTAGCACAAGTGCCAGGGGGCCAAGGAACACACACTCAGTGTTAGTCTCTGGATGCGACCCTGAAGGTAATACAGTGCCTCCAATACCCATTTCGCTGAGTCAGTCCAGGAGGATACTATGGTCAGTGGTATCAAATGCTGCTGAAAGATTGAGCAGAAGTAACAGGGTAGCACTTCCCCTGTCTCTCACACAATAAAGGTCATCCATCAGGGCGACCAAGACTGATTCTGTTCCAAAACCTGGTCTGAATCTAGATTGTGATGGATCTAGATAATCAGTCTCATTGAGGCAATTACTGTATATCCACCTTCTCCACCACCTTTGCCAAGGAAGAGGTATTGGCTACTGGTCTATAGTTGTTACCCTCCATTGGGTGCAGACTAATAGCAGTTCTTTTAGTAGCCCTATCCTAATCAAATAAATGGGTTGCACATTCTAGTTATGATATTGGGATCATTATCCCTTCCACCACTAGGAGCCCAGGGCAGCAAAGGGAATACTGATGCTCTGTTCTTTTCAGCCACGCATCAGATGGTCCTACATTTATCATGTTGTTAGCTTACTAAGGACCATTCAGTTGCCTGGCAGGCACCAGGGCTTTCAGCACCAGCCATAACCCACTATTGAATCTCCCTTGTGTTCTGCCTCTTGATGGATGATGTGTCACACTGGCCACAGCCATGCAAACTTGTCACAATACATCCATTGGTTTACGTGCTCTCATTTCACAAGGAGCAGCTTTGTTCTAAGTAGAAATGTTTGATTACATAGAATCTGAGTTCTGACTACTCTGAGCAGCATATATGAAACTGAACTCACTGAACTGTTAGTTATATCTGGTCACTAAAGCTTTAGCAGCCAGAGTTTCTAGATGGAAACATATACAAGTTTTTACTGCTTTATTTTATAACACACTTGCAGGTTCCTTTATCTGTATAGAGATACCACAGAATCCAAATGCTTTTACATAAATAAGATAATAATTCATTCTGTTTCCCCCCCACCGCAAATATGAACACAAGTTACCTTGCTTCTGCTACAGCAGATAGGACAGTGCACCTCTATCCTACAGACATTGAAAGTAATTATTTGTCCTTAGTGCTTTGCCCATGAAGACCCACACAATAGTGAATCCCTAGACCCCTGGCATGTCCCCCTTCCTTTTACTCCGAACTCTCTAAAGCAACATTAGAAACCTTCAATGACTCCTGAAAACTGCATAATCTGGAATATATCTTGCATTCTCCATTTGAAACACAAGGACTCTTAATAGTCTTCTTTCCTGTCTTGGTCTACCAACAGCCTTTAACTCCTTCAGGATTTCTTTTTTTGAAGTATGTCATTAAAATGCTGTCAGCCCCTTCTTAACTGCTGTTCACCATCTGTCAGTGGTCTGAATCGTGTCTTGATACAACTGACCTCTCTTAAAATCTTCACCAGTTAGCAGCCCCAGTCCAATAAGATTCTCTGCCATAGTGTTTTACAAAGACAATAATTCTACAGACCCATGAAAGCTCTGATTTGGGTGTTGCTTGCATAATATACTTTTCTTTTACTGGACCAAGTCACAGTGGAAAAACCTTTGCTTGCTGGTAAATCCTTTCCTTTGATTTTTATCACATCTAATGGAAGAATAAATTTATCCCCAGATTGTTATGTATAAAGCTGAGCCAGAAGATTTGTTAATATGAAAGGGTACTATCTTCTGTTTCTAGACTGTTTAGTCGGCATGACCCTCAAGCAGAAGAAGCACTAGCCAAGAGGAGAGGACGGAACAGTCCAAATGGGAATCTTATTAGGATGTTGGTCCTTTTCTTTCTTGAAAGTGAGGTAAAATTATGCTTCAAGTTCCTTAAATTTAGCAAACTCTTTCTTTCTTTTAAAAATTATGTCTTATTCACTTACTAATTCCAAAACATATTCCAGTTCTCTTTCTTATTTAATTCTGGCTCTTAAGATACATTGGCAGTGTTCACATGTCATGTTAAGCCATAGGTAATCTTTAAATATGGTTTAATGTGAACAGGTAACATGCTGGTGCATGCTGCTCAAGTCCAGGCAAAGATGGAACGGAAGACACAGGGGCTCCCTTTCACATTCTAAAAGCGAATAGCCAGGTTTATCACAGCATTGATTGGAACTCACAGGTTCTTCACTAACACATCTTTTTTTCTCCTTCAACTTTTTTTAATAATCTAGCCTGCATAATTCTGTGAAACTAAAAGCTTGCTCATTGCATTATAAGGGTTTTTTTAAAATAAAGGTGATATTTTATTATTTTGTTCTAATATGCCAGCATAGGTACCTGTTTTTGGTCTGCTAGGTAAAAATTATTGTAAAACTGAATATACTATTTGAATAACTTCGTAGTCCCTTTTATTGTACACCAAGATGGCAAATTCACTTTTTGTCTTCATAATTACACTAACTAATTTCTTGTTTAATTTGTCATAGAATCAAATGTTTTCTTTGGTGAGGGATAATTTCCCTTTCCTTGTGGTAGTGTCGTGTGTTCATAACTGCTTACACTGCTTAATTCACAACAATTATGCAAATGTATTACATAACAGAGCAACTTTCATACTACCATATCATTACTATGAATTTAACTGAAGCAAGAAGATTTACATTAACTCAAAACAGCAACCGCCTTTTGAAGTTATGCATGCTTAGCCCTCCAAAAGACCCATGTGGCTTTGCACAGGGCTTTTACAGGCACCAGAAGTTGGCTGCCTACGAACACATTTTTAGCCAACTGTGTCTTTACTTGCCCCTCACCTGACATTATATATGACATCATATATGACATCAGGTGTAGGACATGTGGGAGTGGCTTGACCAAAATGGTTTCATCGACCAAATAAGGAGACCTGGCAGGCCTAATTAGGCCTGTGTGCTGGAGATTCCACACTGAGTTAACAGAAAGAGCTATTCAGCACTGCTGCTTGCCTTGGCTTTTTGCAAGGCTGAAGCCATTGTGATTCAGGTATCTGCTTGTGTTGCATCAACTACGAGATAGGATTAGGATGTCCATATTCTTAATTATTGTATTTGTATAGAATACTGACAGATATTGAATGGTATTGTGCCTATACATGTCTGTGAAACCTTCTGTTAAGTGAGTCTGTTTTATTTCTAGTTGCATGAACATGCAGCTTACTTGGTTGACAGTTTATGGGAGAGCTCCCAAGAATTGTTAAAAGACTGGGAATGCATGACAGAATTGCTGCTGGAAGAGCCTGTCCAAGGTGAAGAAGGTATGTGTCACATACATTTTATGAAATTAGTACAGCATAATCTGATCTATTTTTTGGGATTTTGGAAAATGAACACTTGAGAATAATAGTGAAAATAAAATTTTATTAGAGTATCACCTGGGATGGCTTACAGCATACAAAATTACAAGTTCATAAAAATAGTATGAAATAATGACCAAAAAAGACAGGGTCAGCAGTTTAAAAAACATAAGAACATTGTCTGGCAAAGAAAAAAATAATTCTTGAATAATAGTGCTTCAAATGAGAACACATTTTATGAATGATTTTGTTTTTTATAAATGAGCAAATGGAGTAGTCCTATCACTGTGAGTAGTGGATTAAGTAAAACTACTTAATCACAAACTATCATACATTCTTTTAGCCTCCCCCCGCTAAAAAAAATCCAATATGGTTTACTGTCTGAAAATGCAACTTGTTGCAAAGCACACTGATAAGCCTATGGCCTAGGTCAGGCACAGGGAACATGTGGCTCTACAAATATTGCTGGATGTCTACTCCCATCAGCCCCAGGCAGCATGCTCATTGATCAGGCATGATGGAAGTTGTAGCCCAACAACCTCTGGAGTGCTCCAGGTTCATCATTCCTGACCTAGTGAACCTATTTCACTAATATTTCCCACTGTTTTGTTATTGGAGCAGTCATCTGTTGCATTTAGTTTGATCTAGAGCTACACTGGGCAGCTCCTTTCATCCCTCAAGCCACTTTTATTTATGGTGTGTATATTCAGTGATATTTTAAGGCTTTTCCTGCTTTATACTACTTGTATAGGAAGATAATGTTAATGAGGAAAAATTACAGTTATGCCTCGCTTCATAACAGAAATACAAATATTTAAGAGAGCTCTGCTGCACACCTGGAATTTGGTATAGTATGTATATGTGTGTGTGCAGGGCCAGCGCCAGTGGGCAGCCAGGTTGGGCCATGGCCAAGGGCCCCTGAGGCCCAGAGGGACCCCTCCCTATGGTGGGAGAGTGAAGTTCCTGCTCAGCAATCCTCAGTGACCCAATGCTGCCGTGGATTGCAATGCAGGAACTCACATGGATCCCCACCCCTGATACAGGCAGTGTGGGGCTTAAATAAGCCTGCCCACCCCATCTATCTGTCGCATCCACATGAATGCCCCATGCACTATGTGCACAGGTCTGCCATCACCCAAGATGATGGACAAATTACAGTGCAGATGGGATGGACTCTGAGGTACCCTATGGCATGGGTTATTAAAAAATGACAATGGATAAACTATGGACACATGGGACTCTGCCCTTCAAATACTTTAAATATTCTCAGACTGAGGGCAAGGAGCCAAGCTCCTATGGTGGACTAAAGTCTGAAGGGATATGTAGTGCTCCACTTTGGCCTCAGATCTATCACTGGTCAGATGAGATGACCCAAAGGACACCTGGTACACATGTTAAGAGCTCTCAGGATGCAGCATTAGCATCCTTAGAGTTCCATCGCTTGCTGGACTCTACAGAGCCCCTGAGTGAGGGGACTCTAAAGTGGCCAGTCACTTGCCATTCATCAAGTGAGGAACTGGGAGTGTGACGGAATCCTTTTTGTCTGCCCTTCCTTCACCCATTCCTAACATTTTCACAGATTTCCATTTACTGAGCCTAGCAGTATAGACTAAAAGTTAATTTATACTATGGTAAGGAGAATTTTAAAATGAATAATATAATGCTGACCAATATTTTATTTATTTATTTATTTATTTTATTTGTTAAATTTTTATACCGCCCCACTAGCATAGCTCTCTGGGCGGTGTACAACAACAAATACAGATATATACAATAAGATCCCATAATGTAATACAACAAGAACATATATAACAGAATGAAAAATCTAAAATCAGTTACAGCAAATTTTAAAACTAAATTAAAATTAGATTAAAATGCCCTAGAAAAGAGGAAGGTTTTAACTTGGCGCCGAAAAGATGACAATGTCGGCGCCAAGCGCACCTCATCGGGGAGACTATTCCACAGTTTGGGGGCCACCACTGAGAAGGCCCTAGTTCTTGTTACCGCCCTCCGAGCTTCTCTATAAGTCGGAACTCGGAGGAGGGCCTTCGATGTAGAACGCAGTGTACGGGCAGGTTCATATCGGGAGAGGCGTTCCAACAGGTATTGTGGTCCCGCGCCGTATAAGGCTTTATAGGTTAAAACCAACACTTTGAATCTGGCCCGGAAGCGTATTGGTAGCCAGTGCAAGCGAGTCAGAACAGGTGTTATATGTTCAGACCGCTTGGTCCTCGTTATCAATCTGGCCGCCACGTTTTGCACGAGCTGTAGCTTCCGAACTGTCTTCAAAGGCAGCCCTACGTAGAGCGCATTGCAGTAATCCAATCGCGAAGTTACCAGAGCATGTACAACTGATGTGAGGTCCTCCTTGCTCAGATAGGGACGTAGCTGGGCTACCAACCGAAGTTGGTAGAACGCATTCCGTGCCACCGAGGCTACATGAGCCTCAAGTGACAGGGAAGGATCTAAAACAACTCCCAGACTACAAACCTGTTCCTTTAGAGGGAGTGTAACCCCGTCCAGGACAGGGTGTATATCCACCATCTGATCAGAGAAACCATCCACCAACAGCATCTCAGTCTTGTCTGGATTGAGCCTCAGTTTGTTAGCTCTCATCCAGTCCATTATCGCGGCCAGGCACCGGTTTAAGGTGGCATACATGGTTCTCCTCCCTCTCCATTTTATTCACAATAGCCCTGTGAAGTAAGCGAGGCTGAGAGACTGTGACTGGCCCAAGCAAGCTTCATGGCTGAGTGGGGATTTGAACCCTGGTTTCCTAGGTCCTAGTCTGACACTCTAACACAAAATGATCATTTTCTAAGGTCTGTTTTTCATATAAACAGAGCCAGTGTGGTATACTAGTTAAAGCTCAACATGAAGTGTTGGACATCATGCTAAACTATATTTTACAGCGGGGATCCTGTAGCTCTCCAGATGCTGGACTACAGGTCCCATGCAGCCCTAACCAGCATGTCCAATTGTACTATTTATACTAATTGTATTTATACTGTCGTATATATTTAATTATGGTAATACTTACGAAACACCATTGTTTATGCTTATCCTGACTTGTGATGTTGACCTGCCCTCTGTAATTCACGTTTTATGTTAGCATCAGATTGGGAAAAATTAAGTCATTTGTAAACTGGTCAATAGTAAAATGAAATGTTAAGTATGTTGAACAAAGATTTTTGGTTGTTGATTGTTTCATAGACTAGTTGTCTGAATTTCATTGGCCCATTTTAATTTCTTTCATCTCTAGCAATGTCTGATCGGCAGGAAAGTGCACTTATAGAGCTGATGGTATGTACAATTCGACAAGCTGCAGAAGCACATCCTCCAGTGGGCAGGGGAACTGGGAAGAGGGTAAGTTTTATTATTTTTCACTCAGATCTTTTCTACACCTAAGGCATATATATTTTATTGATATGCAGTAGTTCTCAGTAGGGAACCAATAATTCAAAATCACATATTAGGAAGTAGTATTTGAATACAGACTATTGACACTTAATATAGTACATCAGTGCCTAGTATATCAGTGCCCTTTTACAAGGAAGCTCTCTTAGTAGAATTGAAATCTATTGGCTAACGACAATTCAGAATTATTTCTCTACAAAGTTCCCCGGGAGATTAATGGCAGCAGAAGGATCCTGCAATAATTGAAAAATAGGATTTGGGGAAGACGGCAGTGGAGGTGATCGTGTGTAAAAGTATTGATAGAAGCCTTGCCCACATTGCTGTGCATGTGGCTTATAGGCTGATGCATTTGTTGAGTATGGGGGAGTGCAGGTGGCCAGGCATGCATTGCATCAGCCCATCGGCCACATGGCACAGCACTATACTATACTATACTCTAGCACATGGGTTCTCAACAAGGGGGGAATTCCCCCTTGGGGGGAATTTTAGGGTTCCAGGGGGAGAATTGGGACCACTATTCAGCAAAGTGTGATGTCCTGTAGATTATGTACAATCTGTAAAATTGTAGTTTGTTTTTAATTTAATCCGCGACATTCAATAAAGTTTATTGAATGTCACAGATTAAAATTGATTCTTGAACATGCAGCATTATTTTCATTTGCAAAATTAAATTATTATTTAAAGACCAGAAAGTGCTCCAAGAAATTCTGTTATAATATAAACTAAGAATTTTTTCTCTCACGAGAAACACCACCGTTACTCACGAAACGTCAACACACTATGAGAGACTATCTTGGGAAGGGGGGAATTATATTCTGAACAATGGTGAAAGGGGGGAATGGAGCAAAAAAGGTTGAGAACCACTTCTCTAGCATAATAGTTTGCCTTTTGATTAAGGCAGCTCTCTATGCTGTGTGTCTTTCAAAAGCAGCATCAGATTCTCTCGTAGCTGCTGTCATGATTTCAAATATGCCTTCACTGTCCTGCCTAATACTAGAATCAACATGTGCACTCCATGTACAAACCTGACGGTCCTGAAATCCTATTGACCTTCATTTTTGTCAAGTTCATAGAGAGCCTCAACAACCCTATTCCCAGTTTCTTTAGTGGTTTTAGCTAAGTCTTTTGTGAGCTGTAGATCTGTCTTCCTCCAGTTCCTAAGCCTAGCTGCTGTGGAACAGCCAGGACCAGGAGGCGGGGCACACACCTATGTCCAGGACCACCTGGACCTGCTTCTGGAGATGTTGTGGCATCATATACGCAAGAGCCCTGGAGATAGTTGTTGTGGGTGCTAATCAAGAAACAGGAGTGCTAAATAGTGGTGGTCTTTGCAGATTTGGTATCTGTCCCTGGCTGAAGGGTCCTGAGAAGGGCAAAGAAGTCTGCCCCTTGCAAGACTTTCCCAGGGCAAGTGATGAGGTTTGCCTGGACATTGCCTTTTAGTTGTTCTGGGAGGAATCCTCTGATTCTAGTCAGCAAAAATGGTGCTGTTTGGGAACTCTCTCTCCACTCTAGAAGGATGGTTGCCAGTTTATTAAAGAATGGCATCATCCTAGGTTCAATTCCCAAGCATTTGTTATGGGTTGTGATATCCTTGAACTGCTTTTTCAAGGAATGCAGTTTCTCTCAGAGAGCCAAATGGACATGGCATTTTTCCTAAACCGAGCTAGTCCTTCCTGGATGTGTGGAGATGCCCAAAGATTGATTGAAGACCCTCACCTCCTCTTCTGTCCAAACTTTTGTTCTTGTTCTCTGTGAGTGTCATGGCCCCATCAGAGGACTCCTCAGATGAGGATGACTCGGGAGTAACAGCAGCAGACCCAGGAGCAGCAGGAGACACGGAGGAGCCTCCTGAGAATCCAGCTCCTTCTGCCCCTCAGCTGCAGAGCACCCCAGGGACAGCAGAGGCCCTGCAGCCAGACACAGACAGTGAACAGGATACTCCCCCCTCACCTGCAGAACGTAGACAGCAGAAGGTCAGGCAGAAGAGAGGCAGGCCTGTCTCCTTAAGGCCCAAACGCTGAGGGCTCACACCTGCTGTCCATCCTGCTCTTTATAAGGCACACCTTGGCTGCAGCTTGTTGCTGACTGCAACGTCAGGCGTGGCTTTGTGTAGACCTAGTTTCCCTGCAGCATCTCTTTGACTGACCTCCTTGGCAATTGATCCCGGACCTCCACTGACCTCGCTTCTGGACTTCTGACTCGGCAAGTACGCTTCGGATAGGCCTGGCAGATTTACAACCCGACTGCTGGCTAAGGACTTTCCTTCCCTGCCAAAGACCCAGGAATTTCCAGCCCCCCCTGATACTGCTGATGCAGTGTAGAGCTGACAGTGAGGCTCCCTACTGAGAGTCAAAGGGTGGAGTGGGCTGGGGATCCTGGGTCTCTCCATCAGACATAGAGAATCTGTGGCTCAAGGCATTTTAGTGCCATCGCTAAGGCTCACCAATGTGTCCTTTAGCATGTGGGAGCACCCTGGAATGGTAACTTTTAAGAAAAGGAAATATATGAACCACTAGCACTGAAAGATTGCCTCCAAAATAAATCCAATTTAAAGCATGTACTCGCATTAAGTTGCCAGCGTTAGGCAGTGGTTGGGACTACAGTCATGAAACTTAATAGCACCATGTAAATTGTTCACCGTGTGTTTGAACAAGAGATGCTAATCACTCTGAAGTTGCATACTCGAGCAAAAGCCTTTTTTAAAGTCTGACTTTAGTGTTGATTGAGCTTTTTCTTAGACTCATGGGATTTTGTGGTGTTACCATCAGAAGTGTGAATTTCTTTTTTAACCTCAGCAGTTTTAAATGTGCTAACTATGAGAGTTTTGTGTTCTCCCAAAAGCTATTCGTTTTTCCCCTCTTAACCGACATAAGCAATTTTTATAAAAGTATCTTTGACTATCACTGTGCACTTCTCCATTGTACATTGCTGATTCCCTATTCATCTCTTTATAGATGTTAGGTACTTTATAGATGTTGCTTTACGTTTTCTTTGTTTTTATATCAATCTTTATTAAATTTCTTCATCCATTATTAGTTTCATATGGTAAAAAGAATATTGGCAACAACAGTAAGCACATATATTTCAATACACAAGTTCACGAATACTATGCACAGAAACACTCATTAAAAATCAGTTAAATATTAAACATTCATAATTCACTAATCTGCTCTTTAAATTTTTTTATTATCAAAATATAAATAAGCATATATCAGTTCCCTTCAGGTATTCCTAACTCTTTTCTTATATATTGTTTAACTGCTGTCCATTCTCCCAGTTAGTCCTCCTATTTCTTTAACATAATTGCTAATTTAATAATTGATACTTGTTCTCATATTTTCCTTGTTAGCTCTTTTTTACCTGGCTTTTATGTTTCTTTCCACATTTTAGCACACACATTCCTTGCCAGGGTTAAGATATACAATATTTGAGCTTGGATGCTCTTAGTTATTCTTATGTTATTTACGTAGTATAGGAGACATAAAAGTGGGTCTGCAGTTGTTTTCGTCTTAAATATTTCATTTATAATCTACTTATCACCATCTTCCAATATTGTTTCACTTAAAGTCTCCCTTGACATTATTGCGCAACCACTTCATTTTGCATTGCTACTTTCCTATACATCCTTTTATAGATGTTAAATGCGGTTGTACTGCGGTTGCTTTAAATTTTCTTTACCTTGCAATGCAGTAGTTGTGAAATAAAGCTGTCTGCCTTGCCAGGGAGGGCTTGTAGTAGCAGTATAGAAAAAAGCTGGTTGCCAGACACAGTTAGGAGTGAGGTCTTCGGGAAATGTACCACTAGCAGCTTACTTTTGAGAGTGGCTTCATTTTGCAGGCACTCTTTCATCACAGCAACTGACTTGGTGGAGCAGGCAAACAAACTATGCTTATAGAAGTGTGCTGGGTTTGCATGTAGTGCCAAGCAATAGTTAAAACAAACCAGGGTTCATAAGCCAACAACAAAACATGGCTTGAGATCATGGTTTGTTGGAAGTTAAATCATAGCTAAGCTGCTCAACAGGATTCAGACAATGAAGCAAACCATGATTTAATAAATCATGACTTAGCTTTTCATGCAAAGCAGGCCAATGTGCTGGTATTTATCACTAATGTGCATATTTTAATATTGTTTTTTATTTTATTCTTAAGCCAATATTGCCCTCAAAATAAGAAACTGGAAGATTACAAATTACTTTAACAAGTGTAAATCTCAGAGAGTGAGCAAACAGAGCAAACAGGGAGAGCTAACAGGAGTTTGGCAGAGGAGGTGTAGGGAGGAGGAGACAGACAAAGACAAAGAGGGCTCTGAAGCCATGCCCTCTGAAGGGCTCCATAGCAGCTTAATTGGAAAGGGTGTGGTCTCATAGCTGCTGGCTGAAGGGCGTGGCCTGATAACTGCTGAGTGCAAATAGGAGCAGCTATGTGTGCTGGGAGTTTTCATTCTGTTTGCTGACTCCTAACTGAGCAGACCAGAGGGAGCTGTGTCAGCTGGTCCAGAGGAGATGCAAGCAAGCCAGCTCTCAGACAGCAAGCAAACAGAGAGAGCTAACAGAAGTTTGGCAGGAGAGTTTCCTAAAAAAAAAAAAATCACTTGTACACTGCACCACGTACCAGTGGGACTTTCCTATTTACCCTGAAGTAGGACAGGACAAAGCATAGGTCATTCCAATACAAGTAGAAAGAAAGAAACAAAAGGCAGTAAAGACTATGGACAGGAAGGACACTCCAGTGGTGGTGACCTGCAAGATGTGTGCAATGTTTGTTTTCTTGCCAGAGAACAACATGAAGCACATGTGCAACATGCAAGCTGGTGGTACTGCGGGAAGAAAAAGTGAGGGGCCTGGAACAGCAGATGGCCACACTGAAGAGTACAAGAGAAGATGAAGAGTTCTTAGATAGAATGCTGGAACAACAGCAAAGAGAAGTACTAGAGGTGGAAGAACAACAGCATGTTGAAACAGAAGAGACTGTTGTGGAGAGCAACAATGAAGTCGAGGAAACTCTGTGGAAAAGGGTGTCAGGAGCAGAAGAGAAGAGCTAGAAGACACCTTTCACAGGTAGAGCTACGGAACCACTTCCAGGCACTTGAGGATGAGATAAGAGGACAGTCTGCAGGGGAAGAATTACAGGAGACCTCACGCAACAGCAAGCGAGAGGCTGAAACTCAATCAAGCAGAGGCAATGAAACCACGCCCCATGACAAGAAGAGAAGAGTAGTAGTGGTGGGAGACTCCCTACTCTGTGGGATTGAAACCCAAGTATGCCGAGAAGATCCATGGACTCGCCAGGTATGCTGTCTCCTTGGAGGACAGATTAGAGATGTGACAGAAGGGTTGCCATCACTCATAAAACCCACTGATAGATACCCCTTCCTTCTCATCCATGTGGGAACGAATGATACTGCCAAGTGGAGCTACAAAGAAATCATGTCAGACTTTGAAGCTCTGGGAAGGAAACTCAAGGACTTTGGGGCCCAGATAGTTTTCTTGTCCATCCTTCTAGTACTCATAAGAGGAGTGGAAAGGGAAAGAAAAATACTCCAGGTGAATGACTGGCTATGAAAGGTGGTGCCAACACGAGAGATTTGGATTCTGGGACCATGGGCTATGTTTTCTGGAAGATGAACTGCTGGCAAGTGATGGGTTGGACTGGGAAGAATGTGTTTGGCCACAGCGTAGAGAAATTCATCAGGAGAGCTTTAAACTGAATCCTAAAGGGGAGGGAGATATAAACTTGGCTGTAACAACTAACAAAGGCTTGTATACAGTAAGTGGAACTGAGGGAATGGCTCTAACGGAGCCCAGTATAAATCTTCCTAAAAATGTAGGAAGCCAGATTGTAATTCACATAGTCTTCAACATCTGTATAGTAATACCCAGAGCATGGGAAACAAACAGGATGAACTTAATACAGCAGAGTAAATACAACTTGATAGGTATAACTATCAAGTTATACCTGTCAAGGGGAACAGCTGCAGCACTGGGGGATTGGAGAAGACCTGCCCTGGGAGTGAGTACCTGAGCATCTGGGTGCTTGCTTGCTTGCTCCTCTGGGTTGCTGTCTCTCGAGACAGCTGAAGTCCCTGGTAAGTGTTGCAAGGACTGGGACCCCCTGCCTGACCCTGACTCCAGAGAGAGGCTGCAGTCAGTCTTGCAGCCTCTTGCATCAGGGCTGGGTCAGGGGGCATAAAAGCCTGGCTGCCCTTGGGAGGCGGGTCTGCCGCCAGTGGGATCACCACCAAAGGGGATTGCCTCTTATGGAGTCCCAAGGGCAAGGGCACTACCTCCTTTTTTAAAAAAAAAATCAGTCTGGAGGAGATTGGTAGTGGGGAGTGTGTCTGGTGCATGTGTAGTTGCTGCACACGGTGACAGCCTGTGCAGTGAACTGAACCATAGGAGAAAGTTGCCAGATGCCTTCAGAGTGAGAGTCTGTAACTGGCAGAAGACTGGCCCTCCCTGGGTGAGAGGTGGGGGGGGGAAGAAAAGTGCCCTGTGTGAAAAATATTGAGTGGGTCTGACTGTTCCCAATTTTCTCAGAGGCCTACTGGGATAATTGGTTCAAGTAGGTTTTATTGGAGGGCTCTTGGTGGGTACATATCAGGTGTTTAGGAGGATACTTAGTAAGGAGGAATATGGGTAATGCCACCCAATTCAGTGATCATGGGTAGAGGCAGGTATAGCCATGGGGAGGTGATGAGCTGCCCTAGAAGATGAGGGTAAGGCTATCTATGCCTTGTTCCTTGCTGCCTCTCCTCTCCTGGACGGGTTCCTTGTTGCTCATCTGCTGTGCCCACTGGTCTGTGTGTGCTGTTGTTTAATGCCAGATCGGTACACAGTAAGACCACAGTCATCCATGATTTGATCATGGACGAAGGTGCTGATTTCGTGTGCATTACCGAGAACTGGGTGGGTGAGCTGGGAGGAGCTGATCTGACCCAGCTTTGCCCACCTGGATACTCGGTGCAACACCAGCACAGGCTGCAGGGATGAACGGGGAGGAGTTGCTGTGGTCTATAGAACTTCCATCTCTGTCACCAGGAAACCACTCTGTCTTGTAGCTGGCTGTGAGGGTCTGCACCTGGTGTTGGGCCAAGGAGACAGTAAACTAGGGTTGCTGCTGGTGTACCATCCACCCTGTTGCCCGGCAGCTTCTCTGACTGAGCTGGTGGAGGCCATCTTGGCTGTGGTATTGGAGGAGCCCAGAACAATAGTCCTGGGTGATTTCAATGTCCATGCTGAGGCTGCCTCTAGTGTTCCAGCTTGGGACTTCATGGCCTCCACAACGACCATGGGGTTGTCTCAAGTTGTCACTGGCCCAACGCATAGGGCATACCCTCGACTTGGGTTTTGCTCCAGATGGAGGAAGGGGTGGTCTGGAGATGGGGGGGTGGATGTCACCCCATTGTCATGGTCAGACCACTTCCTGGTGAAGTTTAGGCTTATGGTTCTGATCCTCCCCTACAGGAGTGATGGACAGATTAAGATGGTCCGCCCCCAGAGCCTATGGAATCCACAGGATTCCTGAATGCCCCGGGAGAGTTTCCAGTAGATAGAGCAGGTGACCCTGTTAAAGCCCTTGTCATGCTGTGGAACCGTGAGGCACATCAGGTTGTTGACACAGTTGCCCTTGAGCGCCCTCTCCATCATTGTGGAGCCCATTTGCACCCTTATACACCAGTGAGCTAAGGGCAATGAAACAGGCTGGATGACGGCTAGAGTGCAAGTGGCAAAAGACGTGCTGTGAGGCTGATTGGGCATGAGTAAAACATCATAACAGTGCCTACTGTGGTGGTGAGGACAGCGAAGAAGGCCCACTTCTCTGCCACTATCGCATCCTCAAGTAGCCATCCAGTATTCCGTAATGTCAGGAGTCTGTTGACATCAACTCCAGGAAATGGAGTTTTAGACCCTTTGGAGGCCCACTGTGAATTGTTTGCTAGGCACTTTGAGGGTAAAGTTGCTTTCCTCCGTAGCAATCTTGATGCCTCATCCACATCTGTTGCAACTTCTTGGGAACGGTTTCAGTTGATGCGGCCTGATGACGTGGACAAGATACTTGCGACAATGCAGCCAGCAACATGTCCTCCCAACCCTTGCCCTTTTTGGCTTATTAAAGCTTGCCAAGGGGGTTGACCGAGTGGATCCAGGGTGTGGTCCACACATCATTGCGGGAGGGAGTGGTTACAGCCGCCCTGAAAGAGGCAGTGATTCGACTGCTCCTGAAGAGGCCCACCCTGGACCCATTGGTTTGTGACAACTACCATCCAGTTGCAGATACCCCCTTTTTGGGGAAGATGATTGAGAGGATTGTGGTGCAGCGATTGCAAATACTCCTGGATGAAACAGATCTTGACCCATTCAAGTCTGGTTATGTGATTGAATAGGCTTTGGTCATCCTGATAGATTACCTTTTTCGGGAGAACGACAGGTGGAGTGCGACCCTGTTATTCTTACTTGATCTCAGCAACGTTTGATATCATTGACCATAGTATCCTCCTGGTGAGATGGGTATTGGAAGCACTGTTTTACAGTGGTTCTGATCCTATCTCCAGGGTTGTTTTCAGAGAATAGCATTGGGTGACTGTATTTCAGCACCCTGGCAGTTGTGCTGTGGGTTGCCGCAGGGTACCATCTTGTCGTCCATGCTGTTTAACATCTATATGAAACCCTTGGGAGTGGTCATCAGGAGATTTGGGGCAAGGTGTCATCAGTATGCTGATGATACCCAGTTCTATTTCTCTGTAACATCTGAATCAGGAGAGGGCATGCAAGCCCTGGACCGGTGCTTGAACTCAATGAGGGCCAATAAACTGGCAGTCAAACCTAGCAAGACAGAGACACTATGGGTTGGTGGTTCCTGAGTTCAGATAATTGGTCAGTTGGCTGCTTTGGATGGGGTCATACTCCCTCTGAAAGAGCAGGTCCATAGTCTAGGGGTGCTCCTGAATCCATCTTAGTTGCTAGAAGCCTAGGTGACCTCAATGGCTAGGAGTGCCTTTCACCAGCTTCATATGGTAAGACAGCTATGGCGATTTCTGGACAGGGATAACCTGACAACTGTTGTCCATGCACTGGTAACCTCCAGACTGGATTACTGTAATGTGCTCTATGTGGGGCTACCCTTGAGGTTGGTCCGGAAGCTGCAGCTGGTGCAAAATGCGGCAGTGAGACTGCTCACTGGAGCAGGTTATCACCAACATGTCCCTCCGCTGCTGAAGGAGTTGCACTGGCTACTTATTAGCTACCGGACTAAGCTCAAGGTTCTAGTTTTTGTGTATAAAGCCCTATAGAGCTTGGAATCAGGATACCTTATATAGCCAGTCAATCACTGCACTCTGTAGGTGAGGGCCTCCTGCAGTTACCATCTTGTCAGGAGGTCCATTCTGCACAACATAGGAAACTGATGTTTAGTATTTAGCCTACCCTTTGGAATTCCCTCCCCTTAAATATTAGACACGCACCATCTCTCTTATCTTTTTAGCTCCTACTGAACATCTTCCTTTCAACAAGCTTTTTAAGGAGAGACCTTATCCCAGTCTGCATCCGTGTTGGAATTGCTTTTTAATATATTTTTAAACCTTCTTTTTTAAATGTTTTTAAAGCTTTTTTAAAAACATGTTTTTAAAGATTTTTGTTTTAATATATTTTAATGATTGTTGTGTTTTAGTATATTTCGAAGTTTGTTTTTATGATGCTTTAGTGCGTTTTTAGTACTTTTGTTTGCCACCCTGGGCTTCTTCTGGGGAAAAGGGCGTGATATGAATAAGATAGATAGATGGATAGATAGATAGATGGATAGATGGATAGATAGATGGATAGATAGATGGATAGATAGATGGATAGATAGATGGATAGATGGATAGATGGATAGATAGATAGATAGATAGATAGATAGATAGATAGATAGATAGATAGATAGATAGATAGATAGATAGATAGATAACTGAAACTTGGTGGGATGACTTCCATGACTGCAGTACAGCTATTGAATGATACAAAGTTGTTCAAAAAAACCCCAGAAGGAATTGAAAGGGAGGCTGAGTAGTTTTATATGTTAAATATATATATCCCTGCACAGAAATATGGGAGGATGAGCTTGGTAGCTCCACTGAGAGCATCTGGATTAAAATAAATGGGGCAAGGAATAAAAGGAAGATGGTAGTTGGAGTCTGCTACTGATCATCCAATCAAGGAGAAGACTAGGATGAAACTTTTGAAAAGCAAACTGCCAATGTTTTGAGGAGGCATGATGTAGTAGTGAGACTTCAATTACCCCAATATCTGTTGGGAGACAAACTCTGCCAAACACGGCCCCTCCAAGAAATCCCTGACTTGTCTTGGAAATAACTTTCTTCTAAGAAAGTGGAGGAAGCAACTAGAGGATCGGCTGTCCTTGACTTGATTCTGACCAATATTGAATATTAGGCAGGCACCATCTCTGCTATCTTTTTGGCGCCTTTTGAAGACTTTTCTTTTTCAACAAGCCTTTTAAGTTGAGAGCTATTCCAGTCTGTGTCTGTGTTAGAATTGCTTAATATGTTTTTTAATAATGTTTTTAACCCTTTTTAAAAAGGTTTTTAAATGTATTTAACGCTGTTTTGTCTTAATGTGTTTTAGGATTTGTTTTTATGATGTTTTAAAGTGTTTTTAGTGCCTTGTTTGCCGCCCTGGGCTCCTGCTGGGAGGAAGGGCGGGATACAAATTAAATAAATAAATAAATAATAAACCAATAGAGATAACTTGGTGGATGAAGTGGCAGTTACGACTCTGGGGGAATGTGACCATGCTATACTTGAGTTCTTGATTTTAAAGGAAGCAAAAGCTGAGAGTAGCCATACACGTACCCTGGACTTCAGAAAAGCCAATTTTAATAACCTCAGAACAATGGTAAGGTTGGTTCCATGGCAAGCGACCCTAATGAGAAAAGGAGTCCAAGATGGGTGGGAGTTTCTAAAAAAGGAAATTCTAAAGGCATGGTGGCAAGCAATTGCATCAAGGAAAAAAGGGGGAAGATAGCAGAAAAATGCAGCTTCACAGAAAGCTTAGAGACAAGCTGAAACTAAAAAAATGGCACATTAAGGAAGTGGAAGGAAACCCAGACCACAAAGGAAGAGTACAGACAGGTAGCACAGAATTGCAGGGATGGCATCAGGAAGGCTAAAGCTGAGGTTAGCAAGAGATGCCAAAAGCAACAAAAATAATTTCTTCAGGTACATCCATAGTAAAAGACACAGAAAAGAAATGGTGGTACAGATACTCTGTGAGGATGGCAAAATTATAACGATAAAGAAATGGCAGAACTGCTCAATTCCTACTTTAGCTCAGTCTTCTCCCAAAAGAGCGTCTATGACCCTCCTAGGAAACGTCAAGTTGAAGGGGCAGGATTGCAGCTGCAGACTGATAGACAAATGTTCAATCACTTTGATCACTTTGGATGAGTTCAAATCTCCAAGACCCAATGAACTGCATCCTAGAGTATTGAAGGAACTGGCTGAAGAACTCTTGGAACCACTATCTATTACCTTGGGAAATGGTGTAGGATGGTAAAGTGCCAGATGACTGGAAGAGGGCTAACGTTGTCCCTATCTTCAAAAAGGAGGATCCTGGGAATTACAAACCAGTCAGTCTGACATCATTCCCTGGGAAAATTCTGGAGCAGATTATTCAGTGGTGAACCTGAAGGACCATGAAAACAATGCTGTGATTACCAGAAGCCAACATGGATTTATCAAGAACAAATCCTGCCAGACTAATCTTACCTTAATTTTTGATTGGGTAACCTCCCTTATAGACTGTGGGAATGCTGTGGACATAATATATCTCAGCTTCAGCAAAGCTTTTGACAAAGTGCCCCATGATGTTCTGATTAGCAAACTAACTAAATGTAGTCTGGATGGAGCAACTATCAGGTGGATCTTCAGTTGGCTATAGAATTGTACTTAGAGTGTTTCTCAATGGTTCCTTCTCAAACTGGGGGGAGAAAACGAGCAGGGTACTCCAGGGGTTGGTCCTGGGTCCAGTGCTCTTCAACATTTTTATTAATGGCTTGGATGAGGAGGTGCAGGGAATGCTTATCAGATTTGCAGATGATACAAAATTGGGAGGAATAGCTAATACCGTGGAAGACAGAAATAAAATTCAAAGTGATCTTGATAGGCTGGAGTACTGGGCTGAAAACAACAGAATGAAATTTAGCAGAGATGTGCAAAGTTCTATATCTAGGAAAAAGAAACCAAATGCACAGTTATAAGATGGGGGGGGATACTTGTCTCAGCAATACTATATGTGAGAAGGGTCTTGGGATTGTTGTTGATCACAAGCTGAATATGAGCCACCAGTGCGATGTGGCTGCAAAAAAGGCAAATGCTACTTTAGGCTGCATTGACAGAAGTATAGTTTCTAAATCGCATGAAGTATTGGTTCCCCTCTATTCAGCATTGGTTAGGCCTCATCTTGAGTACTGCATCCAGTTCTGGACACCACACTTTAAGAAGGATGTGGACAAACTGGAACAGGTTTAGAGGAGGTCAGCGAGGATGATCAGGGGACTAGAAACAAAGTCCTATTAGGAGAGACTGAAAGAACTGGGCATGTTTAACCTTGATGGGAGATATTATAGATATGATTAAGTACTTGAAAGGTTGTCACACAGAGGAGGGCCAGGGTCTCTTCTCGATCATCCCAGAGTGCAGGACACGGAATAATAGGCTCAAGTTACAGGAAGCCAGATTTCAACTGAACATCAGGAAAAACTTCCTAACTGTGAAAGCACTATGACAATCAACCAGTTACCTATGGAGTTGGTGGGCTCTCCAACATTGGAGGCATTCAAGAGGCAGCTGGACAGGCAGCTGTCAGGTATGCTTTAATTTGGATACCTGCATTGAATAGGGGTTGGACTTGAAGGCCTAACAGGCCCCTTCCAACTCTATGATCCTATGAATTCTATGATTCTGTGATAATCATTTACACGGCAGTATTCCCAGCTGGAAAATGTAGTTTTGACATAGCGGTATTACAACGGACTCCACTTAAAACACCTTTATAATAAAGATTTTAGAAAAAACAAGTTTAGGCTGTTGTCACATTTTGTGCCTGTTAGGTTAAATGATTCTAATCGGCCAAGTTTCATTGATACCTTTTTAAAAATGTTTCAGCCAAAAAGTATACTCCAGCTGTTTTTGTTGTAACATACTTCTATTTTTTATAGGTTTTAACAGCAAAAGAAAGAAAAACTCAGATAGATGATCGAAACAAACTAACAGAACACTTCATTATTGCACTTCCAATGCTACTGTCAAAGGTATATTCACTACAATGTCATTTCCTAATATTAATTATATAATTCCTTTTCTTAACCTGAATATTTATTTTCCTTTTCTCTCTCTCTCTCTCTCTCTCTCTCTGTTGCCAGTATTCTGCTGATGCAGAAAAAGTGGCAAACCTTCTTCAAATCCCTCAATATTTTGACTTGGAAATTTACAGTACAGGAAGAATGGAAAAGGTATAGTATATGCAAATAACTGCTCTGGTTAACTTTCAAATGTGTGCGTATTACTGATTCATGCTGAAGGTTCTATATTAGATAGCCGTCTAATGTTGCTGTCTTGTGGTACTTTCATCTTTAGCTAACATAGAGGAATTTACTATACACTTTAAAAAATGACCAAATTTCTTCTTTGTTCCACAGCATTTGGATGGCCTATTGAAGCAGATTAAATTTGTTGTAGAAAAGCATGTGGAATCAGATGTTCTTGAAGCCTGCAGCAAAACATACAGCATTCTGTGTAGTGAAGAATATACCATTCAGAACAGAGTTGACATAGCTCACAGCCAGCTCATTGATGAATTTGTGGACCGATTCAACCATTCTGTAGAGGATCTTTTGAATGAGGTGTGGTTGAAATCTTTTTTCCTCACATTCAAGTATCTACCTACCTAATAGTGCCAGAGCATTACTAATCATAACTATTTTTGTTTGTTTGTTTGTATCCCAGAACACCAAAGTTTCTATTTATATTGGGGGTGTAAAAGACAGAGGGCCTAGACACAGAGGTGGGTGGAAAAAACATGAATGTGTTTGGCACAAAAGGAGAAGGGTCCATTTCTGTTAGATGATATGGTGGTTCACTTAGTAGAACACTGTGTGAGGCAAGGAAATTGATCCCTCAATATGACTGTTGCTTTCATTGAATTTGAAACTGGAAAAAGTTTTGTGATTATTTTGTACAGTTATCTGTCTTCAACAACTGTGGGAATGCAGATATAGGGCAAGGTGGAAAGTTCAATTGAGTAGCTAGAGCAGGCATAGGGAATATGTGGTCCTCCAGATGTTACTGGACTAGACCTTCCATCATTCTTGACCAGTGACTGTGCTGACTAGGCCTCATGGGAATTGCAGTCCAACATCTGCAGGGCCACAGGTTTCCTATCCCTTAACTAGAAAGCAGAAATTCACAGTAAGACCCATTTCCATTTTTGCCAGAGGCTCTTGGATGACATTCCTTATAATGATATATTCAAGCAGTATCCAGATTTTAAGTGGGCTTTCTCTGCCCATCTCCTACAGTCACACAACCTTGTAATAAACGTTCCTACCAAATGCAACATCTAATGCTGAAAAGGAAACTATTTTGTAGTGTCTAAGGAAGGTGTAAGGGGATGTCCATGTAGTTGCCCCACAAATTTCCAGAATGGGGATACTACATTAAAGGCAATACTTTCCCAGAGACACCAAGAAATAGAGGAAAAAGAAACTTTATTTCTAACAGATGGCCCCAAGAGTGCCACAAATAGATGCTTGATCTCCTAAGTTCATGTGTTCCATCCAGATAAACCTTAAAGTTCTCTGCATATTGAGGGCATGCCACCTGTGTTCCTAGGAACAGGAAGGATTCTTGCAGAAGGCAGGCAGGATGATTTCTTGGAAGTGGGGAAAGACTGAGTTCACATTGGGAAGGAAAGCCAGATCTATCCACAGAACATCCATGACAGGGTATCCTGGCAGAAGTTATCACTACTAAGAAAACGGTCTTCAGAGATAGTCGCTTAATAGGACAAGTGGCCATTAGCTCAAATGGGGGCCCCATGAGGGTGGTCAATACCCAATTCAAATTCCATGTGAGGAACCTGTGGACCACCTGGGGAGAAACAAGAGCCACCCCTTAAAGAACTTCTTCTAAAGAGGTAAAGAGAATGCAGTAACAAAGGCGGACTCCCAAACTGAGTGTTGCCACTCAGACCCTTTTGGAGAAAACCCAAAACATTGCTGAAATCCCTAGCAGTCAGGTCGAGTCCTGATGAAGCACACCAAGAAAGAAACTTCCACATGGTGCTGTACACCTTGTTAGTGGATGCGTGTCTTGAAGCAAGCAAGGTGTCAAACCAGACAGGCCCATCTGAGTCATCCAAAGGCTTTCGGCCTCCAATCTATCAAGCACAAGAGCTCTAGCCAAGGATGGACCACTGGTCCCTACAATTATTTATTTATTTATTTATTGTATTTGTATACCGCCCCATAGCTGAAGTTCTCTGGGTGGTTTACAGTAACTAAAAACATTAAAAACAAATATACAAATTTAAAACACATCTTTTAAAAGTTTAAAACAATTTTAAAAAGTTAAAACAATTTAAAAACACATGCTAAAATGCCTGGGAGAAGAGGAAAGTCTTGACCTAACGCCGAAAAGATAACAGTGATGGTGCCAGGCGTACCTCGTCAAACAGATCATTCCATAATTTGGGGGCCACCACTGAGAAGGCCCTCTTCCTTGTTGCCACCCTCCGAGCTTCCCTCTGAGTAGGCACCCAGAGGAGGGCCTTAGATGTTGAGCGTAGTGTACAGGTGGGTTCGTATCGGGAGAGGCGTTCCATCAGGTATTGTATTGTGATCCCAAGCCATGTAAGGCTTTATAGGTTAAAACCAGCACCTTGAATCAAGCTCGGAAACATACAGACAGCCAATACAAGTGGGCCAGAATTGGTTTTATATGCTTGGACTGTCTGGTCCCTGTTACCAATCTGGCCACTGCATTTTACACAAGCTGCAGTTTCCAAACCGTCTTCAAAGGCAGCCCCACATACAGCGCATTGCAGTAATCTAACTTGGAGGTTACCAGAGCATGGACAACGGAAGCTAGGTTATCCTTGTCCAGATAGGGGCACACCTGGGCCACCAACTGAAGGTGGTAGAAGCCACTCCATGCCACCGAGGCTACCTGAGCCTCAAGTGGCAGAGATGGTTCTAGGAGAACCCCCAAGCTACGAACCTGCTCCTTCAGGGGGAGTGCAACCCCATCCAGGACAGGTTGGACCTCCACCATCTGGTCAGAAGAACCATCCACTAGCAGCATCTCAGTCTTGTCTAGATTGAGCCTCAGTTTATTAGCCCTCATCCAGTCCATTGTCGCAGCCAGGCACCGGTTCAGCACATTGACAGCCTTACCTGAAGAAGATGAAAAGGGAAAATAGAGCTGCGTGTCATCAGCGTACTGATGGCAATGAACTCCAAAGCTCCGGATGACCGAACCCAACGGTTTCATGTAAATGTTGAACAGCATGGGGGACAGAACTGACCCCTGTGGAACCCCATACTGGAGAATCCAGGGTGCCGAGCAATGTTCCCCAAGCACCACCTTCTGGAGGCGACCTGCCAAGTAGGAGCGGAACCACCGCCATGCAGTCCCTCCCACTCTCAGCTCAGCCAGTCTTCCCAGAAGGATACCATGGTCGATGGTATCGAAAGCCACTGAGAGATCAAGAAGAATCAACAGAGTCGCACTCCCCCTGTCTCTCTCCCGACAAAGGTCATCATACAGGGTGACCAAGGCTGTTTCCATGCCAAAACCAGCCCTGAAACCCGACTGAAATGGATCCAGATAATTGGTCTCATCCAAGAGTGTCTGGAGCTGGCCCGCAACCACATGTTCAAGGACCTTCCCCAGGAATAGAACATTTGCTTTTGTGTTTTCAATCCCTACCCGTTTTATTTTTAAATTCTGTAAAAGCACCTTGGTAATAAAATACTCATCTGCAAAAACAGAGGAACAAGTCTCAATCGGCTCATCCAAATTAAACACATGGGGACTACGAGGCTAATTTAAAAAGGCTATTTCCCAAATTCCCATAATCATATTAAAAAGTTCACATAAAGCCACACAACTGGGGTGGGGATGGGGAATGCTTTCTTTATGCTATTTGTGAAAATAGAGAAATTGTAGGCTGCATAATGCACTGATGTTCTACAAAACCGCACATAATTTTGGTATCAGCCATGTGCAGATGCTCAATGATAAATGCAGTGGGTTGATCTGGCAACTCTAAAAGATAATGACTGAAGCACCTGCCAGGTGTGCTGGGGCTGGGAGTGGTTTTTCATGACTCTGAAGTACATTGGAGAGAACCAGTCTTTGGCATTGTCAGTACATGCAATATGCTCAGCTTTGCCAGCTATCCATCAGCCCATTTGTTCCCTTGCTGGTAGATATGTGCCAGGCCCCTAAAAGATGGAGGCAGTTCTCCAAAGACACCATTCCTGTGGTAGGGACTCAACTCAACTCTCAGACCTAAGGCTAATTGGCTGAGTTCTCCAGTTGAATATGTTTCAGTTAATTTTTTAAAAGTGAAGCTCAGAGACCTATATCAGTGAACTCTAGGAAGGTGTGCATATTGTGGCCCCTGAATGTCAGACATGCCCATCATGCCAAAACTTAAGAATTCCTGTCAAAACATTCCTGTCTTTGAAGACTTTCTAAATCAGTCTTCTTGGTGCCCTCCAGATATTGTAGACTACAGCTCCCATCAACCCCAGCCAGCATAGCAATTTCGGGGAGTTTACCTAGTTCAAAATATCTGAAGGGCATCCGTTTGGGAAAGGCTGACCTAGATTATCATTTTTACTGAAATAAACATGCAGTTGCTACTCATTTGTGGAGGGAGATCCAAAAACTTTTCTCAAGGAAACCATTCTGTTTGGGGGAGAAATGAGTGAAAACACAATGCGATTTGGTTGCTACAGTTCTTCCCCCGGCACTTGCAACCCTTTCCTTTTCCAATTACCAGAGCTTGGAAAAGTTACTTTTTTGAACTACAACTCCCATCAGCCCAATCCAGTGGCCATGCTTGCTGGGGCTGATGGGAGTTGTAGTTTTAAAAAGTAACTTTTCCAAGCTCTGCCAATTACTATGTGGAATGTGATTGCATGAGTGTCACAAGCAGGCACCTAGTGGAAAGTAACAATGGCACTGCTAGCAGGAAGTGGCACAACATGATATTTTATTGCCAAAGCTTGATTTGTTCTTCCTTTGGAGTATCACTTAAACACGAGGATGGTCACACGTTTAAGGCAGAAAGAGAAGCAAGCTAATGGTGTTTTTTTTAAAGGTAAACTAGCAAAAAAAACCCAAACACCTGAGGAGGGAAGTTGAGAAGAGATTAAACTCTGATCCTGCCACACTGGAAGTCTCTCCAGTGCCTACACAGCTGACCATCCAGAAACAATGGCTTCCTTGGCCAATAAGGTGCCACCAGGATAACTTCGGCTCACAGCTGATGAATTTTCCATATGGTTGTCTGGATCAGATTGGTTGGAGGAAAAGCATAGAGTAATCTTTACTATTTAAATAATTTGTTGCTGGTGGTCTTTATGTTTTTAGCAACATATATTCTTTTTTAGCATTCCTTATTGTCTGCTTGTATTTCTTCGTCTTGAACCCTGGAGACTGTTCAACCTCCATGGCATCCATGGTCCTTTCTGTCAGAGACAACAAATTTGATATGAATCTGTCCAATTGTGCATTCTCCTGGGTGGCAAACAGGTCTGCTATCGCAGACCTCAAGAAGTCTGAGGAAGCAACTGCTGTTCTGCTCAACCAGTCTGCATTTTAGTTGTCCATTCCAGCTAGATGTCCTCCATGAATGCTGAAAAGAAGATGCTCCACTCACCCTTAGAAGCTTGGTGTCCTCCAACATCAGTGTGCTGCAGTGTGTGCCCCCTCTTTTCTTGACATAGGTCTTGGCACACATGTTGTCCATCCAGATGAGGAGATGCACTCCTTGCACTTCCTGAACCAGGGCCTTGAGACCCAGATGAACCACATGCAGATGTAGCACATTGATACTCAACTGTATCTCCTTCACACTCCATTCCCCCTGCACTGTTCTGTGCCTGAGGTGTGCACCCCAACCATAAAGGTGGGCATCAGATATCAGCACCAGGTAGATTGGTTCCCCAGGGACATGCCTGCAGATAAACGTCAGGTAGCCAACTCCTCCTCCTAGCTGGGTGAAATGTCTACCTAAAGTATTGCCGTGCTGCATTGAGGTCCTAATATGGCAACAGAAGTTCCTGAAGGGCTTGAGAATGAAAATGAGCCCATTGCACCAGATCAAAGCATGATACCATCTGCCCTTGTAGATGAGCTAGAACTATCAGATCAACCGATGTAAGGTGAACTTGTGAACCCAGATCAACCTCCCTCTTATGCAACCAAATATTTCTACATGCCACCATTTCTGCTAAACTGAAGACTGGATGCTAAACTGAAGTGCTTCCAGGGAGGCATCCACTGACAGTGCAGAAGTGTGAGATTCTTCAGCTGATCCTTTACACTATTGGGAACGTCATCCCCAGCTCATCAGCCCACATCATGATGACACAGGAAAACAGTGATGAGGTCACTGCTGCCCTAGAAGCAACCACATCTACCTGAAAGCTGCAGTGCAAAGCCCCTTCTATCCTTTTATCACATGCATCCTTTGGACCCCCTCTGAGAGAATGACAGCAGATGATACCAAAACTGCCACTAGTGCATTACTGAATCTGAAAAGGTGTAATGTTTTTTGGCAAGCCTAGGAACATTGTTGTAGTTTACTTGGATTAGCCCATTCCACCTTCTATACATCTTCAAATGTCTGAGGAAATGGTACGATGGTGGATTTGTTAGTGACAGTAGGAAAAACCTTTTTTGGCCCCCATAGCTAAAGACTTGGAGGCAGTCGATGAAGTTGAAGCTTCCTTCACTGTCAACAGAAACATTTCATCATTGGCAATCACTCGTGGCCGAGTAAGATTGTCTTCCAAGATAAGGTCTTTAACGGTGGGTCCATAAGTGACTGAGGATGCCAATTCTAGATCCACACAGCCTCCCACAGTGAGGACATAGGTTTCCAGATGGAAGACAGTCACAATGAGTATTTGCTTGATGTGCCTTCCACTTAGCTCGTTTGTCCCTTTCGCCCTGTACTTGTGCTTCTTCAGAGTCCATAGCACCTTTGATAATAGCTGACCTCCAACTGGGACGCTCATGGGCCAAAGCTTCCCAGTTCTCAATGCTCATGTTACTTTTTTTTAGATTAGCTTTAAGAACATCTTTAAACCTCTTTTGCTGTCTACTGATATTCTGTTTTCCATCCTTAAGTTGGGAGTAAAGTAGCTGCTTTGGAAGATGGTGATCAGGCATTTGAACAACATGGCCAGTCCAGCAAAGTTGATGTTGAAGGATCATTGTTTCAACAGTGGTGGTCTTTGCTTCTTCCAAAATGCTAACATTAGTCCATCTGTCTTCCCAAGTAATTTGCAGAATTTTCCAGAAGCAGCATTGGTGGACTCTTTCAAGAAGTTGGGAGTGGCGTTTATAAATGGTCCATGTTTCACAGGCGTACAGTAAGGTTGGTAGTACAATGGCTTTGTAAATAAGCATTTTAGTCTCCCTGCGAATATCCGATCCTCAAACACTCTACTCTTCATTCGGGAGAATGTGGCATTCTCAGAGCTCAGACGATGTTGAATTTCAGCATTGATGTCAGCTTTACAGAGAGATGGCTGCCAAGATAGGAAAAGTAATCAACATTATCCAGCATCACACCACTGAGCTGGATTGATGGTGCTGCAGAGGGACTAGTTCGCACCTGTTGATGAAGCACTTTGGGTTTTTTGATATTAAGTAAGAGCCAAAGCTTTCCATATGCTTCTGCAAAGACATTTAGGATACTTTGAAGATCTTTCTCTGAATGTGCGGAGACTACATTATCATTGGCAAATTGAAGTTCTACAACAGAGGTTGACATTACCTTACTTTTTGCTTTCAGCCTACTGAGATTAAAAAGCTTTCCATCTGTTCGATATATGATTTCCACACCAGTAGGAAGTTTCCCCTCAATAAGGTATAGAATCATAGCAATTAAGATGGCAAATAAGGTAGGAGCAGTGACGCATCCCCGTTTCATGCCTGATCCGACTTTGAATGGATTGTTCTGAAAGCCATTGTTACCAAAATTGTCGCTGTCATGTTGTCATGAAGGAGTCACAAAATATTCACAAATTTATCAGGGCATCCAGTTTTCAGAAGGATGGTCCAGAGAGCGGTTCGATTCACAGTATCAAAGGCCTTAGTCAGATCAATAAATGCCATATATAAAGGTCGATTCTGCTCCCGGCATTTTTCGTGAAGCTGTTGTGCAGTGAAGATCATGTCCACTGCCCCCCTGCAATGGCGAAACCATTTTGGGATTCAGGGGAGGCCATCTTCTGAGATAGGTAGGAGGTGATTTGCAAGGATCCTTGCAAGGATTTTACCTGCAGTAGCAAGAAGTGAGATGCCTCGATAGTTCCCACAATCTGTTCTATCACCCTTCTTAAAAAGGGTGATAATTATGGCATCCCTAAAGTCTTCCGGGATCTCTTCCCTCATTCAGATTTTTTCGGTGAGCATATGAAGTTGTTATGTAAGTTCAGGTCCACCTTCTTTAAAGACTTCAGCAGGAATCCCATCAGGTGCACTAGTTTTGTTATTCTTCATTTGATTAATGGCTTTACTGACTTCATCCAAATTAGGGGATACTGCAAGCTCGTCTCTAATTTGTTGTTGAATTTGTGAGACCTCATCAACCACAACAGAGTTGTGATTAAGGAGGTCGTGGTAATGCTCTTTCCAACGCAGTGCAATAGATTCTTTATCCTTAAGAGGTTTGGTACCATCCATTGAATGTAAGGATTTGTACCATAATTTGTTGGTCCATAGATGGCCTTTGTGGTGTTAAAAAAACCCCGTGCAGCATGAGCATTTGCAAAATGCTGGAGTTCTAGAGCTTTCTTTATCCACCAGGCATGCCTTGGACAGAAGAGCTGGGAAAAGCTCAGAGGAAAACTAGGCTGGGATTGGACTGTCTCCTCATCTTCCCCAAAATGTTCACTCTTCTCCCCAATGGAGAGGGGAAGGAAATGCTTAGAGTCAGACATGGGCACCTGCAGAGATGAAGACTCATGGGGCACCAGACTGGGAAACAGAAATGGGGACAGGTGCACTTGGGGCGCCAGATTGGGCAACATTGGAGCTTGTCCATTAACCCTTAGACCCAGGCTGCCTTTCCTTGGGGGAAGTATCACTAAAGAGGGAGTGTTTCCCTCTCCACTGTAGGGCTTTGGGGGATAAGGCACCCCTTTTTTCTTCCAAAATAAAACTCGTAACTCAGAAAAAACCTTGGGAACCTCCCCTCCCTCAGAAAAGAGACTTGGGACTCCTGAGAGAGGAGAACTCACCTTTGCCATTGCTGGCTGAAGGCTCTGGAACTAGGCAGGTTAATGTGCTAGTAGGACCTGTCAGACATCAATACATTGGAATCTGACGTCTCCCTTTCCATAGGTGATCAATAAGCGAATGACACTTATGATGAACCCATGGTAACAAAGCTTCAAATAGTCACTTAGCTAGCAGTAACCTCCCTGAACAGTAGCAAAGTGGGAAATTGCTAAAAGCACACCAAAAATATTTTTGTGTAGGTTGTGTGACTCTAACCCCCAAGTGTTTGTAATCCTGTATGGATATTAAACACAGAAAAACCAAGTGCTAAACACCAGAGTAATGGGGGGGGATCTCACAGGCTGGCTGTTGCTCAAATGCCAACTGAGCAGAAACTCACACCTGACAAGATTGGGCAAAACAAAATGGCACTCCTACTTAGCTCCAGTTCCTTGTAGGATGCACCAAGCTCTGGAGGACCTAAAGGCTGTCTTCTGACAGAAGCAAGAACCTATAAGGGCTGCCTCCCTGTGCAAGCCTCTTCCAATAGCTTTGTCGTCCTGCTTCCCCAACACACGGGAATGGGGTGATAAACACCCACAATAAACACACAAGCAAAGGAAGGTAGGAAGACACATGGGCAGGTAGCCAACTCAGACAGAGGGAAGGAGCCAAAAGCTGGAGAAAAAGATAGGCAAACAACACACAAATGGGGGAGAGGAGACAGCGCCCCAAACACCTAAGACAAAGACAAACCGGATTTCAGATGTTAGGACAAGCAAACAATGAGAGGACCCAAACTTCTCCAACAGCAGGCAGAGTTGGTCTAGTGGGAGGGATGACTTTTCACCTGGAGAGGAGGCAAACGGATTAAGAGGACCCTGCCTGTTCCCTCCAACAGGAGGCATCATCCCTATGAGAAATGTTATCTAGCAGCCTTTGGCAAAAGTTCACCCAAGAATTTTGAAACTTAAAATATTCATTTGCCAGACTCGAGTGGAGAATGCTGTTTCTAGGAATACTAGCTAGTAGTAAACATATTCTCACGTTTGACCTTTTTCCTTACTATAAAATATCTATGTATAATTCAAGTTTGGATGGAAAAGGGAATGGGCAGCTTCCATCAAGCTGGTCTGACATCATGTTACGCCCCTGTACTGGCTATAGGCCTGAACTTTGGAAGGAGTTTGGGTTGAATTTGATAAGACTTGGGGGGTTTGGAACTAGGGAAAATTAGTTTCCAAAATGCACACATGCATGCTCTCAATTCTGCTCTTAGTTGCCCTCACTACTTGTAAGTAGTCTACTAACGTCTAAGTAAAACCTCCAGTGCAAAACAATATAAAGCGCTCAATCCTTGATTCAATGTATTTTGTTTCCAGGGAGAAGAAGCTGATGATGATGACATATACAATGTTCTTTCCACTTTAAAGAGGTTAACGTCTTTTCACAAGTATGTGGCTTTACATGTTGTTAGCCAAGTCAAATGGTGTAGTTGCATAGCCAGTTACATGTGATGCTCAACATTAGAGAAGATACGAAAAATGATACATAGAACAAAGGCTGGAAAATGCTAAAGAAATTGGAAGGCTTCAAGTCTTATATAGAGTACTTAAGCACGTTGATTGGAAATACTTGCTGAAGTGTACAATGCTCTAAGCAAGATGGTTCTGAAGCATACCCGTTCTGAAGTAAATCCATAGTTTGAGATGACATATAGTTGAGTTGCTCATCCCCCTAATCATAGCAATGATTTTGTTGTAACAAAACAGCTTTTAAGTTTTATTTGGTATACTAATTTTTTTACTACTACTTTCAGTGCTCACGATCTTACAAAATGGGATTTGTTTAGTAACTGCTACAGATTACTGAGGACTGGAATTGAGCATGGAGCTATGCCAGAGCAGGTAATAATAGCAATGTGTGTTTAGCTTCTATTTGTTGTTGTTATGTGCCTTCAAGTCGATTACAACATACGGAGACCCTATGGATCAGTGACCTCCAGCAGCATCTGTTATAAACCACTCTGTTCAGATCTTGTAAGTCCAGGTCTGTGGCTTCCTTTATGGAATCAAGCCATCTCTTGTCAGGTCTTCCTCTTTTTCTACTCCCTTCTGTTTTTCTCAGCATTATTGTCTTTTCTAGTGAATCAGGTCTTCTCATTATGTGTCCAAAGTATGATAACCTCAGTTTCATCATTTTAACTTCTAATGATGGAAATGGACTGCCTTCAAGTCGATTCCGATTTATGGGAGACCCTAGGAATAGGGTTTTCATGGTGAGTGGTATTCAAAGGTGGTTTACCATTGCCTCCCTCTGAGACTGAGAGGCGCAGTGACTGGCCCAGGGTCACCCAATGAGCTTCATGGCTGTGTGGGGATTTGAACCCTGGTCTCCCAGGTTGTAGTCCAGCACCTTACGTTCTGGTCTAATTTGTTCTAGCATCCAGTTATTTGTCTTTTTCACTGTCCATGGTATCTGCAAAGCTCTCTTCCAACACCACATTTCAAATGAGTTGATTTTTCTCTTTTCCGTCTTTTCAATGTCCAACTTTCACATCCATACATAGAGATCAGGAATCCCATGGTCTGAATGATCCTGACTTTAGTGTTGAGTGATACATCTTTGCATTTGAGAACCTTTTCTAGTTCTCTCATAGCTGCCCTCCCCAGTCCTAGCCTTCTAATTTCTATTAAGTGATTGAAATTTCCCCCTTTAAAAAATAAATGCAAAAAATGCAGAAAAATCATTTTAAGTGATCTGAGTTACACAGTATTTTGAAAGGAATTCAGGAGCATATAAAATGATTGATTTCTGTAGACAATGCTCCAACATGGAATGTGCCTCCCCTAGCTGTAGCAAGTTTATATTTTAGGTTCTGAGCCCAACTTACTATGATTTATATTTCTCACCACTGATTTGGTGATAGGCAGGTTTGTCCTTATGTGTAATAAAGAATTTGGCAATACTTCACAATCAAGTTTCTCCAGCCACCTAATGCTTTCTTATAATTCTGTGATACTTCCTTGAGGTTGCTTGTGGTAATATTAATGTTGTGTCTTAGGAATGATAACAGTGTTTGCATTATCAGACTAAATATTTCTGAAACTAGAATCGAGGTGCTCAATATATGTTTATATATTATCTGAAGTTTGACCGTCACTTGCTTTAAACCACTGTGAAGATAAGTCTCAGTTTTTTATTTTCAGCTTTTACTAATCTCCCCTCCCCTCAAATATAAGTAAACTGGCCTTTTAGATAAACATGTACTAGAGTAGTAAAAGCACCACTTTGAAAGTAGGTTATGCAGGCTGCTTTTTTTTCTTTCAAAACTATTCATAAATGTTCAGAATTGCATAAACTTTGCACTTGTGTCTTCGTTTTATGACCATTTTGTTTCAGATAGTGGTTCAGGCTCTTCAGTGTTCCCATTATTCTATCCTCTGGCAGCTGGTGAAAATTACAGAAGGATCTCCTTCAAAAGTAAGATCCCAGTCTTTCTGAAGATGTTATCCATTTGATTTGATTCTTCAGTACTCTAACCTTTGTATCTTTACATGTATTGTTTCATGGTTAGTTTTGTTTAATATTTCTACAGTGTAGTAACTCCTTCAACTGTGAACATAGTTGTTATATGCCTTCAAGTCGATTATGATTTATGGCGACCCTATGAATCTCTTTTGTGAACATAATTGACCTAAAAGAAAGAATTAATCTGACTTGGCATTCATCCATGTATATTAAGTGAAATATTAATGCATTTGTACTTGTGTCTTGCTAAAAGAGCAGTTTCCCAGACTAGTATCTCATCTAGACACTGCTACCCCTATTATTTAAGTAAAGTGTATTCAATAGAGTGTCCTTGTCTTAAGACTTGGTTCACTTTCAGGAAAATTTATCGCAATTTCCAACAAAGTTTACATTGATTACGTTACTATCATAGGTGGAACAGACGACCAGGATTAACTGCTTGAATATGTTTCAGAAGCTAGTGTTTGGCCTTCTCAGTTTGATTTATATATAATTCATAAGCTGAGGTTCTTATTGAAAGCACTGCAGTTTCCTCCTGGACTCGCTTATAACAACCCTCTGAATATCTAAGGTTAAAGAATAGTTACCATGGAAGAATCAAAACTGCAGTGCATTTTTCTGCTATTACCTCTTCATGTGAAAAGCCCTGCCTGTAAGGGAATGCTTGACACCCAAATTATGAAACTTTCTCTTTAGTCCTGTTTTTCTTACAACATCTTTGTTATCTTTAAGGCACTAAATGAAGTCTGTCCTATTCTCCCATCCCTTTAGTAGTATTTGAGATCCTTTTAATGGCCTTTTAGCTGCTGCTTTTATCTTGTGGTTCTGCTGCTTCTAACTTGCTGGCTGTGTTTTAGAATTGTATATACTATTGTTTTTATTGTTGAAGCTACTTTGAGGCAGAGGATCTTTCTGTGGCTTTGTTTACAAAACTTCCCACAAAAGTATTAGTTAGATATGTTCAGTGAGCTTTCTAATCTTCAGCAAAGGTAACTTCCTTTCTGTATCCTACATATTATTGTTCTTCTTTTCTGATTCATGGCTTATGCTTGTTCATTTTCAGAATGTATGTGATTATTATGGGCTTTGTTGAATAGGAGAGCTTCCTATTTATGCAAAGTTAGCACCAGAATAGATGATACAGAGGAGATGCACCGACAAGTCTCCGAGAAAAAGATTCAGGATTCCCATATTATGTGTGTGCAGTGCTTTGTTTTTACCTTTCGGGGAGCAAAGTAGCTTGAAAATGGGAGAGGATTAAGCAGCCCCACCCCAACCTTTCATCACTGAAACTGGCAGCCTTCCACAACTATTTTTCACTTTAAAGAAAAACACAAGGAACTCCCAAATATTGTATTGTTTTGCACAAATTACATTTCTGTGTCACATTGTCCTGTATGCCTCATTACTCTAGCTCTGGTTTTAACAGATCTCTGTGATTTGATGTTGTGTGGTATTGTGGCTTTTTTTTAAAAAAATGATGTGGTTGTAAAGCCACCTGGGGAGCCCTGTTTGGATTAAAAGAGTGAGTAGAAATTATTTAATTTATAAGTATTCTCATAATCTTCCTTGGTCTCCTTTATGTTTCTCTTTGTCTCAGTTGCGTTTTGATGAACTGGGGCTTTGTTCAGTAATTCTGTTATAATCCAGTTATTTGTTTTGACTTTGCAAACTTTGACTAATATGTAAACAATTCCTTTTTAATATGTGCTCCAGGAAGATTTGTTGGTGTTGAGGAAAACAGTGAAATCATTTCTGGCTGTTTGCCAACAGTGTCTATCAAATGTCAACACTCCAGTCAAAGAACAGGTATAAGAAGTTCAGTTAAATTTCAGTAAATTCCCAAATCTATTACATTTTTGCAAAGACTTTTTTTTTTGCCTTTCAAAGTCATTTGTATTCATTGTGGAAGAACTTTCACAAGGGATAAATATAATTACCCACAGAACAAAGATAGTTTAATTTTGTATTACACTAGAGTATGGATGAAGATTGAAGTCAAATTCTTTGCAAGTAACTACTAGAACTAATTGTCTTTCAGAATTTAATGGATAATTAAGTGTCCATTCTGCTTCCAGAATAATTCATGGGAATATGATGATGGTACAGGACACACATATCTTAATCCTTGCAGGGGAGAAAAATTATGCTATTACTCTTGATTTAGAGATTCAATTCATGACATTTCTAGTCTCTGCTTATGTTGTATTTTTAATATTGTATTTTATACATAATGATTTTAAATTATTGCAAGCTGCTCTGAGTAGTGCATAGGCACTGGATGGGATAGAAATATATATAAATACATCAAAATAAATGGAAACATGTCTGAAGTAGCCATTACACATCTTTCTTTCAGCTATCTAGAAGGTGATGGCAAGGATTCCTGCCCCGCCTGTTTGTGCTGAAGAACAGCTTGTAGATGTCAGTAATAGCTTGCTGCCTCATCTCAAGTAGCTTTCCTTAATTGAGCATTGCCACATTATTGATAGCTCTCCTCTGCAGCAACTGAATTGTCTGTCTGCCAAAAGTTTGTGTTGAAATTTCTGACTCTTCAGATTCTGTATACTTGAGCTTTTCTTGATGTCTATGGGGTGACTAACTACAGTGATTTTGTGTTCCAGGCTTTCATGCTGCTTTGTGATCTCTTGATGATTTTTAGCCACCAGTTGATGAGTGGAGGCAGGGAAGGTCTTCAACCTTTGGTGTTTAATCCAGATTCGGGACTCCAGTCTGAACTCCTTAGCTTTGTAATGGACCATGTTTTCATCGACCAGGATGATGAGAACCAGAGCATGGGTACATACTAGTTATCTTGATTTGTACTTGCAAATAGCGTTCTCCCTCTCTCTCTCCCTCCCTCCCTCCCTCCCTCTCCCTCCCCCTCTCCCTCCCCCTCTCCCTCCCCCTCTCCCTCCCCCTCTCCCTCCCCCTCTCCCTCCCCCTCTCCCTCCCCCTCTCCCTCCCCCTCTCTCTCTCCCTCTCTCTCTCCCTCCCTCCCTCCCTCCCTCCCTCCCTCCCTCCCTCTCTCTCTCTCTCTCTCTCTCTCTCTATATATATATATATAGACTGCAGTTTCTCCATTTTTATCTTTCCTAGCAATATTTGTTCCTCTAAACCTCATTTCTAGAGTAATTTATGAGGCATGAAAATGTTATGAGTAATTCTGCTATTTAAGGGAAGAGGATGAGTACACAACAAGCTTATAGATCAGAGATGGGGAACCTGTGGCTCTTCAGATGTTGTTGAACTTCAGCTCCCATCAGCCATAGGTGGCATGACCAAAGATCAGGGATGATGGGAGTTGAAATTCAGCAACATCTGTAAGGTCACAGGCCTCCCATCCCTGTTGCTGATGATACCGCTCATAGCACATATTTGTCTTAAAAGCAATATGAGAAGTGATTGCATTGTTGCATTGATACATTGTTTTGGTACATGAAATATAATTGGAAACAGAGAATAATTTAAGATGTAAGTTTTTTCTTTTAGAATTTTAGTTAACTGCCCCTCTTACCTTTAAAAAATATTAAGTGAAATACTGGCCACCTTTGCATGCAATAATAATTTATGGTTTATCATGATGTGCAACAGCCATAACAAGCCTTGGGCTCTCATGCTCTCCTCCCCCACCCCTCTGGTACAGCCATGAGGAGGTCTTCAGAAGCTTTTGCTTTTGCTTTTAATTAAGCACAGTTTATTGTGTCTGGAATTGTTTTCATACTAACTATATGCTGTCCTGGGCTCCTACTGGGAGGAAGGGCGGGATATAAATCAAATAATTAATAAATAAATAAACTATAGGTAGTTTAAGCAATACAAGTTCAGAAACCGCAGCTTGAAGTTGGCTTGTTTGAAATTGGCCATAATTGCTATTAACCACAGTTTGTTATGTCAGACAATGTGACAAACTGCAATTTACTAAAACTGAAAGTAGAAGCTTCTGAAGACCTCCTTCCAGCCACAGGGGTGGGCAGGGTGAGCCTAAGACCCATTGCTACTCAGGCACATTTCACTAAACCATGGTTTATTATGGTGTGCAAATGCAGCCACTAGTTCAGTGAAAATGTTGAATTTGTTATTTAGTTGCAATGAGAGCACAGATTTCAAAGTTCAAACTGTTACCAATGTTCAAAATTTGTTTTATCAGTGTATGTCATCACCAGATTGCTTTCTGACTGTGGTCCCAATTAAACCAGTCATATTTTAGGAGATCATATGGTGTGCCAGTTGAATAAATTTACTAACATTCAGCGTCAACTTAAAAGGCAACAAATACTTTCTTTACTGTTTAGAGGGAGATGAAGAGGATGAAGCTAATAAAATTGAAGCTTTACACAAGAGAAGAAATCTTTTGGCTGCCTTTAGCAAGCTTATAATTTATGATATTGTAGACATGCATGCAGCAGCTGATATCTTCAAACATTATATGAAGGTATGGTTCCATCATTTTTTCATTTCTCATAGTAATGTCAGAATGGTACCTTAAAATGCATAACTTCCGGCACATGATTATGCCTTCTCTCATTGGATGGTATTGAGTACCTTGTCTACCTATCATTGAATCCTACAAGTTTTCTAGTAATAATACTAATGAAGAAGAGCCTGCTCGATCAGGCCAATGGCCCATCTGGTCCAACATTCTGTTCTCACAGTGGTAAACCAGATGCCCATGGGAAGCCCACAAGCAGGACCTGAGTGAAAAGAGCACTCTCCCCTCCTGTGGTTTCCAGCAACTGGTATTTGGAAGCACACTGCCTCTGACTTCGGAGGCAGAGCATAGACATCATGGCTAGTAGCCATTGATAGCCCTGCCATCCATGAATTTGCCTAATTCTCTTTGAAAGCCATCCAGGTTGGTGACCATAACTGCCTCTTGTGGGAGTAAATTCCATAGTTTAACTATGTCCTGTCTGAAGAAGTACTTTCTTTTGCCTGTGCTAAATGTTCATTCACCTTCATTGGCTGTCCACGCATTCTAGTGTTATGAGAGAGGGAGAGAAAAAACTTTTCTCCGTCCACTTTCTCCATGCCATGCATGATTGTATACACTTATGTCACCTCTTACTTGCCTCTTCTCTAAATTAAAAAGCCCCAAATGCTACAACCTTTCCTCATAGGGGAGTCGCTCTATCCCCGTGATCATTTTGATTGCCCTTTACTGAACCTTTTTCAGCTCTGCAGTATCCTTTTTTGACCTGAGCATTAGCCATGCTGGTTGGGGCTGATTGGAGTTGTGGTCCAACAGCACCTGGGGACGCAAAGGTTGGCAAAGGCTGCTCTAGGCAACATCCAATGTCACAGGTCGGGACTTCGCGGTCCTATCCTCCCCACTGCAGCTCCCCAGACACCCCAAATCTACTCCAAAGGTTTGTCAACTGTGGGGAACATAGAATAGGAGAAAAGAGTATATAAAACTCCAAATGAGGGTGGTGGTTTTGTTTTTAAGTTTGTCATGATAAAAAGTTAGATGTTGGAACTAAAAGTGTTTTTCTCCTCCTTCTAGTACTATAATGACTATGGGGATATCATTAAGGAGACATTGAGTAAAACAAGGCAAATTGATAAAATCCAGTGTGCAAAAACCCTCATCCTCAGTTTGCAGCAGGTAAGAGCATTATACATCCTTTCAATTCTCAGACCACACCTTACGCATACAGTGCATTGCAAAAGTACTCAGACCCCTTCCCAGTGCTGTCATATTACTGAATTATAAATGGAACATTGTAATTTTGTTCTATATGATATTTCATTTTGAAACACTGAAACTCAAAATCAATTATTGAAAGGTGACATTGGTTTTATGTTGGGAAATGTTTGTAAAAAACATAAACTGAAACATGTTGCTTGTATACATACCCAACCCCCACACAATATTTGGTAGAGCCACATTTTGCTACGATAACAGCTTTAAGTCTTTTGGGGTAGGTCAACTTGAAGGCAGTCAATTTCATTTCATTTTTCATATACCAGATTGGCACACAGTGTCGGAGGAATTTTGGCCCATTCTTATTGTCAGATTCGCTCCAGGTCGTTTAGGTTGGTTGGACATCGCTTGTGGACCGCAATTTTCAAAGAGCACCACAGATTCTCAATGAGATTGAGATCAGGACTTTGACTGGGCCGCTGTAGGACATTCTCTTTTTTGTTCTTCAGCCAGTCCAATGTTGCTTTAGCCTTGTGCTTGGGATCACTGTTCTGCTGAAAAGTGAATTTCCTCCCAAGTTTCAGTCTTTTAGCAGACTGAAGCAGGTTCTCTTGCAGTATTTCCCTATATTTGGCTCCATCTATTATTCCTTCAATTTTAACAAGATGCCAAGGTCTGCTGATGAGAAGCATCCCCACAGCATGATGCTGCCACCACCATACTTCAATGTAGGGATGGTGTGTCAAGGCATGGGCATTGTTAGGTTTGTGCCACACATAATGATTTGAGTTTTGGCCAAAAAGTTCTATTTTGGTCTCATCTGACCACAAAACCTTTTCCCACATTGCAGCTGGGGCACTCTCATACTTTCTGGCAAACTCCAGACGTGCTTTCAGATGGTACTTTTTGAGTACAGTAGGGCCCCACTCATACAGGTTAGGTCCCAGACTCTCACCAGAAAGCAAAAACTGCTGAAAAGTGGATCAGTTGTACCCCGGGGATCTGGAACCTAACCTGCTGATCGCACGAGAGGAGGAGAAGATCAGATCTTCCCCTCCTCGGGCGCGATCAGCTCGAGTGCGCAAGTCTGACTGCCCCCAAGGAGGAGAAGATTTCTTTATTACTAGAGAATTTTTAAGCAAAAACAAGGTGTCTTCTGTGGTCATGCTGATGGCTACTTCATACATTAGTTTCTTAATTACAGATTCATCTCTGTGAAGTAGGAAGGAAGTTGCAAACGAGCTATATGTATCAGCAGCCTGTATCAATATACTTAGGGCAGGAAAATGATCCATACCATGCCACTTACTTTACAGTATGCAGTATTTCAACATTAGCCTTCAACAATTATGTTTGTTATGGCAAGCTTTGTACCATCCTCTGGGAAGCGAGATGAACAAAAAGCGTTCCTTCCAACTTTGAAGATGCAGAGGTGGCCAAAGTTGGAAGAAAAGCTGGGGGGAGGCATTCTCCCCACTTCCCTTTCCTGCAGGAGAGAGGGGTAGGGCAGGGGAACTCTGAGCCCCTTCACTGAACATTGGTGGAAGCCAGTATCAGCATTTTATTGTATTTATTAATTACGTTTCTATCCTGTCCTTTCTCCCAAAGTTGCTCAGGATGGCAAACAACAAAATAGCTAAACAATACAAAAAAAAAGTTAAAAAGTTTAAAATTGTGTTAATCTCTGTTCAGAGAAGATTGTAACTTATGAAACCGTTCTGAGTTGGACTGGCCATTAGAGCTCTGGAAGAAGTGGCAATCTTTTTTTTTTTTAGCTGCCACATTTGCCATACTGAAGTGGAGGACACTCCGTTGATAGGGATGATCCTTCCTCTGGGAGTGACAGGCAGGGTCCTTACCAATCTTCTGCCTCCTCTCCAGGGGGAGGAGTCATCCCTTTCACAAACTGACCCTGAATGTGGGTTAGGCAGGACATGCGTCTGGCTTGCTCTGCAGCCTTTCCATTCTGTTCTTGCTGACTAATGGTGTAGTGAGTCCTCCTCTCCTGTGTATTGCTGTGTGTGTAGGTGTGTGCTCTTTACTAAGATTGCCTGACCTCCATTTTCCTTTCCCTAATCAATTGTCTGGGTTTGGAGAAGGAGGGGGAGTGGGTGTCAATTTTGGGAGGGAAGAGATCCCTTTTTTGTTTCAAAGGCTGCTGCTGGGACCCTGCTGAGATAGGAGGTGGGGGTGGACGCTTGCCCTCTCTCTTGCTGGAGCTCTTTATTCGGACTTTTCAGTGGAAACATCATTTTGAGTGGTTAGGCCCATTATTTTTGGCCATCCTGGATCAGGCCCTGGAGGCGGCAAGGCACAAGATTTTTGGTGGAAGTGCCATTTTGTCTTTTCTGGGTGTATGCTGGACTTATTTGGGGTGTCGGGGGAACAAGCTTTTAGCGTGCAGTATTGAGGGGTAGTGTGCAGTGGTATTTTGTGTCCCCCCCAGGGGCAGTAGATGTTCCTGGCAGCAGCAGGCAGTCCCCCAATAGATCTGGCAGGCGGGTTGGCCTATGGGCCTGGAGAGATGCTTGTAAAATAGGAGTGGTTCCTGCCAAGAGGCTGATAAGTAAGAGTGCCCCTTTGACTGCCCTGCACAGTTTTTTTAATCCCTGCTGGGATTGGCGAGCCTTCTCACTATGCAGAAGTTCTGCTTCCCTTCCCCTTTTTTAAGTGGCTGCCTGCTTTCATTCACCCCTTGTGAGTGCCATGCTCCAGGGTGACATTCTATATGCCTCTTCTGACCAGGTTTTTCTATAAGGTATGGCACAGAGCACATTTTATATTCTTTTGTTCCTGGTCTTTTGCTCAGTTGTATGCGGGCATCAAATCCCCTGGCTTTCTACCCGGGGAAAGAGGGGAGAGACATGTCAGATTCTAATGGGTCCCTAGCCTCTGGTCTGAGACAGTGCTTCAGTTGTCTCCAGATCCTCCTTGCCTGCTGAGGACCACAGGGACTTTGGCTCCTGGTGGTCAACAGGGGATGCTTCCCCCTGTAGGGGAGTTCCCCAGGTTTTTCTCCTGGCTACATATTTGTGTATCTCAGGAACTGAGGGAAGCCATCCTTCTGAGGTCTGTGGTTATTGAGAGTGGACATGCCCACGTGGTTATTGAGAGTGGACATGCCTCTTCTAGTAAAAAACACAAGAAGCACAGATCTGAGGTCTCATGATTCTGTCTCCAAGGGTGAGTCAGGGAGGATCCTCCTCTTCGTTGTCATCTTCATCTTCTGCCTTATCCTCTCATTCTCCCCCCTCCCTGGGAAAAGGATCAAGGATCTGGAGGTCCAGCATGCTACCTGGCAGATGATGGACCTTACCAGAAGTGGGGAGGCTCCCTCATAGTTAGAGTATTAACTCAGGGAGGGGGAGGGGAGCACTCTCTATGATGAGAAGCTGGAGGTGATCACCTCACAGAAATATCTTTTTTCCTCTGGAGGGTTTTTTCCCTACTTTTGGCAAAGATACACAGAGTACTGCAGCTCCCGGATGACAGTTCATCAACACCAAGGCTTCAGCTCTAGGGGCCAAGAAGAATTTTCCTTCTGCTGCCACCAGGCCAGCCACGATGCCATTCCACTTTGGCATCTAACACTGTCATTCCCTTGAAGTGGGGAGGTGGCCCGAAAGACCCCTGCGACAAAAGCATCTAGGGGGCCCTTTAGTGCAGTTTTGAGGTGGATGCTGTGGCCTTTGGGGCTGCAGCAACTTCCTCCCTTTTTGCATGGGTGGCTTATATGGGAACAGAGGAATTGGGGTCCAGAGAAGATGTCCCTGAACCCCTCAAGGATATCTCCAGTTTTCCTCTAGATCAATGCCAGCCAACAAGTGGGATTTATTCTATGTTTTACTTCATGCCCAAGAAAAAAGATGACATCAGGGCCATCTTTGATCTCCAGTGGCTCAACAACAGTGTGGTCAAAAAGAGGTTCAAGGTGGAAACTCTCTGTTCAGTTGTAGCGGCACTGTGAAGGGGGGAATGGATGATCTTCATCAACCTCTTTAAGGCATATCTGCACATTCCAGTTCAAGCAAGTCACCTCAAATTCCTTTGGTTCTCATATAACAAAGCCCACTTCCAGTATTGGGCCCTTCTATTTGACCTATATTTAGTCCCAAGTGTGTTCACCTAGGTGCTGGTTGCTTTGGTAGTCCATCTGCACGCCAGAGGGATCTGTCTTCATCTCTGTCTGGCCAACATTCTGGTCTGGCTTCTCTCCCAGGAGAGGTGTCTCCAGGATACGTAGGTAACCCTTCGGTGCCTACAGCATCTGGATTTTGTAATAAATCTAAAGAAGAGCTCCCTGACTCTCAGTCAGTCCCTAACCCACTTCGGGGTGCTTCTGGACACGAATTAGTTTCAGATGTATCTGATTCCAGAACAGGTTCAGAAGAAGTCACAACTAGTCAAATAGGCAGTTGTATCGCAGTGACTGGACCTCATGACATTGGGATAGCTGCAAGGGATGATGATGTCCTGTCATGATCTGGTCCCTTGGGCTTCGTACCATTCTCCATTCCTTCAGCAGCTTCTCCTACCCTTCCAGGACTATATAATGGAACATATAATGAAATTGGAGGTTGCTCTCCCAGACGTCCGGGAAGGGAGCTGCGATGGAGGCTGACTCCATGGCATCTGCCCGGCAGTCTTCTGCATTAGGCAGAGTGATACCTCCTGTCCCTTTGGCTGGACATCTGGCCAGGATGGACAACCTGTTGGCAGACTAGCTCAGCAGGACCTCCCATCAGGGAATCAGAGTGGCAGCTGCACCTTCAGGTCTTTGCCCATATGGCAGACTGGCTGGGCCACCCGGTGATGGATCTGTTTGTCACTGCAGAAAATGCACAGGTGGCAGCATTCACCTCCCTGTGCAACACATGTGGGACGGATGCACTGGAGGCATCCTGACCCAAGAGGGTTCCTCTACACGTTCTCTTTCTTCTCACTGCAGAAGGTGTGCCAGTTCAGGACAGAAGTGATTCTAATAACACCTTATTGGCTGTGGCATCTCTGGTTTCTGGACCTGCTCAACCTGCCTGTGCAAGAGCCATGGAGAATTCCGAGGGGGGGGCTGCTTTGGCAGGGCCAGTGGTGTATCCTTGGCCAGACCTCTTCCAGCTGATAGCCTGAAGGCCAAAACGGGCTGGCTGATGTAGCTGAGTTTCTCTGGCAGCATATTTTATAACCTGCTCTCCTCCCATTGGGCATCTACCAATGGGGTGTGCTCAACGACACAGCATGTGTTTCTCTCTTGGTGCGTCATGCCGGGGGTGGGCCCTACTTCCCAGGATGTTAAAGATGTGCTTGGCTTTTCCAACCCGGGATGGAGGGAAGCTTGAGCTGTAGCACCATCAAACGCCAGGCAGTGGCTCAGCAGCATTCTCACCAGTCTTGGGGATCCAGTGCTTTCTTTACATACTTTATACAAATGTGTCATTAAGGGGTGAAGTTGCCACACGTTCCCTAATTGGGAGCTCAGTTGGGTCATCACTTCTTTTATGGGTCTACCATTTAAACCCAAGGCAACATGCCCCCTTGAGCTGTAGACCTTCAAAACTGTTTCTGGTGGCTATCATCTCGGCCAGACACATATCAGAGCTGGGTGCCCTGTCCTCTCATCCTCAACTGCGTGTTTTTTCACTCTGATAAGGTGGTGCTACAGCCTGATCTCTCCTTCATCCCAAAGGTCAATTCAGTGATTCACTTTTCCCAGGAGGTGGTATTGCCTTTGTTCTCTCCCAACCCCTCCTGTTCGCAGGAAAGGAAATGGCACATCCTAGTTACAGTGCCTTGCAAAAGTAATCAGACTCCTGACCAATGCTCTCATACTGCTGAATGACCAATGGAACATTGTAATTTTGTTCTATATGATATTTTATTTTGAAACACTGAAACTCAAAATAGATTATTGTAAGGTGACATTGGTTTATGTTGGGAAATGTTTATAAGAAACATAAAATACTAAAACATGTTGCTTGCACAAGTATTCAACCCCTGTGCTGTGAAAGCTCCCAGTTTACACAGATGAAAGAAATTGCCCTGTCTAGGACACAATTACCTTACCATTGGCCTCCACCTGTGAACCATTAAAGTTGCTGTCACATTGTCAGAATAAAAAACCCACTGTTGAAGGATCATGGGTCAGGCTATGGATCTGAAGGAAAATGAAGACCAAAGAGCATTCTACAGAAATGAGAAATAATGTAATACAAATGCATAGATTAGGAAAAGGGTACAAAATAATAGCCAAGTGTTTGGATATCCCAGTGAGCACAGTTGGATCAATAATCAGGAAGCGGAAGCTGCATCACACTACCCAGGCATTGCCAAGAAAAGGCTGTCCCTCAAAACTCAGCGCTCAGTCAAGAAGGAGACTTGTGAGAGAAGCCACAGAGAGGCCAACAATCATTCTGAAGGAGCTACAGAGTTCAGTGGCTGGGAGTGGAGTAATGGTGCACCAGTCAGCCATATTAAGAGCTCTGCATAATGCTGGCCTGTATGGGAGGGTGGCAAGAAAGAACCCGTTACTCAAAAAGTACCATCTGAAAGCACGTCTGGAGTTTGCCAGAAAGCATGAGAGTGCCCCAGCTGCAATGTGGGAAAAGGTTTTATGGTCAGATGAGACCAAGATAGAACTTTTTGGCCAAAACTCAAATCACTATGTGTGGCACAAACCTAACACTGCCCATGCCTCAAGACACACCATCTCTACAGTGAAGTATGGTGGTGGCAGCATCATGCTGTGGGGATGCTTCTCATCAACAGGGACTGGGCATCTTGTTAAAATTGAAGGAAGAATGGATGGAGCCAAATATAGGGAAATACTGCAAGAGAACCTGCTTCAGTCCGCTAAAAGACTGAAGCTTGGGAGGAATTCACTTTCCAGCAGGACAATGATCCCAAGCACAAGGCTAGAGCAACATTGGACTGGCTGAAGAACAAAAAAGAGAATGTCCTACAGTGGCCCAATCAAAGTCCTGATCTCAATCTCATTGAGAATCTGTGGTGCTCTTTGAAAATTGCGGTCCACAAGCGATATCCAACCATCCTGAACAACCTGGAGCGAATCTGCCAAGAAGAACGGGCCAAAATTCCTCCGACACTTTGTGCAAAACTGGTACATACCTTCCCCAAAAGACTTAAAGCTGTTATTGTAGCAAAAGGTGGCTCTACCAAATATTAATGTGTGGGGGTTGAATACTTACATTTCCCAACATAAAACCAATGTCACCTTAGAATTATTGATTTTGAGTTTCAATGTTTCAAAATAAAATATCATATAGAACGAAATTACAATGTACTATTTGTAATTCAGTAATATGATAGCGTTGGCCAGGGGTCTGACTACTTTTGCAAGGCACTGTATCTGTTGCACCCTGCAGTTCTACTTAGGGCCCATCCATATGACTGTATAATCTGCAGTGACCTCATTAATTCACCGTCATCCATTTGACATTACAAGCTAGTACGGATTTTCACGGTCACAAATCCGCATTAGAAATACCACCAAAAAACCAATATGCTTTCCTAAACCAATAATCGCATTAACGTCCGTGCACTCAGACACAATGCCATAGTCTTTCCTGTAGTATATCCTGCTGTAGGCGGTCCATGGGCATTCCTCCGTCATATGGCAAGCCCCTTGTCTCCTTCCCACCCGATACCACATCCACAAACGTGCGCATGCATGGGAATTAAAAAAAAGATATGTTTCTGTGCTCTTGTGAAAAAGCGTGCAAAAAGTAAACGACTGTTATGGACCAATCACTAAAAAGGGGTGGACTTAGGGGAGTGGCCAATGCTAAAGCATTGCTGAAGCAATTTACACCAAAACATAAGAACATAAGAAGAGCCTGCTGGATCAGGCCAGTGGCCCATCTAGTCCAGCATCCTGTTCCACAGTTCCAGTGGGAAGCCCGCAAGCAGGATCTGAGTGCAAGAACACTCTCTCCTCCTGGTTTTCAGAAGCATGCTGCCTCTGACTAGGGTGGTACAGCACAGCCATCATGGCTAGTAGCCATTGATAGCCCTGTTCTCCATGAATTTGTCTAATCTTCTTTTAAAGCCATCCAAGCTGGTGGCCATTACTGCATCTTGTGGGAGCAAATTCCATAGTTTAACTATGCGCTGAGTAAAGAAGTACAAAAGCAAGTTTTCACAATCTGACCACAAAAAGGACATGTATGGATCTCGAGCCACCAACCAAATACGGAAACTGCGGTTTTTGCGGATTTATTTATTTATTATTTGATTTATATCCTGGCCTTCCTCCCAGCAGGAGACCAGGTTAGAGATGGATGGGCCCTCAGACAGAACCCAGCAAATCCTGTTGGTATCCTGTTCAGGCCATCAGCTGGCAAGAATGTTTCCACATCTTTGATTGCTAGGTGGCTGAGAGAGGCTACTGGGGCACCCTGCAAGGCTTTAGATAGCAGCCTCCAGAGGGAGTTTTGCGGCACTCAGGTTGTCCCCAGTTAAACTATGTTGCAGAAGAAGCCTGCCCTTGAGTGGACTACCCTGTTACATTCTTGTCAAGTGTTCTTAACTCCTGTCCGGCAGAAATTTTACTTACCATGAATTGCTGTTTGCAGACTAGTGGAGGACACTTGCCTCACCTTTCACTTTCTCAGCTTGGTAGGTGCTGTGCTGTTTACCATTGAGGTGGGATGTTGCTGGACTGGTACAGAGTCTTGTTTTGGCCTAATTGTTTTCAGTGTTTTTTCTTGGGTTGTTTTCTGTTGTCTGTTTGGGGTAGTTTGTATGTGGTGGTCTGTGGGGTTTGAGGAGCTGTTCTTGCTCTGCCAGTTGGTCTTGTGAGAGGGATAAGTCCTCCCCCTGAAGAGGAAGCAGAAGAATGGTAAGGACCCTGGCTATTACTCCCACAGGGAGGATCATCCCTGTCAAGAGAGAGTCCTCCACTCCAGTCTGAAAACAGCAATTCATGATAAGTAAATTTTTTGCTTTTCTTGCTGTTGACCACATCCCGTAATTAAGTCTTAATGGATATTTTGTCATTGGTTCACAGTGTTGAAACAAATTAATTTAATCCCCAAATATTTATTACATGGCAGCTGACACCAGTGGGTGGAATCTGACCTAGCACCGGGGCATTCATTCTTTGAGCACAAGGATTTCTGCTTGCGCAATAGAATGTTCTCCCCCTCTCTTCCTCCCGTGCACCCCCTAAATTCTAGGTGTTCCCCCAACCCTCTGAAACGGATTTGAGGAGGATGTGGGATGCACAGGGGAAGTGAGGGGGGTAAGTCCCATTGCACAAGTAGAAATCCTTGTGCTGATGGAACGAGTTAATAGAATTCTACCCAGTGTATCCACTGCAGATTTCCATTTGAAATTCTTTTGTGTTTATGGTTTAATCATTTTGTTCTTTCTTTAGCTGTTTAATGAGCTTGTTCAAGAACAAGGTCCAAACTTGGATAGGACATCTGCCCATGTCAGTGGTATTAAGGAGTTGGCCCGAAGGTTTGCTCTTACATTTGGCCTGGACCAGATCAAGACGAGAGAGGCTGTAGCCACGTTACACAAGTGAGTGGCAAGGAATTCATTTAAAGACAATATGTGTGAGAGGGTTTTTTAACGTAGAATCAAGTCATTTTGTCAAATAAGAATTGCAATTCACTGTTTTTTCTGCTTACAAATTAGGTGTGTATGCTTATGAGAAATATGCTGTTGCTGGAGCATTATCCTTTTATATTAGCTTAATGCTTTACAGTTGTTGACTGAAGAGCTTGTCTAGCTCATCGAGGATATGGAATATATATTGCTATAATCTGTAAGAATTCCCTCTCTACACTTCCTGCCAGATTGAGTACCAAACTGGAGTATTGCACTTCTGCGGATGCACCACCCACCTTGCTGCCCATCAGTCTCTGCCTCAATTGACAGAGACTGTCTCAGACTTGGTTTTGAGGACCTCCAGGATAATTTGTTCTGGGAGACCTTAATATTAATACTGAGACAGTCAGATTCAGAGTGGCTCAGGACTTTGTGGCTGCCATGGCAACCACGGGGCTGTCCCAACATGTCTTTGACAAAATACATGTAGCTGGACATAACCTTGATGTGGTTTTCTCCACTGCACAGGAGGTTGGTGATCTGAAAGTAGGGAAATAACATCTATCTCCTCATCATGGTCAGACCATTTCCTGTTGATATTTAGATTTACAGTGGCATTCTTCCTCTGACAGCTTGAAAGACCTATTAAATTGGGTCACCCTCCAAACCTAAGGAGTTCTGGAAAATTTTCCAGCTGTTACGGCTCGCATTCCTGCCAGAACCCTGGTTGCGCTGGAATACGGAGATGACCCAGGCAGTTGCCACAACTGCACCCAAGTGCTCTCTTGCTTAGAGCAGAGCCTGGACAGCTCTGGTATGCACCTGAGCTAAGGGCAAAAAAGCAAGATGAGAGATTGCTTAAATGTATATGGAGGAAAACCATGCCAAGTCTGACAAAACACAGGTTAGAGCTCATTATCAAGTATGTTCTGTGTCAGTGTTGGAGGCAAGGAAAGATTTCTTTTCCATCGTCATTGCATCTTTCCATTGTTATCCAGCAGATCTTTTCCAACTGTTTAGAGGCCAGTTATAATCTGGCCTTGGAATAGAGATTGTAGAACATTCGGTTGCACATTGTGACAAGTTTGCAAGAGACTTGGAACGTCCTTTGTATTCCCCTTGACTTAGATTCCACAATTCTTGCTGTTCCAGTTATGGAAGTGTCCAGAGCATCACCTGGCCTTGTTTTACTGGATGAGTTTCAGTTATTAAAGCCTGAGGACAAGCTTGACCCTTGATCCTCATGGTTGATTACATCAAATAGGCAGGGAAAGCCCAGGTGGATTCTGGAGATTGTAAAATTCTCCTTGAAAGTACCAGTACCAACGTTTTTTTAAAAAAGCTGTAGGGCCCCTCCTGAAGAAATCTAACTTGGAACCCAAAGAAATAAGCAATTATAGGCTGGTTGTTAACACCCCTTTCCCAAGGAAGATGTTTCAGCAGGTGATTGCCAGCCAGCTCTAGTCACTCTTGGATAAAACTGATTTTCTAGATCCATTTCAATGGGGCTTTCGGCCTGGGATTGGAGTGGAAACTGTCTTGATCATCCTGTAGGATGATCTGTGTTGAGAGGGGGATGGGGGGTGCACAGTCCTGTTGAGTCTGTTAGACCTCTCAAAAATACCAGTGACCATAGTATCCTTCTGGATACATTAAGTTGAGAGTTGGCAGTACTGCGTTGTAGTTGTCCGCTCTTACTTGGACAACTTTATTTCAGAAGGGGGTCATTGATCTGTCCTTTGGTACATATGCTATGGGTTCCACAGGGCTCACTTTTACTCTCCCATGCACTTTAATATCTGCATAAAACCACTAGAAGTGACCTGGAGATTTGGACAGAGGTGTCATCAGTATACAGATGATACCCAGCATTGTCACTTGGAGGCTCAAGTAGCCACAGTGGCACAGAGTGCCTTTTATCAGCTTTGGCTAATAAACCAACTCTGCCTTTTTCTGGACAGAATATGTCCAGCTATCGTGCCCTGACATCTCATCTGGATTACCTCAATACATTATACATGGGACTGGTCTGAAAAGAATCTGAAAACTTCAACTGATCCAAAACCAGGCAGCAAGATTTATTAACAGGAACTGACCAATATGTACTGACTGTCAGACTGTTTCCCAGCCCAATTCAAAGTGTTGGTATTAACCTTTAAAGCCCCAAATAGCTTTGGTACAGGGTACCTGAAGGATTGCCTCCTCTATATACACTGACCCTAATGTGATCTCCAGATTCCCCCACTAATGAGCTACTCAGGAGGAGGCTTTTTCAGGAGTGGTGTCCTGGTTGTGGAATGCCTTCCTCAGAGAGGCTCACTTGACACCCACATTTTAGTACTTTCAGCACCAGGTGAAACTTTTTATTTTTCCAGGCATTTAAAATTCTTAAGATCTTCTACTGCTTTTTCAATAATTGGCTGCTGACAGTTTAATTTTTTATTGTGGTTATTTCTGTTTGGTTGTTGTTGTTGTTTTAAAAATGACAGCTTTTAAATTGTGTTGCTCGCTGTCCAGAGAACAGTTATTGAGCAGTATACATATTGTAAATAAATAAAATAAATCCTTTGAATCTTATTACAGGGATGGCATAGAATTTGCTTTTAAATATCAGAATCAGAAAGGCCAGGAATATCCCCCTCCTAACCTTGCTTTCTTGGAAGTGCTTAGTGAATTTTCTTCTAAACTCCTGCGGCAGGACAAAAAGACAGTGTAAGTAATATTTTACTAATTGTATGCAGACCTTATTGGTCTGTATACAGGAAACTGAAAATTATCTTCTGTTTGAAAGTACTAGTAGTGATAATTTCTGTAAATGGGTTTGGAATCCACAGGTGTTCAAATTCTTTGCTAGTGAGGAAACAGTGGTATTCTGAATGCACAATTGGTGTTTGTGTTCCCTTAGCACCCTGTTTCACACTCGTTAGCAATGTAGGCAGGTAATAAATAACATTCCCTGACTCTAGAGAAGAAGGCTCATCCTTCTGCTTTACAGTCTATCCTTGCTCTTTTATATCAATTTTCTATGATAAATTATTTGCACATATTTTCTAGATTTTTATCCTTTGTGTATGCTTAGTACATTTGTGAACACCATGTAAATAATATGAAATAGTAATTTGGCTCTGTGTGTGTGTGTTTAAATAATATGAAAAAGTAATTTGGCTTCACATATATATGGAGGAAAAAATCTATTCCTTATACAGTAATACCTCGCATTAACGTACTCAATGGGACCAGAACGAGTACGTAAACCAAAAATGTCCTTAAAGTGAAGCACTACCTTTTAAAACTTTTTTCTACCTCTCCTTCATGCGGAGCCTCAAAGCCCTGCGCTAAAGCCTCTGCTGCTGCGCTGCCACGCCTCTCAGCTGATTTGCAGTGGCGCGATCGCATCTATTTCCACCCCCACGCACTAAAGCCTCTGCTGCTGCGCTGCGTTTCTGGAGAAATACAGGCATATGGAACATGTACATTATAGTGAGGCTACGTTAAGTGAAGCAACGTTAAGCGGGGTATGCCTGTACAGCAGTTTTGGCTGGAATAAGACACTGGGCAAAAACTGATTTTTTAATAATAAAAGAAGCATTATCTTGTATAACCTTGCATAGTCCAAGTCTGCAGATTATAAATCTGCATACAAAGATTAAATATTGTCAGCTGCAACAACCAGAAAATTTATGCTAGCTATTGTGAATGAAATGAAACCCAGTAGTTAAGGGAGTCTATTTCACAGTGTGTGCTCGATTCTTTAATTCCCAATTATAGAATGTATGTAACTTAGCAAACATGTTTGTTTAAAGATAGAGAATTGCCTGTAACTAGCTTGCATAATACTTTCCTTAACTTAAAGGTGTAAGAGGTTAAACAAGGCTTGCAGTCCATTATTTAAGAATTCTGAGCACTTTTAAAATGAAGGCTGGTGCATAAGACCTTCCTCAGCGATCTAGCATTGGCACAGCTGCTGGTAACCCATGAACCTCCTAAACATTCATTTGATTAACTCTAGAGAAAAGATCTCTAGTCCCCCATCCCTGAGGTAAACAGAACAGGATTATGTGCCCTCAGAGGGATAGACCAGTAGTCTATGTCACTAGTGATACCAAGCATTGGAAGTCGACAACCACAGTTCTTCACGCAAGTCTGATAACATTATAATTGAAAAGCCAGCAAAGTGAGAAAAGGGGAGATTTGTACACAAGATTACTCCCCGCTCTGTCAGAAGAGAATGGATAATTTATTTTCATCTCTATCTCAGAGGGTCATGGGACTGACTATAAGAGATAAAGTATGATTACCCCACTGGTATCCATTCTTACTGTATTTTTCAATGGACTTTTTTGGCTCTTGGATCTGCAAAGAGGTCATTGTCCTACATAGCGTGAACCTAATGAAAAATGCCTAGAGATATAGGCCTTCTTACAAATTAGTAGGTGCTGTATGGGTCCTCAGCAAGCACCAAGTGAGGAGGCAGGGGCCATCATGGTGCCTATGGGCACCACATTGAATACCCCAGGGTTAAATCAATAGCTTGTTCCTTCTATTATAGCAATGTGCCACTAACGTGTTAGGTCATGGCGTATGTCATTCTCCTGAACTTAACCAGTCAGGCTCTTCTCAGCAATGCTCAGACATTCTTCATTCTAGTGACTACTGTTTATTTGATTTCATTGTTTTAGACATGAGGAATAAAAATGGTATATAAGAAAAGGGTGTATTACATAGCAGATAAAGTATCACTTTGCAACCCTCCAAACAGTAAGGGTAAATTGTCATCTGAATGTAGACGACCCTGATCATGCAGAACATCTGATGGCTAATAGAAATACAGCAGCTATTTTATTTACAGAAGCTATTTTATTCACTATCTTATCCTTGTTTCTCCTTGTCCATCTTATTCTCCCCACCACCACCAGTCACACTTACTTGGAGAAGTTCCTGACAGAACAGATGATGGAAAGGAGGGAAGATGTGTGGCTTCCTCTAATTTCCTACAGAAATTCATTAGTTACAGGTGGTGAGGATGATAGGATGTCTGTGAATAGTGGAAGCAGCAGCAGCAAAGCTTCTTCAGTGAGAAATAAGAAAGGCCGACCTCCACTTCACAAGAAAAGGGTTGAGGGTAAGTGTGGCTTTGAAGAATATGCATTATGCTCTGGACCAGATTTGCACTAGACAAAAATGTAAAATTTTCTGTGACTTTATCCAGTTCAAATATTGCTCAGGATTTGAGGATAACATCTCTTACTGGACCAGTTTTTATCAGCAAAGTAGTTAAGCTTACAATTTTATTATGTATGTGTTTTATTTTATTTTATTTTTGTAAGCCGCCTTTATAGGGTAGAAGGGCGGGACAGAAATATTTTAAAATAAATAAAAATAAATAAATAAGTGTTAGAATTTCACCAACCCATTATTAAGGCAGAAGTGGGAAAAGCAAAAGCTTAAGCTTCCAGGCCTTCTCACAGAAATTAGTCAAATGAAAAGTTTCACTTTCCTTCCTGGAGACTGTAAAATATAAAAGTTGTGTTTTAACATTGTATGGGTAAAGCAAATAACTTGATAAAAGGTTCCTGTGTTTTTTGCATATATAGTTTCAGATACTGTATTTTATTTATGCATAAGATTTCTTACTTGCCCTTCACCATAAGGTCTCAGGTTACAACAACATAACCATAGAATTATAAAAATAAGTAAAACAGTTCCAAACAGAACAATGTAGATTAAATAAGAGGTGGATTCCACAAAATAAAATAATTGTCAGAGACCAGGATATAGAGGTGTGTCTTCAGATGAAGATGCTAAACACACTTCTGTGGGCAGAGAGTTCCACAGTTTAGGAGCTGCTACAGAGAAAGCCCTCTGCTGGGCCACTATTTCCTCATACTTGTGAGGGTGGCTGAACTACTAAGAGAGCCCCCTCTGCCAAGGGTGTGTAGACATGGAGGTGGCCTTTCAGATATTTGCAGCAAGGTAATTGTCATTCGGTATTGATTTCTTCTGAACTTTTTGGTCTTTCTGTACTTGAAAGTTTAAATCTCATATTATTATGTGGCACAAATGGTAGGCTTCAAAATTGGTGAAGCAATGGTGGTGTATAAAAAGAGAAATGTGTCTTACTGTGAATTTCTGTTTACTGGGGATGATGAATGACATTCCTTGAAGGGATGACAGGGTCCACTAAAGTGTTTTGCCTCCTCTCCAAGGGGAGGAGTCATCCCTCTCACCAGATCAACTGGCAGAGCAGTCTCCTCGACCCCGCACTGACAACTACAGCTATTTTGATGACTGAAAGCTAACTATAGAGAAACCGTACTGAACAGAAAAGAGAGAAACCCTCACAGAATAGAGAAATACAGTGTTTGATTCCACACCCAACATTAGCCAGGACAATGCAGTTGAGCTTCCATATTACTCAAACCCTACTACTACTTCTTGTCTCATCCTGACGTACAATTTAAAGGGGTGGACAAGTGAAACATGCACACACAACTTTAGTTACAACTCACAAAATTTTGCAGGTTGTATGAAAGTTTCAAACATGTGGAATGCAAACTCTTGAAGTTCATATCTCCACCAATACGCTTGCTATGCAGGTTAACTTACCATTTCCAAGTTTAAAAAATGAGAGCATAACACACCTTAGCAAAAAACCATGAGACAACAGCCCCTATAATATGTACAAATGACAAAAAGGAATGCTGAAAGTATGATACTTAAAATAAACCTGTAAAGAAAAATAGGTTATGTAATAAACATTTCTCATGTAGAGCTTGTGTCTTCTTAATGGCACAGAAGTTGTTGTTTGCCACCCTGGGCTCCTTCTGGGAGGAAAGGTGGGATAGAAATTTAATAAATAAAATAAAGGGTTGCTACCTACATTAGAACTCAACCTGAAAAAAATACTAGATTAATCTTAATTTGTTCAGTGTGACAAAAAACTAGATTTATCTTTTGTCAGATGAGAATCTTGAAGGCTCCTGGCTGAATAGAAATGACAGCATCCAAACTCCAGGGGCTCTACAGACTCCACAGCTCACATCAACGGTATTGAGGGAGAACACTCGGCAAATTGGAGAGCAAATTCAGGAGCATGAGGCAGAACCTGGATCTGAACAAGATTTTTTACACAAGTATGTATCAATGAAATGCTTCTATAGTAAAAGGAAATTCTTCCTTAAAATACTGCTGTAATGAAAATTCCAACAAAACCAAAATGTTAGGTTTATGAAAGAGTGTCTCTTCCGATATATAGATTTTTGTAAGCATCATGCTTACAAAAGGGGGAGCTTCAGTGATCCATAGGGCAGCAGGGCTCTGGTGACCCCTGTGGGGGGTTGGTGGGTGGGGCTCTGGCAACCCCTGTGGGGGGTTGGTGGGTGGGGCTCTGGCAACCCCTGTGGGGAACAGGGGGGCTTTGGTGACTATAGTCTGTGAGCTAAGCCCCTAGTAAACAAATACAAATGTATTCATACTATGCTTGCATTTTCAAATAGAAAAAAATAAAAAATATATGACAAGATGGAGTTTAGTGGACAGCCTCCAAAGTGTTATTTAAAGTTTTTAAATTAAAACCAACCAAAATCCTAGGATAGTGAGATGCCTTGATGCTATATATTTTTTTAATTAGTGTGGTGGCACCTACCCTGTGGAATTCCGTCCCCTTAAATATTAGGCAGGTGCCATCTCTGCTATCTTTTCTTTGTCTTTTGAAGACTTTCCTCTTTCAACAGGTTGAGACCTGTCCCGATCTGTGTCTGTGTTAGAATTGCTTTTAATATGTTTTCTTTAATATGTTTTGAAAGCTTTTTTAAAAAATGTTTTTAGCGTTGTTTTGTTTTAATGTATTTTGAGGTCTTTTTATGATGTCTTAAAGTGTTTTTAGCGTTTCTGTTTGCTGCCCTGGGCTCCTGCTGGGAGGAAGGGTGGGATATAAATCAAATAATAAATAAATAAAATTCAAAAATATCACCAAATTATAACTGGCAACAAAACTGCCCCTTCCTATTAAAAGACATGACAAAAAAGATTCAGACAAAAAAGAACTTACAATACACAATGGAGCACATGGCACAAACAATCAGGGTAAAGTATTGCATTTTCCTTAGGCACAAAATATAAATAAAAAAATAATTTAATTTTTTTTTTTAAAAAATTGATTTTTGTAAACCCTGGGTGTGGTATTTAGGCTTGAAAAGAGATTCCTGTTGGAGCCTAATTTCTTCACAGGATAGGTGGGCAAAGCAGTAGCCCAGATGGGGAGATTCTACTGGCCACAAGTTCTGCAACCTTTAATAGTAAGCCTGAGAGCAGGACTTTCTTAGTTTATCTTTGTATAGCACCTAGTTAACATTTCAAGCATATTTATTGATTATATTAACTTTCACAATTGGTGGCATTCTGAATTTTTAATTTGAATTTATGAAATTATTTTTAAATGGTGAAATCAGCCTGTCCCAATTTTATTTTTATTCTGCTTTGCTACCACATTTTCATCCTTCTCTTCCTCCAAGGAAATCAAAGTGGCGTACGTGGTTTTCTTCCCCATTCCCTTTTTATCCTTAAAAGAGCCTGGGGAGGTAGGTTAGTCTAAGAGATGGTAACTGGTTCAAGATAATCCAGTAGTTTCATAAATGGAGATTGAGCTCAGAGCTCCCTAATCCTAATCTGACACTTTCCAGTACACCCACGGTGATTCTTAAAGGTAATATAAAAAATGTCCAATATCTATCCACTGACTGACTGACCTCTTAAGTCCTCAGATGCAGATATCTTGGCTGGGCCAACAGAAATTAGAAGACTTAAGTCGAAAGGACAGGACAGGAATGAACTACATGAAAGGAAGAAGTGGCGTAAGACATGCAGTGTAAGTATTCAGAACCCCCGTACTGAAATAAATCAAGGATACACTTGGTGGCTAATTCAGCAGTTAGTGAATGGAATTTGATTAATTGTAGGCACTTTACTTGGTTTCCTTGGCTTTCAACAGCTCTAGAAAGACAGACAGCACACAACAAAGCTATGTTGTGGACTAAAGTTTGCCACAGTATTCATATTAACTGAACTTTGAATTGGTAAAGGAGACATTGAGCACTACAACTCTACTATGTAAAATGCTTGAGTAACAGTGATGACCACTGATTAAAAGTTAGGTTAATGTGACTTTTGTTGCAAACTTTAGTCCATATTGTAGGTTGGTTTATCTTAGGATGTCTGCATGTGATTGGTGCTAGAGTTCCAAAATTATGGAACTGAAATGGAGTGCAAGCTGTATTTTGCTGGACAGGATTAAAGGACCAAGAGCGGGCCTAAAGGCTCAAGCACAGCATTACAATAGGCCAATTGTGTTGAGCTAGTGCTTTACATTTGAGCAAATGTCTACATTTTAGTGTAACTAGGTTTTTTTTAAAAAAAATGAGATACAACATATGGATATTACAAATGAAACATTTGCACATGCCCATTAACTCTGTCCCAGGCAGTAACGAGCCCCAAAACTTCACAGCATGTGATGATTCTCCATCTGTAGATTCAAGGGATGCAAATACTTGCTGTAAGAAATAGATTTCTCAGAAGTTGGGCAGGTGTTTTTTCCTATGTAGAATTCAAGCTGACGTGTGTATAAAATATTTATGGGTAGCAACATGCTCCTCAGACACTAATTTAACTCCTTGTGGAAAGGAAGAATGAGATCAGTAACAGGCTTCCCTATCTTGTACTTTATTCAGTACCTACCCAGTACATCATAAAGCAAGACTAAGGATTGTTATGTGTGATCTCATTACCATTGTGTTCATATTCTTTCTCTCTCCTCAAAAGACGGGGTCTAATGGAGGATGATGCTGAGCCCATCTTTGAAGATGTAATGATGTCTTCACGAGGTCAGTTAGAGGACATGAATGAGGAATTCGAAGACACCATGGTCATTGATCTGGTCAGTAAATTCTCACATTAAAATACTATTACTTTTTAAAAATTATTTATTCATTTTATTAGTTATTTGCCACATACGAGTTTTCAAGCGACTTACAAAATTTTTAGGGCATGAAACATAACATAAAATCAGAATAGAATAATACATTACAATAAAAGCCATACAACAACCTATAAAACAGACCCAGTAAAATAGCAGCAAAACATACCATCAATTTACAACTAAATAAACATTTTTTTAAAAAAGATTACTATAAATGAAGAAGCAACTAAGCATCATTTGGGCAAGATTTCCACTAACAGTCCCCATCCCACCCCAATTTCATTACTGGCATATATATGTATCTTACCCTTCCCCAAAGACCTGGGCAAAGAGGTGCATCTTTACCTGCTGGCAAAAAGGAGCCAATGTCGGATGACTGCCAACTCACACTGCAGATCTCACTGGGCAGGAGAAGTACCAGGAAGGTTTCCTCAGCAGATCTTAATAGACATATATTACTATGTAAAAGGTGGGATTGAGTGGATTGATCAGCATCCATCTGGTTAACCCAAGACTTATAACTTTAAATCAAAACTACCCCTTAGAAATGCTGAATGGGCACTGGTCACCTCGGTCAGCAACTACAATTCACTTGGTTCATTGATAATTTCCTGACCTGTCCTATTGTTGCACATGTTATCTTTTAATTATTTCACTGCTCCAGTAGAATAACCTGAAGAAATCTAGCCCTCACAAGAAGTCTGTAAGAGCAAATATTCTCACGTATGAGTTTGCAAAAGTCCCAGGCTATGGTCTGAAGGCACAGGAGGCCAGCACCCTGCTGAAGCTAAGCAGGGTCAGGTCTGGTCAGTGCCTGGATGGGAGATCAGCTGGGAACCATATGTAAGCCACCTTTGGTTTCTATCATGAAAAGAAAGGCAGGGTATAAATATAATATATAAATAAATGGTCTCAGTATATACTATAGATGAGTTTCAGGAATAATCAGGTTTTCTTCCTGACCTTGGAAGCACTCAAGCCTACATATAAATCTTTATGCAGTCAGTAGGCCATGGTTTAAATTCTAGGAACTGCTTTAGTACTTTTTTGGTTTAAAATTATTTGCAAAAAGAATTTGTCTTGCTAGGAAGCCTGAAAAATTGCTGAAATAAGTGTATATTCTATAGTCAAGCAAAATTTGTATATTCAAAATTCTTATAATTCACACTTCCTCCAGTCTGGAACTCAGGGCAGCTAACAACAAATAGACAAACAATCAAACAAAATAACACAAAGTCATAACTGCAATAATTCAGCAGTGAATATCACCTTATCCTTTTTTTCTGTTGGGCACTAGGACACCTCCAAGTTGGACTGTGTTCCTCCTAATGCTTGGGGGCAGGAAATACCACTCCAAAGGAAGTTGCTTGCTATCCCTCCCCTGGAGTGTCAGTTCATTCTCTGCCTTTGCTTGAAGCAGACCACTTTTTTACTTTTTGCTGCCATTTTGGTCACTTCAATCTTAGGCTTTTTGCTCTTGTCAGTGTATATGATGGAGCATGTGTACTGTGTGAAATTTCTCTTTGAATATATTTAGCTTTGTGTCTGCCTTATAGTTTCCTTAGTGTGTGCTTTTAGCACTCCCTCAGTTTTGGATCCATCACCTCAGGATCTCTTTCCTCCAATTAATTGAATTTCCTTCCAATGAATTAAATTAATTCCTGTTGATTGTCCTTTGATCTCTATTCTGTTTGTTTCTATTTAAAAAATAGTTCTTGCCACTGTTGTCTTTGTCTGCCCTACTGTGTCTTTCCTGCCTTTTGACCTTGTTAACTACTTCCACTGATGGACATAATACTGAAGGCTTTTTAAAAAGGGTCATCTGCATCCTCAAGGGAGGCACCTGTCTCAAGTAGCTTGGCAGCAAGCTCATTGGGCATGGTAGCACTTACCACCAGAGCAACGGAGAAAAGGGCAAAGATGAAATCCCCTTAGTGGTTTGGAACAGAACTGGTGCGCAAATAGGCCAGATCCACAGGACAGTCCAAGACAGGATTAGGAGGTAGAGCTGTTCGAAGAGGTTGGAGCCTCTAGACCAGCTCCAGCCCCAGAGGTTATGTTTTTCTCTGAATCTTCTAAATTTCAGCTTAATCCTGATATCCTTAATGATTGCTCTGATGTCAAGACATTTCAACAGAGTTGGCTGCAACCAGATACAGACCCCTCAAGGTGATCCTAGCATAATGCTCCAGACTACTGATCATACCAGGACAGTTAACACAGGCATCTTGTTATCTGATGTTGCCATGGGGGTTACCCAGCTGGCTCCTGTACCCACTATCGAGTGCAAAGGATCTCCTGACCCAGGGTCAAGGAAGGAGAATCGCAGCAAGTGTGAGACCAGTTAGATCTTGTTCTAATGTGCAAATGGTTTACTGTAAGAACTTGGATCCTGATGATAATGAATGGAACAAGGGGTCTGATATGGAGCAGCAAACCTCCTTAAGGCTATTTCATAATTCTCATTACTTGCCTTTATTATGTAAGGTTACAGCTGTACTTGATCTCAAAAGCCTGTCTGAACCAGTGCCTTCTACTTCCAGGGTAGCCTCTGTCTTATCACTTCCCATACCTACTGAGAAAGCAGTTAGGGTTCCTCCCCTTACAAATTTTATATCCTGGGTCTGAGTTTATGGAGGAGCTTAATTGCAAGTTATTGATGGGCCCACCTCAGCACTAGTGCTGAAGAATCTGTTATCAAAGGATAGAAGCTGCATGATCCAGCTGAGTGTAAGTTGGATCTAGTCTTGAAAAAGGTACATGAGGCCTCTGTTATGAGGGCTTCCTGCACTGCATCTGTTTTCCATCAGCTCTTCTTTGGATATATAACTGCAGATATATATCTTCAGTGCTCTCCAGATCTCCAGCGTATTCTCTCAGTGCACATCCCTTCTTAAAGCAGTTCCTGTGAGGGGCAGTATTTAGGTGGTCATCACATCAGCAAGATAGATTTCAGAATTCAGCCCTGTCAATACCTAAAGATCCAAATTAGCTGAGACTGTTGCACCAGCTATTGCAGCAGAGGTGGTGATGAGACAAACATTCTGGCTCTGCCACTGGGAGGTGCACCCAAATTCCCTCCTTCTGTTGTTGACTCAGCCATTCGTGAGCCACAAGTTATTTGGAGATGCGGCCTTGCAAGATTGATTTTGGTGGAGATGAAAAACAAAAACAAAATAATGCCATCTGCCAACAGGCATGAGGATCAGAAGTCATTTTGTTGTTTTCAACTGTACCAAAATTTTCATGCCAACCAATGGAGGCCTGGATTTTCAAACTAATTGTTCCATCTGGGGCAGATTCAGGTTCCCTCCAAACAATCCAACACAAGATTCTCTTTGATGTCATCCAAAGGAGGAGAGTGACAGCAGCAGCCCTGATGCCCCATCATCTCCAGTGGACAGCAGGTTGCTCCACTTCATGTCTGTCTGAGAGGCAATGACACCCGACTGCTGGGTGAAGGACTCACTGTATTAGATACCAGATAGAACTTGAATCCCATCCTCCAGAAGTTCCATCAACAGTATCTTCAAATCCAGAGAAAGAGAGGCTAGAGTGAGTAACCATCTGCTACAGTTAGCTGCATTTGAACCAGCCATCAGACTAGTTAATTCTCCAGTGTTTACTCAGTTCTCTTCATCATTCCGAAGAGAGCCACATCTTGGTGGGTAGTACTGGATCTCAATTTTTCCAATAGGTTTGTCATTTATCACAAATTTCAAATGGAAATGCTGACCTCCAGGAGGTGCTGCAACATTTTGGCCAAGGAGGCCATGGTTTTGCAAGATCAAGAGGTTGGCTATCTCATTGCCATGAACTCTTCTGTTCAACAGGACCTATTGCCACAAACACCAGATGGCTGAAACTGTCCGCCTGGAAGCTAGAAGGAGAGCAGGATTGCCTTCAGATCTCTCATCACTATCATTCTGGCCTCTTGGTGCCCCTTCACACTGCACATCTACCAATACACCTGAGCAGCCTCCCTGCACTAGTGTAACAAGCAATGTATGTGTACAAGCAAGGTCACCATTACTGAACTCCTGTTATTCTTGCAGGATGGTCTAAAAATAGGTCTAACACTATGCAGCAGCAGACATTGGTGTTTGTCTTCAGTGCTCTCCAACTCTCCAGCAGATTCTCTCGGTGCACATCCCTTATTAAAGCAATTCCTGTGAGGGACAGTATTTACGTGGCCATCGCATCAGCAAGATGGATTCCAGAATTCAGCCCAGTCAATACCTAATTTTTGTGTGTTTCCATAAGGACAAAATAGCCTGGCCCATAGGCCAGAGAGACTCTTGGGGAGCCCCTCTGGGAGTCCCAAGGGTGAGGGTACTTACCTGCCTTTTATTTTGATTCCAACCTGGAGGAGATTGGATGGTAGCAAGAGCTGAAGGCGTATGTGTCGTTTCCTGCACAGGGTGAGAGCCTGTGCACTGAACTGTAGGGTAGGAGAAAAGCTGTCCCTCCCTGGCTGTGAGATTGGGAGGGGGATAGAAGTTCTTTAGTATGACAGTGACTGGGTGGGAACTGTGTGCCCATTTCTGTCAGATGCCTTCTGAGATAATTGCTGGTGGGCTGTTTGTATCATGTATTTGGGAGGAGTTTGGGGAAGGAGGGACACAGGCGATGCCACCCCAATTTCAGTGTTCATGGGCAGAGGGAGATATAGCCTTGGTGATAAATTAAACTAGGAGACAAGGGACAGGCTATCTACACCCTGTTCCTTGCTCTCACCCCTCATATGGCTGGGTTCATGTTGCTCATGTGCTGTGCCCATTGGCCTGTATGTGATGTTTAATACCATATCAGTACATAATAAGACCACATTCATCTATTATTTGATCATGGATGAGGGTGCCAGTCTGGGTGGGTGAACTGGGAGGAGTTTATCTGATCCCGCTGTGCTCGCCTGAATAGTCAGTGCTGCATCAGTGCAGGCTGCAGAGACTGGGGGGAGGGAGAGAAAGTTGCTCTAGTATGTAGATCTTCCATCTCGCATCACCAGAAAATCCCTCTGTCTTGGAGCTGGCCAAGGAGACAGTGAACTCAGGCTGACTGAGCTGGCAGAGGTAGTCTTGTGTGCGTTCAATGTCCATGGTGAGGCTGCCTCTAGTGTTCTGGCTTGGAACTTTATCACCTCCATGATGACCATGGGACTGCCTCAGGTTGTCACTAGTCCTACACAGAGGGCAGGGCACACACCAAGCTTGGTTTTTGCTCCAGATGAAGGAATGTCTGGAGATAAGGGGATGGATGTCATCTTGTTATCATGTTGTCTTGGTCAACGTTTGGACTTACAGCTCCAATTCTCCCCTGCAGGTGTGGTGGAATGAAGATGTTCTGCCCCTAGAGATTAATGGAATCCAAATGTCTGGGGGGATGTTCAGTAGATTAAGCCGGTGACATGGTTGAAGTCCTTGACATGTTGTGGAACAGCAAATAACACTGGGTTCCCAAAGCACCCTGTCCAGCATTGTGAAGCCCTTTCTGCACCTTGGTAAACCTGTGAACTAAGAGCAATGAAACAGTCTGGACAATGGCTAGAGCGCAAGTGGTAAAAGATGTGCAGTGAAGCCAGTTGAGCACAGCTGAAACAAAATAACCATACCTACTAAGTGGTGGGGAGGGCCTTGAAGAAGGGCCACTTCTCTTCCTCCATCGTATCCTCAAGCAATTGTCTAGTAGAGCTTTTTCATATTGTCCAGGATCTGCTAACGTCTACTTCCAGGAATTTTATATCCTTGAGAATACATTCTTTGTGAATTGTTTGCCAGGTACTTTAAGGGTAAAGTCGGTCTTCATAGTAATCTTGACGCTATATCCACATTTACTGCAGTCTCCAGTGAAGTGTCCAGTGCAACATCTGCTGCAACTTCTTGGGGTCATTTTCAATTGATATGGCCTGATGATATGGACAAGGCCCTTGCAACAATGCTGCCAGAAATGTCTCCTTCACCTTGGTGTATTAAAGCTTGCAGAGGGGATATGACTGAGTAGGTCCAGGGTGTGGTTAACACATCCTTGCAGGAGGAAGTGGTCCCAGATGTCTTGAAAGATGCAGTGATCCAACCACTCCTGAAAAAGCCCACCCTAGACCCATTGGTTTGCGACCTCCAAGGTCACACTCTCAGCTAGCTGCCACTGTTTTGATATATGATAATTCAGGGTCCCTGCCATGACTAGAGACTTAACTTGAGGGTTCATGATCTCTTTCTTTATTGTGCCTTCTTGTCTCCTTGTATGCTGTGCTGTTTTTCAAATTCCACTGTATGTTGTTTCCATAGTAGGTTGATTCTTGCTTGGCCAAAGGTGAACTGACCACCTCGGGGAGGGATACCAAGCAACTTCCATTGGAGTGACATTTTCCATCTTAAAACATTAGGAGGAAGGAACACAAACCCATTTAGGTGGTGTCGTAGTACCCAGTCAGGAACACCTTTCATGTAATACCAGTGGTCTCTTCTTTTTCAGCAGGGACCATATATTCCAGCAACAATATATTAAATATATATAAAATGACACATGCAGGATACAGGAACTAAATCAACACAATTTCCACAATTGCTTACAGGAGTTGTCCACTGTACCTCAAAATGCTGATCCTCCAGTGACACCAATGGGCTGCCTTCCCCACCCCAACCTGTCAGCACTCCCCCCCCCCTCAGTCACTCACTCTGGGCTATATTTCTTCCTTGACTCTGCTCAGGGATCCCTGAAGCCACCCACACTGCTCTGTCTCACAGTCACTGTTCAGATTGCTGTTAATTGGCATCAGTTGTTAGTGCTGGGAGTTGGGGGACAAAGTGTTGCAAAAAAATCCTTCCCTCTTCCCACTGTCTGCTGCCTCTGACACTGACAAAAGATGTCTTTTTCAGCCCCCTTCAAGAAACAGACGAGAACGAGCTGAATTGAGGCCAGATTTCTTTGACTCTGCAGCTATCATTGAGGATGATTCGGTAAGATTTCACAAGGTATTGTTTGCCACTTGGGGGTGCAAACAATTCTCCAGTGTTTAATTTTTGTTCTCAATTATCTTTTCTAGGGGTTTGGAATGCCAATGTTCTGAAGTCTGGCGAAGATAATATACAAATGTGGAACTCTGTTCTTTAGAGCTCAAGGCCTATATACTGTGATAGCTTATATGAAAACCACATTTTTGATGTGATTTGGTTTGATTTTTAACCAGACAATTAAGGTCATTTCCTTTTTGTAATGAGAGAGAAGAGGAGCTTCTTAATGAAACAAGAAATATTGCCAGTCACTTCAGAAAGGATGACCTACAAATCATTTGTTTCCCTGTCCTTGACAGTTCTAATACAGGTTCTTTTCCTGGATGGGGAGAAGCTTTTAAATTAAAACAGTTAAAAAATAAACACTGTTCTACACCGTTTCAGAAAATATTGAATGAAAACAAAACTTTTTAAATTTATTTTTCTGCTGTACAACTTCAAAATGTTTTAACATTTGCCTTTTTATGTTTTAGAAGCTAGCCATTTTATTAAATTTATGCCTGTCAGCCATTGACCAGCAGCAATGCTATCAGCAGGCCATTCTGGCTGGAGAAGTGTTGTTAAACACACTGGATGCGACTAGCAGTATGGTATGCTTCTAGATCCTCTCTGACCATTGAGAGCGGAACACTCTTACTAAAGAGGTTAGAAGTTAGACGTGTGCATCTCTGCCAAAAAGTCAGATTCTGAAAAGAAAAAAATCCAGATTTTATACTTCTGAGAAGATTTATTTTTATTTATAATAGGGCATAAATTAAGAGATGTCCATGAAGCCACTTTTCCAACAGACGCTGTGTAACATTCATTTTATATAGCACTAGGGGAACACACAAACAGCACATTTTCTATTGGTACTTGTTCTGTGCATTTTTAGCAACTTATACCAGCAAATAAAATATTCTCAGAAAAATAAACCAGTGGTTCTAAAGTAATCTATTTGCTGTTTCTACTACCTATTTCATGGCCTGTCAGATCTGAGGTTCAAACGCAGCAACTTTCCTATGGAGCATAATTCACCGGGTGAGTGGTTGGGTGGAGGGAGACCTGAGTCACACTTGCATTTTCAAAGCAATTTTAACTATACCATACAGAAGCGTCTAACTTTCTATGCCGTAAATTCCCTTTTGTGCTATTTTTGTAAATTAATTTTGCCAGTTAGATTTACTGTATGTGCTGCATAGAAACTTGTGCTTAGATGGTGACGTTCTTAAGCTTACAATGGAATACAGCTACATTCTCAGTGTTAACTGTGCATTATTAAGAGTAATTATTAAATGGTTTTTTTCTAAAAAGCAGAACAATCCAAAAAAGCGATGAGCTAATTAATTGTTTTAAGAGATATTCAATGTCTTCAATTATCTGGACTTTCATTCTGCTTAGATATTATTATTCTTCCTGGTAGCTGCTAATGTCGTTAAAGGACTGATTTTGTTCCTCAGTGGTGATTAATATCTGTGAAAAAATGAGGCCAAGCTAGTCTTCTTTTTGGAGTTTGAATTTAAGCAGATCTAAATTGACCCAATTTTAATACAGCTACTTAAATGTTTTATAGCAGCTGTACAATAACTGCCATACTTCCTTAAGGGTTATTTTAATGAATTCAAGATGCATCCAATGCTTATCTTTTGGGATACAAAGACAACACACACGAATCATGTTACTTTCATTTAGTAAGTTGGGATATTTTCCCCCTAAAAACTGTACAGTTCTTAAATTATGGTTGCCAAAAACATTTGACCTAATAATTCAACCATTCTTTCAAGATAATTTAGGAATTATAAAGTTGCTAAAGTCACTGAGTTGGTGCTTCAGGACAAAGTGCAGGTACTCCCTCCAAAGTGGACAATAATGGGTGCAGTAGCACTTCAGTTTTGTGGGCAGAGTGGCATAACTGCTGCTGGTTTGAGTCCATCAGAGACAGACTTTGTGCTTCATAGCCCTTCATACAGAAAACTGATCATTATAAAATTCTGTAAAACAAAAGCAGTTTACAAGTACCTCCAATGAATTTCCAATTTAGTTTGCGGTCAACAGATTTTTTATATGTGTCTCCTTGATTGGTTTTGCTAGTAATTCTGTAAATTGTACATTTACAATTGAGGTTTTTCCTTTTGTACAATTTAAAACTGATGCTTCACTTTTCCTTTAATAAACTCCTCAAAATCACATGTGCAGTGGAGTCCTTTCCACAAAAGCATTTAAAAATGGATGCTTCTGTTTTGGTCTGTCTTCCACTAAATATTTTCCTGTAGTGAAGCTTGACGAGCGATGTTATTTTATTCCTTATGTCTGCTATTCCTTCTGTTTGCCCAGCATTCTGGGTAGATCAGATGCTGAGCGGTTTTTTCTTTTGCAGTAAGACTAAACAACTCTACTATTCTATGATTCTATGAAATGTTTCGCTTTCAAGTGAAACATTTAAACATCTATAAAACCTTACATTGTTTCAAGCAGTTGCTCTTCCCTACCTGTACCTAGTTTGCCATTGAAGTAAACAGCAAATGCGAATGTAGAGTTGAGATTAGGGCTGATACTGTGACCTGTATTGTCTGCAGAAAACATTTTCAGAATCTGATTTCAGGTTTCTGAAGGATACAGTTTTCATTTTTTTAAAAAAGCTGCATTATGTGTGTCTACAAAAGCCCTCTGGACTTCAGTAGATGCTCCCTCTCCCTGTCAATACACTTATTGTCCAGTGCTAACATAGACCTCTCCCACCACTACTCTGATGATTTGCACAAAAAATGTTCAAAATAAAGCATTTAATAAATTATTGGGAAACTGCTGGAACTTTTGCAGCTATGAAGTTCCTATAAGTGAAACTTTATCTGATAGTATAAGAAGAAATGCAGAATTCTGACAAGCGTTTGGCTGAAAATGGCCAGAAACTTGAATCAGGCTTCCATAGTCTGCCTTTGTCTTAGTTAGTGATATGAAGTACTTCTAACTGCTCACATTTGCCAGGTGTAGAGAAAAGTTGTAGTGGAACAACTTGCCATGCACGCTAGATTGCAGAACTGGCTTTGACACATATAATGTGGTTTCTGGGTTCCATGGTGGAAAAAGAGTGGGGTGTGCATTTAAGTAATTTTTTTAAATCTCTCCAGATATGTGGTCTTCTACATCTCTTCTTATTGGTAGAATTCCTGTAGCTCCTGCGTATCCTAAGAACAGAATTATCTTGCATAGGCAGGAGTGGGAGATAACTTCTTGTTCTTAGCTCCCTTGGATAGTTATTCCTACCGCTAGGGTCCAGGAGTCACACAACACAATTATTGGGCGCCTTGATGTAAATTATGTTTAACTTATCTGTTTGAATTCTTTTTAAATTCACCTCTGACAAAGGAAGCAGTTCTTCCTGAAGGATGCAGCAGCCTTACCTACACTGAGCAAGGAGAACATTTAGTCACCACCTCTACTGTGGCCCTATCCAATCTATTCATTGGCAACAGTACTTGTCTTACAGATGGAACACACTTTGGAATTCTGTGCAGTTGTGATAACCCATATGAAAATATAATGAAAGTCTGTGTTGTAAAGAACATCTGCTATTTTGAAAGGATTGAACCCTGGATTGGATACTGGTACTTCAGTGACAATATTAGAACAGAGTCTGTTGCAATGGAATGTTTGAGGAATAGGTCCCAATTTTTAATCATAACATGTTCACTGTCATTTCTTGGTTCCCTAATGAAGTACAAATATAAACAGGTTTAAATATTAATACTATTAATCTTTATGCCAACAGTTTTAGTAGTACCATGTGTTGGGTGCTACATTGCTGCAACATAATCTCTCTGCCCAGAGGAGTTAGCAACCATAGTAAGAAAGAAAAATATGGACAGAAGATTAAAGGAGGTTGTCATCATGATGCTCAATAGAGCTCAAACGCTTTGTGATCTCTTGATACTTGAAGTTTTTGCTTGGCATTACTATACATCCTGTGTAAGGTGCCCATCTGTTGTCTTAGCAATGTCATTTGGAACGACTTGTGACAGTATTCTCTGGTTATATCAGCCAGTTTATTTTGCCTTTTTTATATTGTCCTATCCATCACTAGCTGCTACTCTTATTAGTTAAATACATCTTGAATGATGCAAGTATGCTGGCAGGTTGTCTTGTCCAAATTAATTATCCTGATGTGTTCATTAAAATGTTTACTGTTTGTAAATGGTGTTTAATATCCTTTCAGTTATCAGAACAAGATTATGAACGCATCCAAATTCTGCATACCACGCAGGAATATTAAAAAAACACATAACTGGCTTATGAACATTGTTTCTTTCTGACCTCAAACTATGTTGTCATCAATCCATGCTGTTCTTGTTTCTAACATATGTCCTTAACCATGTTAGACACATAGTCTTTCCTTGTTTTAACCCTATATGGTTAATAACCCGTTATTTACCAACACACTTGTAAATGTGTTTTAATCGCTGTCTACACTCTTTATCTCTGAACTACAGTAGCATTGCAGAGATAAGGTGGACTTAAAAGGTGGGATTTGTAAATACTTAGGGCTACATAAATACCCGTTTGTATAGTTCTTCTCTAAATTGTTTGTATTGGAAATTTATTGTAGTTTTACTAACAATTACAGAAGAATCTTGGAACAGATTACTACAATATAATAAACAGTGACCAAATTTTTTTCAAATTATCTTTTCACGGTTGTCTTGTGTGTGCTAAATAACTACTATTTCTGAACCAATTCATGTGACGCAAGGGAATTTCTATTCCACACATTCTTGGCTGGAATTATGGCTGTTAACATCTATTCAAAGCTTTTGATATAAAAGTATTAACTCAGTCTTTTGGGTATCTTTCCCACTCAACTTCTGTACCATAGTCCACCCTATAGAAGGAGTGCACCCCAATCTTCCCTACCCTCATTTGCAACGCCTCTCCTGAAGATTGGGGTGCACTCCTTTTATAGGTTGTTTTTCTATAGGGTGTTTTATATTTTCTATCCACCTACTTCCATAGATCTTCCCTGCACCTAACCCATGAATGATGTTGTATGTAAATGTGTATTATTAGAAGAAACAACCCAAATCCAGAATTGGAGCAGATATTTCAGAGCACTTCATTGGATCAAAGGAAATGACTGCTCCAGAGACCTTGGGCCCACTTTAGAGGATTTAGAGCCAGACAGTCTGTTAAGAATTATTATAATTTCCCCCTACCCCAGCACAGCTCTCCATAAAAGAAAAATGTGCAGAAAGGAGGTGAAAGATATAGCGTGCAGTAGAGTTTCCCGCACTTGGGGAAATCGCATGAGGATGAATGGGACTGTGTCCCACCAACCGCAGCCAGCCTCTACCTGTCTGCTCTCTTACTTCCAACCAGTCTAGAAGGTGGCACTAGCCTGCCCTTGAAGGAAGATGGGGATAAAACTAGAATTAGTTGGCACTGCCTGACATTGGCTCTGGCTCTACCTCCTCCTGCCTTATGCTTTACCAATCCCAAATAACACCATCCACCAGGATGTTATGATTGAGCTCTAGCTTCCAACCAGGGAATAACTTTACCAAGACTCTCCTTTTTACTGCCTGAATGCTTTTAGGAAAGATGTAGAAGTTATCAGTTAGAGTCAATTGAGCAGAAAACAAAAAATCCTCACTATTTTTTGATCTTCATACCCCTGCATGATATTTAGCTACACACCATTTTCATCCAAATTGCTCAAAAATCCACAAGAGGGAAGCAAGTCCCTTCTCTTCTCGGCTGCCCCACCTTTACATACTCCTCCTGCACTTACCTGCCTGAAGCTTTACAGCCTACTTTCTATCAGAGGGGACAACTATGCTTGCAAACTTCATCCAGTTGTCAAAAAGTAAAAGTTATATTCCCATTTGTTCATTTCCCCTGTGTTACTCAGTGGGAAGACATACAAAGGCTCTTAACTGATAAAGCAACCTGACTTTTATCTCTGATGTACTCCCTTATTTTACCAGGGTTGCCAACCCAGCCACCACAGGCAAAGGTCTTCTGTGGTGCCCCCATCATGAACCATCTTCAAATTCTCAGCTTTCAATTTAAAAAAAGTTCCTAGCATTTTTAGAACCTGAGGTTTGGGGCAAAGCATATAGACACAATTCTTAGTTTTTATGAGAAATTAGCCTGCGTCTCCCCCCCCCCTTGGAAAAATTCCTGTGGACTCCCATGTGTAGGAGAGAGGGAAAGATGTACTATATATGGGGTCTGTGAAGGAGATGTATATGTGAAATACGTGAGATAGAGTTGCATGTGTGTCTACGGTCTGTATGTGCAAAAGAGTGAGTGAGTGAGATATGGCCACTTTATATATTTCCCCTGGTACTGGAATATGCTCCCTGTTAGACAGCAAGAGGGAGAGAGATCAATATTGTATGATCTCCAGAACTGGGACCAGAAAGACATAAGCTGACTTCTCTTGGTAAGCCTGGGCTTGGCCAGGAGGGAAGCACCAATGACTGTATTCTCTCATGTTATGCCATGTGCCTGCTCATAAAAAGGGCTAATGATCCCTGGCTTATAGCTATATAAGACAGGCTTGTTAAAAAAAGCACAGAGACTGAATATTGCTTACTGAAATAGGACAGTCCCTTTTTTAAAAATGAACAAAATAAGACAGTGGGTAATAGCCAACTAAGTTACACTCTGAGCAGACTGATTGAAATCAATTTATTTCAGTTGGATATCACCAATAAGACGAGCCTGCTGGATCAGCCAGTGGCCCATCTAGTCCAACTTCCTGTTCTCACAGTGGCCAACAGCCTGCAAGCAGGACCTGAGTACAAGAGCACTCTCCCCTCCAGCAGCTTCTGGCAAGTGGTTTTCAAAAGCATACTGCCTCTGACTATGGTGGCAGACCACAGCCATGATGGCTAGTAGCCACTGACAGTCTTAGCCTTCATGAATTTGTCTAATCTTTTACAGCCATCCAAGTTGGTGGCCCTCACTGCCTCTTGTGGGAGCAAATTCCATAGTTTAACTATGTTCTGCATGAAGAAGTACTTCTGTCTTGAATCTTGCAACATTCAGCTTCATTGAACGTCCATGTGTTCTAGTGTTACGAGGGAGAAAAAAATTCTGTCCACTTTCTCCATGCCATGCATAATTTTATACACTTCTTTCATGTCACCTCTTACCTTTTCTAAACTAAAAAGTCCCCAATACTGCACCCTTTCCTCATAGGGGAGTCACTCCATCCCCTTGATCATTCTGGTTGCCATTTTCTGAACTTTTCCAACTATACAATATCCTGTCTGAGGTGAGGCAACCAGAACTGTACACAGTATTCCAAATGTGGCCAAACCATAGATTTATACAACAGCATTATGATATTGCCAGTTTTATTTTCAATATCTTTCCTAATGATCTGTCATGCCCGGGTTGGGACTCAAGAACAGAATCACTTGATGAAAGCAAATCAGTTTTTATTAGAGTAATTTCCAGACATAGGCTTCTCCGCCTCATGAACTCGTAACATGAACCAAAACCCGCGGCATGGAAGAGAGTTGATAGAACAGAATATCAAACATTCCCTGTCCCATATCAAGGGGGCTTTCGGGCACAGATCCTCTCGCTCCGCCTCAGACTGCCCACATCTACGCCCCTTCCCTCCTCTTTTCTTTGGCGCCTTTTTAACTGTCTTCGGGTGCGGGGCGATGGGGGGGCGGCTACCTCCTCCCCTTCTGATTCGGAAAGGATGGTAGGGAGTGGGGGGGTTGGCCCAACACTTCAGGCGATTTCTCTCTACCCTTCTCTGTAGCCGAGGGGCCTTGGTCTCCCTCCTCCTCCCCCTCTGTCTGTAACGGCTTCACATTCCTAGGGGGGGAGTGCGTGGGAAATGAGTCTGTTGCCTGTTCAAGGTTTTCCCCCTCTATCTGGGAAGCCTCCTCCTCCCCTCCAGACGACTCAGCCCAACTGCCCCCCTCTCCTAACCCATCCTCAGAAACATCAGAATCCCAACCACACATCCTGACATCATCCCCTTCTTCATGGTGTGCTCCCTCCCACCCTGTTGGTTTGGGGCGATGAGGGAATTTCTCATGAAAGTCTCTCACTAAAATGGGGGCGTGAACGTCTTCTGCTTTTTCCCAGGATCTGTCGGCTGGCCCATAATTCTTCCAATGAATTAGATATTGCAGCTGATTTCTCCTCCTGGAGTCCAGGATCTGTTCCACTTCAAACTCTGGTTGTTCCCCCACCAATATCGGTGCCCCTGGAGATTCTATCGGCCTCAACTCACTGGGGGGGGGGGCGGCCTTCGTTAGCAAGGAACGATGGAATACTGGGTGCATTTTAAAAGTCTGGCAACTTTAAACGAAAAGCCACTGGATTTATCTGAGCCTGGATCTCGAAGGGTCCCACTCTCCTATCCTGCAACTTCCTGCACTTACCCGGCATGTTAAAAAAGCGAGTTGACAGCCATACTTGATCGCCCACCTGGAGGGGGACCCCCTCACACCGACGTTGATCAGCAACTCTTTTGTATTCCCTTTTGGCTTCGTCTAATTGTTGTTTTAACACTTGCTGTGCTGCTTGTAATTCCTGGAGGAATTCCTCTGCCGCTGGCACAGGCCCGCCGCCTGAGCGGCTGGGAAAAGCTTTGGGATGAAATCCATAATTAGCAAAGAAGGGTGTTTGCCCAGTGCTGGTGTGCACGGAGTTATTGTAGGCGAATTCTGCAACATGTAAATAGGAAATCCAGTCATTTTGCTGGTAAGATATGTAGCAACGCAGGTACCTCTCTAAAACTGCGTTAAGTTTCTCAGTTTGCCCATCAGTCTGAGGGTGGTGAGAGGAGGAGAGCCTTAGCTCCGTTTTCAACTGCTTCCAAACAGCCTTCCAAAACTTAGCTGTGAACTGGGTGCCTCGATCCGAGACAAGGCTGTCTGGCAACCCATGCAATCTTGAAATCTCTTTGATGAACACCTTTGCCGTTTCTTTGGCGTCCAAGGCACCAGAGCAAGGGAGGAAGTGGGCCATTTTAGTCAATGAATCCACGATCACCAAAATAGCAGTCATTCCTTGTGACCTTGGTAGATCGGTTATAAAATCCATGGAGAGGTCCTGCCAGGGCCCCTTTGGAGTGGCTAGAGGTTCCAACAACCCTGCAGGCCTTCCTGTGCTTGTCTTCACCCTTAAACACACGGCGCAGGATTTTACATAGTTCTCAACATCTCTGCGCATTTGAGGCCACCAAAAATCCTTAGCTACATTTTGAATGGTTTTAAAAATGCCGAAGTGCCCAGCTGTGACATTGTCATGGCATTGACACAATACTCCGAGTCTGAAGTCCCCTTTTGGCACATATCTGGCAGTTTTAAACCACAACCCGTTCCTCCAGTGGAAACTTACTTCTGAGTCTGTGCTCTGCTCCATTTCCTGGATGTAATGTTGTATGTCTGGATCCCCTTGCTGGGCCCTCTTGAGCTCTTCTTCCCAGGACGGCTGACAGGCTCCTAACGTGAGTTTTTCCGGTGGGATGTGTTGGAGGGGGGTGTCAGCCTTTTCGTCTTTGTATTGGGGTTGTCTGGATAGGGCATCCACCCTCTGATTTTTTGTATGGGAGTGGTACTTTATTTTGAAGTTAAACCTGGCGAAAAACTGCGACCAGCGTATCTGTCTCTGGATCAATTTCCGAGCTGTCTGTAGGCTCTCAAGGTTCTTATGATCGGATTGTACTTCTAGCTGATGTTGAGCCCCCTCTAAATATTGCCTCCAGTTTTTGAATGCGTCTTTGATAGCTAAAAGTTCCTTTTCCCACACAGTGTAGTTTTTCTCAGCATCCTTGAGCTTTCGAGAGTAGTATGCACACGGGTGTAGTTCCTTCCCACCCGTCAGGCTGCAAGAGAACCCCTCCGATCGCCCGGTCCGAGGCGTCAGCTTCCACGACGAAAGGCCGGGTCGGGTCAGCAAAGCGTAGGATAGGTTCGGAGGCGAATTTCTCTTTCAGGTCTTCAAACACTCTTGTTGCCTGGTCTGTCCACTGAAACTTCCCTTTTCCCCTTAAACAGTCTGTGAGGGGGGCGGTTAGTTTGGAGAAGCCCGGGATGAATTTTCTGTAGTAGTTGGCGAAGCCCAAGAAACGTTGTACGTCTTTCTTGGTGGTTGGTTGTCCCCAATCCAACACACAGCTCACCTTTCCGGGATCCATCTCCACTCCCCCTGCTGAAATTCGGTATCCAAGGAAGTCCAGGGAAGACAGGTCAAAGCCATACTTTTCCAGCTTGGCATATAGGTGATTCTCTCTCAGCCTTCTCAGCACAGTTCTCACGTGTTGTTCATGCTCTGACTGGCTCCTTGAAAATATCAGGATGTCATCCAGATAACAAATTACATACTGGTCCAACAGGTCCCTAAACACTTCGTTCATGAACTTCTGGAACACCCCTGGACTGCCACTTAATCCAAATGGCATGACCAGGTACTCAAATTGACCATAAGAGGTGTTGAAACTCGTCTTCCATTCATGTCCCTCCTTCATTCGGACCAAATTATATGCCCCCCACAGATCCAACTTTGTGAAAATCATGGCAGAACGCAGTCAATCTAATAACTCTGGAATTAGGGGCAGGGGGTAGCTGTTCGGGATGGTAATTTGGTTGAGGGCGTGATAATCATTGCAAGGCCGTAATTCACCCCCCTTCTTTTTCATGAAGAGTAGGGGGGCTCCTGCAGGCGACTGCGGGGGACGAATAAATCCCCGCTTCAAGTTCTTTTCCAAAAATTCTTTCAGAGCTACTCTCTCTTGTTCTGTGAGGGAGTAGATTTTGCCTGCTAGAATGCTCGCTCCTGGCACCAAATCGATAGCGCAGTCATACGGCCGATGGGGGGGTAAAGTCTCAGCTTCAGTTTCACTAAACACATCCTCAAAGTCCAGGTATTTCGAGGGGAGGGTCACCTCCTTGACCTCCTGCACAGCTCCTGCTAGGGCTTTTATTGCTTTCTCTGGCTGACAATTTTCGTGGCAATACTGGGACGTAAACCACACGACTGCTTCTCTCCAGGCTATTTTTGGGTCATGCTTTATCAACCATGGCATTCCCAGAATCACCTCAAAATTAGACAGGTCCGATACACACAAGGAAATGAACTCTTCGTGCCCCGGGATTTCTAGCTTCAAATCCTCAGTGGCTCTAGTGACCCCCCTGGACTTTAGTGGTCTGCCATCTATCGTCTCCACTGATAAGGGGGCTTCTAGTTTCCGATGCAGGATGTGGTGGCGTTTGACTAGGGCGGTATCGATGAAGTTTGTAGAGGCTCCACTGTCAATCAACACTGTTGAGTTGAACTGCACTCTTGTGGAAGTTGTAATCCTAATGGGTAATACCAGAACCCCTTTTAGGGGGGGATGGGTTAACGGAGGCCCTTTGCACAGCGCTGCCCCCAGTCCTCCGGCCTGCACTAGGACTGGGTGCTTCCGTTTCCCGACGACCCTGTTCTGTCTCCTTTCAGTTCACAGTCCCTAGCTAGATGGCCTGGCTTGGAACAAATAAAGCAGAGACATTCTCTGCGACGTCTGTCTCTTTCCTCCTCCAACAGCTTCGTCCACGCCCCTCCCGAGTCGTTGCCTGACGTCCCGGGGGTCGAAGGGATTTTACTGCGGGATACTGAGGCTGAATATTTTTGCACCTCTTGTTTTCTCTCTAAATGTCTTTCTTCCAGTCGGTGATCAATTTGTAGGCACAGCTGGATTAGTCCAGACAAATCAGTTGGAGATGCGACTCTGGCCAGCTCATCCAATATCTCAGCATTCAGTCCACTTCGGTACATAAACATCAGTGCTGAGTCATTGTATCCAGTCTCTTGGGATAAGATCTTAAAGGCATTGGTGTATTCCAGCACAGCTCCTTTTCCCTGCTTCAGGGCACTCAATTGCCTAGCCACCGTCTCGGCTCTTTGGGGATCCTGAAACATTTTGGTCAGGGCTTGTATAAATCCTCCATACCTGCCCAGGATGGCATCCTTTCTGATTAGATAGGGGGTGACCCACTTGGCAGCTTCCCCTTCCAATAGACTGATCACAAATGCCACTTTGGCAGCATCATTGGGGAATTCTGCATCCTTAATGTCCAGGTACATCTCACATTGGGCCACGAAAGTGGAGAGCTGGTCACTCTGTCCCGCATACTTGGGTGGTAGGGATCTTGGCCACGGCGGCTGCAGGGGCGGCCCGCATTCGATCTATTGTGGATTTCAGGCTCTGATTGTCCAATTTCAAGGTTCTCACAATTGCTAACAGGCTTTGAACGTCCGACTGTAGGTCTGCCACGCTCGACCTCAGTAGCTTCACTTCTTCCGTCTCAGAAGTGGGGTTTATCCCCCCAGCAGCTCCCTTTTCCATCTTGTCACGTTCAAGTGGCGGGAGTAAGGAGGGTTGAGTAGTTGGTTCTATCAAACTGTCATGCCCGGGTTGGGACTCAAGAACAGAATCACTTGATGAAAGCAAATCAGTTTTTATTAGAATAATTTCCAGACAGGCTTCTCCGCCTCATGAACTCTTAACATGAACCAAAACCCGCGGCATGGAAGAGAGTTGATAGAACAGAGTATCAAACATTCCCTGTCCCTTATCAAAGGAGCTTTCAGGCACGGATCCTCTCGCTCCGCCTCAAACTGCCCACATCTATGCCCCTTCCCTCCTCTTTTCTTTGGCGCCTTTTTAACTGTCTTCGGGTGCGGGGCGATGGGGGGGCGGCTACCTCCTCCCCTTCTGATTCGGAAAGGATGGTAGGGAGTGGGGGGGTTGGCCCAACACTTCAGGCGATTTCTCTCTACCCTTCTCTGTAGCCGAGGGGCCTTGGTCTCCCTCCTCCTCCCCCTCTGTCTGTAACGGCTTCACATTCCTAGGGGGGGAGTGCGTGGGAAATGAGTCTGTTGCCTGTTCAAGGTTTTCCCCCTCTATCTGGGAAGCCTCCTCCTCCCCTCCAGACGACTCAGCCCAACTGCCCCCCTCTCCTAACCCATCCTCAGAAACATCAGAATCCCAACCATACATCCTGACATGATCCCTAGCATGGAATTTGCCTTTTTCACAGCTGCCGCACACTTGGTCAACGTCTTCATTGAGATATCCTCTATAACCCCAAGGTCTCATTCCTGGTGAGTCACTATCAGTTCAGACGCCATGAGTGTACATGTGAAATTAAGAATTTTGGCTGCAGTATGCATAACTTTACACTTGTTGAGATTGAGTTGCATTTGACATTTTACCACCCATTCACTCAGTTTGGAGAGGCCCTTTTGGACCTCTTCACAATCCCTTTTTTGTTTTAACAACCCTAAACAATTTAGTATCATCAGCAAACTTGGCCACCTCACTGCTCACCCCTAGGTCATTTATGAGCAAGTTAAAAAGCACAAAATAACAATCCATTGGGAAAAATGGAAATGGACTGTAGAACTCTTTCCTATCAAGTATGTACTTCCAGAATAAAGTAGTTATCTCTTAGTTTAAAGCTTAAAATCTCTGTCAGACTAATTCCAGGGAAGGTAGAATCTTTAGCCAAGATTCAAACGCACAAAGGCCCACTCAGACGCTCCATTCCCAATTTCGCCACTCTGCAACAATCCACAAGCTGTCTGCCTCTCTCTTTCCAAGTCAGCCACCTTGGCCTCAAGGAAACAAACTTGCAGATAGTTGTACATGTTACAGACAATGCAAAACACTGGAAAGCCTCCACACTCCTGCTGGCTTCCTAGCTGCATAATTGTTTTTGCAGTTTATTGAGTTAATTTTTTGAAAGTGAATGTTTTATCAAGTCAGGCAACAGATGGGCAGAGTGGGATGCCCTAACCTTGGCCTGTTGCTGAACTTGCACTAGTGCTTTACTCACTCTGACGCTTTGGCAGCTGGTTGCTTGACACTTCTTCAGCTGTGGGCTCCCTGCTACCGTGTTCTAAAATTTATATGTGTGGCTGGTTCCTCTTACCAGCTCCTGCCACCTAATGAGTTCAGGGGCTGTGGATTAAATCCCTGCTCTTAGGCAGTTTAGCCCCCTGGGGTTGTAAAATGCACAAAGGTAGTGGCTTAAGTGAGGCTGATGGCTCAAGCACTTACTATTGATACTAAGAAAAGCTAATTAGCTTTTACTTTATTTTTATTTGCTAACACCACAGTTTTATCAGTGCAAGTTCCCCTGTAGTTTTAAGCGGTGACTTGCACTCTAGCCTGGACAAACTAGACTAGCTTTTAGTTGCTTTCAATTTAAACAGAAGGCTGAAACTTCCACATGAGTCTTTTTTTGACCTAGAACAGCCTAACCTTTTTTAACTAGGAAAACAGATCTTATTGGGTGTGCATGTTTTTAAAGAAGGCCAAGCCTCCCCTTTTTAAAACTGAGCTGACTCTCCCATGGTATGTACTGGTGGAGTTGCCTTTTTACCCCTTCTCCAAAATTGGAGTTTAGCCTGGTTTACTGTGTCCCCTCAAATTTTCTTGCTACGGTAGTATTAAGCTAGGTTTCTATAGGCTTCCTACCCCTAGAATTTTGCTCCTAAGTTTAAGTTCTTTCAGGATTTGGCTCCTAGCTCTCAGTGACCTTACAGTGCCTTTATTATTCTGTTATCCTCTTCTCGCTTTGCTAATTAACTTGCCTTGACTCTTTGTCAGTTGAGGGCTCCTCTCACTCATGGAACAGGATCCCTCGCTAGTCAGTGATTACTAGTCAGCTTTTCAGAAATAAAATTTAGCAAATCTTACTTATTTTCTGGGCACGAAATATTTTTTAGAAACTTCAAATATGTTTTCTAAATGGGTATGACATCTCTACTATGTAACATGAAAGTGTAACTATAAGGAACCTGAGACTGTAGAAACTGACCAAAATTGTACCTGATTTTAATAGATACAACAAGCAAAGTAATGCTGTTCTGTAATTTCAGAGGGCAAGAATCCATTTTCAATGCAGTAATATCTGGACAGAATAAACCAACCTTTGACCTCCATTATTCTACGTGGCATGGAGGCACCTTCAGCTAGAAGTACAACACACAGGAACAAAGAAGAATCTTCTGTCATAAGCTTTCAAGGGACTAGTATATCTTTATTCTATAAAGGGGAGGGTTAAGGTCAGAACAGCTACCAAAGAAGGCTAATCAAAATCTGAAATAGATAAAGGGTTTATGCTGAACAACACCTGCATCTAAAAATCCTGAAAGCCTATTATGTAGTCTTGTGATAAATACTATAGTGGTAATTTCCATCTCCCTTGTGGCTTATAAATCTTATTTTACATGATTATCCTCCCAATCTAATCAATAAATAACTTCCCCATAGACAACCTTGATTAAAGGAACCCAAATATTTTATTTCCATATTATTAATGACTTCTGCTGCAATATCCTGGTTTTGCATTTATGTATGATTATTCTGTTTTTAGACTATCAAATATGAAGTTACAATATATCATGGCAACTTCAATGTGTTACACCATTTGCTTAAACAAACAATAGATGGCTACAATCTCATAGTACCACATTCCCTCTAGAATGTTATCCATAAAAACTTCCACATACTTCAGTTTTGAATCCGGCATTCCAGGGCTCCAGTACTTTCGCTACATTCTATTATCTCTTTTCCTTACAGCAAATTTAGAGTGGAATATTGGCATGCTTCTTCCAGGGGTTAGTCTGTCTTTTGCTGGCAAGAACGTCCAAGTCACGGCAGATGCGCAGACGAGTAGAAGAAGGTTGGATTATGTCATCCACAAATCCTGTTAAAACAGGTTTTATAATTTGTTTCCACTGCTCTATAAGTACATCCATGGCAAAAAAACTTTATGGAGATAATCCTCTATTGATGGTTCACATTAGCCTTCCACTAAACCAAAGTTGATGGGTCATTTTTGTTATTTTGTACATACTGCTCCAGAGGAAGTCAAGAACTGCTAAAGTGTAACATACCTTATTCATCAACTTAATTACAAATAAATCCCTATATAAACATGATAAATGGGGTTTTTAGGATGTCTTCATCACCAAGATTTGATTTTATGATTTGAGATAATAGAAACAGCCTGTTAAGAAAAACACCTCAACTTGCTATCAGTCTGATTATATTTACATATGAAAACTGAATAATTTTTCTACTGTTCTACGAGTTCCTATTTCTGTATTCAAATATTTAAAAGAGGAAAACCACTTTAGAAATATTGCAGAGTGCACTGTTCAACAGATAATTTTACTTTACGACTACTAAAATAAATTTGAGGTTGCACAAAGGGTTTTTGGATTTAAACAATCCTGCTGTATCTCTCAAAGGCAGATGGTTTGAATTGGACAGGAAGCAAAGAAGAAATCTGAAAATAAGTGACTCTGGCCTGAGCCTAATTATGAAAAAGCATAGCTATAAACAGTAACCAGATAAAGAGCATTGGTAGACTAGTAATTTCTGCTTTGCGTGCCAAAGATTCCAGGTTGGCCTGGGAAAGACTCATGCCTGAATTCCTGGAGAACAGCTGTCAGTCAGTGTCAACAATACTGAGCTATGTGAATCAGTAGTTGGACATAGTATAAGGCAATTTCCTATGTACTAATCTTGTTTTTCGCTTCAATTTGTTCTTGATTACTATCTCCATAATACATTGTATTACAGAACAAGCTTACATGATTGTAATTGAGCAAAATTGTACACCTTAGAAGGGCCATATTCCAGATTCCCTTAATCTTGCCACCTGAAAGGGGAATGGAAGCATCACAGAAAAGCCATCACATATAACAGGTGGGGGGCACCTTTGTCTCTAGATGTTGCTTTATTATTTTTATTATTTTATATAATCAGCCCTTCACCCAAAAGGTACCAGAGCAGATTTCAACCATTTCGAAATACAGCATTAAAACAATTAAAAGCAACCTAAAATCACAAAATAGGGTGGGTCCTAAAATATACATTTTAGGTGTCAAAAGCGAGGGTAAAGAGGTGCATCTACAGCCTAAAGCCATACACTGAATGTACATTACACACTTCAGTAGAGAGGGAGTTCCACAACATAGGGGCCGCCACAGAGAATGCCCTCTCTCGGGCCACAACTACCCCAAGCTTCTGAGGGCAATGGAACTACCAAAAAGGCCCCCTCTGCTGATCAACACCAGAGAGCATCTGTAGGGAAGGAGGTGGTCTTTCAGATATTTGGGACCCAAGTTGTTTAGGGCTTTAAACACTGTGCAAGCACCTTTTATTGAGCCCGGAAATGAACTGGCAACCAATGCAACTGCTTCAAAACAGGTTCTATGAGATCTAAAGGAAACCCTCAGCCAGTAATCTGACTACTGCATTTTGGACCAGTTGAAGTTTCCAAGTCGTCTTGAAGGGCAGCCCCATGCAGAGCACATTGCAATAATCCAATCTGGAAGTTCACATAGGAAGCTGCCTCATACCCGAGGTCCATCCACCTCAGTAATGTCCAACCTAGCCATACCTGGAGATGCCAGGGACTGAACCTGGGACCTTCTGCATGCAAAGCAGATGCTCTACCACTGGGCGATGGTCCTTTCCAGAGCATGGAGTATTGTGGTCAAGTCATCTCTATCCAAAAGGAGCCAAAGCTGGTGAACTACAACACTAACTGGCCCTAGCAAGCACAGTCAATGGCCAGGAATGATGGGAGTTGTAGTTCAATAACATCTGGAGGGCTAAAAGTTCCCCACAAAACCTTTTTTTTAATTGAAAGCATTTATACTCCACTCTTGAGCCATAAAATCCTCCACAGTGGTTTACAAATCAAAAATAATGCACTCTATATATACACACCCTGTCACATTATCCATAGAAGGGTTACATGAGCAGGGGCGAACCTGCACACAGCAGGCATAATTAGGCCTGCCAGGCGTCCCCATTTGTCCCGTGAGACCATTTCAGCTAAGCCACGGCTACATTGTGGGCAGGTAAAGATGAGGTTCAACCAAAAAAGGGGGATTGCAGGCACCACTGATCAGCTGATCACCGAGTTTTGTGAAGTCCTGTGCACAGCACTTTGCAAGCACCAGAGATCAGCTGATGCTAGCACTTTGTGGGCTGTGCCTTTGCCCCTATGGTTTGAAAGAGCTAGGAATGTAATGAATTAGTTCCCTTTTGCTTCAGAGACTCAAATTGCCTTTGTTAAAAGTTGAACCTGTCAGTAAGATCCATGGCTGAAGTTTACATACATTTTAACACTGTAACTATGCCTAATCTTTGTATAGATCAATGCTTAAGGAGGAACAACCCCAGGAAAAAATTGTGGTTAAAATTTAGAAAAGCAGTACCCTATGTTTTTGAAGTTTGTTCTAAAGCAGGTAACCACAGTATCTCCATTTGGATGTAATAGGAAATTTTAGTTAATTAGACACTTCCTGGTTCGACAGCTTGCATAGGGGAGGAACAAAGGGGCTGCGTGTGCAGGTAAAAGGCTCATTCATACTACCTTATTAAGCTGATATATGACCACCTGAAAGCAGCTAAAATAAATATCCTATCCACTAAATTAAGTGAACAAAACTCTGAAATCATCATCCAAAACTTGAAACATGCATCTGAAAAGGTTTCAGTAATAGAAATTCTCAAAGCCACCATACCTCTGGTTGCTGCAGGGAAAGGATTTGCAAACTTTTCCACATACTCTGCTTCTGCATGTGTCCCCTTTCCCCTGAAAATTATCTGGACAGCTCCCTAAGAAGAACACAAAAAATGTGATATTATTACAATCTATTTTTTAAGGCCTTTGGAATGCGGATTAGCTCATCAGTAAATTCATTTAACCATTTACAACTGAGGAGAGGAGAACCTCTGGCCTGCAGGTCTAATTTGGCTTGCCAATCATCCTCATTTGGCCTGCAAGGCCATTTTGGCCAAGCCACACTCACTCACACCTGTCATCCAGTGTGAAAAAGTAAAGGTGTCCCCGCACTTATAGTGTGAGTCGTTTCCGACTCTTAGGGTGACGTCTTGCAATGTTTACTAGGCAGACCATATATATGGGGTGGAATTGCCAGTTCCTTCCCTGGCCTTTCTTTACCCCCCAGCATATGCCGGGTACTCATTTTACCGACCACAGATGGATGGAAGGCTGAGCGGACCTTGACCGCTTTTACCGGAGATTCGACTTCCTCCTTCCGTTGGAATTGAAAGCTGACTCAGCTAAAAGTGGTTTTGCAGGCGACACTATCAGCTGATTGGTGTTACCTGAAAAGCACTATACAAAGTGCCAGACAAGATAGCACTTTGAAAGGGGCTTCTGAACATCTGACAATCAGCAAAGTAGCACTTTGAAAGAGTGCTATGTGAACACCCCTGCAGGCAAAAAGAGGTCACCTGACATCAGGTGATTGACAGGTGGGTGAAGACCCAGGGGAGATAACAATCTGGCCTGCTGTCAAGATCCAGTTGCTCACCCAATTTGTAAATGGAAATGGACTGCCTTCAAGTCGATCCCAATTTAAGGCTACCCTATGAATAGGGTTTTCATGGCAAGCAGTATTCAGAGGTGGTTTTACCATTGCCTCCCTCTGAGGCAAGTCCTCTCCAGCTGGCAACTTGCCACAGCTGCACAAGCCAGCCCCTTCCTTGTCCGCAACTGCCAGCTGGAGGGCAACTGGGCTCCTTGGGATGATGCAGCTTGCCCACAGCTACACAGGTGGCAGGGCATGTAACCCCTGAGCTACTCACTGTGTGGGTGATCTTTAGCTGGCCCTTGACATCCAGGAGACACGAGTGGGGATTTGAACTCACAGACTCTGGACTCCCAGCCAGGCTCTCCTCCCCACTGCTATACCAGCTGTCTCCCGAATTATAAGCCGAGTACAAATGGGATAAAGTGGAAAGGAACAATTAACAAGGTTGTGACTGCTAGGGAACTAAAGGAAATGTTGCCTGCAGTTACCTTGGCACCCATCACTGCTACCTCTGCTGTTGGCCAGGCATAATTTACATCTCCTCTTAAATGCTTTGAACTCATCACATCATAGGCTCCACCATAAGACTGGAACAAGAAGTAAGAGTGTTAACCAATTATGTAATGTATTCAGTCCTTATGTTGATATGCCAGAATAATTATAATGAATATGAAGGGAAATCATTCCCACTACAGCTATTCAAAAAGTTATGTCAGGGGTTCCCAAACTGTGGTCCACAAACCACCAAGATTCATTCAGGTGGTCTGCTGCACTTCTGTAAAGAACAGCAGGAGCAGCATCTGCTTCATCGTTTTTAGAAGCTGGTGGGTTGAATAAGAAGTGATAGGGAGAAAGAGGCATCTGAAAGGAGTGGAGAGGATTAGCAGTGAAATTAATGGGAGGCTAGAATTAAGAAACTTAATCTTGATTCAGTCTTGATGTTGTATGCTTTAATTATATTTTTATTCCTTCATTTATTTCTTCCATTGTATTTTATTGTATTACAATTTAAATTCTGTAAGAATTTGGATTTTATAAGAAATAAAAACAACAATTAAAATACATGAGAAAACATACAGCATCTAACTATACATAACAAAGGAGAAGAATAGAAAACAGAAAAAATATAAATACGCAGCACCTACAAGAACAAAAGGGCAGGCAAACAAAAAGACTTGGCCAGTTGCCTAAAACTCATCAAGTCAGGCATTAGGGAATTAGCCCTGAAAGGAGTGTCCCTAAGTTGGATATAATGTTATTTACTTCAGGTTGAGATTAATTAAAAATAGGAATTGTGTATGTATAAGGTAATTATATTATGATTCTGCAGAGTAACTTATGTGAAAGTCATATGGATAGAAATGCCTCTTATTGTAAGGTATCAAGAGAAAATAAGCAGACAATGTCAAAAGCAAAGGCAAAAATATCAAGTTATATTATGACAGCAAAATCAAAACAGGCAGCGCTTAGAAGAAGTGCTGATAATGTTAGTTGAGCTCAGGACAGGCATTCTCTACATATTCTCAGCAGTGCATGGCAGCTAGAAGCTATACAACACAGTTTTACGTCACCTTCCTCGTGATAATAGTGATTTTTGGCCCAGTTGCTTCTGCAAAAGCAAAAAGTAGTTTTGCCCCATGGCGTATAATCCCACCATATTCCTGAGATGTCCCTGGAAACAACAGGAACCAACAAAACATTGTTAGAGGAAATGTACTACCTCCAGAAGAGGATATTTAATAAAAAAAACTATACACCCAGCACTAATTATGAAAGCAGTTAAAAACTTCAGCAGTTATTAAAGTAACAAGAGAATGCATGACTGCACCAAACACCTACAAACAGGCAGGATATCATAGAGAATAAGCCTATGTTACTGCCTCCGGTGTCAGAGGTAGTATGCCTCTGAATAACAGTTGCTGGGAACCACAAATGGGGACAGTGCTCTTGCACTCAGGTGCTGCATGCAGGCTTTCCGTAGGCATCTGGTTGGCCACCCTGGGAGCAGGATGCTGGACTAGATGAGCCTTTGACCTGATTCATCAGGGTTTCTCTTATGTTCTTATAACAGATCTACAGCCTTGTTATGAAGCCAACACGGTCATTTGCATGACAATTCTTGGTTTGACAAATCTTTTTATTACACCAAAAAATATCAGACTTCTACTGTTTTAATGATATGGGATTAAACAATCCAATAAACCCATTCTCTGAATGTCAACGTTCTGATTCAGCACTCGCCTGGTCATCAAAGGCAAGTAACAACTGCATAAGGGAAGCAGGCATTCCTATTGCCCCAATAATAGCCACCAGCAGAAGGGACAGAGCCATAAACACAAGCTGTATAGTGCCGCCTTATTAAATACAGGCCAATGCCATGAAAAGCTGCATCCCTAGTGTTTATTCTCCCTTGGAAGCTATAAAAGACTATTAAGTAGAAATAGAGTTCTGCACATACAGGCTCTATAGAAACATAGATAAAAAATATTCCTTCTTTATGTGTAACAAATACGTAAGCTAACTGTGTGCTTATGAAAGGATGGGACAAGGTGGTTAAGATGGACAAAAGACAAATCCTTTTCTTACTCCAGTGTTTTTGACATGTTTCAACTTCAGTACATTGTACACCACTGCTAAACTCTATCAAGGAATAAATATTTGTGAGAATGTTGAACCTGACTACAATAAGAGTTAGAAATGCAACTGATGTATATTTTACATCTGCAAGAGGAAGGATGCTCTGCAAAGGAACAGCTCCCTTCACCACTGAATTATGGCTTTCCCTCTGTACTTGCAAAAAAAATATAACCTCCCCCTCTCCATTGCTTGTATATAGGACAGCTTTCAATTCCAAATCCAAGAAGAATCATGTTAAATATCCCCTACTCAATGAACTTCCATCTCAAAGAAAATGCAGAATAACCTACCTGGTAAAAATCCAGGCACATCTACAAATGTTATCAGAGGAATGTTGAAAGCATCGCAGAAGCGAACAAAACGGGCTCCCTTCACAGAGGAGTTTATGTCCAAACAGCCTAATTTGCAGAAAAAATAAACAATCCTCTTACAAGACTTCATACAGTTTAGAACCCTTTACAGTAACCAATGCATACAAAGGCTGATATCCAATGTTAGTTATACTCAAGAGTATACCTATTAAAATCACTGGATCTACTCCGAGTATGAGTTGGTTAGATATCACCCAAACACACAACACTAGCAGCATTTTAGACACACTATGTAAAATAACATTTTGTATCTCACTGTGAGATACTGAATAGTATTTCTATTTTATCCAATCTGCATAAACATCTACAAAGAACAGCTATTGTCAGAAAGCTAGGACCTCTGACTACATTTTAGCTGTGTAAGTTATTTATATTTATCTGCTGGAAAAAAAACCCAAAACCAGTAATATCAATATGGCAATTAAATTCTATTCCATTCTCTAAAATACTACTCACTACAGAAAACCCCAATAATTTGTCTTCAGAGACCAATGCTTATATATACACCTCACAAGAACATGTTTTATGTTGGTTACTATGATCACCAATAGATATTTCAGACTGAGATGTCTGAAGTCTTGGTAAAATTGCAGGACTCATCTATAACTCATTGTTCCTGAAATATTTCTAACATATTTAGCGGGCCAAGGTTATCAACATAAAACATGTTCTTCTAATAAGATTTATACATAAGCATTTGGTCTCAGAAGACAAATCCTTTCCTAGGAGTATAAAATGATCCAATGGACTTAAGAACAGAAGAGGAAAGAAGCTGGTGATGGTGTATGTGTACATAAGACATCACAGGGAGGTGAATGGATTCCAAACATTTATTCATTAATAGGCAAAAAACCTTGCGGTTTAAGAACGCACCCATAGCCAATAGATATTTCTATCAAACTTTAAAAAGCAAGGAAATTGGGCAGCTATAGTGAATGTACCAGGGGAGCAGGACACCTGACCTCCTCTCTGAGATATTGTACTGCCCTACAAATTTGTAAAAATGCAAACACAATTTGGGTTGGTCTTTCACAGTCCTATCCACTTCCTGTGTAGCTTGGATAAATTTGGTAACATGTACATCTGAGCATATGGTGAGTGGTGGCAACACCTGCAATCAGGACTACATCTCCAAAGATGGAGAATTACATTTTTTGTATGTTTGCTAGTGTTGTTCTTAGTTTGTGGCCCTGTGATTAGCCAAGCCAAACAACTATGAGTCTGGTTTTTAGAACACTGACAGTTGGTTCTTACTGAGCATGCCCGTACTTATCATTGAGCCCAATGTTAAATTTCTTAAATTAATTAAAAATCAGCCAGGCATTTTTTTAACTTTTAAATTGCAGAACAAGGGCCTCACTCCCCTTAATTTTGTATTGTTGAATTTATTATCTGGAAGGAGAAAGGGAAAAATGTATTACTGAAAATATAAGGAGGTAACTGGAGAAATGTTGAATGTATACACCACCCACAGCCACCTCACAACGATAAGTAATTCTGGAAGATGCTAAAGGGACTGGCCTTACCTCCAGGCTACCACAGGCAACACAGGAGTATTGTAATGCAAGGGCAGCACTTTTAATGCAAGAACAGCAAATGAAGAAAGACTTTCCTTTCCCATTGCCAGCTTGTTCCTTGTAGCTATCGCTCCACATCAGAAGAGCCCTCCATGGTAGCCAACTACATCCCTATGAGAAGCCCACAAGCAAGCACTTGGAGCCCACAGCACTTTCCCCGCTGTGTGTTCACAGAGCAATTGTACAGTGTGCTGTGGATGGGGAGACACTCTGTGGCAGAGCAACTGTCACATTCAGCATGGAAGAATTCCCAAATACTGGGAGGCATAGAATCTGCATTCATTCCTTCAGAGTACAGCTGTCTGCAGTTACTAAAGGTACCGATGTAAGGACCTCAAGGAATCATGGAAGGAGGGCAATTCTATGCATGCCCGAGAAGTGGACCAGGTTTATCACAGGCTCTATCCTCCTTGAAGCCCTAGAAAGCATTTCCGTTTTGCTGCTGTTGGTCTCCTGTGGAGGAGAGAAGAGGGAGCCAGCTGTAAGTTATCTGGCCTGGTAAGATGACTCCCTTCCCTCTAAAGTAGACTTAAGCCAGCTGCTGAGGCTCCTTGGAGTATAACAAGATGTACATCTGGAGCTCTGTTGGCTTTCTTCTTTGTACTTGTGTATTTAAGTCTAGATTATTTCTTTTGTAATATTGAATTTATTTTATGTTTGCTAAATTTTTTATTTTTGTCTTACTTGAATTTATTGCTATGTTTTGTAAACTGACTTATCTCCCCTACCCCAGTGCATTTATTTTGAGTGTTTGTTGTAAGCCACTTTTGGCACATGTCACTGTGGAAAGGTGGCATATAAATAAACCCAATCAATCAATAAAAAAAATAAAATAAAATCAATCAGAAGATGAAGGTCAGCGTTTGGGGCAAGGTCAGTAATAGGATGATAAGTATTCTGTGAACATGGCTGATTTTTAATTTCAACAAATTATGAGAACACTGACAGAAAAAAGTCCAACAGAGGTCTGAATTTTTTCTCTTGTTTTACACTTTGAACTTTCGATTCTCTAAGTGTTGTGTGTAACACTATGAAAACCTAGAGGGTTGTTAAGCAAGCGTTTCTGAGTTCAGGACTATAAATTTTGTAAGGTTTTGTTTTGAAATGAGATTATGGGAAGCGACAGAATGGTATGGGGGGTATTTTCAATTTAACATTGCAGAATGCAAAAAATCCATGCTGGCTATAGTACAAGGCTACTCTCGTGGCTGTATATTACAGAAGGCAGTGTTATCTGCTTGCTCTTTATACCCAAAACACTACTTATTTATATCCAGAAACAAATCAAATTTCATGGTTCTTTGTATGCTAGCTGAGAGTACTTACAAAACACAGATATAAAGCAGTTTTTACTCAATTTATAATATGCAAAGAGTGCCAAACCCATCTTAATAGCAAAAACAAAAGACCTGAACACCATCTAAAGGCCAAAAAAACTTTAGAGAATACATCCAGCTATTCAGTGATCAGCTTTAAACACATGTAACATGTAGAAATATAACTTTTCCAACTTTTCAACATAACAAATTGGCATTATGAAGCAGCTGCCATTCTCCTCTTACCTGATGCTACTTTGGGCTGGTTTCCTACTATTCCAACAGTTCTTCCATTCATTCTGGCAAATCCAACTATGATGTTTCTGGCATAGGAGGGCATGATCTCAAAGAATTCTCTCTCATCAACGATCTGTACAAATTAGATTCAAATATTGCAGTGTAGCGCAGCAGTGATATATATCTGCATCACACAAAGATGACTAAAGATTTAAGATAGCAGAAACAGGATGTTAAAAAAATGTTAATATACTGCTTTCAAAAGTCTTGTTAACAGTGCTCTTCCATATAGCACTAGAGGTAATATTTTAATAAGGTTAATTTGAAAACTCATGACAGTTTCTGGTTAGATTCCATAGGGGTGTATCAAAGTTAAGCATGTTGTGGGGCTGGAAGGGACTTTTGCCCCACTAACTTTTGGCCCCTGAAGGGTTTGCTACAAGACAATGTGGCCCTCAAACTAAAAGTGGTAACTCTGTTTTAGAGAGAAAATGGGGTATAAGGATCAGCAATATAAGAGTTGCTTAATTTTATTATTTTAAAAAATAGAAAAATATCAGTGAGTAACCCTGGGGCTCAGACACTAACATTACAAAACCTCAAAAGGTTTCTGCCCAATGAAAGATGAATCCCAAACAATGAATATTGTAGTAACCATATTTTATACTTACAATATGTAAATCAAACACCACGGAAATAATTAAAACTGTACATATTCTAATATGTAATCAGTTAAATAAATGGTACCTAATTTGGGCATCAAGCCTATATTCAGTTATAGTGACATGCATTTAGAACCAAGATTAAACCCAGTTGTATAATCTTCTGTTAAATGGTGAGTATAAAGGTCAAGAAGCATGTCCTTTTATCCAACCAGTTATATTACTTTTACCACTTCTACTAAGCAACACATTTTTAACATGAGGATTTTCATAGACTACAGATATGCAAGAAAATGGAATTTATTCACATCTCAGATTCTCAGATGCAATGAATGTTAATGCATCATGTGTAAACACACAATTATCAAACTGTTGTAATATGCAGGTGCACAGATCTTACCGAATGTACAATATCCACCATGTCATAAGCTTTAGTAGATTCCATCGGGACAATTGTATCCAACTCAGGAACCAACCGATTGCTTTAAATACACAGAATCAAAAGGCAGAAACTTGCATCATACAATAATTCATACAAGAAAATTGCTCCTGAGAGCCATGACCATAATCAAGGACAACCTGACTGAATTCCAGAATGCTGATTCAATGTACTGAGGGGATGAGGGAACTATTTATTTATTTATTTTATTCTTCATGTTTACGTAAAGGATGGGGATGAGAAATGTTTTGTTAATTACTCCTTCCACCTGCATTCCTCCGTGCCCCCTGAAAAAGTGCTTCAGAGCATTGGGGGATAGCGCTGGGGCCGCAGGGAGTACTGGCAAAAACATCTACCCTATCCCTTTCCTCCAGCAAAAATACACTGGGTTCTGATCCCCTCTTCAAAAGGAAGGACAAGTCTGAATTCAATCCATTCTCTTTAGCTGGCTTCTTGCATTTTCAGACATTGCCTAGGAAAGAACAACCTTCTTCCTTCAACCAGCAAAAGCAGTCAAAGACAGTACCAAGAAGAGGCAACAGTGAAGAAAAGACACAAAAGTTTGGTCAATCAACTGAGTGCTAACATACACCATACTGTTCCGCTGCTGTAAAAGGAGAACGTTTGATTTCTACTCTTCAGACCTGCAACAGGAATCTCTTTCCAAGGATAATTAAGCTGCCCAGGAATTTTATTTCCTACATGGGTTCAAATGGCTAGACCTCTCCTTCAGTGGCACAAATCTAGGAAATCCTAATTCTGCAGAGGGTTGACAAGATGAACTCTGTGGCATGCTTTGATCCTGTAAACATTATTTGTCAAAGAACATACCTACTTACCTAGGGTCATGGCATTCTCTGACAGGAGATGGATCCTTATTGCTAAGCGGTAGATAATTAAAAAATTCTCTGAGATTGAGCAAAGCATCTATGTCATTCTCAAAAGCACAATGTGCAACCCCTATAACAACAAAAAAACCTGACTTTGCAAAGAGTCCAATGAACTTTCAAAAAGGACAAAAAAAACATCAATGATTATACTGTCATTTTAAAAGAAACCTACATTAATCAAAGAGCAATGGGCAGGCAAATTCTGAAGTCAAAGTCACTATAATTCACTTAATGTCTAAAAAATGAAATATGGCACCTCTTAGAAGACTTTTATAGCAAATTATTTTAATTAGATCTTCATCGCAAATTCTTTTAAAAGCTCTAAATGTTGTAGCATTAGCTGTAATGCCAGTAGATATTCTTAAAGTTCACCAAAAGGGCCAATATCCCTAAATATCACATACGTTATCTGGCAAAATGGAAAAAGTTCTCCATAAGTTTGGAATTCTTCAAAGTTTTTTAAATTTTAATTGCTCATAAGAGATAAGACAGAAGGACATAATCTCATTTTTTTCCCTACAGTACCTATCAGTATTGAGAGGTTGGAACAGCTTCTTTGCAAGGAAGTAGAAAAGCATTTGAGGGCTTTTTAAACAGGAAAATATGATTCAAGGGGATTGTTACTGAGCAGGGATGAAGAATCCATGGTCTGTGGGGCTGGATGCATGGGGTCTCCCCTCTTTGCCCCACTCCACACATAGCAATTAGAGCCCTACTGGTAAAAATGGAAACCTAATTCCATATTGGGGGGCATTTCCAGGGGAGTCACAACTTGGGAGGGAAAGGTCAACCCTCCTCTTTCTATGCACTTTGCCCCCCCCCCCGCTGACCGCCCCCCCTGGGGGCTTGGCAATTAGCATTGAAAATTGCTTCTCATTAGAGTTGGTGAGAAGCTTTTTTAAGCCTAACTGCCCCACGGGCAGCATTTTAGGAAGAGCTTCAGCTGGGGAGGGCAGGCTTCACCCCACCCACCCACCCCCATGTTTTGTGGCCCTCTGCTGAATATGCCACCCTTGACAATTAGGCTTGGGGCCTTTTGGTTTAGAAAAAAGGCAAGTAGGGGGACATGAGGGAGGTGTATACATTATGTATGATGAAGAAATCCATAAGGAGATGTTTTTCTCCCTCTCTCATCACACTAGAACACAGGGCCATGTAATGAAGCTTTGATGGACGATTCAGGACAGACAAAGGAAAATATTTTTTTGCACAGTGCATAAACTATGGAATTCACTCCCACAAAAGACAGTGATGGCCACCAACTTGGATGGCTTTAAAAGAGGATTAGACAAATTCATGGAGGATTGGGCTATCAGTGAGTACTGGCCATTAAGGCTGTGCTCTGCCTCCACTTTGGAGACAGTATTCCTCTGAATACCAATTGCTCGAAATCATAAATGAAGAAAGCACGGTTGCAATCAGGAACATCTGACTGACCACTGTGAAAACAAGATGCTAGACTAGATTGGTCTTTGGCCTAATCCAGTAGGGTTTCTCTTACGTTCCTGAAAAAAATAAGTTAAGAGAATGGGAGAGAGAGAATGAATGTATTTTTATGTGCAGGTGTTATATGTGGATATGAATGATAGAATATATGTGTGCATATCTTTGTACTTGAATCTCTCTCTGTGGGAGGGGGAGGAAGAGATGCGGCCCTGCCCACCAACAGCATACACCCCCAGTAATTAGCTACTAAGGAATTTATCCCTCAGGCTGAAAAGACTTTCACACTCATGTTACAGAGGATTACAAAGTTATGAATATGGCAGCGAGAGCCCTCTCTCAATACTAGAACCAGTGAAAGTGAGTAGCAGGACAGACAGAAGTGATTATCTTTTCACACATTGCTGTAAGTACAGACATGTATCAGTGGTTATTAGCCATTATAGCTAAATGGAATCCCCATGCACAGAAACGTACCATGTACAACATGGACAGGGCAGTCTTACGGTACTTTTTCACCTTGACACTTCCTAGAAACAAGCAGTCCCAGTATCTCAATTTCTCTTATACCCATTTTCACTACCTCTAACAATCTTCTTCTATCCTCTACAGTATAATTTTCAGTAAAAAAACAACAACAAGCAAGTACATTTACCACATTCCAACTAAACTGCAGTACTGATTTTATATGACCACGCTACAACATTCTTCATATTGTTCTCCAATCATTTCATAATAAGACTGCAATATGCAAATTATAAACAATTTTACCATTTCTGACCTGATACTGCAGTATGCGTCTTTGCACCCCCAAGTTGCTCCTGAGTAACATCTTCATTGGTAACTGATTTAACTACATCAGGGCCAGTTATGAATAGGTAAGATGTATCCTGAAAAAAACAACAGCAAAGTATGAGGTACAACATGCAGCATTCTGCATGTTTGCATTATTCACCCCTTCAGTGCTCGCAAAATATGAAAACTTAATATAACAGTGTACAGATTTCAATTTCAAATTTATTTTTATTCAAGCTAGCAATGCATTTAGTTGGAATTCCCTCTAATTTAGACTTACTCCTCAACAAATAACAGCTGATACATGGGATTCTCAGTGAAGCATCTGTATTCCTAAATCTTTGAAACAAGTAAATAGTGCAATATGAAGTGTAGCTCACATTAAATATAGATACAGTGCTACAGGAAGCGTCAGTTTTAATATCCTCTAGTTTCATTTTTTATTTCCAAAAGCAAGACCTCTTTTACAGCTCAAAGTCAATTGCCTCAATAGCAATTTTAGACACAGGATAAATAAAGGACGTGAATAGTTGACAACTACAGCCTGAAATATCAGGGTAGTAAACACTCTTATACACTTTTACAGTTTGTCACCACTAGCACCAAACTCCCTGCAACAACTGCTCCAATAAGACATTCACTCTGAAAAGAAAAAAAACTTTATCTCAGGGGCAAGACAAAAACAAATTCATGAAATGCAAAAAGTAGCTCAGGAGATAGGAGACAATGGGAAAAATTCCTTCTGCATGACAAAGAGTGATAGAGAAATCCTTAGTGTAACCTCTGGGGTTGGAGCATCAATTCCAGGCTATGCTCCCTGCCCATTCAACCTATGATCACTGCTTTCCACCTGAATAAATCCCAGTACTGATTCTACATGAAACTTTAAGAGTACAACTGTATTGTGTTTACTTAGAATTAAGTCCCACTGTGTTCCGTGGGACTTACTCCCAAGTAATTATTTTATGACTACAGTCAAAGGCAAATAACATTATACTCTTACCTTTACCATGAATGTGAAATCTGTTAAAGCAGGAGAGTAGACAGCACCTCCTGCACAAGGGCCCATGATAAGAGAAATCTGTGGTACTACCCCAGAACATAAAACATTTCTCTGTAAAAGAAAACACTCTCCTTTATTTACACATTTTATACCACTCCACAAAGTTCCCAAAGTACTCCTAAATCTGTGTTAATTTTATATTACATGGTTTCTTGCAAAAGTTTAAGTATGCTGTAGAAATATATAAGCCTACAAAAAAAACTTATCTGCTCTAGCTTTATGGTTGGTCCACTAACCAGGATCCCCAATTCCCATCTTCTTCTTTACCAAATTAATCAGACTACTTCAAAGTCCTTTGCATCAGAACAAATGAGACAAGGATTAGAGCACAAGACAGAGACAATGTCAGAGTATTAAGTACCCAATAATAGGATCCAATTAATGCAGCAGCCTCTGTCTGAGGTCCCATGTGTTCTGAATCCTCCATGTGTTTGTAGCAGCTGCTGCTTCTGATAGCTGGTACAGACAAACACAGATGAAAAGCTATTTTCCAGCCCTCTTCTTGCTCCAGGACTGTACTCCCTGCAAGGAGAGAGATGCTGCCCTCGCAGTTCATTCACCCACAGAATAGAAAGAATTCCCTTTGAATGCCTGGAGGGTGTGTGAACACTGATGGCTACAGCAGCAACCTGCTTGCTAGGAGAACAGCTGTAGGGCAAGGACAGGGCATTGTATATGCACTGCAATATCTAGCAAGCTACTAGTAAAAAACTAATGGGGGCAGCAGTGACCCTATCAGAACAAGGAAAGGCAGCATGGTCAGAGAGGTATCACTGCGCCCAAACAGCAAGGTTAGCTTACAACTTTCAAAAGAAATAACCTCTTATGAAGTACTTATTTTAGGGTTATTTCTCCTCTGTTGTCACTTCTAGTGACACCCCAACAGCATCGCATGAACAGGAAATAGGAGAGAAGAAGAAAGATATGCATTTTGTCATTGTATAAGGAGAGCCCCCTTCCTGGCCCCTTGCATGAGACCTGGAAGCAGCAGGAAAGAAAATGTGTCCCTCATCCTTCCAGTTATTGCTTTTTCAGAATGTCTGAACTTCTTACCAGAAAGATATCAGCATAACCAGCCAGCGATTCTACTCCTTCTTGGATACGGGCTCCTCCTGAATCATTCAACCCAATCACAGGAGCACCAACCATAACAGCTTGATCCATTATCTGGGGAAACAAACTCTTAATTTGCCAGTGAAGTACTGCCACAAATTCAATAACATAAAGTAGCCAACGGGGCTCAGTCAAACTTGTTATAAAATATTGCCTTTTTATTTTTAATCAGAATGTGTCCAAGTCCAATGTATGCTTTTTGTTGTGGCCTCTACAGATAAACCTCTACTGGTTAGCCCACCATCTCTGTCCCACCTGGCACTATTACACCTTAATGTTCATTAACTCTGCTCTTTAACATTCTTTTCATAAGCACCTGACCATCTTAAACTATGGGCTAGTCCACACATGCTAAGTCAGGTTGAACGCTATGTGGGTAAGCCTCAGCAAACCCCAATGCTTTGCTCAGCTCACTGAGGCTTACCTACATAATCTTAAATCATGGTTTAGACTTACACGCAACCCACCACTGTCTGATACAGGGCACTTAAGAATTGTATAGTGTAACAAATAAAAACACACAAAATCATAAAAGCACCATAAAGCAGCAAGATTAGAAGCATATTTAAAAAGCTTGGGAAAGTAATGGTGCCAAAATGTCAATAAGGTAGGCGCCAGGCAAACCTCTAAGGAGAGCATCACCAATTTTTAATTAGATTACTATTTACTATCCTCTGGAAAGGACTACCAAGAGAAGTGTATCAATTATTTGTTATATTAAGTAATGGCAAAAATTGACACTTCTCTAAAGGACATGTTTTAGTTAAACTCAACTGGCAACTCATATCACCACTTCTAAGGTATAGCTGTGACTTCAAATGTACTTCTGAATGCATTTAAGTGTAGAGTATTGTATCCTATCAACATCTTGACTTCTGCAATAATAGACTTCATCATTATGTTTGGCAAGAGGGAATTCACCAGCACTGGAGTTGGATAGGCAATAGGCTAAAAATTTGGGGACTTCAGATGACTACAGGTGGGCCCTGCTTATACAGCAGGTTCCGTTCCGGACTGCCGCCATAAAGCGGAAATCGCTGTAAAGCGGAACCCATTGAGTATAATGGGGCACGTCGCACGAAAATGCAGCGAAAATGCCGCAAAAGCGCAAAAATGGCTTTAAAACGGGGAATTTCCCCTAATTGAAAGCCGTCGCATTAGTGGAACGCCAGAATGCAAAGCGCTGGTAAGTGGGGCCCTACTGTATAATGTATTAGCTGAAAAGGGACTCCCATCTGTTGAACAATATGAGGTTTATTTATACTGGTTTTGAACACATATCTACAATATATTGTAAAAAACAGTATCTTAAGGCTTGAGGAGGACAAAGTAGGGGAGGGGTAAAGGGAACCTCCAAGTACCAAGGATTCATGTGAGCCAAGTTGCACTTTTAAACTACATGATAAAATACTCCATTCACATATTTTGCAGGCTGCTGGCACTGCTACCTTTTAAACTATTATCTTTTCCAGTGCTTACCTTACAGATCTTTTGAGCATGTGCTCCAGATAAACTGCCTCCAAACACAGTGAAGTCCTAAATAAATAATATATTTTAAAGATCAAATATAAAAATAATTTAGGATACCAAAAATATATACTGGGTTCAGATATTTCTTCCTGCCTTGCCCTTCAACACCAGTAAAATAGACTACTTTTACTCCAGTTTATTCAGTGTTAGTTCAGTGTTCTTGTTTTTATGAAGTCTTCAACCATTTTGAAAATATCAACAACAGACTTTGCTCTTAAGAATAGGGGCACAATCTATCCCTACAGAAGCAGATCACGGAGGGATTGGGAAAGAGCTCAATAGATTCTTACCCCCCCCCAACCCCAGCAGTGTTATATGCACTGCAACTCTCCAAGGCAGAAATGCACATCTTCCAAAATCTCCATCCAGTCCTTACTTTTGCCCAGATTCAAGCACAACAGTGCACATGCATAAGAGGTATGTCAATCTCTCCTCCATGGAGATGGATCATAACTTAAATTTGTATGCAATCCTATTCATGTTAAAATATTCCTTCAGTCCTCCAGAACAAATGGGAGCAGAAGCGAGACTTCTGATGCCAGAAAAAACTCCCAAACCAGGGAAATTAAGAAAAACAACAGACTTCAGCATCTTGAAAGCTTTTTCATCTTGGCCTCATCCACTGTAACAGCAACAACTATTTCTAATGAAACTTACAAAAAGCATTTCCTCAACTCACATACACACTGAATCAAAATCAGGTGACTGGGAAAGCCTGTGCTAGAACCAATTTCAATACTAGTAAAGTAATATCCTATATTATTTATGGATTCATTTTCAAGATTTTAACTCTACCTTTTACACAAGATGCCCAGGGCAGCTAACATGATGATAAAGCAATTACAATAACACAATTCTAAAAACTAATAAAATTAAAACAGTAAAAATCAAAATCAAGAGAAAAAATAGCAGCAATTGAAGGGAGGGGAAACAGTATTAAAAGTGATGCCTGGAAAAAGCTAACTGAAAGAAGTATGTCTTCACTGCTTGTTGAAAGAAAGGAAAAAGGGCCCATCTCTTTGTCTTCCCACCATATTTCAGATGGTAGAAAAATACAGAGAAGGACTAAGGATAATCTCAAGAGTCAGGCAATTCATAAAGGTAGAGGCAATTCTTAAGGACCACTAGCATTCTCAATGCAATATCCAGGGCTTGAGTTCCATAGGCGGGATACCAAGACAAAGCAGCTGAAGTAATTTTGACCTACATTTTTTTAAAGTCAAATAGTTAATGCACCTTGTATTAAATGTATAATGTGGCCAAAAAGACAGTATCTCTCTAGCTTGCACATACATATTAATCTTAAATTTTCATTATATTTTTACAATATTATCTTGAAACTCCACTTGCTTTCCATCTCTGCAAAAAAACACGGCTTAACCTAATAGACAAGGTGATCGCATAATTCCACCATCCACCCATGGGACTATGGGCTTATCTGCTGGGATAAATGAGAAATTACTTTCCTATTGAGTTAACGAAACTACGATTCTTCTCCACCTACATGTGTTTTATGAAAATGATGTACCACATTTTTAATATAAATAAATGATTCTTAAAAACATGCTTTAACGCAATTCTATGCATGGTTACTCAAAAATCAGTCCCATTGTGTTCAGTGGGACTTTTGCCCAGGAAAGTATACATGGGATTGCAACATTAATCTGGCAGTAGAGCAACTCACAAAGCTTCCAGATAGGTAGGATCACACATCAAGCACCAAAGTCAAACTTCATATGTGACTAGCTCAGCATTCACTGCTCATCACTTGGTCAAAGTGAACCCAGAATTTCAGTGTACTTAAAGTACTTTCGCTCATATTTGACATAACTACTTTTCATCCATAATTATCTCCTCGAAGAAACTGTTCCAATCACAGTGGGGTTATTGCTGCATTTTCACCAAACTAATCCATCACCTACAAACAACTATAAACACTCTTTTCCATAGTATAACTCAGGATTGCTTCTTGCATTTTAAAAACATGCTTCTAGAGAAGCTGCCAGGGTGGAGAAAGATATCCAATTCTGTAACATCAGTAATTAATGTAAGTACAAAATATTCCAATAAAGATTCCAGAAGGCTTTTGTAGAGCAAGTCTTCAATTCACATCTGACTCTTGCAACCCCAATTCCCATCAGCCTCAGCGAGCATGTCAACAGTCAGGAATGATGGGAGTTGTAGTCCAACAACATCTGGAGGGCCACAAGGTAGCCACCCTTGTTAAAAAGCCATCTTATGCCCAGTTCCCTATTTTTTGAAGGACAAGTACAGAAATACAATATCAGAAATGTTCCTAAGTAGGATTCTACAAAGCACCCATACACAACTCAGTTCCTACATAATGTTAAAAGGATCCCATTGTCCAGTAATAAGCATGATGTACAATGCAACACAAACAGCTAAAATAGATGGGTGTAGTGATTTTATTGACAGTGAAATTAAAAATCCATTTACCTGGAGGCATGATACATAATAAATGCACTGCAAAATAAAAAAATGTAAAGAAGCATAAGATTTCAAATGAAAAGCTCACAATTTAAAAGACAAAAAGGCAATACCTGACTGAAGACATATGCCAGTCTTCCATTGATTCTACCCTGGCCAGTTACCACACTGTCTCCAGGGTACTACAAAAGAGAAGAATGTACAATTCAGAACAGCAATATGATTAAATAATGAAATCCAATTCATAAAAATGATCAAAGCAAATATTTACCAACCTAAAACTCAGGCTGTTTCTCTAGGTAGAGTGTGTGTTTCAACTATAATTAACTTGGATCCTTTAGAGAGAGCTGAATTCCATATTATCAAGCACTCAGTAGATGATCAAGTCACAAAAAATAGATCATGTAAGATGGAGAAAATACATACTTCCAAACAGCCTCCTTTAATGCTGAACACTTCATATTTGATTTATTTACACTCTACTGACCATAACAAAAATCAAAAGTTACAAAATCTGTAAGATCGTTAAAAGGCAGGAAGAAAATAAAAAAGCAGTCCTAGGTTATCTAAGCAAAATTGCTACATTGAAGAAGTTGGCAACTTGCTCTTTAATTAAAAAATTGGAGGCCTCCAATAAAATGATTACCAGAAACTCTAAAGAGTAAAGTGGGAAGGACTGCATAATGGAATTTTCCTAGCTGCCTAATAAAAACTGTTTTTAAAAAAATGTAAACTGACTCAACTTTTTCATTATTATAAGAGCGGTACCTATACAGCAACTTTATTAAATCTACCCCTCTAAACCTCCAAGAATAAGCCTTAAAGCACACCAAAGCAGCAGTATTTAGGAACAGAGAGCCAGTTCAAATATTGTATCCCATTCTTAAAATTTAAGACATGGCAAAACCAGCAACCAGGAGAACAAGGCCATTGAGCTGCCCTATACAGCTCTTATAACTCAAACTCCATTAGTCTCTGTTTAACAATACTGTATGTTTGCTTGCTCACACTTCATTGATAATAGATGAGAAGATAGCTTTTTGCAGCAATTCCTTCATCCAGGCAGACTTATAAGAGTCCGTCATCACCTGGAAGGAATTGGGAGTAACCAAAAGACAAGCATGAAACCAAAAATGAATGTAATATATCCAGGGCAGGCTCTATGTATCAAGTACTATATATTGAATATACAATGACTGGGGATAAATCAAGAGGAAGTGTGTAAAGCAAAGAGATTGTCCATTATGTTAGAGCTGACCAGCAGCCATCCCAGACACAGGCACATGAATCAGCCAAATATTTCCAAATGATGAATAGTCCCAAAAGTGAGAGCAAAATAAAGATGTATCAGGTACCTTGTTTTTCTCAGCCTCCATCCCAAAATCTGCACATCTGTGTTCCACAAACATGTCATATTCTACAAAACTGTCAGGATCCAATAAGAGAAGAATGCGCTCCCTAGCCGTCAGCTTTCCCTAAAGAGCAGGAAATATTAAAGGATAAGGTTTGAGATTTATGCCGCCCGACAAGATCAGCCACGCAAGACCTTCTCTCGGTCCCACCAGTTAAAACAGCTAGACTGGTGCGGACCAGAGAGAGGGCATTTTCAATTGTGGCCCCCGCCCTCTGGAATTCCCTTCCTTTCGATCTTCGTCATGCCCCCTCCCTGATAGGTTTCCGCCGGGCCCTGAAGACCTGGCTGTTCAGGCAGGCCTATGGGATTTCTGGGATGGGTTAGTTTTTAATGCTGTTTAGTTTAATTATTGAATGTGGTTTTCTGGTTTTATATTGTATTTTATTGTATCAGTGTACGTTGCCTAGAGTGACTGTTGGTTCGGCCAGATAGGCAACTCATAAATAAAATTTTATTATTATTATTATTATTATAAAGTTGGACAGTGAAAAAAATGGAAAAGAGAAAAACCAACTCATTTGAAATACGGTTTTGGAGGAGAGCTTTGTGCATACCAAGGACTGCAAAAAAGACAAATTATTGGGTGTTAGAACAAATTAAACCAGAACTATCATTTGAAGCTGAAATGATGCAACTGAAGTTATCATACTTTGGACACATAATGAGAAGACATGATTCACTAGAAAAGACAATAATGCTGGGGAAAACAGAAGGGAATAGAAAAAGAGGAAGGCCAAACAAGAGATGGATTGATTCCATAAAGGAAGCCACAGGCCTTACAAGATCTGAACAAGGTGGTTTATAACAGATGCTATTGGAGGTTGCTGATTCATAGGGTCGCCATAAGTCGTAACTGACTTGAAGGCACATAATAACAACAATGTTTGAGGATCATTATAGTAAACCAGAACTAAGCATCATTACAATACATGAAGACATAGCTACCAGATTTTATTCACATCCATAAATTTGCTCCCCAGAAAGGAGCTGCCTCAAAATATTGCAATTAAATTACTTAATACTTTCACTATTTTGCCCTTCCGCTGTCGAAACTGCTCTCTTCTGTAATTATCATTCTGCCAGAGATTTATTAATTTATTTATTACATTTTCACCCTTTTAAATAAGCAATGGAGAGTTACAGAATTTATGTGGAAGAATATAAACCCATAAAAAGCCTAATAGAAGGGACTAGCAGGAAAAAAGCACTGTCTCCATTGTAAAATGCCCACATACTTCCACTGACAAGATTGAAAAACACAAGGGACTCTTAATTGATAGGGCAAAATTATATTCAGATGTTTAACATTCTGACTGCAGCAAAACTATTAATTGTAACAGCAGACCTTAAAAATGTGCTTCAGGATCATTAGAGCTAGTGAAATAAAGCATATTGTTCCTGTTTGATGGAGGAGACTGGCTGAGTAGGAAAACCAGCCACAAAACAATCTTACACAAGTTTATTAGTAATCTAAAAGGTAAATGTGTAACTGGGCTAAGATTGCCTTACAGCCTGATCCTTAAATGGACATGATCTATGTATTTGGATTTTACACTGAAATTCCTGTCACGAACAGGCTCTACTCTCAAGGGACAAATCTAAGCAATCACCTAAAAGTTTCATTCTTGGCAGCGATTCAACATGAGGAAGTCATTTTAAGAAGGAGAGATGGGGCCGCAAAGTTACAGTCCAAATCTTTTAATCTCTCCATTATTACTGTTCATATATAAATACATGGGCATCTTACACTCAAATACACACAGTATGATCACATTTTTTAAATTGCTGAATAAATCTATACAAGTCAGAATGGCCCATCCACAACTTTAAAATCTTATGAAGTTCATAAAAATATTCATTTTCTATTGATTCAAACCCTGAAAATGCGCTCTTTGAATAGCAAAAACATAACAAAAGAAACTATAAACAAACAAAAATTTACATGCCTGTGACTTAACCTTTCATTAGAAAAAATTGTACTGGCCTCTTCAGGGTTATTTAGGCATTGCGACACTGATCGGCCACATTTTCACTTGTAATCTTGGTCCTGCTAGTGACCTTTCCATAAATGGGCTGCCCTAGCCTCCAAACAGCTACCAGTTCATATTCAAGGTCTTTTTACTGACATATAAAAGCCCTGAACAACTCAGGGGCAGGTTACCTGAAAGATCTCCTGCTCCTGTATAGTACTATATGATCACTTGGATCATCTGCACAAATTGTACTTGTGGCACTGCGTCTTTCAGAGTATCACACGGTGGGCCCTGAAAACAGACATTTTCCTCCAGTGCCCTTGCACCGTGGAATGCCCATCCCTCTGGCATAAGATATCTGAAGCATCATCTATCAGTTGCTTCAAACATCTTGTAAAGACATCTTTTTACCCAGGCTTTCCCTGACCTGTAAGAGTGGACCCTGTTATTACTGAATACCTGTTTTTATTTAGTTTATAATACTGATTTACTGGTTTTCATGTTGTATCTGTTTTTATTATACTGTTTTATTGTTTTATGTTGTATTTTTGTATAGCACTTAGAATTTTAAAAATATTAAATGATTTATCAACACTTTTAAATCAATCAATCACCTTAAATATCCCCACTACCTAAGTATTTTTAATTGTAGGAAAAGAAATTATTACAAGAACCTTATTTGAGGTTCAGAAAAGGCCTCAGATTAATTTCCATTTCCACTGCAAGTTACATGGGATCTGAAGCCATAATTACAAAATAAAGGTGGCTGGTGATAACATGGGCTGATTCTAATGATCGCTATTATTGTAGATACTGCCACAGAATGCAATCTAGAAAACTGTGCAGAGTACAGGCCAGAGTTAATATAAAAACTTCCTTGCCAGATGAAACTAAAGTCAGACCATGATTCAGTACTATGTGCACTCTGCAACTGTATGCTTCTAACTGCAGTTAGTGACAAACTATAGCTCCCAAATGTGTCCCTTGCTTCTAATTGCATGGGACGAGGGAGTATGTGACCCATAGCTGTTCATTCACACAATATGCAACCATGGTTTAGCATTACATCTGAACATAGCTACTCTGTCTCCAACAGCAGCCCACCAAATTACTTCAAATGCCCATAAGCAAATCAGGATGTGCCAACCAGAAGTATACAGCCTCTGAATGTAGATTCCATTTAGCTATCATGTGTTTGATATACATAATCCTTCATATGCATCTTTTTTTTTTTAAGCCATCCAAATTAGTGGCCATCCAGCCCTGAATTCCTGCATGTTGTACAAAAAGATACTTTATTTTCTTTCTACTTCCAACCAGAGGTGTAGTCATCCAGGGTTGTGGGGGGACCCCTTACATTTTTGGGACCAGGGTCCCAGCCAGATTCCTATTTATGTGTCAATCAGCATGAAAGGGGGGCACATTAGCCACTGAGTCGAGTCATTGTCCTTTTATGATGATTGGAGCCAACAGAGTGAAAGAAAGTGAGCCACTCCCTGAGAAGACTCTTCTCAATGGCTAACATACGGCCCCTCTGATTAGCTCCAAGTGACATATATTGTAGTGAAGTGTGGACTTGGAGATGACAAGAGAACAAGGAAGATGAGAGAAGGTAGAAAGTGGGCATAGCTGTGAGAGGGCATGGAGTCACTATCATGAAGAGACCCTGCACTTTTGAATTTGCCACTACACTACTGCTTCCACTTTACGACTGTCCAAGTTGAAGATATATGCAGAAAAAAACCCATAAAATGTCTGCTGACATAACTATGTAACATAGGAATGGTCGAAAATATCCTGAGGGCATTGCAAAACGTTTCTGTTTCACATTTAGCTACAATCTCACTAAGGGTTCACACAAAGTTAGGTATCCCTGACCATTGTATTGCCGCTTTGTCTTTCTGAAAATGAGCATGGAAAGATAAGTCTGAATGAAGCTTCAGCCTGTGCATCAACGTCATTTGAAAATATGCGAGAAACGGTGCTTTTAAGGGCGGCCTCAACTTTTTCTTGACGTTGCATTTCAGTAGAAGTTTTCCCAAATCCTCGCCTCTGTGGGTTAAGTAGACGAGACCAACCAGAACTAAACTCAGTCCCAGAATACAGGTGGCCAAATTTAAAGTACGGGGCTACCGACTAGTGTCTCAGACACACACACACACACGCTATTAGGGCATGAGTGACCCTCCTTGGGCATGGGTCTATTACATTAAATGATCCCTATCTAGCATCCCCCGCCATCAGAAAGAAGATACCGAGGCGTCTCTTAGCTGCACCAGATTACGGGACCTTGGTCACTCCGACGGCTGCCCAAGAGAAGTCAGCTGTCATGGGCCAAAACAGGGGTTCCCTTGCCTACTGTGTCTACAAGGGAAGCAGGCGCTCGCTCGCTCACCCGCCGGTGTTGTGCATCTATGCGAGACTGGCCACCGCCGAGCAGCGCAGCTCGACGCTTTTCTTCAATGCGCTCAGGCACCGTGAGCGCGCGCTGAGGGGAGCTGCTGTTGCTAGACTGGCGCGAAGGCGTCAGCGGAACCCTCCAAAGCCGAAGAGGCCAGAGCCGTAGAGCAGCCATTACTGACGGGACTGCAGGGACGCATGCGCACGCGGGGATAGGCAGCTTCTCTAGCTCTGAAACAACAGTAACTTTTTGCCCCGCCTATCTTCCTTTATAAAGGCACAGCCAATGCGTCTGTTCTGCGTCTGTCTTAAGATCGGAGCTGTTGTGTTCAAGAGTTTTTGTCTATTTTTCTTACTCGCCGAGGCGGGGTCTACCTCCTAAATCGCGTGTTTGACCTCTATACGCTCCCGTCTCCGGATTCAGATCCTGACCGCCTTTCTTCTAATACAAAATAACACGGTTGTTCGCTGGCATCTTAATGTACTGACCTTTTTACTGATTTTTGTGCACAGCAGGCCAGAGACATCTTTTTCTTCAATACTGTGTTTTTATTGCAAAGTATAGGATACTACGCTATATAAGTTGTGAGAGGAAGCACCGTTTCTAGAGTACAATGATTACATCTGTTAATACACTAATTTGCTGTGTGTAATGCGGGTGGACAATCACGGCTGAGCTTCTACACCGTACATAATTGGTGCATCTAGGTAGGTACATCTTGGCAAGCCGCAATGCTTAACGGGAGGGGAAAAACGACGTATGGCGAAATTCCCCTTTATACAACGATTAAAGGTGCAAAGCTCTTTTGTATGTAATCACCTTTATTGTTTGTAAATATGCAGTGAATGATTACTCAGAAGTAAATCTCACTGTGTTCATTGGGGCTTTCTCCCTAATAAGTGTGCATACTTACCTAGGATTAAACCTAATTAAGTTCAGTGAGATTTACTTCTGTGTAAAAATGCATAGGATCGCACTGTAAAGGATGAAGGAAGGAACCTCATCTTGGAATGGTTAACTGAAAAAAGAGTGGGTAACATAACTCACTGTTTTGTTAAAAGTATGCTCATAAACATATATTTCAACCTAGCCTTCATTACTCTATAAGGTAATTGAAATGAGCACCCTAACTAATAAGAAATAATAATAGACAAGTATATAAATACTTCCCCCTCTAAGATTCACACCTTAACGTGGTGAGGGGATTTGAGAGTGACAAAGAAGCCGAGAGCAATGCCATCAGGAGTCTAAACCAAGAGGCTAAACTCCTAGCAGTCACCCAACGCAGAACAGTCAAAGCTGTCAAATTTTGACAAAAATTTGTCAACAAATATGGAAAATAAAACAGTGGCCCACAGACTGGAACCGTTCAATATACATCCCAATTTCAAAGAAAGGGGATCTCAGGGAATGCAGTAATTATCGAATTACTGCCTTAATATCCCATGCAAGTAAATAATGCTCAATATTATATAACAAAGGCTGTCACCATATATAGAGCAAGAAATGCCAGATGTGAAAGCTGGATTTAGAAAGGGAAGAGGTACCAGAGATCATATTGCAAACATACATTGGATAATGGAATGGAGCAAGGAATTTCAGAAGAAAATCGCCCTGTGCTTTACAGATTACAGCAAAGCCTTTGATTGTGTTGATCACAAAAAACTATGGAATGCTTTAAAAGAAATGGAGGTGCCACAGCATCTGATTGCTCTGATGTGCAACCTATACTCTGGACAAGAGGCTACTGTAAGGACGGAATATGGAGAAACCGATTGGCTCCCAATCAGAAATGGTGTGAGAAGGGTGTATTTTATCACCCTATTTGTTTAATCTATATGCAGAACATTTCATACGGAAAGCAGAATTGGACCAAGATGAAGGAAGTGTGAAAACTGGAGAGAGAAATATCAATAATTTAAGATATGCAGGCTATACCATACTACTAGCAGAAACCCGTAATTATTTGAAACGAATGCTGATGAAAGTTAAAGAGGAAAGCACAAAAGCTGAACGTCAAAAAGACTAAAGTAATGATAGCAGAAGATTTATGTAACTTTAATGTTGACAATGAAGACATTGAACTTGTCAAGTTTTATCAATACCTTGGCGCAGCCATTAACCAAAATAAGGCAATAGTCAAGAAATTGCAAGAAGGCCATGACTGGGGAGGGCAGCTATGAGAGAACTAGAAAAGGTCCTCAAATGCCAAGATGTATCACTGAACACTAAAGTGAGGATCATTCAGACCTTGGTATTCCCGATCTCTAGGTATGGATGTAAAAGTTGGACATTGAAAAAAGTGGATAAGAGAAAAATCAACTCCTTTGAAATGTGGTATCGGAGGAGAACTTTGCGGATACCATGCACCACGAAAAAGAAAAATAATTGGGTGTTAGAACAAATTAAACCAGAACTATCACTGGAAGCTAAAATATGAAACTGAGGTTATCATACTTTGGATCATGAGAAGACATGATTCACTATAAAAGACAATGCTGGGAAAAACAGAAGGGAGAAGAAAAAGAGGAAGGCCAAACAAGAGATGGATTGATTCCATAAAGGAAGCCACAGACCTGAACTTACAAGAGCTGAATAGGGTGGTTTATAACAGATGCTACTGAAGGTCGCTGATTCATAGGGTCGCCATAAGTCGTAATCAACTTGAAGGCACATAACACACACATAAAAATACTTCTTACAAAAGTGCATGACACTGAGACCAAATGCATTATTATAAGTAATTTAATGTCCTAAAACACTGCCCTCATTTTTCACATAATGTTGAGCCAAACCATGGCTTAGCATAAATGAGCAAATGTGTGGGCTTCCACAGAGGAGATTCCTGCTGCTTTGCTCCTTGAGCTAAACTACATTCTGACTTAGCATGTAGTCTGAAGATGGTCGTTTAGCTCTCCCAGACAAACCTTGAATTGTAATCCATAGGACTAACCTCGGTTACAGCTCATGGTTAGTCTGGAGAGAGCTAAACCACGCAGAACACACTAAGACAGACTATGGCTTAGGTCAACACAACAGCAAAAAAACCAGAGGAGCAAAGCAGTCATAATCTCTCCTCTGGAAAGCCACTCTTTTGTGCTAAGCCATGGTTTGTCTTAGTGTTATGTGCAAACTGGGTCTCTGAGGTGCAAGCTACAAATTACTGATCAAACCTACATGTTGACAACAGATTGAACAAACCATAAAGCTGCCCCTTTAATATGACTTGGGTGTCTGCCAGCAAAGCACTATTAGGAGAAATCTCATAAGGAACATCAATTATTTTGAAGAGTAATGTTTCTACACTGTTGATTTCAGCTGTGCTGCTCTCTGTCTGATCTTTTCTCCATATTTATAAGATCCCTGATGCCTTTGCTTTTTCTCTAGAATGATGGATGGCCTGTCACTTCCTATGGACACATCACTCTACTTGGTTGTTCTTTTCATTGGCTCCCACCTTCCTCCTAGGTCATCCATTTATTGACTAATAAATGCCTTCATGCTCATGCACATTCCTATTTATCTTCTCTTCTTTCTCTTCATACCTTCCTTCCATTCCTCTGGCATTCATTCTCTACAAACTGCAAGATTACATTTTTAATATCACAGCTGCATCCTGTCTTCCTTTATTAGTAGTAGTAGTAGTATTAGTCACTTTCCTTACAAATGCAACTCAAAGCGACTTAGAACAATAATAAAATACTAAAACCAATTTAACAAACCAATAATAATATAATATTAAAAAAGCACTTAAAAACAGATCCCTTGCTACTCCAAATACTACTGGAATGTTTTATCTCCCAATATGCAGCTGGCTCTTTCTGTCTGTCTTTAGATTGTGACCCTGCAGGCAGGTCAGACTTTTTGTAATCTTACAATGCTTAGCAATATTAGATGTCTTAGGTTTTTTTAAAAAACCTCTAATAATAAAGGATGTCACAAATACATGTTACACCATGTAAGATGAGTGGTGTGGAAGCTGAGGACTCCAACTCCCATTTTCCCTTGCTATTGTCCATGCTGGCAATGGGAGTTGGCATCCAACAGCATCTGGAGCAGAGCTTGGAAAAGTTACTTTTTTGAACTACAACTCCCATCAGCCCAATCCAGTGGCCATGCTGGCTGGGGCTGATGGGAGTTGGAATTAAAAAAAGTAACTTTTCCAAGCTCTGATCTGGAGGGCCACAATTTCACCACCCCTGTTCTAAATTCTAGAACCTACTGTCTGTAACACCTGCAGTGTTCGTAAACTACATTTCTTCCACTCAAATTTTTATACTCTACCTATCCATGTTTCCTTTTGTTGGCTATATGTGTTCTCCCTGTACATGGCCTACTCTTGAGCTGGTAGTATTCTACTAGTTTAAACCACATCACTCATGGTTTGCTCTGTGGTTCTTTTGAATAATGGAGTTAGAAGAAAATAATTTTTTCTGGAATTTTAAAATGTGCAAAGTTCAGGATAATTGTTTCAGATGCACACAGAACCAATTGCCAATGAGTGTAATGCCATTCACAATAGACTAAGCAAAGAAAGATAGAATAATCCATTTTAAAGAAAGACTGAAGCATCTTAGCAATTAGTTTTAAATTTCTTTTTTAACTTGGCTAGGAAATTAGGGAAATAGTAATATTCTAAACTTGTATCAAAGAACCTTAAACTGAATTTCACAATAATGTGAATGAGGAAATCTAGACTTTATACACATTGTGCTAAATGTCAAAACACAATATTCCAGTATAAGAAAATGAACATGTTGCCTAGCACTTGGAGATATCTATATGAACACTATGAATGTGTGTTTAGATGACCCCTATTAGTTATCCCGCACTCCTTATTCTTTGTTTCATTATCATGCCTCATTACAATGAGCATACAAGAATATTATGAAGATTGTATGCCATATTGAATGTATGGACTACATGACTGGCCACCATAATAGACTAGGTGAGGGACAATAAAATGAAGCTCAGTCTTGACAAGATTATGATTATTTTTATTTTTATACCACCCTTCCTCCCATGGGAGCCATGGGCAAAGTACAACATAATAAAATACAATGCATACAAAAATTAAAACAGCTAAGAATACATCACCAAAATATACAAATACAGATTCAAAGCTGCTGAAGCTTTACATCAATATTTATGTCTCAAAATCCTGGGTGAATAAATACATCTTCAATTGATGTCTAAATGTCATCAGTGTCGGGAACAATCACAGTTGCATGGGGAAGGAGTTGCACAATTGGGGGTCTGTCACAGGGCTTATCCAAACGGAGAAGGATAATCCACGGTTTCCATATTCGGTTTGTCATCTGATAGTCCTCACTTTGCCTTTTAGTTCACTCTTTCCCAATTTAAAAAAACACTTTTTTGCACCCGCACACGCAGCGGTAAGACCCCTACATTCTTTTTTATTTTTCCAAGCTCCGCCTCTAAAACCTCCCCCTATCAACCAGTTGGTCAGCAAAAAAATGACGTATGCTCCTCTCCCCCTTTGCAACGAAGCACAATATGGCTGTAAAGGAGTTCTCGCTGTGGAAGGAAAGGGAGAAGGAGGAGGGTGGTCGGTTTCAGCCTGCCTCGGAAAACTTTGTCAATTTCATTCTACTCCTTGGGGTTTTTGCTTCAAATCATTTCGCTGCAGGAAGGAAAGGGAGAAGAAGGAGGGGTGACACGTTTCTTGCTTTTTTGGAGAAATAAGTGCAATTGCCAGCATGTGTATCTCTTTAAATATCCATAAAGGCAGAAAAGCATACATTCGTTTAAGCATAATATCGCAAATACAAACAAGAAAGGGGCTGCTGGTCGGTTTCACGCCTGCCTCAGGAAAGCTTTGTCAATTTCATTCACACACCCCTCCTTCTCCCTTTCCTGTCTGTGGGAAATGATTTGAAACAAAAACCCCAGCCAGTAGAATGAAATTGACAAAGCTTTCCGGAGGCAGGCTTGAAACCGACCAGCAGCCCCTTTCTTGCTTGCTGTGCATTGTAGATCTCATCCAGAGCAGCCGCCCAGTTTGCAGGCTGGCAAAAAATAAAATGCATCTGCGTAGTAGTTGCAGACCCCCCCTCAACACCCCACCATTGCGATGATTGGTTCAATTTTCCCAGGCTTATTCTTGCACATGCGCAAAAGTGCAGATACGTGATTGGCTGGAATGAGGAGAAAGGGCAAGGGGAAACGCCCAAGAACCACCCATCAGCTGTAAAGTCCGCGGTATTGCATCCTACCTCCTGAAGGCACAGCGGATGATTCCCGATTTTAAACAGCAAATCGCATTTTTGCCGGTATTGCAAGGAGCGGATTTAACCCGCAAAAATGTGTAACAGCACGAGACGTCATTTGGACGACCGAAAAATAATGAACACACATAGCAGGCTTGTCACATATTTTGCAGTCGTCTGGATGAGCCCACAGAAAAGGCACTGCCCTGAGTTGGCATCCCATATGCCACACTCATTGGTGGTACTTTCAACAGGGCCTCACCTGCAGACCTCAACACCCACGTTGGTTGGTAATGGGGATGTGTTCCTTTAATTACTTAAGCCCCAAGCCATTTAGGACTTTGTACACCAATACCAAAATCTTGAATCAGGCCAAGTAGCTCACAGGCAGCCAGTGCAATGTACTCAGAACTGGCGAGACATAATCCCATCTGGTTGCCTCACTAACAACCTGGCAGCTGCATTCTTCACCAGTTACAGCTTCTATACCATCTTCAAGGGTAGCCCCATGTAGAGCACATGTCTGTAGTCCAAACATGTGGTCACTGGAGCATGGGCAACTGTGACCAGACTATCTAGGTCCAGAAATAGCCATAGATGGTCAATCGGCTAGAGCTAGGCACAGGTACTCCTCCCTACTGAGGCCACCTGCACCTCTAGTGACAGCTCATAATTGAGGAATCTACATACCTGCTCCTTCAGGGCGAGTGCATCTCCACCCAGAACAAGCTGTCTCCCTAATGCCTGGGAATGAGAACCACTGAACCATAACGCCTCTGTCTTATCAGGTGTCCTGTCTAACCCCAGGTGTCTCAGACACAGGAACATGGGTTTGCTTTTTCATGTTGCTTTTAATGAAAAACTTGAAGCAAGAATGATACATAGATCAGATTACATAGTTCTCTAGGTCTCTCTCAAGCATCTCTAGGTATGACTCCCCTGCTGCTCTGCAAGCATGCCCCTGGAAAGAGATAGATTAAAGGCAGATCTAGAGACTGAGAATGCCCCGGAGAAGGGGTAACAGGGCAGCCATTTGCCAAGCCGCCATATCTGAAGTCGTCTGCACCTCTGGGGCAGGATTGTTGTCATCTGGCACATCACTGAGCTCCTCTGCAAGCTCGCCAGCCCCCCCTTCCAACAGATCACTGGGCCTCTCCCCTGGATCCAAGTCCTCCTTTTCTTCTGGGCCACTCTGCCAAGAGTTCTCCATGGGGCTCATGGCATCAAGATTCACCCTTCTATAGTAACTCTACCTGGACAGAAACAGACCAGCCATAGGTATCCACATTCTGCTAATCTCCACATTAGACTACTGTATACATAGTGGGGCATTTGAAGACTGTTCAGAAACCATGTATCTGGTCAATGACTGAAATAAATTGTTGTTGTTGTTGTTCAGAAACCAGTTAGTGCAGAATATGGCAGCTAGATTGTCAAGAGAGACCGGGCTTTATGATCATACTATGTTGTGCTATGCCAACTGCACTGGTCTCTCAATTTCTACATCCAGTTCAAAGTGTTGTTTTTTACCTTTAAAACCATTCACAACTTATGACAAGGGTACTTAACAATGGGTCTGTCGCCTTATATACCTACATATAAAGAGGGCCTCCTGCAGATGCCCTTACCACCTGAATGAAGTGGGTGACTAGCAGAGACAAGGCTTTCTTGGTGGTGGTGCCCCAGCTGTGAAATACCCTTTCAAGAGAAATTTGTCTCACAACATACTTTACTATTTTCCTTTTAGCACAACACAAAGTCCTTTGCATTTTCCCATTCTTTTGAGATATACTTTTAATCATCACTTAGAAAAGCTATATTGTGAGGTGACTAACAAAATAAACAATAATACTGACTGCTTTTATGATTTTGACACTTTTTATTATGTTTTTGTATTTACATTTTAAGTGTTCTGTAAATCACCCTGAAGATATGATTGAGGGCCAGTATTAAATATTTATAACTAAAGCTAATGCACCAGCTGTGAACCCTTTCAGACAAACAGTCCAGTTGCCCATGTTCAAGTAACATCCCGATGTGTTGTACATTGGACTGTCCTTGAAACTACTTGGAGACTTCAGCTTCTTCAAAACCACAATGACTAATTATTAACTGGTCCTGGCTGCCTGGAACACATATAACCAATATGAAAACTCTTAACTAGCTTCCAGTTCTTTAACAGGTACAGTTCACGGTACTGATCTGGACCCAGAAAGCTTGAGACCAGGATGTCTCACGGACCTCCGCTCCCCTGAGAGCCCAGCAGCTAACACCACTTTAAGAGCGGTCATCAGGGGCCCTGCTCTGGGTGCTGCCACTTTCAGACATGAGGCAGATAGTGGCCAGATATAGACCTTTTTCTGTTGTGACCAGGTTATAGAACACTATACCAAGACAGTTGCATGGCTCCTGCTTTACTTAATTTTTGGATACAATGTTAAGACAATTTTATCCTTCTTAGCTTTGATGGCTGTTAGCATGGAGGTTTGTTTTCCTCTATGTTCTATGTATCGTCCTTATAAGATGCTAATTAAAAATCTGTCTTTGCTGCTGAGGATGAGGAAATCATAATGTTCAGTCGATGCATGGCATGAAAAACATACATCTTTTATATTTTATTTATCTGCTTTTTATTTTATCAAAAAGAGAACAGAAAATTCTTGCTGCTAAATAGGTTATGTGTTATTTAAAACATGGATTGCTGTCAGGATCACTAGTAAGAATGATCTTTATTCCACCCCACAATTAGTAGTGACGGTGCTGTCAAATGCCCTTGAGCTCTACTGAGCATGCTCACTTTTTCTGGTCCGTTCATTGCCTTTGATTCTTTAGCTGTAGCCTCTCTCTCTTCAGTGCCTGTACATGCAGACAGAAGAGCGGATAGCAAAAAGAGAATCTACATTCCTGCTGCATACTCTGTGAAATAACAACATTTGGTTCTGTTTCTAAATTCACAATACTGTTTGGATTCCCAGGTAGCTATGATTCTGCCTCTTTTCTTTGAATTTAAAAGACAGAGATGGGTATACTATTGAATGCTGGAGAGTATATTTCCTCCCTTTAACATCTCTTGATCTTGGTATATTTTTGAGGAATCACTTACTCAGCCGAAACAAGAGGTAAATAATTATTTTTCCTTCTTTGGTTGTTTATTGCTCTTTCTTCTTGCATGATAAAATTATATCTCAGCTAATGTCTATTTAAGCAAAACCTTCCTGTTTCCATTAAAGTGCATCACATATTTGCAGGCATGTAACTGTAAAGCTGTCATCTCTTCAAACCATGAATGGGTTTCACTGGGAAATATCACAGAGCAACTGTGCCCAGATTCAACCAAATTATAGTAAACAGCTGATACTACAGCTAGAAATTATGTCTTTTTTGTTATAAGGAACACCCTCTTGTCACTGTTTGGTTGAGCATCCTTTGCACAGAAATCTCTTCAATTGACTTTCACTACCTCTGAGGGTACTTCATTCCCTCCTTGTATTGAGATTGGGATTATTTTTTCAACATTCCTGCTGCCTTAGAATCTGACAATTGACTATATCTTAAATTATAAGACAATGCATTTTCTGATATAAAAGTAAAGACTGCAGAGGTGGGGAGTGCAGGAAAAGGTCAGGGAACATATTGAAGTTAATCCATGCTTGCATTAGAAGAAAACAATATTAAACTTGGCATTTGAACTATTTTAGTTGGCAGCATTGGTACAATATCCCTAAATATTAAGAAAACCCATTCTTGTTAGTCTTATAAATTTTAGGCCTGAGTTTATGAGCTGTTGTGCCTGCAAATAAATAAATAGATAAATGTTTAGGACTGAGCATACTAATTTATGCACCCATGCAACATCATAACTGTGGTATTGCATTAGCTTTCCAAACTGTTTCTGAAGATCATACTAGTCTGAGGAGGCCGAGGAGGAATCGAACTGAAGGTGACATGTATGCAGTATCTTCATCCTGAAGGTTTTTAGCCACCATAGAGACACCTATGTTAGCAGAGCCACATTTCATAATTTTGAGTGTCAATTGTATTTTACATTTTACAATCTGTCTTATAAGGATTTGACCCTAAAAGGTGGCCTAAACGTATTTTAAATAAATAAATAGATTTCATCTGATAGAGTACTAAGAGGTATCAACAGCAGTGGAAATTAGTATTGGTACACAAACTCAGCATTTTAGGATGTATCTGCCACCATATATGCAGGATAGCTAAATACCACTGTAGCTATACAATGTTCATGCATGCTGTATGGTGCCCCCAGGTTAATTATGCATATCTGCAGGGCCAAACTCTGTTGACACATCATCTTCACACCACAAATCTGATTTCTGCATCTAGCCATCACAAGATATTTACATTCTGGGTCAAACTGGAATCCGTTAATATTTTAATTAGAAGTAAAGAGCCCCTTAGATAAACCATTTCTAGAACTGCAAGAGTGTAATTTAAAGCATAGGAATAAACTGTGTGAGTGTTGCAGGGGAGGTAAACACCAAACATAAAATTTTAAATGTCTAACAATAGCAAATGCATTAGTGATTATAGCACATTATATTCTGTAGGATTATGCTAGCAATTTTTAAATGATGCAGAATTGTAACCAGAACAGATTTATCACTGCTGAATTAGTTATAATTTTTTTTCCTTTATGATCAGTCTTAGCTATCTGAGGAAATGGATACTTCACCTTCCAAACAATATCCAGTGAAAAAAAGAGTGAAAATTCATCCTAACACAGTGACAGTGAAATATACTTCCCATTATCCACAGCCTGGTGAAGAGGGGTATGAAGAAGCTAACGAAGACAATGAGAGTTTTGTGGAAGATAATCCAAAGAGAAGACTGCTCAGCAATGGCCAACGGAAAGGAAGGTCCTTCTTTGGGACTATTGACATCCCATCTCAGGAAGGACAAAAGCCAGAAGCCAATAAAAGTGGACAAGAACAAAGTTTTGTAGACAGAAGCATTTTTCAGTCCAGAAAGACTTGGGCAGTGCTTTTTGGATCTGCTTTGGCCCATGGTTGTGTTGCCCTGATAACTAGACTTGCCTCTGATCGTTCCAAAGTGCCATCTCTAGAACTGATCTTCATTCGTTCTGTTTTACAGGTGTTTTCTGTCTTAGTTGTGTACTACTACCATGATGACCCTTTTGGACCAAAAGGATACAGACTGCGACTGTTCTTTTATGGAGTGTGCAATGTTATTTCCATTACCTGTGCTTATACTTCCTTTGCAATAGTACCCCCAAGCAATGGGACTACTATGTGGAGAGCTACTACCACTGTCTTCAGTGCCATTTTAGCATTTTTATTAGTAGATGAGCGAATGGCTTACATTGATGTAATTACTATAGTGAGTAGTATCTTTGGTGTTTGCTTGGTCATGATCCCCAACATTGTTGATGAAGAAAATTCTCTGTTGAATATCTGGAAGGAGGCCTTTGGTTATACCATGACAGTTATGGCAGGTGTGACCACTGCTCTCTCCATGATAGTATACAGGTCCATTAAGGATAATGTCAGCATGTGGACAGCACTGTTTACCTTTGGTTGGACTGGAACAGTATGGGGAGCCTCTACTATGTTTTTCCTTCAAGAGCCAATAATTCCACTGAATGGAGAAAGCTGGGGCTATCTCATTGGCATCTGTATATGTTCCACAGTGGCGTTTCTGGGTGTCTATTATGCCTTGAGCAAATTTCATCCAGCCTTGGTCAGCACAGTGCAGCATCTGGAGATTGTCATAGCCATGATCCTTCAGCTTCTTGTGTTACACATCTTCCCCAGCATCTATGATATGATTGGAGGAGCTGTTATTATCATCAGTGTCTTTTTCCTTGCATGTTATAAACTGTCTTGGAAGGATTTAAGAAAGCAAGATTATCAGGATATACTGGACTCTTCCATTAAATGAATGCCAATTATATTCTGTTTACTGCCATGTACAATTAATATGCATTCATGTATGTCTTTTGTATAGTGTTGTTGACGGCATACTGCTGTTTCATGTTTGACTATAGGAGGGTACAGCTGCTCCAATATAGCTCAGTGGAGTTCCACTAGAAATTTCTGTTCTATGTATGAGAAATGTTTTAAAATGTGAACGCTGTGGAAATTAGATTTTATTCTTAGCTAGTATATAAGTGCCAATATTCAATATAGACAACTCTGTTCTAAAAAAGATGTATCATCAGAGTCTAACAGACATAATTGGATCCTACAGTTTTTATATCAGACTATGATATTCACTTGTGTAAACCAGCCATTTGCAAGGTTCCAGGCAGGGCAGTCTTTGAAAGGAAATAGCAAGCTGAACCCCTTAGCTTCTCATACTAAAGAACCAGATTTATCTGGAAGTTTTTACAGGGGTTTGTCATGTTATAAGTTTCATCACTTTATCTGTTCCAGGCTGTCTGGTCCATAGATGGTTCTTCCAGATTTCATCTGGCTTGTCTACCTGCAGTTCTTCCCTTGAACAGAGCTCAGTGGTGCTGTATAGGCTGAAATGTTACATGGCAATCTCAAGTCACAACAAGGGCTTGCTGTGGGCTCAAGACTAGAAAGAGTGTGATTGCAGAAAGAAACTCAGTAGGTGAATGTGGACTCTGAAGGAAAGGGATTATTGTTCATGGGAACCATATTCACTACTCATTTTTAAGATGTAATATTTCATAAATAGAAATTTTAATATGTATGTGGTGGTGATGATGATGATATACTTAATCTCTGCTGCAAGAATTATGTATGATTTTTTTCTAATACCAAACCTTTGGCTATTCTGCATATGCTGATAATTACTGTTTGCAATAGCTCCCATTGTTATAAGTCCCCATCCCATTAAAGTGTTCTTGCAACAGCAGGCAATAGTATAGGTACAAATAAAAGCCGCAAGCTCCCTCATAAAAATACAATGTGGCCCAGGAAAGGGGAGGGCTATGAGAACTTCAGATCCTCTTTGGTTCAGGGTTACCTATGGTGCCTGAAGTCAATACTGTTTTAAGTAGAAGTGCCAGTTCTAGAGATAAGAAGCATCCATTATATTGTATCACCCTCTGGTTTCTGGAATAAAGGATGGTTCTTTGAAATACAGTTTCCATCTTATCCTTTAATATTGTTGTTGTTATGTGCCTTCAAGTCAATTATTACTTATGGCGAGCCTATGAATCAGCGACCTCCAAGAGCATCTGTCGTGAACCGCCCTGTTTGGATACTCTGTTCATAGGGTTTTCGTGGTAAGAGGTATTCAGAGGTGGTTTACCATTGCCTTCCTCTGAGTTTGGATGCATCTTAGTCTGGTGTCTCAGCTTTGACCATTCCGCCTTGGGTGCCCCTGCTAGGAGTCTAGCCTCTTGGTCTAGACTCCTGACGGCATTGCTCTTAGCTTCTTCAACACTCTCAAATACAATAAGATGAAAAGTGGAAAGGTATATACAAAATTAGGTGATGTCTGAGGTATCGCGACCCCAGACTGTAAAGTATATATAGTGCCTTATAAAAGTAATCCGACCCCTGACCAATGATCTCATATTACTGAATTACAAATGGTACATTGTAATTTCATTCTGTATATTTTATTTTGAAACACTGAAACTCAAAATCAATTATTGTAAGGTGACATGGGTTTTATGTTGGGAAATGTTTGTAAGAAACATAAAAAACTGAAACCTTTTGCAAGGCACTTTAGATGTTAAGAATTGGAAACAGTGTGGTGCCTCCAAGGAATCCCACAAATTAGCATCCAAACAAAGGAACACAAGTCCCCTAATACCACATGTGTCAGGTCCCACCTGGGGAGTCCTCGTCAGAGGATGACCTGGAGGCTCTGGCTTTAGATCCAGCCCTAGCCCCTGGTCAGGTTCCATCTGAAGGTAAGGAGCCAGGGTCCTGCAACAAGGAAGAACTGTCTGCACCTGTGGTCAGTTCAGTCTCTGACACTGAGGTTGAACGGGTCCCTAACCCAAGAAAGAAGCATTGCCTCAAATGCCAGTTGGAGGCTTTGCCCATCCAGAAAAGTGCCCAACTAAGGTCTCTTCAGGAGTAAAAGTCTGACTGAAGGTGGTTGATGGGAGTCAGCTGAGACTGAGAGTGTGGTTCCAGCAGGTCCAGCTCAAAACCACCGGTACATGTCTGGAATTGCTCCTGGAACAATGTATGTGACCTGTTAGCTGACCTCCTCCTGACTCCAACCCTGATCCTGGACCTGATCCTGGACCTGCTTCTGGACTTGCCTTTGCCCTACTTTGCCCATGGACTGACTGGACCTTAACCTTGGACTGCTCTGACCTTGCCTGTTGCCTGACCCTCTGCTGTAGACTCTGCTTGTTTGGACTGGCTCTGTATACTGCTTTGGTTGTTGCCCACATAGGTATTGTTGCTGGCAAGTCTCTTGATTCTTCAGGAGCCTAGTAAGAACAGGACAACCTGGAGTCCCACAGCAATTCAAGAGTGGAACTAACAGATCATGGTGCCCTAACTTTTGGTCCCATTACTTGCTCCAGGAGGATACCATGATAAACAGTACCAAAAGCTGCAGAGAGAGCTAGGAGAATCAAAAGGATCACATGTCCTCCATCTTTCTCCCAATGTAGAATAACTAAAGCAGTATCAGAAGCCAGATGAAAATTTTTCTGGGTAATCTGTTTCACCCAGAAGTGCCTGGAGCTCTTTGGCTACCACCTTCTTGACTATTTTAGCCTGTGGAAGATTGAATACCAGATTATGGGAATCAAGGGCATTATTTTTCAATAGAGGTCTTACCACAGTCGCATTCAGACCGAATGGAGCTACACTATCCCTCAGTGAGGTATGAATTATCATAAGAAGCCGAGTTCTTAGTTTGTCTGGGCTCTCTAGAATCAGACAGGAAGGATATGAGTCAACCAGGCTGACACAAAACAGTTCTGTGTCCACATCTGGGGTCAATAACTAAATCATCTAATAGAACCTAACTAGAGAATGATTTTGACAGCTCAGCTGTTGACTCTGATACACTGGTGCAGGAGTAACCAATGTGGGATCTTCAGGTTCATGCCAGCTGGGGTGTATGGGAGTTGTAGTCCAATATCTGGAGGGCAATACATTGGCTACCCCTGAACTTTTGGAAGTAACTAAGATCAGACTGGATGTGACGTCATCTTGTCAACAACAAAATCTTGTCAATTTTAAATGAAACCCACCACTGAGATTTATTTCATTCATTTCCATTGCCTGGGTTACACAAGCAAATTCCTTAAAGTAGAAATGAGTGCATTATAGTGAAAGCTTCTGAATTCTTATCCTCCATGTGACCCATTTACTACACAGATGTCAATTCAGTCATTTTTAAAAAATTTTACTTCACGTATATGATTGCAACCTTAAGTGCATTGTTTGAAAAATATTGATAGGTCATACGACTTCTCTTTTCCTTCTCCCAATTTATTTTTCAAAGTTACTGGCTTTTTAGTTAGCTTCCAAAGCTAAACAAGCAGGACAATGTTGAGAAATATTAGGATGCTCCTCGAAGAGAATTAATGAGAGAGCTTCCCCTCTCTCATCACATCTTCTCTCCTCTCGTGTGTACGCTAAGACCTGCACACAGAAAGTTGAATTAAAAAAAAGTAGGCAAAATATTATTTGGGAAAAGTTGGGAACATTTATCAGCACTCCCTGTTAACGTTGCCTGTGTTGAAGGTAGGCGTTTCATGTAAAAACAGTGTTTTATCTGATAAGCCTCACTTCCCTCAGCTGCCTAACCTGCCTCGCAGTTTCGAGGAGAAGGTGGGTTGAGCCGTCTGCCTGCAATAGGAAAGGTTCGAAGAGCTGTCAGTCCGGGAGGAGGATGTGTGACGGGACAGAGCTGTCTCCTATTGGCTGGCCGTGTTGCTATGGTAACGAGAGACGCTGCTGCGGTGCTGCGTCGGAGAAGCCATTGCCGAACTCTAAGCAGGTATCTTCTGCCAGTGCCAACCAAGGCCTTGCAGTAGTTCTCAGGGCAGTCGGGTCCTTTTGGAATTTTAAGATCGGACAACGAGAGTCAAGTGAGACTCACCTTTGAGTCATCATCATGCATCAGACTGGACTGCAAATGTGGCGGTCCTAATTCGAGATAACATCATAGTTACGAGGGCAGTGTCGCGAAGGCGGCAATCCTGAACACTTTTACTAGGGAGTAAATCCTACTGGGCACAATGGAGACTTACTTCCACCTAAACATGCATAGGACTCCACTGCAAATGACACTGCTGATGTTTTATACCCCTACTTATAACTTATTAGCAGAATGCCTTAATGATAATGCTCTAGATCGGGTAGTAGCGTTATGTCCTGACATGATGTTCTGGTGTTTTGATTTGTTTTTGGCAGCACAATGACCAGCAGGAAGAAAGAATTAGCTTTGCAGGTCAGTAAGTAAAGTAATATCTCTCTCTTTGAGTTTGACATTTCCTACTTCTTTGAAAGAGGGGGTGGTTTGGGCACAAGGCTATATCATATTCTGCCAGTGAAACCTTTGTGCAATGCTGTAGTTCTAAAATAGAAAGCAGTAGTTCTAAATGGATTTACCAGTCTCCCAGGGCAACAACAGTAATGCAATTGTTTTCATCATCTGATGAATCAGAAAGAAAATGAAAGCACTGATTTAATGTAATTCCTACCGTGCACTTTTCCAGGGACTAATCACAGTGGCACAGAGTGTTATATTTAGCAGAAAAAAGGTAGAATAAGAACCAAAGACTGAATGGTGAGCTGAATTATCATGTTACCACTCCGTTTTTATTTTTCAAATAGAAATTAAATATCCTTCCAAAAAAGACACCTGAGCCAGGTTTAGCCCTTCAGTTGTAAGCACAACTTCTCCATCAACTTTACTCTCATTAAGACCTAGGATGAAAGGGAGAAGTTGTCCTTTTAGACTGGCTGGGTTCATATGGATGTCTCCAAAGTAAACTGGGGAAGAACTATTGTGTAAATCAAAACATAGTACTGATACATGCAAACATGTTCAAATTTTAATCCTTAATCTTTGTGATGATAATATTGACCAAGAGGATGTGCTTACATTTGAAGGGAATGTAATACAAGCTTTAGATTTTGGGAGATTGTTGGACAAGATGTTCTTAGTGCCCCCCTCTTGGAGTAGACTTTCCTCCTCCTTTCTACTGTCGTCACCACCCATTTGATTGCCCTCTTCCTTTGGGTCAAATCTACAAAAACATCCAGAAAAAATGGAAAGCTCCAAGTTGCTACTCCATCTCCTCTCTTGTCAACCACTTGCATGCTCGGAGAGAACAGGTGAACAGGCAATGTGGCAAAGAGGCGATCAGCATGAGCAGGAAGCTCTGGGAGCCAGCAATGGGCCCTCCTGCAGGAGAGCAGGTCTCAGCAGGTGCCCAACAATGCCAACCTCTAATGTTGGAGTCTGTCTATGAAAATAATGACAACAGTAATGGGATTTGTTTAGCCTGTGCAACAATTTATTTTTTGAAATATAAGTTTGATTAATATTCCACATTTGAGTATTTTACCATAAAGATGCTACTATGCACATTTACTCACAAGTAGTCCTCTTGACCTCAGTGTCTTTTCTGCTCCTCTGGGTTGTGTATCTCTTAGGTAATTTGTACCCTACAGTATGAAGCTGGTGAGAGCCAGTGTGGCATAGTGGTTAGAGCATTGGACTACAACCTGGGAGACCAGGGTTTGAATCCCCACACAGCCATGAAGCTCACTGGGTGACCTTGGGGCAGTCACTGCCTCTCAGCCTCAGAGGAAGGCAATGGTAAACCCCCTCTGAATACCGCTTACCATGAAAACCCTATTCATAGGGTCGCCATAAGTCAGAATTGACCTGAAGGCAGTTTATTTAATTTCATGAAGCTGGTAGCCAGAAAGGTTGTATCTTGAGTGCAGCTAGAAACGATGCTGTAATTAAAACATGCTAGTGTAGTTTAGTAATCTGGTCTTTAGAGACAAACATATATAATATCAGTGGCACTATGGACATAAGACTATGATTATGTGAATATTAATTATTACATATCACATACTTCATTCATAAAGCATGATTAAAGAGCCATATAAAAACAGGTGGGAATATACTGAGATTTCTTTATTTTTAAAAATTGCTCCATATGGAATATAATCTCTATAAATCCTGCCATCAAGTGGCCAGAAGAAGAAATTGATTATTATTTCAATCTTGTTAACTACTTAAATCAGAGTAGACATATTGATTTCACTGGAACTACTCTCATGTGGCTCTCAGCCAGCTACTTATAGGTTGACCATAAAGTGTTCTGCCAACTATAAAATGCAACAGTCTGCTAATTAAATGTTTTGAAGTGTGACACTCTGGGCCATGTAACAGAAGCATAACCATATTTACTCAGAAGTGAGTTGATTGAGAATTCTTTCCTAGTAAGTATGCCAAGGACTGTAGCCATGCAATGAGATGCTATGCATATTTTTCTCAGAGGCAAGTCCCACCGACTCCAAAAGATGTATTCACAAGTAGGTGTAAATAGATCTACAGTTTGAATGTATTATAAGCAGGCCTCCATATACCAAAATGTGAATATTTGTACAATCATGTCATATGACAGCCCTTCAAATATTTTAAGATGGACATTGTATTGCCTCATTCCATCAATTTACTATCTTTTCTCTTCGTGCCAACCAAGTTGTGGTTTTGTCTAAAGAAAGTATTTTCATAAAACTGACCCATGTCTTTGACCTTCTACTGGAAACTATTCTAACACAAAATCTTAGTTGCCTCCAAATCTCTTTTCAGGCAGCCGTGCTCTTAAAGGCTATTCTGCTTTACTGAAAGTTTTCTCAGTTATATTTAATTTGTACACAGATGCTTGTCACTAATCAGGAACTTTGGGAAGAAATGCTGGGTTCCAAAGGATTGATTGGTAAGACCTCCATTCCAAATACAACACAGTACTCTGTAGCTGTTCAGAAATATTAGTATATACATTACTGACAGTCTTTATAGGGCAGGCTAGAAAATAAATTGTTGTTCCTTTTTTTGATGTACAACCTTCTACCCCAATCTGATTCCTTCCAGATGTTTTGCACTACAACTCGCATCATCCCTAGCCAGCATGACTAGTGGTCAAGGATGATGGGAGTTGTAGCTGAAAACATTTGAAGGGCATCCAGTTGGTGAAGGCTGATCTACATACTGCAGTCTCCATGCTTCCAAAACTGCCAAAAAAAGCTTCTTCACAGATACAGCTCCATGTAAGCACTGACATCAGCGATTGGCATTGTTGGGCGCACTTGCCAAGGTCCACACCCCTGCAAGGGGCTCACTGACAACCCCTGATGCCCCCTAACCTAGGTCCTTCCTTGCTGCTGTTGACCTGACCTCTCTGAGCATGTGGACAGTGCCAGGAGCAAGAAGGAAGTGCAATAGCCTCCAGCTGTCTTGACATCTCCCTCGTGGTTGTCATATGGGTTGGGCTCAGAGAAAGAGGGCAAAAGAAGAGCAATGGTGACAGTGGTAAAAAGGAGATGAAACCCTTCAGGAAGGGTACCCACTAAAATTACCTTGTCCAAGGTACCTCCAAAAGCTGGAGCTAGTACTGCTATAGCATCACTAACTGCATGTACCTTTTGCATCTCCATGTCAGTGCTGTACATTCTTGGAGATGGTGTTTAGACTATCCATGCAATATGAAAAATTGTGGTAAGCAGAGGTAGAGGGGTATTAACATGCAGCCCTGCTTACAAGGATGTTATGGGGAAACATTTCTTCACCAACAGCTGTCTCCATGTGGGTCTGTAATATGTAGATCAGCCCTAAGGCTAAGTCCAGATGGCAGCTTCCTCAGCTCCTTGGATGCTTTGAGGAAACCGTTCTGAAGTACAGGAGCACTGCACAATGAAACCTTTTCAGAAGAGCGAAGAGATAGGAAAGTGGAGACTATCTATAGAAACTCACATGATTTCCCTCAGAACCATCATAGCCACCCCAGCAGCCCTCTAGCACAAACCTGTAGCAAGGGAAGAGTTGTAGGTCAATTGTCGGTCACATTGCAGAGTATTGGTAATCAACTAATTTCATCTGTATGTGCTAGATTAAACTCTGTACTGACATGTCATAATTCAGAATTCTGATGAGACAGTTTAATCTCTTTGTAGTGGTAGATGTTTATCAAGGCTGGTGCGGACCATGTAAAGCTGTAGTAAACCTCTTCAGAAAAATAAAAAATGAACTTGGTGATGACCTCCTCCATTTTGCTGTGGTAAGAGACAGCTTCAAATGTATAAACCATAAATGTATAGCCAATGTAGTGACTTCCAGATGTTGTTGGACTCCAACTCCCATCAGCCCCAGTCAGCATGGCCAATGGACAGGGTCCTGGTGGGATTCGTAGTCTAACAACATCCAGAGGGCATCATGTTGGTTATCACTGATATAAATAGTAGCTGGCAAAGATGAATTCCTATTAGGCATATAAATAAAATATGTAATTAATCTTGCTATATTTGGTTAAATAAGGCTGTAATCATATAGAGTAAGGGCATGGAATATTTTTCAGTCCCAGGGCTGCATTCCCTTGTGGCTGATCTCCCTGGAGTAACATACTAGCAGTGGACAGGGTAAAATCAAAATATGTGGTGGAAAAGCTGGCAGTGGACGAAATTACTCCACATTCTACCTCACCCACACATAGACACACAAAATCTCCCTGTGATCCCCCCCAGCACCCACTGCTCAGCTGACTGGGAAACATTATGGTTTGAGAAACTCATTCTCATAACACAAACAGCCCTCTTCAGGTGTTATCGCCTGAAGAGAGAGCATAGGTACAGCAGGGATGTGGCGATGCAACTTTGACCCTCTGACCCCCAGAGCTCTGATCTTCCTGTGTTCTCACTGGTTTGGGAGAACCTCTATAGATACACAAGGCTCCCCATTGTAGATGTTTGTGGTAAATACATGAAGGGGTCAGAGGAATCACAGGGCTCAGGAGGCAGAGCTAAAGGCACATCCCTGCAAGTTTCTCTAGGTCAGGGGTGGGGAACTTGTGGCCCTCCAGGTGTTGTTGGACTCCAACTCCTATTACCCCAGTCAGTATGACCAATAGTCAGGGATGATGGGAACTGTAGTCTGTGATGTTCCTATATTAATGTATATATGGTAAGTGTTGTTGTTTTAGAAGATACATGGTAAGTGGAGTGAAAGGGGGAGTGAATGGGCAGTAGAATGCGAGATGATTGGCTGAGTGTTTAAAATGGCTGAATGTAGAAAAGGCAGAGTGAAAGTGGAATCTGGGGGGGAGAAGAGAAAGAGTGGATTGCTTGGTGGGGTTTGAGAGAGTTGTTTGCCAGGAGAGCGTGAAGAAGGAGGGAGGTGGAGTTCGGATTAGTATTGAGTAAAACCATATGCTTATGTGCCTTAAGAAGAAATCTTGTTAATCTTGTTAGCTTTGTTATCTTTAATAAATACTTAATTTGGTTTACCAAAGGCCTGATCCTTGGCTGGGGTTTCACAGACCAGAAGGGAGGGTAAGGTAATGACCAAGGCTGAAGGGGAACTGTAACAAATGGTGGCAACGGTGAAGAGAATAACAATACCAGTATTCAGAGTCTCTGGGAATACTAGTATTGGGACGTTACTGGTGGTTGCCTAGCAGGGGGATCTGTTGAGATCTGTGCTGGAGCGGATAGGTAAACCATAAGAGAGTGTGGTCTGGACTGGTGGAGTCCCTGGTGGTGCCTAGAGACAGGCAGTAACCACGAGCAGGTAGGAACCTGACAGGGAGAGCCAGGGAAGGACGCATCACACGTGGTGTCAGTAGCGGTGGGATACGAACAACAGAGAATCCAGATACAGTGGTGTGGCAAACAGAAATAACAAAACAAGATTTCTTGTGAGAGTGACTGGCAAAGAGTGTGTGGCAAAGAGTGAGTGAACTCAAACACCATGGCTGAATACATAAAAATGAAAAGAGAGGAGCTGGTGGAGAAGTGCATAACATTCAATTTACCTCACGAGGGTAAAGGGGTAGATGAATTGAGGGTAGCACTTATAGGATTTGCTACTACCCAGCAAAAACAACCTGTCAGGGAAGAGACCCCAGAAGGATATTTAAGCAATCCCGCTTATATAGAGTACTTGAGAGAGAAGTTAAGATGGGAGGCTGAGGAAAAAGACAAGCAGAGGGAGTTGGAAGCTGAGAGATTGAAGATGGAAGCTGAGAGAATGAGATTGGGGTTTGAGGAGAGGGAGAAGCAACGAGCAGTGGATGCCGAATTACAAGCAGAAAAGTTAAAATTTGAAAGAGAGAAGTTTCATTCTGATGAAACAAGAAAGGACAGAAATGGAGCAAAAATAAAAATTACTCCAAAGGACTTTGCTGTCTATGAGCCTGGTCAAGATCCTCAAATTTACATCAGCACCTTTGAAAAAGCAGCTCAGTTGTGGGGGCTACCTGAAGATAAATACATGCAGTATTTATCAAACCTGATTAAAGGGGAATTGGCTGAGGTATACCAATATTTCCCCTCAGACAGGCCCGTCACCTATGCTGAATTCAAAGAAGCAGTGTTTAAAAGATTCAGACTGGGGCCTGATTATTTTAGAAGGCTTTTCAGAAACTGTCAGATACAGACAGGGAGGTCTTTCGTGGAGCTGGGGGCAAAACTGATGGACATATTTGGGAAATGGCTGACAAGTGCAAAAGCTCAGTCTGTGGAGGAGGTGAAAAACCTCATGATATTGGATCAATTATACCATCAGTTACCACCAGAAATAAGGCTCCTGGTCAAAGACCGTTCCCCTACATCGGTGCAGGAGGCTGCAGAGATGGCGGATCACTTCGCCTCCAATAGAACTGGCTGGGTGGGGAAAACATCAAGAGAGTTTAAACCCAGACCATATAGTGCTGGCAGAAGGGATGTGGTACCACAGCGAGTGAGTCCTCCATTAAAATCTGAAGGGCACAGGACACCCCAGAGTGGATCTGTGTACCCTAAAAGTGAGGAGAAATTATGCTACAAATGTGGTAGACCGGGGCACCTACGTTTTCAATGTGAGGTTGCCAACCCCATTAGTAATCCTGCTCAGACAAGGGCAGTGAAAACAGAGCCCAAGGCTTTAGAAACAGCGAAAAAGGTTCAGTTCTGCCAGATAAACTGGACAGAAGTAACAGACCTTGATTCAAGTCTGAGAGAGGAAGTGAGTGTACAAGGGGCAAATTATTGGGCATTGCTTGATACTGGTGCCGCTCAGACATTACTGAGGCCAGATTTAATAAAATCTGAGGTAATATTACCTCAGGAAACTGTGACTATCCAAGGAGTGAGAGGTCAACCAGAAAGTTTGCCTGTGGCCCTGGTGGATATGACTTGGAGAGGCCGAGAGGGCCGATATAAAGTAGGCATTAATGCCCAGCAACAAGAACCAGTAATACTGGGAAGGGATGTAATGGGCGCCCAAGGAAAGATCTATGTAGTGACCAGACAGCAAATTGGCAGAGAAAAAGAAGCCATATTAAGGGGGGCTGAAACAAACAGGGTGGAATCTGTTAACCAGCCTCAGGTCACCATAGCAACCACTAGCAGGCCTGCTGAAGAAGACAAACTGTATCAAGTGGTCTCTGGGGAAGAAGCAGATCAATTCAGGGAAGAGCTGCATAAAGATATAAGTTTGAAGCAGATAAAGGAACAAGCCCTGACCCAACAGATTCCTTTCACTGACAAACTGAGGAATCAAGTTGTGTGTGAGAATGGGATTTTATATAGACTGTGGATGCCTGCTGAGAGAAAGGATGAATGTGAACCAGTGAAGCAATTGATAGTACCTAGCAAATACAGAACCAGATTGCTAGAGGTAGCCCACGATGTCCCATGTGCAGGACATCTGGGAATAAAAAAGACCAAGAGGAGATTGGCTGCACACTATTATTGGTCAAACATCTCCAAAGATGTAAAACAACATTGTCTATCTTGTGGAATATGCCAAAAGGTGGGAAAGAGTGGAGTAAAGACCAAGGCACCCTTAAAGCCCCTTCCTATAATTGGACAACCCTTTTATAGAGTGGGAATAGATTTGGTGGGCCCTTTTTCCAAACCCACAAGGCATGGCAAGAAATATCTAGTGGTGGTGGTGGATTTTGCCACCAGGTACCCAGACGCAGAAGCACTGAGATCTGTAGAAGCCCCTGTAGTGGCAGAGGCTTTATTAAAAATCTTTATGAGGCTGGGTTTCCCTCATGAAGTGCTGACAGATCAAGGCAGTGTATTCATGGGAGAAGTGATGCAATGTATGTGGAAATGTTGTGGTCTAAAACATCTAAAGACCACTACTTACCATCCCGCCACTAATGGGCTAACTGAGAGATTCAATGGAGTTTTGAAGGGCATGATAAGAAGCTATGTTCAAGATCACCCACAAGACTGGGATGAACGTTTGGGATGCTTTTTATTTGCATACAGAGAAGTCCCTCAGGAGTCAACAGGCTTCTCACCCTTTGAACTCATGTTCACTAGAAAAGTGAGGGGACCTTTGGAACTGCTAAAAAATTCATGGGAAGGAACTCTGGGAGAGTACAAAACTTCTGTAGTAGATTTTGTATTGGAATTCCGCAACAAATTAACATCAATGATGGAAGTAGTGAAAGAGAATTTGAGTCATGCACAGGAGAAGCAAAGTTACTGGTATGACATAACAGCCAGAGAACGTGTGTATGATGTGGGAGATATGGTTATGGCGTTCATACCCAGGAAACATGACAAATTACAGGCTAACTGGGAAGGACCATATACCATCAGAGAAAGGCTTGACACAGTGACGTATGTAATTACCACAGACCAATTAAACAAAAGCAAAGTGGTTCATGTAAATATGTTGAAGCCTTACCATACCAGGGATGCACAGGTGTTGCAAGTTACCTTATTCCCTGAGGGAAGTGGGCCTGAACTTCCAGATTTGGTACAGGAAAGCAAAGACAAAGGAGGGGTAGATCAAGCGGAATGGTCAGAGGAGGTAGAGTATGAAGTAAAAGAAGAGATTCTGAGAGTTTTGAAAACCTATAGGAATCTCTTTAGCAACAAACCTGGCCGGACCAGTATAGTCATACATTCCATTGATACTGGAGATCATGCCCCAATCAGATCTGTTCCGTACCGTGTGAATGGGAAAGTTTTGAATGAGATCAAAAAGGAGGTGGAAGAGATGCTGGAATTAGGAGTGATCAGGGAATCCATCAGTCCCTGGGCCTCAAGTATTGTCCTGGTTCCGAAAAAAGATGGAACGACAAGGTTTTGCATTGATTATCGGCTAATCAATAAAATTACTGTCCCAGATGCGTATCCTATGCCTAGGGTAGACGCAATGTTAGAGTTATTGGGGGCAGCAACCATTATCTCTACACTAGATCTCTGTAAAGGATTTTGGCAAATGGAACTAGACGAGCAATCCAGACCCAAAACTGCCTTCAGTACACCAGATGGGTTATATGAGTTTGTGACCTTACCCATGGGACTAAGGAACTCACCAAGTTCATTTCAGAGGCTAATCAATACTGGGTTGCGTGGCATGTCAGATTTTGCAGTGGCCTATATCGATGACGTAGCCATTTTTAGCAAGTCGGTGCCTGAGCATGTCCAACACCTGACAACAGTATTGGAGGCCTTAAGAAAAGCAGGCCTCACAATAAAAGCTAAGAAATGCCAGTTTGGACTAAAGGAAGTAATCTATTTAGGACATAAGGTGGGGAGTGGGAAAATCACCCCCTTATGGAGCAAGGTGGAGGCAATACAAGCGTGGCTGATCCCCTTAACCAAAAAACAAGTAAGGGCATTTCTAGGTGTGGCTGGATTTTATAGGAAGTTTGTGAGAAATTTTGGGGAAATAGCAACCCCCTTGCATGAATTAACAAAGAAGAAGTGTTCTGAGCGTGTGGTATGGACGGATGAATGTCAGAAGGCTTTTGATCTACTGAAGCAAGCCTTGTGCCAAGGACCCATATTAATAGCACCAGACTATGAGAAACCATTCATCGTGGCTACAGATGCGTCGGACCTCGCGCTGGGAGTCGTCTTGCTGCAGGAGAGAGAAGGCACCAGACATCCAGTGGCGTACCTGAGTCGCAAGCTGACGCCGAGGGAGAAAAACTATTCGTCGGTCCAGAAGGAGTGCCTAGCGGTCGTGTGGGGACTGAACAAGTTGCGCCCATACATGTGGGGACGAAGATTCACAGTGACTACGGATCATCGGGCCTTGTTATGGTTGCAGACTATGAAAAACCATAACACTATGCTGCAGAGGTGGTCCTGGGCCCTACAGGACTATCAATTGGACTTCCAGTTCATAAAAGGCAAGGACAATGTACTGGCCGATGGACTTTCCAGGCAAGTGGCTGGGACTGCAGTGACGTGACCAGACAGAGGAACAAAGAAAGACATTTTCCCCATAGAGACTTTTATTTGTTAACGCGACGTATAAATCCTGGAACAGGAATAATACTCTTCTGTTGTTTAAGGGGGGGGGGAAATGTGATGTTCCTATATTAATGTATATATGGTAAGTGTTGTTGTTTTAGAAGATACATGGTAAGTGGAGTGAAAGAGGGGGAGTGAATGGGCAGTAGAATGCGAGATGATTGGCTGAGTGTTTAAAATGGCTGAATGTATAAAAGGAAGAGTGAGAGTGGAATCTGGGGGGGAGAAGAGAAAGAGTGGATTGCTTGGTGGGGTTTGAGAGAGTTGTTTGCCAGGAGAGCGTGAAGAAGGAGGGAGGTGGAGTTCGGATTAGTATTGAGTAAAACCATATGCTTATGTGCCTTAAGAAGAAATCTTGTTAATCTTGTTAGCTTTGTTATCTTTAATAAATACTTAATTTGGTTTACCAAAGGTCTGATCCTTGGCTGGGGTTTCACAGACCAGAAGGGAGGGTAAGGTAATGACCAAGGCTGAAGGGGAACTGTAACAAATGGTGGCAGCGGTGAAGAGAATAACAATACCAGTATTCAGAGTCTCTGGGAATACTAGTATTGGGACATTACTGGTGGTTGCCTAGCAGGGGGATCTGTTGAGATCTGTGCTAGAGCGGATAGGTAAACCATAAGAGAGTGCAGTCCGGACTGGTGGAATCCCTGGTGGTGCCTAGAGACAGGCAGTAACCACGAGCAGGTAGGAACCTGACAGGGAGAGCCAGGGAAGGACGCATCACATAGTCCAACAACATCTTGAAAGCACCATGTTCCCCACTCCTGCAGAGAAATAGCATTTCTCTGTTCTACCCAAATGGTGTTCCTATAGTTGTGAACATTTTCTTTTAATAAGTTGACTGCTTGTATACTTTTTATTTAGGCTGAAGCAGATTCAACTGATGCCCTAGAGAAATATCGTGGAAAATGTGAGCCTACGTTTCTGTTTTATGCTGTAAGTTGGTACATTTGAAACTTGAAACATATTTAAAACATGCTTGACTTTGTGTTCTTTGCACTTGCCTCACTATGCTCTGGTGTGTATTAACTTTCCTACTAAGACTGCTGACAGATTTTTTTAAAAGACAATTTGCCTGTTACTAAATAGTTCCATCCAACAGAATGCACATTTTTAATTTATTTGTTTGTCTCAATGATTTTGAACTTGATGGCACTGGAGATGTATATTATTGCTGGAAATAGTGTTTTTATCTTTCAGAGATTACTCTAACTTATATTTCACCTCATTCTGTATGTGTACAGTGACCTATAATACAGTAGTTGCCAGAGTAGATGTAAATTATACAGCTTATATAATTTTATATGCTTCTGACCATAAGATAGAACAAGACAGACATTATGATGCTATAAATATTAAAAGTGATGTAATTAGTGCTGTTTGAAGAAAGGGAAAGGGAAAAAGGCTTCAAGGGAGATTGGCACATGTAGAGAGATTAAAGAGTCCTGTGGTCCTGCTCTGCTGGGTGACTGCTGTGCACAGGAAATTCTATTGGGGTGTTGCTCAGTCTATGGTGTGAGCACACTAGTTGCCTACAGCAAAGAGTTTCCATTGGCCACACCTGTAGGCGCAACGGGATGATTTGCTGATCAGCTGTGAAATCTCTTTGAGGCTGAATTTTAAAAAATGCACTTGAGGTGATCTGACCAGGTTTTACATTAAAAAGGGGTGGGGTTTCACTAGCATTGTGTGCCCCCATTTTCAGAAAAGAGAGATGGAGACGCACCAGAACCGGCAGAACAGTAAGTGTGTCTCTACCCTATATAGTTCCTGAGAAGTTAAGGGAACAAGTGTTGTGAGCCATGCAGAAAGGAGGCAGCTAGTCGAAGGCAAATCAGATGATGAGGACTTGGACTGGGAAAGCGGGGTGGGGGATTACAATGGGGTGGACTCTCATGGTGCCCCAACCCCCATCTCTGATGGATCAGCTCCCCCCGCTCCCGGCCTCCCAGCAGAATCACCATCTGGCTCATTGGATTCTCTCCAACTGGACACCCCCCATTGTCCCCCTCTGAGACACAGCCAGGCACATCAGATGTTTCCCAGCCTAGTGCTGCCCAGTTTCCCACACCCAAACTGACTGTTAGAAGACCCCCTCCATCAGAGGGGGAGGTGGATATCAAACCACTTTTGCCCTGTGTCCGGAGGCGCTCGAGGTGGGAAGTTCAACAGTTGAAGCTGGAACAGAGCCTTTGTGTGTGTGCACGATCCAAGCCTACTTAAGCTGACTCAGGAGGGGGACCCAGTTGCTGAGTCAACATCTTAGTGCCATGACAGCATGTTTAGTCAGTGTTAGTTTAGGGCCAAAGTTCCTAGCAACTGTAGGTAGGTTAATGAGGCACACTGCTTTTGTTGTATCTATAACTTTAATAAAAGGAGAAAAAACCACAAACATATCTGAGTCCTCTGACTATGGACAGGACAACAAGTGGGACTTGCAACAAAATGATGCAGTGTGGAGTGCTCTGTTTGAGATTTCAGCTACTTCGTTTGTACCCCCCCCCGTCAGACAGCATTTCAAGGCTTATGCACAGTAACAGGCTTATGCACAGCCCCATTATATTCTGATTAGCAAGTTAGCTAAATGTGGGCTGGATGAAACAACTATCAGGTGGATCCACAGTTGGCTACAGAATCGTACTCAACGGGTGATTATCAATGGTTCTTTCTCAATGTGGGGGGAGGTAACAAGCAGAATGCCAGAGGGCTTGGTCCTGGGCCCAGTGCTCTTCAACATTTTTATTAATCACTTGGATGAGGAGATGCAGGGGACACTTACCAAATTTGCAAATGATGCAAAATCGGGAGGGATAGCTAATATGTTGGAAGACAGAAACAAAATTCAAAGGGATCTTGATAGGCTGGAGTATTGGGCTGAAAACAACAGAATGAATTTTATCGGAGATAAGTGCAAAGTCCTACATCTAGGAAAAAGAAATAAAGTGCACAGTTATAAGATGGGGGATACTTGGCTCCGCAAAACTACATGTGAGAAGGATCTTGGAAGTTTTGTTGATCACAAGCTGAATATGAGCCAACAGCGTGATGTGGCTGCAAAAAAGGCAAATGCTATTTTAGGCTGCATTAACAGAAGGATAGTTTCCAGATTGCATGAAGTACTAGTTCCCCTCTATTTGGCACTGGCTAGGCCTCATCTGGACACTACACTTTAAGAAAGATGCAGACAAACTGGAACAGGGCAATGAGAATGATCAGGGAACTGGATACAGGGCTGGCTCCAAAGGGTGGCCAGGTGGGGCCCTAGCTGAGGGCCCGGCCCACAGGGGCCTCAAGGGCTCCTTGTTATGATGGGGGAGTAGTGCTCCCCTTCTGCAGCAGGCTCCCTGCCGCGGATCACAGTGTCAGCTCTACACTGCGTCAGCAGTGCTGGTGGGGGCTGGAAATTCCTGGGTGGTTGGCAGGGAAGCAAAGTCCTTAGCCGGCAGTCTGGCCATAAATCTGCCAGGTCTTAGGAGGAGGGAATCTGATAAGGGCCAGGCTTGTCCGAAGCGTACTTGCCGAGTCAGGAGTCCAGAAGCGAGGTCAGTAGAGGTCCGGGATCAAGTGCCAAGGGGTCAGTCCGAAAGAGGGTGCCAGGAAACTAGGAACACACAAGCCACACCTGACATTGCAGTCAGCAACAAGCTGCAGCCAAGGTGTGCCTTATAAAGAGCAAGGTTGACAGCAGGTGTGAGTCCTCAGCGTTTGGGCCTTAAGGAGACAGGCCTGCCTCTCTTCTGCCTGACCTTCTGCTGTCTACGTTCTGCAGGTGAGGGGGGAGTATCCTGTTCACTGTCTGTGTCTGGCTGCAGGGACTCTGCTGTCTCTGGGGTGCTCTGCAGCTGAGGGGGAGAAGGAGCTGGATTCTCAGGAGGCTCCTCCATGTCTCCTTCTGAGTCTGCTGCTCCTGGGTCTGCTGCTGTTACTCCTGAGTCGTCCTCATCTGAGGAGTCCTCTGACGGTCTGACGGGGCCATGACACACAGGGAGGGAGCTGCCCACCCGCTCACTGGCACCTGCTTGTTTGCTCTACTCCTCACCCACCCACCCACCAGCTCGCTCCCTCGCTCACCCTCTGCCACTGCCAGCTCCCTTGCTCGCCCTCTCTCTACCTGCTCGCTCGCTCATCTTCTCCTCCCCCACTCACTTGCTCACCTGCCATCCTGCCCCCCTGCTTGCCCAACCTTCCACTCCTCCGCCCACCTGGTAGGTAGGTAGGTAGGTAGGTAGGTGGGACATGTGTCCATGTGCCAGGGCCCAAGGGCCCCGGCATGCCTAGCGCCGGCCCTGACTGGAAACAGAGCCCTATGAGGAGAGACTGAAAGAACTGAGCATGTTTTGCCTTGAGAAGAGAAGACTCAGGGGAGATATGATAGCCCTCTTCAAGTACTTGAAAGGTTGCCAGAGAAGGGCCAGGATCTCTTCTCGATCATCCCAGAGTGCAGAACACAGAATAATGGGCTCAAGTTCCAGGAAACCAGATTTCGACTGAACATCAGGAAAAACTTCCTAACTGTTAGAGCACTACAACAATGGAATCAATTACTTAGAAGGTGGTGGGCTCTCCAATACTAGAGGTATTCAAAAGGCAGCTGGATAGTCACCTGTCGGGTATTCTTTAACTTGGATTCCTACATTGAGCAAGGGGTTGGACTTGATAGATCCCTTCCAACTCTACTATTCTATGATTACACCTAGTCCTCTTCATTGGGCTATTTTTCAGTCCTGCTTCATACAGTTTCCCCCAAAATATTTTGTGTACCTCTGCAGACCTTAGGGTTCTCCCAAGCCTGTTGATGTCTCCCTTTTGTGTGTGGATGGTGCCCATTTGGCTAAATAAGCAATGGCACTCACAACCTAAACAATGGAAATAGAGAGAATGAAATGGTCAAGTGTCACTGATTGCTTCCTGTAGAACAGAAAGTACTGCAAATTATTAGGATTAATCATTTGTGCCAAGCAGTATGAAAGTCAAATAACTTGATTTTAATGTATCATAGGCAAAACATTATCTCTGAGTAAACCTTTTTACAGTGCAATCATAGGCATATCTACTTAGAAATAAGTCCCATTGACTTAAATGACTTCTCTGAGGAAAGCTGGTTGAGGATTACAGCACAAATCTATTAATCTGATGAGTTTGTCAGTTAATCAAGCTATTAAAATTGAACACATTTATACATGGATAAAAACAATGTTCCTGAAGGAAGAAGCATGCCTTCTTTGCTTTTAGATATTGCCCATGCCATTAGTAGGCATCCCCTAGATCAAAGGTAGCCAACACAGTACTGTCCTGATGTTGAGGGCTACGACTCCCATCAGCTCCAGTCAGCATGGTTGGCCTATTAGAGCAAATGGGGCACAGCTCCACCAACTCATTCTGCCCTCATCAAACCCTCACCTGCCTGCCTTCTTATTTACATCCAGTCCAGGTGGTTGGGACGGCCTGTCAGCCTCCTCCTCCTCCTTACTCTCAGTGTTGCCTTAGTAGAATTCAGCAGGTCAGAGGATGAAGACAAAACTAGAATTAGTTGACTCTGCCTGTCATTGGCTCTGATTCCACCGAGTGTTTGTATCTCTCCCTTCTGTCCTACCAGTTCCAATAGGCACCAGCCTCAACCAAGAGTGTCCGCAGAAACATTTATTGGGAGAGGAGCAAGGTCTGTGAATTGTTATTTCATGTCATCAGCAACCCACTCCACCTGCCATTATATTTAGAATTCGGGGGGGGGGGGAAGCTTCTCTGCAGACTTTTGGCCACTACTGGTAGGGGCTGATGAGAGTTGTAGTTCTCAACATCTGGAGGGTGCCATGTTAGCTACTCCTGTCTTAGAGGCATTCCCTCTTCTGTGTGAGAATACCTTTTCTGATAGTGCAAGCCTTTCACAGTTTTTACAAGTATTTGTATAAAAAACTAATTATTCTTTTTAATCAGCTGCCTGTTTAATTAGGGCAACTTTCTAGTCAATTAAAACTGGGTTTAATTTATTAATCTAACCAATTAAATGTTTCAACATTGCAGCTGTACCTGTGAGGCATTCTATGCCTGTTTTCTCTTCCCACTCCCACCAATCTCTCTTGTGCCTATTTGGGTAGAAACTCACTATTCTGCCAGTTTCAGAAATGGAGGCACACAATGCTAATCAAACCTTACATCTTTTCACTGTAAAACCTGGTGGAAGCAGCCTGAGTGCATTTTTTTAAAATTCAGCTTCAAAGAGATTTCACAACTGATAGGCAAATCAACCTGTTCCCCCTCCTGATATGGCTAGTGGAAATGCTTTGCTTTGGCGACTAGTGTGTTCACAGCTTAAGTCTATGCTCGAAATACAAAATATTGTTTGCTGTCTTTAGAATAGCATAGTGTTTGTTAGAAAGAAAATAAAACCCAGACTCCGCTATTGGTAATATTAATGTGTGCTGAGACAAATTATGTTCATAAATTATATTACCAATTATTTTCTGTTTCCTTTCAGGGTGGAGAGTTGGTAGCGGTTGTAAGAGGAGCAAATGCACCATTGCTACAGAAAATCATTAAGCAACAGCTAGAGGCAGAAAGGAAGGTCTTGGATCATGGAGCAGATAGAGTGGTGGTAATGTAATCTCTTGCCATTTAACTGCAATCCCTTGTAAGTGGCATCTTTGATTAAAATCATAGTTTTTTTGGAGGAGGCTTGTTTGCCATCTAGTTCAGCCCCTTGCTAAATGCTAGAAATCCAGAGCAAGAACATTCTCAACAGGTGGCTGTCCAGCCTCTGCTTGAAGTCCTCTAGCAAGGGAGAGCCTACCATCCCTCAAGGTAATAAATTCAATTGTAAAACTGTTCATACTGTTAAGAGGTTTCTCCTAATGCTTCTCACTCTTATCAGCTGGGGGTGGTGGTCTCCCTGGTTCACTATCCTGGGGGGATAGGGAAATGGAGAAGTGTGGGCTGAGGACAGTGCCGGGGACTGGATTGAGAGTCTTGGCAGGCTAGATTAGGCCCACAGGCTAAAAGTTCCCCATCCTGTCCTAAACCTTAAGGAAGTCTGGCTGAGGATATCCAGCATCTCTTAAAATGAGTTGGTTGCAGAAGAAACACATTTTGAAATTGGGCTTCATAATTTGATAATGAGATTGAGTATTCAGCCCCAGTTCTTCTCCACAGCTGCACGAGATGATGATAATAATAAAAATAATAATGATAGCTGATGTTCTTAGATACTTCCAAATTCTGTGTAGAATTTTACAGATTGTGTATGGTCACAGGGCAATAACTGACTCATTATCTCTGAACATCGTTCAGTGTTATTGTTCTGTTTTAGGCAAAGCCACTGCTCATCAGAGTTGTGTATTTTTGCATTATTTACTTATTTATTTATTATTTTATCTATACCCCGCCCTTCCTTCCAGCAGGAGCCCAGGGCGGCAAACAGAAACATTAAAAACACTTTAAAACATCATAAAAAGACCTTAAAATACAATTAAAACAATTTTAAAAACATTAAAAAAAACTTTAAAAACATCTTTTTAAAAAAGGGTTAAAGATATTAAAAGACATATTAAAAGCAATTCTAACACAGATGCAGACTGGGATAGGTCTCAACTTAAAAGGCTTGTTGGAAGAGGAGAGTCTTCAAAAGGCGCCGAAAAGACAGCAGAGATGGTGCCTGTCTAATATTTATGGGAAGGGAATTCCACAGGGTAGGTGTCAGCTCTACACTGCGTCAGCAGGGCCGGTGGGGGGCTGGAAATTCCTGGGTGGTTGGCAGGGAAGCAAAGTCCTTAGCCGGCAGTCTGGTCATAAATCTGCCAGGTCTAGGAGGAGGGGAGCTGATAAGGGCCAGGCTTGTCCGAAGCGTACTTGCCGAGTCAGGAGTCCAGAAGTGAGGTCAGTAGAGGTCCAGGATCAAGTGCCAAGGGGTCAGTCTGAAAGAGGGTGCCAGGAAACTAGGAACACACAAGCCACGCCTGACATTGCAGTCAGCAACAAGCTGCAGCCAAGGTGTGCCTTATAAAGAGCAAGGTTGACAGCAGGTGTGAGTCCTCAGCGTTTGGGCCTTAAGGAGACAGGCCTGCCTCTCTTCTGCCTGACCTTCTGCTGTCTACGTTCTGCAGGTGAGGGGGGAGTATCCTGTTCACTGTCTGTGTCTGGCTGCAGGGACTCTGCTGTCTCTGGGGTGCTCTGCAGCTGAGGGGGAGAAGGAGCTGGATTCTCAGGAGGCTCCTCCATGTCTCCTTCTGAGTCTGCTGCTCCTGGGTCTGCTGCTGTTACTCCCGAGTCGTCCTCATCTGAGGAGTCCTCTGATGGGGCCATGACACCAGGTGCTGCCACACTAAAGGTCCGTTTCCTATATTGTACAGAACGAACCTCCTGATAAGATGGTATCTGCAGGAGGCCTTCACCTGCAGAGCGCAGTGATCGGCTGGGTAGATAAGGGGTAAGACGGTCTTTCAGGTATCCTGGTCCCGAACTGTATAGGGCTTTGTACACTAAAACTAGAACCTTGAACTTGGCCCGGTAGCAAATGGGCAGCCAGTGTAGTTCTTTCAGCAACAGGGTGACATGTTGGCGATACCCTGCCCCAGTGAGCAGTCTCGCCACTGTATTTTGCACTAGCTGCAGCTTCCGGACCAACCTCAAGGGCAGCCCCACATAGAGCGCATTACAATAATCCAGCCTAGAGGTTACCAGTGCATGGACAACAGTGGTCATGCTATCCCGATCCAGGAACAGCCGCAGCTATCTTATCAGCCAAAGCTGGTAAAAGGCACTCCTAGCCACAGAGGTCACCTGAGCCTCTAGCGACAAAGATGGATCCAGGAGCACCCCCAGACTATGGACCTGCTCTTTCAGAGAGAGTACAACCCCATCCAAAGCAGGCAGCTGACCAATTATCCGAACTCGAGAACCACCAACCCACAGCGCCTCCATCTTGCTAGGATTCAGACTCAGTTTATTGGCCCTCAACCAGCCCACCACCAAGTCCAAGCATCGGTCCAGGGCTTGCACGGCCTCTCCTGATTCAGATGTTATGGAGAAATAGAGCTGGGTCCTCACCCCAAATCTCCTGATGACTGCTCCCAAGGGCTTCATATAGATGTTAAACAGCATGGGGAACAAGATGGTACCCTGTGGCACCCCACAGCACAACTGTCAGGGGGCCGAAAGACAATTACCCAATGCTATTCTCTCAGATCGACCTTGGAGATAAGATTGGAACCACTGTAAAACAGTTCCTCCAATACCAGCTCACCAAGTCGGCCCAGAAGGATACCATGGTCAATGGTATCAAAAGCCACTGAGAGATCAAGTAAGAATAACAGGGTCATACTCCCCCTGTCCTTCTCCCGATAACAGTCATCCATCAGGGCAACCAAGGCCGATTCAGTCCCATAACCAGGCCTGAACCCAGAGCGGGATGGGTCAACATAACCTGTTTCATCCAAGAGTACTTGCAATTGCTGCTCCACAACCCTCTCAATCACCTTCCCTAAAAGGGGGGTATTTGCAACCAGTCGGTAGTTGTCATAAACCAATGGGTCCAGGGTGGGCTTTTTCAGGAGTGGTCGGATCACCACCTCCTTCAAGGTGCCTGGAACCACTCCCTCCCGCAATGATGTGTTGACTACACTCTGGATCCACTTGGTCAAACCCCCTCGGCAAGCTTTAATAAGCCAAGAAGGGCAAGGGTCAAGAGGACACGTTGCTAGCCGCATCATCGCAAGCACCTTTTCCATGTCATCAGGCTGCATCAACTGAAACTGTTCCCAAGAAGTTGCAGCAGACTTTGCACTGGACACCTCATTGGAGACTACAGTAGATGTAGAGGGGGCATCAAGACTGCTACGGAGGCGAGCAACTTTACCCTCAAAGTGCCTAGCAAACAATTCACAGTGGGCCTCCGAAGGGTGTAAAACTCAGATGACTTCCCGGAAGTGAGTGCTCAGCTGGTGACTGTCTCTGAGAGATCTCTGCCTCAGAGGAAGCTTTTTTCAGGTTAAAAGCCAGCCAAGAGGAAACTTTGACTGGCTTAAATGTTCTCCAAGGTATAGGAGAACCGATCAGATTTTCCACAAGACTTCGCTGAGCTGTCGGCGGCTGGAATTGATCAGGAAATCCCTGAGATAAGAAGGCATGCCGATCGGCTGAAGACGGAGTCAGGACTTCCATGCAAGCTGTACTGGAAAAAAGCGAAGTGTTTTTTTTTCTTCTTAAAAAAAACGTCCTTAACCAGCAAGCCTACTTCTGTCTAAATCTTATCATTTGGCTTAAATTACTACAATAAAAGGGATTTGTTTACGAATCAGCAATTGAGAAACCTGGGTGAGTCATACTTTTTCTCTTTTAAATATAATTAAGGAAGAAAGAAAATGTAAACAACTTATATATTTTTTATACGACAAAAAGCTGGCCTGAATTTGGAGTTTTAAAGTTTAAAAACGGATGAGAGGTAATTATTATTTGATGGAAATATATTTTCGACTATTTTTCTCCTTGGACTATTTCTTTTTGGACGAATCTGCTGTTCGTATATGTTACTAATCGCTTGGTGTTGGGAACCAGAATTGTTTTGCATTCTTGGACGTAGATAAGAACTGTGCTGTGCTGGCTGGACTATAATAACAGGCCTGGAATATTAACTCTTTTGTTGGTGGAGGAAAAAAAAAAGAAATAGACTGCCTCTAGGTTTTGGAACAGTGGTTAATATCAGAAATTAAAGGCTTCTTTTGAAAATGACAACTAAAAAAGCAACTAAGGCCCAGGAGCGAAGAGGTTTTATTGACCCACAGGAAGGGGCTATACCCCCAGATATGTTTCAAAAAATAATGGAAGGGATTAAGGATATAAAACAGGAAATGAAAACTGAATTGATAGATATAAAAGACTATATTAAAACACAAGTGGATGAGATTAAAGGGACAATTGGGCAAATAAAGGAGGATGCAAAAAATACTAAAGAAAAGGTACAAATCTTGGAGAATAGAACAGATATATTAAATCTGGAATTAGAAAAAAACTTGGACTATATGGCTGTGACTGAAATGAGAAATAAAGAACATTGTTTGAGATTTCGTGCAATCCCTGAGGAAACAGGTGAAGATATCAGAGATAAAATTGTTAATGCTTTAGTAAAATTTCTGGATTTGAATGAAGATCGGATGGAATTTGAAATAGACAAAGTTTATAGAATTAATTCCAGATATGCAACAATGAATAAAATTCCAAGAGATGTGCTTGTTCACTTTATAAAGAAGACGACCAGAGATATGGTATTACAGCAACACTTTAAAAATACCTTTAAAATTGATGGTAAGGAAATACTGGTGATGAAAGAAATTCCTATTAGACTTTTACGTAAGAGAAAAGAATATGGTTTCCTTACAGAAAAACTTAAGCAATGCAAAATTCAATTTAGATGGGATGTTCCAGAAGGAGTGAACTTTACATTCAGACAACAGAAATATAGATTGAATACTGTTCAAAAAGCAAGGGACTTCTTGAGAAAAGCTTCAAAAGATATGGAAGAAGATAAACTCAAAGATATGGATATAATTCCTGGGGAACAAAGTCAACAAGGATATGCAGAGGAGGGGAAGGAAGATGATGGATTAAAAGGAGCATCAGGCACATTTTAAAATACACGCTTAAAGATGGATTACAAATATCTAACTTGGAATATAAATGGAGCCAACACGGCGCAGAAGAGAAAGAAAGTGTTTCATTATTTGAAAAAATTAAAATTGGATATAATTTGTTTACAAGAAACTCATATTAAGAAGAAAGATTCCAAATATTTGATTTGTAAAAATTTGGGTGAAGAATTTATTTCAGCTGGACCAAAAAAAAAAAAATGGAGTTGTTCTTTACATTAACCCACAATTGCTTCCTAAATTGGTATTACTGGATGATAGTGGTAGATTTGTGGGGGTTGAAATTACTTTACAGGGTACAAACATTTTGATAGTGGGTATTTATGCCCCCAATGAAGATAAAACAAGGTTTTACACAGGACTTATGGAAAAATTGTCAGAGTTTTCATATGATCATTGGTGCGTCATGGGTGATTGGAATGGGGTAATCTCACCAAAAATTGATAGGCTTTCTGAAAAAAATATCAAAGAGACACAGGGTAAATTACCGAAGATTTGCTTTGAACTGATGGAACATTTAGAATTGGTGGATACCTGGAGATATATAAATGATAACGCAAAGGAATTTACTTATTTTTCAGAAAGACACAAAACATTCTCGAGGATTGATATGATTTGGATGTCTAAAATTCTAGCGAAGGATATTTTTAAAATGGATATATTACCAAAAACTTTTTCAGACCACAATCCTGTGATATTAACTTTAAAAAAAAAAAATCTTGGATTTAGATGGAGACTAAATGAATCTTTATTACAGAATGACAAAGTGGTACAAGAATGTAAGAAGAAATTAAAAGAGTTTTTTGAACATAATTTACATAAAGGAACAAGTGAAAATATCGTTTGGGATACAAGTAAGGCATTTATGAGGGGATATTTTATTAAATGTAATTCTGAATTTAAAAAAAAGAAACAACAGAAAATGCAATTAATTTTGGAAGAAATAAAACAAAAAGAGGAAGAATTGAAAAAGAATCCAACTAAAGTTTCTATTGTAAATCAAATTAAAATGTTACAGAAGCAAGTATCAATGCTGACAGTTAGAGAAATTGAAAGGAAACTAAATTTTGCTAAACAAAGGACTTTTGAATTTGCAAATAAACCTGGGAAATGGTTAGCATATAAATTAAGAAAAGAATGTCAAAAAAATATTATTTTAAAGATACAAGAAGGAGATGAGACGCTGACAGATAATGTAAAAATCAAAAAGATTTTTCATCAATATTATTCAACATTGTACAAGTGTCAGGAAATTCCATCTGAAAAAATAGTAGAGTATATATCTAAACAGAATTTGCCTAAAATTACAGACTTTCAGAGACAAGCTATTAATGGCCCTATTACGTCAAGAGAGATATCTGAAGCTATAAACAAAATTAAATTAGGAAAGGCGCCAGGACCAGATGGGTTATCTGCAATGTATTATAAATGTTTGGAGGAAGAACTCTTGCTACCTCTACAGTCTACAATGAATTTTATTCTGCAAGAGGGAAAGATACCGGATAGTTGGAAAAATGCTAATATAACGTTAATACCTAAAGAGGAGCAAGATTTAACTAAAACAAAAAATTATCGGCCAATATCTCTATTGAATAATGACTATAAAATTTTTACAATGATCTTGGCAGAAAGATTGAAAATAATATTGCAACAATTTATTCAGGAAGATCAATCAGGGTTTTTACCTAAAAGACAATTACGTGACAACGTCAGGAATGTCTTGAATGTGTTGGAATATTTAGAACAACGAAATGATAAACAAGCAGCTTTGATTTTTTTAGATGCTGAAAAAGCATTTGATAATTTGAATTGGAAATTTATGTTTCAGGTTTTGGAGCAAATGGATTTTGGAGACAATTTTATAAAATGGATTAGATCGATTTATACATCTCAGAAGGCTCAGATAATTGTTAACGGAGATTTAACGGATTCATGTGAAATACAAAAGGGTACAAGACAGGGATGTCCATTATCTCCCCTTTTATTTATTCTGGTCTTAGAAGTGCTGCTTAGAGATATAAGGCAAGATAAAAGGATTTCGGGATTAAAGATAAAAAAAGAAGAATATAAATTGAGAGCATTTGCTGATGATTTGATAATTGTACTAGAAAACCCTTTGAAAGGAATTAATGTATTGATGGACAAATTAAAAGAATTTGGACCGTTAGCAGGATTTAAGATCAACAATCAAAAAACAAAGATGTTGGTGAAAAATTTAACTTTAAGGGAACAGAAAGAGTTAATGGACAAGACAGATTTTACAATAGAGAAAAAGTTGAAATATTTAGGTATCATTATGACAAATAAAAACTCAAAGTTGTTTCATAATAATTATGAAAAATTATGGACAGAGATTAAGAAAGATTTGCTAAGATGGGATAAACTACAATTGTCATTAATGGGTAGAATATCTGTGATAAAAATGAATGTATTACCGAGAATGATGTTTTTGTTTCAAACAATACCTGTAATATCCTCTGATCTACCTTTTAAACAATGGCAAAAAGATATCTCTAAATTTGTATGGCAAGGAAAAAAACCAAGAGTTAAATTTAAACTACTACAAGATGCCAAAGAAAGAGGAGGACTGGGATTACCAAATCTGAGACTTTATTTTGCTGCCTGCTCTCTAGTCTGGATAAAGGAATGGATCTTATTGAGGAATAAAAGACTATTGGATTTGGAGGGCCATAATTTTAAGTGGGGATGGCATGGATATCTATGGTATGACAAAGTAAAAGTAAATGTAGACTTTAACAATCATTTTATAAGACGTCCTCTGTTGAAAATATGGAATAGATATAAACCAAGGTTTTATTCGAAAATACCATTATGTGTCTCAAGTCAAGAAGCGTTTTACAGAAGAGAAATGGCTGGAAAAGAGAAATGGTTAACTTATCAAGAACTATTAGAAAATGTACATGGAGAATATATAATGAAAGAGAGAGAACAACTGACAAAGGAAGGATATAGTTTTCAATGGTTTGCCTATTTACAATTGTTAGAAAGATATAAAATGGACAAGAAAATGTATGGGTTTGAAATAAGTAAATCTGATTTTGAAATAGGATTGTGTACAAATGATGAAAATATAATTGCGAAAATGTATAAACTCTTACTGAAAATGGATATGGAGGAAGAACAAGTAAAAGAGTGAATGGTAAAGTGGGCAAAAAATTTTGGTTATAACATACAAATGGATCAATGGGAAAATATGTGGAAAAAAGGCTTGAAATTTACACTATGCTATAATCTTAAAGAAAATTTCTATAAAATGATGTACCGTTGGTACATGACTCCAGAAAAGTTGTCAAAAATGTATAGTAATGTTTCTAACGTTTGTTGGAAATGTAAACAACAAGAAGGATCATTTTATCATATGTGGTGGCTGTGTAAAAAGGCAAAATCATTTTGGGCACAGATAGGTAGGAAGATGCAAAAAATTTTGAAGATAAATATTCAGTCAAAACCAGAATTTTTTTTATTGGGTTTTATGGATAAACAAATAGAAAAGAAATATGGAAGAATAATATTATATATGATTACGGCAGCAAGATTATTATATGCACAAAAGTGGAAAATGGAATCAACACCAACAATGGAAGAATGGCTATTGAAATTAATGGACTTAGTAGAAATGGATAAATTGACATGTCTACTTAGAGAAAAATCGACAGATACATTTCTTAAGGAATGGAAGCCTCTCTTAGACTTTTTGTTGAAAGATCAAAACAAAATGATGATATTGGGATTTGACGATTAACTAAGATAGCCTATGGAGAAAAGGGATCCTGTATGTATACATTAAGGGACAGGTTTGATGTATATTATATACTTATAGCTGATCTGCGACAAATCGGAAGTCAACTATTTTATTTTTATTTTTTATTTTTTTGTTGTATTGTTATGCTTTTTTGACTTTGTTTTGTTTGTTTTTTGAAAAAAATTGAATAAAAATTATTAAAAAAAAAAAAACGATGGGTGTAAAACTCCATTTCCTGGAGTTGATGCCAACAGACTCCTGACAATATGGAAGAGCTCCACCGGACGGCTACTTGAGGATGCGATGGAGGCAGAGAAGTGGGCCTTCTTCACTGCCCTCACCGCCACACAGTAGGCATGGTTATGATGTTTTACTCGTGCCCAATCAGACTCACAGCATGTCTTTCGCCACTTGCGCTCTAGCCGTCATCCAGCCTGTTTCATTGCCCTTAGCTCACTGGTGTACCAAGGTGCAGACCGGGCTCCACAATGCTGGAGAGGGCACTCGGTGGCAACTGTGTCAAGAGCCCGATGCACCTCACTGTTCCACAGTGTGACAAGGGCTTCGACTGGGAACTCCCCCAGGGCATTCAGGAATCCAGTGGATTCCATTAGGCTCCGGGGGCAGACCATCTTAATCTGTCCACCACCCCTGTAGGGAAGGATCAGAGCCATAAGTCTGAACTTCACCAGGAAGTGATCTGACCATGACAATGGGGTGACATCCACCCCATCTCCAGACCACCCCTTCCTCCATCTGGAGCAAAAACCAAGTTGAGGGTGTGTCCTGCCCTATGCGTCGGGCCAGTGACAACTTGAGACAACCCCATGGTCGTTGTGGAGGCCATGAAGTCCCGAGCCGGAACACTAGAGGCAGCCTCAGCATGGACATTGAAGTCATCCAGCACTATTGTTCTGGGCTCCTACAACACCACAGCATCCAGTCTTGGTGAGGATGAGCCTAGAGTGGAGTCTGGAGGAAGCAGGACAGATAGCGGTCTGGAACAGATGGCCGAGGGAAAGGCCTAACAGGCAGGGAGTGTGTAATTACTTGAATTACAAGAAGCTGAGGAGAAAGCAAGAGTGCTCATGTCCTTCAAGTAGATTCTTAAAGGGGTGACTCTGTAGCCTGGACTGTGGCACTCCATCATCTTTTGTCAAGTATGCTGCCTGTGTGGGTGAGTAGGTTTGGCATGCAAGGTCTTGGGAGAAGGATTCTGGTTGTTTGGTGGGGTCCAGTGCTGGGGCTGTAGTCTCTGAGAGTCCTGGGGCAAAGAACGAGTTCAGAGGTCCAGTTCTTACAGTCTTATAGTTTGCTAGACTCAAACTCAGTGCTACTGATTCAACAGGCCCCTTCCCCTCTGTGTCCAAGTCACTGCTGACAGTCTGAGGTTATGACAGACATAGCCCTGTATGCACAGAAGTTATGGAGTTCAGAGGCTGCAGGAACTTGGCACACCCGTGGAGACTGTTGTACATGGCACATCTCATCTTCTGGGCATCCTCTCCTAACAGTGGGAACCCGCACAGCTTGTTCCCCTGCTCCTTAATATTTATGAGTCCAACAACATAGTCATTATACATCAGAATTACAACCGCATGTCAGTAAAAACCAACTCCAGAGATGAAAATGTAAAATAAGAATATATCACATTTTGGAAAAATTAACAAACAAACAAAACAAACTACCAACAAAAAATGTTACTAAAAATTATCATAGCTGATTGCTAAAAACTAGTCTTCATAAACATATTTCAATTGTTTGCTTTCTAAAATAATCTGTAACCAACACTCCGTTATAATTTAATACTAGATCCAGGATGAAGCCCTTCCTAAGGAAGAAGCAAGTCCTGCCACCGGAGGAGAGGAAGAAGAAGATGGGGAAGAAGATGGTGAGGAAGATGAAGCGGGTATGTGGCTCTTCTCAGTGGCATAGCCACCACCACTCATATAGTTTAAAACTTCTCCTTGTGCAAGAAGGTGAGCAATCCCAGATACTTCAGATTTTTGTCACTGGCATTACTCATCCCAGAATAGGGATGGGATCCATTGGCTGTGTTGGTTCGAAAGCATTCTGTCAACCTAATAGGCCAGTACTGATTCATGTTTGTTCTTTGTGGGCTAGCCACTGGTTTGACCAATCCATTTTTTTATCAGTAGTCTCAGAGGGTAAGAAATTCGGCAAAGAAATAGGAAAAGTGTTTAATTTAACTGTCTTATACTGATACAAAAGGCTGAAACAATTTCACAGTATAAACATCAAACAAATATCTTTCCTTTGATGTTACTTTCAAGATTTGCACTACTTTCTTCTCACGCTAATTTTATTTCATGCTTTCTTTCTAGATTAATTCACCAATTAATGTCTTCAGGGACTGGCTTTTTAACTGCCATTTGGAGATGATGAGGAGTATTACAGAAAAGTTTTCTCTTCTAAAATGTAAAACATTAAATGGCTAAATATTGCCATAAGCAGCAGAAGTGTGTCTCAGGTAGTGGTGGGCTACAATTTTTTTTAATTACAAATGTTAGGAAAATCATGTTGCTAATCTGGTTGTAGGCTTAGTACTATTTTAGACAACGCATCTGAGGATATGAACAGATGAAGAGCTCTGTGGGCCTCTAGTCCAGCATCAGATCAAAGTAGGGTTGCCAGGTTCATGGCCTGAGACTGATCCTGTATCTTTAGGAGAAGAGAAAGTCAGATACAGAAGACCTTTTGGTTGCCAGGCCCAGCCTCCAAGAGGTCTTCTGTAACTTTAAAAGTTGTGCAGGGGGAAAGGAGAATTCCACCTTGTGGTTTTTCTCATTACAGTGTTGCAAGAACACCTGCACTTGGCTGACTTTCTTTTCTGCTAAAGATACAGGATCAGCCTCAGGCCAGGAACCTGGCAACCCTAGATCAAAGGCCTATTTAGTCCAGCATCCTGTTTCTCACAGTGACCAACTTACATGCATATGGAAAGCCGACAAGCAAGATATGAGCACAATAGCTCTCTCCTGTTGTTCCCCAGAAACTGGTATTTTAAGGCATGTCTCCAATCCTGGAGGAAGTATGTAAGGCTTGTAGCCATAATTTGTGTGGTATTCAATGCTAGTCCTACTCAGAGTAGACCCATTTAAGTTAATAGACACAACTAACCTATGCACATTAATCTCAATGGGTCTGCTCCGAGTAGGATTTAGCTAAATACAATCCTTTGTTTACAGTCACCTTCCCTAAATTTATGCCCTCGGAATGCTAGCTCCCATCAATGCTGGCAATTAGGGCCAATTGTCAGGGATCACGGCACTTGCAGTCCAAAACAAGGTTGTTACCAATCTTCCAGTCGCATAGCTGTTGCTTTCAAGAATAATTAAACCCAAAGAAATGCCGTGAATAAGCATTAGTGCTTTTCCCATTACAGTAGGACCCTGCTTTTTGGCAGCCCACTTTTCAACGTTCCGCTAATACGGTGGCTTTCAATTAGAGTAAGGCCCCACTCATACAGTGCTTGTTCCGCTTTTATGGCATTTTTTGGGCGCCGGGCACCATTTTATTGATGGAGTTCTGCTTTTCGGCGGGTTTTGCTTTTAGGCAGGGGTCTGGAATGTAAATTGCCATATGAGTGGGGCCGTACTGTAGTTATCACTCCTATCAAGGTATGTTCTGTACTGTTTAAACTATTTGGAGTGCATTGCATTGGCTGCTTCAAGTGAAAACACTTTGCAGATTCTTCGATTAGAAGATTGTGCATATCGTGCAAATAATCTCAAGGAAGCTGCTGGAGCAGATCTCCATTTGTTGTCCTAGAGTGTTCTTTGTTGTTGTAAAGTCATTTTCTACATTGTGCAAATGTCTTTACAATCAGTATGGTTGTTGGTGTGTAAAATGGCTAAATGTATCTCACATTTATTTTCACAATTCCATCAGATGTACATTGGTTAATTGTTGGCTGTGAATATGCTCTGAGACATATGAAACATTTTGTAAATCCTGAGTTGTGCCTTCCATGCTTCACTGGTCTCAAGTGCTATTGGCTCCATTGTAATATTTGCTTAAGGGCAATAAGTGCATGTCTCCAGCTCTACCATTAGGCAGAGTGAGGCCATTGCCTCAGGTGGCAAATGGGGTTGAGGAGGCAACAGCTGCAGTCCCCTGGCCATTCCTCTCTTTTGGAAATAAGAGCTATGTTAGCCATAGGCTTGTTATGCACCCCTTAAACTAGTCTACTGCCCTCAGGTGTACTGAAGGATGCAATTCTGTTATCATTGTTGAAATAAGATTCAACTGCCAGTCTAGCCAAGCTTCTATACATGAAATGGATGAGGGAGGGGGGGTCACCATCTTGTCCTATGCCACAGGCAGCAAAATGTCTTGAGTCAGCCCTGTCTGCTTATTGACACTCTGGATTAGAAGTTTTCATGTCAAGGCAATCTGGAACAGAACAGAGCTGATGTAACAGTTTTGCAATCCTTTTTGATATTTAATCATGAACAAACCATAAATTTGTTGCAGCCATAGTGGACTCCAATATGGCTTTCACAACAGAACTGTTATGACTAAACTCATACAACGTTAGTTTTGTCACTGGAATTAATTTTCTATCCTTATTAAGGATCGAAAGAATTCACAAAGGCTGTCTTGCATTTTAATATAGTGGCTCATGCAGATTGGCAATGTGGCTGTCTGTGAGAAAGACAAACCACCACTATGTGAAACACACTTTTGCCTCTTGTGGCAATGAGTTGCTATTATCAATACTATTATCAGTTCTTGCAAGCATTTACATGATTCATGCATTTTCTGGTGTTTTTCTGTTTAACAATATTTGTATCTGATTACTGTTTTAATAAAGAAATTCCCCCACATCTACAATTTAGAGCTTTCTGGCAATAGAAAACCATGGGATGTTTAACTGCAGAGAAATTATGAGCATTTATTTGTGCAAACAAGGTCTACCACTAGAAAGTCCACAGGGATCCCAAAACTTTTTCCATTTTCTCCATTCAAAACTCTTTCAAAACTCTACGAGTGGAAACACACTCCCAGTTCCAATGCATTGTTACAACACATGCTCTTGGGAACCTGAGTGTGTGAACTTGCCACCCACATGTCCCATGAAACACACCTCCTTGAGAGGAGGGGGATCTTTTGCTAGGGATAAAACAAGTGCTTTGCCCTGAAGTGTGTGCGTGTGTGCGTGCGTGTGTGCGTGCGTGTGTGCGTGTGTGCGTGCGTGCGTGCGTGCGTGCGTGCAGGTCCAAACTAAAATAAAGCAAAGCTTGATTTTATTCAGAGAAAGAGAAGAATAGCATTACAAAATTACTGGGTGCGTGGCAGCTTAATCATTAATATCCTAACCCATTCATAACTTTAAACTAAAGAAATCAAGTGACCCTACTATAAAGAGTGACAGGTAGGAGAAATTACCTGCCCTAGGCCCGGAGTGAGCAGTTGAATACAGCTGAAGTGATGTGTAAGAGCTCTGAACCAAAAACAGGAAGGAATCCCTTAGTCTCAAGGTTTGCACTGAGACCCAGACTCTCTCCCTGGTTCTGTCCCTGCTGTCCCTCGATGAGTTCTTTGAGAGTGTGGCTACACGTGTTGGAGCTCAGATCACCATCGCCCCCCTTCCTTTTTACTCTAAATTCAACCCTCAGTTTTAAAATACTTTTTCTTTCTCACCCCCCTGCAAAGGAGGGATCTGGGCATCTGGTGATTGTGTGTGTGTGTGTGTGCGTGCATGTTCTTGCTGACCCTGAGAAAACTCAGGCTACTTCTAATGAACAATGGGATTATTTTATGTATTTATTTATTTATTAAATTTATACCCCGCCTTATGGCCAAAAGGCCCTCAAGGCGGCTTACAAAAACACAAATATAACAACACATCATAATACATCAATACAATAATGCAATTCTCAAAATTAAATAACAAATTACATTATTAAAAGAAAAGAAAAAACATTTAAATGTGTCATGATAAGAGAACCGCATTCAGCCAGGCTTTTTATACTAGATATGCTCTGCTCCAGAGGTAAGACAGTCTCAATCTGAAAGGACACAAATTGGCTATTCTTCAGCTTTTTCAAGACCTGATCTTCGTGACTCCCAAAACCGCCGTCCTCCATTTTGTAACTTAGAGACGAGAGACCTTTTGTTTTCCTCTTCATGCAGTATGAAGTACCTGCTTTGCCAGCCTTGGATGAGGTTGGTGTATTTGTGCAGAGAGCCCTTGAGCACCGTCTCCATCTTCCTGCCTGCCGCCAGCCCCCCTCCAGTGCCACCAGTGCTCCCTCCCGGATTGGCCGTGGCTGAACTGGGGCTGCTGATGCTCCCGCCACCTCTATCAGGCCTCCCAGTTGGTGTAGCCACCACTCCTTGCTGACCCGGGAGCCCCCAACTGGCGGAGGAGCAAGGAGAAGATCCTGCCGAGGTGGGGCAGATGCTACTCTGGCTGCTGCTGTTACTGCTGCTGCCACCGCCGCTGTTTGCTCTTCATATCTTCAGACCCAGTGCCTGCAGGAAGAGGAGAACACCGCTGCCCAGGGAAGGAGAGCCTGCTGCTGCTGCTGCTGCTCCTCTTGGATCACCACCTCCACCACCCTTCCCTGTGGGACCTCTGCCTTCTGCCTGGCAGACCCGCATCCTGCAGGACCAGGCCCCAGGTACCCAGCCAGCTGTGACTGATTGCTACCACCTGTCCCTCTTTGGAGGGATACATAAGCCGGCTGGCTGAGGTGGCCTGGGAGACCCAGTGCCTGCAGGAAGAGGAGAACATCGCTGCCCAGGGAAGGAGAGCCTGCTGCTGCTGCTGCTGCTGCTGCTGCTGCTGCTGCTGCTGCTGCTGCTGCTGCTGCTGCTGCTGCTGCTGCTGCTGCTGCTGCTGCTGCTGCTGCTGCTGCTGCTGCTGCTGCTGCTGCTGCTGCTGCTCCTCCTCCTCCTCCTCCTCCTCCTCCTCCTCCTCCTCCTCCTCCTCCTCTTCCTCTTCCTCTTCCTCCTCCTCTTCCTCCTCCTCCTCCTCCTCCTCCTCCTCTTCCTCTTCCTCTTCCTCTTCCTCTTCCTCTTCCTCCTCCTCTTCCTCTTCCTCTTCCTCTTCCTCTTCCTCCTCCTGGATCACCACCTCCACCACCCTTCCCTGTGGGACCTCTGCCTTCTGCCTGGCAGACCTGCATCCTACAGGACCAGGCCCCAGGTACCCAGCCAGCTGTGACTGATTGCTACCACCTGTCCCTCTTTGGAGGGATACATAAGCCGGCTGGCTGAGGTGGCCTGGGTGTTTTTGTGTGTGTTGCTTTTCCCCCCCCCTTTCTCTTTTGGGGGGGTTGTTTTAAGGTAGGGCGGTGAGAGGTAGGGGGGGTTCTTGGGGTGGAGGCCCAGGAGTGGTGGGAGGTGAGAGGTAGGGGCAAGGGCCTGTCTGACTGGCGAACAGGGAGGGAGATATGTGTAGACCGGGAGGGGATACTGTGAGAAGGGTGGGGAGCCATGATATTGAAAGGCTGGGCGGCAGATCCTGGAGAGGCGCAAGTGGCAGGCCACGCCAGCATAGGGGAACAAGGGATAGATGCATAATATCCATCCCCTATTCCAGACCTGTTCACAACCAGAAGATAACTGGGGGATGCAGAACTCCATCCAACCTTCGACTGCTGTTGTGTAACGCCAGGTCTGTGGTACAAAAAACAGCACTCATCCATGACATGATATTGGATGAGAACGCAGACCTGGCTTGTATTACGGAGACCTGGCTGGATGAGGCCTCAGCTCCAATACTTGAGGCCATGTGTCCAGCGGGTTTCCAGTACGCACAGCAGTCGAGGATTGGTAGGCGGGGAGGGGGTGTGGCAGTCATCTATCGGGGATCTCTGGTTTTCGCCAGACCTCCTCTCCATGAGACCAAGTTTGTTGATTGCATGTACTGGAGGTTGGGCCCAACGGGCAGTTTAGGGATTCTGCTTGTGTACCGCCCACCCCGCTGCACAGCAGACTCCCTGACCGAGGTGCTTGAGGTGGTCTCGGATATGCAGTTACGTTCCCCCAACCTTTTGGTTGTGGGGGATTTTAATGTACACGCCGAGTCTATCCTCATGGGAGCCCCTCGGGATTTCATTGAAACCATGACTTCTTGGGATCTGCACCTCAGTGATACAGGGCCCACCCATGTAGCCGGTCATGCTATTGACCTTGTGTTTGTCTCGGGAAGGGAGGGAAGTGTTCTGAAAGGGAGGGTTGTTTCTTCTAACCCTGTGTCATGGTCAGATCACTACCTGGTGAATATAGACCTCTCGATGCCACACACCCTCCGTAGGGGACAAGGACCTATTAAGATGGTCCGCCCCAGACGCCTGATGGAACCTCAGGGATTCCTGAATGTGCTGGGTGATTTGGAGCTGACTGAAGGTCGCCCGGTCAAAGCCCTGGTGATGAAGTGGAATCGGGAGATCACTGGGGCTTTGGATCGGGTGGCCCCGAAATGTCCTCTCCCCCTGAATAGAACTCAGACAGCGCCCTGGTATACACCACGGTTGCGGGGTCTGAGGCAGGAGGTGAGACGACTTGAGCGCCGGTGGCAGAAATCTCGCACTGAAGACGATTGGACACTGGTTAGAGCAGCAATCACTGCCTACCAAGTGGCAATAAAGACAACAAAGAGGGAGTTCTTTGCTGCCTCTATTGCATCAGCAGAGTGTTGTCCCAGGAGATTGTTCCAAGTGGTCCAAAGCCTGGTCGGTCCAGTTGCTCAGGAACCCATGGAGCAATCGAAAATCTCCTGTGATAATTTTGCTAAACACTTTGCTGATAAAGTCGAGCACCTGAAGAGCACGATTCCGCTCGCCGTGGATACAGGTAGTGGGCCAGGGTCGGCCAGTTGCATTCCGGTCCGGTGGGATCGGTTTCAGCCTCTTCTCTCTGAAGAAGTGGACAAGGTGCTTGGTACCGTGAAGCCAACCACCTGTCTGTTTGATCCTTGCCCTTCATGGCTCATTATGAGCTGTAAAGAGAGTCTGAGCGAAGGGATCAAGGCAGTGGTAAATGCATCCTTGAAAGAGGGTGCAATGCCATTAGCCCTCAAGGAAGCGGTGATAAAGCCCATCTTCAAAAACCCTCCTTGGATCCCCGAGAACTGAATAACTTCCGCCCAGTATCTAACTTACCATTCTTGGGCAAGGTGATTGAGCGAGTGGTGGCCAAACAGTTACAGACACACTTGGAGGAAACGGATTATTTAGATCCATTCCAATCGGGTTTCAGGACTGGGCATGGAACTGAAACAGCCTTGGTCGCTCTGGTGGATGATATGAGGAGGGTGCTGGATAGGGGGGAGTATACCTTCCTCATCCTCCTAGATCTCTCAGCGGCTTTCGATACCATTGACCACGGTATCCTTTTGGATCGCCTTGAGGGATTGGGAATGGGGGGGCACTGTTTTACAGTGGTTCCATTCCTATCTCTCAAATAGGCACCAGAGGGTAGCTTTGGGAGATGAGGTTTCAGACCCTTGGTCTCTTAATTGTGGAGTACCACAGGGCTCTATCCTCTCTCCCATGCTGTTTAACAACTATGTGAAACCGCTGGGGGCCATCATCAGGAGTTTTGGGCTGAAGTGTCACCAATATGCGGATGACACTCAGCTCTATCTCTCATTTAAGTCCTCACCAGAGTTGGCTGTAGATACCATGTCCAAGTGCCTGGAATCCGTAAGTGGATGGATGGGAGAGAACAGACTGAAGCTGAATCCTGACAAGACCGAGGTGTTGCTTGTGGGAGACAAAGGGAGGCAGGGTATTACAGACCTGATGCTTAATGGGGTGAGATTACCCCTGAAAGACCAGGTCCGCAGCCTTGGGGTCATTCTTGACTCCCAGCTGTCCATGGAGGCTCAGGTGTCAGCAGTGAGTCGGGCACCTTGGTATCAATTACGTCTGATACAAAGGCTGCGTCCCTACCTTCCTGTTCATCTGCTCCCACAAGTGATACATGCCCTGGTCTCCTCTCGCTTGGACTACTGTAATGCGCTCTACGTGGGGTTACCCTTGAAAACGGTCCGGAAGTTACAGCTGGTACAGAATGCGGTGGCGCGCTTGATCAAGCACAGCTATCACCGTGATCACATCACTCCAGTGTTAATGGATCTTCACTGGCTACCAGTTGTCTACCGGGCCCAATTCAAGGTGTTGGTATTGACCTTTAAAACCCTAAATGGTTTCGGCCCAGTTTATCTGAAGGAGCGCCTCCAGAGTCACCAATTATGCCGCCTGACAAGATTTATTTATTTATTTAATTCCATTTCTATACCGCCCTCAGCCAAAAGGCTCTCTGGGCGGTGTACAACATAGAGTAAAATTACAGTAAAATCACATAAAAACAGTAAAAGCATACATAATAAACAATTAAACAAGATATAGATTAAATTACAAATTAAATTAAAATTAAAATTAAAATGCCTGGGAGAATAAAAAGGTTTTAACCTGGCGCCGAAAAGATAGAAGTGTAGGCGCCAGGCGCACCTCATCGAGGAGACTGTTCCATAATTCGGGGGCCGCCACTGAAGAGGCCCTAGATCTTGTTACGACCCTCCGAGCCTCTCTGTGAGTCGGAACTTGGAGGAGGGCCTTAGATGTTGAACGTAGTGAGCGGGTAGGTTCATATCGAGAGAGGCGTTCCGCTAGGTATTGTGGTCCCGCGCCGTGTAAGGCTTTATAAGTCAAAACTAGCACTTTGAATTTGGCCCGGAAACGAATAGGTAGCCAGTGCAAACGAGCCAGAACAGGTGTTATATGTGCGGACCGCCTGGTCCGCGTCAATAATCTGGCTGCTGCATTTTGCACTAGCTGTAGTTTAAGCTTCACATACATTCTATTCTAACAAACAAGAACAAAGCATGACTAATGGAGAAACATTTAGTTAGTAGCTGTTTTAATTGTTTTAAATATGTTTTTAATTACTTGTTTTTGTTGATAATTTAATTTTTTGTGAAATACTGAGAGATCTTTACATTCAAGCAGTATATAATTTTTTAAACAATAAAAATAAATTCTATTAAGCATATATGAGAAAAGGAGGGTGCTGTAATTCCAGCCTAGCAACCGGTGCCTTACAATTCCAACACTGCAATAGAGATTATCCATATAACAAGTCTGAAATGAAAGTCACAAGATACAAGTAGGAAACCCAAGAATACTGTGAAGTTCAAGAAGTATTTGAGGTTCTGTGTTGTCCTCTGAAGCTAGGGAGGAGAACAGGAATGTGGATGGAGCTCAAAATGAGAAAACATGTCAAGTAATTTAAATTACATTTTCCTCCGATATTGACTTCAAGATATTATCTGTACCTTGAGAAGTAAAAAGATCATTTTGGAAGAATCCCAACACCAAGCAGCTGATCTCACAAGACCTTCTCTCGGTCCCACCGGTTAAAATAGCTAGGCTGGTGCGGACCAGAGAGAGGGCTTTCTTGATTGTGGCCCCCACCCTCTGGAACTCCCTTCCTCTTGATCTTCGACATACTCCCTCCCTGACAGGTTTTCGCTGAGCCTTAAAAACCTGGCTATTCAGGCAGGCCTATGGGATTGGGGAGGGTTAGTTTTATGATGTTTTAATTGGAAACTGATTTTAAATTGACTATGACTGTGTTTTATTTTGTATATTGTATATGATGTATTGTTTTTTATTGTAAGTCGCCTAGAGTGTCCATTAACCTGGACAGATAGGCGACCAACAAATAAAATTATTATTTATTTTTATATTTAGCTTCATATCCATCCAGGTTCATCAATTGCACTTTATATACTTGTGAACTGCATTTGTGCTTTCACCAAAAATGCAGCTCCCCAGAATTCTGCCTCTCACTCAGAAGCCAGGTTGACTTGCATTTGCCTCTCCACAACTGCTTCAATCTCTCCCCTGCTACCCGCAGCCACCTCCCTTCAGCTCCTCCTTAGCTGCTAAGCAGAGCTGCCTCCTACTCCCTGGGGGACAGTTGCATTCTAGAGGAGCTTCTCTTGCTATTCTGATTCTTGGCATATGCTCATAAGACTTCCTAAGGGAAAACCATGGCCTTGCTGAGGAGGTAGGTTTTGAAGATGGGTGTCATCCTTCTACCAGTTTTGCTCCCCGCAACCACCACACCAACTTGCTCTCTGGCGATGCTGAAAAGTGTCCCTAGTTACCAGCACATATAAATGTTGGGTCTTTGAAGAGTTCATGCATGCTAAACTCTTCCTACCAGCTTCTGCTCCAAAAGTTAACTGTTTCCTACATGGTCTTATTCTGCTAGACAGGAGGGAACTGTGCCAAGGAGAAGATAACATATATTCAGTAGCTTTTAGTTAATTTTGTGTCTCAACAACTGCCCTTGTTCTTTGCACAATACTTCATGAAAGCATATCCAGCCATAAAAAGGGAGGGGTGTGGGGTGGGAGTTTTAGTTCCTGGCCTTGCACCTCCTGAGTTCCACTTGAACCAAAATGGGGTTAGCTAAGCAGTTGTAACACTCCCCCTGTTGAAAAACATCTGTACATACTTATACAGATGTCTTTTCACACCTTAGACTTCTTAGTCTTGCCCTTGGCTCTAATGCTTACTTCCCTCTGGTGTAGCTGTGCCATTTGGGACAGATTTCATCTTACAAGGGCTATTAAGACGAAGACCAAAAAAACTTGAAACATTAGATTCACCACAATAGGGTGTATTAAATGGTTTAAACCTCCTTTAGCTCCTTCACCCCAGCCAAGCAGTGAACCCACCATTTATGTGTCCCTATCTGTTTAATCTTGGCTGCTATATTGGTGATGGCATGGGGATCGTGTGTTATCTAGAGTGTGGCTTGCTCTCCCATTTGTTTCACTGTTTCTAATTGTTTCTGCAACATAGGGTGGGAAAGTAACTGTTGAAGATCAGCAAGGCCATAACCTAATGCAATGGGTCTGAGGTGTTGAAGCAAATTTGGATTAACTAATATTCTCTGAATGACCCATACTGGGACCTTAAATGAAAAATCACATCCTACTATTTCCTCAATACCACAGAAGCATCTATTAATATATCTTAGCATAGGTTGTATGTAATACTTATCAATAACAACATAATCACAAAACGTGCTAAGGCACACACACCCATATCCAGAATATACAATGGCTGAACTTCATTCATTTCTTCGCATGAAAGAGCAATAAGATACATTAATCATTCTGAGAGAAAAGCAATCTTGATGGGATTCCAAACTATCATCTTCACAAACAAATCCTAAGTCTTTATGATGTTGACATCCTTTAACATTAATTGTTACCCTTCTTGCATGCTTAACTATAGCCCACTGGTGAAATTCCTGGGCATAAAGAACTAAGTCTTGATCTACAGTGATTCCCAATGGAATTACAGGATAAACAGTAATGATTTCAGCCGCTTCTATCATTACAATAAACAATCTTAGTTGATTATTTTGCTTATCATATGTGGCATTGACAAGGCTCGACCAATCTTCCAATTTTCTTTCTCCCTTGGAAACCTGATGTCAAATTAGGGACCTAATTTCCCTGGGTATAAGCCCACTATCTGTCATGTGAATAAGTTCCAAAGCCACTGTATGGGCCTAGTTCTGCATTTGGATGCATGTAATGGCCAAGGAAATATTCTGTTGTAAGGACTGTATGTTGTTTACAATATCAATATTATCTTTTTCCATTAGGGACACAATGCTAGTCAATCGTGTCCCTTTTTACTGTAAAACCTGATGGGAGAAGCTTGAGTGCATTAAAAAAAAATCAGCTTCAAAGAGAATTTGCAACTGATTGGCAGATTGACCTGTTCCTCCTCCGTGGCTAATGGAAACATTCTGATCTAGTGACTAGTGTGTTCACAACCACAAGATGCCTGCCTGATCTCAGGATGCATTCTCCACATAAAGAGTGTAAAGAGGTGTCTGTCTGATCCAGTTGCATCTTTTCAAGCATAAACTGTAGCATCTCATTCAACTAATTTGATCTGTGCTTTGATGCACATTATTTATATACAAAAGAGAATGAACTACTCCACATTTGGAAGGGAGTAGCAATTTCCTAATTAGGCTGTACCATCATAATTGACATTGCATAATCCCATGTATGTCTACTAACAAGTAAGACCCAATGAGTTCAACGTTAATTAATCCCAGGTAAGAGATTTTGGTTGGCCCCCTTATCATAGTTGGTATCTTGTATACTCCTTAGAACAGCCTTTCCCAACCAGTGTGCCTCCAGATGTTGTTGGACCACAACTCCCATCAGCCTCAGCCAGCATTGCCAATGGTCAGGAAAGATGGGAGTTGTGGTCCAACAACATCTGGAGGCACACTGGTGGGGAAAGGCTGCCTTAGAATATAAGATACTAAGGAGTATCCCAGTGGAGAAAAAAGCACCACTCCAAAAAGTGCAGAGTGGAGTTATATCACCAGCTTCGCTGCTAGTGTTTAGCCTAGGGTTGCCAGGCTCAGGGCCTGAGACTGATCCTGTATCTTTAGGAGAAGAGAAAGTCAGCCAAGTGCAGGTGTTCTTGCAACACTGTAATGGGAAAAACCACAAGGTGGAATCCTCCCTTCCACCTGCACAACTTTTAAAGATACAGAAGACCTCTTGGTTGCCAAGCCCAGCCTCCAAGAGGTCTTCTGTATCTTTAAAAGTTGTGCAGGGGGAAGGGAGAATTCCACCTTGTGGTTTTTCCCATTACGGTGTTGCAAGAACACCTGCACTTGGCTGACTTTCTCTTCTCCTAAAGATACAGGATCAGTCTCAGGCCCTGAGCCTGGCAACCCTAGTTCAGCCCTGTTAGGCTTCAGCTGTGCCCAGACCTTGAAACTGAGGTCTCCTCACGCTCCAAGAACAAGCAGAGGAAACAGGAAACACCCTCCCTATCAGCATATCTCCACACTACCAGTGACCCTGAAGATCTACTGGATTTAGACATGCCTGCCCACTGGGTATCTTTACACCAGCTGCCTGGGTGCCTGGCTGGCTCACAACTAGCTTCATGTGAGGTTACTCAGGATGTGCATGGAAGCACCTGCATGTATCAGAGCCTGACTTAGAGCCAGGAAGGAGTGGAGCCTTCAGCCCTGTATAAATCCCCAGCTTGAGTTGCTTCATTGCTGAAGCATCAGCTTTTTGTCTAAACTCTGGCCTGGGAAGATTCAAGCCTGACTTCTTCAAAAGATAAACTGTGGAATTTGCCCCCACAAGATGTGCTGATGGCCACCAGCATGAATGTCTTCAAAAAAAGAGGATTAAACACATTTGTGTATATCAGTGTTGTCGACTAGCCATGATGGCTCTGTTTTGCCTCCACTGTTGCTGGGAACTGCAAGTGGGGAGATTGCTGTCACACTCATGTCCTGCTTATGGGCTTCCTATAGGCATCTGGTTGGCCACTGTGAGAACAGAATGCTGGACTAGGTGGGTCTTTGGCCTAATGCAGCAGGGGTCTTCTTATGTTCTTCCTGACCTGGGTAAAAGGACACAATCCTGTTTATTTCAGTTTATTTCAGTCACTTGCATGTTGATATGGCAACAATGCCCCCATGAGACAGCCACGGAAGGGGCCAACCCATTCACTGTGATGGGGACTGGCAAGATCCCCTATGACATTTCTCTATCCTTTCATATCAAAATGCATGTTTCCTGCTGCATGTACTACTGTGCCATAGGCAGGAACAGACTGACATAACAAGTTGCTTTACACTGAATAAGACCAATGGTCCATTCAGCTCTGTATTGTTTACACTGACTGGCAGTGGCTCTTCAGGGTGTCAGACAGGCATTCCTGCCTGGAGATGCTGGTGATTGAATCTGCGACCTTCTGCATGGGAAGCAGATGTTTTATCACGAGCTCTTGCACAAGGAGAATTTTTAAACTATGAGTGATGTTAGCTATGCCACTAAGTAGAGCCACATACCTGCTTCATCTTCCTCACCATTTTCTTCTTCCCCTCCTCCAATGGCTTTTTCCTTAGGAAGGGCTTCATCCTGGATTTAATATAATACTTTATATTAAAGTATAAGGGAGTGTAGGTTACAGGTTATTTTAGAAAGCAAACATATGAAACATGTTTATGAAGACTAGTTTTTAGCAATCAACTATGATAATTTTTAGTAACATTTTTTGTTGGTAGTTTTGCTCGTTTGTTAATTTTTCCAAAATGTGATATATTCTTATTTTATATTTTTATATCTGGAGTTGGTTTTTACTGACATGCAGTTGTAATTCTGATGTATAATGACTATGTTGTTGGACTCATAAATATTAAGGAGCAGGGGAACAAGCTGTGCGTGTTCCCACTGTTAGGAGAGGATGCCCAGAAGATGAGATGTGCCATGTACAACAGTCTCCACGGGTGTGCCAAGTTCCTGCAGCCTCTGAACTCCATAACTTCTATGTATACATGGCCATACATGTCATAACCCCAGAGATTTGGCAACCCTAGCTACAGCCCTTCCCCAACTATTAGCCCGTCATTCCAGCATAAGCGGTTTTAAATCCCCTTATGCTGCCACCCCAAGTTATTTGTTTTTAGATAATGTTAACTGGAGCACGGCGCAGGGAGCATATCACCCTGTGCTTTATGATCTCCACTGGCTCCCAATTTGCTTCTGGGCCCAATTCAAAGTGCTTGTTCTGACATGGTTTTATGGTTGTAGTCCCTACAAGGGTAAAATTTAACATAGAAGGCATAAAACCATAAAATCAGTGTCAGGCTCTACCTTCAGTCCCCAAGATCATTTTCAAAAGTCTCTGGAAAACCATCAGGGAGGGAGCAGAGTGGATTTCTTGGGGTAGGGTGTTCCAAAGCTTGGAGCCATAACTGAAAAAGCTGTCTCCCGCATACCTGTCAATCTAACGTCTTTCACTCCAGCCATGCAGAGGAGACCACAGGCAGCTCTCTTAGATATATATATAATATATATATAGTACATTAATACTATATATAAAATATAGTATTTTATGTATTTTAATTGTACTTTATGTATTTTAATTTATTTTAATGTTTTTGCGATTTTATTGTTTACAATTTTATTATGTACGTGTTTGATTTTATTTTTGTAAGCCGCCCTGAGTAACCCTATTATAGGGTAGCAGGGCGGGATAGAAATATTTTAAATAAATAAATGCATACCTGTTATCTTAGAAAAGGCATTCCTTCTGTGTGTGAGAGAAGGGGAAACACCCATTTCAACATGGTACTTGCTATCTGATATTTTATAAGCACTTTTATTAAATTTTTGACTGTGTAGTTAAATCTACAAATCAGCTGCTTAGTTACGGAAATCTTTATACATATTTACTAAGAAGTAAGAGCAGTTGTTTTCAATGGGGTTTATTCAGGTGAGGTTTACAGCCTAAATGGTTTTTTTCATTGATCTAACAGATTCACCAGTTAAATGTTGCAGTTCTGTCAGAACCTTGAATCACTGACTTTTAAAAATGCACTATTACATAAAGTGTGCTCTTCAAATATGTGAGATTGTTGAACGGAGCAACAGTTTTAACACTTCCCCCCCACCGACACTTCAGTCCTACTGAACTACAGCAATGTCACGCTACATCAATTTCATCTTTCGTAGGCGCCAGAAGGGGGCGCTGTGAAATGGAAGCCCAGATAACCCAAACCTGGGCGGTCCCTCGAAAGAGACGCCGGGCGGAGAAGCTGTGCTGGCTAGGGCGGAAGGAAATGGTTGAGCTGATAAGATTGGGGGTGTGACAGTGGCTGAATTGTTAGCGTTGCGAGGGAGCCCCCGAGGATGCGGACTGGTGAGCTTTGTTCCTTTCTTCTTCTGTTTCATTCACGTGTTTCCTTTTCAGCTGGAGCGACAGCAGGCAGGTACTGCATAGGTATAGCCCTTCTCTCAGTGGGGTCAGAAGAGACAGCCCCCTGTTGCTAGCCCTCATTTGGCATGCTAGTTTCAGCCAGTTCTAAAATGCCTAAATGTTTTTCTGTGTTGTGGCGTCACAGATTACTCCTTACCCAGGAGCTTCGTGCCGTGAGTTGAACGTCGCAGACTCCTCCTCCTCTGCCAGCCTTTTGGGTACCCCATAATTGACACCTTGGTGTGTGTGTGTATCTGTGGTATTCTCAGATACTTGTTGCCTTTCCCCCTTACTACCGACTACGGAGCATCAGTGTCCTTCCTCCTGATTCACCGAGTTGGCATTATGGTGAAGGCACCCAGGTTCTTATATTTACTTTGGGATAAGATAGTAAATGGCACAACGTCAGGACTGCTTGGAAGCAGACTGGATGGTTTCACGTCTAAAGCAAGGGTGGAGATCCAGTGGATGTCTAGATGCTGTTGGACTGCAACTTCTATAAGCCCCAGTGAGATGACTAATGGTCAGGGACGATGGGAACTGTAATTGTAAAAACGTCGGGCGAGATGACAGGTTGCTATTCCTGATTTAATGACTGAGTGGGCAGGCTTCTGAGCTGATACTGAACTTGGAAGCAAATGACAGAGTAGGGAAGCCATATGTTTAACTGTAAGGCCCTGGAGTTTCCACTGTGGGCAACCTCTAGCTAGTGGGTGATGTAGGGCAACATCTCATGGTGCTAGTTTGTTGATGGCTGTTGGAGAGGAATGTCTAGAGTAGGACAAAATAATGTTTATTTATTTATGAAATTTATATCCCATCTTTTGGCCTTAACAAGGACCCCCAAAGTGGTTTGTGATCTAAATGGCAAGAGATGCATCTAAGACCATAAAAGCTAATATAATAAATCTGAATTAGGGAAAGGGCTGTAGCTCAGTGGTAGAGTGTCGGCTTTGCATGCAGAGGGTTACGGGTTCAATCCCAGCATCTCCAGATAGTGCTGGGAGAGACCTCTGCCTGAAACCTTGGAGAGCAGCTGCCAGTCATTGTCGACAGTACTGAGCTAGATGGACCAATGGTCTGACTTAGTATAAGGTAGCTTCTTTTGTTCACAGCTGAGGCCTGTCCTATATTCAACTGTTCATATATAACCAATCTTCAAATAATGAAGAGTAGATGAAGTGGAATGGGGTTGGTGGAATTAGGTAGAACGGTGACACTGTGGGATGAGAATTGCCCTTAGGGAGGATGACATTAGATTTTAGATCATCATCATCATTAGATGATGTGGGACATTAGATTTGGGTAGTTTTTGAGGCAATAGGGGAATTTTGGAATATATCAGGATGCTTTTGTAGGAGACCAATTGAAAGACTACTACAGTAACAGAGGGGTAGGGAGCCTGTGGATTCCGTAGATCAGAGGTTCCCAAACTGGGCCCACGAGCTTCATTCAGGTGGTCCATGGCATATCCATATTAAATATTTACATTGATATTTAATTATATTTTATTGCTGCTTTTATTTCTTATATTTATATTGTATTACAATGTTGAATTCTGTGGAATATAAATTGAAATACAGTAAAACACAATATAAGAAATAAAAAGCAATAAAAATACAATTAAATTTAATATAACATCTAGTATGGGGCATTACAGTTTCTACAACAGGCAAAATAATTAAGTGGCTCCACCAAGACTATCGGCAATTTTCAAGTGGTCCATGGGGGGAAAAGTTTGAGAACCACTTCCCTAGATGATGTTGCACTCCCAGCAGTCCTAACCAGCATGGCCAACGATCAGGGATGATGGGAGCTGAAGTCCAGCAATATCTGGAACAGCTTTGCCCTAACCTATTTTTATATTTTTTGTTTTTATGATTAATTATTATTGATCTTAGCTATTGTATGCTTTTAAATGTTTATGTACACTACTTAGAAATTCTGGTATAAAAATAGCTTAAATAATTAAACAAGCATAGTGCCCTCCAGACTACAATTCCCTTCAGCCCCAGACAACATGGTCTGGGGAGAGGAATGAATGATGGAAAATTTTAATCCAAACACACAGAAGTTTCAGAGGCGGATGGCTTGTGTTGGTCTGCACAGCTGATTTCTGGATGTCAATGCATGTCTGTGTTAGGATAACACACAGCCACTTTTATTTTCATATTTTTTGCTTCAGCGCAGAAGTGAAGCTGCTGTGTGGAAATATTCTGACTCTCAGGTTTAAATAGGAGTTCTTAGTCATGAACTGCTGCTCATTTCCTTGCTGTCTGAATATTGCCCACCACTGCAGGCTTTCTCAAATGATTTCTATGTATCACTATTGTAAATGTAGCATGTGAACCACTCCATGTCAATTATAGGTCCTTGGGCTCTAGAGGCAGATGTACTTTAAATTTCACTCCTATCAAGTGGCTGCGTTTTGAGAGCTGGGAACAGGAAAGATGGAAGATGAACTGAAGATGGAGAGTCAAAACCTTGACCCAGATCAAGGTCCTTGCTTTGGGATAGATGAATCGAGTCAACAGCCCTTGTACCAGGAAGCACCTTCCCCCAAGCTGTCTGTGACTGAATTGAGTAGAGAGTTAGACTCGAAGAGTGAGCTGGTAAGAACTAGGTCTCTTTCTTTTGTTTTGAAAAAGAAGCAGCTTCGTTCTGGTTGTGAGGCTGCCCTGGATGTTTCACAGCTGACTTCTTTACTATATGCATTTTTATGTTTTACTGCCTGCTTTTATATTGTTAGCTCATTGGGATCAATTTTTATTTGTTATTAGTGCTCGTTCCAAGTTCATGAGCCAGTGTGATGTAGTGGTTAGACTAGAGTGTCAAGCTAGGACCAGAGTTCAAATCCCCATTCTGCCATGAAGCTTGCTGGGTGAACCTGGGCCAGTCACTGTCTCTCAGCCCAACCTTTTTCACAGGGTTGTTGTAAGGGAGGAGAACCATGTATGCCACCTTGAGCTCATTGGAGGAAAGGCGGAATAGAAATATATATATATAAAATTTAAATGACATTGACAACCCATTTATACATATATACAAAATTATTAGGACTTTTATTTCTGATCTTCAGATGTTTGGATTGGATCATCTTTGTTTGACGTATGTATTTGGAGTGGGTTGGTTCCAGAGAAACTTGACTTGTCAAGTCACAACTAGACTCGTGTAACAGAACTTTCCTGTCTCCTCACTCCTGCTGCAACTTTTTGTGCTCGCCCCCCAACACACACCATATGTTATTCTTGAAGCTAGAGGGACCCTTGGAACAGTATGGGATGTTGTGCTGGATATGAATACTGTTTGGTATCAGAGGCTTTCCTAATAGATACAAATATAGTATTAGGGCAGTATTCAACTAAATAATAGTGCCAGGGCAAGGGCTAGCGCTAGTGCAGTGGGACTCTCCCCCCCCCCAATTATAATGTGGAGGAAGGTGAATAAGTGCAGGGATTAACTTTTGTTTCATAGGGAAGAGCCAAATGTCTATTCAGTCTGCTACTTGGAGTTTCTACTATCCTAACTTGAAAGAAAAATGGGGAAAACCCTAAGTAATTAAAATGTCCTTAAAGCTAATAGGAAGTATAGATTTGGGCTATTCATTCTGGGGAAAGATATTTTGGGTGGACCAATATTTATTGTATGTATAGGCTGCTGTCAGTCAAAACAGTTCCCAAAGTGGCTTTCAGTGAACTAAACCAACTCTCATTTAAATAAATTAAAAGAATAAATCAACTGAAACACCGGAAGGCAGCACTGGACATATCCCCAAATATTCTAGCTCATGGATGGGGATCCTTCAGCCAGCAGGATAAAAGTGGCCTGCAGGGTTGTGTTACTCAAACCAATGCTCACCTGCCATGACATGTGACATCAAGTGTGGGACTGGAAAAGACGCAACTCCCAATGCATGACTGGGAGACTTAAAGTGCTCTCCTGAATGTGCATTGTCCAGGGGTAACAAGTTTTGGGTATACTGCTTATCAGCTGATGGGTGGTACAGCCAACGTCTGCTGGATTGGCTGCACATGGTGCTTTGCAGTCCTGACTTCAGGACTTTAAAGTCCCCCATCACCTGACATCAGGTGATTAACAAGTGAGCAATCCTGCCCACTTGTCAAATTTGGCCTGTGAAGCTAGATCCTGAAACAGATCTGGCCTGCAAAGCCAAAAAGGTTCCCCACTTCTGTTTTAGCTGCAGCCTTTGTCCCTTCATATCCCTCCATGTGTAGCACTTAGGGGCACTCTGACGTGTGTCTTGGCCACAAACATTTGAAAGTGCTTCTAGCAAAATGGAGTGGCAGTTCTTTTGTAGTATTCTGAATTGTGGTGTGGTTGAGTAGTGGAGATAGACGGTGCAACTCCCTAAAGCTCCATCCTGCCCTAGCTGAGGGGTGAGATAGACAAGGCCCTCCTCTTTCTGGTTCTTAACTTCAGGCTTCAGTGTTTTGACTGCCCCACAGTCCTGGGTTTTATGTGGTGTTTGTGGTCTGTGGGTTTTTTGTTGCCTACCTCTGGTATTTACATATAATTTAAATGTTTGTTTCATTACAGCCTGGATAATTACCTTGTTCATATTCCTCATTTTTAATATTTTTGTGTGTGTGCAGTAGCTGCCAACCGAAACTTTCATTTAGAAAGCACTAATTTTCAGAAAAGAGTACCCAAGACAAAAGTGATTGGGAGCAGGAAGCATTTCATTGTCAAAAGTGGTCAGCCATCATCTTTATGATGAAGCTTACAAATGTTTCTTTTCTTGATATAGATAGATGACAAGGAGTTTGATATTCCTCAGGTTGATACTCCACCAACACTGGAAAGTATTTTAAATGAGGTGAGTTGAGCAGGGCAGAACAAAATCCCTCTTTGCTCGCTATGCCAGAAGAGCAAAAAGCAAATGTACAAGTTGCTTATAGATCCACTTCTTACGACATGACAGTGCCCTCAGGCTACTTTGGAAAATGTTGTTATGGTTTATTTCTAGGCCGCCTTTTGGCCAAAAAGGCCCCCAAGGTGGCTTACACACAAATAGAAAAACACAAATACAAAATACAAATAAAAATAATGCAATTTACAAAAATTCAACCCAACAAAGTCCTAGCATTTCTAAAAAGCAACAACAACTAAAAACCAAAAGCATTCATCTTCCTGCTAAAGGACAGTCCCCAGAAAAATGTCACTAAGAGCAGGGGTGAGGGGGCAAAGCAGGTGGACTTGCATGCCCCTCGATGGTCCCAGCACAGTCTTACCCATGCAGCAGCACCTGTCAGTCTGCAGCTCCTCCTTATAAGATCCAGGCAAAGGGATGGGGCAAGGCAGGTGGAAAACACTTGATGGAAAAGAATGTCCCTTGATGAGACCAAGATGAGACCTTGCTCCTCTAAAAACAGGTAAAGCTGTTTAATCAGCATTGCATGCTCTTTTCTGTGTCTGTTTGACTTTCTGTATCCACCAATAGTATTTTATTCAGAGCAAAGTCTTTCTGCCCTGTCTAATACCATGCCTAATCTGTGTCTAGAAAACCCAGGCAGTGCTGCTGTTAACTACCAGTATTATATTGGAAGGTTGAATATAGAATGGTTGGCAGGTTATGTATTTCTATTGCTTTTTAGACTGATGATGAAGAAGAGCCATTTGTTCTTGAGGATCCTTCTCTTCTAAATATTGATAACATTGACACTCATTCATATGATACTTCATCTGTAGCAAGCTCTGACAGTGGAGATAGGACACACCTGAAAAGGTAACTGTTTGTTGGCAAACGCCTGTATGTGGCAGCTTTGTGTTAGTCTTTAGAGACCCTTTTTAGTGTAAAAAAGTGAGCATGTTAAATCTGTGGTTTACTGGCACTGATTTTGGATTCAGTGATTATGAACCATAGAATCATAAGTGTAATTTTTAAAAAATGCTGTTGGTAGCAAGCAAGGCTAGATAGATAAGAAACTTCATGGTGTAGAAGAGTTCAGCACAGTCCCCCTCTATTCTTAATTAATTAAGCAATAGCTTTTCCTTGAGTACAGGAATATGGGAAGTCACAAGATCTGCTACTTCAGCATCTTTACATCTTGGTCATCCATCTCCATAAGATAGACGTTTCTGTGTTTCAAGTTGGAGCTATTTATCAGGCTTCATTCTCTTGCTCTAGCCAAGTTCTTTACTTTTCCATTGTTGAAGGTGAGATGATCTAACTTGCAGCCTGAGAGGGCCAAACTTGTAACTTTAAGTGTCAAGTCTTCATATTAATAATTAGACTCAGATTAGTTCTTTTTATAAATGAATCCAATCTAATTACTTAAACAAATGTCATTGTTATTTGTAAGTGGTCATGTCATTTTTCTTCTAAAGCTCTCGACCAATTGGTGATTCTCTTATACCACACTCAAGCTTAAACTTTTTGTGTTTGACATATTGCTCCCCCCCATACTAATTTCAGAGTATGGTATGGTAAGACTTCTGTCAATGTAGCAGATCTTTTAATTTGCCTGGTGCTTTGATGTAACTCTGAAATGGTCTTCCTGCAATTATTTTATGTACTTCTCCTTGACTTGGCAAAGAGATTTATTTAAATAACAAGTGGGTTTTGCTTGGAGTTGGGCAAATCAAATCAATAGTCACATAATGCTGTGTCTGGAAATATGCTGCTGCTGCTCTGTCAGTGAAATGGCTCCTGTGTCCAGAGCATGTGTAACCCAGGAGGGGAAAAACATACAAACAGAAAATGCAAAAATGATTGAAAAGCAACATTCATCCCCCAGCATCCCTGGAAATGCTGCCTGTTCTCAACAATCTGGGATTGCCAGTGCCTCCACACAGAGGAAGCCAATGAATAGTAATGATGGAGACATAACCCCAATTCCCTCACTCCATCAGCCCCAGAGGCTCAGGCAGCAACAGTTCTGCTACTGCCAGTTTCTAGGCATCCCTACAGGCAGGGGTTTGAATCCTCTTGTGCTCCTCATAAGCACACAGCACAGCATCCATATAGCTTCCTGGGCAGGATGCCCCCAGAAAGTCCACACCAGTAGTCCTCCTAGCAATGGTTCAAGACCCACTCGAGGAGGAAAATACTTTTGCTAAGCAGTCAAGGGGAGGGTCCAGGACACGCAACAAGGGCAGCCAAAGACAGATATCACTAGCAGTCTCCAGTAGCTCACCCCACCGGGCAGGGGATTGGGAAGCAGGGGATGGGAGTTTGCACTACACCATGGGACAGGAGCTGTGGCGACTGACTACGGGGGTGTAGGATATGGCATGAGTGTGCTCCTCTCCTGAGCCACCCATGTTCTGCTCCCAACTCCACTCTGTTTCAACTGTCCTATCAACATATCCTCCCTGGGGCAACAGCTCTGCTGACAGATGTTTATGCTGGTGTATCTTCAGTGTGTCACTGGTGTATCTGTTGTGGTGGCATTGATATGGCAGTGGTGTATCTGGGGTTCTGCTGGCATAGCCAAAATCCTTTAGCCCAGGGGTCGCCAACCTTTTTGGACCAGAGGGCCACATTTCAAATTTTGAGAGTGTGCTAGGGGCACAAGTTACAAAATGGCTGCTGTGGGTGCATGGCATAACACAAAATTAGAGAGTAGTTATGGTGAAGCTTTTCCCATAGTTGTATTTCCATTCTAGAAAATGCTTGACCTATTACATTTCTGCCTGCCATACAGCTATTAAAAGCATAAGAATGTTTTTCCTTAATGCCAAACCTAAACCAAAACCTAGGCTGTCATCCTGTACCTATTTACCTAGAAGTAAGTCCCACTGAACACAAAGAGGCTTACTTCTGAGTAGACATGTATGCCAATTTACTGTAAGTTAACTATACAGTGAGTTCTTAATGAGTCCCCTGGTCTTTAGCACCTGCAAAACAGGAGACATGCCTAAGCCTCTTTGCAAAGTTTTCACATTTGCCTTTTGCATGGAGGGGGTTTGCTTAACATTCATCTACACTTATCATGTAGTAGTATTTGCAGAAAATAATTTCTAGGCATGGCATTGAGAAAGTGGATAGAGAAAAGTTCTTCTCCCTCTCTCATAATACTAGAACTCGTGGACATTCAAAGAAGCTGAATGTTGGAAGATTCAGGACAGACAAAAGGAAGTACTTCTTTACTCAGCGCATAGTTAAACTATGGAATTTGCTCCCACAAGATGCAGTAATGGCCACCAGCTTGGACAGCTTTAAAAGAAGATTAGACAAATTCATGGAGGACAGGGCTATCAATGGCTACTAGCCGTGATGGCTGTGCTGTGCCACCCTAGTCAGAGGCAGCATGCTTCTGAAAACCAGTTGCCAGAAGCCTCAGGAGGGGAGAGTGTTCTTGCACTCGGGTCCTGCTTGCGGGCTTTCCCCAGGCACCTGGTTGGCCACTGTGAGAACAGGATGCTGGACTAGATGGGCCACTGGCCTGATCCAGCAGGCTCTTCTTATGTTCTTATGTTCTTATTACCTGATCTCAGGTGATCCTAGCACAGGAAAGATGTATCCTGGTTGCTAGGGAAAAAGGAAGGGCAAACTATGGAGATTCTAAGGACTAGAAAAAAAGACAGAAGCAGGAAAAGTGCACTAAAAGAGATGGTGAAACAGCAGCTGTTTAGGACCTCAGGGATTCCTATTGTGTCATGTCCAAACAACTCACTTATTAATCATGGTTCTGACTTCACTTATTGGCTAATAACACTGACAGTCAGGAGCACCCAGGCTGGCTCATCTCATAGAAATTGCTTAGAAGGGTACCTGCACGTTTTGCAGGACCGACTCCAAAGGGTGGCCAGGTGAGGCCCTGGCCAAGCACCCCTAGGGCTACAGGGGCCCCTGAGGGGCCCCTCCGCTCCCCTTCCGTGATTCACGGCAGGATCGCTGCTGCTGATCTCAGGACAGGAGCTTCGGAGCCCTCGCCATTCCCTTGTTCAACCTATCTTTCTCAGCTGTGTTTTGTGTCTGCATGCGCAGCACACACAGGGCTGCCCTTAACCAAGATGGTGGTCGAGGTTTCCCTAAGGGACTGAAGTCTCTGCTGTGCTACGCGCGTGCATCCCTGTCATCAGCTAAGATGACGGCAGAGGCTTCAGCCCCTTAGGGAAACCTCGACCGCCATGTTGGTTAAGGGTAGCCCTGCTCACGCAGATGCAAAACACAGCCAAGAAAGGTAGGTTGAGCGAGGGAATAGCAGGGGTTCCGAAGCTCCCGCCCTGCAATCTGCAGCAGTGATCCTGCCACAAATTGCGGAAAGGGAGTGCCGGGGCCCGGGACAGACTGGTGCCCCTGGGCCCTGGCATGCCTGGGGCCAGCCCTGAGATTTTGCTCCATACCTTTCTTTCTAGGAGGGCTAAAGACTTACTTTTAAAAAAAAATGAAATCTCAGATTCCGGTCTATCTGCTGGAGGTGCCACCAAAGGCATTTCCGGTTGCCATGGCACCCGCCAGTGATCGGTTGGCGACCCCTGCTTTAGCCGCTCAGCTAGCAGTTCTTCAGTAAAGGATTGAGCTCTTAAATCTTTTGTCTAGTTTGAATGATTTAAAAAAAACCACTTCAGTAGCTCTGTATCAAAATGTTGGAGCATGTACCTTCATGGTTAGACAGACATGTAGAATAAAGTACTGTTATATTCTGATAGATGTCTTTACTTTACAAAGGAAGAAGAAACTTCGTGATTCTTTCTCTATCCATGGCTCTGTAATACGTCTGTCGCTTTTGAAAGGAATTTCTGCACAAATTGTATCTGCAGCAGTAAGCACTTTTTCTCCTTTGGCTTCTCCATTGTGGTAGATGAATGATATACTTTAGGCAGTACACAAGCAACGAGGGACAACAGTTCAGCGGGGAGCATAAGCTTGGTATTCACTCATAGGCAAAAAGCCTTGCGGTTTAAGAACGTACCTGTAGCCAACAGATATTTCTATCAAACTTTAAAAAGCAAGGAAATTGGGCAGCTATAGTGAATGCACCAGGGGAGCAGGGGAGCTGACCTCCTCTCTGAGATATTGTACTGCCCTACAAATTTGGCAAAATGCAAACACAATTTGGGTTGGTCTTTCACAGTTGGATTGGCTGTCCTGTGTAGCTTAGAAGAATTTGGTAATGTGTGCCTCTGAGCATATAATGAGTGGTGGCAACACTTGCAATCTCCAAAGATGGAGAATTACATTTTTGTATGTTTGTCTTACTTTGCTCCTTCCCTGTGTTACTACTGTTTCTACAGAGAATCTAACCTAGACAATTATATTTTTCTCATTATTCATCCTAGAAATCTGTGTCAAATTTATTTGTATTAATTTCAAAGCCTTTTTATTGGTCAATGTCATATGATGGTGATGACAGCCTTTTGTGTTTCAAACTGGAGGTTATGTTCCATTTCTATTTTGGGTGCATGAGCAGTTGAATCTGAAACTGAAGTTTGATGTAAAATCAGACTGATTACAATATGTTGCTACTTAAGCAATGAATCTAGCTGTTGGAAAAAACCAAACTTTTCCTGCCCAAGATGCGTGTTTCCAGCCTGCTATGCTTAAACCACTTCACTTGAGGAAAGGTGGGCATGGTCAATTAAAAACATAGAGCACACCTAGAAATTTGCTAGAATATATTTCACCTCAACTCTTTTATCTTGTGCAAACTGAGACACTCCTCATGTCCATTGGAAACTATTCTGCAGAGACTTCCGGGAAGGGTGACTTCGCTTGTGCCTGCTTTTGAGACGGGCTCCCGCCTCAGAAGAAGCTTATTCAGATATAAATCAGTCAGAACATTTTTTTTTGACTGATGAAATTTCTCCCGGGCAGGGAGAAACGTAGAGATCAACCTCAAAAGCCTGTTTTTGTTGGGAGGACTGGATTTCATTAATTTATGAGAAAAGGTCCAGCCAGCAATGCCGGACGGACTTCCGAACAAGCTCTATCTGATTAATGCAATACGTTTATCTTTTCTTCAAAGAGAAAACGGACTAACAGGCAAGCACCCTTCTTTCTATTTTTTTTTTTACTTGGTTTAAATTGTTGCAGCAAAAAGAGATTTGTCAAATGAATCAGCTTTAAAGAACTTCTGGGGGAGCTATAACTCTTCTCTGTTATTCACGAAATTAACAGCTTATCTCTGTTTCTATTGCAAAAAGCTGTCCTGGAAGTGCATTCTAAAGATATAAACAGAAGAGGGATTTCTATTCCGAGGAGAAAAAAATAAAAAATATGAACTTTAGAACATTATATTGTCTGGGACTATTCTCTTTTATTTTATTTTGACGAATCTGCTTCTTCACGACGCCACTAACTGTTTTGATGCTGGGAACTAAATTTGTTTTGTATTCTTGAACATAGAGAGATAAGGCAGGCTGCTCTGTTTATACTGTGATGTCATCAAGCCTGGAATATTAACCCAATTGTTGCTGAAATAAGAAGTGGTTCTTCTTTATTTTTGTTTTGCTTTGTTTTCGTGGTTTTAAAAATGGCAATCAAGAAAGTGGCTGAGAATCTGGAAGTAATTATGTTTCAGAAAATAATGGATGAGATTGAGATAACGAAACAAACCCTGCGACGGGGCAGTAAGGAGCTGAAAATTGAACTGAGCAAAATGACGCAGGAGTTTAAAGAAATAGGGGATCCTGTGAGAGAGGAGAATGAGATCAGAGATGAGAAAAGAAAAAATAAAGGGAAGATACAAGCCCTGGAGATTGGAACAAATGTGGAATTGGAAAAAGATCTGGAGTTTATGGATATTAGAAATAAAATCTACTGTTTGGAATTTAACGTTATCTCTGAAGAAATTAATGAAGATATTAGAGATAAAGTTATCAATGGCTTGGATAATTTTCTGGACTGGAATGACGTGATGGAGCTTGATATAGAGAAAATCTATGGAATTAACTGCAGCCATGTGACAATGGAAAAACTCTCAAGAGATGAGCCAGTGCATTTTGTAAAAAAGAAGAACACAGATATGACTTTACAACAATATTTCAGCAACTTATTCAGAATCGATGGCAAGAAAATATTTGGGATAGAGGAAATTCCCATCAGACTCTTATTATATGACTATGGCTATGACAGCAAGATTATTATGGAATACTGATAATGGAAGATTGGACACTGAAATTACTGGACTTAACAGGACTATTGAAGATGGAAGATGGAATTAATATGGATAATGGAATAATGGCTATTGAAATTATTGGACTTAACAGATTTGATGAGATGGATTAATCGATATGTTTATTTGGACTATGGTTATGACAATAAGATTATTATTATTATTAATGAGATGGATTAATCGACATGTTTATTTGGAGAAAAATTGATAGATATATTTCTTAAAGAATTGAAACCTCTCTTTGACTTTTTGTGGAAAGAATAAAGTAATGTCTATGAGATTTGATGATTAATTAAGATAACTACTGGAGGAAAGTGATTTTATAATATAATTTAAGAGACAGGATTGTTATATATTGTAGACCTATAACTGATCTGCGACAAATGGGAAGTCAACATTTTATTTTTTTGTTTAATCATTTTTGTTTTGTTTTGTTTTTTGTCTTTGAATGTTTTATGATTTTGTTTTGTTTGTTTTATGAAAATTTGAATAAAAATTATTGTAAAAAAAAAAAAAAAGGAAACTATTCTGCAGAATAGTCAGTGCCATTATTCCACAATTATTTTTGGAGGTTTTTTTAGTGTAAATTTTGCAAAGTGTTGCTGTACTTCACATATTCACAGAAACAAAAGCAAAAGAAAATGATTTACTATAGGAAACTTCACTAAAATTGCAAAGTAAATCAAACATATTTAAAGTGACTATCTGAACAATATCAACTATTTTAATATAGTTGTTTCCTCCCTGCTAAAACAAGATCAGCACAGCACGTCTTGTTTCTATTATTTGGGCTGATGGCAGATGTTGCTACCACTCACCATATGCTCAGAGGCACATGTTACCAAATTCTTCCAAGCTACAACGCAAGTGGATTGGACTATGAAAGACCAACCCAAATGGTGTTTGCATTTTGACAAATGTGTAGGGCAGTCCAATATCTCAGACAGGAGGTCAGGTCTCCTGCTCCCCTGGTGCATTCACTATAACTGCCCAATTTCCCTGGTTTTTAAAGTTTGATAGAAATATTTGTTGGCTATAGGTATGTTCTTAAACCGCAAGGGTTTTTTTGCCTATTAGTGAATTTCTCTGTTTTTTAATCTGGGAGGCAAGAAATGGGATCCTGTGCAAGTTTGCTGAGAGTGAATTGACCATTTGCATAGTTATTGAGTTCAGTGGGATTTACTCCCCTGCAATCATGCTTAGAACAGGTAAAGCTGACCATGGAGGAGGAGAGGGGAAGGAGAGGTGAAGGAAGGGGGAGGGAAGGGGCAAAAGGGAGAGGAGAGGAGGGAGGAGGAGAGGAGGGCAGTTTTGATCATTTGTATGTTTTTTGAGGTCAGTGGGATTTACTCCTATACAATCATACTTAAGATAGGTGAAACTGGCTTGGGGTAGGGGCTGGGGGGGAGGGGAAGGGGGAGAGAAGGGGATGAAGGATAGGGATGAGGGGGAGGAAAAGAGATTGGGTGGGCGGGCACTGGGCACAGGGAAAGCCCCTTTTCTTTCCAAAAGAAAAACATTGTGAACAATATCATTTTTTTAAGGGTTTACTCCACCTTTTTATTCTACAGCAGGCACATGTCGTCTCCCACCCAGATTTAAACCAAAGCTATCCCTGGCTACATCCACACCAGATCTTTATTCTTTAGACAGTCATGGCTTCCTCCAAAGAATCCTGGGGAGTTAGTTTGTGAAGGGTGCTCAGAGTTGCTAGGAAATGCTCTATTCCCCTCACAGAGCTGTGATCCCTAGAAGAAGGGCTGACTGTTAAGGCCACTGGAGCTCAGTCAGGGGAGTAGAATCTCCTAACAGCAAGCATTTCTGAGTTCAGGACACTAGGCTTTGTAAGGTTTTGTTTTGAAGTGTGTTTATAGGAAGCAGCAGAATGGCATGGGGGGCATTTTCAATTTAACATTGCAGAATGCGAAAAATCCATGCTGGCTATAGTATACAGCCACTCTTGTGGCTGTATAATCAAGTGTTAGGCCTTGGCATAAACCTTAAAAAAATTTCCAGGGTAAAAGTACCAGGGCTAGGAAGCGCTTCTGTTTAACTCCTTGGAGAACCACCATCTCTGGAGAAGACAATGCTGGTCTAGATGGATCAGTTGTCTGACCTAATCTTTATCTCTACCCATCCCACTGGCCAACTTTGATATCTGGTTGTCTGAGGTCATGTAGATGTCAGATAACATAGGTGGTGCTGCTGGCCTGTTTAAGTTGATCTGCGGAGTGGGGATGGGAGGGTTTCTTCACACACTGGTAAGGTAGCAGCAGCAGGATTGAACCTCTAACTCCACCACCCCTTGCCCATCAGGTGGTGTCACTCAGTGACATCAGCTGATTGACAGGCAGATGTAGCTTGGGGAAAATGGCCTCATGGGCCAAGGTTGCCCTGCAGGCTGGAGGTTCCCTATCCCTGGTCTGACTCAATAGGGCAGTTTCACATATTCCTATTAATGTTTTAGTTGGAGTGGCTAATATATGTAGTAGAAGTTACTACTACAGACTTTGGCAGAGATGGTTGCTTGTTTTGTAATGTGTTGGGGCACACTGTTCAAATTGACTCTTCCTTATGGTTGGCTAGCCTGTGGTTCTCCAGATGTTGTTGGACTTGAACTCTCATCATTCCTGATGGTTGACCATGCTGGCTGAGGCTGATGTGAGTTGGACTCTCAACAGCATCTTGAGGGCCATAGGTTAGCCACCCCTCGAGTATTGCTCATTGAAAATTATGTAGCTAGAAAGAGAGTCACATGGACATACTGATGGGATGCTGTGGCTAGAAGAGAATGTTGTATTTGATTTCAGTTCAGAGCGGTGGACAACACATTAATTTCTGTAGAGTGTTAAGCAACATGGTTACAGTTTTAGTCTGTATGTTTCTATGTATCTGAAAATGTGAACAAAGTGCCATGAGGATCTATGAAAGTGACTTGCTAAATTGGCAAACTATAAGCAGCAGGTATATCAGTGAGCATGGCTGTTCTTGAGCATCTCCTAGTGCTGTTGGCTGCATGGCTGTGGCTATATTTAGGACATTATGTATAGCTGGTAGTGACCACTGGAGATGGGTAGTATGGGTTCAGTTAAAAATTGCTGTCCTAGGGCTGGAGTGTATAGGTCAAGGAGGCAGAGCAAGGATCCAGCCAAAGGGGGTGGAGTTCAAAAGGCAAGTTGGAAAACCTCATATGAATATTATTTTTTGTTTCAAATTTATATTGATGTTGGTTATGTAATATATTTTATCTTTTAGGCCAAAGTGGATGCTGGCTTGCCCACTGCAATAGTAAGTATATGAAGAATTTTAGAATAGCTCGTGAGTTATACTAATTTTACAATGTTTGGTTTCCTCCTCTTATTTTATTCAGTACTGAAGTTCTTCAAGCACAGTCTGCCTTACTCCAGGGTACAATATTTTTGCAGACCCTCTTTCTTTCCAAAACTATTTTATTTCTGTTACTGTATTGAGTTAATAGAAGATGTGATTAACTTGTATTACAAAACAAAGAACCCAAAGCTCTGAATACAATTAATTTGCAGTATTAAAATAATTTTTAGTAACTATGATAAGCGACAGTGGATGCAAAGCTGCTATGGATTACCATTATGTGAAATAGCCTAGGGCTCATACAGTCTCCCCTCCTCTTTCCTCCACAGTCATGAGGAGAAAATGGGGAACTCTTGATTTCATTTTTTAACTAACGGCAATTTGGCATTACCTAGACAAACCGGGTGTAGCCTTAACTATAGTTTGCTGAAACAAGCCAACTTAAAACCATGGTTTATAAAGTTGGTTTATTTCAATAAACCATAATTAAGATTAACCACAGTTTAGAGTTTGGATGTCATGCTAAACAGTGGTTAATTGAAAATGAAAGTGAAAGCTTCCTATCTCCTTCCTCGTAGTGGCATTGGAGCAGGGACAGCACGTGTGCCAGAAGCTTGTGCATCTGAACCGGGCCAATGGGTAGGTTTAATGAAAAAACAAGAAACCAGACTGCCACCTAGTATATGCATGAATAATAATCATCCAGTTACCTATTCCAATTATAAGATCACTTGGGTCAATACTCCTCATGAGGTAATCTTTAGTCTCTGTGTCAGCAAGTGTCTCTGATTTTGCTACTTCTGAGACTTTATATTTAAACCTTACTCCATAGGTGCTGAACATTTTAGTGTTAGGTGGTACTGTAAATTTTGTTGATTCAAAATATTAACAATCTCAGACCAGTTATTGGTAGTTGCGTATTGTCTGGTCTGTTTTCAAGTGTCTCAATATTTTCCCCCCCCACCTACTTTGTTTAGGCAGCATCAAGTCTCATAGCAGTGGGAACATCGCATGGACTAGCACTGATATTTGGTAAGTAAGATTACCTGTTGAACTGTTTAAACTTTAGAAAGTCACTTTGAATTTAATTTCTGTGGAGTATTCTGTGTAACAGTATAAATGAAATTATACTGGAGTTTATAAACTGCATTTTGTTAAATAAATAGTACCAATATATCTGGTTCAGTGATTCAGTAGGCTTATTAGGAAATATTAAATGTAAGTAATATGTTGTATGTTTTGTAACTGTTATAGTTGCACATGTTGACTTGTAGACTTTCTGGATTATGATTAAGTTCAAATAAGACTCTTGACTCTTCTGTATCTAGCATTTGACGAATGTGGTGTCTATTTTTGCCTCTTGTTACAAAGAAATTGATAAGCATTTCACCTGTTCCTGCCCCCAGCAAAAACTGATTTGTGATGGTCTCTTGCTGAACAGCGACATTTTATGGGAAGTAATTATATGGTTCTATCTCCTTTACTTCTTCCCTACTGACTTCTGACTTTTCTTTCTCTCTCAATTTTTTTCTTCATGGACTGAGAAGGCAAAGGTACTGTTGCATTGTGCATGTAACTTGCATGAATAGCTCCATATTTTAAACTGTGCCACAATAATACAGTTTGTTTATTTTCTTTGTTTATTTACTGTATTCATATACTGCTTAATTACTGAGGTTCAGGACCATATATTCATAATGTACAGTAGTTTTTTGGCATAGCATGCAGGGGCTTATGGAAAACTCTGTACTTTAGAATCTGAAACTATTCCCTATGCTGGGAGACCCTTCTGCAAAAGAAAAATATTTTGTCTTTTAATACAAGGTAGATTTGATTACCACTCTGGGCAAGAGGTTTTGTACTCCAACTAGACAGGTTCATGATGACTTTAGCAGTAAGAGAATTTTGGTAGCAACATGCCTTGTATCTTTAGTTGAAGAGATGACAGCCGCCAAAATTGAGTAGGCATGGCAGCTGTTTGGACTGCAACACAGACTTATTACTGTGATTTATTAATAACACTGCCACCCTGGGCTTCTTTGGGAGGAAGAGCAGGATATATATTGAATGAATAAATAAAAACAACATTCTATTCTTAAAAGTAATCCTACCGTGTGTTGAGATATCACTGCAGACAATCTGTGCATAGGATTGCAGACGTGACTGGTAGAATCCAATGTTCCTGTTCTGGAATTAGTTTTTTAGACAGCTCAGAAAGAGCTTGCTCTTCTGTCTAATTTCTGTTGGTACCTGATTCCAGAGGGCTGAATCTGCATCAATAAAAGCCCAGTCTCTAGTACATATCAAGCGCACCTCTGGGTTGATCTTTGGTTGGATTGTGTTGTGAAGAAAAAGTGTGCGGGGAACCTTTGGCCCTCCAGATGTTACTGAACTACAGTTCCCATGATCCCTGGCCATGCTTGCTGGGGCTGATGTGTACTGTAGTTCAGCAATGCCTGAAGCACCAAAGGTTCCCCAGTCCTGGTGTAAAGTGTGGTAGCTCATTATAATATTATAAATTCTCCTTCTGGCAGCCACTTTCTGTGGAGGAGACACTATTTGTCTTATGTTTAATTTATTATTTAAATTAATACTGTTATAAGTGTGGGAGCACTTGGTGGGCCATCCTTTGGCTCCCTTTGGTCTCAGCCAGAGGGAATGAGGTTACTCATATGTTGTTACTTCCCCTCCCCAGCTCCTCCATTTTTTCTCTGGCCAGAGAACCACAGTTTCCTTCCTCTGTTTCTATATTTAGATTTCCATTCATGCCTGCCTCCTGCATCCCTTGCATTGCTCATGAGTAGGGCCCAAACTCCTGAGCAAACCTCTCTCTGGCTCAAGGGGACTGGCTACCTTCAATGGTGGGCTGCCCTGCTGCCTCTGGTGCTACTGCAGCTGCTTTTCCCACTTGGCTTTCCCTCTTCTTCCCACTTGGCCATCCCTCTTGTTGACTTGCTTCCTATATCTGGAGGCTTTGACAAGTTGGGGCGGGGTGCCCCAGAACTCGACGGCTGATTAAAACAATGAGGTTGGGAAATCCTTACAGTTAAATAATTTTAGCCTAATAGCCTGTACAAGTGTCCGACTGAATTAAATGAGTCTATAGCAGGGATGGGGAGGCTGTGGCCCTCCAGATGGGAGTTGGACTCCAGCTCGCATCATCCCTGACTACTAGACATGCTCAGGCTGACGGACCTGGAGTCCTATCAGATCAGGAATGTGACCTTTCTCTTATGTTACTTGACCAAGCAATGGGGACAAGTGGGACAGGGATATGGGAGGTGTGTATAGATCTCCCATTCCCTGTAATGCCTGCATGCTTGCTTCACAGCAGGGGGTGGGGGGTTGCAAGCAGGGCACAATTGTGTCCTATGGAAATCCTTCTGTGCATAGCTGTTGTGTGTTACAGTGGAATGGATTTGAGTCTTTGCAACTTATAATTTACTTTATGCGTTTAAGAATAATAAACCATAATTTGAGGCCTAGATACATTTTATATATATCTTTGTGCAAGCATTGTTAGAATCCTGCGAAGGGAGGGGGGAAATGGGGTATGTGCAACTTGAAGCAGAGAAATAATGGGTAGGGAAAGGATGATTTGACTGTTGAAGCACATGCTAACTGTGGTGGTTATGGCCATGTGTGGCTTATGCTTTGTGGATTTTATTTCTAATGTGTGGTGTTTTGTATTGTAACAGTGTAAATGGTTCTGATTCCTTTGAATACTCTTTATTAATAATTACAAAAATCAAAAACTTATTCTTCCATTGGGCACTGCATTCACAAGGTTGCAGAGCATCCTGTACCATAGGGAAGTACTGCCTGCCGTCTTTCTGTCAACCAGCTTGTATTTTACTGTGAATTTATGCAGCCTGATATGGAGGGGAGAGAGGACCGTAAGACTTGTCTACAGTTGTTAAACATGCAAGCAAGCAAACGAGGCATAAAATGAAACTTCAGGCATTTCTGTGGGCAATGGCCATGTTAGTGAGAATACGTGGGACTAGTAGAAAATGTCTGCACTACAGATTTTAAAAATAAAATTGGACATTCCATTATATACTGTGATTCTCTATTTATACCATGAGCTTGGATTAAGAGACAGGCTGTCAAGTCCTAAGTGGTGGTGGCTGATGTCCATTGAAAGTGGAAAGCAGAGAGACCAAGAGTAAGTGGAGCCAGAACCAGTGACAGGCAGAGCCACCCCATGACTGGTTCTAAGAAGAAAGGTAGGTGGGGGTTGGCTGAGAGCAGCCTGAAGTTTGTGGGGCATTGCCCCATTTGTCCTGAAGGCCCTGCCTCCACTGGTCCTAAGTACATATTTCTTGATATATGGGGAAAGAAGAAAAAAGGAACAGGTGTCTGTCTTTTTTTTATGGCCTTCCTTGGATGCAGTTTTGGAGGTATACTTGGGGAATATGGGTATATTTGGGAAAGTTTCCAGGTTGCTGGGAAGCAGAAGATTGGAAAACAGTAAAGCTAGGTTAAACTTAACTGTCTTCCATTTTAACAAGGCTTTGAGGCTGCTTTACACATTTTTATTGAGAGAATCTGAGTGTATTAAATGCATACAGTAGCCTATGAAGTTAAGTGTATGTTTGCCTTAAAAACACGAGTTAGGTGAAAAGCATGAAATGACTTGTCCAGTGGGCGCTCAAAGAAAATCCCATGTGCGAAATTTATTTATTTATTTATTTTATTTCATTTTTAAACCGCCCATAGCGAATAGCTCTCTGGGCGGTGTACAAAAGATTAAAAGTACAAAAATACAAAATATCACAATAAATAAACTGAAACAAAGAGATTTAAAATTATAACATTAAACGCTTTAAAATGCCTGGGAGCATAGCCAGGTCTTAACCTGGCGCCGAAAAGATAGAAGCGTCGGCGCCAGGCGTATTTCTTCGGGGAGGCTATTCCACAATTCGGGGGCCACTACAGAAAAGGCCCTAGATTGAGTAACTGTCCTCCGGGCTTCCCAATGGGTTGGTACCCGGAGGAGGGCCTTAGACGCTGAGCGAAGTGACCGGGTCGGTTCATAGCGGGAGAGGCGTTCCACAAGATACTGCAGTCCCACGCCGTGTAAGACTGTTAGTGTGACCTTTGCCATAGGCTTTTGATTACTTGATGCTTCTGTAGCTTGGACTGAAACCACCATTTATATGCCTCAAAAGTAATCTAGAGCTCTGCTTCATAGAAAACTGAATAATCTAATAAAGCATGAAGTTCTTTCAGCTTTCCTCACTTTCCAGTCTCTTCCTTTCTGGATGTTGGTTTTCTGTAAGTTCAAACAGTCTATATATTTTTTATTTTTCGAAAGCGTTTGAAGCTGCATATGTGGTTTTATTCCCTCTCCAATTTCATCCTTTTTTTTAGTGGCTATTATGTAGCTGATATTGTTAAACATTTTTTGGGCAAGGCATTTATACAGGCATAAAAGCTTAAAATACTTGGGCATAAACCCAAGTTTGATCACATTGGGACAAGCAAATGTTGTGTACTGAAAATGGATAAGAGACGTCACTCATGTAACCTTGGAACACCTGTAACGTTCAGGTAGAGAGTCTGACTAGGTTCCAGAGAGCTAATAGGTCACATAAAGGAGTCATGTTAGCCAATGGAATTTTGATTCCCCGCCTTCAAATTTGAATAGCTGACTGTGTGTCATAACACAAGCTAGGACTGAGATGAGTGATCCCAGTGGATACAACTATGCTTTGGTAAGTGCCACCAATAAGTTGTATACAAAAGCGGTAAGGACAGCAAAGAAGCTCTATTTTGCTGCCTCTATTAGATCATCTTTATGCCGCCCAGCGGAGCTTTTTAAAGTCGTGCGAGGGCTCTTACACTCTGGCCCCCACGATACTATGGAAACATCTGAGACCCGCTGCAACGAAATTGCTGGACACTTTCAAGATAAGATCGCATGTATCCGCAGGGACCTTGACTCTGATGTTGTGACAGATGATTCCATTGAAGTGTCCGGAGCACGGCCTTGTCCTTCTTTATTGGATGAGTTTCAGTTGGTGCAGCTCGAGGAAGTGGACAAGGTGCTTGGAATGGTTCGGGCAACCACGTCTGTTCCGGATCCTTGCCCATCTTGGCTAGTGAAAGCTAGCAGGGCTGGGACCACCGGTTGGGCCAAGGAAGTGGTTAACGTCTCCTTGAGGGAGGGAGTAGTCCCTGGTAGCCTCAAGGAGGCAGTAGTGAGACCTCTTTTAAAGAAACCCTCCTTGGACCCAGATAATCTGAATAACTATAGACCGGTGGCGAATGTCCCTTTTTTGGGCAAGGTTTTGGAGCGGGTGGTTGCCAGCCAACTCCAGGCGCTCTTGGATGAAACCGATTATCTAGATCCGTTTCAATCCGGTTTCAGGCCCGGTTTTGGCACCGAAACAGCCTTGGTCGCCCTGTATGATGACCTTTGTCGGGAGAGGGACAGGGGGAGTGTGACTCTGTTGATTCTCCTTGATCTCTCAGCGGCGTTTGATACCATCGACCATGGTATCCTTCTGGGGAGACTTGCGGAGTTGGGTGTCGGGGGCACTGCTTGGCAGTGGTTCCGCTCCTACTTCGCGGATCGTCACCAGAAGGTAGTGCTTGGGGAACATCACTCGACACCATGGACTCTCCATTGTGGAGTCCCCCAGGGATCGGTCTTGTCCCCCATGCTTTTCAACATCTACATGCAGCCGCTGGGTGCGGTCATCAGGAGTTTTGGAGTGCGTTGCCATCAGTACGCTGATGACACGCAGCTCTATTTCTCCTTTTCATCTTCCTCAGGTGAGACTGTTGATGTGCTGAACCGTTGCCTGACCGCGATAATGGACTGGATGAGAGCTAATAAACTGAGACTCAATCCAGACAAGACCGAGACATTGTTGGTGAACGCCTTCCCTGCTCAGATGGTGGATGCTTACCCTGTTCTGGATGGGGTTACACTCCCCCTGAAAGAACAGGTACGTAGTTTGGGGGTTCTTCTCAACTCTTCCTTGTCTCTCGAGGCCCAAGTGGCCTCGGTGGCACGGAATGCGTTTTACCATCTTCGTCTGGTAGCCCAACTACGCCCTTATCTGGACAGGGACGACCTTGCCTCCGTTGTCCACGCTCTGGTAACTTCAAGATTGGATTACTGTAATGCGCTCTACGTAGGGCTGCCCTTGAAGACAGTTCGGAAGCTTCAGCTGGTGCAGAACGCAGCTGCCAGATTATTGACGAGGACCAGTCGGTCTTCGCATATAACACCTGTCCTGGCGCGTCTGCACTGGCTTCCTATTTGCTTCCGGGCGAGATTCAAGGTGCTGGTTTTGACCTATAAAGCCTTACACGGCGTGGGACCTCAATACCTTGTGGAATGCCTCTCTCGCTATGAACCTACCCATTCACTTCGTTCAGAATCTAAGGCCCTCCTCCGGGTACCAACCCATCGGGAAGCCCGGAGGGTGGTTACGAGATCTAGGGCCTTTTCTGTGGTGGCCCCTGAGTTGTGGAACAGCCTCCCCGAAGAGGTACGCCTGGCGCCTACACTTCCATCTTTTCGGCGCCAGGTAAAGACCTTTTTATGCTCCCAGGCATTTTAATCTTCTTAACTTTTTAAATCTTTTAATCTGTATTTTAATTTTTGTAGTATTTATTTTGTTTTTGCTGTGCTTTTCGTTGTTTGTTTGTATATGTTTTTGTATTTTTATTATGATATATTGTATTTTATTTTGTTTGTTCACCGCCCTGAGAGCTATTTCGCTAAGGGCGGTATATAAATTGAAATAATAAATAAATATAAATAAATAAATGAGGATCACTGAAATCTTTAGTTTGGTTATCTGTGTGTATATGAAATCTGGCTTCCAAACAGTAGAGGGGGAGAGTTGAGGGGGAGCTGCCTACCTTGACCAGTAGCATTGCGCCTTTCATTTTTAAAATTTATTTTAACATAGTCTGTGAGAATGGCAGTGGAAACAGCAGACATCCCTTCTCAGCAGCCTTGCTACCATGTTTGTGACCATGATATTCCCTGACTGCAGTGTTATTCCATGGCATTCTGGAAGGAAAATGTGGCAGCTGCTACGAAAACTTCTCAGCAAGGCTAAATTCTTAAGTCTTGCCTCCATGTCTTTCTCTTTTCTCTTCTATTATTCTTCTCAAGCTCATAATCCAGGCATTATTTTTGATTCTACTCTACATTTCTCTATTTTTATCTTATATTTCTAAGGTGTAGTACTATCAAGAGAAAGAATACAATGTTTGTTCTTTTTCTCTTGAATTGGTTATTGACCTCATTGGCCTGCCTCTGTCCTCTCTTCTTCCTGTTTTTATTTTTTATTTCTTTATCTTATTATTTTTCCTTTTTGTAACCTTTAACATGTTGTTCCTCAGTTTTGTGGACTTCACTGGTTGCCATCCCTCTTCAACATTAGAATTTTAAATTGTCTTACCTCTAAAATTGGTTGCTTCTCATCTTTCACCCTCCACAAAATCTTTTTTCATCTCCTGCTCTTGATGAATCATATCTGTGTTATGCCCAATGTCACGGGTAACTATGATTATGCAAACCAGGAAAGGGAGGAAAAAGGAGGGTGAGAGTCCACAGTATGTTGCCAGTTTTCCAAATCATGGTTGGAATGACTGAAAATGTGATAACTAAAATGACCCAATTCAAGATGTTTCCACGATTGAACTGCTTATCTGTGTTTATGTATCCATATGTTAACTAAACCTGCTTTTTGTTTAGATCCTAACCAGGCTCTTCGGCTTTGTTTGGGCAGTACTGCTGTTGGAGCACAGTATGGGGCTATATCTGCTCTTAGTATCAACAATGATTGTTCAAGGCTTCTGTGTGGCTTTGCAAAAGGACAGGTAATAATACTGACATGCAGCACAATAACATGCATGCTTACTCAGAAGTAAGTCCCACTGAGTACAATTGGACTTGCTCCGAGATAGATGTGCAAAGGATTGCAGATTATCCATGGCTGCTAGCTATGATGGCTACGTTCTACCTCCACTGTTAGAGACAAGTGAAGAAAATTCTACATCCATTTTATTCAATTAATAAACTTTACATTTTACTTCCTAGTAGAACTCTCAAAGTATATAGATATAGCCACGTCCATGATTTTGGAAATTGGGAGTAAGCTGATTTAGAACTCCTTCTCAGTCATGTTGGCTCAGTTAGTGAGAGGAAACTTCTGTTTTTAAGCTGGCAGACAAACACTGGCACAGTTTAGGTATGATCTGGCAATTAACAGAATTTTGTGGCCTTCCCCACTCTTTGCTTCCTTCCCCCTTGGCAAATGCACTTCTCCCTTTCCTTGTTAATAATAACTGTAGTTTACCATCATGTCTGTACTAGCATAATCCTAATGTTTCTTTACCATAATTAGTTTTCAAACCACAGATTGAAACTGGGATCTAATCCTCGTTTCTGCCTCTAGTTTGCTCTCAAAATGTGGTTAGCAGTAATTTTGTTAATTAGTAATTATGCCAACTCAAATCTTGCTATCAGCATAGCTATCGCTAACCAGGTAAGAGAGCTAGAGAAGGGAAGAATCTGCAAGGTGCCCCCAGTTGCCACACCTGATGACAGTGGAGAAGTGTGATGTCTGAATTGGACCCTTGTTCTCTAAAAATGTATAAAAAGATTAAAATGTATAAAAAGATTCTGTGCCTGGAAAAGTAGGAAAAAACAACTGAATAATGCTTGGTTGCACAAGAAGATGGTTTGACAGATTGCTCATAGATATCTTCGTGCTTTGGTAATACAAGCTTGTATTGAAAAAAATTAATAGTCTTTTGCTTATAGATTACAATGTGGGATCTGGCCAGTGGAAAGCTTTTGAGATCAATAACAGATGCTCATCCTCCAGGAACAGCAATTTTACACATTAAGGTAAGAAATATGTCATCTGTTCTCTTTTGTGAGCTGTGTTGGCTGTACTAAAATCTCCAAATCATGTGACTATAATAAATTGTGCATGCTTAATAACAGTTCCTGTTCTTTCTTGCCACATAATTTGAATTGCATCATAGCCGGCTTTGTTGATTTTTTTTTTGCCAGCACTTAGATATGGTATAGAATAGTGGAGAGGGGAGGCACTGGGGAAGGGGGGGGATGAGTGACAAATTGGTGTATCAAAGAAGGAATCAAGGAGTGTTGTAAGACATGAGGATAGTGGGGAGTATTGGATAAATCAGGGTTAATGTGATTTTTAAGAACACGGAATAGGCAAGTGAGGGGATGTTAAAGAAGGGAAGTTAGAGGGGAAAGACTTTGTATCATGGCAGTGACTATTGTGAAGATCTACATGTGGGGGGAAATTTAATGTTCTGTTCAGTTTACAGATGACCCAACTCTAGCAATTTGCAACGACAGTGGAGGCTCAGTATTTGAATTGTCATTCAAGTAAGAATATCTGTGTTTATTGTAAGAGGAATGCATTGTTGGAACTAAACTCAGCATTCAGTATTTTCTAAGGACTTGAAGTGCAGCGTTTCAAACACCAGGCTGTGCTCAAGATTTCAAGTTTTAACAGACTGAGGAAAAACACAAGGATATGACTTCATGAGAGGCATATATCTCTTTTCTCTTGAGAAACCCTTTTTTCATTAAATCAGAGATTGCCTCTTCAAAGACTTGGGACCACTTTGTGTGACTGGGAAGACTCGAGTTCAAATTCTGATTAAGCCACAAATTTCACTGGGTAACCTTGGGCCGTTCTCTCTCAGCCTAACCTTAGAGAGTTGTTGTGAGGATACAATTGGAGGGGGTGTAGAACTATGTACACAGCTTCAAGGTCTTTGGAGGAAGAGTGGGATATAAATGTATGTTCTTATATATGCCACCCTGGGCTCCTGCTGGGAGGAAGGGCAGGATATAAATCAAATAATAAAATAAATAAATAAAAATATAAATTGGTGTGTGTACATATGCTTCAAAGCTATGATTTGCCACAGGCTTCCTGTATGTATACACAAAATGCTGTAGAGGTGTATTAAGACTTACATACAAGTAACATGCCAGTGTTCTATAGATATGCATTTTTATGTATGGATTAGTAACATATAGTGCCTCCTGAGTTGGATTCCTTGACCTTAATTCTGTGCAGTGACTACTACTCTGATGTCGTGTGAAGCACCATACATTCCCACTACCCCCTCTTGTTTTTGCTACTTGATTCTTGTAAGATTTGATGTATTCTCTGGCAAAGCTTGTGATGGTTAAGGGTAGTCAGTCTATTTATATACTGCATTTTCCACAAATACATCTGTGCTCAAAATCCGTTACATAAAAAAGTCTAAATAAAATAGTACAATAACGATGATACACAATAAAAAATCATACTATCACTGCAACATAACACTAAAAATTCAACAAGTAAAAGTTAATTTATCAAAGTTTAAGTTGAGCATAAAGTTCACCAATAGGACCAGTCACAATAGCCAGTGATTCACATCCAAAAGTAGCCTCAAAGAAGATTAGTACCTAGCAACCCTCCCACCCACCCCCAAATCTAGTAAGGCAAATCCTGTTTAGATTTCTAATCTGTTCCACCCTGATAGATTGGGGCAAATAACAAAACACAAGCTTCATGAAAACGCCTATATAAATTATGTTTATGAGTACTTATTATAGAGCCAGAAACTACTAAATACTAGCTCTTATTTCTTGTCAGTAGTTCTCTGGAGCTGCTTCTGCAGCCAGAGTCATCTTGGAACAGTGTAAAAATATAGCTACAGAAAACAAAATCGTAAATGCTCTGCTGGTCAGTATAATTTTGCTGGACTTGCAAATGCAGTTGTTAAACCATTCCTGGAATGGTATGCAACCCACTAAAAGGATTAAGTGTGTGTGTGATATATTCATTCATTTTTCTGTACACATGAGTTGCCACTGTATATTGTAGCTGCTTGTATGTTTTTTCTTTGCTGTCAGGAGAGTCATGGCTGTGAGAACATGCGAGTCACGTTGCTTGTTTAGTGGTTCTAAGGGAGAGGTTTGCTGCATTGAACCTTTACATGCAAAGGCTGAACTGAGAGACCATCCCCTCACCCAGTACTCTCTGCTGGCAATGGCTTCCTTAACAAAGGTGACTTCTATACAAGGCATTCCATTTTAAAATAGAAAAATATTGTCAAAACACAGGATTTACATTACTTACTTTATTTGCTGCCTGCAGATTCTTGTCATTGGTCTGAAGCCGTCTTTGAAAGTGTGGATGACTTTCCCATATGGTCGTGTGAGTAATTTTGACAAATTTTGCCCTCTTATTCAAAGCACTCTGGTGATACATGAGTGTTACTGGGGCCAGCCCTACCATTAGGCAGAATGAGGAAACTGCCTCAGGTGGCAGATGCTAAGGGGCAGCAGTGGAAAAATTGTGAGGGCTGCCACTGCTGCCCCTTAGCACCACATAGCCTACCCTGTACCTCCCTAATTAGCTTATTATCCTTAGTGAAGTGGAGGATGCTCCCTTCTTGAACCAACTTCTGGTCTAGTCTGCTTCTATACAGGTGCCATTTTGCTCTTTGCCTGAGGCAGCAAAATGTGTTAGGCCAGCTCTGAGGATTATTTAGGAAAACATGCAGCCTTCCATAGTCTTGCAAGAACTTCTTCTAATGCAAGCTACACTATGACAACATTGGTGTAAATAAGAATATGGGTTGCAGGGTTCCTGCTGAGAACAGAGTCTGAAAGCCTGGGGAGTTTCTGAAACCCCTAAAAAGTCATACTGTACTAAATTGTGCAGACCCTGCAGCTGGCACCTTGTTCATTTCTGTAACTTACTTGTGATGTACTATAATTTGCAAGTTATTACTTGATTAGTTGGAAGGTGCCTCTCTGAGGGCTCCTGACTGATGGATGAAGCCTTGGCAGAATTAGGTATACCTAAATTCATTGAAAGAAATGGGCTTAAGAACACCCACTCCCGCAATAACATGAGCTAATGTAAGTTTCAGACTGATCACTGTTTTACAAAGCTTTGATGAAAAGCAAAATATTTTTCTGTATACATGGTATAAGCAAAGCTATATCATTAGTTAAATCGGTAAGTCTTCGTAAAATTTAAAATGGGTTAAAGTTAAACCAACATATTTTTTACTTTCAAATTTGTACCTTTGTTTTCTTCAGCCACTACTTTTTCCCCTTCTCTTACATGATGTTAAGAATCTAGTATCTTCTTATCTCCAGATGGACCCATCCAGTGTTCCATTGCTGGCTTGGCATTTTGTTGCTGTACAGACTTCTGTGAATCCTGTGCTTGCCTTCTGCCGAGGAGATGTTGTCCATTTCCTTCTGGTAAGGTTTATTTTATCGATCAATTTGGAGACTTCCTTTTAAAATACATATTCCTCCAGAGTGCTTGGCCATTAACAGAACTTCAGATTGCAGGATAGTAACATATTGTAGATGAGTTGAAAAAGCCAAGGTATCTAACTGTTCAATGTGATTTTCAGTTTGGTGACTATTAAGATAAATAGTAGAGTTGGAAGGGGCCTGTAAGGCCACTGAGTCCAACCCCCTGTTCGATGCAGGAATCCATCTTAAAGCATACAACAGGTGGCTGTCCAGGTGCCTCTTGAATGCCTCCAGTGTTGGAGAGCCCATCAACTCTCTAAGTAATTGGTTCCATTGTTCTACTGCTCTAACAGTTAGGACGTTTTTCCTGATGTTCAGCTGAAGTCTGGCTTCCTGTAACTTGAGCCCATTATTCCTTGTCCTGCACTCTGGGATGTCACTATTCTTTGTATGAATAGTAGGACAGCACAGCTGAAGGAAGCACAATTGTAATCAATTTCATTTCCTATGCATACACAATGTGCTGCTGCTAGCAAAACAAAAGCTGTTGCTAACCATAGGATTGGGCAATTGTGATATTTCAGTTAACACCCAAAATAATGTTTCTTGGTTATTCGTGGCTAGATCTGCCATAACTCCCATCTTATATTTTAATATATGAGTATCATTTCCCTCATATAAGATGGTTGTTCTTAATTTATTTCCTGCTATTTGAGTGGCTTACATTTTGGCCATGTTCAGATGATCCTAGCATAATAAGCTGAAGTAAGAATCAGCCTCATGCATGCATCCATAGCTACTTCACTTCTTCCTTTATGTGAACTGGAAGAGAAACCAAGAAACCACAATTTACTCTAACTTCCCATTACAGCTGAACCAGGAGACTCTGGTTAATGTCTTCCAAACAAGCCTGGATATCAAGCCAACTTTAAGGCATGATATCCTGGTCTGTTTGGAAGACATTAACCATAGTCTCCTGGTTCAGGTAATGGGAAGCTAGAGTAAACTGTGGTTTTCTGGCATATATCTCTACCTGCATGAAGGACTGAAGTGGCTGCATATGGGTACAAGATGTTCATTCACATCTCTGGTTCTTATGATTGTCCGAACTGTCTGCTTTCTTAATACTGTGAGAACAGGCACTGATTTCAAAAGAACTTGAAATTATGAAACTAGAGGAAGAGACGTTTTGTTGCCAAGGGAAAGATCAGATAACTAGAATGAACTAACTCAGTGGTAGAACATTTGCTTTGCATGCAAAGGCCCCAGGTTCATTCCCTGACAAGTCCAGATAGGATTGGCAGAGGCCCCTGTCTGAAACCCTGGAGAGCAGCTGCTAGTCGGTATAGACAGTGCTGAGCTAGATGGACCAATAGTTATACTTGGTATAATGAATGTTCCTATGAACAATCTAATTTTGTCATTAGGTTAAAAGAGATGAATCTGGTGCAATACATGTTACAAAGCAGAAGCAGCTACATCTGCACTATGACCTCATTAATTTTACAGTAAGTAACTGTATGTTTTATATTCAAGTACAAAATGCTTTTGATGCTTAAAAATAAATCTGCATTCCTTCCCTTTTTAATAGGGCCTGTACCTCCATAGAAAACAGACTGAGGAGCAACCTTATCTGCTTCCTTAAAATTCTTATGGAGCAATCCTACCCCATACCTTGCCAACCCCTCCTCCCCATTGATGAGGGTGGGGAGATTGATGGTATGTAGTCTCTCTGCTAGTCTCTGTTGGCAGAGAGGAGTACTGCCAATGGTTCCTTCAGCCTTTTTAGCAGGATCTGGGAGCTCAAGGATTCCCCAGCATAGCTTTTCTCAACCTTTGGATCCCCAGATGTTGCTGGACTGCAACCCCATCATTCCTGACCATTGGCCATGCTGATGGGCCTGATGGGAGTTGTAGTCCAACGTGTGGGGACCAAAAGATTGGAAAAGGCTGCCCTAGCATATGATTTTTTTAAAAAAAAACAGTACCCCACCTTCCTACCTGGCTGGTATGAGCTGGCAAGGCTTTGGATGCAGCAGTAGATCTGCTGTCCAACTCCTCTCCACCCCCATTTGGGATTGCTCTGTTGTTTGGTAATGAATCCCAATATATTAGTTACATTTTTGCCTCTTAAATAGTTCTCTTCAGTTGTACTCTTAATTTCTTCTGATTTCCCTTAAGTTTTCTACTTCTAGAATAAACTACCAAAATTATTATTGGAAGGATGGTTAGGGTGGAATAATCTGGATGTGGTAATATTCAGGGTTGTGTCTAGCATAGCACTATGGCAATAGTTCTATCAGCTCAAGTATTTTTCCTTATGTGATGGAACAATCTCCTCCCCCCCATACACCCCTAAATTTGTTTTGGCGGTTCCCCCAACCCTCCAGAGAAGATTTGGGGATGGCATAGGCACTCTACCACAAAAAATTAGTTTTGTTTGCAATGGCTGTGGCAACTCTGGTGTTAAGATAGAGAACTTGTCATATAAGAGGAAGGCTTTATACATCATACCTGCAATTTTCCATTTGCAAATGTATGGTTTTAGTCCTGGTGATCATAATTGACTACTCCCAGGAAAATTACATGACCTTCCTCTCTCCTTTGTTTGTAGTGAGACCCCTATCCCTATGGTTAGCTATATATTGCCATTAGCTGACGTATTTGGATACTAGGGTTTTGTAAGGCTTTTTTAGTACCCTATCCTTTTGTATTTATTACCTGTCCTTTTGTATTTATTAATTGCTGCTACCTGACAATTTTGCTTGATTTTTAGTGGATAAATTCACGCACAGTTGTGCTTCTGGACAGTGTGGAAAAACTTCATGTGATAGATCGTCAGACACAGGAGGAGCTTGAGACTGTGGAGATCTCAGAAGTTCAGTTAGTGTACAACAGCAGTCACTTCAAATCGCTGGCCACAGGAGGCAATGTCAGCCAAGCACTGGTACTGCCAAATGAGACATGTACTTAATGAACTTTTTGCTTTGATAGGAATTCTATCTGAAATCCGGTTTGTCCTGAAACTTAAACTAAATAAACCCGCCCCCTCAAAATAATGTATAGCTCCATTTTGTACAGCTGGTTTCTGTATTCTTCCTTTCTGTATGGCATGTCTGCTTGCAATTTAATTTAGCATATGACCTAGATGCTGCTACACCATAAAAGCTCTGTTTTTCTATCTATACCTTCCTTTGCATTTTATCCGTAATATTATAAGAATAGGCCTCCATACCACTACGCTGTAGACATTTTGACAAAATCAAGATTTTTTTAAACTGTATTTGTAGATCTATGGATCTTCATTTTAAAAAAAAAGACCTATGGAGACGTCTGTTTATTATGGCTACTATGTAGAATGCCACAGCAAATGTATAAATCATGTCTCCATGCAACTGGGGCCATCCACTTTGTAAGTGGCTTTCAAATGTTACTGTTGCCCTGTAAAGTTGATACCATATAGAAATATTTTTCCATGACACTGCATGTGGTCACTGTAATGTTCTAGATAAAAAATGTAAATGTACTGCCTTCAAGTCGATTCTGACTTATGGCGACCTATGAATAGGGTTTTCACGAGGCTGAGAGGCTGTGACTGGCCCAAGTGAGTTTCATGGCTGTGTGGGGATTCAAACCGTGGTCTCCCAGGGAATATAAGGTGGGGGCCATTCTGGTCAAATTCTTTGCATTAGAAACTAGATAACTGGGACATATAGGGAAGACCACACTTTTCTAAACTTAGCCTTCCTAGTGGTAATAGAGAAACCATGCTACAGTTATGAGGAGCAGACAAGTAGGAAGGACCTTCCTTTCCCTTCCAGCTATAGACACTTCAGTCTATCTCAAAATATGCTTTAAATCTCTGCCATTACTTTCCTTTGCTTTGTTATCTGGCTAAGATATCAGAACGTGTAGAAAACTGTAGCTTATATCCAGCCATTACCTTACAAAACTTGAAGATTTGGCCGTATTTGTGTGTTCTCACTCTCATTTAGTAAACCTAAACAGAAATCAGCTGACATTTCAAGTTTCTGCATTGCAAATTACAAGTCTTAAATATATCCAATCTATTTGATAATTATTAGCTGCATTATTGACCCACATCCCCGTATTATAACTACTGCACTGAACTAACATTTTCTTAACAGACCACAAATAAATGACTAAATTTCCTGCTTTGAATTTGTCACTTACTGCTGTAGAAAGCACAGAGAGAATCTACTGAATAATTGGGATTGTCTGGATTCACTTAGTTATTTAATTGCTCTGTATTCCTCATATGTCTTCTTGCTAATAAAAAATACCAATGCCATGTTTTTGTACTAAATCTAAATACTCTGTTTTCTAGGCACTGGTGGGGGAGAAGGCTTGCTACCAGTCAATCAGCAACTGTGGTGGTCAAATATTTTATTTAGGTACAAAGGTAGGTCTGGCCAGGTTCTTTTTTTAATCAGTTATTTTGACAGTTGTTACACTCCTATCCTCCTTGCAGAGCTACAGTTCCTGGGATTTCCTGGGAAGAGGGATTGATTGTGAAACCTCTCTGGAAATTGTAGCTCTGTGAAGGGCATAAGGGCCCTAACAACTTTTACCACACTTAACAAACTACTACCCAGAGGCTGATACGCACAGATGCAAAAGGAGAGTCCGGAGTTGTACGACGTACACAATAGGAACATGGAATGTGAGAAGCATGAACCAGGGAAAGTTAGACATTGTCAAGCAAGAAATGGAACGTATCAACATTACAATACTTGGCGTGAATGAATTAAAATGGACGGAAATGGAACATTTTCAATCAGGCAACTACAAAATACTTTATGCAGGAAATGAGAAATTAAGAAGAAACATGGTTGCTTTAATAGTGAGAAGTGATGTAGCAAAAGTAATTAGGAGCTATTACGCAAGGTCTGAGTCAGTGATATCAATGAGATTTAACTGGAAACCTATTAACATAACCATTATCCAAGTCTGTATTCCAACTGCAAATACAGAAGAAGAAGAATTGGAAAGATTTTACGTAGAAATACAGGAAGAAATTGATCACACACCAAAACAAGATGTTCTGATAATCATGGGGGACTGGCATGCAAAAGTAGGGAACAGAGAAGAACTAGGAATTGTGGGAAATGGGGCTTAGGTGATAGAAACGAAGCAGGAGAAAGACTTATTGAATTCTGTGAAGCCAATAATTTGTTTCTTGCAAACACATTTTTTGAGCAACCGAAAAGGTGACTGTACATGTGGATATCACCAAATGGTCAATATAGGAATCAAATTGATTATAATTGGTAGCACAAGATGGAGGAGTTCCATACTTTCTGCGAACACAAGACCAGGAGCAGACAGCGGTACAGAAGAACAATAAAGCCATCATAATGCCAAAATACAATTTAAATAACATCCTAGAAGAATATAAAGATCAAATAAGGGACAGATCTGAGGCTTTAAACTTAGTTGATAGAGAACCAGAAGAACTATTGATTTAAGTCAGAGATATTATTAGGGAAGAATGCAAAAAGACAATACCTCTAGTTAAAAAGAGAGAAAGACCCCAATGGATGACTGAAGAAACTCTTAAAATGCTTAAAGACAGAAGGAAAACAAAAGCAAAAGAAGATAGAAACACAGTCAGAACCCTAAACGCAATAATACAGTGACTAGTACGTAGAGACAAAGAGAACTATTACAATAGTAATTGTATAGGAATAGAATTGGCCACAAAAAAGGTAGAACAAGAGCCCTATTCCAAAAGATTAGAGAAATGAAAGGGAAATTTAAACCAAGAGTAGGGATGTTGAATAATCATCAGGGGAACACACTGACTGACTGAGATGAAATAAAAGGAAGATGGAAGCAATACACTGAAGAACTCTATAAAAAAGATGCAAGAATGACAGATTTATTCACGGAGGCACGTATGATGAAGAACCAGAAATTTTAGAATGTGAGGTGGAAGCTGCTCTTAAAATACTTGGAAGAAACAAATCAGCAGGAACAGATGGCATACCAATAGAGTTGCTACAAGTTACTGAGACTGGATCTGTCCAAATTTTGACAAAAATTTGTCAACAAATATGGAAAAGAAAACAATGGCCCAGAGATTGGAAGCGTTCCATATACATCCCAATTCCAAAGAAAGGGGATCCCAGGGAATGCAGTAATTATTGAACTATTGCCTTAATATCCTATGCAAGTAAAGTCATGTTCAAGGTTCTACAACAAAGGATCTTACCATATATGGAGCGAGAAATGCCAGATGTCCAAGCTGGAATTAGAAAAGGAGAAGGTACCAGAGATCATATTGCAAACATATGTTGGATGATGGAATGGACCAAGGAATTTCAGAAGGAAATCACCCTGTGTTTTATAGATTACAGCAAAGCCTTTGACTGTGTAGATCATGAGAAACTACGGAATGCTTTAAAAGAAATGGGGGTGCTACAGCATCTGTACTCTGGACAAGAGGCTACTGTAAGGAGAGAATATGGAGAAACTGATTGGTTCCTAATCGAAAAGGGTGTGAGACGGGTGTATTTTATCACCCTATTTGTTTAATGTATATGCAGAACATATCACACAGAAGGCGGGATTGGACCAAGATGAAGGAGGTGTGAAAATTGAAGGGAGAAATATCAACAATTTAAGATATGCAGATGATACCATACTAAAAGCAGAAACCAGTAATGATTTGAAATGAATGCTGATGAAAGTTAAAGAGGAAAGCACAAAAGCAGGACTACAGCTGAACGTCAAGAACACTAACGTAATGATATCAGAAGATTTATGTAACTTTTAAGTCAACAACGAGGACATTGAACTTGTCAAGGATTATCAATACCTTAGCGCAGTCATTAACCAAAATGGAGACAATAGTCAAGAAATCAGAAGAAGGCTAGGACTGGGGAGGGCAGTTATGTGAGAACTAGAAAAGGTCCTCAAATGCAGAGATATATCACTGAACACTAAAGTTAGGATCATTCAGACCATGGTATTCTTGATCTCTATGTATGGATGTGAAAGCTGGACAATGAAAAATGTGGATAAGAGAAAAATCAACTCATTTGAAATGTGGTGTTGGAGGAGAGTTTTGTGGATACTATTGACCGTGAAAAAGACCAATAATTGGGTGTTAGAACAAATTAAACCAAAACTATCACTAGAAGCTAAAATGATGAAACTGAGGTTATCATACTTTGGATGCATAATCAGAAGACATGATTCACTAGAAAAGATAATAATGCTGGGAAAAACAGAAGGGAGTAGACAAAGAGGAAAACCAAACAAGAGATGGATCGATTCCACAACGGAAGCCACAGACCTGAACTTACAAGATCTGAACAGGGTGGTTCATAACAGATGCTATTGGAGGTCGCTGATTCACAGGGTCACCATAAGTCAAAATGGACTTGAAAGCACATAACAACAAACAACAGTTCCCAGGATTCTATAACTAGCCCTCAAGGAGGCAGTTATAAAGCCCATCTTGAAAAAGTCCTCCTTGGATCCCCAAGAGTTAAATAACTTCCGCCCAGTCTCTAATTTACCATTTCTGGGCAAGGTGATTGAGCGAGTGGTGGCCAAACAGTTACAGACACACTTGGATGAAGCGGATTATCTAGACCCATTCCAATCGGGCTTCAGGACTGGACATGGAACTGAAACAGCCTTGGTCGCCCTGGTGGATGATATGAGGAGGGCATTGGATAGGGGAGAATATACCTTCCTCGTCCTCCTGGATCTCTCAGCGGCCTTCGATACCGTCAACCACGGTATCCTCTTAGATCGTCTGGAAGGATTAGGAATAGGGGGTACTGTTCTACGGTGGCTCCGTTCCTATCTCTCAGACAGTTGCCAACGGGTGGCATTGGGGGATGAGGTCTCAGACCCTTGGCCTCTCAATTGTGGAGTGCCACAGGGTTCTATCCTCTCCCCCATGCTATTCAACATCTATGTAAAGCCGCTGGGGGCCATCATCAGGAGATTTGGGCTTCGGTGCCACCAATATGCGGATGACACTCAGCTCTGTCTCTCGTTTAAGTCCTCACCAGAGGTGGCTGTGGAGACCATGTCCAAGTGCCTGGAATCCGTAAGTGAATGGATGGGAAGAAATAGGCTGAAACTAAATCCCGACAAGACCGAGGTGTTGCTCGTGGGAGATAGAAGCAGATTGGGGGATATAGACCTGGTGTTCAATGGGGTAAGATTACCCTTAAAAGACCAGGTCCGCAGCCTCGGTCATTCTTGACTCCCAGCTGTCCATGGAGGCTCAGGTTTTAGCAGTGAGCCGGGCAGCTTGCTATCAATTACATCTGATAAGGAGGCTGCAACCCTACCTTCCTGCCCATCTGCTCCCACGGGTGATACATGCCCTGGTCTTCTCCCGCTTAGACTACTGTAATGCGCTCTACGTGGGGCTACCCATGAAAACGGTCCGGAAATTACAACTAATACAGAATGCGGCGGCATGTTTGATTAAGAACAGCCGTCGCCGTGATCATATCACTCCGGTGTTAATAGATCTACACTGGCTGCTAGTTGTTTTCCGGGCCCAATTGAAGGTGTTGGCGTTGACCTTTAAAGCCCTATACGGTTTCGGCCCAGTTTATCTGAAGGAGCGCCTCCAGCATCACCAATTATGCCGCCTAACAAGATCAGCCACACAAGACCGTCTCTCGGTCCCACCAGTTAAGATGGCGAGGCTGGTGCGGACCAGAGAGAGGGCATTTTCGATTGTGGCCCCCACCCTCTGGAACTCCCTTCCTTTTGACCTCCGCCATGCCCCTTCCTTGATAGGTTTCCGCCGAGCCTTAAAGACCTGGCTGTTCAGGCAGGCCTACGGGACATCTGGGGTGGGTTAATTTTTTAATATGGTAATATTAATTATTGTTGCGGTCCTCATTGGCTTTTATTGTATTTTACTGTGAAGTTGTACGTCGCCTAGAGTGGCCGTTAATTTGGCCAGATAGGCGACTCACAAATAAATTTTTATTATTATTATTATTATTATTTGGGGTGGAGTCATGACTGTTTCAAGTGATATGATACTGCTTTAAGTGCTATCAATGGCTACTAGTCATGATGGCTATATATACTACTTCCAGGATCAGAGATGGCATGAGTGGGCTGTTGTCCTGAAGTTTTACTTGTGGGCTTCCCATCAGCATTTTGTTGGCCTGTGTAGGAAATAGAATGCTGGATTAGGTAGCCCTTTGAACTGATTCTGTAGGGTTTTAGCACTTAGAATAGATGTCGCCTCACCATCCTGCGAGCTAGTATGGGAATTTATAATTATTGCTAAGAAATAGTTAAACTATATGTTTACTCACTTTTACTTTACTTTTTAGTCTGTTCATGTGATGACACTGCGGAGCTGGAGAGAAGTAAGTGAAGAGAAAATGCACAAGAGTATTAAGGCTGCAATCTTATCCCTACTTACATGGGCCTGTTGAATCTAATTAGACTTATTCCTGAGTAGACGTGTTTAGGATTGCACTGTAAAGTGCTTAACTTCATGACTTAATGACAGGAGGAATGAGCTGCATGCGAGACAAAGCTTCACAGAATAAATAAATTGGCAGAAAACACCAGTGTCCTGTTCTTTGAGTGTAATATTTTCACCAACAAACATACTAAAGTATTCCTATCTGAAGACAGATTATGTTGTCTGTCCTCTGTTTTTAAGTAAATTTTGGATTATGCAGTGCAACATTATTTCTGTATTGCTGGTGCTATACAGATGTGTGTCACCAATGAGGAAACTTGCAAAGAAAGTGAAGAAATTGCTAGTGCTAATGAGAATGTTAATGAAAAGAACATAATACAATCAATCTCCATGGTTCATTTTATTCCAAATTGGCAAATGGATGGCAAATGATATGGATCTGCTTATTATTTTAACTGTTGTTAATTATTTCTGTTCTATACATTTTTGGATTTAGGTTATATTGTGTGGTGTTAAAGTAGTTTTCATGTGTATTTGTATATAGTCTTAAATTAATTCAAGCCATCTTGAAGTACAGTCTTGAAGGAAAGGCAGGATAGAAAGATTAAAAACAAAAACAAATCTTGACTGTAAGAGTGATAATAAGGCAACTGATGATTGTGTTGAGATTGATGCTAGAGTGATCTGCTCCATGTTAATTGAAGGGCAGTTACTTTGATGTTATAATTTTAATCCTTTTCAGAGTTTTGCCTGTTGATAAAATGGACTTGTGGGGTTCCTATTTTTGAATGGATGAATAATCTGAAATATGTTGTGCATGCATGGGTTATGTGGTGCATGTTTGAGGGGTTTTTTAACACAGAAATATCTTAAGAGAAAAGCAGAATAATTAGAACTCCTAAATTAAATCCATAACTGGAGATTGTTTCTATTTCTGATAACCACCTGTAATAGTTGCTGCTCTTGTATATCTGATTTTAGAGAATAGATCACCTTCTGAAACAAGACTGCCTTAATGAAGCACTGGCTCTTGCTTGGTCCTTTCATGAAGGGAAAGCCAAGGCTGTTGTAGGTAAGGTTGATGTAGATGTTGTACTATCTATCTAATTGCCATGTTGCTTAAACAAAATGAAAGAACAAAGCCCTCACTTTTTTTGTGTAGAGGAAATGTTTTTATTCTGGGATCAGAACAAAATTCTGGCACAAATTAAGAATAAAAAATACTACAAGACAAATAGACATGGCAGTGCATTATGCCTGTAGGATGTTCCTATACTCAGAAGGGCTGCCCTACTGAATCCATCTACTCCCAGCATCCTGTGCCCAGCAGTGGCCAGCCTGCTTCTGGGCAGCCCACAGGTGGGGGATGAAAGCAAAAGCACCCCCCTGCATTGGTTGCCTCCTCTCAACTAGTCTTAAGAGCAGTATTATCTCTGAACATAGAAGTTCCATCTTGCTGTCATGGCTAATAGCCATTGGTACACCTGCCCTCCATAAATTTGTCTCATCCCATTTTATATTTAATCTAAGTCAGTGGTCCGTGTCATATCTTGGGAGAACTACTTGATACCACCCTTGGCTTCAAGAGGAGCATCTGATTGCTAAAAGCATTTCAGAGAAAGGGGCTAGTGACTAAGGGCAGATGAGGCAGACTAAATCCTGTGAATCCACACATTTATCTGCAACCTTAACTCTAAGTCTGACATGATAAAAGTTGTGACACAGCACTTTTGAACCAGTTAGGGAAGGGTGGTGTAAAGGGTTAGAAAGATTCTTGCACCTGTTACTATGGGAGGAGTTTGTGAAAGATTAGTCACACTATCTTTTTAGGAGTGTTTTTTATTGGTACAAGGAATAAATGAATAGTTCATTCCTGGTTCAAATATATTTATCATAAAGCACACAAGATGCGTTGTCCACTGAATAAGAGCCACCATATGGTGAAAGCAGAGATGAACTGTGCCAAGCTGGTGACAAAAATTAGAAAAGGAAAACTAGTGTTGCCTTAAGGTTTGGTATAAATGAAGCCATTAAAGGAGTTTTGGTTGTGCTTTGAAAACTGCTTCTTTCAGGCTTGAACATGGGAATTGTGCTTGGCAATCTGAACATTACAGTATTGCAATTCTACCATATATGTGATGGTGCTTATGCATTTTAAAGTTCTGTTATGAGACCTGAGCCTCTGCAGGAAGTAGAGTAATCAATAAGAAAATACTGTTTTATGAGTTATCATAAGTCGCCTTTGTTGCCCTGATGGATGACATTTGTTGGGAGAAGGACAGGGGGAGTGCAACCCTGTTACTCTTACTTGATCTCTTAGTGGCTTTTGATACCATTGACCATGGTATCCTTCTGGGCTGACTTGGTGAGATGGATATTGGAGGGACTGTTTTACAGTGGTTCCGATCCTATCTCCAAGGTCATTTTCAGAGAACAGCATCGGGTGGTTGTCATTCAGCCCCCTGGCAGTTGTGCTGTGGAGTGCCACAGGGTACCATCTTTTCCCCCATGCTGTTGAACATCTATATGAAGCCCTTGGGAGCGGTCATCAGGAGATTTGGGGCAAAGTATCAGCAGTACGCTGACGATAGCCAGCTCTGTTTCTCTGTAACATCTGAATTGGAAGAGGCCGTGCAAGCCCTGGACCGCTGCCTGGACTCGGTGGTGGGCTGGATGAGGGCCAATAAACTGAGTCTGAATCCTAGCAAGCAAGATGGAGGCTCTGTGGGTCAGTGGTTCCTGAGTTCAGATAAGTGGTCAATTGCCTGTTTTGGATGGGGTCATACTCCCTCTGAAAGAGCAGGTTCGTAGTCTGGGGGTGCTCCTGGATCCATCTTTGTCGCTAGAGGCCCAGGTGACCTCAGTAGGAAGGAGTGCCTTTTACCAGCTTTGGCTGGTAAGACAGCTGTGGCTGTTTCTGGACCGGGATAGCCTGACCACTGTTGCCCATGCACTGGTAACCTCCAGGCTGGATTACTGTAATCTGCTGTATGTGGGGCTGCCCTTGAGGTTGGTCCAGAAGCTGCAGCTGGTGCAAAATGCAGCGGCTCAACTGCTCACTGGGGCAGGGTATCGCCAACATGTCACCCCGCTGCTGAAGGAATTGCCCTGGCTGCCTGTTTCTACCAGGCCAAGTTGAAGGTTCTAGTTTGGGTGTACAAAGCCCTATACAGCTTGGGACCAGGACACCTGAAAGACCGTCTTAACTCTTATATACCCAGCCGATCACTGCACTCTGCAGGTGATGGCCTCCTGCAGATACCATCTTATCAGGAGGCCTGTTCTGCACAACATAGGAAACGGACCTTTAGTGTGGTGGCACCTACCCTGTGGAATTCCCTCCCCTTAAATATTAGACAGGCTCCATCTCTGTTATCTTTTTGGTGCCTATTGAAGACAAGCCTTTTAAGTTGAGACCTTATCCCAGCCTGCGTCTCTGTTGGAATTGCTTTTTAATATGTTTTTTAACCTTTTTTTTAAGATGTCTTCAAAGCTTTTTAAAAAAATGTTTTTAAAGATGTTTTGTTTTAATGTATTTAAAGTCTGGTTTTATGATGTTTTAAAGTGTTTTTAGTGCTTTTGTTTGCCGCCCTGGGCTCCTGCTAGGAGGAAGGGCGGGATATTAACCAAATAATAAACAAACAAATAAATAAATAAGTGACAAGTCTTTTCTCTTGCTGTCTGAAGCTGAAAAGAACATGACATGCTGCTTTTTGTTTAAAACAGGCTTGTCTGGGGACGAACATAAACGGAAGGCTGTTGTTGCAGACAGAGTGAGTTTTTCCTTTTCCTCTTCTTTAATCTCATCATGTTTTCAGCTATAAAACTACGTTCCATCTTCATTTTTGGCAATATGTTGCTTTTTTTCTTCCAACAAGAAACTGAGGCAGGGTGATGTGTGTGCACACCCATGAGTGTGTAAAAGCAAAAGGCAATTTAAGGCCAGGTTTTCCATCAATGTACATGTTTCTGATATGTGATACTGTGACACCAGTCTGTATGGGTACACTTCCACAAATGATGGCATTGACACTACATTTACTGGTATTGGGCCCAAAGTAGACTTAATATGGGAGATGAATAAGCAGTGTGTCCCATGTATTTTAAGGTCAAAGCATCTGGGTTAGGAGAATTAAGAGAGCTTCAGGAATTGTTCACCTTCCTCCCTCACAGTTTTGCTCTACCAAGCTAAACATACAGGTAAATAGATATATGAACGTCAAAGTTATCTTTGGGATAATGAATCTACCAAGATTTATTTAGGATTTGAATATGGCATGGCACTGGGCCAGTATTTCAAAACTCCAGAGTTATTATAAAATTAAATAATCAGCATGCTTTCCTTAGAGAACTGTGTGAAATGTTGTGATGCTCCCAGTATCTCTGTTTTTATAATAGTGTTCTCCAGATGTTGCTAGATTACAGCCCCTACCATCCGTGACCATTGACCATACTGGCTGGGGCTGCCGGAAGTTGGGAGTCTAGCAGTATCTGAAGGACACCACCTTGAGTAAGGCTGCTTTACTTCCTATTGGGGAGGTTAGAAAGGGGCTGTGGGAGCAAATTGAGAGGGTGGGATTGAGGAGGCCAGCCCTGAAGGGAGGCACATGGGAGTTGGCTGTTGCACTCTTGAATTTGCCCCTGCTGCTGATCCTTTTTACAGTTATATATAACCTAATGGAGTGAAGCCACTTCATTGGGTACTATGAGGGAGGAAGAGAGGCTGCAGGGATAGTTTTCTACCCTCTGCTAGTGGTGAGGAAGGAAGTATTCTCATCCAGCTTGGATCATGATCTGAGCTGGAGGAGAGTCCAGGGGCTTGTTAAAGGTTGCCCTGGTTTTGAGGTCAGATTTTAACGAGTCCTTGAAGTTCTCACCAACATCCCTATAGAAAAGGTATGCTTTTGGCAAAACTTCAGAAGCCATTTAATATTTGCTCAATATAATTTTCAACATCACATTCAATGCATAAATTGTAACACCTGTGAATGAACCATCTGCTGGAAATACTGGATTTTCCCAGGTACAAAATTATTACAATTTGCAGGTTGAGAATATGTGACTGTCTTCCCGCATAGTAGTTGATGTATATAGCAAAGTGAACTACATGCAACAACTTAGAACCACATGTGCATTTATTGTACCAAAAGGCTTTGAAGAAGCATGTTGAAAACCATAAATAATGGTCAAATGATTAGTATTTTTTCCTGATGAGTCTTATACTTGATTTCTCTCTCTTCTCCCATTCTCAAGCATCATCTTTTAATATCAGGCATTCCCTAGCTCTGTAACCTTTCAATTCCACAGATGGTTGAAATCCTTATCCATTATGCTGATCGAACTATGAAGAAATGTCCTGACCAGGGTAAAATCCAAGTTATGGAGCAACATTTTCAGGTACAGTGTTTTGGAGTGGTTCCACTTGCAGTTCAGAAAAAACAAACCAGATTAGGAAATGTTTAGAGAGAAGTGGAAGCCCTTGTATCAAAATCATTTTGCCTTAACATTCATTATTATTATGCTGCTCTTTGGTATCTTGTGGTAGACACAAAGGTTGACCCCCTCCAGATAGAAAAAAAATGCAAATAGAAAGTTCCAGTAGTTTTTCTGTCTTGGGGATTATGTGCAAGCAATATAATACCTTCCTAATTTGGTTATCTCCCTCTTTCAGTGCAAGAGTAATTTTTTCTGGAGACTAGCTACATAATAGTAATAAGAGATCCAGTAGTCTTTGTGAGTTATTTGTGTCACTTTCTATATGGTCTTTTCACAGGATATGGTGCCTGTCATTGTTGATTACTGCCTTCTGCTTCAGCGGATGTAAGTGAGAGCATAAGAAGCCTGGCTATTGAATTTGAGATTTGCCATATATATTGTACCAGGACTGCAACCTATAGCTATAGCCGCCTTAATGACAAACAGCAGGTGTCCCAGAAGAAAAGCAAGATCTGAAAGCTGACAATTATGGAACAACTGAGCATAGAGGAAGCTTTTCTTTATATTTTCTGTCTAAATAGTCCTGAATCATAATACTGCATTTTGCAGTTACTTATTTCTAAAATGACAGGTCTTTAAATGGATTTTCCTTTTAAGATTTAACCTTTTTAAAGTCTAAATGACACATGCTTGAGGAATTTGATCTTTGTGAATTCCAATACAAATTGACCCAATCTGCACCTCCTGAAGTAATATGCAGATCAAGAATGATTTGAAGGATAATTGCATCAATTCTCTTTCCTCAGAATTTTGCAATGCAGTTAGTTCAAAGATACCAAAAAGCATATTTTAGGATAAAATATGTTTATGAATAGCATTATGTGAAACATATTTATAGACTAATAATTAAACATTAATGTGGAAATGGAATAGAACACCTGTATGAATTAACACATGCAAAATTAACACAGGCAGAGATAGACTGACCAGTCCATCCCTAGTCTGAATGCAGAAAATGTTTTTCCTGCTGGGTATGTTTTAGAAATTAACTATAACTTGCTAAAATACGTTTTTAATTTTTTGGCAATATCTCTGTTAATCACGCATCGTTTTCTTTGTTCTAGGGATCTGTTGTTTAGCCAGATGTATGACAAGATGAGTGAAAATTCTGTGGCAAAGGGTGTCTTTCTGGAGTGTCTTGAGCCATATATTTTAAGTGATAAATTGGCAGGAATTACAGCTCAAATTATGAAAGATTTGCTGCTTCACTTCCAAGATAAGAATTTAATGGCAAACATGGAGGCTTGTATTGTACATATGGATATCACCAGCCTAGACATTCAGCAGGTGATCAACAGCATTCTGCATATTTTGACATTTTTGTAAAATCTCCTTTTACTATTTATTTATTATTTGATTTATATCCCACCCTTCCTCCCAGTAGGAGCCCAATAGTACATACAATTTATGTACTAACATCTTTAATAGTTCATGTAGAAGCTATTTTAAAAGTTCTGTTTTGCACGATACTAAAGAGATTCACCTCCAAAGTATTCCAAAGTATTTGCTCCAAAGTATTCTAGAACCAGAGAAGATCTCGCTTCATCTACATGAATCCAGCTTCAATTATGCCCATCAATCCCACAGAGAAGACTTGCCTCACAATCCTATTCGTTTCAGTTCAGAAGTAAGCCCCACCAAGTTCATTGAGACTTGCTCTCAAATAAGTGTGTTCAGGATTGTAGCCCTTTTCACAGGAACTTTGAACTGTGTGGAATCTGTGCAGCGGAGGAGCAAGATAGCATCTCCTGCCCTTCAGCTCTACTTTTAGGGCCTTACCATATAGAGTCAAATACATATAGGCCTTATTCGTGCTAAAAACGTAAGGATTCCTTAGATTGGCCTGAGTGTATTGAAATAAAGATTTTTTTAATTATTATTTAAATTTATATCCTGCCCCTTCTCCCAGGAGGATCCCAGGGTGGCAAACAAAAACACTAAAAATATCTTTAAAACAAAACATCTTAAGAGACAGAGGGTTGGAGGGTTGGCTTTCATTGCAGTAGGGTATAAATATTTTAAGAAAATAAAAAATGTTTTTTTTACTAAAGTTGAGCACCATGCCTTTTTGAAGTATATATGCCTTAAGAAGACGTGGGGTTACTCTTGAAAACGGTCCGGAAGCTGCAACTGGTACAGAATGCGGCAGCTCGCCTGATTAAAGGCAGCCGCCGGCGAGATCACATCACTCCAGTGCTGATGGAGTTGCACTGGTTACCGGTTGTTTTCCGGGCCCAATTCAAGGTGTTGGTTCTGACCTTTAAGACCCTATATGGTTTCGGCCCAGTCTATCTGAAGGAGCGCCTCCAACATCATCAGGGATGCGGCTCAACAAGATCAGCCTCAAAAGGCCTTCTCTCTATCCCACCAGTTAAAACAGCTAGAGTGGTGAGAACTAGGGAGAGGGCTTTTTCAATTGTGGCCCCCACTTTGTGGAATTCCCTCCCAAATGATCTCCGCCATGCCCCCTCGATGATGAGCTTCTGCCGGGCCTTGAAGACCTGGCTCTTCAGGCAGGCTTTTGGGGTGGGTTAGGTTTCATTATTATTGTTGAGATTTTTAATGTTTTAATGTATTTGTATGTTTTTATTTTGTACGTTGCCCAGAGTGGCTGGACAGCCAGCCAGATGGGCGACTAATAAATTTAATAAATAAATAAGTAATAAATAAATAAAAATCTCTTTAAAAAAGAGAGAGAGAGAGATGCGAGCCAAACATTGGAAACCAAGAATACTGAGGCATCCAGTTCTATATTCTAGAATGCCCCCTCTATGGAGCAAGATTAATTTAAGTGGTGCATAATGGCACTGTTAAACTGAAAGAGAATATAGTGATCTGAGGCATCTTTGCTAGACCAAAGCTTTGATGTTATGCACGCTGTTGGAAACAGGGCTCCCAAGTGAAAGTTTGGGAGTGAAAGGCAGAGAGGTGCACATGATTACATCAGAAACCTTTGTAATTATATATTTAAACTCATATGTGCAGATGTAGGGTTGAGATTTTAAAATTGGTATTTTCAAGATCCTAATAAATCCTGTAGTCTGTGCAAAAGATCTCAAGGACTAAAACTGACTCACAAACTACAAATTATGTCCCTCCCGATCTAAGGAAATCAATTTCAGCTCTGTGTACAGGTATTACTGAATAAGTTGATATTAGCTTTGAAGTACACATTCAGTTTACTATCACTTTATAGTACTGAATACCTCTGCACACCTCAAACTTATTTTTGTTCCTAGGTTGTCCTCATGTGTTGGGAAAATCATCTGTATGATGCCATGATCTATGTCTACAACAGTGGAATGAATGATTTTATTACTCCAATGGAGGTAAGAATGTTAGAGCCTCATGTGAAGTATCTTGTATGCTAATCATTTGTGCTGAACAAGACTCCAACTCCCATCAGCCCTAGTCAGCATGGCTAATGGTTATGGATTATGGGAGTTGCCCTCCAGATGTTGTTGGACTGCACCACATGGTAACCTTTTATTCATTCCTCTTTAATTACAATTCTTACTTATTCTGAACATAGTGTGTGTGTACAAAGAAGCCAAACACGTATTACCTGGGTGACGTGAACACAGTCATTCTCTCTGGAGTTGGAACTGATAGGTCTAATAGGAGTGGCTCTTATGAAGCATCATAAGGTACACTAAATAGAGCTGCTTTGAGCCAGTGAATAACTTACAAGCACTTGTTCCTTGACAAACATGGAGCAATTGCTTTTTCCAACCAAATAAATAACTTTTTAGCATTTGGCAATAAGCAGGTTTTTATAGCCCAGAACAGCAGCTTATTTAGTAAAGTTGGCTTCATCCTTAACTGTTCATAAAATGTCTGAAAAATAATCAACATTTTATTTTGATAAGTAAAGAGTGTGCAAACAATAACAAAATTGAAACGTATTTTCATATGAAACTGTTGGAGGCTAGAACACAAACAGCTGCTATCATCACTGCTGCTGAAGCTAACAGATTATAATAAATTATATACAGTAGTCTTCCAGAAAGAAGTCATGTATGTGAGATTTTCCCACTCACCCCTAAACATGGTGTATTGAACACTGCTTTCAGTATGTTGATATCTCTTGTTGTGTTCTGGAGATAGATCTCAATAAGAACAGTGGTGGGGAACTCTGTAGCCCTCCAGATGAGATTGGTCTAAAATTCCCATCAACCCTGACCATTGGCCATGCTAGCTGGGGTTGATGTGAATGGGACTCCTCCAACATGTGGAAGACTGTACATTTCCTGTCTCTGGGTAGGAATATCAGATTCTTGCATGCATATTTTCATTGCAGGGAGAAAATAATCAGTCAGCTAGACTGGACTATGCTATGGGTTGGATCCAGCATAGCGCTAAGTAAGCTTCCTGTTGGTGTAATAATTTCTGCTTGTGCAAGCAGACTTCCCTCCCTCTCCTTACCCCCAAACACCCCATAAATATGTTCTAGGGGTTTCCCCAATCATCTGCAGAGCATACATGGGGGAGGGGAGTCCAATTGCGCAAATGGAAATCCTTGCACTGACGGGATGCTTACTTAACACTGTGTTGGATACTTGAACCACTGGATCAAAATCTCCCCTTTTTCCAGAGAGAGATATTGCATTAAAATAAACGGAGAACACTGTTTTGCTTGTTACTTCCCACCAAAATTGTAGGTGGATTGTGAGGTCATGTATGCACCCAAAACATGTACTTTGTTGTGATTTGTCCATAGCGAGTATCAAGTAAACAGGCCTTTGGAGAAACTGTAATTATAGTTGCCTGAATTTGTTCTTTCTCCTCGAACCTCTCCTCCATTGCAATTCTTGTCTGGCATATTATTCAAGCCTGTGTGGGCGCAGATTATATCACTGCAAGTCTGGTCTTTGAGACTATTGGAATGATAGTGGTAAGCAGTGTGATTTGACTGAAAGCTGCTATTACACATGGTGGAAAAGGTCAGCTTCTAGTTCTTGTCTTTGAGAATTAGAGAGAAAATCATGTAGTGACATATTCCTAATATCAGCTACCAACTGCGTAATTGCATTGACCGTTTGTTAGAGACAGAAGAAATCCCTTGTATCACCAAAACTTAATAACATCATTGCTAAGTTTGTTATTTCCTGACCAGGTTAAAAAAAAAAACCAGCATGTTGGTTGTTTATATAGTGATGTCACCTTAACAAGTCATCAACTGTTCATTTTCATTTAGGAGAACAGTCATGATGCTGAATCAGTCTTCTTGTTGGGAAATAAGTATGTTAGCTCAATTGTTATTAATTAACTGTGTCAGTGAACTGATCACTTGATCACCAGTTTTCTGCCTCAATGTTAATGCTAAAAATGTTTTAAAGGATGGTGGTAACTGCTGCAGCATTAGGGAATCTGTATGAGCCAGTTTTGCCACAAGTCCTGGCTGAATGACAGATAGTGCCATCTAAGGATCATTTCATACAAAAGATTTCCTACACAAAGTAATTTCCATGTTGAAAATGGCATCTTTCACACAGGTAATCCATCACATATGACAAACCTGTATGTATCTATTGTACCATGTGTGCTGTGCTCATGAATCCTATGAAGGGTCATGGCTCAGTGTCCCTGGTTCAATCCTCACCATATCCAGGTAGGGCTGGGAGAGACTCCAGTTTGAAATCCCAGAGAGCTGTTACCAGTCAGTGTAGACAGTACTGAGCTAGATGGGCCAATAGTCTGACTTGCTATAAGATGGCTTCCTATGTAAATGAATTCACATTGAGTTTAGAATGAAGTCTGCAGTTTTATTAAGAGTGTGTTGGATCTGGCTACCTGCCAGGTAGTATATATATATTACAGTATTTACCTTTCTTGGCATCCACACTGCTTCCTGCACTGATAGTTGCATTTAATTGCAACAAGTAAACTCACTGATACATGATACATGAAGGTTACAGTATAGTGCAGAAGAGCTTTTCCCCAGATGTTGTTGGATTACAACTCCCATCATCCCCAGCCAGCATGGCCAATGGTCAGGAATGATGGGAATTGTAGTCCAGCAACATCTGGGGACCCAAAACCTGGTACAGATGAAGAAAGCCCCATATTCTTTGGTTCATTGTGGACAGGGAATCAAAATATTTTTTTTAGTTTCAAAAGGAAGCCAGCTAATCTCATACTGGGCTCCCATGAGGACTACTCAGTAGCGCCACATGCTGCTCTCTCATCTTCTTGGTAGACAGAGGAGTTGCTGTTTTGTCACTAAAGGAAAGAGGCAAAAAGAAGGCAGCAGGTGAGTGTTTAAGTAGACTGCAGTGAAGTCCTCAAATATCATATATGATTCCTCGAATATGATGATCTACATGTAGTCATGTAATTTCCCACATGGGAGCAATGTGAAATCTTGTCTGAAACGGACCTGGGCTATACTCCAATGTTATGCTGTAGTCCCAGAGTAATTTACAGCTATTCAAACAAAACTGCTGCAGGCACAATCATTCCCTTCCACTTCAGCTGTACCCGCTCCAGCTGCTTATCAGCTTTCTCATTTGGGGGCATCTCTTCCTTTTGAAGTCTTCTGCCTTGTTCCTGCCAAATCCATGCTTGATGTGTTTGTGGTGGCCCACTGTTTCAAGAATAAAAACGAAGAGTGACAGAGGAAACTTCTGTTAACTTTCTGTGTTTCTCTTTTCCAGAAATTGTTCAAGGTCATTGCTCATCCACTTAGTGCTGGAAAGTCTCTCTCAGGTACACTGTGTTTGATTAGTACTTCTTATTTGGAATGATATTTTGAGCACTTTTTGGAAGGTTATTTGGTCTGTGATATCTGTGTTAACATGAAGGATCGCAATAGGCTTCCTTCCCTTCCCTTCCTCTCACTCCCTTCTGTAGTCTCAGCTCCTCATCTCACATCATTGGCTTGTTCCATCTGAGGACTGCTTAAGACGTGTGATGGTCCTATGCAGCTTCTGTGTACCTGAGTAAGCTCAGTCAAGTGACTAGCTGGAAACCCTGGAGGGACACTGCCAGTAAGCACAGACCACAGCAGGGGATCCTCCAACCCACTGGTCAGACCTGGCCTGCCAGGCCTCCACATTTGGGCTGCCAGGCTCTTTTCCTGAAAACCACACCCACCTGTCCCACACCTGGCATCATATGTGTCATCGGGTTCGGGGCAGGTGGAGATGCAGCTGTAGAAGGAAGATTGAACCCCACACACATCAGCTGATGTGCATGGAGTTCAATCCTGCTTTGTCCAGTATCTTCCCCCTACCCTGGTGGATCAATTTTGATAGGGGTGTAGGTCCAGCCCACCTGTCAAAGGTGGCCTAACCGAGGTGGAGCGGGGAAGATGACAATTTGGACTGCTGAGCCAAAAACGTTCTCCACCCTTGTCATAAACGATACTGAGGGAGATGGACCAATGGTCTGTGTTCCATATCTCAAATATAGAGGACCTTATGTGTTCTTCTCATACTTCCCTCCTATCAGAAGATAGGAATACATCCTCAGTACTTGGAATATAAAAACATGGTGTCATGTCTGTGTCTTAGACAGTGTCTGTTATTTACTAAATGTTAAAATAGGGTTTTTTTCAGCCTTGCTTAAAAGTATGTTTCATGAACTTTTTCAAATGGTTAGTATTCAAATGCAGTATTTTAAGTTGCAGTACAAGAGGCTGCACAATGGCTAGAGTGCAAGTGGTGAAAGATATGCTGTGAGGCTGGCAAGGCACGAGTGAAACTACATAACCGTGTCTACTGTGTGGTGGTGAGGGTGGTGAAGGCCCACAAATCGCATCCTCAAGTAACAGTCCAGTAGACCTTTTTTGTATTGTAAGGGGTCTGTTAACATCTACTCCAGGAAATGGAGTTTTAGACCCTTTGGAAGCCCACTGTGAATTATTTGCAAAGCACTTTGAGGCTAAATTTGCTCACCTCCGTAGCAATCTTCATGCCCCATCCGCATTTACTGTAGTGGCCAGTGAGGTGTCCAGTGCAACATCTGCTGCAACTTCTTGGGATCAAATTGATGTGGCCTGATGTGAACAAGGTGCTTGCAATGATGTAGCCAGCAATGTGTCTCCTTGTTCCTTGCCCCCCTTGCCTTATTAAAGCTTGCCAAGGGGGTATGACCGAGTGGATCCAGCATGTAGTCAGTTCATCTGGTGGGAGGAACTTGTGGTCCTGACTGCCATGAAAGAGATGTTATCTAACCACTCCTGAAAAGTCACAAACTGATAGGTCCAGGCCAGGTGGACTAACTACCACCTAGTTGCAAATACCCCCCTTTTGGAAAGGTGATCTAAAGAGTTGTGCCACAGAAATTGAAAGTACTCTTGGATGAAACAGGTTATCTTGACCCATTTAAATCTGGATTCAGGCATGGTTATGGGACTGAATTGGCCTTGGTTGCCCTGATAGATGACCTTTCTCAGGAGAAGGACAGGGGGAATGCGACCCTGTTATTCTTACTTGATCTCTCAGTTGCTTTTAATACCATTGATCATGGTATCCTCTTGAGCCAACTTGATGAGATATGTGTCGGAGGCACTGTTTTACAGTGGTTCTGATCCTATCTCAGGGTTGGTTTCGGAGAATAGCATTGGGTGATTGTCTTTTGGCTTCCTGGCAGCTGTGCTGTGGCGTGCCTCAGGGTAATTTTGTTTAACATCTATATGAAGCTCTTGGGAGCGGCCATAAGGAGATTTGGGGTAAGGTGTCAGCAGTACGCTGATGATATCCAGCCCTGTTTCTTGGTAACATCTGAATCAGGACCAGCCATGCAAGCCCTAGACCAGTACCTGGACTCAGTGATGAGCTGGATGAAGGCCAATAAACTGACTTTAAGTCCTAGCAAGATGGAGGCACTGTGGATAGGTGGTTCCTGAGTCTGGATAACTGGTCAGTTGCCTGCTTTGGATGGGGTTGTACTTCCTCTGAAAGAGTAGATTCGTAGTCTGGGGGTGCTCCCGGATCCATCTTTGTTGCTAGAGGCCCAAATGACATCGTTGGTTAGGAGTGCCTTTTACCAACTTTGGCTGGTAAGACAGCTGTGGCTGTTTCTCGACTGGAATAGTCTAACCACTGTTGTCCATACACTGGTAACCTCCAGGCTGCATTACTGTAATGCATTTTATGTGGTTTTGCTTTTGAGGCTGGTCTGGGAGCTGCAGCTGGTGAACAGTGTGGCTGCACAACTGTTCACTGGGGCAGGACATCTCCAACATGCTTTTCTGCTGCTGAAAGAATTGCACTGGCTGCCCATTAGCTACCAGGCTAAGTTCAAGGTGCTGATTTTGGTCTATAAAGCCCTATACAGATTGATACCAGGATACCTCATCCATTATCACTGCACTCTGCAGGTAATGGCCCCCTGCAAATGCCATCTTATTAGGAGGTGTGTTCCACACAGCATAAGAAGCAGACCTTTAATGTTGTGATACCTAACTTTTGGAATTTGCTTCTCCTAAAATATTAGACAAGTGCCATTTCTGTTTTCTTTTCGGTGCCTACTGAAGACTTTCCTCTTTCAATTGGCCTTTTAAATAGAGACCTTATCCCACTGTGCATCTATGTTAGAACTATTTTAAAATGTTTTTTTTAAATATCTTTTTATCGGATACTTTGCTTCTAAGATGTTTTTTATATATTCTTAGTGTTTTATCACTTATTTGCTGCCCTGGGCTCCTTCTGGGAGGAAGGGTGGGATATAAATTTAATAATAAATAAATATATTTAGTGCAGATACCTAACAGTATGTAAGGTTATGGAGGAAATGGAACCTTGAGTTTGTCAGACTACTTTATTGTTGAAAGTGAGTCTCCATACTTGAGACTCTTTTAGTAAAGAAAGATATGACCATTAAGTAAATTTGACTGTTCATCGCTCTAGAAGTTAACACAAAATTTCCCCCCACCCTGTTTTTCTTAGATGAGCAAGTCATTATGGGCAACAAGCTTCTTGTCTATATAAGGTATGGTACTTCAAACATTTATAAGAAAGCCTATATTACTACAAAAAGTAAAATATCATTAACTATGCGGTTCTCTTATTGTGACACATTTAAATGTTTTTTCTTTTCTTTTAATAATGTTATCTGTTATTTAATTTTGAGAATTGCATTATTGTATTGATGTATTATGATGTGTTGTTATATTCGTGTTTTTGTAAGCCGCCTTGAGGGCCTTTTGGCCATAAGGCGGGGTATAAATTTAAGAAATAAATAAATATTTTGCCACATAGGGAGAGAGAAACCCAACAGCTCAACTATGCCAGCACCCAACTTATGCTGGTGTAACACCATAGCTTAGTTAAGACTCTGTGCACTCCGAGCACAAAAGTTTGGATGAAAAATAACGGTTCAAAAACAAAACAAAAAACCAATCAAGCAAAAAGAGAAAGTAGCAATTCAGATAGCCACTTTCCTGATGTCCATGGCAACATTGCTGGCACACACCAATCATAGGGCAGCATGCTGACAATGACCCCAAATCAGTCAGGCATGGAAGAAGCCAGTCCATGCTGGGAGATGTAAAAATGTTCCAACAGCATTGTCCCACCCCACCACAGCGAATAAAAGGAGAAGATGAAAAAATATACCAAAACAGAGATTTTTTTGGCCCATTGCATTTTGGAGAGCTTATCCCAGTCTGCATCTGTGTAGGAATTGTTTTTGAGATGTTTTTAAAGGTGTTTTTGAAGATTTTTTAAAGACATGTTTTTAAGGTATTTTTAAGATCTTTTGTTTTAAAGGTGTTCTTAATGCTTTATCATGGTTTTGCTGCCTTTACCTCCTTCTGGGAGAAAGGGTGGAATATAAATTTAATAATTAATTAATTAGATAAATATTCACTATTAAATGTATTTGGTGGCAAACTTTGGCCTGTATCATTCTCCCAAATGGAGAGATGTAGAAAGTAAGTCCCTCAGGGATCGGTATTGGGACCTGTCCTTTTTAACTTGTTTGTTAATGATCTAGAGTAAAAGAGAAGCAGTGAGGTAGCCAGGTTTGCTGATATACCAAATTGTTCAGGGTGGTTAAAACAAAAAGGCAATGCAAGGCACTTCAAAAGGATCTCTCCAGACTGGTGAATGGGCAGTAAAATGGCAAATGCAATTCAATGTAAACAAATGTAACGTGATCCCAGAGCTTGGAAAAGTTACTTTTTTGAACTATAATTCTCATCAGCCTAATCAAGTGGCCATGCTGGCTGGGGCTGATGGGAGTTGTATTTTAAAAAAGTAACTTTTCCAAGCTCTGTAGTGATCCACATTGGGGCAAAAAACCCTTAATTTCATGGGGTCTAAAGTGTTGGGGACTGACCAGGAACGAGACCATGGGGTTATAGTGGATAGATTGAAGATGTCAACCCATTGTGTGCCAGCTGTGGATAGGAAGAGGGTTTTTTCACTTTCTTAAGACTAGAACTTGGGGCCATCCAAAAGCTGAATGTTGGAATATTCAGGACAGACGAAAGAAAGTACTTCTTCACATACTCCCACAAAAGATATAAGATGCAGTGATGGCCACCAACTTGGATGGCTTTAAAAGAGGATTAGACAAATCCATAGAGAATAATGCTATCAATGACTTCTAACCCCAATGGCTGTATTCTTTCTCCACTGTTGGAGGCCGAAAGCCTCTGAATACCAGTTGCTGGGAATTGCAGGTAGGGAGAGTGCTGTTGTACTCAGCTCCTCATTTTGGGCTTCCTACAGGCATCTGGCTAGCCATTGTGAGAACAGGATGCAGGACTATATGGGCCTTTAGTTTGATCCAACAAGGCTCTTCTCATGTTCTAATGCTGATAGACCCTTTTTTGTGAGGGGTGGCACACAGAAATGGAGGGGCATGGAACAGAGTGACTGGTACCCTGACAGGAGCACTCCATGCTGCTATCATTCGCTGAAATTCCCACATATGGGTGGTAGAGTAGGAACCTAGGAACAGAAATAGAGGCCTTTCCCAACCGCATTTAGGTTTGTGTAGCATATCAACTGTTCCTTTTAGCACTGTTTTAACTCTTTGACTTTCCTTACAGTTGCTGTTTGGCAGGTCGAGCTTATCCCTTGGGTAACATTCCTGAAGATCTGGTGCCCTTGGTTAAAAATCAGGTGGGTTAAGAACATACTGCAAAATTCACTGGGAAGGGCTGTAGCTCAATGGTAGAGCTTCTGTCTTGCACGTGTAAGGTCCCAGGTTCAATCCCCTAAAAGTGAGAGAGAATCTGCCTGAAACACTGGAGAGCTGCTGCCAGCCAGTGTAGTTAATACTGAGCTATATGGAGCAATGGTCTGACTCTGTGTAAGGCAGCTTCCTATGTTCCACCAGGATAATTTTTCATTTTTAAAAAGGATGGAAGCTGTTTATGTAGGTGTGCTTAAGGCGAAATAAAAAATATTCCCAAAGGCATAATTTGTGGATCTCTCTTCCCTCTGTCTTTGAATAATAACCACCCACTCTGTCTGTGGTTGCCACAGCAATACCCCAAGGTTTTCTGAGCTCAACTTCATAGCCTGCTGTTCAATGTTTTGAAGCCTTATTGTATAGGAAGCAAGAGACTCTGTAGAAAATTTGAGATAAAACAAAAGAGGCAATATTGCAGGAATATGAAGAAATGAACACAAAAGGATAGCGTCTCCATGTGTGTCATTCTTTAAGACTATGCCCAGATATTTAATATGTTGTGGTTGGCAGATGACCCCCATCATGGATTTCTCTGTAGCAGTCATGTAATATGAAAGGAATGATGAGTCTTTTATGCTTAGCAGTTACTTTGCAGTTTTCTGATATGAAGTTGCTATCATCAGCTTTCTGATTGTCTGTCATGTGCCTTTCTGATTACCCCGGAGCACTTTGTAATACATATTTTGATTCTCTCCCCCACTCACCTTTCCATGAAGAAGCAGTCATCTGGGAGCTTTACTGTATCTGGTTTCTGTTGTTGGTTCATTATGGGACTGCATAAGAGTCCATAGCAGAGAATGAGAATCTGTGCCCTCCATCAGATGTTGCTGAACTACAACTCCCATCATATCTGACCATTGGCCATGCTGGCTGAGACTGATTAGAGTTATAGTCCGGCAACATCTGGATGGCCACAGGTTCCCCACTTCATTCTAGAGGCTAAGACTGCAATCTTATATACGCTTACCTGGGAATAAGTTCCATTTAACTTGAATAAATTTGCTTCTGAGTAGATGTGCATTTGATTCATTTCAGTTGCTGGGGAGGAGGGTTAAGAAGTAAATTTACCTGATTTGTACACTTGCAGTGCAGTCCTGTGTGCAGTAATGTGGATCCATCCCACTTTATTCATTCTGGCTTACTCCTTGATAAGTGTGTTCAGGATTACATCCCTGATAATGAAATGACATTCTGTTAAATATCCACATTTATGGTATAAAATAGTTTTTAATATGCTGTCGAAACAACATTTTATTAGTAATATTTGAAGAATATTACTAACAATGTGCTGTATGCAAAACCATCTAGCACTCATTAGCTGTGGTTAACCTCAATAGCATGGTAGATAGCTTAGATGTAGGCCAGGTACATCAAAAGGCTTGGCCATAAACCTCAAGCATCACCTCTGTGTCCCTGATGCAAATGCTCCTCAGGAAATTGTTGTATAAACCTCTGCAAAGTACTGTGTCTAGTGCTTCACTGTACAGATTGGTCACATAACCTACTTTACTGAACTGGCGTATTTTATCCTAAGTAGTTGCACAGTTGTGGCTGCCTGCAACTCTGGTGTAGTGTCATGCTGTTGGGATGTTTCACTGATATACCTGCTGCTCATAGTCTATGAAGTCACAGCTGTAGGTACGATCCATGCAGAGACATCCCAGACCCCAGACTCCTCCATGGGTTTCTGTTTTAAGCAGAGTTATTGGATGGTGTAATCCCAGTTGTTCTTCCTTAAATTGTCCAATACAAATTAAATACTGAATTTTTCAGGATATTTAAAAATTGATTATTTTGGCTGTTTATCCCAGTCTACACTTGAGCTACATTAAGTTGACAGCTCCTTCCTCTTCTCCCCCTACCGCAGTCATCTGTTATTGAACTGAGTAAGTTGGAACATAGCTTGCACATGCACATAACAGACAGGACAAATCTTAATATAAGCATAATGCTGAAGTTTCCCCACAGGTCTGACATGGTTTTTCCCCAGCATTTGGCCTGCAGTTCACAGATTTTCATAATCACTCTGCTGTTTTAAATCCTGCTAAAAATCTTTTACCTTTTGTTTTCCCATATGTTCCAATAAACTGATTCAGTATATTAGGAACAGCTTCATTTTGAGAAGTAGTCTAGAAGGCAAATGTGCTTGTGTCCTTTGCTAGAATTCATTATTTAGGAAACCTGCGGTGATAATCTTTCTCAAATGCCAATGAGCAGCAATAAATGTCAATAATTGTGAAAGCGGATGTAAGAAACCATGGGATATGTTAAACTGAAGTACTTTGCCTACTGTTAAATCATTGAACTTGTACCAGGAAATAAACTTCCAGCACAGCAGATGGCATTTAAGTAACAGAAAATACTGTTGAAAACTCGTTCCCTATTCTCAAGAAAGTTTCAGGGATTGGTACGCTTGGAACAGTTCCTTCAGGTATTCAGACATAGTCGAGTGATTATTAATCTTTCCTTGCAGGTCTTTGAATTTCTTATTCGTTTGCACTCAGCTGAGGCGCCCACAGATGAAGAGGTTTACCCCTACGTACGCACATTGTTGCACTTTGATACACGGGAGTTCCTTAATGTTCTTGCACTGGTAAGTGGCAACACAAGTTCCAGCAAGATGTTGGGAAAGAAATCCTATCACGTCCTGCATTGGATTAAAGTTTGATACCTTTTTTGTCAATTTTTCACTAATCTATAAAAACTTGCATTTCTGTTTGTCAGATATATTTGTTAACCTTTAACAGTATTGTTCACAACTCAGTACTGCCAGTGCAAACTCTCCTTATGGTGTAGAATTTCACTCTTTAGAACTCAGCAGTCCCATATACTGTTGAAAAGTCTTTCTGAAGAAAGGAGATTAGAGCCACTAGCACAAATTCCACCAGCACTGCCGGTCAAACTTCTTGGACTTAAACAATGCATTGAATGCATTGTTAAAACTTATATTTTGGTAGAAATATGCTGTTATATTACATAAGCAATTTTGCAGCAGATAACAGACTGCCAGGCTAGATTATACCAGTGATCAATTTGTCTGCTATTAGGGATTAGTGTATTATTGCTGGCCAAATTTTATAAACAATTATGGAGCAATACACTTAGTGTGAGGATTAGCATGTGAAAAGCTGCAACAACATTTTTAGAAAGACCATGCAGTTGCTATTTCTGGAAGCCAGAGGCTGCCCTGACATTAGATACAGGAAGAGAGAACCAGCAGACTCGCTTGTTATTTCCATTGCTCTTTTTTTGATATCCAAGGAGAGCGGAAGATGCATGTAAGAGGTTTGGGGATTAGAAGACTGCAAGACCTGATTTGGGTTTGGCGGCTGAGGCAGAGAGGAAGGAAGAATAGCACTGTGCTTCTGGGCTCTTCCAGATCCTTTTTATGGATGCTCTGCTTTTTTAATTACTGCTCGCTACTAATCATTTCACCCTGGACATACTCAGGCCACACCATACGCTATCATTATTGGTATTTACTTCACTTAAATGTAAATAATACCTCTTTACACTGTGAACTGATTTTTTTTATTCCTGTTGTTACCCCTCACATTGGTGCCGTTGTCTGGTACACTGTTTTCATTTGCATATTCAGAGTGGGGAAGTTTGCCTGTATAGAAATTATACTGACTCCCTCCAATCTGGGTTCTGCACTCCACTGAAACTTGAATCTCCAAAATCTACAATCTCTTTACTGCCAGACTTAAAAGTCCCTATTCTGTTCCCACCCTCTTTGCTGCCTTAGGTATAGCTGATACCCCTCTTCTGGTTGACTCCCTTAATGCTCTAGCTTTCTTCAGCTAGCTCCCTTCTTGCCTGTCTATTCAGTCATTCAACAGGAAAGTTAAATTTTCTTTGCTTTGTTCTGTTCCTCTGGGACCCATTCTTGGCCCTGTGCTATATACTCCCTCTACACACAGTCCCTGAGTGACCTCAGATCTGGTGGTTTGACAATTTGCTTGTCTTTAAGATGCCACATGATTCTTTGTTGTGTTTGCTGCAACAGACTAACATAGCTATCGCTCTGGAAATTGTTATGTCTAAGCACTGCACTCAGCTCTGCCTCGGAACCCCAAAGCTTTCTGCCTTCATCTAAGCCTGCATCTCTTAAGTGCTTGTCTACTGCTGCCAGCTTCTTCACTTCATACTACTGTCTGATAATGCTGTACATGTTTGAAACCAGTTGATTAATATACAGCATTGAAAATAGTTCAAGCTGGTAGAGGTTAAATGAGAGTAGAGGTTAAATGAGGGTCTCTGTCAGAAACTGTTTTTTTGTGGCCATTTGTATGTTTCTTTCAGTTTCTATACCATATGGGGTTCCTGATGTCTTTGCAACAAGATTTACAAGTGGACAAAAGAAACAAATCCAATAGATAATTACAGTTGACATGAAGGAACAGAAGCAGTATACGAAAATACCTATTGCTGACTGACTGAACTGCTTTATTTTTCATATTATGCATTATATGGAGATAAAGGTGTGAAGTGTTGTTGTTGTTTTATTTTCCCCAAATACCATTCTCTAACAAAGACATTTGAAGACTTTAAGAATGACAAGCAAGCTGTAGAATACCAACAGAGGATTGTGGACATCCTTCTCAAGGTAAGCCCCCCCCCATCCTCCCAGTTTTAGTGGTAGCCATAATGAAAGGTGGGTTATTTCCAGACTATATGCATTCATTTGTTTTAGTCTTATCACTGGTTCAGAATGCTCCCTTTAGGAAATTGCTAAATGTGTCCCTTGTGTGGCTTGCTAATTGATAAGAAGTGTTAAGATTGATTTCACCACTAACTCTTGCAAGGTACTTTGAGCTACTTAAATGAGAAATGTTCTCTGGCTCTTAATAATTCATTGTACCTCAGTAATGGTTCTTTGCAAAGAATACTCTGTAAATATTTTCCTGTTAAAAGATATAGTTCTGCTTGATAAAAACATCAACACATCCAAACTCTGAGCTGGTTGAGCTGACAAATCCTAAACTATGCTATAAGTATTCTTATGATGGTACACTAGGGCTCAGTTTTAGGTTTTTACTTCTAGGATTTTTATACTACCAATTTGAAAGAGAACGTAAAATGGTTGACTTCATTGTTACATGGGTAATGAAAATGTTATTTATTTATTTATTATTTGATTTATATCCCTCCCTTCCTCCCAGTATGAGCCCAGGGTGGCAAACAGAAATGCTAAAAACACTTTAAAACATTGTAAAAACAGACCTTAAAATACATTAAAACAAATATTACGAAATAATTGTGCAGTATGAACTGTTGCTTGATCGGGTATGCACCCCTTCTTCATTGATGTATACTAATGAAGCCATTTTATCTTGATACATCAAGTGAAGTACAGTAGGGCCCCACTCATAGGGCGGGTTACATTCCGGACCCCCGCTGTAAAGCAAAAACCGCTGTAAAGCGGAACCCATTGAATAGAATGGCGCGCAATGCCCGAAAACCGCCGTAAAAGCAGAACAAGCGCCGTATGAGTGGGGCTTTAGTCTAATTGCATCTATTGAGACCGCTGTATTAGCGAATCGCTGTAAAGCGGGGCCCTACTGTATGTTGGTCCAATTGATGGACTTTATCTTTACCTTGGAAAGTATCTACACTGAAACATAATGAAAGGATGAAGAACTGTGAACATAAAGTGACAGTGCAGTGTTATAGATAGCTAATGCAATACAGTGCACATTTTAATAGAGAAGAGAATTGGCAACTAAGTTTATCTTTGTATGTGGTCGTGGACTGTTCTAGAATAGTCTTTTGACTAGAACATTTAACAGAAAAGATGTTGACATGATGGATACAAAAAATTTTAAGGACTGAAAAATGAGCATTGTATCTTAGCATTCTACAAGAGGTACTGCGTAGTAGAGGACAAAGATGGGGAAAAATAGAGAAGTAATCTTTTTGTAAATGAAAAAATATCAAAAAGACTTAATTGATGTGTTTCAGAGCAAGTTGGAGAGCTCTTTTTAAATTTTAAGTTGTTCAAAATATAGATTATACCACTTAAACACATTTGTGAAGCCTGATATATCCATAGTTCATATTCCTATAAAACATGGCTATTTTTCATCATTATTAATTGTCTAATGAATACCATTCTTATATACTGGCCCATCTATAAATCTAAACATTTCAAATAGTACTCCTTAGTTGAGAGGGATTGCATATTTCTTCACATTCAAGCCCAGACAACATTTGCCGCGATTAATACATTCATTATTAAAGATTTCATGATACTTGGAATTTCTTCTTCTGTTCAATTATGTCCTACCCTTCTTCTGTTTAATGAAATAATAATTTATACTGAATGCCCTACATTTAATAATATCTGTCTCACAGATTGCCATACCATATTCCATTTCTGTAGTAGGATTCTAATTCTGATCTTTCCCATTGTGACTCCTTCCCAGTTTTTTAATTATACCATTATTGTTGCCAATAAAGCCTTTGATTCTTCACTTGTAATTAAAATTTCTCAGGGCATTAATTTCTTTTAATAATGAGTATGTAGGACCCAACACCTTTAAAAAAAAAAATCCCTTACTTGAAAGTATTGAAATCAACTCCTGAGCGATTTCTAGTCTTAACAAGTGTCTATTCAGTATTGGCCCTCTAAATTTAGATATCTCATGTACCTTTCTTCATCCTCTTTATAAATGTGTCATTCCTTATTACTGGAAGGTAGTGGGGACATACCAGTACTTGATTTTTCTATGTAGTCATTGTACCAATTTCTTCTCTGTTTATATTTATTCATCTTCCTCTCTCTCTTGCTTTGATATTCACAAAAGCATCTCTGTGTGTATGTTGATGTTTAATTGTTCTGCTTGAATATGTTTTCCCTATTTTGTGTAATCTCTTTCTGTTCTTAATTCTCTTCAATTTTTCATTAGCTTTTGATACAATTGAGCTTTTTTTTTGCTTTTGTTCTTTTTGTGATGTGGCAACACCATTTTCTCTGGGTTTTGCGCCTTTCTCACAAATGACTCTGTTTAAAACAGCCTTCCCAACATTGTGTCCTTCAGATATTTTGCACAACACCTCTGATAATGGTTTATGGTGATGGGAATTTTTGTCCAAAACATCTGCAGGGCACCAGGTTGGAAGGCTCTTTTTAAGTCTCTGTCAGTGGCTCTTTCTTCCTGTTTTTTTCTTTCATTCTTGGTCCGTCAAGGGTCGGTTCTTGACACTTTTCATTCTTGAATTGATTCCTCTTTGCAGTTTCTTTTGGCTTGGAATATTGTTATTACATTCATAATATTCAGCTCGCTCTTTGCGTTCTTTTTTCCAGCTCTGTCCAAGTGTTTATAGCTGTATCCACCTGAATGTTGAGTCATTTTGCAAGACTTAATATGCAGATGACAGAATTTATCTTCTCCTTAAACCTTCACTCATGTTGACTATAGTAATGTTTGGTTCATCAGTCTCTCTGTCTCTCAACTATTATTTCCCACTCATTATAATTTTTCTTTCTTTGAACTTCAGTCATCTTACATTTCTATAGGTTTCTCTTTTTGTTTTGGTGTTTAACATTCTTAACTCTCTTAACCTTTATGTCTCTTCATGATCTTGCCCTTTCTATCTATCCTAGTGGCTTCTGACTGCATAATTAGATCCTGCCTTGCATTAAGCCAAAGTTCCCCATTATGTCCGAACTGGGGAATTCTGGCTTCATGTTGGTTAACAAAAACCAGGTTAATGAGCCAGGATCTAATTATGGTTTATTGTCCTGTTTTGTTGACTGATATTAAGCCTGAATTCCCTGGTTCAGACATAACAGGGGACTTTGGCTTAATGCAAGGCAGGATCTCCATGCTGAAACAGGCAAGCAGTGGGAAGGGGTGAGGGAGGAGTGTGCAGCAGTGGCACCATGATTTGTCAGCTTTGTAAACCATGATTTATGAAGCCATAGGCAAACATCAAAATGTGACCAAAGCCGCTAGGATAGATAAGAAGGGCAAGATCATGAAAGAGACTTAAAGGTCAAGAGAGTTTAAATACCACAACAGTCAAGGAAGACAGTAAAGGGAAGCTTATAGAAGTGTAATGTAATACAAGTTCAAAGAAAAAAGCAAGCACATGGTGGAAGGAAGGAAGGTGCAAGGCAGGAAGGTGCAGCCATGGTGATTTTATGCAGCTGTGGACAAGACATCTGACTGCAGTCTTTCTTTCTGTTCCCCTTCTTGGTTACTGTCCTTCAGACACTAATCTTTTCATTAAACCTTCACTTGCTTGTGCGGTAGCTAGCCTTTGTTTTCTCTTTTATGGTCCTTTCGCCACGGAACTCCCTTTAATAATTTCTTTAAGTGATACAAATGGCTAGCTAAATAACTAAACGTATCCTCTCTCATGATGTCCTACTTGTTTTATTTCCTATTTCTTAGTTATTATATTCTGTTAACACTTTGTGCTAGCTGGGAGAAAATGAAAGGAGCAAATTTTTTCCCTCTCCTTCCTTTTCATTTTTTTTTTTTAAATTTAGATTGTGATCCTGTGGGCAGGGTCTCTTTATTTCTGTATATTGTGCATGTTAGGTGCGTCTAAAAACAATAACTTATCATTTTGCAAAATATGTGCAACTGGCACTTAGAGCTTGCTTCCTCCCCTCATCAAGTAGTAGTGAGATTTGAAGGCTCCCTTGCCATTGGTTAGTTTTTTAAACGGTAGGCTAAGAAGGTATCTGTCGACGTCTTGCAGTGCCTTCGGTCCTTACTCTTCAATGGAGAGTTGCTATTTCTTTAAATCTATGTCTGTACATGGCAGAATAGTTAAAAGGCAACACATTGTTAGTACCCTCTAGTAACTCCTTTTTCTAGATGCATGGTCTGGGGCATATTCTGAGATCCTTCTAAGATACATACATCTCTGTGTGTGTAAATAAAAATCAACAACATTTCAGTTGACTACAGGGTCTTGGGTATCCTGCATTGTGCTAACCCTATTAACTGAAGACACTAAGGTTGTCTAGACAGGTATGTCTGAGCTTGTATGCTTTGATAGTCCAATGTAGCTTCAGGTTGCCAGGATGTATAAGCCTTGGTGTAGCAGGAGAGTCTTTGCTGACTGATGAAATATCTGTCTAAATGATTTTAGTAGATTAAATTCAGTCTTTCACAAAAATCATTTGAGGGACCTAGAGCAGCTTGAGTATGTGATATGGGGCTACAGGAGCACTGAATTATCTAACGGGTCAGGAGAAAATATTTTTTAGCAGAAAACAGTTAATCTGCTCCAACTGTCCAGACTATCATCATGTTAATGGCTAATGTCTTTCTCATATGGAGTAAACTGAAACTGAGCACTGAGTACTGCTGCATGGTGCGTAGTGAAGAAGTTGAGTAGAGAATCTCAGACTAGGAAAAGCAATGAATTACGAAACAGACAGCAAACCTGGCCACAGGGGTGTTCTGACCCATCCATATCGGGAATCCACAGAATCAAGGGAGGAAGGTGCTAGGTGAGCAACTACCTTTGACAAATGCTGGAGATGAATGAGGCCTTATGGGTCTCTTCTCCAGTCCATCTTTCCCAAGCTCCACCTCCTTGGCCTGAAAGTGAGTACTTCCTCTCCTTTATGTGGGTTTCCAGTTGGTGCATTCCCTGCACCATTAAGAGCATACTGGGCTAAGTAAGATGCTGGTTTTGATGTATAAAGCTCTATACAGCATGGGACCAGGATACCTGAAAGATCGTTCCCCCCCTTATATACCTTGTTGATTACTGTGCTCTGCAGGTGAGGGCCTCCTGCAGATACCATCTAATCTGGAGGTCTGCACAGCATAGGAAGCAGATCTTTAGTGTTGCAGCACCAACTCTTTGGAATTCACTCCCCTTAAATTAAGACAGGTGTTGTCTCTATCTTTTTGGTTCCTGTTAAAGACCTTCCTCTTTCAACAAATCTTTTAAGTAGATAACTTATCCCAGTCTACATCTGTGTTGGAATTGGTTTTAAAGATTTATTTTTAAGATGTTTTATAGATATTTTAGTGCAGACATTTAGTGTTGTGGCACCTATTCTTTGGAATTTGCTTGTTTGCCACCCTGAGTTCCCTTTAGGAGAAGAGGTGGGATATAAATTTTATAAATAATAATATTAGATAATAGTAACATAACAGGAGCCCTGATGAATCAGGCCAGATCTAGTCCGACATTCTCACGGTGGCCAACCAGATGGCCATGTCAAGCCTGCAAGTAGGACCTTTGTGCAGTAGCGCTCTCCCCATTTGTGATTTCCAGCAGCTGGCATTCAGAGGCATACTGCCTCTGACAATGGTGGTAGGACCAATGGAGACTGGTCCATTAGGGCAAATGGGGCACTGCCCCATCAACCTCAGTCTGTCCTTAGCAAGCCCTCACCTGCCTACCTTCTTACTGATAACCAGTCAGGGAGTGGCTCTCCTTTCATTGGCTCTGGCTCCTCTTACCACTGGTCTCACTGCCTTCTGCCCTATCAATCCCAATGAACATCAGCAACCACTAGGTAGAACATAACCATCACGACCTTTGATATCCTTTTAAAGCCATCTAAGTTGGTGGCTATCACTACATCTTGTGAGAGTGTGTGAAGAAGTACTTTCTTTTGTCGATCCTGAATCTTCCAGTACTCAGCTTCATTGGAAGGCCCATAGTTCTGGTATTTTGAGACAGAAAAACTTTCCCCTATCCAGTCTCTACACACCATGCATAATCTTATATGCCTGTACTGTGTCCACCCTTACCCACCTTTTCTCTAAACTACAAAGTCCCAAATGTTATAAGCATTCCTCATAGGGGAGTTGCTCCAGCCTCTTGATCATTTTAGTTACCTTTTCCATTTTAATGAAATGACAGAACTATACACGGTATTCCAAGAGCAGTTGCACAATAGATTTGTGTAACACAGTGATATTGGCAGTTTTATCTTCAGTTCCTTTCCTGTTGATCCTTAGCATGGAATTCACCTTTTCCACAGCTGGCACACATCAGGTCAGTATCTTCATTGAGCTATCCACTATGGACCCCCAAGGTCTTGTTCTGGTCAGTCACCACCAGTTTAGACCCAATTTAGACCTCAGGAGTGTATATGTGAAATTAGTGTCACGTTACACTTTACCATGAATTGCATTTGCCATTTTACTGCTCATTCACCCAATTTGGAGAGATCCTTTTAGAGTACCTTGGGTTCTCTTTTCCTTTTTAACCACCCTAAACAATTTGGTATATTTGCAAACTTGGCTACCTCACTGCTTCCTCCTAACTCTAGATCATTAATGAGCAAATTAAAAGGGACAGGTCCCAATGCTGATCCTTGGCGGGTGGGGGGACCTCCACTTACTACATCTGTCTATTGGGAGAACTGTCCATCTATTCCTACTCTCCGCTACTCTTTCTTAACCAGTGACTTATCCACAAGAGGACCTCTTCTGTTGTCCCATGACTGGTGAGCTTACTCAGGAATCTTGGGGGACAGAATCTGTGAGGGTCCCAGCCCATGCTCTGCAGATTCCAGATCACCAGCCTCTGGTTCTGTCAGTTTTGAAGCACCAACATTAGGAGTCTGGTCCAGTTTTCCGGCTGATAGTTCAGCAGCTCCATAATTTGCCTTCTCCCCTGACTCTGAACTCTAATCTGGGCCATGACAAAGGTCTAAAGGCATTTATGAAAAGCTTGCTTATTGTCAGAGCTCTGAAACTGTTCATCAAACAAGAAATTTTGGATGCAGTTCTTACGGTGTGAATTCTTTGGATGCAATTTTTCTGCGTATGTGTTTTACTTCAGTTATAGAGCAAATGAGGATTAGGTTTTCAGGTTGAATTGCTGTGTCTACGTATTTTATTCTTCATCAATATACCAGTGTTTCTGTTTCTGCAAAAAGATGGGTAACACATTTTTTAAAACACTAAAACCGACCTAATCAGTCAAAACACAACTCTTAAAATTGTAATAAAAATGTAGGTGGCAATAAATAAATATAAAATATTTTGCTGTAATAGCTTTGGAACTTGGTAAAAGACATGTTAGATTGTAGATATATCACAATGGTGGGATCATGGTTCTCTTTTAATTGAAAGGTCTAACTCCTTCAGATATTAACAGCGGCCTAGGAATTACAATATTCTAGTTTCTGAAAAGGCTCATATTTTGTGAAAAGATTTAAAATACTGCTGAAGCTGCCCAGCCATTGCTATGCATGTGTCCATACATGTGTGCACAGTTGTGTAAACACTGCAGTACCGCCAGAATTCTGAAAGTGTTAGGTGAAATGGTGCAATTATCAATCAACCATTCCAGCCCAACTTTTTCTTGGTTAGGCTATGAAATAATCTACTTAATCAATACAATGTGATATTTAGTTGGGCATGCTATATCTCTTTCCCTTATTGCCTTGAGCAGAATGCTGCAGCTCAGTACACCTTTGTTATTTCATCCCACCTCTTCCCAGGATATAGCTGTTTAAGTTCTATGATCTTAACGAGCACAGCAGAATTTAGTGTCGCTACAAATGTCCATTTACAAGTGCTTCTTGCTACTGTGTGCTTTTAAGCATGTAGAAAGCAAGTTATCCCTAACATTCAGCCATATAATGAAGATAATTTTACTACATACTTGTATCCAAGCAAAGGAGTGCTCAAATTCTGTTTGCCACATGGCTGGATGTGATAAATCCAGATTTACAAAATGCATGTAAAATATTTATAGATCGTGTATGGAAAGTTATGTTTTAAGACACTATGATATTACTGTTTGCATAGCAGTAATGTTTTCAAAGTGCAAAACATGGAAAATAGCATGTTATTGTCAGGAATAATAGAGCATTAGCAATTCTGTATGCATAGAATAGCAAAATTTGAGGTGTTTGTTTGAAACCTGTCATAAATAACTTAAGAGTCTTCTCTTCCAGAAGCTAACATTTCTGTTTGCTCCTTGGTGATAGAAAATGGGATTTCTCCCCTACTGATTCACATCCATCTTCCCTCCGCCGTCTCTCACTTTACAGCTAATTATGATGGGCTGCTGAGTTGGTTTATAGACTGCATAAGCTATACCTACTACTGTCCCACTGATAAGTTCAGAACAGTGTCTCTGCCTGTTACTGCAAGACAGTGTAATATGACTTCTATGCAATGATACTGCTATATCTGTTTCTAGTGATAAGGTTTCAGAGCTAATGTTCACATCCAGTCTATGATGAGCTAAATTTCTTATGGCAATATAATGCTATATTGCTCACCTTAGCAGCACAAAAACTGCAATGCAAGGGAAGCCATGTGTGCTTTGCTTTAACTACTAATGTGCTTGCCTTGAGCTTATGTGAGCTAAAGATTCCAGTTTTGTGATTTGGCTTTTCTGGAGAGAGAGATATTCTCTTTTACAGAAATATATTTTGGGATTCTTTATATGACTTTTTTATTACACTGAAATCTGATACTTTTAATCTGCTGCACAGTGAGAAGCTGTGTTTTGGTTTATTGATTTGTGCTGTTTGTTCATTTTCACATGCATGTGAAGTGATAACCTGCCAACTTAATAAATTGAGGTGCTTCCCCTATCTAGGTCATGGTGGAGAACTCTGATTTTACGCCATCACAAGTTGGGTGTCTCTTTACTTTCCTTGCCCGGCAACTTGCTAAGCCAAACAACACACTGTTTGTGAACAGGACATTATTTGACCAGGTAAAATGAGGAAGCACAAGTGTGGGGGAGGGAGTCTGTGCTAATTTTGTTTATAAAGTGCCTAAAATCTTGCCATAATATAAAATGACAGGGTTGTGTGCCATGTCTTCACCAGTGCATAACTTCTTTATAAGTTGTGATAGAAATTTTAGGATAAAGTATGAGGAATATGGTGGCAGTGATCTTATAAGGAGTATTTGAAGAGGGGAACCAAGAGACATGTAGGAGGATTTCCAGAAGATCAGCAGTTGGGAATCTCTGGTCCATGGGCCAGACTTGGCCTGCCAGGGGTTCACATTTGGCCTACAAGGGCATTTTTTCCAAAACCATGGCTACCTGCCCTACACCTGATGCCATATGTATAATCAGGAGCCTTAAAGTGTGCATTAACAAGGGAAAGCAGGCTTTGGCTCTATTGCCCATCAGCTGATGGGCAATAGAACCAAAATCTACTGGATCAGCTGTGCACAGAGCTTTGAAATCCCAACAAAGTACATGGTGCTTTGAAGTCATAGCAGTGTCAGGTGATTAGCAGATGGGCAGTCCCACCCACATGTCAAATTTGGTCCATCAGGCTAGATCTTGATAAGAATCTGGCCTGTGAAGCCAACAAGATTCCCTATCTGTACAGACTTAAATGATTACCATATTGCTCTTTTTGCTGAACTCATACATCACAAATCTAATTCTAAGCATTAGAAGACCGGGCTGTGTCTTCAAAATATTATAGTAGTGCCAATCATCTAGAGTATTTTCTCACCTAGAAATGATAAGTTATATTTCCTAGATGTGGTAGTTTGGGGATGGAACAGATACATAAAATAGTTCTGTCTTTTTGTTCAGGTCCTTGAATTTCTATGTAGTCCTGATGATGATTCACGGCACTCTGAGAGACAGCAGGTATGAATCCTTAGATGCTGTGAGAATGGTATATAGTTAAGGAAGGATATTTCTAAGAATGACCAGACGATAGGGAAGGAATGCCAAAATTGGCTCTCTGCCCAGTAAGAAGTTGACAGCATATGGAGAGGGTATGTTTATGAAACAGCATATGTATGTTTATGAATGCAAACAAACAAAATGTGCATAATCATAATGTGAATAGTATTTGTTTATAGTGGTGCAGATTAGTCATGCTGAAAGCACGGTCTGCACTGTGAGCAAATGCAGCCAAAAACTACACTGAAAATGCATGGCCAGCTGCTGCCACTAATACCAGTAGAACTTACTGGAGGAAAAGGGAGCGTGTTCTCAAGAGATGTCATCTCTATACATACAGTTTGCTTTCCCCACTAACTTGAACAGGTGTGTGAGTGTGAAGTGCTGTAGTTTATGGGGAGAGCATGGTCACCTCCTGTGTCTCCTCTCTTGATTATCCAAAGGCTGTTCAGGAAGAAAAAGTGAACCCATGCATACAGGACACATAGGAAGCTGCTTTACTCTTGGTCAAACCATTGGTTCATCTGGCACAGTACTGTCTACAATGACTGACATTGTCTCTCCAGGCTTTCAGACAAGGGACTCCCCCAGCTCTACCTGGAAATGTCAGGGATTGAACCTAGCACCTTCTGCAGATGCTGTACCACTGAGCTATGTCCCTTCCTCTAAAGAGTGAAGGCACAACATTGTGAGAAGGATGGAGGCATGGAAGTGAGGATGTGGTAGGCTGTACATGAGTAAAGGGGAAGAATGAAGGAAAGTTACCTTATGGGGTAGGATATATGCAAACATTAATGTGGGAAGATAATTCTAAGGAGCCAGTAAACAGCACGGGAGCTGGATAAGGCTTAGAACTAGAAAACCAAAAAATGTTTATGCCAAATCTCCAAAATACATTGATAGCGTAAAACTACATGTTAGCTTCCTTTTTGTAAAGAAGCAGAGCCCTTGTCAGGGCAGCTATCTAAGAGTCAAAACATGATCAGAGGTTTCATGAGATGTATCTGCTGCTGAGCTGTACTAATTCAGAATGCAGGTGGGAAAGGACATGTTGAAATGTTTCTTCCTGAGAAACTGCCAATAAAACTATTGAGCTGGGAAGAAGGGTTCTAGCCAAGCCTTTCCTCTCAAAAATCAAAAACGTTTTGTTGGGGAGGGGGAAAGGGCCTTGATGAGAATGAAAGGAGTACATTCTACAAAGAGAGAGCAGAGCTGGAAGGCCCTCCATTTTGCATTTGGTGTCTGAAAATGCTCATACTTAGGCACAATATGCAGTTGTACAGGACAAATATGTTGGGAACTCTGATTGTCTGGACACTAACACAAAACATCTAATAATTATTTTATGCTAATAGGTTCTCCTAGAATTGCTCCAAGCTGGAGGCATTGTACAGTTTGAAGAGAACAGGCTCGTTCAAATGGCAGAAAAAGCTGAATTGTAAGGCTTTTTTGTTTTTCTGTCTCCCTGTTGTGAAAGAATAATGAACTTTGACCTTTCTGATAAGGAGGATTCTATAATTGATATGCTTATATCTGCTTATAAGAGCTGAGAGCCTTTCTATCACATCTTAATTTAAGGTACATCTTCACAAAGGGAAAATGAGGAAGTTCTGTGTGATGCCAGCTAGCAGGGGAAAAAGGGAAGTTGTGGGCAATAGAGATATGTGAAATCTTTCTGTTAGAGGTTTGTGTCTGCTTCTAGCTAAAACAGCGGTTAGGAGTATGTAACACCTGACACGTGTAAAGAACTACCTTGAAGTGTGATAAGTGCATGCTCTGCAAACGCCTCCTCACTCTTCTAAGGAGGAGGTACATTCACGTGTATTAGTTCACTCCTCATGAAATGACCAGCTGAGAAGGTTCTATGTGACGTATGTATAGCCATATAAGCCTGTGGGTCCATGGTTCAGGAGGGAGACTCTTTAACTCTCTCTCCTGATGCACATCAGTCTATGTTTTCTTGCTTAATAACACTCTGTCCTTCTGGCAGTTTGATGTTAAACAAAATGAGTTTTGGAGTTTTTCCCCTTTGACACTAGATCATTTCCTATCACTTTTTTCATTTTATACTTCCACCAATTATGCTCTTTCAGCTACTCCTGAAGCCACAGCCTTATGAGCATCCTGTCACCATTACAGTCTTACATAGAAAAAAATAAACTTAATCTGGTTGTACATGGTGTAGATCATATTGGATTTTTGCTTTGGAGCTCTGGCCTTCCAATATATGTCTAAACATCCTTTGTTACATATGGTGTGTGGGGAGGCTACTGGTGTTGCTTCTGCTATAATTTCATTCTTTTAAGTCTTTCTAGTTTGACAGATGATCCTAATGGCTAATGCATGTGGGGCCTATTGCTCCTATAATTTCATCTAAGCTGGCTAAGGCTGAAAGCTCCAGGCTGGCATTATCTGCAGGGGATGGATGGATAGAACTAGGAAAAGCACATGAGGTGCTTGCTTGGTAACTGCTTTCAATGAGCCCAATGTTCATCCCTAGGTTGCCTTAGCATTGCAGCTAGACCTCAGTTCTTTGCACAACAGCCTAACCATGTGACAGTGTCTGGTGTCTGTAATGTGGCCTACATTCTAAGACAATAATAACATGTTAAGTGGACTTCTGCTGCTTAAACGTTTGGGAGTATATAGTGTTTCAGATCAATCCAGTCCCATTCTGCTAGTTTTAAGATTTGATTCTAATATTGGGGTACTGAGAAGTTGTAGGAGCAGATGCTCTGTAGAGAGCAGGATAATTCTATTGTACCTGTAAATGTTTCTTCTGGTTTTTAACCCCTCACAGTTCATTTTTACAGAAATAAACAGGCCTGTAAAATGCCTTAGGCTGAAATGCAGTTTCCTAGGAGTAAACCCCATTTGACCTCTGTGTGGCTTGCTTCTGAGAAGACACAGGCTTGTACTATTACCTGCTCCAAGCACTATTTTGTTAATTTGCCTTAGTCCGCTGGGTGATGCTGTTTTGAGTTAAAGTAATGATGATTTTTTTTAAAAGTTTGTTTTTGTGTGCTGCTTTGAGTACATTGATTGTGGAAGAGCAAGTTATAAATGAAATTAATAAATATTAAATTGCTGCCACCCCAACATTCTTACAAGTCCTTTGAACATCCCAAAAACAAACACAAACCCTTGGGAAGAATTGCTTTAAGGTCTGTTTGTCCCAGCCCAACTTCTGGACTTTTCTTGGTAATATGACCCTAAGTTGCTTTCCAAGGAATCATGATGAAATTGAGCAATCTAGGCAATCATTTAAAAAATTGAACACAATCTCTATTACAAAAATCACATTTCTTAAAACAGATTAATGCAGAAAACTTGCATAACAATATCAGATGATTATTTAAGTTGTCTCACTAGTTTTCCTGCTGGGTATGGATTTCCTGCCTCTTCTTTAAAAAAAAAAATATATATATATATATCTAAACCCTCCTACATTAGTACCTAATCAGATCTTCACTTCCCTAGTGCCCATAGGCTATGGATGGAGTCTCTGAGGCCACACCTAGGCTATGGACTCTCTACTTGCCTTGTCTCCTCAGTGATGGTGCTTTGCCACCTTACATAATAAACCAATTTCAAACTATGGGTTTATGAAGCTGGCTTATTAAACTAACCAGGTTTACTTTCCAACAGGATCTGTGGTTTGAATGTAGCACTAAGCCAACATTCTTTAAAAGCAAAACAAAACTTGGAAGAAGCCTTCCTCCCAGCTGCGTAGGACAGGAGAGAGGGAAATGCACAAGTCCAAAGTTTCACTCAGGCTCATTGAGGCTTGCCCATGTAGCATTTTGTGTGAACGGGTTCATTGATTAGGAGTTGCTGATTGACAAGTTTTGTCTCCCAAAACTTGAGTTTTTATTTTCTAAAATGGCAGCTAGTCATGTTAAGCAGGTTTGATATTATTACGGTCCAGGTTCTTTACACTGGACATATTCAGTAGAATGTGTACTAAGACATTTATGGGGTGTGTTTAGCCTTAAAGTATTGAGATGGGTGCTGCTGACTAAGGATGTGTTATGCCTGAAACTGAAAGCCACATGGCACTCTGTTTCTGTCACCTGCAAAGAGCTAACATCTTAAAATGAATAAACAAAATGTTTTATTGCAGCTATCAGATCTGTGAGTTTATGTATGAACGGGAACATTGCTATGATAAGATCATCGATTGCTACTTACGTGATCCATTGAGAAAGGTAAGGATGAGAGGACACAAAAGTAATTACTCAGAGAATCCAGATGAAATCTCTTCTCCTTTCAGTTTTCACCTCTTTTGTGTGTTAAGGGACAGAAGGAGGAACTTGATTTTCAAGGAGGCTTTGATGTGGGAATAGCCCTAAATACATTCTCCATGCCCTTTTGCTTTTTCATGAAGGTTCAGCATGGAATAAATAATATTGGAAATAATCTGTAGATTTGTTAAGGAAGTACACAATCAAATTAGTTTGACCTTTTTTTCCATCCTTCTCATTTATTGCCTTTTAAAGGAAGAAGTTTTCACCTATATCCACAATATACTCTCTATTCCTGGGTATAGCACAGAAGAAAAGCAGTCTGTGTGGCAAAAAGCTATGAAACACATTGAGGTATGACTTGGATTAACTGATTATATATCTTAAGCGAAACCTAATTTATCTGCAGTTATCCTAATGAGGTCTGTCAGGTAGGTTGGGTAGCATGCCCTTTTCAGGTTAATTTATATTTGTAAATCACACTTGAGGTGATGTGCAAGTTTTTAAAAGAATTCTTAGAACCATAAAACACAATAAAAATCAACTAAACAATGGCAACAGCAGTAAAAAAAAAGACACTCCCAGATTGTACTTCAGTCATTGAGGAATAAAACATGTAGCTATTTTGAATTTATGATATTAATTTTGCCATAGAACAAGGGAAGATTGGAGACCAGATGGTAACTGACTGCAGGTTTGAAGCAATCACCTTTCCCCTCTTTTTAAAAGGTGCATTATTTACTCCAACCAGCAAAGGACCTATCTGGTCTGAGTTTCACTAACCAGGATGTCTGTGGGTCCATTTGACAGTTGGCCATCCATGCTCCCTCCACCACCACCTTCCTTAGGGAATGATATTAGTGTAAATTGAGGCAAAAGGAGCAAGGCTGTGTTGTAATATTCCAAATTCTGATTCTGTGTCTAAACTGGCAGTTCTCCAAGTAAATTGGAATAAGAATGATTATTTAAACTGTGGATGGTAAGCTGGAAGCAGACTGAGTAGGCAGATGATGAATCAGCCTCTTGAGTCCTTCAGGCTATTCACTGTGCAGAAGAGCTTAATGCCCTTGGTAATTGGGCATCCTCAGATTAACAAGGTCATTGGTAGCATAGTTATCAAGATCAATTGGAAAATCCTATAGAGCGTCTCATCCTAGAGCTCAAAGCTAGTCTACTTCACCTTGACTATAACTTTCAAGGAATAGAAAAATATGGATATATATGCTTCCAGAAAGGAATTGTTCTGCCTTGACAAGTGTTATTTTTGACACCTCCAACAATTGAATCGCCTTCTTCCAGATTAATGCAAAATATTAAAGGGCCAGAATGCTGTAGTGAATAGAATAACATAGGTGGACAGGAGAAACTTCAATTCAGAGCCCAACTTAGCCATGATGTTTACTGGGTGGTGTTGGACAGTTACTGGTTCTCAACCTAGCTTACCTCACACGATTGTTGGGAGGATAAAACTTAATCTTCCTTTAAACTCCTTGCTGTAAGCCAGAATTGTTTTTACTTTATTAATCCAAAAAATGTCTTGAAATATATGTGAGCTACCTAGGCCTATAATTGCCATGAACGCCCAAACTAATTTGGAAGAATCCCATTGGTGTGTATGCAAAAGCCAACAGAACTGATGTGTAATAAAGTAGTTGAAAAATAAATTCTTCACCTGTATGTTGCTTTTTATACATTGGCAAAATGTCTGTCAGTCATATTTTTATCTCTGGATGTACTGTGTATTTTCCTCTTCCCTGGGAGGATGAATGGCCTGTCCAGCTAAGACCTTGCCTACATTGGAGATGGCTTCCTGGGCTGAGGAAGGAGAGGTCTTTCCTCCATCTTCCCTGCCATGAATTCAGCCTGTCTGTTTTCAGCTACAGGGGCAAGTCAAGAGTAGTGACAGATGGAGACTTGCGTATGTGGGGGCAATATAACTGTTGATATACAATATGTGCATATCCCTCAGATGACATACTATAGCAGAAGCTCAGCATGACCAAGAAACTAGTGTATGTACATATGCAAATTAATAGAATAAGGAGCAATACAGCGGTACTTCGGTCTGCATTATGATTTTTTTCCCCCTGGCAGCTATAAGAACAGAAAAAACTCATAAAAATCTCAGAATAGTTCATTGTGAATCCTGTAGACTGCAGCCAGAGGAGAGCATTAACAGTAAAGATGAGAAAGGAATGCGAGGATGTGGAAAGAGAAAAATCCATTCCCTTATATGTTCATGTAAAATGAAACCAGGATTGAGTGAATGTGAATTTTACTGTCTTTAATTGGCTAATACTTAATATGTAGTCATTCTTATTTCATGTATTAGGTATGGAAGTATGAGCTAACTACTTTGTTAAAATGTACAGTATGTTAAATAAGATGTATATATCCTTAAAAACTGGGCCTACAAACTAGTCAAGCAAAATTATTTAAACCGGATTTAACCCTGTTGATGTCAGCGGCATTCCAGCCTAAATATATTTTGCATGGAAATAACTTGCATAGAATCGGCTGGTTTTTCTCTAGAAATTTTATTTCTATGGAAATGTGCTGAAGATGACAATTTTATATAGGAATTCTTTAGCTGAATTGTTTTGTGGACTAGACTGTCTGCCTGCTGTAGTCAAATATGAAATTGTATGTGAAAACCAGTTGTCATTATCCCATATGCTATGTGCTCTGAAAACATTTATGTTACTGGTTACATCCTGGCTGTGCAGCACAAAGCTAAGCTAAACTGCTTGAATGTACATAAAAGGCAGCGAAATTATTATGGAGACTTAGAATGGAGATTTTGCCATTCTGAGGCAACCTACATTCCTCAGCTTTCACTTCTGTTCATTGGAGAAATAGGTGCATCACAAAGTTGCTAATCTCTTATTTTTTGCTGTTACTTCATTGTTATTTTTGAAAACATTTCAAACGGAATTAGTTTCTGAATTTGTTCTGTACTAACAGAAACTTCTTTGCTGTTATTGTTTGTATATTCTCTGTACTCGTAGGAACACAGACAATTATTTTTTCCTTCCTTGCACAGGAGCTGCTGTCAGTGAGTCCCTTTAAAGCAGCAGATCTGATTTCAGTTCACTTCAGTGAGCAGATTGAACAAATAATTCAGAACCTGCAGGTAAAAACTTGATAGACACATCAATTCAGTCTTTTATTTGAGAGGAAACTTCAAATTATGATAAGGTGCACATTATAGAATTCAGCAGTTGTCTAAAAGTTAGGAATTATCAAAAACATGACTTGGGGCCTTCTAACAGATAGGTCTTGCAAAAGAGCGCTTTACTCATGAGCATTGACAGAATGACTACACTCCTTCACAAAATGTTCTGTATTGTATTTTCTTGGATTGTACCGGTGTCTACTTAGCTTGTATGGTATTAGGGTTGCCAGGCTCAGGGCCTGAGACTGATCCTGTATCTTTAGGAGAAGAGAAAGTCAGCCAAGTGCAGGTGTTCTTGCAACACCGTAATGGGAAAAACCACAAGGTGGAATTCTTTCTTCCCCCTGCACAACTTTTAAAGATACAGAAGACCTCTTGGAGGCTGGGCCTGGCAACCAAGAGGTCTTCTGTATCTTTAAAAGTTGTGCAGGGGGGAGGGAGAATTCCTCCTTGTGGTTTTTCCCACTACGGTGTTGCAAGAACACCTGCACTTGGCTGACTTTCTCTTCTCCTAAAGATACAGGATCAGTCTCAGGCCCTGAACCTGGCAACCCTATATGGTATATATGGCTGTACCTCCTATAACCCTGAGGATCTTGTCAGGATCCCAACCCCCTTGATAGTATATCTTACCTGATATTGCTCCATGTGTGTCAACCAACTATATCTCCTCTCTTCTCCATTTTGAATATATCATCTGCTAGTGGCCTGTCTTGTTTCCTTATGCCGCTTTTGTCTATCTGCCTTTGGTTGCACTGCTCCCCACGCTCAGAACAGTCTTTCTTCTTTAAATCCCTCCCTAAAAGCCTTTTGCGGTGTCTGCAAAAAGCCTTTCCTGAGCCACTTTGAAGTCATTTTGTGTTTGTACGTTTGTTTTCTCCCCTTCCGCTGCCATCTACTCCACTCACAATCATGAAGTATTCCTGTTGCGGCAGGGCATGTGCACAGTGCGTCCTCCTGTCTGTAACTGTTATCAGCTTTTCAGCCAATTGTGCAAGCTGTAATGGCAAAGGAGTTCTCTTTCAGCCTGATCCTATACATATTTGCTTAGCAGTGGCTCCTACTGATTTTAATGGGATTTACTCCCAGTAGTTGTGCATAGGGTTACATCCTTAGTTATATATTAGCCACCCTAAAGAATGGGTAAAGGGGTTGATGGAACGCTTTGCAGAATTTTATCCCAGTCTGCATCTGTGTTGGAATTGCTTTTTAATGTTCTTAAAACTTCTTTTAAAAAAAATGTTTTTAATCTTAGATGATGTTTTGAAAGCTTGTTAAAGAAATGTTTTTAAAGAAGTTTTGTTTTAATGTGTTTTAAAGTTTGTTTTTATGATGTTTTAAAGCTTTTAGTGCTTTTGTTTGCCGCTTTGGGCTTTTGCCGGGAGGAAGGGCAGGATATAAATCAAATAACAAAAAAACAAATAAATAAATGTATTTAACAACAAAAGTTCTGTAAGGGTGTGGAGAATTGACCCCCCAGCTTTTCCTTACCATATTCAACTGATGGAGTTATTTTTCTCTGGTCCCTTTGCTTAGAGGTTCCAGTAAGCTGTCAGGTGTAAGACAATACCTGAAAAGATTGACTTACCCCTTATATGCCCGGTCAATCATTGCACACAGTGCAGGTGAGGGTCTCCTGCAGATACCATCTTACAATGAGGTCTGTTCCGTATATCATAGGAAGTGGACCTTTAATATTGAGGCACCAACACTTTAGAACTCCCTCCCCTTAAATATTACACAGGTGCCATCTCTGTTATCTTTTCAGTGCTTATTGAAGATTTTCCTCTGTCAACAAGTCTTTTAAGTAGATATCTTATCCCACTCTGTATCTGTGTCTGCTTTTTAAGATGTTTTTAAAGCTGTTAAACATATGTTTTTAAGATGTTCTGTTTTAATATGTTTTTAAAGTCTTTTGTTTTTAATATGTTTTAGAGTGCTTTTAGTGTTTAGAGCCCTGGACTCCTTCTGAGAAGAAGGGTGTCATATAAATTAAATAAATAAATAAGGCTGGTGAGCCAGACTGGTGGTGGTGGGGAAGTATCTGAGGAAATGGGCAGGTAGAGGACTCTGCCTCCTCCATTCATCCAAATGCACCTATTATTGTAAAAGTTAGTCTTCTAAAAATAAGATCTGTCCTCATTCTGTCTGGTGTGGACTGAAGAAATCTTTTCATATTAACAAGTTACTTTCTAGACCAGGCATCAATACAGAGCTTTTGCAAAATGTTTTCATCATTAACAAGTTACTTTCTGGACCAGGCATCAATACAGAGCTTTTGCAATCCCTAAAATACTATTTTCAGAAACACCCTACTAAATTCCTCTCATTCTGTTGTTATACGGCGCAAACATAAATGTTCAGGCAAGACAAGGTGTCTAAAAAGGTTTTTCAAACACTCATTATACTCACTAATGGAGAGCTTGTCATTCGGCCATTAAACTAGTTGGAAAGTAATTTTTTGCTGAAGCAGTTACTGAATTTGTCCACTGCTGAGTATAGTCTTCCTCTTGGCCAGTTTTGTTGCTGACATCTTAACAACTTTATAAAAATCTATGGAGGAAATCGAGTGTAATCTCAGGCCAAACAGGCCAAGACTGCAGGAAAGTTTCAAGAAAAATTGGCATTGCCTTTTGTTAGAATCTTTTCCAGCAACAAGGTTTTGTGTGGGAATGACAGTGGATGTTTTCTTTAGGAGGATGCACTAAATAAGTCTAATGGCCTATTTACAAACAGTACTTCTGGTGGTCAGTGAAGGTTTACCAGGGTTGCTGCAATGAGAAGATTGGTAATGTTAGGCAATTGAGAAGACCTACCCTGGGAGTGGGTACTTGAGCATCTAGGTGCTTTGCTTGCTCCCCTGGGTGACTGTCTCTTGAGACAGCTAAGGGGTCTGGTAAGTGCTGTCAGGACTGGGACCCCTGCCTAGCCCAGAGAGAGGCTGTATTCAGACTTGCAGCCTCGTGCATCAGCTCCTGGCTGGGACAGAGGTCATAAAAGCCAGGAGCTCTTGGGTGATAGGTTTGCCGGGTGCAGGGTTGCCACTGAAGGGGTGGCACCAGAGGGAGTCCTCCCTTGGGAAGTACTGAGGGCCAAGGCACTATCCCCCTTCTGTTTTTTTCCGATCTAGAGGAGGTTGGATAGGGTGTAAGGTGTATGTGTGGTTCCTGCACGGGGTAAAAACTTGTGCAGTGAACTGTATGACAGGAGAAAGTTGCTAGATGCCTTCAGAGTGAGAGTCTGCAACTGGCAGAAGACTGGTCGTCCCTGGATATGAGATGGGGGTAGTAAATGGGCCCAGTATGGAAGGTATTGGGTGGGTCTGTAATACTGTTCTCTCACAAGCCTATTGGGATAACTGGTTCTGGTAGGTTTTGTTAGTGGGCTGTTATGCATATTAAGTGTTTAGGAAGAGTCTTGGGAAAGAGGCACGTGGGTGATGCCCCCCAAGTGGGTAAAGGGAGGTATAGCCATGGGGAGGTGATAAGCCATCGTGGAAGATGAGGGCAAGGCTATGCCTTGTTCCTCACTCCTACTCCTCCTATGGATGGGCTCCTGGTTGCTCATCTGCTATGCCCTCTGGCCTCTGTGTGTGGTTTAACACCAGATCTGTACACAATAAGACCACACTCATCCATGATATGATCATCATGAGTAAGGGTGCAGCTCTCATGTATATTACTAAGACCTGGGTGGGTAAGCTGGGAAGAGTTTATCTGACCCACTTTTGCCCACCTGGATACTTGGTGCGACCTCAGTGCAGGCTGCAGGGACAGGGTGTGGGAGGAGTTGCTGTGGTCCACAGAACTTCCATCTCTGTCACCAGGAAACCACTCTGGCTCAAGGGCCTGTACCTGGTGTTGGGCCAAGGACACAGTAAACTGGTGTACCATCCACCCTGTTGCTCAGCAGCTTCTCTGACTGAGCTGGCAGAGGCAGTCTCGACTGCAGTGTTGGAGGAGCCCAGAACAATAGTGATTTCAATATCCATGATGAGGCTGCCTCTAGTGTTCCAGCTTGGGACTTTGTGGCCTCCATGATGGCCATCTGTCTGTCCTCAGAGACTAATGGAACCCACAGTTGCCCCTGAGTGCCCTCTCCGGTATGCGTGGAGCCGTTTTGTGCTTTGGTACAACAGTGAACTGAGGGCAATGAACAGAGTGGAAAATGGCTAGAGTGTAAGACATGCTGTGAGGCTGACTAGACACAAGTGAAACAACATAACTGTGCCTACTATGTGTTGGTTGAGGACAGCAAGGAAGACTCACTTCTCTGCCTCTATCGCAGGTAGCCATCTAGTGGAGCTTTGCGTATTGTAAAGGGTTTGTTAACATCTACTTCAGGAAATGGAGTTTTAGACCCTTCACGAGCCTGCTGTGAATTTTTGCAAGGCACTTTGAGGGTAAAATTGCTCACCTCTTTACAATCTTGACACCTCATCCACATTTCCTGCAATCCCCAGTGAGGTGTCCAGTGCAACGTCTTTTTGCAACTTCTTGGGAACAGTTTCAGTTGATGCAGCCTGATGATGGGGACAAGATGCTTTCAATGATGCAGCCAGCAATGTGTTTCCTTGCCCCTCTTGGCTTATTAAAGCTTGCCGAGGGGGTATGACCGAGTGGTTCTAGAGTGTAGTCAACACATCTTTGCAGGAGAGAGTGGTCCTAGCTGCTCTGAAAGAGGTGATGATCTGACTGCTCCTGAAAAAGCCCATCCTGGACCCATTGGTTTGTGACAACTATTGCCCTGGTCACAGAAACCCCCTTTTTAGGGAACGTGATTGAGAGGGATTTGGTGCAGCAATTGCAACTACTCTTGGATGAAAGAGATTATCTTGACCCATTCCAGTCTGGGTTCAGTCCTGTTTATAGGGCTGAATTTGCATTGGTCACCCTGATGGATGACATTCATCAAGAAAAGAAAAGGGGAGTGCAACCCTGTTATTCATACTTGATCTCTCAGTAGCTTTGGATACCATTGACCGTTGTACCCTTCTGAGCTGACTTGGTGAGATAAGTGTCAGAGGCACTGTTTTACAGTGATTCCTATCCTATCTCCAAGGTTGATTTGAGAGAATTGCATTGGGTGATTGTCTTTTGGCCCCCTGGCAGTTGTGCTGTGGCGTGCCTCAGGATACCATCTTGTCCCCAATGATGTTTAACACCTATATGAAGCCATTGGGTACTGTCATTAGGAGGTTTTCCAGGAGGTGTCAGCAGTACGCTGATGATACCCAGCTCTATTTCTCGGTAACATCTGAATCGGAAGAGGGTGTGCAACCCCTGGACCAGTGTCTGCTCAGTGGTGGGCTGGATGATGGCCAGTAAATCCTAGTAAGACACAGGTGCAGTGGGTAGGTGGTTCCCAAGTCTGGATAATTGATCAATTGCCTGCCTTGGATAGAGTTGTACTCCCTCTTGAAGAGGAGGATATTTTATATGGGGGTGCTCCTAGATCAGTCTTCATTGCTAGGGGTCCAGATCACCTTAGTGGCTAAGAGTACTTTTTACCAGCTGTGGCTGTTTCTAAACTGGGATAGCCTGACCACTGTACCGGTACCCTGAAGAAAGAGCTCTTTTGTTCATGTGTTGATGCTCCCTGCATGCTGTCATGAGCAATTAGTTTACCTTCCCCGGGGAGAGCCTGAGCTTTGTTCTAGCAGCAGCAGCTGCTGCCAATCAGGAATGAGTTCAAGGAAATGTCAATTGCTGGAGCCACAGAGGGGGAAAGAGGAATTAAGGCTACAATGGAGGCAAGGGCAAGAAAGAAGGAAAGAAGACCAGCCTGAAGCAGAGCTTCTGTGTGCTGACAATCAGTGAGCTTGAAGGAAGGAGACAAAAACGGGCGGGGGAGGCTTTGAAGGACTTACACTGCAATTTTTAAAAAATCTACTCACAAGTCCCATTGAGGTCAGGTGGGCTTAGTCCCAGGTAAGTGGAGTTGTTGTTGTTATGTGCCTCCAAGTCGACTACGACTTATGGCGACCCTATGAATCAGTGACCTCCAAGAGCATCTGTCATGAACCACCCTGTTCAGATCTTGTAAGTTCAGCTCTGTGGCTTCCTTTATGGAATCAATCCATCTCTTGTTTGGCCTTCCTCTTTTTCTATTCCCTTCTGCTTTTCCCAGCATTATTATCTTTTCTAATGAATCATGTCTTCTCATTATGTGTCCATAGTATGATAATCTCAGTTTCATCATTTTAGCTTCTAGTGATTGTTCTGGTTTAATTTGTTCTAACACCCAATTATTTGTCTTTTTTGCAGTCCATGGTATCCGCAAAGCTCTCCTCCAACACCACATTTCAAATGAGTTGATTTTTCTCTTACCCACTTTTTTCACTGTCCAACTTTCACATCCATACATAGAGATCGGAAATACCATGGTCTGAATGATCCTGACTTTAGTGTTCAGTGATACATCTTTACATTTGAGGACCTTTTCTAGTTCTTTCATAGCTGCCCTCGCCAGTCCTAGCCTTCTTCTGATTTCTTGACTATTGTCTCCATTTTGGTTAATGACTGTGCTGAGGTATTGATAATCCTTGACAAGTTCAATGTCCTCATTATCAACTGTAAAGTTACATAAATCTTCTGTTGTCATTACTTTAGTCTTTTTGACGTTCAGCTGTAGTCCTGCTTTTGTGCTTTCCTCTTGAACTTTCATCAGTATTCGTTTCAAATCATTACTGGTTTCTGCTAGTAGTATGGTATCGTCTGCATATCTTAAATTATTGATATTTCTCCCTCCAATTTTCACACCTTCATCTTGGTCCAGTCCTGCTTTCCGTATATGTTCTGCGTATAGATTAAATAAATAGGGTGATAAAATACACTCCTGTCTCACACTCTTTCTGATGGGGAACCAATCGGTTTCTCCATATTTTGTCCTTACAGTAGCCTCCTGTGAAGAGTATAGGTTGGAGCTGAAAATGGAAATGGACTGTCTTCAAGTCAATTCTGACTTATGGTGACCCTACAAATAGGGTTTTCATGGTAAGCGGTATTCAGAGGTGGTTTACCATTGCCTTCCTCTGAGGCTGACAGGCAGTGACTGGCCCAAGGTCACCCAATGAGCTTCATGGCTGTGTGGGGATTCGAACCCTGGTCTTCCGGGTCATAGTCCAACACCTTAACCACTACGCCACATTGGTTCTCAGGTTGGAGTTAGGAGTGCCTAAAAATGTGACAGATTCTGTCAGGGAAGCTAGAGAGAGGAATGGACTGTCGAAATAGTTAATTCTAAAAAATTAAGTTTGTTTTACAAACTTAAATGGAGTTCAAGCCTCTTGTGGTCTCAGTCAAGTGAAAATTGCTATACTGAGAGAGGCAAAAGGAGGCAGGGAAGCAGAAACCTAGTGAGGGGGAGATAAGGGTGGGCAGCTTCTGAGGGCTCATACTGTAATTCTAAAAATGTCTACTCAGAAGTAAGTCCCACTTCCTTCAGAGGGGCTTACTCACAGATAAGTGAAGTTAGGATTGCCTGAAAAAAAGAGTGCTCCCTGTCAGGGAAGCTAGAGTTAGGCATGGGCTGTCTAAATTGTTAGTTTTTTTTAAAAAAAATTAAGTTTGGTTTACGTTCACAGTGCAATCCTAATCATGCACACTCTAAAAGTAAATCCCATTCAGTTCAGTGGGACTTACTCCCAGGTAAGAAGGATTAGGATTCCATCCCCATAGAAGAAAAAGTTGGGGGACAGAGAAAGGAAGGGGAGAGATTTTGTCTATGTGTCTGCTCACAGTATAGTCACAGCCATATTTTCTCAGAAATAAGTCCCAGGTAAGTGGGGTTGGGATAGGATTGTAGCATCACTTTGAGGTGAATGTAAGAAGAGGTGAAAGGACAACAGAGAGGTAATGAAGAGAGAAAAGGTTGGGTGTGGGGACCCTAAGACTCTGAAGCAGAACTTGTGTGGCCTCTGTGGGCTCAGACAAGTGAACATTGCTATCTTGAGAGAAGGTGGAAGGATATATCAATAATCTTGCAAAGGAGGTGGGGAGAAAGACTTAGGAATCTGAAGTTACAGTGCAGTCCTAACTATGTTTATTCAGAAGTAAGTTCCACAGAGTTGAATGGGGCTTACACCTGAAGTGAGTGAACATAGAATTACAGCCTTTAACATCTAAATTCAATTCCTTCCTTTAAATACTAGGTGATTTATCAATAAATATAAAATATTATATATTATAAATATTATAAAATTATAAATACTATAAAAATTATATTATAAATGTTCAATGTGTCATCATGTGATTCTTGTTGTTTGCTATGGAGTAGCACAGCTACTCTTCAGGATTGTGCCACACATAGATTCCAAAAAGTCTGTTTTAAACTTGCTCCAAACCCCTGTGGCATGTAATGAATAATAGCTGCAGTCACAACTGCAATAATAAAATAACTTAATGTCTAGGTAACATATTGATCAGAAGTGATGGAAATGGACTGCCTTCAAGTCAATTCTGACTTATGGCGACCCTATGAATAGGGTTTTCTTGTTAAGTGGTATTCAGAGGTGGTTTACCATTGCCTTCCTCTGAGGCTGAGAGGCAGTGACTGGCCCAAAGTCACCCAGTGAGCTTCATGGCTGTGTGGGGATTCGAACCCTGGTCTCCCAGGTTGTAGTCCAGCACTCTAACCACTATGCCACACTGGCTCTCTCAGAAGTGATAGTTATCAATAAATAATAGAAACTATTAAAGAAATAATAGAAATAATAGTTATCCCTTGTATCTTAACAACATAATCTCAAGCAGGTTTACTCAAAAGTAACTCTCACTGTTCAATGGAACTTACTCTCAAGTAAATGTGCATAGAATTGTAGCCTTAATTTTATTTAATGCCTTATTTCCTTTACATCTCAACTTTCTTTCAAAGAGCTCAATGTGGCATAAGTAGTCCTGCACTTCCCCAATATATCCTCAGAATAACCCTATGAGGTAGTTTAGGCTAAGAAGGTGACTAGCTCAAAAGTCACACAGTGAGTTTCATGGCTGAATGAGGCTTTGAACCCAGGTCTCCCAGGCCCTAGCCCAGTAGTCTTATCACTACACCACACTGGCTTTTGCAGAACCTGTACACTACGGTACTTCTATATAAATCACAATATAAATTACCCACTATACTTTTCTTCCTTAGTCTTTTAAAACCTATTAAAATTAATGGCAATGTAAATTCTGTTGTGTCTTAAAGGTCAAGAGAGAGAAATATAGCCAAGACGCTTCCAATAATTTGATGGCATAGGTCAGCAGTGACACATGGCGGGAGGCAGAATTTATTTATTTATTTATTTATTTATTTATTTCGTTTCATTTCTAGACCGCCCATAGCTAGTAGCTCTCTGGGTGGTGTACAAAACTGGATTAAAATACAATAATATAATAAAATCAATAACACATAGCAGCAAGTTAACTAACAAAAAATTAAACGTAAAAACATTAAAATGCCTGGGAGTATAGCCAGGTCTTAACCTGGCGCCTAAAAGAAAGTACCGTAGGCGCCAGGCGCATCTCCTCAGGTAAGCTGTTCCAGAGTTCGGGGGCCACCACAGAAAAGGCCCTAGATCTAACAACATTCCTCCGGGCTTCCTGATGAGTTGGTACCCGGAGGAGGGCCTTAGATACTGAACAAAGTGAACGGGTAGGTTCATAGCGGGAGAGGCGTTCCACAAGGTATTGCGGTCCCACACCGTATAAGGCTTTATAGGTCAAAACCAGCACCTTGAATCTAGCTCGGAAACAGATGGGTAGCCAGTGCAAGCGGGCCAGGACAGGTGTTATATGCGAAGACCGATAGGTCCTCGTCAACAACCTGGCTGCCGCATTTTGCACTAGCTGGAGTTTCCGAACAGTCTTCAAGGGCAGCCCTACGTAGAGCGCATTACAGTAGTCCAATCTAGAAGTTACCAGAGCGTGAACAACTGAGGCGAGATCGTCACTGTCCAGATAGGGGCGTAGTTGGGCTACTAGGCGACGATGGTAAAACGCATTCCATGCCACCGAGGCCACTTGAGCCTCAAGCGACAAGGAAGGGTCAAAAAGGACCCCCAAACTACAAACCTGTTCCTTCAAGGGGAGTGTAACCCCATCTAGAACAGGATGAACATCCACCATCTGGGCAGGTAAAGGGCTCACCAACAGTGTCTCGGTCTTGTCTGGATTGAGTTTGTTTATTAGCGCTCATCCAGTCCATTATTGCGGTCAAGCAACGGTTCAGCACATCAACAGCCTCACCTGAAGAAGGTGAAAAGGAGAAGTAGAGCTGTGTGTCATCAGCGTACTGATGACAACGCACTCCAAAACTCCTGATGACCGCACCCAGAGGCTGCATGTAGATGTTGAAAAGCATGGGGGACAGAACCGACCCCTGAGGGACTCCACAATGGAGAGTCCAGGGTGTCGAGCAATGTTCCCCAAGCACTACTGTCTGGCGACGATCCGCCAAGTAGGAGCAGAGCCACTGCCAAGCAGTGCCCCCAACTCCCAACTCCGCGAGCCTCCCCAGAAGGATACCATGGTCGATGGTATCAAACGCCGCTGAGAGATCAAGGAGAATCAACAGAGTCACACTCCCCCTGTCCCTCTCCCGACAAAGGTCATCATACAGGGCGACCAAGGCTGTTTCAGTGCCAAAACCAGACCTAAAACCGGATTGAAACGGATCCAGATAATCGGTTTCATCCAAAAGCGCCTGGAGCTGGCCAGCGACCACCCGCTCCAAGACCTTGCCCAAAAAAGGACATTAGCCACCGGTCTATAGTTGTTCAAAACATCTGGGTCCAGAGAAGGTTTCTTTAAAAGCGGTCTTACTACTGCCTCCTTGAGACTGCCAGGGACTACTCCCTCTCTCACCTCTTTGGCCCAGCCAGTGGTCACAGCCCTGCCAGCCTTCACCAGCCAAGATGGGCAAGGGTCCAGAGCAGACGTGGTCACCCGCACCATTCCAAGCACCTTGTCCACTTCCTCGAGCTGCACCAACTGAAATTCATCCAACAATGAAGGACAAGACCGTGTTCTGGACACTTCAATGGAATCAACTGTCATAACATCAGAGTCTAAGTCCCGACGGATGCATGCAATCTTGTCCTGGAAGTGCTCCGCAAATTCGTTGCAGCGGGCTTCCGATGTTTCCTTGGTATCATGAGGGCCAGAATGTAAAAGCCCTCGTACCACCCTAAAAAGCTCCGCTGGGCGGCAAAGGGATGATCTGATGGTGGCAGCTAAATAAGACTTTTTTGCCGCCCTAACCGCTTTTACATACAACTTAGTGGAAGCACTTACCAAAGAATGATTACATCCGTCAGGAGTTCGCCTCCACCTGCACTCTAGCCTCCTTCTCTCTTGCTTCATCACTCTCAGCTCCGGGGTATACCACGGTGCTGTATGAGCTCTGCACTGAAGAGGGCGCGCAGGAGCGATCATGTCAATGGCCCGGGTCATCTCTGTATTCCACAGATCAACCATGGCCTCGACAGGAGCGCCAGTGCTATCAGCCGGAAAAACTCCCAGAGCGTTCTGGAAAACAACAGGATCCATAAGCCTCCGGGAGCGGACCAACTTAATAGGTCCCCCACCTCTGCAGAGGGAAAGGGCTGTCGTGAGTCTAAAGCTCAGCAAGCGGTGATCTGTCCATGACAACGGAGTAGATGAAAAATACCCCACCCTCAGATCACCATCTCCAGACCGGTGGCGAAGATCAGATCAAGAGTATGTCCTGATACATGCGTCGGGCCAGAAACAATTTGAGACAGCCCCATGGTTGTCATGGCGGCCATGAAGTCCTGAGCCGCCCCAGACAAGACAGCTTCGGCATGAATGTTGATATCCCCCAGTACCACAAGTCTGGGGGACCTCAACAATACCTCCGAGACTATCTCCATCAGCTCAGCTAGGGAAGCCGTTGGGCAGCAACGTGGTCGGTACACCAACAGTATTCCCAGTCTGTCTCCTTGGCCCAGCACAAGATGAAGACACTCCAAACCAGTCGCCACCTGGACAGGGTGCTTGGTGAGAGAGAAAGAACTCCTATAGACCACAGCAACCCCACCTCCCCGGCCCTCAGATCTACCACATTGCTGCACCGAGTACCCAGGTGGGCAAAGCTGGGAAAGAGCAACCCCTCCCTGTTCACCCAACCAGGTCTCAGTAATACACGCAAGATCAGCGTCCTTCTCCACAATCAAATCGTGGATAAGGGGTTTTTTATTAAGGGCCGACCTGGCATTTAAAAGCAGCACCTGGAGATCCGAGAGCTGACTGATAGTACAACCAGCAATCCTGCGGATATGAGGAGAACCGGAACAAGGCACAGACACAACTTGTCTGGGACGAGTTCCCCTTACCTGGCACGTTCTCCTCCCAACACCATACCTCCCATTACCCATCACTACGTTGATTGGGGCCCCCGAAAATCCCCTTGCAAAACCCAAGGTATGTTCTCCCAGGCACATCCTAAAATAAATCTAGCACAATAAAACACTTAAAAACAACACAGACACCAACAGACATACACATCCACTCAATCTCATTCACACCACAACAGACAGACAGTAAACAGACAATTTAAAATACAGCCGACAACAACAACGACAGCCAGCAATTAAAACCCCTTTTCCATAACAAGCCTTATCTACAGGGAATATAGCAACAGTACTTTGGAAAAATCCGTCGCAGCGTTCTCCTGCCGCCGCCTCCGCCGCCAGCCGGGCCACGACGACAACCTGGCCTCCTCCTGCGGTGCTCTCACCACCGCCGGGCCAGGATGTCCCCAACACAGCCCCACACTCAACCGTTCCATGCGGCGCCCTCTCGTCGTCGCCACTCCATGCCAAGCCGTCCCGGACCGCGCCCAGAGCCCAGCCAGCCTCGCCAGCGTTCTCACCACCAACGGGCCGCCACAAGGCCCCTGGGCGTCCACCTGGGCCTCCGCGCCGCTCTCGACACCCCAGCTGCCTCGCTCCTCCAGCGCCGCTCCACACGGCGTCCCAGCCGAGTCTCTCTCCGCCTCCCGCGCCGCTCCACACGATGTTCTCACGTCGTGAGCCCGGACCTTCTCCGCGATGCTCTCACCATCACAGGGTCCGGCACACCACGACACCCCAAGCTCCGCGTGGAACGCACCGAGCTCAGCCAGCTCGTCGGCGCTCTCACTGCCGACGGCAGGTCGGTGCTCCCACGGCCTACGACCAGCAGGCCCAGCTGCCACAACAGTATTCCAACAGCTCGTGGCGGTGGGGGGGGGGCACAAGAACACACGGGTTGAGAGCAGCACCAGCCGCAACAACGGACGATGGCACAGTCCGCAGCGGCAGGCAGGCAAGGCAGACAGGCAAGGCAGACAGGCAGCGAAGGGCAAGAGTCCAACCACAACGGCCGAAAAGCGGGTCGACCACAACGGCGGCGACAACGGCCTCAGGTATGCAATATCCCGTAGTAACAAACAGGCTGGCAAGCAGATGGAATGATGGTATTCAATGATATTTGATGGTATTTGATGGTATTTGATGGTATTAAAGTATATTTTAAAGATAGAACACGGAGCTCCCTGTTACGCATCCGCCTCAATCGCCATCTTGCTACACTTCATGCTACACAGAATGGAAGTGGCACAGAGATGGCAAAGTTGGGGGTACTTTGGAGGAAAGCAGCACTAGCCTGCAGGTGTGTGCCCACCTGCTTCAAGGTGGTGGTGCCACCAGCCCTGAATTGGCAGGCATCTTGCCCTATCCCCATTCAGTGAGTGGCAGTGCTTCCATTACCAGGAGAGCACTGCTGCTGCAGAGTCCGGGATCTACCCTGTAGCCAGCTGCAAAAGACATATGTCTAGTATGAAAGAACATGGTATCTCGAAGAAGCTGCGGAGCACAGGGTTATCAGAACGGAGATGAGCTCACAGTCTTTCCACACATAGGCCTATTCCTACTTTCCACAAGTATTCTTAATTTCAGTTGTCAAATTTCCAAGTGGGTGTGTGTCCTTTTGCTGCTATTGTTAAACAACTAGAAGCCAGAAGAGCTTGCCAATTGACTACAAATCTCCCAGGGATCTACCAATAGATTACAGTCTACCTTCTAGCCACCCTTGCACTAAATCATTTGTATGGGCACAGACCTACCTTGCAAGGTTGTTGTAGCATGGTTCCAAGGAGTGCTTGCAAGAATGAAACTACAATAGCAGAGATAAGTCTCTTCAAAACATTACCAAAGAAGGCATTCTCAAAAAAGCAATATCACCTTTCTACTGTGTACCCAGAAACTGACAAGAAAAAATTGTGGATTTGCTCATCTCTGTACAGCATTCACCTCTTGCATCAAGTGTCATGCATCAAAATTAGACACACCTGATAGTCAAACACATGATAATGGCTGCCTCCATTAGAAACTGCTGCCAGAAGTAGCTGCATCACACAGTTTTATGGTCACACAAACATGCCTTGTTGTAAATGTTGTAATACTGTAGGTCAGGATGGTCATACTTCAGGTTTTTGGTATTTTTTTATCATTACAAAAACCCAAGATCCACCAGCCAGAGCAAGCCACAAAATATATACATTTAGAATAAAATAATTCTTAGCCCAGGAATTTGTTTTGAGTTCCAGAATTGAGCTGAGTTCACAGTATTTATACACAAAAATCCACTCCTGATTACCAACCCCCAGCTTTTCTTCTTTTCAGCAGTATAACGGTGGGGTGGTCATTTTCTTGTTTTCATTGTGAAACAGGAGTCTGAAATCCTCATTGATCTTCTGCAAGTCACCCTGAGATATACCAATACATTTTGATCTACTTTCTGCTCACCCTGCATTTAAAGTGCTATCCAAAAGCTAAACATTATTACATAGATCATAAAAAGAGATACCGACGATCACTTCTTGATACTGAGCTACAAACATTTCCACTGAAAAAATTTAAAAACCACAGCCCAGAGCTTTCCTATTTTCCTAAATACTAGCAAACACTTTCCAGGGGACAGAGTATGTTACAGTGGAAGCAGCAAGCTGGAAAGCCCAATTGATAAATAATTTCTCCCACATTTAAATTTTGAGTGTAGTACTGTGTATTAAAGCGCACGATATCCTCAAGAAATAACCAGGTGTACTATGTTGGGAGAATGATTTCACTTCATACTTGTTTAAGCAGCTTGTTCTTGTTGCAGCCCCCTCCTCAAAATGTTTTCATATATAAATATTCAATATATTTAGGTCTGTACTTATGCAGATTTATCTATGAGTAAGTCCTATTGATCTCTATAGGATTTATATCTCAGTAGACACGTATCGGATTGTTCCATGAAAACCTGCATCAAAAACCATACATACTTTAAGAATACCAGGCAATAAAAATGCAGTATTTTAATAGCTATAATTATGATAGTTACAGATGTTAGTGTTTTCTTTTTAAAAGTTGGTGTTTTTTTATTTTAAAAAATTAAGAATCTGCAGGAAAAATTAAGAGTAAAACTACATTCCCGTTTCTGCCAAAACTCTTTCTATTGAATGTACAACTTGACAGGAAATAGTTTCAGGAAGTATAACAGATCCAGCATGCCTAGGGTTGCCATATTCCAGTTCCACAAATCCGGGCAAGCTAATTTGCATATTATGCATATTATTTGCATATAATATTTGGATTGTCCAGTTGTTTTGTTTTTGTGCCTAGGAATTACCACCAAAAACTGGGGAAAGATGTGAGAAATTTTTTTTTTTAAACTTAACATTTTCAGCCTTAGCCTAGACTCTAGTTTCCAACACTATGGAATGTTGATTGACTGATTAAGAGGATCTATATCCTGCCCTTCTGCTGTTAAAAACAGAGCTCAGCACAGCTTACAAATATAATAAAAACAATAAAAATACACAATCAATATAAAACCATAATAAAAACACAAAATAGCAACAAACATAAAGTAAGTCAGGGCAGCAGTACGGTTAACCATTACATATACGATATATTTCAGAGATGTGGTGGGTGGAGAAAAACAAGAAACCAAAATGTTAGGAAAATGAGTCCTTCACACCGCAAGCTCAGTTCTAAATACTGTTGCAGCAAGTTTTACAAGTTCCTCCAGTATTCCACTGGTGCAGGCACTCAGACAACCAAAGTATCTGTATGTTTCTTAGGTTTTACAAAAGCAGAGCTTTGCTTAACTCAAAATTTCTTCTCCCTTTGATCAACCACATCTACACAGGTTCCACCTCCATACTCAAAATGAAACTGGGCCTGGAAGTGTGCAACAACCCCACACATACCTTGCTAATTAGATTACCAATGCCAGGATGTCTGTCTTATCAACTACTCTCCTGTCTCCCCCCCCCCCAACCAGGCATCATGAAAGACCCAGTCCTAGGCTCGGAAAGAAAATAAATATCCGGTCCTCTTCAAAGTACTGATAAGCCTCTTGTTTTAATTAAAATAATAATTATAAGTTCTTGCTCTTATCACTAATGGGAGTTAATTATCTTGCATATGCTTCTATGGCTGTAACGGAGTGAGGTTAAAGATAAGTGAAATGCAAATAGGAAACAAAAACACAGAAGGCAGTAACACTTTCCGAAATGTAATACCATACCAACCACAAGAAGATTCCTATGAGTAAGGCAGAAAACTAAGCATCTCACAACCAGTCAGGATTCCTAACCAAAAACCAAAAATATGATAAATGAAGAAATATTTATATAACCATGACTATCAAATATATTTATTATTTACACAAACTGTAAAGATATTTATAGTGCAATCCTAGGTTTATTTATTCAGAAGCAAGTCCCAGTGTATTCAGTGGAACTTACTCAAACAGGGACAGAACTGTAACCTTAAGTGATAAACAACTTCATTCACACAACCCAAAATTCTGAATCATGCCACTTTACGCTGTTTTGCAACTGTTTATACTTGTTTTTATGGTTATTGGATTTTAAATGGCTTTATTTCTTGTTGTGAGCTGCCTTGGTTTCCAACCCTACCTCACAGGGTCGTTGGAAGGACTACACACACACACACACACACTGCAGATGTATAAATACATACAGCCCATATAATAGTTTATTGTCAAACCAGTTGGTCATTGCAGAAAACTCAGTATTAGTTTTTTAAAAATCAGTATTAGTTTCCTACAGAATAAAAACTGTAATACCTAAGTAAGCCCTGCCTACTTGCTTTAAAATAGGACTGGGGGGGGGGGGACAGAAAGAGAACAGAAACACAATTCTTTTTTACATTCACTCCAAAGTCCCATTGATTTTCAGCACATTCATAACCATGTCTACTCAAAAGTAAATCCTATTGAATTCAATGGGATTTACTCTGTACATATGGAATTAGCAATGCTTTTACTCCCACAAAAGCAAGTATTGGGAAGGTTTTCAAAACACTGCCCAGGATCTGACGCCTACACACAAGAGGGGAAAAAACGGAAATGTATATACTTACCCAGTTTATGAGATTTTCAGATAAACGGGGGGAAACCACCATTTTCTGGCCTTGCAATGAGGTTTACTAGACACTGCCACAGGTCAACCAAACACTTCACTGATTGGCTGCAATCCTGAACGGGCGGGGTTAAAGCTACGAAGTGCTATACAGTAGTTTTTTAAAAAGATTTAACGGGGGGGCTGACATTTTTATGTATATCTCAAGAACCGGACCACCTAGAAACTTAATTTTTTTAAAAAATGAAAGCTGAGAATCCGGGCCAGCTAAGGGGCTAAACGGTCACTGGGTGGCATGCAAAGAATCCAGGTAAAACCCGGCTAACCGGGCAATATGGCAACCCTAAGCATGCCTTGCCTTGTAGCCAGTAAAATGGAATTGCTTCAATGGTGCATTTAATAAGTGTCATTGAAGCCATTTTCTTTTCCTGGCAGCAAATGTGTATACAGTATAACAGAAACTGTACACTCATTGAATGTTACATGTGAATAATTGTATGAGTGTACAGCCCAACTACTTCTATACCCAGGTGCATAGACTGTACACTTGTTGAATATAACGTGTAAACAGGGCTGCTGTCTCTACCTTTTTGGTGCCTATTGAAGACCTTCCTCTTTCAACAACCCTTTTAAGTAGATAACTTATCCCAGTCTGCATCTGTGTTGGAATTGTTTTTAAAGATTTGTTTTTAAGATGTTTTATAGATATTTTAGTGTTTTATCACATGTTTGCTGTCCTGGGCTCTGAGGAATAATGAAATAAAAGAAATAAAATAGAACACACCTCAGGATCCCCTGCAGAACACACCTCAGGATCCCCTGCAGCGTACATGGGTTCTGTGGCAAATAGATGCCCATGATAAGTTTGAGCTACTCTGTCTAAACGTTACGTACCTTGGAAGCTCAGTGTCTGTGCTAACATAAAGAAGGTTGCGAATGTCTGGTTATGTGACTTGTGATTGTGGTAACAATTGTGTTTGACTCTAAAAAACACATGAATCTGATTTAGATTTAAACAGGAGCAAGAGATTACTATATGATTTTCACCCTTGGGAACCTGCTATTCTGTAACTCCTGGTTTTTTTTTCATTCATATACATAGTAGGCCTAATGTTCCAAGTTACTGAGAGCATGACATGCAGTATTTCTGTGCCAAAAGTGAATCTGTATTTTCATTTGATAGAATTTAAAACAGCCATTATATCATGTACAGTGTTGTATTAACCTTTTTCCCTCCTTGGTTGTCAGGATCAATGTTTGCTTTTTCAGTTTTTGAAGAGTCTACTCGACCCAAGGTATGTATACAGATATTCCATTTTAATTCTTGAAGCCTAAATATTTTTATCAATATCTTGCTGCATATGTTAATGAATAGAGGCAACATTTGTCTCTGAAGTTTGAGAAGGTCCCTCTTGCAAGGAAACAGGCTTATGACATGGAATAAGGTTTTATCAGGTGGAGTGCGATAGTGTTTGGTAGTGGTCTTCATCTCTGTTGGATCCGCTAACTGCTAGACAGCACTCTTTGCAGAGTGACAAGTTTTAACCAGATCTGTATTTTAACAGCAGTTAATTTTGGTCATCCTACCTAGGAAATGTGTTTTGCAGTCTTTTTTCTGCATTTGATGCAGCGTAGGGCATAAGAAAACAAAGGTGGGGAAACGTATTTGCACTTCTGGTTCATCCTGCTAAAAAGGGGCTAGGCCTGCATGCGTACTCCCTATCCCACAACTGTATGTGCAGCCTTACCTCCTTCAGTACCATGACACCCAGCACTTTGCAAAGGTTTTTTTTTTAGAACAGTACATAGTGTGCCTTTCAAGTTCAAGAATTTGCATTGATTGTGCCTGCAGTTCTTATATTCTTACATGGATTACAATTCTCCTTAAGTGTGTCTTTTCCCCTCTGTTACAGTGATTGTAGCAGGAAAAAATGGCTTGAAGTCTAAGAACTCTGGCCTGTATTCTTAGCAAGGTCTTAGTTCTTTCAAATTAGTTTTAATTGGGCATTCCTATTATTCACATTGCTTCCATAATTTATAAAAAATCCTCTTTATACTTTTTGGAAACTCATACTATGTTTTAAACTCCACTTAAACGTTATAAAATCACATGGATTTACAGGGCTAAAGTTGTGGGTTTGTAGAGGGAAACTGGAATGAGATTTGTCAAGGAATGAGAAGCATGTTGATAGTACTGTAATGTAGGAGGCATTAAACGTATAGACAGATGGTTCCTAAGAGATAGATGAGTATGTTTGGAAAGGACAGATGAAAACTGAAAAAGAAAAAGGCTGCTAGAATCACACATGGGCCACAGCAATAAGCTGCAAACTTGGCAATATTTTGCTTCCAATTCATTTTGATTTTGCTACTTCTAAAGGATAGTGTGTGTCATCAGCTGCCTTCTCAGAAAGCTGTGCAATCAAGTAATGTCTGTCACTCTCAGATTTGTGAACTACTTGTTTGTAAGGGGAACTATCTCTTCAGAGATTATTACATTTTAAATGGAGTGAGGTTTGCTTATGGGAGCTGTAGCAATATGCATTGCGGTACAACCGCTCATTGGTCATGGACAAAAGAGCTCTTGATTCTGCTTATTTCCCAAGGTAATTCTATAGCCCTCCTCCTCTCTCCCCTGTGAGCCAACTGGCCTTGTACCTACTTTAGAATAAATATCTGGCTAAATTAAATGTGCTAGACTAATCCCCTCTGTAACTCCACTCTCTTCAGTGTAGTTACACCACAGCTAGGAGTCTAGCCCAGCGTGCTGTTGCAAAATCCTCTGTAGCTAAGACAATAGACTACTCACTTTGGGATGACATTTTAGTTTTAGTAAAATCTTCATTGGGGGTGGGACATGAACATGCACACTAATATGAAATCAGATGTTTTACCTTCTGAATACACTTTCTGTTCTTAGTTCTCAGGTGTGTCTTAAAATATAGCAAATGATATCTAACATGCTGACTTTTGTTGGTTTGTACACTGCAACATCCTACCATATATCCCTTGTGATAATTCAATAAATTTTAGCCCTGATTTATGCAACTTCCCACAGTTTGCAAGTGAAGAAACCTATTGAGATTTTTCTATTCATGCTGATATTATTGGCCTTTTCCCCAACCTTTTAGGTCCATGTAGTGCTTCCATCTCCCATGATCTCTCTGTTTTGTTTCACTTACCCCTTATTTATTTGGACCTGCTGACCAAAATCCCTTGACTCATCACACTTTACAGTAACCAGGAGAAGCCAGTCATATTGTATGCCACGAATGCTAACAATAAGATTTAGTCCAGTTCAGCAGCGGCACATATGGTAGGGCGGAGACACCTTCCCGATACCAGCGTTGCTGCTGCTTACTTGGACGGGCTGTGGCTGTGTAGGGCACCAGTGGGAACACCAGATCAGCGATGGTCCCATTGGTGCACTTTTGCAGCCCTGACTTTGCTGCTGCCCTAGCCCTATCCAGGTAAGCAACTGCAATGCTAGTGTCAGAAGGGTGGCTCTGCCCCACCACATACAGCACTGCTAGCTCAGTCGCCGCTTTGTTGCTTACTCTATATAGTCTTCTGTGTTTGTCTAAAATGAGTCAGATCCCAAATATTTTGTGCCGTTTGTTGTTTCAGGGAAGGTATCAATCAAGACTTGCTTCAGCTTTCTCCCTCTATTACTGAACAGTTTATTCAGTTGCTGTGTCAGTATAATCCTGACCAGGTTTTGGAGACTTTGCAATTCCTGGAGTCATACAGGCTTGAAGAGACAATTCAGGTAAAGCAGGAAAGCTTGGAAATAGGGTGGAACTGAAGGAGAACATCAGTCCTGTAAGGGCTGTTTCCACTCAATTCAGCCAGAACCCTTCCTGCATAATGTGTATTATGTAGAGGCATTATGTGATAAAAGGGGTAGCAGGGCTGCCTCACTAGTCCCACCTGCACCCCTGAAGCTTTCCCAAGACCCATTTCCAATTTCCAAGTATTTGGTGTGGACGTCACAGGTAGGAAAATCTACATGTGTAGACTTTTATGGGAGCTGAAATCCAAGTGATTGGAGTTCTAGTTCCCAGGGTAGTCTGCTTGTGTAGACAGCCCCAGCTCAGATGCCCACATCTAATGCTGGGCATCTGCTGTGTAACCTCAGAGATGGGACCCAAAGGTTCCTTTTAAGCACATGCACTCATGCATTGATCGTATGAAAGGGGGTGAACCTATTGTCTCTTATGTCCAACTGTTTAATCTGGACAAGTTCTTAAATCCAAGTGTTTTAAGTGGGAAGCTTCTACATGGGACAAGTGAAAGTCAGTCTAACTTCTGCATGCCTTGATAGATGCCCAGTATGCTATATGTGTGTGTGTGTGTTCACACTGTACCTAAACCAAAGTTTATAAGTGGTTCCCTAGCTTAGCTTCCAAATGGTTTAGCAAGAGCTTCTTCTGTTTGGGATGTGACCCCATTATTTTTTCCATAGGCGGAGTCTTTTCTATTAGATTGTTATGGCAATTTTATTTTCATATATCACAATTCAGAAGACTGCAGCTGCTAAGGCTTTATAATATGTTGGTTGAAACTAGAATTCTCTGTTAAGATGGGAAAGGCACTGGAAATTCTTAGAGCCAAAGTACATTACAAAAAGTGTTGTGCAACTTTCCCCTGAACTTTAAAAAAACAAAAAAGAGATGGGGAGAGAGGGCAAGTGGAGATTGTGTGGTTAGCCCTTTCCATTCTGGCCATTTTTCTCCCCAAAATCTTCCAGTTTAAGCATCTTCTCCCTCCCCCATCATGCTCCCCTTTCCGCAGGCAAAAGAAGATATGGGGACCTCTGAATGAACAGTTACACCAGGACAGTGGTTCCTAATTGTAATGCACTGTGCTAGGTGCTGTATGCAACACGCTTTCCCCCCTTATATTGTATTTTATTACATTTGCATTCTATAGAATTCAAATTGTAACACAATAAAATACATTATAAGAAACAAAAGAAGCAATAAAAATATAATTAAAAATCAATATAGATACTTAATGTGAACATGTTGCAGACTACCTGAGAGAAGCTCACGGACCACAGTTTGGGAATATCTTCACTAAGATATTCATAGCATGGCAACATGAGGGTCATGAGGTTGTAACCCAAAGCCTGTTCTGAAGTGCCCAAACCCTCCCTCCCTTCTAAACACAGAGAGCATAACTAAAACAATGTTTGTCATTTTTATTCAGATCACGCAGAAATACCAACTCCATGAAGCTTCTTCCCATCTACTTGAGAAGAAAGGAGATATTCATGGTGCCTTCTTAGTTATGCTTGAGGTATAGTTGACTAGCAACTTCACTATGAAATAGAGCAGTTGCTTTCTACTAGCGAGACTTGTAGCTAAATACTTTACGTTCAGGATTATGGTAATATTGTCGACTGGAAATGAGTGGATTCCTGGCATGTTTATTCCAGCTTACTCTTGGAAGGCATTTTGCAATACTTTTTCTCATATGGAGTCACTTAAATCTTCTAGGCTATCTTTTTTATGATGGAAAATATTGTGTCTGATCATAGCTTTAAATTTGGAACAGAACCTTTAGAAGGGAGGATTAACCGTTCTCTCTAACCCCCTGAAAATGCTTCTCATGCCAGAAGAGAAGGCTTTTTTAGAGTCTGTGTGGGAATGGGGTGAGTAGGGAATGCTGCTGGCGGGCTGGGGAGGCCCCACAAGCCCTATCTAGCCATAGGATCGCCATTCCTAATGTTAGAACTACATATTATCAGGAATCTGCCACCCCAAATGGCAATGCTTTGTCAAGTTCTGCCTTCCAGCCTTGTAACACATAACTCATTTCATTTCATTTCATTAAATTTATATACCGCCCATAGCCGAAGCTCCCTGGGCGGTTCACAACAATCAGCATAAAATACAATGAAATACATATTTAAAACAGGTTTTTTAAAAGCTTAAAATTTAAATTTAAAACATAAACATTTTTACACATACTAAAATGCCTGGGAAAAGAGGAAAGTTTTAACCTGGCGCCGAAAAGATAGTAATGTCAGCGCCAGGCATACCTCGTCAGGAAGACTATTCCATAATTCAGGGGCCGCCACTGAAAAGGCCCTCTTTCTTGTCACCACCCTCCGAGCCTCCCTCTGAGTAGGCACCCGGAGGAGGGCCTTCGATGCTGAGTGTAGCGTACGGGTAGGTTCATATCGGGAGAGGCGTTCCATCAGGTATTGTGGTCCCGCGCCGTATAAGGCTTTATAGGTTAAAACCAGCACCTTGAACCGGGCCCGGAAACTCAATTTCCTTTGTGACCTGATATCATTGAGTGTTTTCTCAACAGCTTGTAGCAGCCAACACTGAGGAACAGGGATAGAGAAACATTGCCATGCAATGTTATTGCATGTTCAACTACATGCTTTTGGACATCATTCAAAAGTATAGCTTAGCACAGGAAGGATGAGCTGCTGCAAGACCTGGGCTTGTGTGACCCCTCCTTTCTCCTGTTTCAGTGCAGCTGTAAAGGGGACTTCAAAAACTTTTACTTCCTTCTTGCTTAACCATGTCATGTTAAACACGTCATGTGGTCTTCTTGTCTGAACCACGAACTGTGGTTAATGCTAACCAGGGCTTGTTTGAAAAAAGCCACCTTGATTGATTGATTGATTGATTGCATTTCTATCAGGGCTGTGGAGTCGGTACGCCAAACCTTTGACTCCTACTCTGACTCCTCTGTTTTTCTACTGTCCGACTCCGACTCCACCCAAAATTGCTTCCGAGTCCACAGCCCTGGAAAGCGCTGTAAATGTCTTTTTAAATTGGAAGCTCTCATAGGAGCATTTTTATCGCTGCCTCAGTATGCGCTGATCTTGGCATCACAGCATTTGTCTTCATCTGGGTCCTGTGTCATACACTGACACACAAAATGTTTTCCATCTTGAGTTATGGTGAAATGCTCAACTACAGCTGACTTCATGGGAAGCTTCTTTGACATTTTGAATTTATATTTTAAAAAATTTGTCAATCAAAATTTATTTTGAAGTCGGAGTCGGTACATTTCTGCTGACTCTGACTCTGACTCCACCCAGAATTGCTTCCAACTCCACGACTCCGACTCCACAGCCCTGATTTCTATACCGCCCCGTAGTCGAAGCTCTCTGGGTGGTTTACAACCTTACACCTTTAAACCTTACACCTTTAAACTAATGTTTGGGCAAAATGCTAAAACGAAGTTCATAGGAAAACAGAAATGTTTCTGATATCTTGCAGTTCTGTGTGCAGGCTGGACTTTTGGGCAGTTTACAGAACTAGGAATACCGTGTTGTACAAACTTCTAAAATGGGCTTGGGAAACCAGGGGCCCTCCAGTTGATTTTGGACTCCCATTCTCATCAGCCTCACTCAGCATAGCTGATGGTCAGAGGTTATGGGAGTTGTAGTTCAACAACATCCTTCACTCGACTGCTGGCTGGAGCTCAATGAAGCTGTGATCCAAAACTTCTGGAGGGTGCCAGGCAGGCGAAGGCTGATGTAGGGTGTAGTATAACTGGATGAAGCAGCTGCTTTTCAGCCTTCAGCTACCCACTGGGTTACCACTTAAGACCAATATCAAGGTAGTGATTCAGTAATAAGAGGACATCAGGAAAAATGAGATTAATTAAGTACAGCTCTCATGTCACTTTTTCATGCCAAATTGAAGGGAGCGTGATTGCCATTGACAAAGAGATAATGCTGATGGCCCCAGGTGAAGGCAGAGAAGGGGCTCCTTTATTTGTTTCTGCTGCACCCCCATGTTATCCACTCTGTAGAAATGGCAACAGAAGTCAGGGAAACTTTAGTGAGGTAGAGGGGTGCAGAATAACTGATAGTAAATCTTTTTTTAAAGCCTTTGTGAGTTTAACTGACTGTGTTTTTCTCCAGTGGCTACAAAGCAAGTTGCTGACATTTACATGTGAAGATGGACGTAAGTTTTAAAACTGAGTTTTCCTCTTGTTTGGGAGACAGGGAGTATGATTTTTGAAGAGAGAATAAAACTCAAAACTATTTGAGAATAGTAAAGATTTGATTACCTTTGTATTGTTCCATCAGAGCAAGTCTAGACCAGGTCCCCTTGTCAAAGTTAATTTTTATTGCACTTTGCCTTTCACTTCTTTGTTACTAATCTTCATATCTATAGATTAGTAGGCTTAGATTTTTAACATGTGTTTTTTTACTAAGAAATGCTGAATTTGTGCGAATGCACCACATCAGACCTGGCACCAGCACATAGCATACTTGGCCAAATGCCCTGGTAGGGTCCACAACTGCTGCTGCTGGATCAGTCCACACTGCTTTATTTGTTCTACTTAGCTGAACTTGTTCCACCATCATTTTCATCCCCCCCCGCCCCCCAGTTGTAATGGTGGATTCAGCTGCATGGGCCTAGCAATCCTATCTGCTCAGCTATTGCAGTGTACAGGCATACATTTTACGGTGAGGAAAAATCATGAAAGTAGAGTACATTGACAAAAGCTGAGATCAGGACTATGCTTCTTTATCATGCATACATCAATAGGAGACAACTGCCACACTGGGACCATTTGGTGAAGGGGTTGGAAACATCACAAATAAATATCATGGGGAAATAAATTGCTGATTTGGAGACACTCTCAGGATTTAATTTCAAAGGAAAGACTGATCTAGACCTGTACAGAGAATAAATTGTTACTTCTCAAGCTTCTCTACTGCAAACATCTTATGCTAGCTATTAACATAGTTCTAGTTTTTGAGTTTTATACTATCCTCTCAATCTCACTTTGGGAAGTTGCAGTCGCTTAACGTTCTAAACCTGATACATAGGCTTACAGTTACAGCAATTCTCTTCATCTAGCAGAGGAATAGGTTTGCGCCCCTTCACCATACACACAATGTAGTGTGTGTGAGGCAGGCACTCCATATGGAAACCTGATTTGCATGATGCTTATCCTTCAAAAAACAAAAAGTGTGAGGGAGAAGAGTTGACTGAATCAGGCTTATGTGCATAATTTCCATGTAGTATCCATCTCAACCAAGCAAAGAAAAAATGGGCTATCAAACAAATGTTTGAAAATAATGAAAATGTATTTTTATGAGGAATTTTGTTGCTTACAAAGGGTGGATGAGAAAAACAAGATTGAATTTGTCAGAAAAGCAAATGTAGTCAGTTCACAGTCTTTGCTGTGTAGTAACTTGGCAGAATGCTATCATAAATGAATTTAGTGACTTTAAGGTGAACATTTATAAAGGGTCTGAGCCAGTTGGGTGTTTTCTTTGTATTTCTTCAAATCAGCTCAGAACAAATATTCAGAGTAACACAGGAGCACCTCCTATCATATTAACAAATATGGAACAATGGGTAATAGAGTTTATTCTGTGATCTCTCTAACCCAAATAAGGTTTGCAAAACATATTGTGGATATTGTGGTGGGCTGAATAATTCAGAGATGTAAGACTATCACTCTTAATTCTCTTGTAACAACAACAAAGACTCCCTTAGTTAATATTTTGTACTGAGTTAAATAATTGTATTCATTTTATTGACTAATAATAATATAAAAATACAGCTTAAAGCAAGCTGTTATGCAGATCTAATCACTGTGAGCTCAAGTAGTCTGTGTGGCATAATAGCTGCAGATCACCACCAAAGAATAGCAGCATAGGTGATGTGACCTGTATAGGGGAAAAATTTAAAACAGTCTGGTGTCTTCTTCTTTTTCTTGCATTTCCCCTCTAAAATATCAAATTGGACCATGGGAAACTCTTCTGTGGACAAGCCTTTGGTGACTTGGTGGTGAGGTTTATAGAACAAACTAAATGTTAATCAAGTTATGTGATGATTCTCCTCCACATTGATTTTAGCCGCCTTTAGCTTAACTGCCAGATTAGTATCTAATTGCTGTTTCTTCCTTAAATCTAGATTCAGGAGAACTTCCTTCATTAAAGGATATTGAAGACAGCTTAGCAAAAACAATTGCACTTTGCCAAAGGAATTCACACAAGTTAAATCAACAGCAGCGAGAGGTAAGAAGCCTAGGAAGGAAGTCCTCTTGTTTGTGTTTCCATTAAGCCCATCTTCTGTTACGGTATGGTAAATGTGAGGCTGCTGCCAAAAGCATGTGTCTAGTTTATACACTCTCTCTCTCTCTCTCTCTCTCTCTCACACACACACACACACACACACACACACACACATGTGCGCGGGGAATCATTTTGTGTCGTGATATTGTAAGGTGCCAAGTTTCCCTGGCCTCCCCTCCCATTGGCAGCCAATGATGAGGGAACACAGAACATCATGACTGAAGAGAAGTGGTACTAGTCACTATAGAGGGGGAAAGAGGCTACTTGCACAGCAACTGTTTTCAGCAACAACCATATATTTACCATAACATCTAATTGGTCATGGAGGGGAAACCAGTGGTCCCCCAAATGCTGCTCAAACTCCTATCAGCCCCTGCCACCATGGCTAATGGTCAGGGATGAAGGGAGTTGCAGTCTAACAACCACTGGAAGGCCACAGATTTCCCCATCTCTGATCTAGGTGTATCCTGTATGAAGCCCAGATAACACTAATTAATACTTCAGTGAGATTGGAGGTCAAACAGGACCAGTCTATTACATTTTGCTTTGTCATGCAAAGGGCAAGATGGTGGCCCCTACCTATTCCACATACAGTAGCTGACTTCACTGAGAGCTGAATCTTTTCTCACAACACTAACAATGGAATAACATCCTCCACAACACTTGAGGCATTAAGTTAGCTTAGGCCCCAGGACAGGCTGTGTGGCATGTATAACTTTGTCCTCCAATAGTGGGCAATGATTGGGAGGAATAGGAGCAACAACCATGGGGCTGCAAGTGCTGCCCCCCCCCCAGCATCTGCCTCCTGATGCAGTTGCCTTACTCTGCCTAATGGTAGTGTTGGCACTCAGGCCAAACTGTTGCCCGTTTCAGATGTATGAACTGGCATTCATGGGATTCCATTTTTTTCTTTTCTAGGCACTGTGGTTTCCACTCTTAGAAGCAATTATGTCCCCCCAAAAGTTGTCTAGTCCTACTGTGCTGTGCTACTACTCTGATTGTAAGTACCAAATATCCATCACAATATGTATTTCAAATGTTGGTATTTGAAGCCAAATAATTGAGAGTGAGAATATGAGTAGCTTTTTTACTGAGTTGTAAGTTAGTCGGTTTATATTGTATTTTCCGCATACGTTTGTGCTCAAAGCTGCTCACAAAAAGTCTAAATGCAATAATAATAAAATAATCATAAAGCATAATAAAAAATATAATATTGCTACACGGAACACCCAACAATTCAATAGACAGTTCATTTAAAATATATATAAATGTGAGCATAAAACTTACCAGTAAGCCAGTAAAAAAATCCTGTATTTTCAAAAGTAGCCCCAAAGCTGATTGCACTAATGCCTAGCAACCCGTCCCCCCAAAAAACTTTTATACTGAGTTGTGGCACCGACACTTTGGAATTTTCACCCCTTAAATATTAGACATGCGCAATCTCTGTTATCTTTGAACACCTTCCTCTTTCAGCAAGCCTTTTAAGTAAACATCATATTCCAGTCTGCGTCTGTGCTGGAATTGCTTTTTAAGATGCTTTCAAAGTCATTTTTAAAGATGTTATGTTTTAATGTTTTAAAGTCTTTTGTTTTTAAGATGTTTTAAACCGCTTTTAGTATTTTTCCTTGCTACCCTGGGCTCCTTCTTGGAGAAAGGGTGGGATATAAGTTTAATAAATAAATAAATGAAATAGTTGCACAAGGCCAGAAAGTTCCCTCACAGTTTTTCTGGCAGAAGCTCTGCTGTGAAGACTCGTAGGACTGGAGGGTGGGGCAAAGCTGGCAGATACATCCATCCCTGGTGGTGTATCTCTTCCAGTGCACAGCTGTTATGTCACGAAGGCATTTGTGTATCAGCTGCCATGTCACGAAGGCATTTGTGTATCAGCTGCCATTGCTGTACTCGGAAACTGATGATATCGCATGGAATATCTTTCCCTGTTTTTCATTCCTATAGTAAAATCGTGAATTTGAACATAGAATGATGTGTGGGGCATCACATGGGAAACATTTTTCAGCATTAAAGTTTCAGAAGCTCTATTTTCCTTTGCTTTCAAACATAGATGCTGAATCACCCTTCTTTCTATGGAGGTAATTTTAACACTGGGAGGTTTCTGAGACATACCTCTGAATTAGAGGGTTTTTGGTTAAGAGTGCAGAAATTCATCACAAATAAAATAATTCCAGTAGAGAATTATTTATTTATTTTATTTATTTATTATTTGATTTATATCCTGCCCTTCCTCCCAGCAGGAGCCCAGGGCAGCAAACAAAAGCACTAAAAACACTTTGAAAATGGACTGCCTTCAAGTCGATTCCTACTTATGGCGACCCTATGAATAAGGTTTTCATGATAAGCGGTATTCAGAGGTGGTTTACCATTGCCTTCCTCTGAGGTTGAGAGGCAGTGACTGGCCCAGGGTCACCCAGTGAGCTTCTTGGCTGTGTGGGGATTCGAACCCTGGTCTCCCAGGTCATAGTCCAACACTCTAACCACTACGCCACACTGGCTCTCTTTAAAACTTTAAAACATCATAAAAACAGACATTAAAATATATTAAACAACTTTAAGACATTTTTTAAAAGCTTTGAAGACATTTTTTTTAAAAAGGTTAAAAACATTGTTTTTTAAAAAAGGTTTAAAAGCATATTAAAAAGCAATTCCAACACAGAAGCAGACAGAATTGTCTCAGTTAACCATCCACACGCACAGAGAAACCACTTCTATTAGATGTTTGACTAAAAAAATTAACTGGAATAGCATTTGTTCACTTTGGTTATGATTCTGATGTATTTGTTCCAGTTTTGAAGAACTTGACTATGCAAGTGCTAAACAACATGGCAGCATTCATTGCCCTGCCACTGATCTTGCAGAAAATTCTACAGGTGAGCTGTAGAGAAAAGATAATGTGCTAATTCAATGTACTTTAACTGAACTGCCTTGTATATGAAACTACATATATGTGGTATTACTCAGTCACCTTATATGCATTGTTAATATACATAAATTCATCTTATTTCATTGTTTTGTATACTATATTTTGTGATTTTTTTCTTTTGGAAAATCAATAAATATATATATAAATAAACATAACCCATATAAATATGTTCTGTTTGCATTTTATAAACTGTAAGAACCAATTCATTTGTTAGCTCTTAATCCAACCAAGCCTAGCTTTAAATGGCTTTCTCTTCCCCATATTTAGTTTTGCGAAAGCCATGTTTTTTTGCTATCCTTTTACTGGAAAGCGTTTTACTAAGTCAGTGCTCCCTGCTGGGGATACACCTTAAAAAACAGTTTCTTGGTCAGATTATGTGCCTTACTCATCGCCTGCCTTAAAACAGAACCTTACTGGTATGTATCAAAGAATGGTCTTTAGACCTATCTTGTATTTGGCACATGATAGCATTGAGGTGTAGTACAGTTTCTCTGTGTATGATTTACAAAAGGAAATCTCATGTCTAGATTGATAATGTTTTTGTCAAGTTGCTGTCTTCCATTCATCCTGTACTTTTGAGAGATATTACTTGGGGGGACACTGCATTTATTTCATTTAAATTATAATTGTTTTTCTCCCCACCCTAATCATGGTTACCAATTTGTTTTCTGTTTCTAAAGGGAAAGTGTAAATGTATAAACTGTTCTCTTCTGCTCTCCCAACCATGGTTTCTAGTTCAATGATTTTTAATTTTAGTTTTATTTTGGACTTCAAACACTACTTTCTATACTAAAGTGTCTAGCTTTCGATTGTAATTTGCAGAGTAGATAACATGCCTTCTACAGCATAGGTGTAGAAGAAAAGCCTGAAGAATCTGACTGAACAAGCTTTTTGTTAGTTTCAGTTACAGGGTGTGCATGTGGATAAAAGTCCCTGGTATCAATCAGTTACAGGAGAATGATCTCATTAGTTACTGGTTCAGACCACCTAATAAATCTGCTTAATTATTGTGTCCATTTTTCTTTGTAGAATATTTCTTTGAACTTATATTTGTTTTAATGCTTGAGACAGCATGTGTCACACTGCATATGTGCAGCACAATTGGTTGGGGCCTCACTTTCTGTTGGTACTGTCAGATGCTGATGGAAATAATTACTTCTGGTGCTTGCGGAATACATCAGATCCATTTAGCAAATGTTGGACTGACACAGCATATCGTCTATATAAGCATTCCCCAACCAGCGCCTTTCAGATAATTTGGACTACAACTTCCAACAGCCCCAGCTAAGATGACTGATGTTTAGGAATAATGGAAGTTATAGTCCAACAACCTCTGGAGGGTGCCAGGTTGGGGAAGGCTGAGCTACATGTTCTGAAATGAATATAATTTTGTGTGCAGGGAACGCATGTGTTACAGGTAGAAGATCTGTTTATCTTATGCAAACAAACAGCATTCCAACAAACGGAACTAATAAACTTACAGTTTGCTTAAAAATATGTTTTATAATATCCCGTTTTTTAGGAAAGACAAGAACCCTTTTTAGTTCTTGCTTTTAACAGGCGTAATTCAAATGCTGTAGCAATATTACAGTGCTGTTTTCTGCAGACACACCTGGGCTACGATTTCTTGTTGCATTGACTTTATATTTACACAACTGAAACAAGATTAATTTTAGATTTGAACTCTAAATCTGTCTTATCAGAGGATTTAGTAACGTTAATTCAAAAGGAAAATGAGATAAATATTTTGGGCAATGTGAAAGGAATTCTGGAGATATTAAGAGAACTATTACCCCATTAAGTGGGTAAACAGATGAAAGGTAAAACATTAAATCTTTCACAAAGCCATAATCCCTCATGAATGTTCTAAAATCAGATATATTCTGGTTCCTCACTGTGTGTCACGTTCCAGAAGCAAGAAAATTTAAGATTCTTTATTTCCATGTGGCTGTGGGAAAGTCAAAGTTGCACATGAGGACATTTAAGCACAGAATACCATTTAATGTGATAATTAGCATTCTATATGTGCTGGAAATGAACTTTGGGCAAATCTTGGGGAATAAGCAGTATAAAAGCTGAAATTCATATTGCATATATTTCAGTTCCAATGTATCTTCTCTTGGTAGCCCGAGCATATTTGCCACTGGTCTATAATTGTTCACGTCTTTAGGGGGCATGCTGGGTTTCTTCAGGAGCAGGGCAAGGGTCAAGGATACAAGTGGACAGATGGACATAATGATATTAGAAGGTCCTGCTGTGTCAGGCCAACACCCCATCTAGTCCAGCTTCCTGTTCTCACAGTGGCCAACCATATACCTGTGGGAAGGCCACAAGCAGTATCTCAGCACAACGTCTCCTCCTGGGGTTTCCAGCAGCTGGTATTCAGAAGCATACTGCCTCTGATTGTGGATGTAGCCATATAACTTGTCCTATCCTGAAGCATCAACAAGTTAAAGTAATCCAATAAAAATGGACCAGACGGTGCTTTGCATGCCTCCACTAATGATACTGCATTAACTGTGGAGTCCAAGTCATGATGGATGTGAATGATTTTATGCACACATATTGCAGGATCTTTCCAAGGGTCCCACCAGATCTCCCCCGAGATCAAACTGCAGAAAGCTTCAATTCACTCAAAAGCCACCTTGATGACACTGAGAGGATGTAGTGATGATGGGGGGAAATGGCTGCTTAGCTCTGTCACAGAGTTGGCTAAAAAATGAGCTCTAACATGTTCAATTGAAGTTTTCAGTAGTCTTCCTCTAGCTGCGTTCCAGTCATCTTCCTGTTTCACTTCAAGACCAAGCAGGAGATCAGCCAGACAGGGTTTTTAAAAGAAATTCAAGCTCATTAATTCCTGGTGAACTGTAACAGATTTTTAAAAACTAGCAAAGTTAATTCTCCATTGAGAAGAAATCTGCTTCCTCAAGTTCTGCCTTGGCCTCCTGTCAGACTTTGGCCAACTTCTGGGAATTATTATGTCTCACACACACACAATCTGATGTCTTCAGCTGTTTGCCAGATAGTACCAGATGCAGCACATAGGAACCCCCAGTTCAACTGAAAGTCTTCATTTCTGGAGTGGTGATTAATGACATCAGAACAAAAACCTATTTTTGGAATCTTCAAGAATAGAATTAGAGGTGGATGCTTACATTTTGGTTTTAGGAGCATCTATCAGCCTAAATAAATAGAAATGTAAATTAGTTAAGTGAATCATCAAAAGGCATGAGATCTGCATTGGCCCGTAAAGGGCCTTGTGTATTCAACTGAGGACAAAGTGTTACCCTTGCAGCTTTCCAAGGAACCTGGATAAGTTAAACACAAAAGTGGGGCAACTGAACAGATAAAGATGGGATTATCCAAGTGAAGTTTGATCCTGGTGATATTCTGTGAAATGGTGAATAATTTTGGAGAGGTGAGGAACGGAATGATCACATGCTGCTGTCAGTGCTCAGGTGGAGCTGGAAACTGAGTTATTTCCTTCTTACGGGGTCCACCTGCTTCTTCTTTATGTATCCATTCTCTCTCATATATATACATGAACTACTAAAACAATATCAGCTCTGCCATGTTTTGATTTTAAATTAATCTGATTGTGTCAGTGAAATATCAGGTACTGAAATTAAATTTGTGTCACCAACAGGCCTTTAGGTGAATTGCCTTTTTTTAAAGTACATCACTCACTCAGTAGCCCAGGGATGGAGACACTCAGATCGAGGGGCCCAATGCAGCCCTCCAAGCCTCAGTATGTAGTCCTTGGGACTCTTCCAAGTCACACCTCCTCGCCAGCCATGCTTTGCACCTTCAAGTGTTTTTGCCTGGCTGAAACATAATGCTGCTTGATTGCCTAGCAGGACGATAGAAAAGAGTGTGTGAGGGTATGTGCAGAGATTTGCCCTCTGTACAAAAGCAAGATTTGCATTTGTTGTTCTGTCCAGTTTGCCTCTAGCCCTGCCAGAGGGGAATGGTAGAGCATCTGCCTTGCACGCAGAAGCGCTCAGGTTCAATCCCTAACATCTCCAGGTTGGGCTGGGAATGTCCCCTGCCTAAAACCCTGGAGAGTCACTGTCTGCAGTATTGACCTAGAAGGACTAATGGTCTGACTTAAGAACATAGGAATCTGCCTTATACTATGTTTCCACCAATAGCGCATGGCCCCAGAAGGTTGCACACATGGGGAATGTGACCCTCAGGCTGCGTGATCGTTCTATCAGCCTGGATTAATATGAGATGGTTGGAGCAAAGCTGCCTTCATCTCCACCACCGCCACTCTACCCCTTAGTAGTCTTCTGTTTTCTTTCTGTCGAGTCTTTGGCTTCCTTGACATGCGCACACTATTGAAATGTGCCTCAGAAAAGAGTAACTGGCTCTCTGACAGATAAAAATAGCTTGCTGTATGTCAAGGATCATATACATGCTGTGCTAAGGGTCCAGACTTCCCGGTTATTCTCCATAATTTATATGGTGTCTCAGTGTGGTGTATTTTTTATGCTGCTGCTTTTAAATTATATATGCTAGAATAAAAAATACTTACAGAAAACAGAATGTGACCCCAAGAGACACCACTGTCTTTGTGTGGATGTATCATTGGTATATGCTACTACCTCCTTATAGCCAAAAGCTTAGGTTGAAGGCTAAAAAAAAAGGTAGAGCTGAGAACTGGTTTGTTGCGTTTGGCAAATAGGAACATACATGGCATAATGTAGATCAGCCTTGTCCAACCTTTGGGCCACAGATGTTGCTGGACTGCAGTTCCCATAATTCCTGACCATTGGCCATGCTGGCTGGGGCTGATGGGAGTTGCAGTCTAGCAACATCTGGGAACCCAAAGGTTGGACAAGGCTGATGTAGAGGCTTTCCAAATAAGCATGTGGGTAACTTAAAGCCATTTTGGAATTTTGTAGCTGCATTTGTAGCTCATGATCATTTATGTTCCTTTTAGTCACCCCTGTTCAGAGCCTGTCTAGACAGCAGCGTCTGCTACATATAGCTTAGCACTGTAGCGCTATATTGTAGGTGTGGGAAGATAAGCAAGAAAGAGTGTTTTATGCAACAGTTGGTACTTTGTACTACCACTTTTAATTTTTATCACTCCATCCCTGAATTGCTACAGGCTGTAGCATAGGCTCCTTTAGATCATTAATTATAAGGAATGACTGCCATGTATGTGAGTTTTCTGGATTAGTCCATTCACTTATTCTGTTACTAGATAGAGCTAATTTCCTTCCTAAAGCATGTATAGAAGAGAATATCTATCTCAATCTCTGAAAGATAACTAGCCTTTTAATGGGCTCTAATTGCTCTCACAGTTGAAGAAAAAAAAGTCATTTCTGAATATTTGATTTCCATTCTTTGGTTCTTACAACACTTTTTTCTGTTATATTAAAAAGCTCAAGTGTCAACTTTACATTTAAATCAGTGCCTTCCCCCTCCCCTGAATGTGCCAATAAAATAATAATAAAGGTGAGCTTCCTTCCTTCCTTCCTTCCTTCCTTCCTTCCTTCCTTCCTTCCTTCCTTCCTTCCTTCCTTCCTTCCTTTCTTTCGAGCTTTTCGAATATATTTCAATGACATCCCTGGGTATGTGTTTTTCTACAATAGCTGCAAATTTCAAAAATGAAAGCAGAGGGCTATAAAAAATCTTAGATAAGATTACTATAAAATAATAAATTATAAAAATCCTGCTTCTCCTGAGGCTGTATGCTGTCCTGCTTTAATTAGATCTCATGCATGACTAAACCAAAAATTGTTTAGAAAAGAATTCTTACAGAATCAGGGAATTCAGCAGGGAATTTCTGTTCTCCATTGTAGCAGTTGCATGGAAGTACAGGAAAACCCTCTAAAGAATTAGGGCAGGTTCCCTTAGAAGCAATGAATTAACAAAACCGTGAAAGGTAAAAGGTTACCTGCATATCCAAAGCATAGCGGCTTATACCACTCTTCACATGGTCCTCTGAATCTGTAGTGAGTGAATTTGTAGTGATCTCAATATGTGAATTTTACATCAGTAACATTTCTATGACTAAACACTGGATTATATTTAGAAGATACAAATCTAATTGTTTCTCATGCACTACCAGTGTGGTTAGATCAGAGGTTGTATTTTTTTTTAATCAGAGGAGTTAATTATCAATCAAATACTTCCCCCTCTGTTTTTCCCCCTATGTGTCTGTAGCATTTTCTCAATTTGTTTTAGTTAATGTAGATTAACATCCGCTTGTAATAATTTTCACAGGATCCAGTCTATGGAAGAGGGAAACTGGGAGAAATCCAAGGTCTTGTTCTGGGCATGCTAGACAGCTTTAACTATGAGCAAGTAAGTAGAATGGGCTTTTTCTTTCTACATAGGTAAATTGATATTGCCTGAAAATTGAAAAGCCTTTTGTCCATCTGGCTGTTACTTAGAAGCAGTCAGAAACTCTAAAGGAAAAGAAATTGACTGGCATTGTCCTCATCCCTTTTGTTTTAATTAATCAAACCATTAATCACCTCGAAAGTGTGTGTGATGAAAGCATGTACTAACAAGCAAATGCCTGTTGTCTTGGACATAACAATATCTGTAGGTTATCAGTCCTCCTATGAAGCTGCCTTGTATTAACTCAGGCCATTGGTCTACCTAGCCTTGCACTGTCTGCTGAATGGCAGCCACTATCCAAGGGCTCAAGAGGTCTCTCCCACATTTCTTTGTTTTTAATCTACCTGAAGGCCTTTGCAGACTACTAATGTATAGTGCCACAGCTGTGCAGTTCTTGCTGAGCAACTGATTTGCGGATGGCAGGACTGTTCCTTTGGACATCATCATGCCGTCTTGAGAAGCAGATTCAGGAGGAGTTGGATTTTGTTTTTATGTAGTCTGAGTATTTTAGGATATGTTTATCCTTTTTTTTTTAGTTTAGTAAGTTGCTTTGAGTTTTCAGTTTTGAAAAAAAGCAACTAATAATAATCCACAGCATGAGTGTGTTTGTGTAATTTGATTTGGTGCTAGATGCCAAGGTAGTGGTAGCGGTGAGGAGTACATCTTGCCACTTTTGGCTGATAAGCTAGCTTCAGATCTTTCTGTTTGATCAGGATCTCGCTACCAATTTCCCTGCTTTTGTAATCTCATAGTTCAATCTGCACATTAAGTAGGGAGCTGCATTTTGAAATTTTATCTGATGCAGAATTCTGTAGTTGGTTCTCTAATGTATGTATTATTTATTACAGTAGGGCCCCACTCACACGGCAGATTAGGTTCCAAACCCGTGCTGGAAAGCGGATCAGCTGTAGCGTGGGGGTCTGGAACCTAACCCACTGATCACGTCGGAGGAGGAGATCAGCTGTAGAACACTACAGCTGATCTTTTCCTCCTCTGGCGCAATCAGCTCGAGCGCGGGAGTCTGATCGCACCAGAAGAGGAGATCAGCTGTAGCTCTCTACAGCTGATCTTCCCCTCCTCCAGCTAGATCAGCTGGAGAGCAGGGAGCTCCAGCCCCCCCTCCAGCTGACCACCCCGCTGGCGCCGTATTAGCGGAAAGCCAAAAAGTGGGGTGCCGAGAAGCGGGGCCCTACTGTACATTTCTATCGAGCCCCTTCCTTCCTGAAGGGTGTCCAGGGTAGCTAACCGTAAAAAATCAAATGAACACATATCCAATATAAATAAAATGATAGCTATAAAAGATCAAGTCTCTGCTTACTGAAGGCATTCATTTGTGCCATGACATGGGGAGGGCATAAAAGACAAAAAGAGAGACATGTGTGTCTCTCATGCTGCCCCCGCCCCCTCACACTCAGGCTGGCTGTACATCTTCCAGGCTGCCTGACTATGCTGCAGATCAAGGCCTGCCCCATGAGCCAGTCGCAGGGGGAATCTTTCTTTCTCTGGTCCACATCTAGGGCATAAAAGAGAAAGCTGTCATCAACGTCCTGTAATGTTTAGTTAGCACTTGCTTTGGATAGAGGTTAGGGTGGATCCTAAAAATATGTATCTTGGGGAGGCTCAGATTTTATAATTTACTGTTGCAATTTTATACTTGGCAAAGAAGGCGTTGGATCAGATCCCTAACAGAGGTGGGCACCTCACTCCCTGGAAAGTAGTCCCCTTAAGGGGTCTTGGGCATGCCTCTTGGCCCCAGGCCAGCTGACTTGTCTGTCCCATACCCAGGCTACAGGTTAGGCCTACAGTTTCAGCTTGCCACTTCAATCAGCGTTGTCCCAAGAAGCAGGATGGGGCAGTTGCATTAGCTAGCCATAGGGCTGCCCAATGGCTAGAACCTTGTCCTGCCAACCTGCAGGAGCTGTAACCAAAAAGGTTGGGACTTTTTGACTTCATCTCAGCCTATGTGCTGTTGTATCTTGCAGAAACCTCACCCCTGCTTTACGCTGCTACACAATCTGTAGGGCATATATTACATAAATATTGATTTAACTGGCATTGCACTGGCTTCCATAACTTCCAGTTCAAAGTGCTGGTGATTAGCTTTAGAGCCTTAAACAACCTGAGCTCTGCATATCTTAGCATTCACATGTACCTCTGTTTCTTGTTATATCAGCTGTCAAGGCAATGTTCTGTCCCCTCATTTACAGAAGCAAAATCTGTTGAGACACAAGACGAGCACTTTCTCTGTTATGAGGCCATGCTGAGGAATTCTCTGCCCAGGAAAATCCAGCAGGCTACTTCTGCGTACTGTTTTCTATGGAAAAGTGGAAAATATCTTTGAGAGCTTTCCCCCACTGATGTATAGATTTCTGTTGTTGGTTTTAGGAGTGGTTTTCTTTAATTTTTTTTTTACATTTTTTTCTTGACACTTGATTTGTATTGTTTAAAGTTGTGTTGAATGCTTAGTACTAAGAAAGATCAATGCACAAGTTATTAAAGGGTGTATTATTTCATACCACTACTGTGTCCAAGCCATGATTTTAACCACGTATATGAGAACACTAACAACCCATATATTGCCTGGAAGAGCATGTGTGTATGTCAATATACACCTCTGTGTTTACCAGCAGGGTTGTTGGTGCCTGGCAGTATGCACTGATGCAAGAGGATATGTAAGTCAGCTATAGCATGGTTGACAAGTTTCCCTCAGACAGCACAAAAAACACATCTTAGACATGATAAGTGCATTATGAAATTGAACAGAGTTTACCCAGATGACCTGTTTAAAGATTACTGCATTTCAACTTTAGGATAGCCCTGAAAGTCCCACTTCAAAGGTAACAGCATAATACTGTGTCCAGGCCACATGGACTGGATGGATAGGGAAGAATAGATCTGCTAGGGGCTGTGAGAAATTATAGCTGTTCTGCTGTCTCTCCAGTCTTTCCCCTTTTCTCCTCTCTCTGTCTCTCTCTCTGTCTCTTTCTCAGATGAATATATTGTTTACTGGTAGCTCCTATCAGACTTTAGCCTTTTGATCCCTGGGTGTATTCTCTATAGAAGAATCTGGGAGTCATTTTTGAGTCCAGAATAGAAAGAAGAAAAGGATATTGCTCACTTTCCTTGCAGTCATGTTTTCCCCTTGGGAGCTTTAGCTTTAGCAGGGCACAGAATAATGGGGTCAAGTTACAGGAAGTCAGATTTCGGCCAGACATCAGGAAAAACTTCCTTACTGTTAGAGCAGTACAACAATGGAACCAGTTATCTAGAGAGGTGGTGGGTTCTCCAACACTGAAGGCATTTAAGAGGCCGCTGGACAGCCACCTGTCAGGTATGCTTTAACATGGATTCCTTCATTGAGCAGGGGGTTGAACTCAAAGGCCTTAGAGGCCCCTTCCAACTCTACTATTTTATGACTCTACTCCAGTCCTCAAAGTAGAAGGCAGTTCTTAATAGTGATTTCCAGGGTTGATGCACAACCCCATCCTTGCCACTTGCCCTAAAGCAGGAGAAGACCCACGAAAAGAAATGGCACTAACTCATCAACAGAGGTCATCCCTCTGGCTATAGGCAGTGTAATGAATATATTCAATTCACTAACAGGGAATTTGCTTTCATGGGAGAAGATACTCCCATTTTAATCCCATAATCGGGAATCTTTGCTGCTGTATCTTATTCTTGTGTTGCTCTGGCAGGTATTTAGGAATTTCTTCTAGTGACATTAGTACTAAACTGGAAGTGTGAGAAAGTTACCAACAAGGAGGCTGGGTGGGAGTGGCACCATCAGTGCTGTTTCTGCACTGCAGTTGCTGTGTGTGTGTGTGTGTGTGTGTGTGTGTGTGTGTGTGTGTGTGTGTGTGTGTGTGTGTGTGTGTGTGTGTGTGTGTGTGTGTGTGTGTGTGTGTGTGTGTGTGTGTGTGTGTGTGTGTGTGTGTGTGTGTGTGTGTGTGTGTGTGTGTGTGTGTGTGTGTGTGTGTGTGTGTGTGTGTGTGTGTGTGTGTGTGTGTGTGTGTGTGTGTGGGCAACCCCAGTACAAGGATGCATGTTATAAACAACTATCACACAAACATATGCTAGTTTGGGGGAGGGGGCTTTTAGCTTTGAAAGGCTGCATGGTAAGTGTAATCAAGAGGCTCATCGTCAGTATTCTGGCTGGTAAATACCCAAGCTTCCACCCCCGTAGTGTGTGTCTTGCCAGCAATGTAAGAAGCCATTGATTTCCATTCTGAACCACGTTCGTTGCATGCAGCATTGTTTCCAATTCACTGCAGTTTGGCTTCTGACAAAAACTACGTTGTTCGGCTCGCTGTCTGCTGTGACTAAATTTTATGTAATTAATTCTGTTACCCTGTTATTCCATACCACTCATTTCAGTGCAAAGGAAACAAACTATAGGCATGGATGGGAAGGCATCCATTTTGTATCATTTGCAGACTGAAAACAGCTAATACCTATCTGATTTGCTGGATTGATTTCCATTCCGAATAAGCAAACATTGGCGATTTCTGCTCTCATTTCCATTTCTGTTGGAACATCGCTAGTTTTGCCTCTCTTTGTCTCCCTCCACTTCTTCACCCATCTCTCTTATTTCATGCTTTGGCAGTATTATTATTATTATTATTATTTATTAAACTTTTATACCGCCCAACTAGCAATAGCTCTCTGGGCGGTGAACACAAAAAATACAATAAAATTACACAGTAATACAACAAAGCATATAAAAACTACAAAGTCTAAAATCAGATTACAACACATTTAAAATTAAGTTAACTTAAATTAAAATGCCTCTGAGAAGAGGAAGGTTTTAACTTGACGCCGAAAAGATAATAATGTCGGCGCCAATCGCACCTCCTTGGGGAGACTATTCCACAGTTCGGGGGCCACCAAATATCTTTGAGAGCTCTCACATAGTAGACTAATGGGTGGGCAGGCCTCCCCTCCAACAAATACCTTAAAGAATGTGTGAGCTAGGTAGTCCATACCCTCCCTGATTACACCAGCTGAAAAGGCATGAGCTGGAATTCCAGATGGTGCAGCATAAGTTGTTGCTCTCTCTCTTTCCCTTGAAGGAATGCATGAGGTAACGCATGAGTTCAGTCTCTCTTGCTCATCACTTTTCCTGTTCTCTCTCCAATGTGGTGGTTTGTGGGAAGGCTTTGCTGCTACAAGCACAAGTTAAAATTGTGCATTTTGCCAAACAGAAGTTGCAAAATAGAAGGGGAATGAAGAAAAAAATGTATTAAAGTACTACCATGTCAAAATAGGCAACCCATACATTAGCATAAAAGAAGGTAGACTGTGATGTAGTGTAATATTCAATGTTAGTCCTACTCAGAGTAAACCCAGTGAAATTAATGTCTGTTCACTGTAATGGGTCTACTCTGAGTATGTCTTGAATACAATCATAATGTTTATGCAGACCTAGATACCCTTTATTAATTATTGGCAAAATAAAGCACATGGAATTGTATTCAGTGTAGTGCTAAGGTGGACTTTACAGCAATGAAATATAGTCCCCTCATGCACCCCCCTAAATCTGTTCTGGGTGTTCCCTCAATCCTATGGAGCAGATTTAGGAATGGCACAGAGTGAAGGGAGGGGACAGCTCTGTTGCACAAGTGGAAATCCTTCAGTTGAATACCATCCATAATACTTATAAATTAGGATTGAGCCAAATCAGAGGGAGTGTTTTGCATAGGTTTTCTTCTCTTAGGAAGAGTGATTCTCTGCCTTACCCCCAACCCTACCCAATAACCACACTATTTTCTGGCATATTTTTTTTCATAAGGCTTGAAATTTGGTAAAAGTGTTTTATTTATTAAATTTATTTCCTCCCTTTCCTCCCAGTAGGAGCCCAGGTTTGCAGGACAGGAATGCAGTCCCCCTAAATAGTTTCCACAGCCCCTGTTCCTCCATCTCTCTTGGGATCAATCAGCTCCTGCTTCTGCACCATTTTTTTCTGGCTTTCTCTGTTTTGTGTAGCAGTCAGATTTCAAAGTGAGTTTCTGTTCTGGCTTCAGTGGTGTTAGGGGTGAGGGGATCAAGATGGTGGTAAATGCATCCCTCGAAGAGGGAGTAATGCCATCACCGCTCAAGGAGGCAGTAATAAAACCAATCTTAAAGAAGCCCTCCTTGGATCCCCAAGATCTGAACAACTTTCGCCCAGTCTCAAATTTGCCATTCTTAGGCGATTGAGCGGGTGGTGGCAAAACAGTTGCAAGCGCGCTTGGAGGAAGCGGATTATCTGGATCCATTTCAGTCGGGCTTCAGGCCTGGACATGGGACTGAAACAGCCCTGGTCGCCCTGGTAGATGATATGAGGAGGGCGTGGGATAGGGGCGAATGCACCTTCCTTGTCCTCCTTGATCTCTCAGCGGCTTTCGATACCGTTGACCACGTTATCCTCTTGGACCGCCTGGAGAGGTTAGGTATGGGGGGCACTGTATTGCAGTGGTTCCATTCCTTCCTCTCTGGTAGGTACCAAAGAGTGGCATTGGAGGATGAGGTTTCGGATCCTTGGCCTCTCACTTGTGGGGTGCCACAGGGTTCCATCCTTTCCCCGATGCTGTTTAACATCTATATAAAGCCGCTGGGGGCAATCATCAGGAGATTTGGGCTGCAATGTCATCAGTATGCAGATGACACGCAGCTCTATCTCTCATTTAAATCTGCACCGAGGTTGGCTGTAGAAACCTTGTCCAAGTGCCTGGAGTCGGTGAGTGGCTGGATGGGAAGGAATAAACTGAAGCTGAACCCTGACAAAACCGAGGTACTGTTTGTGGGAGACAAGGGAAGGCTGGGGGATGTGGACCTGGTGCTCAACGGGGTACGATTGCCCCTGAAAGACCAGGTCCGCAGCCTGGGGGTCATTCTTGACTCCCAGCTGACCATGGAAGCTCAAGTCTCGGCTGTGAGCTGGGCGGCGCTATATCAACTCCATCTGATACGGAGGCTGCGCCCCTACCTTCCCAACCATCTGCTCCCACCGGTAGTACATGCCCTGGTCACCTCTCGCCTAGATTACTGTAATGCGCTCTACGTGGGGTTACCCTTGAAAACGGTCCGGAAGCTGCAACTGGTACAGAATGCGGCAGCTCGTCTGATTAAAGGCAGCTGCCGGCAAGATCACATCACTCCAGTGCTGAAGGAGTTGCACTGGCTACCGGTTGTTTACCGGACCCAATTCAAGGTGTTGGTTTTGACCTTTAAAACCCTATACGGTTTTAGCCCAGTCTATCTGAAGGAGCGCCTCCAGCATCGTCAGGGATGCCGCTCAACAAGATCAGCCTCAGAAGACCTTCTCTCGATCCCACTGGTTAAAACAGCTAGACTGGTGAGGACTAGAGAGAGGGCTTTTTCAATAGTGGCCCCCACCCTGTGGAACTCTCTCCCAAATGATCTCTGCCATGCCCCTTCTATGATGAGCTTCCGCCGGGCCTTGAAGACCTGGCTCTTCAGGCAGGCTTTTGGGGTGGGTTAGGTTTTTATTGTTATGGTTTTAAATGTTAACGTTTTAATGTATTGTTTTTATCTTGTACGTCACCCAGAGTGGCTGGACATCCAGCCAGATGGGCGACTAATACATTTAATATTATTATTATTATCCCATACCCAGATCTGGCTGTATGATGACATCACCATTCTTGGAGGAGAGTGAGATTCTTGTAGAACCTGATCAGTTGCTACTTTTGTTCCTTTTTTTGTTTTCAAAGAGGTTTGTTCTGGATTCGCAGCCAAAGCGGCTACCAATCAGGGCTGTGAACGGCAGCGAAAAAGGCAGGCTTTGAAAGGACTTGTGGTAAACATTTCAGGGGCACCAAAAGCCCCTTTCTTGAGCCAAAATTGTTTCCCCCTAAATGTTCACCACAGTCCTACTCCAAGTTTTCCTTGATTTGGTTTAGTGTGTTGTTAATTAACATGCCATGCAAAGGCATTTTGGGTTACTTGTTGGTCAGGTTGGTTAATCTACAAATATGAATTTGCACTTTGCATGTATTTATACTATTTATGCATTTTATAAATGCAATTGGGACCTACACAGACAGTCCCTGTTCAGTGTTTCAGTCAGTCAGATGTCTTTCACATAAACCAAATTGTCTCCAAAACTTGATTGTTGAGGGCGGGGGATGCCCGCATGAGAGGAGGAGGAAGAAGGTGGGAGCAGAGTGCATGTCTGCACCTGATTGCCAAACCATAGTTTTGTGATCAGGGAATTTCATCTATGCAACAGGCTAGAGTGATTGCAAGGATGAAGGTGCAATAATCCCATGTATGCTGCTTGAACTTCTGGTGGGTGTAGGAAAGGCAGTATACGAATGTCACAGATAAATATTTGTATCCTTCCCAAAATGATAGCCCAGTACTGATAATCGGACACAGTACTGTAATTGGAGACCATCTAATAGAATGATATGTTGCACATGATGCCTCTGCTTATGCAAACAACATATCATTTAAACAATTTTTTTTGTTAAGAGTATCACTTTGATGGGTCATGATTAATCTTGCACTCTACTATAATTGCCAAGGCCTTCTCAGTAGTGTAAGAATAGCCTGCTCTTCTCTTCGCTTTACAGATATGCATAGCTGGTGTAGCTTAGTGGCTAAAAATTTGTGAGCTGGGAAGTTGAGCTCAAATCTTCTCCTCAACCCTAACCTCTTGAGGCAGCCTTAAAACAAACTGCTGTTCTCTTAGCCTCAGTGCTCTCTGCCTCCACCCCACCACTTGCAATGTAGTGATAACATTGGCCTACCTTTTTTAGGGCTCTTAAGGATTACTGATATAATATGAGAATCACATTTTGAAATATTCTAAGAAATGCTATATAAACAGCAATGCTAAACATTGCATATGTGTGTTCATTAGCATTCTTTTTTAAAACCTGATTTTGTTGCTTTATTTATTTGCTTTAGTTACTTACATAATTTATATCTTGCATTTACATATGGTTGTTATCATTATTAAAATTATTATTTATAATATAATAAAGGTAACATGCAGACTGATACAGCAAATTAAAACAATAAACTAAAATAGCTTATTTTTTATGCTGCTATGATTGTCAAGATTGCCTTCATCACAAATCTGATACTATAGAGCAGGAGTGCTAACCTGTGGCCCTCCAGATTGCTCCTGGACTCCAGCTCCCTTCGTCACTGACAACTCGCCATGCTGGCTGGGGCTGATGTGAGCTGAGCAACATCTGGAGGGTCACAGGTTACCCAGCTCTCCTGTGTCACACTCTTCTTGCCAGTTTCATATATGTATCTGCAGATTTAATGGGAATATTTTCTGCTGCTTCTAAACCATTAATGATGTAACACCATGGACCCAAGACAAACATCTATGGAAGCTGATACTTTCTCTTAGCTTCACATGGCTAGGATAGCACTTCCATACACAGATATAACGTATATACAGTACATACAATGTAATAAATAAGAATACATAAGGAAATATAATTTGCTGAAACATTTAAGCATACGCGTCCATGATTCACTAATTACAGATTGTAAACATTTTTAAATTGATTTAATGAATTCTGTTTTGAAGACCTGGCCTTTATAAACCTTATAACTTTGTAAGAGCAGCATCAAAATATTTTATACCAATTCAGTTTTAATATAGAATTGCAGATTTCCAACTTTATTTTATGAATGTATATATTCAGATGTACTCTGCAAGACATGTAAGCTTAACCTTTTCAAGATTAGCCTATGTTTTCTTAATTGATTCTGTCTCCATATAAACCAGCCTGGACCATGTGGTCTTCATCAGAGGGCCTTCTCCATGTATCCCACACCCAAAGGTGTGGAGGTAGCTGCACAAGACTGGGCCTTTTTGGGGGTGGTTGTCCATCTGTGGAATGCTCTCCTCAGGGAGATGCACCTGGCACCATCTTTGTCCATCTTTAGGCACCAGGCTAAGATCTTCTTGTTCACTCAAGCCTTTGGTTAATTAAGTTGCCTCCTATTATGGTGCTTTTTTTTAGTGTGGGTGGGTAGGACTTGACTTTAATAATACGTTGCCAAATGAACATTTATGTATTTTGTATTGTCCATTGTTTTAATTTTTTCTGGCTTTAAATCGCTTTTATGTGTTTGATTTTATCTTTGAATTTTTTTATTGTATAAAGCAACTGATAAATGTTATAAATAATGGCAATAATACTAGGCTTTGATGATAACTTAGCAATTTGCTCCTGTTTAGGGAAGTAATTATTTAGTACACTCAAATTAAATACTTTTTTATGAGACAGAAACAAAAATATAATATTGGTTGTAAAAAAAAAAGAGAAATTAGGGAGTAATTCATACCCAAGATCTGCTGTGATGAACAGAGTTTGGAATAGGTGGAGACCCAGCTTTGTCTGGGATCAGCCAGCTGAATCCCCTCAAACTGGCTCAGCTGAACATACTTTGGCATAATTCCTCCATACCAGCTCAGCTGGGGCCAGGATAAGTCCCCAAAAAGGGACATTCCAGGGGTGTGATGGGTGCAGAATGAGGCAGGGGAGACATACCCCTACTCCAGATGCCATTCAGCTCAGTGATGTGACCTAACAACCCAGTGGAAGTTGCACTGGCAAAAAGGGTGGTGTAAATCAAACTCTATTTTAAACACTGGTTTAAAATACGCTTGACTGTCAGGCTCGGGCCAACTCAACTGGCAACAGCCCTGCTCCTGAATGGAGTTTGGAATAGGGGTCATTTACCCTGGCATAATTTACCCCAGCATAAATTACACTGGCCTCCTATATTTTGGATTGCTCTGTGTGTAGGAAGGAAAAAGTAAGCTATTGTCACAATTATATATGACTGCTCTTAAATACAAACAAATCTAAAAATATGATATTTAATGGCATAGACATACACAGGTGATAATCTCTCAAGTATAGCAGTTTTAATTTACAAAAGGATCTTGTTTTCTGTTGCAACTAACTAGAGAGCAAATGTTATAAAATGGCCATGCAGTGGTATTTGGCAGTGTAGATTATGTATAATATATGGGGAAATAAATGCTGGGTCTGTCAGTAAGATACCATATAGTGTGTATGTAAAAGTGTCATTTCTGCTCTCAGTTAATCATGATCAGAGAGTTTGCCACATGCAGAATTTATGAAACATGGCTAACAAATTAACTGATGTCTTTATTGTGTCCTCCTTTTACTTGACCAGACTCTTTTGGAGACAACAACTAGCCTACTCAACCATGACCTCCACTGGTCTTTACGTAATTTAAAAGCTTCTGTGACTAGAGGGCTCAACCCCAAACAAGATTACTGCTGCATTTGTCTGCAGCAGTACAAGAGAAGACAAGAGACTGCTGACCAAATCATAGTCTTCAGGTAACTAGAGAAAAGCTTGGGACAGTGAGAGGTTGTGGCAAAAAGGACTTGAAGGTTTCTGAGGAGGATTCAGATTTGTTTATTGACTGTATGAATTATGAAGAATTTCCATTCAGCAGAGATCCTTTATAATACTAATTGAAAGCTTCCTGTTTGACTTAATAAGGGGCAGTTAAGGGGCAATTCAGCACTAATCCACTAATTTTCATGCTGACAAGGGAAGCAATACAATTGGCTGAATCTGCAAAGAGGAAGTTTTAAATATTTCTAAAGTGTCATTAATTATTATTAAATGTTGCAAATAATTGAATGTTAGCTACATTGTATATGTAGCTTTTTAAATAACAACTGGTTAATAATGGATATGGTTTAGCAGGACTAGTCTTATTGTTATTATGTCCAACTAAAGAACCAGATGCGCAGAATAACTTTCATGAGCTCAACAGAGCTATATCCATCCTTTGCTCCCTCTGGGCTCCTGCACACTGCCCTCAGATATGCTTTGGAGGGTTTTTTCTGTCTATGGATTAACTTCTAAACTCTGGCAGACAGAGAGAGATTTGCATACCTCAAGTTAAGATGTGTAGATTTTTTTTTGTCTTGCTGTACTGTGAAGAAGCCTAATTTATTGAGTTCTATATGCCTTCAGGGCTTGTATGACTTTTAGTCAATATATATGAACTCCCTCAGAGTTTTATAGGTAATTTAACCTAATTTCTCTTTAGGAGAATTTTTGGCAATTACACCACTAGCATAACTAGGGTCTTGCAGATGTGATCTGGGCATGGTATGTGATTGTGGCAGAGAATAAACGGACAAAAGGAAGGGATAGCTGTTTTTGTCTGGCACTGAATGAGAGGATCACAGCCCCATCCTCTTTAGTTATTTCACTATCATACAGCACAGTCCTATGCACGTTTACTCAATAGTATGTTCCACTGTTTTTAATGTGTGTTCCTCTCTAGTAAATGTGATTAAGGATTGCAGCCTTAATGTCTTTTAAAACATGTTTGTTTCCCTTGATAGTAGAGTGACATTTGGTTTACTGGAGCCTATTTAGAATTAATTTTACAAAATAAATGTGCTCTGGTGTGTGGCATATTTAGTTATATATGCATGCAATTAAATTTGTTTTTTGTAACAGCTGTGGCCACTTGTACCACTCTGTCTGTCTGCGGAGTAAAGAGTGTGGCACTGAAACAAAGGGACAGATGAGATGGACATGTTTTAAATGCAATGCAAGTAACAAAGGTGGAAAACTAAGTGGGACTTCCTCAGAAATGAAGAAGGGAACTCCAGTATCTCTGGCTCAGGTAAGACTTGCAAAGGTGAACCTTTCCTAGAAGGTTGAAGTTGTTCCAGTTCTGTTGGCACTTAGGAGCATTGGGAGCACCTCTATAAAATAACAAGCTGTGGGAAAACCAGAACAACAGTAAACCAATATTCAGTTCATGGTCAAATGCATCTCTAATGAGCCTAGGTCAAGAAGTTGCTCTAGCAAGAATTGGGCTTGGGATCCATAGTCTCCAGTATCTGGCAAAAAAGGAGGTTCTCTGTGTTCCCTCACTGTTCAAAGTATATTTCTTTAGTGTTCACACTTCAACACTCACCAAACTTTTATGTGAACCTACTAGTCACCTAATCTGAACCATGTAGGTCTAGCTTCACATTTGGATGAAGGCATTAATTTCAATGTTTTCTTCCTTTATGTAAAAACAATGTGCTGGCCGATCTCTCTTTAAGGTCTTGGGAGTTAATAGGACCTGGTTGCTGAAAGCTGTATGCTTGGACTGAATAGAAATTTAAGGATGGCTTCTGCTTGGAATATAATCTAGTGGAGTGCATGGTGCAATGTGGCCAGGATGCTGCTTTGGCATAAAATCACTGCCTATCTACTTTTTAATATATTTGCCTTGCTTTGAAAGTAAAACAGCTTGCTACATAACTCTGTTTAATGCATACTCTTGTTAAAAAGACCCACCACCCTCTTCCTCTCTACCCAGCTAGCTAGGGATAAGGGATAGATCCCTCTTACTAGAGGTCTGACCTGATCAGTTGTAGAAGACTTGTGAAATTAGATTGGAGTCCACAGGAGTCTGCTTCAGTTCTAGATGGCTCTCCCTTCTCCCGTCCCCCACCCAGGGCAGAAAAAGGGGAAGCAATGGAAGTGGCTTCGACAGAGCTTTCTTTCCACCTGAGAAGTGCACAAAGGATCAAGGCCGTTTTTAGAGAGAAGCTCGTGTATCCTTAATCCCCCTGGAAAGATCATTATGGTTAGGGATGGGATCTGTTGCTGGTGTCAGTTCAAAAGCATTCCATCAACCAAACAGGCCAGTATCAATTTGAGTTTGTTCTTTGTTTGCTAGCTACTGCTTTTACTGATCCATTTTCCCTTGCAAAAATATTGATACTAATATTTTGAAAGGAAATATTGATAAAATTCTTAATAGTGATATTTTAGAGGCTGATTTTTTTTTTAAAAAACTGTTTTCGAATATTGCTGCGGAAAATTGCCACATAAACTGATCCGCAACATTGGAAAATAAGTGAATTAATGGGAAAATTGCAGCCAAATCCAAATTGGGCAGAATTCTAGCACATCCCTGTAGTGAAAGCGGGGAGCTCTTCCCCATCTGCTCTCACTGTCCTAGGAGTCAATCCCCAGCCTTGGGCAATTGATCCCAGCAAATCCTGGTTTGCCAAGGTTGTGCACGTCAACACCAACCCTGCAAGGTAGTACTGCCACCACCCTTCAACTGGTTAGCTACTCTGGGGCGAAGGGAACCCCAGAGCCCACTTAAACACCTGAGCCTCTCAGGACCAGAGTCTAGATACACTCCTGGTCCCTTCTGAAGTCTTAGGTAAAAACGTTTCTCTGTTACACGGTAGTTGTGGTCAAATGGCAAGGACTGAATTTAGGAACTGACCCCTCTCTCTGGAATAAACACACATTGGTTTAAAGTAATTAAAATTTATTAAAAAGAAAATAAGAAAAGCATAAAAAGATTACAAAAAGCAAAAAGGTTGTTGCACTGCAGCCAACTCAGAAGGGACAGGAAGGGGGGAGGCATGAGTTTCAGGCACCTCCGCAGCCAGAAGAAGCCGAGTTAGGGATTGTTGTGTCTGAGCAGGATCGTGCAGGAGGGGGGCAGCCTGCTCTTCAGCCAGTTCCCACGAGTAACGCCCTTTCTGAGGAGCCGAGCGCACCGCCCCCAGTTGATGCAGAGGACTTGGGGGAGGAAGCTTCAGAGACAGTGCCAGCTCCTCCTTTCCAAGCAGTTCCCAGGAGGATTCCAGCGTGGTACCGCCCCCTGACCTCGAGCCTGTTACTCGGGAGCAGGTGTCTTCACATGAGCTGTTGGATGCGCGTCCCCTGTCTCCTTGTTCCCATCGCCGCGAGAAACGGACAGGGCAAAGACAGGAATTATGAAGGAGTCAGAGATTACGTTCAAAAACATTTCCTATATAAGCCAGCCGCTCCCAGTGGGGGGTCATTGAGTCAACTTCCTTCACACGCTGCAGAGCATGTCTAGAGTATAGTTTCCTATGAAGCGCAATGCCTTTGATGTATCCATTACTCTAATAAAACGAGATTTACTTGCACACACACTCCAGCCTCATTCTTTCGGCTCGGAACGGGACAGTTTGACTCAACCAACATCCCTACTCGAACCTGTTCCCATGGCGGATGACATGGACCAGAACGGAGCCAGAGGGGGAGTACCTATCACCATGGAAGCCTTGTATGCCGCGATCCAGAACCTCCGAGTGACTACGCAAGCCCTACAAGCCGAGAATCAGAGCCGCAACGCAAGCCTTGCAAGTGGATAACCAGAATCTCCATGCCTTGGTCGCCCAAGTCCAGGCGGCGCCTCCCGGGGCAGCCGCCCCTGTGAAGTCTCTAGTGGGGCTACCCGTGCGATACGGGGGCCAGAGTGAACAGTTTGCCACATTTCTAGCCCAATGTGAGTTGTACATTCAAGTGCGCAGAGCTGAGTTCCCAACTGATGATGCGAAGGTGGCGTTCATCATCAGTTTATTGGAAGGGGAAGCGGCAAAATGGGCCACCCCGTATTTGATTCGCAACGACCAGATATTGCGCCAGTTTGAAGCCTTCAAGAATGCGATGGGGGACATGTTCCGAGACCCCCAGAGGAAGGAGACGGTTGACCGCCAGTTAGGGACCCTGAGACAGGGAAATGGGTCTGTAGGGCACTACACGAATGCTTTTCGTGTTTTGTCTCAGGATACGGAGTACAATGACCCAGCCTTGATGTACTTCTACAGAAATGGACTGAGTCCAGAAGTGTTGGATGAACTGGCACACTCCACACACCCCGACTCACTGAGGGGTTTGATTCAACTGAATTTGCAAATAGACAGCCACTTAGAAGGAAGGAAGTTGGAGCGAAGAATGGAGCCTTCACGGAGTCAGGTTGCTGCTCCGCTGCCCCGTGCGCGCCCCGTGCCCAATCCTGGCATCTCTACTGTCTCGGGAGAGGAGCCCATGGAGATTGGGGAGGCTAGACCGAGATTGACAGAGGAAGAGAGGGAAAGACGCCGGAGGGAAGGACTGTGTCTCTATTGCGGAAAGTCTGGACACCTCGCCAGAAATTGTGCAGCCAAAGCTGGAAGATCCCAGCCGCTGGAAAACTTCACATCCCAGCTCTTGTAGAGGCTAGAGAGTTGGGGGGTGCTACAGACACTGAGCCTCCATTACGACCCCTTCCCTCCCAAGGGGCCCTTCTGTTGCCCATTCGCATCACCCTATCCTCAGGCGAGAGCTTCTTAGCCAAGGCTGTGATCGACAGGGGAGCATCCTCTTGTTTCATAGACCGGGAGTTGGTGCTACACCACGCTATTCCCACAAGAGAACTGAGGCAGCCGTTGGCAGTGGAAACTATAGATGGCCGGCCTCTGAAGTCTGGGGGGGTGACTCGGGTGACCGAGTCTGTGGAAGTGAAGGTCCCTGGGCATCGGGAAGACTTGTCGTTCTATGTGGCATCCTTGCCACATTTCCCGGTGGTGTTAGGTATGCCTTGGTTGGTTACACACAACCCCACAATCTTTTGGGATGAAGCTGTGGTGGTTTTTACCTCCAAGTACTGCCATCAACATTGCCAACCTGACGAGGAGCCACAGGTGTTGGCAGGAGCGTCTCCCCCAAGGGAGATAACCTTGCCCGCCAAGTATGGGAGTTTTCGGGACGTCTTCGATAAAAAGGAAGCAGAGCAACTCCCTCCTCACCGGCCCTATGATTGTGCCATTGATTTGGTGCCTGGAGCACGCATCCCCGCTGGGCGGATCTACTCTCTATCTGAACCAGAGTTGGCAGCGTTAAGGGAGTTTCTGGACGCCAATTTGAAGAAAGGCTTCATTCGCCCTTTGCAGTCCCCCGCTGGTGCACCCCTGCTGTTTGTCAAGAAAAAAAAAGGGGGGAGCTCTGTCCCTGTAATGATTATCGGGCCCTAAACCAGTTACCCGCTGCCGCTCATTAGGGAAATGTTGGAGAGGTTGCGTTCCGCCAAAATTTTCACGAAACTGGACTTACAACTTGGTGAGGATTAAGGCAGGCCATGAATGGAAGACGGCGTTTAAGACCCGTTATGGTCAGTTTGAGTATTTAGTAATGCCATATGGGTTGTCGGGAGCACCTGGAGTCTTCCAAAGTTTCATGAATGACATCTTCCAGGACTTTGTGGACTGCTTCATGATAGTTTATCTGGATGATATTTTGATTTACTCAGATACTCCCGAGGAACATGACTCACATGTGCGTGCAGTGCTGCAGAAGTTATGGGAACACCATCTTTACGCGAAACTGGAAAAGTGTGGGTTTGACCTAACCACGTTGGACTTTCTGGGGTATCGGATATTGCCAGCAGGAGTAGAAATGGACCCAGAGAAAGTTCATTGTGTACTCACGTGGCAACCCCCCAAGACCAAGAAGGATTTGCAGCGCTTCTTGGGCTTTGCGAATTACTACCATCGTTTCATAGCCAACTACTCCCATCAGACCGCACCGCTCACGGATTGCCTGAAGGGCTCAGGACCTTTCCACTGGACAGAAGCTGCACTAGAGGCTTTCGAGAGCCTGAAGCGAAGGTTTGCTACCGAACCCATACTACAGCATGCTGACCCGGCGCTCCCTTTTGTGGTAGAGACGGATGCGTCGGACGTCGTGATCGGAGGGGTTCTTTTGCAACCGGCCCAGAATGGGGGAGAACTGATGCCTTGTGCTTACTTTTCCAGAAAGCTAACCGACTCTGAACAAAACTACACTGTGTGGGAAAAGGAGCTATTAGCCATTAGGGATGCCTTTGAAGCCTGGAGACACCATCTGGAAGGGGCGCAGCATGAAATTGAGGTGCGCACAGACCATCGTAATCTAGAGAGTCTTCATACCGCCCGTAAACTCAACCAGAGGCAACTGCGCTGGGCTCAGTTCTTCGCACAGTTCCATTTTAAAATTCATTATATCTCCCAAGCACAGAATAAGCGGGCTGATGCCCTCTCGAGGAAGCCAGAATTTCTGAGGGATCCCACCCCAAGACCGTTACAGTACATAATCCCTCCCGAGCAGGGAGTAGTAGGGGCCTGCCAAGATTCTTGGGAAGCTGAAGTGCGTGAAGCGCAACAGCAGGACCCTTTCGTGCAGGAGCAGCGGGTCGAAGAGGGCGCGTCACCCCAGGCAGAACAGAAGGACCTTACATGGAAGGATGGCATACTGCACCATCAGGAAGCTGTTTATGTGCCCCCCAGAGAACTGTGAGGGAGAGTACTACGTCAGTGCCATGACGCCCCCACGGCAGGCCACTTTGGGGTTTTTAAGACCATTCAAGCTGTCACTCGGGACTTCTGTTGGCCCAAGGTGAAGAAGTACGTAGAGCATTACGTTCGCTCTTGCCCCACTTGCATGAGGGCTAAACATGCCACCGGGAAGCCACCGGGGCTACTGGAACCCCTCCCTACCCCAGGAGGACCTTGGCGAATGATTACTATGGATTTTATAACAGACCTTCCACCTTTGCAGGGGAAAACCACAGTTTTAGTGGTCGTTGATGCCTTCTCGAAAATGGCTCACTTCATTCCATGCGCAGGGCTTCCAAGCGCTCAAGACACTGCCAAGTTGTACGTGCAAAATGTGTATCGGCTGCACGGTCTGCCAGACAGCCTGGTTTCCGATCGGGGCACACAATTCACCTCGTGTTTTTGGCAAGCGTTGTGGAAGTTGCTGCAAAGTGAGTTGAGACTGTCGTCCACCCATCATCCCCAAACGGATGGGCAGTCCGAGAGGGTCAATGCAGTGTTGCAACAATATTTACGTTGTTTTGTGGGATATCAGCAGGACAACTGGATCTCCTACCTGCATTTAGCAGAATTTGCCTATAATAATGCTGTGCATTCGCACACGCAACAGACTCCTTTCTTCGCCAATTTTGGCTACCACCCCCGAGCCTTCCCTGCCCCAAAGGACAGTCTGTCTGTCCCAGCCGCTGAGGATTACTTGCAAGAACTCCACGCTATGCAACAGCTACTCCAAGAGCAACTAGAACAGGCCAAAGCGGATTACAAATGCGCAGCTGACCAGCATCGGAGAGAGGGGGACCTCATACGAGTGGGAGACCAGGTCTGGATCTCTACACGTTTCCTAGCTGTGCCAGGCCGGTGTCGTAAACTGCAGGATCGGCGTGTAGGGCCCTTTGAGGTGGAGGCTCAGATTAACCCCGTGGTTTACAGACTAAAATTGCCACCCACCTTCAAGATGCACCCAGTCTTCCACAGGGCATGGTTGACCAAGGACGCTGCCCTCGACCCTCACCGTCCGCTAGTGGAGCCTGCGCCGCCGTTGTTGGTGGAGGGGGAGGAGGAATATGAAGTAGAACAGATTTTGGACTCGCGAAAACGCCGAGGGCGTCTTCAGTACCTGATTCATTGGAAGGGGTACAATCCAACTGAACGTTCCTGGGAAATGGAGGAGAATGTGCACGCTCCGACTTTGGTGAGAGAATTCCATGAGGCTTATCCAGAGAAACCTAGACCTCAGGGGTGGGAAGGGTTAAAGCATGGAGGGGGGGATGATGTTGCGCTGCAGCCAACTCAGAAGGGACAGGAAGGGGGGAGACATAAGTTTCAGGCACCTCCACAGCCAGAAGAAGCCGAGTTAGGGATTGTTGTGTCTGAGCAGGATTGTGCAGGAGTGGGGCAGCCTGCTCTTCAGCCAGTTCATGCTGCAGAGCATGTCTAGAGTATAGTTAGGGACTTTAGTGAGTTAGTGTAGGGTTTCCTATGAAGCGCAATGCCTTTGATGTATCCATTACTCTAATAAAACGAGATTTACTTGCACACACACTCCAGCCTCATTCTTTCAGCTCTGAATGGGACAAAGGTACACACAAATAATTTGTAGCAGCAAATTGAATCCTAAAACCATACACCCAAATGGGTAAGGTATTTAGTAGAAAAGATAAAGGACAGTTTCTTGGCACAAATCAAAATAACAAAGCTGTTTGCCTAGCTATACTTACAAGAGCATAGGATCTCTCCCTGAATAGCCTTCTTCCCCTCAGGGAGTTGCAAGTCAAGATGTAAATGGAGCCACAACAGAACATCACCATAGGCAAGGTGGTGCTCCGAAGTGGGACACAAACCCAGAGTTCTGAGCCTCCTCTTATGGAGGAAAATTCCCTCCCAGCCGGAGACAATTAACCAATTAACATTTTCATCAAAGGGATGAAAAAACGATGTTCCCACAGCACCTGGCGCCTCCTCTTGGTTTCCCATAACAAAGCAAGGAGTTTGACGGCCTTGACGGAACCAGGCCCCTTCCACTGATAAGAAGGTGCAAAATTACTGTAAGCGGGTACAGCTGTGTTATAAAAATTACCAAGTCACAGTGATGAAAGAACATCAAAGATTTAACTGCTTGCTAGCAAGCTAACAAGGAAGATGTCAAGGGGAAGAATTCCCCATAAGGCTTTGGGAGTTAGCCATTTTAACTGCAGGCCAGGGTAAGGCTGGCAAGCTTGCATGACACGCCCCCTTTTCAAAAATGATGACATCAAAGGTTGATCACCTTTGGTTTCATCTCCTCTGGTTAATATGAAGGAAAAGAAGGCTAATAAAAAAAAAGGAAAAACCCACAACAGGAATTAACAACCATAACCTAATTTCCCCACAGTGGTCAAACCTAAGCCTCTAAAACATTACATACTTTATTATATAAAATCATAAAAGGACATTAGCAAACTCATAGTCCAAAATACAGGCATAGGTCATAAAAACCATAAAATCAGGGTTACACAAACCATATTAAAACATCAGGCATAAGAATAGTCAGGAGCAGTTACAAGTCATCAGGACCATACATCAATCATCTAAATTATGCCTACGAGATAAGGCATCGGCCGTTTTATTAAATTTCCCAGAACCGCATTCAAACGTTCACAAAGCCTGTTGGATTCATGATGGTAAGCAACAGAAGTCACATGTTCTATCCCAGAAATCTCCCATAGCTTCTTAGTTTGGCTACAAAGCCTGGGCCTTGATCTGACAAGATAGTTTTAGGGCATCCCCAACGAGAAAATATGTCTAGTAAAGCCTTTGAGATAGCAGTTGCAGTAATGCTACTTAAAGCTACTGCTTCAGCAAAATGCGTTGCATAATCTATGTAAGTCAAAATAATTTTTTTTCCACTCGAAGCCACATTCAGTGGACCAAGAACGTCCACCACTACTTTAGCAAATGGTTCTGTTACAATCTCAGAGACTTTCATTGGCATTTTGGGGTGATCACGGGCATACCCTACTAATTGACAGGTTAGACAACTTTTACATAAATTTTGTACCCCTTTGGCAATCCGGGGCCAATAAAAATATCGGGTTACCCGGGCCAATGTTCTCGTTATTCCTAAATGACCCCCACTGATAGTATCATGCGCCAGTTGCAAAACTTCCAGCCTATGAGCCAATGGCACCACAAGCTGTTTGACAGGCTTCCAATCCACAGAAGCACCTTGGGGCACATGTTCTCTATACAGCAATCCGTTCTTCCAATAGAATCTTACTGTCACAGACTTAGATAGTTCCAGGGGAGCATTTACTGCAGCATCCCTACAAACTTGTAGGCTATCATCTTGAAGAAGGGCTTCTTTAAACGCCGTGGAACGAGCAGAGTCCAATTTTAGCTCTTCCATGCCCTCACTGTTAGGATCAGAAACATTCATATTTCCAACTTTGGTTGGCAGAGGCTGGTCTGAGTCACAGACTTCTTGCGCCACAGCACCATCTAGTGGCAAAAGTTCGATACTGGGCTCTTGTTCCATTTTGTTAGCTGTACTACGGATTATGGCATTGATATTAACATCCCCATTTTTCAAATTATGTAAATAACATGCGTAAGCAATATCATTTCCAAGGAGGAAATCAAAAAATTGGTCAGAATAGTCATGAATCAACACTCTGTTTTCCTGACCAATTTTTGTATGAAATCCAGACATCAGCCACATCACAAAGTTTGTTAGTCATCCCATAAACATGTACTGACGCTTTTACCCCTGGTAAAATTAATTCAGGCGGAATTAAATGACGAGATAAGCTGGAAGCCTCGCTTCCTGAATCTCTGAACGCAATTAGCTTAACATAATTCACAAAAATAGTCTCTTTGAACATTTTGTTGGACCAAGCAGCTTGACCAGGCAAACATGGATAGCTAGTGCTATCTTCAGGGAGTCGTTCTTTCTCTCCCTTCCCACCATGGGGCTCTTCAGGGGATGGCTTCACCTTTCCTCCCCCCTTCTCCTTTCCCAGTCCCGGTTGAATAACACTTACCGCAGGAGCTTTTAAAATGCTGATTTTCGGGGTGACAGGGCTGTTTTCAGCACTAGGAGCCGAAAATTCCCAGTCATTCTCTGAACTGGAAGCTGAAGAAGACCAACGAGAAATTTCTGGAGATGACTGCCCTCCCTGTTCTTTGAAGTCACGGGCTCTCTGGACCACAGCTACTTTAGTTCCCTTGTTGGTTCCAGAACTCGGCTTTTTAATTAATTGGGGACACTGATCCTTTTTGTGCCCCGGCTGCTTGCATAAAAAACATAAATTCTCCAAAACTGCTTTACTCGGTTGGTAAGCTGTTGGACGCGCTGTTGAAGCAACGGCGGCAGCAGAAGCGGAGCTCTCTCCTCCGACTTGACTACAGGCGGCCACGTTTTTTTCTTCCATTCATTTCCTCCTGCCTGCCTGCTGGCTACCTTTGAAGTTTCCCGGCTTTGTAACATAAGCCTTAGGCGATTCATCTTTATCCTGAAAGGAGTCAAGTTCGTCAGCATGATGTCCTGCTTCCTGGATGCTCTTTGGTTTTTTTCCTCTCACAGCAGCCGCAAGCTCTTTCGGCAGCATCTTGTAAAATTTCTCAAGAGTATACACTGTCCTTAACTGCTCGAAAGTATTAGCTTTCGCAGCTGCAATCCACAAATCCATTGCTTGAGCAGTACGGGCCCTTAATGATGAGAACGTTTCTTTTGGCTTTTTCTGCAAAGTCTCAAACTTTTGGTAACACGCTCTAGTAGATAGAGCGAATTGCACGGTTGCCACTTTACAAAGTTCTCGTAATCATCGGCTAACTCTCAAGGGAGTTGGCACATTAAACTTCTTAATTCTCCCTTTCCTTGAGTGCGTAGGATTTTCATCCAGTATTTTTTATCTAATGACTGGTCCAAACACGCTTGCTCAAAGATTAAAAAGAATTCTGAAATATCCTCTCCCGCTTGGTAAAATGGAAAGTCTGCTGGATCAGCTCCACCCAAGCACACTCTTCCAGACCTCAGTTCTTGGCTCGGTGGGGCGTACGCCTGCTGTTGTTGCACAAGAGTAGTCATAAGCGCCATTTGTTTCAAGAAGAAGTTATGCATTTCAGCCCACATATCCATGGGTGGCACCCCCCCGCTCTGGCTGGCTTGACTCTCCATACTTCGTCGACTCCATACGGGTGACGACGCCAGTTCTCCCTCCGGAGTAACTGTTTGCAACGGCGGCACCTCAGCACTGCCTCCTGCTGCTTTGAAATCGCCTTGAGGTAACAAATCTGTTTGTTCCTCTTCGCTACTTTCAGCAGTAATCTGATCTAATGCCTTCTTCTGCTTAGATCTTGTAGACATCCTGACTTTACAAAAATAATAAACCTTTGTGCCAGAAACCTTTAACTAAACAATTTCCATTTTTTCCCAAAATGTACCTTTTTAAGAGTATGTTTACCCAGAGATAGGTTCAGTCCTTTTCGGTCCCAAACGCTGCCAACATGTAGTGAAAGCGGGGAGCTCTTCCCCGTCTGCTCTCACTGTCCTAGGAGTCAATCCCCAGCCTTGGGCAATTGATCCCAGCAAATCCTGGTTTGCCAAGGTTGTGCATGTCAACACCAACCCTGCAAGGTAATACTGCCACCACCCTTCAACTGGTTAGCTACTCTGGGGCAAAGGGAACCCCAGAGCCCACTTAAACACCTGAGCCTCTCAGGACCAGAGTCTAGATACACTCCTGGCCCCTTCTGAAGTCTTAGGTAAAAACGTTTCTCTGTTACACGGTAGTTGTGGTCAAATGGCAAGGACTGAATTTAGGAACTGACCCCTCTCTCTGGAATAAACATACGTTGGTTTAAAGTAATTAAAATTTATTAAAAAGAAAATAAGAAAAGCATAAAAAGATTACAAAAAGCAAAAAGGTACACACAAATAATTTGTAGCAGCAAATTGAATCCTAAAACCATACACCCAAATGGGTAAGGTATTTAGTAGAAAAGATAAAGGACAGTTTCTTGGCACAAATCAAAATAACAAAGCTGTTTGCCTAGCTATACTTACAAGAGCATAGGATCTCTCCCTGAATAGCCTTCTTCCCCTCAGGGAGTTGCAAGTCAAGATGTAAATGGAGCCACAACAGAACATCACCATAGGCAAGGTGGTGCTCCGAAGTGGGACACAAACCCAGAGTTCTGAGCCTCCTCTTATGGAGGAAAATTCCCTCCCAGCCGGAGACAATTAACCAATTAACATTTTCATCAAAGGGATGAAAAAACGATGTTCCCACAGCACCTGGCGCCTCCTCTTGGTTTCCCATAACAAAGCAAGGAGTTTGACGGCCTTGACGGAACCAGGCCCCTTCCACTGATAAGAAGGTGCAAAATTACTGTAAGCGGGTACAGCTGTGTTATAAAAATTACCAAGTCATAGTGATGAAAGAACATCAAAGATTTAACTGCTTGCTAGCAAGCTAACAAGGAAGATGTCAAGGGGAAGAATTCCCCATAAGGCTTTGGGAGTTAGCCATTTTAACTGCAGGCCAGGGTAAGGCTGGCAAGCTGGCATGACAGTCCCTAAGTATGATAGCAAATTTCTCCTGTTTGAAATAAACATATTTGCAGGAACAGTGAATTTTCCTCAGACTGTGGCCTAGTTTTCAAACAGCGGATGGGGTGGTAAGTCTGGGTTTGAACTGTACCATTTATCCATAGTGCAGGTGGTGGAGTCTTTCAATATTTTTTCTTATTTATTAGAAAACTAGCTTGTCATGGAGAAAGGTTCCATCCTAGAAGACCTTTCGCTTAAAATAGGTCTTCTGCTATAAGGTAGGTTTTTGGAAGAGTTTTGCTTTAGTTCTGACAATCAAAACATAAGGTGATAAACCTGTGTTTGAACTGTACCACTTCAGACTGCAGGTGGAAGCTCAAATTGTTAGGAGTGGGGGAGGAGGGAGAGGAATTATATTTCATCACTGGGGGTGCTACAGGCATTATCCAGGCAGGTGCCAGAGACAGTTGGAAGGAAACCACCAGAGTTAGGTGGGTCACAATAATCTGGGTTCCTTGCATCCTCGTGTCCAAGTTACTATAAAAGGGGTAAATCTTTTCCATATTTCAGTGGTGAGTGTGAAAGAGCACTTCATTCTTATTGAAAAATTAAAACATAGAAAATGCCTCTTAGATTCAGTGCTTCTATTAAATGCCTTCCATAATTGCATTTGCATTTTTGTAGTTTTATCACAATGCAGACTCGTATTCAGTTTGCAAGCTGCCTAGCTTTAAGTAATCCAGCTGCTAAAGCAAAGAAGTACAAAATCCTGATTTTAGAGTATAATTGTTACACGCTTCAATTGGATAAGAGAGGACTAATATGCAATTCAGCCAGGAGATGATTGTAGTGGGAGCTGATATTTGTACCTATTGTAGGAAATGCCTGCCAAATCCAGCAATATCTCATGGCCTTGGGATTTGGTGTTCCACAACATCTCAAACAGAAAACAATTAAATTGGCATTGAATTTAGCATTCAGACAAATGATCCTTCTAGTGACTGTTCATTGCTTTACTCTATTTGCATTGAAGTACAACTAATTCAGGTACTCTCAGTTGCATTAAAGTAACATTCTAATAGTCGGAACTTTCTTAAGATGAGTTATTTGTTCACAGTATGCATCGTAAGCTATCAGCTTTATTACTAACACACTTTACCCTTAAAAGCTGGTTGAATGAGAACAAAGTGGACACTTCTTAAAGTCCTCCAGCAGTCTAAGATAATAGTATTTGACCTATTGGTCCTGCCCTCCACATATTATTTCAAACCCTAAATTGTTTGGGCTTAATATATGAAGCTTAAACATATATATATATATATGCAGTCACTCAGTCTGTAGTCATGCTTGTGGAATTACCACAGACATCTGACTGGCCACTGTGGGAACAGAATGCTGGACTATATGGGTCTTTGGTGTGATCAGCAGGGCTCTCTTTTTTGGTCAAACAGAGGGCACTTTTGCACTACCTGTAATTTTTTGAGTTTGCTGTGTTTTCTTTAGAACGCTTTGAGCAACAATGGATTAGTGCTGGGAAATGCCACCAAGCATCTGGAGTATATTTCTTAGTACCATTTCTGCTTTTCTGAAATGGATTGTCAATTTTTATTTTGAAGTAGTGTTGAGATTTATATATGAACTGACAGCAACCCAACATACTCTGTTCTTTATCTCTCTCTCCGGTGAGCATCCTTCTCTGCAACTACATTGAAAAAACAAGGGTATGCCCAGGAAATTGATGGTTTAAAGAAAAGTTGCTATGCACATTCACTGAATATAAGAACTCTGTGTTTCAAGTGTATTTCTAAAGCTCACATTCCATCCCTAAGAAGGCATCTCAGACTTGAAAATTCCTAGGGCAATTTTCTCCTGGCTCGGATGGGATGTTACGTTTGTTGTTTCAAATAACAGTAACTAGACTTTGGTTGTGCCAGATGCAAGCATACTCTCATTACCCAGCTTCCACTCCAGCTCAAGTCAGGAGGGGTAAAGACAGAAGCATACTGAGTTTGTAGCACGTTGCTCTGCGCAAGAGCTGCACACAGCCAGGAACAGCCAGAAGGAACAATTTCAGAAATGACAGAGGGCAGCACAGACCATTTCAGCCCCAGGCAACTTAGCCAGCAGCATAAATCTCTGTTTGGGGTACAGGAGGTGGCCTCCCCCTTCTCTCTCTCTCATATTCCCTTCCTTATCTACAAAAGGATGATGCCCCCTCGGTCTTCACAGGCTTATTGTACCTGCTTAATGGTAAGGCAGCTTCTCCAAACAATTCCTGTAGAGCAACTGAAGGCCACCAGTGGTGATTAACTTAATGCAGCAGTCCCGTTTTGTCTCTCTGACAGTTTTCTTAGTCATCTTAACTTGTGCTCTGTATGCATATTAAAATATTTATTTCAACCTAGTTGTTGTATGTGATCCTAATAATTGAAGGTAACTGCCACCAAAGACTGAGACAGAACAGCCATAAATTTGTGAGAAATTTGCCCCATTTTCAGTCCTTTTTCTGATAATCTGTTTGGATATACAAAGTAATGAATACATTTTTAAAAATACCCAGTGCTTTTCTGGTGTCTTTGCTAATTTAAGTCAGATATTTCTGGGAAGTGCCTTCTTTTTAAAGAATCCTTTGGAGAGTTTGTCAGATTAAACGGAAGTATAGTTTTCTCAGTGCGGTGATGTTTCCTTGAGTATAAATTCCAGGCCCTTCATCTGTCATAGTGTCTACCATTTATCTGCAGTTCGAATAATATTGTGGGGTTTTTTCAATTCTGCCACTTGACTATAACATATTTAATATAAGCTTGGCTGTCTTTGTATGTATATGACTCAAATACATTTTATATGAGTGTTGGTTCACTATTCACCTACACTGATGTACAGTAGCTGTGCAAAGTAAGAACTGTTTCAAATGTGGCCAATGTCCTTCAGTTTAGGACCTAAATAGAAGTCACCTCTGTGTAGAGAATTCTGTAGAATACATGAGGATGGTAAATTCTGACAGTCATACATGTGGGCTGTCAATCCATTCCGATATGAGATGTACAGTCAGTCAGAGGATCCCATAGTATGATCATAGGCTGAAGTATATGCATGTTCAGGAATCAGATGTTCACTTCCTGATGTTGCTCACTTCTTGGAATTGGTATCGTAAATCATTAATATCAAAGCCTTAAGTGTGTGTGTGTGTGTGTGTGATCTCGCTGTACAATGTTGCTGATAAAAGTCATGAGTGAAAAGTGAGGGATATGCTGGAGTTAAAATGGAACTTAGGCTGCAGTCCTATGCACAATTACCTGGGGAAAAGGCCCAATGAACTCAGTGGGACATATTTCCAAGTTAACATGCACAGGACTGCACTGTTTGTTCCTTCAGTTAGTCCTCTAGGATGCACATCTTAATGTGATGAGGATTTTTGAGAGAATTGAAGAAGCTGAAAGCAATGCCGTCAGGAGTCTAGACCAAGCAAATCATATTGAAAATCAGAGTTAAGCTAAAGAAGAACAAAGCAATCATAATTCCAAAATACAATTTAAATAACATCCCAGAAGAATATAAAGATGAAATAAGGAACAGATTTGAAGCTTTAAACTTAGTCGATAGAGAACCAGAAGAACTATGGAGTGAAATCAGAGACATTATCAGGGAAGAATGCAGAAAGACAATATAGTTAAAAAGAGAGAAAGACTCAGTCATGGATGACTGAAGTAACTCTTAAAATGGTTAAAGAGAGAAGGAAAGCAAAAGCAAAAGGAGATAGAAACACAGTCAGAACCCTAAATGCAACAATACAGCGAGTAGTACGTAGAGACAAAGAACTATGATAATAGTTATTGTATAGAAATAGAAGAGGACAACAAAAAGGGTAGAACAAGAGCCCTATTCCAAAAGGTTAGAGAAATGAAAGGGAAATTTAAACCAAGAGTAGGGATGTTGAATAATAAACTGGGGAACACTGACTAACCGAGATAAAATAAAAGGAAGATGGAAGCAATACAATGAAAAACTGTATGAAAGAGATGCAAGGATGACAGATTCATTCACGGAGGAACCATATGATGAAGAACTAGAAATTTTAGAATGTGAGGTGGAAGCTGCTCTTAAAATACTTGGAAGAAACAAATCACCAGGAACAAATGGCATGCCAATAGAATTGCTACAAGTTACTGAGACTGGATCTGTCCAAATTTTGACAAACATTTGTTGACAAATATGGAAAATAAAACAATGGTCTACAGACTGGAAGTGCTCAATATACATCCCAATTCCAAAGAAAGGGGATCTCAGGGAATGCAGTAATTATTGAACCATCACCTTAATATCTCATGCAAGTAAAATAATGCTCAAGATTCTACAACAAAGGCTCTTACCATATATGAAGCGAGAAATGCCAAATGTCCAAGCTGGATTTAGAAAGGGAAGAGGTACCAGAGATCATATTGCAAACATATGTTGGATAATGGAACGGAGCAACGAATTTCAGAAGAAAATCACCCTGTGTTTGATAGATTAGAGCAAAGCTTTTGATTGTGTAGCTCACAGAAAGCTATGGAATGCTTTAAAATAAATGGGGGTGCCATAGCATCTGATTGTCCTGATGCACAACCTATACTCTGGGCAAGAGGCTACTGTAAAGACAGAATATGGAGAAACTGAGTAGTTTCCCATCAGAAAGGGGGTGAGACGGGTGTATTTTATCACCCTATTTGTTTAATCGATATGCAAAACATCATATGGAAGTGGGATTGGACCAAGATGAAGGAGGTGTGAAAATTGGAGGGAGAAATATCAATAATTTAAGATATGCAGATGATACCATGCTACTAGCAGAAACCAGTAATAATCTGAAATGAATGCTGATGAAAGTTAGAGGAAAGCACAAAAGCAGGACTACAGCTGAACGTCAAGAAGACTAAAGTAATAACACCAGAAGATTTATGTAACTTTAAAGTTGATAATGAGGACATTGAACTTGTCAAGGATTATCAATATCTTGGCATAATCATTAACCAAAATGAAGACAATAGTCAAGAAATTAGAAGAAGGCTAGAATTGGGGAGGGCAGCTATGAGAAAACTAAAAAAGCAGGTAAGAGAAAAATCAACTCATTTAAAAACTGGTGTTGGATGAGAGTTTTGCACATACCACGCACCACGAAAAAGACAAATAATTGGGTTTTAGAACAAATAAAACCAGAACTATCACTAGAAGCTAAAATGATGAAACTGAGGTTATCATACTTTGGACACATAATGAGAAGACATGATTCACTAGAAAAGACAATAATGCTGGGAACAACAGAAGGGAGTAGAAAAAGAAGAAGACCAAACAAGAGATGGATTGATTCCATAAAGGAAGCCACAAGAGATGGATTGATTCCATAAAGGAACTTACAAGATCTGAACAATGTGGTTTACAACAGATGCTATTGGAGGTCGCTGATTCATAGGGTCGCCATAAGTCGTAATCGACTTGAAGGCACATAACACACACATATTCCCAGCTTGATCTCTGGCATCTCCAGTTAAGAAACACAGGTAGTTGTACTGTGAAAATACCTTCCTGGTGCACAGGTGAGCTACTTCGAACTCACTGATTATCAGGGTTGGTGTTACTGGGCTTCAAGATAATTGATCTGACTTTGTGGACCATTTCTTAACCTTGCTATTAAAATTGTGCAGTATAACATGTAGCATATTTACTTAACCTATACTCTTTTAAAAAGGGGGGATAGGTAATCTTTACTTTAGCTATAGTCAAACCTGTTTTTTAAAAGGCAATTAGGAACAATGTGTGTCCAGAAAGGAATACTAGCCTTGATAAATTAGATGTGAAAGCTTTCGTGTATCCTGCAGTACACATCTTTTGCGATTTGCATCTATTAATAGGATTAGGAACTCATTCTTCCGAACAAATCATTTGAATAAATGAGAGTTTCTAGAAACATTCAGTTCAAAATGTCTCTTTCAAGGATTACATGCCATATGTATAAAAAGAAAAAGTCTATTTAGTGTCCCTTTTGAAAGGGATTCTGCAGTCACTTACATAAATAGGATTTAATCCAATCCAACCTGATTCAGAGCAAACTAATATCTGCATTACCTGTTGGAGTTGCCTGGCCAGCTCCTTGTGTTTGAAGTGAAAACTGCAGTCAAATGTATGATGTAGATTTGGGCATTTATACTCAGTGTTAATGACAAAGATGTCTAATTCGCTAAGAGATTTCCTGCAGCATTGGATAAAAAGATTTCGTTTAGTTAAAAAGAAATGCCCTACAATACTTGTTTCCATGACAACAGGAACATTTCCTGCAATATATCAGCTCATCAGCCCCAGGAACAATCTGACTGATAGTTGCAGAGTATGTACAAGTAAGAAACAGCAAAAGGGCAGCAGTTATGTTTGTCTTTGGATGAGAACAAATTACCTTCTATTTGCCTGTGTGTGTGTTGCAGGCCTCTGAAGAGAGGACAAATATTTCATAGCTACAGTAGATTTGTAGCTGATAATTTATGTGATTTGGAAAACTTTCTTGCACATGGAGAGCTAATGTGGAGCATAAGTACTCATTTGCCCTCCATTAAAAATAATTGTGGAAAATGGACTAAGAGACTTCTAAGATGAAATGTCAGCAAAGAAGCCCTTTACAGTTCTTTTTGTGTTCAATTCTTTATTTTAACAGTGTTTTTTTAAAACAAGCAAGCCTTCAAGATTGCTGAGAACAAAGCAGACAATCAAGTCCTTATATTTACAATACACTAAGCTCAGATAAAACAGAAAGGGGAGGAGAAGAGAAGAAAATATATATAAGTATAACAGCTGAGTCCCAATACTTTTTCATCAGAATTTTGTTTGCCAGCTTTGTAATATTAATAATATATGTGGATATAAATCTTCATTAGAATTGCTCTGTTCTCTGTTCCAGAGAATAATAGCTGTCGCCACTTACACAATAGGGCTTTCCTGATCTCCCCTGCAGCCACCTGTGCCTCCCTAAAAACTGCTCCGGACAGTCAAGAGACATAGTGGGATGAGATGCGCATGGTTGCAGGAGGACAGGGGCAGGGGATCAGCAGCATTTGGAGACTGCTGTATGCAAATTAAAGCGCTTTCCTGCTCTGGCCAAGCCAGTACATTTCTTCCAATTGCCCTGAAATTACAGTGAGGCTTTTTCATTTTCTTTCTTTGCCTTTTATAATTGTACACAATGTTCACATTGAGACTGCAACCCTGCACACGCTCTCTTTGATCTGTAAGAGGAAACTCTTTCAACCCTGGAGCAGGATCATCTTCTCTGAAGGATGTTATGCAGTGTAACACTTTTTCTTTCAGCTTCAAACTGGATAACTGAATTCCAAGAAATGGAGTGTTAATCTGGGGCCTTGGTTTAAACTTTATCTCAGCTGTAGATTGACGGTGTTACTGGGCAAGTTGCATTCTCTTAGGCTGCATCCCCAATCCCTAAAGCAAGAATAATAATGAGCTTCCCAACAGGAATGCTGGAAAGATATAATAGACAAGAGGTGTAAAGCACTATGTACTGCTACATATGGTATATTGGAACCTCTAACAATTATTTGGGAGTGGTTCACTCAACAATTACATAATATAGGTATCTAGCAAGTTTCTAGGTTCAGGCAGGCAAGGAGGAATACAACCCATTTCTCTATACACAAGATCTAGATGTTGTATAAGTTCAGCTCTTAATATGACTTGGAAGATTTCTTGGCTAGCAGCCATGGGGGTTGGCCACTTGTATGTGTGATTATGTGTGAATTTGTTCCAAACAATATATGTCCAGCTAAGAGCAGCAAGCTGAGAATCTCTCAGAGCAAAAATCTTTGTGCCTCCCGTTTTTGTGTCTGTCCTTGCCTGTTTCAGAGCATGAAATAATGCTATAAGTGCCAGAATATAATTATTATTGCAGAAATAAAATATCAGTTTTCATTGTAACTTGGTAAGTATTTGGTTGAATTGGATATCCTCTGTTTTGGTTTAGGTCCAGGGTCAACATCATAAGCATATTTCCTCCAACCTGATGTAGTTTGACTACCTCTTAGTTAGGTCTGATGAAACACTAGAATGTAGAGGCCTTGGTTGATATACATGATTTGGGTGGTGACATTGTATTGCTGTTCCGTAGACCAGTTCAGAGGCCCTTTTGGATCCCCAGCAAGCTCAAGCTTTTGACCAGCTTTGTCGTTTGTACCGAGGAACATCCAGGGTAATATAATTTTATGTCTCGCTTTAATGGGGTAAAATATGAATGATTTTGATGTGTGTTCTCATCTCAGTAGAGATTAAAATACCACAAGGATGATACTTGTCTTGGATACATAATTTATTTTTGCCTTTGGTAGGGAAGAAAGGGTCATCCTGCCAGGGGTAAATTCAGTTCATCATACCCACTTGAAGTGTGTGTCTGTGTTGATTCTTTAAAAGAGGGTCAGAGTAATAGTACATGCCTAGTGCCTTCCAACCACACCTTCCTCCCACATCTGACTTACAGAAGTAAAGAAAAAAACCTCTTTTCAAAACTCAGCTATAGCACATTTATTTATTTGTTTATTTATTTATTTACTTTATTTATTTAATTACATTTCTAGACCGCCCTATAGCAGAAAGCTCTCAGGGCGGTGTACAACAAATAAAATCACAATTAAAATATGAGCAAGTGTGAAAAATATAGTACAATTATAAAAACATTAAACATGATAAAAATCTGAAATAGAATTGCCATTGAGTTTATAAATTAAAATCCATATTAGGTTTAAAATATTAAATTTAAAATGTTTAAAATGCCTGGGCGAAAAGGTAGGTTTTTACCTGGCGCCGAAAAGATAACAGAGAAGGCGCCAGGCGTATCTCGTCTGGGAGGGCATTCCATAGTTCGGGGGCCACCACCGAGAAGGCCCTAGATCTAGTTGTTGATCTCCGGGCCTCTTTATGAGTTGGGACCCGGAGAAGGGCCTTCGACGTTGAGCGTAGTGAACGGGTAGGTACATAGCGAGAGAGGCGTTCCACCAGGTATTGCGGTCCGATGCCGTTTAGGGCTTTATAGGTAAGAACCAACACTTTGAATCTGGCCCGGAAACATATCGGTAGCCAGTGCAGCTGCGCCAGCACAGGTGTTATATGGTCAAGTTTCTTTGTCCCAGTGAGAACTCTGGCCGCAGCATTTTGCACTAGCTGAAGTTTCCGAACCGTCTTCACAGGTAGCCCCACGTAGAGTGCATTACAGTAGTCCAATCTAGAGGTTACCATAGCATGGATAACTGAGGCGAGATTCTCCCTGTTCAGATAGGGTCGTAGTTGGGCTACCAGCCGAAGCTGGTAGAATGCATTCCGTGCTACCGAGGCTACCTGAGCCTCAAGTGACAGGAGCGGATCTAATAAGACCCCCAAACTACGTACTTGCTCCTTTAGGGGGAGTGTAACCCCATCTAGGGCAGGTCGAACGTCAACCATCTGGGCAGAGGGCCCTCCCACCAACAGCGCCTCAGTCTTGTTAGGATTGAGTTTCAGTTTATTAGCTCTCATCCAGCCCATTATCGCGGCCAGGCAGCGGTCTAGTACATCAACAGCCTCACCTGACGAAGATGAAAAGGAGTAGTAGAGCTGCGTATCATCAGCATATTGCTGGAAACGCACTCCAAAACTCCTGATGACCTCACCCAGCGGCTTCATATAAATATTAAAAAGCATGGGGGACAGAACTGCGGGACCCCATATTGGAGTACCCAGGGACTCGAGTAATGTTCCCCCAGCATCACCTTCTGGAGACGATTCCCAAGATAGGAGCAGAGCCACCGCCAAGCAGTGCCTCCCACTCCTAAATCCGTAAGTCGCTCCAGAAGGATACCATGGTCGATGGTATCAAACGCCGCTGAGAGATCAAGGAGAACCAACAGAGTTACACTCCCTCTGTCTTTCTCCCGACAGAGGTCATCATACAGGGCAACCAAGGGCGTTTCTGTACCAAACCCCGGCCGAAAGCCCGATTGAAATGGGTCCAGATAATCAGTTTCATCCAAGAGAGCCTGGAGTTGGCGAGCGACCACACGCTCTAGGACCTTGCCCAGGAATGGAACATTTGCTACCGGCCTATAGTTGTCCAAATTATCAGGGTCCAAGAAGGGTTTTTTTAGGAGCGGTCTCACCACCGCCTGTTTCAGGCAGGGTGGGACCACTCCCTCTCGTAAAGAGGCATTAATCACCTCCTTGGCCCAGCCGGCTGTTCCATTCCTGCTAGCTTTTATTAGCCATGAGGGGCAAGGATCCAGAGCAGAAGTGGTCGCCCGCACCTGTCCAAGCACCTTGTCCACATCCTCGAGCTGTACCAACTGAAACTCATCCAGTAAAACAGGACAAGACTGTGCTCTGGACACCTCATTAGGATCAACTGCTACAATAATGGAGTCAAGGTCCCGGCGGATGTTCATGATCTTATCACGAAAGTGTCGCGCAAACTCATTACAGCGGGCAATTGATGGTGTTATTGCGTCCTGGGGACCAGAGTGTAGAAGTCCCCGGACAACTTTATAAAGTTCCGCTGGGCGGTTAAGGGATGACTGAATAGAGACAGCAAAGTATTGCTTCTTTGCTGCTCTCACTGCCTTCACATAGAGTTTGGTAGAGACCCTCACAAGTGCATGATTACAGTCGTCGGGAGTTCGCCTCCATTTGCACTCAAGCCGTCTCCTTTCTTGCTTCATCACTCTTAGCTCCGGGGTAAACCAGGGAGCCAATTGAGCTCTGCAACGGAGAGGGCGCACCGGGGCGATCGTGTCAACTGCCCGGGCCATTTCCGTATTCCACAGCGTGGCCAGGGTTTCGACAGGACCGTCAATTCTATCAGCCGGAAAATTCCCTAGAGCCATCAGAAAACCCTCAGGATTCATTAGTCTCCGGGGACGGACCATCTTAATTGGTCCTTCACCCTTGCAGAGGGGAGAAGACAATGTGAGTCTAACACTTAATAGGCGGTGATCTGACCATGACAAAGGAATAGATGTAAAATTCCTCACTCTCAGATCACCATCCCCTAATCCAGTGGCGAAAATCAAGTCCAGAGTGTGCCCCAACACATGCGTAGGGCCAGTAGCAAATTGAGACAGCCCCATGGCTGTCATGGAGGTCATGAAGTCCTGAGCTGCTCCAGATAAAGCGGCCTCAGCATGAATGTTGAGATCCCCCAATACCAAAAGTTTGGGGGAACGCAACAATAGATCCGAGACCACCTCTGTCAGCTCAGTTAGGGAGGCTGTTGGACAGCAGGGTGGACGGTACACCAACAGTATTCCCAGTCTGTCTCACTGACCCAACGTTATGTGCAGACACTCTAGACCATTAGCCACCTGGATAGGGTGCCTAACAAGAGGGATGGAACTTCTATAGACCACAGCGATTCCCCCTCCCCGACCCTCGGATCTACCCAGATGCTGAACCGAATACCCAGGTGGGCACAACTGGGAGAGATTAATACCTCCCAGATCGCTCACCCAGGTCTCGGTAATACATGCCAGATCGGCTGCCTCATCCACAATTAGGTCATGGATGAGGGAGGTTTTATTATTTTGTTTTTGTTTATTATTATGTTTGTTTGTTTGTTTGTTTGTTTATTATTGTATTTATATACCGCCTCATAGCCGAAGCACTCTGGGTGGTTTACAGTAACTAAAAACATTAAAACAAATATACTAACTTAAACACACATCTTTTAAAAACAATTTAAAACACAATTTAAAAATTTAAAACTGTGATGTAAACCACATGGTTACAACTTTCACTATTTATATTTATTTCTACTAAATTGTTCACCTCTTAATGCAGATTAATGTTTTTATTGCCCATATCACTCCCTAATATATCTTATATGATTTGCATTGCCGGTAATGTACCAACTGGTATCTTTTATTTTGTAGTTGGCTCTTTTGACTGAACTCTCACGAGATCATGGTGGAGAAAAACATGGGCTCTTCCGTATCTCCCAGGGTGATCCTGCTGTGAATAGCGTCTTTCAGAATGAGACCTTCCAACTTCACCTCACTCCTCCTCCTCTTCTGGAAGACTAATCTCTACTTGCTGGGGCTCCAGGGCAAGCGAAAAGCAGAGTGGAAAGTATTTCATGGTCTTCTGATACTATATACCCTGATGGTGGAACCAGCTCAAGAGAACTTTACTTTGTATTAAGTAGACAGGAGATTGCAACAATATGGAATCTTCTGTTTTCCCTTTGTGACTTGCTTAACAAAGCAGAAGGGACATCAAGAATATCTCTGGACCTTATTTCTACTGGGCTTTGCTGAAAGCTATAAACTACTCTGTCAAACCTATGCTATTCCTCAGTGGAGCTGAGCACAACAGTGCTTGGGGCGACTGCACTAAGCCCCAGGGATAAAGTGTCTGCAGCCAAAGGTTATTTAAATAATTGGAGTCTGTTCCCTAAGAGAAGACAACCAAGGGAATACAACAAATGTCAGTCATCCAAAGCTGACGTTTCTCAAGCGTCCTAAACTATCTCATTTTGATCTAAAAGAAGCTGTGGATCTCTACAATCAGCATTATAATAGGTGGCTGAATGCACAGAACCCAACTGTAACTCAAATGAAACAGAACCGCCAAGGACATCACAACTGATTACCTGAACTTTTGTGAAATTGCTTTCTCTAATGGTTTGCTTCTGATTTCAGCCATCCTGATAAATCTCTGTATGTTGTCCCTTCTGCTGGTGGCTCAAGGTGGTTTACTATGGCAGATGCTATTTCAGGAAAGTGTTGCTCATTATCATCATAAATCAGAAATTCTGCTAACAAAGCACATTGCAGTGTAGCACTCAGCCAACTTGACAGTGGCAAATATTTGGTACCAGGTTGTGTGTGTTGTGAGGCCTGCACTAGCTGTGTGCCAGCATTTCCACAGAGCTCTCACTGTTTCTAGTGTACCAAAAGAAAACAGCACATTCATCATTATGATGGCTGCTGCTGCTGCTGAGTTGCTGAGCTGCATGGAAAGGACATCCTCTTTCATTGTATCCCATCCTGACCCTAGCCCATTTATCTATAATGAACTCTGTATTGAATTAAAGGGAAGGCTTCAGATGCTGGTTGGTGCTCTTTTTTTTTATCTCTCTTCCTTCTGTGTGGACAGAGCATCCTCAACAGCCTACAACAGGAATGAGTTTTAACATTAACTGAAGATGAATGTCTCCTGGTCCTCCATGTTAAGCATAAGCTTCCCACTAACTATCCTCTTTAATGTCCTTACATCTCCAAAAGCTGGCAGTCGGCAATTTCCCCTTTCCTGTTTAAGGCATCTCCTATCTTCATGCTAATCTGTCAATAGAGAGTGTAGATTAAAAGGTACATCAAGGCCAGAAGTTTTTTCACATGACCCTGCTGCAGAGTGCTGCGTCCAAAGGTGATGACAATGTGCGTTGTGTTCCCTCGTCTTTTCTCATTTAGTGTTCCACTTTAGTGTTGCATGCAGGAAAGCTACCACCTCATTAAGGGTACAAATCTTTCCATGAGTGGCCTAGTCATAAGTCTCATGTCTGTCATTGACCATTGTCCCTCTTCTCCCACCCTCTATAATCAGTCTATAAAACTGATATATGTATATCAATATATCTGCATATGTATGTATGTGTGCCGTTGCAACCATATGCCTATTCACTAGCAGAAGCTAGTTCCTTGCTGTAACCCAGATTCATACTTAGTTCAAAGTCCTTGTCCTTTCATCTTTTCTTCTTCATGTATCTGATTTATTAGGGTGGTAGGTGTTGTGCGAATTCAGAAGTTAATTAACATAATAGTCTGGTTCGCACATAACTTTAAGCTGTGGTTTATTTGATCATCTGAACTCTGCTCAGTGGCTTAACTGGATTGTTTGAACTACGGGTTGTCTGAAACTATGGTTTGTTGTTGGCTTATGAACCTCCAGTAGTTGCTAACCAATTAAATAGGATTTTTTAAATTATCCAATTAGTGCTTTTAGAACTTATGGCATCATTTTATGCTAACCTTTTAAATGTCTGATTCTGGGGGACAATGATAATCATTGTATTAATGACTCATTGATATAACATATATATTTGGATTTAGTTTGTCAGATCACCTCCTTAAATGGTTGTGTTAAATCTCTTCACCCAATATACATACCCACTGATGCAGTTAGAATTATGAACATCCCATCCATTCTTACAGACTCACACTAATGCTAAAATAATTTGCAGTGTGCATTAATGCAGTGGTAGGGAACCTCAGGCCTAGGGACAGAATGTAGCCCTCCAGGCCTCTTGTATGTGACCCTTGGGACTCTCCCCAGACACTCCCCTCACTGGCCCTGCTTTGCATCTTCCTGGAGTATTTTTGCCTGGCTGGAATGTCCTTGAAATCTGATAATGCCTTGATGTGTGTAGAATATAGCCTTTTGTACAAGGGTAAAATTTAAATTCATTTATTATTATTGTTGTTATTATTTATACTCCGCCTTATGGCCAAAAGGCCCTCAAGGCGGCTTACAAGAAGAACACAAATATAGAAATACATCAATAAAGCAATGCAATTTACAAAAATTAAATAACAAATAACATTATTTTTAAAAAGTCAGCAATTACAACTTCCAGTGAAAATACAGGGTGGTGTAGGCGCCTGGAGCGGCAGAAACATCTCAGGTTGCCCCCAACAAAGCTGTGAGTTGGTTCTCTCTCTTTCCTTGTATGCTTGCAAGTCCAACACCTTCAGTTGAACTTCTGATCAGCTTCTTTGCTGGCAAGATATGAGTAAGCTTTCCCCAGCACCAGTCAGTCCTGCAGAAGCAGGGTGGGTCATGGCCTGAATGTCGTTCCCCATCCTGCTGCCGTATTTGTAAATGGTGGCGGCGGCGGCGGCAGCCCCCCGCTTGGCGGCCACATAGGTCTTCTCGGAGAAGGTGCACCTGCCGCCCCGCTGGATGAGGGCAAGCCACGTAGTACCGGTGACGGCAGCAGCCTGGATGTTGAAGTTGGGGGGTTGCAGACGTTGATGGCATTGAGCTCCTCTGGCAGCACCAGCACACCGGCCAACTGCCACAGGGGCGAGTCCTGCCCGTAGACGCCATTCTCACCAGCACTCCAACCACTCTGGTTGCTGCCGGGCGTCTTCCACGAGACATTGAGCCAAGCAGTCCAGACAGCCTGTGCCGGCGCCACATAACGGAGTGGCGGAGCCAGGTGCAACAGCACATCCAGGGTGCAAAGGGCAGGCGGCCACATCACCTCAAGTGATGAGGGAGGGAAGGAGAAACAGAAGAGCTGATCCTACCGCCATCTTGGTGAGATTGCTTTGTCTACTTTTGCCTCTGGCCCTACCCACCACTGGCATTTCTCCCCCCTCCAAAAAAAAAGTTGCTTGGACTGAAAAAGGTTCCCCATTTCTGTATGAATTGAATTGGTGCACACATGTCTGCAGATCAGTCATAAACTAGATATGTACATCTGGAGTAGTCAAACCGAGAAAAAGTTACATGTACACTTTTATTTATTTAAAAATGTCTTGATATAGGATTATTGTTTAATGGGCCCTTAGTACCCATTTTCTAACCTAATCCTCTTCATTTAAGTCTTACCTATTTAAATAAATGTTCAGCAACTTCCTTGATTGCAGTTTTGATGCAAAAGGGATAATCATGCTATTAATATATCATTCTTGTGCCAAGTATAAATATGTATGAACACTTCTGCCTTCTAATACCTCTTAGGTATTTGTCCATGCTAACAGCGTAAGAAGAGTCTGCAGGATCAGGCCAGTGGCCCATCAAGTCCAGCCTCCTGTTCTCACAGTGGCCAGCCAGATGCCTATGGGAAGCTCGCAAGCAGGACCTGAGTACAACAGCATTCTTCCCTCCTGCAGTTTCCAGCCACTGCTTTTCAGAAGCTATGTGTGCTATATAATCAGAAAGATCGCTGGCACCCAGGTGACCATTAGGAATATCCACTCCTAGTAAACAAGTTGTCTCAGTCTCACTCAGAAGATGCTACCATGGTAATAAGAAATGTGTCAGCAATAAGTAATGTAAATAAAATTGCAAATATCAAATTCTGTTATACAAATTTATGGTATGACAACAACAGAAGTATTGTGTACAGTTCTCGTTGCCAAATCTCAAAAAAGATATTGTAGAGCTGGAAAAGGTGCCGAAAAGGCAACCAAAGTGATCTGGAGCAACTCCCATATGAGGGAAAGTTACAGGGTTTTGACCTTTTTGGTTTCGTTTAGAAGACAGGCAAGTAAGTGAAGAACATAACAGATTTATGGAATTATGCATAGTGTTGAGAAAGTGGACAGAGCCAAGTGTTTCTCGTTCTCTTATAATATTAGAACATCCAATAAGCATCCAATGAAGCTGAATGGTGGGAGATTCAGGACAAAAGGAAATGCTTCCACACCACACTGTTATGGAATTGCTTGTGGACTTCTGCCCAAGAGGCAGAAGATCATGTTAAATAAAACAGACCTTTAGTCTTATCCAGTAGGGGCCCTCTTATGTTATTACAATGCAATCTTATGCATGTCAACTCAGAAGTAAGACCTGCCGAGTTCAATAGGGCTTACTCTTCTGGAAGTGGGTATAGGATTGCAGTGTTCATTTTGTTCATAATCTTGTTCAACCAAACATTTACATCAGAGCCAACTGCCATATATAATGCTGCTATTTGGAGACTGTGTAGCAGATGTTTCAACAACTGGAGGCCCCTGGTCCACTGAATGAGGCCAACTCTTCCTTCAGTTGTGGGCATAGAAGCCAAGGAAGTGTGGAGATATAGGGAACGGTTTTGAGGTGCTAGTCAACTACTTCTTACTTGAAGTGTCCCTCAAAAGCTAGGTTTTGTGTGTTCTTTGTACCTCTTTTCCACACACATCCATAGCAAGTAAAATGTAAATGTACTGCCTTCAAGTAAATTCCAACTTATGGTGACCCTACGAATAGGGTTTTAATGAGGCTGAGAGGCAGTGACTGGCCCAAGGCCACCCAGTGAGTTTCATGGCTGTGGGGATTCAAACCGTGGTCTCCCAGGTCGTAGTCCAACACCTTAACCCAGCCTTTCCCAACCAGTGTGCCGCCAGATGTTGTTGGACCACAACTCCCATCAGCCAGCATTGCCAATGGTCAGGAAAGATGGGAATTGTGGTCCAACAACATCTGGAGGCACACTGGTTGGGAAAGGCTGCCTTAACCACTACGCCACACTGGCTCAAGGTCAACTTAATTACTTTTCTATATGGGGGTGGGGAAGATTTCTTTATCCAGCCTTGCCAATGGAAATTCAGGAGGAAGAGCCAAGGTAGTACCATGGAAAGGACAGTTCACATGTGAGACAACATTTTTAGGCAGGAGGCTATAAATTGTTATAATATTTTATTGATACTGGGAACTCCATCAAGAGCATGCACAAGAACTGTAGGCTTCTCTATGTTCACCTTTATGCTGTATATATAGACTTCATATTTAATATTCTGTGGCACCAAAGTGTATATGAGGAAGAACAAGCTAGCAGGACACATTGGGGATTCCGTTGGTGTACCAGCCACCCTGCTGCCCAACAGTCTCCCTAGCTGAGCTGATGGATGTGGTCTTGGACATGGTGTTGAGGACTTCAAAACTGTTAGTCTTGGGAGATTATTATTATTAAATTATATCCCAACCTTCCCCCAAAAAGGAGCCCAGGGCAAACAAAAACACTAAAAAAACCTCTAAAACATTTTAAAAATAAACTTTAAAATATATTAAAACAAAATATCTTTAAAAACATATTAAAAAAAACAAAAAAGCAGTTTCCAATACAGACATAGACTGGGATAAGGTCTCTACTTAAAAGGCTTGTTGAAAGAGGAAGGTCTTCAGTAGGTGCTGAAAATATAACACAGATGGTGCCTGTCTAATATTTAATGTAAATGTACTGCCTTCAAGTCGATCCTGACTTATGGCGACCCTATGAATAGGGTTTTCATGAGGATGAGAGACAGTGACTGGCCCGAGGTCACCCAGTGAGTTTCATGACTGTGTGGGGATTCGCACCCGGTCTCCCAGGTCATAGTCCAAGGGTAGGTGCCACAACAGTAAAGGTCCACTTCCTATATTCTGCAGAACAGACCTCCTGATTGTTGGAAGTGGGGCAACAGCAACTCTTGTTTTGTTCTTTTGTTCATGTTCCAGAAGAGAGAGAGAGTTAGGGTCCTCCAGATGGCTAGGCTTGACTACCTTTACCTGTGATGCTCTGACTGACTTCCGTCGTTAGACTGATATGCTTAGGGAAACTTATCTGCCCCTCCTCCTTCTGCCCTTTCCCCTTCTCTTTTTCGACTGTCCGAGAGAGAAGAGACACTCTTGTCTCTGCTCTCTCCCTCCTGAGCCATGAGGGCAACTCCCAAACCTGGGCGTTGCACCTCCAACTTAGCTAGAACTAGGTACGCCTTTCCTATCTACTATGTATTTCTATAAATAAAATAGATTTTCTTATTTTACTAAGTCTTAAGTCTAAGTGATCTAAATGCAGGGTAAAAGCCTGCTACTTAGGTAAACGCACACACGCATCTCAGACCGTTGACAATCTCTGCTAATATATATACACATTTACATAACACTGATAAGATGGTATCTGCAGGAGGCCCTCCCGTGCAGAGCGCAGTGCTCAGCTGGGTATATAAGGGATAAAGCGATCTTTCAGGTATCCTGGTCCCAAGCTGTATAGGGCTTTGTACACCAGAACCTTTGCCCAGTAGCTAATAGGTAGTCAGTGCAATTATTTCAGCAGCAGGGTGACATCTTGGCAATACCCTGCACCAGTGAGCAGTCATGCTACCGCATTTTGCACCAGCTACAGCTTCCAGACCAACTTCAAAGGCAGTCCCATATAGAGTCCATTACAGTAATCCAGCCTGGAATTTACCAGTGTATGGACAAGAGTGGTCTGGCTATCCCAGTCCAGAAACATCCACAGCTAGCTTACCAGCCAAAGCTGGTAAAAGGCACTCCCAGCCACTGTGGTCACCTCTAGTTAGAAAGACAGATTCAGCAGCACATCCAGACTACAAAGCTGTTCTTTCAGAGGGAGTACAACCCTTTCAAAGCAGGCAACTAACCAATTATCCAAACCCAGGAACCACCAACCTACAGCACCTCCATCCTGCTAGAATTCAGACTCAATTTATTGGCCCTCATCCAGACCAATGAGTCTGGGCAGTGGTCCAGGGCTTGCACAGCCTCTCCCAATTCAGATGTTACAGAGAAATAGAGCTGGGTATCATCAGCGTACTGCTGACACCTTGCCTCAAATCTTCTGATGACCGCTCCCAAGGGTTTCATATTTATGTTAAACAACATCGGGGACAAGATGGTATCCTGCTGCACTCCACAGCACAACTGCCAGGGGACTGAACGACGATCAGCCAATTCTATTATCTGAAAACAACACAGATAGGATAGGAACCATGGTAAAACAGTGCCTCCGATACCCATCTCACCAAGTTGGCTCAGAAGGTTACCATGGTCAATGGTATCAAAAGCCACTGAAAAATCAAGTAAGAATAAAAGGTCACACTTCCCATCCTTCTCCCGATAAAGGTCATCCATCAGGGTGACCAAGGCCGATTCAGTCCCATAACCAGACCTGAACCCAGATTGAAATGGGTCAATATAATCTGTTTAATCCAAGAGTATTTGCAATTGCTATGCCACAACCCTGTCAATCACCTTCCCTAAAAAGGGAGTATTTGCAACCAGGCAGTAGTTGTCCCAAACAAATGGGTCCAGGGCTTTTTCAGGAGCGGTCACTGCCTCTTTCAGGGTGGCTGAGACCACTCCCTCCAGGAAAGACACGTTGAGCACACCCTGAATCCACGTGGTCATACCCCCTTGAGAAGCTGTAATAAGCCAAGAAAATAAGGGTCAAGAGGACGCGTAGCTGGTTGCATTGATACAAACACCTTGTCTACTTCATCAAGTTGCATCAACTGAAACTGAACCCAAAAGTTGCAGCAGATGTTACACTGGACTACAGTAGATGTAGATGGGTCATCAAGATTGCTACAGAGGTGAGCAACTTTACCCTCAAAGTGCCTTGCAAACAATTCACGGTGGGCCTCCAAAGTGTCTAAAACACAATTTCCTGGGGTTGATGTCAACAGATCCCTGACAATAAGAAAAAAACCCACTGGACGGCAATGGAGGCAGAGAAGTGGGCCTTCTTCGCCACCTTCTCCATCACACAATAGGCACAGTTATGATGTTTACTCATGCCCAATCAGCCTCACAGCACATCTTTTGCCACTTGTGGTAAAGAATGCCTGGTTTGAAAGATTAAAAACTAAAATGATTCTGAGGCAATTAATTGTAGGGGGAAACAGCTTGTCTGAAATGGGGCCTCTGAGAGGCCCCATGATGTTCTGATTAGCAAGCTAGCTAAATGTGGGCTGGATGGAACAACTATCAGGTGGATCCACAGTTGGCTCCAGAATCGTACTCAAAGAGTGCTTATCAATGGTTCCTTCTCAAACTGGGCGGAAGTAACGAGGGGGGTACCGCAGGGCTCAGTCCTGGGCCCAGTGCTCTTCAACATTTTTATTAATGACTTGGAGGAGGAGGTACAGAGCATGCTTATCAAATTTGCAGATGATACAAAATTGGGGGGCATAGCTAATACCGTGGAAGACAGAAACAAAATTCAAAGGGACCTTGATAGGCTGGAGCATTGGGCTGAAAACAACAGAATGAAATTCAACAGGGATAAATGCAAAGTTCTACACTTAGGAAAAAGAAACCAAATGCACAGTTATAAGATGGGGGATACTTGGCTCAGTAATACGACATGTGAGAAGGCTCTTGGAATTGTCGTTGATCACAATCTGAATATGAGCCAACAGTGTGATGTGGTTGCAAAAAAGGCAAATGCTATATTAGGCTGCATTAACAGATGTATAGTTTCCAAATTGCGTGAAGTACTAGTTCCCCTCTATTCAGCACTGGTTAGGCCTCATCTTGAATACTGTGTCCAGTTCTGGTCTCTGCACTTCAAGAAGGATGCAGACAAACTGGAATAGGTTCAGAAGAGGGCAACAAGGATGATCATGGGACTGGAAACAAAGCCCTATGAGGAGAGACTGAAAGAACTGGGCATGTTTAGCCTGGAGAAGAGAAGACTGAGGGGAGATATGATAGCACATAGAGGAGGGCTGAGATCTCTTCTTGATCATCCCAGAGTGTAGAACATGGAATAATGTGCTCAAGTTGCAGGAAGCCAGATTTCAACTGGACATCAGGAAAAACTTCCTAACTGTTAGAGCCATACGACAATGGAACCAATTACGTAGAGAGGTAGTGGGCTCTCCAACACTGGAGGCATTCAAGAGGCAGCTGGACAGCCATCTATCGGGAATGCTTTGATTTGGATTCCTGTATTGAGCAGGGGGTTGGACTTGATAGCCTTATAGGCCCCTTCCAACTCTACTATTCTATGATTCTATGAAATTGCAGTTCTCATAGCTGAAGCTAGTTAATTAAGCTACAAGCAAGAACACCTGCTTATCAGTTGAGACTGGTACTTCAAGGGCAATCGGCCTGGGAAGGTTGTTGAGTGCATGGCCATTAGGCACGAAAGCTCCAGAAGGTTTCATCATCAGAAAGCCCCCTGATTGGCTAATTCCTGGCTGTTGCTTGTCATCCCATAAGAATAGGATCCAGACTTTGGGCTTTGGTTTCCGGGTGTTCTCAATGTTCCTTATAGTTCTCCAGTTTCTGGTGTTACCTGGTTTGGGTTCCATATTCCATTGGCTGGGGAGATGTGGAACCATGAGGTGGTTTGCTGTTTACCACTATTGTAAGTATAGACTACGCTAGACAGTTTTGTTATTTTTGTTTGTGACTGTAACTCTCTCTGTATTTTACCTGGTCTTCAGAGGTATGGGTTTTAAGGAATCATTTTACTGCCATATCTTTGTGCACTTATATTTTTATTTGAATAAAGCTGCTACTTATTTAGCAGTGTGTGTTCATTGTAGGGGAGATCTGGCTCCGAGTCCAGCACCTTGGCCATTTAGCCACAGACTACCGGGTATTGGGGTATTTTGGCGCTTGTCTTTGGAATCCTTGGCAGGTCTTTTTTCTGGTGCTTTGGGTTTCCCCTTGGCTCAGAGTGAGTGACCAGGATTAAGATGTGGTGGCAGCCTACCTACCTTGCAGGGTTGTTGTTGGTTTACTCAGCCCTGGTAAGGGAGGCATGGGTTGTGCCTGGCCAGGATCAATTGCCCTGGGTTTGGGAATTGAGTCCTGGGACTGAACCGGAGCAGTTCATGACATGTTGGCTGCGTTGTGGGATTCATAGCCATAGTTTTCTCCTGATGAACACACTGTTGAAATAAGTGCAATTTGGCAAAATTGACAATTGTTTGGAGAGAGACTTCTGTCACAGAGGTTTGTTATTTTGGATAGCAAGGATGATTAAGACTAGGTCAAAAGCAGCAGCTGAGGAAGCTGATGCCGCGTTCGGCAGAGACGGTGGTTACAGCCCTCTACTGTGGGAGCCAGAGCTGGGCTTGGAAGGAGGAGGAGGGAGTGGACCTTTACGATGGCCGATGTTGTCAGTTAGAGACAGAATGCAGGCGGGAGAGTCTTCACAGTCTCATGCCTTGGAAGGTGGAGGTGCCGACAGCCGAGGGAGTCGACCAACATCAAGAGATGCCTCAAACAACTGGCCGGCTGAAATGCAGGACTTTATAAGAAAGCAAATGGAGCTCATGAACTTCCACATGGAGGCTAGGCAGGATCGGGACCAGGAAAGGGATCAGCTTGCCCGACAGGAACATGAATGGGAGCAGAGACAGTCCCAATATAGCCTGGAGAATATTAACAGAAAGTTTTCCAGTCTGGGGAGGATTTATTTATTTATTGCATTTGTATACCGCCCCATAGCTGAAGCTCTCTGGGTGGTTTACAACAATTGTTCATTCTTATTTCCAGATTTTTGAGCAAGCCTATGAAGACCAATGGCTGCCTAGGTGCAAGCTACTGGGGAGTTGCGTGAGTTGATGAGCACACTGACCAGGGAGCAGGCTGATGATGATTATTTTTTCTATGAACTGGCTCATGAGCATTTTGCTTTGCCTGCAGAGGCCTGTTACCAGAAATTTGAGACCTTGCAGAGAAACCATAAAGTTTTTCAGCTTTAGCATCTCGCATGGGAAAGGTTCTAGATTTGTGGCTGGAGGCTGCAGAGACCAGGACAGCAGAGCAGAGGTGAGATTTATTTGCTCTTGAATGGTTTTACAAGTTGCTGCCCAGGGATTTGGCAGGGACCAGAGACCAAGGACTTTACATGAGACAGATCTGGCGGCAGACTGACTACCTGCTCACCAAGAGTGTGGCAGGGAGAGTCAGTGGTCTATATTCTTCAAGAAGCTAGGAGCCTTTAAGCACAGTCAGCCAGATAAGAGAGTTGAAGGGGGGGGGGAATGTGACCACAGCTAAAGGAAGAGAAGGGGGGGAGAAGTTGTCTCCTGCCTCCCAAGCACCTGCTACAGCTCAAGCAAAGATCCACTGTTTTTTCTGCAAAGAAAGGGGTCATAAAAAACAGGACTGTGTAAAGTTGGCTAAAAGGAACACTGGTAGTGCTAATAAAGCCCCTAAAGTTGCTCCGGTTCGGTGTATGAGGGGTACAGCCAAACTGGGAGGATTAGAATCTCCAGAAATCTCTGAGTGGTCGTCAGAGGGAAGCATGGCTACTGAATGGGATTTTTCTGCACCCAGTGCAGCAAATAGTAGCCTTACTGCACATAAAGTTGCTCCTGTGAAATCTACTATGGTGAGTGTTATCCAGCCAGTGCTGGGACAAGAGAAGGGGGAGGGACAATGTAGTCAGCCTTCTGGAACTGCTTCTGTATGCTTGATCCAGCCAGTACAAGCTGAATGGTCCAAGGCCCAATTTGGAGAAACTATTCATATTAATTATGTAAAATTAACTGGACACAGACACATGGCGTCAGAAATAATGAGCGTGGCCCATCATTTGGTGAAGCCAGAACAGATTTTAAAGGGAATCAAGTATACTGTCACCCCTTATGGCCAGCAACCGCTGCTTGTAGACATAGCTAAAGTGCACCTTCGTTATCAAGGATGGGAAGGGGAACATCGAGTGATTCTTCATGATAATTCTCATGTTTAGGATGTTGTTATTGGTAATGATATGTCTTACCTCAGTTATTTGCATAAATTAAGAAATCCTACTGTGAGTGTCATTACTCAAAGTCAAAGAGTTAACGTTGGGGAAGAAAGCAGAGAACGTGATGTACAATCAGATGGCTCTGTAGGAAAGGAATGCATTCCCATAGCAATTGAGGCTTCAAAGGAAGGAGACTGTGCGTCCTGCAGTGGGGGGGGGCTGGGCACTGGGATCTGTGAAAGTGCTAATGAAGGGCTGCAGTTTTTAACTGCTACTTCTAAAGAATTCCAAAAAGCCTTGCTGGAGGATGCCAGCTTAGAGCAATGCCATCAGCTAGCTGAGAATGCCCCAGTCTCTCTGTCTAAGACTGTAAAGTTATGTTTTTTCTGGGACAAGGAACTGTTGTACTGAGCATTTGTCCCTCAAGGGAGTTCTGTGGAGTGGGCTCCTACAAAACAGCTGGTTGTGCCAAGTTCTTAGAGAGCTGCTGTGTTGCAGATGGCACATGAGTCATTCTGGTCTGGCCGCATGGGAATAAAACATACTCTAGCCAGAATCACCAAGTGTTTCTACTGTGCTTTGGTGGCTAAAGCTGTGAAGGACTATTGTCACACCTGTGATGTCTGCCAGAGGGTGGGGTTCCCATAGGATCATCCAAGAGCCCCCATGCAAGTCTCCCAAATTGTGGCAGAACCATTTTCCAAGATTGGGGTGGACATTTTGGGTCTGTTTCAGCAAACCCACAGGGGAAAGCATTTCATTTTGGCCTGCATTGATTATGCTAGAAGTTTTGCTAAAGCTGTTCCCCTGTCTAGTATAACTGCTATGAATATTGCAAGGGCCCTCTTGGAACTATTTTCTCGTTGGGGGTTGTCCTAAGACTATTCTTTCCATTCAAAGCCCTGGATTTGTGAATAAGCTGACCCAGAAGATGTGGGAGATTGCTGGCATTGAACACCTTACTTCTGTTGCCGCTTGCCACCAAACTAATGGACTGTGTGAGAGACTGGATTTAACTTTCAATCATATGTTAAAGGCCTGTGTGCTGAAGCATCCAGCTGACTGGGACTTAGCTCTGCCTTATCTGATGTTTGCTTATAGAGATGTCTATCAGGAGAATCTGGGGTTCACCCCTAATCAGTTGGTCTTTGGAAGAGACCTGGTTGGATCTCTTTCTTTGTTAAAGGCAGAGTGGGAGGGGAAATTGGAGTCTACTCCTGTACCAGTTGTTTCTTACATGAAAAAGTTGCAGAACACTCTAAAGGATGTACTAGAAGTGGCCCATGAGAACTTGGGAGAGGCCCAACAGCAGCAAAAGGCTTTGTATGATGCTCAAGCCAAAGTTCGGCAATTTGCTGGGGGAGTGAGGTCCTGGCTTTGAAAGTGTTACTAGGTACCAATTTATCTGTTACCTGGTAAGGTCCACTAGTGGTTAAAGTACAGCTAAGTGATACAAATTATTTGCTGGCTTATCTTAACTCTTCTAAGCGGTCAAAAGTATTTCATGTCAACATGATGAAACAGTATTTGTCCAGAAAGAGTCTAGTATTGGCCTGTACTGCTGCAAAGGAGAATGCAGAGGACTTTGTGGACTTAGTAGCTGAGAGTCAGCAGGAGGGGGGGATTTCTGAGGACTTCCTGCCTGACAACTTGTCATATGAGCAGCTGTCCCAACTGTTTAAAGTACTGTTGTTATTAAATTATTATTAATAATAATACTGTTGGAGTTTCAGGCCTTGTTTTCCAGTAGTCCTGGCAGGACTCATTTGACCACTCATTCTGTTATTACTGGGGACCACCCACCTACCCAGTTGCAGCCTTATCGTGTTACTGGACCACATGCTGAGGTGGTAGAAAAGGAGATCCTGGCTATGCTGGAGCTTGGAGTTATTAAGCCATCAACTAGCCCTGGTCTTCACCTATTGTTCTGGTGGCCAAGAAATAAGCTAATGAGGTTCACTTCTGTGTGGATTATAGAAAGCTCAGTCAAGTCACTCAAGTGGATCCTTATCCTCTGCCTAGGATGGACCATTTGGGAGCTGCCAAGTACATCACGACTCTGGACTTGACCAAAGGTTATTGGCAGGTGCCTCTAGATGAGGATGCTGCCTTGAAGTCTGCTTTTGTGACTTATTTAGGACTGTTCCGGTTCAGTTTTACCTTTCGGCTTAAGAAATGGTCCTGAATCCTTTCACAGACTTATTAACACCTTGATGAATGGACTGAATGAATTTGCATGTGCTTATCTGGATGACATTGCTACCCTCAGTTCAGACTGGGACTGACGTGTCCAGCACTTGCAAACTGTGTTTCAGAGGCTTCAGGAAGCTAGCGTCACAGTGTAAGCTCAAAACTGTCAATTTGGGTTGGGAGAGGTGATTTACCTGGGACATTGCGTGCGGAGAGGAAGTGTGAAACCCCTTGCTGCTAAAACTGAGGCTATATAGAATTGGCCTGTGCCTTGCACCAAAAAGCAGGTTCAGTCTTTTTGGGGCTTGGCTGATTATTATCATACGTTTGCCCCTCACTTCAGCAGTGTGGCTGCACCCTTGATTGACCTTTGCAGGAAACGTCAATCCAATCAAGTTCAGTGGACTGAAAGATGTCAACAGGCTTTTGATTCTTTGAAAGCCTTGTTAATTAACTACCCTGTTTTGAAAGCTCCTGATTTTTTTGCACCCTTTGTTGTCCAAACTGCTTCTTCAGATTTTGGAATTGGAGCTGCGTTGATGCAAGCTGACTCAGATGGAGATTTGCACCCTGTTGCTTATCTCAGTAAGAACCTTTTGCCCCGAGAACAGAATTTGGCTACTATTGAGAAAGAGTGCCTCGCAGTTTGGTAGGCCTTAAATTATGTCCCTACCTTTGTACCTTTGACACAAAGGGTTGTTTGCAGGGTTGTTTTTGGTTTACTCAGCCCTGGTAAGGGAGATATGGGTTATGTCTGGCCAGGATCAATTGCCCTGGGTTTGGGAATTGAGTCCTGGGACCGAACTGTGGCAGTTCATGACACTTGCGATATCAACATTCATGCCGAATCCATTCTGTCTGGGGCAGCTCAGGGCTTCATGGCCTCCATAACAACCATGGGGCTGTTCCATCATGTCATTGGTCCAACACATGTAGCCAAGCACATTCCGGAACAAAGAGCAATGAAGCAAAAAGGGAACAGCTTAAGCACAGGTGGATAAAAAAGCCCAATGAATGTAATCGAATACTGATACATGCTCATGTTTGAGCCTGCTCAGTGGCAATGAAGGCAGCAAAGAAAACTTACTTCTCCATCTCCACTGTATTCTCAGCTTGCCGTCCAGCAGTCTGTTTTTAAGATCTTTTAGACTTTGCCATCCAGCAGAGCTGTTTAGAGAGCTTATTACTAGCACTAAGGAGGTGGTAGAGCTGTCTAAAGCTCTAACCTGTGACACAAAGTGAAATGTTTACTAAGCATTTTGAGGATAAAATCACTTCCTTCCACCGGGATATGGGACTCCATTGTTAGTGCTAATGATCCAGATGAGGCATCTTGAGCACTTTCTTGTCCGATGTCATTGGATGAGTTTCAGTTGTTCAGTTCAGTTCAGGACTGAGGATGTGGACAAGGTGCTTGGTTGGGTCCATGTAACCACTTGTGTCTTGGCCCCTGCCCTTCTTGGCTGATAAAATCTGGCAGGGAAGGGATATCTGGATGTGCCAGGGAAATAATTAGTGCTTCTCTCTAAGATGGAGTGGTCCCAAGCTGCCTGAAGGAGATGGTAGTAAGACCACTCCTGAAGAAGCCTTCCCTAGACCTGGAAGATCCCAATAATTTTAGACCAGTAGCAAACATCTCCTTTCTGGGGAAGGTTCTTAAGAGGGTGGTTGTCCACCACATCGTGATACTCTTGGAGGAAACAGACTTTCTAGACCCATTTCAATCAGGATTCAGGCCTAGGTTTGGTACGGAAACTGACTTGGTCGTCCTGTATGATGACCTGTGTCAAGGGAAAGATAGGGACAGTGTGACTCTGTTGATCCTCCTTGATCTTTCAGTGGCTTTTGATGTCATCAACCATGATATCCTCCTGGGGCAACTGTCTCAGTTGAGTGTTGGGGACACTACATTGCTGTGATTCTGTTCTTAATTTGATGGCTCCAGAAGGTGATTCTTAGGTAGCACTGCTTGGCTGCATGGGTTCTCCAGTATGGGGTCCTGCAGGGGTTGGTTCTGCCCCCATGTTGTTTAACATTTACATGAAACTGCTGAGTTGGGTCTCTCAGAGTTTTGGAATGTGTTGTCATCAGTATGTTGATGACACACAGCTGTAGTTTTCCTTTTCATCTTCTGCAAATAAAGCAGTGGATGTACTGAATCAGTGCTCGGTTAAGATAATGGACTGAATGAGGGCCAATAAACTGAAGCCTCATCCAGACAAGATTGAGATGCTGGTGGGTGGCTCCTCTGACCATCTGAGTGGCATGTGACCTGCTTTCGATGGGCTCACTCTCCCTCTGAAGGAGTGTGTTTTGTAGTTGGGGTTCTCCTGGATTCATTGCTGTTGCTTAAAGCACAGGTGGCCTCAAAGACACAGAATGCCTTCTATCAGGTTAGGCTGATGGCCCAACTGTGACCCTATCTGGACAGGGATAACTAGGCTACAGTAATCTATGCTCTGATAACCTCAAAGTTGGATTATTGCATTGCGCTTTATGTGGGGCTGTCTTTGAAAACAGTTCAAAAGCTTCAATTTGGCCAGAGTGCATTCATGCCACACACCCTTGGGCAGACACACCCCTCACAGCCCCCCTTCTCTCTCACACACACACTCCCTGCAGACTCCAGCGTTGCCAATCCACACACCCCTCTACCACAGAGAAGGAGGACGGAGAGGAAAGACCACCCCCAGGCTTATTGACACAGTTGAGGCTGTGGCAATAGCCTCCCCACCAGTGCCAGGTCACAGAAGAGGAACAGGAAGAGGAGGAGCCACACCACAGAACAAGATGGGCTGTAGGCTGGAGTGGGTGAATATCTGTTTAACTCCACCCCCACCCCCATGGTTGGAATTAAGCAGACTTTTTACCTGCCCCAGCCTGCAGCCTCTCTCTTGACCTGTAGTGTGGCGCCTTCTCTTCTTGTTCCTCCTTTGTGGTCTGGCCCTGCTCAGAAAGGCTGTTGAAGCCTCCACTTTGTCCTTTGGCCCGGGAGTGGGCCCTCTCCTGCCTTCTCCTCCTCTGTGGTGGTGGGGGGGGAAGGTCAGAGGGAGCCAGGAGGGGGGTGTACCTGCACAAAAAGTGATGGGATGGTGTCCCAACACATCCTGCCAGGAAAACATACCTGTGTTTTTTTGTTTTGTTTTTGTAGTATGGATACATTTTTCTTGTTTCTAATATTGTTGTAAATTGCTTGGAGACCTTCAGGCATCAAGAGATTAATAAATGTAATAAATAACAACATGCCTTTCCTCACAACTCCTTCCTACTTAAACTAGTTTTCAAGATAGCTTTTATATATTTGCCACACTGAGCCTTCAGCATTATACTACAGCAGGCTAGCTTTGTCAGAATGTAACTGCTATTTAAACACCTCCCTATAAACACCCCCACTCTTTTTTATTTCTGATCACTGTGTGTGTGCATTTTCTAAAGTGGAATAATTCCTTCTTTCTACTTATAATTCACAAGAATTGTCTATTTTGCATTCAATTTGGCGGAGCTTTAACTCCATCTTTGATGCCATTTGATTAAGTGGTATATAAATATCTAAAATAAAATTTGCAGCTCCAATCTGCTGCGTTTTAATAATTCTCAATTATCTGTTTTGACTACTTCCTCAGATAGTCGATTCTGATGCTTAAATCATGGTGAAAATAATTTATTGGTTTGGATTGTGTAGAAAGAAGATTAATCTGGCCTGCGTTTACTATGTAAAGCACAATTCTCATGTCCCCGTCCTATTTTCCCCCTTAAGAAAGCCCCTCCCTTCCACTTCATCTAGTACTCAAATTATCTTACCATTCTCCAATATTGTTTTGACCAACACTACTCATAACACCCCCTCCCCCCAAAAAACCATCAAAATAGAACCTTTCAGCCCCACATGACCAAGTAATATTGACTGTAGGACAGGCTGCTTTGTGTGTTTTTGTTGTTAATATTCATCTTTGTATAATGTGTAGCTTCTATTAACAAGCAGAATAAGCAAGAACTCATTTATATTTCAGTGTAAATTCCTTGCAAAGAGGAAGGAGAAGGTTCTGCTGATAAAAATAACTTTGCTAACCTGCCCAAGGTCTTTGCTAATTGCCATGCTGGAGCAGGGCCCTTTCATATTCAGGATGTGGGAACACAGTAAGGTAATACAGAGCTAGGAGATTAGCAAATCCAACAGAGAATTAAGAATTCTAACAGTCTTTAGATTTAAAAAGCCCTGTTGAGACTGGCAGCACCACAGTGCCCTTTTACCTTCTGTTGCTGCATTTACAAATCTAAAATTGCCCTTCCTGGGGGTTGCAGCAAAGCAATTTCAGGCATGGCCCAGAGCCATCTACACATGAACACACAGAGCTAGCACCTTGTGGCTACCATGACTGGAATACAGGTAGAGAAAATATTGTGTTGCATTGGCAGGAGGTTGGAAAACATCTATCAGTGATGATGTTGGAGACATCTGTTTTATGTCATTCTCGTCCACCCATTTTGATTACAAGCATTCAGGTAAGGGCAGTTCATTACACATATGATTCCATTCAGCTCTTATTACCCCATTCGTACAGTACCTACCCTCTCCACACTATTTCCTCCAGTTTTCTTGCATCAAGAGCAGTAGGATCTGTTTGCTGAACCCGTCATAGAGCAGAATGTAGGTAGTCGCAAATTAAGTAAATGCCAGTTAAGTATTTTGTCTTTGTGTGGTTGCACCCATGGAGAAGAATCATACAACTCAAGTGTGAAGCACATGTGTAGCCTGCAGCAGGTCTTCGATTCATAGAATCATAGAGTTGGAAGGGGCCTTGTAGGCCATCGAGTCCAACCCCCTGCTCACAGCAGGAAATCCACAGCTAGAGCATCTCCCGCAGATAGCTGTCCAGCCTCTGCTTGAAGACATCCAGCGAAGGGGATCCTACCACCTCCCTAGGCAGTCGGTTCCATTGCCAAACTGTCCTTACTGTCAAGAAGTTCCTTCTAATGTCCAATCTGAATCTACGCTCCTGCAACTTAAAATCATTAGACCTAGTCCTACCCTCTGGGGCAGCAGAGAACAAATCTGTACCCTCCTCTATGTGACAGCCCTTAAAGCGTGCAATCATGTCACCCCTCAGCCTTCTCTTCACCAGACTGAACATGCCAAGTTCCTTCAACCTTTCCTCATAAGACTTGTTCTCCATACCGGCTATCATCCTTGTCGCCCTCTTCTGAACCCGCTCTAACTTGTCTATATCTTTCTTAAAATGAGGCGCCCAGAACTGAACGCAGTATTCCAGATGAGGCCTGACCAATGCAGAATATAGTGGGACTATTACTTCCCTCGACCTGGAAACTATAGCTCTGTTTATGCAGCCCAAAACCGCGTTTGCCTTTTTTGCCGCAGCATCACACTGCTGGGTCATGTTCAACCTGCGATCCACTACAATTCCAAGGTCCTTCTCACACACACTACTGCTAAGCCAGGTATTTCCCATCCTGCACCCGTGCATTTTGTTTTTGTGGCCTAAATGCAGAATCCTGCATTTGTCTTTATTGAATATCATTTTATTAATTTCAGCCCAATTTTCTAGTCTATCCAGGTCCCTTTGGATTTTATTCCTGTCTTCCATTGTGTTAGCTATCCCTCCCAGTTTCGTATCATCCGCAAACTTCATAAGGCTTCCCTCCACCCCATCATCTAAGTCATTGATAAAAATGTTGAAGAGTATCGGCCCCAGGACAGAACCCTGTGGCACTCCACTTGAGACCTCCTTCAAGTCCGAAGCAGAGCCACCGACGACCACACTTTGAGTACGGTTTTCCAACCAGTTGTGAATCCACCTGACAGTATTTCCATGTAGTCCGCATTTGACTAGTTTGCTAATCAAAAGGTCGTGGGGGACTTTGTCAAACGCCTTGCTGAAATCTAGATAGATGACATCTACAGCATTTCCACCATCTACTAAGCTAGTGACCCAATCAAAAAAAGAGATGAGATTAGTTTGACAGGATTTTTTCTTGACAAACCCATGCTGGCTCCTTCTAATCACAGCATTGTCATCTAGATAGTTGCCAATGGACTCTTTTATTATCCGTTCTAATATCTTTCCCGGTATTGAAGTCAGACTGACCAGCCTGTAATTCCCCGGATCTTCTTTTTTACCCTTTTTAAAGAGCGGGACGATGTTTGCCCGTCTCCAATCCTCCGGCACCTCTCCCGTTCTCCAGGATTTCTCAAAGATGATGGCAAGAGGTTCCGAGAGTACATCCGCAAGTTCCTTCAATACTCTGGGATGCAGTTCATCAGGCCCTGGAGATTTGAACTCATTTAGGTTAACTAGGTATTTCCTGACTATCTCCTTATCAATCTTGAACTGCAGTCCCGACCCCTTACTGAGATTGCTACTGATGCAAGGTTGCACACTGTTCCCTTTTTGGGAGAAAATGGAGGCAAAATAGGTGTTGAGCAGTTCTGCTTTTTCCTCGTTATCTGTCATCATTTTGCCATCCTCATTGAGCAGCTGTCCCACCGTTTCCTTGGTCTTTCTCTTGCTTCAAACATATCTGAAAAACCCCTTTTTGTTGTTCCTCGCTTCCCTCGCCAGCCTCAGCTCATTCTGGGTTTTAGCTTTCCTTACGCTATTCCTGCAAGCCCGAGCCGCATGCTTATCCTTTAAAAGGTTCTGAGGTAGCAGACTAGGTAAGACCTCTGCCCGAGTAGGCTAATTACTGAGCTACACAGCGGCAATAGTGGATGGTGTCCAGTTTTAAAAGCCACTCTTAAGATGAGCTCAAATCAGGTGTTTGATAACGTACAAGAAAGCAGAAAAGATGGCTGGTTAAAGAAGAAAGAATAAATTCTGTAGACTAGATATTACAGGAATGGCAAAAACCTTATAAAGCCACCTAAAGAAAAGCTGCTGCCATTTTCAAGAAATTTTACTTTTTTTTTTTTACAGAAAATAACAACAGGACTTGTCTAGTGAACAGCTGGTATAGCACAGTGGGGAGGAGAGCCTGGCTGGGAGTCCTGAGTTCAAATCCCCACTCATGTCTCCTGGGTGTCAAGGGCCAGCTAAAGATCACTCCCACAGTGAATGGCTCAGGGGTTACATGCCCTGCCACCTGTGCAGCTGTGGGCAAGCTGCATAGTCTCAAGGAGCCCAGTTGCCCCCCAGCTGGCAGTTGCGGACAAGGAAGGGGCTGGCTTGTGTAGCTGTGGCAAGCTGAGCAGGCTCTAGCCAGCTGGGGAGGACTAGCCTCAGAGGAAGGCAATGGTAAACCCTCTCTGAATACCTCTTACCATGAAATCCCTATTCATAGGGTAGCCATAAGTCGGGAACGACTTGAAGGCAGTTCATTTCATTTTTTTGTCTAGTGCAACTTAAATTTACAAAACAACCTTAACAAACTTTAGAAGTAGGAAATGGGGGTGGGGTTCTAATGCAGCAAGAAGCTAACAGAACCTGTGATGTCATCCTTATTTTCCAGGTGATACTTGCCACATCTAATTGAGCTACTCTCCAGCAGTTTCATAATAAAGCACAGCCACATGTAAAGATGGCATCAAATCACATCACTCCCCATTTAGAGTTCAACATTTTTGTAGCAGCACAGAATTGAGGAAAAGAAATCTGCCTTACGCTGTGCTTGTGCAAAAGCAGTCTTCACATTTATTATTTTGTGAGTTTACATGAAACAATAGGGTACCCTTGAGATTATGATGAGACACAGCATCATGTGCTAAATCATCTAATCAAATCCTGCTATGGCCTAGGCTACACCCAGGCAATCTCTAGGGAAGCCAGGCATTACAGGACTTTGCCCATTGTGCTTAAGACTTTCAAACAGAACAAGTTTAAGAGATTAACACTGTATGCACCTATTGCTAATAAACAGTTTGATAAACAGTGTGCCCCCTATAAATCTGTACTGATTTTTTTTTCTACCTCATGCCTCAACTCAGAATATATGTGTCTAATCTTAGCCCTGGTTAGATTGTGCCTGTTAGCTCGCTAAGAGGAGACAATTTCATAATTCTTCGGTGTAAAGAAACGAAAGGTGTACCCAGAGGCTGCCCTGTTTTTGACCTCAAATGTAATTTGCATTTTTTTCCCAGTCCCCCTCTGCTATTGCCAGAGTCAGAAAACATGACTCCTTTCACTCACGAGAGTCAAATACAAGCTAACACAGCCGGATGAGATGCATTTCAATCCCCAATTACAGTTAAGGATTAAGACAATCATTTTATGCATTGTCTTCCTGCTATAAATGCCATAAGAATGCGTAACAGTACAGCACCTGAGAAAACACTTTAATAACCTCCAAATAATACCTGCATTTAATAAATTCTATGAACTAGTGTTTTTCTTTTAGCAGAATGTCCTAAATCTCCAGAAACGCTAAGAAAGGATTTACTGGTTGTGATGCCCAGAACTGAGTTCCTTAGCTTTTTGACATGAAATGCATTTTAATATAATTCATCAGAATAAGTATTTCATTTTTCTTCTCAGGGTGTTTTTATATTTTTAAGTACAATATTAGTTTATGTAGTTGTTCATAATACACATTGTAATCTAAATGCTTCCTAAAAAGTGCCTATGTCAGAGTGTAGAAAAGTTAGTAACGTATCAGGATAGTGTTTAAAGAGCAGCATTCGACAACACAGCATAAGACAATCTAATACTGACTCTACGTCTGTACATATTTATATGTTCATTCTCACCAAGACGTATGGAAAGTGATTTAACAAAAGTGTTGTTTTTAAAAAGGGCTATATTTATTAACAAAAGCCCTAATGTTACAGGAAAACTTTTCAGTTAAAAATACATATCTTGTGGAGCTGGAGCCAAAGGAAAAAGGTCAGGAAAACATATTTTTCACTGCATATTTTTTGGAAAAGGCTAGTCATACATCCATTGGCACATGACTGCTGAACTGTACTCTTATTTTTGATTAAAAGTACCCCCCCCCAAAAAAAACCTTACAGCTCAAAGGGCCACCATGCCTGAATTGACTGAGAGGGCATCTCTCTTTAGGGGCTGACCTTGCTGTATACTACCAGAGCTGAGACACCATTACATTAAAGGGTTTAAAGACCTGTCTTAACTACTGTACACTTTTCAACTGTTCTCTATCTGTTATGAAAGAACTTTTAAGGTGTCTTGGAGGGACACAGCAAAAGGAGAAACAGGTTATGCTAATTTGTTGCTACTTTTTCAAGTGGTCTTCTATTAAATCCAAATATTCTAGCAGCTAGAATTACAGTGACAGCCTCTCTTTCAGCAGGATATATTCAGAACCTAACATACATGGAATTTGTCCTTTTTAAACTGATCCTAATTTGGACTCAATTCAGGTTTAATTTACACAGCATTATTTGACTTAAGAAAAGGTGCAGGTGTGCATGTATTGAACATATGCACAGCAGAAACAGTTGTGAGAATTAAATGTTTGGCACAGAAGTTGCAAACATCCAACTGATTAGCTGTGTTTACTTTTTGAAACAGCACATCACAGGGTCATGACAGTGGTTTGCTATAAGCAGATGGCAAGGGCATAGTCACATAATCAGTTTTGCCATGGGTGTGTTCAAACCAAGGCAGCCAAAAACATCTGGCTGGTTTGGGAGAAAAAACAAAAGTTTGAAATAATGAACTTATTTCAGGTTAGCAGCTCTTCAATATATGCCATTCTTTTGCAACTAAATCCAATTTGACCTCAGTTTTAACTTTAATTAATCAATTAAAGCATTTTAAGTCAAACTGAAGACCAACAAAAACTGGTCAATTGGCAGTGTAATACCTCATACTACAGAGGATTAAATTCAGGCATCTTTGTCATTCTCTTGTTCTGGAAATAGGATTCTGATAAAGAAGGGTGTGTTGTGCTTATGCTGTGGACCCCGAGTTACTCTGCAGCTGACAAAAAGGGTGGTTTGGGTGCAGGTTATTTGGAGAGGGGGTATACTGAGTCCACAGTTTGTGACAAAAGGCCTAGGTTGTTCGTAGAGTCAGCTTTGCTCACCAAACATTTGGTGTTTTGAAGAAAGGCTGAATCCTTATTCCAAAGTAGTAATTTGGAACTAGTAAGAGCAGCTCACAATTTGACCTGATTTTCTGCAAATTAAGTGCACCATACCAAAATCAGGCACAATCTATAACGTAAAAAAAGGTCAAATCTATGATAACTTTTAAAATATACAACAGGGCTCTTGCAAAGCTGTTGGTTCAATTAGGATCAAACATCTAATTCACAAATGGCTAAATACGGTTACTATAATCCTCTGTGGAGTGTCAAGTGCATTGGGGGGGGGGAAAGGCCCGTCAGAAAAAGCTAGTATAAATGCTACAAAACCAGTGTTGTTTTGTGTGTGCCTAGCTAGCTTCCAACTCAGCACTTCACACTGTGGTTTCTATGGTCTCAATCACTTCTAGTTCGCATTGTGAGGGTGATAGAAGAGGACACTCATCTGGTTCCCAGCTACTGTCTGGACTATAATCTTCTTCTGAACTGAGCTCTGCCCCTTCCTCTGTGTCCTCATCACATGACTCCATATAGTGAGCCCCAACAGCATTGATCCCAGAGTCCTCAGAGCTGGAGGGGGAAGAGCAATGATCGATTTTTGGTGTATTATTCTCTCTCAAAATTAAGGCATTGCGTGTGGGGACCTCCTGGGGCTTCATTTTATTGAGGAGAGCAGGAGGTTGCCTCTGAACATAACACATCTTCCCATTGATGCATTTTACACGGTAATTGTCAATAAAGAGGTCCGAGATTGTACAGAACCGTGGGGAATCTGGGGGTAACGGTGGCTGGAAGACAGGTGCAAACTTCAAAAACTGTTCCGTGAGCGAGACAGCTATCTGAATGGTGTTTGTGTTTCCTCGAGGCCGAACAGGTATTTCTGTGCTTGGAAGCTGTTCTACAGGAGTCATAGGCTGATAAACATATTTACCTGTGGAGGATATGAAAAGATGAATTAGAAGCCACATTCAGCTCTGTAGAAACTTTAGGTTATGAACAAAAAGATCAGAACAGGCATGATGTCACTGAATACCAGTTGCTGAGAGGCAACAGAATAAGAAGCATGCCTTATATGGAATAACCCTATTAGTTCATCTAGCTCAGTATTGCACACAAGGAGCAAAGTACCTTTTTCAAGTCAAGGGTTACAGTTTCGGTGGTGAGGGGAGTGGTTAGGGGCTGCATACTGGTGATAAGTAGGAATGCTTCTCTCTCCCTTCCCCCCTCCTCTCCCTTTCACACCTTTCCACTGCCCCCTACCTTTCCCTTCCCTTCCAGTCAGTTTTCATAGGTGCTGTGTGAGAAACAGGCTTCTCTTTCTCCCAGCCTAGCAAAAGAGGAAAGCGAGCTGCTAGAGCAGGAGCAGAGTGATCTCTTCCTCCGGTGGCAATTTGCTTTCCTTCTATGCTGCATAGGGGAAATGTTTTTGTCCCAACCTAGCACAAGAGGAAAGTGAGTTGTTAGGGCAGTGGAAGGTGTTGGGGACCAATGGAGGCTGTGCTCTGACTGAGAAGGCTGTATGGGCCAGGGATCTATGCAGACTGGCAGCAGCCCTCCAGGGACTTTCCAAGCCCTACCAGGAGACACTGAGAATTGAACCTGGGACCATCTGTATGCAAAGCAAGTGTTCCACCCACTGAGCTATGGCTCTTCCCCAAGGGCAACAGCCTTTACACTCTTCTTGCATGCTTCCTGGAGGTGTCTGCTTAGCCTCTGTGGGAAACAGGATGCTGATCTAGATGGATCCTTGGTCTGATCCCTCTGGGCCATTCCCACATTCATATTTGTCGCTCAATTTTCTTCACAATCAACTGAAAGGGCTTTCCGTACGTGCTATTTTCCAGGATAATTCCTCTAAGAAAAGCAATCAAAAGATATTTCTACAATCATGAATCCATTTATTTTGATTACCCTACTACACAAACAATTTTTGGTGGAAGACGTGCATTTCCCCCCTCTTTTGCTAGCATTGGATACGATTGTGGTTGCAGCTGGTAATGGAGGAAATTTCAAAGCAGGATATGAAAGGGCTCCAACGCTGTGCTTCTGCCAGCACTCTGATAATTCAGCTAAGTAAGAAGAAAATAGGGTTATGCTGGCTGTAAAATGGGTGTTTATGCCATATTGAGCAGAAGGAGGGAAAGCACTGCTAAAGGCGTATAGAAGAAAAACAGAAAATCAGAACTTTGTTGCAGTTAATGAGAAATCTGAGGCCAACTCAAAAACCTAACAGAACAGAATTTAAATTTAAATAAATGCTTTCTAAAATGTATCTTACTAAAAGCGCATGAGCAGCTGTGCGACAAATGTTATAAACATGGAAGACTATTGTGTTCTGTTGCCACTATAGTAAATGCTCAAAGAGAACCTTACATTGCTCATACCCACAACTAATTGGAGAGGTCAGGGAAAGAAAAGGGTTGTCTCAAAAATAGATCCAAGCTCTTCGGTAATGAACTACAGAAATAAAACAAAGCTGACAAGCGAAGCAGCCATGCCTTTTTTAGCATTTTTGTCTACCTCCTTCTTGCATATGCCACCCTGGGCTCCTACTAGGAGGAAGGGCAAGATATAAATCTAATAAGTAAGGAAATATGCACACTTGCAGCCAGCAACTTCCATCTTTTCCACCATCCTTCCAAAGGCTCTTATATTCTAAGTCCAAGGCACATGACTTTATAAAAGCCAGTATAGCTATTCATCCCTCTAATTCCAGTCTTCTAGTTTGCATCAGTGCAAAATGATTGACAAGTATCTATGTTCAGTGCTAACCAGTGACAATTAAAGATAGGAAAGTTAGCCTTACTGTGAAGTGACCTTCTGGTCAGCAGGGAGTGGAGCATATTCACTACAGTGTATAGTACAAAACATCACGAAGTGTCGCTCCCAAATCTATCCTTAACCACAGGGAGTACCTGGGCTTCAGAATTTGGAGGCAAGTGTTGTAGGTGGACCCTGCATCCTAATAATAGCCGTTCTACAGTCACAAGCATTTTTCAACATCAATTTTATCTCTGTGCTTCTCTATTATGTTTCTTGCAGAACACTTCAGTGGTGGGGAAGTGGAGGCATTATTTGGTCATAAGGAATCTGGGAGTTCACCCTCAGCTCCAGGCAGAGATAAGGGCAAACTTGCAAAAAATAAAATTAGTGGCTAGATTTTGGGAGCTGCCCCCTCTCCCCAGCAACAAATTCATGTCAGACAGGAGTCCAGACAACCTGGACTCCATCTCCCTTTAAATTAATCTAGATCATGTTCCTGGGCAGTGCTGGTCCTTCTTAAAGGCCTGTAGGCTCTGATGCAAGGCTATTTTACCACCAATGCAGACTTCACATCATACTGTCACCTTCACAACATAGAGCAAGCCTTCCTAGTCTTATGTTACTTTCCACAGGGATGGTGAGTAACCATGAGGCCCTGAAATCTACCATATATGCACAATTCACCCAGGGATGCTGGGAAATCATAGAAAAAGAAAAGGTTTAGATTAGCTCCTTAGGCCTTACTTAGAGGCACTGATGTCACTGCGCACCAAGACCTGGAAGCCTCAGACTGTAATGCAGATTTCTCATTATAAATGTAGTCCTCCCAGCTACCCGTGGGGGAGGAGGGGTGTAGTTGTCTGGGGTCACAGACCCCTTACCTTTTTTGGAGCAGGGTCCCTATGTACAAGCCAATCAGCATGAAAGGGGAGCATGAGCCACAGAGAACAGTCTTCTTACTTGACTATTAACATGCTTCCCAGTCCTTTGTGCTGATTGGAGCTAATCAGAGTGAAAGGAGGTGAGACAGTCACTGAGATTACTCTTCTCAGTAGCTAACACATGCCTTCCCTGCCATGCTGATTGGCTCCTAGGATCTCCCACATCCTAGTCCCACACTTGGCTTCATTTCAGAATTCTTAAAATCAAATGGTTTCTGGCAGCATTTAGCATGAAAGGGAAGCATGTTAGCCACAGAGAACAGTCTTCTTACTTGACTATTAACATGCTTCCCAGTCCTTTGTGTTGATTGGAGCTAATCAGAGTGAAAGGAGGTGAGACAGTCACTGAGATTACTCTTCTCAGTAGCTAACACATGCCTTCCCTGCCATGCTGATTGGCTCCTAGGATCTCCCACATCCTAGTCCCACACTTGGCTTCATTTCAGAATTCTTAAAATCAAATGGTTTCTGGCAGCATTTAGCCCAGCGAAAGAGAGATTTGGATTTGGGGGGGGGGTATGCACACAGCAGTTTTATTCTGGTTCTATAATTCTGTAATTACGGAAGAGATTGTGAATCCTGAGGGCAAGGCTGTGAGAGGCCATGGTGTAACTATCATGAAGAGATCCTGGACTTCTGAATTTGCCACTACATTACTACCTGGGAGTAGTACAAAGTAAAGTGCATGGAGAAGGCCTCATTCGTGGTGAGAAAGCCAGAGCAGACCTAGGGCTCCAGGCAGGAATTTGGATGTCAATTTCTGGACACCCAGTGACCATCCAGGAAACCAATCTATTTTCTTTTGATTATTTCTAGATCAGTCTTGGAAGTGGGGTTTACTAATCCTTATCCAAATGTTGTTTCCCCTCAGATAAGCTACCACCATTGCAGAATAGAGGGATGCCATGTATATTTATCATATAACTTATTTGAATTGTTTGAGAAGCTCAGCAACATTTTAAAGAGATGGTGCCAGGATATTATACCATTCAGATTTGCAGGAAAGTGGGTAGAAAACCATTTACATAAAAAAAAACTAACAAGGTGTCTAATCTGTGCTTTACATTATGGTCTGGGAATAAACCTGGAAAGACCATAAAATAAACCTGTTAGAATATCAGTCAACACTCAGGTATTCCAGTTCAGAACATACAATGGTTTAAAACCAAAATCCACCTAGCGAGGACTTCTACTCTTTAAGTGGAGAACCTTTGACTCTCCAGATGTTGCTGAACTACAACTCCCAGCAAGCATGGCCAATGGTCAGGGATGATGGGAACTGTAGTTCAGCAACATCTGGAGGCCAAAGGTTCCCCACAACTCCTTTAGGGCTACAAATTGAAGACAGCTCTAGGGAGGAAATGCCTTCAAGGTTCTTTCACAACTTTTATTTTTATTTATTAATTTATCATATTCATGTTCCACTTTCCTTTAAGGACTACATGGTTCCTGCCTTCATTTTATCCCCAGAATAACAGATTAACACAAGGTCACTCAGGTGAGCTTCATGGCTGAGCGAGGATTTGGGTCTCCCCAGTCTTTGCTCAGCACTCTAACCACTACATCACATTGGTTAAAAGTTATAATGGTGATTTTAAAAGTCTCTTGTCATTGGGCAGACCCCAGAATGGATCAGGAAATACCTGGCATGTCAAGGGACACAACCTAGCAGATAAGGATCTGAATGTTGCAGAGCACTCTCTTTTTTCAGGATTCCAGTCACTCCACTTCATTTCATACTCTCTGCCAACAGTGGCAAATGAGCATACTCAGTCCTTACTGAGGGTGCGGTTCCTCTCTTAAGTTTTATTTCCTAAATATTGTTATTACTTCTGCAAACCTTCAGATTCCCCCAGGCCTGCTGATACTTCCCTCTTGTGCATGGGTAGTGCTGTTTGTCTACAAAACCCCTAATACCAAAGCCAGGGCAATGATACCATAGAGGCAGGTAAATAGTGACTGTTGGCAACTTTGTTCACACATAGGCATTTGTCATATGGGATAAACACATGTTATTTTATCCTAGCAAACATGGTTGTACCACAGTACGTAAATTTCATGTTTCCTTTATGGTCCTAATATCTTTTAAATATACTTGTTTGGAAGTAGTTTTCACTGAAAACAATGGGGCTTAATTCCAAATAATTTGTTAGGGCTGAGGTACAGGAAAGACTAAATTTAAAATTCTCCAAAATAATGGCTGGCTCCTGCTACATTGCAGTTTGCGAAGCTATAGATCAAGATGTTTTGATCAGAGACTGCAAACAGGAGACAGGAGAGATTCTTGATTCTGTTGCTGGTTCACATTCACTACTCAAGGAAACTAACCCATCTGTGCCTCCAAACTCACCAACTGTAGAAGGCTGATAATATCCATTCTTCTGTGAAGCACAAAGGTGACTAAAAACATAAAGTCTCCCTGTGCGGAGCTGCTGTCTTTATACCCTTGGGTTTTATTCAGTCATGTATAAAAATGGATAAATTAATTTGTAACATATTGGGCCTTGCTGGATATGTTCTTTACCCAACATCCTTACCCCCTAAGAAATAAAAATAATAATGGTTAGAGTCATAGCTTTCACATAGCAGTAAAAATAAAATCAAAACCATTTATTGAATTCATGTCCACTGATATACAGTATAGAGGAACTGAATTGTGTTTCAGCAGCATGGATTAAGGACAAAATATATAGCACCATTCCTTTAAGACAGATAGATCTTATCTACAGAAGAGCAGACAAACAACAAAGTCAAATGTTCTTTAGCAAAATTACTTGGACTATTTGAGAATCTCAGCAAAATTTGGAGATTTAGATTTACAAGAGCGTGTGAAAACGCCTGTTTATGTTCAACTAAGGCATCTAAGAAAAAGTGACATTAGCAGTGTCAGATATTCTCACCCTTCTTCTCAAAACAGAAACTATCACTAGATTTGTACTTTACAGTATGGTCTTTGAATATATTAAGACCAACAGATCCCAGCTGTAGTATAACTGGTCCTGAAGAAACCTGCCCTTGACCCAAAGATTTGAACTACTATTGGCCACTTGCTAACACTCTCTTCCTGGGTAAGGTGTTCAGGTGCATGGTTTCCGGTCAGCTTCAGGCACTCTTGGATAGAAGATTGAAATGGATGTAGAAAATCAATCTAGTTCAGGCCAGGAGCAGAAATTGCCTTGGTTGCCCTGAGGTAAGAACTTTATCAGGAGAAAGACAGGGAGATTGTGATCCTGTTGATTCTCCTGGACCCTTCAGCAGTTTTCAATACCATCAACTATGGTATCCTTCTAGACAGGCTGTCAAGAGTTGGGGACCAGGGGTACTGCTCTCTACTGGTTCCACTCCTACTTGGACGGATGATTGCAGAAGGTGATGCTGGGGAAATAATGCCAGATTACTTGGCATGTGCTTTGGGGTTCCAGAGGGTGCCATTCTATCCCCCACACTTTTAATGTCTACATGTAACAGCTATGTGACATATAACAGGTCAGTGGAGGTTTGAGGATACAATTAGTACTGGTTTATCTGCCCAGGTGAGTAGTGTTGTAGATGGGATTGCACTCCTCCTAAAGCATCAAGTACATAATGGCAGGGAGTACTTCTTTATTCATCTTCAACACTGGAGGTGCAGATTGTCTCAGTGGCATGGAGCACCTTTTTGCAGCTTAGAGTCCTAGTTGGCACATCAGTCTATCTGGACAAGGATAGTTTGGCTTTAATTAGACATGTCCTAGGAACCTCCTATTTGGACTATTGCAATGCATTGTATGTGGGGTTGCCAAGTTTGAAGACAGTCTGGAAACCTCAGTTAGTCCAGAACACAACAGCAGGATTGCTAATTGGGAGTGCAGAATATGAGCATAACATGCTGCCACTTTCTTGGGTTTACTGGCTCGCAGTTCATTTCAAGGCACTAGTCAGGGTGCTGGTTTTGACCTTTAAAACCTTTCATAGAATGGATCAGGGTACCTAGAGGGTCATCTGTCTCCATATGTATCTACCTAGATTTTAATACTGTATTGAGGCCCTTCTCTCTGGGTGCTTCTGCTAAGTGAAGTGTGGCAGGTGGCTACTGGAGAAAGGGGCTTTTCAGTGGTGGCATCCCAGCTATACAATGGCCTCCCCAGAGACTCTCTCCTGATGCCTACCTTGATATCAAGTGAAGACTTTCTTATTTTCTCAGGCCCTTTAATCAGTTCCTGCTTTAAATTCCTTTTATCTGGACTTTCGTTTTTATATATTTTTTATCAGCTGCCCCGAAAAAGAAGGTTCAGGGTATCGTATAAACATTTTAAATTTTAAAAAACCCAAGCTGATACTTGTGCAGATAGCTTTTAACAATATTTCCAGTCAATGTTTGCCTCTGCAGGTTTTTCCCTGTTTATTCTGCTCTTCCTCCAAGGGCCTCAGAATGACATACATGTGGTCCCTAGGTGATCTCCCATCCAGGCAGCCTCCAATATCAGATCTGCTTAGTATTAAAAAATAATCAGATACACAGCAGTCTTGAAACTCTCAAAGGTTTATGAGCAAGAACGACCACAACTTTGGCAACTGACCCTTTTGCTATATCTCTATGTTTATTCAGAAGGTGTACTTTCTACTAGTAAATGCACAGAAAATAGCAGGGGCCCCCAAGATAAATCACATTCTGTAGTACATAATTATTACCTGCTTCTGCAAATGTACATCTGTGAAAGTACGCATACTAGTACCAATTTCAAGAATGAGGTAAAATGCCAGTATTTAATTTCTGAAAGAAGAGGTATCAGGGCTCACATTTATCAGAAATTGTACCCTTTGACCTAAAAGCTTTGTCCCATATTCCCAGGTGTGTTGAGATTTGTTGCAGCCACTGAGTGGCAAGCAAATGTAAGCTGCTGCAATTTACTCTCCTTTATTAAACTTCACATGTCCATGGCATTTAAAATGTGTTCCCGGGCTGAGCACTGGCTCAAATTAAGCCATAGAAACAATGCCTAGCTATTAACAGAAGATTATTCACAGTCATTTGTTTCTTGCAAGTGGCTCAAGATAGGTTTGAGCATGTCCCAAAGAAAAGGCTTAGCTAGTACAATGTGGAAAAGTATCTCAATTCACAAACATCTGGAATAACATTTGAAGTAGCACCTATCTACAGCAGTGGCCCAGATAAGAATGTTTACTATCTGAATTATGACTATGGTTAGCACTTCTTCAATGCCGTTTGTGTCCATTTTGTTTTAAAGATGGCCTTTGGCCCATACATTATTGAATTTGACCATGTACAAAAGAGCCTCTCCCACCTTCACTGGCGCTGTCACAGCCTGCTCCTCCATCCTGGCCCCCAATGAAGCTTTTCCTGCTCTGGGACCAGGACAGGGTGGCAGTGGGGCATTTGTGTGTGAGAAGAATAGTGCCAGGCAACCCACTTGATTTCTTGCAATACCCGTACTAACAGTACTATAGAGGGCTGAGCCCTAGTAAACATTACGCTATGAATCAACACTGGGGGGTGGGGAGGGATAGGATGGGTACAATCACCTAAAGAGCTCTGCTGTAGTCTTGGCTTTCAACATACCTAAAATACACTGTATGATGTGGCCATGTACCTTGAAAAAAATGGGAGGAGAGATTAATTCAATTCCCTATTTGTACAATCACACCACAAATTATGTTCTAGGTGTAGTGGGAGCATATGAGTGGCCAAACTTCCCAACCACCACTATGGCGAGGTTATTAATAGAAGATAGATATGCAAAATTGTACCAACAAAAGCAACAGAAACAAAACTGTTGTTGTTATTGTTATTATTATTACTCATATCAAGACAATACACAAAATATAATAGAAACTGAAAAACAGTTAAAGATGAATATAAAAACAATACAAAATGGACACTCATGGCGACTTCCGGGAAGGGTGACTTCGCTTGTGCCTGCTTTTCGAGACGAGCTCTCGTCCCAGAAGAAGTTTTTTCAGCGTAAATCAGTCAGAACATTCTTTTTGACTGATGAAGATTTTCTCTCGGGAAGGGAGAAACATAGAGATTAACCATAAAAGCCTGTTTTTGTTTGGGAGGACTGGATCTCATTAATTTATGAGAGAAGGTTCAGCCAGCAATGCCGGAGGACGTCCATCACGCTCTAGCTGAATAAACGACACGTTTATCTTTTCTTTAAAGAAGAACGGACTTAAACAAGCAAGCACCCTTCTTTCTATATTTTTTTTTTCATTTGGTTTAAATCGTTGCTGCAAAAAGAGATTTGTCACTGAATCAGCTATAAAGATCTTCTGGGTGAGTTAAAAATTTTCTCCTTTATTCACGAAACTAAGGAGGAAAGAAATTGAAAAAGCCTATCTTAGTTTTTATTGCAAAAAGCTGGCCTGGAAATGCATTTTAAAGATATAAACGGAAGAGGGATTTCTATTTCGAAGAGGGGAAAAAATAAATAAATTTGATTTATGAACTTTGGAGCATTATATGTTTGGGATTATTTTCTTTTTGGTCTATTTCATTTTGACGAATCTACTTGTTCACGACGCCACTAACTCTTTTGAAGCTGGGAACTAAATTTGTTTTGTATTCCTGAACATAAGAGATAAGGCAGGCTGTACTGTCTACATTGTGACTTCATCGAGCCTGGAATATTAACCCAACTGTGACTGAAATAATTTTTGTTTTTGTGGCTCTAAGAATGGCAATCAGCAAAGGGGCTGAGACCATGGAAGAAATCATGTTTCAGAAAATAATGGATGAGATTGAGATAACGAAACAAACCCTGAGACAGGGTAGAAAGAAGATGAAAAATGAATTTAGCAAAATGACGCAGGAGTTTAAAGAAATAGTGGATTCTGTGAGAGAGGCTCTGGAGACTGGAACAAATGTAGAATTGGAAAAAGATCTGGAGTCTATGGATACAAGAAACAAAGCTTACTGCTTGGAACTTAATGTTGTCTCTGAAGAAATCAATGAAGATAATAGAGATAAAGTTATCAATGTCTTGGATAATTTTTTGGACTGGAATGATGTGATGGAGTTTGACATAGAAAAAATCTATGGAATTGGCTACAGATATGGGACAATGGAAAAATTCTTAAGAGATGAGCCAGTGCATTTTGTAAAAAAGAAGAGTAGATGTGACTTTACAACAATATCTCAGCAACATATTCAGAATTGATGGCAAGAAAAGATTTGTGATGAGGAAGATTCCCATCAGACTTTTATTATATGACTATGGCTATGACAGCAAGATTAATATGGGATACTGGTAATGGAAGAATGGATACTGAAAATACTGGACTGAACAAGACTATTGAAGATGGAAGACGGAATCAATATTGATATTGGAAGAATGGCTATTGAAATCATTGGATCAAACTGGTTTGACGAGATGGATTAATCTATATGTTTATTTGGACTATGGCTATGATAACAAGATTATTTTGGGATACTGATAATGGAAGAATGGCTATTGAAATTATTGGACTTAATAGGACTATCGATAATGGAAGAATGGTTACTGAAATTATTGGACTTAACAGGATTATTGAAGATGGAAGATGGAATTAATATTGATAATGGAAAAATGGCTATTGAAATTATTGGACCTAGTGGATTTGAATGTGATGGATTGGTCGACATGTTTATCCGGAGAAAAATTGAAAGATATATCTTTCAAGGAATTGAAATCTCTCTTTGACTTTTTGTGGGAAGAATAAAGTAATGTTTATGAGATTTGATGATTAGTTAAGATAGCTATTGGAGGAAAGTGATTTTATAACATAATTTAGGAGACAGGATTGTTATATATTGCAGACTTATAGCTGATCTGCGATAAATCGGAAGTCAACATTTTATTTTATTGTTTAATAATTTTTGTTTTGTTTTGTTTTTTGTCTTTAAAAATTTGAATAAAAATTAATGGGAAAAAAATGGACACTCATGGCAGAGACCTATCTATCCAGCTGGAAAAGCTTGTTGGAACGAAAATGTCTTCAATTGTTTCCAGAAAGTGCAAATAGTAGCATCCTGTTCTATATTGATCTGTTCCACACAATGGGGCAGCCACAATGAAAACCCTGATCCAAGTTACTGTGGAGAGGGCTTCTGATATCTTTGGAATTTGGAGTAGAAGCTCTCTTGCAGACCACATTGACCTACTGGGTATATAAGGGATAAGGCAGTCTCTCAACCTAGTTCTGGGCAGTTAAATTTAAAAAGCCTTGAAGAATACAAGTGTCTTCACTTGGCACCAAAATGTAGTCACCAGGCAAGCCTCCTTGGGGAGGGAATTCCACAAGCAAAGTGTCAACCCTGAGAAAAGCCTTTCTATGATCATCACCTGCCTCAGCTCTGATGTCAGGGGCACCTAGCAGGGGACCTTTGATGAGGCCCTCAATACGTGAGCAGACTGATGTGGGAAAAGATGTTCCTTCAGGTAACCTAAGAATCTCATATAAAATAGATCAGTGTCTCCTGGAGCGCATTTTGTGATGGTGCACAATGACATTGAGAACATATTGGTACCATAGCTACTCTAGAAAGAGCTGGCGTATGGCAACACCTGTGAAGGTATGGAAATATCACCTCTGTAAACTCATCTTGCTTATGAACACCACCACCAACTAAAAATAGATGATCAGCAGTTAATTACTAGTACTTGATTATAATAAAAGAAAATACAGATGAAAATATTTGCACAATCTATAAATGAATGTTATTAGAAAAATATACACAGAAAATTTTATTTTGTTTAAAGCACACTTGCTTCCCACAAGCCTTATGTAATTTGACAGCAAAAATGAATTGTACATGGGCTTTTTTAAAAGCAGCCAAGGCAATTAACCCGAACCAGGTGAAAACTCAAACTCTGTGTGTTTAGAAGGAACTGTAAGCATTAATGGCTACATTAGAAGAATGCATTTATTTCTAAGAAAGAAATAAAGTGCTTCTTTCAAACACAATAAACACAGCTCAGCTTTCTTTCAGGGAGACAGAGCAGGCAATTCAATATCACCACTGTGGACCACCCACAAGTTGCTACACGCATTCTGTGAGAGCTCAGACAAAAGTGCCAAGGGAAATGGGAGCAACTGTTTTGTAATGTAACATCTCAATGCAGATGACCTCCCTAATTTCTAACTCTATATCCTTAGCTAGTCAGCTGTACTATTAGTTATTCCACGGCCACAAGGAGATGTTTAACCTTTTAGATTCCTGAAAGGTGGTTATATTAGTCTCTGATAGCAGTCCTGTGGCACCTTTAGAGATAGCAGTTGCCTCCCCACAATGGCTTTGTTTCTTCACAATGGTAGGGCAAACTGACTCTAGCAGCTCCCATTTGTTGTAGAAAACATGACAAGTCTTTTGCAGCAAAAAATCACATTTGCTCACTTGATATAATCAACCAATCAATCAATCACTTCCACCAATGCATACTTATACTGCTACCTCACTGTCAACATCTACCAGTTCACTTGTCGACAGATTTCTACCAGTTTATTTTAGGTAGTTCTTTGAGAATATTATTTTTCTGTAACCAGCAGAAATATAACAGCTCCTTCATTTTTGATAGGATTCCACACTTAAATTAGTTTTTGTATGATTCTGCATGCTTTTTCTAGCACCAGCTTAAACATGAGTGATGTACTGGACAGGACACCATCATTACACATCTACTGAGGCAAGAAGTATAAAAACCCTCCCAAGAACTAAAGCAATGAGAAGACAGTAAGTATAATTTTTTCGCTTCATGACACATAATACTGATTAAAGTAGGGGGTTCTGGTCCCCCTCCCCCCAAAAAAACACATGTACTTTAAGAAGGTCCCAGCCAAAAGGAACAATCCCTCTTATAAGATGGTGCCTTCTGTCATGTGCATTTTTCTTCAGACCTTTTTAATTTGCACATTTCGATAGATTTAATCTATTAAGAATGATACAATTAATTGACAGTGCAAACCTATCCATGTCTATTCAGATGTAAGCCCCATTAATCTTTAATCCTTTAAAAGAGGATTAGACTAATTCATGGATGATAAAGGTATCAAAGGCTACTAGCCACGATGACTATGCTCTGCCTCCATAGTCGGAGGCACTATGCTTCTAAATACCAGTTGCTGGAAACCGCAGAAGGAAAGAGTCCTCTTCTGCTCAGGTCATGTTTGGGGGTTTCTCACAGACATCTGGTTGGCCACTGTGAGAACAGGATGTTAAACTGGATATGCCATTGCCCTGATCCAGCAGGGCTCTTCTTATGTTCCTATTGAGCTCAGCTGTATGTACTTCCCTTTAAGAATTTTAAAATTGGTGGATAGCTCAAATATGTACATAAAAGATAGATTCCTACATATCAGTAATTTATGGGTTGTATCCAATGTTAATCCTACTCAGAGTAGACTCGTTGAAACTAACAGGCATGACTAACTTAGGTCTGTTAGTTTCAATGAACCTACTTTTAGTATAACTTGGATACAACCCTCTATTTATACTACCCAAAAGTCAAATGCCAATCCTCTCCAATCATATCGCTGATTTTAAGGAAAGGTCTGTCTTTTTTAGTTGTTAAAACTCAAACCCATCACAATATTAATTTCTATACATTAAAAAATTCCCCAGCAAAATGTGTTAGAAACAAGTCAACAGGCTGAGCTGATAGAGTTATTTGCTAATTGACTAGTCTGCATGCATCCATGCCTCACAGCATCAGATTCTGATGCTAGTTTGGAGGTATCTAACCATGAAATAAAGAGAAGATTTCCTTAAACATTCTTTCTGCTTCTGTTGAACCCAGGATTCCAGTTTACCTTTGAACCACTTTAATGTTGCTCAATAGGAAAAGCTTCTGGATCTTTCTAAATTATCATCTTTATTAACTCTGGGGTTCATTGTTCCCAAAAACAATATTTAGTAATTAAAACAACTACAAAGCAATACAAGTGACACTCCAGAAAATGCTTACAGAGAAGACTCTGCTGATGAGCTAACAAAATGACACAGGCAAAACCTGGACAATTCCCCCCAAAACAACAGATTAATGCGTATGAGGCTATATGAATTCTTATGAAAATTTGAAAGTACATTGTACACAATATAAGAAAAGCTAGAAGAGATAAAATGAAGTAAAAGGGGTAAGGTAGAAGAAGAAAAAATGGATGAGGATAGTTGGGAGATGGCGTTTTAAATTCTCTCTTCAATTTAAGTGGTCAATTTCTCGATAATTCTACCTATGTATTTGTAGGGGTTTCAGGTTTGTCTCTACACTACTCTCCTTCAAGAGCCAGTTCCAACATTTCTTCAGCTCATCTCTCAATTAGCAGGGTGCCTTTAGATTTACAGGCCAAGAGTATAAGCCATTTTGTAACAAGTGCTGTTAGCATGAAACAATGGCAGCATTTCAATACATCCTAGGGAACTGGCCATGTTTTGTAGAACATCAGTGATGAAAAGTCATTATCTGGGTGTTTTCCAAAATAAAATAGGAAGCCTTGTAACTGCTGATCTCCTGCCAAGTGAAAAAAGTGAAGAATAACACATATATTAACAAAAACTCCCAATGGGCCAAAACTATCAGCATTTATCATGAGATATAACTCCCACATTTTGCAAAATTATAAGTGTTCAATACATGATTAATATACTCATATGCTGAGAGAGTCAAACTCAACTGTAACGATGCACTTCACTGTTTTTGTCTGTGTATTGTATTGCCTGTTACTATGATCCATTACCTTTGAAAATGGAAATGGACTGCCTTCAAGTCGATCCCGACTTATGGCTACCCTATGAATATGCTTTTCATGGTAAGCGGTATTCAGAGGGGGTTTATAGATTATAAATGAGGCTTTGAATTGGCAGCAAGGTGTAATCACAGGTAAGCAGATGATTAACGGGTCTCCAAGGCTGCCTGTAATTTGTAATATGTGTCACTGAAAAAAATAAAAACATCCAGCCCATTTCCAAGGTAGCTATAAATATTGCCAGATTAGCCCCACAGCAAATAACAAGTTCAGGTTCTAAACAAATACATAGTCAAATCTTAACTGAGCTATCATGAATTTTCACCATTTATGCTTCCATGTTATGCACATGTAACTTTGAGGGTAGGATTATTCCCACAGCGTAGAACTTTCAGATGCATCAGGATCAAATGGCAGGATATACAGCTCCCTGTTATATATTGTGTATGATTTCTAATGATTGTATAGCAAAAAAAAAAAGCATTAAAAAGCAGATCTGGAAGTTTCCTGACCATTTAGTGAGGCACACATGTTAAAATAACTCCCTTGCTGGTTCAGACCAAAGTCCACCTGGTTACCAGCCAGATGTTCTGGAAGCACACATGTATGCCAACATGAACGTGATAATAATATTCTCATGTTTGCTTCCAGCATCTTGTTCTTTGAAGCTGATTGCCTCTAAACATGGAGATTTCACTAGAGGTTGATAAACCTATCCTGTATGAATTTGTAGTATCCTTTTTCAAAGTCTATGATGCCAGTGTCCATCACAACATGCTGCGGTAGGGACTTCCATCTTAGTTGAGCATCATGTGCAGAAGTGCTTCTTTTTGCCTATGTTGAAGCTATCCCCATATTCATTATTATTATTATTATTTCCCTTCTGCAACCAGAGGCATCCATGTCATGTGGATTCCAAGTCATTAAATATTGGCCTAATTTGTACTACCTCCTTTCTGATTACGTTGAGTATCGAACTCCTGTATTCATTCCTTGTCAATAATAAATTTAAATGAATTTCATTTTAACAGCTTTTCGGATGAAATTGTCAAGATCTACTCAAACATTTGTGTATTATTTTTTGCACCCAGTTACAGGAAGAACAAGAAATCATGAAAGAGTCATAAAATATTATGTAGCACTAGTTTTTCTCACAGAAAATCCACATCTTTTTCCTGATTCACATTCTCCACCCCGCATTTCATATTCTACAATAAAGCTATTGGCTCCCATTTCATGACTGATTTTGCTAACTATTTTAACAGGGTTCAATATATCCTCAATCTTTTTAGATTAATCATAACAGAAGAGGCAACTTGATTACAAACTTTTAAGTACCTTTCCCAGGAGATGTTACCTGATTGTAGAGGGCTTTTTCAACATATCAAACAGAACATTTAAGAATACATTGAGTGGAATGTAAAATTAGATTTTAAAAATTCAAGATAGAAATAAAATGCCACTTTTTAACACTGAGGATATTCCTCTGAAAAATAAAGAAGAAATGCAAGTGGTACATTATATGCAGACTAAATGAAGCATCTTTATAATTCATCTACAAGTGATTCAGGCAGGCTAGTTGTAATAAATTTCCTCAAGTGCATAAATTACCATCTGATGCCCTGGGCTGAGCTACATGGTCAGAGTGATCCCTGCTGGCTTTGAAATTCATGCACTCTGACACAGTCCAGGAAATCTCAAGGATGTCATCAGCTCAGACGACACTGTACATCCAGAACACCTGCTGTAATCACAGCTACTCATTTATCAATCCTTAAAACATCCCTACCAGCTAAGGTATCACTGTTAGAAAATCATTATTATCTGATGCCCATGAAACTGAAGAGAATTATCAACTATAGTTTGAGGGAAATGGTGGATGTCTGTAATGACTGGATTTTATTTTGTCATTTTTATTTTCTGCACAATTTTTTTAAAAAGAGTTTACTAAAGTTGTTCAAATCCAGTCATATTTTCAGAATTACAAGTATGATTTTTAGCTAACTTTCCCAATGTCATCCAGTACTAGTAGGTCAATATCAGACAATATTTCAAAAAGCTATTTCAGGAAATGTGTGTGATGTTGCATCCTGCTGCTTTGCATTAACAAAAAAAAGGCTTAACTGAAAAAATCTATTACAGAGTTCTGAAGCAAAAATCAATGCACTGTGCAAAATTAATATTTCTGTGTGGAAGCATGAAGTGAAGGTTTGATTTTAATCCTTGATATTGTTCCACATCTGTTCATGCTTACTCCTTGAACAATCTTCCCTTTTCCTCATCATATAGATAAAAGAAACAGATGTCAGCTGTGGAACAGATCATCCCAGGGCCAATTCACACAACCAGTGAAATGATAGTCAACACATGGTAGGAGACAAAGTGTAAATTAACTATTGACAGCTATGTTCAGATGCTAAGACTCTATACGATATGGCTATTACACAAATGTTTCAGTTATTATTTCATGAGAAGTCTGGTTGTGTGAAGTGTCCCTTAGGTGACCAGGAGAAGCAAACCAGAAATATTCTCAAGAATATTTAGCGTTACAGGACAGACTGTCGTGTTTATAGCTGTATGCTATTAATTTTATTTTTCAAACTCTTAACTAAAATATACTACAAAATGAACCCCCTTTTAAATCTCTAGAAACTAAATGTTTACCCAGCTAGGGACATCTTACATTGTCTATTACATTGTTCACCGCCCAGAGAGCTATTCGCTATGGGCGGTTTAAAAATGAAATAAATAAATAAATAAAATATGGATAAGACTCTGATTCAGGCTCTTATTACCAGAGCAGGAATGACAACAGTTGTGTACCTCTCTTGTTCAAAACTGTCACACAGATGACATCCTTCAGAAGGTACACTCGGAGGGATTTACTGTTGTTGGGAAGGATGGGATGGGCAAAGAGACATTCCAAACTCAGCCCCATAATCAGAGCTCTCTCTCTCTCTCTCTCTAACACACACACACACACACACACACACACACAGAGAGAGAGAGAGAGAGAGAGAGAGAGAGAGAGAGAGAGAGAGATTGCTGTATATGCAGATGTTTCTAATAGTCAGGAAGGATCTTAGGGACACAATGGAGCATTCCAGAGGAAATAGTCTCATGTAAGACATATAGAAATCAAACTGTTTTGTGATTTTGTAAGTCACAATTCCTACCTGGAGCTTATACCCAAAATACTATAAGAAGCCAACTAAAATTCCCAAGTGCTGTGTCAGAGCAAGCCCTGAAACAAATGGCATTGTAAATACATACAATGGTTGCATAACCAATTTAGGGAGTCCTCATGGAGTTCCCCTATCTCCCAGGGCACTATAGCAACACACAAATATATTTATGTTCTCCTGACACAGTTCTCGTGTCTCTCAGTTGACACAACACACTGCTATAAAAAATACCTTTTTTGTTTTGTTTAGTCTCAAAGTTTGTAGGCTGCTATGCTCAGGCTGCTCTGATTCTCAGCGTCCCATAATACACCACAATTCCAAATATTCCATATGGCATGTTCAGAGTTTGCCAGCCCAACCAAATGGGAATGAAGATGCATCTACAGCCTGAGCACAGCTTCAGACACACATCATCACTACCACATCTGGAACGGAGCTCTGCTCCCTATCAAGCCCAAAGTTACAGCACGTATTTTACAATTTTTTACAAACAGACATGCACAAGGTAAGTGTCTTTTTGAGCTGGTAATTTATGGTGTGGCCATGAGCATTTTGATTTGTTCTTAAAACACAGATTTTATGTTTACAATGTCCTTTTTATTTCAGTTGGTCTCATTTGATTTCCTTAGATGTCTTGGGGATGCCTTTTCTAATATTTAAAAAAACTGCTGTAAGCTGCTCTGAGCCCATGAGATAGGGAGGGAAATAAAATAAAGAAAAATGCAAAAACATTTTAATAGCTCTGTGTTTTTCAAACATTTTGGTTATTATTTAAACAAGAATGGAAGAATTGGAGTCAGTGCCTATACCCATGTCATTGCTATCAGAATTCATACCACATTACAGTATGCCATGAATATGTGGCACAGAGACAATTTGATGTGCTCCTCATAATAATGGGCCCAAATGTTTTCAAGACTAAAACAAACCTCAAACATCTGGGCCCTTCCTAAAATACCATGAGGAGATCTGCTGCCTTAAATTTAGGAGATAAAATATGTCATAAATGAGCAGCGGAGCATTCCAGAGAAAATCCCACAAAGAACAAAGGTGTCAAAATGGACCTGAGGGTTGTCTGGTTTAGCCGCAGAAAGGATCAAACTGCTAGAGTTCCTGTAGGGAAAACATGTCTAGGGATGCTTCGTTTGATCTCATAATGTGGCCAGCAGTAAATTAATTCTAATTACTCAAGCAAAAGGCCTCATGCCTGAAAAAGTTACTCTCACCAGGGGAAAGATTCCTTCCCAGCCTTATGTCAGTCTAGGTCCACCCACAAAGCCCTTTCCCACTGCCCACTGAAAAGCAGAGCTTGGAAGATTACTTTTACAAAGTAATAAATTACAGTTACAGTTACATGGCCAAAAAAAGTAGTAATTACCATTACAATTGCGACTGCTCTGAAAGTAACTGATTACTTTTACTCAAAAGTAATCACTACAATTACATTTTAGTTACTTTTTTTAAAGAAAATTGCCTGCAATGTGTTGGCCTTGGCTGCTGCACATATAAGTAGCCTAAAACAATATTAAAAATAAGCACACACACACAGAGGGTAGTAGAATAAAAAAAATTATCCATAAGATTAACAGAATGGCATAACAGAATCTCACATCCCCCCACCCCACCCCCTGCAATGATGATATCCCAACACACACATAATTCACTTGAAATCAAATTTTACACTTGAAATGCTTCTTTTACAATACATTTCTGTTATGTCTCAAAAGAACCGGATGCTCAAAGAGATGTTGCCTCCTTGCCCTCCGGCTCTTTTCTCCCTCCACTCCCGTCCATTTTTAAACAATTGTTTTCTCCACCCCATCTCGCTCTCCACCTCCTCCCTCATCGCCTCCTAAGCACCCATAGAGCATGAGGGAAGAGTGACGCTGCACAGAAGCCCAATTTGAAGCACATTATTTTTATCCACAAATCGAAGCAGAGGACTTCCCCTGCTTCCCTCCCCCCAAGTAATGCCAAAAAGTAATGCTGGAAACATTACAATTACTCCTTAAAAGTAATGAAGCTACTACTCATTCTATTACCAGCAAAATGTAATGAAGTTACCCACTCGTTACTCAAAAAAAGTAATAAATTACAAGTAATTCATTACTTGTAACTGGTTACTTCCAAGCTCTACTGAAAAGCCAAGGTTTTAAGCATTCTGATTATAGGGAAAGGCTCCAGATTGGTCGAAGCTACCATGTAATATTCCTAAGCACAACAAATAAAACAGAGAGGATTGGCAATGCTGTAATGAAATTGCTCCAAAGTCAACAGTTATTTCTTAATCAAGAAGGACAAATGTAATTGGCTATATACAGTATGTCTCTGCTCACATAACTAGGGACAGACAACATGGGTTATTTGCCCAGGTTGCAGGCAAACTTCAGCCATAGGTTAAGATGGAAATGGCATGATACTGCTTGCAGTGAAAAATATAAGGAAACAAATTATCAACACCCAAAAATTGGGGTCTGTTGGAAGTTGCAAAAACTTCTAGTTATAACTTTGCCAGAATAATAATGGCAAAATGGCTGCGCGTGTTGTATACCAAAAATTGCTCTTATTTTCCAAAATACTGTCATGCATCAACAACATGAGACAATGACTGCCAATTAATTGTAATACAGTAGTAGTGTACATATATACTGATTACCCACTTCCCACATCTGGAAGTTGCAAGTCATTTCTTATATAAAAATATATTTAATTATGCAATATCCCCAAGGGGGAACAAGTATGAGGCCTGTGTTTACGAGCTAAATTAATGAGTATTTTATAATTGTTTGTATTGGTTTTCTTGAGAGCTGAAAAGGATTAAGAAGTCCAGGGTAGACCTTAAATTACCTCAAAAACGCTGACATAAAAGTGGAGAAAGAAAGAAAAAAAGACAACTCCCACCAATGGAATCTTTCACTAAATACTGTAATCATGAACTGCCAATTTTCACACAGGATCTACTTAGCTAGGCAAGCAGGTCCAGGAAGAGCGTGGTGAACTCTGCAGGCCGCCACACTTGCACCTCTTCCTGCTGCATTTGCTCTATGCTCACTACTGTGCCACAATCCTGCTCCTTCACCACAGACTGAGGCAAAGCATGCTATCTTTTTCTGGAAGTTAAAGGTGGAAGCTGAATCCTTGAGGAACAACTGGATTGTCTGTAAAAGGACATTCAACTGCCTAATTTGTCTGCTCAGTCTTTGTAATCTTATTAATACCTATGATATTTATGTCCTCAATATGAATTTAATTTTCTTCCTAGGCTCTCTGCTGCCCTTACACCCCTGTTTCTCCAAGGGGAAAAATTTCTCAACAGACTCAGGGTATATCAAAACAGGAGTCACCAGTTTAGCACCAATAAATGGCCCACAAAAATGACACACATTCCATGTTGAACCAAGGAAGCTGCTTTCTACCAAGCCATTGCTCCATCTAGCTTATTACTGTCTGTATCATGGGTGGGAAATTTCTTTCAGCCCAAGGGTCACATTGCCTTCTGGGCAACCTTCTAAGGGCCACATGCCAGTGGTGGGCAGAGCCAGAAGCAAAAGTGGGTGGAGCAACTAATGTCATTTTTACCTTTGTACAGTAAGCTAGTTTCTACACACACACGTCTCTGTTCTCCAACCAGACAAGCAAGAGGCATTATCAGAGTTCAAGGATAATGAACATACCAACCAGGCAAAAGCTCTTGGAGTATGAAGGAGGGCCAGTGAGAGGTGTGGCACAGAGAGAGTTCAGAGGACCAGACACAGAGGCCTAAAGGGTCATGTTTGGCCCTTATGCCTGAGGTTCCCCATCCCTGGTTTACACTCACTTGGAGAGTCTCAAAAGGGTTTCAGACAGGTGTCTTTCCCAGCCATACCTGGATATGCCCGGGACTGCCATCTCCTGGGACTACCTGAATGCAAAGCACATGCTCTTTCACTGAGCTGTGACCCTGTGTGTGGGTTTTTGTGTAATGCTCCCCTATGTGATCTCTACAACCTGGACCAATTCTTTAATTCTCCATATCTAGGATCAATGCTGTTGCCTTATGACTTGCAAGGACAAACCCCCCAACTGCAAGCATGCTGTCACATCCTCCTGCCTGTAGCATCTTCCATCCTAGGACAAACAGTTTGGGAGGATTTTTTGGGGGGAATCATGCAGCAGAAGGAAAGGGTTAACTCCCCTTGACCAGGACTATGGTCCCAGTCTGGATCAGGAGGCCCACAGTGGTTATACTAAAAAAAAAAAAAAACCAGAGACAAGTGTGAAGATACATTTAACATAAAGTTCAACTTGCCCCCAGAATGCCACACTGTATTTTCAAAACCAAAAATCCAGTTCTGATATAACTTCTGCTGGATTCACTCCACACCTCAAGCACTGCATTTTTAATGGTATACACACGGCATCCTTGGACATTGTTAGGAGCTCTACACTCAGTCACACATGGAAGTATTTGTACTAAATGCTTTCACAAACCCTTGGTCTTACAGGACCACAATCCTGATTTCAGAAAAAACACCAGATCGTGCTGTGATTACAGTGATGTACAAGTGGGAGAATCAACTCATCCATTTGATTTGAAGGACTAAGGCAGCAGATTCAAATAGTGTGCTTTATTGACAGGAAATCAAAAACATTATCAAAGAGCACTTAGCGAACACTGATATGTATGACATCATTAGAGCTTTAGTGGAACAATGTTCTTCTACCCAGCAACGGCTAATTTTGTAGACAGAAACAGCAGAAAGAAAAAAAAAGAACTATAGTTTTAAGAATGGTGGCCAACAAGATATCCATAAGACCCAGAGTGGGGAATTGTAGTTCATCCTATCCATGTCCACTCTCCCAAGAGAATTTTCATTTTATTAGCATCTGTTAACATGCCGATGCATTGCTAAGCCTCCAAAATGAAGGGGGAAAGAAAAAAAAGAAAAAGATCAAATATAGTGAAAGATGAGGCCATTAAACACATGAAAAGATAAATTTGGACAAAAAACACACACCGTTAGCTGATAGGCTAACAATTTCTTTTGGAGCATGCTGTTTTCAAAAGGAGGCGCAAGGATCCTCTAAATTTATGAATGAGATATAGTTTAAAAACAGAAAATGTCAACAAATCCTTTCCTAATATATGAATTTCCTCAAGTCACAAGGACTAGAACCCAAGTTAGAGCACATGATGCTTTGCAACTGGGGAGAAAACCCATGAAGACATGGATGGGAACAACAGTGTGCTGAAACAGAAAACTGAAATGCAGTTTCTCCTTTGTAGCAAGTCCTATGCCTCTGTCTCCCAGTTTTCTGGCTGCAGGTAATGAAATGGCCACAGCAAGCAACTAAAATTTGCTTTGTGACTAGTTCGAGGGAGATGGTGACACTGAGCTTCATAACAACTATACTAGAAAAAGAGGGAAGAAAGAGCAAATAATTTGTCATCTATTTTCTTCTACATGGCTTGACTTCTACTGTGGGTCATTTTAATATATTCAGAGAACATCAATCAATTAGGTACTTCTAACTTGGAGGGGGGAGGGAGAATCAACTAAAACCTTAATTGAGAATGAATACATTTAAACAAAGCCATTCCTTAGTACATTTTGGAAGATTAAATTTTGGGTTGCCGCGGAAGAACCTTCAATATCTTGGAAATGAGACAGCAAGTCAGATTACTGGCTTTATTAAATGCGGGCCCCACTCTAACGGAATTAATAACAGAAACCACTGATTTTAAAAACCACTCAGCTAGTCTAGCCTGCAATAACAAGCCCACACCATAAGGTATTTCTGATGGGCATATCCGATTATGACCCAATGCCTTGCTTTAATTACTAGCGTTTATGCTAGTGCATGTCATACCTTTTACAGATTTTGTCAGCCAGTCTTAGTTCAAAGGGTCCTATGAGGAAAACCTTGAGATTCTACAACCGAACCCAATGAATGTTGGGTCCATTTCCTGTCTGAATCTGTGTGTGCCAGGAATCTACAACTCCAGCGGTTATCTTTAACTGAAACAGAAGAGGGAGCTTCTCCTTGTAGCAACGGAGGAGGACAGGATTATATGGAAGGTCTGCTGCCTTTCAACCCCCCCCAAAAAAAAAATCGAGGGGAAAAAAAGAGAGGGGGTTATTCTGCCAACGTTTTAGCAGAGAAGAGGGAAAGGTGCCCCCCTCTGCTTTCCTTTTACATTTTACCCATTATTGTCACTGCTTAGAACCAGCCCACTCCAGCCCCTTCTTGGCTTGCCCTCGTCAGAATGATACACGCAGGCTGGGAGGATGAATACATCCATCTAGTGCTCCGGGTGCCATGCGATCAGTAGCTATCGATTCCATCGTCAAATCCTGCCTCTGGGTACCACAGAGCCACCGAGGTTCAGAGCCCGACAGAGGAAAAGCCAGGAGAATCCGAATCCCAGGGACGCAAACAGGGTACTCCCCCCTCTGGGATGCTCGGTTGCTCTTCAGTCCTCCTTACCAGCAGCCCATCACAAAAACGGCACGGCCCCGCCGTCGGCGCCACCGCCACCACTCCCTGCCTTGACAGCAATCTGCGGCGCCCGGCCAGAAGGCTCCCTGTGCTTGCAGCAGGCGCGGAAACCTCTGGAACTCAGCGGCTTGCAAGGAGCCAAGTTGCCCCTCTGGTCTGTCTGCTCCTCACCCGTCCCGCCCGTCCCGTCCCCCTCGTCCCCAATACTCACAGTGGCACCAGCCCAGGTGGCAGCACCAGTGCAGGCGGAAACAACGGCCGTGACTGTGCGTAGTGCACAGCGACAGCCCGTCGCATGGCTGAAAGTCGGGTCTCCCGGCGCAGCTGCGGGCCAAGGCTTGGGCTTCGTCCAGTTTCTCGCTCTTCCCGGCCAGGACAGAAGCGGCAGCAGCCGCCGGCCCAGTCCCGCTCATGGCGCTGCTTCGGCTCCTGCCGCCGCTTTCCCCGCCACCTGCAGCCCGCTCTCAGCTCGCACCTCCGCCGAGTCACTCCCGCCTGCTCGCCCACAAGGCGCAACGGGGCGCAGAGCAGCCCTTCCCGCCAGGAGGGACAACGCCACGGGATAGCCCGGCCCCGCCTGGAGCCACACTGGCCGGCCACCCGGCTCCGCCTCAGCCACAGCCCGCCCCTCCAGCGGGCGAGTGGGCGGGAGTGAATGCGTGAGGGAGCGAGGGGAAGTCGGCCGTGGGGACTCCGCTAGACACCTCGTGAGCGAGAGGAGGGCTGGAGAGGTATTAGAGCTGCGGAATCCTCCCGGGAGACAAAAAGCGGCCAGCCCTCGCCTCCTTCCACGGACGCGCAGAGCCATTATGGGCCAGGCAGCCGCTGCTTCAAGCGAGGCGAGGGAGGGCACCCATTGCCCACCTCCTCGCAACCAGTAACAGAGACCAGTGACTCTTTTCTCTAGAAGGGCTGGTTACCAAGGAATCTGATCTACCAGAGGGGAGGGAGAACAAACCCCCTTCCCCAGGTTCCAACAGATCCCTTGCTGGAAGCCATGTCTAATCCATCGTCAGTCGCTTGCAGAACCGTTGACTGAATCTTTTGGTGGGCGGATTTTTATTTTATTTTTAGTTAGAGGCAACCATTTCTCTCTCGACAACACCCAGCCTCCATTTGGCATAGATCAGCCGCAGCAGCCCCACTTCCCTCTACAACATTTCCATCCCGCTCCAATCTCCCCCTCCCCTCCTTTCTGATTCTGGACCCTGCAGGCTACAGCAAATCCGCAACGTGGTGATACCGGACATCTGTTATCTATATAGCGCTCCTAGCACAGGGCTGCCCCCGTCTGCTTTGCAATAAATAAAGCTAAATAACAAACGCGGGTGGTTAAAAGCAAGCTGATTTCCTATAAATGTGTCGGAAGTTGATAAGCGTTAATGAATGGAGCCGTGATTATTTCTGAGTGGGGTTCATATTTCTTCCTCTTTGGATCAGTGGACAGGGAAGGAAAAGCAGGAGTTTGTCAGAAAGGCCATGTCATAGCATACAAAAAGCTGTCTTCTGCTCTTAGTACATTATTACTACCTAACCTCAGGCAGTCACAGACAAACCACCTCTTATCCGCACATCTCTTCACTCAGACATTCTTCATGGTTGTTTTCACATATTAACTAATCCCATTTATCTTTGTTTCTTTGTTTGAAGTAATTCTGTCCTGTCTTTTCATTTTAAAACACTCAAGATGGTTTACAACCAAGACAATTCAAACAGAAATAAGCCATTAAAAGGAGAGAAGAGATTGCATATAAAAGATTCAAAAAGTTCCCCTTCCTAGGAACAGAAAAACAATTCAACAATTTTACAACCCTAACGCCTGTAGAAATAACCAGGTCTTTACAAAACAGCAAAAAACCATCAGAGAGAGGGCTGGAAATTCCAAAGCCTACTTGCAGCCACCACGAAGGTGCTCTCCTGCAACTCAGCCAATTGCAACTCTGATGTTGGCACAATGTGGTGCCTGCAGTTTTTAGTGAGTGGGAAGGCTTATTAGACAGAGAATTCAGCCAGGGCTGGCCCTCCCACTAAGGTAAAGGTGAAGGTGTCCCCGCACTTATAGTGCGAGTCGTTTCCGACTCTTATGGTGACGTCTTGCGACGTTTACTAGGCAGACCGTATATATGGGGTGGGATTGCCAGTTCCTTCCCCGGCCTTTCTTTACCCCCCAGCATATGCCGGGTACTCATATAGGAAGGCTGAGTGGACCTCGACCCCTTTTACCAGAGATTCGACTTCCTCCTTCTGTTGGAATCGAACTCCAGCCGTGAGCAGAGCTTCGGCTGCGTTACCACTGCTTACCACTGTGCGCCACGGAGGGCCTTTTTTGTGGCCCTCCCACTAGGCAGAATGAAACAGCTGCCTCAAATGTCTGATTTGGGGTGTTACGAAAAACAGTGAATTGTTAGTTGCAGTTATTATTTTTATGTTGAATCCTTCCTCCTGTAAGCTAACAACTATAAAAATTTGATCAATATAATTTATTAATAAAATAATTAAAATCAACATGAACAATAACCTACAATACAGCAGACTATTGTATTTGTAATGCCAAAGGGTGTGGGCTGTAAGGCTGTAAGGAGATTTTCTGACTACAGTGGTGTTGCAGCAATGAGAAAGGCAAATGCAGTTTTAGGAATTATTGGGAAAGTGGCAGATGATAAATCAGCAAGATACCACATTTAGAATATTGTGTTCAGTTCAAGTCACCCCACTTGAAAAACAATACAGATGAAAGAAGTGAAGGGGAAAAAGAAAACTGAGAGTTAGTTTTGACAGTAATATGTAAATAACTTTCTATATGGTGTTAGGTCCAACAATGATATGTGAGTGGCATGGAGAGAGCACAGAACATGTACACACTTTCAGAGTTCAAGAAGAGGGTCAGCATAAAGTTCTATATGTCAGAGAGCAAGCCAGCCACAAAGGTCCTGCTTGTGAAATGAAACCTTTATTTCTAAAGGAGGTGAGCTTGAATTAAAAAGACATAGGTAGAACATCTCCTTAATCTCTTAAATGCCAGAAGGCTTTTGATTGCTCTTGTAACAATGAGGAAGGGTCAGTCGCTGTGTGTTGTATTATACAGCCACGAGAGTGACTGTATACTATAGCCAGCATGGATTTTTCACATTCCGCAATGTTAAATTGAAAATACCCCCCATGCCATTCTGATGCTTCCCATAAGCTCATTTCAAAACAAAACCTTACAAAACGTATGGTCCTGAACTCAGAAACGCTTGCTTAACACCCCTCAATTTTCATGGTGATAAACAAAACAGTCAGAAAGAATCGAGAGTTCAAAGTCTAAAGAGAGAAACCCAGACTTTTTTCTCTGAGAGTTCTCATAATCTGTTGAAATTCATTAAAAATCAGACATGTTCACAGAGAACTTGTAATCCTGTTACTGACCTTGCCCCATACTCTGACCTTCATCATCTGCAGTTTAAAAGTTAAAAAAATACCTGGCTGATTTTTAATTAATTTAATAAATTTTGCATTGAACTGAATGATAGTGTCAGGCATGCTCAGTAAGAACCAACTGTCAGTGTTCTAAAAGCCAGAGTCACAGCTGCTGGGCTTGCCTAATCAGGGGGCCACACACACACCAGACTTTGATTTCATGTGAGACAGTCATGGCTTCCCTCAGAGAATCCTGGGAAGTGTAGTTTGTGAAAGGTGTTGACAGGAAACTGCTATTCTCCTGACAGAGCTCCAGTGGCCAGAGTGGTTTAACAGTCAGCTGCTCTGATTGAAGTTCTGTGAGGGGAACAGCAGGGCTGGTTCCAAAGGGTGGCCAGGTGGGGCACTGGTCGAGGGCCCCTGGGGCTACAAAGGCCCCTGAGGGTCCCCTCTGCTCCCCTTCCACGATTCTCGGCAGGATCGCTGCTGCAGATTGCACGGCGAGAGGTTTGGGGCTCCGTCCGCCATTCCCTTGCTTAACCTACCTTGTTCTGCGGTTGTGCACGCAGCGCTACCTTTAACAAATATGGCAGCTGAGGTTTCCCTAAGGGGTTGAAGCCTCTGCCGCCATCTTGGCTGATGGCATGCATGCGTGCTGTGCCGTCTCTCTCTCCCCCCTGTCAGTTTTACCTATCCTATGCATGATTGCACGGGAGTAAATCCCACTGAACTCAATAAACATGCAAATGATCAAACCTGACTTTCTCCTCCCCTCCCCCTCCTTCCTGCTCCTATCCCCCTCCTCCCCTCTGTCTTTCATCCCCTCCCTCCTCCTCCTCCCCTCCCCATCCCTGTGGTCAGTTTCACCTATCATAAGCATGATTGCAGGCGAGTAAATCCCACTTAACTCAATAAGCATGCAAATTATCAATCCATTCTCGTCAACCTTGCGCAGGATCCCATTTCTTACCTCCTGGATTAAAAAGCAAAGAAATTAACTAGTAGGTAAAAAAACCTTGCGGTTTAAGAATGTACCTATAGCCCACAGATATTTCTATCAAACTTTAAAAAGCAGGGAAATTGGGCAGCTATAGTGAATGCACCAGGGGAGCAGGAAACCTGACCTCTTCTCTTGAGATATTGCACTGCCCTACAAATCTGTCAAAATGCAAACACCATTTGGGTTGGTCTTTCACAGTCCAATCCACTTCCTGTGTAGCTTGGAAGAATTTGGTAACATGTGCCTCTGAGCATATGCTGAGTGTTGGCAACACCTGCAATCAGCCCAAATAACAGAAGCAAGACGTGCTGTGCTGATCTTGTTTTAGCAGGGAGGAAGCAACATAATTAAGATGGTTGACATAGTTCAGATAGTCACTTTAAATATGTCTGATTTCCTTTGCAATTTTAGTGAAGTTTCCTATAGGAAATCATTATCTTTTGGTTCTATTTCTGTGAATATGTGAAGTACAGCAACACTCTGCAAAATTTACGCTAAAAAATCTCCAAAAATAATTGTGGAATAATGGCACTGACTATTCTGCAGAATAGTCTCCAGTTGACATGGGGAGTATCTCAGTTTGCACAAGATAAAACAGTGGGAGGTGAAATATATTCTAGCAAAATTCTAGGTGTGCTCTATGTTTTTAATTGACCATGCCCACCTTGCCTTAAATGAAGTGGTTTAAACATAGCAGGCTGAAAACATGCATCTTGGGCAGGCTAAGTTTGTTTTTTCCAACAACTAGAGTCATTGCTGAAGTAGCAACATATTGTAATCAGTCTGATTTTACATCAAACTGCAGTTTCAGATTCAACTGTTAATGCACCCAAAATAGAAATAGAACATAACCTCCAATCTGAAACACAAAAGGCTGTCTTCACCATCATATGACACTGACCAATAAAAAGGCTTTGAAATTAATAAAAATACATTTGATGCAGGTTTCTAGGATGAATAATGAAAGAAATAAAATTTTCTATATTAGATTCTCTGTAGAAACAACAGTAACACAGGAATGAAGCACAGTAAGAACACCAACAAATATACAAAAATGAAATTCTCCATCTTTGGAGATGGCAAGGTATTGCCACCACTCACCATATGTTTAGAGGCACACGTTACCAAATTCTTCCAAGCTACACAGGAAGTGGATTGGACTGTGAAAGACCAACCCAAATGGTGTTTGCATTCTGACAAATTTGTAGGGCAGTACAATATCTCAGAGAGGAGGTCAGGTCTCCTGCTCCCCTGGTGCATTCACTATAGCTGCCCAATTTCCCTGCTTTTTAAAGTTTGATAGAAATATCTGTGGGCTATAGGTACATTGTTAAACCGCAAGGTTTTTTGCCTATTAGTGAATATGATTTTAAAGAACAACTCTGCACAGCTGGTTGTCTTGAGTCTAGTAGTACACTGTAGAGAGCACACTGTTTTGAATGATCGTATGCAGACGTAGGTATGCCTATCTCAACATAGATTAACCTGTAAATTACATGATGAACATGTGTTCCTCCAGATGTTATTGGACTCCAGCTCCCATCAGCCAAAGCCACCATGGCCAATGCTCAGGGATAATTGGAACTGTAGTCCAGCAACATCTGAAGGGCCACTATTTCCCCACCCAGACTGGCTGCAGCATACACAATATTTGACCACAGGGCTTGGAGTTTCATATGTAGTTTCTTCCCTTAAGTGTACTTGAGATCTTGACCCATGTGGGAGAACTATCAATACCAATGAATAATTTAAGCAGAGTGAATTGCATTTATACAGTTGGTTTTTTGTATGTCTAATTATGTAACAGGCTTACATTCCTTGAGACATAATGTTTATTTAGCCATTTTTAAATTCTTGATAGATTTATTATTGCTGGCTGGTAAATTACTTTTGCAGTACAATTTTACATGTTTTCTGAGGAATTAAGTGAGGCTGGATTAAGCCTAGGAGTATACATTCCTACCTGGGAGTAAATACCATTGAACCCCCAATTGGGTTTACCTCTGAATAGATTTGCATAAGATTGCACTACATGTCTCACTGTGTTCATTGGAGCTTACTCCTAAATCAGTGTACATACAATGACATCAGAGTTGTATGTTCCACACTCCTGCTTAGAAAATATGACCATTAGTCCGACTGGAACTTAAAATGTGGTCCCAGTTTTGTCAGTTTAAGTAATTTCCAGGCAGAGCTTGGAAAAGTTACTTTTTTTGAACTACAACTCCCATCAGCCCATGGCCACTGGATTGGGCTGAGGGAGTTGTAGTTCAAAAAAGTAACTTTTCCAAGCTGTGTTTCCAGGATAGCTTTAGGAATTAATGTCTTACAATATATTTCAATGGCAGAAGACTTATGTGCCTTATTTCTATGTACCTTTAAAAATAAGCCACTGCTGTTAGAAATGTGTGTTCCACTTTGGTTTACAAGTTTTAAAATGTGTACTGAAAAAATTGAGGAGAGCTCATAGAAGAGCTACAGAACTTGTCTGAGGGCCAGAATACAATCTTATAGCGAGCCAGAGATACTTCTTGGGGTTACAGTGATGGTGACATAGTAAAGTGTATAAAGGATTTTAGCTTATTTTTTGTTTGTTTGCTTGTTTGGCTTATATCCCACACTTCCGCCCTAAGGGATACCCAGGGTGTTTTAGAACATAAAATCAAATAAAACAATTTCCAGTATACAATGCAATCATAAAAGTACAGTGCATAAAAATATCTACCAAAGATCTGAACAAATAAAAACATGTTCAAGTTCTTCCTGAACATGGCTTCATCTCCTCCCCCCAGCCCCCAAAGGAAGGAGTTCCAGAGGCAGGATGCTGCCACATAGAAAGCCATCATCCTTGCCATCTGTGACAGTGGTACTGCCAGAAGGGCCTTTTCCACTGATTGTAAAGTACATGTTGGGGGCATATGGGGAAAGGTGCTCCTTCAAGTACTTGGGTCCCAATTTAGGTCTTTGTACACTAGTATCTTGAATTTGGGCTGGTAGCTCTCTGGGAGCTAGTGCAGTGGTCTCAGAACTAAAGCAATGTACTCTCCTCTAGTAACTCCACCGAACAGTTGAGCTGCTGCATTCTGCAGCTTCCAGAACAACCCCATGTAACCTGGTACCACACTGTGGTGATTCAGGGGCTACTTGGATGCCTGTTCCCAGAAGGTGGTGCTTGGGAGGTGTTCTTTGGTGCTATCTCTAGTGTGGGGTGTTCCCAGGGGTCATTTTTATCCTCCATGCTATTTAACATCTGCATGAAACCACTGGGTAAGGTCATCTGGAGTTTTGGAGTATGTTGTCAGCAATATGCTGATGGATATACAGCTTTCTTTCTCCTTTATGTCTGCATGCGTGGTGGATGCGCTAGAGCAGTGCCTGGCCACGGTAACGGACTTAATGAGACCCAATACACTGAAGCTTAATCCAGTTAAGACTGAGATATACTTAGTGGGTGGTTCCCTAGACCAGATGGGTGAGGTTTAGACTTCTCAGAATGGAGTTATGTTTCCCCTAAAGGAGCAGGTATGCAATTAAGGAGTACTGTAGTTCTGGATCCATTACTGTCACTCGAGGTTCAAGTGGCCTCAGTGGCATGGAGTACCTTCCACTAGCTTTGGCTGGTAGCCCAGCTGCGACTCTATCTGAACAGGGATATCCTAACTTCTGTTGTCTACACACTGGTAACCTCTAGGTTACTGCAATATATTATACATTGGGCTGACTTTGAAAACACCTGGAAAACTTCAGTGCAGCTAGGGCAGAATTTAGTGATTTGCTGACTACAGTCAGGCGATATAAGCATTTGGCATCAATTCTGGCCTGACTGCACTGGCCACCAATTAGTTTTGACATACAAAGCCTTATGTAGCTCAATACTTTAAGGACCACCTCCCCCCTTAAGAACCTATCTGGAAACAGAATCGGAGCCCTTCTCTGTGTGTCCCCTCTGAGAGTGGTGTAGAGGATGGCAACACAAGAAAAGGCCATTTCAGTGGTGGCTCTCATTTATGGAATGCTGTCCCCAAGTTAGCAACACCTGGCACCATCATTGTCTGTTTTTAGGTTCCAGGCTAAAACATTTCTATTTACCCAGGCCTTTTATTGTTAATATGGAGGGTAGTAACTTAGGTTTGTTTGTGTTTTTTGGTGGGTGGGGGGCTCTTCTGGTGCTCATCTTTTAGTGGGGTGGGTAGGATTTGTCCTTTTATAAATATTATTGGATTAATATATTTAGGTATTGTATTTTATGATAGTTTTATATGGATTTTAATGTATTTTATGCTGTAAATCACTTTGGGTTGCTTCTGTGTGTGAAAAGTGACAAATATAATAAATAAATAAATAATCAAAATTTCTCAACCTTTGAAAAAGAAAATGGTCATCTTTAGCATGGTGCATCTTAGTCCATCGTAGATTCTTCTCTTGCACCATAATAATCTGGATTATTAACAGGAATGTTGGACACAGGATATTATCTATGTGTAGAAAGATGGACTAGATGTCCTATCCCCATCCCCGCCCCACCAACTGTTCTACTCCTGTGATATACTTTTGTCCTGTAAAGATGATGCCAATACATGATGGGTGCCAACATTTCTGATCTCTTCTCATTGCCGTGTCTTAAAATGTTTCATGTCTTAAAATGTTTCACTGGACTTATCTGTTGCTCGGCACACATTCAGCCCCCCCTTTTTTGTATCTGGCCTTTTCTTTAATTCCTTTGCTACATCTCATCTCAAACTGCCCTTTCTATTGATGCTATTTCTCTAGTTAGTGGTGGTGATGCATACACTGCAGTTTCAGTGTTATTTGTAATATCTTGAGTGATTTTACATTGCTTTGCATCTCAGAGACAAATTCATTCAAAATCCTGATATGCTACTCTTCAGTTAAAACAGCCTCCCAGGGCGGCTCCCAGCAACGCTAAGAACAATATAAAATACTGAAAATTAATTTTAAAACATGTAACACATTTTCTGTCTTCCTCAATTGCTATTGTGATGGGAAATATGTATGGCTTTGGTGGTATTGCATGCTATATCTCTATTGGAAGTATGGTTCACTATCTTTTAATGGGGTCAGCTCAGTGTGCATTGGGTTATACCCTTATATTAACTTGTCACTGTGGAGTTATTGCTCTGTTCTAATACCCTTCAAAGAACACAAACTAAAATAAAATAACTGGGGTGGGTGGTGGGTGGAAACTTGCACTGAATTTTGTTTTCAATTTTATTTTATTTTTAAATAAAATGAATCCAGCCTGCTGTTCATAGCCTGTAGGCACTGCATTCAGCCAAAACAGTATATTGCTTCTTAATATGGCCCTGAAGTTTATGGGGTTTCAGATCCTCACCCTCTCTTCCATCCTTCTGTCTTTTGAAAAAAAATCAAAAAGTTACAATATTAACATACCATTTTCTTAGAAATCTTACTGAGCCTGACCAAGATGTCATCCAGAGCTAATGAAAATTAGATATTGAGTACTCCCTTTCAGAAGACTCACTGGCAACATTTCTTCAGTTTATTAAATTATCTACTTTAGATTTACTTCTATGGTTATTCATTAAAAATCTTTATTATTGTTGTGATTCCCCGAGGATGCTAATTCAGATCAGGAGTGGCAGGCACTGGAAGAAGAGGACTCAGAATGGGAAGGGGGGATTAGACTATGCAGCAGAGCCCTAATGAAGAACCCTGCCCCAGATGTGCCTGGCCCTGATAAGATGGGAGACCCAGGGGCTGCCCCTTCCCAGCCTGTGGAGGATGAGGGGGTCTCAGGGACATAGCTGGCTGTGGCAGAGTGAGATAGTTCAAAGGAGGAGGTGTGTCTGGCCAGATCTTTCCTACAGAGAGGTGGCGCCTTAAGAGAAGAGAGGAAACTGGTTCCCCCTTGGAGGAGTGCCCACCTTCAGGCGATTCGCTTGAGTAGCTGGGCATCTCCACCTCTGCACCCCTGGAATATTTGTTACTGAACTTGGGACTCATGAACTCTGGCCCTTGTGCCTAGACCAGACTTTTTCCTGCTGACTCTTTGCCTTGTAAGAGTTCATAGGCTGCTTCTGGCTTTCCATGCCTCTGAGTCTACTATTAATCTGCTTTGATAAGGCATCACTTCCTTACCTATAAGTAAGTTCACCTGCTGTCATGTCTGGGCGGGAGCCAGTCAGTTATGAGCATGCTCTGCTAAATTATACATTACAGTTTGGTTCACATGGTTTGGGGATCATAGAATTATAGAACAGTAGAGTTGGAAGGGGCCTATAAGGCCATTAAGTCCAACCCCCTGCTCAATGTAGGAATCTAACTTAAAGCAAACCTGACAGGTGTCTATCCACCTGCCTTTCGAATGACTCCAGTATTGGAGAGCCCACTACATCCCTAGGCAGTTGGTTCCATTGTTGTACTGCTCTAACGGTTAGGAAGTTTTTCTTGATGTTCTATCAGAGCTTGAAAGGAGGAGACAGGGAGGCTCGGAAGGCCCACCCCATGGTGATCGCTTCAATCTCCAAAAAGGATCAGCACGGGGTGGGCTTTCCGAAGAAAGCAGATGCTGTTTTTTTCTTCATCGCTGCGCTAATGGAACAGTCACTGCCAGAGTCAATGCCTGCTTGCAGACATTGGCTCTGGCAGGGACTGCTCCATCACTCAGCAATGAAGAAACAGGTGCTAGTTTTGCAGGGCTCTGGAGGGATCTTTAAAGGGTGGAGAGACTGCTTCAAAGAGTACTTGCTTGGATCACTCTCACTTTGCATCAGTTAATGCAAAGAATTCAGGCGTTCAAGAGAGCTCTCTCCTGCACCCAAGCCAAGTGCTAAGCAAGATCGCTCTCTCTTCTCATTGGCTGATGTGAAGGGAGAGTGATTCTGCTTAGCATTGGGTTCCTGGTTTGTGCAATGCTTGAAAGGCTCCTGAGAACCAGCTGGTTGTCAGGTGCTTTGGGAGGGGCACAAAGTGGGCTTTGGGCAAGCCCCACCCTTAACAGTATGATGTCATGTGTTGGACGGGTGGGCATGGCTTGCCCAAAATTGCCTCACAGGCTAAATGCAGAAGCCTGGTAAGCTAAGGCTGGCCCACAGACCAGAGGTTCATCATCCCTGTTCTGGAACAAATACCCTTTCTCTGAGCATTCCCTAAATATTGTTTATTTTAGTTGCCAAAAGTATTGTCCTTCGGTATTGGAAGTCCCATATTCTTTGGACCACTTTGGATCACAGATAGGCTGAACATTTGTGCTATGGACACCCTTGACACCTAACACTGGAGTCACCTGTGTGATGCCCATAGGTGCAATGGCACCTTAGGGGCCTTTTCCTGGTGTCTGTGGTCTGAGCCCCTCACCTATACACTGTCCCCTTCATGATGAGGTGGTGAGGATGGCTCCCATTTCCTCTCCTGAAAAGCACCTATAGCTGAAGAAGGAAGTGGAAAGGGCGCTATACTCTCCCACTTCCTATTTCAGCCCTTTGTGCTTTTCAAAGCTCAGATAATCACACAAGCTGCTGACCTGAACCTTCTTTCAGACAGAAACAAGCATGCCAAAGGGTAGAAACACACTTATTGGTGTGCTGCTTCCAGTGCGTCTCTACCTCTCTTGTCTGAAAATGGGGGCACATGATGCTAGTCAAATTCTACCCTTTTTATTCTTAAAACCTTGTTGGATCAGTTCCAGTGCATTTTTTAAAAAAATTCAGCTTCAGAGAGGTTTTGTAATTGATTGGTAGATTGAACCTTTTGTCTTCCAGGTGCGACCAATGGAAATGCTTTGCTGCAAGCTCAACAGAGACAGTGATTGGCCCAACACTTTGCTGTGGGCAGTCCTGAAAGGTCTGAAGGCAGCAGTGGGGAAGGGAGGTGTGGCCAGCAGAGGGCAGGGCTGTTTCAAAATGTGAAACCATTCTGGCTGCTTTTGAAGCGACTAGTGTGCCCATAGCCGAACAGAGAGAATGTAGTGCCACAGAGTGTGTGAGATAAGGCACACATGAACACACAGTCAGATCCAGTAAAAGAATTCCTCTTGAAATTGCATGATTTTTCATTCCCCTCCCCCAACCACAATCTAATTACAGACCATATCTGTCTCCATTGATGGATCTGGTGCTCTCCAGTGCTGCCATGGTGCAAAAATATGGATCTGAGATATGGATCCTTACAAACTTTTACAAGAGATCCTCTCAAAGTCACAATCAAATTATAAGCCACCTCTCTGTCCAAAAATGTGTTTTGTGATTTGTTGACAGTTTTGTTGTCATCCTATATAAGATTGTTGAAGAACCATGAGGATCTGTGCCTTGCATCCTTGTATTCATGGTGTTGGCTAGAACTGGACCTGTGGTTTGTGCAGTATATAAATGTAAGCTTTAATTTGCTGATGGGGTCTTGAGGATGTTGTGTAAAACCATGCAAATTCAAGAGGATCCATTTTATTTTCCACTGGAACTGACTTTAAAAGCAAAGTGTGTGTGCATGCACACACATCCACTTTGTCTGGGCAGAGCGGAGAGAGAAGCAGCCAGGGTCTGTGTGCCCATGGCAACATCCCAAATCTTGAGGATGTTGTGTAAAACCATGCAAATTCAAGAGGATCCATTTTATTTTCCACTGGAACTGACTTTAAAAGCAAAGTGTGTGTGCATGCACACACATCCACTTTGTCTGGGCAGAGCGGAGAGAGAAACAGCCAGGGTCTGTGTGCCCATGGCAACATCCCAAATCTGCCCATGGGTCCAAGAAGGTTGATGTCCCCTACCTTAACTTGTCTATGGCAAAATTATCCTTATAATCTTGAGCAGTGGCTTCACATTGTTAGCCAAGCTCCTCTGAAGCCGCACTTCCCCTTACTTCTCTGCTTTGTCCTATTTTTCTTTTCGTTTCCTTTCTATTCTGTTTGTTGTTATGTGACTTCAAGTCAATTACGACTTATGGCAACCCTATGAATCAGCGACCTCCAAGAGCATCTGTCATGAACTACCCTGTTCAGATCTTGTAAGCTCAGGTCTGTGGCTTCCTTTATGGAATCAGTTCATCTCTTGTTTTGTCTTCCTCTTTTTCTACTTCCTTCTGTTTTCCCCAGCATTATTGCCTTTTCTAGTGAATCATGCCTTCTCATTATGTGTCCAAAGTATGATAACCTCAGTTTCATCATTTTAGCTTCTAGTGATAGTTCTGGTTTAATTTGTTCCAACACCCAATTATTTGTCTTTTGTACCCAAGCCTTTTCCCTTCTTTCTTAATTATATACAATAACACAATCTCAATTCTCAAAGTCTGTTTTATGTAGCTAAATTAGCACCATTCAGACACAACAGGAAGATATTTGCACTCTCAGGGGAACCGAAGGTTTGCAAAAGTACAAGAAAAGAAAAGAAAAACTAAGGGGAGGAACCCAAAATAGCCCAATGATGACTGAACATGCTCAGTGGCCGCAAAATGTTGTGGCAGGGTGGTGGTGGCAGACAACCAAGGTGGAAGGTTAAATGGAGTATCCTGCAAACAGGAGCAATCCACACTGCTACATTCTGTGATCGGTCTCACTTGTCTCCTGTGTATCTGTTTGCCTACTTTCAATCTTTTATCCCTCTTTTTTCTTTTTTCCTCTTTTTGGGTGCGTAGGTCATACGGGCTATTTTGGCTGTTATTTATTTATTTTTATTTGTACTCATAAAAATAGTAGTGATAATTTTAAAATATTACTGGAAAAGCATTACACACTACACGCAGATTTGTATGTCTATCACATTTCCCTCCTAGCATATAAAAATGCCTTAAATTTACAAACTAAATTAAATTATACACTGAATAAAGGCTTTTGGGGCAGTTCTTTCTTCCTCAGTAATCGTACTTTTGTGAAAAGCACTAAAGCAGATGCTTCTCTGAGGTGCTAAACGTAATCACGTTAATTTGTGTTTCTCTGTGTATGTATATATTTGCTTGTTCCATGGTAAAACTTGGCAACAGAGAATATGATCTTATGCCAATGTAAGACAACATCACAATGAAGCCTCATTGGTAGAAACTGACATCTGCTTGCTCCTAACTCCCACCACTCATGTAGGTAATAAGTATTGGAAAAGGAAACAGCAAGCATGTGCCAGAGGCATCTGTGAAGATTAAACTGCTCAGAAAATATATGCTACCTGCTTTTGGAAGGAAGATGAATAAGCTACATACTTGAAAAGAGATAGGAGGATTCAAGCTGTGATTGTATGCCCCAGATAGTTCAAGAGCAGAGTGTTAAGAAAGATTCCTAGTTTCAAAGTGAGCTCATCATCTACTGCCAGTCTCTGGATTATGATGCAGATAGTATGCTGGACATCCTTTCCTGGGAGCAGCTAGAAAAAGGCATATGTGTGCTATCAGATTCAATATGTGAGCCCAGATTTTCGCCAGATCAAGCTAATCGTAAATCACAGCATGAACAGAAACAACTTTCAATCGTTCCCAAGTATGTGGTATTCTAAGACAGTTGCTTTCAAGGACAGATTTCATGGGGGGAAATAGATACAATTAATTAGTTAGAGCCAGTCACAGTAGAGGCAAAGCTGTCAAAATACAAGCAATTCATTTTATGTCCCATCATTAAATATTTTGCAATGCAGGCATGATTTTAACCTTTTTAAAGGCCAATGAAATAGCATGCAATTTGCAATACGATCAGAGTTAGATGCGCAACACAATCCTGCTGTGTGCAGGAGAGAGATTCATTTAAATTGCCATCTCCAGTCACTCCTTCGCAAACACTGACAGACTCTGGAGTTGAAGAGAAATAGAGGCAGTGGATAAACATGCCATAGCAGAAATGATTAAAAACTGTTTTTGATAGAACGTGAATGGCCTTGTCTGGTTCTCTCAGGTACTGTGAGTATAAACTGGTCTGTGTGCAGTTATGAATATAGGTTCCCTCTGGAGGTTTGGTGCTGCTGGGGACAGCAATAAAAGTCAAGGATTTTTTCTCTCCTGGCATGCTGATGTGCCCCCCTTTTTTATTTTGCACCTTGGACAGATACCTTTAGGCTAGTCCATTAATGGAAGAAGAGCGCACTGGCTATTACTCTATCTAAAAAATCCACAACAGCTTGCATAAATAGTGGGCATTTGTGCAGCAAGAATCTAGGAGCTTCAATGCCAACAGCAAAAGCTCCAACCACTTGGAGTAATATTCCATTAAACAAATTACAGCATTAACAAATAAAGAAATGCCTGAGGTAACTTGTGGAACTCAAGTGGCCTGCTGAATAACACAGCTCAAAGTAAACTGTATAATAGAACTGCATCACTTTAAACACACTGGCGTCTGCCTAAATCTTTCAAAGTGGCTTTTGTATTAGTTATTAAATGCTTAGCTGCATGTCACAATATAATTTGCAATTATTGTTTTTAAGATGTAAGCACTGCTTTTAAATATTGTGACTTCTGGAGGAATTCCCTGGCTGGTGCAAAATATTGCAGATATTTTGCAAATATTGCATATAGCAGGCTCCCAATCATGAAGTAGGGTGAAGCCCTTGCCTCAGGCAGGAAATGCAGATTTATGTGCAACAAAATTTTATCCCTCTCCCCTAGCCACTGGCATGACCTATGCTGCCTCCTTGATCGTCTGATGCTGGCTGGGGAAAAGTCTATGGTATAAGTGGCTAATGCATTTTTCATAGGCACACCATTTTGCAGAAAGGTGCCCCATAGGCTCAGCAAAAACTGACTGCTAAACTTCTCCCTCACCTTTTCCTTCATCCCAAGTTCCCCTTCTGCTGCTTGAGTGACTGGAGAACTGTCTGGTTTGGCAACATCCACCACAGCCTGTACAGCTAAAAGCAGTAAAAACAGCTGAAATTATATCCAGCAAAAGCCATGTAGGAAGTTGGGGCTATAGGCAAGCTATGCAGGGCCCCAGACAATGAATGGTTGTGAACTATTGGCAAGGATGGAAAGAGCTCTGGAAAAAGCTCACACAGCACCTTCGGACAGGATAAATTGTACATTTTTGGCAAGAGAGGGACAGAGAAAGCAAGACAAAATGCATGCTGAGCAGTGAAGGATATTGACTAAGAGCCAGGGCAGCATTTAGTACACAGAATCAACTAGGCACTGGCAGGAAAAGCAGGAACTTGAAATAGTGGTGGCAGGGTTACTGATCTGAAGGGTTTGGAGGAATGGGGCTGCAGACAAGCTATCCAGGACTGAGAATGTTTGTGAACTGTTGGCGAGGATGCAAAGAGCTTTGGAAGTCAGAGAAGAGTAGATCAGGCAGGCAAGGAGGTAAAGGGTTGTCAAGCCTATCCTGGTGAGGGTGTCTATAATTTTGAGATACACAGAAGAGACCATTCCATTCCCACATTGCTAGAGTATGATGATGGGGAAAACCACGGCATATGAGATTATCCCTTCTACGAAAGTCTAATGAATACAGGGACCCTCTCATTGGCTGAATGTAGAAACCTAAGGAGGCAGCTAGGTATAAGAAGCAAGGAGATGAATTTTACTGAGAGAGAACTAGAATCCACTATGGGAGGGGGAAAGTGATGGTTTGATTCTATTTCTGAGTGACTAATATATTCATTTTAGTTTATTCTGAGTTTAACACATTAATGCAATAGGGCTTGGCCATTTCAAGGCTGTCTGGCATACAATAAGGATGCCCAGCCCGTGATTCTAATTTATCTATAACATTTTTATTCCATCTTTTTGCTAAGAAGCATGTCTAGTCCTTCTCCCCATTTTATTCTCCAAACACTGTGAGGTAAGTTGGCTGAGAAGGCTTCAAGGCTGTGAGGCCTTGAACCCAGGTCTCCCTGGTCTTAGTCCAACACTCTTAACCCCTGCACCTTCAGCTCTCCTGAATAATCAGACAGGGATTCATAAATATCAGTGTCAGGTTTGTGATACTGCTTTTGAGTGTGAGACAAGGAAAGGACACTACAGCAAAATATAATTAAAATTGTTTTATTTAGAGAGGGAAAAAGTTGCTGAATCTCAGATAATTTTGATTTACTGGATTCTAGAAATAATTACTCTCAGAAGGAAAGTCTGGGCAATCTTATGGCCTCACCATTGCAATTTAGATCAGAGGTTTATTTATTTATTCAATTTATTTATTATTTATTAATTCAATTTATATACCGCCCCATAGCCGAAGCTCTCTGGGCGGTTCACAACAAGTAAAACATCTGATATACAATTAAAACCACATATCAAGCAATTTAAGCATACATTAATGATATCAAAAATTAAAGCATATGTATACACATACAAATGCATATTAAATATTAAAAGCTGAAATAGTAAAATGCTAAAAAGCTAAAAAACTAAAACTAAGGTTGGTGCAGCACTCTCATTTTCTCCTTTTTGGATGCCTTCTTTGCCAGCACCATTGGTGCCTGTGGAATCCCTGAGATACATGGTTTCCAGCAGGCCCTAAAACCAGTATGCTGCTCAAGGCACTTCTTCTGTACTTGCTGGTATAGAAAGTGCATAACATGTAAGGCAAACAGGCTGATGAAATTGGATATTGCACAGCTTTGGAAAGGAGAAAAGACGGAGAGCAAGAATGAGGCATTTGCTTATCCTAGACTGAATATTATTTGAAACATTAGTTGCCATGATTCACCAGTCACCATCTGCAGGCAAGATGGTGGAACAGAATTCTCTAAAGCAGAGAGTTCTTTCCTGCAGCCACTGGAGATTTTATCCACTTCACAGCATTTTAATTTTGAAGTGGACTATTTTTACTTTAATTGTAGATTAATTGTGGAACAGAAAGGGTCATTATGATAGTTATCATAAGCAGGTGAAATTGAGATTCTCTGTTGGGCTTCCCACACCCATTTGCTTGGCCACTGTGAGAACAGTATGCTGGACTAGATGGGCCTTTGGCCTGATTCAGCAGGGCTCTTTTTTGTTCTTATGAGAAATTCAAGATGCCTTTTAACATACAGGCATCTTCTGATGGAAACAATTTCTCAGAAATATCTCCGATATCTGGCTGCTAAATCATAAGGCTGATCTAATGTGGGCAACATAGCAATGGAGGAATAAGAATGGATGTAGAAAGTCAGGCTGGTCTGTCCACTGTATTTTTCAAGCTCTGTGACTTCTCCCTCACCTGTCTTTTCCATTCTGAGCTGTTTGGCCAGGTTCCATGAAGATATCATGCAGAGGTTGGACAGCTTCATTAGATGAGGCAGTCTAAGTTCTCAAGTGAGATCCTCAGGTACCATTTCAATAAGTGGTATGTTTAAAAAAACACCTTGTGAACAGCAATCTTTAATTCACAGAGACAGGAAACATGTATGTGTACATTTTACTGGAATCAGAAGAAACAGTGACATTGTTCTATAATGTGCTATGCTTTCATTTGGACTGAAGCAGTCAAAATGTTTGACGGGGGGAAAAGACTGCTTGCAGTGCAATTACAAATTGCTGTTCTGAGATCCCACATGTGATGACCACTCCTTCAGAGGAGGACTGCCCAAGGCTACAAGCTTCTGCAGGAATGCACTGGGCTGTAGTTTGGGTATGTCAGGATTAGCCTCGGCATACTTACTCAATTTTGCTAGAATCCTAGGCAACCCAACCTCAGAAGCATGGAACATAGGACCACCTCTATGTCTGGGCCAGCCATAGCCATTGATATAGATGGTATCAATAGCTTCTGGACAAGAAGCTATTCCATCAGATAATATCCGGAAACCCTCATTGGCAAGGGAATACAGACAACGTTCCAAGATCTCATCTTGGCTGATGGTCCGTGTTATAATATTGTGAGCACTTCTATACTCAGGAAGAAAACTATGAAGCCATGGATCTGACTTTGCTACCCTTCCCCCAGGTTTATCATATTGGTACCAACCCTTTCCAGTTTTCTGGCCAAATCTTCCCTTCTCACACAAGATATCAGGAAGTGGGCTATATCGTTTGCCATCTCGTTGGTGAGGAGGTGTGCCAGGAGGTAGGTTGGCTCCAGTCAGGCCTTGCCCTTTCCTAGATCTCCAGCCCACATCAAGACCAGCAAGATCTGATACACGAAAGGGACCCATTTTGAAACCAAATCCCTGCAGAGCCTTGTCTACTTCCTCTGGAGTACTGCCCTCTTCCAAGAGGAAATACGTTTGCTCAATGTAAGGATTCAACATTCGGTTCCCCACAAAACCAAAACAATTCCCTACCACAACTCCAATTTTTCCCATAGCTTTGCCAAGTCTCATGGCTGTGGCAATGGCAGTAGGGGATGTTTGCTGACCATAGATTATCTCTAGTAGCTTCATTCTATGAGCCGGTGAGAAGAAATGAGTGCCAATAACTTGGTGAGGGTGGCTTGTGACAGAAGCAATCTCATCAATATCAAGGTAAGAGGTATTAGTGCACAGAAAGGCCTCAGGTTTGCAGACTATGGATAACTTGTGGAAGATTTCCTTCTTCAGAGCCATATCCTCAAACACAGCCTCAATAACCATGTCTACATTCTTCAGTGCACCAAAATCCAGTGTGAATTGAGGCAAATCAGGCTTACAGCCATCTGGTTTTTGGCCATTCTGTTGCATTCTTAAAGCTTCCTGTTCTAAAAGAGCCATTACAGCTTCTCTTGCCTGCTCCAATTGCTTTTTATCCTGTTCAAGAGCCACAACAGGAATTTTAGCTTTGACCAGAGATGCCACGATGCCTTGTCCCATCGTCCCCAACCCTTGTGATAAAGAAAGAGAGGCAAAAGGAATAATTAGAAATATTTCAATATAAATCTACAAAGAGGGGCTTATCAGGCAATCTTTGAGCTTATAATATAGGCAAATACAAGAGAACCTTAATGAGAAAACACTGTTGGGACTCAGAAGAAAATCTACATTTGAATTAATTTTACTATTCCTAAAGGTAAAGCAACGTCTGCAAAGCTTAAGCTGGAAAGCAATGTTAGTGTCTGTGCAAGTGGGTTGGGGCTGTGTATTTCCATAGGGGATTCTGTTCAGCAGCCACTACAGGACAGATTTGCCTGACGGATAGTCATGCTTTGGATCTCATGGACACAGGGCAGTATCCAACAGTTCTGCTAGAGTGAACACTTTTGGCTGCACAATGGAACTTTCCCTCCCTCTCCTTTCCCCCGCATAAACATCTAAATTTGCTCCAAAGTGGTGGGGGAAACTCCAAAATATATTTAGGGGGTGTGCAAGGAGACGAGGGAGAGGAAGTTCCACTACGCAACCAGAAATGCTTGCACTGTTTAGTTGGATACTATCCATAGATTTAACAGTACATAGCTTTTATATAGCACTTTAGAATGTTCAAAGCGCTTCACGTATATTATTTTGTTATAATTCTTACAACAGCCTGGTAAGATAGGTCAGTATTATCATCCCTATATCCAGAAGGGACACTAACAGAAAAGCCCACCTAGCAAGTTAATAACAGTGGTAAGATTCAGACCAGAACCTTCCTTACCTATATTATATCTCAAAGCAAAGCTTACTCACAAAGTAATCATTTTTGTGAATTTAAACCACTGAATCTTTCCTAAAACATTTGAGCAATAAACAAAATAAATACATAAAAGAGGAAGAAGCCTCACAAGTTAAATTATTTTTTGCCTAAACTGAGACTTCTAATCCATTATGTGGACTGCAGTAGTTAAACATAATTAACTTTTCAGAGTAATTAACTTTATTATCTTCAGAAACAAAACGGTGGGCTTACTATTACGTGTCCACAGCATAAGCCAGCCTTTCCCAACCTTTGGGTCCTCAGATGTTGCTGGACTACAATGCCCATCATTCCTGACCATTGGCCATGCTGGCTGGGGCTGATGGGAACTGTAGTCTAACAACAAAGAATCATAGAGTTGGAAGGGGCCTTGTAGGCCATCGAGTCCAACCCCCTGCTCACAGCAGGAAATCCACAGCTAGAGCATCTCCCGCAGATAGCTGTCCAGCCTCTGCTTGAAGACATCCAGCGAAGGGGATCCCACCACCTCCCTAGGCAGTCAGTTCCATTGCCAAACTGCCCTTACTGTCAAGAAGTTCCTTCTAATGTCCAATCTGAATCTACGCTCCTGCAACTTAAAACCATTAGACCTAGTCCTACCCTCTGGGGCAGCAGAGAACAAATCTGTACCCTCCTCTATGTGACAGCCCTTCAGAAACTTAAAGAGTGCAATCATGTCACCCCTCAGCCTTCTCTTCACCAGACTGAACATGCCAAGTTCCTTCAACCTTTCCTCATAAGACTTGTTCTCCATACCGGCCATCATCCTCATCGCCCTCTTCTGAACTCGCTCTAACTTGTCTATATCTTTCTTAAAATGAGGCGCCCAGAACTGAACGCAGTATTCCAGATGAGGCCTTACTAATGCAGAGTATAGTAGGACTATTACTTCCCTCGACCTGGAAACTATAGCTCTGTTTATGCAGCCCAAAACCGCGTTTGCCTTTTTTGCCGCAGCATCACACTGCTGGGTCATGTTCAACCTGCGATCCACTACAATTCCAAGGTCCTTCTCACACACACTACTGCTAAGCCAGGTATTTCCCATCCTGTACCCATGCATTTTGTTTTTGTGGCCTAAGTGCAGAATCTTGCATTTATCTTTATTGAATTTCATTTTATTAATTTCAGCCCAATTTTCTAGTCTATCCAGGTCCCTTTGGATTTTATTCCTGTCTTCCATCGTGTCATCCGCAAACTTAATAAGGATTCCCTCCACCCCATCATCTAAGTCATTGATAAAAATGTTGAAGAGTATCGGCCCCAGGACAGAACCCTGTGGCACTCCACTCGAGACCTCCTTCCAGTCCGAAGCAGAGCCACCGACGACCACTCTTTGAGTACGGTTTTCCAACCAGTTGTGAATCCACCTGACAGTATTTCCATGTAGACCGCATTTGATCAGTTTGCTAATCAAAAGGTCGTGGGGGACTTTATCAAACGCTTTGCTGAAATCTAGATAGATGACATCTACAGCATTTCCACCATCTACTAAGCTAGTGACCCAATCAAAAAAAGAGATGAGATTAGTTTGACAGGATTTTTTCTTGACAAACCCATGCTGGCTCCTACCAATCACAGCATTGTCATCTAGATAGTTGCCAATGGACTCTTTTATTATCTGTTCTAATATCTTTCCCGGTATTGAAGTCAGACTGACCGGCCTATAATTCCCCAGATCTTCTTTTTTACCCTTTTTAAAGAGCGGGATGACGTTTGCCCATCTCCAATCCTCCGGCACCTCTCCCGTTCTCCAGGATTTCTCAAAGATGATGGCAAGAGGTTCCGAGAGTACATCCGCAAGTTCCTTCAATACTCTGGGATGCAGTTCATCAGGCCCTGGAGATTTGAACTCATTTAGGTTAACTAGGTATTTCCTGACTATCTCCTTATCAATCTTGAACTGCAGTCCCGACCCCTTACTGAGATTGCTACTGATGCAAGGTTGCACACTGTTCCCTTTTTGGGAGAAAATGGAGGCAAAATAGGTGTTGAGCAGTTCTGCTTTTTCCTTGTTATCTGTCAACATTTTGCCATCCTCATTGAGCAGCAGTCCCACCATTTCCTTGGTCTTTCTCTTGCTTCGAACATATCTGAAAAACTCCTTTTTGTTGTTCCTTGCTTCCCTCGCCAGCCTCAGCTCGTTCTGGGTTTTAGCTTTCCTTACGCTATTCCTGCAAGCCCGAGCCGCTCGTCGGTACTCTTCCTTGGTGATGCGTCCTTCCTTCCATTCTTTATACATGCTCTTTTTTATTTTTACCTCCTCCACCAGTCTTCCGTGTAGCCACATTGGCTTTTTCTGCTGTCTTCCCTTTTTTTTCCTCTTTGGAATTGTTTGCAATTGCGCTTTTTGTAATACTTTCTTCATGAACTCCCACGCTTCTTGGGCTCCTTTTTTCTTTAGTCTATCTAGTCTATCTAGCCACGGGATCCTACCCATCATTTCCCTGAGCTTGCTAAAATCGGCTTTCCTGAAATCCAAGGTCCATATTTGACTATATTCTTCTTTGGCTTTCCCCAGAATCACGAATTCCAGCATTACGTGGTCACTTTCCCCCAAGGTACCGACTGCTTTAATTCCCGTGACCAATTCATCCCTGTTAGTTAAGATCAGGTCTAGGATTGCCGATCCCCTTGTTCCTTCTTCTACTTTTTGAAAGAGGAAATTATCAGCAAGGCCCATCAGGAATTTGTTGGAGGCTTTGTGCTTCACAGAGTTTGTCTCCCAGCAGATATCCGGGTAGCAACATCTGGGGACCCAAAGGTTGGGAAAGGCTGGCGTAGGCAATCAGATCTTATTTGGCACAATCATAGTTCTTCTTGTCACAGACTGATGTTAGCACAAAGACTGCATGCAGATGTAAGGGCAAACCATGGTTTGCCATTTAGAGCAGCCTTTCCCAACCTTTGGGTCCCCAGATGTTGCTGGACTACAATTCCCATCATTCCTGACCATTGACCATGCTGGCTGGGGCTGATGGGAGTTGCAGTCCAACAATAAATGGGACCCAAAGGTTGCGAAAGGCTGATTTAGAGCATGACCAGCTTTGAGATCTAACATTGCATTCTCCCTCCTTTTCTTTTAGGCATGAGGGGAGGAGATTAGAAACTTCTGTATCTGGTTTGTAGCAATTCATAAATGCTTTTTTGCCAAAACCAAACAAACTACAGTTTGCTCATCCTAGTTTGTGGTTTTGATTTGAGGGTTAATTATTTTTTACACAGTCCATAATTTACTAGGTTTGGACAAAATGGCCACAAACCACCATTGGATACTTCTAGTATCCTCCAGCTGGACAAGGGGGGGAATGTGAGGAGCAAATGTGCAAGCTTTAGTCTCATGGCTGCTGGAGTTAATAATGTAAATCACAGTTTACCATTATATCAGAAAGTAGTCTAAATAAGGTTGTGGCAGATTGTGTGTTCCCCACACACAAGAGGGCTTTTTGTCTGTTTAACTAGCCTATCTTGAAGTGCTGGGGGTTACCTCCCATGCTATGGTGCATGCGATCAGAAATCATTGGCCTTCATTACTTCTGGAGAGATTGCATCTAACTGCCATTAGCCAATGTTGCCAAAGAGCCCCCTGGCTCAAGCTTTATAAGGTCTAGCTGAAATCACATGATGTCTCCTCAGTGAGATAGCTATCCAGGATATCCTGCTACATGCTCAATACATTCTAGGTCCAGCCCACTGATTTTTGATTTGGACAGCTTCCCAGTCTGTGTCCTGGGCTAGCTACCTAATGAAGATAAGATTAAATCAAAACCCCTTTGTATTAGGGGGCAAAAGATCAGAATGAGGAAGACTTCTCTTACGAGAAACAATATTAAGGACCAGGTGTTAATGTCTGAGGTTTGCTAAAGGGATCAGAATTCAGTGATAAAATACTTTTGCTCTATAGTAATTTAATTTAAAACAAACCCATAGCACAGATGATCAGGTTCATGAACCTGACTTGTTCAGTCAGACAAAGAAATGCAAACCACAGGGATTAAAAAATTACTTTCCCCTTCTTATATGGTCTCACTTCCCATTGTGGTTGCTTTCTACTTGTGTGTAATAAGAGCAGAAAGATCCCTCTGTCTGTATGAGACCTGTATGTTTCCCCTCGCAGGGCAGATAGCAGCTTTTGATGATGGTGGTGGTGGTCATTGCAGAAAATTGTATTGGAGGGAAAGGGTTAAACTTTGCTCCCTCTGGTGCTGCAGACCCAAGATGAATCACAGTGCTATCCATGGCAACTATTACATTTTATATTTTAAAAAACCACAGTAGATTTATGACTCTCCCACGCTGCATCTAATTTGGCCCTCAGTGGGTAAGGATAAGAAGGCTAGAAACACACTCCCTGTTCTGCTAGTTCCAGTGAGTCTCCACCTCTCTCTTCTGAAAACAGGGGCACATGACAATAGTCAAACCCCGCTCCTTTTTACTGTAAAACTTGGTTGGAGTAGCTTGAATGCTTTAAAAAAAAAAAGCTTCAAAGAGATTTTGCAGCTGATCAGCAGATCAACCCATTACACCTCCAGGTGCGGCTAATGGAAACGCTTTGCTCTAGCGACCAGTGTGTTCACATCTGAAGTCTCTTCATGCTCAGAAGAATTTGTAGCTTCAGAAGAATCTGAGAAAACCAGTCCCAACCAATGAAGAAGACTAATGGAGGTTCAAGTGGAAGGGCCCAACAATGGCTCTTGAAAGAGATTCTCAGGTCCAGTATGGTTAAGCCCAGGTTCAAGTTAAGCATCACACATTGCAACAGGGACCAGGCTTGGATCACATTTAAGTCTGGGGGTAGGGGAGGGGGAAGGGAGATTATATATATTGCATCCAGCACAGATAAACATAATTTGCTTCACTTAGATATTGCTGTCCTTACAAATTAAAACCTTTTTTACATTTCTGTATACTTCAACAAAAGATGGACCAAATCAGTTTGTTAGGTAGCTGAGCACCAGCAATGCTCAAGCAGCAATCATGTAAAATTCATTTCAGCAATGCCTTAAAAGCATTTCTGATTCAGTTAGCTCGAAGCAACAGAGCAAGTTTGTAGCAATACCCAGTGACCCGTGTATAATTATAGAAAACTTGTTATAGAAAATTCAGTAGGCTTCAAATGTATTGAAACATGTTCAGATTGTAGATGTTCAATTAAAGTCCTGGTTTATTTCAAAGTTCTTTGTAGTCTCTGAAGAATATGCAAATAGGGTTACAACATGAGGAACAGATGTTGGTAGATGCTAGTGTTTCCACTACATACTCTCCAGATTAGAATTAGCTTGAAGTAAGACCTTCCTCTGGGTAAACTATTCCTGCTCCATTCCATTCCAATGATCATTCAGAATTAATATTTCTGGTTTGACCTGTATCTATATTTCTGTAACAGACAATGTTTTTGCATATCTGTTGTTTATCTAGCAGCAAAACCTGTCCTCACGATTTCCCATGAAGCTCAAAATGAAGACCCTTCCTACCAAAGCCTGTGCGGTAATGCAGATTAGGTCAACACACGTTTATGTCTGCATACTGAACAATAAACCACATCCCACATGTGCTGAGCCTCGGGCTCCATGCTGCTTAACATGACTGTTAATTCTTCAGTGGATGAGTTGATAGCAACTTAAGAGTACAGGCTTGTTGGGATTTAACTTACTAGGCAAAGATATTTGTGCTAAAGGGCTATGAATCATGCGGAAAACTATAATTAAGATTGCAGAGTGGAAAAGGGAAAGGGGCACATGAAGACACAGTCCTCAAGCCTACCTTGTGCTGAGGTAAGCTTGCAGAGAGCTCAGGTTGCACACACTGCAGCAAAACACATCCTGTATCTCACAAGTGGGAGGGGGAGAGGAGGGGAGGAAGAAATGGAGATATGAGATGGCTGGCACACTCTTAAAAATCAAAGGGGGCATTGCTGAGGGCTGGGCTACTTAGTTTCCCACTGAGTATACCAATCAATATGCAGAACAGCAAAGGACTGTTGAGAGATCTGTGCCAGGCATCAAAGAGTTTCATTTCAGCTGCCTGTATAAAAAATTAATGAAGGCATTATCTTTTGGGAGGGGGGGAGAGAATAGGAGACTGCAAAATGGGAAGAGTGGCTTACCACAATGAGATGAAAGCTTCTTAAAAGGCAGTTGTCAACAAAACATATTGGGATGAATACATTTTCAAATGATTAAGTATGTTACGGTAAATGGCCTCTGTGCAACGAGAAAGCAGCCTTAGAAACCCAAGCCTTTTACCTGCTGAACTTTTACCTATAACATCCAGAGGCAAATGAGTACAGGCCCTGCCCCTGCCCCTCTGTTGGTTGTGTATGAAAGGTGCAACTTCTCTCACCTCTGCATAGCGCTGACAACAATATATTCTGCACTGCATCTATTGCAGTAAATCTACTTTAAAAGATCACATTCCAAACACAGGAATTTCACGTAGTGGAGCTGAGACCTTTGTTTTGCTCCGCTAGTATAATTTCCCCTCTACTGAATTTATCATAGAAATGGAAGGGGCAATGGATCACTGACTGCTTTTTCTCCTTCTGTGTTGGGAGATTTAAAGGGACTTGATATATTGTCCAGAGTAAGAGGTGGGAACCTTAAGTAGAAGCAGAGTGTCAAGATTCAGAGAAAGGCTGAATCTTGTCTTGCAGCCACTGAGAAAGGAAGTCAAGACCGAATGGATGAGAGTACGCCAAGCAACAGGATCTTTCCCCTGGGAAGAGGAGAGTCATTGTCTTTTTTGTAAACTGTGCTACCTTTGAGGCTGTAGGTTCTGGGAAACAACTGAAGGTAAGCAAAGCTTATAAGTTAAGGGAGCAAAATAAGCATATTACAGCAGCTACTGAGAAGGAGAACGCTTTACTCTGATAGCGAAAACAGCTTAAGTGACCCACAGGCTTCCATAGTCTCACCTATCACAGCTGCTCTCCGGACCGGCTGTGGAACTGCAGTTTTCCAAGATGCTCCACTGAGCAATGCCCACTTCTCTGCCAATCTTTGTGCAAAGAAGGCATATTGCAATGCCGTAGCCTGGCCTGAAGTCAAGAGGAAATGAAAAAGTTCTCTCTCTTTGCGAATTCCTTCCGAAAAGGGAAAGTACACAGAAGCTTTTACAGCTTGGAAACACATTTCTGGTGAAAGGCATCCATTGGCCTGTTTCTTCACCTTCATAAAAGCCTCATCAAGTATGGCTTCCATGTTGGGTAGCCTGGGAGTCTGTTTCAGGCAGAGCCTGCGAGGTTCCAGTGGTTGTCCTATAGGGGCAGAGAAATCAGATTATAAATGATTCAGTCTTTTTCTTCTCCTGGCAAACTAAAGTCCATCTCTACAAGGAAAACACTAACACTATAAGCTGCTCAGTCCTATGCATGTTTGGTTAGAGGTAAGTCCTACTAGCTCCAATAGAACTTATTGCATAGAGCAGGGGTGGTAAACTGGATATAGTTGGTGGGTTGGATCCCGGGTTCCCCCCTCCTTGGTGGGCCATTTTGACAGGTGAGCAGGCAAGCTGCACTACAAAGGCAAATTCAAGCCCAACCAAGTGGGGCTTGAAGTTATTGCTGATCATAAGAACATAAGAAGAGCCTGCTGGATAAGGCCAGTGGCCCATCTAGTCCAGCAACCTGTTCTCACAGTGGCCAACCAGATGCCCATGGGAAGCCCACAAGCAGGACCCAAGAGCAAGGGACTCTCCCTTCCGGCAGCTTTCAGCAACTGGTTATCAGAAGCATACTGCATCTGACTATGGTGTCCGAGCACACCCATCTCGGCTAGTAGGCAATGACAGCCTTATCCTCCATGAATTTGTCTAATCTTCTTTTATAGCCATCCAAGTTGGTGGTCATCACTGCCTCTTCTGGGAGGAAATTCCATAGTTTAACTATGCACTGCATGAAGAACTTTCTTTTGTCTGTCCTGAATCTTCCAACATTAAGCTTCATTGAATGTCCACAAGTTCTAATGTTATGAGAGAGGGAGAAACACTTTTCTCTATCCGCTTTTTCTGTGCCATGCATAATTTTATACACTTGTATCATGTTGTCTCTGACTTGCCTTTTCTCTAAACTAAAAAGCCCAAACTGCTGTAACCTTTCTTCATACAGGAGTCACTCCATCCCCTTAATCATTCTGGTTGCCCTTTTCTGAATCTTTTCCAACTCTACAATATCCTTTAGATCAGCTAACTTCTAGCTCCACTTTCTGAAGGGGTTGGTTGCACAGACAATTCCAGGAAGCTTGAAGTTACTGACAATTAGCTGAATTAATACAGAAACTTGAACTTGGCCTGGTAGCATATGGGCAGGCAATGTAAGCTTTTAAGCACCAGAGATATGTACTGGGAGTAGTCTGTCCCCATCAACAGTCTAGCCACAGCATTTTGCACCAGTTGGTGCTTCCAGACCAGGCCCAAGAGTAAACCCACAATGAGCACATTGCAATAATTGAGTCTTGAGGTTACCCATACATAAATCACTGTAGCCAGGCTATCCCTGTGCAAAAATGGCAGTAGTAGGTGTACCAGCTGTAGATGATAAAAAGTACTCCTAGCCAGACATTGAACAGCATTAGGGACAAGATTGTGCCCTGGTGGCACACCACAGCTCAAGTACCAGGGCCCAAAACACAGTCCCCAGTGCTACTTTCTGGACATGGCTCTGTAGGTAGGGAACCACTGAAAAACAGTGCCCTCAAAACCCATTCCACAGAGCCAGTCTAAAAGGATACTATGGTCAACAGTATCAGAAGTCACAAAGAGACTGAGAAGCAGAAGCCGAGAAACACTCCCACTGTCCTGCTTTCAATACAGGGTACATCAGGGATTTTGGATTTCCCGACCTATAAAATGGAAGTCTCCTGAAGCATGTTTTGTTGTTGTGGAAGAGGTAGAAGTGGGAAAAAATATCGTAATGATTGTTGTTGTCCCATCATCTTCATTGTTGTTGTTAATGTCAATATAGGAAAGCCAAGACCATATACAACTTATAAAGAGAAAGATTAAAAAATATCCAGGAATTTCAGTGCTAGAGTGTCTTTCACCTTCATAGTACAGGGTCTAATTAGTCCTGCAGGCCAGAGATTTCCTACTTCTGTTCTCTATCATATCAATATTCAGGAGAAAATCCTCTCAAAACAACACAGGGGTTTACCACTTACTTCAAATTACATAGATACCTGTATGTAACTGGACTGTGGCAGTCAGATGTGCACTTCATGAGTGCATTCAGGGTTCGAATCCCCACACAGCCATGAAGCTCACTGGGTGACCTTGGGCCAGTCACTGCCTCTCAGCCTCATAAAAACCCTATTCATAGGGTCGCCATAAGTCGGAATAGACTTGAAGGCAGTCCCATTAATCCCCACCCCCACAGTTGCATGCAAACTTGTCCTTAGCCAACCATGTCCTTAGACCTGTGATTGACTCTTAGAGAAGTGTTTTTTTGTTTTTTGGCTACCCAAACAAGAGCTGTAGGCTTCCCTTCCCTGAACTTGAAATAGTCAACGGTAACTACTTTCAATTCAATTCAATCTTTATTTTCAGTCAACCGACCACAAATACAAACATAGTATTAAGTATTAAAAATAAGACTACTTGGTAACAGAAGCTATGGCAGACAGCAAAGCAGTTCAGTGGAATTAATTGCCATTCACAATCTTACAGGGTCTGGTCAAAATGGCCAAGTTCAAAAATTTGGCCACTTGCACAGTGGTTGCCTTATCAGAACCCTCAAGTAAAACAGTCAGAAGAAACTCAGAAGGGCGGCCTGGCAAAGACTGCATAATAGGATATATTAGAACTTTTCTGGCCCCTTCATAATACCTGCTATTGAACAAAACATGTAAAATAGACTCCACTTCACCGTTATCACAAGGACAGCATCTATTGTTACTTGGAGTTTTATCGTATCTACCCTCCAGAAGTTTAGAAGGTAAGACATTAAATCGAGCCAGAGAGAATGCCCTCCTATACTTGGGGAGGGATAACCAGCTTAGATAGGGCATCCCATCTTTGCAAGGAAGACCTGATAGACCCAGTGACTGAGGGGAACAGGGACCCAAAGCAGCTGCAAGGAGCTCTTGAGTATCAATATCCACTACTTAACTACTTATTTGTTACATTTGTAGTATCCCATCCTTCCTGCAAGGAGCCTAGAATAGCTATTGATACAAAGGATAAATGCCATTGTTCAGACCAACTGAAACAGTAGCTGCCTCCATGAACACAAAGAACTATGGAATTCTGATAAACTGACAGCATTTGCTACTCTCTGCTGAAAGCAGCATTATTTTTCAGGTTTTAGTGCCATCAGGTGGACAAAGTGAAAAGAGTGGTTAAAAACAGCTGATGTGAAAATATTACACCATCATTCTGGTTGAAGGAAGTAAAAATGTATGTCTATAATAAAGGACATAGGTTGCAATCCTAACCAGATCTACTCAGAAGTAAGTCCTATAGAATTCAATGAAGCTTACTCCCAAGTAAGTGGGGTTAGTATTGCAGCTAGTCTCCTTTTGCAGCTGTTTTAATTCTGCCTTCTGTATCTTCACGACAGCCATATGAGGTAGGTTAGGCTGAGAGTTAGTGGCTGGCCCAAGGCAAAAAGTGAGCAAAAAAATTATGGATATAGTAAGTTTTAAAATGTGAAATTGCACATGTTCAGTGTATTTTGGTTGCTGTTTATCAAGGCTTTGAGTCTTTTTATACAGCTGTGTATCTTCATTTTAAATATACTTTAAAATATGTTAAGTTGCCCAAATTTTGTTGCTTTTACTCTTAGCTTGAGTTCTTTGTATGGTTTAGGGTTGGCACTGGAGGAGAGAAGGGCGCTTGTGCCTTTAACAGCTGTGGGGCAGGCAGAAATTGCACTGGCTGCCCATTTGCTACCGGGCTAAGTTCAAGGTTCTAGTTTTGGTGTACAAAGCCCTATGCAGCTCGGGACCAGGATACCTGAAAGACCTTCTTACCCCTTATATACCCAGTCAATCACTGTGCTCTGCAGGTGAGGGCCTCCTGCAGATACCATCTTATCAGGAGGTTTGTTCTGCACAATATAGGAAATGGACCTTTAATGTGGCAGCACCTACCCTGCGGAATTCCCTCCCTTTGAATATTAGGCAAGCGCCATCTCTGCTATATTTTTGGTGCCTTTTGAAGACTTTTCTCTTTCAACAAGCCTTTTAGGTTTATTTATTTTATTTATTTATTTTATTTAATTACATTTCTAGACCGCCCTATAGCAAAAAGCTCTCAGGGCGGTGTACAACAAATAAAATCACAATTAAAATATGAGCAAGTGTGGAAAATATATATATATATATATAGTACAATTATAAAACATTAATAACATTGCCATTGAGATTTATAAATTAAGATCATATTAAGTTTAGAATATTAAATTTAAAATAATTTAAAAATTTACAAAATTTAAAAAATTTAAAAAGTTTAAAAAGCCTGGGCGAAAAGGTAAGTTTTTACCTGGCGCCGAAAAGATAGCAGAGAAGGCGCCAGGCGTATCTCGTCTGGGAGGGCATTCCATAGTTCGGGGGCCACCACCGAGAAGGCCCTAGATCTAGTTGTTGATCTCCGGGCCTCTTTATAGGTTGGGACCCGGAGAAGACCTATCCCAGTCTGCGTCTGTGTTAGAATTGCTTAATATGTTTTTTAATAATGTTTTTAACCCTTTTTTAAAGTTGTTTTTAAAATGTTTTTAACGCTGTTTTGTTTTAATGTATTTTAAGATTTGTTTTTATGATGTTTTAAAGTGTTTTTAGTGCTTTGTTTGCCACCCTGGACTCCTGCTAGGAGGAAGGGTGGGATACAAATTAAATAATAAATAAGTAAATAAATAAAATATTAATTAAGCCTTGCCTAGTATGGAAATATAGTAATGGGCAAAGCTTCACCAGTTGATATTCTGTCTGTTAGACATATTATTGTTTTGTTGTCATATGGAGCTTCCTGAGCCAAGTGCTGAAGGTGAGGCATCGTTGCATACAGATGGAACACTTCAAACCAGAGTCCATCTGCCCTAGCATCAACGAGGCTTTGCTCACCAATCTGGCTGGTTTACTTTTATCTTCTTCCTTTCATTTCCTTCAAAATGTTAAAATTTTGCTGTGACTTGTGGTGGGACTTTCTATTGAAGGGCAGGTAATAAATATCATCACTACTATATTTGTTGTTGCAATTAATAAAAAGTGACATTAATCAAAACTTCGTTTTGCAGTTTTTTCAATTAACAGACACTAAAATTACAGCAATTAGCATGTGGGGGAGTCGCAAAAAGTGTTGAGGGTACAAAGGGGGTCCCATATTCATAAAGGTTTGGAATCACTGCCCTAGTACTGTATATGCATTTTTGTATACATTACTTGATTGGTGAACTGCACAACTCCACGCAAAACTTGGAGAAGTGAGATCTTTAAGGATGGCTACATTTTGGTTCATGTATTGTTTCAGAAAGTGCGAATGTATAGGTTTGCCTATAAATGTAAACTGAATCAGATTTTTTTCCCATCCTTGCATGTATAGGACTGCAGCCTCAGTTAGCAGCAGCAGCAGCCTGAAACCATCCTGCTTAGAGTATGGGCCTTTGAGCATTGGAAATGAAGAAAAAGTACAGCTTTATGAGTAAGAGGCCAAATGTGGGAGGATGTTGTTTTTCAAACATTTTTTTCTGGTGCTTAAAAAGAAATCTTATTAACAGCAGTTCTATGCATATTTTACTCAGAAGTAAATCCCATTAGTTCATTGAGGCTTATTCTCAGGGAAGCATGCATCTGATTGCAGCCATTGGCTGTAATCTTGTATCCACTTACCAAAAGCGACCAGAGGGGGCAAGGAGCTGCTCTCCCAACAGAAGTGTTGCTGCCATGTATTACTGAGTGGGGAAGGGGCAGGGCAGCAATGAGATTGGGGCTGCACTAGCAGAGCCTCACCCTTGCCACCACCACCCCTGCTCTGCGGTGGAAAGTGGCAGTGACACCACTTGAGCTCACTGAGACTTACTTCTGAGTATAGGGTTATGCTGCTAGTTACATGTAATGTTAAGCTTACTTGTGTTTCATAGGCCACATTCATACTATACATTTAAAACACTATTATACCATTTTAAACTGTCATGACTTCCCTAAAACAATCCTGAGAACAGTAGTTTGCTAAGGGTGCTCAGAGATGTTAGGAGGCGCTTATCATCCTCACAGAGCTACAATTTCTGGAGTTCCCTGGGGATTGACTGTTAAACCACTCTTCTAGCTCTGTGAGGGAAATACAGGCTTCCTGACAATTCTCAGCACCCTTAGCAAACTACTGTTCCCAGGATTCTTTGGGGGAAGCTATGACAGCTTAAAGTGGAATAATAGTGCTTTAAATGTATGGTGTGAATGCAACCAAAAACAGCTATTTCTTGATTGTATGATTATTAGAACACTCAGTTATAAGTGTGTCTCTGTTTTAAAATGTATAACCAATTGTGTTTTTGTTACAACTGGCAATAGTGGTGCATGAGTGCTAAAATTATGGCCAGCCATTTGCTGGCAGAGACTTTGGACAAACACATTTTCATGAGGGAATGCACCAAGCAAGAAATATGCTGCTCAGTGATTCAGACAGGCCTCAGGTGCTCCTGTAGGGTCTTGCTAGTTTTTGTCCTTACAAGTCACTGCATGATGGATGTCTGGTCAAAGAAGTAAACAAACATAAATGCCTGGAAACTGTTTTCTGTGGCATATGGTAGAAGTGGAAAGCAGATTTAGCTTAAACCATAGGAAGAAGTCCATAACTGTTAAAACCAGATTAGCAGCATAATGGGGTTTTTTGGTGCAGGTTATGGGATGTCCTTCCTTGGAGAGTTTCAAGGGGAGGCTGGACAAGCTTTTGGGAAGTGCTTTATAGCAGGTTTACATAACTCTTTTTATTATTTTTATTATTATACTGCATTTTTATTTTGTATACTGTCTTATATTTTATATGAATGTGTGGTTTATAACTTTTTAAATAAAATAAAATAATGAAAATAACCCACCATCTATTATGACCTGCCAGGGGCTTGGCAACTCCCCTGTTTTAGTAGACCCAGGCAGACAGCAAAAAAAGAGGATTATTAAGCCCTTAGGGGATCACTGGAGGAGATCCAGTGCTGCGATGGCAATGTCATACCCTAGAACAGGGGTGGGAAAGCTGTGGCCTTCCAGATGTTGTTGGACTCCCAACTCTCATCAGTCTTGGCCAGCATGATGGAAGCTACAACCATCAGCATCCAGAAGGCCACAGGTTCTCCATGCCTGCCTGAGAATATTAACGAATGGGTCTTTTCTAACATTTATTTAAGACAATTACATACCACTTAACATAGAATAAGTTACAATAAAAACACAATAAACCATAAAACAATAAAGACTCATTAAAAATTCACCATGACCAGCAATAAATATAAATAGCTGGAGTCACACTTCAGGGAACGCCCTTCCACCTCTGTGACAACTCCAGCAGAGAGCTTGGTTATATTGGCTAACCACAAATAAGGCTTCACTCTACTCCACAGAAATCCTACTTTAGTAATGTGATTATTTTGAAAGTAGCAATACAACCCCATTTTAGGGATGTCTTCATCACTGATATTCAGAATCATATTGATTTAGTTAAAAAGTAAAAACATTCTAAAACAGCTCCATCTGTTAATTGGCAGATTTTTATATGGACATTTTGTAATACAGGAATAATAATAATGATAATAAATCATTATTATTATCAACTATCCCATGTATCAGGTATTTGTATATTATAAAAATGTACTGTTCCAATGTTGTATCTTAATAAGGTTACAATCCTGTGAGTCCCATTGAACACAATGGAGCTTACTTCCGAATAAACATGCACAGGATTATTCTGCTAAACAAGTATTTTCATTGTCGCTCTCGTGTTTTTTGCCTTTAGGCTTATATTAGGTTGGGCTTCAGGTCTTGCCTCTTGTGTTATACTGCTGTCCAATACAGTTAAAGATTCTTACCTGATACTCTTTCTGCTAAGTTTATGGCTGCTTCAACTGTGTTTCCTTCCACAAGCTCATCTAAGATCCCCAGTTTCAGGGCTTCAGTCGCTGGCACATGTCTTCCTGGCATAAACAAGTAGGATGGAAGGAGAGAGCAAGGGAGACAGCTAAAGAGAATATCAGGGTCTGCTCCAGTCGGATTGTCCCTTCCCCCCCCTCCGGGCCACCCGACATCAACTGCCCTGTGGAAAGGAAGAGTGAGGGAGGCAAGTAAAGACCACATTGGGGCCTATGTCAGTCAGACTCTTTGCTCTCCGCCCCACACAGAACCAACTTATAGCAACTGCCTTGTGGGAAGGAAGAGCAGATGCCAGCTGCAGCTCCAGCAGGGCTGGTTGTTTTTTTGTTTTTGAGTATGTGGTTGTTGGTGTATCTGCTGTGTTTTACAAATGCCGTTAGCTGCTTTGAGGACTCTAGCTGAAAAGTGGAAGATAAATATACTAAATAAATAAACAATACTTTGAGTTTCATATTCGCTCAAGTTCCGTCTGCTATTCAGCTGCCTCAAGAAAAGTTTCTGGTGGAATACTTTAATCACTCCAGACAAAACTGATGTCAAGTATTCCTCAGTTCTGTTCTGGAGTAACATGCTGAAGATGTCAGAGAAAAGGAAAGCCACTAGCAACATGTGCGTAGTCATAGCAGGGCAGTACATCAGTCTGTGAGGTAGCAGGGGTCTCACAACAGAGACTCTACCAGGTGACCTACTGTTTGCACCACCGTTGCAGTTTGCAGGATGATGGTGTCACTGGTCTGCTCACTGCTGTGCCATTACTGTTGACAGCCAAAAGATGCTGTGGCACCTGTCAATTCAGCAGGGATCAAGTGACACAAGGAGAAATTGGGCTCCATCTGAACTTATAAAGCAGCTGACTGGCTATTTATTTATTGTTTTATTTATATCCCGCCCTTCCTCCCAGCAGGAGCCCAGGGCGGCAAACAAAAGCACTAAAAACACTTTAAAACATCATTAAAATTTTTTAAAAAAACTTTAAAATTAAAACAAAACATTTTTTAAAACATTCCTTTAAAAAAGGAATTGGCTTGGCTTCTCAGTCTAACCTGTTACTCAGGGACTAACTGAGGTGGTCTTGGGACTACCCATGTCTACTTGACAACCTGCTGGTTTAATAATTTATCATATTATTTTATAATTTATTACATTATTTATATGACATTACATTATTTCCTTATAATGCTCACCAATTACAATACAAATGAAAACCATATAACCAATTAAAACAACATATTTTAACAACATTTTAACAGTCACAGTAGGTAAAAATAAATTCCTTAAGTCATGCCAAATCAGCCCAAAGGCTGTCTGGAAAAGCCAGTTTTTGGCTGCACACGAAAAGACCAGCAATAAGGTAGACATGTGGGCATATTTAGTATGGGTATCTCACAACCTAGGTGCTATAATCCAAAAGCCATCCACATCCACTGCACTTTAGATGATGGTGAGTTCAGCAGGACATGAGCTGATGAGCACAGTGTTTGGACAGGAAGGAAGCCTTAAGATATCCTGATCTCAGGCTGTTTAGGCCATTAAAGGTGAAGACCAGGCCTCAGAACTGGGACCAGGAGCAAACTGGCAACCAATGTAGCTGGAATAACACTGGTGTGCTATGTTCAGAACACAGCAACTACTAGACCCTTGTTTGGAGAAAGATGTTCTGAACAAACTGAAGCATCTGAACACTCTTCAAAGGCAGCTCTATGCAGGGTATGTTACAACTGATCTAACCTGGACATAATTAGGGTATAAATTACCAAGACCACATCCAATTTTGTTAGCAATGGATGCAGCTCGTGCAGTAGCTAAAACTGCTGAAAAGCACTCCTGGCCACTGTTACCACTTGTGCATCTGGGAGCCACACTAGATCTAAAAGCATTCCTGAACAGCACACATGATTCCTAAGGGGAGTGCAACCTCACCCCAAACAGGCTGAATATCCAATCTTAGATTAGCAGAACCTCCAACTGACAGTATGTGTTTTTTGGGTACAATGTAGGCTGTAAGCAAAAGTGGTGTATGCTGAAACCATTCAAACCCCCTTTATATATAAAAGGAACTACCTTATACATCTTGTTACCTAGAATTCCAGGGATTGAACCTAGGATCTCATACATACATAAGTGTGTTTATGTTATAGCCTTTTTCTAACATGTTACTGGCAGAGATGTTCAACATCTTGTAATGTCTGTATATTTATCCAGGTGTACCATATATTGTTAATATATATAACATCTGTGTGTGCATGGTCACATCTGAAGGAGTTTACCTGTGGTGATGATATCAAGTGCAGCTGGTACTCCAATAAGCCTGGGAAGCCGTTGAGTCCCACCAGCACCAGGAAGTAAGCCTATTGTGACCTCAGGCAAAGCTACCCGAGCCTGGAGCAAAGATGGGATATTTGGGATTACTGGATAAAGCATGCCTTGCCAACCTTTTTGGATCAGAGGGCACATTTCAAATTCTGAGACAGTGTTGGGGGCACCAGTCACAAAATAGTTGCAATGCGGGTGTGGCATAACACAAAAATAGAGAATAGTCTTGGTGAAGCTTTCCCATCATTGTATTTCCATACTAAAAAAGGCTTGACCTCTTGAATTTCTGCCTCCCATACAGCTGCTAAAGGTACAAGAACCATGTTTTCCCCAATCCCAACCCTAAACCAAAGCTTAGGCTGCCATCCTGTACCCACGTACCTGGAAATAAGCCCCATTAAACACTCAGACTTACTTCTGAGTAGGCATGTATCACATTGTACTGCGAGTTAACTATATAGTGAATTCTGGTCTTGAGCTCCTGTGAAACAGGAGACATGCCTAAGCTTCTTTGCAAAGTTTTCACATTTGCCTTTTGGAGAGGGGGGGTTCTTTAACATTCATCTACACTTACTGTGTAGTAGTATCTGCAGAAAATAATTTTCAGTGAACTCAAGCAAACCCAGCCCAGGAAAGATGCATCCTGGTTGTTAGGGGAAAAGGAAAGGAAAACTATGGAGATTCCAAGGACTAGGCAGGAAAAGTGCACTAAAAGGGAGGGCAAAACAGCAGCTCTCTAGGATCCCAGGAATTCCTAATGCCTGGTGTCCAAACAACTCACTTATCAATCACAGCTCTGATCACTAATTGGCTAATAACACTGGCAGGCAGGAGCAGCCAGGCTGGCTCATTTTGCAGAAATTGCTTAGAAGGGTATCTGTACATTTTGCTCCATAACTTTCTTTCTAGGAGAGCTAGAGACTTATTTTTTTTAAGCGAAATCTCAGAGTCTGAGCTACCTCCTGGGGGTGCCACTGAAGGTCTTCATGGGTGCCATGGAGCCTGATGGTGATGAGTTGGAGACTTCTGGGTTAGAGAGTTATCACCCAATTTCTTCTTGAAAACTGTATATGAGCCCCAAATATGTGCGTGTATAGCTTGGAACAAAACCTTAACTTACCTTGAAAAAAAACCCTGAGTTTCAGGAGCCTAGACTCCTTTTCGCTTTTGTTAAGTAAACATACATTTTACCTCTGTTAGGAAAAAGGGTGCTCTAAATACATTGTATACCAAGTGCAATATTCCTGCAAGCTTTTATCCTTGAATTCGTAATACAAACTCCCAGTTCTATGGTTTTGGAGGGAGTGTGCTTCTGAACGCCAGTTGCTGGGAATCACAGGTGAGGAGAGTGCTGTTGCACTCAGGTCCTACTTGTGGGCTTCCCACAGACTTTCGGTTAACCACTGTGAGAACAGGATGTTGGACTAATGGGCCTTTGGGCTGATGCAGCAGGATTCTTACATAATAGCTATTCGGGGTGGGGTATGTCTGCTGGTATTCAAATTTTATTTTTCAAATGGCACTGGATGAGTAATCCAGCATTGCATGCATGCAACTTGGGAGCACATAGGAAATAAGGAAATAAAAGACCCTGAGATTTTGATAGGAAAGGAGCTGCCTTTCTGCTCTTTCAACTTTTTTTTTAACTACTAGAAGCACACTCTGGCATTGGATTTACTTCAGACAAAAAACATCTCCCAATTAAAAAAGACAGTTCACAAAGTAAAACAGGGGTGTGTGTGTGATGATTAGATGCATCACTTCTTTGTCACGATGTCCCAGTCTTTAATGCATAGGTATCTCTGACTCCCAAGTAAACATACTGAACACAGAAATAGACTGATGCTCTATTTTCTCAGATAAAAATATTGTACATCCAACTTCAGGACAAATATGATATCCTTGCAACCAATATGCAGTCTCAAGAGTGGAGTCTAGACCATGCACAATGAATGAATGATGACTATGCATTTATTGAGAGAAAAACTGACTATGTGGAAAGCACATTATTCACACAGTGGTGTGTGCGTTGAAAGTAATATTCCAAATTCAAACTCGCAGGGAGAACAAGCTGTCTTATCTAAGATGTTTTTAAAAATAATTTTACCTGCACATTTGCAATCCTGTAATGACAGCCGAGTGCCACCTCTAGACCTCCTCCATAAGCCATGTCTTCAATAGCAGCCACCATTGGCTTTTCACTCTTTTCTATCAAAGAAATGACCGATTCCAAACTAGGCATGTCTCCTTGACCTATGCTGGGAAATCCTTTAATGTCAGCACCTAAGAAAATTTAACAAAACAATGTGAAAATCTATCATTGCTTTAAATAAACTATCCAGACAAACCGTTTTGTAGATTGGTAGATGATAACCAATAGCAATAAAGATTTACACACTTCAAGAAGGTTGAAAGTAATCAAGTATAAATATTAAAAGATTCAATTTGGTGTACAAAAATTGCTTCCTGGAAAAAAGAGTCTTTGGGCTTATCCAAACACAGTGGGATAATCCACGATTTCCATATTCGGTTTGTCATCTCTGATAGTCCTCACTTTGCCTTTTAGTTCACTCTTTCCCAATTAAAAAAAAACGCTTTTTTGCACCAGCACACGCAGTGGTAAGACCCTTACATTCTTTTCACTTTTTCCAAGCTCCGCCTCTAAAACCTCCCCCATCAACCAATTGGTCAGCAAAAAAATTACGTATGCTCCTCTCCCCCTTTGCAACGAAGCACAATATGGCTGTAAAGAAGTTCTCGCCTCGGAAGGAAAGGCTGCTGGTCGGTTTCACACCTGCCTTGTTTGTATTTGCGATATTATGCTTAAACGAATGTATGCTTTTCTGCCTTTATTGATATTTAAGGAGATACACACGCTGGCAATTGCACTTATTTCTCCAAAAAAGCAAGAAACTGTCACCACCCCTCTTTCTCCCTTTCCTTCCCATGGAGAATGAAATTGATTGACAAAGCTTTCCGGAGCAGGCTTGAAACTGACCAGCAGCCCTTTTCTTGTTTGTATTTGCGATATTAAACAAATGTATGCTTTTCTGCCTTTATTGATATTTAAGGAGATACACATGCTGGCAATTGCACTTATTTCTCCAAAAAAGCAAGAAACATGTCACCTCCTCTCCTTCTCCCTTTCCTTCCCACTGAGAATGAAATAGACAAAATTGACAAAGCTTTCTGGAGCAGGCATGAAACCGACCAGCAGCCCTTTTCTTGTTTGCATTTGCGATATTACACTTAAACAAATGTATGCTTTTCTGATTTGAAGCAAAACCCCCAGCAAGTAGAATGAAATTGACAAAGCTTTCCAGAGGCAGGCTGAAATCACCCTCCCCCTTTCTCGCTTGCTGTACATTGCAGATCTCACCCAGAGCGGTCACCCAGTTTGCAGGCTGGCAAAAAATAAAATGCATCTGTAGTTGCAGACACACACCCCAACACCCCACCATTGCGATGATTGGTTCAATTTTCCCGGGCCTATTCTCACACATGCCCAAAAGTGCAGATACGTGATTGGCTGGAATGAGGAGAAGGGGCAAGGGGAAACGCCCAAGAACCGCCCATCAGCTGTAAAGTCCGCGGTATTGCATTCTAACTCCTGAAGGCACAGTGGATGATTCCCGATTATAAACAGCGAATCGCATTTTTGCTGGTATTGCAAGGAGCAGATTTAACCCGCGAAAATGCGTAACAGCGCGAGACGTCATTTGGAAGACCAAAAAATAATGAACACACATAGTGGACGTGTCACACATTTTGGAGTCGTCTGGATGAGACCTTTGAGACTCTATAGAACTTTGAGGATGGAAAAGCGGCACATAAAACAATTGCTATAATTGTGAGATCACTGAAATTCCCAGATTTAAGTGTTTTATTATGAATAATTGATGTCTAAAAATGAAGAGAAAATCCTTGCTGAATCATACTTTGCAGAAATCTATGCTTTTTTCAAGTAACCAAACCTTCATTACAGGAAAACAAACTACAAAAATTGTGTTGGCATAATATATCTAGGGGTAATTTATTAAGCCCCACGGGTTGCCCTGTGGAAGGTTATCTGTGGGAGGACACATCTGTCCTGGAAGAATGATAGGTGTCAAGTCAATTTTTAATAGGAATTCCTCCTATGAGCCTCTAGTATAGGGTCTAGTATTGCTCTGCTGTGTTCAATTTTGTTCAGCATCCCTATTGATCAAGGAGAATTAAATTGCTAGTGAAGTTAACTCAAAACTAGATTCTGTAGTTGGTTATACGGTTAGCAAGTTATAGGGAAGAAGCCAATGATACAAACAGATACAATTAATCCCCCAAATGCCAACAAAACGTTGCAAACTTTAACATGGGCAAATGTGAAATTAAAGGTAGGTTAGGGAATTAGAGGAAAACAATCCTGTTTGATGTCACTGGAGACTGTCATGAATATGAGTCTTCAGTTCTTGAACTCTGAAAAAAATTCTGTTTTAGTTATGATGCTTGAAAAAATATTGGCCAAGGATTAAGAGACTTTCCATGATATAAAGAAAGGCATCCAAGACTCTACTTTATTTAGTACAGTAAGGCTAGTACAGAATATATATACTGATATTTAATTAGCCAGTTGTTTTCAGTAAATACCAAGAACGCAGCCAACACCAGAGGGAAATCCATAGCACCAGTGTGAAGTTGCAAAACATCCAAATCTTTAACAGGAGCATAAAACACATGATTAACATACATGAATACAAAGGTTCTTACCTGCACTGAATTTCCCATTTTCTCCACAAATCACAGCAGCTTTCACAGCGGGATCAGTATTTACATGATTCACATCTCGTTCTAAAGCCCTTAATGTTGCAGGGCTAAAATAAATGAAACAGTCACTGAAAACTCTGGGGAGAAGATCTGACATAAGTATCATAAAGCAAGTCCTCTAAAAGAGCCTCAGAAAAAGCATTCAAATAAGCTATAATATGGGATCTATATGGGAACTCTCAGTGGAAGCTCTATCCATGCTAGCACATGTTCTCCTGAGCGCACAGGTTAAACCAACACACATATAATGCATTTGTTGAGAAATAAAGCTATGCCTTGGACTTGTGTACTCCCTCCTTCCTTCATGTGCACTACCCCCCTCCTTTCCTAGTTTGATCTTCAAATACAGCAAAATGAGATGGGAACAAGGTGAAGCAATCTGAGATGGCAGGGTGGTTAGTATTACTTCAGAATGGAGGTGAGGGATACAATTTTTGAATGCTTCTCCTATGTAAAAACAACTCTCCTGCTAAGTAAAAAAACTAACACCACAAGAAGTAGGCTAGGCTAGAACATCTCTCCTGATTTGCCTTGTTGTTTTGACTTGTGGCCATATTTTACATGGTGATTTTTTTTTCTAAAAAGGCACCATCACCTGCACTCTGAAGTTATACAGTCCATTCTACCACCTCAGTATTCTACCATGTCATTCTGCTTCATGCACAGACCCAGGCTGATAATTTGTCAGTTTTGACAAAATGGCCAACTATGATTTGCCTCAGACCAGAAAAAGATGGAAGAAATCACTGGGCATAAGGAGAGAAGAGGAGTGGGAAGAGGGAGCAAGTGAGTATGAGAATCTTTGAATTTTTGTTCCCATAGTATCTTGCTTGATGATGAACAGCAGGCAATAAATTCCACAGAAATATGAATTAACTATACTGCTACTTTGTTGTTTCTAGAATATCTGGCGAACAGCTGATTTTACAAAGACCTACCTTTATGGAAAGAAGTAGCCATACAGACAACACAGGAAATGAAATGTGTATCCTAGAAGGTGTCACAACTCTTCCCATTTTCTCAGCAGGTCTTATTATTTCAGTATCCATTTGATTTCTCAAAATTTTTCTCTAACATCTAAAATTCATGTCTAAGCACCTTGTTCGGTCTACTTCAGCCACCAGAACCAAACAAAGTACAGTTGCTGCAATGTATTCCTTGCTCATTGTTTTGATAATCTCATCACTATCCTTCAAACCATTTCCCCCCATACCCTCACTTCTATTTCAGGCTACTTGTCCATTTTCTTCAAGTTCAAGTTCTTCCTGTAGGGTCAGCTTAAAAAGTTCTCCACGCTGCACTTTTAAAAAAGCAACTTTTCCTGTGTGGCTTATGATTTCCTTTATACTTTGTTTCTTCAATCTTATAAAACTATAAATTTGACATTGGCCTCATAAGAGTAAGCCAAATTGTGACTTACTGTTAATGAGCAAGTGTGCTGGTGCCCAGAAAGAAAATCACAGCTGATTTGCTCCTCCCACAAGTCCTGCTGCTACTGTGCTACCTGAAGATAAGCCACGGTTTGCCTTATAGTGCAATCCCAGTTTTATCACTGTTCTCCCTCATGCCACAATAGGTAAACAAAGAACAAACCTTGGTTACAGCTCATGGTTTGTCTGGAGTGAGACCCCGGTTTACACATACTGATACGCCAAACTACAGCTTAGCTCTGAGCAGAGATGGGGGAGAAATTGGATTCAGGTTGCATTTCAAGCCAAATCTATCAAATTTGCACATTCTGAAATGATATGAGAACTGAAACACAGCCAACCTTCAAAATTTGCACTTATCCGAATTTTGCAGTGCAGTTCTACATTCAATGTTTACAAATATTAGGGGAAAATGTGCATAAAAATGAATATATGAGTAAAAATAACAGACAAAAATGCATTATATGATGAGAAATTGCTTGTAAAAATGTGTATGTTAGTCAAAAATGCCTACAAAATTTGTTTTATTAGGAGAAATACTAAATTGCTAGAGAATTTTCATTAGGATTTTTTTAAAGAAACATTTGCAAATTGCTGCAGAAATGTGGAGAACCAAATTTAAGATTGGAAAAATGAGAAACTGAAAAAAACGGAAATTGACAGATCTTTCCATCACTAGCTCTGAGTTGCCTGGCAGAAGCAAGGCCAGGGGAGTAACAAAGAAGCCCCAACTTTCTCTTCAGGTATTAGTATTCTTGCTTGTTCTCAGTAATCCACATGTGCAAACCAGGCTAGTGATAAAGCATGAAGACAGAAAAGATACGAACTACCTCTAGAGGGAGCTAAAACAGCAGCAAATAAATTCAAAACAATGCTACACATTTCACATTACAATAAACACAAATAATCCTACACAGAGGAGATTATCTTCTTGTATCGCTGTGGCCGATATTAAAATGAGATGAGATATATTTTGCAAATAGATTATCACACAACTTTAATTTTAAGACGATTGCCTCATGTGAAGATTGCAGCATCTAGATATTAGGGAAATCAGTTTTTCCCAAGCTCAGAGCTGATTTGTTTAGTTATATGTTGTGCTTTAGACCTCTTCCCAATTAGAATCTCAGCTCTTTTGTGCAAGTCTGCTCCTGTGTGCTTCTTCCCTTCAGCCATTGGCTCCATGCTCCTTTGCGTGGGAGAATCGAAACAGTTGTGGCAAGTCAGCTTGAAACCATAAAGCAGATCCTATAAGGCACTGGCAATGATGAATTGCATATGCAAAAATAGTTAGGGAGACGAAGAAAACCAGGAGTGGATTTTTGTGTGAGAGCACTGAACTTAGTTCTAGTGAAAACACAAAGATATCCTATTCCTTAGTAAGTGTATGACCTCCTTTCACTGCCTATTTTGCAGGTGACTTCAGCTGGTGGATCTTGGGGTTCAAATAAAAAACAAAGTAGATCTGGCAATCTATCCTTCCCTGTAATATATTTCTGATATATTTTCTGTCCCTCCACATTTTGAAACATGGAATGAAGCAAAATAGCAATCTAACAGCCCAAGCCTATGTTCATTTGTTTGTAAGTAAGCCCTGTTGAGTTCAGTGAGGCTCACTGTTAAGTAAGCAGGCTTACGATCACAACCTTATGCCATATTTTTAACAGCCTAAGACAGGGTGGGGGAGCCTTACAGTTGTTCTTGTTGTTGAACTATTGGGCGTCAAAACGCATGCTGATCCTTGCCCAGTGATCTACCAGAGATAAAAGGGGGGTGCTGTAGATAAAGAGGAGCAGCAGTGCAGTATAGTTAGTGATAGAGAACATGCTTTACATGCAAAAGGTCCCAGGTTCGATCCATGGCATCTTCAGGTAGGGCTGGGAAAAGATCCATGTCTGAGAGCCTGGAGAAATGCTGCCAGTCAGTGTTGACAATACTGAGCTAGATCTACTTTCTGCCTATCCCTGTTGTATTAGATTCTTGCAGTCAGTACAAACTCAGTAAATTGAAATTGAATATTGTCTATGGAACATCTCTAGACTATCTTTACTTTGTCTCTGAAGCATCTAGTTTAAAGCGAAATGACAAACACTTGAATAAGTGGAAGTCAATGTGATATGAATTGTCTTTATTTTAACTAATTATTTGGGTATGTATAATTTGTTAGGGAACCATTTTACAATTGAAAAACAAAAAGCTAAGGCTGGGTTTCATATTCAAAATGTGTTAAATATTAAATGTTAAACTCCTTTAATAGCAAACAGTAATCCAGTGTACCACTATACCACTACTATTTGGATAATCGTATCCAAAGTCCTGAAAAACGCAAACCTTTGAGTTTATATATTAACCAGTTGCCCATCTCATGACTTTGACTTTTTCTCTAGATAATATTTACAATGCCAACATTACAATCTACTATTATAAGTGGATTTTTTAAATATAAATTCTGGTTTTTAGAATTGATTATTTCCTGCTTTCTACAAGTGACCCAATGCATATTCTCCTTTGCTCAAATTTAACTTCAGGCTAGGCTTTCACCTACCCTACTGAGCTCATGAGTTTTGTGACATGACAAAGTGTAATAGTACTAGTAGTAGCATCAGCAGATGCTGGCAATCAGCTTATTTTCAGTGTTAGGTAATATGCAAGATCATTCTTGCATATATGTTAATGAATTAATATGTGATGTAACAGAGCAATTCCCAAATTTTCCTCTTTGGAGAGGTAGTGACTCCATTATAAGGCCTCACAACCTTTAAAACTAAAACAGCCACTTTGACAGTAGACAATTGAAAGGCAGGATAGAAATGTCTCGAATAAATGAATATAGCTGTCTGAGCTCTGACAGCAGGCCTAAATTTTGGGACTCAGTCATATTTTCTGCCACCTCCTTTTCTAGCAATTCTAAACTTCAGAGGGACTAACAGGTTCCTTCTTCCAGGGATGTATTTTTGAAATTGTGTAAAAAATTAATTCAGATTTGGTCCGGAAACATTTTAAGTTTCTCAATACGAATGGGTGCTCATGTTCGATAAAGATGAATTAGCATGTCAATTCTGATTAGTCAAAGAGTGTATGTAGAGTTATGTTCCCGCTCCTGAGAGAGAATGAGTAGGCACTAGAGATGATAGCTGTCAAGTAGCTCCCCTGCAGATGATAGTGGTCGATCAAAATGAGGGGTATATAGAATCACACATTTGAGAACCAGTGGATGGCAACAGGATGCAAAGTTGGTGGCCCCCACCAGGAAGTTAGTATATAGGTTCAGTGGAGGGACGTCAGACATAGATAGCCAGCGATGTGTGTGCTGTATTTCTTTAGGTTCACTGGGAGATAGCACAAACCTGCTGTCCTTGCATAAATACATGTCCTAAATTATTTTAGAACTCCAATTTTGGAAGCAGAATTATGCTAAAGATGTAATATATTACTTATGCTTGGAGATAAATAGCCCAAGCATAATCTCTTTGACAGTGCCTTTTTTGTGACACATTTTCAAGATTGTTCAAGATATTGTTGCCCCTTCACATACTTCAACCATCTCTTTGGCCGCACAACTATGTGATTTTTCATGATTCTACATGATTTAACTGATTTTTCTCTACTCGATTAATGCATGTTTGTATGTGAAACTGTAATTCTCAGCTATTACTTATATTGTATTATGTTTGTGGCAATAAAGTTTCTATCACTGACAATCAGGGCTGATGGGGTGGTACAGAATCTCCAGTTGCTCAAGTAGTGCTAAACAGTTTGTAGTCCAATTTCTGTGAAGGCAGAAAAAGTTGTTTGGCTGTGATGGACCTTACATGGGAAGCAGTCTCAGAAAACAGGAAAGCTTTAGGGCAGGGAGGCAATGGGGCACAGAGTAAAGGAAAAGTGCAGAGTAAGAAATGGTCTGAGAAACAGAAACCTGAAGGAATAATAGTTGCACAACAAGGTTTGAAGAAAAGGAGAATTAAGGCAAAATCTAATCAGAGGAGTTATCTGGCATAAAGCCAGGAAAGTCTGTATTATGAAAGGAGAAGGAGTCAAGATACAGCTTAGATAAAAGAATTTGTAGTGGCTTGAAAAGCAAAAACACAAGGAAACACTACTGGATGGTGGAGAGACACTGTTGAAGAACAGAGCCAAAAAGACAGAAGCTGTAAACTACTGGCTGGCTGGCAGGCAGGCAAGCAAGCAAGCAAGGCTGTTTGGAGGGCTGTGGGCTGTGGGTCAGAGAGCCAAGAGGGCACAGGGCTGCTAAGTTGATTCTGGCAGGGAAAAATCTGCCAATTTGTGATTCCTGCTGTCATGGAGACTAGTGACCATAAGGGATCAAGGAAGGCAAAAAGAAAGAAAATAAAGTGTGTAAGTGTGTGTGTGTGTGATTTTCCCATACTGGTCTGAACTAACTAGCCAGGAGTTTTTTTTCCCCTCCCCTGTAGGCTTCCAATGGTACAAGAGACCAGAGCAAACTTCGTATGAGTTGGGTATTAAAGGTCAGAAAACTTTTGTAATTTTCATGCCTCAAGAACGGAAAGTAGATTTGTCAGAAAATTCAGGGGTTAAGTTATGTAATGCTGGTTTGCGTATCGCTGGAAAACTAGGGAGCTAAGGGGAAGTAGCTGCGGTTGCAATCCTGTGCACAATTACTTGAGAACAAATCCCATTCAGTCCGAGTAAGCGTGCAAAGCCTCGGGTTATAATCCTATGCAACACACCTAAACGCCACCGAAGACCATAGGACTGACTTCCGTAAACATAAACGACCAATCCAGCATCCTATTTTCCCAGTGGCCAGGCAGATGCCCGTGGGAAGCCCGCAAGTAGAACCTGAGTGCGATAGCACTCCCCGATTTCCAGCAGCTGGTATACAGAGGCAAATGGACAGGACAGGACTGGGCTGCTATGCAGATTGGGCTGTGCTGCTACACCGGTGTGGCTTTTCGGGGCTATGCTTTCGGAGGTCATAAATAAACCCTATGGTTGAATCTTGCAGAGCTGACGTTTTGCAACCGGTGGTGGGGGCAAAGACGGTCTGCGGAAACCTAGAATCCAATGTTTGGACCGAGCCTTCCCTTACCTGAGCGTGTTGAGGGGAGGATTGCACAGTCGAATTACCGCCACTGCAGCCGTCCCCCGCAAGTACTGAGCCATGATCTGGCGACGGACTCTGCCAGTCTAACAAGCGCTCGAGGTTGATCAGGCCACACGGAGGAGACAGTGTTGTCTGTTGGGAACGAGAAAACCTGGTCAAACCCGATTCCTTACCGAGTTGTAGTGGATTCTGCCCCCGCGCGCGCACGAGAGGGGAGGTTCCAACTTGGGCACGACGCAGTGAATTCTTCCCGACTTGGGCAGCAGCACTCACAGGCATAGAGTGAGTTTAATTTAAACGAGGGTTCGTTCTCTGCAGTGATAAACTTTTCAGGGCGAGGCTCCAATTATAAACAGGTCCGAATCTATACATGTTTACTCGGGATAAACCTCACTAAATTCAATATGCCATACTCGCAAACAGGATCGCAAGTTTAGTAGAGAAAAGTTCCCACTGAACTCAGTAGGACTTATTTTCGAGGAAACGTGCTTTGGATCGGGTGGGTTGCTAGGCTCAATTTTGCAAATTATAACCTAAACAAGTATAAGAGCATAAATAGTGCCTCTGGATCAGACCAACGGCCTATACATTCCAGCATTTCTGTTCCCAGAGTGACCCAGTCAGGTGCCTATGAGAACCCCCATAGCATGATATGACCGCTAAAGCTTTCTCTTGCTTGTGAACCCCAGCGACTACTATTCTGAGACATACTGCTATTGATATTGGCGGTAATATAGCCATCATGACTAGTAGCCACTTAGCCAGTCAGCCATATCCTCCATTAATTTGTCTGACTCACTTTTAAAGCTGCTGCCTGTCAGTGTTGACAATATAAAGAGAATACAGAATACAGAATACTTTATTGTTTATAGCCATAGGCCATCACAATTTGAGAACATATAACAAAGACGCAAAAATTATACATAAAATTCACAGTGCCTGTTACTCCAGTGCATGGGGTGAACCTAGCCCCAAAACAAATCCCTGCCAACTGTTTAATAATGAGGCATCTGGATGTGCCTCGTAATCTTGTCCTTTAAAACTAACTATTTATTTATTTATTTTATTTTATTTTATTTATATACCGCCCTAAGCCAAAAAGGCTCTCTGGGTGGTGTACATACTAACATTTTTAAAACTGTTGGACACTTCAAGGAAGTATTATTGACCACCGTTGCGAAAGGGTCATAATGGAAAGTATGAGGAGTGAACTGGGAGGTTGCATCTTTGTCCGGAAGACTTCAGGTAGGGACAAATTAAACAGAGTTATGCTGGTTTGTGCAGTTTACCACATTTGGCCCGTATCTTGTCCGCGGCCAATGCAAAGTTGGTGACCCTGGAAGTTATATAAATATCCGTGCCAGCCAAGAGGATGGCAATCTGTTCTGGAATGGCCCTATCCACCATGGGGGAAATTATAGATGATATAGTTTTCGATCTCAAGTCTGCATAAAGGAGACATCTCAAGAGATAGTGGGCCAGGTCTTCGACCTCCCCCATCTGACATATACAAACTCGTGCGTGATGGGGGATATTGGCGTAATGCCCTTCGAGGAAGGAAGTGGCCATTGTTTGTAATCAAAGGGCCGTGAATGATCTCCTCAAAGAGGGTATTGTTAAAAATGAGAGATATGGTTCCATGATAAAGGTGGTTTTATACCAGGGATACCATATTGAAAAGGTTGATTGAGAGGCTGAGTACAAGGACCATCTTTGCGCGTAGAAATAAATCCTACCTTTAAATAGTTTAGTGGCTTTTACAGAGACAGACTTGGGTAGAACGGAGAGACAGATCCCATATGCGAAGCTTGGGAGTCCTTCTGGACCCGTCCTTGTCACTTGAGGCACAGGTGGCCTCGGTGGCAAGGAGTGCTTTTTACCAACTTAGGCTGGTGGCCCAGCTACGCCCGTATCTGGACAGGGAACATCTTACCTCAGTTATCCATGCTTTGGTAACCTCAAGATTGGACTACTGCAACGTACTATACCTGGGGCTGCCCTTGAAGACGGTTTGGAAACTGCAGCTTGTGCAGAATGCAGTGGCCAGATTAATAACCGGGACCAAGCGGTTGGAACATGTGACACCAATTCTGGCCGGCTTGCATTGGCTGCCTATACGTTTCCAGGCCCAATTTAAGGTGCTGTTTTTGACCTATAAAGCCTTACACGGCACGGGCCCACAATACCTGGTGGATCGTCTCTCCCGATATGAATCCACCCGTGCACTACGCTCAACATCGAAGGCCCTCCTCCGGGTGCCTACTCAGAAAGACGCCGGAAGGTGACTACAAGAAAGAGGGCCTTCTCGGTAGTGGCCCCCGAACTATGGAACACCCTTCCTGATGAGGTACGCCTGGCGCCTACTTTACTATCCTTTCGGCGCCAGGTGAAAACCTTGCTCTTTGCCCAGGCATTTTAATATTTTAAATATTTTAAATATTTTAGTATTTTAGTATCTGTATTATTGTTGTATATGTCAGTTACATGTTTCATCTGTTTGTTTAATTGTTGATTTGATGATTATGTGGTTTTAAAATTGAAATGTAAATTTATATTTTTATTGTTGTACACCGCCCAGAGAGCTTTGCTATGGGTGGTATAAAAATTGAATTAAATAAAATTGAATTAAATAAATAAATAAATATGCAGCCAGTTTATGTTTAGTTTGGTGGAGCCAAGGAAAGTGATGTGGTGATTGCATCTGTTCCAAGAGACACTTCTTGGGAAGAGAGGAGTCATCCATTCCGGACAACCGCAGCCAATAAGAGCCCATGGCAGCATGTACCAGTGATTCTAGTGGCTGAGAGCCCGTCTCAAGTCTTAACAGAGCGGCTGGAGTACCGTGCGGGGTGGCCAGATAATAAACCTGCGAAAGGCAGTCTGAACTTTCTCAAGGGCTAAGGTGTTACAGTAGCCCCAAATTTCCACTTCGTAGAGAAGTTGAGGTGCTAGTTTCCTTTGGAAAATTTCCAGAACAGGGGGGACAAGGTGTCCGCCTTTGCAAGTGAAGGAACGGTTAAGCTGATAAACCGAATGTAGGGTTTTCAATTTAACCGATTCCAGGTGGGATTTCCATGATAAATTTGAGGCAAAGTTAAGGCCCAAGTATCGGTAATTTTGTTGCTGGAGAATGGTTCTACCATTCAGTCTCCAAATATGTTTGGTGCGTTTCTTCCCAAACACTACCGCTTTGGTCTTGTTGAAATTGATACGAAGGCCTTCCTTTGCACAGTACGAACCTAGGCTGCTGTGTAGGAGTCTCCTCATTCCTACCTGTGTTGTAGAAATAATGACCAGGTCATCTGCATAGAGTAGAACTGTGAGTTTATCTGATTGAATTGATGGAGGAAAGTATTTAAGGCCCGAAAGTTCCCTTACTATATTGTTTATGTAATAATTGAAGATGAAGGGCGCCTGCAGCATGTACGACTACCTGCCTGTTGGACAGAAGTCGTGGGTATGCTCTCGGTGCAATGAGCTCCTGGCTCTCTGGGAACGACTTCATTTCCTTGAGGCCAAGGTGGCGGACCTGGAAAAGCTGAGAGAGGCAGAGAGGTGTGTGGAGGAGGCCTTCAGGGACGTTATAGCTGTGTCCCACTCCAACGATGATAGCTCTCCTGCTATCATGGACAACGATGGTCTCGGGGAAGGAGAGCATCCAGCTGAGGAAGAGGGAAACGATCCCTTAGAAGGGACCCATTCCTTGGGGGATGAGCAGCTATCCTCTCATGCCGAGGATATATCTCCGGGGGGTGGAGGGATCCTTGTAGTGGGCGATTCGATCATTAGGAACATAGACAGTGGGGTGTGTGATGGGTGTGTAGACCGCAAGGTGTTTTGCCTGCCTGGTGTGAAGGTTGCGGATATCGCCCGTCATTTAGATAGTTTGGTAGACAGTGCTGGGAAGGAGTCAGTGGTCGTGGTGCACGTTGGCACCAACGACATGGGGAAATGCAGCCGTGAGGTCCTGGAAGCAAAATTTAGGTTGCTAGGTAGGATGCTGAAAGCCAAGACCTCCAAGGTGGCTTTCTCTGAAATGCTACCGGTTCCACGCGCAGGACCAGCCAGACAGGCCCAGCTTCGCAGTCTCAATGCGTGGATGAGACGATGGTGTCGGGTGGAAGGGTTTGGATTTGTTAGGCACTGGGGAACATTTTGGGACAAGCCGGGCCTGTACAAAAGGGATGGGCTCCACTTGAACCAGAATGGAACCAGACTGCTGGCACTTAAAATTAAAAAGGTGGCAGAGCAGCTTTTGAACTGACTGAGGGGGGAAACCCGACAGGAGCTGAGAAAGGTCCGGTTCGGAATAAACCTCCCCCCTGGGATAAAAACCAAAGAAATGATGAAATTTTAAAAGGGGTAGGCCTAGAAGTAGGCATTGTGAGAGCAGGGGCACAGGATATAAATTCAGAAGAGCAAAATTACCACAGGCCTAACCACAAGTGCCAAAGACACTTGAAGAGAGACACTGCTTACAAGTGCCTGTACGCTAATGCTAGGAGCCTGCGAACCAAGATGGGAGAACTGGAGTGCTTGGTCTTAGAGGAGAGCATTGATATAGTGAGCATAACGGAGACCTGGTGGAATGGAGAAAACCAGTGGGATACGGTTATCCCTGGATATAAACTATATCGGAAGGACAGGGAAGGACGTATTGGTGGCGGAGTCGCTCTATACGTGAAAGAGGGGATTGAATCCAGCAAGCTCGAAACCCCAAAAGAGGCAGACTCCTCCACAGAATCGTTGTGGGTGGTGATACCATGCCCCAGGAGGGACTTAATACTGGGAACGATCTATCGTCCCCCTGATCAAAATGCTCAGGGAGACCTTGAGATGAGATATGAAATTGAGGAAGCATCCAAACTAGGAAATGCGGTAGTAATGGGTGACTTCAACTACCCGGACATAGACTGGCTGCATATGTGTTCCAGTCATGACAAAGGAGCAAAGTTTCTAGATATTCTAAATGACTATTCCCTAGACCAGTTGGTCATGGAACTGACCAGAGGGACGGCAACCCTGGACTTAATCCTCAGTGGGGACTGGGACCTGGTGTGAGATGTAAGTGTTGTTGAACCGATTGGGAGCAGTGACCACAGTGCTATGAAATTAAACATACATGTAACTGGCCAATTGCCAAGAAAATCCAACACAGTCACATTTGACTTCAAAAGAGGAAACTTCACAAAAATGATGGGATTGGTAAAAAGAAAGCTGAAAAACAAAGTCCAGAGGGTCACATCACTCGAAAATGCTTGGAAGTTGTTTAAAAACACTATATTAGAAGCTCAACTGGAGTGCATACCGCAGATCAGAAAAAGTACCGCCAGGGCCAAGAAGATGCCAGCATGGTTAACGAGCAAAGTCAAGGAAGCTCTTAGAGGCAAAAAGTCTTCCTTCAAAAAATGGAAGTCTTGTCCAAATGAAGAAAATAAAAAAGAACACAAACTCTGGCAAAAGAAATGCAAGAAGACAATAAGGGATGCTAAAAAAGAATTTGAGGAGCACATTGCTAAGAACATAAAAACCAACAACAAAAAATTCTATAAATACATTCAAAGCAGGAGACCATCTAGGGAGACGATTGGACCCTTGGATGATAAGGGAGTCAAAGGTGTACTAAAGAACGATAAGGAGATTGCAGAGAAGCTAAATGAATTCTTTGCATCTGTCTTCACAGTGGAAGATATAGGGCAGATCCCTGAACCTGAACTAACATTTGCAGGAAGGGATTCTGAGGAACTGAGACAAATAGTGGTAACGAGAGAGGAAGTTCTAAGCTTAATGGACAATATAAAAACTGACAAATCACCGGGCCCGGATGGCATCCACCCGAGAGTTCTCAAAGAACTCAAATGTGAAATTGCTGATCTGCTAACTAAAATATGTAACGTGTCCCTTGGGTCTTCCTCCGTGCCTGAGGACTAGAAAGTGGCAAATGTAACGCCAATCTTCAAAAAGGGATCCAGAGGGGATCCCGGAAATTACAGGCCAGTTAGCTTAACTTCTGTCCCTGGAAAACTGGTAGAAAGTATTATTAAAGCTAGATTAACTAAGCACATAGAAGAACAAGCCTTGCTGAAGCAGAGCCAGCATGGCTTCTGCAAGGGAAAGTCCTGTCTCAGTAACCTATTAGAATTCTTTGAGAGTGTCAACAAGCATATAGATAGAGGTGATCCAGTGGACATAGTGTACTTAGACTTTCAAAAAGCGTTTGACAAGGTACCTCACCAAAGACTTCTGAGGAAGCTTAGCAGTCATGGAATAAGAGGAGAGGTCCTCTTGTGGATAAGAAATTGGTTAAGAAGCAGAAAGCAGAGAGTAGGAATAAATGGACAGTTCTCCCAATGGAGGGCTGTAGAAAGTGGAGTCCCTCAAGGATCGGTATTGGGACCTGTACTTTTCAACTTGTTCATTAATGACCTAGAATTAGGAGCGAGCAGTGAAGTGGCCAAGTTTGCTGATGACACTAAATTGTTCAGGGTTGTTAAAACAAAAAGGGATTGCGAAGAGCTCCAAAAAGACCTCTCCAAACTGAGTGAATGGGCAGAAAAATGGCAAATGCAATTCAATATAAACAAGTGTAGAATTATGCATATTGGAGCAAAAAATCTTAATTTCACATATACGCTCATGGGGTCTGAACTGGCGGTGACCGACCAGGAGAGAGACCTCGGGGTTGTAGTGGACAGCATGATGAAAATGTCGACCCAGTGTGCGGCAGCTGTGAAAAAGGCAAATTCCATGCTAGCGATAATTAGGAAAGGTATTGAAAATAAAACAGCCGATATCATAATGCCATTGTATAAATCTATGGTGCGGCCGCATTTGGAATACTGTGTACAGTTCTGGTCGCCTCATCTCAAAAAGGATATTATAGAGTTGGAAAAGGTTCAGAAGAGGGCAACCAGAATGATCAAGGGGATGGAGCGACTCCCTTACGAGGAAAGGTTGTTTGGCTGGTGACCAGTTGGCATTACTGTCTCTAGTAGTTTTCCATGAAGCCTGCAAGTGTGAAGACGTAACTGTGGTTAAGGGGGAGTTATGTCTATGATCTGTCTGGGAACGGACTGCCAGGGTCGTTGCTATGGTAGCCATCTGATAACGACTGGGAAAGTTCTAACAGAGACTATGTGTTGTGCTCTTCTGAATTATGCCTCTGAGCTGAGAGGCTGTCTTTTGTGGTTTATCTATGGAGAGAGATGTACCAGAAGGGGGGTGACTGAAGAATCTCTACATGTATTTACTCTTAAGCCTGTTGGCCCTAATGTCTTAATAAAGACTCTTAACATGCTCTGAGGATGTTTCTTGCTCAACTTAACTCCAACGTAATGTATGCTGTTTCACACAACAACGCACACAAGCCAACAGTGGTAGCAGAGGATGGTTACGCTCCACAGCGCATTACACGGGAGTAAGTTGCTGGTCTGAACTGCAGACGGAGTTCCAGAGAGGGCAGCTTGATTGATTGTACCAGACGGAGGTGAGCAACATGGCTGTAAACCTGTCTGGGGGAGGCTTGCCGATGGAACGACTTAATGAGAAGAATTTTGCCAGCTGGAAGCCGAGGATGAGGGCTTTGCTGATAACAGAGGATTTATGGGACGTGATTGAGGAAAAAACCCCGGCGGTACTGACCGCGGCCTGGAAGCATCGAGACCAGAGGGCGCAGGCGTTTATAATCTTGGCTCTATCGGATTCTCAACTGATGTGTGTGAGAGATGAGCCGTCGGCTAAAAAGATGTGGGACGCGTTGCAGGAATTGTCCCAGGAATGGCAGCAGAGGCAGGAGGTGCTGAGAGCCCAGCCGGTGGGAGCTGTCAAAAGCAAGGCGGAGAAATGTGCCGAACCGGAGCAGGCTGCCGAAAGCAGACAGGAAAACAAGCGGGAGCAGCAGCGGCTGAAGTCTTGTTTTGCCTGTTTGGCCCGTGGGCATCTCCGTAAAGATTGTCCAGTCAAGCGAAACTCCAGGGACGGAGGCTTGAAGCAGGGAAGTGTGAACTTTGTTTGTAAACAGAAGTCTAAAGACTTGGAACAAATTAACTTTATTGTCGACAGCGGAGCAAGCCATATACTAATTAAAGACAGGAGTCTGTTTTACACGTCTACAGATGAGCAGGATTTTGTTTTACTTGCTGATGGATCACGGAAATCCGTACAAGCACGTGGTCTGATTAAATTTGACAAGCTTGGCATTATGACAAACTGTTTGTTCGTTCCGGACTTGGCTCATAATATTTTATCAGTGGGCAAACTGGTGAGTTGTCAATTTTCAGTCTGGTTTGATAAAGGAAAATGTTGGGTGCAAAGAGGAGAAAATGTTGTCTGTCAGGGTTTTATGACACAAGGGCAGTTTAAAATGACCGTGGGTGTGAAGTGTGCTAATGCCTTGAGTTTAATGGGGCAGAAAGGGAATGACCGCCAGAGCTGTAAGAAGACAGCTGTTAAAAGCACACAGCCACAGTATTCATGTAATGCAGCCAGGCTGATGCCTGAAAGAGTGCATCGCAGCCGAGTTTACAAGCCACAGGGTAAGAGACGTGGCAAACGTGCACCTAGAGCACAAGATAATGCATATTGCAGAGTTTGGTGTCCAGAAACACAGCAGTTAATTCTGAGCAGAAGCATTAAAGTCTCAGAAAAGCCTTGGGATCAAAGGGAGACAGTCCTTCTGACAGGAACAAATGACACACAAACACGAACACAATTTAATGAGCAACTGGGCAGGCAGGTGGACACAAAGAATTTGGGGCCTGTCACACACTATTTAGGCACGGATATCGTGCGTGCAGAAGACGGAAGCATAACATTGAGTCAGGAAAGTAAAATAAATCAGATCATAGAAGAATGCAACATGACAGAATGCAATGTTGTGAAGACTCCAATGGTTGTGGCTTTCCAACAGAATGTGCAGGAGACGCCTTGTACAGATCCTGAGAAGTACAGGCGCATAATAGGGAAATTGCAATATTTGGTGAAGGTGTCTCGCCCAGACATATGTAATGCAGTCAGTATTTTAAGCCGGAAGGTAGAACATCCTTCAGAGGCTGACTGGCAAGGGATTAAAAGGATAGTGCGTTATCTGAAAGGCACGAAGACAAAGAGTCTGGTTTTGTCAGGAGCAAAGACAGGAGGTCTTGAATGTTTTGTGGATGCAGATCATGCAGGGGAGCTGAGCAGTCGTAAGTCAACCTCTGGCATAGTTGTGATGTGGCACGGGTCATGCATTGACTGGAGCAGCAAGAAACAAAATGTGGTTGCAACATAAAGTGCAGAAGCCGAGTATGTGGCCCTATCACAGGCCTGTAATGAGCTACAGTGGTTCGCAATGCTCATGCAGGAGATAGGCATTGATATGCAATTTCCGATTACTGTATTTGAAGACAATCAGACCTGCATTAAGATAGCCACATCAGAAGCTCATACCAAGAGAACAAAACATATTAGTGTCAGATACTTTCACGTAAGGGATTGTGTGCAGCAGGGGTTTGTTAACCTAAAATTTTGTGACACTAACAACATGGTGGCTGACATAATGACCAAGCCTTTGTGTGAGGAGAAATTTGGCAAACTGGTGACAAGGCTTGGAATGAACCAAAGTTTGATTGAATAAAGTTTTAGCTAAATGTACAGAGATGTTGGAATACTGTGTACAGTTCTGGTCGCCTCATCTCAAAAAGGATATTATAGAGTTGGAAAAGGTTCAGAAGAGGGCAACCAGAATGATCAAGGGGATGGAGCGACTCCCTTACGAGGAAAGGTTGCAGCATTTGGGGCTTTTTAGTTTAGAGAAAAGGCAGGTCAGAGGAGACATGATAGAAGTGTATAAAATTATGCATGGCATTGAGAAAGTGGATAGAGAAAAGTTCTTCTCCCTCTCTCATAATACTAGAACTCGTGGACATTCAAAGAAGCTGAATGTTGGAAGATTCAGGACAGACAAAAGGAAGTACTTCTTTACTCAGCGCATAGTTAAACTATGGAATTTGCTCCCACAAGATGCAGTAATGGCCACCAGCTTGGATGGCTTTAAAAGAAGATTAGACAAATTCATGGAGGACAGGGCTATCAATGGCTACTAGCCATGATGGCTGTGCTCTGCCACCCTAGTCAGAGGCAGCATGCTTCTGAAAACCAGTTGCCGGAAGCCTCAGGATGGGAGAGTGTTCTTGCACTCAGGTCCTGCTTGCGGGCTTCCCCCAGGCACCTGGTTGGCCACTGTGAGAACAGGATGCTGGACTAGATGGCCACTGGCCTGATCCAGCAGGCTCTTCTTATGTTCTTATGTTCTTATGAGAACGCAACCCTGGCGGACCCCACGGTGGGTGGTGATCAGCTCGGAGAGAAGGCCATTGGCCCCTAATCTCACCCTGAGTGATGTGTTGGAATGTAAAATTTGAAGGAGAAGGAGTAAACACTTATCGATATTGGTATCTCCGAGTTTCTGCCAAAGTCGATCTCTATCTGCCGTGTCAAAAGCCGATGTGAAGTCTACAAATGTGATAAAAAGTTATTTCCCTTTGTAGAATGCATATTTCTGGATTAAATGCAGCAGTACGAAGCATTGATCTATTGTGGATTTGCCTTTAACGAATCCAGCCTGCTCCTTAACAATTATGGCATTCTCACTGGCCCATCTGTCCAATTTCGCTAGCAGATATTTCGAGTATAGTTTGGATACAATGTCCAGCAATGAAATGGGTCTGAAGTTTTTTGGATCAGACTTGGCTCCACTCTTGTATAGCGGAATAACTATGCTTGTTCCCCAACCCTTCGGAACTTGGCCAGAAGCATTTAGACAATATAAAGAGAGAGGGACCAATGGTTTGACTCAGCATAAGGCAGCATCTTAGTTCATCAGCCAAGTTGCTGCACTGAGCAGGAGGGAGAGCATGGAAAACTAAAAAAGTACAAGACAGCTTGGATGTTGTATCCACAAGGTCAGCACAGCAGGGGACGTCCAGGAGGGCAGCTGTTAGCTTTATCCAGTGGCTCCTTTTCCAGTGTAAACTACATGCAAAATTTCTACTGACTTTCCACACTCTCTGCTGACATAGCGGTTTTTCTTTGTACACTGTTGAATGAGAAGCAATTATCACTTTCCATTTTAAAAAACATTAAGGCCTGCTGGCACCCAGATCTATCCCACACCTTAAGCAAAACTGTTCCCAGTTTGTAACAGAGGTGGTGCATTAATTGCAACATCCATATTAGGGAAAAAGCATAGCTAATTCTCCTGCTTAAATAAAAAGTATGAAAAGCAGACTTTAGATTGAGTTGACCCAAAGCTGTTGGGGTCTCCCTCCACTTCATCCTTAAATGCCATTTCAGGGCTTTGCACTTCCTACCACTGGCAGGAAAACTGCTGGTAGTAGCCTTCTGCCCACTAGGGTGCATCTGGGATCTAAATGTATGTGAAGATCCCGTGCCACTGGTGTTCTCTTCCAACGGAGAGGCACTTTTGTGCCATCCTAGGTTGCCAGACATCAGCAGAAACAGTATGAATGTAGGATTGTGCTTTGGGGCTGCAAACGAGTGGCTACATATGTGGGAGTAAGGCTTGTTGAACACAGTGAAACTTAATTCTGAGTAATCGTGGATAGCATTATGCTGTTAATTTGACCCAACCCTCCTTTTCATGGTTTCTAGGTTGTTGATTTTGAGATGCACAGACCCTATATTGGTTCAAGCGAGTAACAGCATAATTAAGCTGGGCAAACAGACAAAATAGAGCCAGAGTGGTGTAACGGTTAAGAGTGTTGGCCTATGACCTGGGACAGCATGGTTTGAGTCCTCTTAGCCAGTGGAGGCTGGTCCATTAGGGCAAATGGAGCACTGTCCCACCAACCTCCATCTGTTTTCAGCCAGCCTGCCTTCTTACTTCCAACCAGTCCAGGGGATGGCAGTGCCTGGCAACTTCCCTCTTCTTAGTCTTAGCTGTTGTCTTGTAGAGTTCAGCAAGGCTAGGGACAAAACTAGAATTAATTGTCTCAGCCTGTCATTGGTTCTAACACTACCAACTGTTTGGGCTTCCTGCCTTCTGCCCAACCAGTCACAAAGGGTACCAATCACTAGCGCCCTCAGCCATGAAGCTGAGGGTGACCTTGGGCCAGTCCTGTCTATAAGCATAACTGACCTCAGTGGGGCTGTTGTGAGGCCAGCACCCTGCTGAAGCTAAGCAGGGTTAGGTCTGGTCAGTGCCTGGATGGAAGACCTCCTGGGAACCATATGTAAGCCGCCTTGGGTTTCTATGATGAAAAGAAAGGCAGGGTATAAATGTAATAAATAAAATAATAAAATAATAAATGTTGAGGGAGGAAAGGAAATGTTGGAGGAAAGGTGGTATATAAATGTAATAAAAACAAAAAACAAAAATGAGAACAGATTTTCACTTAAGTGTGAATTAGTTGATTACAATGCAGTCCTGTGCATATCTACTCAGAAGTAAGCCCAACAGAGTTCAATGGAGGTTACTCCCAGATAAGTGTGTATGCGGTTCCATGTTCCAATTTTGGCAGGTATGAAGTGGTCGTCGAAAGTGCTATTTCTATGAAAGCGCGATTTTGGTTACTATGGAATAGGAGGCAGGAAGGAGGAATTTACTCTTCAAATAGCTACAGCCGGCCTCTCAGCACTCACATTAACATTAAAAGCGATTTAGGCTAAACGCTTTAAACCTCATCCCGAATTAAACCCATTTATATAAGACTTTAAAGCGCCGCCTGGCTTCCGGGGGCGTCATGGAGCAGGAAGTAGAGTCTCTAACATACAAGGTTAGAGGTTGAGAGTGTTTGCTTTTGTGTCAGGTTATGCCGGAAGTGACGCATTGTTGATAGCCCGGCAGGTGGGAGGAGGACCAATGGCCGATCGTGACTTCAAGACGGCTGTTAGGCGGTAAGTAACGGTGCTTTGAGGTGAGGTATTTGGGGAACGCACATCTTTTGTTCTAGCTGAGGTTTCCCGTTGTGGTGGCATTAAGCATGCGGTGGTACTTTCGTTGTTTGGAAGGCGGCTCTTGTAGCAGGAGTTTCTTGCAGTATTTCCTGGTACGAGGGCACTGCGCTGGATAAGAGACTGTCGGCTCCTTTGTTGTGCCCTGTTTGTTAAGGAGAGTTTCTTCACCTTTGACTCGGATTCATGGCTACGTGGTGCGAGTACGGCCGTAGCATAGTGCTTTTTTGTTTAGGTGTACAAGTACAATCTGCATATCCACACCACCAGACATGCACCCTCCTCTTCTGTTTCACAGATGGAAATAGGAATATGCTTGTAAACCCCTATTCTGGTACCCAGGTTCACTTCCTGAGGGCGCTCCACCCCACACACTACCATCTCACATTGCTGGAAGTACTTCACCACTGGCTGTATGCTCTATTCTGGCTCCTATTGATTTAGGAACATATGAAACTGCCTTATACAGGGTCAGATTGTTGGTCCCTCTTGCTCAGGTTTGTCTACCCTAATGGGCAGCAGCTCTCCAGGCTTTCAGATAGGGGACTCAGGAGGAATTTGTGCACATAACGGAGATATATAGTAAGCCTGAGCTGAGTGGTGGAAATACAGAGAAATGACACACCAAATGGGAATCCAGACCCCTGCAGTATGCATTTCAACATTTATTTAACATGCAACGTGTAACCATTTGGCAATATTACATTCACTCTGTGCCTTGAAAGGGCTGTATTGACTTTCTCTAGGAATTTGAGATCAGCTGAGAGATGCCAAGTCTTCAGGGCTATATGAGGCAATGAGACACAGGTAGGGCTTTTCTAACAAGGGGCTGGGGAGGAGCAACATCGATCTACCATTGCATATCAAGCCCTACTGGCTCACGCCAGTCAGAGTGAAATGTGTCTGTGGGGTTTTTGCTCCAGGCTGATGTAGTTGATGAGTCTGGGGATCAGGCCCCTTGAAGAATCTTTGGGACTTTGGATCCAGTGGATATAGAGACTCTGGCACATCACCAATGGCCCACCTTGTAATGCCCTGTTTCAGAATGTACTGCTTGCTGGTGCTGACAAGAGCACTGTCATTGGTAGCTTTCTATCTGTTAGTACAAAGCTGGAGCCTCCGCTGTGGTGGAGTCCCCTCCCCACCAGCAGTGCTCCTCTCTGGTGGCAGAGGCTGGTGGAGAGGCACCTGTGCACCATCCTATCTCTCCTAGCCATCAGTGTGGTGGCTAGGAGTAAGCCCCATTGAATACAGTGGGACTTGCTTCTGAGGAAATATTTATAAGATCGTACTATTAGATTGCAGTTCTATGTAACTTACTTTCTAGTAAGCGCCACTGAACACGATGGGGATAACTCCTCAGTAAGTGTGCATGGGATTGTGCTGTTAGTTTCTGCTACATCAACAATCCTAATCTCTGCAATATGTTCGCACACAATTGTCTGATAGCTAAATTTGATCTTATAACATTAATTTTTCAAGTTCTTCCTTCTAAACTATGGTATGTGATGGAGTGACATACTCTCCTCTGTGTGAGTACTCAGCAGACAATTTTATCCCTGTTAATGACTATGGTTTTAAACCATCATGAGTGCTTTGTCAGAAGGAATGTAGATAAGTTCACATATTTTAAAATGATTTTAACTGTTTATGACCAAATCAAATATATATTCTTGTAGAATTGATTTTTTGGAAAATTTAGGTTGGATATGAGATGTTATCCCTGTCTAATAAGTGATTTAACATAATTCCAGACTCAAACTAGCCTATGATTTTTTTAATTCTAGTTGCACAAGAAGTGGATTGGACTGTGAAAGACCAACCCAAATTGTGTTCTCATTTTTAAAAATTTGTAGGGCAGTACAATATCTCAGAGAGGAGGTCAGATCTCTTGCTTCCCTGGTGCATTAATTATGGCTGTCCAATTTCCCTGCTTTTTAAAGTTTGATAGAAATATCTGTTGGCTATAGGTACGTTCTTAAACTGCAAGGTTTTTTTGCCTATTAGTGAATTATATATACAGTTCAGAATACTAGCAAGAACATTCCTTGGGATTTGGCAGGAAACAAACATATGTTATTTACTTGGTGTGATCTCTTGTGCAAATGTAATCAGAAAATGTGCATGTGTTTAACTTACTGGTTGAAATTCATTTCTAATTCGCTAAAATTCAGATTTTTGAGGACAGTGACAGACAGACCCAATCAGCAGGAACATATGGATAATTAAAGCTTCCAAAAATGAGTCATGAATTGTTACCCTTCTTCTGGAATCCACAATTTGAGGATGGTAAGTGGTTATTTTTGTTCTGTCTAGTGTTTTAGAGATTTAATCCTGCAAAGTGAATGAACAACCTATTAAAAAAATTCACTGACATTGGTGTCACCCAGAGGACTTGCTGCTCAGTGCTTCAGTGTGTTAGGAACATACATTTTATTCAGTTGATATTTTTTTAATTATTTATTTGTAGGATTTATGTAGCCATTATGTTTTGTAGGAAAAATTACAGATAGCAATACAGAGCCATTATAAAACATCCCAGAACAACAGTGGGGCCAACTAAATTTTCATAAAGTAGAGAACAAGCTTTCAAGCTTCCTTGAACTATTCCTCAGGGTAGATATTCTGTAAAAAAAAAAAAAGAAAAAATGTTTTGGTGCCTAATGGAAAAGCTCCATAATTGGCAGGAATTAACTATAGACATGAGTCTTCACATATTTTGCTTCCAGGAATTAGGCTTCCAAATAATTTTTGGCAAGGTCTGGACTAGTAGTGGTCAAAGAAGAAAGGGAATGAATGGAGGGAAGGATGAAGAAATTGTGGCTGGACAGCTAGTACTGTCAAAGGGGCAAAGAACAGTAGCTATTAGAGAGGGAAAGGACACCTGTAACCCACCCCTTGACCTATCCAGACTTTGACTAATCCTACCTTGGTTTCAGAGTTTTTAAGTGGCATTCTTATGTTCTAAGGCTTGTCTTAAGTATGAAGATTAGAGGTTATTTTAAAAAAATGTAAATGAAAGCTAAGAATCATACAATGCCATATTTTTCGTTATATCTCAGATCCTATAATAAAATCATGAATACATTGTTTTGATTTTACAATTCTCTGTTTCCCTCCAATCAAAGGCAAACATATATTTCCAGATCTCCCTTTGATATCTTTTGCATTATTCCTCAAGCAATATTTTATCCTCCTCACCAATTTTTTCAAGTTTTTACAAGAAATTTTCTATCCTGTCTTATAAAAATGCAGTGAAAATTCTAGTAAGAAATAAACTGTCAATTTCTCCATTTCATCACCTGGCACTGCTGGTCCATTCCTTCAATGTACTGTATCTCTTTCTGTTTCTATTCAGTACCTTAATCAGCCATTCCATCATTGCTGATACTCATCCATATTTCTAGTGCCAGGCAAGAACAGGCTGTACAGCTGCCGAGAGATTTTGTTGTATCTCAGTTATCCCTTAATAGTCTTCCAAATGAGTCACTATTACAGTTGTCATATCAAGACTCAGTCTAATGCTCATCATTTGAAAGAGTCTATCACATCAGACCATTAACACTGAATATATTGGAATCTCCACTAAAGATGGAAAAATAGTTCTGCATGATCTGCTCGATATTTACAATATTTCAATATTTGAAATACTCCTTCCTTCCCTAAAGACCCTCTCAGGTGTAAAGATTAGCCCAGGGACCTTGTGAAAGGCATAATAATAATAATAATAATTTAATAAAATATTTTATTTAATCATGCCATAGTCAGATGACATAGTTTATGATCCCTCAATACGGAAAGGAAATTGCTTTATTGATGTGTGAATTATATTTTACTGCAGGCCTTCTTAGGGATGGCAGCTTCAAATTCTGTTGTCCGTTGCATTTCTTTTTACCTCTAGCTTCTAATTTCATTAATACATTTGGGACAGTATCATACCTTTCTTACTCTCTCTTCCATTAAGTTCTTGTTTTTATGAACTATCTTGCAATTCCTAATTTTTGCAAGACAAAATTACTTGTTCTGAAAATAGTGAAGTTTCAAATAATGCTGGTACCCAGCCTTGTGCTTTCAACCTGCTCTCTTCCTATGTTATATATTTATCATTAATCATTATATCTTAATTTTTGTTATTTGGGGGAACACTCCTAATATGCCATCCGTACTAAACCTTCTAACCAGTGCTAATGAAATTCTGTGACAATTTGTCCCTAAATATTTTCTATGATTTCAGAAACTGAGATGGAATTAACTTCCGTCTGACCAAAGCTTCCCTTTGCATTTGTCTACCAAGGAAAGAGTGTTGAGAGAAATTGAAATTAGTTTCTTATTCCAGCTATGTCTTGTCTTAAAGCATTAATTGGCCTAACCGCTAAATCTAGGCAGTGTAATAATACAATATAAGACTGAAACTGCTAAGCCTCCTTCCTAAATTAGTTTCTGCATTCTGGATACTTTAAACCAAGGATGTATTCCTTTCTATGTAACATTTCTTATTGTTTTAATTCTGAAAGTCTATGAATAGAGGAAGAATAATGTATAAAACAGAATATGTGGTGAGGACCACCAATCTATATGGCATTACAAGGAAATTCATGGATGATAAGTCTGCCATTGGCTATTAGTTTTGGTAGCTATATGCTGTCTCCAGCATCAGAGGCAGTGTGCCTCTGAATCCCATTTGCTGGGAAACAGCCATGGGAGAAGGCTACTGCCCTCATGTCCTGCTTTGGGATTCTCATAGGCATCTGGTTGGTTATTGTGGGAAACAGGGTGCTAGATAGTTGTTTGGCCTGATCCAGCATCCTAACAACTGAGCAACCTTTGAGATCCAGTACAACTATAGATGGTTCTACTTCTAAGATCATCAGCAAGATAAGGATTGCAGAGAAGCTGAATGAATTCTTTGCATCTGTCTTCACAGTGGAGGTTATATGGCAGATCTCTGTGTCAGAACTAACTTTTGCAGGAAGGGAATCTGAGGAACTGAGACAAATAGTGGTGATGTGAGATGAAGTTCTAGGCTTAACAGACAAAATAAAAACTGACAAATCGCTGGGTTCAGATGGCATCCACCTGAGAGTTCTCAAAGAACTCAAATGTAAAATTGCTGATCTTCTAACAGAAATATGTAACTTGCGCTTCAGATTCACCCCCATACCTGAAGACTGGAAAGTGGCCAAGGTAGTGCCAATCTTTAAAAAGGGATCCAGGGGACCCTGGAAATTACAGGCTGGTTAGCTTAATGTCTGTCCCAGGAGAACTGGTAGAAAGTACCATTAAAGATAAAATAACCAAACATAGAAAAGTGAACTTTGCTGAAGCAGAACCAGAATAGCTTCTGCAAGGGGTAAGTCCAGTCTCATTAATCTATTACTTTGAGAGTGTTAACAAGCATATAGAGAGAGGTGATCTGGTTGACATAGTATACTCGGACTTTCAAAATGTTTTTGACAAGGTACCTCACCAAAGACTCCTGAGTAAACTTAGCAGTCATGGAATAAGAGGAGAGGTCCTCTTGTGGATCAGGAGTTGGTTAAGTAGCAGGAAGCAGAGACTAGGAGTAAATGGACAGTTCTTCCAGTGGAGGGCTGTAGAAAGTGGAGCCCCCCAAGGATCCATATTGGGACTTGTGCTTTTTAACTTGTTCATAAATGATCTAGAGTTAGGGGTGAGTAGTGAGGTGGCCAAGTTTGCTGATAACACTAAGTTGTTCAGAGTTGTTAAAACAAAAAGAGAATGTGAAGAACTCCTAAAGGACCTCTATAAACTGAGTGAACGGGTGGAAAAGTGGCAAATACAATTCAGTGTGAACAAGATTAAAGTTATGCATATTGGAGCAAAAAATCTTAATTTTACGCTCATGGGGTCTGAACTGGTGGTGACTGACCAGGAACAAGACCTTGGGGTTGTAGTGGATAGGTCTAAATTGCCACCCTGGGCTCCTGCTGGGAGGAAGGGTGGGATATAAATCAAATAAATAAATAATAGCTCAATGAAGATGTTGACCCATTGTGCAGCAGCTGTGAAAAAGGCAAATGCCATGCTAGAGATCATTAGAAAAGGTATTGAAAATAAAACTGCTGATATCAAAATACCGTTATATAAATCTATAGCTTGGCTGCATTTGGAATTCTGGTTGCCTCACCTCAAAAATGACATTGTTGGGATGCAAAAGGTTCGGGAAAGGGCAACCAAAATGATCAAGGGGATGGAATGACTCCCCTGTGAGGAAAGGTTGTAGCATTTGGGGCTGTTCAGTTTAGAAAAAGGATGAGTAAGAGGTGACATGATAGAAGTGTATAAAAGTATACATGGAGAAAGTGGATAGAGGAAAGCTTTTCTCCTTCTCTCATAACACTAGAACTTGTGGACATCCAGTGACTGCTGGAAGATTCAGGACAGGCAAAAGAAACGACTTCACATAGCACACGTTAAATGATGGAATTCACTCCCAGAAGAGGCAGTGATGGCCACCAGCTTGGATAGCTTTTAAAAGAGGATTAGACAAATTAATGGAGGAAAAAGCTGTCAATGGCTACTAGCCGTGATGGCTGTGCTCTGCCTCTATAGGTGGAGGCAATATGCTTTCAAACACCACTTGCTGGAAACCATAGGGGAGAGTGCTCTTTTCACTCAGATTCTGCCTGTGTGTTTCCCAGGGGCAACTGGTTGGCTACAGTGAGAACAGGATGCTGGACTAGATGGGCCATTGGTCTGATCCAGCAGGCTCTTCTTATGTTCTTAGATTTAGCTTTCTGAATAATCACTTCATAGTTTATTTTATAATTGTGATAAGACTTGCACAAGTCTAATTCCCAGACATCTGACAGGGTTCTTCAACCAAATGGTGTGGTAATTTTGGCCTTATCTCCCAAAGAGACATGTGCTGCCAGTAAATCAGTTTATTCTCCTGATAGCCAGGTATATGACTATATTTTTCAATTAGCTATAGAAAATGTGCTAAACAGTTCCATTCCTGGGCAAGGTCCTTGAACGAGTGGTTGAGGGCTAGCTCCAGACACTCTTGGATGAGACCGATTATCTGGATCCATTTCAGTCGGGTTTCAGGCCTGGTTTTGGCACAGAAACAGCCTTGGTCGCCCTGTATGATGACCTTTGTCGGGAGAGAGACAGGGGGAGTGTGACTCTGCTAAGTCTCCTTGATCTCTCAGCAGCTTTCGATATCATCAACCATGGTATCCTTCTGGGAAGACTGGCTGAGTTGGGAGTGGGAGGTACTGCATTGCAGTGGTTCCGCTCCTACTTGGCAGGTCGCCTCCAGAAGGTGGTGCTTGGGGAACATTGCTCGGCACCTTGGACTCTCCAGTATGGGGTTCTGCAGGGGTCAGTTCTGTCCCCCATGCTGTTCAACATCTACATGAAACCGTTGGGTGCGGTCATCTGGAGCCTTGAAGTGTGTTGCCATCAGTATGCTGATGACACGCAGCTCTATTTCTCCTTTTCATCCTCTTCAGGTGAGGCTGTCAATGTGCTGAACCGGTGCCTGACTGCGACAATGGACTGGATGAGGGCTAATAAACTGAGGCTCAATCCAGACAAGACTGAGATGCTGCTAGTGGGTGGTTCTTCTGACCAGATGGTGGATGTCCAACCTGTCTTGGATGAGGTTGCACTCCCCCTAAAAGAGCAGGTTCGTAGCTTGGGGTTTTTCCTAGAATCATCTCTGTCACTTGAGGCTCAGGTAGCCTCGGTGGCACGGAGTGCCTTCTACCAACTTTGGTTGGTGGCCCAACTACATCCCTATCTGGACAGGGATAACCTGGCTTCAGTTGTCCATGCTCTGGTAACCTCCAAATTAGATTAGTGCAATGCAGTGTACGTGGGGCTGCCTTTGAAGACGGTTCAGAAACTGCAGCTTGTGCAAAATGCAGCGGCCAGATTGGTAACAGGGACCAGACGGTCCAAACATATAAAACCGATTCTGGCCCGCTTGCATTGGCTGCCTGTATGCTTCCGAGCTCGATTCAAGGTGCTGGTTTTGACCTATAAAGCCTTACACGGCTTGGGACCACAATACCTGATGGAACGCCTCTCCCAATACAAACCCACCCATACACTACGTTCAAGATCAAAGGCCCTCCTCCGGGTGCCTACTCCAAGGGAAGCTCAGAGGATGGCAACAAGGGAGAGGGCCTTCTCAATGGTGGCCCCCAAATTATGGAATGATTTCTATGACTAGATGTGCCTGGCGTGAACACTGTTTTCTTTTTGGTGCCAGGTCAAGACTTTCCTCTTCTCCCAGGCATTTTAGCATGTGTTTTATACTGTTTAAATTTTTAAATTGTGTTTTAATTTGTTTTTATAAGATCTGTTTTAAAATGTATTTGTTTTAATGTTTTTTAGTTACTGTAAACCGCCCGGAGAGCTTCGGCTATGGAGCGGTATACAAGTATAATAAAATAAATAAATAAGATAATGTAATCTGCATATACAAGGATACAATTCAACTGAAATATTTTTTTTTTCAATTAATTTTTATTCAAATTTTCAAAAACAATACAAAAAGAAAAAACACAAATCCATAACTAATACAATAAAAAGCAAAAAATATATATAAAAAAATGACTTCCGATTTGTCGTAGTTCAGCTATAAGTCTATAATATATAACAAGCCTGTATCTTGATAGATTATAAAATCACCTTCCTCCAGCGGTTATCTTAATTGGTTACAAATCTCATTAACATCATATCATTTTATTCTTCCACAAAAAGTCAACGAGAAGTTTCCAATCCTTGAGATATATGTCCATCAATTTTTTTTCTAGATAAACATGTCAATTAATCCAACTCATCAATTCTACTAAGTCCAGTAATTTCAAATCGCTCTTCTTCCATTATCCGTATTGGTTCCATCTTCCATCTTTACGCACCCAATAATCTTGCTGTCATAGTCATATAATAAGAGTCTGATAGGAATTTCCTTTTTCACAGATATTTTCTTGCCATCAGTTCCGAACGTATCACTGAAGTATTGTTGCAAAGCCGCATCTCTGTTCCTCTTTTTTATATGATACACTAGCACATCTCTTGAAGATTTTTCCATTGACACAAAACAGGGATTAATTCTGTTAACTTTCTCCATTTCAAGTTCCATCAAATCCTTCCAGTCCAAGAATTTTCTTGAACCGATAATATCTTTATCTCCAATCTCTTCAATTCCTTCAAGGAATACAGCGCTGTATTCCAAACCGTAATATTTGTCTCCAGGATCCATCACAGCCAGGAAATCCAAATCTTTTTCCATATCCATATTTAATCCAATCTCCATAGTTTGAACCTTGCCTTTAATTTCTCTTTTATCCTTTTTTGGTTTTCCAGATCCATCTTTATTCTCCTTTCTCATAGAATCCTGAATTTCTTTCAGCTCCTGTCTCATTTCGTCAAATTCAATTCTCCACGCTTGACTATTATTTCTCAGTTCTTGTTTTATTGAGTTAATCCCATTCATTATTTTCTGAAACATGTCTAAAGATAAAGTCCCTTCTTGTACATCCATGATCTTCTTAATTGTCATTCTTAAAGCCAAAGGAACAAAACTCCTTCAATTTTCAATGTCCCAAGCAAAGAGCAGGAGGATCCCTCCGCCTGTGCAGCCTCTGAGACGGCTCCCGTCTTGGATGAAACTTTTTCAGTTTTAAATCCAGTCAGAAGGGTCTTTTTTGACTGGGGATAATTTCTTCCGGATAAGGAAGAAACGTGAGATTTCCCACACAGCTTTGTTGTGATTGTTGGAGACTGGAATTCGTCAGAATTGTCTGTGAAAGAAGGTCTTCCAGCAGCTCGGACGGAGCGAGGATTTCTAGCTAGCTCAGCTGAAAAAGTGACCCGTTTTTTTTCTTTAAAGAAAAATGGTCTAACAGGCAAGCATTCTCCTGTCTACGCTTATTACTTTCTTATCTACACAGCTAAAGAGATTTGTCAAAGAACCAGCAATTAAGATAACCTGGGTGACCCAAAACTTTCCTTCTCTTTTACTCACGGAACTAAGGGGGAAGAAAATAAAAATAGCCTATCTTTTTTTATTGCAAAAAGCTGACATGGAAAATAGCATTATAAAGATTACAACGGATGAGGGTTTTCTTTTTGATTTATAAGACTTTTGTGTAATATATGTCTGGGACTATTTTTTCTGATCTACTTTTTTTTTTGACGAATCGGCTCATTTTTTCTGCTACTAGTTATTTGGACGCTGTGAACTAAAGCTGTTTTTGCACTTCTGGGCATATAAGAGATAAGGGCTGTCTAGAGTGTGACGCCAGTTGGTTTGAAAGATTAACTCCTTTGTAACTGGATAAAGAAATAAACTGAAATATTTTCAAGTCCCACTATATGCGGAGTTAAGGGCAAGCTTAAATCACTCCAATTGAATTTGGTGAGATTTAAAAGTGCTTCACTTTGGCAGGATCATATCCATGTTATTTTAAAAGCTCAGAAAATGCTTAGATGTTGATTTTGGTGGGTTTAATACACGTTGTTAAAGAAAAGCATAAAAATGATTTGTTTTGAACTTGTTAGTTGTTGCAAAAATTATATATGCCAGACACTGTAAGTTAAATGCTGTATTAGAAGAGTAAGGTTTGGGAGTGAATCTTGCAAACTGCATAAACATAAGAACCAATGCATATGAGACATTATAGGGAAAGGAATATATAATTCAAAGAAAATTGGTCAAAATGTTATAACATTAAAATATCTAATGGCTGGATTCACGCATAACACTAAGCCATGGATTGTTTAAACTATGGTTTGTTCAATAAATTAGAGTCATCCAATAGATGAGCAAAGAAGCCATGGTCTGTTTCTCCAAAGCTTAGTTTGTCTTCCAGCTGCTCTTGTCTCGTGCCTTTGTAGCTTGAAGAGTACCTGAGGATGAGTGGCCAAATAAACCATGGTTAAGCAAAATTATTGTGTTCAGACATAGCACCAAACCGTAGTTAAAACAAGCCATGGTTCATATGCCAACAACAAACTATGACTTCACGTCATGATTTGTTGGTAGAAAACAGAGCTTGGAAAAGTTACTTTTTTGAACTACAACTCCCATCAGCCCAATCCAGTGGCCATGCTGGCTGGGACTGATGGGAGTTGCAGTTTAAAAAAGTAACTTTTCCAAGGTCTGTTAGAAAAGAAGCTATACTTTGTCAGCTTGGCTGGTGTCATGGCCCCGTCAGAGGACTCATCAGACGAGGATGACTCGGGAGTAACAGCAGCAGACCCAGAAGCAGCAGACCCAGAAGGAGAAATGGAGGAAACTCCTGAGAACCCAGCTCCTTCTCCCCCTCAGCTGCAGAGCACCCCAGACACAGCTGAAGCCCTTCAGCCAGACGCAGTCAGTGAACAGGATACTCCCCCCTCACCTGCAGAACGTAGACAACAGAAGGTCAGGCAGAAGAGGGGCAGGCCTGTCCACTTAAGGCCAAAACGCTGATGGCTCACACCTGCTGACAAACCTGCTCCTTAAAAGTCAAACCTTGGCTTCAGCTTGTTGCTGACTACAATGTCAGGTGTGACCACTGTGTGTCTTCCTATCCCCTGAACCTTGACTTGGACTGATTTCTCGGCAAACTAGACTCGGACCTTCAGTGATGTCTCTTCTGGATTTCTGGCTTGGCACGTAAGCTTTGAAAGGCCTCTGCCCTTATCTTGCTTCCTCCTTGCTAGCCTGGCAGATTTATAGCCAAGCTGCCGGCTGAGGATTTACGGCCTGGCAATTACCAAGGAATCTCCAGCCCTGCCTGCATCCCCACCGACACTGCTGTCTCAGTGAAGAGCTGACAGCTGGGTTTGTGTGTTCAAACAAAGCATAGTTAAGCTAAATAAACTATGACTTACATTACGTGCAAACTAGGCCATTGTCTTTCTCCAAACTTACAGTTAATATTTTGCAGTGTTTTTTTTCTGTATGTAGTATACAAACATTCTCACTTCTTACTGACACATGCTTCACTTAGTGGTTAGTTCTAATTACAGTGGCCAGGGGCTCTGTAGCCAAAATGAATAATGAAGAATGTGGATTGACAAGTACCCTTACTGTAAAGATCCTTTTTAATGATAAGGGGTATCTGGAACATAGGATGAAGTACATCACAGTTTAAACTTTCAGCCAATATTATATAAACTAGCTAGTAAATTTCTAGTTTGGCAGCTTTTTACCTATCTCAGGCTGCAATCCTTCCAAATAAAAATGCTTAGGCCTAGGGCGTAAATTTCAATTGGATACTGTCACTGTGTTTTTATTGAATGCCTGAGAACTTCATGTATTTGAAAGCTGACCTTTTCGCTGAGTTGACTAAAAGATGGCTTTAGATTTTAACAATTTTTCTATTGATTCCTGACTTGTTTTCCTGGTTTGTTAACCAATATTAAGCCAGTGTACCCTAGTTTGGATTTATTGGGGAACTCTGGCTTAATGCAAACTAGGAACTCTGCGCTGAAGCTGGCATGCAAGGGGAAGGGGCACAAGAGAGGAGTGTGTGTGAGGTTTAGCTGTGTTTCATTGTATATGAAGTTGTGGCCAACTGTCCAAACATGGCTAACATTGGTTAAATGTACCTAGTCCCTCATATACTGGTTCAGTGCAGTAAAGCAACTGTAATTGATTCTTTAAAATGTTGAATAGAAGCAGCACCTATGAGTGAAAGGAAACTTGCATGTTACTGAACAGAACAAATAAATGAGTTGTGGAAAAATAAGAGAGCATGCATTTGAAAGGGATATTGAAAGATTTTGTTCTGCAAGGAGGATCTCTGAGAACCCAGGATTATTAATATAGAACTGGCTTCCCACAATTTTATTTGCCCCAGTTAAGTCAAGAACTATTATAGCTGTCAAGTCAGCTGGTCTATGACAGAAATAAATTTGTAAAAAAAAATCTATAGCTGTCAAGAGTGTCACTATGTGGGCGTTGTCAGGCTCCTTCCCCAGCAATAAACTTGCTGAAACTTTGGTGACAAGAAAAAATAAATAATAAAAGTAAAATACAAAAATAACACACTATTGTATATTTTTCATGGATAAGTATCAAATCTCTCCAATGACCTGAAGCCTTTTTCTTCAAAGACCTTTTAATGTGATTCCAGGGTCTGTTGCTTTAGGCTCCATGTTAGAAAGAAGTTGGAATTGTAGCCGGAATTCACCCATAATTTTAATTTTCTAGACCTTCTGTGCCTTGCTGCAATAGAAGTAAGAATTTCAGGTCAGAAGGCACATGAGGCCACCTCATTGCTGAAGCTAAGCAGGTCTGGGCCTGGTCAATTCCTGGCTGGGAGACTGCCTGGGTACCACACGTATGCCGCATTGGGTTCCATGTTGAAAGAAAGGCGGGGTATAAATGTAATAAATAAATAAATAAAAATATTACCTCTAGGCAGCTGTAGCTCTAGTTGCCATAGTGTACTCTAGTACAGTGGTTCCCAACCTTGGAGCCATGACCCCCAGAGGGGCCACAAAGTAATTTGGCGGAGCTGCGAACAGTAAAGAAATGAATTCTTTATTCTTTTTAAAGTCTTCACTCCCTGAATGCTGTCTGCTCCCCACTGCTGCTGCAGATGACGCCTCCCCCTTGCTCCAAATGAGAGGGGAGGACTTTTGCTGAAGCAGAATGTATTTCAGGCACACCGAGGGCATGTTTCTGCCTATAAAACACATGGCAGATGCCAAAGGAGGCTGAGGGTGGAGCTACCAGGAAGAAGAGAGGATTACTATCACTGACTTCTGTCTCCTCGCACTGCTGCTGCTGCTGAAGACGCCCTTACTCAGGACAAGAAGAGAGGGCTTTTTGTGAAGCAAAAAGAAGCAAGGCTGCAAGGAAAGGCTGCTTTCCTCCTTCTTTCCTGGGAGCCAGCCTGACTGCCTTTCTTGGCTCCTGATTCACTGCCATCTCCTTTCAAAAATTATTCTTATGTGCAAGGCCGCCCAGATCTCACCTTTGGCCCAGATGGAACCAAGGAGCAGTGAGGAAGCTCAGGACTTGCTTGCCCCCATTTCTGAGGCTAAGTGTGTGTGTGCCAGCATTTCCCCTTTCTTCCACCTACAATCTGCCCTCCCATCTCTTTCCAAGATGCTGCTGCAGTTGAGGGCTTCCCCCCTTCCACATGCCCAAATGAATGCATGCCTGCAGATGCTTGCAGGAGGGGCAGGCGTGTTTGTGTGTGTGCATACACTGATCTGTCTTCTGCTTCACTCGCATTCCCCAAATGCATGCTAACCAAGTCATCAGTTCTGATGATCATCCCAAGGCCTAAAAGCATTAACACCCCTACTCAGTCTACCCACCCTTTCGTCTTCACCCTTTAGCATCCCCACCACTCACATTGGTGCTTCTTTGTTATTGTTGTTATTTTAAAAAAGCTCAGCAGGTTGGCTGAGGCTGGGGTCCACATGCTGCAGATGAAATGTATTATTTATTTATTGCATTTGTATTCCACATTTCCTCCAAGTTGCTCAAGGTGGTGCACGTTGTCCCGTCCCCCCTTTCCATTTTATCCTTACATCAACCCTGAGATAGGTCAGGCCGAGAGACTGTCTGGCTCAAGGTCACCCAGTGGGCTTAATGGCTGGGTGGGGATTTGAACCTGGATCTTAGTCCAGCACTGTAATCCATTGGTGTTGGGAGACAGGAATGTACATCTTCCGATTATGTCTTTATGTGTGGGGAGGGGGATACCAATTTGATGAACCTTTGCATTAAGAAAAGAAAGCAACAGCTGTCTGCAGGGAGCTTTTTATGGAAAGGGTTATTTGGAGATGTGATTTTGCCACGCTCCATTTTTTCACTTAACAGAGAGTAACATTACAATTAGCATGGGGGGGATCACGAAATTGTTTGAGCTTATAAAGCCCCCCCCATACTCATAAAGGTTGGGAATCACTGCTCTAGTACATAGTTATATAAAGGGGTTATATAAACAGGGATTTATATTAAAAAGTTGCAAAATGAAGCACAGATCAAAATGCAGCGCTATTTAGGCTGTGGCAACCATAATGCTAGATAAAATAAAAGGGCATCTGTGCCTTAAGTAATTAACTGGAAGAAAGAATTTTAGCAAATTGACTTCTCCCACTGTAGCTCTTTGGTGGGGGAAAAAGGTTATACATATCAACTTATCTTCTATGCAACTGCTAGACACAGGGTCACAGTCTTATATTATTGACTATTTGGATGTACTACTATACCATAATTTAGCATTGCATGAATAAGCCTCAGCCATATCATCTTCACCCTTTCCTCTACTACTCTGGGGCAGCTTTTACTACTGTTTTTGACTAAACACAGCTTAGCATCCTGTCCAAACCCAGACAAACTATGACTTACCATGAACAAGCAAGCATGCTTCTTCACAGAGGGAGAATTGTGGCTGGTTCACTCCTCCCCGCTCCTGCCATGCCATGCTATTTAACATCTATGTGAAACCGCTGGGAGCCATCATCAGGAGCTTTGGGCTGCAGTGTCACCAATATGCGGATGACACTCAGCTCTATCTCTCATTTAGTCCTCACCAGAGTTGGCTGTGGATACCATGTCCAAATGCCTGGAGTCCGTAAGTGGATGGATGGGCGAGAACAGGCTGAAGCTAAACCCTGATAAGACCGAGGTGTTGCTCGTGGGTGACAAGAGAAGGTTGGGAGATATAGACTTGGTGCTTAATGGGGTAAGATTGCCCCTGAAGGACCAGGTCCGCAGCCTCGGGGTCATTCTTGACTCCCAGCTGTCCATGGAGGCTCAGGTTTCAGCAGTGAGCCGGGCAGCTTGGTATCAATTACATCTGATACAGAGGCTGTGACCCTACCTTCCTGTACACCTGCTCCCACGAGTGATACATGCCCTGGTTTCCTCTCGCTTAGACTACTGTAATGCACTCTATGTGGGGTTACCCTTGAAAACGGTCCGGAAATTGCAGCTGGTACAAAATGCGGCGGCACACTTGATCAAGCACAGCCACCGCCGGGATCATATTACCCCGGTGTTAATAGATCTACACTGGTTACCAGTTGTCTACCGGGCCCAATTCAAGGTGTTGGTGCTGACCTTTAAAACCCTATACGGTTTCGGCCCAGTTTATCTGAAGGAACGCCTCCAGCATTACCAATTATGCTACCTGACAAGATCAGCCACACAGGACCTCCTCTCGGTCCCACCAGCCAAAACAGCTAGGCTGGTGCGGACCAGAGAGAGGGCATTCTCGGTTGTGGCCCCCACCCTCTAGAATTCTCTCCCTTTTGATCTCTGACATGCCTCCTCCCTGACCGGTTTTCGCGGAGCCTTAAAGACCTGGCTATTCAGGCAGGCCTATAGGATCCTCTGGAGGGATTAGTTTTAAGATGTATAAATTAATGTTTTAGAATAATTGATGATTTTGTTTTTGATTGTACAGTGTATTTTAATGTATTGCTGTAAGTCGCCTAGAGTGTCCATTAAGTCGGACAGATAGGCGACTAACAAATAATAATAAAAAATTATTATTATTATTATTATTATTATTATTATTATATTCAGGAGCTAAACCATGGCTTGGCTTAGCTTTCTGACTGAACCTAGGATTGTTTTTGTTCCACTCAAGCAAACCATGAGTGGTAAGTCAAGAACAAGCTTTGGTTACAGCTCTTGGTTTGTTTGGAGTGAGAGAAATCACAAGCCCAAGTTTGAATGCAACACTAAGATAAACCATGGCTTAACTCTTGGTAGTGTGCCAGGAGCAGGATTAATGAACCAGCTTCAGTTTTTTCCCTGTGAACCAGCATGCTTGTTTGTTCATGGTAAAACCATTGTTTGGCCTAGTGTTTTGTGTGAAGCAGGTCTCGGTGCATATGTAATGCTTAACCATGTATGAAACAAACAAGTGATTTCATATCCTGGTTTGTGGTTAATCTATAACCATGGTTTTACATATTCAAATTTAACTATCATTAAGGAAATCAAACTGTAGTTGTTATATCTGCATATGGCTACGGAATCAAGTGATCCTGAACGTTGGTGAGATGTTGTTAGAACACCTACACAGATAATTGAAAGCAGAATTCTTTGGCTGTAACATGATATTACTATCTAAAATATGAACAAAGCTCCCCAAATATGAACAAAGTTCTTTTTAAAAACTTGGGTGTGTTTCTTTGTATGGCATAAACAGTGGAAATGCCACTGCTCTCAATTTTTCTGATTATTTTTCTGATTTGGATGTTTTCTTTAACCCACTGAGATAAATGAGGTTGCAGTGTATAATTCCTATATAAGCTGATTCCCACAAACACCTAGCAGAGAACGAAATAAATTTGAAACAGACTTGTAAAACTTATTTTTTATTTTATTTAAATATTTTATGTATCTTGTTCAGATAACTGTCAAATTTAATTCTTTCTCTGGTAGAGCTTCAGTTTTGGAATGCCCTCAGTAAGCAAGTTTGCATAGTGATACCGCTTTTGGATTTTTGGTCCAAGTTAAAACTAGTCTACCAGGCTTTTTAAACTATTGTAATATTTAGCTTTTAGAGCCTTTGGCCTCAATATTTAATCCTTGCTCTTTTTAGCTTTTGCCTTTGGTTTTAACTTGGGCTGTGACAGGTTTCCTTTTTTTGTGCTATATTGTTTGTGCTGCTGATATTGGATTATAACAAACTTGCTAATAAAAGTATACTGCAACACTAAACACAGTACTGGGACACAAGTTCCATACTAGTTAGTAGGAATTATATCTGAGTAAACAAGCCTATAATTTGATTGTTAGACTACATGGAAAGCATTTTTAATACAACAGGCAAATTTTAAAATATTTATTTATTACATTTATACCCCACCTTTCCTCCAAGGAGCTCAAGATGGCGCATATGGTTCTCCTCCTTTTCCATTTTATCCTCACAACAACCCTGTGAGGTAGGTTGGGCTGAGAGGCTGTGACTGGCCCAAGGTCACCCAGCAAGCTTCATGGTGGAGTGGGGATTAGAACCCTGGTCTCCCAGGTCCTAGTCCAGCACGCTGACCACTACACCACGCTGGCTCTCAGAATAGACACAGAAACCCTTATTGATGGATTTTGCAGGTTCATAGTTAACCGGCTGGTGAATACCAAAGTTAGGATCATAGGAAGCTCCCTTGTACTGAATCAGACCATTGGTCATCTAGCTCAGTATTGAGTGTACTGGCAGGGGTTCTCCAGGGTTTCAGACAGGGTTTTCTCCCAGCCCTATATGGAGATGCCAGGGATTGAACCTGGGAGCTTCTGCGTGCAAGGCAAGTACTCTGCCACTGAGTTACAGCCCTTCAGCATTATGTTTCCAATAGTGGCTGACGAAGTGCCTTTGGAAGCTCTTGCACAGGTCATGAAGATGACAGCTTTTGCCTGTTCTTGTCACTAGGACACTGCAAGGTATATTGCCAGTTGAACACTGACACTCCATCTGACATATCACGAGTAACAGCTCTCTTTTCATTCATTTGTGTCTAATCCATTTTAAGAATATATAAAATGATTTGTAAGTCAAAATCAGTAAATGTAAGTGAGGTAATACTATTGTGGAAAGGAAGTGAAAGAATATATTATTGAAAGGAGGCAGGACTTTGTGTGTACTCTACAAGCTGGATTCAGGCAAAACCCATAGGATAATTGTTCCCTGTTGGAATGTGCCATTTGTTGCTAATTAAACTCTGTGACCACTCTGTGTCAGATGCATTGAATGGCACAGATTGTGTATTACTTATTTATTAGATTTATATTCCACCCTTCCTCCCAGTAAGACCCCAATGTGGCAAACAAAAGCACTAAAAACACTCTAAAACACCATAAAATATATTACAGCAAAACATTGTTAAAAACATATTAAAACAAAACATCTTTTCAAAAAAGCTTTGAAAACATCTTAAGGTCAATGTCATCTGACCAGTTGGGAAAACCACCGGTGCAGGCTTGGGTTTAAATAGATAGGGTGCTGAGAAGTATGCTAATGGATCAAGTGCTGAGTAGAGTTGTTTTGTGGTGCTGTCTGTGCACAGAACATAATTTTTTAAATTCTTGCTCTCCATGTTCTATTTATTAACCTGAATTGACTGAGTATTTTATGTATGTATGAAATTATTGCTCTCTGGATGACTGGGGGTACATAGTTTAGTATTTTTATTTTTTTGTTTAGTACCCACACTGCACATTTCTATGTGTGCAGAGCTGGATTTCTTTTAGTATTACAAATCTGTGTTCTTTCTCTCTCTCCACCTGCCACCCACGTTCATTTACTGGATGATGACATAGTGTAAAACAGGGCCCGCACTCTAACTTCATGTGGCCCCCGACTTAATTTATTAGGGCATGGAGAGAGGGAAAGTTGAAACGGATGGATGCTTTCTAGTTTTTTGTCTTATTGAAATTTAGGGAAACGTTCTCCCTGTTAAATATGATTGTATAGTTGTCACACTTTCACAAGATTAATCTATTTCATTTATAAGTCTTCATGTAATTTGCATTTTATACAGCACCTTGATTACATGAGCAGAAATGTGATGGAGGGGCTGTTGTGTGGTTTGCCTCCAGATTGATACTAGCTTTTTCATTCAGAGACTGAGCTTTCCATCTGGTGTCATTTTGGGACTGAGCTGCCTTTGTTCCTCTTGGCATTGGTTGATTAGTAGCTACACTAGAGCCAATTAGACTGTTACTTGATTAACGCCTCTATTCCCCATCTACCTTATCCTCAGCATTCAAAAGCCTGCTGTGTGCAGAAGTTGCACAGGCACTCCAGAGGCTGTGTCATGGGGCCCTTGGGTGTACCCATAGGGAATTATTGAAAAGTTTGAGATTTTTAGTGTTTTATACAGATTATAGAATCCAATTATCTTATGAGTATAAAACACTTTGCTTATGGATTGATTGGAGTATATTCATTTATGCTAAGTCTTTGACTAATAGAGCATGGCTTGAATTTATTGGGCAACTGATTTGTTGTTGTTTGGATCAAATAATAAATTATGGATTTGTTTTGTGATGTGTGTTAATTTTTCTTTTTTGGTAGGCCAAATTGATTAAGGGAGTGGGAGACAGGATGAGACTTTACCATTCTTCTACCTATTTTTCTAAAATAGCCTGCTTACAGGTCTAGTTCAAATAACCGTGAGGATAAAACAAATTTCAGGAAATATTTTTAATGAAGCTGTCAGGCTACATTTTTGTACTTATAAAAAAGATTGTCAAATAAGCGAGCTGATGAGAAACTGAAACTGAAATATAATTTGGATGATTTGGAAAATAAAATTATTAATTATGATGATGTTCAGAAGAAGCTTCTGAAACAAAAAGGAAAGTGGATACTAACTAACCATGAGAAATTATTAACTGTACCAATTGAAAGGATCTTCAGGTTGGGAAATGGCCTGCTGTGATTGTAGTTATTGCAAACTTTAAAGTAATACAGGCCAGAGATTGAACTGAGAGCTCACCCAGAGTCTTTTCAAGTAGGGGTCCATGCTCACAGCACAAGAGGCACTCCATCCTTCGTTAATACTTGTGCTCTTTGCCACTGGGATGTATTTTTTATTTAAAGCCTTGGGAGGAATGAGCTTGTTCGTACCTTATAGGGATTTTTGTGTATTTTTTATAAATACTTGTCTTGCAACTGTACTATTTCACAGTGTATCTTCATGGTGGATCAGCTCTTCAGGCCCAATATTCAGTTGATAGAAATGGCCCAGAGAAGTCACCCAGTTGTGCAGTGATATCTAGGGCATGAATTGTGTTGGTAATGTGGTGGAGTCTAACTACTGCAACACAAGTCCTTAGAAAGCAGACAGAAGAGCTAAAGACTCACTGGGGATTCACACATAAGGAAACAAGATTCCTTGGCTTACTCTGTATTCTTTGATCTATCTCTAGCAGCGTTGAATTCAACCTTTTGAGTACTTAGAGATAAGCCCTTATCAACCAGCAGTTAAAATAACAAATCCTCCCACCTTGCTGAGTTGGACAGAAACTCCCCAAGCCTTCCGAGACTAGAGTGAATGTGTACAAAAGTTATACCAGACAGGCTTGATGGGGGCAAAGTTCACATATCGAAGAGATCCGTTGCAACAAAAAGTTTTGCATTGTTTTATGTAGCCTTCCTGTGTAAAGTGAGTATTTTGAATTAAAATAGTTTTTAACTCAGTAGATTGATCAGTCTAGATGGATATCCAGATCCTGCTAGCAAATGAAACAATTAAAATTGATTTTATTGAGGGGAGAAGGGGTGAACTAATAGATTTTCCATTGTTGTGAGAAAAGGGCCACATGTACTTTCAGAAGTCAGTTTGCCGTAACTAGCAATGGGACCTCTGTGCTAGAGTAGAAATAATATATCTTGGCAGGACAAGCTTTTACATTTATTGTTCTCTTGAAAAACTTAGTGGAATGTTTTCTAACTGTTGAATTTTTTATTCCCACTAGTTGGGCAGGTGTTTTACAGAACTTTGCAGCCTTATTATTTATAAACATTTATATTTATAATGAGGTATTGTGAATATTACCCTACTGTGAATATAGTTTTGTTTGTTTGAGATATTTGTATATGGTATTCTTGTTGTTCCTTAGTTCAAATAATGAAATATTCCTAATGAATACAACCTAATCCTGTTGGTTAGTTACACACACACACACACACACACACCCCTCTTCAATTGATACAGGTAATAGCTTTCATTCTGAGGAATGAATTCAAATTAATTCAGGTGTCACCTAACTGTTTTTCTCTCTCTCTATAAAGTTGTGTTTCAATTGTCAAACATTTGGTTGCTTGGATGGGTGAAAAAAATCCACTTCAGGAACTGCTTTTGTTTGAGCTTAATTTATTCTCTTTTAAAGGAAGGTATTTTGAAATATCTTACTTGTGGGGTGATGGGTAAAATACTATTTTTAACACCTACCTACCTACCTATCTACCTACCTATTTTTGAGATGTTCTGGTGGCTTTTTCTTTGTAGCCAGAACTTGGTATTCTGCAGATCCAAGTATAAAAGATTGCCTAATCACTAGAGAGAAGGCTGCTCCAGGCCTGGACTGTACTTCCTTGTTTCTGACTTGCAGCATTATTCTGATGTCAGAGTCCTTTGATCTTGGCAGGACAGTTGATGAATTCATTGGTGGAGTCTAAAGCAGCAACCATGTTTTGGAGAAATGCTCTAGATTGGTAAAATACTGTACAGCAGGCCCCACTCATACGGCGGGTTATGTTCCAGACCTCTGCCTAAAAGCGAAACCCGCTAAAAAGCGGAACTCCTTCAATAAAATGTTGCCCGACGCCTGAAAAACATTGTAAAAGCGGAACAAGCGCCATATGAGTGGGACCTTACTCTAATTGTAGCCACCATATTAGCAGAATGCCAAAAACCAGGCCACCGAAGAGCGGGGCTCTACTGTATAAGAAAAAGTGAGCGGGCACTTAATTAATTAATTAATTAATTTTATTATACTTGTATACCACCCCATAGCCGAAGCTCTCCGGGCGGGTTACAGTAACTAAAAACATGAAAACAAATACAGTTTAAAACAGATCTTATAAAAACGATTTAAAACACAATTTAAAAATTTAAACAGTATAAAACACATGCTAAAATGCCTGGGAGAAGAGGAAAGTCTTGACCTGGTGCCAAAAAGGTAACAGTGTTGGCGCCAGGCGCACCTTGTTGTCTGCTCTTCACTGAGACAGCAGTGTCGGTGGGGGTGCAGGCAGGGCTGGAGATTCCTTGGTAATTGCCAGGCCATAAGTCCTCAGCCGGCAGCTTGGCTATAAATCTGCTAGGCTAGCAAGGAGGAAGCAAGATAAGGGCAGAGGCCTTTCAAAGCTTACGTGCCAAGCCAGAAATCCAGAAGAGACGTCACTGAAGGTCCGAGTCTAGTTTGCCGAGAAATCAGTCCAAGTCAAGGTTCAGGGGATAGGAAGACACACAGTGGTCACGCCTAACATTGTAGTCAGCAACAAGCTGAAGCCAAGGTTTGACTTCTAAGGAGCAGGTTTGTCAGCAGGTGTGAGCCATCAGCGTTTTGGCCTTAAGTGGACAGGCCTGCCCCTCTTCTGCCTGACCTTCTGTTGTCTACGTTCTGCAGGTGAGGGGGGAGTATCCTGTTCACTGACTGCGTCTGGCTGAAGGGCTTCAGCTGTGTCTAGGGTGCTCTGCAGCTGAGGGGGAGAAGGAGCTGGGTTCTCAGGAGTTTCCTCCATTTCTCCTTCTGGGTCTGCTGCTTCTGGGTCTGCTGCTGTTACTCCCGAGTCATCCTCATCTGATGAGTCCTCTGATGGGGCCATGACACTTGTCATGAAAGTCATTCCATAATTTGGGGGCCACCACTGAGAAGGCCCTCTCCCTTGTTGTCATCCTCCAAGCTTCCCTTGGAGTAGGCACCCGGAGGAGGGCCTTTGATCTTGAACGTAGTGTACGGGTGGGTTTGTATTGGGAGAGGCATTCCATCAGGTATTGTGGTCCCAAGCCGTGTAAGGCTTTATAGGTCAAAACCAGCACCTTGAATCGAGCTCGGAAACAGGCAGCCAATGCAAGCGGGCCAGAATCGGTTTTATATGTTTGGACCGTCTGGTCCCTGTTACCAATCTGGCCGCTGCATTTTGCACAAGCTGCAGTTTCCGAACCGTCTTCAAAGGCAGCCCCACGTAGAGTGCATTGCACTAATCTAATCTGGAGGTTACCAGAGCATGGACAACTGAAGCCAGTTTATCCCTGTCCAGATAGGGACGTAGTTGGGCCACCAACTGAAGTTGGTAGAAGGCACTCCGTGCCACCGAGGCTACCTGAGCCTCAAGTGACAGAGATGATTCTAGGAGAACCCCCAAGCTACGAACCTGCTCTTTCAGGGGTAGTGGAACCCCATCCAGGACATGTTGGACCTCCACCATCTGGTCAGAAGAACCACCCACTAGCAGCATCTCAGTCTTGTCTGGATTGAGCCTCAGTTTATTAGCCCTCATCCAGTCCATTGTCGCAGTCAGGCACCGGTTCAGCACATTGACAGCCTCACCTGAAGAGGATGAAAAGGAGAAATAGAGCTGCGTGTCATCAGCATACTGATGGCAACGCACTCCAAAGCTCCGGATGACCACACCCAACTGTGTCATGTAGATGTTGAACAGCATGGGGGACAGAACTGACCCCTGCGGAACCCCATACTGGAGAGTCCAGGGTGCCGAGCAATGTTCCCCAAGCACCACCTTTTGGAGGTGACCTGCCAAGTAGGAGCGGAACCATTGCAATGCAGTACCTCCCACTCCCAACTCAGCCGGTCTCCCCAGAAGGATACCATGGTTGATGGTATCGAAAGCCGCTGAGAGCTCAAGGAGAATCAGCAGAGTCACACTCCCTCTGTCTCATTCCCGACAAAGGTCATCATACAGGGCAACTAAGGCTGTTTCTGTGCCAAAACCAGGCCTGAAACCCGACTGGAATGGATCCAGATAATCGGTCTCATCCAAGAGTGTCTGGAGCTGGCCTGCAACCACTCACTCAAGGACCTTGCCCAGGAATGGAACATTTGCTACCGTCCTATAGCTATTAAGATTTTCTGGGTCCAGGGAGGGTCTCTTCAGGAGTGGTCTCACTACTGCCTCTTTCAGGCAGCCAGGGACCACCCCCTCTCACAGAGAGGCATTAATCACCTCCCTGGCCCAGCCGGCTGTTCCATCCCTGCTAGCTTTTATTAGCCAAGAAGGGCAAGGATCCAGCACAGAAGTGGTTACATGAACCTGTCCAAGCACCTTGTCAACGTCCTCAAGCTGCACCAACTGAAACTCATCCACGAAATCAGAACAAGGCTATGCTCTTCTGTCCTTTTCAGAAATGCACCTGCGTGTCTCCAGAGCTGATTCCATAGGTGGTACTTTCCTTAGATTCTGAAAACCTGACACTGTTTTCTCAGAATCTGATTATGTCTCAGTTCACATTTAATGCTAAGCCAAACCATGGCTTAGCATGAATGTGTAGGAGTATGGAATCCCAGAGAGGAGCTTGTGGCTACTTTGCTCTTCCTCTGGTTCTGTTCCTGCTGCGCTGCTGTGAGCTGAGCCATGGTTTGGTGTAGTGAATTTTCACACTCCAGATAAACCATGAGCTAAAGCCATGAGCTGCAGAGTACCAGAGGAAGAGCGGAGTGGCCATCTCCTCTCTGGAAACCTGCATGTGCGCACAAAGTCATTGTTTGGCTTAGCATTATATGTGAACCGGATCAATATGTCCTTAATTTAAAATATGGTGATGGTGTGGGAGTCATAGAGATATTGGTTCAGTTCAGATGTACTGCCAAAGCATGGTTTAGTGTAACATGGTTGAGCCTGTACCCTCCCTTTCCTGCCCTCTCCCTGTTCCATACACACTCAGATTGCATCTTGCATTTTCTGTTTCTTGGCAAAACATATTTTGTCATTTCACCTGACCCAAACAAACCATGGTTTGTCCAGAACGAGGAAGTGCAGGAGGGATTTGAGTGCATGAGGGAGGAGGGAGTGTACAAGCCCAAGGTTTGTTGTGTGATGCCAAACCATAGTTTGGAATTATGTCAGAACAGAGCCAATGAGATATTGAGCTTGTGTATTTCACATTGCTTTATGAGGACAACAGGTTTTTCTAAAACAGATGTACTGATTTAAAGTATATAGAAATTTCTATAATGTGAACATTATAGTTGTATTCTATGAGATTGATTTCATATTTTTTTATGTAGGGAATCCCTTGGATTCTATTCTCTTTGGAAGACCATGTGAAAAGTATTTGCAGAGTCTGGTGTAGTATAGCCAAGCCTTTATTTTTAAAAAAACTCATTAGTCTTTTTTTGTTTGGCTATTTTCAGACAAAAGAATCCAGCAATGGATTGTCTTATTCTTACATTTTGAATCTGCACTGAGTGTCAGCTTGGTTTATATTCCCTGAAAAGCAAGTCAATGCACAGCCTGACAAGAGGACATGGGATATTGCTGTGCCTGGAACAACGATCAGGTATCCAAATGAACCTTAGCTTTAGATTGGAAATAATATTAATAGACAGGAATTACAGTAGCTTGCTCTTTTCACTTTTGTTACCAAAGTGTGACTCCCCGCCCCCAAGGACTGTGACCTCTGTTTTCAAAATTGGGGTTATATGTATTTGTATTCCTAATTTTAAAAAAACGTTCACTTCACATAGTCTTTTTTTTAACATTTAATGTGTGAAGTGTGAGGGCCTGTGCTAACATAATGCTCCAGAGTCTTCTTGCCTGCTAGCAGTTAGCTATTCAGTTTGCACCAGGCTGGAAAACATTCAGAAATGGTGAGAATCTCTCTTGTCATTTGTAAGGAGTCCAAAGCGTAGTGTGAAGTAATTGACCCTACACTTTTCCTGAGTTCCAGAGGACTCAGTGGAATGTGGGACCATTTTTTCATTCAGCTGGTCTTTGGAAATGAGAGGAAGTGGCAAGATCTCCCATTAAATATTAGGCATGAATTGAGAGGCTGACTTCCTCTCAGGAGGAACAGGGTAAGAGACAATTTCAATTCCTTCTCCCCTGCCCACTCTAGCCCTCCCTCCCTTCCTCCCTCTTCTCCTCCCTCCCTCCCGTGGTCAGCTTCACCTATCCTCAGCATCACAATCTCTGTGATGGTGTGGAAAATTAAGACAGGAGAGTGATGTCTTGCGTCATGCTCATACAAAAATATAATTCCCAGGAAGTAGCAACCAGGCGGAGGCGGCTGCTGCTGCTGCTACTACTACGTCTACTGCTGCTGCTACTAAATTAATTAAATTTAAATCCTACCTGTCCCAAGGGGAGCCCAGGGTAGCAAACTGATGATATAGCATTAAAAACATCTTAAAAACAAAGCATCTTAAAAATAATTCCAGTAAGATGCAGATTGGGATAAGGTAAAAGGCTTGTTGGAAGAGGAAAGTCTTCAGTAGGCGTCGACTCCTGCTGGATCAGGCCAAAGGCCTGTTTAGTCCAGCATCCTGGTTGCAAAGTGGCCAACTGGGTATCTCTGGGAAGCCTGCAAGCGGGACCTGAGAGCAATATCCAAAACTTCATATGGTTGTACATTGCCCTGCACCTTCAAGTCTCAGCACACAACAAAAACACTCAATTTTTCAGTAAATGTATGATCTAAATAGCAGCTTATAAAAGCACTCCTTAAGATTCATACTTAAAGTAATCTGTGGTACTGAATTCCAAATCCTTTTCCAACTAACCATGGAATATTTATATGCAGTCTCTTTCCTATTTTACTTAATAAATATTTGGGCTTGTGTCTAATTCTAGCAGCATCTCGTACAACCTACTCAATGTACTCTTTGATCTTCATGAAGAAACAAATATCTCAAAAGTTGTATGTTCTCTTAAAGGCCCACATGCCCTGCTGACATGACATACGTGAAAAGAATGAAGCTGTGAGAGAGAGACTTGATTTTTTGTAATATTTCTAAATAAGTAAACATTTCTCCCTTTCTGTTCTGCCTAGTAAAATTCCCTTTGATTCACTAAAACGTGGTTTAAAGTGTTGTAGCTTAAGTGACTGGGTGCTGGTAGTGTGGTGAACTGGGGTATTCCATACTCTGCAGAGATAGTGTCTCAACATGTTCTTCAGCTGTTTGTCAGGCAGTAAAGGCCTGAAGTTGCTTGTGCCTCAGAGCACTTGAGATCAGGATTCTGATTTATGAAGCAGAACCTCACTTATACTTTGTTGGGTAGCGAAGAGGGTGTTCAAGAGGCATGTGACCCTTTTACTGAGGAGAAGTTAGAAGTATATGGTACTTCCTTATGGATTTAATATAAATGGGAAAAGTAATGTAAATGGGAAAGTGGTAATGCTGTGATACTCATTGAGATGTGATTTATAATATGCAGCAACCTCATTTTTATTACTAGACTTGGTTATATTTTCTTCCTTTGTCCCGGAGGAAGAGATTAAAACAATGATCAAGCTTCAGATTTTAAACAAATTGTTGGAAGATTCGCAGATGAATATTACTGGAATTATTATTCAGCCACAAGAGTGGCTGTATTCTATAGCCAGTATGGATTTTTCATATTCCACAATGTTAAATTGAAAATACCCCCATGCCATTCTGTTGCTTCCCATAAACTCACTTCAAAACAAAACCTTACAAAACTGATAGTCCTGAACTCAAAAACGCTTGCTTAACAACCCTCTAGGTTTTCATGGTGATACGCAAAATACTCAGATAGAATCAAGAGTTCAAAGTGTAAAATAAGGGGGGGAAACCCCAGACCCCTGTTGGACTTTTTTCTATCAGAGTTGTTGATTAATTTGTTGAAATTAATTAAAAATCAGCCATGTTCACAGAGTACCTGTAATCCTATTACTGACCTTGCCCCATACTCTGACCTTCATCTTCTGCAGTTAAAAAGTTTGAAAAGTGCCTGGCTGATTTTTAATTAATTTAAGAAATTTAATATTGGAGTAATAAGCGCAGGCATGCTGAGTAAGAACCACTACCAGTGTTCTAAAAGTCAGATTCACAGCTGTTTGGCTTGGCTAATCAGGTGGCCATACCCATGCCAGACATTTATTTCAGTTTAGACAGTCATGGCTTCCCCCAAAGAATCCTGGGAAGTATAGTTTGTGAAGAGTGCTGAGAGTTGTTACGAGACTCCTAATCCCCTGACAGAGCTCCAGTGGGCAAAGTGGTTTAACAGTCATCCCCTCTTCTAGGGATTGTAGTTCTGTGAAGGGAATAGGGTGTCTCGGAGGAACCCTCAGGACCCTTCACAAACTACATTTCTCAGGATTCTTTGGGGGAAGCCATGACTGTCTAAAGTGAAATAAAGGTCTGGTGTGGATGTGACCAGGGACAGCTTTGATTTAAATTTGGATGGGAGACTACATGTGCCTGCTCTAGAATAAAAAGGTGGGGGAAACCCTGAAAAACAATGATATTGTTCAGTGTTTTTCTTTTGGAAAGGAAAGGGGCTTTTGGAAAGGAAAGGGGCTTTCCCTTTGTCCAATGCCCGTCCACCCAGTCTCCTCCCCTCCCTTTCCCTTCCCTCCCCTTCCTCCCCCATGGTCATGATTGCACAGGAGTAAATCCCACTGAACACAATGAACATGCAAATGAACAGACCTGCCTTTCCCTTCCCCCTGTCTCCTTCCCTTCCCCTCCCCTCTTCCTCCCCTCCCCTCTTCTTCCTCCCCCCCTGCCCACTCCAGCCCTCCCTCCCTCCCTCCTTCTTCTCCCCCCCCAGGGTCAGTTTCACTTATCCTAAGCATGATTTTATGGGAGTAAATCCCACTGAACTCAATAAGCGTGCAAATGATCAAACCTGCCCTCCTCCCTCCCCTTCCCATCTGCTCCCATTATCCTCCTCCCTTCAGCCCTTCTTCCTCCCCTCCCCCTCCCCTCCCCCTCTCCTGTGGTCAGTTTCACCTATCCTAAGTATGATTGCAGGAGAGTAAATCCCACTGAACTCAATAAGTGTGCAAATCCATTCTCAGCAAACTTGCACAGATTCACATTTCTTACCTCCCAGATTAAAAATTCTTCCAAGCTACATAGGAAGTGGATTGGACTGTGAAAGACCTACCCAAATTGTGTTTGCATTTTTACAAATTTGTAGGGCAGTACAATATCTCAGAAAGTGGATAAGAGAAAAATCAATTCAGTTGAAATGTGGTGTTGGAGGAGAACTTTGCGGATACCATGGACCGCGAAAAAGACAAATAATTGGGTGTTAGAACAAATTAAACCAGAACTATCACTGGAAGCTAAAATGATGAAACTGAGGTTCTCTCACTTTGGACACATCATGAGAAGACATGATTCACTAGAAAAGACAATAATCCTGGGAAAAACAGAAGGGAGTAGAAAAAGAGGAAGACCAACAAGAGATGGGTTGATTCCAAAAAGGAAGCGACAGATCTGAATTTACAAGATCTGAACGGGGTGATTCATGACAGATACTATTGGAGGCCGCTGATTCATAGGGTCGACATAAGTTGTACACTAGGGCCCCGCTTATACAGCGGGTTAAAGATCAGGCCCCCGCCATAAAGCGGAACCCATTGACTGTAATGGGTCACATCGCGCGAAAATGATGCGAAAATGCCGCAAAATGCTGCAAAAGCGCAAAATCGGCTTTAAAACAGGAAATTTCCCCTAATTGAAAGCTGCTGCATCAGTGGAATGCCGGAAAACAGAATGCCGTAAAGCGGGGCCCTACTGTAATCAACTTGAAGGCACACATGCGCGCGCACACACACACAGAGCTAGGTTTTTTTGCCTGTTAGTGAATTTCTAGAAAAGTCGGTGTAGTTAAGGAAACACGTGTTTGCAGCTTTAAATAGCATAATATCTGCCTAAAAGTTTAAATTCTGAGTTCTAGTTTATACCTGTATGTTTCCTCAATTTGAAGCTAAATGTTTCTTTTGGTTAGAGAGGATGTTATAGCAAGTTAGTGAACTTCAAGGAATTGCTTTGTTTCTTAATCTTAAATCCGTTTTGTGATTGTGAAGAGATGTCTTGGCTACAAAGTTCAGAAATAAAATACTTTCCCTTTTTTCCCTTTTCCCTTTTTTCCCCAGAGACTAATGAGAGAGTTGTGCATATATACATAGGGGCTGTTGTACTGCAAGTTTGGGATCTGGACAATATTTATGTTTTGTGGGTTTCATCCATCATATAATATTGCATATAATAATGTTTTTGAGAGGAACTGCCATTTTCAAAACAAAGTTGTAGGTTTTTCTATATTTATGAAGTTTCCTTTAGTTGACATACAGTTCTGTATTATTTTCTTTTATATATTCAAAACTTGTGCATAGATTGTAATTGTTAACTTGGGATTGGATTTTAGTTACGCTTAGAGTTGATCCACTGAAACCAATGGATATAAGTTAGACTCATTCAGTGTGTCTACTCTCAGCATGACAAAGTCTGGACTCAGCCCCCAGTGTCATGGTATTATGCCATAACGTTTTTTTTAAAATGAACAATGTTGGTCTTTGGTTAATAAATATACTAATTTGCTATAGCAGATGGTTGATATTTGATAGATTTGTGATACAAGATCTATTCAGGGAAGTGTCTTTGTTTTATATATGTACATCATATAATGAAAGTAGAGCAGTTGTGTGTTGCAGCTTTTCTACACACTGTTCTAATATTCACTTCACACATTAGCACTGTTTTCATTATCATCCGTTCCACTTGCCCCACACCCCTCCCAGCTGGCAGGGTCTGCATCACAACCCTTTGATGCTGTGTTGCAGGGGTTTGATTGGTGGCATCTGCTTGTTTTGTGATGAGATTCCTCTGAAGAAAGGCAAGCTGTAGTTGCCTATTTCTGATTGGTTGTCCTACCTGACTCTTCTCTCCCCCCCCCCTAATTCAAAGCACACACCACAGCAGGCTCCGTTCAGAAACCTGAAAGAGCTCCTTAAACATCCATTCATGAATCTGTGACGTCAGTAGCTTCTGTGTTCTCCTTTGCAGCGAGGTTGCAGGATTGTGTGGGTGGAATTTCCCTGCTGCATTTTACATAGCAGATTAGGGTTTTGTTTTGGGTTATTTTTGCCATCCACATCATAACATAAGAAAGTGGAGCAGGATTGTAGAAATTATCCATCTCTGTAAGTATATTAACAAAATCTATCTTCCTTCAAGGGGTTGTGTTTGCAAAATGACCGATGTTACCTTCCTGCCATTTATTCCGGAGGAGCAGATGGATGGTGCATTTGGGGTGTGAGTGGACTAGAAAAAATGCTGAAAGATACCATGTTAAATCCAAGAACATTTCTGTTTTGGCAGGTGTTTGCCCATTTACTTCTTTCTAGAGCAAACATAGACATGTTTCATATGCTGTTTTGGAGGTTGTGTAATTGTTCTTTCCTCTCTTTTTTTAAACAGGAGAAGATGAATTTTTATGGCTATCTGAAAAGGCAGAGATTATGAATATCAAGGGAAATAATTGCAACTGATTTCAAAACAGCAGGCCTCTCCCCTTTCCACCCCATTATGAAAAAGTAGTCATGTCTGCTGGTGCAGCTTTTTAATAAAATGTAAAATGTCAGTATAGTTTGGGTGAATGTGGGAATAATTTAGCTATTAATGAGAAGTGTAATAATTAAATACATCCATAGAAATGGGAATAGCTTCTTTCAGCATCTAAAACTAAAAAAAAATCCTGTAGTTAGGCTCTATTCTTTGCATAGATCATTATACTGCAAAATTAGTCCCATCTGTTTCTATTTGCTGAAGACTAACGTATGATATCCTTGCTGGGATTTGATTGCACAGCTTGCTATTGAAATCAGTGAGGGTTCATAAGGAAAGGCAATGCATCTTACTCTTACAGAAACTGATTGCAAAAAATAAGTATTGTAAGTGAACAAAACAGTATCGGGCAAATGCCTTGAACGTAATAGTTCTGACCCTACTTCATTTTAAATGATCCTATGTCAAGTTACAGCATAGAATTTTCCTGGGTTTATTGCTGAAATTGGAAATACTTGTAAAGCTGTGTTTTTGACATTGTGCCTAGAATAAAAGGTGAGCATAAAAAAACCAATTGCCATGTTTGGAAAAATACATCTTGCCATTTCTGTCCACTGGGACACCTATTCCCTTATTATCTGGTTCTCTTTGTTACTTAGTTCCTACCCTCTGGGTGCACATGACTGTACCATTTATTTATTTATTTTATTTATTTATTAAATTTATATACCGCCCGACTAGCGATAGCTCTCTGGGCGGTGAACATAAAATAGTATAAAAATACAATGAATAACAAAATAATATTAAAATACAATCAACAATACAATAAACATTATTAAAATTAGATCAATGTAACTTAAAATGCTTCAGAGAATAGGAAGGTTTTGACCTGGCGCCGGAAGGAAAGCAGAGTCGGCGCCAGGCGTACTTCCTCAGGGAGACTGTTCCATAGTTCGGGGGCCACCACTGAGAAGGCCCTAGATCTTGTCATCACCCTCCGGGCCTCCCTGTGAGTTGGAACCCGGAGGAGGGCCTTCGTAGCAGAACGTAGTGCACGGGCCGGTTCATATCGGAAGAGGCGTTCCGCAAGGTATCGTGGTCCCGCACCGTATAAGGCTTTATAGGTTAATACCAACACTTTGAATCTAGCCCGGAAACATATTGGCAACCAGTGCAAGCTGGCCAGAACAGGTGTTATATGCTCGGACCGCTTGGTCCTTGTCAGCAATCTGGCTGCCGCATTTTGCACTAGTTGTAGCTTCCGAACTGTCTTCAAAGGTAGCCCTACGTAAAGCGCATTACAGTAATCCAAACGTGAGGTTACCAGAGCATGTACCACTGATGTAAGGTCCTCTTTACTCAAATAGGGACGTAGCTGGGCTACCAACCGAAGTTGGTAAAACGCATTCCTAACCACCGAGGCTACTTGAGCCTCAAGTGAGAGGGAAGAGTCTAAAAAGACTCCCAGACTACGAACCCGGTCCTTTAGGGGGAGTGTAACCCCGTCCAGGACAGGGTATATATCCACCATCCGATCAGAGAACCCGTCCACCAACAGCATCTCAGTCTTGTCTGGATTGAGCTTCAGTTTGTTAACTCTCATCCAGTCCATTGTCGAGGCCAGGCAACGGTTCAGCAAATCGACAGCCTCACCTGAAGAAGATGAAAAGGAGAAGTAGAGCTGCGTGTCATCAGCATACTGATGACAACGCACTCCAAAACTCCTGATGACCTCTCCCAACGGCTTCATGTAGATATTAAAAAGCAGGGGGGACAAAACTGACCCCTGCGGGACCCCATATTGGAGTGCCCGCGGTGTCGAGCAATGTTCCCCAAGCACTACCTTCTGGAGACGACCCGCCAAATAGGAGCGGAACCACTGCCAAGCAGTACCTCCAACTCCCAACTCCGCGAGCCTCTCCAGAAGGATACCATGGTCGATGGTATCAAAAGCCGCTGAGAGATCAAGGAGAATCAACAGAGTTACACTCCCTCTGTCTCTTTCCCGACATAGGTCATCGTACAGGGCGACCAAGGCTGTCTCAGTGCCAAAACCGGGCCTAAAACCCGATTGAAATGGATCTAGATAATCAGTTTCATCCAATAGCGCCTGGAGCTGGCCAGCAACCACCCGTTCCAAGACCTTGCCCAGGAATGGAACATTCGCCACTGGCCTGTAGCTGTTAAAATTGTCTGGGTCCAAGGAAGGCTTTTTCAGGAGTGGTCTCACCACTGCCTCTTTCAGACAGCCCGGGACCACTCCCTCTCGTAAAGAGGCATTTATCACTTCCTTGGCCCAGCTACCTGTTCCATTCCTGCTAGTTTTTATCAGCCAGGAGGGGCAAGGATCCAGTACCGAAGTGGTTGCACGTACCTGTCCAAGCACCTTGTCCACGTCCTCGAGTTGAACCAACTGAAGCTCATCCAACAAAACAGGACAAGACTGTGCTCCGGACACCTCACTAGGATCTACTGCTATAACTTGAGAGTCTAGGTCCCGGCGGATACATGAGATCTTATTCTGGAAGTGATCGGCAAACTGATTACAGCGGGCCTCCGATGATTCCACCCTGTCCGGAGGGTTTGAATGGAGAAGCCCCCGGACAACTCGAAAGAGCTCCGCTGGGCGGCAAAGAGATGATTTAATAGTGGCAGCAAAATGATGTTTTTTAGCTGCCTTCACTGCTCCTACATAGAGCTTAGTCGAAGCACTAACCAGCGCATAATTGTATCCGTCGGGAGTTCGTCTCCATTTCCGCTCAAGCCTCCTCCTATCTTGCTTCATCGCTCTCAGCTCCGGAGTATACCATGGAGCTGTATGAGCTCTACACAGGAGAGGGCGTGCAGGAGCGATCGTGTTTACAGCCCGGGTCATCTCCGTATTCCACAGAGCGACCAGGGCTTCAGCAGGAGCGCCAGTCCTATCAGCCGGAAAATCCCCCAGAGCCCTTTGAAAACCTTCAGGATCCATTAGTCTCCGGGGGCGGACCATTTTAATAAGTCCCCCACCCTTGCAGAGGGAAGAGGTTACTGAAAGTCTAAACTTCAGCAAGCAGTGGTCTGTCCATGACAAAGGGAGTGTTGTAAAACTCCCCACATCCAGATCACTTTCCCCATGCTCAGTAGCAAAAACAAGGTCTAGAGTGTGCCCCGATACATGTGTTGGACCACTAACATATTGAGACAGCCCCATGGCTGTCATGGAAGCCATGAAGTCCTGAGCCGCGCCAGACAAAGTGGTCTCGGCATGAATGTTGAAATCCCCCAGTACTATTAGTCTGGGGGACCTCAACAATATATCCGAGACCACTTCCGCCAGCTCAGTTAGGGAAGCCATTGGGCAGCAAGGTGGGCGGTACACCAAAAGGATTCCCAGCCTGTCCCTCTGGCCCAACACAAGGTGTAAACACTCCAGGCCAGTAACTGAATGAACATGGTGCTTGGTGAGTGAGATGGAACTCTTATAGACGACAGCAACCCCACCTCCCCGACCCTCAGATCTACCATGATGCTGGACCAGGTACCCCGGTGGGCAGAGCTGAGAGAGACCAACTCCTCCCTGCTCACCCACCCAGGTCTCGGTTATACATGCCAGATCGGCTGCCTCATCCACAATCAAATCGTGGACGAGGGAGGTTTTATTATATACCGATCTGGCATTTAATAACAGCAACTGGAGATCTGAGAGTTGGCTGATAGGACTACCAACGACCTTGCGGGTGTGGGAAGGACCGGAACAAGGCACAGCCACAACATGTCTGGACCGCGTTCCCCTTACCTGGCACGTCCTTCTCACAGCGCCATACCTTCCTTTGCCCGTCACTACGGCAATTGGGGCCCCCTCAAGTCTCCCCGCCTGATGGATAAAACTCTCTCTGAAGCACATAATACAACTAAAATATACGACAATTAAACGTATAAAAACAGCTATATATACAGCCATATATACAGCATATAAACAAACATACATTCATATAATCAGGCACCCATTCATCTCAAATTGCATCAACACACCAACAAAAAGTAAAAAAAACAAAAAAAAAAAACTGCATTTCAAACTGCATGTCAAATTTTCATTATTATAAAATTAATATAAATCCATTGTTTTGTCATGGGGAAAAACTTTCTGCTTATTTATGGATAATTAATATTACTGCAACTGCTTAATAGTAGTTTTTTTTATCTGTGACTAGCTTCTCAAATACAGCTGTTGTGAAAAAATGTGAAGCTTGGCATCTTGTTAATCTCTCCAGATAGGTTCTTGACAGAGGGTGTTGTATCTCTCCTCTGTCTTGTGGTCTGCAGAGGTCAGGATTTCTTCTTTTTTTTGCTAATATGTGCTACTGGAAGGGTCATTTTCCTCTTGTAGGCCGTTAAATTGTGTCACTTTGGGCACACTTCAAGTGGTATTTACCCCGAGCTGAGGGCAGTTGGATCCAGCAGATCTCTGGCTGAGCTGGCTACACCAGCAGAAGCCCCACCTCCCAGCACAGCTGCGGTGCAGCCATGGGTCAGCTGGCCCAACCCAGCTCAGTCAGGTGTCTGCCAGAGAGGTCCAGTCTGGCTTAGGGAAGCTGGCAGAAGCTGGTGCAAGGCCCCAAAAGAGGCATTCCAGGGGCATGTCAGGGAGGGGCTGGGGGGACAACTTATGCTACATCCAGGTCCCATTAGGCTCTGCCTTGTGGCCCTCCAGTCCCAGCAGATGCTACGCTGGAAAGAAGGGTTGCAGAAAGAAACTTGCATTTTGTTCCTTTCCGCTGTGCCCTGCTGACACAGCCAGTATCCTCCCCTCTTAGCAACTCCTGAATGGCAACTGGTTGTGGCGCCCCCTTCCTCTGCCTCCACTTCTGCCAGCTGATGATGACTTAGATTGTTCTGCCCATCTCTCTCTCTCTCTCTCTCGTCTGTGTGTGTGTGAGAGAGGGAGAGAAGTATTTGTACCTGAGGTGTCTTGCATTAATGGAAATGAGTAATATGTTCATAAAAGGGTAGTAGCATGCTGCAAACTCTATTATGAAAATCAAAAGAAATAGGAGTTTTGTCTTACACTGTAAGCAGTATGATAACAATTAAGAAAAAAAATCTTTTCCACTTAGGCAGGAACAATAAAGTGTATAGTGTGTAGACATGTAAAAAGGGGGATGCTGGGTAGCTTCTGTCAGGAACTTGTAATAGTTCCATGTGACAGCACCAGGAGTTGAAGAGTACTCTTCGTTCATGTATAATAGTTATACAGAGAATGCAAAGTAGATTATCTTTCTTGACATTAGATTATGTAATTCTAGAGCCGTTGGATTGTGAGCATCAAAATGCTCTGAATGGAAACAATGATAAAAAATACCTTGTATATCATATGGGAAGAACATACATATAAAAATTATTGTTTTCAATACAAGGGATACATTTCCGTGGGCCTTGTAAAACTGGCTGAGCTATTTGTATGAAGAACAGCTTATTTGAGATGCCTCCTTGCAGACTGCGGGAGCAGAATTCAGCACTTATATCAATTCTTATATAGACATACAATTTTGGATTTTTCCAGGGCCAGAACAAAAATATAAGCAAGAGTTTTCTTCTGGATTGGCAGACTTACAAAATAAAAGTTGGGGTCTCACAGGAAGATACTAGTGCCCCATAGCATGACAGGAAAGGCACAGAGAGGTATTTTTAGTGGTTGTTCAGCTCCAAGGTCCAGAACTCTTCCATCTTCCAGTTTATATTTTCCAAACATGCTTTAAGACTTTTTATTATATTATTAGCGACCAAGGATGTCAAGGTGATTTTAGCAGTTTATTTTAAGACTTTTTGCTGTGCAATCGATCCGGCCAAATTCTAAATCAAATCAGGATGATTCATACTGAATCAGGACTACTATGGAGCAGGTCAAGGCAGCTACAAACTGCTGTGCAGAAGGGTGAGTCATCCTAAATTGATTTGAAGCAATTTGTGCCAATCCTGAACACAAAATAGTATGTAAAAAAGCCAGACAGACTATCTCCAAAGTGTTTCAAAAATACAGAACAACACCATATAAGGAGAATGTCAGGGTTGAGCAGGGATACCGGGAGCTGGACTTTGCTGATTGACGCTCCTAGTTTCCAATTCAAGACTGGAATTCCACCCAACACTGTGCAGTCAGATTGCTGGGAGAAGGGATGGTGAAGACCTTAAAAGTCACAGAGCTCTTCCAGTGGCTTCGCACTTTTGTTAGTTCCTTGAGTATGAAAAAGAGTTTGGTGACATATATGTTCAGCTTGCTTATCAATATCCTACCCATCCTTTCTATAGTTTGTTTTCCACCCTTTCCTAATCAATCCCAGTTCCTTCCTTGTAGGAAAAAAAAGGTTTGTCTCTTGTCTATGCCTTAGTCTTACAGCTAGTTACTTAGACAGTGTCACATTTCACTTACCCCAGCCTGGTTTAGGCCTTAATGTTTAGGTTAGGTTTGCATTTTATTTTATTGACAGCTGTGTTCTGTTTTCAGTGTATGTCTTTATTAGTACTTTGTCTTTTGAGTGAGTGTGTGTCAGTAAGTCTTGTGAGAACAGTCCAGTACATTGTATATCACTTGACACCAACACCATTTACTCACAGCAAGTGCTTATAGTTAGGATGCATAGCAGCCTGCTTGCCTCTGCCTGCCTACATTGTTGCCTTTCTGTGTGTAGTACTTTGACTCTGCACTTACGAAACTGCCTCACACAAGCTCAGTAGCTCACCACTAAGGGGAATGCTGTGCCTGCCTGGCTAGACTCTGTTCCTAGGACTCTGTCGTCTCCGTCTGTTCTGCTTGCCTCACCTACCTACCTATACTGCCTTTCAGTGCAGGACTTCAACTCAACATTTAGGAGGTGCTCTTAACGCCCACCTGGCTAGGGTGGCTGTCTGTATTTGACTAAGCTGCCTGGGAGTAGGTGTTGTGCCCTTCATTCGGTTTCTTTTTTAAATCTTCATGAAAGAGTTCAGACAGGAGGAAAGAATTGGCAGGATTGAGTACTCAACTGACTGTGCTGTCTTAGTTTTTTCTTTTTTGAAAAAAACCCACAAACTTTAAAGCAGACTAGCACAAAAAACCTGGAGCTACCTGTCTGAAATTTGGCAGGGTTAATACCTTCTTGAGGGGGCTGCCATGTCTCCAAATTATGTTCTTACGTGAAGAAAAGCCATTTGGTTTCCCAATGCACTTGAAGGGAAATAGTGGTTTTTTGAATCTCAATTTGGATCCAGGTACCAAATTGATTGGGGCCAGGCCCTAATCCGAATCACCAAATTGGGCTCTGAATCAGAAGGGAGGGGGATTGCCCAGCCCTATTTTTTAATGTGTTTTACCTTTTTAAAAAGTTGTCACTCACCTCCAAGTTTGTAAACAAAGGACAGGGTATAAATCAAATAAATAAGGCTCATATAAATATTAGAAAACCTTGTTTTGAATATAAGTCACAAAAGGCTAATATAGAGGCAGCCACAGAATATGGAAAGAAAGCTAAAGTGTAATAACCCTCAACTGTGGTGTGCCACAGGGTTCTATCCTCTCCCCCATGCTATTCAACATTTATATGAAACCGCTGGGAGCCATCATCAGGAGTTTTGGGCTGCAGTGTCACCAATATGTGGATGACACGCAGCTCTATCTCTCATTTAAATCCTCACCAGAGTTGGCTGTGGATACCTTGTCCAATTGCCTGGAGTCCGTAAGTGGATAGATGGGAGAGAACAGATTGAAGCTGAACCCCGACAAAACCGAGGTGTTGCTGGTGGGAGATAAGAGGAGGTTGGGTAATTTTGACCTGGTGCTTAATGGGGTGAGATTGCCCATGAAGGACCAGGTCCGCAGTCTCAGGGTCATTTTGGACTCCCAGCTGTCTATGGAGGCTCAGGTTTCTGCAGTGAGCCAGGCAGCCTGGTACCAACTTCATCTGGTACAGAGGCTGCGACCCTATCTTCCTATACATCTGCTCCCATGGGTAATACATGCTCTGGTCTCCTCTCGATTAGACTACTGTAATGCGCTCTACGTGGGGTTACCCTTGAAGATGGTCCGGAAACTCCAGCTGGTACAGAATGCGGTGGCACGCTTAATAAAGCAGAGCCGTCGCCGGGACCATATCACCCCAGTGTTGATCGAGCTACACTGGCTGCCAGTTGTATACCAGGCCCAATTCAAGGTGTTGGTATTAACCTTTAAAACCCTATACGGTTCCGGCCCAGTTTATCTGAAGGAACGCCTCCAGTATCATCAAATATGCCGCCAAACAAGATCAGCCTCTCAAGACCTTCTCTCGGTCCCACCGGTGAAAACAGCTAGGCTGGTGCGGACCAGGGAGAGGGCTTTTTTGATCGTGGCCCCCACCCTTTGGAATTTGCTTCCCTTTGACCTTCGGCATGCCCCCTCCCTGATGACTTTTTGCCGAGTCCTAAAGACCTGGCTTTCAGGCAGGCCTACGGGATCTCCGGGGTGGGTTAGGTTTTATACTGTACTAGTGTAGGATGGTTTAGATGATTTGATATTATATTGTGATTGTTATGTATATGTGGATATTGTATTTTATATTGTGTACGTCGCCCAGAGTGTCCGTTAAGTCGGACAGATGGGCGACTAATAAATAAAAGTTTATTTATTTATATTATTATTGTTACCTGTATAATAAAACATAATAGGAGAGGAATTGGATTGTTCCTCTAGCAGTAAATGCAAGACCTACTGTGAAATCACTTTACTGAAGTTCAGCCCATTCTCCATGGTTAGTTTCAGCCTGCTCATTTATAGCTGTCAGCTCTTCTCAAGTTCACTCCTGTCCTGTGTTAAGGAATGACTCTGTTCTATAGGAACATAGGAAGATGCCTTATACTGAGTCAGATTGTTGGTCCATCTTGTTCAGTTTTGTCTATACAGCTTTCTACGGCTGCAGCTTTCTAGGGCTTTAGGTGGTAGTCTCCCAGCCCTACCTGGAGATGCCAAGGATTGAACCTGGGACCTTTTGCATGCAAGGCAGATGCTCTGCCACTGAGCTATGGCCCTTCTCCTTCTCATCTGAGCTGGAGCTGGCAACCCAATAATAGTTAAACAGAGGGTCACCCCCTATGGATAGGAATTCAATTTTGTCAGTAATATTTACCTTTAAATGGCTGAAATTCACACTTGTATATGCAACAATGCCTCAGTACCAATAGTATGAAACTTTCGCCATCTAAGTGGTACAGCACAAGTTACCATAGTTTCCCCCTACACATGCACTTGCGAAAATTTTACATTAAAGTTGAGCATAATTGTTTTTGAATGGTTATTGTGATATAAAATCCTTTTTTAAAAAGGTATATCAACTTCATCCAACTTTAAATGTCTAAACAATGCAAAATGATGCATGAATTACCATGGAATGACCCTAATGCAATTTGAATTTTTTTTTATGGCAAGCTCTGTAAATACTTCAGTAATCTTGTCACAGGCCTAAGAGCCAGTTTGGTTTCAATGTCAGGTGATTTAATGTGACAGATGTGCAAAGTCCAGGGTGCAATATACTACTGAGAGATATGGCTGTAGAAGGAGAAGCAGCAGAAATAATTTTGCATTGAATAGTGCTTTTTCAGGCAGCTGCACCTTCAAGCATTTGCAATTTCTGTGGTTACGTGACAGGATAGAATAGCCTTTTTGTTAGAAATGAGTCCTTGGGCTTAAATTAAAAAAAGTAGACAGTTTAGATTGGTAGACTCAAACATAATTTAAAATATTTGTGTCCAAATGTAATTTTAACTATATCATTCTCATAACCTGTTCTCTGTTTCTTTTTCAGGTGTTTTGGCCACTTTCTACATTGGGGATGAGCATTTGTGTGTTTTTTAAGCAATATCTCTGACTGTATGCTCCATGCACACCCACAGTACAATGACCAGTTCTCAGGAGCCCCTGAGGTGGTCGTCTTCTACGACTGGGATCACTAAGACCCTCAGTGAAAACAAAGATTTCAGTGGGTTGCATGGAGAACATATATCCACTGGTTTTCATTCTTCATCCGAGATTATAGAAGATGTACGAGACAAGAGCTTACTTCACAGCAATGCATCGGAGACCATGAACAGCCCAGTTGTCACAACAGTATTGAGCAGTGTAAGTGAGGATTCCAGAGACCAGTTTGAAAATAGCGTTTTACAGTTAACGGAACAGGATGAATTGGAAACTACTATTCATCAGGGCAACAATGATAATATAGGTGGAGGGACCAACAGTGGAACAGATGATATCAAGATCCAGTTCAACAGATCAAGCAGTGGAAATGGTGGATTTCTTGAAGGACTCTTTGGCTGTTTGAAGCCGGTATGGAATATTATAGGGAAAGCTTACTCCACTGACTACAAGCTGCAGCAACAAGGTAAACCTAAACGTGAAACTGTATGTTTTCCCCATATATCCCTGTATATTTTTGTGGGTTTTTAAATTTTTTCAAAGATAAAATTGGCTAGTACTAGCCTCCAGAGTGTCATTACATTGCTGTAGCCTCAAGTTCACCTTTTTGAATTTATGGATCAGTGTTTCATTTCTCACTCATCTTCCATCACATCTAAAAATAGGGCAGTGAATTTGCATTCAGCAATCCCAAAACCATGTAGCTATTCCTTCTGTGCCTTGGTTGCTCCTTGTATTGGGCCATTCGTTGGACATCTGGATTATGATGTTTGCCCTCCTATTTCAGGTTTTTTGTTAGGTGAATGCTGTCCTAGTTCTTGCCTGGGAAACTTAACAACTAATGGAAGCACTGATGAAGAAAGAAGATGCTTTTTCTTTTAAAATAAAATCTTCTGTACGTGTGAGCATTTTGCATGTTAGCTAAGTCCAACAGTAGGCTGCAAATGTGCTGAATGGTTTATTCCTCAGTTGCTTGTCAAAAGGCAGCCTTTGTCAGTTGGAATAACAGTGTGTGTTTGTTATCAGATTCATGGGAAGTTCCTTTTGAGGAGATTTCTGAACTTCAGTGGCTGGGCAGCGGAGCACAGGGAGCTGTTTTCTTAGGTAAATTCAGAGCAGAGGAGGTAGCCATCAAGAAAGTGAGAGAACAGAGTGAAACTGATATCAAGCACTTGAGGAAGCTGAAGCATCCTAACATCATTGCTTTCAAGTAGGTCAAACTTTGTTTATCTTGACTTTCTAGAATTTTTTCCCCCAGACTTACATGCTGCATGTCTTCAGGTCCTGCTAAATTGTGTTCAGATTACAGTGGTTTCCTTCTGTCTTCTAGAAAATCACAACTATACGATATAATTTTTTAAATTTATCCATGCTTGCTGGTGGCTTAGTAGGATCATTGTACTAATTGGCCATCCTCAGGCAATCGTATCTTGGTGAGTGAACAAGTCTTCCTTAAAAGTAGTTTCCTGTTATAACTTCTAAACAAGCCAGTAGCTTGTTAAACCAACTTTAAACCAAGGCTTCATATCCTGGCTTGTTCGGAAGCTGTTAACAACAGTTAACCGATGTGGACTTTACTGGAAACTATAGCTAACTGAAACTTCCTGGCTTGTTTTCCAGCTTATGTGAAGGTAAAAACTAAGTTGCTCTGTATGGCTCAATCATATCTTGGCTTATTATACCGAAATATGATTATGTGAAAGTGGCCATTTTATAAGCATGATGTGGGGAGCGGGCTTGAGAAAAGTAGGTGGTAATAACACATACATAGGTTTTTAATTTAGAAGTTTTCCATTGTTACTGAAATGAGGAATAACTCTTTTAGAGAACACTTGCTGAAGAATTTCAATGGGTCTACTCTGTGACTTAGCTGGATGATGTCATTTTTATTCTGTGGAAGCCTTCAGGTTCTTTCCAGTCTTCTTTTGCAGCAAATATTTTATTTTCTGTCTTTCTTTTATTCATGAAAACTTCATTGCTAAGCATGGAAGGGCTTTTAATGTGATCTGATTCAGTGATGTTTCATCCTCTGATGAAACATGACCCTGAAAGATCAATACCACCTCATGAAATTCAAGGATAACTGTTTAGTAGCCAGCTCTGGGGAGACATAGAATTCTTCTACTTGCTATTTAGGTACACATCTGAACACTTAATTGGCAGATAAAGTGTAATAATGTGAATGCATTTGAAGGACAGAATAGTTAAACCTTTGAATAAATTAAAAGAAAGAGTGACCTGGTCTCAAAGGTAAGAGGTGCTTTTACTAGCAGGAGAATTAGGAATGGGCATACTTCTCTGCTAGTTTCACTTGCAAGTTCTCATTATTTTGAGTATGGCTTTTTAATATTTAGGTTTTTTTTTCATCTTAGGGGAGTTTGTACTCAGGCACCCTGCTACTGTATAATAATGGAGTACTGTGCTCATGGACAACTGTATGAAGTGTTGAGAGCAGGTAGGAAGGTCACACCTCACCTGCTTGTGGACTGGTCCACAGGGATTGCTAGTGGAATGAACTATTTACATCTCCATAAAATAATCCACAGAGACCTCAAGTCACCCAAGTGAGTTGCTAATGTTATGTGAGGTGTAAAAGAAATGGGACTTAAATTAAGTCTTGAATTGCTATTATTTTCATACAATTTCCTGTTTCCCCCCCTTTCCTTTTCAGTGTATTAGTTACTCACAATGATACAGTAAAAATTTCAGATTTTGGTACTTCTAAAGAACTCAGCGATAAGAGTACAAAAATGTCCTTTGCAGGGACTGTAGCATGGATGGCCCCAGAAGTGATTCGCAATGAACCTGTCTCTGAAAAAGTGGATATATGGTGAGTAATACATTCATAAGTGCTAGTAAGTTTCAGTGTTTCCAACAGTGCTTTGTTTTTTACTGAGCCAATGTTCTCATGACTTGGCATCACTTGCAACTTTTCTCGTTATAAACCTTTTCCCATATTGTCCCCTCTGCAAAAGGCTTAAAGCTTCACTTTCTTGTTAAATACAGTTTTTCCCCCTAATTTTCTTTTTCATTTTATCTCAGGTCGTTTGGGGTAGTCCTGTGGGAACTTCTTACTGGAGAGATTCCATATAAGGATGTAGACTCCTCAGCCATCATCTGGGGTGTAGGCAGTAATAGCTTGCACCTTCCTGTGCCCTCCACTTGCCCAGATGGATTCAAAATCCTTATGAAGCAAACATGGTAAGAGTTGCTGTTTGCACCATGTGCCCAGCTGGTATTGTATACGCTCTCTCTCCCACCCACCCCAGTACTAAAAGGCCATAGTGTGCCCACAAATTGAAAACTAAGGGTGACATCTCTGGCTGCATTCACTAGTAAGTTTAACACTTCCTTCTCATAGCCTGTTCTTGTGGAAAGCATACTTAAAGCATAGTTTAGAATAATTTTTGTTGGCATAAAAAAAACTTCTTCAGGAATTTGAACTGATATGAATGCATTACAATTGTGACAAACAATGAGGTTTTAAGTATAAGCCTTAGAGTGCACTCCTGATCCTTCCTTTCCAGCTATAATTCAGTGCTTTTTAGATTTGGTGCCTTTTTGTGTTGCCACCAGAATTGTTCTAGTGGCTGGAAAGGAAGAATCAGGAGCACACTCTTAAGAGCACTTCTGATTCTTCCTTTTCATTTTGACCCCAAGGGTTTACCTGTCCCACACCTGATGCCATGTGATATCAGGTGGTGAACAGGTGGGCATGGTTTGGGCCAAATTAGGACGTCTGGTGGGCCCAATATTACCCATAGGTTCAACATTTCCCACCGCTGGTTTAATGTGATGTGCAAATGTGGCCTAAGAGTGTTGAAGTACTAGGGTTGTACATTTGGACTTGCCAGACTAAATGTTAAATGTGAGTGACAAAAGGATACAGAATGTATACAGGGGATACTAGACTGTATCAGGTAGGAGATACAGTCTAGTAAACCTAGACTATATCAGGTAGGAGAAAGAAGAATAAGTGAAGATGCTTCTAAAATAGATGCATGGAAAAGAATACACAGTGAGAGGAAGAGGCAAATAGATCTTTTCATATTAGTGTTATGTTCAGGAATTGTTTGCTATGCCTTGCTAAATATGGGAGGGGAAAAAAGGAGCCTGGCACTTAAGTACTGCTGACTGAAGCCTCCTTTGTGTTGCTTTTAAAAAAAATCAGTATAATTGTTAAATAAAGAACTCTAAAAACTAAATTCTATCTATAGATATACAAATAAAATATATATTAAATATTCAGCATTGTTTATGTAGTTACTGAATACAAAAGTCTAAAGCCTAAATCATCTATCTATAAATAAGCAAATATTCTATAAATGTTAAGTACATACTATACAAAGGCATTCTATATTATTAAGTGCAAGCTACCCAATCATCCCTTTTAATCTGTAAAATAATCACAGTACTAAAAAGAAATTTCTGAGCCCAAGTATATTTCATAGACAGGTAGACCTCAGATATATTTGTTTTGACTTTTTGGGGTATTCTTACAGACAGTGAAATTAAAGGCCTGTTTCAAATGGAACCATCAATTAAAATATTCCAAATAGATCCTTAATCATGTTTTAACTTATTGGATGATCTCTCCCTTCTCTTTCTCTTTGTCAGGCAAAGCAAGCCCCGAAATCGCCCCTCTTTCCGACAGACTCTTATGCACCTTGATATTGCATCCGCTGATGTGTTGGCCACCCCTCAGGAGACTTATTTCAAGTCTCAGGTAAATCTACAATTTTTAGTAACTGCAGACATATGTATTATCGGCTTGCTATGTGTTCTTTAGTAGGACTTTTATGCTAGGAAGAGGAAGAGAAAAGCATAGGCAAAGTCAGATGGTAATATATCAGGGGGAATGGAAATCCCTTGTGTTTCTGCTTAGATATGATTCTACGTTCAGAGGAAACATTAACTTTCTTTAACAAGATTTGTTTACTTCTGGACATTTCCATCAATCCTGTGATCCTTTTGAGATAGCAGATGGAAGATCCATAGGATAAGGAGCTATATTTAATGTGAAGTAATCAAGATATCTGTACTATATTTTAGTGCAATCCATAAGAATTGTGGCGTGAAGTCTAGAACCACCATATTTTGTGGTTCTTTCCATACTTTCTGAATAATTATGGAATTGAAAGGCAGTTGGCTACAGATCTGAGATGACATTGAGCTGTTGATAGGTTTGAAATGCCAAGCAATTTTATAGGGTAGGATGGATTCACAGTATGTATCTATACTTAATGCTAGAGCGGGAGCTAAAATTAGAAGGAGGTATAGGTCAACTGTGGTAATTAGGTAGCCTTCTGGCCTCCTACAGTTGACCTTTCACATACCACAAAAGAATAAAGAAGCTGGCAAATTCTTGCTCAGGTTTCTTTTTTTAATATGCTAAGGTCATGCAGCCCTTTTTGGTGCAGTTGTCACTGTCATGAATTATGCTATGTAGCCATCTAAATTGCGTTGGCAGGCTGAATGGAGAGAAGAAGTGAAGAAACACTTTGAGAAGATTAAAAGTGAAGGAACTTGTATACACCGGTTAGATGAAGAACTTATTCGTCGCAGAAGAGAAGAACTCAGGTCTGTTGACTTTAAGTGTATGAGAAGAACCCTGTTAGTTCAGCTCCAGAGTCTTATTTAATTAACTAGTATGTTTCCAACAGGAGCCAGCCAGATGTTTCTGGGAAGCATGCAAACAGGGCACGAAGGAAACAGCTCTCCCCTATTGTTTTCCTCCCTGTAACTGGTAGTCAGAAGCAAACCGACTTTGACCCTGGAAGTTCCATTTAGCTGTCACAGCTAATAGCTGTTGATAGATGTGTTAACTATGCATTGCCCTGAATCTGCTGCTAATCAGTTTTGCCTACTGGTATTATGGGAGAGGGACCTTAATACAGTTGTCGTTAGTGAGTGCTTCATTCATAGCGAAACTCTGATTTTGGTTTTACAACATTCAAGTGCTTTCATCCTTTGCTTATCTTAGAAGTTGTAGATTGTTTGTTTGAGAACTGTTCTGCTCAAGCATATCTATTTGCCTCCCTTTTGCCTATACACACTGCCCCTTACGGGAAAAGCCACTTAGCTATCACTCTCCTTTCTTTTTCACAGACATGCCTTGGACATTCGTGAACATTACGAGAGAAAACTGGAGAGAGCCAATAATTTGTATATGGAACTCAGTGCCATCATGTTACAGCTGGAGGTTCGGGAAAAGGAGCTTATCAAGTATGTTCGTATATGCATCTGCATAAATGCCTGTAGCAAAGTATAAGCAGGGATTCATAGGTTTTCTGATCTATTTTTTTTAATGATCTGTTTCCAGATCTGGATGAAGGACAAGAGTAATTGACTTCAAAATCGCAGGAAACAGTACAGGCATACCCCACTTTAACGTTCGCAATGGGACCGGAGAGTGTACTTTAAGCAAAAATAAACTTTAAGTGAAGCAATTGTCTTCACTTGTACTGCACGCAATCACCACTAGATGGCAGCGGCGTCATGCCATTAAGTGTCCGTAATTGCGAAGCGCGCAAACGTTAAGCGGGGTATGGGGACGTATGGAGCATGTACGTTATAGCAAGGCGACGTTAAGTGAAGCGACGTTAAGCAGGGTATGCCTGTATTCTCTTTAGGTTTCCCTTATGTATAGTGCAAAAGAGCCATCATCATTCCTTGGTATTAACTGTTTCCAGTGATGTGCTCTGGACACCTCTTTTTCTAATCAAAGTTGTTGGTAGGAAGGGAAGCTTCCTGTTTTAGAACACAACAGTTCAATTGCACATTCTTGGATTTTTCTGATTTTGATGTGAGACACAACCAGAACTCCTGATTACATTAGTTGTTGGCTAAAGCCACGGTCTTCAACCTTTTCAGCCCCAACTTTAACCCAAACATGCATTTGAGGACCAATTTCCTTTACCATATATTTGTATGGTGGTAGTGCTACCATTGTGATCCACCTTAGATCAGGCAACCTGGTAGTGGGTCTCAATTCACCAGTTGAAGATCGACGGCCTAGAGAATAGCTAGTCTTTTCCAGTGCTGACATGAGCACATAACATGGTGTGTGGATGAAAGTTTGTGACTAATTATTCTGTTGACGGGGTAAATTGCAACTATGCTAATATTTGTCATTTTATAGTGAAAAGATTAGGGATTTCATTTTTATTCCACATGCAGGCGGGAACAAGCTGTGGAAAAGAAATATCCTGGGACTTACAAGCGTCACCCAGTCCGACCAATAATTCATGCCAATGCAGTGGAAAAATTGATGAAGAGGAGAGGAGTCTCCCACAAGTCTGGAGGTCAAACTAAACGGTGAGCCAAATAACAAGAACATACTCAAGGGGACCTGCTTTTCACAATTACGTGCTGTATCCATATGTGCACAAAATGGCTGATTACTCAAGTGGTGCTGATAAATCTTCTGGTGTGTGACAACGAATTAGAAATGTATATATGAGATGGAGTGTATTTGTCCCTGCTTATGAAAATCAATAACATGAAAGACTTGGGTGGAAAGGAGGTAGAATTTAAGGACAGCATATTGGGCCAAAGAGTTTTACTGGTGGTAATCTGGGAATCTCAAAGTATCCAGTTTAGCTTTTATATTGTAGTGTATTAACAATGGAACTTTTAATCAAAGCAAAATGGTCAATTGATAATGTGGCCTGGAGTCAATGTGCTAAGGGTTTATCTAGACAGTTTTAATTTTGGAGATTGGGCGTGGTATTTCAGCATTTTTGTTCGTTGCCATTCAGAACTGGGAGTGTTTCAACCTATACTGATCTGTGTGGCTGACTGTAGGTAGTGTGGAACTAGTGTAGATTGAGAAATAAGTGTCTACAAATCATGGCTGCCTTTTGTGACCAAGTTTCATTTTTTACATCAGCGTTTTAGCATAATATTGAGCTAATTCACACCGCTGCAAAGGTCTTCATTCCACTTCAAAGGTAATAATATTAGTTATGATAGGATTGCTACTGTATTTATCTGAATTACTGAACAAGCAGCACTTAAGACGATATTGAAAAAGTTCTTATAAATGTTGCAAATTATAGAACCTCTTTGGGTATTAGGTCCACACTGACAGTCTACTAAGCATATTGTTTCTACAGCATATTATTAAGGCCTTTTGTGTAACACAGCCTGTGGTTTCTTTTTCTTCTCCCTTGCTTTAGAGTCTTCCATCATCTGTCTCAGTTAAATTTTACTGAAGAATGTTTGAAAATGTACATATTTTTAGTGCAGAGTGTAGACATGCCAGTGTACAAAAGAAAGTGCTTCGTGCACTCAAAGGTGGGTCCTGGCTTGTTTTTCTCAAACAGCTGCCTGCCACAGTACATGGCAAACTGCTTTTGAAACTGGGTGGGATCGGGAATGGGAGGGTCTGTTTTTTTAAAAGACAAAGTCAAGAAACCCACTGGATGTGTACACAAAAGTAGCTTTTTCATTCCTGTCCTAGTCTGTCAGCACTTCCTTTGGCACATGCTAATTCTTAATTTTATTATTGATTTAAAGTACGCAAGATATAACACAGCCCGAACTAATTCTGTGCTGTCTATCAATACACATATTTACAATAGGCATATTTACATTATCAATAGGAGATAAAGTGAGGAAAAACTTCAAACAGTTGAGCCTAGCATATGTTCATTCTAACTCTATTTGCTCTATTTGGCATCATTTCCCAGGCCTGACTTGCTGAAGACTGATGGCATATCCAGCACTGAAGTGGCACCTAGTGGCTCACCCCTTTCTGGAAGTCCCAAGATGTCAGCACTCAACAGCAAAGGACGTTACCGAAGCAAACCACGCCACCGGCGAGGAAACAGCAAAGGCAGCTACAATGATTTTACAGGGATTTTGAAAAACCAGCCAGCACAAGATGACTTGGCCCAGCCATCTCACCATCATCAGCACCACCCCCATCACCATGGGCATCACCCCCGACTAAACATCCATGGACAAGATATAGCCAACTGTGCTAACAACCTTCGATATTTTGGCCCTGCTGCAGCCCTTCGCAGCCCTCTTAGTAATCATGCCCAACGAAGAATGTCTGGTTCTAGCCCTGACCTTATCTCTGCTGCTATGGAAGCTGATTCACGGAGAAATCTGGAAGAGAAGGAGGATGAGGAGGGCAATGCTAATCATTGGGAAAGTTGTAAAGGAGATACCTACAACCTCTGTCCACAGTGCAGAATGGGGACAAACAGTGGAAACCAAGGACAATCGCTTGAACCAGGGGCAGAGCAGTCTGAAGCACCATCATATGCAAATATACAGTTTCCAGGAAAGAATGTGGAAGGTGAATTTAACAGCCACAGATCAGTGTCATCTCTTGGCTCCTCTCATCTTGCAAACACTCCAGGACTGCCATGTAAAACACGACCCATCTCAAAGGTAAGGTCCCTCTAATTTTCTTGGAAACAATAGGCTGATTTAAATTTTGCTGTTGAGAAAACAGCACACTGAATTTCATAGTTCTTGCAGAATAGGACTGCATTTGGAGACGTCAGTTCTTGAAAGTTGCTGAGATTGCTGCATACTTGTAAATAACTGGCAAGTAACATTGCCTTTAATCTTCTACTAGAGTGGCGATGACTCTTCAGAAGAAGAAGGAGAAGTAGATAGTGAAGTGGAATTCCCACGAAGACAGAGGTAGAACGCTAATCTTACCCTAATTGCTAAACTAAGGTTTGAGTTAACAAAAGGTTGGGAATTTAATGTGATTTGATATAATTGTAACATGATGAGATCTTAGAGGGTTGACTCTTACGTTATTTGTTATCCAGGTTCTTTGAACAGGAGAACTACTTGTTAACCTGTTTACCCAGAAACAATTGGATAAGAACTCTCAACCCATGTCACATTTTATACTAAAAATGTACCAATCTATCTGATCATGAGGGAGAATCCTGGGATACAGCTTCTACTGTGTTTTTTTCCTATTATGTACAAGCACAAGTGACTCTCTATCTACATAATCTGGGGAAAGTATTAGTTGGATTGGCCCTGATTCTTAATTTAAAGAAATTCCTGAAGCAGATAACAAAGAATAAAAACATTTCAAACTGGAGGACAAGAATCAGACTTTACAGCCTGTGAAAATTAAAATGTCTTTGCCTGGAGCTGAAACATTTAAAATAGGGAAAAGAAAATAATAAAAACAATATCTAATCCCACCCCAAAAATGTAAACAAAGATATAGCTAAAAATATGACATGGCAGCAGAATTTTAAAAAATAGCATAATGAAATCCTTCAGTATTAAACTGTATCCATATGAAAACAAAGCCATTTCATTTCCAAAACCAGACCTGAAGCCAGATTGAAATGGATCAGTAGCATCCAAGAGTGTCTGGAACTGAACGGCCATACTTCCTGAAGCACCTTGCCCAAATAGTTGTTTCCCAGTTATTTTCAGGACTGTTAGTACCACAATTTGCTCTGGGAGTAGGAGGGAGAATTTCATGTAAATGGTTAAATGTAAATATGGTTAAATATACAGCCATACTACCCTGAACAAGCCCAATCTGGTCTGATCTCGGAAGCTAAGCAGGGTCATGCCTGGTTAGTACTTAGATGGGAGACTGCCTGGGAATACTGGGTGCGGTAGGCTTAAGGGACAGCAATGGTAAACTACCTCTGAATACCTCTTACCATGAAAACCCTATGAATACATCCAAAAGGATTCATAGGGTTGCCATAAATCATAATCGACTTGAAGGCATATAACAATAACAAATAAGGTCCAGATAAATTACCTCTTATCCCTGACTTGATGGAATTCACTGATGATCAAGACAAAGAATGTGTGTTGTACAGGTAAGAATATTTTATCATACACAAAATTAGCTATTGCTTCTTAGAAAGCACTGTGGAGTGATATCAAACATTGGTCATACTCAGAGTAGACCCATTGAAACTGATGGGCTAAAGTAATTCAAATCTGATTCAGTGGGTCTATTCTGAGTAAGACTAGCGCTGGATATCACCCATTTTTATTTTATTTACATTAGACCTTCCTTCATAGAACTGAAGGTGGCATACATGGTGTCCCCTGATAGTCTTCTGTCTGGGCACTGACTAGATCCAGATCTGCTCAACTTCAGGATAGTTTCTGTGTCATCAGACCATGCTTGGAACCTGGGGTTATGGCTGTTGATTCATTGAAGACATCAGTTCAGTGTGCCAGAGATATGACAGGCAATCAGTGGTAGGAATCTAAGGGTGCAATCCAACTGCTGTTTACACTGGGCTGAGGGGAGCTGGATATGGCGGACCTCTGGCTGAGCCGGCTGGAGGTCTGCCAGAGAAGCCCAGCGCAGTGGAAGGCCTGCAAAAGGAGCATTTTTGGAGGAGGGGCTGGGGGGGACACTTATGCAATATCCAGGTCCCGTCTGGCTCCCTTCTGCAACCCTCTATCCTGGCAGCCAGTATGCAGAAAAAGGGATGGCAGAAAGAAACATGTATTTTGTTTCCTTCTGCCATGCTCTGCTAGCACAGCCAATGTCCTCCCTTCCAAGAGGCCTCCAAGCGGCAGTAGAATGTGGTGGCTCCTTCCGCCAACTCTGCTGGCTTAGCTCCCACTGGCTTCCAGCAAATTGGATTGTTTTGCCTAAAAGGCAAATATAATGGTACTCAGAATTGTAGCCATGTGGTACCTTAGGGTGTTGTGAGAAGCTGCTTGGGTAGATACCCCAAGCCTAATTTTTGTCAGTGTCTTGATGGTATGTTAGCTTATCTTGCATCAGGATACTTCCCAATAGTATAATGAGGACAATTGAGAGAGCTGCGCTATCCACTCTACCTGGGGGCACTGCCCATCTGAGATCAACCCTTCAGGGAACTTGGTAAGGGACAGAGATGAGTGGAAATGTGATTTTTTTCTCATAATTTTTAAAATTGCAAGCTCTGATTAAATTAACAGGAGTAATTAATTTGTAAGATCATCGTTCTCTATTTCTGATGTTCAGATGTAGATACCAGTGTTTATATAGACAAAACAGGAACACCTCTACGCATAAGAGGGGAGGTATCAATGGGCTTGGCAGAGCCCAAAGTGTTGCAGAAGAAAAAAATATTCAGGGAAAACCTCTGAAGGGTGAATCCCCAAAACTTGGAGATTGCTAGGATTATGATGAGTATATATCAGGGGTCGACAACCTTTTCTCTTGAAATTTCAGAGTGTGTGGTGGGTGCCAGTTACAAAATGGCTACCATGGGGGAGGCATGGCATAAGTGATGTGACTGGCTGCATTTGTGTGAGCATGAGAAAACTTGAACCAGAAATAGATGGAATGATCATGGGGAAAGCATAGGAATTGGGTCTTGCATTATTTCCTGTAATACATTAGAAGATAAGTTCCCAAACTGTGGTCTGTAGACCACCAGTGGTCTGCGAGCTTCAGGCAGATGGTCCATGGCATGTTCACATTACATATTCATATTGATTTTTATTTGTATTTTTATTACTTCTTTTAGTTCTTAAATTGTAATTTTTTTGAATTCTATGGAAAGCAAAATGTAATTCAATATAAGAAATAAAAGAAGCAATAAAAATACAATTAAAAATCATCCAGCATCCAGCACAGTGCATTACAATTGCTGCAACATGCAGAAAAATCATTTAGTGGTCCACCAAGACCATAAGCAATTCTCAAGTGGTCCATGGGGAAAAAAGTTTGGGAACCTCTGCATTAGAGCATAAGAGCCTGCTGGATCAGGCCAAAGACCCATTTAGCCCAGCACTCTTTTTCTCACAGTGGCCACCCAGATGCCCATGGGAAGCCTGCAAGCAGGACCTGAGTAGAACAGCACTCTCCCCAGCTGCGATTTCCAGCAACTGGTATTATGGGAGAGGGAAGAAAAAGTTTTCTGTCCACTTTTTCGACACCAACTCCTACAAGGAAGTGTTCCTTTTTTTACTAAGAACTGATAAGAATTTCTCCAGTGAGATTTACTGCCATTCATGTAGAATCAGTGTAGTTCATGATTGTTGACAAGTACATTGTGGGATTTTTCACCCATGTCTATGCTTAAATACACCATTAAATAACCTTGTATAGTTAAGTGATTGGGCCTAGACATGAATAAAAAATCTCACCATGTTCCTTCTCTGTGATCAAGACTGGAATTTCGATGGCCATTTTCACCTAGCTGATGCTTCTTTCTGTTGCAGAAATGTATTGACTAGATAGGAGAAACAATTGGCCTGAGTTACGTTAAGTAATCCTTTTCTCCAATATTCCTTTACTTCTGGATAGTACAACAAGCCAAATAGAAAGGCAGGCTAGCTTTCCTATGCTTTTGTTTCTCTTCTTGTGATTGTGTGATTTTGTGAGTGTGTGATTGTGTGTATATGCCATGAGTTTTATTATTTATTTTATTTTTATTATGTGCCTGGGCGAGAGGACAGTGTTGTGGGAGGGAGGACCAAAGGGGGCCCCTATTAGTGTAGTGACGGGTAATGGGAGGTATGGCGCTGTGAGTAGGACATGCCAGTTAAGGGGAACTCGCCCCAGACAACTGGTGGCTGTGACGTGTTCCAGTCCTCCCCACACCCACAGGATTGCTGGTAGTTCTATCAGCCAGCCCTCGGATCTCCAGTTGCTGCTTTTCAATGCCAGATCGGTAAATAATAAAACCTCCCTCATCCATGACCTAATTGTGGATGAGGCGGCCGATCTGGCATGTATTACCGAGACCTGGGTGAGCGATCTGGGAGGTATTAATCTCTCCCAGTTGTGCCCACCTGGGTATTCGGTTCAGCATCTGGGTAGATCCGAGGGTCGGGGAGGGGGAATCGCTGTGGTCTATAGAAGTTCCATCCCTCTTGTTAGGCACCCTATCCAGGTGGCTAATGGTCTAGAGTGTCTGCACATAACGTTGGGTCAGCGAGACAGACTGGGAATACTGTTGGTGTACCGTCCACCCTGCTGCCCAACAGCCTCCCTAACTGAGCTGACAGAGGTGGTCTCGGATCTATTGTTGCGTTCCCCCAAACTTTTGGTATTGGGGGATCTCAACATTCATGCTGAGGCCGCTTTATCTGGAGCAGCTCAGGACTTCATGACCTCCATGACAGCCATGGGGCTGTCTCAATTTGCTACTGGCCCTACGCATGTGTTGGGGCACACTCTGGACTTGATTTTCGCCACTGGATTAGGGGATGGTGATCTGAGAGTTAGGAATTTTACATCTATTCCTTTGTCATGGTCAGATCACCGCCTATTAAGTGTTAGACTCACATTGTCTTCTCCCCTCTGCAAGGGTGGAGGACCAATTAAGATGGTCCGTCCCCGGAGACTAATGAATCCTGAGGGTTTTCTGATGGCTCTAGGGAATTTTCCGGCTGATAGAATTGACGGTCCTGTTGAAACCCTGGCCACGCTGTGGAATACGGAAATGGCCCGGGCAGTTGACACGATCGCCCCGGTGCGCCCTCTCCGTTGCAGAGCTCAATTGGTTCCCTGGTTTACCCCGGAGCTAAGAGTGATGAAGCAAGAAAGGAGACGGCTTGAGTGCAAATGGAGGCGAACTCCCGACGGCTGTAATCATGCACTTGTGAGGGTCTCTACCAAACTCTATGTGAAGGCAGTGAGAGCAGCAAAGAAGCAATACTTTGCTGTCTCTATTCAGTCATCCCTTAACCGCCCAGCGGAACTGTATAAAGTTGTCCGGGGACTTTTACACTCTGGTCCCCAGGACGCAATAACACCATCAATTGCCTGCTGTAATGAGTTTGCGCGACACTTTCGTGATAAGATCATGAACATCCGCCGGGACCTTGACTCCATTATTGTAGCAGTTGATCCTAATGAGGTGTCCAGAGCACAGTCTTGTCCTGTTTTACTGGATGAGTTTCAGTTGGTACAGCTCGAGGATGTGGACAAGGTGCTTGGACAGGTGCGGGCGACCACTTCTGCTCTGGATCCTTGCCCCTCATGGCTAATAAAAGCTAGCAGGAATGGAACAGCCGGCTGGGCCAAGGAGGTGATTAATGCCTCTTTACGAGAGGGAGTGGTCCCACCCTGCCTGAAACAGGCGGTGGTGAGACCGCTCCTAAAAAAACCCTTCTTGGACCCTGATAATTTGGACAACTATAGGCCGGTAGCAAATGTTCCATTCCTGGGCAAGGTCCTAGAGCGTGTGGTCGCTCGCCAACTCCAGGCTCTCTTGGATGAAACTGATTATCTGGACCCATTTCAATCGGGCTTTCGGCCGGGGTTTGGTACAGAAACGGCCTTGGTCGCCCTGTATGATGACCTCTGTCGGGAGAAAGACAGAGGGAGTGTAACTCTGTTGGTTCTCCTTGATCTCTCAGCGGCGTTTGATACCATTGACCATGGTATCCTTCTGGAGCGACTTACGGATTTAGGAGTGGGAGGCACTGCTTGGCGGTGGCTCTGCTCCTATCTCGGGAATCGTCTCCAGAAGGTGATGCTGGGGGAACATTACTCGAGTCCCTGGGTACTCCAATATGGGGTCCCGCAGGGTTCAGTTCTGTCCCCCATGCTTTTTAATATCTATATGAAGCCGCTGGGTGAGGTCATCAGGAGTTTTGGAGTGCGTTTCCAGCAATATGCTGATGATACGCAGCTCTACTACTCCTTTTCATCTTCGTCAGGTGAGGCTGTTGATGTACTAGACCGCTGCCTGGCCGCGATAATGGGCTGGATGAGAGCTAATAAACTGAAACTCAATCCTAACAAGACTGAGATGCTGTTGGTGGGAGGGCCCTCTGCCCAGATGGTTGACGTTCGACCTGCCCTAGATGGGGTTACACTCCCCCTAAAGGAGCAGGTACGTAGTTTGGGGGTCTTATTAGATCCGTTCCTGTCACTTGAGGCTCAGGTAGCCTCGGTGGCACGGAATGCATTCTACCAGCTTCGGCTGGTAGCCCAACTACGACCCTATCTGAACAGGGAAAATCTCGCCTCAGTTATCCATGCTATGGTAACCTTTAGATTGGACTACTGTAATGCACTCTACGTGGGGCTACCTGTGAAGACGGTTCGGAAACTTCAGCTAGTGCAAAATGCTGCGGCCAGAGTTCTCACTGGGACAAAGAAATTTGACCATATAACACCTGTGCTGGCGCAGCTGCACTGGCTACCGATATGTTTCCGGGCCAGATTCAAAGTGTTGGTTCTTACCTATAAAGCCCTAAACGGCATCGGACCGCAATACCTGGTGGAACGCCTCTCTCGCTATGTACCTACCCGTTCACTACGCTCGACGTCGAAGGCCCTTCTCCGGGTCCCAACTCATAAAGAGGCCCGGAGATCAACAACTAGATCTAGGGCCTTCTCGGTGGTGCCCCCCGAACTATGGAATGCCCTCCCAGACGAGATACGCCTGGCCCCTTCTCTGTTATCTTTTCGGCGCCAGGTAAAAACCTACCTTTTCGCCCAGGCATTTTAAACATTTTAAATTTAATATTTTAAACCTAATATGGATCTTAATTTATAAACTCAATGGCAATTCTATTTCAGATTTTTATCATGTTTAATGTTTTTATAATTGTACTATATTTTTCACACTTGCTCATATTTTAATTGTGATTTTATTTGTTGTACACCGCCCTGAGAGCTTTCTGCTATAGGGCGGTCTAGAAATGTAATTAAATAAATAAAGTAAATAAATTCTTTTCCACTTCTGAAGAAAAGTGTGGCATTCCCAGCAATACCCTTCAGTTACAGAGAAGGGATGTTTTACAGCAAATAAAGCAATTCTCAGTAGCTGCTGTGCTAAAAGTGATCCAACCAAAGGTTTTCTTTTGCGCTGGCATCCCATCTGCCAGGTCAGGTCAGATCACTCTAAGAAAACTCAGCATTTTCTTATGGGATGAAATGCCACCTCTAATTCTTGTGAAATCTGAAAATTCTACTTGGGGAAGTATCTGAGAAAACCTATAGATCATTTATTCAAACTAACAGAAGCCAACATGGGGGGAAAATTCCCTAGAGAACATTGCAAAATGATGACAATTTCACTAATGCAAAGCAAAGTTCACTTTATTAGAGATGTAGGTAAAACTATCCGTAAAAAAAAACTTGAAAAGATGGAGATCTGAAGTGTACTGCTCCTCCAGAATACTAAGATGGGCTGATGTATTTTACATGAGAACAGATGATTATGTTATCATGGATATGCAATTTCAGGGCCAAATGACCTGATATGCCTCTAACTCCCCACCACTATAACAACATTTAGTAGTCCTTGGGAGAACATCCCAAGGGCCTTATGATATAGTGGCTCTCCCTTTTCATGGCTGGAGAGGGAGGTCTGTCTGTGGCTGTGGCAAGGAGACAGCAAAAAGGGGTCATTCCAGAATCACGTCAGGGGAAGTTTTGGATCTACCAGGTCCAAAGGTTCACTTCATTGGACGTGTCTCTTGACCATGGGAAAAAAGTACATCAGCCCTAGGTACATTGTGCTAATTTCTCCTCCCAATAGAACCAATCGGAGATATTTTTTTAAAGGACTGCATGGCAAGGGATGGCAAAAAAGGGCTGTAAGAAACCACTCCAAACTTCTTGTGCCCTAAAGTTGCAAGACTATGGTGGTTCCTTTGCCTTGGATTCTCTCTCCCCATGCCTGTAGGATTATTCTGCCTGAATTTAAAACAAAATAAGCTTTTCAAAAATTAGATTGAGTAAAAGGAGTGCATTGATGTTGTAAGAAGGTACCAAATATGCCTAAAATATTTCATAACAGTTCTGTATAAGGATTAGATCTCTTGTAGCTTTATCTTTGTGATTTTTTTCTAGTTAGAAAAAATATTTTGTTCTTACATTCATAATTATCTAGAGTCCAATAAAAACCAAATTACCACTTATGGATCTTGCAGTAAAAGAGGCTATGAGGAGTTACATCTTAGATATTTCAGAGCAGAAAACACTTTGCAAAACTAGTACTTCTTTGAGTTGCATTTTCTTAAAAGAACGGGAACAAGACCAGTATGCAACAAAGGTTTGCATTAAGAACATAAGAACATAAGAAGAGCCTGCTGGATCAGGCCAGTGGCCCATCTAGTCCAGCATCCTGTTCTCACAGTGGCCAACCAGGTGCCTGGGGGAAGCCCGCAAGCAAGACCCGAGTGCAAGAACACTCTTCCCTCCTGAGGCTTCCGGCAACTGGTTTTCAGAAGCATGCTGCCTCTGACTAGGGTGGCAGAGCACAGCCATCATGGCTAGTAGCCATTGATAGCCCTGTCCTCCATGAATTTGTCTAATCTTTTAAAGCCATCCAAGCTGGTGGCCATTACTGCATCTTGTGGGAGCAAATTCCATAGTTTAACTATGCGCTGAGTAAAGAAGTACTTCCTTTTGTCTGTCCTGAATCTTCCAACATTCAGCTTCTTTGAATGTCCACGAGTTCTAGTATTATGAGAGAGGGAGAAGAACTTTTCTCTATCCACTTTCTCAATGCCATGCATAATTTTATACACTTCTATCATGTCTCCTCTGACCCGCCTTTTCTCTAAACTAAAAAGCCCCAAATGCTGCAACCTTTCCTCGTAAGGGAGTCGCTCCATCCCCTTGATCATTCTGGTTGCCCTCTTCTGAACCTTTTCCAACTCTATAATATCCTTTTTGAGATGATGCGACCAGAACTGTACACAGTATTCCAAATGCGGCCGCACCATAGATTTATACAATGGCATTATGATATCGGCTGTTTTATTTTCAATACCTTTCCTAATTATCGCTAGCATGGAATTTGCCTTTTTCACAGCTGCCGCACACTGGGTCGACATTTTCATCGTGCTGTCCACTACAACCCCGAGGTCTCTCTCCTGGTCGGTCACCACCAGTTCAGACCCCATGAGCGTATATGTGAAATTAAGATTTTTTGCTCCAATATGCATAATTTTACACTTGTTTATATTGAGTTGCATTTGCCATTTTTCTGCCCATTCACTCAGTTTGGAGAGGTCTTTTTGGAGCTCTTCGCAATCCCTTTTTGTTTTAACAACCCTGAACAATTTAATGTCATCAGCAAACTTGGCCACTTCACTGCTCACTCCTAATTCTAGGTCATTAATGAACAAGTTAAGCATTCCTCACTTAAAATAGGAAATTTTGCTTGTGGCAAATTTTTATCCATAGTTTCAGGTCCTAAGAATAATGTATACAGTTCTGGTTGCTGCACTTCAAAAAGGATATTGTAGAGCTGGAAAAGGTGTAGAAAAGGGCAACCAAAATGATCAAGGGGTTAGAGCAATTCCTTATGAGGAAAGGGTACAACCTGGGGCTTTTTAGTTTAGAATAAAGGTGAGTAAGGAAAGGGGGTATAATATTGCATGTGATGTAGAGAAAGTGGATAGAGAAGTTCCTCTCTCATAATACTAGAAACTGAGGTCATCCATTGAAGCCAAATGTTGGAATATTCAGGACTGGCAAAAGGAGGTACGTCTTCACACACTGTTTAATTAAGGTGGAATTTGCTACCAGCAAAGTCGTAGTGATGACCACCAATGTGGATGGCTTTAAAAGGGAATTAGACAAATTCATGAACGACATGGCCACTACCCATGATGGCTATATATTGCCTCAATTTCAGAGGCAGTATGCCTTTGAACACCAGCTGCTAGGGATCATGAGTGGGAAAGGTAATTGCACTCATGTCCTGCTTTTGGGTTTCCCATAGGCATCCAGCTGGCCATTGTGAGAATAAAATGCTGGACTAGATGGGCCTCTGTTCTGACTCTGTAAGGGTGCTCTTAATGTATCCTTTTAGGAATGTTGGACTTGGCCTTCTACTTATATTTGTGTTACCCTGCTCATTAGATCACCTGCATACAGCCTTTGAATCAAATCAAACCAATTAATGTGTTATGGATTTGCAGGCCACATCGCTGCATCAGTAGCTGTCAGTCATACTCCACCTTTAGCTCTGAGAACCTCTCCATGTCTGATGGAGAAGAGGGCAATACCAGTGACCATTCCAACAGCCCAGATGAGCTGGCCAATAGGCATAAAGATCACCGGGCTGAGAAGCTGGATGACATACTGTCACAAACTCCAGAAATCCCCATTGAGATATCTACCCAGTCTGATGGCCTTTCAGATAAGGAGAGTGCTGTCCGCAGGGTGAAAACGCAGATGTCACTTGGCAAGTTATGTCCAGAGGAACATGGCTATGAGGTTAGTAACACTATCTCTTCCTTGTTTATGAGGTTAAAAACTTAATTAAATGTTTGGAAACTAGGGCTGTCAATCAGTTTCAAGTGTTTCTTGAATGAATGTATGGTAAGGTTTCCAGCTGGAGCTCTGCCAACCTATTTTTTCTTTGGTTTTGCTTTCAGTTTTCTTAGTCTATTTTTATTTGGTGCCTTCTTGTTTTGACATCACCCCAGTGTTTTAGTTCACAGAGAGACAGGCAGCTTTTTCAAGGTTCAGCTGTGCCAGTCCCAAGGGCCTGCTTGAAAAACAGCTTCTTTATTTCCACCCAGTCACCCCTAGTTCATGAGGAAGGGATAGAACACTCCCGTCTACATAAGCAGGACTGGCAGAGCACAACAGAAAGAGTGTTTTCCCTCACCCCTGTGGATTGGCACCAGCCAGTAGGACCACACCGAGACAGAAACTCAATGGGAGGGAGACAAAGATCTACTTGGCACTGAGAGTGCAGAGGAAAGAGTCAGTTGTCATTGCTGTTGAAAAATTGATGGCCATCTTGAATGTTAGTTTCTTCCCACCAAAGCATTGGAGGTAGCGTCCTTCTCCCACCTATACCAGACTTTTTAGGCCAGAAATTGTCCCCGTTATCTTGTCCAAAGCCATTTGTACTCTAAAACCTGAATCCTCAGGGATAATGGATCCTCCTAACCAGACATCATGTTCTCAACACCAGGGGATTACAGAGCCATTTTATAGCACCACTCACTATGTAATTGCAGGGCCTGTCCCTGAATTCTTCCAAGATATTTATAAAACAGGAATGAGAGGAACTAGTTAGATTTAAAATTCTTACTATTAGGGCAATTAAACTGTGAGGCTTCATTCACTCACCCTGAGACCCTGAGCATCTTCACAGTCTCAATAGTAGATGCAGCAGTTGCTGCTGTAACATCCAAAGTGTTGGTTCCCCAAGATGGCATGGAAATGCCAACTGATGTAGCAAGCTGCTCGTCCTTCCAAGACCCTTCAAGGCTTTATCATGAGACATTGGAGGAGCCCACACCTAATTCCATTTTTAACAAGGCCTTAGTCCTCTGAATAAGGGAGTTATTGGTAGAGGTTTTCCCTGAGTACATGAGGGAACCCTTAATAAGTTTACTACAGTAGCTGAATTCATGGCTGCCTTGTCCATGTACTGCATTAAGGATATTTAATCCAGTCCCCATATCAACCTCTGAGCACTAATTTCCAGATTGGAAGGTAAGAAGCCTTGTTTTAATGGCTGACAGAAATTGGTCTTGTTAACACCACAGGATTTTATATGTGTTTGCACATTGTGCAAGGTATGTTTGACAGTAGTGGGTCTGACAAAAACCTTTGTTTTATTACAAGTAGTAAAAAAAGTCAAATTCTGCAAGCAGAACAAATTATGTATTGTTCAACTACTTGACAAAGTAATCACATTTGGTTTATTAGAAGTTTCAATTTAGCATCGGAAGGGGTAACCATTTTATTTCTTCTCCAAGCTGCCCTAAAGGCTCTTTTAGATTCCTCCTATAAAGTCTGTAGCATATGCTGCTTCCATCTCTTTATAATTAATGGAAGTTTAAAACTAAATTTAAACTGCACATGCAGAAAAATCATGTGGTACAGATTTCTTGGGACTGTACCATTTTAGGTTGCAAGTATGGGACTGTATGTTTGAATGCTTTTTCACGGTTTAAAAAAATACAGGAAAAATGCAGGAAAAAAAAACTAGCACAAGTGGGGGGTATAGTTGTGAACTTTCTTCCTGGCATGCTGTTTTTCCATAGGAAGAGAAAAGAAGAACCATTTAGTTCCCTTTTTGATAGAACAAAATTCAGAAACACTCCTGAACTTAAAGAGCAAGTAACACAGGATTTCTCAGCAGACTAAAGCATCAGTTATTTGATCAGCCTCTTCCTGCATGTAGCTATTGCCCCAACAATGTGGCCCCAACAATGTATTTTTGTTTTTAGTATCTGCTGTATCTGCTGGTAAACGAGGATCAGTGCATGAATTTGATTTCTGGCACAGTAATCTACTGTATGCATTAGATTCCCAGGAAACAGGGCTGAGCTACATTTAGATGTCCTTTCATTTTGTATTGAGAGGGACCAGGGACCATTCTGTCTGCAGATGAAAGTGCTGTAAATCTGAAGTGCCAGTAAATATTTTTAAGAGTTCTTCTCTTGGCATTGTGATACAGAATCCTGGAGAGTTTGGAGAATCAGCTGGCGACTCTTCCGGTGGGGAATGCTCTGATGCAACTGTGAGGACCAGTAAAGCCTGCAGCTCTGCAACCTGGTAATGATGCATCTCCTCCTTCAGTTGTTTTATCAACTGGCATTTTGATTTCCCCCAAGAACCTCCTCTTCATTCCTTCTCTGAGGAGGTGCATCTCCACCCCATCACCCAAATGATCTGCAATAACTTGAATCTTTGGAGAAATGCTCTGATGAATTGGTTCTTCGGTGAGCATTTCAATCGCGAATGGCAGGGATGTATTTTATTGAATAATTGAGCTACTGTATCATATTTTTTGGCATTTTAACACTTTTTACTCTGAAGAGTGGACTATATCCATAGACAAAATAATTGGCTGCGAAAAAAAAGTTCAGAAGACTAGCCAATGAAGGACAATAATCTTTTTGAATCTTAGATGTCATGCATAACGCTAGGATCAGATGCTGCTACTTTGACATGGGACCAGACCATGTGGCTCTGAAAGACTGGAAATAAAGGAAGTTAACTCAATGACTTGGTCACATCCAGTAAAGCAGTGGATGAGGTTATCTGTGAACAAATGTCATCAGTGTAACCAGTGTAACTTTTTCAATAGGAAGGTGTTCACATCACTGGAAAGGTATATCTTGAGACACTGCTCTCCTAGCATGTGAGAGTGGGAGCTAATTATGTTTTTTTTTTAATTGGCATTTGGTTGGTTGTAACATCCTGCTTGCTATATTGTAATCTTGGCCTCTCTTCAGCATTTTTCACCATCACTATGCCATGTGAGAGCAGGAGAGTGGTTGGTGAACAGAGAAACAGAGATGCTGTTGTGCTCACAGTTGCATTCCTCTCCGTTCCAACCTGCCTTTTGTTTGCTTCCTTCAATTAAAAATAAATCGATCAAATTCGTGATGAAGATCAAGAACTCGTAAGCCATGGAATGCACATTCTGCACATCTGGAGGACTCTCCTGAAAGAAGAAATTTAACTGTTCCTACCATAACTAAAACATAATAAGGAAGGATTGTACTTGGAGGATGCCAAGGGAATATTCTGGCCTGGATCACACTATTGGCCTCTACAGTTTGTCTGGTGGTGTTCTGGTAGGGAACACTGGCAACATGTTAGGCTTGATGAAGAAGTAACATTGAAATGTGATGAGAATGCCCTTCTTTTTGGGTCTGAGGGGAACCTAAGCCATATTTCCATATTGGTGAATTCTGAACTGGAGAGGGCCCAAGACTAGTAAACAGGATTTCACCTTCCTTCTGCAATACCTCATTCTTTCTAAGCAACTCACTGAGGTTTAAAAACATGGCTCCTTTAACTGACATGTCCAACAGGAGCAGAACAAAAACACTAAAAAGTTCTAATTTGATTGTATAGCTGAAGTTTTGGCTGTGCCCCCAATGTGTGTCTAGTTAATTACATTCAGGGAAGAAAGGTTCTTTGTCGAGTGTAAAATTGTATCCTAGCAGGATCAATATTTATAGTAGTGAGTAGCAGTTGCACCCCTTACCCTCCACCCCCAAAATGAAGGGCAAAAATGGGTTGCATGATGTCCTTCTGTTTGTTTACATTTGATGTGATCTTTTAAAAATCAAGTCTAGTGGCAAAATGAAGGGAAATTCTTATATAGAGAGCAGTATTGTATGAGTTAAATTATTTCACATTTTAAAATTCTGTAGCTGGACTACATGGATCTTAAGTTATGTTATTATTTATTTTAATTTCTATAAATTAAAGGCAAGGTTTATTGTAGCACAATATATTGGTGGTCCCTGTTTAGTTGCCCCATAGCTCCTTATCCCAGGAGGAGTAGGAGCCAGGATGTTTCCTTAATGTTGTGCCATAATAACGTTTTTGTCGTGCTTATCTTGCTGGATGCAGTAGCCTACTTGGTGTAGGCCGGTATCAGCAAGTTGAAGCAGTGCTGGGCTGCATGTGCATGGAGTGTGCAATGGTTCGGGTGCAGAGCTGAGACATCTTGACATGCTTTAGCCTCCCAGATGCAGTTCAGAATGCTGATTTATCAAAATGAAACAAAAAACAAATAATCCCTGTTCACTTGAGATGAGTTTCAACTTCCCCTAAAGGCAAGAGTTCATTAAGCTTAGTATGCTGACGCTACACCACTGGTTCCCAAATCCTTTCTCCCATGAACCACTTGAAAATTGCTGAGCTTCTCTGTGAACCATCTCATGATTTTTCTGCCTGCTGTAGCAATTGTAATGCACTGTGCTAGGTGTATGATATTTAATTGTATTTTTATTGCTTTTGATTTCTTCAAATTGTAATACAATAAAATACAATATAAGAAATAAAAGAACCAATAAAATGCAATTCAAAATCAATATGGATATTTAATATAGACATGCTGCAGACCACTTGCATGAAGCTCACAGATCACGAGTGGTCCATGGACCAGAGTTTGGGAACCTCTGCACTAGAATGATCTGAGCTACATTCACTCTGAAGGAAGTTCTGTCTGGCAGCTCATGCTCTTGCCTAGCTTGAGGGTTAACGACTTTCTTTGGGGGGTCCTATAGATGCTGTTAATTCCACATCTAAATAAATGTCATTCCTTTTGTGTATGGACCAAGCTGAGGGAAAACAGGACATTGCTTCACCTGTCAAAAATACCACAAACCTTATTCAGACACACATCTTGGGTGTTTCTTTGGGAAGACTGTCCTCCTTTGCATAATTCAAACTGTAACAACTATCATACTGCCTTCATTTATTTGTCCTTTGAGTTTCACCCCTGTGGATAATTATGCTGCTTTGTTAGTACTAACACATTTGTGTTATGGGTATCTTACCCAAAATGCTGTTGTCTAGATTATCTCTGTATTGGTAATTGTTTGCTTTACTAATAACATTTTCAAGCAAGCAGTTTGGTACCTCCCCCCCCCAGCATAGATACCAGTTTAACAGCTGATGTGTTTGCTCAATAGCCTGTTTTTTGAAATATGACATGGTGAGGGGGATGGTATCAAGAATGACAAAAAACTGCATGTTGCTTTTCCCATATGAAACACATAGTATTGTTAGCCCTCTGCTAACTTTCTCCAACTATCTCTCCTCTGAGGCATTTTATATTAATATTTCTTGCCCTCCACATACGCTTTAGAACTGTCAACACTGACAGGCATGAGTTCTCTGAGGTCTTGGGCAAAGGAATGTCTTGTGATCTTTACTTAGAGGTATTGAGCCTGGAGTCTTATGTATGCAAAGTATGTGCTCTGCCACTAAAGTACCACCTCTCGCTAGGTCTCTACATAAGTGAAACGTGTCTGATTTAATGGTCTCTTGTGTCTGTCATTGGTTTCCTTTTGGTATTTGCACACAGCCTGCATCTGAAGATGTCATTATGCACAAGGCATTATGTTGAGGGAATACTTGAAAGTTTAAGGAAAATTCATTAAGATGTGTCTTTGGCAAGCAGAGTCTCTTTCCCATCAATGTGTGCCCTGTGTTTCTTTTTATTTTAAAGGAAATCTAGTTTTGCTCTGATCATCCTATCCCCAAAGGGCTTTTGAGATTAAGGGGCATTGTTTTAAGAAAGCGAATGAATTGGTGGTTTTAAAAATGAGATGTCATAACTAGCAACTTGTGTTTGGGTGTGTCTAATACTCAACTGCAGAACATTCCAATTTGTGACTTGTTCCAATGAGAAAATTCTTCCAGAAATATTTCTTTCCCCCCCAAAGTTGAACAGGTTTTGCTCAATTGAGAGTCACTTAAAGAACTGAAAATATAAACAGAAATACGATTAATAGGCCCATCTCCATGCTATTTTGTCTTTTGTTATCAGCTCTCAATGTTAGGGTACTCCGAAGGGCACAAATTTATTTTGGTAAATTTAGACATTTTTAACAGATAATCTCATAGCTACAGAGAGATCCAAGTAGAAGGAAAACCAAGCTGAGTCAAGTTTTCTGAGTTAGAGAAAAGTAGTGGTACTGTTGATATAGTTAATCTGAGGGCTGGGCTATATGTTATGGCCACCAGCACAATGGCCGAAAATGCCATACATGTGATGAATTTTCTCCCTGCTGCTGCAATGTCTAGGGACACTCACCACGTAATGCATTATCATCGTATTGTGAGTTTCCTAGTTTATGCTCCATGTCATTGACTGCTACAGGCAGAGCAAGTCATGTGATCATGCCATTTCATGCAGGGAGGGCGAGAACTTGCCACAGGGATGCTATAGCATGTATCATGTCCCTCAGCAGAGACATGGTGTTGTACTAATGTATTACAAAAATGCTGTACATGTTGTGCCTCAAGAAGATAGAATTACTAACCCTAGAATTTGGATGGTGAACTGTGCTTCAATATTGGTTTAACAGAGGTGAGTTTTTAAATGGTCAATGTTCTCTTAGAGTATGCAGGTTATGTTTAAGTCTCTCTCTCTTAAATGTGAGAGCTAAATACTTTTTAATGTGGAAACAGACTCTCAGGTATTTGTGTGACTTTCGGCTCTTTAAAAGCCTGCTCTGTTCTGTAGGTCTAATAAAAGGTACAGACTACCTACGTCTCTGGGAACAATACTACACAGCACTAAATATTAAGAGACATGGTCAGAACTATGATAGCTGACAATACTGGTACAGAAAAGCACACACTGTAATTGTCATTTTCCCTAGACAGAAGTATCAAATTTACTGGTAGAAAGGGGTAGCCACCATGTTTCTTCCACACATTATATGGAGTTTGTGTTCAAGGAGCAAACAGCACAAGGAATGCTTTCTTGGCACCAACAAAACAAAATGGTGCATTTTTGTTGAGGATAGGAAAGTAATCCAGTCTTTGTGTTAACACTCCAATAGAATCTTAGGGACTTTAAAGGAATAGATGGCCTTGTGCTGCAGTGTCTAGATTTTGTTCTTAGAACTAATTTCCCTTTAACAGAAAGCCATACACTCAACAAATCATCTCATTCAGATTAAGCTAAAGTATTGCCATGTGTGCAGTCATTGGTGCTCAACCTTCTTGCTGTGTTTTGACTTTTTGTGCAAGAGCATTACAATATTATAATTGTCTGATTAAGGGTTTGCCAATAATGGCATAGCAATCTTTAGTATGTGTACAATAAGCAATGCAAACCAGAGACAACTTGAGGGAAGTTGCTTAATAGGGTTATTTTCACTATTCATCCTACATTCTTAACAAGTGGGTCCAGCTATGTCACAATCAAGTGTTGTGGCTAATGGGAGTTACTAGTTTAAATGTCATATGATATGAAACAATCATTTAATCTTCTTTGCTGTCTTTTCTCCCTACTCTATGGCTTCCTGAAACAAACTTGATTTTTTTGTTTTGAACAGTGTATAATAATTGGGAACAAGACTATCAAAACAGATGCATGGAATAAAAAGCCAGTGTACCTCATGTGCTTATAGGCTCTTATGTCCAGTGTGATTGTGGCTGCATATATTACACCAAAAAGGAGGAAATAAGTGGATGTTTTGGTAAATTGCCTACACTATTGGATGCAATTCTGCATTTTTAAAGATGGTTTTCTCTTCTGGATCTTGCGGAAAATAGGAAGCTGCAGCTTTCCAGGTTTTCAAACAGGCGTATCTCTGGAGATGACAGGGTCTGAATATAGGACATTTGGCATCTAAATCAGATGGTCTACCACTGAGCTATAGCCCCCCCGCCCCCAATATAACTTGTATAGTTGCTAATCCTGCATGGAAAAGTAGGTGCCGACAATGCCAGCAGAACAATGAAAATGGCTTCATAGAGCATACAAAATGGAAATCCACATTATCCTGTAACTACATTTAAAGGGGTGGTGGTGGTGGTGGAATAAGGTATATCCTATAATTTCTGACTAGTGCCAGTTTAATTAGTTTGTGCTTACAATACAGCCAATTGAAGCTGGCAGTTACTTGCCCCTTTTTACTCAATAAGAGTGTGGTTCCATGCCACACTTAAACTGGTGGCAAACTGTGTGATTTTACATTCCTAACTTTCAATACAAATCTATACATACTTGGAAGCAAGTCTTGTTTATTTCAATGAGGTGTAGTCCTAAGTATGCACAGGATTGCAGCCTTAGTTTCTTACTACTTGCTCTGTTTCTCAGATCATCAGATTAGTGCATAATAGGGCTGTGCTATTTCCTGCACAAAGGGAACCTCTCCTGACCACAGACACAATCCTAACTTCAAATGGCTTTTATGGAGGCCAATTACAAAGTATTTTTGAATCTAGGATTGCTGGAAAACATGAGCTGTGCTAAAATAGCTGCCTTCTGCCATTGCTGAAAGGGAAAGGTAAGCTACTGAACAGCAGCAGAATGTTTTCCCCTAATTACACTGTAAATTTGAAAGGGAAAGAAAGCTCTTAGTACATTACTTAGATGTCACCCATGTAAATCAGCTATACATATACTATGTTCTTTTTATACAAGCAATACCTTACACCAATCATTTTCACTGCCATTTATCTGATAAGAATCCATGTAAACACACAGACAGTAGGCAAGGCACTTGATTAAGACATAATGGTTGCACAGACTAATTAAAGTCAATCATTTTTCTTTTTCTCTTCTCTCAGTTCCAAATTGCTACAATACAACTGTCAGACCAGTATTTATTACTGTATCTCTAGTGTATAGCACAAGGATCCTTCTGAGAAGTTTGCCATTAACATGGACAAGTCTAGAGTAGGATAGCAAAGTATTTAACAAAGCCACCTCTTCCATCACAGATGAGCTAAATTAATAATTTTCACAAGAAACCCAACAATCCATGCTAGAGGTCCCGAAACATTGGTCTAGGACTTACTCTTGAGATGGTAAGCTTGTGTCACTTCAGACATCAGCAAAAACAGTTATAGATTAGCCTTCTTACCAACACCTAGTTTTTTAGATGGATTTTTTTTGTTTTTGTAGAGAACAACACAGAAGCATGAATCTTCACAGTGGTGGTATTGCCCAGATACAGGTTTACCACTCCACTGAGAATTGCCAAACAGATATCTCAATGGATAGATTTTTGTGATTGTTGACCACTACTGAATACTTTTGGGGTGGTGATGCAGAATACTGTGATGAAGTGTAATGGGCTTCATTGGGGCTACTAAGCTCTGACTGTGTATTAAGAAGCAAATGAAAAAGAATGGCCTCATTCAAAAATGACGTTTCTCACCCCTGAAGCAGTGGATTATCTAATGGACTTACACAACTATTTCCATTCAATGAAAATAAAATGTAGTATAAACGCAAACTGATTTTGCACTGGGTAGTAAAGTCTTTGCTTTGGCCACTGGCAAAATTATAGAATGTGGTTTTCCAGGATGCATAGTGCCACAGAGAAAGTGATAAGAAGGTTAACCTTAATAGGCACCATGCCTGAACCCTTCAAAAAGAGATCCCAGGCCCATTTTACATAGCACCCTCTGTTTGGGAATTGCATAAGGGGAAGATAATTCAGTTTCACCAGCAATTAGTGCAGTTTGCACCTCTAGCACCCCCACAAAGTACCTCTAATCTCCCTACTAATTCTTAACTGGGCTTTCTAGATTTGCAAAAGCAGCAATATTGCCTGACTCTGCTAGGAACTGCTCTACCAGTACAGTAGCTGCTGCCAGAGCAAGCAAGGTACTGGGAACAAACCAGTACGTAGAAAGAAAGGCAAGAGATAAGTCAGTCCTATAAGCCTCAATAGTTCCCTGAGCCTACCTGACCCACCTCTCTTCTTTGAGATTCCCAAACTGGCAGAGGGAAGAGAGAAGATTCAAATTGTGTTCCTTCAGTACAGGATGTAACAGGATTCAGTTGCTGGTGCTGTTACTGTAGCCAGTCAACATTTATCCCATAGAATGCACAGTGATTGCCATCAGTTGGGGCTGCTTCATTCATATGTGACCTTTCCCTGAAAATGCTTTCCATGTCCAAAGCAACCTCAAACTTACTTTCCAGCAGCATTTACAATTCTCCAAGACTTATAGCCTCTGATGGCTTTAGTCAATGGTAGTAGAATCACATGACAGAAAATGTTTTCCAGCCCCTATAACAGCATTCTAGTCACAGAACGCATTGGAGCAGTCACAAGAAAGTTTTAAAAAGATTTGCAAGTCTCAGTTCTTAAAAAACATGAAGAACAGAAATTCTGTCTTAAGTATTACTGAAAGGAGATGCCCAAGCCTGCGCCATGGATTTGAGTTCAGTAAAAAGAAAATGGCTGGTTTGAAAAAAAAAATGCACCTTCCCCATAAAGAGGCTTCTACAATATCTGGCCCTAATCCAGCCCACTCAGCTGCTCTTCCTTCCATTGAGGAAGTAACTCTGGTTACTTTTGTCCAAGCTGAGATGCTTCTGACTGACTTTCTTCATGAAAGTTCCTGGAATTAATGCCACCATGGCGATAGCCAACATCTTGAATAAAGTACTCCAGGAGAAAATGGCATCTAGGGAGGTGATCTGTGAAAGAATTGAACCAGTCTGGACACCGATGAAGTTATACGGGATGAGGCCTGCAGAAGTAAGAAGAGAATTCTCATATTAGGAACGCTTTCACATTTTCCAAACTCATCCTGGACCTCTGTGGATAAGATCTACCTGCACAGAGATTAAACCTGTGACCAGAGTGTAGAACCTTATCATGACTGAGCATTACCCAACAAAAGGTAAGAAGGGTTTGAATGTGCAAATGCAAAGGGGAACATATTTGGGAATGTATAAGGAGAAAATAGTTACACCAAACGTAGAAGGGTCAGCGGAGAGAAAAGAGGAAATTATTTGGGGTTTGGACTTAGCATCTTGAAGAATCTATTCTCCATTGCCTAAGGAGAAGGATGGAAAGTGTTCCCACTTTATCCTTCTCCCAGTAACAGTTTGTGCAGCCCAAAATATCATCTTAATCTACTCTATGAGAAACACTCTTAATAAACCTTTTTCACTAAGTGCCTTAAGGAGAACCGATGAACTTTTGATATTACCTTAGGGACATTGTCAAATGTTCATGTTAAAGAAGAGTATGCTTTACTGGAATCTTAACTCTGGCTGTTTTTCCTAGTACTCTCTGAGACAAGGAATACAGGAGGACCTGTAAAAATAGTTTCTCTCTCTGCAAATTGAATAACTTTTTTTGCACAATTTGTAATACTCAAAACAAAAGCAGTTAAGAGGCTCCCTGGCAATGGGGATATCTCCAGTTGTATTTGTTTCCACTATATACAGTCCATTACATTTGAACATACTACTATCACCCCTTCAGTGTGTGTGTATTAGGAAATGGGCAAGCATGAACTGCCATTTAAAAGGAAAAAAAGAGTATATTAGGCAGTAGTATTATAAATGGGTGTACTTTTATTCTTACCTATGAGAACAGAGAAGAAGAATTGAGTTACAGGGATATTCAGGATTGGAGATGTGAGATTCAGAAACCAATTTGGAGTCATGGGAAACAGCCTCAGAAACAACAAGAAAAAAAACAAGGAATTTCTGTTCTCTTCCACCTGCCGCAGACAAAAAGAAACCCAGATCTGTTCAAACTGCTTCCCACTTAATACACATATATATTTACAAAGCTTGTAATACAAATAATAGCTTGTATTCAATGCATTTACTAGAGTGACGATATTGCCATCAACAAACCAGCTTGAGGAATGATTATATCAACATTCTACTCTGGTGTAATAAAATGGGCTGAGAATAGCAGCCTGCTTCTGGTGGGCTGTTGCAAACACTTTGTTTCAGTAGTTAAGCTCAGGCCTCCATTCATAATGGAGCAAAAGTAGCCTTGGAATCCTTCTCTCCTTGCAATCTACCTTAAGATCTTGCAAGAGCTATAAATTATACATTTCATCTGAAGACACATTTTTAAAATTCCAGATGTTGCATTGTAGCAAACTGGCTGCAGACTCAGCTAGACTTAATTATTCATTAAATTTGTACCCTGTCCTTCCTCCAAAGGAGCCCAATGGCAGCAAACAGCAGAAAGTTAAAACTGCACATGTTAAAACAATACAAGTCAATTGAAAACCTAAGTCTAAAAACATTTAAAAGCAATCACCTGCTCTCAATTTATTAATTTCACACTTGCCAAAGCCAGTATCTATCAGCCATCAAATGCCTGGATATACAAAAATGTTTGTAATGTTCTCCTGAGGTGCACCTCACTAGGGAGGGCATTCCACAAATTATCATCGTTGTTGTTTTGTATGCCGTCTTTCCATGGCAATCTATGCTCAAGGTGGCTCACGACATAAAAGGTAATATAATTCATTGTTACAAAATAAAATTCAAATAGACAAATAATACGTTAAAGAAAACATCTTACAAACATACAATAAATTGAAACAGCACCATTATAAGTCATAGTAAGGTCCTACAATAAAATACAAAAACAATCCCAATAACAGCAAAAACAACTGACCAGTAGAATTACATTTTGGCCCAAATAGAAGCCCCTAAACAACACCCCACAGTCAAGATGGTCTCTGGTAACTTCAGGTAGTACCAGCTTTTATAACTGCAGCCAGTCAGGGCCCCATCCTCCCAGGGCAGTGCAAAGGGGCCAGCAGCCAGGGAGAGGGTCTTGCAGGACTTGCAGTCAAGATGGTCTCTGGCATAGTCGAGGTGGGGAACCATCACTGAGAAGGTGCTGTCATGGGGCAACAGCCAGTCACAGCAGCACCACTACCAAGGTCTCCCCTGCCAATTGTAAGAACTGAGATGGTTGATATTGGGGGAACTGTTCTTTCAGGTACTTGCCAAACCTTCTTGTGGCTGTGTGGGGGTGGTATTGTTATGCTTTTATGGCATGTTTTTGTTTTGTTTTAACATTGTGTAAGTTGCTTGGGGACCTTCGGGTATCAAGTGACTAATAATAATAATAATAATAATAATAATAATAATAGGGTCCGAAACATTTTGGGCTCTATAACCTAGTACTAACATAGTGAATTCAGCTCAATAGCTCACCAGCAGCCAGTGCTGTGCTTTCAGGACTGGTGACAAATGGTCCCATTGGGCTGTTCCACTTACCACCCTAGCATCTGCATTATGCACGAACTACAGCCGCTGGACTGTTTTCAAGGGCAGCTCCATATAGAATGCATTACAGTAGACCAAGCGGGAGGTCACTACAGCATGGACAACTGAAGCCAGGCTATCCTGGTCCAGGAATGGCTGCAGCAGGTGATGCAGCCTAAATTGGCCGTAAGAGCCACTTGAGACTTCTGGAATCAAAGGGCACTCCCAGACTACAAACCTGTTACTTCAGGGAGAGTGCAACCTCTCCCAGCTCAGGTCATACACCTAATTCCCAGGTACGGGAACCACCCACTCCCAGCACTATCTTATTAGGATTCAGCCTCAGTTTATTAGCCCCCACCCAGTCTGTCACCACTTCCAGACACTGGTCCATCATCTTCACGGCCTCTCCTGATTCAGATGGAATGGAAAGACAGAGCTGTGTGTCATCAGCATACTAATGGCACCATGCTCCAAATCCCCAGTTGACAGATCCCAATGGTTTCATATAGATGTTAAATAGCATAGGAGATAGAATGGATTCTTCCTGGACCCCAAGGCTCAAAAGCCAGAGGACCAAGCAACAATGTCCTAGTACTACTTTCTGATGGCAGTCCTGCAGGTAGGAGTGGAACCACAATAATACAGTGCCTCCAATTTCCATCCCTTTAAGTCATTCCAGAAGGACACCATGGTCAATGGTGTCAAAAGCCACTGAGACTGAGGAGAACCAACAGGGCCACACTCGTGTCTCTCTCCTGATAGAAGTCATAAATCAGGGCAACCAGGGGTGTTTCACTGCCAAAACCGGATTGAAATGAGTCTAGTTAAAAAAGGTAAAGGTGTCCACGCACTTGTAGTGCGAGTCGTTTCTGACTCTTAGGGTGACGTCTTGCAACATTAACTAGGCAGACCATATATATGGGGTGGGATTGCCAGTTCCGTCCCCAGCCTTTCTTTACCCCCCAGCATATGCTGGGTACTCATTTTACCGACCACGGATGGATGGAAGGCTGAGTGGACCTCAACCCCTTTTACCAGAGATTTGACTTCCTCCTTTCGTTGGAATCGAACTCCGGCTGTGAGCAGAGCTTCGGCTGCATTACCGCCGCTTACCACTCTGCGCCACGGAGTCTAGTTAATCCCTCCTTATCACCATAATGAGGAATTAGCCACTCCTTTGACCCATCCAGTCAATTCCCTCTTACGAGATTTTATTAAAAATAATAGAAAGGGATTTGAGAGGTCATGTAGTCAACCTCACCACCACAAGTGTCCTGTGCACGCCATCAGTCTGCAACCACTGAAACTGATCCCACAAGATGAAACTCAACTGTGCTCCCGGGAGCTCCAGTGGACTTGGGCTAACTGTGACATCAAGTTCAGCACATGGTGACAACACATTATCCAGTCACAAAGTGTTTTACATTGACTGAAATCTAATAGTGATTGGGACTTCCTTACCTTCCTTTGAAGCATGATGACTTTATCAGGAAAATAGTAGACAACAATTTTTTTCCCAAACACATTGGACAGCCCATAGCAACAAGTGGCACCCACGGAGGTCAAGGCAGAACACAACAGGAGTCCCATCCATGGTCCAAAGAGAGCCCCAGCAAGGATATTCTGTTAGAGTAAAACTAGACAATGATACAGTCCATAATAAACTGTGAGAAAAGCATGAAGGAGTGGACTTCCCAGGAGGATCCCTCCGCCTGTGCAGCTCTGAGACGGGCTCCCGTCTTGGATGAAACTTTTTCAGCCTTAAATCCAGTCAGAAGGGTTTTTTTTGACTGGGGATAATTTCTTCCGGATAAGGAAGAAACGTGAGATTTCCCACACAGCTTTGTTGTGGTTGTGGGAGACTGGAATTCGTCAGAATCGTCTGTGAAAGAAGGTCTTCCAGCAGCTCGGACAGAGCGAGGATTTATAGCCAGCTCAGCTGAATAAGTGACCCGGTTTTTTTTTCCTTTTTAAAAAAAACGGACTAACAGGCAAGCATCCTCCTGTCTATGCTTATCATTTTCTTATCCATACAGCTAAAGAGATTTATCAAAGGATCGGCAATTAAGAGAACCTGGGTGAGCCAAAACTTTCCTTCTTTTTTACTCACGGAACTAAGGGGGAGGAAAATAAAAATAGCCTATCTTTTTCCTATTGCAAAAAGCTGACATGGAAAATGGCATTGTAAAGATTACAACGGATGAGGGGGTTCTGATTGGAAGAGAAAAGAAAAATCTTTTTGATTTATAAGACTTTTGTGTAATATATGTCTGGAACTATTTTTTCTGATCTACTTTTTTTTTTTTTTGACGAATCTGCTCATTCTCGTTGCTACTAGTCATTAGGACGCTGTGAACTAAAGCTGTTTTTGCACTTCTGGGCATATAAGAGATAAGGGCTGTCTAGAGCGTGACGTCAGTTGGTTTGAAAGATTAACTCCTTTATAACTGGATAAACTGCTCTTTGCTTGGGACATTGAAAATTGAAGGAGTTTACTTCCTTTGGCTTTAAGAATGACAATTAAGAAGATCATGGATGTACAAGAAGGGACTTTAACTTTAGACATGTTTCAGAAAATAATGAATGGGATTAAGTCAATAAAAGAAGAATTGAGAAATAATAGACAAGCGTGGAGAATTGAATTTGATGAAATGAGACAGGAGCTGAAAGAAATTCAGGATTCTATGAGAAAGGAGAATAAAGATAGATCTAGAAAATCAAAAAAGGATGAAAGAGAAATTAAAAGCAAGGTTCAAACTATGGAGATTGGATTAAATATGGACATGGAAAAAGATTTGGATTTCCTGGTTGTGATGGAGCCTGGAGACAAATATTATGGTTTGGAAATCAGCGCTGTCCCTGAAGGAATTGAAGAGATTGGAGATAAAGATATTATCAGTTCAAAAAAATTCCTGGACTGGAAGGATTTGATGGAACTTGAAATGGAGAAAGTTAACAGAATTAATCCCTGTTTTGTGTTAATGGGAAAATCTTCAAGAGATGTGCTAGTGTATCATGTAAAAAAGAGGAACAGAGATGTGGCTTTGCAACAATACTTCAGTGATACGTTCGGAATTGATGGCAAGAAAATATCTGTGATAAAGGAAATTCCTATCAGACTTTTATTATATGACTATGACAGCAAGATTATTGGGTGCGTAAAGATGGAAGATGGAACCAATATGGATAATGGAAGAAGAGCGATTTGAAATTACTGGACTTAGTAGACTTGATGAGTTGGATTAATTGACATGTTTATTTAGAAAAAAAATTGATGGACATATATCTCAAAGATTGGAAACTTCTCGTTGACTTTTTGTGGAAGAATGAAATGATATGATGTTAATGAGATTTGAAACCAATTAAGATAACCGCTGGAGGAAGGTGATTTTATAATCTATTAAAAGACAGGCTTGTTATATATTATAGATTTATAGCTGAACTACGACAAATCGGAAGTCAATATTTTTATTTTTATTTTTTTTATTGTATTAGTTATTGATTTGTGTTTTTTTCTTTTTGTATTGTTTTGGTTTTGAAAATCTGAATAAAAATTAATTGGAAAAAAGAAAAGAAAAGCATGAAGGAGTCTATGAACCATACGAACATAAGAACAGCTCTGTTAGATCAGACCAATGGTCCATCTCATCCAGCACTGTGTTTCTACTAGTAGTGGCCATGTGTCTCTAGGAAGCCCACAAACAGGGCACGAAGGCAAAAAAAATCTGCTACCACCCCTGCAACTGGAATTTAGATGCATAGTACCTTTGAACCAGAGGTGCTATTTCACTGTCATAACTAACAACCATTTATAGAACTATCCATTAGACTACTGTAATGTGCCATGTGTGGGGCGACCCTTGTGTCTGGTTCAGAAGCTGTTGCTAGTGCAGGATACAGCGGCTAAAGTGCTTAGTGGAACATCCATTTTACACACATTGCACTAATATAGAAAGATCTGCACTGGTTGCCTATTAGCTACCAATCTAAGTTCAAGGCGTTGCTGTTGACATTTAAAACCCTAAACAACTTGGGACCAGGATATCTAGCAGATTGGCCAGGTCTGTACAGGCCAAGACAATCTTCCAAAAAGCCCCTGCTGGATCAGTAGATTGTCTTTTAATGACCATGCGGCAACCACCTTCTGGCATGCCCTCCCTCTAATGTGCGACGTGGAGACATTAATGACCTTTAAACATCTCTTAAAAACTTATGTTTACCCAAGCTTTCCCAGATTCTCTTAACTTTTAACTCTGTTTTGTATACTGCTCAGTTTTATTCGTGATACATGCTTTTGTTTTTATCTAGTTTTAAGGAATTTTTACTAATTGCTGTTATATTTTTACTGTTTTTATGTAAACTGCTTGGAGCAGCTTACATTAAGCAGTTTTAAAATAAAGAAATACGTAAAGAAGCCTTTCCCCTTAAAAGATGCCTAAACTACTGCCCATCAACTCATTACGTGACAGAGAATTCCATAAAATAATTATACGCTAAAATCTTTTCCTTATTCTGCCCTGGATCTACCATTAATCATTGGCTGATTCCAAATTCAAGCATTTATTTATATATTTTATTCGCTATATTTATATAAGGCCACTCAATGACATCATTCTCTTGGTGGCTCACAGATAATAAAATACACTACCATAAAATAGATTAGCAGCATAAAAAAACCAGGCAGGGATAAAGACATAAGCAGTGGATTAAAACATCAAAATCACAGATTTTTTTAAAGGCCTGGATTTTTTTTTTTTTTTTAAAAAAGGTCACTTCAGGACTAGATGTCTAAAACAAGCACCAGGCAAGCCAATCTGGGGATAGCATTCCAAAGTCTGAGTGTCGCCATCCTCACCCTGGTAGCTACCTACCTCACTTTAGTTGCTAAGAACTCACAATGCTGTACCTCTGAAGATTTCAAGGTATGGGCAGGTGTATGTGAGAAACAGGTGAGACCTAAAAGGTGATCTTTCAGGTATCCTGGTCCTAAGCTGTTAATGGTTTTAAAGTTTAAGACCAACATTTTCGACTGGGCTGAGAAACAGACTGGCAGCCCATGCAACTGATAAAGCATTGGTGCAATCTGTTAATAATCTTGCAGCCCTATTTTGAACAAACTGCTGTTGCCAGATCATTTCCCCATATAACACACTACAATAATATAAACAGAGCTAGATAATCTAGATAAGCCTGACCATTATTGTCCATGCACTGGTAACCTCCAGGTGGGATTACTGTAATGTGCTCTATGTGGTGCTGTCCTTGAGGTTGGTCTGGAAGCTGCATCTGGTGCAAAATGCAATGGTCTGACTGCTCACTGGGGTAGGGTATCACCAACATGTCACCCCACTGCTGAAAGAATTGCACTGGCTGCCTATTAGCTACTGGGCTAAGTTCAAGGTTCTAGTTTTAGTGTACAAAGGCTTATACAGCTTGGGACCAGGATACCTGAAATATCATCTTACCCTTTATATATCCAGTTGATCCCTACACTCTACCAGTGAGGGCCTCCTGCAGATACCATCTTATCAGAAGGTCTGTCCTGCACAACATAGGAAGTGGACTTTTAATGTAGTGGCACCTACCCTTTAGCATTCCCTCCCCTCAAATATTAGACAGGCCCCATCTCTGTTATCTTTTTGGTGCCTACTAAATACCTTCCCTTATCCCGGTCTGCGACTGTGTTAGAATTGCTTTTTAAGATGTTTTTTAAAGATGTGTTGTTTTAATATATTTTATAGTCTGTTTTTATATTTTAGAGTGTTTTTAGTGTTTTTGTTTACTGCCCAGGGCTCCTAATGGGAGGAAGGGCAGGAGATAAATGTAATGAATGAATGAATGAATGAATGAATGAATGAATAAAGGCACATATTTCAGGTATGGCTGCAGCTATCATTTGAGCTGAAGCCAATAAAAGTGCTCTGAGCCACAGAGACTACTTGGGCTTTGAATGACAATGCTGACTTAACGAGCACCCCCCAAATTGCAAACCTGCTTCTTTAGGTGTAACACCATTCACCTGGATAGATGAACTACCACCAACAGGACCTCTGCTTTGTCTGGGTTAAATCTCAGTTTATTAGCCTTCATCTAACCCATTACTTTTACACAGATGTTAAACGGCATAGGGGAGCGAATGGAACCCAAAAGGAAAGCTGCCATGGGACTGAACAGTGCTCCCTCAGCAACACCTTCTGGAATTGGCCATCCAAGGGGAGCTGAACTACTACTAAGCAGTGCCTCCAACACTGAACTTGGACATAGCCTGTGGAGAAGGATATCATGGCTGATGGTACCAAAAACCACTGACAGGTCAAAGATAATCAGTAGAGTTGCCACGTCTCTCTCTCTCTCTCTCAGGAAAGGACAATGAAAGCGCTTTGTCCTAAAACGAGGCCTGAAACCCTACTGCAAGAGGAGAACATTTGTCTTTGTTTTCTTCACACTATGCATAATTTTATAAATCTCTATTATGATCCCGTCCCTGATAGTCAACTTTTTCTAAACTAAAACTCTCTAATGCTTTAGTCTTCCCTCATAGGAAAGACGCTCCAATCACAAGGTAATTCTGGTTGCCCTTTTTTCCCACCATTTCAAGTTCTGCACTATCCTTTTTGAGATGGGGGAACCTGAGCTGTACACACTATTACAAATGTGATGATGCCACATATTTGTGTAAAGGCGTTACAATTCTAGCAGTTGTATCTTTTCTTTTACTTTTTTTATGAAGACTGATGTTTTTTAAGCATTACTCTGTTGCATCAATGAATGCAAGAGAAAAGGAATAAGGTAACGATTTCAAGACAAACAAAAATATGCTTTATTACAACAAAATTGGAACTATTATAGACATATCAGCAGAGCTTGGAAAAGTTACTTTTTTTGAACTACAACTCCCATCAGCCCCAGCCAGCATGGCCACTGGATTGGGCTGATGGGAGTTGTAGTTCAAAAAAGTAACTTTTCCAAGCTCTGCATATTAGTCTGAAAATTCATGTTCAAGTCATGTAGAACTCTGGTGTGAAAATGCCCTTAGACAATTCATAATAGGATCCCTTGAACATATTACGAGCCTCTCCAGAAGAAATAATCAGAGTTGAATATGAATTAATTCCTCAAATCTTTCTAGCAGCAAAGAGTGTACTTGTGAAGAACTGATTTAAAAATGAAGCTGTGTCCATCAGTAGATAACTTTGTAATCATATGGTGCACATTTATTGAATTCTGGAAGTCTAAATATCAGAATTAATTCTCAATTTTTTTTCTCAATTTTCTGCCCCCTCTGAGTCTAATTGTTTTTTTATAAATGTTGATATTTGAGCAATAAGACAAATAATGGTGAACTGTTCTTTCATGGTTTGGTCAGAACTTTGTTTTTAAACCAGTTCTTCAACAAATACAATCTTAGTTGCTAGAAAAGAGTTGATGAGTTAATAATATATTTTCATCTCTGACAATTTCTCCAAAAAGCCTAGTAAAACTCTCAATGGGTCCTGCTGTTGGCGGTCTAAGGTAATTTTCACACATTTAAAATTCAACATGACTTGTATATTAATGGAGTGGCACAGTCCCTAAGGAAGAATTCTATTCAACTAGTGGCAAAATTACACTATAATAATGTATGGATGAGTGGTATTCAAAGACTTAAAGGAGTTATTAGGCAAGTTCTCCAAAGCCATTGACAGTGAGGGAGAGGACCAGACAGGTTTTCAGCAGCATACTGCAAAATGAAAATCTTGGACCTTTATGGATTGTATACATACCAGAAGGCTGGAGCCAGGTATGGCGAAGCACTGTTTGTATAGGTAGGCACTGCAGAACAGCAGCAGCACATATGCATGGTGCTCTCTATTGTAGTACTGTAGAAACTCTGCAAGCTTTTGCAGTTCCTCTAGGTCTGAAGGAAAATTTAATGACCTGATAAACAAAGAGGGTCATCAGTTCAGGTGCAAACAATTCATATGCTGCCAGTGTTTTTACTCTACCATCTATAGATAATTATGAACTATGTGAAAAGAAATAAGTGCTGTGTCATCTTGAAGATTAACAGATTTATTGCAACATGGGCTTTCATAGGATAATAAAACCAGTTCAGTCTCTGAGCTGCAACAGCACTTTGCCTTCTTGTTGCAACAAACTTAACATGCCTGCTTTTCTGGAATGAGGTTAGGAAACTGCCACATTAAGAGTTCATTTGCCTAACTGTTCTTTGGAAACTAAAAATTAACTTTCTGTACCATTTAAATCCAGGCAGGACTGTGAATCTTTAACAATAAAAGATCATAAGCACTTATACGAGGGAAGTGGGAGGAACTGGACAGTTATAGAACAGCGTAGTTTGTTATGCCAGCCAGGTAACAAATATGTAACTGGAAATGTCTGAGCTAGTCAGGAAAAATTATAGCATTAATCAGCATTCATCAGAACATGTACACGCTGTGAATGCAGTTAAATTACAATTCAGTCACACATCTGTGCAGGCACATGTAAGATGTTTTTACAGGAAGAGGTAGCTAAGAATTGGGAGGCATCAGGAAACTGTTGCTTCAGTTTGCAAGAAAATGTACAGGGGAACTCTTTCCCCAATAGGAGATGGGACACTGGGCAGGAACAGAGGGCCATTATTTCTTTCATGCAAATAGAACCCTTTTGGCCACTTTAAAGCTCCACAAGGCACATCAGTCAGCAGGGTCAGTTCCCGTTGGCTCCTAAGTAAATCTATTCTACTGGAGGGATGGGGAATCCTCAGCCCAGATACACCCAGTCATCCATCCTCAATCTTCCAAACAGATTGGACAATGGAGCATGTTGGAAACAAGCAGCAATAAACATCGAAGTATGCTGTCATTTAGCACAGTTGCTCATGCTAGTGGAAAATGAGGACAGAGATAAGAGATTATTAAACTGATTAACCTTTGAACTTTTGATCTGCAATTTAACTGAAGCCTGTCTGTATATATGCTTCTAACACAAACACCAACTTTTGGTTCGCCCTTGATAGCCAACTTCTTGCTCCTATTTAGTTTGTTCATTTTAAGAGGTAAAACCTTGTGTGCGTCATTCAGTTTATTTATCTCACACCCTTACTGCAATTCAAGAATCTAGCAAGTTCTACATATACTTAAGGTACATGCAGTTAAGTTATAGCTCTATCATTAAATAGTGTGCCCTTCTCTTATCATTCATGCCAATAAATCATTCATTGCTGGGCTTCAACAAGACCCTGTTATTAACACTTCAGGCAGAAAACAAGAATAGTGTTGTTTACATTGTGGCCTTACACTAACACAAAATTATCTGGGCAAAGCATAAAGGTGCAATGTTCAGCGAAGTAAGGAAGATGCTATATAGTGAAATGTCGGTCAATTAAGAAAGAAAGCTCCATAATAAATTGTTAGTGCAGTATATTTTGATGACAGTCATCAAAGGCAATAAATCAAAGTTAGAATCCCTCTTAAAGAAAATCTAATACAGAAGGGGAATTATAATTTAGACTGTATTTTTCCACAAAGCTCAGGATTTCTCATGATTTGCGAAATCCATCTGTTGCACATAAAAAATTAAAATGGAAAACAGCAATCATGTTTAGATCTCAACATCTTTTGCTGAAATAAGCAACTGATTACTTTTTAAAAATACAGCCTTAATTACTACAAGATACTTGCTGAGTTAGGAATTGCAAAAAAGAATGGCAGTGAATTCTGGTACCTGTAGGATATGATGGCCTACTGCTTAGTTTTGCCTTCGTGGTAAAGAGAGGCTGCTGGTTTTACAACTGTTTAAAGCTTAACAGCTATTCATACTCCTGATACATATATAACCTAAAGTCAAAAGAAATGGGGGGGAGGGATCAGTGATATTCTCTACAGTAAGAAGTCAGTTCTCTAAAAACCACTGCCAAAAGTCAGCCATGAGGATCATTCAATTCTCACTAAGCAATATTCATTGTTCTGGAAAGACACAGGCCTGTCTGTTTTAATACCTCTACTACGTTTCCTTTTACATTTTTAGAGAGCAAAATATTGCCTGAAGCAAGGCATTTGATGTGTGGTGTGCTCTTTATTAAATACTATTGTATGGTTGAACTTGCCATTGCAAGTTCATAACTGTATAAACAAGCAGCAAACAGTCATTTGAAATGAACACCGAGGCATGTATGATTGAAGAGAAGTGCTATACATTACTGAAAAATTCATACATGCTGTGTCACCTTAGACGAGACTAACAGATTTATAGTGGCAGGAGCATTCTTAAGTCAGCATCAAATGCCCTAGGCCAGGAGTTCCCAAACTGTGGTCCATGCACTACCAGTGGTCCACAAGCTTCATTCAGGTGATCCGCAGCAGGTCCACATGAAATATATTGATTTTGAATTGGTTTTTCTATTGCTTCTTTCATTTCTTACATTGTACTACAATTTGAGTTCTATGGAATGCAAGGTGTAACACAACAAAATACAATATAAGAAATAAAAGAAGCAATAAAAATACAATTAAAAACCATACAGCATCTAACACAGCATATTACAATTGCTACAGCAGGCAGAAAAATCATTAAATGGTCCACCAAGACCCTCAGCAATTTTCAAGTGGTCCATGGGAGAAAAGTTTGGAAACCACAGCAATATCGGAATAAGATAAATAGTGCCTTCCAAGCGCGCAAGAGTCTGATTATTTATCTGACACAAAGGGACATCAACTCATTTCAGCTAAACGGGCACCAGAGACCATTTACACATCTTCTCGCGATTATATTTTAGAACAACTTCCTACAGCTAAACTTAATTCAAAGCATGCGACAGCACATTTCTGAGCACCGCACACGCGAAGGGTAGCATAGGATTTCGGCGGCCATGTATTTTTAGGCTGCCTCCACAATTGCAGGCACCCTCCGCAAAAATCCAAGACCTTCTGCTCTCGGGACAAGAGAGTGCAAATCAATATCAAACAGAAAAAACCCCATTCAATTAATCCGCCGTCCAGCCGTTAAGTCAAGACTCGCTCCCTTCTTACATAGACCGCAGCATCCCAACTCCAACAGGCAGCGGATTAAGCATTGCTCCATACCCCAGGAGGGAAGAGTCCACTCACCCACTTCCCGCGCGTGGCTTTCCAGGCAGCCGCACCGATAGCAAATAAAGGGCCGCCGTGGCCGTCCCCAACACTAACAAGAACCCTCCGAGGGACCGCATAGCCGAGCATTCACAATGGCCACTGGGAGGAACAGTAAGCACCAGGCGGAGAGCTCAAGTACCGGCGCTCCTGTGACAGAGCCCCTCCCCCTCATAAATTTAAAAAAAGAGACGCACAGCCTGAACTTCCTGTAAAAATGGCTAGCTGACATTGTATCTACGATTCTCTATAGGCGCTGGATGGCGTCGCTCTATCCTTCGACATCTCTCTCATATAGACACACGTACTCATCTGTACCCTTCAGATTTTTTTTGCAACTCCCATCACTCTCACCCACTATGGCCTATAGTGCGTGTTCTATTTTTACTAGCTGTGTGTGGGGCCCTCCCACGCAATATAGGGTCTTTCCCCCCCCCCGGTCAGGCCGTAGAGCCAAAATGTAGAAATGCTCGACTGATATAGGAAGAGCAAGCCTATAGGCATAGGCACGGTTGTTGTTGTTATGTGCCTTCAAGTCGATTACGACTTATGGCGACCATATGAATCAGTGACCTCCAAGAGCATCTGTCATGAACCACCCTGTTCAGATCTTGTAAGTTCAGGTTTGTGGCTTCCTTTATGGAGTCAATTCATCTCTTGTTTGGCCTTCCTCTTTTTCTACTCCCTTCTGTTTTCCCCAGCATTATGGTTTTTCCTAGTGAATCAGGTCTTCTTATTATGTATCCAAACTATGATAAACTCAGTTTCATCATTTTAGCTTCTAGTGATAGTTCTGGTTTAATTTGTTCTAACACCCTATTATTTGTCTTTTTTGCAGTCCATGGTATGCGCAAAGCTCTCCTCCATTTCAAATGAGTTGATGTTTCTCTTATCTGCTTTTTTCACTGTTCAACTTTCACATCCATACATAGAGATCGGGAATACCATGGTCTGAATGATCCTGACTTTGGTGTTCAGTGATACCTCTTTGCATTTGAGGACCTTTTCTAGTTCTCTCATAGCTGCCCTCGCCAGTCCTAGCCTTCTTCTGATTTCTTGACTATTGTCTTCATTCTGGTTAATGACTCTGCCGAGGTATTGATAATCCTTGACAAGTTCAATGTCCTCATTGTCAACTTTAAGGTTACATAAATCTTCTGTTGTCATTACTTTAGTCTTTTTGACGTTCAGCTGTAGTCCTGCTTTTGTGCTTTCCTCTAACTTTCATCAGCATTGGTTTCAAATCATTACTGGTTTCTGCTAGTAGTAGGCATGGAGCTTGATTCAAAGTGAGATAATATATATTGTACTTATATGCATTTAAACACACACTTTACTTCCTTTTAGTCTCATAACTGGGAGACGGATGTGCAGAGAAACAGAACAAAAATTATCTTGCCTATGCGCGAGAGAGGATTATTTTGAGATTGCTGAGCGGCTTTTTTAAAAAAGCCTCTCTTCCTTCTCTCTGTGGTTCAAGCAAGCCTCGCCGCTGACTGCGCGCCTGTCGCAGATAATAGACGCAATTCCGGCCCGGCCGCTGTGGCTGAGGCCTATGTACAAATGGCTCTCCGAGGCGCTGCGCTCTTGGCTGCTCCCTTCTCCCTCTTGTCGCAGCGATGCGGAGCCCTCCCTCCCTCGGCCGCGGAAGAGGCTGTATCGCAGGTCAGAGCGGCAAGGAAACCGATGCAGGGCTTGGGCGTCTGCTTAGTTCCACGAGCCTCAGGGTGGGCCTGCTGTAGTAGTAGTAGTAGTAGAAGTCTCCGAACCCGAAAGGTCTCATGTTACAAGTCCGGCCGCCTCCGTCTTCTCTGGTTCAAACCGGCGTTGTTCTCTTCATCAGGCCCCCCTCTGCAACCTCAGAAACTGTGGCTCAGTTGACGGAGTGCTGGACTGGTTTGTGCGTGAGTGTGATTTGGCCTACTGGCAACATGGGCTCGGTAGAATCTGTGCATCCTTGGGTCATTATCTATTTGCTGGAATTTCCCAGATGAATAGCTGCTATATAGCTTGAAGTGCGTTGGTCCTGTTGATGCAACTAAATTCTTCTTTGATGCTGGCTGCTTTTAATTGAAGTTGTTGGGTGCCTCCTTGCGTGGGTGCATGGTCTTGATAAATGAAGCCAATATCTGTATAGTGGAAATAAGAGTGTCTTAATCTGTCATGCTTGAGCTGTGATGAAAAACAGAATAAAGCCATTTGTACTTTAAAGAAAACCAAGAGGAATATTTGAACATCTGGTTTCAGCAACGCCAAATGGGAGGTGCGTGTTTGAATGCTTGTTTGTTCATATCCAGAAAAAAGATTCGCCACATAAGGCAAAATCTCCTTCCTGGATATAATGCAGTCATGTGTAAGTCCTACAGGCGTGCAGTATCTAGGTCTGTGCAATTAAGAAATGTACATTTGGGGGTTTTTTTCAGCTTTGTTATATGTAGAGATGTAACATTTCTAGAAATTTTGAAGCCAGGGACATGGAAAAAATGGAAATTTTTGGAAAATTGAAAGAATGCAATATTAGCACTTTTTACAGATTGAAAGTCACTTTGTTACTTCAGGAACATCAAATGTAATTATGTACAAGTTGGTTTGGCATACAATTATCACATTTGGTATATTAAAAATACAGTACATTTTATTCAAACGATTATTACAAATTGAATTTACTTTTTAAATTTTTTACTTTTTTTGGTAACGAATGGATCTACAAACTCCTGAACTGTAAGGCACACCTGAACTGTAAGGCACCTCTTTTGTTTTGCAGATTTATAAGGAGCAGGCAAAAAACAATTTAAAAACCCCAGAAGAAACCATCAACATTAATAACAAAGAAAAGTATGTCTCTGCTAGTCCTCCACAGCGTCGAGCACACATAAAGCATCCATTCCCATAAAAAGAACTGAGAAAAAAAAAGGGGGGGAACCAAGATTCAGTGAAACATTTTATTCATCATGCTAAAATAAAACATTCCATAATCCATTTTTTCTTCATTTTTTTCAATTTTTCCAATTTTTGGGGGAAAAAACAAAAAAGGCTTTGGGAAAAAAACCAGGGGGTTTCTGAATTTTTCCGGGTTTTTTTCCAGGCCTTCACATCTCTAGTTGATATGGCCTCTACACAGATTGAAAAAATGGGTATGAATAGGACAGGGCCCAGTTTTATGTATATATAAGCAGGTTTCTTTCTCTATTAAACTTATACCCTACTTTTCCATGAAAACCTAAGCTGTCTAGCAGTTTATAAACAATCAGAAACCAACAAAATTTAATATAAATTTTAAAACACCATAATGATTTTCAGAAAATATCATTGAACTGCTCCCGCAAATAGGTAACATTAGCTAATCCTATCTTACATATCTTATTATGGCTGATCATCAGCACTGGTTTCTGCACTTAAAGGCATCCAACTGTTTGGTTCTTTTTAAAATAATTACTTATAGTTCTGTTTTTCTCTGCCACCCAGTAGTACAGATAAATGGTGGTGATGTACATAAGGAACAGTCTTGTAGCTCCTGATGTGCCACAGCAGAGGTGCAGTGAACTGAAAGGTTTTTCCTCTTATTGGTCTGGATGCTAGATGAATAGCCGCCAATCTAAGAAACTGCAACTTCTTTTTGGTCCTTATACCTCTCAATTATACAGCCACAAGAGTGGCTGTATACTATAGACAGCGTGGATTTTTCACATTCCGCAATGTTGAATTGAAAATACCCCCCCAAGCCATTCTGATGCTTCCCATAAGCTCATTTCAAAACAAAACCTTACAAAACTTAAAGTCCTGAACTCAGAAACGCTTGCTTAACAACCCTTTCAATTTTCATGGCGATACACAAAACAGACAGAGAGAATACAGAGTTCAAAGTCTAAAAAGAGAGAGAGAAATCCCCAGAGCCCTTTTGGACTTTTCCCCCTGAGAATTCTCATAATCTGTTGAAATTCATTAAAAATAAGCCATGTTCACAAAGTACCTGTAATCCTAATACTGACCTTGCCCCCTACTCTGATCTTCATCTTCTGCAATTTAAAAGTTAAAAAAATGCCTGGCTGATTTTTAATTAATTTAAGAAAGTTTGGCTGGAAGCCAATGACAAGGGCGGGCATGCTTAGTAACAACCGTCAGTGTTCTAAAAGCCTCACAGCTGTTGGGCTTGGCTAATCGGGGCCACACCCACACCAGACTTTGATTTCACTTCAGACTGTCATGGCTTCGTGAAAGGTGCTGAGAGGAGACTCCTATTCCACTGGCAGAGCTCCAGTGGCCAGACTGGTTTAACAGTCAGCCACTCTAATTGAAAATCTGTGAGGGGAACAGGGCGTCTCCTAGCAACTCTCAGCACCCTTCATTAACTACACTTCTCAGGATTCTTTGAGAGAAGCCATGACTGTCCAAAGTGAAATAAAGGCCTGGTGTGGATGTGGCCAGAGACAGCTTTGGTTTAAAATTGGGTGGGAGGCTACATGTGCCTGCTGTAGATAAAAAAAGTGAGGGAAACGCTGAAAAGCAATGATACTGTTCACAATGTTTTCCTTTTGGAAAGGAAAGGATTTTCCCCTTTGCCCAGTGCCCACCCACCCAATCTCCTCCTGCTCCCCTAGGTCAGTGGACTAGGACCTGGGAGACCAGGGTTCAAATCCCCACACAGTCATGAAGCTCACTGGGTGACCTTGGGCCAGTCACTGCCTCTCAGCCTCAGTGGAAGGCAATGGTAAAACCACCTCTGAATACCATTTACCATGAAAACCCTATTCAAAGGGTTGCCATAAGTTCGGTCGACTTGAAGGCAATCCATTTCCATTTTCAAACATGATTTCACAAAAATAAATCCCATTGAACTCAAAAAGTATGCAAATGATCAAACTAGGGTAGCCAGGCCCAGCCTCCAAGAGGTCTTCTATATCTTTAAAAGTTGTGCAGGGGGAAGGGAGATTCTCTTAAACATACAGAATCAGTCTCAGGCCTCGAGCCTGACAACCCTAGATCAAACCCACCTTCCCTTCTCCCTCCTATCCCCTCCCTCTTGCCCCTTCCTTTGCCCCTCCCTCCCCATCCCCTTCCAATTCCCTCCTTCCCCTTCCTCCTCCTCCCCTTCCTCCTCCTCCCCCTCCCCTTCCTCCTCCCATGGTCAGTTTTACCTGTCTTAAGCATGATTGTACGGAAGTAAATACCATTGAACTCTATAAGCATGCAAATGATCAAACCTGCCCTCCCCTCCCCCTTCCTTTGCCCTCCTCCAATATGCTCCTTCCCCTTCCCCCGCCTCCTCCGCCATGCTCAGTTTTTCCTATTCTAACCATGATTGCATAGGAGTAAATCCCATTGAACTCAATAAGCATGCAAATGATCAGACCTGCTTTCCCCCTCCGTCCCCTTTCCTCTCTCTTCCTCCCCCCTCTTCCTTCTTCCTCCTCCCCTGCCCACTCCAGCCCTCCCTCCTTCCCCCCTGTCAGTTTTACCTATCCTAAGCATGATTGCATGGGAGTAAATCGCACTGAACTCAATAAACATGCAAATGATCAAACCTGTCCTTCTCCTCCCCTCCCCCTCCTGCCTGCTCCCATCCCAGTCCTCCCCTCTGCCTTTCCTCCCCTTCCTCCTCCTGCCCTCCCCATCCCCTGTGGTCGGTTTCACCTATCCTAAGCATGATTGCAGGGGAGTAAATCCCACTGAACTCAATAAGCATGCAAATGATCAATCCATTCTCAGCAAGCTTGCACGGGATCCTATTTCTTATCTCCCGAATTAAAAAGAAGGGAAATCCATTAATAGGCAAAAAACCTTGGGTTTAAGAATGTACCTATAGCCCACAGATATTTCTATCAAACTTTGAAAAGATTGGGCAGATATAGTGAATGCACCAGGGGAGCAGGAGACCTGACCTCTCTGAGATATTGGACTGTCCTACACGTTTGTCAAAATGCAAACACCATTTGGGTTGGTCTTTCACAGTCCAATCCACTTGCTGTGTAGCTTGGAAGAATTTGGTAACATGTACCTCTGAGCATATGGTGAGTGGTGGCAACACCTGTAATCAGCTCAAATAATAGAAAGAATATACGTCCTGTGCTGAACTTGTTTTAGCCGGGAGGAAGCAACATTATTAAGACAGTTGATATAGTTGAGATGGTCACTTTAAATATGTCTGATTTACTTTGCAATTTTAGTGAAGTTTTCTATAGGAAATCATTTTCTTTTGCTTTTGTTTCTAAGAATATGTGAAGTACAGCAACACTTTGCAAAATTTATACTAAAAAAACTCCAAACATAATTGTGGAATAATGGCACTTACTTCTGCAGAATAGTCTCCAGTGGACCTCAGGAGTGTCTCAATTTGCACAAGATAAAACAGTGGGAGGTGAAATATATTCTAGCAAAATTCTAGGTGTGCTCTATGTTTTTGACCGTGCCCACCTTGCCTTAAATGAAGTGGTTTAAACATAGGAGGCTGAAAACATGCATCTTCTTTTTTCCAACAGCTAGAATCATTGCTGAAGTAGCAACACATTGTAATCAGTCTGATTTTGCATCAAACTGCAGTTTCAGATTCAGCTGTTAATGCACTCAGAAATAGAACTTAACCAACAATTTGAAATACAAAAGGCTGTCTTCACCATCATATGACATTGACCAATAAAAAGGCATTGAAATTAATAAAAATAAATTTGACACAGATTTCTGGATAAATAATGAGGGAAATAAAATTTTCTAGCGTAGATTCTTTGTAGAAACATTAGTAACACAGGAAAGAAGCAAAGTAAGAACACCAAAAAACATACAAAAATATAATTCTCCATCTTTGGAGATGGCAAGGTATTGCCACCACTCACCATATGCTCAGAGGCACATGTTACCAAATTCTTCCAAGCTACACAGGAAGTGGATTAGACTGTGAAAGACCAACCCAAATGGTGTTTGCATTTTGACAAATTTGATGGGCAGTTCAATATCTCAGAGAGGAGGTCAGGTCTCCTGCTCCCCTGGTGCATTCACTATAGCTGCCCAATTTCCCTGCTTTTTAAAGTTTGATAGAAATATCTTTGGGCTATAGGTACATTCTTAAACCCAAGGTTTTTCGCCTATCAGTGAATATTTACTAAGCATACTACAAAATTATTTGTGCTGCACACATATCCTTGCTAATAATACTTAAGATATCAAACTGTGTTTTTAACAGGAGGGGGAAAGGCTGGATTCTGGGTAGACTTTAGTATGCCTTAATTGCAGTATAGAAATGTAGCTGTGGTTACTTGCTACTTCTTGACTTACACATATATTTAGTTACTAGAGCTGTGCATTCACGTCTGCATTCTGAACTGAAGTGGGTTGCTTTGGAGGGATTCGGACATCTTCTTAAGCAGGTACTCTCCAGATTGATCCGGAGTGAATCAGACTGTTTCCAAAGGTTTGGGACCGATTTGGAAATTCAGAGGGACACCCTAGAGAGTGTCTTCGAAAACGTATATTCTCCCCAGCTAATCACAGTGCTTTTGTACTTTCCTGGTGCCTATAAATTCCACCTAATTCTGTCAAAAATATAAAAGGTTACATGTGATTCCCCTTTTTAAAAATTCAGATTTTAAAAGCTTTTTGTACAAAAACTCTGCACCTATTTGTCTGAAATATGGTGGACTTTATTTACTCAGAAGGAAAATAGCATCTAAAGTCAAAAAGAAAAAAAGTTACAGCTGTTTGATTTTCCCATTATACTCAGCGAGGAGACACAAACCTTCAGATTTTCCAGAGCAATTGTTCAATTCAGACCTGAGTGTCCTCTAAAGTGGTCCATGCAGAATTATCCTGCTTTCTGAAGTGCCAAAGAGAGATGATAACCAAATCATGTTTTCAGTGCACATCCTTACTTACTACTTTTGCCACAGGGTACTGTACTATTGAATTGGCATGGGCACATCACAGATCATGCAACATCCCATTTATTGATGTATAATACTATCAAAGGGGAAACTTTCTAGTTTGTATATATGTGACCAGCTAGTTACAGATAAATAAAGTGATGTTTGCAGTACCTGAGAACAAGGAGCTCTTGGCAACAGGTAGCTCAAGTTTGGGATGAGTGTCTATGTTCCTTGTAATGCATTGTGTTTTACCATTTTTCTCCACAGTACTCTGTTGTATGTTGAAGACCCTGGTCAGGAGCAAGCCAAAAGGCAGAAACTTGGTAATACCTGTTAGATCACTTCTCATGTTTTAAGTGTTTTAGCTTTAGAATAGCTGGCTGTATGTCTTGAAAGGAAGCTTTGTTTTTGACACCTCAGTCATCACTACAGTATAACTACATAGATCTTCAAATGCATTTCCTTTCCTCCCCTCCTACAGAGATACCACATCTACCTCAAATGGCCATACCTCATTCTCATCTAAAGCCTAATGATAACAGAGGGCCTCAGTTTATTGCAAGTAAAAAAAAATGCAAAAATGGAATGTCAGTGCCATTAATAGTATTTTGGCCAGAACATGAGACAAATCTATTCAAATATTGTTTATAAACAAATGAATGCAAGGTTTTTTTGTCTTGTTATATACTTATGGGCAGACACTTAAGTTGGAAAACTGACAGAACACTATAGATCATACAGAAAGAATATATGAAGCTGTTGTGAGCAGTCATTAGGAGATTTGGGCAGAGGTGTCAGCAGTACACTGATGATACCCAGCTCTATTTCTTCATAACATCTGAATCAGGAGAGGCCATGCGAGCCCTGAACCAGTGCCTAGATTCAGTGGTGAGCTGAATGGAGGTCAATAAACTGACTCTGAATCGTAGCAAGACAGAAGCGCTGTGGATAGGTAATTCCGAGGCCTGGGTAATTGGTCACTTGCCTGCTTTGGATGGGGTCCTACTCCCTCTGAAAGAGCAGGTTTGTAGTCTGGGGGTGTTCCTGGATCCATCTTTTTCTTCCAGGTGACCTCAGTGACTTGGAGTGCCTTTTAACAACTTTGGCTGGTAAGACAGCTGCGGCCATTTCTGGATCGGGATAGCCTGACAACTGTTGTCCATGCAATGGTAACCTCCAGGCTGGATTACTGTAATATGCTGTATGTGGGGCTACCCTTGAGGGTGGTCCAGAAGCTGCAGGTGGTGCAAAATGCAGTGGCGTGACTTATCATGAGCAGAATATCGCCAGCATGTTAACCCACTGTTGAAAGGATTTCATTGACAGCCAGTTAGCTACCAGGCTAGGTTCAAGGTGCTGGTTTTTGTGTATAAAGCCCTACATAGCTTGGGGCCAAGCTATATAGCTTGGATACCTGAAAGATCGTATTGCCCCTTATATACCCAGTCAATCACTGTGCTCTGCAGGAGAGGGCCTCTTGCAGATTCCTTCTCATCAGTAGGTCCATTCTGCAGAACACAGGAAGTGGACCTTTAGTATTGTGGCAACTACCATTTGGAATTCACTCCCCTTAAATATTAGACAGGCACTGTCTCTGTTGTCTTTCCAGCACGTACTGAAGACCTTCTCTCAACAAGCCTTTTAAGTGGAGACCTTATCCCAATCTGCATCTGTGTTGGAATTGTGTTAAAGATATTTTTTAATGATGATTTTAAGATTTTTTAAAAAATGTTTTGTTTTTAACAAGTTTTAAATATATTTTTATTATTTTATCATTTGTTTGCCACCCTGGCCTCCCTCTGGGAGGAAGGGTGGGATGTTATTATCATTATCATCATCATCATACATACTGTGCAGAACCCTCATATTGAAAGGGTTGAACAGGAATGTGTCTCTGCTCATACCAAGAAAGGAGTTACCAAATGAGGCAAAATCTTCCTTTCTCTTGATATGAACAGAGGGACATCCTAGAAAGTGGACTTGCAAATGTTGGAAGCCAACCCAATTCTGAAACCATGCAAGGGTCTACTGGTCCAAACCCTTCTGAGGATTCTGTGGCAGCAAGTGGTATTATCCAGTGACCAAATTCAGTTTTCGTAGTGCTGTTTGATTCATCTATCAGATGAATTTTATTTACCCCGTTTGTTACTCTGTGACAAAATGATTTTAGAAAGCTGCTGTGCCACTAGAATTTCTGACAGAATGATAGTAATCCCTTTAGATACTCCCTAACCTGACATTTGATAACCCAAACCTGTATCACTCTTGAATCACTGAGCCAGAGTTGCCTTGGAAACTCTGACCCTGAGTGACCTCTGCTTATAGAAAACAAAAAGTGTGTCAGACTTTGAAGCCTTGGTTCACTCAATATAGACTTTTAAGAATCTTACATCCAATTTGTGCCACTTCTTCTCCATGTGATGATTAGAGCAAAAGGATGACAAAAGAATTTGTATCCATAAAGGTAGATACCGCATTGCATAAGAGTATTTTCTGGAGTCTTTTCAATCTTAAATATTCTAGCCTTTAGCATTAGTTCATCGGAAGGGTTCTTTGGTGTCTTTGTCTTATGACTACAATGCTGTTTTGTATGACATGAGATTCAGGATATGGGCCTTTCTTCTGTCTGTCTAACTTTTCATAGGTATTTTTGGTACATTGACTCAGGGGATTGCCTGTCTAATTAAACTACCGTCCCAGTTGTCAGCTAAATATCTTCAGACTGGAGATCAGCATGCAGAAGCTACAGATGAGGTTTGTGTGCATTTTGAGAAGAGACTTACGTACATTCAAAACAAATTAGATCTATGGGACTGCTGTCCTGTTACTCTGGAGCTGTGCTGTTACATTTACTTGAGTGGGAAGGACAGTTTTGTTCTCCCCCCCCTTCCTTTAAAGAAGAAATAAACTTCAACTATGAGATAACTCTTTTTGCTGGCCCTTAAGTATAGGGCTGCATGAATGGAAGGCCAAAGGAGAGTACTTCTTCACACAGTGCATAGCTAAACTGTGGAATTTGCTTCTACAGGAGGCAGTGATAGCCACTAACTTGAATGGTTTAAAAAGAGGATTAGACAAATTCATGAAGAGTAAGGCTATCAGTGGCTGCTAGCTTCTGAATACCAGTTGCTGGAAACCTCAGGAGGGGAGAGTGCTCTTGTGCGCAGGTCCTGCTTGTGGGCTTCCCATAGGCATCTGGTTGGCCACTGAGAACAGGATGCTGGATGAGATGAGCCAATGATCTGATCCAGCAGGCTGTTCTTAAGGCCAAGAGAAATTCCCATGCATTGCTGGACAGGGAGAAAAGGAGCATTAAGTGTTCAATGTTAAGCAGGAAGGCAAGATTCCTATTCCCATATGTAGTGCTCCAATACATTATTGAACCATTTAAGTAGCCAGTTGAAGAAGGCACTGGGCTGTTCTTAGGTAAAATGTGTCTGTCGCCATTTTGGAGAGTTGTCAACCAAAGGAGCTTGTGGCCAAAAGCTTCTCATTAATGGCCCAGTTTATGGGAAGTCGTATTTACATACATATCCTTGAACTTGTAGGGACAGAGGTGGTGTGTTTGATTATGTTGAATTGGATCTCGTGTTGGGTAAAACGCAGGGATGAAAGTGATCTGTGGAAATCTGAGTTCAATGAATGTTTTACATTGCAAAACAAAGCCCCAATTCTGCACATTCTGAGCTCTTAAAGTTCTGATGTGGGTGAATATAAATGTTGCTAATAAATCTCCAAGTGTATTATTGCACAATAAATATCTGTTACTGTGCTTTTAAAAAGGTATATATAATCTGAGATCAGTGTATTCATGTTGCTAGTCATGTCCAGTGACACACACAAGCACCTTGTTCCAAATTTAATAAAAGTACATCTCTTGTTCTGGCAACCCATTAAGTACAAGCTTCAGCCTCACACACCTGAGCCTAATGCTGTTTGTCTTAACTTACATGAGTGCAGTTATTTGAGGCTTGTGCATGCAGAGCCAAGTTTGTGCCCTTTTCAGTGGTGGCATAAAAGGGCAAAATTGGGGGCAGGATTGAGGTGATATAAGGCAGCAATTCATGTAGCTTGTTCTAATCCAAAATATTGGAACGGGATCTCTCGGGGAACAGCATGGGTTTTGTACATTTGACATGACTAGAATAAGACTTATGCAAACACTTGTTTTCCTCAAGGTTATTTCAAATGCCTCTGGTGCCTCAACTGGCAAGAAGATGGAATTTACCTCTGGGATACAGAAGCTTGAATTGGGTAAGTGACATATATTGTCACTGTATTTCAGATCCAATTGCTTTAGCAAACTATCTTATTTCTTGTAGCTTTGTTCATCTAAAATTTGAGCCAACAGAGTAAAAATACTCAAAACATTGAAAAATATACTCTCTCTTCCTCGTTTGTTGTTGTCACATTGTGGTTATATGCTCCATATGTAATCATAATTATTTTTCCACTTATTATAAAGTGGGCAGTCGTTATTGTATAACATAGAACAAACTGCAGCTATACTAGGTTAGATCAATCTGCTCTGGTTATTGTCTTTAAACTGTGTGTGCGTGCAAGGAGGAGGGCTTTACCTTGCCCTTGGCAAGGCCCCCTTTCTCATGATTAGACTTACTTATGAGCAAGCACAACAGCTTGGTACTTAAAACAACAGGCTAGAGCCTTGGTCTGCAAATGCATCTACTTGAGTAAGTAAATCCCTCTAGGAGCAAGCATAGAGGGGTATAACGTTCTCCCACCTACACAAGGAAGGTTGATAATCCTCTGGAATCAGCACAGCAATAGTCTACAGAATTATTTGTGATAAATCCTACTGTCTTTTCTATAGATAAGAAAGCCAGTTGCAGTACCAGAATGCATCCAAATGAAGAGATGGTATCTGACTTTCGCAGAGTTACGACCTGTCTGAGGTGAAATCTGCTGCTGCTCTTCCAATCTATTCTTATATGAACTAATTATTATGAGCTACTTGGTACTACAGAAGTGTGTTGGATGATTCTTTTCACTCCCTAAGTTAATTACAGAAGTATGTTGGATCATTCTTTTTATTCCCTAAATTAATCCCTCAACTTTTGAAAACCCTCTTAATTTAGCCCTATAAATAATTTGGACAGCTGCTCTGCATCTCCTGCTACAATCTTGTTCTCCTAGGGTTGACTCGTTTAACAATAATGAGGAGCAAAATAAAGAGCCCACCCAGCATACAGCTTTTGTAGCTCTGCTCAGTATTTAAAGTCAAAGTTTGTAGAGGAAAATTGTGAAGACTGAGGAGAGTGTCCATTGTGGATCCCAGGAGTCTGGGAGAAGTATTGTGTTGTAAGAATTGAGGCAGCTTCTAGTTTGGGACCCAAGGAGAATAAATTAGCGCATGCTCTCACAACAAGCCATTCTAGACCTTACTTGTTTGGTACATACAATACAGGCCTACCTTGGAGGGAGCTCTTTGGGGTGAAGGAGACATCCATTAAACTAGATTAGCTCCTCCTACCGCCTGGGAAAGGCAAGGAATATGCAGTCAATTTTTGTCATGTGTATTGACTCTTCCCCAGTCTTTTCCCTGCCTTTGCCCAGGACAGAGCTCTCCAAAGTTGCTTTTTCTGCTAAGTACCAATGTTCTCTTGACACATTTTTACTGACCATTTCCTCTATACTTTTAATGGCTTTTTTCTTAACTTCTTCTTGCTTGTTCTAATAAAAAACACTAATTTTAAAAATATTTTCCTCTGTGGCTGTTGTTACCTCCTTCCCTCTGAACTTCCTCTGTCAAGACGCAGCCTACAAAAAAGAAAGGACAATATATTAGGGTGGTGAGAGCAACTAAACTGATGAAAAAAATGACAGCAAGTGCCATGAAACCGTCTTCTGAGAAGCCTCCACTGCCATTGCTGTTTCTCAGAGAGAGTCTGAGAAAGATGGTCTCCTTCCTCTGATGAACCTAGCAATAGTGGCTTCTGCTGCCATTCTACCCTAGTCACAATATAAAGAGTTTTCCTACGTTTCAGTAGTTCTCAGTGACTGACCTACTTTGCTTATCCTTTATGTAGAGAAAGCAGACCTTCTAAACATCGCTCCTTCCTGATCCAGTTCCTTCTCTTCTTCTCCTTTTACCCAAGAGCAAAGACAAAAATCCAAGCCTTAGTGCACAGTACTGTAGCAGGTTCGAGATAGAGAGGCCACCATTCTTCAGTTGAGTGTTTCCATGCTTTCTCTGAGTGGCAGCTATTAGCTTCAGATGCACAGTCTAGCTTGACCACAGAATGGTACTAGGGAGGAATCAGCAGGATCAGCATAGACCACCAATTTGGTCACGTTTTCTGTCTTTCTTGGGTTGTAAGACGAGCTAGCCCAGTCTAATGGATGCCTTGCAGGTTTTAGTAACATACTTAATTCTTAACCCATTCTTTCTTCTTTCTAGGCATGACTGTAGTGTCCGAAAGAGTAGCAAGAAAAGCCATAATTCACTTCCAGAGGGCTTGCTACCATGGAGGCTTGCTACTCACAGGCATGTGCTAGAAGCGTCCAGTCTAGATACTGGAAGGTATCTAAGGAAACCTCACTGTACAGTGGAAGAGGCAAGTCCTAGGACAACTAGCTTTAAGAATGTTCTCTAGTCAGATGATGGAGACTGAACTTGAGCGTTTAGGGTATAGTGTCTCAGAGATATGGATGTAACTGGTAAACTGAACCTGTTAATAGAAAATGTAGCTTCCTAGCTTAGAATTGCCTCCAGAATAGTCGGTGGGCTATTAGTTTGAGTCTTTTTTTTTGAAGGAGATATTGAATACATATTTCTAAAAAGATTTTTTAAAGTTGAGATTCTAAAGCTTTTGTATAAAAGTGGGTTTTTTTTTCTTTTATCACATTTATATTCTGTGGTTCCTCCAAGGACTTCAGGATGGCCTACATGAGGTTTCCCCCACTTTTCTCCTCAACAGTCCTGTGAGATAGACAGAGCTTAGGTTACCTTGAGCTAGTCACTATCTCTAACAATTCATGGCTGAACAAGGATTTGAACTCAGGTCTCTGTTCAAAGTCTACCAAGTGTCCCTTGTGCCATGTTGGTTCTCATTATCTTTCAACTTTAAAGCATTAGCTGCAGTCCAACCGCAACTTCAGTGAACTAAAGTAATGGAATTGCACCAGCTGATTTTGAGGGTGTGCGGGTAGGGGCCTGGAGGGAACAGGAGTGAAAGAGGAAGTTCTTTTGTGAACATGCAAGTCCTTTGTGCCAGCAGAGTTGCAGCATTTGATATGCCCCATTGAATGATGTTTATTCTGCTTGCTTTAGTACCATCAATCATCTCATATTCCTTAATTCTCTTCCAATTTCTTGGAGATACTTCTTTAGTAGTATATTTATCTTACTGATTTAATGTTTTTTCTAGCTGTATTGCTGGTTTTTCTTGTCTAGTTTTGCTGCTCTTCTCCGTTTTATCTTTTCTTTGAGGCCTTTTTTTAAAAAAAATATTATTATTTATTCGATTTATTAGTCGCCCATCTGGCTGGAATACTCAGCCACTCTGAGCGACGTACAAAGCAAAAACATATAAAACATCAGAGCATCAAAAACAACAAAAGCATCAGAACATCAAAGCTAAACAATAGACTAAACAATAAGGTAGAGGCAACTAGATTTCACTAATAGGGCTTCTCGCCTGTATAGTCCGAAAGATGTAATTTCAAATGGAAGCTCCCGATATAAGTCTTCCCACTAAAAGCCAATGTGGGTGATAGTCCGTTTGCAAGATCAAAGGCTACATCTCCTCTTGATCTTAGCGTCCGGCAGCTCCCACAGGGAGAAGGGTGGGATAAACAGACCCCTCGAAAATGAAACTAACAGGGAAGTTCTCAAAGAAGCCGAGGCAAAAGAGCCAAGATGTAAGCACAGCCAATATCAAGGCAGAGTGGACGAAAGCCAGATGGTAAGATGGCAACAACTGCAGGGGCGCTTCCCGGGTCTCAGAAGACGCCGAAAGGTCTTCACAGCAAAAACGGCGTCTTCCAAGGACAGGCCAAAGCATCAGGTCCACCAAGAAGCCACAGTCCCTCTCTGGCTCCAGCCCAGCTTGGCACCCTCCACTGCGAGAGGTGGCGGCGGCGGCGGCGGCCTGGCGTAGATGCAATATCAAGTCGTGTCCCTGGGTCATACTGATAGCTAGTGTCCGAGTCCAGGTCAAATAACGAGGGAGGCAGTATAGAAGGAAGGGAGGGGGGCTCCCCCGTATTTTATGAGCATCCTCGTGTGTTGTAGCCTCTGGAATTACCTCCTTAAAGCCAACGGTGGTGAGGCTCCATTGCCCATAGCTGTTGCCTCTACCTCAGTTTCATCAAAAATAGCACCTAAGTGCTCATGGCACACAACACTGTGTTTATTCTGATGCTTGTCTCATACTCCTCACCAAGTAATTCCCACTGCATGTCCAAGCTGCAGTAAGCTGATGTTTCTTACCGCTAAAGATATTTTGTGACTTATTTTGGTCTCTGGTCTCTTTGATGCACTACTTCTGTGGTGTGTCACTTGGCTCAGTTACTTGAATCCTTTGAAGGTGTTTGTTCTGCAAATATCCTCTCTGTTAGTGGCAAGCTGATTTGAGTTGCATAGATAGAAGTGGGGGAGTGTGATCTTGAAGATGTGGGTGGATGGCTCTGCTTTTGACAGAAGACAGCATTTTTAGCTATTCTAATGCACACCTTAACATTGTGAGGGGGTTTGAAAGTATTGAAGAAGCTGAGAGAAATGCTGTCAGGAGTCTAGACCAAGAGGATAGAATCCTAGCAGGGTCACCCAGGGCAGAATGGTCAAAGCTGAGACACCAGACTAAGATGCATCCAGACTCAGAGGAAGGCAGTGGTAAACCACCTCTGAATATCTTTTATCACGAAAACTCTATCAATAGACTATCCAAAATGCAGCATGAGATAGTGCTGGAAGATGAGACCCCCAGGTCAAAAGGCGCTCATTCAGCTACTAGGGGAAGAAAAATGGACAAGTACGAGTAGCGCTGTGACTAATGACGCAACTGGGTCAAAGCCGAAAGGAAGCTCAGAGGTTGAAGCACACACATGCAAAAGGAGAGTCCAGAGTTGTACAACGTATGCAATAGGAACATGGAATGTGAGAAGCATGAACCAGGGAAAGTTAGAATTTCTCGAGCAAGAAATGGAACGTATCAATATTACAATACTTGGCGTAAGTGAATTAAAATGGATGGGAATGGGATACTTTCAATCAGGCAACTGCAAAATATTTTATGCAGGAAATGAGAAATTAAGAAAAACCGGGGTTGCTCTAATAGTGAGAAGTGGTGTAGCAAAAGCAATTAGGAGGTACAACGCAAGGTCTGACCGAGTGATATCAATGAGACTTAATGGGAAACCTATCAACATAACCATCATCCAAGTCTATGTTCCAATGGCAACACAGAAGAGGCAATGGAGAGATCTTATGCAGAAGTACAGGAAGAAATTGATCACACACCAAAACAGAATGCTCTGATAATCATGGGAGACCGGAATGCAAAAGTAGGGAACAGAGAAGAACTAGGAATTGTGGGAAAATGGGGCTTAGGAGATAGAAATGAAGCAGGAGAAAGACTTATTGAATTCTGTGAAGCCAATAATTTGTTTCTTGCAAACCCATTTTTTGAGTTACCGAAAAGATGACTGTACACGTGGACATCACCGAATGGGCAATACAGGAATCAAATTGATTATATAATTGGCAACAGAAGATGGAGAAGTTCCATACTTTGTTCAAAAACAAGACCAGGAGCAGACTGCAGAACAGATCATGAACAGGTAGTATTGAAAATCAAAGAACGACAATAAAGCAATCATAATGCCAAAATACAATGTAAATAACATCCCAGAAGAATATAAAGATCAAATAAGGAACAGATTTGAGACTTTAAACCTAGCTTGATAGAGAACCAGAAGAACTATGGAGTAAAGTCAGAGACATTATCAGGGAAGAATGCAAAAAGACAATACCTCTAGTTAAAAAGAGAGAAAGGCCTCAATGGATGACTGATGAAACTCTTAAAATGGTTAAAGAGAGAAGGAAAGCAAACGTAAAAGAGAGAAACACGGTTAGGACTCTAAATGCAATAATACATCTACTTACATAGGGACAAAGAACTACAACAATAATTATTGTACAGAAATAGAGGATAATAAAAAAAGGTAGAACAAGAGTCCTGTTTCAAAAGATTAGAGAAATCAAAGGGAAATTTACACCAAGAGTAGGGATGTTGAATAATCAACAGGGGAACACACTGACTGAGATGAAATAAAAGGAAGGTGGAAGCAACCCACTGAAGAATTATATAAAAGAGATGCAAGGAGGACATTCATTCATGGAGGAACTGTATGAAGAAGAACCAAACATTTTAGAATGTGAGGTGAAACCTGCACTTAAAATACTTGGAAGAAGCAAGTCACCAGGAACACATAGCATACCAATAGAGTTGCTACAAGTTACTGAGATGGAATCTGTCCAAATTTTGACAAGAATTTGTCAACAAAACAATTGCCCACAGACTGGAAGTGCTCAATATACACCCCAATTTGGAAGAAAGTGGATCCCAGGGAATGCAGTAATTATCAAATCATTGCCTTAATATCCCATACAAATGCTCCACAAGCTAGAGGGAGCCCCCAGCTGACAAAGCATCAAGGCGAATTAAGCAGCAGAGCGAGAAGAGGGTAAGTAGCATCCATTTATTTCATTATTTAATTTAATTAAAACAGCTTAGAGTAATAAGGGCAGCCTAGGGTCACCCTGAGCTAGGAGCCAAATCCTGAAAGAACCTATATCTTAGGAGACGGATTCTAGGGGTAGGAAGCCTATAGAAAGCTAGTTTTCAACACCACCCTAGCAGGAAAGCTTCAGGGGACACTGTAAACAAGGCTAAATTCCCGTTGGAGAGAAGGGGGAAAAGGAAACTCCACCAATACATACAGGGAGAGAGTCAGCTCAGTCTTTGCTAAAAAGGGTAGCTTTAGCCTCCCTTAAACACAACCACAAGCTCTGTTTCCCTAGGTTAAAGAAAGGTCAGGCTGTTCTAGGTGGGAAAACAAAAAAAGACTTGCCTGGAAGTCTCAGCCCCCTGCTTAGATTAAAAGCAGCCAAAAGCTAGTCTAGTTTGTCCAGGCCAGAGTACAAGGCACCACTTAAAAACTACAGGGGAACTTGCACTGATAAAAGTGGTTGTTGTCAGCAAATAAGATAAAAATAGCTAGTTAACCTTTCTTAGTACCACGAGTCAAAGTCCTTAAACAGTCCTCCCCCCTCGCTAAGGAAGGAAGCCTGCCTTCCTGCCTTCAAAGGAAGGAAGCCTGAGATGATCCTAAGGAAAGCCCCAGTGGATAGTTGAGCCATCAGCCTCAATTAACACATCATTGGCTGGCAACAGTAGCTGGGAGGGACCAGCCACACATATAAATTCAGAGCACCCTAGCGAGGGAGCCTGCTCCACGAGCTAGAGGGAGCCCCCAGCTGACAAAGCATCAAGGCAAGTTCAGCAGCAGAGTGAGTTCGGCAGCAGGGCAAGGAGGCCAGGGCCCCCCACTCTGCCCATCTGTTCCCTGACCTCAACTAAACTGCAGTCCCCAACCCATTAATGTAATAAACCTTAAACAAAACTATGCAGGTAAGAAGCCAGCAGGGGTGTGGGGGCTTTCCAGTGTTTTGCACTGTCTGCAGCATGTACTGCCTGTTGGACAGAAGTCGTGGGTGTGCTCTCGGTGCAATGAGCTCCTGGCTCTCCAGGAACGACTTCATTTTTTTGAGGCCAAGGTGACTGACCTGGAAAAGCTGAGAGAGGCAGAGAGGTGTGTGGAGGAGGCCTTCAGGGACACTACAGCTGTGTCCCACTCCAAGGATGATAGCTCTCCTGCTATCATGGAGAACGATGGTCTCGGGGAAGGAGAGCATCCAGCTGAGGAAGAGGGAAACGATCCCTTAGAAGGGACCCATTCCTTGGGGGATGAGCGGCTATCCTCTCATGCCGAGGATATATCTCCGGGGGGTGGAGGGATCCTTGTAGTGGGCGATTCGATCATTAGGAACATAGACAGTGGGGTGTGTGATGGGCGTGCAGACCGCAAGGTGACTTGCCTGCCTCGTGCGAAGGTTGCGGATATCGCCCATCGTTTAGATAGTTTGGTAGACAGTGCTGGGGAGGAGTCAGTGGTCGTGGTGCATGTTGGCACCAACGACATGGGGAAATGCAGCTGTGAGGTCCTGGAAGCAAAATTTAGGTTGCTAGGTAGGATGCTGAAAGCCAGGACCTCCAAGGTGGCTTTCTCTGAAATGCTACCAGTTCCACGTGCAGGACCAGCCAGACAGGCACAGCTTTGTTGTCTCAATGCGTGGATGAGACGATGGTGTCGGGAGGAGGGGTTTGGGTTTGTTAGGCACTTGGGAACATTTTGGGACAAGCTGGGCCTGTACAAAAGGGACGGGCTCCACTTGAACCAGAATGGAACCAGGGTGCTGGCACTTAAAATTAAAAAGGTGGCAGAGCAGCTTTTAAACTGACTGAGAGGGAAAACCCGACAGGAGCTGAGGAAGGTCCGGTTCAGAATAAACATCCCCCCTGGGATAAAGACCAAAGAAATGATGAAATTTTAAAAGGGGTAGGCCTAGAAGTAGGCATTGTGAGAGCAGGGGCACAGGATATCAATTCAGAAAGGCAAAATTACCACAGGCCAAACCAAAAATGCCAACAACACTTGAAGAGAGACACTGCTTACAAGTGCCTGTACGCTAATGCTAGAAGCCTGCGAACCAAGATGGGAGAACTGGAGTGCTTGGTCTTAGAGGAGAGCATTGATATAGTGAGCATAACGGAGACCTGGTGGAATGGAGAAAACCAGTGGGATACGGTTATCCCTGGATATAAACTATATCGGAAGGACAGGGAAGGACGTATTGGTGGCGGAGTCGCTCTATACGTGAAAGAAGGCATTGAATCCAGCAAGCTCTAAACCCCAAAAGAGGCAGACTCCTCCACAGAATCGTTGTGGGTGGTGATACCATGCCCCAGGAGGGATTTAATACTGGGAACGATCTATCGTCCCCCTGATCAAAATGCTCAGGGAGACCTGGAGATGAGATACAAAATTGAGGAAGCATCCAAACTAGGAAATGTGGTAGTAATGGGTGACTTCAACTACCCGGACATAGACTGGCCACATATGTGTTCCAGTCATGGCAAAGAAGCAAAGTTTCTAGATATTCTAAATGACTATGCCCTAGACCAGTTGGTCATGGAACCGACCAGAGGGACGGCAACCCTGGACTTAATCATCACTGAGGACTGGGACCTGGTGAGAGATGTAAGTGTTGTCGAACCCATTGGGAGCAATGACCATAGTGCTATTAAATTAAACATACATGTAAATGGCCAATTGCCAAGAAAATCCAACACGGTCACATTTGACTTCAAAAGAGGAAACTTCACAAAAATGATGGGATTGGTAAAAAGAAAGCTGAAAAACAAAGTCCAGAGGGTCACATCACTCGAAAATGCTTGGAAGTTGTTTAAAAACACTATATTAGAAGCTCAACTGGAGTGCATACCGCAGATCAGAAGAGGTACCGCCAGGGCCAAGAAGATGCCAGCATGGTTAACGAGCAAAGTCAAGGAAGCTCTTAGAGGCAAAAAGTCTTCCTTCAAAAAATGGAAGTCTTGTCCAAATGAAGAAAATAAAAAAGAACACAAACTCTGGCAAAAGAAATGCAAGAAGACAATAAGGGATGCTAAAAAAGAATTTGAGGAGCACATTGCTAAGAACATAAAAACCAACAACAAAAAATTCTATAAATACATTCAAAGCAGGAGACCATCTAGGGAGACGATTGGACCCTTGGATGATAAGGGAGTCAAAGGTGTACTAAAGAACGATAAGGAGATTGCAGAGAAGCTAAATGAATTCTTTGCATCTGTCTTCACAGTGGAAGATATAGGGCAGATCCCTGAACCTGAACTAACATTTGCAGGAAGGGATTCTGAGGAACTGAGACAAATAGTGGTAACAAGAGAGGAAGTTCTAAGCTTAATGGACAATATAAAAACTGACAAATCACCGGGCCCGGATGGCATCCACCCGAGAGTTCTCAAAGAACTCAAATGTGAAATTGCTGATCTGCTAACTAAAATATGTAACGTGTCCCTCGGGTCTTCCTCCGTGCCTGAGGACTGGAAAGTGGCAAATGTAACGCCAATCTTCAAAAAGGGATCCAGAGGGGATCCCGGAAATTACAGGCCAGTTAGCTTAACTTCTGTCCCTGGAAAACTGGTAGAAAGTATTATTAAAGCTAGATTAACTAAGCACATAGAAGAACAAGCCTTGCTGAAGCAGAGCCAGCATGGCTTCTGCAAGGGAAAGTCCTGTCTCAGTAACCTATTAGAATTCTTTGAGAGTGTCAACAAGCATATAGATAGAGGTGATCCAGTGGACATAGTGTACTTAGACTTTCAAAAAGCGTTTGACAAGGTACCTCACCAAAGACTTCTGAGGAAGCTTAGCAGTCATGGAATAAGAGGAGAGGTCCTCTTGTGGATAAGAAATTGGTTAAGAAGCAGAAAGCAGAGAGTAGGAATAAACGGACAGTTCTCCCAATGGAGGGCTGTAGAAAGTGGAGTCCCTCAAGGATCGGTACTGGGACCTGTACTTTTCAACTTGTTCATTAATGACCTAGAATTAGGAGTGAGCAGTGAAGTGGCCAAGTTTGCTGATGACACTAAATTGTTCAGGGTTGTTAAAACAAAAAGGGATTGCGAAGAGCTCCAAAAAGACCTCTCCAAACTGAGTGAATGGGCAGAAAAATGGCAAATGCAATTCAATATAAACAAGTGTAGAATTATGCATATTGGAGCAAAAAATCTTAATTTCACATATACGCTCATGGGGTCTGAACTGGCGGTGACCGACCAGGAGAGAGACCTCGGGGTTGTAGTGGACAGCAGGATGAAAATGTCGACCCAGTGTGCGGCAGCTGTGAAAAAGGCAAATTCCATGCTAGCGATAATTAGGAAAGGTATTGAAAATAAAACAGCCGATATCATAATGCCATTGTATAAATCTATGGTGCGGCCGCATTTGGAATACTGTGTACAGTTCTGGTCGCCTCATCTCAAAAAGGATATTATAGAGTTGGAAAAGGTTCAGAAGAGGGCAACCAGAATGATCAAGGGGATGGAGCGACTCCCTTACGAGGAAAGGTTGTTTGGCTGGTGACCAATTGGCATTACTGTCTCTAGTAGTTTTCCATGAAGCCTGCAAGTGTGAAGACGTAACTGTGGTTAAGGGGGAGTTATGTCTATGATCTGTCTGGGAACGGACTGCCAGGGTCGTTGCTATGGTAGCCATCTGATAACGACTGGGAAAGTTCTAACAGAGACTATGTGTTGTGCTCTTCTGAATTATGCCTCTGAGCTGAGAGGCTGTCTTTTGTGGTTTATCTATGGAGAGAGATGTACCAGAAGGGGGGTGACTGAAGAATCTCTACATGTATTTACTCTTAAGCCTGTTGGCCCTAATGTCTTAATAAAGACTCTTAACATGCTCTGAGGATGTTTCTTGCTCAACTTAACTCCAACGTAATGTATGCTGTTTCACACAACAACGCACACAAGCCAACAGTGGTTCACATCACTTGAAAATGCTTGGAAGTTGTTTAAAAACACTATATTAGAAGCTCAACTGGAGTGCATACCGCAGATCAGAAAAGGTACCGCCAGGGCCAAGAAGATGCCAGCATGGTTAACGAGCAAAGTCAAGGAAGCTCTTAGAGGCAAAAAGTCTTCCTTCAGAAAATGGAAGTCTTGTCTGAATGAAGAAAATAAAAAAGAACACAAACTCTGGCAAAAGAAATGCAAGAAGACAATAAGGGATGCTAAAAAAGAATTTGAGGAGCACATTGCTAAGAACATAAAAACCAACAACAAAAAAATCTATAAATACATTCAAAGCAGGAGACCATCTAGGGAGACGATTGGACCCTTGGATGATAAGGGAGTCAAAGGAGTACTAAAGAACGATAAGGAGATTGCAGAGAAGCTAAATGAATTCTTTGCATCTGTCTTCACAGTGGAAGATATAGGGCACATCTCTGAACCTGAACTAACATTTGCAGGAAGGGATTCTGAGGAACTGAGACAAATAGTGGAGAGAGGAAGTTCTAGGCTTAATAGACAATATAAAAACTGACAAATCACCAGGCCCGGATGGCATCCACCCGAGAGTTCTCAAAGAACTCAAATGTGAAATTGCTGATCTGCTAACTAAAATATGTAACGTGTCCCTCGGGTCTTCCTCCGTGCCTGAGGACTGGAAAGTGGCAAATGTAACGCCAATCTTCAAAAAGGGATCCAGAGGGGATCCCGGAAATTACAGGCCAGTTAGCTTAACTTCTGTCCCTGGAAAACTGGTAGAAAGTATTATTAAAGCTAGATTAACTAAGCACATAGAAGAACAAGCCTTGCTGAAGCAGAGCCAGCATGGCTTCTGCAAGGGAAAGTCCTGTCTCAGTAACCTATTAGAATTCTTTGAGAGTGTCAACAAGCATATAGATAGAGGTGATCCAGTGGACATAGTGTACTTAGACTTTCAAAAAGCGTTTGACAAGGTACCTCACCAAAGACTTCTGAGGAAGCTTAGCAGTCATGGAATAAGAGGAGAGGTCCTCTTGTGGATAAGAAATTGGTTAAGAAGCAGAAAGCAGAGAGTAGGAATAAACGGACAGTTCTCCCAATGGAGGGCTGTAGAAAGTGGAGTCCCTCAAGGATCGGTACTGGGACCTGTACTTTTCAACTTGTTCATTAATGACCTAGAATTAGGAGTGAGCAGTGAAGTGGCCAAGTTTGCTGATGACACTAAATTGTTCAGGGTTGTTAAAACAAAAAGGGATTGCAAAGAGCTCCAAAAAGACCTCTCCAAACTGAGTGAATGGGCAGAAAAATGGCAAATGCAATTCAATATAAACAAGTGTAGAATTATGCATATTGGAGCAAAAAATCTTAATTTCACATATACGCTCATGGGGTCTGAACTGGCGGTGACCGACCAGGAGAGAGACCTCGGGGTTGTAGTGGACAGCAGGATGAAAATGTCGACCCAGTGTGCGGCAGCTGTGAAAAAGGCAAATTCCATGCTAGCGATAATTAGGAAAGGTATTGAAAATAAAACAGCCGATATCATAATGCCATTGTATAAATCTATGGTGCGGCCGCATTTGGAATACTGTGTACAGTTCTGGTCGCCTCATCTCAAAAAGGATATTATAGAGTTGGAAAAGGTTCAGAAGAGGGCAACCAGAATGATCAAGGGGATGGAGCGACTCCCTTACGAGGAAAGGTTGTTTGGCTGGTGACCAATTGGCATTACTGTCTCTAGTAGTTTTCCATGAAGCCTGCAAGTGTGAAGACGTAACTGTGGTTAAGGGGGAGTTATGTCTATGATCTGTCTGGGAACGGACTGCCAGGGTCGTTGCTATGGTAGCCATCTGATAACGACTGGGAAAGTTCTAACAGAGACTATGTGTTGTGCTCTTCTGAATTATGCCTCTGAGCTGAGAGGCTGTCTTTTGTGGTTTATCTATGGAGAGAGATGTACCAGAAGGGGGGTGACTGAAGAATCTCTACATGTATTTACTCTTAAGCCTGTTGGCCCTAATGTCTTAATAAAGACTCTTAACATGCTCTGAGGATGTTTCTTGCTCAACTTAACTCCAACGTAATGTATGCTGTTTCACACAACAACGCACACAAGCCAACAGTGGTTCACATCACTTGAAAATGCTTGGAAGTTGTTTAAAAACACTATATTAGAAGCTCAACTGGAGTGCATACCGCAGATCAGAAAAGGTACCGCCAGGGCCAAGAAGATGCCAGCATGGTTAACGAGCAAAGTCAAGGAAGCTCTTAGAGGCAAAAAGTCTTCCTTCAGAAAATGGAAGTCTTGTCTGAATGAAGAAAATAAAAAAGAACACAAACTCTGGCAAAAGAAATGCAAGAAGACAATAAGGGATGCTAAAAAAGAATTTGAGGAGCACATTGCTAAGAACATAAAAACCAACAACAAAAAATTCTATAAATACATTCAAAGCAGGAGACCATCTAGGGAGACGATTGGACCCTTGGATGATAAGGGAGTCAAAGGAGTACTAAAGAACGATAAGGAGATTGCAGAGAAGCTAAATGAATTCTTTGCATCTGTCTTCACAGTGGAAGATATAGGGCACATCTCTGAACCTGAACTAACATTTGCAGGAAGGGATTCTGAGGAACTGAGACAAATAGTGGAGAGAGGAAGTTCTAGGCTTAATAGACAATATAAAAACTGACAAATCACCAGGCCCGGATGGCATCCACCCGAGAGTTCTCAAAGAACTCAAATGTGAAATTGCTGATCTGCTAACTAAAATATGTAACTTGTCCCTCAGGTCCTCCTCCGTGCCTGAGGACTGGCAAGTGGCAAATGTAACGCCAATCTTCAAAAAGGGATCCAGAGGGGATCCCAGAAATTACAGGCCAGTTAGCTTAACTTCTGTCCCTGGAAAACTGGTAGAAAGTATTATTAAAGCTAGATTAACTAAGCACATAGAAGAACAAGCCTTGCTGAAGCAGAGCCAGCATGGCTTCTGCACGGGAAAGTCCTGTCTCAGTAACTTATTAGAATTCTTTGAGAGTGTCAACAGGCATATAGATAGAGGTGATCTAGTGGACATAGTGTACTTAGATTTTCAAAAAGCGTTTGACAAGGTACCTCACCAAAGACTTCTGAGGAAGCTTAGACATGGAATAAGAGGAGAGGTCCTCTTGTGGATAAGAAATTGGTTAAGAAGCAGAAAGCAGAGAGTAGGAATAAACGGACAGTTCTCCCAATGGAGGGCTGTAGAAAGTGGAGTCCCTCAAGGATCGGTATTGGGACCTGTACTTTTCAACTTGTTCATTAATGACCTAGAATTAGGAGTGAGCAGTGAAGTGGCCAAATTTGCTGATGACACTAAATTGTTCAGGGTTGTTAAAACAAAAAGGGATTGCAAAGAGCTCCACAAAGACCTCTCCAAACTGAGTGAATGGGCAGAAAAATGACAAATGCAATTCAATATAAACAAGTGTAAAATTATGCATATTGGAGCAAAAAATCTTAATTTCACATATAAGCTCATGGGGTCTGAATAAATAAATAAATAAATAAAACAGCCGATATCATAATGCCGTTGTATAAATCTATGGTGCGGCCGCATTTGGAATACTGTGTACAGTTCTGGTCGACTCATCTCAAAAAGGATATTACAGAGTTGGAAAAGGTTCATAAGAGGGCAACCAGAATGATCAAGGGGATGGAGCGACTGCCTTACGAGGAAAGGTTGCAGCATTTGAGGCTTTTTAGTTTAGAGAAAAGGCGGGTCAGCGGAGACATGATAGAAGTGTATAAAATTATGCATGGCATTGAGAAAGTGGATAGAGAAAAGTTCTTCTCCCTCTCTCATAATACTAGAACTCGTGGACATTCAAAGAAGCTGAATGTTGGAAGATTCAGGACAGACAAAAGGAAGTACTTCTTTACTCAGCGCATAGTTAAACTATGGAATTTGCTCCCACAAGATGCAGTAATGGCCACCAGCTTGGACGGCTTTAAAAGAAGATTAGACAAATTCATGGAGGACAGGGCTATCAATGGCTACTAGCCATGATGGCTGTGCTGTGCCACCCTAGTCAGAGGCAGCATGCTTCTGAAAACCAGTTGCCGGAAGCCTCAGGAGGGGAGAGTGTTCTTGCACTCGGGTCCTGCTTGCGGGCTTCCCCCAAGGCACCTGGTTGGCCACTGTGAGAACAGGATGCTGGACTAGATGGGCCACTGGCCTGATCCAGCAGGCTTTTCTTATGTTCTTATATTTAAATAATGCTCAAGATTCTACAACAAAGGCTCTTACCATATATGGAACAAGAAATGCCAGATATCCAAGCTGGATTCATAAAGGGAAGAGGTACCAGAGGTCATATTGCAAACATACGTGGGATAATGGAACGGACCAAGGAATTTCAGAAGAAAAATACCCTGTGTTTTATAGATTACAGCAAAGCCTTTGATTGTGTAGATCATGAAAAACTATGGAATGCTTAAAAAGAAATGGGGGTGTCATGGCATCTGATTGTTCTGATGCGCAACCTATACTCAAGATGAAGGTGGTGTGAAAATTGGATGGAGAATCAATAATTTTAAGATATGCAGACGATACCATACTACTAGCGGAAACCAGTAATGATTTGAAACGAATGCTGATGAAAGTTAAAGAGGAAAGCACAAAAGCAGGACTGCCGCTAAATGTCAAGAAGACTAAAGGAATGACAACACAAGATTTTTCTAACTTCAAAGTTGATAATGAGGACATTGAACTTGTCAAGGATTATCAATACCTTGGTGCAGTCATTAACTAAAATGGAGACAATAGTAAAGAAATCAGAAGGCAGTTAGGACTGGGGAGGGCAGCTGTGAGAGAACTAGAAAAGATCCCCAAATGCAAAGGTGTATCAATGAACACTAATATCAGGATCATTCAGACCATGTTATTCCCGATCTCTGTGTATGGATGTGAAAGTTGGACAGTGAAAAAAGCAGATAAGAGAAACATCAACTCATTTGAAATGTGGTGTTGGAGGAGAGTTTTGTGGATACCATGGACTGCGAAAAAGACAAATAATTGGGTGTTAGAACAAATTAAACCAGAACTATCACTTAAAAGCTAAAATGATGAAAGTGAGTTTATCATAGTTTGGACACATAATGAGAAGACCTGATTCACTAGAAAAGACCATAATGCTGGGAAAAACAGAAGGAAGCAGAAAAAGAGGAAGACCAAACACGAGATGGATTGATTCCATAAAGGAAGCCACAGACCTGAACTTACAAGATCTGAACAGGGTGGTTTATAACAGATGCTATTGGAGGTCACTGATTCATAGGGTCACCATATGTTGTAGTCAGGTTGAAGGCACATAACACACACAATGCTGAATTTGCCTGTTGGCAGCACTGTTGCTTTTCCATTGAGTATATAGTTCAAGTTTGTGTGTTTTCATCGTGTGCATGTGTATATGTGTATATACACATCCATACATTTCATTGCTTTGCTTTTTTAGATCAATGCTAGACTGTCAGTCCTATATAGATGACTTTCTGCTGGAACCTAGTATGTGTTAAATTTATATGGCAAGAAAGTCTTGACAAGAGCATGAGCTTGAGATCTTTTTTATTACACTGATAAGTTACACCTTAATTAAGGGATTCTGAGTATGCATTCTTTTTTAAGAGCATCTGTGCCTTGCTGAATCAGATCAAGCTCTACCTAGTCTAGATTCTTTGTAAGAATCTGAGTAGGCACTAGGTGGTCCACTAGAAATTGGTCAGTAGACCGTTATTTATCTTCTGCCTACCCTTGTTAAGAACATAAGAAGAGCCTGCTGGATCAGGCCAGTGGCCCATCTAGTCCAGCATCCTGTTCTCACAGTGGCCAACCAGGTGCCTGGGGGAAGCCCGCAAGCAGGACCCAAGTGCAAGAACACTCTCCCCTCCTGAGGCTTCCGGCAACTGGTTTTCAGAAGCATGCTGCCTCTGACTAGGGTGGCAGAGCACAGGCATCACAGCTAGTAGCCATTGATAGCCCTGTCCTCCATGAATTTGTCTAATCTTCTTTTAAACCCATCCAAGCTGGTGGCCATTGCTGCATCTTGTGGGAGCAAATTCCATAGTTTAACTATGCGCTGAGTAAAGAAGTACTTCCTTTTGTCTGTCCTGAATCTTCCAACATTCAGCTTCTTTGAATGTCCACGAGTTCTAGTATTATGAGAGAGGGAGAAGAACTTTTCTCTATCCACTTTCTCAATGCCATTGAGACTATACTGTAGTCTTCTGTAATATATTGCTGTCCTTTCTATTCTTTAAAAAACAACCAATGTTCTTCTTTCCCAACTTGGCTTCAGTTGCATATTGGTTACTGATTTATCCTACGTTCTCTGTAAAGAAAGCAGCTAGAAAACTCATTTTGAGCCATTGGAGTGGAGGGATCATAATTTGGGTACCAGCTCTTGTAATCTTCCATCTGTGGTCTACTTCTCTGTTCTTATATAACCATCCTGTATGAACTGGGACACATCACTTGTAGCTTGATCTATGCATGTTTATTCTGAAGTACCCTACTGATTTTTTTTCTAGTGGGATTTCCAAGTAAGATCAGGTTACGTCCTAGTCTCTCTATACTCTTCTATCTGTAGATTGGAAATAGTCTTGAAGAGTGATTATAAGGCTGGCCTGAGAATTTGCATGCTTTGGGGGTACTGCAGAATAGTGCAGGTAAGAATTTCATTACCTTTTAAATGATAAATAACTTAATTATTAATCTTCCCCCATAGGGAGTACAGAGAGAGGAACGAGAGAAATACAAACAGCTGCTGGAGCAAGAAAAAGAAAAGTGTCCTAAAAATCACTCCACTCCCACAATAGCAAAGCACTTGGAGTACGTACCTAAGAGTAACGTTCTGATAAAGACATGGAATGAAATAATTAACTTTTTCTTTTGAGTGGGCTCTTGTATTTTCTTGTGAAAGGTAAACTGTGTTTAGCAGGACAAACAAGATAAATTAAGAAGCTTGGTGGTCTTCTGAATTTTAAATGTCATCTTAGTTCACTTGTGCAACAATAATGTCTTTAATGTCAAGGAACTAATAAGGTTAGCATCAGTGCATAATGTTTCTAGCTTAGTGGTCATACAGAGCTACATACTAGGACGAAAATGTCGTTTGGAGTCTGATCACTGTCAGGTGTAGCAGGCAGCACTTGCCTCAGTCTTTTCCCAGCTGGGGCAATAGTATTTTTTTCAAAAAAATAGATGGTATGTTGTCTTCCCTTGAAACCCTTATGAGTTTATATAACTATTGATGGGATTTTGTTTTCACTATCAAAGGTGCGTGTGCTCAGTATTCATTACTAGGTGCACAGTGTCTGTTAAATACCACATTTTGGTGTGTAGCTGAAATTTGGGGATTGTTTTCCTTAACTGAAAATTAAATTTATCCATGTATCTTTTTTTGAATATGCTGAACCAAGTGTCCAAATTGATGTCCATGAATCACCAAAAACTCGTCACTGTGTGGAAATCGATGTCCCTTCATTTGAGACACCAAGAAATGGTAGGTAATAGTACTAGTTCACATTTGAACGAATGAGCATGGCAGTGAGATAAGTAGTGATCTCTGTGGACTGTTTCACAACATTGGAAAGTTGAGGGACCAGTGCGTGCAACTCCACAGTGAACACCATAACATGTGTAGGGGAGATGCATGACTATAGGCATGTGCTTACTGTGTGTCTAAAGAAACTTGCCCAAATTTGTCAACATAGCTTCAGATGCGTGTCTTTTTTAAAAAAAATGATGGTCACCATGGAGATGTGCTGTGGAGAATTGGGACCTTCAGTGTTACTTTTGGTAACATGAAGTGATTCTGAAAGGAAGAGGCTATATTTAAACTATAATTTTTAAATGTATTATAGTTCACTGCCTTTCTTGCTTAATTACATGGCAAAAATAATTGTAAGCTAAGTGAGTAATAAATTATTCACATTTGGCCTTGTAACAGTCATCAGCATTTGCTTACAAGTTCATCTTGATGTTTCATCCTTGGTAAGGAAGGTACTGAAAACCTGGTTGCTTGCTTAACAGCAACGACAACAAAGGATTCTGGTCAAATGAAAATGTTAAAGGAAGTAGTAGTTTATAGGTACCTGAACATGATGTATCAGTTGTGGGGGTGTTAAAGCATTATTGTCTTTTTATAGATTTTGACTTATTATTGTATCCTGATGCACATCCATATTATCCAAAATGAAGATTTTGGATTTGTGTTAGTTAAAGCTGTGTCACTTGTATTTATTATCTTGCAACAGCAACAGTGGTTATTTGAATGTTTGAATGTTTTATTAAAGTGAGAATTTAGTGGTATGGTGGGCGTAAGGAGAGTGTGATTTTTGAGTGGTTTGTGTATGTGGGGGTTGTGTGTTCAGATTAGTTTTGTGTGGTATGAAAGTATGTGAAATTTATATAATTAAGATGATTGGCTAATCAAAAATAAAAATTAAACAGCTGCAAAGGCTGTCAGCATAAAGTAATTTAGTGATCTTATGTATTTTTTAATTTAGATTTTCACAAAATTATACTGTAATTATGTTCCATTTTGAAGTTGGAACTTGATGTATTTTACTTGTATATTTGTTTTTGTTAGTTGCTTTACTCAATGTACATTGTTTAGAGATATATTTATTATGCTACAGTAGGGCCCCACTCACACGGCAGGTTACATTCCAGGCCCCCGCCGAAAAGTAAAAGCTGCCAGAAAGTGGGGCCCTACTGTATTCCAGCTGTCGAGCTACAGCTGACAGTGATCAGCTGTAGTGCGGGGAGCTCCAGCCTCCATGCTCAAGCTGACAGCGATCAGCTGTAGCTCGCGATCAGCTGTAGCACGGGGAGCTCACGCACTACAGCTGATCGCCGTCAGCTGGAGCACAGCAGCTGGAGCTCCCCGCACTACAGCTAATCGCCCCACTGGTGCCACCATATTAGTGGAACGCGAAAAAGCAGGGTGCTGAAAAGCGGGGCCCTGCTGTACATAAAATGTGTAGTAGTAGTAAACATGTAAATTACTGCCTTCAAGTTGATTCCAATTTATGGCGATCCTATGAATAGGGTTTTCATGAGGCTGAGAGGCAGTGACTGGCCCAAGGTCACCTAGTGAGCTTCATGGCTATGTGGGGATTTGAACCCTGGTCTTCCACATTGTAGTCCAACACCTTAACCACTAGTAGTAGTGCTTTAGTTGGATGTTTAGTTGGATGTGGAATTTTGTATTGCATTTTTTAAATTGTTTCCTTCTGTTGGGATATGTCAGGGTTGGGGAACCTTTTTCAGTCTGAGGGCTGCATTCCTTTTCTGGGCAGCCTTCTGAGGTCCACATGACAGTGGTGGGTAGGACTAGAGGCAAAAGTGGATGGAGCAATGAATATAAAATATGCCCCTGTACAGTAGGCTGATTTTTACACCTACTTAGGGAACAATCCTATTGCTATTTATACCGGGCTGAGGGGAGCTAGGATATAGCGGATCTTGGGCTGAATTGGCTGGGTCCTAGCTCAGCCAGGCTATGCTGTCTTAGGTTCCTCATCCCGGCTTAGCTGCAGCTTGGCCAGCAAAACCCTAGCCCTCCTGGGTCAGCCAAGGTCAACGTAAATTAAGCCAGCGAAAGTCCTGAAAAAGGGGCATTCCAGGTATGTGGCAGGGGCAGGACTGAGGGGAGGGGGACTTAAGCCACATCTGTTCAGCTTGGTCACATGACCTCCGGTCCCAGTGCAAGATAAGCTGAGGAAAAAGGGTGGTCCAAATACAAACACACAGTAGTTCTGCTTTTTGCTGACCTTATTTTCTTTCCATTGGTCTCTGCTGGCTTAGCTGCCATTCTCTTTTTCCAAGGGCTCCTGAATGGAGTTAGGATCTGGTGTACCTTAAGTCAACATAACTTCAGATGGCTTAAGTTATGCTGCTTCCTTGATGTGCCACCCTGGGCTCCTGCTGGGAGGAAGAGCAAGATATTAATATTAATGATGATGATGATGATGATGTAGGATTGCTCTGCCCCACACCCTCTGTGTTCACCATCCAGACATGCAAGAGGCATTATCAGAGTCCAATGACATATTCCAGGAGAAAAAAGCACTCATGGTGTGAAGTAAGGCCAGTAAGGGGTGTGGCCTGGGGAGATTTCTGAGGGTCACATTTGGCCCTTGGGCCTGAGGTTCCCCATCCCTGGGATTTGTAAACTGTGAAGGAATTGGGCTTTGCTGTCCTGGACAATTAATATGGACTATGGCTTTTTATGGGGTGTTGTGTATAATGTGAGAATACGTGTTTATACTTGTCTGTTTGTTTAGGTAGTTAGAGAGTTAACTAGCTCAAACGACCTGGTCTGGCTGATCACATGACTTGGCCTGGGGGTACAACTATCAAGGCAGGGTAGCCACCATTGCAGATGTGCAGAAAGTCATATCCCAGTCTGGACCATTCATGACTTCCTGTTACCTACTGGGATGGGGTATATGATTGACAAGGAGAGTTTTTATTAAGGAATTCTGGAGTTTTTTAGAACAAGGTGTGTTCTCATGGTGATAAGGTGCCTGGCAGAGAGAGCCAGAAGTTTGGTGAGCCTGGAAGGAAGGCTTCAAGGAGCTAAAACTGCTACTCGAGAGTAAGATTCTCCTGAGAGGCGATTTAAGCTAGGGCAAGGGGGTTGCATTTTTCCAGTTTTATTTTGGTTTTACTCCAAAGTGGAACATACTGTGATTTTTCTGTACTGCATACCTTTCTAAAAGAGTCTCATTTTTCTTACTTTATTTAGTAAACTCTTAAATTGTTTGTAAACCTGGTGTTGTCTCTCTCTATTTTCACCGCTCATGCCTGAAGCCGCCTCAAGACACGCTGGAGAGAACCAAGGAAGGGTTGTTGTTGTTTTTGTCAAGAGACTAATTAAGAAGGGGCAGCCTATAATCAAATCAAACGCTCCCACTTATATGGTGGCAGTATACCCTTAAAGGGGGAAGGGTGGGCAAATACTGTCAGATCTCCCTTCCCCAGGTGGCCAGAGACCTAGGGTGGCTGGGTGGGGCCATCATATAAACCACATAGAAATTTCTGTTATATGAAGTGGTACATAAATTAAATAAAACCCTAACCTCCAGTTGCTACCCCTTTAGTCTTGCCAGTCTTTCTTACTGCTATACTCCCTTCCTTGTGTTGCAGAATAACTTGAATGTCTTCAGAAAATAACCAGTTATTGAGACCTTAGTTGATAGATTAGTTTAATATACTAGAATACATGTTGCTCACTTAATCACTCAAAATTATTTCAATACTTCAGTTAAGTGGAACCATTCTTCCTGTTCAAATGCTTTTTCTGCATCTGAAAATAACATGACATCTTTCTTTGATAATTATCTGCATTCATAATGATATCAAGCAACCTAAAAACTCATTTCCTTGGGAAGACATAATTAAAAGATGGGATGCATCTGAGACTTGTATTGAATTTCAGGCTAATATTTTGAAACTGGTAAAGTTTAGTTCAAGGTTCTGTTTGAATAAGCATACAGCCAGAGTGGTAGCTGATATACACTGTAGATAGTTATGAGGGGAAATGGGAATCCTTAATTTTAAAACCTAGGTTTAAATAAGTTTGTAAGTATGGATATTTTGTTCTCTCCTCTTGTAAATCTGTACATATTGGACATTAATCCATTGTTTGTTACCTTGGTTATCTAAAATGCCAGTTGATTAAGTTACTGTGTGTATTGCACACTTCTTTTCTTAAAGGTGTCAGAAACTTTGGTCCCCTGTCCTCTAGAAGAGATGTAAACAGGTATGTGAAAAATCCTGGTGTGAAACCCTTGCTATTTTTGGCTTTGAGGTTAATGAGTTGAACACTTGTACTACAGCATAAGGATTCTAGTATTGTGTGTGTTTCAGGTTTTGCTTTTAATACTTTTCCCATGAATGGTAGCTAATTGTATCATTAAGTTCCTTAAGGGAAAGAGTTGGCACATTCATACTCAGGTGGACTTAGGGATAACCCAGAAGCCGTAAAAGCGATATGTGTGCTGTTGCTAGCAATACCTCTGTGCATCTGCAATTGATCTCTGCCACATATCTTTGGACATAGGAGGGGTGCTGCTTGGGAGCAAAACGAGACTGGAAGTAGGCAGTGATGCAAGTTGTTTCTTTCTAGGCTGCTAAAGCTACTACATCTTAGTATCCCCTGTTAGAGTTTTGTAGAAAGAAATTAGATTAAATGGTTGGTTAGTGAATATTCTGGTGTTTTTATCTATTGAAAATATGCAAGGTGCATTTCTAATTCTCCAGCCTTTGGTTTTTCTGGTTTGGAGCCCTTCCAAACAAGTATCTGCACACCTACCATATTAATAGGTTTATAAATGTCTAGTTATAAGCTTCTTCCCTGGCAATGCTTGTTTAGTTTTCCATTGTGTAACTTTTGTTTATGGAGAGATGAGCCACTGATCTTGGTATTCCAGATATTATATCTGGTAGGCTTGTACACTTCACACAAGCATTGCTGGTATTGCTGTTCATAGGTATGTGACAGCATTGTCTTCTAGCAGGAATTAAATGTCAGTGAGATTTCTTCTTGACAGGAAAACTGTTTCCCCCTCTGCCATAGCAAAATCTTCCCTTCTTGCCATGAATTGATCTTTGCTTCTTTCAGCTCAATGGCCGTAGCAGAAATATCTTCAGAACCTAAAAAGTTAGTAGTGCAGAAAAAAGAGGTGAGTCTTTATGGAGAAGTATGTGCTATGACAGTGAAGCTTCTGTTCTTCCTTATATAACATTTTTCCATTTGATATTTACAACCTGATTTTAGGTCAAAACAGCTTATAATAATTAAAACCCATCACAAAGATACAGTATAAGATGCTAGGGCAGAGAGGGGGAAGAGATGTTCACAGGTCAGAGATCTCACATTAGGTTATTATGATTATTGAATTTTGTGGTACTCTTGCTATAGTCTGCTTTGTTGGCAATGGTGTGTGCGTGAGAGGGGGGAGGGGAGGGGGAGGGCAAAGTGCACTATGGGAGTTCCCATCAGCTTACCTGGCAGTGGCTTTCTCACAATGACTCAAACTGACAGTACATTGGAGACATTCTGGGAAATCACAATGGTGATTCCTGTATCCAGCCGGTGATTCCTGTATTCAGCCACTTGCTGCTGTTTAGAGCACTGATACATTTTTTTACAGGAGGACCCAGGGTGCACCCTGCTCAGGTGCCACATGTTAATACTAGGCTGTCTCTGATTATTGGTGATAATTAACTTGCCAGGCTGTAGGAGTTGAAGAAGGGTTTCTCTCAGAAGCAGAACCTAGCAGACGTTGGGCATTACAGATTACCTTCCTTGGAAAGGTGTCTGGCACCTGTAACCTATCTGTATTTCTACATATGCTAAGCCTAGTTTTGTGGGTTTGGAACTTAAGTAATGCATACATACAGTGCAAGAAGGTTTTTTAAGCCTCATGGTGCCCTGCAGATGCTAATCCCCACCTTGGGACACCATGAAGTTTAGGGCCTGAACCAGGACAATTCCTGGCTATTTCTACATACCTGAGGCGTATGCAGAGACTGCTACCTTGTCTATGGGTGGCCCCCGCTTTGCTCCCACACTGATAGGTAACAAATCACCTAGTATGGTGTTGGAGGAATTATCATTATGGCACTGTAATTCACTAGCTCTGGGGTTTCTTAAAAGCTTCTTTCCCATGAACAGGGGCTATCACAAACTTACATTTCACAATGGTACATTTTCATTTAACAGAATGTAAAGCAGTGCTTGGAAAATGATCTATTGGAAGAAGTGTCACTTAAATTAAGCCTGGGTCAGAAAGAATCTTCATGTGGAAGGCACTCCCTGCTTGAGACAGAAGAACAGAAATACCTGAGCTTGGACAAAGCTACAGAGAGCCTTAATGATCTTACAGAGGTATCATTCTTGTGGTAGGATTGCTTCCAAATCTGATGGACTATTGAAGAAATGCCACCAGTCTCTTTTGTCCTCAGTATTGTGTTAATGAGTGATAACTTATTTTTTTTTAAATTGCTTTTCAGGTTGAATTACAATCAAAACTACCATATTCAGTATGCAACACGTTTCAAGCAAAACATTTAGAGTTGTTTTATAATCTGAGAGGTTTAGAGAGCATAGACATGTCATGACTTCCCATCACCCTTACCCCTGAACATGGGAAGTTTAGTTCTCTCTGGTACTCTCTATTTGTGGATCTCATATCGCAATACTTGTTCCTTCCAGGATATGAAGAGAGAGATAGCAAATGTGCTGGACTATGGCCAAGAGGACGAAATCTTGACTAGTGCCTTCAAACTGAACATCACGCGTGGAGACATTCAGACTCTAAGAAACCAGCAGTGGCTTAATGATGTGGTAAATTAGAAATTCTCTGTACTAGCCAAAAATTAGTTCGTTTTTTGTTATGGAAATAGCTCTGAATTGTTGAATTGGTCTTGAATTGTTGGAACACAAAAGCTCTTTGAAGTGCTTGATCCTGGACTTTGACAAGATTGGGCAGGGATATCTGTCCTCCTGAATCATGTCCCCTCCCATTTAACATGCTGTTCTAAGAATTAACAGATAACTGTTAATTTATGTTACGCTTGTTGCATATTGATATCTCCCATAATCTGTTGCCAGTGTTGCAGTTTACCAAAATGCTTCTGGATTGGTGCTTCCTTCCACTGTAGTTCATTTTTCTGTTCATTTCTCTGTTCCTGTTTAATTACTTGCTTGGGTTTCTGGACAGATAGCTGCAACCCTTCTTGTAAGAAAAGGGATTCTGTTCGTTGTGATACATCCAAATATTTCTGGATATACTGGTCAACACTTGTTCTAATGTCTTGCTGGTCTGTACATCTTGACTCACAACAGAAGCAAAAGAAGCCTCCAGCTCATCTAAGAGGGTGCTGTTGGGATTTTGCATACTCAAAGTGTCACCAGGAAGAGGCCTGGGTCACTGAGGGCCACAGAGGGAGCAAGAGGGTGGAGTGGAAGTGAAGGTACTAGGCCCTCATTTCTAAATATCTGGGTCAGGCCAGCCACCTCAAATAAAAGTTATAGATTTAGCAGATACAAATGCATTGACAAAGCATTGTATCTCTGAAGAAGCAAGTGGGTTTACTAGGCTTTTACATGGAGTGAAGGTCAAAGCAGTTCTTGACAATCAGTATCAATCAAATCAAATTCTAGAATCAGTAATTTAGGCACTTGATGTTGTGATAGCTTCCTCCTCTTTATCAGATAAACATCTAATCTATGCTGTTTTCTTCTTTTGGTTGTTTCTTGTATTTATAGGTCATTAACTTCTATATGAATCTTCTGGTGGAGAGAAATAAACAACTGGGATTTCCAGCTCTTTATGCTTTTAATACTTTCTTCTACCCCAAGCTAAGTACTGAAGGCTATAATGCAGTCAGAAGATGGACCAAAGAAGTGGACTTGTTTCAGCATGATATGATCTTAGTGCCCATTCATATCAGAGTGCATTGGGCATTAGTGGTGAGTAAATGTTTGCCTTTTCCTGGTATTTTTTTTAAGAAAGGGAGAAGATTGTAATGTGAAGGTAGAAAATATGAACATTCCATTAATATCTTTCTTTTCACAATAGGTTATAGACATGAGGAGAGAGACCATAAAATATTTTGACTCAATGGGACAAAATGGTCATATGATATGTAACAGTTTGCTGTAAGTAGGTGATTATCTGATAGTGGTTTACATGAGAAGTATCTTTTTTTCTTCCTGCCATGTTTGCTAGTATGTAGATTCTCATTTCTGTATGAAACTTCTTCTAATTGAAATTGAAGAGTTGTCTTTGGTTGCCAAATAACCAAACACAAGCAGCTGTCTGGCAAATTGTCTTAATACCACACCAGATATTAAATTGCTCATTAATATAACTTAAGATGTTTAATTTATTACTGTAATTTTAGTGCACAGTTGACTAAATTAATATAAAATTATTGTGAAAGTGTATTCACGCCTTACTTCACATCTTTCTTTAATAAGTTTTCCATTTTAATTGTCAAGTGAAAGCGTGCACTTGATTATCATGTGTACAACAGTCTAATGAGAGCTCTGTCAGTAACAACTGATTTACAATAGATTCAGTTCTATATAGCAGGCCTCGCAAACCATTTTGGAGTGTATCAATCAGATCGTTATTTCAGATCCTTGCAGTTGTTTGTATAGAATCTTCCTCTTCTGGATATTAAAAATGCTTGTCATGCAAAAGTTTGATAACTCTGTATAGTGATAAACCCTACACTTAAGGAAAATCTTGACTGATACGTCTTATGGATTTATTGAACAGGCAATTTCTGCAAGAGGAAAGCAAAGCCAAGAGAAATCTGGACGTAAATGCTTCATCATGGACACTTTACAGTGTGAAACCACATGTGCGTGTGTGATCATTTTCTGTGTTTCACCTCTCTCCTGTGCATCTCAGAACATGTTTTTTAAAGGTTTGCTTCGGGTGTACTGATCTTGGTTTAAGCCATAATTAATCTAGAAACAAGTATTACTCATTTCATACTCTCTCATGCACCATTTTTGGTGCTTTGATCATAGTTTTTAAAAATTATAGCTATTTGTTACATCTGAAAAAGGAACTGTGTTTTTAAAGTAAGCACCTTTTGGTGTGTGGGGGGTTGGGCAAGGAAAGAGTGTGTGGGTCCATCTTAATAAACCAGGATTTATAAAACCAGGATTAATATATCCAAACTGACCCAAAGTTGAAGGTTTTCTGTAGTGCTGCTTAAATAGGTACTCAAAGCAGTGAAAGTTCTTAATCTCTTCAGCATACATTTACATTATTTTTATTTCAAGTAAAATGCTTACTATCTTGAATTAGGTTAATTTGGTAAAGAGTTTCAAAATTTCAAGTAGTATGGACTTCTTAGAATGTCCATCCATTTTCTGAACCTTTCACTGTTGAAAGTTTCAGTAGAGCAAACGTATTAATATAGGAGAAGAATGGGAAATATAGTAATTTCAGACCCCTTTCCTCTGTCAATTCAGTAGTCTGTTATTGTCAGGCCCAGGATGTGACTCAGGAACCAGACCAACGATTGTAGTTAATTCGTGTTTTATTAGGGTAATGTCCAAACAAAGACTGCGTTTTCTCATGAATCAATACAGGGATACAGGTCCTGCGGCATTGGGAGAAAGTTGACAGAGCAAGGGACTTCTTCCCGCCTGTTCTTTAAGAAGGGGCCAAACGGGCGCGCAATCTTTCGCTCCTCCTTAACTGCCCCTCAGGTACTGCCCGCCTTCCCCCCCTTCTCTCCTGTCTTTTCAGCTGTCTGCGTGTGCGCGGGGAGGGGGGAAGCATCACCCCCTCCTCTTCTGAAGTTTCTGATTCCAGGATGGGGGATAGGGGAGGGGCTGATGGTAAACTGCCTCCCCGCTTTTCGGCTGTGAGCAGCCCTCCCTCTTCCCCCTCTTGCTCTGAGCCTGAAAGGGGGGGAGGCGTGAAAATGTCCAGGGAGGGCTCAGGCTCCCCGTTGCTAAGCGACCTTATCACTGGCAGTTCCTCTGTTTCGTCTTTGCTCCAAAGGGGGGAAGTTCCTCCCCCTTTCCTCTGCCATCCATCCGAATACTCTTCTCCCAACTCTCCGGGATCCAGCTCCCCGGGATTGGGACCCCAGCTCTGCCTTCCGACACCATCCCCCCTCCCAGGCTGTGCCCCCCTCCCCTTGTCTGGCTTGGGACGGTGGGAAATACGTTGATGGAAAAGTTTTACCAATTCTGGAGCATGCACATCAGCTGCATCTTCCCATGATCTGTCAGCCACCCCATAGCCTTTCCAGTGAATCAAGTACTGCAGCTTGTGGCGTCTGATCCTGGAATCTAAGATCTCCTCAACTTCAAACTCAAGCTGCTCATTTACCAGGAGTGGAGCTCCGGGAGGTTCCTCCGGCCGTAACTCACTGGGAGGGGCGGCTTTCGTTAAGAGGGATCGATGGAACACAGGATGTATTTTAAACGTGTCAGGCAGCTTCAGTCGGTACGCCACGGGATTGATTTGAGTTTCTATTTCGAAAGGACCCACCCTCTTGTCTTGTAATTTTCTACATTTGCCCGGCATCTGGAGGAAGCGGGTGGACAGCCATACCTGGTCTCCCGGTTGAAGGGGGGGCCCTCCTTCCTGTGCAGGTCAGCAACTCGCTTGTACTCCGTTTTGGCTTCGTTTAACTGCTGTTTCAGTGTCTGTTGCGCCGCTTGCAATTCCTTAAGGAAGTTCTCAGCTGCTGGTACCAGCATTCCTTCTGAGCTGCTTGGAAAGACTTTAGGATGGAATCCATAATTAGCGAAGAACGGGGTTTGTTGAGTGCTGGAGTGCAGAGAATTGTTGTAGGCGAACTCTGCAAAATGCAAATATGATACCCAGTCAGTCTGTTGATAGGACACATAACTTCGTAAATATCTTTCCAAAACGGCGTTCAAGCGTTCCGTCTGCCCATCTGTCTGGGGGTGATGGGCGGAGGAGAGTTTTAATTCCGTCTGCAGCTGTTTCCACATTGCTCTCCAAAATTTGGCTGTGAACTGAGTTCCTCGGTCTGAGACTACGCTGTTTGGCAATCCATGCAGCCGGTAGACTTCTTTTATGAATAACTTGGCCGTTTCTTTAGCCTCTAAGGCCCCTGCACAAGGAAGAAAGTGTGCCATTTTGGTAAGTAGATCCACCACTACTAAGATGGCTGTCATTCCTTGGGACTTGGGTAGATCAGTTATAAAATCCATGGAGAGGTCCTTCCAGGGTTCGTGTGGGACAGGCAACGGTTGTAACAGTCCTGCTGGTGTCCCTGTTTGTGTTTTTGTCCGCAGACAGACAGAGCAGGACTTTACATAACTCTCAATATCCCGACGCATTTTAGGCCACCAGAAGTCCTTGGCCACGTTCTGAATGGTCTTGTAAATCCCAAAGTGTCCCGCTGTGATGGAATCATGACACTGGCGTAGGATTCTGAGCCTTAATTCCCCTTCTGGCACATATCTGGCAGTTTTGAACCATAACAGTCCATTTCTCCAGTGAAAGGTTACTTCTGAGTCTTGACCTTGTCCCGTCTCCTGCTGATATTTTAGCATGTCTGCATCTTCTTGTTGTGCCTTTTTGAGTTCCTCTTCCCATGAAGGCTGGCATACTCCCAACGTTAATTTCTCTGGCGGGATTACGTACTGAGGCTGGTCCTCGGATTCACTTTCTTTGTATTGTGGCTGTCTGGATAAGGCATCCGCTCTCTGGTTTTTGGCTTGGGCATGGTAAGTAATCTGGAAGTTAAACCTAGCGAAGAACTGGGACCATCTTATCTGTCTCTGGTTCAGCTTTCTGGCTGTTTGGAGGCTTTCAAGATTCTTGTGGTCGGAGCGCACTTCAATTCGATGAGAGGTCCCCTCTAGGTATTGTCTCCAGTTTTCAAAAGAGTCCTTGATGGCCAGCAGCTCCTTCTCCCAAACTGTGTAGTTCTTCTCTGCAGGCTTTAACTTCCGAGAGAAGTACGCACAGGGGTGCAGCTCCTTCCCTTCTTGGTCTAATTGTAGCAGGACCCCCCCGATGGCAAAATCTGAAGCATCTGCTTCCACTACGAAAGGGCGGTTCGGATCAGCAAAGCGCAGAATGGGCTCAGTAGCAAACCTTCTCTTCAGCTCCTCAAAGGCCTCAGTGGCGTTCTCTGTCCATTGAAACTTCTTCTTCCCCCTTAAACAGTCAGTCAGAGGAGCTGTTAATTTGGAAAACCCTGGAATGAACTTTCTGTAATAATTGGCAAACCCCAAAAACCGTTGTACATCCTTTTTGGTGACAGGTTGGCCCCAGTCCAATATGCAGCTTACTTTCCCTGGGTCCATCTCCACGCCTTCCGCTGAGATTCGATATCCAAGGAAGTCTAGAGACTTGAGGTCAAATCCACATTTCTCTAATTTAGCATACAGGTGATTTTCTCTCAGTCTCTTCAACACCGTCTTCACATGCTGGTCGTGGTCTTCCTGGTTCTTTGAGAACACCAGGATATCATCTAAGTAACAGATTACATACGTGTCCAACAAGTCTCTAAACACGTCGTTCATGAATTTTTGAAAAATTCCTGGACTTCCACAAAGCCCGAACGGCATGACCAGGTATTCATACTGTCCGTAAGCGATCAAGAATCCTGTTTTCCATTCATCTCCCTCCTTCATTCTGATCAGATTGTACGCTCCTCTCAAATCCAACTTCGTGAAGATTTTTGCAGAGCGCAGTCGGTCCAGCAACTCTGAGATCAGGGGCAGCGGGTAGCTGTTGGGGATGGTGATCTGGTTCAATGCGCGATAGTCATTACAGGGTCTGAGTTCCCCCCCCTTCTTTTTCACAAACAATAGTGGCGCTCCAGCAGGGGATTGTGAGGGGCGTATGAATCCTTGCCTCAGGTTTTTATCCAGGAATTCCTTCAGGGCCTTCCTCTCATTCTCTGTGAGAGAGTAGATTCTCCCTGATGGGATGCTGGCTCCTGGCACTAGATCAATCGCACAGTCGTAAGGGTGGTGGGGGGTAAAGTCTCTGCCTCTTTTTCATCAAACACATCTTTAAATTCTTTTTTTTTTAATAATTTTTATTCAAATTTTTCAAAAGACAAACAAAACAAAGTAAAAAAACAACAATACAACAAAAAAAATAAAAATAAAATAGTTGACTTCCGATTTGTCGCAGATCAGCTATAAGTATATAATATACATCAAACCTGTCCCTTAATGTATACATACAGGATCACTTTTCTCCATAGGCTGTCTTAGTTAATCGTCAAATCCCAATATCATCATTTTATTTTGATCTTTCAACAAAAAGTCTAAGAGAGGCTTCCATTCCTTAAGAAATGTATCTGTCGATTTTTCTCTAAGTAGACATGTCAATTTATCAATTTCTACTAAGTCCATTAATTTCAATAGCCATTCTTCCGTTGTTGGTGTTGATTCCATTTTCCACTTTTCACATCTTTAAATTCTTCATACTTTGGCGGCAGGGTCACTTGCTCGATCTGTTGCACTGCCCCCGCTAAGGTGTTGATTCCTTCAGGTTGACAGTTCTCCTGGCAATACTGTGAGGTGAACCACACCACCGCCTCCTTCCAACTTATTTTGGGTTCATGCTTTGCTAGCCCGGGCATTCCCAGAATCACCTCAAAGTTCGAGAGATCTGACACGTATAGCGAAATGAACTCTTCGTGCCCAGGGATTTGAAGTTTCACTTCCTCCGTGGCTTGTGTCACCCCTCCTGACTTCAGGGGTCTCCCATCGATAGTCTCCACAGCTAGGGGAGCGTCCAGTTTCCACCGGGAAATTCCATGACGCTTGACTAACTTTGCATCAATAAAATTTGTGGAGGCTCCACTGTCAATTAAGGCAGTGGAATTAAACACCACTCCTCTGGAAGTTGTAATCCGAATAGGCAAGACCAACACCCCCTTTGAGGGAGGTTGGATCGTTGGGGGGCCTTTATACAACGCTGCCCCCAGTCCACCGGCCTGCACGTGGACTGGGTGTTCTAGTTTCCCGACGGCTCGGCTTTCCCCCCTTTCAGTCCACAGTCTCTGGCCACATGGCCCGGCTTTGAACAATAAAAGCATAAACGTTCCCGGCGTCGTCTTTCCTTTTCTTCTTCCGACAGTCTTGGCCTAGCCCCTCCCTGTCCCTCAGTTGCATTACCTGCCATCCCTGTAGTGGGAAGGGTCTTGTTGCGGGATGCCGAGGCTGAGTATCTCGGGACCTCCTGCTTCCTTTCCAGGCGCCTTCCTTCCATCCGGTGATCTATCTGTAGGCATAGCCGGATGAGCCCTGGTAGGTCAGCGGGGGGGGAGGTCCTGGCCAACTCATCCAGGATTTCAGCATTTAATCCACTCAGGTACATAAACATCAGGGCGGCGTCATTGTAACCAGTTTCCTGGGACAGAATTTTAAAAGCGTTAGTGTACTCGGAAACAGTCCCTTTAGCTTGCTTCAGAGCGCCTAGTTGCCGCGCTACTGTTTCAGCCCTTTGCGGGTCTTGAAACATCTCGGTCATCTCCTGTATAAATCCTCTGTACCTTCCTAAGACACTATACTTTCTCACGAGATACGGAATCACCCATTTTGCAGCTTCTCCCTCCAGGAGGCTAATCACGAAAGCTACTTTAGCCCCATCGTCTGGAAATGCCGTGTGCCTGACATCCAGATATAACTCACATTGAGCCACGAAGGTTGCCAACTGATCACTTTGTCCCGCGTATTTTGGGGGCAATCCAATGGGAACCTTTACTACGGCAGCTGGAGGGGCTGTTCGCATCTGGTCTATCGTGGCCTTCAAGGTTTGATTATCCGTCTTCAGCGCCTTGACTGCTGCTAGCAGGGCTTGAACATCCGTCTGCAAATCAGCTACCTTAGTCCTCAGGAGTTCCACTTCTTCCGTCTCAGAAGTGGGGTTCGTCCCCCCCGCTGCTCCCTTTGACATCTTGTCCCAGTCAAGTGAAGAGAGCGTTGAGGGTGATTTAGGTGGCTCTGTCAAGCTGTCAGGCCCAGGATGTGACTCAGGAACCAGACCAACGATTGTAGTTAGTTCGTGTTTTATTAGGGTAATGTCCAAACAAAGACTGCGTTTTCTCATGAATCAATACAGGGATACAGGTCCTGCGGCATTGGGAGAAAGTTGACAGAGCAAGGGACTTCTTCCCGCCTGTTCTTTAAGAAGGGGCCAAACGGGCGCGCAATCTTTCGCTCCTCCTTAACTGCCCCTCAGGTACTGCCCGCCTTCCCCCCCTTCTCTCCTGTCTTTTCAGCTGTCTGCGTGTGCGCGGTGAGGGGGGAAGCATCACCCCCTCCTCTTCTGAAGTTTCCGATTCCAGGATGGGGGATAGGGGAGGGGCTGATGGTAAACTGCCTCCCCGCTTTTCGGCTGTGAGCAGCCCTCCCTCTTCCCCCTCTTGCTCTGAGCCTGAAAGAGGGGGAGGCATGAGAATGTCCAGGGAGGGCTCAGGCTCCCCGTTGCTAAGCGACCTTATCACTGGCAGTTCCTCTGTTTCGTCTTCGCTCCAAAGGGGGGAAGTTCCTCCCCCTTCCCTCTGCCATCCATCCCAATACTCTTCTCCCAACTCTCCGGGATCCAGCTCCCCGGGATTGGGACCCCAGCTCTGCCTTCCGACAGTTATAAACTGACACTATTAGATCCTCTTTAAGGTTCCGTAATCTGCATTTGAGAAAAGCAAAAAGGAACTAATGGATTTATCTCTGTCTTTATGTTCCCTCCTTTCCTTTATACCTAGGAAATTCCACAACAGTTGAATGTCAGTGACTGTGGAATGTTTGCTTGTAAATATGCAGACTTCATCTCGAGGGATAAACCCATTGCATTTACACAGGTGAGTGACCTGAAACGCCTTAGGAAAGCCCTGTTCCTTTCCTTCTGCGTTGTGTATCTTGAGGGTAGGGCTTTGTTGATGACTAGTGCTGTAGTGGGCCTTCTTTATAACTTAATTCTCCTGTATTTCAATGGGGAAATGGCTGCTTATTAGTAGTGTCCAACTTGCACAATAGTGTATCTGGGACTTGTATTCCTTTGTTAAAAAATGCTCCCATATTTTTTGATCATGACATATGAGCTGATAAAATTATTGTAAAGAAATAATCTTTGCAGCAGGGGGTGGAGGAGAGAAACAGTTGCACTAAACATGAACATAGTAGTGTGCTTTGGTGAATGACTGCTGTACAAAAGGGAGGCTTGCTTGAATGGGTGTGTTCAGTGTTCCAACGTGTTTTCTTTTTGCAGTATCACATGCCTTACTACCGCAAAAGGATGGTATGGGAGATACTTCATCAGCAGCTGCTATGACACTATCTCTGCCACACGCAGTATTATCTGATGACAGAAGTTGTGTTAGGCAAAAATTCAAAGTATCTTTTTGGCTGATCTCCATTTCAGAGATGGGAGGTATGCAGAGGCATAGTTCAAAACCAACTACTTAACTCACTCCAAAGGGCTAAAACATGGATTAAGAAAGAAATTCACCAGAGTCATCTTAATGGTACCAGATTAGTGAAAGACTGTTAAAAAAAGCGGCCTGACATTCAGTATTGGGAAACAATGAGCAACCTCAGCGACAAGAAGATGCAAAACGTATTGTCATGTTCACAATAGCCCTTCATTACCTATAGTTTCAAGGCATTGACTCCAATCAGGAAACATGCTGTGGGCTCATATGTCAGTTTCCATTTCCTTTCCTGGGTTAGTCTAATTATAGGCAAACTATGGTTAAGAGAGGAGGGAGTGTGTGAACCTGTGGCATCTTCCTGATCCTCCAAACCAAGGCATTTAGGAAACGCTTGTTTTTTCTAAAACTGGATTTGCAGTGATTTTTGGAAGATTGAAATTTTCTTTTGATTTGTAACAAATCCATAGTAAAGGCCCTAAATGGGGACTTGTCTTTATTTAAAAGGATGTAGTTTTGTATGAGACTTATTTATTTTATATTCCTGTATTTAAATGGAAATGTGTTAGAATTCTGAAATATTTGATGAACTAAAAATGGAAATAAATATTTATGTTGCAAATCTAGTTTAATTTGACTGGTACTGTACTTCAGCTGGAAGTTTGGGGTGGCAGTGCAAGAGTTAAAGGAATAAAATTAATTGATGAATGGGTAAAATTCCTAATTTTCTTTCAAAGGTAGCATTCCATAACCTAGTTTAATGGGTAAAAGAGAACAGCTCCACTAAGTTTCTTTTTACTATGTCTCCATGTCTTTATTAGGCCAAAGCACATGTTGTATTCTGGTAAGGAGAAAATAAAATGCGTGCTGTAGCATTACAGGCTGAATATTACTAAAAAAAAATTATAATGTTCCACTTCTTTGGTACATGACTGCTATGTTCATTATCACCTTGTTGATCATTAGAGAAAGAAAAACTATTTTAATTTAGTGATATTGGCAAAGTGGGAGGAATTTGCAGTGGATAGGTAGCTACCTTGGGCTTGTATCCAAGATAGCACTAAGTCTCTTGTTATGTATTTATATTTGTTTATATTTATATAAACATTTATATTTATATTTGTGCGGAGTAACGTCCCCCCTCTTCTCCCCATGTGCCCCCTAAATCTGTTCTGGGCTTTCCCCCAACTCTCCAGAACAGATTTGGGGGACAGGCGTGAGGGGAAGTTCCGCTGACCAAACATAAATCCTTGAGCAAACGAAACAAGGACATTGAATCCTGCCCCATGTCAGTCAGTGAGACGAATGTGAGATAGCTGATCTGTGCCAGGTTCAGGTTTAAGGAAACCTTTTCTTCCCTCCCCTAAACAAATGATAATTAGTTCCTTCACATATGAAAACGTTAATTGATGCTGGTACCATAAACCTGATGTCATTGTGTCCATTTGCGAAAACATGAATGGATTCTGACAACATAAGCGAAGAGGAAGGAAATCTGTCTTCTTCAGATACAACTCTTGGAGTTTGTTTCAAATAGATTAGAACCTGCATTGTTAGTGAGGCCTAACCTCTCGTGTTCTTGCTTAGTTTTGGAGCAGCAGTGAAGAAGATAAACAGTGGATCCCTGCTTAACAAAATCCACAAGTAGAAACACCCCAGTGTACAATACTGTATCTCACAAATTTACAGTGCTCAGTTATTCAGTACTTTGAGCACTTGTTCTTAGAGCCCCATTGCATTTAACACTCTGCAACTACTCGGCCACAAGTGATTGTCAATGATGATGATGGAATTATTGCAGTCATGCGGTATAATTTTCAAAATTGCTCAGCCCAGCTTTGACAATTGTTATTTTGAACAGCCTTCCAATGTGTTGTGTATTACTGGGTAAGAGTATGAGTACTGCATATGCATCTATTTTACTGTGTACCTGAGATTGGGCCTTAGCTTCTTCAGTGTGTGTCCATCTGTACATAAGTGAAATAGGAACATATAAAAGCCCTATACATGCTAAGCATGACAAGGTTATCCTGGAATTAGTGTAAAATATAGTGGACTAATGCAGATTGGATGTGGGTTAATTTTGTAGGCCTTGGTTTCTATTAAGCAGCTAGGGCTTACATGGAAGTACTTGGTTGCAGATTGTTTAATATAGAGAAAGGAAAGCTGCAACGCTTCAGGCAGGATTAAATCTGATAAAAGTTGCTTTGGTTCCTTGTCTAGAATATGTCTAGAATTAGTGGTGACTTAAACAGCAGTTTCAGGATTTTCCCCACACTGACCAGAAATCCTACTTTATGTTTAAAAGTGCTAAATAACTGCAATAAGTGTTTGTAACATGCTCACTGTACTTGCATATATTCCCAATAATCCTTACACCATGGCAAGGCTACTCAGCGAGATAAATCTTTTTATCCTTGCACACAGGTAGCCACTTGAGACCATGCTTTTGGCTATAACCCATTTACCTGAGGATGAGTCCCATTGAACTCAATGGGGCTTTGTTCTGAATACACATGTATAGGATTGCTTTATCGATCACACCAGGATTTAAAATGTGTCCTTAGCTGTTGCAAGTGGATTTTTCCATTCACTCCAATAGGCTATTTTTAAAAATACTGGAACTCCTTCTTCAAGAAGCTGCTTATAGGAGCAGCTATTTGTGTGCAATGTTAGCTGTCCTTTAAAAGCTGATACTGTAGAACAAGTAATATTTAGAGTATAGTTGGCTGCTGTTAGTTGACATATAAATATGTAGCTAGTATGCTACAAAATAATCAGTTAATCCCGTAAGAGATTAGCCTCTTTGTAAAATGTTTGTTTTAGCATATGTTAATCCTGTCTATCACAGTAAGTATGATAACGTACAAGATTCTGTATTTGTTTGGCTACTGGCTCATGCTGGTTCATTCCTATTTCCATGTTTTTGTTTTTGTTGTTGCTCTAAGCTGTTTTGTTAAGGGTCCCCGTGAAGTGCCATAGTAATGCAAGTGAGTCTGCAAATCACCCACGTACTTCTGCACGGCACTGCCTTTGTTTCTGCCCCACCCTTTGACCTCATAAGACTGCACAGGATCCTCTAGTTAAGGTAGGGGAAGTAGACTAGTGGAGAGGGGCTTTCACAGCACCCCCTTTCATTTTGATGTTAAATAAAACTACTGAGGTCAGGCTCTTGTTAGCTGGATATATTTTGCTTTTCACAGAACACTGGTTGAAGTAGAGCAACTGGCATTGCAGTGTGTTGGTACAACGGCACGTTCACAGAAACCAGTATAATATCCATCTGATAGCACAGAAAACTAATAGTGTGTGTAGCCTGTCAAACTCTGGAGTTCTGCTCTAGTGTCCCTTGCACTTCTATCCTTTATTATGTCTCAAAGCCAGAGGTTCTCATCTAGCAGAAGATTACAGAATAGTCATAATGCAGAATGATGCTTTCTTCCACCTAGCAGCTGTCTTTTGTCTAAATTTATTTCCAACTCATTTTTATTAAAAAAATAAAAAATGCTCCAACTCTCAGTTTTACAAGGCATACAAAATCTCAAAAAGGGACACACAAGAGCAAGGTGCTGAGGTATGAAAACACCTGAGGTAGTTTGTTTTTCTTTTTTTTTCTGAAAAAAGTTGCAATTTTCATGCCCTGGACTAACACCCTCTCGTTGATCCCATTTTAAAAACCCACATCCCACAGTATTGGTGGCAGCATCCTCCATGCATAATGGACTAAGTGTGCTCTGTTTTCCTGTAAACCGGGTGAGGTTTTTTCCCCTCTTTCAGAAGCCTAGGTATAACTGAAACTTGGCATTTTGATAAGCAAACTGGAAGTTGTGGTTGGATGGTTCTTTTTGTATCTATGGTGTGTTTACTTAGAGCACTGCATTGTCTGGTGGTGCAAAGGGAGAGAGTGTATGCAAAAACCAGTTTGAGATCTATGAAGCGAAGAGAAGATGACATGAGCTGGAGAAAAGAAATGGATAGAGATTCCTCTGCTAACGAGACGGTATCCCTTCTGTTGGCACATACAGGCAATCCAATATGGCATGTAGCTGCCATTGGTATTCCTAAAGCCCTTCTAAATATTGTTCACTTTTGTTTTCCACTTAAAGTTTGCTCTGGTAATCCTAAGTCTCCATCCTACTTTCTGTTAGAAATCCATAATGGACTAGCTTCTTTCCTTTTTAGTCTAGAAAAGCCTGCTTTTTCTAAAAGCAAAACGCAATTGTTTTTTAAAAAAAAAATTAAAGACTCGAGTTAGTTTAGTTAGCTATATTAATTCTAAAATATATTAATGCTGCCCTGTAAAGCAGCCCATGCACTGTGTAAAAAAATGCTTTCCTAGTATGTACACACATGTACAGAAATTATTCTGAATGGGTTTGTCTGCAATTTTTTTGCCTACGTTAGTCCAACTAAAGGGATAGCGTTGTACTGTTAGACAGACTCCATGTGGGCTGTGGTGTGAGGGAAGCAGTCCCCTGCTGGCTGAAGCCCAATCCCCTCCCACCCTGCATACTGAAAGTCCTCTGCCAAGCCCCAGCTTCTTGGGCAGACTTCAATGCCTCCAGATAGTCTTTGGTTTGCTCCCTGGTCTGGTTATTCTGTCAGGTGTTGGAAGGGCTACATTCATCAGTTGTTGGCTAGCCTTGGAGCCTCATTTGCTGCGCTGTGAGGCAGGGGCTCCCTGAGGGTGTTTCTGTTCCTGCTGTTTCACCTGCTGGACAATTTCCCTGATCTTGCGCTGTGCAGTCTGTAGTAGAAAAAAGAAAAGTTCTTATTAGTGTTAAAAAGCAGACTCAATAGAGCAGATGATCAGGATGTGTGACAAGCCACCTCCCCAAAAGGAAAGGCCCTGGGTGAAAGTCCTGTGCAATACCATTGCTATGTATTCCACTGTCTTCAGCTGAGCCAACGTGGACAACTGTGACATATATGAAAGATCATTTTTGAGGCCAAGCAGGCCAGCTTGGATGCAATTATTGCAACAGCAAGTGTATTTTCTGTACGCAGCCAGCCTTACTCAAATGCATGCTCCAGGCTGCTATTCTGTACACTAAGCAAAAGTTGTGTAGAAGTATAGATGGCTTTTAAAGCTGGAAGAGATATGTGGTCTTTCTGCAAAGGTTGCCTAGCAGTTTCTACAGTATACGGGCCTGAGCATTTTTTAGGTTGGAAGGCAAAATGTCATAAATACTAGAGAATGTACAGTCCCCCTGTGCTAAGACTTGTATCCTGTATTTGTCCCTTAACACCTATAAATGTAAATCAATTACATGTAACATTAAACATTTCAATAACTTTGATATATTTTAAAGGCTGACTTTTCATCAACTTCTTATTGACCTTTTCACTATTTCCCTCTTACTGAAAAAGCCATTATAAAGTACTGCACCTGACTGGCAAAGAAGTGACCAATTATTTTGACGACGACTTCCTCATTTTCATCAGGTGTTTGGTCACGTGGTACAATTACTTCTGCACTAGTTAAGTTCTGTAGTTCATTCACCTACAACAGTAAGTGTACAGAAAACAATCTAATTACAGCCATTTTTACATTTTAGCAATTGTGGTTAACGACATCAGTAGGAAGAGCAAAAATTAAATGTTCATACCATGCCTGCCCTCAAGCAAGCAAGCCCAAAGTAACAAAATAACCCAACAGTTTTTGCTTTAAGCTATTTCCCTTGACCCTGATAAGAACTGTTCCACGTACCGTTTTGCCACCTTTTCCTATCACACGACCTGCTGTGGAGGAAGGCACCTTAATGTGGGCTTCAAGCTTCACTTCCTCTTTAGGATTGAAAAAGTTTTCTTCTTTCAGTTTCCCAAATATTCGTCCTTGGGCCTGGGACCAAAGAAAAAGATTCACTGCTAAATTTCCAGCCGAAGTCTAATCTATAGTTATAAAGGTAATGTGTACTCCAAAAGAACTCACTTTGCCTTCTCAAGAACATATGAAGAGCCTACTGGATCAGGCCAGTGGCCCATCTAGTCCAGCATCCTATTCTCACAGTGGCCAACCAGATGCTCATGGCAAGCCCACAAATAGGACCTGAGCAAAAGAGCACTCTCCTCCTCTGTGGTTTCCAGCAAGTGGTATTCAGAAGCATACTGCCTCTGACCATGGAGGCAGGCCATAGCCATCATGGCTACTAGCCATTGATAGCCTTCTCCTCCATGAATTTGTCTAATCCTCTTTGAAAGCCATCCAAGTTGGTGGCCATCGCTGCCTCTTGTAGGAGCGAATTCCATAGTTTAACTATGCACTGTGTGAAGAAGTACTTCCTTTTGTCTGTCCTGAATCTTCCAACATTCAGCTTCACTGGATGTCCATGAGTTCTAGTGTTATGAGAGAAGGAGAAAAATTTTTCTCTATCAATTTTCTCCATGCCATGCATAGTTTTATATATGTCTATCATGTCACCTCTTACTCGCTTTTTCTCTAAACTAAAAAGCCCCAAATGCTGCAACCTTTCCTCAGAGGGGAGTTGCTCCATCCCCTTGATCATTTTGGTTGCCCTTTTCTGAACCCCCTCCAGCTCTACAATATCCTCTTTGAGGTGAGGTGACCAGAACTGTACACAGTATTCCAAATGTGGCCACACCATAGATTTCTATAACGGCATTATGGTATGGAATGAGGCTTCTGACAAGCTGGCTGAAAAGTTTCAAACCACCCATCATATCACGCTCATGCACTATGCCTGGTATTCTCCCAGACTGTGCAAGACTGAATTTAGCTACAATGGCACAAGCAATGCTGCACCTAAAATCCAGTCCTATGCCTAGAAACAGGGCTAGACCCAGGCCAGCTGCTCTACCCTTACTGCCAAGTGAAACCCCTACCTCTATTAAATAGCCCTTTAGATCTGTGTTCTAAAAAAGGACAAGTAGCTCTTAGACTCTGCTATTCAGCTAACAGGACTGGTGTTGGATTCTAATGCTAATGCAGGGTCATCATTTGGCTTCTTCAGTTGGGCTACAGCTGTTCTGCTCAAACAGCTGACTTCAGGATCAAGGCATAAATATATGCATAGTTTAGCACAATAGGACCTTGGTCTTGGGGCAGTCTACAAGAGCTACCACAAATGAATTTCACGTAAGACACAGAATGAGTACAATTCTCTAGCAGCACCTTGAATTGAAATTAAGAACTGGCTCATTCTTTGTCATGTCACCAGATGATGTGGGGGATGAAACAATAGCCTGCTATTTAAAAGACTAGTATCTGTTCTCTATATTAGGGGTAGTAATAGTAATCAAGTTCTACAAGTTTTGAAGAAAGTAGTTGACTAGCAAGTTCCTTGGGCCCAGTGGGATCCAACATAAAACCGCCATCTGCCATATACCATAGCACTGTAGTTAAACAGAGAGTGACAGCCAGGTGAGATCTATGGTTTCTTTCACTTTTTCTGTTTCCCTACAGTAGTACTATTTTTCAAGTTTTGGAGGAAGAACAATCACTAATCCACCTCTCCCTTTGTACTGCGCAAAATGATTCCAGTTCTAACTGTAGTACATAGAACATATAGAGATGCATAGGTAACTTTGGAGAGTAGCTTATTTAAGCTGCACTCTGTGCCCACTTACTTGGAATCAAGCCCCACTGAACACTGTGGTCTTACTTATGAGAAAACATGGATAGGATTACATTTTCAAGCTTGAATCAATTGCTGAAAATGGAGAAATATGAATAAGAGAAGAGGCTGAGCTATGCCCCACCAACCTGGCTGCTGTGTAAACTGCTGGAATGCCCTGGATGCATTTTTCTTTTTAGTGATGCCGAAAGCCAAGAAACGGGCTTGGGTGATTCCACCTCTTCCCCTATCTTGGGATAGCAGCAACAGCGGAGCTCAACAACTGTTAGGCTGCTTTGCTGAGCTGGGGGGTAGGCTGCTCTCGCTCTCTTGGACAGCTATTGGCCTCATGTTTTCCAGCAGCTGGTGACATAAGCAGGCACAGTTGCCTTGTACTTCATGACATACTGACCTTGAACTGTGCTTCTGGAGGCCCAGTGATGATAACCATCCTCTCGCTGGCATCTGGACTCTCAGCTGGTGCAATCTGCAAGTCACAGAGAACACAAGGTACAGCAAATTTGACCCTTTCCCCTCCATCAATAATCTTGGTGCAATAAGCCTAGATTATAGGATCCACTTAACAAGCTTCCAAACTAAAAACAGATGTATGTTACTCTGGGTTCCAAAGATTTCTTCTTTGGACTTTATATATATATATATATATATATATATATATATATATATATAGACTGGTTGACATTTCCCTCTGGGATCTTGACCCTACTAGCATAAAGATAAAGCTGCACCACTTTTTGGCAGCAGTTGAGATTAGGTAGAAGAGTTTCAGTTCCAGAATGGCTGAAACTCCTGTTGAAAAATTGCTGTTTACTCTCAACAGCACAATTCCTTCCCCTCTCTTGGCAAGAGTTTTAAACAGGCAGTGGGGGAGGCAAACTGCAGATTGTGCTGCAGAATGCTGCCTTTAAAGTGGCAGTCTCTAAACAGAGGAGAAGGAGGTGATCCACTGCACAGTCTACACGTCTCCCCTAATCTTGTCAGAGTGCTCTTCACTGCTCTTTGCGCATAGTCCAAAAGATCACTGGAACAGAGCGAGGCAGGGGGACACCCATTTTGAAGAGTGCAAAATGAGTTCATCTCACAGGCCCACCAGCTTTGGCTCAGCACTAATAAAAGAGGCTCTGACTAGTCTACATCTTTACACCTCAAGGGACATTTCCCATGTTACATTTTTCATCTTGGGAATAAACTGCAGGAACACTTCCACAACCAAAATCTGAAACATACATGGGAAGGCATACCATAGTAGTTACTTTAGAGGTAGCCTTTAATAGTATAAGTACAAGGAGCATTGTTAGGGACTAGACTATACCCAGAGCTGCAGTTTGGGTATACCACAAGCTGCCACCTAAAAATACAATGGGTCGTAATTCATGATGATTCATATGTAGACTTCTCTGATTGGCTAAGTATAACCCAAACCTTTCTCACTAGTGTCATGTAGAGCTGGTCAGACAGACTCATCAGTAAGCCCCAAGAGTAACTTGAGTCAGTCTCCATTAATGAGTCATTTCCCAAATATATCAGCTGTTCTGGGTGTGCAGCCAGCTGTCTTTTCTAAACCCGCCTGTGTCCACTTGAGCGTTGGGGGAAGATAACTGGTTTCTGAGGAAGTGTCCACAGCCAAGATCTGTGGCTACCTCTCCTGGTGAGGCATTCACTCTCTCCTTTGCCCCTTATCCAAAGGTACATCTTTGTTTGCAGACACACAAGTTGCTGATGGCAATTACGCCAACCAAATTCTTGTGATGCTAGCTTGCATTCCTTAGAGGGGGAATGTAATACAATGCAGTTTAATAAAAATGGATGAAGAGGTGGTGGAGTACTTAACAGAAGCACTCGTGCTGCAGGAAGGTATTAACACACAACTGCTCCTGGTGATATTGGCCATGGATTTAAGAGATCTAAGTTGGAGGTGGCCAGAGTTCTATAGCACTTGGCTTCCATGGTGAAGAGCATGAGATGGGGTGACAACAAAGAAAGAGGCAATAAAGGAAAAGGAGGAAGGGCATCAACAGCACTTCTTACCTTGATTGAGGCACCTGCAAATCTTGCCAGCTGCTTAATGTGTTGGCCCTTCTTTCCAATAATAGCACCCACTGCCTGCGTTGGGATGAACAAATTCACCACCTCTTGTTCCGGCAACTGTGGACAGCAAAGTGACAGAAAATGTATCTTGGCAGGAGCAATGAGGCTGTCCTGCCCTTGCTTTCCAGAGTGTGCTATTGCAGGTACAGGTGACCTGATTCAAGCACAGCAAAAGGGGAGAGAAGCAAGCAAGCACTGGCTCTTCATGTCAGACAAAACCCACGCTAGCAGTAGAAAGGCAAACCCTCTGCTATGATGCTTGCTCTACCTCACCCTCGAGGAAGCGGGAGAGAAGAGTTCACGCAGAGAGCTATCTTCAATGACTGGGAGTTAAATACAGTGAATGTCATGAAAATCAAGTTATTCAGACAATGGAAGACGTACTGACATCAACTGGATTTACAGTGCAAACCCATACATGCCTACTCAGAAGTCTCACTGAGTTCACCAGGGCTTACTCCCAGGTACGTGGGTGTAGAATTGCAGCTTTAAAGCAGACAGCTTAATATCTAACAATGTCCTTGTCCCATTGATTTCAGGTGGGCTTCATGTGCCTTTGGGTGTAAGAGCAATACAGGGGAGGGAAACAGAAAGAGCCTCAGGTGTCCTATGCCTACACTCCTTAGTCACCACATGCACCTCACCACAGAGACATTACTTAACGATAATGGTGAAGCACAGATACAGAAAGCAAGAAACCCTTGTGTTTCTTTCTCTTCCAACTCTCACTGTCTGAAGTGGCTCTTTCTATAGATTGTGTCCAGTGAGGATGAAGAAATAAGGGAACAAGCTAAACCAAGGAGAGTAACCTGGTCTACGCAAATGATGGAAGTGTAAGTGCTGTGTGTCTGTTCTCATGTCCAAAGTGGTGGCAGCAGCGGCTGTCTACTGATGCAGCAAAGAGTGGGGGTAAAGCCAGTGAAATCAAGCTAAAACAATTATCAGGCCTTATGTTTCATATCTTCTCTCAATTGGCTACCTCCCTTTGATTGTTGTAATAGTACCAAAGGGAAACAAAACAATTTCTATTTTCAGTTGAGTCTCACAGCTCTAACAAGGGTGAAAAGATGTCCATGTGTTAAGGGTGGGTGTAGGATCAACACAGGCTGCCTATTTGATTGAGACAGTATGTGTAAGGGGGTCACTGGGCTTGGAAAATTACAGACTGCAGTTAAGAATTTGCTTTTTAAGATCCAGTACCAAGACTTGCTGTGCCACCAAATATGCTTAGGATGGGGGTATAACTGAATTATATCCCTGCACAAAAGTCATAAAACACAACTTTATGCCAATGCTGTAGGCAGCTACAGAACCATGATTCAACTGGGATTTCGATTGCCTTCTGGGGCCACATCCAAATATATACTCTCCACAGACTGCAGAGTCTAAAAAGGGATCAGTTGCCATTCTCCTTTACAACTTTTTTTAAACAAGTAAAAATATTAAGTTACAGTTGCCATTTAGAGGTTGAAATTATTTCAAAAATTCAAGTAAGCTTATTATAAATTCCTCATGAACCAAAAATGCAAGGAAGTTGTAAATTAATTCCACACCATATACACTTTAAAAGATATTCTATGGCCTTGCAAATTGTGCTTGCTTAAAATTTAGGCCTCAGGCCCCAAGCATGGACACTTTCCCCTTAGTCTTTCAGCCCCAATCCTTTCAGAGTATGGGTGGGAAACTCCCAGCCTGCTGCACCTTTGGATCTTGACCACAGCAGCACAGCCCATGGCAATTAAGCTTGGAAATAAAGGTCCATTTGCACAAACTGGAGTTTCTTTCTAAACATAATTGCCATGGGGAATTTGTGAGGAGGTAACAGCTAGGGAGAGAAGGGGTAACCCTCCCCATGCACAGCAACCTCATCCAATCTCCCCCATCTCCTAGGCCTAATTGCTAAGTGCATGGGGGGGGAGGGCTGGTGAAAAAAGGGTGAACAGTTTTTGGAAATGAGAGAAAGCAGGAAGGCTGTATAGACTGTTTGGCTGTGCACTTAAGCATATCTCTTGCTGTTGTTTCCATGTGCATACAAGAACAATTTCTGATTCTTTCTACATATAGGAGTGGATACAGCAAAGAATCACTCATAGGAATAAACTCCTAAACAAACCTGCCGCTTTTCAACCTGTAAGCATAAGAGCCAAACTGTGATGGGTCCCCACACACACACACACAGAAGGAAGGAAATAGGGAAAGGAAAAAGTGGTGACTTCAACAACCAGTACTTTTGCTTCATTCCTGCTTGCTTTCTCCCTGTGACTTCCTGTCAATCAATTACCTGGCTCCTATTAGAAACAAGTGGAGTGCAGAATTTAAAAATAAAAATAAGCCATCATACTTGGAAGTGGCCACTCTCAATTGGAGGCTGAAATTAATCTAGCAACATCAAGGAGAATCTTCATCAGGATCACACTTTGATTACCTTTGTTGGCTTTCCAATCTCACTGTTCTAGAATTTGATGGAATGAAGAATTGAATACAGAGCACTAGTAGTCTTGGATTCCCCACCCCAGACACATATTTTGTTTCTGTGACTAACATCCACAGCCTCACCTTAAAAGGATGAAATGCCGCTGCAAAGCATTCAAAAATAGAATGCAAGTTGAACAACAATGCACAGAAGTAGAGCAGAAAGCAGCCACTGTAAAGTTCATTGCTGAATGTTGCCAGGGATTGTTTTAATCTTACCTCCTAACACAGGAACATACAGCATACAGAGTAAAGTAGGCAGGACTAAGGCTTATTAGCATTGCCACCTTTTTATGGAGAGCCTCTCTGTCCTTTAATAGCTGCATAACATCAGGTGAAGCTTTCACCGCAGCGAGATCAACATATTGATTTCTGCTAATTGTGGAGCTATGGAATGACAGAGCATCTGTCCATAAAAGTGCTTCAGCTGATTGGAATGGGCCACAACTTAGCTGTAGAGTACATGCTTTGCATGCAGATAGTCCCAGATGCAATCCCTAGCATTCCCAGTTAAAAAGATAGCAGGTAGTACGTGTTGGAAAACCTCTGTTGAGACACTGTAAAACCACTGCCAGTCAGTGGCAAAGATGGCCCAATAGTCTGACAGTATAAGGCAGCTTTGCATGTTCCTGCGGCACAGCAGTATCCAAGGCATGTTTTACAGTGTACTGTATTTGATCAGGGCCTCAGTAGTAACTGCATCAGTAGCCTATTGTCACAGCCCCAGGCTGGGGATCTTCAGATGGAGAGTATTCCTACAACAGCAGCCCTCAGGAGGAGCAAGATCCACTCCCCAGTTCTTCCCACAAGAAATCTCTGGTGACAGAACCTGCATCCCATTCCCTGAACCCTGAAGGGACACCTCTGCCACCATACTCTGATGAATGGACCACAGACACCTCAGAGGATCAAGACAACCCTGAAGCGCTCTGTACAAAGAAACGCCCACAGCTTGAAACATCACTGCAAAGAAAAAAAGCCAATGGCTCTTTAACTGGCCAGACACAGAACATTGGGGCAAGATTTCTATCTTAACTACCTAGCCCAGATTATAAAGCTTGCTCCAAGACTGAGACAGCTTTTTCTGCCTCGTTAGATCTGCAGTCATGAACCAGCACCCTGGTTCTTATCCAAGGTCCTGATATTGCCTTGCCTTACTCTCCTACCTCTTACCAAGGCTACTCATCTTCATCCTACTTGGGCCATCACTTTCCCTAGGTAGTGGGCATCACCATGGATGAGGACAGCTCTTATAATGCCATAGCAGTGCTATGCAAATATGATAAGCTTCACTACTTGCCCCAATAACATAATCCACAACTACTACTCCTATACCTGCTGGTCCTCACACTTAGCTATAATTTTTATGATGGCAATTTGCATACATAGTATCATTAAGAAACATGGGAACCAGGACTGAGGAGTTGACAGCCAGTAAAGTAAAAAAGGCAGAGGCAATGGTGATGTGACAGGACACATAGTAAACATGGCCTAGACATGGCTAACTGTGGCTCTCCAGACACTGGTGGACTACAACTCCCACCATCCCTGAGCCCTGGGGCTGATGGGAGCTGGAGTCCAACAACATCTGGAGGGCTACAGGTTAGCCACTTTCAGACTAGACTATGAGCTGTGCCTGTCAAGAACAAGGGACTACAATCTGTACATTGTAAATCAGGGTTAGGGAAGCTTTTTTTGGGTCGAGGGCCATATTCCTTCCGGGGTGATTGCTGTCCAGGCTGACAGGGTCAAAGCTGTGGACAGGCCCTTCTCTTCTCTCTCTCTCTCTCCCCCCTCCCCCTCCCTCCCTCCCTCCCTCCCCCCCCCCCTCTCTCACACACACACCAGTTTCTCAGTCTTTCTCTCCTACCCCACTCAGTGGGCTGCCAGGAGAGGATGGGATCAATTTTGCCAGAGGTCTGAATTGATTCCTTGCAGAGATCTTCCCCTGCTTCCCTTCGCTCCATCAGTTTCCACACACACCCTCTCTGTTTCCCCCCTTTCTATCCTACATTTATCTTTTTGGGCTCTGTGCACCTGTAAGAAACTTGGCCCACCCCTGCTGCAAGTGACAACACTGTAAGCATAAATCTGTGTGAAGGGGGCAACAGGGGGGTAATAAGTTTCCAACTCCCTATGACTGCAAGAGAAAAAGGAGGAGAGTGATGATAGCTTTTGCTGTGCTTCTTCAGCAGTTGAGTTACTGTCACCTGAGGGGGCAAAAACCTACAGAAAAACTGCTCCAGAGCAAAATCACTGAAAGGGTAGGTAAAAGCCTCCAAAGCGTCAAGACAATGTGTGCTGCAAAGCAGGGTGCATGGAAGGCCAGCGTCCAGGAAGAGCAGGGCAGTGCACTTACGGAGTGCTGATGTGGGTATGCGCCAGTCGGCGAGGCTCCATAGAGGCCAGAGAAGGATGCCGCTTGGCTCTACGGCAGGAAAGAAAGTGACAGTCAGTGGGGAGGAGCCAGGAGCAGAAGGCTAAATGTCCTCGGCATGTGTGTGCACATGTTTCCTATGGGACCAGCATTTCTGCAAGATACCCTCAATGTTGATTTCACTGATCCCTTTCCAGTGTGCTTGTTTATTCTGAAGATAAGGGGCAAGCTTGCTGTTGATTACTTCATTATTCTCAGCTAAATGCATGACTGTCTCACTGAAAATACTGTGAGTCAACATGGAACAGTATCGTCACTCCTTCAGGTGGCAAGTGCTGACAGCATTGTAGCCAAAATAAAGCCACTGAGAAACTAGAGGAAGATATCAACACGCATGCTTCCAAAGGAACCTCAAGGCTTAGAGGAGTATGATAATATCACATCATAATGGTGGGTCAAAATATTTTAAATAAATGAAACAAATCCTCAGACACAGCCTGAAATTTCAGGGGAGGGGGAGTATATCGAGGTATCGGTTCCAGGGAGACTGGAAGCAGGGCAGAAAGAAGCAATAATTGGCTTGCTTACATCACTAACACTTTATATCCATGGTGGGAAACCTCTAGTAGCAGATCTAATTAAGCCAAGTAGAGTTCCTATATTGGCCCACAAGGCCATTTTCCCCAACCCACACCCATCCGCCCTACACTGGACATATATGTGGGCAAAGGAAAATGTTTCACCTGACGTAATGGTGATGACAGGTGGGTCCGTCTCATCTGTCAAAATGGCCCATGGGTGGTGGTTGTAATGTGTCTTCAAGTCGATTACGACTTATGGCAACCCTATGAATCAGTGACCTCCAATAGCATCTGTTGTGAACTACCCTGTTCAGATCTTGTAAGTTCAGGTCTGTGGCTTCCTTTATGGAATCAATCCATCTCTTGTTTGGCCTTCCTCTTTTTCTACTTCCTTCTGTTTTTCCCAGCATTATTGTCTTTTCTAGTGAATCCCACGGGAGTGGGAGGAAATAAGGATCTGGCCCAACAGCTAGAAAAGGTTCTCAACTCCTGGTTTATAAGTAAGCATCCAGGAAGTGGCAGAAAAAGCATCCAGGTAATGGCTGAGGGGAAATGTCCCACAAGATTTAAAGAATTCCAAGCTCTGCAATATTTGGGGATATATCAGGACCACTATATAGCTATAAAATGTTTAGGTTCAGGGTTGATAGTCAGACCCAAACTTGAGGTCCCTAAATCTATATAGCACAGCAGGCTCCAGGAGAAAGGGAAAGAGGGGGGAAAGTATCCTTTAGGCCTTCCCCTGGAGCAGCACAACAAGGCTGAATATCAGCTCTCCTGCTAGTGATGGGATACACTGAATTTAAGCAATCACTTCACCCAAATCTACACATGTCAGGGAACCCAAAGCACACATAATGGAGATCATTCATTTAATGAAGATTAGTTATCCCTTTATTCTGCTTTTTGTTTACACATAACAGGACAGTTAGTTAAGGGGTGGGGGATGAGTTGATTTTATAACACAAAGCATGAACTGTACTTCTCATCCATGCTGGGCATAGATTAACTCTTCATTACTTAACTCTAGGGCAGGGGCATCCAAAGTGATGCCCTCCAGATATTGATGGACTACAGCTCTCATCAGCTCCAACCACCATGGCCAACGGCTAGGGATGGTGAGAGCTGTAGTCCAACATGCATAGGGCAAAAGCTTGGGGGAAGGCTGCTCTCGGGGGCAGCATGACATCACAGGCTGGACTTGATGATCCTCCAGGGCAACTTGGTATCAATCGCTATTCCTTATTTTCTCAGATTCAAGCTAGGTAGGAAAGCAGCAGAGCAAATAGTGTCAATGAGGAGGGGTATTCCTGGCCTCAATCCCGTTTCTGCTTAGCTTCCCTGGAAGAAAGGAAGTCGAACACCCCATTAGGAGAGATCTAGACCAGTCGTTCCCAACCTTAAGTCGCCATCCCTGACCATTGGCCATGGTGGTTGGAGATAATGGAGGTAAGAACTAAAGAACATTTGGAGATCAGGGTTGAGGAAAACTGAACTAGAGGCTACTGCTCTGATTGGAGTATCAGGGTAGGCTACAGTTACAAGTACCACAAAGAGGAGTGCCTCCAACTTAGTTGAAGGCAAATGACTGGGATACTTCTTCATGCATATCATACATAATTAACTTGCAGAATTCATTGACAAAGGAGGCTACAACTGTTGTAACAGTTGGCACATTCATGAATGACAGAGCTATCCAGAGAATTAACCATGACTGAGAAACAAATGCTGGAAACAAACAGGAGACGGCTATTTCATTTTCAGCATCTGGCTGATCACTGCTGGAAAACACACAGCTCACTGTACCAGACAGACCTTGGCCTGATCCAGCAAGGTAATTCTTATGTTCACAAAGCTTGATTTCATGAGAGCAGTGTGATACTCCACTCAAAGACCAAGGAAGAAGCCACTGGCAAAATATAAATTGTCTTTAATAGAGCAAGAGTCATTAACATTAAAGCAGAACTCCATTTGCTGCTGGTTTTGTTTGGGGCCAAGATCTTATGTTTTACTTACACACCCACCCACTAGGTATGCCTGCTCTATATGGCTTGCACCCTGAATGTCTCAGAAAACCTGTCCTCCTGATGAGCCCCTCCCCCAGCACTTGAGATATTCTGACAAGGTCTTGTCAGAGCTCCATCTGGCCTCCACTAGGAATGGGGCCTGTTCAGTAACAGCCCCAACAGCCTTCTCTCCTAGTTGCCTTTCCACAACAATGTAAAAGCCTTAAGCCTTTTTTTACATTTCAGATTGTCTTTGCTAACTGTTGATTATGATCTGCTAACAGCTGCTGTTTTCTCTTACTGTATTGCTAGGTCTTTCCCCTCTTGCACAATATTGTTTACTTTTGCTTTATTGTTTCATTGATTTTTAATTTTCCATGTTGAGTTCATTGTTTTGGCAATTACTGTCATTTTGTTTTTAGTTGTTAATCAGAGGGAATCTTTTTATGAACTGTGGCATTAAAATATTTTTAAAAGAAAATAAAAAATATGAAGCAACCTTGCACTTTAGCTCATCTAGCCCAATAGTGTCTACTTTGACTGGCAGCAGCTCTGCTATCTTGAGATCCTTTTTTAAAATTGGAAATGCCAAGGATTGAACTTGGGACTTTCTGCCTGCAAAGCATATGCTTTATTACTGAGCTGTCTCTGGTAAATATTTGAAGGCCAATACAAGATTTAGACAAGTATGGTATACTTTGTGTGTGAGTACTGCCAATGTATAATGAGAAATATGCTGTTCTGCATGGGATTACACACAGGCAATTGGGTAGGAGCACCCTTATTCCCCAAAGATTGAGACAAATATATACAGAGTACTATATACAGAATACCTATCTTCATTTAGAACAGGGATCACCTGTCATACTCAGAAGATACAGAGCCACAAAAGAAATGTAAAAAGGGTACCTGGTTTCTGAACAAAGTAACAAAACAGCCAACAAAATAAACCAAATAGATACAGGTGTTTGAAAGTTGCCCTTCTCTAGGATTTAAGCAGAGACTGGCTTTCTCAGAAGCCCACAGGGATGAGCCTCCAATATTGCCACCCCCAAAGACCTCATTTCCATGACCCTACAAGTGCACCTGCCTCCCCTGCTCCCCAAACTGTGTTGGCAGAATACACTCCAAAACTCCACAGTTGCAGTGAAAAGAAAAGTGCTGCCTGCCTCCTAACACATAACTGGGGAGAGATACACACTCTTATCAACACCCCACCATTTCCAAAAAGTAGAGCAAATGGGGGGAACCTTAACAATCCCCCTCTCCCTAGACAGGATAACTAAAAACCATCATGTGGGAGTAATCAGCATACAAGCAAATTTCCTGTCTTTACAGAGTACAGTTAACTCTCCTTGCAGGAAGTGGTGGTGGTGGTTGTGTCTTGTTTCCTCCTTGTCTCTAGAGGGCAGCAGGACAGCACCACAGAGTACATTTGCAGAGGTACACCCATAACAGGATGGGCACACCAGCTACTTACAGCAAAAGGGTTGTAGGGGGTAGTAACTGCAGACCTGCGGGCTCCAGCTCCAGAGGGAAGCATGGATAAGCCTGTCGAGAAGATGCCCAATGCATTGAGGTTAAGTCCAGGGATGAGATTGGCTTGTTGCTAGAAACAAACACAAGAAAAAATGAGAAGCAAAAAAGCAACCCGAGGGAGAGAGAGAAAAAAAGGGCCTCACAACTTTCATTCAGTGAAGTAAGCCCTGAAGGTGTCCAACATTTTCTTTGGAGTGGGCAAGGCATTCACATGCCTCCATCTTTACGACTATCTGTCTGTTACCCAGGACAACTGGGTTCTCACTCAGCAAGAAAGCAAGTGTCCGTACACACACACACACACACACAAATATGACAAGAGAGGGCACTTACATTGACTGCTACAATGTCATTCTCATAGGCTTCCCGAAGCTTGTTCATGATCTCCACCTCAGCATTGGAGCAGGCCTCAATACTACCCTTCACTGTGATGGTCCTCTCGGGGTTATAAATTGTTAAATCCTGCAAACTGGACAATCAGAGAAGAACAAATTAACATTCAGTCCAGGCAGACATATTTCCTGGGATTTGTAACCTATCCTGTGATTGATAGCGCAGGATAGGGAACAACAATCTTTATAAAGCAAAACCAGAAACTTAAATCTATTGGTAGGAACAATGAAGATTAGGAAGACGGGTTATTTAATTAAGAGTGGCTATGGGTGCAACAGCATCTTAAGAGCCCCTTGCTTCAATTCATATAGGGGGCCTAAAGGGATTTTCATTCTGACTGTATTATCTCACACAGTAGTAGATGCTCATCCAAAGGAAACCACCACCCCTCTAGTCTTAAGGAGTGGCTAAAAAGTGACTTGAAAAGTTCAAGTTTGTGAGAAGACCACCTCTGGATCCTGCCTATTAGGATGAACTGCACATTAACACATTTGAGTATTAGAAGCATATCATACTAGAATACAGTCTTCCTGAATTAGCTGTGCGAACAAAAGAATCTCACTTGATTTAACTGTGATTTTTCAGTCAGTTGGTTCAGCTATAGCATCCACAAATTAGGAAAGATCCCAAATGTACACATGCCCAAGTATATGGCCTTGATGGTGACTTTTTTAACATTTAAAGCCAGGGTAGCTAATGTGGTGCCCTCCAGATTTTTCTGGACTCCAACTCCCATTGGCCTATCAGCATGGCCAATGGTCAGGAGATGTAATTCAACAGCATCTAAAGGACACCATGTTGGTTACCCCTGCTCCAAGTCATCAGAAATTGTTACAAAGAGAGACAGGTTATTGGATGCCATGGAGTTGCATCCTGGTACAATATTTTGGGGGAACATGAATGGGTTGTGCTCATTTACGTATTGATGTCCAACAGTGACTTTCACCTTAATCTTCTGATTAAGAAGTTAAACTTGTGAAGCAGGTGAACAGTTCAACCTGTGGATATAGAAGCTGCCAGCTGGCTATAGCAGTGGCAGTGGTGAGAAGGCTGAAGTGGGCTTCTCCAACTGGCCAGTGGCAGCTGGTGGCCCCATGTCAGTGGGGCAGTGAAATCTGTTCCAGGTTTTAATCTGAACTTTCAAGAAGATTCAACACAGCTCCTTAAAAGTTCAGACTAAAGCCCAGAGCAGATTCCACTGCCCCACTGATATGAAAGTGTCTGTTTATATACATGAAGGAGTATATTTTTGTGTGAATGTGTTTGCACATGCACCATCACCTATAGCACACGGCTTGGCTGAACTGAATGAGCTACCCAGAGCTATTACTCCTGCAGTGCCCCTGTCCTCTGCTTGTGGCATATCAGAATGGTTTGTATGGGTTGTCCTATGGGGAAGGCTTGATGGCGGACATTCTTGCCTCTTGACAGGAGGCTAAGAAATGGCTTTTAGTCCCCACTGACTTCGTGGCTTTACAAAATCCAGTTGTCCCTCACAGGCGTCTACTGAGACAGGATTGTGTATTCTGCTCAGAGGAGGCTTCAGCAGGACAAGTTGTGCCAAATATGAGATGACAGTCCTGCCTGATAGCAGTGTAGTTCCACCTGGTCACTGGTACTCACGGAGAAATGGTGATCTTGGTCCCCGTGTCCTGCTCAATTTTCTTCAAGTTTCTTCCTTCTTTGCCAATCAATCGCCCAACTAGGCTATTGTGTGCTAAGATTTTCAAAGGAATCTCTTCGGCTCTGAAGGATGTGAAAAGGTATTAAATCACATTCTGATATTACTCTTCTTCCCAGTCCTCCTTTCTGAAGGAAGTTCCCTAGCTAGAGTTTACAGAGGCCTTCAGAAATGTAGGGAGATGCAGCTTCAAAGTCTTCATCAATGGCCCTTGGAAAAGACAATGGTACGTTTTCCAACCCCACCCTCAACTGCAAGGAATAAACATGACTACAGTAGGGCCCCACTCATATGGCAGGTTACGTTCCAGGCCCCCGCCGGAAAGTGGGGCCCTACTGTATTCCAGCCTCCGCACTCCAGCTGACAGCTATCAGATGTAGCGTGCAATCAGCTGTAGCACGGGGAGCTCGTGTGCTACAGCTGATCGCTGTTAGCTGGAGCTCTCCACGCTACAGCTGATCGCCCCGCTGGCACCGCCGTATTAGTGGAACGCCGAAAAGTGGGGCCCTACTGTATCTGGAACCTTTTACAAGGCCGTTTCAAAACTAGCAGGCTCCATAAATACTTGGCCACCCACGTTGTTTCTCCAGGTGCAAAATCAGAAAATCAGAAGCTAACCTGAGAAAACACAATATTTAAATTTCTCTCCCTGTCCTGTTTTTCCAATGTTCTAGGTAGCAATGTGTATAGAAGGCAACACTTTGTTTTTAGTCACACTTCAGTGCAGAAGACGTGAACTACACAGCAAGCTTCACAGCGCTTCCCACCCTTGCAACTGTTGCATTTGGGAACCCTGCTGATCAGCAAGCCAAGCTAGCTCACTGCTTCCTACAGCCTGTTCTTGACCACAGAGCACATTCTTGTCCAGATTCAAAACTCAAAGCGTTCCAGCCACTTATATTAATAAGGGTCAGATCAGATCATCAGGTCTAGCAATGCAGAATAGGAAAAGATGTATGACTTCTCAAATGTCTACAATGAAAGCAGAGTGCTAAAATTAGAAAGGGCCAAAAAAAAGGGGAGGGAGTGGAGGCGACATGTTCCAAGGGTGGTTTTATTTATTTAATTGCTTTACAATGAAACACTGACTGCAATCTTCATGCAGCCAGCAGTTCCATGATCCAGCAAGGCCACTCCCATTCCATAAAAAGGGAGGGGGTTAAAAAACACAAAGGCGCTTTTCCAGTGAGCAATGAGGTAAAGGCCTTCAGCATTGGACCACACCAGTATTTGCGCCTGTGAATACGGATATGTACTTGCATACATTTTATATGAGATGCCTTATACAAAGTCTATTATCCCAACATGCATAGCGTAAGTTAGGTTACGTTAACGTAAGGAGCATAAGAAGCTGCCTTATACCAAGTAAGACCATTGGGGTCCATCTACCTTGGCATTGCCCAAGCAGCTCTCCAGGTTTCAGGCAGGGATCTCTAGCCAGCCCTACCTGGAGATGCTGGGGATTGAACCTGGGACCTTCGGCATGCAGAGCAGGTGCTTTACCACTGAGCGACAGCCCTCCCCACAAAATCTAGTACTGTGAATCTTACACTGGCCATGTTACTCAAAATCATTTGACTGGAGATGCTGGGTATAAAATCCAGAACCTCTGTTTATGGAAAGCATGTGCATGGCACTCCAGAACAACTTCAAACCAATTCCCAGGATGGAGAGAGTGTTTGTGAAGGGTAGGGTAGAAATCCTCGTAATAAAAAATAAAAATAAAACTACAATGTATTAACTGGTAAGCAAACATATTAATTAAAACCTATAATCTATACAAAATCCCTACTTGACAATGAAGGCTTTGAGATTGTACATCTTTGTTTTCTCCCTCTACTGGATAAAAAGATTTCAAAACAGTAGCCAAATTAGACTTTGGCAGCGGAAAAGGCAAAAAAGGCTTGTGTGCACCTTAAAAAGTCATTTTTTTGTTACTGGCCTTCAGTTATATACACATATATATGCATGCAAGATTTGCTCTTTAGGTGTTATAGGTCTCCTTCCTCTTGTGTGATAAAAAAATTCAGTTCCATTCCATGCTTTCCCTATCAATATTAGCAACACTTACGATTTTGTTTCTTCAGCCTCCTTCTGCATAATATCAAGTATCATGCGACATGCTTCTGAACACCCCTCTGGGGTGGCATGAATGGTGATTGGTTTCTCTGCAGCACCAGCATTTTCCTTCCGATGAATATCTACCCTGAGCAACAGAGAACATACAAAGAAATCTGCTAGGGGTCAGAGGAAGGTGCCTGATGATGGCACCCTAATAAAAACAGCAAAGGAACTGTATTTAACAGTTTACAAGACTATTCAACATTATTAACCATAAGCAAGGAACCCATTTTCAAGCAAGCTCTGAACCAGAGATCAAGGATAATACAAGAGAAGCATTAAGATGTAAGGTTCACATAGACATGATTTGGTCTCTAACTTCTATGCTCCTTCCTCCGATGTTACGATACCCTTCCGAACTGCCTGGTTCATAGCAAACCACTGTTTGCTATTATACCTGGATGAACAGATTGAAATTTAGACTTGCCCTCCAGTGACTTGGTAACAAGTTTCAAACTATCATTTCCAATTCTGTTTTTGAGGGCAAGGAGAAACCAGTGTGGCACTTCTCACAAACCAAGAGAGAAGGAGGTGGGATTATATGAGCTTGAACATGCTAGTCCAACGCTCACTATGTAACACCAAAGCATAAATAGGTGGTGTGTGATGTGGTGGTTAGAGTGTCAGACTAGGACTGGCGAGACCTGGGTTCCAATCCCCATTAAGCAATGAAGCTGATTCAGTGACTCTGGGTCATTAACTGTCAGCCTAACCTAACCCACAGGTTGTTGTGAGGATAAACTATATAGTTAAAGGCAACCACAACTAAATGCCCCCACTGATTCAGATGCTGTATGAATCATAATGTTTCTCAGAATTATCAGATATTTCTGGATGCGCTAGATGACATTGGAGTAAAAAACTACAAAGTAGTAAACACTGCATTATGCAATTTCTCAAAAAATTGCAACTTAAACATTACTACATTTATACGCTGGAAGCAAGTTTAGAGTTTAGGAAATAATGCTCTTGATCCAACAGAGGGAAAGTCCCAAGAACAAGCAAGGTCTCCAGGGAAAACAACTCCCCTATTTGAAAATAGTTTCGGAATGGAGCCAAATGTAATGAATAGGAAGTAGAGAGTGCATGAATATGCATGCATGCATGGAGATATTCAAACAGATCCTAATCCCATATCCTAATCCAGGAGCTGAAAAATGACCTGCCTCTTCTGTGAACAAATTGGCATAATCATTTACACCAGGGATAAAGAAACTGTGGCCTCCAGATGCTGCTGGACTCTGTTGTGACAGACAGGGCTGCAATCTGCCTTCCTCTGCCTCCAGCCAATCAAAGTTCACAAAAAGCCTAGAGATGACCTGAAAACAAAAAAGGACACATACAGGAAGTGGAAAGAAGGCCAGGCCACAAAGGAAGAGTACAGGAAGGTATCACAGAATTGCAGGGATGTTGTCAGGAAGGCTAAAGCTGAGAATGAGCTGAGGCTAGTGAGGGATGCTAAAAGCAACAAAAATGCTTTCTCCAAGTATGTCCATAGTAAAAGACAGAGAAAAGAAATGGTGGCACAGTTACTCAATGAGAATGGCAAAATGATAACAGATGACAAAGAAAAGGCAGAAGTCCTCAATTCCTACATTGGCTCAGTCTTCTCCGAAAAAAGGGTCTATGACCCTCCTGGGAAACATGAAGTAGAAGGGGCAGGATTGGAGCTTCAGATTGATAGATAAATGGTCAAGGAATACCTAATCACTTTGAATGAGTTCAAATCTCCAGGGCCCGATAAACTGCATCCTAGAGCATTGAAGGAACTGGCTGAAGAACTCTCAGAACCGCTGTCTATTATCTTTGCGAAATCGTGGAGGACTGGTGAAGTGCTGGATGACTGGAGGAGAGCTAATGTTGTCCCTATCTTCAAAAAGGGCAAGAAGGAGGAACTACAGACCAGTCAGACTAACATCAATCCTTAGAAAAACTCTGGAGCAGATTATAAAGCAGTCAATCTGTAAGCACCTTGAAAGCAATGCAGTGATTACTAGGAGCCAACATGGATTTATGAAGAACAAATCTTGCCAAAAATCTTGTCTCATTTTTTGATCGGGTAACCTCCCTTGTAGACTGTGGGAATGCTGTGGACATAATATATCTCGATTTCAGCAAAGCTTCTGACAAAGTGCCCCATGATATTCTGATTAGCAAGCTAGCTAAATGTGGGCTGGATGGAACAACTATTAGGTGGATCCACAGTTGGTTCCAGAATCATACTCAGAGTGCTTATCAATGGTTCCTTCTCAAACTGTGTGGAAGTAACGAGTGGGGTACCACAGGGCTTGGTCCTGGGCCCAGTGCTCTTCAACATTTTTATTAATGACTTGGAGGAGGAGGTACAGAGCATGCTTATCAAATTTGCAGATGATACAAAATGGGGGGCATAGCTAATATTGTGCAAGACAGAAACAACATTCAAAGGGACCTTGATAGGCTGGAGCACTGGGCTGAAAACAACAGAATGGAATTCAACAGGGATAAATGCAAAGTTCTACACTTAGGAAAAAGAAACCAAATGCACAGTTATAAGATGGGGGATAATTGGCACAGCAATATGACATGTGAGAAGGATCTTGGAATTGTCGTTGATCACAAGCTGAATATGAGCCAACAGTGTGATGTGACTGCAAAAAAGGCAAATGCTATATTAGGCTGCATTAACAGAAGCATAGTTTCCAAATTGCATGAAGTACTAGTTCCCCTTTATTCAGCACTGGTTAGGCCTCATCTTTAATACTGCGTCCAGTTCTGGTCTCCGCACTTCAAGAAGGATGCAAACAAACTGGAACAGGTTCAGAGGAGGGCAGCAAGGATGATCAGGGGACTGGAAACAAAGCCCTACGAGGAGACACTGAAAGAACTGGGCATGTTTAGCCTGGAGAAGAGAAGACTCAGGGGAGATATGATAGCACTCTTCAAGTACATGAAAGGTTGTCACACAGAGGAGGGCCGGGATCTCTTCTAGATCATCCCAGAGTGCAGGACACGGAATGGGCTCAAGTTGCAGGAAGCCAGATTTCGACTGGACATCAGGAAAAACTTCCTAACTGTTAGAGCCATACAGCAATGGAACCAATTACCTAGAGAGGTAGTAGGCTCTCTGACACTGGGGGCATTCAAGAGGCAGCTGGACAGCCATCTGTTCGGAATGCTTTGATTTGGATTCCTGCATTGTGCAGGGGGTTGGACTTGATGGCCTTATAAGCCCCTTCCAACTCTACTATTCATAGATTCTATGAATGCTGAGAGGGGGAAATACAGAAGAAAAGTGTTGGGTCAGTTGGAAGTGAGGGTTCGGGGGGTTGGAAAGGTATAAACTGAGGAATATGACATGATCTGTAAGGGGATTGCTCTTGAACCAGAAAGAAAGATTGGTAACAAAGGCTGTGAACACACTAGTCACCTACAGCAAAACGTTTCCATTGGCCACACCTGGAGTGGGAACGGGTTGATCTGCCAATCAGTTGCAAAATGGCTTTGAAGCTGAACTTTTAAAAAAATGCCCTCAAGCTGCTCGCACCAGGTTTTACAGTAAAAAGTAAAAAGGGGCGGGGTTTGACTAGCGTCATGTGCCCCCATTTTCAGAAGAGTGAGGTGGAGACGCACTGGAACCGGCAGAACAGGGAGTGTGCTTCTACCCAAAGCCTAAGCTTAGGGTAAGGGTGGATAAAAGAGTTCTGGGAAAGTTCATTGTTAGAAACAGATGTACCTTTTATGGCTGTGAAACAGCTAGGAGTTATGGTACTATAAAAAGGTTTCAAAAACAAAAGGCTCACTCTTCTATGTTACCCCGCTTGCCTGGATTTCATGTCTGCCTGGGGAATTAAGGTGGAAAACAGTACTGGGACCCACCTAGTACTGGTGACGCATCCAAACAGATATTGGGATACACTTTCATATTTTTTTTACTGTTCATTTGACCATCACCGTGCCACACTCCAGACAGCCCAGTTGTGGGCATACAGAATGTGTGATGTGGGACGGTGGCTATAGCAAGGGCAAGAGAACAGGGAAGAGATGCCTAGTTCTGTTCATGAGGAGCATCTAAGGCCTGTCACATGTACCTCCCATCAGCCCCAGCCAACATGGGCAATGGTCAGGAATGATGAGAGCTGTAGTCCAAGAACATCTGGAGGGCCACAGGATCTTCATAATTGATTTAGATGCAGGACTAGTACACGAGTGCAGTTTAATGAGTCACCATCATCATGAGAGTCAGGGAGACCACAGACAACCTTCCCACGGTTCTTCCACCCAATACCAGCCAGACTGCAAGTACAGCAATGGCTCTTTATGCTCCCAGAATCAATGGCATTGTTGGGGAGGGGGAATCACATGTACAAACTGGCCCTAAGAATGTATAAAAATACGTAATTCATTGGTCTTTTGACGTTAACACAATTTGCATACATTTAAAAAACAAGTCTTAACATTCAAGATTCAGACTGAGTGACCTTGCAGAAAAAGAAAACAATGCAAGATCTTATAAGGCATCATTGAGGGCTGATGCACATGAAACAGTCACTATGTGGAGGCTGTTATGAATGGCTTCCTGTGGGCAGGACAAGCTGTTTGTGGGCAGCAGCTCATCATGTAAACAAGGCATTTTTTTTTACCACACCACCATCAAGCTTGCCCACCCAATAAATAAATAAAATAAAATCAAAAAGACCAACCCAATCTATGTGGCATTCCACACAAAATGTCTTTCAAGAAGCAGCTGCCACACTGAACCATTTAAAGTGACCTCCACATGACATCAGTTTCCTCTGCCGCTGGCCTTCACCTAGTGCTCAATGCAGAAAATCTCTGGATGACATCCCACATGTAAAGGAGTCATAGTCACAGTATCCCAATGGGAGGGAGGGGAGTCTGAGATGAGATGCCTAGTAGGATTAAATCACATATGGGGAACCTGCAGCCTTCCAGTTGTTGTCAGATTCCAACTCTCCAGATGGTCAGGGATGATAGGAGTAGTAATCCAACAACATCTGGAGGGCCACAGGTTCCCCATCACTGTATTAAATAAATCTGCTAGTCATTTCCATTATCCTGTGGCATCCTTATTTACAGTTTGACAAAAGAAAAGCTTGGAAGCTTAAAAATGATTTAAAAGATAGAACTTCTGATACAAAATAGCAAACATAGGACTAGTTTCAATGAGGCTCTAAGCATGTACAACCTGTGTATGTGGAAGGGTGGATGGGATCACAGCCATTCACCAGACATGCATGTCCCATTTCCAGGTCCACCAGATATTCATATATGGGATGCAATATTGGCATAAGGCTTAAAAAGGTGTAAAGCTCAAGGACCATAAGCTCTAAACCATGTAGCAATTTCCAGGATCATCATCATGCAGTTTGACTCTGTACACATAGACTTACTGTTTGCATAGGGTCTATGTGCATAATGCAGAATTATATCTGCTGGATCTAGAGTTTGAACACGTTCAAACAGCTATCAGGATAGACATAACCCTGTCCCTTCTATCCTACATAGGTCTACATACTTAGGGCTCATCCAGACGACTGTATAATCTGCGATATGATCGCTTTGTGTGTTCATTAATTTTCCACGGTCCATACGATGTCACCTGTTAAAGCAGACTTTCTCGCTGTTAAATCCGCTTTGGCATTACCGCAAAAAATGCGATTTGCTTTTTTAAACCGGGAATCATCTGCTGTACCTTCAGGCGCTAGGATGCAATACCGTGGACTTTAGAGCAGGAGGCGTTCCGTGAGCAGTGCTTGGGTGTTTCCCCATACGTCTTCTCTCATTCACAGCCAATCACGTATTTCCACTTTTGCGCATGTTCGAAAATGACCAGAGAAAGCCCGGGAAAACTGAACCAATCAGAGCAATGGGGTGGTGTTGGGGGGGGGGCTCTGCAACTTCTACTGTGCAGATGCAAAAAAGTGCATTTGCACAGAAGCAGAAACAGACATTAATTTTTAGCCAGCGTGCGAACTGGGCGGCAATTATTGTTGTTTGTAAAGCCCCCCTTTTCCTGGCTGGTCTCACTCAAGTGTGGATGGTTGGTGCAGGGAGCTCGCTTTGCTCTTTCCTCCTTGCTCGGAGACAGACAGACACACAGAGGCACACACAGCAGAGATAAGCGAGAGCCTGGTGCTTTATACAGGGCCACGGGAAGGAAAGGGAGAAGGAGGAGGGTGAAGGCAACAGAGCATCAAGTTTTGCCCAAAGTGGTTGGGAAGTCTCTCTCAGTAGCTCTTCCCTGATGCTGACGACGCCAACGCTGCCTATGCAGAGAGGGACAGGCAGGCAGAGCGAGAGAGAGAGAATGGGGAGGAGCTGTTCTGGAGAAATAAGTGGAATTGCCAGTCGTGTGTATCTCCAGAAATGTTAATATGCATAACGTCAGAAAAGAATACAGTTGGTTTTGCGAAATATCGCAAATACAACCAAAAAACCCACAGGAATTATTGGCATATAAGTGGTTTGCTAGATGGCCACCCGCAACCATCTAAGGAGGCTCTGGAAGGAGAGCGGAGGAAGGAGTCGCTGGTGGCGAGGGCCAGCTGGGGAGAGAGCAGGCAGGGATGCCAGGCCACCCCCACACGGGGGGAGACCCCAGGGAGGCTCCCAGGCAACCCCTTTCCTCGCAGGAGCCTCTCTCCCACAGGCTGCTTGAAGTTATGTTCGCCAGCCTGAGGGAGAGCTGGGCAGCAAGCGGCGAGGGAAGGGGGCCGCCAAATCAGCTGTGGGGCGCTCTGACGGCTCAGCTGTCAGCCCAGCTGATTGGCAGCTTGGCGAAGGGGGGGGGAACGGTTGACTAACGTGGAGCAGCCGGAGCAGAGAAAGAGAGAGCAAAGGAAGGAAGCAGGCGGTTGCAGTGCAAGCCTGGCTGTTGGGGAGGAGGGGGAGATGGGGGGTGGCGAGGGCTCTCAGAGGGGTGCCCCATCCCCCACAAAGCCCCTGGAGCCCTTGGCCCCCTCCTCGGGAGAGCTGGAGATTGGTTTTGCCGCCCCTTCGCTCCAGCTGCTCCTAGAGCGAAGTGGTGGGCTAGAGCACCCTGGGAGCCCAGGGGTGGATCAGAGAGAAGCCAGCCAGAGTGGCAAAAAGGGGAGGAGAGCTCAGGCGTCCCAGCAGCAGCTGGCAGGGCATGCTGCCAGGCAAGGCGCCGAGCAAAAGGGGCAGCAGGTGATGGAGAAGGAAGGGATGCCAGTCGCCCAGGTGCCCCTTCCCCCTCTCCAGAGTGCATTCAGCATCCTTTGGCTAGGAACCCCTGGCTTCAGGCCAGGATTTCATTCTTGCCTGCAGTCTTCTGCTCTCTCTGCTGATTGAGACTTGCCAGCCCTGTGTATCTCCAGAATGTTTACTATGCATAAAGGCAAAAACACATACATTCATTTTTGTGTTATATTGCAAATAGAAGCACACAAATACAGGAATTATTGGCATATCAGCACACACACCCCACCGGCCCTGCTCCAGAGTGGCGAGCAGCAAGGAACTCCATTACACCCACAGGAAATTCAAACTTTTGCGCTGTTACAGTCAAGCACATGCGTGATATTGTGCTTCGTTGCAAAGGGAAGAGGAGCATATGTCATATTTTGCGAACCAATTGGCTGATAGGGGGAGTGTTATGGGTGGAGCTGGGAAAAAGTGAGAAGAAGTATGGGTCCTCCCGCTGCATGTGCGGGTGCAAAAAAAGAATTTTTTTTTAATCGGGAAAGAGCGAACAAACAGGCAAAGTGAGGACTGTCAGATGACGAACCGGATATGGAAAACATGGATTATCCCTCTCCGTTTGGATGAGCCCTTAGTGTCTCATATGGTATAGAAAACAGTTGAAGAATGATAGAAAGTGAAAATATGGACACAAATATTTCATTTAAAATGTCACTCAGAGAAAAAACTTTGGAGAAAAATAAGACAGGGACATGATTTGAAACTTGAATTACAATCTGAACTGTACTATAGATAAATCCAATTCAGTTCAAAATATTACATACCCAGTATGACCTTAACCCTGCAAGGACTTTAGAAATGTGGCATAGGTGAGTGGGTAAAACCCAGACCATAAGTCATCACATAACATAAATATCATTTTACTTCCAATCTGCTATTTCCTTGACTATCTATTATGCTCTTAAGAATACCAAGCAAAATAGAATATAATCAAAGCAATTCCATCTTATTTCTTTCAAAAGGAGGTGAGACAGCTCTTCTTTAACTGTGACTAGCTTAGATTTTGCTTTCGCAGCAATACAAACTTTTTAATGGTTGTTATGCACATTAACTGCTCAACCTGTATTCCCCTTAACATATATACGTACGTGTGTATGTGTGTGCGCATTTGTGTGTGTGTATATATATAGACATAGACATATACACGCACCCCTACAAACACTTGAATTTGAATGAAGAAACAGTACCAGAAATCCCAACAAAATAGCTCTGATGTTGATGACCTCTAATGCAGTACTTGATTGTGTACTATGCATTTTTTGTTTTGCTATATCACAGGCAATTTATCAGGGTTAGAGCGGTTATTAAACTATTCCAGGAAGAGATGCAGGAGCTCACAGTAAAGAATTACAGGAGCAATTTGATGACAAAATGATGAAAATATTATCAAGACCCATTGAACGCATTTATGCAAAGGATACTTGGTTCTGAATAACAGCAATCAGCTATAGGTTGCAGATGGCACAGCAGCAGCAGCGGCAACAACGGCAGCAACAACAACAACAACTCTGGGGAAAGGGGCTTTTGATGACAGTACATCACAAAACAGGTTAGTGCAACCTATCCAGAATTTCTGCATAAACAGGATGAGTCAGAAAATGACAACACAATCATCATCGTTGCAGGACCATATCTACTATCAAGCCACAACTTCCACAAAGTATATAAAACACATCAACACTGGATTAAAAGTTGCTGCAAGAGACACAAAGCCCTTGATACACAATGCACACCAGAGCCCACTGCTCTCTATTTGGTAAAAAATAATAATCACAAACTAGGGTCATAAAGGCTACAGACAGAGCCCCTGTGGAAGGAAATTAAACCATTTGTGGTACTTACTTGGACTGGGTTTGCTTAGTAAGGTTCTTTATGGTCAAGCCCTCCTTTCCTATGATCGCACCAACAAATTGCGTGGGGACCAGGATCCGTAGTGGGAAATCGAGCTGTTTGGGCTGTGAGGAGCCCCCAGGGGAAGGGCCCTGCTCCCTGGAAGAGTGGCCCCCACGCCGGGATCGCTGAGGGGGCTGAGGGGAGCTCACCTCGTCGTCCGGGATGTAGGAAATCTTGAAGGAATAGTTCTCAAATTGGTGACCACTAAGCTTCTCAATTGCTCTGAAACAGAAAAAAAGAGGAAGGGAATTGTTAGGAAAAATGTTTTCCTCCTGACAATACACTAACCCTAAAGAGAAACCCAACAGCATTCCTGGGTTCCATTTTTCATATTTCCCTAAAGGCTTTCTTCATTTCACAGCAGTATTCTTTAGGGTGAAGGGAGTCTTTTAATGCTGCTATTTATTGGTAAACAATTAGGAATTAAAAAACCTTCAAATCACCCAGAGAGCTATCAGTAGTTCCTGATTCTGCCCAGTCCTACTTTGTTGTTCTTGCAAGAGATTCCTGCAATTTATTATTCAACAGATTGTGAAACTGAAAACTAAACTGAAAATGAGAAGGTCATTATTAAGAAGTTACTGCTCATATTTTATGAAAACAAATGTATGTCAAAGATGATCAGCAATCTTTAATAGATTACTGGTGCCAATCCAGCTAATAACAATTGTTCTTAAGTTCCAATGAAAGCTACGGGGCTTAAAACAATTGTGATCAACTTTTTCCATTGGTTTCAAGAGAACTGATGACACAGGCCTAAGCATGTTTACTCAGAAGCCCACACCAGTGTGTTGAATGGATTCACTCCCTAGGAAGTGACTTCAGGATTGCTAACTAAAGTTAGCTAGATTGAAGCCATACTAGTTTGCCTTCATGGATACTGTTAACTAGGGCTTTTTAGTGTGTGATAGTACTTACCAGTATGGAGCACTAGCACCTCTTTTTTTTTTTTTACTGTCCATGCCAGCCATTTTGGGCTGGCACCCACAGCACTTTTATCAAGATATGAATATCAGCACCTTATTCCTCCCCTCCCCCAAAAAAGCACTCTTAACTATCTGAAGTTACATGCAGTAAATAAAGCAGCTCTCATTCTATTATTCTATGAAAGTGAAGGTGCTGCTTGCCCATGTACTCTTGGAATAGAATTCCACTGGCCAAAGAAATGTTGCCTCCATTGTCCTCTTGCTCACTTATTGGAAGTATTCAGCATTCCATATGTCAGGGATGAGTACCCTGTGTTCATTTAAATGTTGCTAGACTACAATTTCCACCATCCATGACTAAAAATCATGCTGGCTGGGGCTGATGGGAGTTGGAGTCTGACAACATCTGACAGGACCACAACTTCACCATCCCTGTCATACATGGTGTTCTAATTTCACGGATATTATTCTGCTCGGCCCTCTTATTCAGAGAAATCTGTTAGTTGATAAGGTAAGTAAATTGTAATTTATGGCACGGTGATACTTAAGGCATAATGTGCCACATGCTAGTCTTACTGCAGCAAATACAGGAAGAAAATTCAGAGGACATTGCAAGGAGGGAAAAAACAGAGCAGAAAGGTAAGAAGGGGTGGAAATTGCACTTAGAACTGCAACTTACACTTTTGCTTCTTCTTTTGTTGCGTATGTGACGTTGACAACTGCTGTCTCTGATTCTGTATTAACTAAAGTGGGGGGGGAGAAACACACGTTTGGGTTACCATGTGGGAGAATCATGAGAGGAGCTTTTATTTTGAATCTGTTTAATTTATGGGGTTTTTCCAGTCTTCATCATCATACAAAACATTTTCTATAACTTTATTTCTAGAATCTTACACCCTAAGAGAGTCACATGACCATTTCGGCACACAGCAGCTATGTAGATGACAGAGATTTCAAGCCACTTCAGCCCAGGCCAGGCTGTTTGGGCATGCATTGTTAGCGGGTGCATTTCGCCCGGATTCAGCTTTTGGCATCCCACCACTATCCCACATTTCAGTTAGCTTACAGCACCATGCCAAAAGCCACATCCAGGCTGAATTCAGCCAGCAACTTCCTATGCACAACTGACTAAAGTAGCTCTTTTCCCATGGCTGCTGTGGGTTAAAATCATCCTGTGAACCAGCCCCTCTCTCATAAGAGTCACCTTTCTGCTTACTGAGATGGTTTTGATAAGCAGTGAGCATGAGTATCTGTTATGTTCATAGATTAATTGTGCAATCTTGAAAGATTAACATGATGGCAATCATTTCTTTTACATGATATCATGTTTGTCACACTAGTATTTGCTGAAAGACAAGACAGAAACAAGCTGTGACTAGACAACTAATGTAACTAACTAGATGGAGTTTTAAATCTAAAAAAATCTCATACCAAAGCAGGGGTTATGCTAAAAGCCTGGAAAAACCCAGAGAGAACAGGTTTTCAAAATGCCAAAAGGTTTTGTCATGCTCAATGACAAAATCATTAGAAATCAGCAAAGGAGAAAGCCAAAACATTTTATCTTTGCGGGTCGTTGGTAAGTTGCTCCCAATGAATACATTTTCTAATGCTGAAATGTGTCAGGCACATATAACAACAGTTTGGCACTTTCAGAGACTATTCTCTCTGGGTTGCTCCTGAATCCAGTGCCTCCTCCCACCCTTTCAGTTTTATGCTGAAAACTTGCCTCCAGATCAATGTATAACCCCAAATGAGCTTTTTATATTTCAACAGAAATATACTATAAATATTCAGTAGGTAAACCATGGAGATGCTGATCATTTTCAATATCACACACAAATACAAGAGCATTTATGCTGTCCAAGTTCCACTGGATATGAATAAGCATGAATAATGTTATTATCCAATTTTGAGAATTATTTAATTTTGAGAATTGTATTTTTTTATTGATGTATTATGTTCTATTGATGTATTGTTATGTTCGTTTCCTTTTGTAAGCCGCCTTGAGGGCCTTTTGGCCATAAGGCGGGGTATAAATTTAATAAATAAATAAATGGCATGTTCTGCAAAAAAACAAAACAAAACCTTTGATTTTTCCTATATCTAGACGTGTAAGTGCCCCCAAACTGGCAGGATCATAATTCTGTTGCATCCTCTTTGGATACACATATGTGCTCAGCTGTGTGTGGTTAAGTGGTCTAGACAGCAGAAGGAAAAGGCCAGAAATGTGGAAATCACTCAGCTGTCATAACATGAAACTATCCGTCTTTGTTACATCTCTGGTGTGTGGTCAGAAGCAAAATCTGACTTTTGGCTTTATGTTTTTTATGTTTATTTATTTATTTATTATTTGATTTATATCCTGCCCTTCCTCCCAGCAGGAGCCCAGGGCGGCAAACAGAAACGCTAAGAACACTTTAAAACATCATAAAAAGACCTTAAAATACATTAAAATAAAACAATGTTAAAAACATTTTTTTAAAGCTTTAAAAACATTTTTTTTAAAAAAGGGTTAAAAACATATTAAAGAAAACATATTAAAAGCAATTCTAACACAGACGCAGAGTGTTGGGAGTGTCAGAACCCTGCAGTTTGAAGGAAGAGGCTTAACGGGTTCTTTGGCCTGCAGCTTGCTACACAAGCTAGCAAGAGTTATGGTATTACAGGCCCCCTGAAAGAAGAACACAAGAACTGATTTCAACTACAGATTTCAAAATGTGGTCAGATAAATTAGTCTTCTTGTACTGCTATTAGTCGTCATAGCAGAAATCTCCTTCAGAAGATCTGGGGACAAGAACATGGATGTACACTCACTGGGAATCTACTGTCCATCATGCATTCCCAATAAATGTTCTCCCAACAAATAGACATTTCACACGTGACAGTTTCTCTCGTGCCAATACCCCTGTGTGTCAAAACCAACATGTGAAGTGGCTAACAGATGACATTTTCTTCAGTGATTACCCTGAAGTCCAGAGTAATTCTATGTTTAGGGGGTGCTTCAAGGCAACTGAATAGCACAAGGTAGATAGCCACAAGGTAAGTAAGCACATTACCCCCAGAGTACTACGAAGCAGATGTTCAATATGTACAACAGTCTCCATGGAGTGTTTAACTTATTAAAGCACTTAAAGCTACATAAAAGGCTTAGGATGCTTGAATAAAAACCAATAACAACCGTAAGATCCATGAGATTTTCTTACCTTGTTCCACATTCTCTACCGTTCCATGCTGAGCTAAAAGACCATCTAGGACCTGAAAGAGAAACCAGGGTGCACAGTTTGAGTGAAATTAGCTTGGATGATTTCCTACCTATTTAAGAAATGAATGAGGCACAAATCTTGTCTGTAGGTAAACAAGTGGCTAGAATGAGAACACTGTCCGCAAAACAAAATAGTGATCAATGCATACCTCTTAGGCTTCAATCTTATGAAAAGAGAGGGTTGTTGCATCATGGATTGCACACAAGAGAAGCAATAATGGCTCAATATGGTTTGGCTTTGTACAGCTAGAACTATTCCCAGCATTTGTTTAAGGGGATCTTTGTTGTTGTTGTTGTTATGTGCCTCCAAGTCAACTACGACTTATGGCGACCCTATGAATCAGCAACCTCCAAGAGCATCTGTCATGAACCACCCTGTTCAGATCTTGTAAGTTCAGGTCTGTGGCTTCCTTTATGGAATCAATCCATCTCTTGTTTGGCCTTCCTCTTTTTCTACTCCCTTCTGTTTTCCCAGCATTATTATCTTTTCTAATGAATCATGTCTTCTCATTATGTGTCCAAAGTATGATAACCTCAGTTTCATCATTTTAGCTTCTAGTGATAGTTCTGGTTCAATTTGTTCTAACACCAAATTCTTTGTCTTTTTCTCAGTCCATGGTATCCGCAAAGCTCTCCTCCAACACCAAATTTCAAATGAGTTGATTTTTCTCTTATCCTCTTTTTTCACTGTCCAACTCTCACATCCATACATAGAGATCGGAAATAAAGGGATTTAGTGTAGTTGCAAACATAAAACTGCATTGTTAGGCAGAGCCTAACAAAAAGTCCAAGACTTCCCTCAATAAACAGCTATTGCTAGACAAATGAACCAACCAAGAATCAGAACGAGACCTTCTCTTGGCTGCAGAAATGTATTTGGTAGCACAGGAATGAGGAACCTGTGGCCTTCCACATGTAGTTGGGGGGCTCAACTCCCATCAGCCCCAGCCAACAAGGGCAATGATCAGGGGTGATGGGAGTAGTACTCCAGCAACATCTGCAGAGCCACAGGTTCCCCACTCCACCTGAAGCATGATGAGCAGTGTGTGGAGAAACATACCATTTGCCAGTCAATGTCAGCATACCTGTCCATTTAACCTAGCATCTTTTCTATAGCAATAGCCAACAGTGGATGCTTCAAAAGAAGGGTGTGAAGAGCTGTAACGTAGCAATGGAATCATACAAACACTTTATGTCTTCAGGTGACTTGGATTACCTCAGAGACAGGCTGCAATCCAATACACACTTACCTGGAAATAAGGCACACTGAACCCAATGGAGCTTACTTCCGAGTAGACATGTATTGGATTGCAGTCTTAGCAACTAAATATACAACTTGCTGTTTAAGCAGGTTATATTAAAATCATTTCTTGTCTTACAGGCAAGTCTCACACAATTACACATTACTGAGGCCCTAGTTCCTACATGCTGCATATAGATTCAGATATGATTCAGATAGATTCAGTCATGAAAGGTCTTGCTTCAGAGCATGAGAGTGGACATAAGAGGATATCAGAGGTCCCTCCTCTGTATCCTGCAACAATATGGCTGTGAACACACTAGTCACCTACAGCAAAACATTTCCATTAGCCACACCTGGAAGGGGAGCGGGTTGATCAGTTGCAAAATCTCTTTGAAGCTGAATTAAACACACACACACACACACACACACACAAGCTGCTCCCACCAGGTTTTACAAAAAGGGAGCGGGGTTTGACTAACGTCGTGTGCCCCCATTTTCACAAGAGAGAGGTGAAGATACATTAGAACTGGCAGAACGGTTAGTGTGTTTCTACCTTATGACTCTATAAGGATGCATCCAAGCCATCTTGACTAATAGCCATAATAAGAAACCTTCAGAAACACTGAAGTGTGACTCTTCTTACCTAAAGAGTCACAGGCACAAATTGCCAGGAAGCCCCCTTCCCAGAACTAAACATTTAAGCTTCCTGTTCAGCCAACACCTGAAACCAAAAATTCAACCATCTGACTTACTGCCAGTGAGTCATATTCCTAACATATGAACTTTTGTACCAAAGCAGCAAAGTGGGCCTTCTAATCTGAGCCTTGTCATCGTTCTTGTGGGAATGATGATGACTAAGAAAAACAAGTAGTACTACATAGTCATTCCTGATGCTCTGCACCCAGCATGAAGCAAGCACTCTACTCCTTACATTTGGCAGAATCAGCATATGAATCCCTGTCCTCAAATGTTCCTGTACCCTAAAATACTTGTTCACACACAAAAAAGGTGCATTCTGGTTAAATCTTTCCATAACTCTTGGGACTACATCATGTGTATTCTGGTGAAAAATCTAGAGTCAGGCCTTCCCAGCGCAGGGTATCAATGGAGCAGACAAATGCTCATAATTTTTTGTCTAGACCCAGATGTTCTGAACCCAGATGTTCTGTCTTGTTGATATAGGCTGCTCTGTGTTTCACATCCCAAAACCTGGACAATACACATTACTTACTATTTGGATCACATTGTTCTAACTTCCACTGGATTCCTGTGCTAGGATGTGGGAAAGCTACCAGAAGAGGACTTTGAGCTGTCCTATCTGTATGATAAACCTTTTCCCTGATTTTGTCCCCATGTATTTATTTATTATAAACATTTAAACCTTGCCTTTCCACTGAGACAGGCCATGGCAGCTAACAGCAAACAAAAACAGTAAAAAGATTAAAAAACAAGCAACCAGCAACGTATTAAAAAGTATCAGTTTTAAAGGATGAACAACTGTGCCAAATGGCTGGAAAGAGAATGATGCTGCATACACACCATACATTTAAAGCAGATTTTCTCCCCAAAGAAGCCTGGTAACTATAGTCTACCCCTTACAGAGCCACAATCCCAGCACCCTTAACAAACTACAGTTCCCAGGATTCTTTGTGGGGGATGTACTTTAAATGCATGCTGTGTACAAAAGGATGCATGCAGAAGGAGAGCCCTGATCACATGTCCCCTTCCCAGTCAGTGGTAGAGATGGAAGAGGCTTTGACTGTCCAGGAGCCTGCCAGTGGTCAACAAATCAGAAAGGTGGAGGTGAAGCCCCAAGAATTGAAGGAGGGCAGGCTGGAAAAGGAGAAGAAGGTGTCTTGGAGAAAAATAAAGTACAGGCTGGAGATGAGCTGCTGCTAACAGATTTCTTTACTCCATGTGTGCCTGCTGTTGAAGAAAAAGTGCAGGAAGAGCTATGTGTGCATGTGCAAGAGGAGCTGTCAGTGCCTGGAGAAATGAGTAAGACAAAATTCTTGCATGACTTTGCCCTTTGAGTACCCCATAATGGCCTTACGGGGTGGGATCTGGCTCCTATAGCAGGTGCAGCCTTTAAGCAAGCTCCAGCAGCAAGGGTCACACAGGGTCCAATGAGTTTTGAGGGCAAGAGGCACTCAGAGAGTTACCTGTCTCTGTTTGGGCCCCTGATTTACTCTGAAGATGGTGAGAATGAACAGAGAGGAAGATTTATTTCTGCCAACTTGGGTGGACTAGGCCAGCTAGTCCTGAAGATGCCTCCAGGTGTGGCAGGACTTTGATTTACTGTTTAGGGCATGGAATAAAGTGGACTGGCCTAAAGACTTTTTCCAGGGCATCAAGTGGAAGAAAGATGACTACATTCTGCAGCGTGCTGATGAGACAGCAGATGTGTTCTTGGAGAAGTGTCCCAAGATCCTTCGTGCAGCAACAAAGATCAACTTGAACCAGAAACGTCATGAAGCCCCAAGACAAAGGGCCATGCAGCCAACTACATGGTTTGGGGGTGGGAGCTGTGTTTTGGGAATTGTTCATTGATTTGCTATAGGAATTCTTCCTGATAGTTTTGGTATTTCCTTTTGAAATGTTTTGATTTGCGCCCTTTGCATGTTAGTGGTGATGGGAAACAGGTAGGTTTTTTTTAGGAATTATTCTGATAGAATTATGTAGTAAGATTTTGATGTTTACGATTTTCTATAGCATGCCTGTTAGATTGTGTGTGTATGCATTTGAGGGATGTTTATGCTACAGTTGTGAAAGAATATTCATAATAGGTGTTGGAGGCCAGTCCACAGTTGTATTCTTTTTTTTACAAGAAAAATCAGATTGCTGGAATTGATTCACCAGTTTTAACAGCTGTATGGGACTAAAGAACCCACCTGCAAGGTAGAGGACACTGAACTCCCTTCAGGTGTTTCAGTATGCATATATGTCAATCCCACCTGTAATGCAGGGATGGAGAAACTATGTTCCTTCATATGTGGCTAGACTACAACTCTCATCACCCCTGGCCACTGTCCATGCTGGGGCTAATGGGATCTGGGAGTTCAACAACATTTGGAGGGCTACAGGACCTTAACTACAGGACATCTAGTCCATGGAGAAATGGCAACCGATGAAGACCTCATCCTCTGGAAGAGACCAGCTACAACACCCTGGATAACTTTAGCATGGAGATGCTGTGATCCTTTAAAAATTGTGATCATAGCATTTTGAACCACTGCTTTACATGCTGTATGTTTTTACACATGTGGGAAAACTAGGTTTATTTCTCTGTTGGATTTTTTTTATGCTGCAATTTCTTTTTTATAACATTAATAAAATGCAGTATTATTAGATGTTGTCAGCTGCTCAGAAAACAATGCACTGCGTGGCCTAGCCAAATGTCATAAACAAGAAAGAAAATAGACTGATGATATGGGAAAGGAGGTAACAGGAAATAATAAAACCATCTGTCAGCTTACCTCCCATTGTAAATGAGGGGGGATGTTCCGGATCTGAATCTTCCTGCTCCTGTAAAGATACAGTTCCCAAAAGTAGAGATCATGTGAGTATATAAAACAAAAACAGCTTTCTTGACATAGCACACCAGCAACTTCAGCTGAGAGACAACTAGGACAGCCCAGTGAGCTCCTTTAAACCTAGTTCTCTGAAAAGTACCTGTGACCACTGACAAAGGTTTTTGCAAACTCCCCAACCCCACCCCAGTTGTTTCTTAACCATAACCAGGCAGCTGAGGAGCCTTAATTTCCCCATCCATCATCTTCCAAAATATGAAGCACATGAAATGTTTGAAATTCTCAACAACTCAGCCTCATCAAGTAAGCACAGATCAACATCACAAGCCTAATCCAGGAGGAAATCCATTTGCACATTTCAAAACAACAACAAAAGGAAAGTCCAAAATGCATCAGGCCCCGACAGTTCAAGTGTGCTATTATTAAATAAATTAAAATTTTTAGCTGCTTTTCTTCACAAAAGTGAACCCAAAGCAACTTACAAACATTAAAAAAGTTAAAACTAGTATAAAAACCAAAAAAAAATAAAAATTAAAAAAAAATACATAACTTTAACAGCAGTGGAACAACCTAAAAGAGGCTACATCATCAAGAGCTGTCCAAAAGCCCTCCAAAATTAGGAGCTGAATGCCTAGGAGAAATGTTTTTGCCTGGTGCCTAAAAATAGATAATGATGGCCGAAGGCATGCCTTCTGGCAGACAGCATTCCATAAGTGGGGAGCCACCACTGAGAAGGCCCACTCTCATGTTGCCATCATCCGCACCTCCCTTGGAGGGGGCACATGAAGGGCCTCAGATGTTGAACGCAGGGGCTGGATTGATTCATGTGGGGAGGGGTGGTCCTTGGTACCGGGGTTCTGGCCATATAAAGATTTATAGGTCAAAACCAGCACTTTTAATTGAGCCCAGAAACTAACTGGTAACCAGTGCAGTTGTTTCAGAATTGGTGTTATGTGCTGAGATTGTCTTGCCCTGGTAAGCAATTTGGCTGCTGAATTCCACACCAGCTGCAGTTTTCAAACTGTCATCAAAGCATCCCCACATATAACACATTATAGTATTCTAGCCTACAGGTTACCTGAGGGCAGACAACAGAAGTCAGGCTATCCTTGTCCAGATAGGGTTGTAGATGGGTCACCAGCTGAAGAAGATGGAAGGCACTCTTCGCCATTAAGGCCACTTGAGTCTCAAGTGACAGTATTGGATCCAGGAGTACCCCCAAGCTATGAACTTGTAATCCCCATCAAGATCCGACCACATGCCCTCCATCTGGTCTAGGGAACCACCCACTAACATCTACAACTGCTTGAGCGTCAGTTTATTGGCTCTCATCCAGTCCATCACCAGGACAAGACATGAGTCTAGCACATCCACTGCCACACCTGGAGATGTAAAGGAGAGACAGAGTTGTTTTGTCAGCATCTTGCTGATAACATACTCCAAATCTCTGGATGACCCCATTCAATGGTTTCATGTAGATGTTAAACAGTATGGCGGATAAAATTGAACCCTGCAGAACCCCACACTGAAGCTTCTACGAGACTGAAAAATACTCCCCAAGCACCACCCACTGAGTGTGACCATCCAAGTAAGACCGGAACCACTGCAAAATAGTGCCATCCACCCCCAACTTGGACAGCCGCTCCAGAAGAATATTATGGTTGACAGTATTGAAAGCTGCTGAGAGATCAAGAAGGATTAATAGAAATACACTCCCCCATCTCTCTCCTGACATAGGTCATCATACATGGCGGCCAAGGCAATTTCTGTGCCAAAACCAGTTCTAAACCCTGATTAAAATGGATCTAGAAAAATCAGTTTAATCCAAGAGAGCCTAGATCTGGCCTGCAACCAAGTGCAACAGAACCTTGCCCAGGAAGGGGACATTAGCAACTCTCCTGATAATTATTTAGATTTTCCAGATCCAGGGAGGGTTTCTTAAGGAGTGGTCTTAGCACTGCCTCTTTTAGGCAGATGGGGACCACCCCCTCTCACTAGGAGGCATTAACCACCTCCCTGGCCCAGCCATCCATCTCTTCCTTGCTAGTTTTTATCAGCCATGATAGGCAAGGGTCACAAGCACATGTGGTTGCCTGTACTGAGCCAAGTGCCTTGTCCATGTCCTCAAGCCAATTGAAACTTATCCAGCACAATGGGACTAAACAGTGCTCTCGACACCTCTTTAGGGTCATCTGCTCTAACAATGGAGTCAAGGTCCTGGCGGATGCAAGTAGTTTTATCCTCAAAGTGTTTTGCAAACCAGTCACAGCAAGCCCCCATAGGTTCCACCACCTCCTTTGGACCAAACTGTAAAGGACCCACACTACCCAGAAAAGATCTGCTGGATGACACAGTGAGGATGTAATAGAAGCAATGGGTATGTCTTCTTTGCCACCTTCACTGCCACTGAATAGGCTTGATAATGAGCACTTAGTGTTTGATTGCATTTCTCTGGAGTTTTTCTCCATTTGCATTCAAGCTGTCTCCCAGCTTGTTTCATTGCGCTAAGCTCTGTTGTGTACTAAGGAGCCAACTGGATTCTACCAAGTGGGAGAGGGCGCTCAAGAGTGATTGTCTCAACAGCGCAGGCCACCTGGGTATTGCTGGAAAATCATTCAGAGCCATCTGGAAACCAATTGGATCCATCAGCCTCTGGGGGCAGATCATTCTAATAAGTCCCCCACCTCTGCAGAGGATCAAAGCAGCTGAAAGTCTAAATCTCAACAGGAGATTATTTGACCATGACAAGAAGCTGATATGAATATCCCCCACAATCAGATCACCCTCTTCCTGTCCTGTCGAGAAAATCAGATCTAGAGCCCTATGGTTGTCATGGCAGCCATGAAGTCCTGAGCTGTCCCAGAGCTAGTGGTCTCAGCATGGATGTTGGAAGTCCCCCAGAAGCAACAGTCTATTGAATTCATCAGCCACTTTTTCATTAGTATATGAATAAATTTCAATGCAACCGCAGACAGGTCTGCACAAAGGTAATTCCTATTAAGTTCTGTGAAATATACTCCTAGTTAAGTATGTATAGGATTACACACTTAGTGATCAGCCCAAGCTTGAACCAGCAGATATACTCAAGACATTCGCTTCATTTTCCTACATTAAGAGCAAAATGTTGTATTGGTCAAAGGAGAAGCTGGGTATGATATAATACTTTACTTACAAATGGATTGCGCTGCTCTGTGGAACATACTCCAGAACCGAAAGAGTTTTATCAAGCATGTGCACTCTGAAATTAGGGAGAAACTATGCTTGAGCAGTACATTGTGGCTTGCATTGTCACAGTAAAGAGGCAGTAAAGCCAAAGAGAGACTTGAGTTATAAGCAAATTAGAAAAAAAGGTGCTATAGTCCACACCCGGTAAAGATAATTCTAGCCACTAGGCTGCTATCTAAACATCTCTACCCCAGGGCCTCATTTAAGGAAGGCAAGGGAGGGCTATCCACTCCCTCTTGTGTTTCAGACCACACAGGACTATTCCTCAGAGCTCTCTGGCTATTAGGGGATTTTAAAGAGTGCCAGGATTGTTTTCCTTTTCTATTAATTGCGATATTAGTGACTGAAATTAAGTGAAGCACGGGAACCGCTGCATTGCTCATTTGTAAATGTGAGTCATTTCCTTTTTATTGGAGAAGAACGTACAGCAGCCAGAAGGGAGACAGTGGTCTGAGTGTTCAGGTTGGACAGACTGTCCTCATCTAGTTTGCTCCTGCTCTAGGCCTTTGTGGAGTGCTGCCTTAAAGCCCTGGAGGTTTAGTATGGATGATTGCATTGGCTGTGTTAAATGATGATTGTGTTAAAATAAGCTAGCTTATTGCTAGCAGTGAATGGTCCTTCAAATGTTTATCTGAACAGAGGCCAAGAGGTCCACACAAAATTTTGAGTATACAATAGAAAGGTAAAACTAAGTAAGTGCAGGAGCATTAACGTTCAGAGCTACTTCACACATTGGAGTTGGAAAAGCATTTCTGCCCATGTACACTGCCATGTGTGAACAATGCATAAGAACATGTTTGGAAACTGCAGATTCAAAAACATGTACATCAAAATAAACATGTACACAATGTTGATACAATATATTCTCTACACTCTACACGCCTGTCCACTTATCGAGGAAAAATGGGGGTTGCCAGGTCAGGGTTGTTTTGGGGAGAGTGTGGGAGATTCACAGCAACACTCAACGTACAGTATATTAAAGATTAAATTATTTTTCAAACCCTCAAAATAAAAAAAATTGAGTTCATTTATTGCAACTACATCTCCTTCAATGAAAAGCAGTGATCACTCATGTGTTAAAAGGAAATATGTGATATTACTTCTAATTCACCGTTTCCCAACCTGGTGCCCTCCAGATTTTTTGGACTACAACTCCCATCAGCCACAGCAAGCATGAATCCAAACACCCAAAACATCTGCAGGGCACCAGGTTGGGGAAGGCTGTTCTAGGTCATTAGTGGGATGCAAAAGCCATGGATGTTGCTAAAGTGATACAACATACTTTGTCCATTTCCTAATAATCAGCCCATTCTAAAGGACATGTAATTCCTTGCACAAATATTACTTGCCTGTAGGAAATCTTATATCCTCCACACCAGAGGTTCTCAAATGCCCTACCCCCAGGGCCCACTTGGCTGAAAATTACTGAGGCCAGTCACAAAATGGTGGCAGATGCAGGCAGAGTTTGTCATAATCAGCTGGCAATTACTGACATCACTTTCTACTGATACTTAATCCATCTTCCTCAAGCCAAGAGCAGACATGCACTTTGGGGTTGTTGTGACTCAGCCTCCCCATTTTAGGCATAATTTGCTGAACCAGAGGATCTAGATGGAAAATGGTTCTTTTCTTTTATATTTTTCACACCCCACCACCACATGCCTCTCAAAGTACCCTTACCAAGGAGACTGATGGATCCGGATGGTTTCCTGATGGCTCTTGGGGATTTTCCTGTCACCTCGGCAGGCGATTCTGTCGAAGCCCTGGTTGACCTCTGGAATGGGGAAATGGCCAGGGTGGTGGACACAATTGCCCTGGAGCATCCCGTCTCACGGAGTGGAGCCAAAACACCTCCTTGGTTTACCAGGGAGCTGGTGGCAATGAAACGAATAAGACGGGGACTACAGCAACATTGGCGGAAGACTCGGAACGAGTCTGACCGAACACGGGCTAGAGCCGTGGGAGTGCAGGCAAAGAAGAAACTTTTCTTTTCTGCCACCATTGCGTCTGCAGGGAGCCGTCCAGCGAAGCTGTTTCGAGTGGTCAGGGGTCTTTTACATTCAGGCCCCCGAGAGGGTAATATAGACCACTCAACAGCCCGCTGTCAAGAATTTGCATGGCACTTTGCAGATAAAGTCGCTCAGATTCGCTCTGACTTGGACGCTAATATTGATACAGTCTCAAGGGATGTAACCTTGGCTCCTGCTTGTCCAATAACAATGGATTCTTTTCCATTTGTACAGCCCGAGGATGTGGACAAGATCCTTGGAGAGGCGAGAGCCACCACATGTTTTCTAGACCCTTGCCCTTCCTGGCTCATTAAGAGTGCCAGAGGGGGACTGGCCAACTGGGTGAGGGGAGTGGTAAATGCCTCTTTATAACAAGGCAGAATTCCAATGTGCCTAAAAGAGGCAGTTGTACGGCCTTTGTTGAAAAAGCCCTCCCTGGATCCCTCTATAATGGGTAATTATCGGCCAGTCTCCAACATTCCATTTCTGGGTAAGGTAATAGAGTGTGTGGTGGCTGCCCAGCTCCAGAGATTCTTGGATGAAACGGATTATCTTGACCCATTTCAGTCTGGTTTCAGGCCCGGCTACGGGACAGAGACGGCTTTGGTCGCCTTGGTGGATGACCTACGCAGAGAGCTGGACAGGGGGAGTGTGTCCCTGTTGGTTCTACTGGACCTCTCAGCGGCTTTCGATACCATCGTCCATGGTGTCCTTCTGGGCCGCCTTGCCGGGATGGGACTTGGGGGCACTGTGTTGCGGTGGCTCAGCTCCTTCCTGGAGGGACGAACCCAGAAGGTGGTGCTGGGGGATTCCTGTTCGACTCCTTGGCTGTTGACATATGGGGTCCCTCAGGGCTCAGTTTTGTCCCCCATGTTATTTAACATCTACATGAAACCGCTGGGTGAGGTTGTCCAGGGGTTTGGTGTCATCAGTATGCGGATGACACCCAACTCTATTTTTCCTTTCCACCTAAAGCCAAGGAAGCTATCCTGGTCCTGAACCGGTGCCTGGCATCAGTGATGGACTGGATGAGGGCGAACAAATTGAAATTAAATCCAGACAAGACAGGTGCTCCTGGTTAGTCGAAAGGCAAATCAGGGAATAGAGATTCAGCCTGTGCTGGATGGGGTTACACTCCCCCTGAAGACACAGGTTCGCAGTTTGGGTGTGCTCCTGGACTCAGCTTTGAACTTGGAGGCCTAGGTCTCTGCAGTGGCCAGGAGTGCTTTTGCCCAGCTAAGACTGGTGCGCCAGCTGCACCCGTTCCTGGAGATGCCTGATTTGTTTACAGTGATGCATGCCTTAGTTACATCCCGTTTAGATTACTGTAACGCGCTCTACGTGGGGCTGCCTTTGAAGACTGTTCGGAAACTTAAACTGGTACAAAGAGCTGCAGCCAGAGTGCTAACTGGGGCTGGTTACAGGGACCATACAACCCCCTTGTTACGACAGCTCCACTGGCTGCCAGTTTGTTTCTGGTCACAATTCAAACTGCTGGTTTTGACCTATAAAGCTCTATACGGCCTAGGTCCAGGCTATTTGTCAGACCGTATCTCCCCATATGAGCCTGCCCGGGCCCTGAGATCTTCAGGAGAGGCCCTTCTCTCAGTCCCAACACCTTCGCAAGCGCGATTGGTGGGGACACGAGATAGGGTCTTCTTGGTGGCTGCCCCCAGGTTCTGGAACTCTCTTCCTAGGGAAGCACGAATGGCCCCTTCCTTGCTATCCTTCCATCGGCAGGCAAAGACTTATTCCGACAGGCTTTTGGACTAGAAGATGTTTAAGATAGGGCCTCATAAGGTCTGTTGTATTGTTCTATGGTCCTATTCTTAATGTTTTAAATTGTTTTAGTATCTTAAGAGTATGTTTCATGATTTTAATGTTACGAATAGTTTAATTCTATTTTAATTGTATATTTTTGTATTTTTTTACCTATGTGTAGTTTTTATTTGTAAGCCGCCCTGAGTTCCAGTTTTGGAAAAAGGGCGGGGTAAAAATAAAGACTCATTCATTCATTCATACATACCCATCTCCTGTAGTTTTCTCTCCCATTCTCCTTCCACATTCAACTTTGCCTTATTCACCCTGCCCCTCCCCTGCCAAAAAAGGAAAAATCTCCCAGTTTCTTCATCCCTCCTCCCTGGTCCTGTTACATTCAGTTCTTCCTCCTGTGTCAGCTTTCCTCTCTTGCCCCCCCTTCCTCTCTATTCCCAGTTTATTTACTGATAATAAATATTAACCTTTTATCTCTCTTTCTAATTTCCTCAACAACTCCTCTAGCCCTTTCCCCTCAGAGGAGGGAGACTTTCCTTCATTCCTCTGCCCCCATCACCAGCTTCTCTGTCTGCCGGCCACCTGTACTCAGGGAATTATCAGTGCTGGCACTGATCTAACCAAAAGGCTATGGCATGACTAGGGGGCAGGGCAGGCAAGTGAGGTGGCACTGGGCAGGCTGTGGCCCTGAGGACCACCTGAAAAAATGGCCCAAGGTCTACTAGTGGCTCCCAGCCCACCATTTCAGAAACACTGTTCCACACCATTTCCATGTGACAAAACAACACATTGCAAGAATACGCAGCAGGATGGTGCTCTCGGTGATGAGTTCCCACCACATGCTTACATAGCAAAATAGGCAGATGTGTGTTCATTATACATGACTGTGTAGATCAGGGTACGTGTAATCAGGACAGGGTAGAGAACCTTTGGCCCTCCAGATGTTGGACTCCAGTTCCCATCAGCCCCAGACAGCATGGCCAATAGTACAGAATGATGGGTGTTTAGTCCAGCAATATCTGGAGGATCACAGATTCCCCCCCCTGAATTAGAACATCCCAAGGCCTGTCTTTGATTTCAAAGCACCTATTATTCCAACATTAGGCAAAAGGCAGTGGAGGGGTTTAACCCAGCCCTGAAAGAGCTTCCCATATGGCCTTAGTGTAACCTTTGATCCATGAGGTACCCTTATTAGGTACCTCGGCCACTTTCTCCTGCACATGTAAGCAGAAGGCTCTTTAAATCCCACCCCACCAGGGTGAACAGCAACAGAGAAGTTCTGTAAGTGACCTCCCCTTATGCCTTGGCACAAGTAAACAGGAGTGAGCAGCTATTCTGCTGAAACTCCTGTTTCTCACGCTTGGGAACAGGAAAATTAAAGAGAATATTAAGGCTCAACTGTGACCACAGGTAGGTTGTTAAATATTCCGCCACCCCATAACATATAGGCACATTCATTATGAATCTTATACAGTTACCACTCCAACCATTATGTGGCACTCCAGTTACTTTCTGTTAATATTTACTATTGTTATTCTAGCCCATTACAAAAAGTGAGTTTAACTTCCCTGTAGGTTCTGCAGCCAATTTAACTTCCCACAATTGCATCCTCTCTCTGACAGCAGCAGTACATTCAGGGAACTGCATTCTAGTTTTCCCTAACAGCAGTTAACAGTAAAATTGGAACCCAAGTGCAGCCTGCAATGAAATCTCAGGTTCCACTTTCATTTTCTCTGAAATCAAACATATCCAAACAATGGAAAATACATTAATATTGTGACAGAAACACTCATGCAAACGCTGCAGTGTGAAGCCAGTGGCAATTCAAATTTTCTTTCAATCATTCATTGAACTTTAATCCTGCCATGGATTCCTATGTGAGGGGAAATATAGACCACTTCTAGTTATCTGCTACAATGGAGGAAATGGCCCAATGTACCCATTCCTCTCACACAGAGCCCCAAACCTTTAGAGGCCTACTTCACCTGTCTTCAGAACAGAGAGATGTGAGACATCACAACCAGCTCCATTGGCTTGGCTGGGACCAACAGCCACTTGCTGCCTCCTCTCCCACAACTGGTTTCCTCTAGGGTTACCGGATGTCCAGTTTTTGGCCGGAGACTCTGGTTTGTGGGGGTCCTCTCCAGGTGAGTCACCTTAATCTCCAAACTCTTACATTTCATTTTTATTTATTAATTTATTTATTTATTGTATTTATATACCGCCCCATAGCCGAAGCTCTCTGGGCGGTTTTAAAAGAAAATTAACTTTCTAGGTGGTCTGGTTGAAAAGATAAAAACCAAAATGTCAGCCCCCCCCCAACTTCTGTTAGTTGCTCTAATTTCTGCTCTAATCCCTGCCCTTTCAGGTTTTTAGCTAATAAGTGAAGTCATGGTTGTGACTGTCAACAGCAAGAGCTAAACCTCATTTCATATCCTGAGAACAGTTTCCTTTTCCTGCTTGTCTCACATCAGGAATTCAGTAAATATATAGCTTTCAGCAGCATAAAGAGTACTTTTTCTGTACAGGTTAGGACTTGCTTGTGAGTAAATATGCATAGGATTGTACTACAACAGAAGATCATAGCAGGATTTTAGTAGGCATAAAAGTATACATGCAAGGTTTTTTAATTACTTGCAAAAATGGCATATTATACATTTTATCTTTCAAATAATTTTTGAACAGAAGTTTTAAGAAGTGTACATGCTGCAGTGTTATACTTTTTAAATTAAGGAGTCAAACAAGTTTAAATTTTACTGGAAGACGGCAGTGTATTTGTCTTATTCATAACCTGCTTTGAAAACCTTCCCAATATGAAGCTTTTCCGGGAGTAAAGCTGCAATGCTAATTTGACATTCCTGGGAGCTAACCTCACTGAATTCAGTAGGACTTACTTTTGAGTAGATGTAGTTAGGATTGTGCTCAAAATTATGGGACTTTTGAGTGAACATAGAAATGGATTGTGTTGTAAATCTTTCTCTCCCCCTCCAATCCTTTTTTTTAAAGCAGTTAGGCAGGGCTTACTTAGGTGTCACTGCTTTTATTTTGCAGGAAACTAATATTTATTTATTTTTTAAAAAATGTTCTGCAATGGCCAACTAGTTTTGACAATAAACTATTATATGGGGTGTATGAATTTTTACATCTCTAGTGTGTGTGTGTGTGTGTGTGTGTGTGTGTGTGTGTGTGTGTGTGTGTGTGTGTGTGTGTGTGTGTGTGTGTGTGTGTGTGTGTGTGTGTGTGTGTGTGTGTGTGTGTGTATGGAGTCTTTCCAACAACCCTGTGAAGTAGGGTTGGAAACCAAGGCAGCTCACAAGAAATAAAGCCATTTAAAATTCAATAACCATAAAACAAGTATAAAACAGTTGCAAAGCAGCTTAACGCATGATTCTGAATTTTGGATTGGATGAGTAAAGTTCCTTATCCCTGAACTGCAGTCCTGTGCATGCTTCCCTGTCTGAGTAAGCCCCGCTGAATACATTGGGACTTACTTCTGAGTGTAAATAATAAACATCTTTGACATTCACGCCTATATAAATACTTCTTCATACTATGTCTTGATATGTATCTGATTTCACACTATGGTTGTAAATTATTATTTACAAATGATTATTTTATCTACGTTTTAAGTGTGCCCTTCTTCCTTGGGGTGGTCATGGTCCCCCTCTGTTGTTTTCACACTGAGGTGCAGATTAGGCTGAGAGATGGTGCCTAGCCCATGGTCACCAGGTAAACTTTATAGCTTATTTTCATTTTTAAATTTAATTAAAATGATTTATACGTAGGCAAAGTTTATGAAGTAATGCAGATCCACATGATACATTTAAAGTACGTCCAACTCGCATTTAAAGCACATTACTTCCCCTAAAGAATCCTGGGAAGTGAAGTTTCCCCCTCACAGTCATAGTTCCCACCACCTTTAATAAACTACATTTCCCAGAATTCTGTAGTGGGATTCATGTGCTTCAAATGTTGAATGTGCTTTAAATGCATGGTGTGGATCTGCCCTAGTATGCTGTGCATTCATTAGTGAATTGAAAAGAACAATTTTAAAGATACGTTTTTTAAAAAAGAGCTGTAGCTCAGTGGTAGGGCACATGCTTTGCATGCAAAGGTCCAAAATTCATCTCTGGAAGAGACTACTGCCTTGAATCCTGGAGAGCCAATGCTAGTCCATGTCATCAGTACTGACCTAAGATGGTACCAAATGGCCTGACTCGGTACAAAAGAGGAAAAAGACCCAAGGGCCACAGTGACTCTGAAATTTATTTATTTATTTTATTTACAACATTTATATACTGCTTTATTATAAAAAAACCTCAACGTGGTTTATAGCAGGAATTAAAACAATAAAATTATTGGCAAAAACAGTTAAAGACAGGCATTTAAAAACATTCCAAATAATAAAACCAATGAGTTAAAAACAGATATAAATGTCTGGGTAGGCTTGCGCAAACAAAAATGTTTTTAGCAGGCGCCAAAATGAGTACAATGAAAGCACCTGCCTAATGTAAATAGGCAGGGAGTTCCAAAGTGTAGGTACTGCCACACTAAAGGACTGATTTCTTACAAGAGCAGAACAAGTACTATGCGGCACCCATAACATGGAAAGCACACCTTGAACTTGGCCTGGTAGCAAATCGGCAGCCAGTGCAGATTTCAGAGCAGAGGTATTATATGCTGATACGGTCTCACTCATGTTAGCAATTGTGCCACAGCATTCTGCACTAACTGCAGCCCTGGGTCAGGTCTTTTGTTTTTGTTTTTCTATTTGCATTTAATTTACCTCTGACCTTACTCCCTTATATCCATAGAAGCAACAACAGTGGTTCGATCTGCTTAGCTCAACCCCCTTGATGATGCACCTTGTTATTTGCATGATGGTTTGTTTCTTGCCCAATAGCGCTAAAAGACAATTCACACACTGGGAAGTGTGGCTTCAAGTGCTGTTGTTCCCAATCTATTGCCTGTGAAGGTAGACCAAACCATGTGTGTTTTCTCTGTCAATTATTACTCACTGGAATTGGTTGGCCGTCAAAGTGAGTTTATAGCAGCCCACAGAGTAGGCAGGAAAGAGTAAAGAATCTTCTTAATTCTTACTCATTTCTCATACCTCTCTCTGCAGAGAAAAGTCTGTAAAGATGTTTGGAGCAGCTATGTTACAATGCAGGCAGGGCATTCAATTCAAGGCAGGGGGTTGCCAACCCTGCTTTGATATGGATATTGTTGCAGAGGATCCCTAGTCAAGCCTTACCAACAGCACAATCCTAACAATATCTACTCAGAAGCAAGTCCTGTTCAGTTCTATGGGGCTTAGTCCCTTAGTAAGTGTGTTTAGAATTGCAGCCTTCAGGGGCATCCATCTTTACTCCTGAGTGTCCCATCTAACATCTCCACAACATTAGGCTCCCTTCTTCCTACAGTGGCTTTCTGGTGACTAGCCAGGCCTAAGCGCACTTAAACCTTCTTGCCAGAAGCAAGTAGGCTAGATTAAATGTTCCTTACCCAAGCTCTCTAAGCAGGTGAGAAGGTATGATCCCGTCACTTAAATTGGACCTAGAAACTCCCTCATTTAGCTAAGATTTCTATCTTAATTTCCAATCAGATAATTTTTTTGTTTGAGTAGTATGCTCCAAGCAACTGTGGTTGATGCTTAATGTATTATGCTTAATGACATCACTATGGCCACCCACTATGACATCACTAGGGCCCGCCCCATGACATCATTAGGGTCTGCCCCTGAAATCTCAGGGTTTGGGATGCTTCTGACCTGGCAACCCTAGTTTCCTCAGTAGCCAATCCATTTGGTCATGAACTGGTGGCCTGAATTTGCTTCATTGCCTTTTCCCTCCTGATCCCTTTTTTCCATTTCGTACCATGTCTATTAGGCTCCATTCAGTTATACAACCTCTGTTGTTTTCTTAATTTTTGTAGGATGCATTAAAAAAAATTAGGCACTTTAACTAATACTACTACTTTCCAATAGTGGTTTCCATGTGTTAAGATATGCCTGGTAGATTTTCAGTTCATTTTTCAACCCTCCAATACATAAAACAAATGATACCATATGCAATTTAATTCCTGACCGCCATGCGTCTATTGACTTTGAAAAATGTTCGTTGTATTTTCTTCCTTGCAAAGAAACTAGGCAGCCCTGGAAATGTTTATGGATACTTCCAGACTTTAGCTATTTTCAGAGGGGATTCAATCACATGCCAGCAAATTTAGGTTACACAATTATCCTTGACTGGGAAGTCTTGCACAACAAGCCCACTGCCCCAAAAGATTGGATTTTTTTTAAAAGGAATGTGATGGGGAAACAAACTGAAAAGTGTGGGATAACACTTTGACACACCATCTAACATCCCACAAACAAATCAGAATCTCCCTGCAAATAAATTAGGATGAATGCTCAATAAACAGGTCATCTGGAAGCGCCTAGAGATGTTTGTATGTCACCTTGAGCTCCTTAGAGGAAAGGTGGGATATAAATGTAATAAAAATAAATAAATAAGAATATCAGTGCCATAACTACCACAGCAACAGAAATGTCTCTGGAGTATATGTTGAATCCCATTGTTTCAATCCAGAAATCACTTCAGAGCTTAAACTAGGGATTCACCACTAGTTTACCTTAAATTTGTCTGAGGAAGCATTTTCAAAAGCTCCATCAGTTACCCGCTTGATGTAGTTTCATTTTGAAATATGTGTTGCGGAAACATTTTATCATCAGCAAAAGCTGCATATCTCAGTTTGGTGTCTATGCAAAGCTTAAACACATCAGGGTAATGGCACTGTTTTGAAATGATGTTGACAATGGACCAGCCCAGTGCAGTCAAGGCCACACATGCTTGGCCTGCTACAGTAGGAGAAAAAAGGGGGAAAGGTGTTCCGAATAACCAGTGGAGGTTGCTCTATTAGGGCAAATGGGGCACTGCCCCACCCACCTCAGTCTGCGCTCAGTCAGCCCCTATCTACCTGCCTTCTTATTTACAAACAGTCTGCGGGGGGGGGCACTGCCTGTTAGTTTCCTCTTCCTTAGTATTGCCCTTGTCCAGCTTAGCAGGGAGAAGGATGGGGACAACTAGAATTAGTTGGTCCTGCCTTGTTGTTGGCCTCCCAGCCTTCCACCATACCAGTCACAATGGGCACCAGCTACCACTGTGAATAACCGAGCTTGCTATTAGCCTGGCAAGTGAAGGGGCATAGAAGAGACAAGAAAGGAGAGCAGAAATGAAGATGGAAGAGAGAAAAATTAGTAGAGAATTAGCTAAAGACCAACACAGCCAAAATGTTTGTATAGCTTTGGTACTGCTAATTCAAGTGGATGTATTTTCTATAGTCTTAACATTCAGCATTATGGCTTACAAGTTTAGCCTGACTCACATGCTCCACAGCAGTGGAAATACAACACCAATATCAAAGTGCAGCCATGAGTCCATCTGCATCACCAAGGAGATGCTTCAAGGCTCCGAGCAAGGCAGGAAAACACTGAAAGCACCTGTTTTAGCATCAGATCAAATGGATCAATAAACTCTCCTCAAGCATGCTTCCCATTACTCAGCCAGCAGCAAAATATGAAAAGCAAACAAGCACAACCTACCACATTAGAACACCACCCAAACCACCCATAGCTCCAAATCATCCCAAGACTACCCCACTCACTCCTTCCCAAAGGTTTGCCAAAACAAACAAGCCTACAAGTAATAAATTAGTACATTAGTTGCCAATGTTTAGCCTAAGCTTCTCCAAGTTCTTCATACTATGCAACACATATATGTAGCCTATGTGTTATGGGAGAACTTGGTAACATTTCCACTCCACCGGGATTAGGGAACCTGTGGTGCTCCTAACTCCCATCAGCCTGAGCCAGTATGGCCAGTGGTTAGAATGATGGGAGTTCTAGTCCAACAACATTTGGAGGGCCACAGATCTCCCATCACTGCATTACACTAAATAAGAAGTACTACAGTGAAACTTCTGCTCCTATCACATACAGATGTTTCCCCACACATACAAAGGAACACAATGCCTAGTATGGGAGGACAAAGAAAAGCTTGAGATATCCCGTGGCACCTATCACTGGATCAGGAATGGGCAGCAATAAATCACGGATATAAAGAACTCAACCTCCAAACATGTGAACTGAGCCACCTCCTGAATAAGATCACACATCATCCTTCTAACCTGACAATGGAGGGAAGCAATTCTGAATAACAATGACAGAGAACTGAAACAAGGCAGCAGCCATTTTAAAATCATTAGTAGTAAAGAGTCGCACACTGTTAAAGTGTATTTGTTCCACACTTCAGCCTCCTGTCAGCTTCTCTTACAAAGTCTGCAGTAGCACAGATTACATGGTGTGAAAAGAGAATCTTAAAATAAACCAGTAAAGCAAAATTGTTATTAAAAAAAAAAAAAGATAACTAAGGCCTCCAGGAAAAGTTGGAAACTGATGAAACTGCTGCAGAAAATGGGGGGGGGGAGACAACGACAACGACTTAACAATTAATGGTTTGAGTTTTACTGCATCGCAAGTGGAGCAGAAAAGTGAGTTTTTTAAAAAACTTTTCAGTTTGGTGGCAATGCAGATAAGGAAAATAATCTGGATCAATCACTTTGAAGAACACTGCACATGTTACATACAAATACTTTACTAGTGCTCAGAGTAAGGCATAGGTCCATATGAGACTGATTGAATATTGATTGATTGATTGAAGTTTGCATCATGCATGTGATAAAGTCAGACAGTCTGAGATCAAGATTTCTAAGACATAATTATTTAGCTCTGGAATACTCAATGGATATATGCAGGGCAGAGGAAGAAGTGACAAAACAGTGGAAGGGGGTGGGGAGAAACAGAGAAACAAATGGATGCTCTATAGTACAAAAAGTACTTTAAAAAAAAGACAGCCAGCTTTGGGGGAGCCCCAGCACTAACACAGAGGTACGCAGAAGTAGCAAAGGCCTGCTAGGTATGCCCTTAGCCATAACACAAATTCCTATGCATACTGGGAAAAGTGAATAAAATGTGGCAAATACAGATGTGTGGCCCTGAGTATGTGATCAAAACACACCTTTCAGTAAACAACTCTAATCACAACGGAGCAACTCCCCACAACCCCAAAGCATCCCTTCCCTTTATTCTGCAAAAGCAAAGCACACACACCCATCTATTGATAAGCCTTAACAGCACCCCTCTTTCTTCATACAGCTGCAATTCCAACATCTCCCTCCCCCAGAATTCAAAAAACATGCAAGCACTTGCTTGGAGGATGGGACTCCAAAATAGGAACACAGGAGACTACCTTATAGAGCAGCCTTTCCCAACCAGTGTGCCTCCAGATGTTGTTGGATCACAACTCCCATCTTCCTGAGCATTGGCAACGCTGGCTGAGGCTGATGGGAGTTGTGGTCCAACAACATCTGGAGGCACACTGGTTGGGAAAGGCTGTTATAGAGAGTCAGAACAAGGCTCCATCTAGTTCAGCACTGTTGACAGTGACTACCACAAGAGGGCAGACAGCCTATTGTTTCAACACATGAAGGCATAGATTTTTTTAAAAAATCACATTCATTGTAACTATAAATAGCATTTGCGTTGAATCCACACATTTGGCAGCTGATCGTTAGATGGACATTTGTCCCAGCGCCTCACTTGACAAAACTCCTAGCCTGATAGTAATACTACAGTGCTCTGATATAACAAGCTTTGCATGAATCCAAACTGAGGAACTCTGTAAATGTTAATTTATCTATTAACAAACCCAAGCAAATCTAATCATGATGTGGCCTCACTTGACAAAACTCCTAGCCTGATAGTAATACTACAGTGCTCTGATATAACAAGCTTTGCCTGAATCCAAACTGAGGGACTCTGTAAATGTTAATTTATCTATTAACAAACCCAAGCAAATCTAATCATGATGGGATTCAGTGGACAGGACCAGAAAATGAAGCAGAATAGACAAAGCGAGTCTATAATCCACAGTAACAGCAAAGCACGTTTCTAAATTACCACTTAGGATAGAATTTGAATTAGATTAATTACAATCATCGACCATAACATTGCCTCTTAATTCTGGACAGCTAAATGGAGCCTTCACATTCAGAGGCAGTATATCTGAGTAGCAGAAGCTCACTTAAACATGCACATCACTACCTGTGGTAGGTGCAGTCTCCTCAGTTCTCTTCACCTTCCACTAACTGCATGCAGCCCCACGCGTACTAAGTATAACCTGTAATAATCCAATAAAGGCGAATGAACCGCAGGACATACCTCTGGTATGCTATTCAAGCTCTATGCTATCTTATGGGGACAAGAGAAGCCCAGGTACAACCTGCTCCTTGCTGTTAAGAATCGCTTTATATATGTTGTTCTTTTATGGATAGACTAGGGTTGCCATATTGCCTGGTTAGCCGGGTTTTACCCAGATTCTTTGCATGCCACCCGGCACCAGTTTAGCCCCTTAGGTGGCCCGGATTCTCAGCTTTAATTTTTTAAAAAATTAAGTTTCTAGGTGGTCCAGTTCTCAAGATATACATAAAAACATCAGCCAACCCCCCCACTGTTAAATCTTTTTTTAAAACAAATCTGTACCTTATAGCACTTCGTAGCTCAGTCTAACCCCGCCCGTTGAGGATTGCAGCCAATCAGTGTGAAGCCAGTTTGGTTGACCTGGGCAGTGTCTAGAAAACCTCATTACGATGCCAGAAAATAATGGTGTCCCCCCCCCCCATTTATCTGAAAATCTCATAAATTGGGTAAGTATATACATTTCAGTTTTTTTCCCCTCTTGTGTGCAGGAGTCAGATCCTGGGCAGTGTTTTCAAAACCTTCCCAATACTTGCTTTTGTGGGGGTAAAAGCATGCTAATCCCATATGCCCAGAGTAAATCCCATTGAATTCAATAGGACTTACTTTTGAGTAGACATGGTTATGAATGTGCTGTAAATTAATAGGACTTTTGAGTGAATGTAAAAGAGAATTGTGTTTGTGTTCTAACTATTTCTGTCCCCCCTCCAGTCCTATTTTAAAGCAAATAGGCAGGTATTACAGTTTTTATTCTGTAGGAAACTAATACTGATTTTTAAAAAACTAATACTGATTTTTCTGCAATGACCAACTGGTTTGACAATAAACTATTATATGGGCTGTATGTATTCATACATCTGCAGTGTGTGTGTGTGTATGCAGTCTTTCCAACAACCCTGTGATGTAGGGTTGGGAAACCAAGGCAACTCACAATAAGAAATAAATCCCTTTAAAATCCAATAACCATAAAGCAAGAATAAACAGTTGGAAAACAGCCTAAAGAGGTATGATTCTGAATTTTGGGTTGGGTGAATGAAGTTTATTTATTTATTATTTGATTTATATCCCACCCTTCCTCCCAGTAGGAGCCCAGGGTGGCAAACAAAAGCACTAAAAGCACTTTAAAACATAAAAAACAGACTTCAAAATATATTAAAACATCTTTGAAAATATTTTCAAAGCTTTAAAAAAAATCTTTTTTAAAAAAAGAAAAGGCTTAAAAAATATTAAAAAGCAATTCCAACACAGACTCAGACTGGGATAAGGTCTCAACTTAAAAGAACAAGTTGAAAGAACAAGTTCCTTATCACTTGAGGCTGTAGTTCTCTGCACACTTCCCAGTTTGAGTAAGCCCCACTGAATACATTGGGACTTGCTTCTGAGTAAGCAAACATTGGATTGCACTATAAATATATTTACAGACTGTGTAATTCATAAACATATTTGAGAGTCATGTTTATATCAATATTTCTTCATACTGTGTCCCAATAAGTATTTGATTTCACACTATGGTTGTAGATGATTTTTTCCTCTACATTTTAAGTGTGCCCTTCTTCCTGGAGGTGGTCATGGTTCTCCATTGTTTTCATCGTGAGGGGAGGATAGGCTGAGAGATGGTGAGTAGCACATTTAAGGTCTCTTCACCTCCCCCCCCTTTTTTATTTGTATTTATTTTATATTTCTCCAATATCTTTCCCTGGCTGTTTTTATGTATTTTAAATATTTTTAGATTAAGTAAATAGGAAATCATAATTGTGAACCCCCCTAAAAGCAATTTACCTATCCTTATGTTTTGGCAAAGTGATGGTGTGAAGGCATGCTGGTAGAACAAGAGACCATGTCTGAGGCATGTTATAAGGTGTTTGAGGACTTTTGTCACACATTACTTTTTGAGACCTGTAGATTCATGTTGGAAAGAACACGTGCACGTATTGAATGGTGGCTTGGGTGCTGTTTTTTCCGTCTACGCTGCATGCGTAGGGAAGGTGATACATCATCTGGCAGCTAGCTTCATAACGTGAGAATGAAAAACATTTGAATCACCATTCACTTGTTTACCTTTCTCACTATTGAGACCACTTCATATATTACTTTTTCATCCACAGAAATTTAATCTTTGTATAGGAAAAAGTATTTTGTAAAATATGAAGGACAGTGGCTGCCCAGTCAGTATAACCAACATACAAGATCTACTCAGCCACTGTAATTACCTTTTTGTTTTGAGTGCCCTGTTGTCTGGGTCTTGGTTCAGGTGTGTATCCAACTTTGATGTGCTTATGGAAGGGGTGTGCAAGTAGTGCCCCCCCCCCAAGTGTGGAGGCTTGGACGAACATTGTGTTATGGAAAACCGGTCTGTGTGAAAGTACATATTTGGGAATGCCATCAGTGTAATCCTAAACACACTTAATAAATAATGTCATATCGAACTTGCACGTCACAAAATATTTTATGGTCATGTCCATAAGCATCAGGAGTGTAGTCGCCCAGGGGGTCTTAGTTCCTCTGCTTTTTTGGGAGCAGGGTCCCTATGTCTTCAAGCATCCTACAATCAGCATGAAAAGGGAGTGCGTTAGTCACTGAGAAGAGTCTTCTAATATGCTTCCTTGCCTTTCCTGCTGATTAGAGCCAACTCTCTCCACTTACATGCTGATTGGCTCCTAGAGATGTTTGTTGTTGTGAGAGAATGCATTAACAAAAATCTCATTCTTAATCCAGGAGCAAAAAAGGGCGTACGTGGCTGCAACTATCATGAAGGGACTCTGCACTTCTGAATTTTCTACTAAACAACTGATAAATACCTATGTAACTTTGTGTCTGGAGACTTATTAAGAATCACTTTCCATAATTATAAGGAAGTATGTCCACATGCAAGCATCCCAGGCACCTAAATGCAGGGTGAGAGCAGCATAGGGCCATAAGCAGATGTCTCATACCAGGGGTTCCCAAACTTTTCTTCTACATAGACCACTTGAAAATTGCTGAGGGTCTGAAAGTATCTGAAAATTTACTATGGGCATATGCAAGATAATTAACTCCCATTAGTGATAAGAGCAAGAATTTATAATTATTATTTTAATTAAAACAAGAGGCTTATCAGTACTTTGAAGAGGTTGTTGTTGTTATGTGCCTTCAAGTAGACTATGACTTATGGAGACCCTATGAATCAGCGACCTCCAAGAGCATCTGTCATGAACCACCCTGTTCAGATCTTGTAAGTTCAGGTCTGTGGCTTCCTTTATGGAATCAATCCATCTCTTGTTTGGTCTTCCTCTTTTTCTACTCCCTTCTGTTTTTCCCAGCATTATTGTCTTTTCTGGTGAATCAGGTCTTCTCATTATGTGTCCAAAGTATGATAACCTTAGTTTCATCATTTTAGCTTCTAGTGATCGTTCTGGTTTAATTTGTTCTAACACCCAATTATTTGTCTTTTTTGCAGTCCATGGTATGCGCAAAGCTCTCCTCCAGCACCACATTTCAAATGAGTTGATTTTTCTCCTATCTGCTTTTTTCACTGTCCAACTTTCACATCCAGGACTGGGTCTTTCATGATGCCCGGGGGGGGGGGGGGAGCAGGAGAGTAGTCGATAAGACAGACATCCTGGCATTGGTAATCTAATTAGCAAGGTATGTGTGGGGCTGTTGCACACTTCCAGGCCCAGTTTCATTTTGAGTAGGGAGGTGGAACCTGTGTAGATGTGGTTGATCAAAGGGAGAAGAAATTTTGAGCTAAGCAAAGCCCAATTCAAGGTGTTGGTTTTGACCTTTAAATCCCTATACGGTTTCGGCCCAGTCTATCTAAAGGAGCGCCTCCAGCATCATCAGGTATGCCGCCCAACAAGCTCAGCCTCAAAAGACCTTCTCTCCATCCCATCAGTCAAAACAGCCAAACTGGTGAGAACTAGAGAGAGGGCTTTTTCAGTTGTGGCCCCCAACCTGTGGAACTCCCTTCCAAGTGATCTCCGCCATGCTCCTTCCATGATGAGTTTCCGGCAGGCCTTGAAGACCTGGCTCTTCAGGCAGGCTTTTGGGGCTGGCTAGATTTTATCTTCATTGTTTTTAGTTTTTTAATGTCTAGGTATTATGCGCCTATTTTGTACGTCGCCCAGAGTGGCTGGACAGCCAGCCAGATGGGCAACTAATAAATTCAATAAATAAAATCCAATAAATAAATAAAACCTAAGAAACATACAGATACTTTGAATGTCTGAGTGCCTGCACCAGTGGAATACTGGAGGAACTTGTAAAACTTGCTGCTACGGTATTTAGAACTGAGCATGTGGTGTGAAAGACTCCTTTTTCTAACATTTTGGCTTCTTGTTTTTCTCCACCCACCACATCTCTGAAATATATCGTATATGTAATGGTTAACCGTACTGTTGCCCTGACTTACTTTATGTTTGTTGCTATTTTGTGTTTTTATTGTGTTTTTATATTGATTGTGTATTTTTATTGTTTTTATTATATTTGTAAGCTGTCCTGAGCTCTGTTTTTAACAGCAGAAGGGTAGGATATAAATCCTCTTAATCAATCAATCCATAGTGTTGGAAACTAGAGTCTAGGCATTTAAGGCTGAAAATGTAATTTTTTTAAAAAAAGATTTCTCACATCTTTCCCCAGTTTTTGGTGGTAATTCCTAGGCACAAAAACAAAACAACTGGACAATCCAAACATTAATATGCAAATGTTTGCATAATATGCAAATAATATGCAAATTAGCCCGCCCGGATTTGTGGAACTGGAATATGACAACCCTAGGATAGACTCACACAGGGTAGACAACATGGAGTTTTACAGTGCAAGAATGTTACTTCGTCACCAGCACATGTGTTAGCACTGTACTTCTCACATATCTTGATGTTTGCTTGTACCCCTACATTGGAACTACATCCAAGTCACATGTAAAACATCCCTAATTCCATCTCTCTCCCTTCCCTCTCCCTCTCACACACACGACCATTCAAGCAAAATGTTTGGGAAAACATAGTGCAGCTCTTATCCTGCTAATAATGACAGATTGATCCTTCTATAGGTGCTACTATACATATTTTGCTAACCTTGGCGTCTGTTTGGGTCACAATTCTGACCATTCAACAGGAAGGGAGGAGACCATAAATATGCTAAAATTAAAAACAAATTAAATTAAATAAAACAAAAAAATAAGAAATTACATTTCAAGCATTTGCTCACACAGACATATACAGGATATTGTCCACCAGGACACTTTACTCATGGGTCAGACCGTAATAATTGCTCGTGAAAAGGTAGGGGTCTTAGCAGGGTATATTCACGCTCGAAGATTAGCTTTCCTGCTAGAAATGATCTTCCTCCTATGGGTATAATGCTGCTTTGTCTGGAATACTTGAGAGATGGCTCAGGAGGATACTGGGCAATTTCCATTTTCTTGAAAATGCATAGTTGGGTAGCCTGCTCTTTTCATCCTGACCATGTCCTTGCAGGGATAAGCAATGTTTTTCTTCTCAAATTCAGAGGAAAGGTAGAGAAGTTCAATAGGGCTGTTACGCTCACTGAAGTAAATGTACAAGCTGTATGCAAGTCAAGCACTTTCCTGCGGAAACGAATGTGGTTAACAGACTATGGTAGTTAGTTCGAAAAGACAGGTACAATGCACTAACAAACAGGAATAAATATCCTTTTTTGGTTTCAGTTTCTGCCCCACTGAAGGGAATCCTCAGAGAATGCTAAACAGAAAATAATTTTAAAGGCAGTGCCAAAGAGCTCTTATTCTTGGCACTGTGGACTCAAAAGTACTCATGATAATAAATTCTGGGGTCTTTGCTCCTTTACTACTGGCTGAGTCTTTTCCAAAAAGAAGTTACTCCTAACAACAACATAAGCATTTATAGCAAAGATTAATGTCTTCCCAAACATTTCCTTTGTAATAGTAACCCTTACAACCTTGCAAGATAGGCAATATACTGAGGGACTGGGATGGGGGAGTTGAAGCTGAGAAATAATGGCTGACCTAAGGCCATCAAGTGAATGTGGGGGGGGGAGGGAGGGGGGAGGGGCAGGCAGAATTTGAACCAAGGACCTCACAACAATTAACAGTATATTATAATAGAAGTCGCCATCTTCTGGTTTTCAGTGAGCTAACATGGGCCAGTAGATAAGAGTGCCAGACTTCAAGTAAAAATGGGGGTTTCATCTCTCAGATTCACATTATCTTCTGTAAAATGGGACCAATAAACTCACCTAAAAATTTTGTTAGGCTGAATGAAGAGAAGAGGAGATTCTATAAAGCTAAGTAATGACTAATCTAATTCTAATGATAGTCCCTTTTTAGGTGTTTATTTTGCTCCATCCCCATCACCCTCCACAAGCAGAAGGACAAGCATCTGCAGTGGGGAGCCAGGCCTACATGTGTAAGCTCCCCACACATTTAAGAACCATGGAAAAAATCAGCTAAAATGCACAAGTAGCCTACACAAATAAAGCAGGCTCCCGACTACAGACAGTCACCCTTCAACTCATGGAGAATGGCAACTGCGGGATGAGCACACTTGTCCCTAATTCCAACTCTTCGCAATGTTAATTACATGGACAAAATGCTCCTGGAGAGGGCTAATGTCTATGGAGAGAACTGTCTTAATGGAAAAAACCCTGCTTAACAATATCTGTACTTGCAGCTCCCTCTTTTATCCCTTTGGGTAAGGGCCAGACCTTAATGGTAGAGCACATGCATTTGCATGCAGAAGGTCCCAGGTTCAATCCCAGCCCTCTCCAGGTGCTGTTTTATAGGACCCATATGACTATTTTATAAAGATAAGAAAAAGAGGCCTGGCACTGCTGTAGCACTGATTCAACTGATGCTCCCATTCATTGACAAGACAGAGATATTCCAACATGAAGGAAAACGGCAAAGAAGAGAACAGCCATGAAGAGATGCTTTCAGACAACAGTATGTGCCCCTTTGCAGAACAATGCATAGCTACTCTCCATGCCCAGACAGCTTGCTAGGAATGAGAGGAGGAGGAGTCTGACATCACAGCCAGGACATGCTGGCCAGCTGCATGGTCATGCTGGACAGTTAAGGAAATGTGTCAACCTCCACCCCATCTGTGGAAACTGAAAGCCATACAGTGGAAGTGTACACAAACAAACAGGACCAAAGGGCAAGAGGAGGGCCAAACCAGTCGTTCCAGTTTTACCATCAGGAGGCCAGGAGGTTAAAATCACTACCTCTGAGAAATGCCTGGGGAAAAGGTACTTGATGGAGGGAGATTCCCTTTGCCAACTTCTGCCCACCTAAGTTGTATCCCACAGATGCAACATCAGCATAACATTTAAACCTTTCTACTATTTTGGTAGCATTTTACCAAAGTGCTTTTACAAAATTTATTATTTTCTGGACAGCAAAAATGGCTCTGCTCTGCCAGAAAGAAATGAAATTAAAAAGCATAATCAGATGCTGCTGCATACTTTGCCTCTCTGGCCTTGTCCTATAATACGTTTGTATCTGGGGATTCAAGATCAGAGTTGTAAAATGGAGACAGTAAAGCTCGATGTTAGTCTGTTATACTTTCCTACCAGACTACAAAACAGAAACTTGCCTAAGAGCCAATGCTGAATAAGGATGTAAGCCTGGACCTCCAAATCCAAATTTTGATCTACTGTAATATACTGGCTAAATTAGCCAATCTGGTACCACATGTTTTGGACTACAACTCCCATCAGCCCCAGCCAGCATGACAGTGGGCTGTTGGGGGCTGTAGTCCAAAACATGTGGAGGGCATCAGGCTGGCTAAGGCTGGGCTAGATGCTGAGAGAAGGGAACCTTTCCATTCCATCAGAAAAAATACTTAGGGTCTTAGGCACTGACACCCTAAGGCAGATTTCCCCAACCTGGTGACCTCCAGACGTTTTGAGCTACAACTCCAATCACCCCTAGTCAGGACAATGAGACCGCTACATTTTGACTAGCAGGGAGAGAGAGGAGCTGTTGTACAATGGTAGCTGGACATATTCACCTGCACTGGGATGATATTCAACGAATAATGTGGAAATTCCTTTAACGTGGAAAGTCTTTTTTTGTTGCTGCAAACAACCCCTTGGCATGCTTTAGTTTGAAACCTCAATACCAGATGCTCCCTTCAAAGGAAGCATAGCAGCAGCACTGTGCTTCCCTGCCTGCTGACTGATATGATTACTTTTTTCACTCTCCTCTTACCTACAACATCTTTGGTCTCTCTCCTTTCCCTTGCAATGCTATCTTACCCATTTGAACACTCAGTGAAATTATGCACATTTCCCACATCTTTTCAAATGAGCGGGGTTTTGGTACTGAATTCTGAATAAATGGCAGCAGGATCCTACATTGCTCCTTAAAGACTTAGCTATAAAGCATTGCATACAACACAAGCCATCCTAAATGGTCCAAATAAAATCATAATTCTGCGGCGCACAATGCTAATCATTTGCTAAGAGTCAACCCACAGAGGCACAGATAAAGGCCAGAATGATCCTAGTCTATGAGAGGCAAGCACCCCTGGAGAGCTGCTCATGGGGAAAAGAATTCAACAGTGCAGTAATAACCATATAAATACTGCCCATCACCAATGTATGAATCAGTGCCAAGGTGTGTACTTGCAAGTTTGCTACAGTTGATGTCAAAGGGTTTGACAAGCTTCTGGGTGCTACTAAACATGATGGTTTCTGATGCATTGGCATAATTTGTGCTTCTTCAGACTTATTTCCTGGAAGTATTCCATCTAAATCCCCTTGTGAACAGAGAGGCCTCTAGAAAGCAGGCGGGATACATCGAAACTTGGCTTAGAAAGACAAACCCAGAGGGCCTTACTCAACAACACTTAGGCCAATCTTAGGCATTGTGTTAGCACATGGCTAGAGTAAAAAGGGATGCTTTGCTACCTGAGTTATGTACCTGAGATAGCAACTTCATTGGGAGCACAATTAGGACACAGGCATTGGCATTTAAGGCTTTTCTCCACTTTCCTCCACACAGGAACCACAGTTCATTCTTAAGCTGTTCCTAAATTCTAGCCATAAAGAAGGTAAGGAACAAGGAAGGAAGAAAAGAAAGAAGAGTGCTTCAACAGGGAAAAGTGGAGGAGGTTAGCTATTCCAATACATAGTTGGGAGAAATAGCAGGAACAGAAATGCAGAGGATTCAGATAGGATCACATCAGCCTACTTCAAGGATATAGTTCTTTTTTGAGCACTCATCCCAAGGGTTGGTTAGATGCACTCGATGGATCGTCACCTTGTAGTGGTGAGTGGGCTTGTGTGTTCCAATGAACCCTATGAGCGATGCCATCGGGAGTCATGTACTCCCAGCAGGGTCACCCATGGCGGTAAGGTCAAGGGAGAAGAACCAGACAAAGAACAATCCAAGAATGTCCTCAATGGCAGAACAGGCGGAGGATGTTACAATGGCTGTGAAGGCGGATGACGGCTGCAGCAGATAAAAGACTTCCAATCGTCGTGGTATCCATGCCATTGGATCAAAGCCTTTTTCTGTCAAGATTGTGTGTTGATCGTTGTGCGCCAATCTCCCCACATAAAACAGATTCACACATAAGCGTCTTCCAACCAGATTACCTTGGAACACAATCTTACTCGGCAACTAGTGATCACCAGCAGATGCACCTTACTTTAATCCTGTAGTACTGCTAACAAGCTGGTCCTTTAATCCAAAGCACCACTGCTCTGTGGAACCATCTCCTTCAGTATGAACCCATACATTCACTTACTTAGATCATGTCCTGCTCCAGGAGCCCCACCTTCTGAGGTCTGAAGTGCAGCAACTGGAGATGGGGCCCTTTTGCTTTATGAGTGTCATCATGTCTTGGAACACCCTTCCACCCATTTAAGAGGAGACCATTTTGTTTTCTCAGATTTTTGTAGGATTTTGCTTATTGCTGTTTTTGTTGTTACTGATGCTCTAAAATATTTGTTGTTAAATAGTAATTTGTGCTGTGCCACAATTTTTTTTTTATTCATGCTATTCTGCTTCCATACTATTCTAATAGCATGATCTGCTTCTGTCTGTATTCTCCAGACAATACTGGTTGAGATTCTAGGGGAGATCCTATGGAAGACTACTCCTACATTCAATTCAATTACCACTCACCTAGGAAAAATCCAAAGCAGCAGCAACTATGAAGAAGAGCAGGCCTTTCCCTTGCTTCCATGTATTTTCTGAAAAAAACAGCAATTGAAACATGCTTCTTCCACTCTGAACAGAGGTGAGGTGAATGTATTTTGTGCTGGAGTATCCACAGCACCCAATGTAAATGTAAAGTGTAAGGTGAGAAGCAGCTAGCTCACTGAATTTAGGGTAGGGATGTGCTAGAATTCTGTTCAATTCGAATTTGGTACCGAATTTTCAACTAATTTACTTATTCTCAGTCGCCAAGGATCGGGTTTTAATGTAGTAAACTTCTGCAGCTATTTTTGAAAATGGACTTTAAAAAAAAGTCAGCCTCTAAAACACTGATCGTAAGAATAATAATTTATCAGTATTTCCTTTTAAACTATCAGTATTAATATCTATATTTTTTCAGGGCAAAAAAATGGATCAATAAAAGCAGCAGCTAGTGGATAGTGGTTAAGATGTTGGACTACGACCTTGGAGACCGGGGTTCGAATCCCCACATAGCCCTGAAGCTCCCTGGGTGACCTTGGGCCAGTCACTGCCTCTCAGCCTCATGAAAACCCTCTTCACAGGGTCGCCATAAGTCGGAATCAACTTGAAGGCAGTACATTTACATTTTTTATTTTGTCATCTGGCTGCTTGCATAGAAGCAACAGCAACTCGCCCAAAGCTGGGCCTGGTGTCAGCCCACTGCACTTTTGCTTAAATGCTGAGGATCCACTATAGCACTTGTGATGCTATGTCAGGGTAGGGCCCAGAGGCATCGTGAGGGAATTGCGAGTCAAGCTGTGCAGCAGCAGGTAGCACCTCAGGAGCATTGGGCAGTTGCTGGTTCCTACCACTCCCACCAGTAAACCCAACGGGGGGCACACTTTGGCTGTCCACCCACTGGAGGAGTGATGCCATGGCAAGGAGTGTTATGGCAAGAAGCAGCTCAAGAAGGGAGGTAGTTCCAAAGGTGAGGCGTCACCACAGAGGAAGCCTGCCCATCGACCCCCACCCCACAAAACCCATTAGACATGGGGACCAACAGCACAGCTTCCGCAGCAGATCTTAGAACTCAGGCAGGTCAATATGAGAAGTGGTGTTTTCTCAGATATTTGGGGGCTAGGTTGTTTAGCGTCTTAAACACCTTGAACTGGGCCTGGAAGACAACAGGCAACCAGTGCAATTGTTTTAGAATTGTTGTATGTGAACAGGCCAAGGCACCCACCCAGGCCATGGCCACAGCATTCTGCACCCATTGCAACTTCTAGACAATATTCAAGGGTAGCCCCATGAAGAGCATATGACAGTAGTCCAACCTGGAAGTTACCAGAACATTGATAACTGTAGACAAGTTCTCTCTGTCTAGGAATGGCCACAGTTGATGCATCAGCCAAAGCTAGATACTGGCACTCCTAGATATAGGCAATCACTTGGGCTTCGTGACAAAGAAGAGTCAAGGAATTACCCCCAGACTACTCACTTGTTCCTTCAAAGAGAGTGCAATCCCATCTAGAACAGGATACCCCACCGATTCCTTGACCTAAGAAATGATCGTCCACAGGCACAGCACCTCCATCTTTTCTAGATTCCAACTTGCTGACCCACACTCACTAGTGTCTCCACATACCAATTCACCACATCTTACACTCCTTCTCCCAATTCAGATGTAGATAATGGCCAGGTTTGTCCATCATACTATGCAAAGTTTGGAAAATATGTTAAGCCAAGCCATAGCTTAGCTCCATGCAGCAGCAAAATGACTGGGGACAAACGAAAAGGCCATGCTCTCCTCCCTGGGAGCCCATGTGCTTGCATGTTCACACTAAACCATGAGTTAGCTTAGGCATGACATGAGAACCAGGCCACAGTTGAGTGTCATCAGCATACTGATTTATATTGAGAAAATGACACTACACATCCTGAGTACTGCATCCAGTTCTAGTCTCCGCACTTCAAGAAGGATGCAGACAAACTGGAACAGGTTCAGAGGAGGGCAACAAGGATAATCAGGGGACTGGAAACAAAGCCCTATGAGGAGACACTGAAAGAACTGGGCATGTTTAGCCTGGAGAAGAGAAGACTGAGGGGAGATATGATAGCACTGTTTAAGTACGTGAAAGGTTGTCACACAGAGGAGGGCCAGGACCTCTTCTCTATCATCCCAGAGTGCAGGACACGAAATAATGAGATCAAATTGCAGGAAGCCAGATTTCAACTTAACCTCCGGAAAAACTTCCTAACTGTTAAGAGCCATACGACAATGGAACCAATTATCTAGAGAGGTAGTGGGCTCCCCGACACTGGAGGCATTCAAGAGGCAGCTGGACAGCCATCTGTCAGGAATGCTTTGATTTGGATTCCTGCATTGCGCAGGGGGTTGGACTTGATGGCTTTAGAGGCCCCTTCCAACTCTACTATTCTATGATTCTATGATTAAGCAACACTGATATCTTTCAAAAGGACATGTCTGTCACAAAGGACTGGCCTATTTGTCACATGTAAAAAGCATTCAAGATTGGTTGGCTCTGTCAATACCTCTCTCCAGCAGTATAAATAGTTGCAGGATTTGGCAGGAATTATACCACCAGAAGACCATCATTTTCACTATGGTGGCATATTTGCCAAATATTCAGTGAATATTTGATCTCTATTTGAGTTCAGATTATTTATTTTATTTTTTATTTATTTATTTAATTTTTATACCGCCCCATAGCCGAAGCTCTCTGGGCGGTTCACAACATCAAAATATCAACATACAATTTAAAAACCACACATTATATTGGACAGTAGTGTATTTTCAACATATAATAGGGCTTTATTTAATAGTTGATATGCAAACCTATTTATTATTTGACAGATGACAACTTATGAGATTTATATCCTAATGCATCAAGCAATGCCACCAACTTTGAAGAACTCAGATTTGGAGTAAAAAAAAACACATGCAAAACAATCAAGGCAAAACCTGAAATGTAGTGCAGTGCCAACAGTCATGTCAGCTTTACCATCCAACCTGTCTTTCACAGCATCTGTTACCTCTTAAACTGGACATGCTGGAGACCAAACATGGAACCCTGAATCTTGGAAGCACAATGTGCAGCTTCGTGCAAGACTTGCACAATATATTTTATGGCAGCAGAGATCAATTTCTTTGGCTTGGAATTTATGTTTTGGATTTTGGATTGCTTGTGGTGATGCATGGACTACAGATATTTACTTGTCATGGTTTTCAGTATCACTCAGATAGGTCTCAATGCTTCTAAACCAGCAGTGCATAATCTGGTTTTGCTGCTCTTTCTAAACAATACTAGGGATGCTAGAAGAAGCAGGGGAGACTAGATGTCAGGACTGCTGCCATGGCAAGCACATAGAAGCATCTGAGCACATGGAAGGGCTGTAGCTCAGTGGTAGAGCATCTGCTTTGCATACAGAAAGCTGCAGGCTCAATCTCTAGCATCTCCAGGTAGGGCTTGGTGAGACACCAATCTGAAACCTTGGAAAGCTACTACCAGGCAGTGTAGACCATTCTGAGCTAGATGGACCAATGGTCTGACTCAGTATAGTGCAGCTTCCTATGTGCCAACTTACACTAGAGGCTCACATGGGCACCCTCTGGTCATATGTCCTTGCACTCCATCTTCTTACTGGATCTCATGCCACACACCAGCAATTCAGGCGTCAAAAAAATGAAACTCAGAAATTCCTCACCCGTTTCTGCACAAAGGATTCTGTGAAGCTATGGCGCATGCCAGTAGAAGTTGGGCCAGCACACAGTATCATATAACTTGCTGTGTTTCTCTGGATCAAATGCTGAAACAATGTTCCAGTCAGTCTCCCAGAGCTGCCTGCTGTGTTATCTCTGGCCCACTCACATAATCAAATGCAGTTAACACACAGAAAACCTAGAAAACAGCTGCATGCTACACACTGTCAGAAATACTGATGAAAACACATCTCAAAATTCAGTTTCTAGTTGGCTGCCAGGTCTATAAATAGAAAGGAAACAAGGCATTTGGTTCACAACCCACCATTATCTCACAGTGTCCTGTACATCAGTGGCTGCGTTACTCAGGATCAAGGATTTCCTTGGAAAAGTCTCAAAGTACACTGCAGGCAACCCTGAGCATCCCTGACCTTGGACAGCTTGTATATTTGAACAGGAGTTCTAAGATTGGCCGGATACTACTTGTGTTGTTAACTCCTATTTAGGACTCTCCTTGCTAATTGCAGCTATCTGCCTGGCACAATGCTGCCTGCCCTAGGAATTACATGTTGCTGTTTAGCTGGTTCTGGACATTTTCATATTTGGAATGTGAATTAGTCACTGCAATTTTAAAAAAAGAATTCAAATTGATTACATTTTGCTGCTTGGAAGTTATTTTTCATGTGATGTCCCTCTCTTCAGCAAGTTGCTCAGCTGAAAGTTCTTATATTAACCAAACTGCGCTTAGGAGAATCCTAAATATTTTTGAGAGGGGGTGCTGGAAGGACCTGCCAACAGGGAAGCACTAGAATATAGCTAACGTGCTACAGGCACTTGCCTCCAGAAAACAGTACAGTATATAAATGTCCCCAAGTGTTTGAATGGAACATATATACTTCACAGTTTACATCCATCTTCTTTCTGAGTACACTCTAAGGGGGTGGAGACATTTGTTGTTTTTGCTTTGTTTTATGGCAGATTCTCCCCTTTTGTTTTCCAGCAGACCAGCCTTACCCTCATTGGGCTATGATGTAGCAACATTACCTCTTTGCGTGGCTCCACCTCCAAAGTATGTGTGTTGCTTGCTGATCCCTACAAAAGTCTTTCCGAGTAGAACCTTTTCCAAAAAAGTTTGCTGGAGCTCAGAACCCACAAAACTCCAGGCTGAACTGTGATATCTAGGATTCAGCAGTCAATGTCAGGCTTCGAAACAGATTCTGCACAAGTGCAAGAACAACCAGTGTATTGAGAGGTTTCAATTACACTAGTGGCTCTAGAGCAGAGGTGGGCAATGTAGTGCCCTCCAGATGTTGTTGGGCTACAGCTTCCATCATCCCTGACCACTGGCTATGTTCGATGGGACTGGTGGGAGTTGAACAACATCTTGTTGTTGTTATATGCCTTCAAGTAGATTATGACTTATGGCGACACTATGAATTTTTTGCATATATTCATAGGGTTTTCATGCTAAGAGGTATTCAGAGGTGGTTTACCATTGCCTTCCTCTAAGCCTATGGCACCCAGTATTCCCAGGCGGTGTCCCATCAAATACTAACCAGGACTGACCCTGCTTAGCTTCCGAGATTAGACAAGATCAGGCGTGTTCATGGTAGCATGGCCATAGATGAACAACATCTAGAGAGCACCATGTTGGCTATCCCGGCTCTACAGCAAATACAGTGATGCCTATCACAGCCTAGGAATGGTCTCATGTTTTGAAAGGCCATGGCGCATATACTCTGTGGCATCCAATGCCATGCTGATGACATCATGATCCTTGCACCATGCTGGAGGCCTGAAATGAGGAACCTGTACTCTACAGATGTTGGACCCTAACCCCTATCAGCCCTAGATGGCATGATCAATGATCAGGGATGAGTTGTAGTCTGAAGGGCCATACATTGTCCATCCCTGCCTTAGCAAATGTGTGTCTAAGCCTAGCAAGATCCAAGGATATCCTCATGACATACTAGGCTTTACCTCTCATGCTGTTTTTGGACCAGCTGTACATTGTACCACAAAGAATGTTGATATTCTTCTTATCCACAGAAATAATCCATGTACTCCACCGCTTTTTTCTTTATTTTTGCATGGTGATTTATTTATTTATTTAATTTCATTTATAAACCGCCCATAGCCAATGGCTCCCTGGGCGGTGTACAACATACAATAATACAATAAATGAACAAAATCACAGATAAAAATACAAATTCATAATAACACTAAATGATATTAGCATAGCTAAAACATTAAAACAGTAAAATACATAGAAATATATTAAAATGCCTGGGAGAATAGGAAGGTTTTAGCCTGGCGCCAAAAGGATAGCAGCGTAGGCGCCAGGCGTACCTCCTCGGGGAGACTGTTCCACAATTCGGGGGCCACCCGAATTTAGAAAGCAGCATGCAGAACCAGCAGTAAACAAAAGTTTGACCTTTCTTCCTACATCAGTACTGTGTTAAGATTCCCATTGTGCAAAAGAATCAAGAAGCAGAAGAAAGTTTCATTCATTAAGACTCTGCTTGTATTCACAGAGATGTTTGCAAACAGCTAATTCCCTCTTTATTCATTTCAGTTGGAATGTTAGAGAAGGATCCTCCACTAGTGTTCAGAATTCAATGTTCTATGCTCATTTGAGATTTCTGCAAAAATCCTGTATCAAGTAATTCACTTGAAGAATAGTTTTGAACTGGCTCTGAATTATTTTATTTATTTATTTATTTAATTAATTTATATACCGCCCTAAGCCTAAATTATTGCCATGCACAGAATACTCAGGAGCACACTTTCAGTTTTTCTACGATAATCCCTTTTGGGGAGGAAACCAAAGAGTATTAATTATCTATTTTCGCAGCATAATTTATATCACCTTATGGCTCTTCATATCATTTAACTATTGAAGTCATTTCACAGACTGAGCAACTTCAGCGTGAAGAAAAGCAGAATTTTAAAGCCTTTATTTATTTATTATTAAATTTGTTAGTCGCCCATCTGGCTGGTTGTCCAGCCACTCTGGGCGACGTACAAGATAAAACAGTATATAAAACAATTAAAATTTAAAAACAGTAAAAAACTAGCCCATCTCAAACGCCCGCCTAAAAAGCCAAGTCTTCAGGGTCCTGCGGAAGCTCATTATAGACGGGGCATGGCGTAGATCACCTGGGAGAGAGTTCCAGAGGGTGGGGGCCACTATTGAGAAGGCCCTCTCTCGAGTCCTCACCAGCCTAGCTATTTTGACTGGTGGGATTCAGAGAAGGCCCTTTGAGGTCGATCTTGTTGAGCGGCATCCTTCAGATAGGCTGGGCCACAACCGTATAGGGTTTTAAAGGTTAAAACCAACACCTTGAATTGGGTTCGGTACACAGCCGGTAACCAATGCAACTCCTTCAACACAGGAGTGATGTGATCTCTACGGCGGCTGCCTACAATCAGACGCACCGCTGCATTCTGTACCAGCTGTAACTTCCAAACCGTTTTCAAGGGTAACCCCACGTAGAGCGCGTTACAGTAGTCTAGGCGAGTGGTGATCAGGGCGTGTACCACCGGTGGGAGCAGATGATTGGGAAGGTAGGGGCGTAGCCTCCGTATCAGATGGAGTTGATACAGAGCTGCCCGGCTCACAGCTGAAACTTGAGCCTCCATAGACAGCTGGGAGTCAAGAATGACCCCCAGGCTACGGACCTGGTCTTTCAAGGGCAATCATACCCCATTAAGCACCAGGTCTATATCTCCCAGCCTTCCCTTGTCTCCCACAAACAGCACCTCGGTTTTGTCAGGGTTCAGCTTCAACTTATTCCTTCCCATCCAGCCACTCACCGACTCCAGACACTTGGACAGGGTTTCCACAGCCAATCTTGGTGAAGATTTAAATGAGAGATAGAGCTGCATATCATCCGCATACTGATGACATTGCAGCCCAAATCTCCTGATGATTGCTCCCAGCGGCTTTATATAGATGTTAAAGAGCATTGGAGAAAGGATAGAACCCTGTGGCACCCCACAAGTGAGGGGACAGGGATCTGAAACCTCCTCCTCCAATGCTACTCTTTGGTATCTCCCAGAGAGGAAGGAATGGAACCACTGCAATACAGTGCCCCCAATACCTAACTTCTGCAGGCAGTCCAAGAGGATAGCGTGGTTGACGGTATCAAAAGCCGCTGAGAGATCGAGGAGGACAAGGAAGGTGCCTTCGCCTCTATCCCATGCCCTTCTCATATCATCTACCAAGGCGACCAAGGCTGTTTCAGTCCCATGTCCTGGTCTAAAGCCCGACTGAAATGGATCCAGATAATCCGCTTCTTCCAAGTGTGCTTGCAACTGTTTAGCCACCACCCGCTCAACTGCCTTGCCTAAGAATGGCACATTTGAGACTGGGCGAAAGTTGTTCAGATCTTGAGGGTTCAAGGAGGGCTTTTTTAAAATTGGTTTTATTATTTACTTGGCTGAAAGCATTAATAAACCTTTGCTCTCCTATCCCCTCCTTAATGTATCCTCATTCAATAATTTACAACATCAAATATCTCATGGCACTACCTTCATTCACAAGGTGCCTGGCGGCAGCAGATCTCGTTCATGAAATTGCAATAAGAGCTAGAAAATTGAAAAGTTCCATAATTGAAAGCATCTTTTAACATATTCCTATTAAACCTGAAGCATCATACACAATTCCCACCAATTAAAGATGAAAAACAGTGACAGTAAAAGCTCTCCATCTCACCTACTAAAGGAACCTGTGACCCTCTAAATATTGTTGGACTAAAACTCCCATGATCCCTGACTATTGGCCATGGTTGCTGGGGCTGATGGGAGATGGGAATCTAACAATATTTGGAAGATCATACGTTTCCCATCCCTGCATTACAGCACGTTTGAACTGTGTGACAAGATCAGTCATGAGTGACAGAGGCACAGCTAGCTAGGGTAGGGCACCAGGTGGAGTTGTCTAAGGCACAGCTCTCTCGTGGATGGGAGAAACACAGTAGAGGATGAGGAAGACTGCTCCAAGGAAATGTCAAGAAGCTATTGTCTACCAATTAGGAAGCAGCAAAGAGATTGCATGCTTCAGTCTCCTTGGATTACAGCAATTGCTTCCTTCCATCAGCTCTGTCACAGCCAGATGTGTGCACAAGTGGGTGCAATGCAGGAAGGCAGGTAACCAACAGTCTCCACTCTAAACCTGCCACTACCCAAGGGATACCACCTGCCCCCCTCCAGCTTTGCCCCTTCCATCTGAGGGGGAGAAAGATGAGAGTTTTCTCAGACAGCTGGAAGCAGCATAATGGAGTGTGTGCACTGATTTTTTCTGTCCCACTATAATCTCTTGTCCAAAGTTTTTGCAAGTTTTTTCAAGCACTTCAACAAGCCCGTAAAACTAGTTTGACCAGATACAATAGCAGAACAAAAGGAAAGCGCACACAAACCATACACATGATGGCTCTATCATGCCACCCAGCAGCTCTCTTAACTCTCCCTCTACAGCCAGAAAGAGGGGTGCACAAATAGTGGGCTCTTTTGTCTCTCCCCTGATGGCCTTCCCAAGCTGTCTCTCAGCTCATGTGACCACACAGACCTGCCTTATACCAGCTCAAATAATTGCTCCACAAGTTCACTACCATCTACCAGCAGTTTGCAAGGCCTCAGGGAAAGGTCTTTGGCAGCTTTGCTACACGAATTCAGCACCACTTAGGGGAAATGGGAAAAATATAATTCCCTTCTTCATGTGCCCCTCTGTCCGCTATAGCTAGAAAATGGCTATAGCTCTCTTTCATGGTGGCCATATATGTGGGGACAGGGAGAGGGAGGTTGCTGGTAAGATTGGTTGCTGATAGATGCTTTGGGATGAAGAGCAGTCTAAAAATTTAACAAATAGTAATAAATTAAAACTGGGAACGTACTGAATGTTCACCCATCTCAGAACAGAGCTTTCAGTAAACATATTCTCTCCCCCCCTCCATAAAAACACAAAACTGAATTGAAGTCAACTGAGAGGGAAGGCAATGTTTCCTGCAGCCAATGAGGAATTATGTAGTGACAGAAATGACATCAAAACACCATGTAGCCAAAAGTGGTTACATTACAATGTCAGTGAGGGCAAACAAAGCCAACTCAGGAAACATTGCCCTCACTCTGAATAGGCAAACATTGTTAACCCATTGTGATGCAATCACAGGTATATTGCCAAAGGTGGGAGCTTTTCAATATGAACTTTTTTGGCAATAACAAGTGTCCCCCTTTCAGATCAGTCCTAGGTAGGATTAGTTTCTATCCAGAGCTGTATGAGAAACTGAGGGTGCTTAGGAGCATTATCCGAGACAGCAAGCATGGCTGAATGAATGAATAATTCACACGTGAATGCAAAATGAAGCATGGTAAACCCAGATGCACCATCAGCTGAATTTCTAGAATCAAAGAATTGTATAAAGTTCAGTTGGCATTTGGGAAGAACAACTCTCTGTGGATAGTTTCTTTCAAAGGAAGGATTCACACCATGACCCCTAGATACTTGTGAACAATTAGTACCCAAACAGATTACAGTAAAACAGCATGAGTCAACCAGTCTTATGATTCTGGACATGGCTGAGTCATGCCATTCAAGTGCTTAAGATTGGCAGTACTGCAAAATACAATGTCAGAGGGAGAGACAAAGGCAGTATCTCGTGTAAGAGCTGACTGGGTCACTTTCATGTGCTAGGTAGAAAAAGAAGGCTTGAAGCTTGTCTGATCAGTATTGGTTCAGCCTGAATCACAGACGCCACTGCAAGAATTTTTGCAGTCAACATACTGCTGCCCTCAAGGTCCAAGAATATCCTTAGCCCTCTGGAAAGAGTTCAAAGTGATCCCATTTAGGGGTAGCCAAGATGGTGCCCTCCAGATATTGTTGGACTCCTAACTCCCATCAGCCCCAGATCAATAGTCAGAAATTATGGGAGCTGTACACCAACAACATCTGGAGGGCACTAATTGGTTCCTCCCAATTTAACTTGTAAAGACCTATATAGCTTACCCCAAGCATAAAAAACAGATTGCTTCATTCCATATGCTTTGTTTTCAACTGGCCAAAAGTCCTTTTCTCTGTTACCATTATGCCTTTATTTTCAAGTACAGCAACAGTAGTAAGTTCACCAAGGACAGCATGCTAGGGATACTTCATCATGCCGAAATAGGAAGAACAGTCCCCCTCCCTAATGGGCAACCTCACACCCTTTTTTCATCTCTAGCTTCCTAGTTTTTCTTGTCCTCTTTTTTCATTGTTTCATTTGCGCATATACTACACAGAAAGTAGCCACGCTCTTACACTGGACTATCTCAAGGAAGCAATGGGGAAACCGTGGCACCATCTATATGCCAAATCGACAAGGCATACAAGGAGGTGTTCTTGGTGGCTCCTCTACAGTTCCCTTCACCTAAAGAGCTGCCAAAGTCTGAGTCTGGTCATCTTAATAAAGGTATGAAATACCTGTGGTGGGAGTTACAGGCTGGAATTAAGCAAATCTAATTGTTCTAATCTGACATTTATTATATTTTTGTAAGATGTTTATATTAAAACTTAGTATGGATAAAGACTTCAGAAAATACCTAAAATAAAAAGAAGAATGATTTGTACAAAAGTATCTACAGATCTTTATGATCTTTATGATCGGTCAGGGACTATGAAGGGTGCAGAAGCTTACTACAGGATCTTCCAGGCTTCAAAGAATACTGCAAAATAGACTAGGAAACCAAAGAAAAACTCCAAACTTGGGGGATAAGATTTTTTTTTACGTTTCACTATATACAAACAGAGACATAAGGCATTGTTGAAGGGGAGAACTGGACTAAGGAGATCCAGATAAAGGAAGTTTCCAAAACAAAAATGAGTGTCTATAAAAAGATTAGTATCTATTCATAACTCCTCACTGAATAATTGTATCAAATGTGACCATCTTTAGTATTCATCAAAATGTCCTTAACTATTAAGTACTATCTAATGTCTCCTTTAGAAAGGTACTCCAAAATCAAGCCCAGTCTACTTTTGGTTAGAAATTACCTGTTACATTGAAAAATGAACGAGCCTTGCTTATAAAGTTAGAATGAAAACATTCAGGGAACTGGAATAGTTTCTTAGAGTTCACCAATTAATGTAGAAAAAAATACATATTACAGCTTTCCATTGTCAGCTTTTTGTGTATCATGGTTATGCTACAAATTTTCTATAGATTTTCAAAAAAGACATCCTATACCATAAATGTCTTCTCCATCTGGTTGTACCTTCACGCTGGTACAGAAAAAACCGTTTCCCTTCTCCACTGACAAATAAATGTTTAGAGACATGCGAGTTATCTTTTGGTTTTCTCTGTATTGAGTTATTTTCAAAAGCAGGAACATCTCAAACTTTAAAGTCTTGTTGAATGAAATATGTCCAGAAAATACCAGTTCATGCCACCAAGTTAAATTACAATCTTGAGGGCAATTAGAAGTCAATGAAGACTTTTGTACCAGCAAATCCAGTGTGTACATGGGCAATTAATGTTTTCAAATACTATAGTACATCCTAACATTTCTAAAAACCACCCCTTTGATTCACACAGGGATTTACAGCTTTAGAATGCAAAACAAATATACATTAATCAATTCAATAGTTAGACACAACAACATGTATTGAGATCATACATGTAACTAACACTAACTCCATAGTGATCAGATTCCCCCTTATCAAGTTGTATGCATGTCATGCCTCTCAACTATATATGATACATCAAGATTTTCAGCAATCCTAACCCAATCACCAGTGCTTTCAGTGTCAAGATTTCATTTTTATTCTGCACATTTTTCAATTTTTTAACATACACTTTTCCAGAACCTGGCACTTGAATAATGGGTTAGAACTTGAAAAACAAACTTCAAGACATGGCATTAACCATTTTGGAACCATTAGCTTATTTCCACTGCATCACTCATTTCTGTCTGTGCTGCTAAACGACAGGGATGCACAGAACTAAATGGAGTGCCACTAGTCACAGAACAGATTCTCTTGCTCCTATCCTGGACCAAGGACAGGCATTTTGGTTTACAACACTGGTACTATTTAAGAGTAAATGGATCCTTTATATCACAGTATCACATTCAAAGGACAAAGCAATTAAAAATATGGATGGCCTCTCCTTACGTTCCTTATTAATGCTCCTTAATATCCCCAGTCGATTTCTATCAGAACATTCTCAATTTCTCCACAACTCTATCGTCCCTCTAACTTTTGTGTTCTTTACATCCAGTGAACTGCCATGGAAATGACTCACAGAAACAATATAATCCAGACCAGACACTCCAGTCACTCCAAGGGATCCACTTGTATAGTTCTTTAAATATTATTTTGTCAGATAGGAACAGTAGGTGATTCAACATGCAATAATTAAACATATGAGAGAAGGAAAGAGATATCACACATACACATACACTCCTTAAAAGCATTGTTTAGTTTGCTCTAGGAATAGCACGCTTACACAGCTGCAATTAACAAATATTTGCTAACACTTTTTCCATTTGATTTATTTTCAAATAAGAGTATTTTAAATGAAATATAAAATAGATTTGTAAAAAAAATATACTTCACATTAGCAAAATGAAGTCTAGTATCTGAAGCTTTAGAAAGATGAGAATTGTTTCAATACTATAGTATTTTTAAGATCAAGATTCACACACTGCATTTTCAACAGAAATTACTTCCCTTCAGTGCAAGACATTATAACATTTGGGTGAATCTTTCAAGAGACCAAACAAGATTAACTAATTTTAAAACAGCGTTACTGTTACCTTTCAATGTCTTAATGCAAATTAACTACAAACCAGAAATTATCAAAGCATTTTCAAATCTTCCATTCACGTATGTTTGATCCCTTTTCTGATTCGACACTACAAATTAGTTATTTTCTGTTCTTAATATTAAATATTTTTGAGCCCATAACAACATTTTTTTAAAATAAGAGAACAAGAACATTTTACACTCATTGCTACATCACTGTCATATTTCCCTATGTATATGTTGTGGGTTTATACAAGAAAACTTTTATCAGCGCTGTTCTACAGGAATGCACACTGTATATTACTATAAACTTTCCATTCAGAGTGTGCAATTAAATCAAAACCAGCAGTTAATGTAAAACAGTTGTGTAAATTGGGCCATTCCATTAATAATGATATTTACAAACCTAATGTAGAAAAGTTCCTTAAACAAACTAGATTCTTTTCACCAAATTAAAATGTTCCGTTTCATCTGAATATAAAACGGGTTTTGAGGATGCATGTTTTATTTTAGTTTGCTTTCTGCACATGCAATACAAGCAGAAAACAAAAACATAAATAGGACACTTTTCTAAAACATTTGCACCCCAAACACAGAAAACTGGCACTATTTAATTCATGAAAAACATTAAGAGCCTTTTGTCAACCTTTGGCTCAATGACCCTTCCCCTGCCCCAGCACTGTCATGTGGCAGCCACCATTTTCAAAGCTACCCCTGCCTCTTTCCTCTAGATTTTTTGCCTGTTTGCTAAAAAAAAGGGGGGGCTAGGCATTCCAGATTCAATCACCACATTCTTGTAATTTTCTGAAAACTTAATTTCATACTAAAACAGAATGGAAGAATGAGGAGCTACTTATACACCAAAACTATGCAACATAAAAGCAGTATCTACAAGGGTTACACTAACTTGCAGGTTCTAAAACAGATCTTAAGCATGTTTAACTGGAAATACATCTGACTGATTTTAGTTGTAGAAAGTGAATCTGTTGCAGAAAAAACCCGCTGAGTCCTGTGGCACTTTACAGAAGAAAAGATTTATTGTGACATAAGCTTTTGTGGGTCAGAGTACATGTTATGTCAGAATAAATGAGTTCATCTGTAAGGTGCTACAGGACTCTTTACTGATTTTGATATAACACACACAAAATATATGTAAGATAGTAGGCTTAAAGCACAATGCTAAACATAATCAGAGACAATCTCTATTAAAATGCAAATAGGATTTACCTCTCAGTCTGTTTTGTGCAGCAATTAATTTAAGTTTAAAACATGGTACCTAGAAAGGTAGTACAAAACACATATCTTTTACAAGTTATATTTTGATCAGACAGGTACACACACATGATGGCAAATTTTACACTCTCAGTCCAAACCTGGCCATGAATCACACCAAACAATGGCAAAAAAATGACTCATTACAATCTAGCCATCTTTGTTTGAAATCAAATTCTGCTTAACTTTTCACAATGTGAAAGTTACCTGTTGCTCATTAACATAAAACATTTTTACATCCTAGTTAACAAGGCAATATCTTGGCATCCGATTTGGAAAGTTGTCCCAGAACTATCTCCCCAACCACAACCAACCTTCACAATAAAGCCCATGAGAACACTTACTAAATTGATTGGATTGGGAGCATTCAGGGATTCTATTTCACGCACACCAGATCTCACTGAGTTCTATGTATGTATGTGGGGTGTGTGTGTGTGGTCTTCAGCTTCTGAGAATCTAATCATAAGCAGTATTATCATAGTCTAATTAAACGATATAGATAGATCTCCAAACTGATGAAAAGTAATTATCTAAAAGCAGGATAAATTTAAAAAAACTATTCTGAAAGGGAAAAATGTAAGATAATTAAATCAGAAAAGTTGATCTCAACTATTTGGGCAACTGAGAAAAATCAGGCATCAAAATTCTTAGGGAGGGCAGAAAGATGAAAGGGTATTAGAATAGACAAATATTTATTAATTTATCTCCCCCATTTCAATTTTTTTCCAAATGTTAATAATATCAAACATGTTCCCTGACATTAATAACAAAAAAAAATTATCATGGTTTTTTTGCATTGTAACGTGCTGAAACACCTGCTGTGCCAGAGAAACATAAAACTAATTGGTCAAAAAGTTACTAATCATACAACACTAAATATTTGCACCAACCTGAGATCAGGTTCTGCAGAATATCAATCAGAATACCCAGTCCTAAGAACATTTAATTGCTGGTATAGCAAATCTTCAAATCTGACCACACAGTGACAAGCTTCTGCCACCTCTGTATTTTTAAAGCAACATTTTCAGATACTTTGACAATCCAAAACATACTTATTTGGGAGTAAGCTCCACTGAAGAGAGAGAAAAAGATACCTACTTTTGAGTAAGCATGCATAGGATTGAATTAACTTTTTGATCTTTTCTTGATAAAGTAATAAGGCTGGGATCCTAACCTGTCACACATCCAGGAGTGAGGATTTATGTGCAAGAATTGTGAAGTACTCTGTATATTTAGAACTGCTACTGATTTAACAACTACAGAAGCAAACTTCTCTGAGATCAAACAGAGCTATTTCCATGCAATGAAATTCAAAATTAGGATGTTAGAATTAGTTGTGTGGAAAACATTTAGCAAAAACACCGAAGTAGAAAAGTCAGCGTAAAGCCCAGAATTTCTAAACAGTTTTTGTGAACCAATGTTTTTGCCACAACAGGCAAACATGGCTACCCCTTTGGAATCTGTCTACCAATGCTGCAGTTCACATGTAATCTCACAATAGTATTCCTTTTCATGGTATGGTATTTCTTGTGGTCTGAAGTTACTCATATACAAATGGTCTGAGTAATTACATCAGTTCTCTCACACAAAACAATATTTTCTCCACTCAGATATCACAAAGACAAAATGCCAAAATTTTACACAAATATTTCAAATATCAACATTCCTCTCTATTTTTGCACTTTTTTTAGCTTTGCAGGAGTTTCTTTTAACTAAAGACAAGTTCACATCTGTACGGAAGTCCACATTTACAGAGTCTACTTTTGAAACATCAGTTTTGAATTTTGATTTTTAAATCCAAAAACTAAACTGTGCATTTTGAGAAATTAACATGCCAATGCTTTTTCTTAAGGGGAACCTAAAAAAATAAGGCTGGAGCCTGCACACTACTCAGGAAATGAAAACATTTCTAAAATCTTCAGGAACTGTGTGTGCAATGCATCCCTCCCAAATACAAAGTAAATTTTTACTACTTTGAAGCACAGCAGGTATGAAGTCAGAGCCTTTTAGAGCAGTAACGGGTATTGGTATAACAGTTTTCCTGTGTACTACGAAGTCTTGCTACATAGCTTGTGATAAAGAATTACTTACAGAAAAAAGAAAAAACCATCAGCACCACCCCTCCCCCCACTGTGTTAGAAATCTGGAAACAGCCTGCAGCAGAACTTATGAGTTTAGAAGCATTTCAAAAGTTGTGTTAGACAGCTGCGGTGGGAAAATAACAGTTGTTTACATAGCAATACTCATGAAGTAAATTGGAATTCTACAGATTAAAAAATCTATACCGTGAACTGCCTTATAACAACCTAAAATACTATGACTTGTAAATATGCTTTGTGTGGAATAAAAATAAAAGTCAGATGAGGAAATATTACATAGCAATCAGAACAAAGAGTAAAGTAGAAGGCATCATTATCACCCCATATAAAAATCACACTTCTGCCATGATTATCTTTTTCTAAAAAAAAACACCAAACCACTCTAAGACATAGTTTATACAGGCCATACAGTAACATCCTTTGGCAACAAAGATCTCCCCGTTTCTGGATTGTGAGATAGCTACAACTTCAAAGTTGTAAAGTAGCTTTTAACACTTCTTTCTTCTGAATATAAACCAAAGAGTGGCATCACAGGGTTGGCCATGTACTCACTCATCTTCACTGGGCTTTTGGCTGGTCAAATAAGAACACTAAACGAATTGCTAAAAATGTTAGCTGGCATCAAGGCTGCAGTCCTAGGCACATTTACTTGAATGCAAGCCCCTCCCCTGAAATCAATTAGGGTCTTACTTCCAGGCAGATGTGTTTAGGATCAGGCTATAAACAGATTCTAAGACGTCACAGGAAGCCTCTTGTTAAGGCATCATGACATTTCAAAGGAATAATCAAGTTACTGCATTGAAAACAATGTTTCACAACCATATCCATACAGGGAAAAACACTTGCTGGTTTCAAGAACGAAAACAGAAGCGACAAAAGCAAAAATGCAACTTATTAAACTACATTCAGCACCCCAGCCTAAACTTATGTGACACAATCTCTCTCTCTCTCTCTCTCTCTCTCTCCAGTTCTGGCTCTTGAGTCAATTTATTGTAATAAGAAAAGAACATCAAGGTATTTACCTTAGTTTTTTAGGGACGGAATAATCCACTTCCATGACTTTGCCATGCAACTCTGCTTTTCCTTAAAAGCAAAAAAGGGGGAAAAAAAACAACGGGTTGTATTCAACCAAGTCTTGCTCAGAGTAGACCCGCTGAAAGTAGTGAGCCCAAGCTAGTTGTATCTGTTAACTTCAGTGGGTTTACTCTGAGCAGGATTAGCATTGAATACCACCCTCAGCCTCCCATTGTGAAAGCGTCGGGGGGGGGGGGTCAGAAAGGAAACTCGACTAGAGCTGGGCGAGGGTAGCACACTTTTTGATCAGCCACAGCTGACAGTAGAGTAAGAACAGGAGACCGGTTGGGAAAGTGGCAGCAGCCACCAGTTCTGGGGTGAGAACTCCCTGAAGTAGGTTTGAGCCAAGCACGGATTTTAAGCATGCTGTGCTGGACGTGCCTTCATCGATGGGTGGGTGGGAATCACTTTGCCCAAAGTAACTCCTCTTTCCCGTGCCTGTAGAACCATCCTTTTGACCTACATTTTGGGTCAATCCTTGGGAGCGTTGGGTCAAAAGTGGGAGCGTTCACACGAGCACGCACTCCAAGGCGGGGAAGAATAGCGGGCGTTCAGCTACACAAACGGCTCGAGCACCGCCCCCTCAACTCTAAGCCTTCTGCCCCGCACTATTCGTATGAATGTCCCGCAAACTACCGAGGAGTCAGGAAGCTCATTCCTACGCCAAAGGGCTGCCCCAATCTCCTGCCACCCAGCTTCACCGATTCTACGCACAAAACGGCCCGGCTGCGCGCATCAGCAGAGGGCCGGCCGGCCGGAGCGCTGTTCTCTGGCTGGCCTGTCCCAGCGGCTTCCAGTCCGGCCCGCTGAGTCCCGATGGCCGGGCTCCCTCCCGGGACTGGCCCAGTCCCCCCACCCCACCCGGCTGCTCTGGCCTTGGCTTGGCTTGGCTCGGCTCGCTCGCAGCGCAGCTGGCCGGCCCCAACGCTGCGCGTCGCTCCGGGCCCCCAGGCAGGTCTCGGGCTCTTTGCTCCGGACTCCAGTCGAGTTAGGGCAGGGTACCTCGTAGAAAGGTGCCCGAGATCTAGTGGGTGCCGGGAGAGCAGGAGGGAGGCGTCCCCAGCGCCCGGGAGCCGCTCAATAAAATCGGAGAAAAAAATCAGCGAAAAATCGCTCTCTCGCTCGCCGGGCCGCCCGGGCGCTTGCGAAAGCGCAGCGCGCGCTGGGCAAACGGGAAAGGGCGCACGGGGCGCGGGGACGGGCTCGGAGGCAGCCTCGCCTAGGACTGAACACGATGAGCCCTTTGGCCACGAGGGGCCACCGATCCCCTTCACCCCCTCGCGGGAAGAGGGCTGGGTCAAATGGGGAACCCCCGCTCGAGCCGTGCAAGATGCCTTGCGGGCTCCGTGGGGCTTCGTCCAACCCGGAGGAAGGGATGGGGGCCAGGGGTGGGGGCCAGGGATGGGGGGGTCAAAGCACAGCGGTATCCCTACACGCCCCCCGACCGGCGCAGAGCACCGCGCCTCCCGGCTTACCGGAGAGGGTCTCGATTGCGCGAATGGCCCAGTTCTGGTCTGGATAGTCCACGAAGGCATAGCCGGACTTGAGCAGGATCTGCCCGGTGAGGGGCAGCTTCCTGTCGCCGAAGAGCTGCCGGAGCTCCTCGGCAGTCACGGCCGGGCTCAGGTTGCCGATGTAGAGCTTGTTCATCGTCCGCCTCTTCGGGAAGGGGGGAGGGACAGAGGGAAGCCAAGGCCACCGCGGCCGCCCCCTCCTGCTCGCCGGCCGGCCGCCCACCTACCGAGCCGAGCCACACGCTCCAGTACCTCCCCGCTATCCGGCCCGGCCCAGCCCGCTCCTCAAACTGCTCTCAACAGCGCCCCGCAGCCGGGCGGAACCGAGCCCAGTCCCACGCGGACCCTCCCTCGAACTCCGGACCTCTCGTTCCCGCCTCCCTCGCCCGGGACGGGCAGGAGGAAGCGGTGGCAGGCAAGGCAACGATGCTGGTGCAGACCTGGCCAGGGCGCCCAGAGATGGCTGGCTAGATAGATGGGCGCGCGGAGTGCCAAGAAAGCGCCGCCCACTCGCTTCTTTTCTCTTGGCCCGGAGCACGTGGCCACGTGCCGTGCTCAGATGCACCCCCCGAGCGGGGTGGATCTCCGCCGCCTGAGCTTACTCGGGCGAAGCTTTCTCCGGACTGGAAGGGACTGCGTGCCTCTCGGACGACAGAGGCGGCAGGAAGTCCTCTCCCACTCCTAGATCTGCTACGCTCCCGGATGAGCCTTCCCTGTAGCTGCTGGCTGGAGCGCCGGAGCTCCCGGTGGGTGGCGTGAAAGAAGCGATGTTTTACGCATCCGTCGTGAGCAGAAGCACAGATCACCGGCAACTTTTTTAGCGTGCGGTGGGATCCCCGAGAGCAGCACGGCTTTTGTTTAATGCTTAAAACTTGTTTAATGCTTAAAACATTCTCAGGGCAAGCGAGTCCTGTGTGTGCTTGTAGGAGGGCAACCAAAGTTTCTGCGTACTTTCTCCGCTGTGACGGGGTTTCCGCTTCTGAAACCGACGTAACTTTTCGAACAGCCTACGTTTCTCCGCTGGATTTGTTTGAATTAGATTTTTTTTATTTCTCTCTGGCAGCGATTACAGCCTATCAGAAAAGGTGAAGGACGGCTCTCCCGCTTGCGAGGCTCGCTAACCTACTGCCCACCCACTCCTGATTCCTTTGGGCCAGTCGAGGCTCTGAGAATTCCCAGCTTGGTGTTCGGTGTCAAAACAGCACAATCGTTTGGAAGTAAACTCGGCTGAAATCTGTGGGCCAACCTTCCTCCTGGATAAGTTATCGGTGAGACCGAAGTGCGTCTTCTTCGACCCACTGGATTAAAAAACTAGTCTCTCGCTACGAGTAGCTCGGTCTGTCCCATGCACAGCGTTTACTCGGAAGTAATTTCGATTGACTGCAGTGGGACCCGTCCCAAGTAAGTGCTTTTATGATAGCATAGCAGTCTTGCTGGGAAAGGAGTTCGACTGAGGAGAGAGAACAGATGCAGTGAAAGGGTCCTAGCGAGATCGAGAGGCGTCAGCTGGGAAAACAGAGCGGCTTTGTGGACATAGCTGTAACTCTGCCTTTCCCGCTCCACCGCATGATCGTGGCGCCAGGTTATATGATGGTAAATAGCAGCGACAGAAGTGGCACGATAACGGTCACGTGTACTGGGGAGGGCGTGTACTGGGGAGGAGCCCTCCCTCTGTGGTACTCGGACACCTGCTTCGTGTGCAAAAGGTGCCAGTTCAGTCCTTGGCATCTGCAGGCGGGGCTGGGAAAAACGCCTACTTAAAGCCCCGAAGAGCTGCTGCCACTCAGTGTTAGAGAATTCCGAGCTAGATTGGTCAGACTTGCGTTCCTATAATTTCTGTAGCACCTTTACAGTAGGCTCAAAAGTTCTAATTTTACCACTGTTGTGTCACAGTTACCCATAGCTGGGAGACCTACTTTGAAGTCTACCGAAGTTGCTTGGCTCGGTGACAGGATATGTTTTTAAAAAACGAGGCGGTGCGTTTCTGCCCAACGTTAAGGAATGTTCGCGTCGACGTCTCTGTCGGATCCGCTCAACTCGCTGAGGTGAGGCTTGTGTCTTTCCCCCTTTAATGTGCGTTGACGTGCTCGGAAGAGCCGAAGTCGGAGGCATGGTCGGCAGGGCAGGGCGGGGCATGCCGCTTCTTGATCTTCTGCGCAAGGTCCGAAAAATGAATGGGAGATGCCTGTGCAGGTCGCGTTTCTGTACATTCTCCCTTCATCCCCTTGGCGCTTGCGAAGTGCGCCCAGAGAGCCTGTATTATGATGCCGAGGGTTGATTCTCGACTCCAGTCTCCCTGCTAGGGGAGAAATGTAGTTTGTACGCATTTCCCAGTCAGTTAGGCAAGGGCATTTATTATTTGTTTTTCTATTTTTTTAAAAAATGTTTTGTTCTGGGGAAATGTTGGATGTGCCCGGTGAGAAGGCATGACATTGGGACCATGACTTTTTGCATGAACTTTTTTTAAAACTTTCTCCACAAATAAGGAATAATATTTTTTCCCCAAGAGGCAGGCTGAGAATGCACAGTGACCTGCTTGAAAGTTATATATAAACTGAAATAAAAAGACAAATCAGTTGTGCTCCCTTTCCTCAAGATACATATTGATCTGAAATATTATTTAATTTATTTGGCTGTTAATCTTACTTTTCTAGATAAGAGATACATGTTACATATAATAATAGTGTAATATTTTCATGCCAACTTTGAATTTACTGAAACACCACAAAGAAAGGGTTTATTTGTGTTTCTAAATTGCTTTTTTAAAATGTGTTTTTAAATTTTTATATTTGTTTTTAATTGTTGTAAACTGCCCAGAGACCTTCGGCTATGGGGTGGTATACAAATGCAATAAATAAATAAATAAATAAATCTTGCATTTATATCCCACCTCTTCTCCAAGGGGTTCAAGGTGACTTACATGGCTCTCCCCCTCCGTGTATTATCCTCACAATAGCCCTGTGAAGTAGGTTGGATCTGCTCACTGAGAAGACAGGAGCTTCAAATCATAGCTAGTTCAAAAATTTGGTGACTTAGTCCCATGACTAAGGGGGGATTTGAACCTGGTCTTCCAGGTCCTAGTGTAACACCCTAACCACTTACTCCACAAGGACTCTCAAATGAGCAAGTTTTCAAGTTAATTGCAATGCTTCTTCAGGGTAGATGGTTAAGGGGGGGGGAGAGGAAGGATTTTGTGAGCTGAACAGAAAAGCCTAAGTCTGCATTTTGTAAGGATCTTAAGAGGAATTGCAGGAGGCACTTTGCAGATATTGCATGCTTATGCAGAAGTCAGCACTTTGTTCAACGGGATTTACTCTCTTGTGAGTGTGAGCAGGATTGGAGCCTTAATTTGATGAACTCAAAAACAGTTCTGACAATTCAGCTGGCCCTGTTGAAGGTGTTACATTGCTACTCTTGTTATTTCCCCACTCAAATGAATCAACATGGTTACCGGGTATTTTTTTAAAATGTTTTATCTGTATATGTGCATTAACAAAGTTTGCCTGTATTGTTTTTACACCTTGCTTTTCAGCCAAGATTGGCTTTTGAAGTAGCTTACCATGAAAATCCACAAGCCATGGTTAGGGATATATTTTGGTGCTGAGGGGAGAGTGGGTGATGCAGTCCAGTTTTGGGGTTCTCCTCAGCAAAGGGAGTGGGCAGAAGGAGCTGCAGGTGGGCTTTCGGGGTGGCTGATGAGAAAGAAGACGACCCATAGGACCAAAAATGAGCTGCAAGAACCATCATGGTAGAGATGGGCAATCACCCAGTCACTCACCCTCCCTCCTTTTGATTTTTTTTAGATAATTCTTAGGGGGTGGGCAGGCCTTTTCTGAAATTGCTCTGAAATGTCAGAAAAGCCCCAGGCCCATTTCACACAACACCCCTCTGATAAGAACCCCACAGCACAAAGATCCTTGAGAACTGCGATATGTCAGGACCACTGGATCCCTTACCAAGAGCCCAGAAGCCCTGGCAACAGACAATTCCCAGGGAACCTGCACAGTGAAGCGCCCACTGGCAAGGTCCATAGCCCCAGCAACCATCATTGCAACTACAATACTGTCCGGGGCTGTATGTGTTCATTTAACATCCACGTCTTCTTTGGTGCTTATTTTATAAACTTGATTATGTACTTGCTACGATCACCATCAACTTCAAGTGGACTGTTGCCTATGAAAGTTCATGCAGCCTCTCAGGACACTCTGTAATAGATCTTAAAGTGTCAATCATGGAACTTCAAAGGGAGACTGCAAACTGAAACTGCTGAATTATAGTTCATCAAGAGGTTCATTGCTATCACCTGGGGCTTGAATCAGACAAAGTTTTTTTAAATAGCCTGTTTTAGCTTATCCATGTCAAGATATCAATATTATCGCCAACTGTTAACTGTGATAACCACTGTTAATTACATAACTACCACTGCCTGTACCTTCTGGATTAAATTTCCCTCTGACTTATCCCTGCCATGTTTATATGTGATGGCAGCTAAGGATAACAATTGCATGTATCTGAGGAAGTGAACTGTAATTCATAAGCTTTTATCATAATGCATTTGTTAGCCTTTAAGGTGCTAAAAGATTCCGATGCCGTAATTATATGGTGGCAACATGGGATGAGCCTTTTCTATAGTGGCATCTTGTATGGGAAATTCCCTCCCTTCTATCAGGCTCCTTCACTATTAGGCTTTCCGTTTTGTAATGCTTTAAAAAGCCACCCCTTCACCCAGTCTTCAGGGCGGACGGGACTAGAGTAGGGCCAGGTATAACTGATGTAATCTATTTGCTGTATTTATTGTTTGGTATTTTATTTTGTTTTAATATGGGATGTTGTATTCTGTTATTTTAATGTAATTGTTGTAAATCACCCTGTGACCTTAATTTATTGATGAAGGGCAGTTTGGAAACTGATTAAATAAATAACTACATTTTGCTGTTGTCTTTTTGCTGCTACAGATGAGCTATTCTTGTGGAATTTGGCATATTGAGGTGGGGGGAAATCAGTACAACTATTGCTTAGAACAGGTAGGGGGATGTTGTTGGATTCAACTCCCATCAGTCCTACCTGCATTGCCAATGGTCAGGGATCATGGGACTTGTAGTCCACAGCATCTGGAGGGCCACAGGTTCCCCATCCCTGGCTTAGAGTCTTAAGACTTGTGGGCAATCTGGTTCTATGGCCCTTCTGCACTGGCAAACAAAGTTATCGAGATCCTGTGTTACAAGTGGCAAAGTAGATCACACTGCTTTAAATAAGAAATAGAATCATAGAGTTGGGAGGGGCTTATAAGGCTCTTGAGTCCAGCCCCCTGCTCAATGCAGGAATCCAAATTAAACCATACAAAACCTGAAATGCATTCTCCCAACATCCATGGTAACTCTGCTGCTGCCACCCACCAATTGCATGCTGATGACTCTCCCACATTAGCTATGTATGGAAGGAATGTTTCAATATATGGGAATGGTAGAATCCCTCCATGATGTCACCCTATCCAGCCCATATGGAAAATGCAGCTTGGCAGCTATAAAGACACCTGTCACCAGAGTCTCCAGTCTAGACCACTGTGGGAAGTGAACAGGAGCCTAGTAACAGACACAGATAGCTACACACCCCAGTGTTCCCTGCAGGGCTGGCACAAGACATTTACTGTTTGAGGAAAAGGAAAAGTTGACACCAGGGCTGGCACCATAAGGTGGCCCCCTTAGGTCCCTGAAGGGCCCCTCCTTAGGGTGGATGGGTAGCGCACCCGTTCCACGATCCATGGCAGCATCAGCTCCTGACCCAGCCCCAAATCGCAGAAAGGGAGCTCCCAGACACCCCCCTACAACTGTGCAGGCCTGCAAAACCCACCTGCATACCCCACCTACCTCTTCCATTGGGGTGAATGCTGGCTGTGCTGCACACATGCCTGTCATCAACCAAGATGGTGGTTGCTTCCCTAAGGGGCTGATGCCTCTGCCACCATTTTGGTTGATGGCAGGCATGTGCTTGTGTGTACGCAGGCATGTGCTTGTGTGTACGCAGGCATGTGCTTGTGTGTACGCAGGCATGTGCTTGTGTGTATGCAGGCATGTGCTTGTGTGTACGCAGGCATGTGCTTGTGTGTACACATGCACGCACAGCACAGCCAGAATTTACCATAGCAGGAGAGGTAAGTGCAGGTGGGTGCCCAAGGGCCCAGTCATGCCTGGCGCTGGCCCTGGTTGACACCTCACCACCACTACAATTCTATGGACAAAATCCAACTGGTCTTAAAGTTGAATCTTACTTCAAGACTGGTGGTGGAACGGCATCCTCCACTGTAGCAGAGGCAGCCAAAGAGGTGAAGGGCAGGGCATATGGCACATACAGCTGTGCCCTCCAATTGCTCACTGCCCCTTCCTTCCCCCAGCATCTGTTGTCTGTAGGCAGTAATCTGCTTAATGGAAGGGCTGGCCCTGTGAGTGCAAGCAGAGCTTCAAGTCACCTTGAAATGCAAACACAGACACCCATTTGCCAAGAAAACATATGACCATAGGACAGATATTCCATGCCCCATCTCATTTAGAAAGAAGCATGCATGGAATACCCACAAGTATCTCTAGAGAAGGTTTGAATACCACTGGGGAAATGTGCTTTCACATTGGATTGCATCAGTCCAGAACAGTCCAAGCAATTCAGTCATGTTGCTTCCTGTGTGAGGGAGAAAATATTTAAGCCAGGCTTGGGGAACCTTTGGCCCTCCAGTTGTTGCTGAACTACAGCTCCAGTCAACCCTAGCAAGCATGGTCAATGGCCAGGGTTGATTGGAGTTGTAGTTCAGCAACATTCGGAGGGCCAAAGGTTCCCCATACCTGCTTTAAGCAAAGGAGAGGGCCAAAGAAGAGTGGGAATCACAACAGAACCCTCACAGAGCTATCAGCTGGCCCTGCCTAGTAACTCTGTGGGGGACCAATACTCAAAGAGGAAACAGGAGACAGCAACTCAAACCTTACCATGTTGGGAACATTGGGTTGATCACCACAAGGCAAAATTCTTGTATAGGAGAAGTTCAGTTGGGAGGCTTCCAATGGCTCCTCACGGTGACCATCATGACCAGTTGCAAACAAAACTAAACTAGAAGTGGCATGGGGCCATCAATACCAGAATCTGTGGGGCCTGATACAGTCCCAGGGAATATTTATATTCTAGCTAGATACCATGTAGAAGAGGGACTGGGCAGCTCCAGGAGAGGAGCACCTCCAGGCACATTGCTTCAAGAGGAAGAAGTCTGGAACAAAGGCAAAGGAGCTGAGCCCAAATGCGCAGATACCTTAGAGGGGATATCTCTCCCCAAGTGTACACCAGTCTCGGAATCCAGGATTGTGGAGTGCAGCCATTTTAAAAGATTAAAAGGTGAGTCCTTTCCTCTGACCTAATGACTGCAGCAAGAGAGTTACTCCAGAATTTCCCACTAGAATTCGAATGAAGGTCCATCTGCACTGGAATGGACTGCCTTAAAGTCGATCCCGACTTATGGCTACCCTATGTATAGGGTTTAATGGTAAGCAGTATTCAGAGGGGGTTTACCATTGCCTCCCTCTGAGGCTAGTCTTCCCCAGCCGGCTAGGGCCTGCTCAGCTTGCCACAGCTGTATAAGCCAGCCCTTCCTTGTCCACAACTGCCAGCTGGGGAGGGGCAACTGGGCTCCTTGGGACTATGCAGCTTGCCCACAGGTGGCAGGGCACGTAACCCCTGAGCCACTCACTGTGGGGGTGATCTTTAGCTAGCCCTTTACACCCAGGAGACATGAGCAGGGATTTGAACTCACAGACTGGACTTCCAGCTAGGCTGTCCTCCCCACTGTGCTATACCATACATTTAAAACACTGTTATGCCACTTTAAACAATAATGGTTTCCCCCAAAGAATCCTGGGACTGCAGTCAGTTAAGGGTGCTGAGAGTTGTCAATGTCAAGAATGCCTGGTTTGAAAGGTTAAAACTTAAAATGTTTCTGAGGCAAGGAATTGTGGGGAAGACATCTTGCCTGAAATGTGGCCTCTGAGAGCCCATGAGATTGCAGTTCTCACAGCTGTAGCTAGTTAATTAAGCTGTAAGCATTATCAATTGAGACTGGTACTTCAAGGCCAATCAGCCCAGAAAGGTTGGGGAGTTTGTGACCATTAGGCATGAAAGCTCTAGGAAGTTTTGTCATCAGAAAGCCCCCTGATTGGCTAATTAATTCCTGGCTGTTGCTGGGCATTTTCCCATAAGAATAGGATTCAGAGCACTGTTCTTCAGTGTTCTTGATATTACTTGATGTTGAGGTTTTGTATTTTATCTGCTATCCAGGCTATACATCTCTGGGGAGATGTGGAACCATACAGTAATTTTGCTGTTTACATCTGTTGTAAGTATAGTTTAGTTTTGTTTTTTTTATCTGTGACTAACTCTCTGTATTTTACCTAGCCCTTGGGGGTGTTTGGTTTAAGAAACTATTTTGTTGCTATACTTGTACACTTACATTTTATTTAATAAAGCTATTTCTTATTTACCAGTGTGTGTTAATTGCAGGGGAGATTTGGTTCTGAGTCCAGCACCTTGGCCAATTAGCCATGGACTACCGTATATTCGGATATTTTGCCTAAGGCTCCAAGACAAGGAGTGCATCTTTGGTTCTTGTCTTCCGGAATTCTTGGCAAGCCTATTTCTGGGTCTTTGAGTTTCCCATTGGCTCAGAGTGGGTGACCAGGATTAAGGGGTGGTGGCAGTTTACCTACCTTGCAGAGTTGGTGTTGGTTTACTCAGCCCTGGTAAAGGAGACATGGGTTGTGCCTGGCCAGGATCAATTGTCCTGGATTTGGGAATTGAGTCCTGGTGAGAACTGACAGTAGTTCATGATAGTTAGGAGATCCCTATTCCCCTCACAGAGCTACAATTCCCTCACTTTAACAAGGAACTCCGGGGACTGTGAGGAGAATAGGGCTCTCCTAACAGTTCCCAGCACCCTTAATAAACTACACTTTTGTAGCTTCCTCCTTCCAGTAGGAAGGGTGGGATATAAATCAAATAATAAATAAATAAATAAATACACTTCTCAGGATTCTTTGTGGGAAGCCATGGCTGTTTCAAGTGGCATAAGAGTGCTATAAGTGGATGGTGCAGATGGGGCCTAACTCTGCAACCAATGGAGTCTAGTCCTCCACTGTGGTATGTGAAACCTGTACCAAGCCACAGGACAATGGCTCCATATAGAGGAAAATGGTTCCTGTTGTGGTTCCTACTCTTCCTTGTGCATGGGGCTCTGTCCTTTGCTGAAAGGTTGTTTTCCTCAGACAGGTTAATAGCTCCATGATTATGTGGGATGAGATGGAAGAAGTAGGGCCAGTCCTACCATGAGGAAGAGTGAGGCGGCTCCCTCAGACAGCAGATGCTGGAGAGTGGGAAGTGGTGGTGAGGTGCTGGAAGACATCACCTTTAAACACTAGCCTGTTGCTCTGCTGCCCTTAAGTGTGATGGGGGATTTTTAAAAATCTATTTTATTTAACCAAATTTGTATACTACTTAATCATAATAAAACCTCCTAAGTGGTGTACAAAGAATATAAAACTCTATAAGAATGTAACATTTATATTAGAATAAAAATCATTGTTTAAAATAAGTTTGTAAAATGGCAAAATGAACAAAACCAACAGCTAAAAGAATACATTATAAGCTACAATTACAGATTAGAAAACATGTCAGGGTAGGTTTGCCTAAACAGATTATTTTTTAAGCAGGTGCCAAAAAGAATACACCAAAGGTGCCTGCGTAATGTCAATAAACAGAGAGTTCCAGAGTGCAAGACAGGTGTGGAGAGCCTTTGGCTGTTCGGATGTTGCTGAACTACAACTCCCATCATTCAGAAGAGGGCAACCAGAATGATCAAGGGGATGGAGCGACTCCCTTACGAGGAAAGGTTGCAGCATTTGGGGCTTTTTAGTTTAGAGAAAAGGCGGGTCAGAGGAGACATGATAGAAGTGTATAAAATTATGCATGGCATTGAGAAAGTGGATAGAGAAAAGTTCTTCTCCCTCTCTCATAATAATAGAACTCGTGGACATTCAAAGAAGCTGAATGTTGGAAGATTCAGGACAGACAAAAGGAAGTACTTCTTTACTCAGCGCATAGTTAAACTATGGAATTTGCTCCCACAAGATGCAGTAATGGCCACCAGCTTGGATGGCTTTAAAAGAAGATTAGACAAATTCATGGAGGACAGGGCTATCAATGGCTACTAGCCATGATGGCTGTGCTGTGCCACCCTAGTCAGAGGCAGCATGCTTCTGAAAACTAGTTGCCGGAAGCCTGAGGAGGGGAGAGTGTTCTTGCACTCGGGTCCTGCTTGCGGGCTTCCCCCAGGCACCTGGTTGGCCACTGTGAGAACAGGATGCTGGACTAGATGGGCCACTGGCCTGATCCAGCAGGCTCTTCTTATGTTCTTATGTTCTTATTATCCTTGCTCTTTGGCCATATTTGCTGGGGCTGATGGGAGTTGTAGGGCCAAAGGTTTCCTACACCTGGTCATGCTAAGAGATCAGTTCCTTACCATAGTGGAATGAACATTATGTGGCACTTGTAAAAGATGCTGTTTTGTTACCAGTGTTCAAGTAAGAGTCAACTGCTAGTCTGGTTGTCTTCTGTACAAAGGGCACAGAGAGAGAGGAGAGGAGAATCTCCTTTACCTGAAGCAGCAAAATACTTTGGGCCATCCTTGGGAGGATGGAGACAGTTATTTTTCAACTCTCCCTTTACTTCATTCGAAGTGTAACTTACACCAGCTCTTTTGCTGATGTAACATGACACCATTGCAGGATGACTGGAACCTGGTATCTGACTAACCCCCAACTCCAGCCACTTGTTACTCTTCCACCACTTGAGTTCCAGAATACTGCAGTCACACCACAGTAATGTTACACCAGCATGATATTATGCTAGTGCAACGGTGGTAACACACAGCCGTAGTTTAAAGTCACTGGTGTATTTTTGAGCTCCACCAGCACAGGTACACTTGGTAGCAATCCTATTCTTATTCAGCAGATATACAGTAATTGTGTTGTTGGTCTCAAATGCATTATGTCTTAATGCTGTTAATGTGGCAGAGGAAGTCAGACTTTTAAAAATCAGATGTACTCTAGTCAATGCAGCTTTTTAATTCAATTAATAAATGTAGGATATGCAAAAATATTATTTAAACACCACTTACGAAAATGGGTTTAGTGCTTCTAATGAAAAATACAGTGGGAAACAAAACAGCACTTAACACCTTGAATGAGTTTCAGAATATAAAATTGTTAAGGAAATACAATACAATAAATTTATTACGGTCATAGACCAGCAAGTGTTAAGGAAATTGTCTCTTGTGGATGACCTTTCATCCTAACTATTCTCACTCTGAACTCATGTTACATGTTCTTACAGGAACTTACGAAACAAATTAAATATGTACTTGGTGGCTATTATTATGTTATGTACAGCTTAATGGCATTGAAAATACAAGATACTGATCTGTTTGTTAGGTGATTCCAACAGTTTGTTGCTGTAACCCTTGGTAGGTTAACATATTAGGCATTGCATGTGTTAGAAACATCATGATCTGATCTCATACTACCTCCAAGAGACTGAAAATATTTTAATAAGTTAGCTCCTTTGCTCTCAGCTGTCATTCTGATGAAGAGTTTTATAGCACAAATGTTTTCAGACACTTCATCAACAGAAGTTGGTCTGTGAACGACCTCTTACTATAGTGCCAGATAAAATGACTTTGGATCAAGTCCAGTTACATAACAAGAAGCTTCTTCTTGTATGCTGTTTAGCCGTGAACGTAGGACTGTAAGTTCATGATCAGGGACTTTCTTTACTGAGGTCCTTACAAGAAGATACATGGTTTGCAAGTTACTATTCACTAATAGGCAAAAGAACCTTGCCGTTTAAGAACGTACCTATAGCCAACAGATACTTCTATCAAACTTTAAAAAGCAGGGAAACTGGGAAGCTATAGTGAATGTACCAGGGGAGCAGGAGACCTGACCTCCTCTCTGAGATATTGTACTTCCCTGAAAATTTGTCAAAATGCAAACACAATTTGGGTTGGTCTTTCACAGTCCAATCTACTTCCTGTATAGCTTGGAAGAATTTGATAACGTGCCTCTGAACATATGGTGAGTGGTGGCAACATCTGCCATCTCCAAAAATGGAGAATTACATTTTTGTATGTTTCGTGGTGGTGTTCTTACTTTGCTTCTTTCCTGTGTTACTTCTGTTTCTACGTAGAATCTAACCTAGAAAATTATATTTCTCTCATTATTCATCCTAGAAATCTGTGTCAACTTTTTTTATTATTTTCAAAGCCTTTTTATTGGTCAGTGGCATATGATGGTGAAGACAGCCTTTTGTATTTCAAACTGAAGGTTATATTCCATTTCTATTTTGGGTGCATTAACATTTGAATCAGAAACTGCAGTTTGATGTAAAATCAGACTGATTACGATATGTTGCTACTTAAGCAATGACTCTAGCTGTTGGAAAAAAACAAATTTGGCCTGACCAAGATGCATGTTTTCAGTTTGCTATGCACAAACCACTCCACTAAAGAAAAGGTGGGCATGGTCAATTAAAAACATAAAGCACACCTAGAAATTTACTAGAATATGTTTCACCTCCCACTGTTTTATATCATGCAAACTGAGACACTCCTAATGTCCATTGGAAACTTTCTGCAGAATAGTCAGTGCCATTATTCCACAATTGTTTTTTGAGTGTAAATTTTGCAAAGTGTACTTCACATATTCACTGAAATAGAAGAAAAGAAAATGATTTACTATAGCAAACTTCACTAAAATTGCAAAGTAAATCAAACATATTTAAAGTGACTATCTGAACTATATCAACTGTCTTAAAATTGTTGCTTCTTCCCTGCTAAAACAAGATAAGCACAGCACGTCTTGTTTCTGTTATTTGGGCTGATTGCAGGTGTTGCCACCACTCACCATATGCTTACTTAGAGGCATGTATTAGCAAATTCTTACAAGCTACACAGTCAATTTCAACTTATGACGACCCTATGAATCAGCAACCTCCAATAGCATCTGTCATGAACCACCCTGTTCAGATCTTGTAAGTTCAGGTCTGTGGCTTCCTTTAGGGAATCAATCCATCTCTTGTTTGGTCTTCCTCTTTTTCTACTCCCTTCTGTTTTTCCCAGCATTATGGTCTTTTCTAGTGAATCAGGTCTTCTCATTATGTGTCCACAGTATGATAACCTCAGCTTCATCATTTTAGCTTCTAATGATAGTTCTGGTTTAATTTGTTCTAACCCCAATTATTGGTCTTTCTTGCAGTCCATGGTATTCGCAAAGCTCCCCTCCAACACCACATTTCAAATGAGTTGATTTTTCTCTTATCCAATTTTTTCAATGTCCAACTTTCACATCCATAGATAGAGATCAGGAATACCATGGTCTAAATGATCCTGACTTTAGTGTTCAGTGATACATCTTTGCATTTGAGGACCTTTTCTAGTTCTCTCATATCTGCCCTCCCCAATCCTAGCCATCTTCTGATTTCTTGACTATTGTCTCCATTTTGGTCAATGACTGTGCCAAGGTATTGATAATCCTTGACAAGTTCAATGTCCTCATTGTCAATTTAAGTTACATAAATCTTCTGTTGTCATTACTTTAGTCTTCTTGACGTTCAGCTGTAGTCCTGCTTTTGTGCTTTCCTCTTTAACTGTCAACAGCATTCTTTCAAATACTGGTTTCTGCTAGTAGTATGGTATTGTCTGCATTTCCGAAATTATTGAAATTTCTCCCTCCAAGTTTCACACCTCCTTCATCTTGGTCAATCCCACTTTCTGAATGATACATTCTACGTATAGATTAAACTAATAAGGTAATAAAATACACCCCTGTCTGATATCCTTTCAGATTGGGAACCAATTGGTTTCTCCATATTGTGTCCTTACAGTAGCCTCTTGTCCAGAGTATAGGTTGTGCATCAGGACAATCGGATGCTCCGGCACCCCCATTTCTTTTAAAGCATTTCATAGTTTTTAATGATCTACACAATCAAAGGTTTTGCTGTAATCTATAAAGCACAAGGTGGTTTCTTTCTGAAATTCCTTGCTCCGTTCCATTATCCAACGTATATTTGCGATATGATCTCTGGTGCCTCTTCCCTTTCTAAATCCAGCTTGGACGTCTGACATTTCTCGCTCCATATATGGTAAGAGCCTTTGTTGTACAATCTTGAGCATTACTTTACTTGCATGGGACATTAAGGCAATAGTTCGATAATTACTGCATTTTCTGGGATCCTCTCTCTTTGAAATTGGGATGTATATTGAACACTTCCAGTCTGTGGGCCATTATTTAGTTTTCCATATTTCTTGACAAATTTTTGTCAAAATGTGGACAGACTCCGTCTCAGTAGCTTGTAGCAACTCGATTGGTATGCCATCTGTTCCTGGTGATTTGTTTCTTCCAAGTATTTTAAGAGCAGCTCTCACCTCACATTCTAAAATTTCTTGTTCTTCATCATACAGTTCCTTTGTGAATAAATCTGTCATCCTTCCATCTCTTTTATATCGTTCTTCAACGTATTGCTTCCATCTTTTATTTTATCTCGGTCAGTCAGTGTGTTCCTTTGTTGATTATTCAACATCCCTACTCTTGGTTTAAATTTCCCATTCATTTCTCTAATCTTTTGGAATAGGGCTCTTGTTCTACCCTTTTGGTTGTCCTCTTCTATTTCTATGCAATAACTATTGTACATTCTCTTTGTCGCTATGTACTAGTCACTGTATTGTTGCATTTAGGGTTCTAACCGTGTTTCCATCTCCTTTTGCTTTTGCTTTCCTCTTCAACCATTTTAAGAGTTTCTTCAGTCATCCATTGAGGTCTTTCTCTCTTTTTAACTAGTCTTTTTGCATTCTTCCCCAATAATGTCTCTGACTTCAATCCATAGTTCTTCTGGTTCTCTGTCAACTAAGTTTAAAGCCTCAAATCTGTTCCTTATTTGATCTTTATATTCTTCTGGGATGTTATGTAAATTGTATTTTGGCGCTATGATTGCTTTGTTCTTCAGATTAAAGCTAATTTTCTGTATTACCAGTTCATTATCTGTATTGCAGTCTGCTCCTGGTCTTGTTTTCACAGAAAGTGTGGAACTTCTCCATCTTCTGCTACCAATTATATAATCAATTTGATTCCTATATTGATGGATATCCATGTGTACAGTCATCCTTTTGGTTACTCAAAAAATATGTTTGCAAGAAACAAATTACTGGCTTCACAGAATTCAATAAGTCTTTCTCCTGCTTCATTTCTATTTCCTAAGCCTAATTTCCCCACAATTCCTAGTTCTCTGTTCCCTACTTTTGCATTCCAGTCCCCTATGTTTATCAGCACATCTTGTTTTGGTGTGTGATCAATTTCTTCCTGTACTTCTGCATAAAATCTCTCCAATTCCTCTTCTTCTGCATTTGCCGTTGGAGCGTAGACTTGGATGATGGTTATGTTAATAGGTTTCCCGTTTAATCTCATTGGTATAACTCGCTCAGTCCTTGCATTATAGCTCCTAATTGCTTTTGCCACATCACTTTTCACTATTAAAGCAATTCCATATCTTCTTAATTTCTCGTTTCCTGCCTAAAATATTTTGTAGTTGCCTGTGAAAGTGTCCCATTCCCATCCATTTTAAGGGGGGAGGAGAGGGCAGGTTTGATTCTTTGCACGATTTTTGAGTTCAGTGGGATTTATGCCTGTACAATCATGCTTAGGATAGGTGAACGTGACCTGGGGAGGAGTGGGGAGGGGGAGAGAAAGGGAGGAAGGGTCAGGGGAGGGTAAAACGGGGAGATTGGGTGGGGGGCAATGGGCAGAGGGAAAGTTTCTTTCCTTTCCAAAAGGAAAACATTGTGAACAGTATCATTTTTCAGGGTTTCCCTCACCTTTTTATTCTACAGCTGGCACATGTAGTCTCTCACCCAAATTTAAACCAAAGCTGTCCTTGGTCACATCCACACCAGACTGTTATTTCATTTTAGGCAGTTGTGGCTTCCACCAAAGAATCCTGGGAAGTTAGTTTGTGATGGGTGCTGAGAGTTGTTAGATGCCCTATTGCCCTTGCAGAGATACAATCCCCAGAAGAGGGGCTGACTCTTAAACCACTCTGGCCACTGGAGCTCTGTCAGGGGAATAGAAGTTTCCTAACAACTCTCAGTACCCTTCACAAACTACACTTCCCAAGATTCTTTGGGGGACGCCATGACTGTGTCAAGTGAAATAAATATTTGATGTGGGTGTGGCTCCCTGATTAGCCAAGCCAAACAGCTGTGAGTCTGGCTTTCAGAACACTGACAATTGGTTCTTACTGTGCGTACCTGACACTATAATAGACTTAGATGTTAAATTCCTTAATTAAAAATCAGCCAGGCATGTCTTTAAATTTTAAACTGCAGAAGATGAAGGTCAGACTATGGGGCAAGGTCAGTAACAGGATTACAGATACTCTGTGAACATGGCTGATTTTTTATTAATTTCAACAAATTAAGAGACCACTGACAGAAAAAAGTCTAACAAGAGGTCTGGCTTCCCCCCCCCTTTGAACTTCTGATTCTCTCTGAGTGTTTTGTGTATCACCATGAAAACTTAAGTTATTAAGCAAGTGTTTCTAAGTTCTGGACTCTAAGTTTTGTAAGTTTTTTAAAGTTTTTTTAATTTTCAAATAATACAACATATTTCTCCTCGTTGACAACCCTGTTTCATTCTATGAGAGAGCTATTACAGTGTTTAAGTCAAACATAAGAGTTCATTAAGCTACCACAGTCTGGTAAAGGGTTTGGGTACTTGGCAAAGATTTTCCTCCTTGGTTGTAAATTCAATAAAGGGCATCCATTGGTCTGTGAAAGTGTCTTTCTTCTTAGTGCTTACTGCTAGTTTCAAGTCTTGTGTCAGTTTCTCCAGCAAAGCAAATTTCCATGATTTTCTATACCATCCGTCCAGTGACAGTCCGTCTAGGTTTTTCCAGAACTGAGCAATCGAATGACGGGCAGCTATCAGCATGAATCCTATTAACTTTTTATACTGTAAATCTAAGTTTTGGTTAATAAAAAGATTTAATAAAGCAAGTTCTGGTGTGAGTTGTATTGTTTGTCTAGTTATTTTGCTTATTTCCTTTTGTACCTCCCTCCAAAATTTCTGAACATTCTCACATTCCCACCACATATGGCTGTAACAGCTGAGAGCATCACAACCTCTCCAACACGATCTAGATGAAGATCCTGTAATTTGTGCTATTTTAATTGGGGTCATGTACCATCTATGTGTAATTTTAAGTGCTATTTCCCTTACTGAAATGGCCTCTGTTGAATATGGAAACTTGTCCCATACGGTATCCCAGTGTTCTTCACCTATTTGTATTTTCAAATCCCAGTAATTTTTTAGGGCTAAGTTGCCTCCCATATCTTTACGTAGCAAAAAGGACTAAATTTTGGAGGCTAAGCCTCTATAATTGCTGTCCATATTCATTATCAATCTTTCTCCTCTTGTTAATTCCCCGAGTTCCTTGCGTTTTTATATGGGGCTTGCATATAAATAAGCTCAGTTGATACAAGAGTAACCAGGGGGCTCCTTTTTCCTGTAGTTTATTTCTCCAGATGTCTCTGGGAAGCGGTTAGGACCATTGTAAAACTCTTTTAGTCTGAACATGTTCAGCTTTATGAACACATAATCATCTACTGGCCTATCTGGTCTGTAGAAATCAGGATATTTGCTTATTGGAGTCAATGGGGATAATCCAGGTAAAATGATTTATTTTCTATGTTTCCAGATTTCAGAAGCTGATGACATTGTAGATCTATGATTTTTACTAGCGTTTTTGGTTTCTTTTTTAATGTATGGGATGCCTTTGCTGTTTTTTTGATCAAGCAGATGTGCCTCAATTTGTACCCAGTATTTTTTATTCTAACATCCGTAAACAAGATGATATGCCTAATCTGGAAGGCTTCATAATATAAATGTAAACTGGGTACTCCCCATCCTCCCTCTTTAACCCCCCTATATCTAATATTTTTTGCCAATCTGGGTCGTTTTGAATTATATATAAATGTTTCTAATTTGTTTTGCCACATTTTTATGTGTTGCCAAGTTACGGTAATTGGCAACACATAAAAGAGATAGGTAAATTTAGGGAGTATCATCATTTTTATTAGTACAATTCTGCTAGAAAGGCTCATATTCAGTTTAGACCAGTTTTTAAGATCTGCTACTATTTTTTCCATATTGGTGTGTAGTTAAAATGGAATAATTTCTGCTGATTTTTAGAAATGTGGGCTCCTAGGTATCTGAATTTGGAACTAACTACTGGAATTGGGCATATGTTGGATCTTAATACGGATATGAATTTGGGGCCAAAATTATATTTTTCTAATGCTTGTATTAAAAATTGCTAATTAACTTTGTCATAAGAACATCAGAACATAAGAAGAGCCTGCTGGATCAGGCCAGTGGCCCATCTAGTCCAGCATCCTGTTCTCACAGTGGCCAACCAGGTGCCTGGGGGAAGCCCGCAAGCAGGACCCAAGTGCAAGAACACTCTCTCCTCCTGAGGCTTCTGGCAACTGGTTTTCAGATGCATGCTGCCTCTGACTAGGGTGGCACAGCACAGCCATCATGGCTAGTAGCCATTGATAGCCCTGTCCTCCATGAACTTGTCTAATCTTCTTTTAAAGCCATCCAAGCTGGTGGCCATTACTGCATCTTGTGGGAGCAAATTCCATAGTTTAACTATGCGCTGAGTAAAGAAGTACTTCCTTTTGTCTGTCCTGAATCTTCCAACATTCAGCTTCTTTGAATGTCCATGAGTTCTAGTATTATGAGAGAGGGAGAAGAACTTTTCTCTATCCACTTTCTCAATGCCATGCATAATTTTATACACTTCTATCATGTCTCCTCTGACCCGCCTTTTCTCTAAACTAAAAAGCCCCAAATGCTGCAACCTTTCCTCGTAAGGGAGTCGCTCCATCCCCTTGATCATTCTGGTTGCCCTCTTCTGAACCTTTTCCAACTCTATAATATCCTTTTTGAGATGAGGCGACCAGAACTGTACACAGTATTCCAAATGCGGCCGCACCATAGATATACAACGGCATTATGATATCGGCTGTTTTATTTTCAATACCTTTCCTAATTATCGCTAGCATGGAATTTGCCTTTTTCACAGCTGCCGCACACTGGGTCGTCATTTTCATCGTGCTGTCCACTACAACCCCGAGGTCTCTCTCCTGGTTGGTCACCGCCAGTTCAGACCCCACGAGCGTATATGTGAAATTAAGATTTTTTGCTCCAATATGCATAATTTTACACTTGTTTATATTGAATTGCATTTGCCATTTTTCCACCCATTCTCTCAGTTTGGAGAGGTCTTTTTGGAGCTCTTCGCAATCCCTTTTTGTTTTAACAACCCTGAACAATTTAGTGTCGTCAGCAAACTTGGCCCCTTCACTGCTCACTCCTAATTCTAGGTCATTAATGAACAAGTTGAAAAGTACAGGTCCCAATACCGATCCTTGAGGGACTCCACTTTCTACAGCCCTCCATTGGGAGAACTGTCCCAATGGAAGCTTTATAAATATCCAGTGAAAGAATGGCTAGAGGAAAGTGGTTTAGTTGACTGAATTTAATTATACTAAACAGCCTCTATTGATTCTGCTATGAACCTGCCTGGAATGAATCCGTATTGATCCAGGTAGACTAATTTTGTAATTACTAATTTTAACCTGTTGACCAAAATTGTAGTAAAAATTGTATAGTCTGTGTTAAGCAGTGAGATTGGCTGATATGAATCTGGAGATGTAGGATTTTGGCCTAGTTTTAATAATAAGACAATATGTGAGGTCTTCCAGATAGGAGGCAATCGAGCGCCTGTTAGAATAGAGTTAAATAACACCAATAAATGGGGTACTAATAGTTCTTTATATGCCTTATAAAAATTTCCTGTGAACCCATCGGGTTCTGGAGCTTTGCTTGGTTTTAGTGATTTAATTGCTTCTAAAATTTCTTCAGCTGTGATATAGATTTCCAGTATTCCTTGTTCTACTCTACATAGCTTGGAGATATTTGAGTTATCCTGATAATTCTGAGTGTGGGGTCTTTTTGTTCATATTTATATAATTTTTCATAATTAGCAAGAACCTCTCCTATCTCCAAACTGTCATTTACTAAGGGAGAAGTAACATTCCCTGTGTGTAAAGTCCGGATTAAATTCTGTTTTCTTCTTTTTATTCTACTTGCTAATAATTTAGAGCCCTTTCCATCAAATTCATAATATCTTTGTTTTGAATATAGCATATTAACCATGATATTATCTATATGTGCCAAGTTTAATTGTTCTTTTTTGTTCCATTTTTCTCCTTATTTTGACAAATCCTGTTCTTTTATATTCCTGTTTTTTTTTACTTTTTTTGTGAGACCATTCGCTAATGCACATTCCTCTTACCACTGATTTCATTGCCTCCCATCTAATTCCCTCTGATATTTCCACATTTGCGTTATCAGTAAAATAGTTAGTAAGACCCTCTCTTATTTCCTCCCTACTGTGCTTAGAAGCAATGAAATTTGGATTAAGCCTCCAATAATAACTCCTTTTGGCAGAAATTTGTTTCAATATTAAACTTACAGGAGCATGATCTGTGACTTGTATTTCACCAATGTGCGCATCTCTAACTTGAGGCCGTATAGATTTGGATAAAAATATGGTATCTAACCACGAAAATGAACCATGTACTCCAGAAAGGAATGAATGACTAAAATCCTCTGGATTATAATTCTGACCATACCTCTCTCAATCCCCTTTTATGCATATTGCTTAAAAGTTTTTTTGCTTGTGAGCTATTTTTTGTAGTAATCCCTTGCCCAGGTAATCCTTGTAGATTGATATTAGTATCTCCTCCCATAATTATATTAGTTTTTGTAAATTTGTGTAATTTATTCAGTAACATATAAAAAATAGTTGTCCACTATTGGGGGCATAAAAAGTAAACAATGTAATTAGTCCTAGTCTGGCCAGTTCTCCTTCTACAAAAAGGAATCTTCCTTGTTTATAAGGCTTCTTGTGGGTTCAAAATCTAAATCATCTCTAATCAATAGTGCTACTCCTCTTGCCTTATTTGATCCTTTTGCTTAGAATTTATGCTTCCATATTTTGTTTAAAAGACCATCTGTTAATTTTGCACCATGGGTTTCCTGCAACATTAAGATCTTGGGTTGCAGGTTTTTTACCAGTTTGTACAGCCTATTTCTCTTTATTATGGAACCCATCCCCCATATGTTTAATGTAACAATCTTCAGTTCAGCTGTTATATTCATTTGAGCACATTGCCAACTGAGACTGTTTATAGGCTCCCTTTTTAGTTAAATTGGGTGGTTGTCTTTTCCCTTTCCCTTCTCCCTTTCCCCTTCTTTTCCCCTTTTCCCAGAACTTTCTCCCAGTTAACCCTGGCAATACACCCCTCCTTTTGAGGCTTGGCTACAACATGGATGCAAGCAGGGGAAGATTAAAGCTAACAATAAACCAATTAACATCAATGTTACTTTTCCCCCAAAACATGTTTCACATTCTGCTTGTTCCATTAGCTTAAGAAAAAGAATGTATATAAAGTAAATCCCCCTTCTCCCCCTTACACTATAAAAACTATATTAACAACAATAAACTGCGGAAATGCTGTTCTATTCCTTCATAGAACGGCCGCATAGCTCAGGACCTCTCATTGCCTTTTCTATTTCTTCAATATGTCCTGCAATGCCTACACAAAATTAGTTACCCTGGATTAATATGTACAGTATATAATTTTGATCTCCTGCTATTTGGCAAATTGCGCAGAGAGCATTGCCGGGGACGGCTGCCATCATAGCTGTTCCTTTCTGCTTTATCCTGTTGTGTTTTTTGAGGTCTTTTCCTTCTCACTGTCTCCCATTCATCTTCATCGCAGTCAGATTCCACGATGTATTCCTCATTGGTTTCACGGCCATCCACCCCAGTGCCTTTCTCTTGCAGGATTTTCAAAATATTTCTTACTACTTTATTGTTGTTGCCAAATGTGGTGTTCCCTTGTATGGGACAATGGGGAAAATGGGAATCCCCAAAAGTATTTAAGCCTGCTTCCTGTAGCTTTAGGGTGTACGGTCTCAGGCGCCTCCGTTGTTGCAGAGTTTCAGGGGAAAGGTCTTGCAGGACTAAAATTGGGGTATCTTTATATTTAACAGCTTCCAAGCTCCTTAGCTGTTTTAAAAGGCTATCTTTTTTGTGTGAATTTAGCAAAGCAGACAATAAAGTCCCTGGAGCCCTCTTTATGACGTGGTCCCAATGCTCTGTGAGCCCTTTCAAGACCATCTTCCGTGAGTAGGAATTCAGGTAGCAGTGACTTCAGCCAATTAACAAGGAATAGTTTGATATTGTATTTTTCTATATCTTTATCCAGCCCATGAAATCTCAGGTTCCCTTTTCTATTTCGGTTTTCCAGATCTTCTAGCTTAATTTTGATCTCCATATAAGCCTTTTTGAGCATTTTAATGTCTTTTCCCTGTTCTGCCATCTCTTCTCCCATCTTTGCTATACTAGATTCTGATTTTTCTATCGTGGTTGTTAAATCTCCCAGCTTTTTATTCAAAACAGTAGGCCAACTTTCCATAAAATCATTTTTGAATGCTTGGAGTTGCGTTTGTATTTCTACTCTAGTCACTACAGCGACTGCTTCTTGTATCCCCACCATATTTTCAGGCTGTGTATCATTTCCAGGCCTAGGGGAAGATGGTGCCATATTTACCAGTTACTCTGTTGTTTCCTCAGATATAGGCCTTGAGCTAATGCTTCTCCCCGCAGGTTGAAAGTAGTGCGTTAAATCCAGATTTTTGCTTCTAGCTGCTCCATCAATCGTCTCCTATCGGGGATGCATGAAATACTGGTCGGGTTTTAGTGTCTTTCACTCAGACAACAGGCATAAATGAATACAAGGCAAACGAGCTCCTAGACTACGCCACCATCTTGCAGGCGTGCTAGCTCCGCCATTTTGTTTTGAAATGAGCTTATGGGAAGCAGCAGAATGGCATGGGGGGTATTTTCAATTTAACATTGTGGAATGCGAAAAATCCATGCTGGCTATAGTATACAGCCACTCTTGTGGCTGTATAATTATCTAAAGAGGCTAGCTGCCCCCTCAGGGCCTGGCCTGGCTCCAGTTAAGGTTGGATTTACACCCCATTTTCTTTCTCCTTTCTAAGTTGTTTTAGGCATCACATAGAATAGCAAGGAGAGGGAAGGAATCACAAGATTTGCCAGCATGCCCTTGTTGGCACGTTTGTATGGGGTGTAGGGCTTTATTAAGACATGCTGAGGCCCTAAATCAGGGGTTCCCAAACTGTGGTTCGTGGACCACAAGCTTCCTTTGTATTGATTTTTAATTGTATTTTTATTGCCTCTTTTATTTCTTATATTGCATTTTATTGTATTACAGTTTGAATTCTATGGAAATCAAACTGTGAAACAATAACATATATAAGAAAGCAATCAAAATACAAAAAAATCACACAGCATCTAGCACAGCAGAGTACAATTGTTACAAGGAGAAAAATAATTACGCAGTTTGTCACGGCCCTCAGCAATTTACAAGTGGTCTGTGGGGAGGGGGGAAGTTTGGGAACCACCGCCCTAAACTATCTTAAGTTTAAGATGCCACAGAGCATTACCACCACCACCCGGGTATTATTATTATTATTATTATCATTATTATCATTATTATCATTATTATCATTATTATCATTATATGAAGATGATAGTGTCTGTTTTCCCATTTCCTTTAGTTTTTAACAAATTGTGTAAAATGTGAAATTTAGTATTTTGTGTGTGTGTTTAGAGGCCCTTCATAAATCTGAGGTCTTAAATGGTAACTTACATAGGTTGTGCTTAAATGTGGCACTGTATGTGTGGCATGCGTCTCATTCAGTGCCATGCTGAGGTAAAGTCTAAACTGTGCACTTAGCCTCACACTATTAGTGAACAAGAACTGTTAATATATGTATGATTTCTCTCTGATAATGGGAGAAAATGGAAGTCTTGTCCGAATGAAGAAAATAAAAAAGAACACAAACTCTGGCAAAAGAAATGCAAGAAGACAATAAGGGATGCTAAAAAAGAATTTGAGGAGCACATTACTAAGAACATAAAAACCAACAACAAAAAATTCTATGAATACATTCAAAGCAGGAGACCATCCAGGGAGGCGATTGGACCCTTGGATGATAAGGGAGTCAAAGGAGTCAAAGGTGTACTAAAGAACGATAAGGAGATTGCAGAGAAGCTAAATGAATTCTTTGCATCTGTCTTCACAGTAGAAGATATAGGGCAGATCCCTGAACCTGAACTAACATTTGCAGGAAGGGATTCTGAAGAACTGAGACAAATAGTGGTAACGAGAGAGGAAGTTCTAAGCTTAATGGACAATATAAAAACTGACAAATCACCGGGCCCGGATGGCATCCACCCGAGAGTCCTCAAAGAACTCAAATGTGAAATTGCTGATCTGCTAACTAAAATATGTAACTTGTCCCTCGGGTCCTCCTCCGTGCCCGAGGACTGGAAAGTGGCAAATGTAACTCCAATTTTCAAAAAGGGATCCAGAGGGGATCCCGGAAATTACAGGCCAGTTAGCTTAACTTCTGTCCCTGGAAAACTGGTAGAAAGTATTATTAAAGCTAGATTAACTAAGCACATAGAAGAACAAGCTTTGCTGAAGCAGAGCCAGCGTGGCTTCTGCAAGGGAAAGTCCTGTCTCAGTAACCTATTAGAATTCTTTGAGAGCGTCAACAAGCATATAGATAGAGGTGATCTAGTGGACATAGTGTACTTAGACTTTCAAAAAGGACTTCCGGGAAGGGTTGCTTGGACTTCCGGGAAGGGTTGCTTCGCCTGTGCTGCCTTTGAGATGAGCTCTCGTCTCAGAAGAAGCTTTTTCAGTTTTAAAATCAGTCAGAACGTGTTTTTTTTTGACTGGTAAAGACTTTCTCCCGGGCAGGGAGAAATGTAGAGATTAACCACAGAAGCTTGTGTTTGTTGGGGGGACTGGATTTCATTAGTTTATGAAAGAAGGTTCAGCCAGCAGCACCGGACTGACTTTCAAACAAACTCTAACTGATTTAGCGAGACGTTTATCTTTTCTTTAAAAAAAAACAGATTAACAGGCAAGCACCCCTCTTTCTATTTTTATCATCTGGCTTAAATTGTTACAGCAAAAAGAGATTTGTCAATGAATCAGCTATAAAGAATCCCTGGGTGAGTTATAACTCTTCTCTTTCATTCACGAAATTAAGGAGGAAAGAAATCGAAATAGCTTATCTTTGTTTTTATTGCAAAAAGCTGGCCTGGAATTGTGCATTTTAAAGATACAAACGGATGAGGGATTTCTATTCTGAGGAGAAAAAATAAATAAATCTGATTTATGAACTTTTGAGTATTATATGTCTGGGACTATTTTATTTCATTTTGACGAATCTGCTTGTTCTCGATGCCACTAACTGTTTTGATGCTGTGAACTAAATTTGTTTTGCATTCCTGAACAAATAAGAGATAAGGCAGGCTGTGCTGTCTACACTGTGATGTCATCAAGCTTGGAATATTAACCTCTTTGTTGCTGGAATAAGAAGTGGTTTTTTTTCTTCGTGGTTTTAAGAATGGCAATCAAGAAAGTGGCTGAGATCCTGGAAGTAATTATGTTTCAGAAAATAATGGATGAGATTGAGATAGTGAAACAAACCCTGAGACAGGGCAGACAGGAGATGAAAATTGAATTTGGCAAAATAAAGCAGGAGCTTAAAGAAATAGGGGATCTTGTGAGAGAGGAGGTTGATGAGATCAGAGATACATACAATTGGACAAGCATCAGAAGATGAAAAAAGAAAAATTAAAGGGAAGATGCAAGCCCTGGAGATTGGAACAAATGTGGAACTGGAAAAAGACTTGGAGTTTATGGATATTAGAGATAAAGTTTACTGTTTGGAATTTAGCGTTGTCCTTGAAGAAATTAATGAAGATATCAGAGATAAAGTTATCAATGTCTTGGATAAACTTCTGGACTGGAATGATGTGATGGAGTTTGACATAGAAAAAATCTATAGAATTAATTACAGATTTGTGACAATGGAAAAACTCTCAAGAGATGTGCCAGTGCATTTCGTAAAAAAGAACAGAGATATGATTTTACAACAATATTTCAGCAACACATTCAGAATTGATGGCAAGGAAATATTTCTGATGAAGGAAATTCCCATCAGACTCTTATTATATGACTATGGCTATGACAGCAAGATTATTATGGGACACTGATAATGGAAGAATGGCTACTGAAATTACTGGACCTAACAGGATTATTATGGGTGCAAGGATGGAAGATGGAAGATGGAATTAACACTGATAATGGAAGAATGGCTATTGAAATTATTGGACCTAATAGATTTGATGAGATGGATTAATTGACACGCTTATTTGGAGAAAAATCGATGGATATATTTCTCAAGGAGTTGAAACCTCTCTTTGACTTTTTGTGGAAAGAATAAAATGATGTTTATGAGATTTGATGATTAATTAAGATAACTACTGGAGGAAAGTGATTTTGTAATATAAATTAAGAGACAGGTTTGTTATATATTGTAGACCTATAACTGATCTGCGACAAATCGGAAGTCAACATTTTATTTTATTGTTTAATTTGTATTTTTGTTTTGTTTTGTTTTGTTTTTTGAAAATTTGAATAAAAATTAATGATTTAAAAAAAAAAGCGTTTGACAAGGTACCTCACCAAAGACTTCTGAGGAAGCTTAGCAGTCATGGAATAAGAGGAGAGGTCCTCTGGTGGATAAGGAATTGGTTAAGAAGCAGAAAGCAGAGAGTAGGAATAAACGGACAGTTCTCCCAATGGAGGGCTGTAGAAAGTGGAGTCCCTCAAGAATCGGTATTGGGACCTGTACTTTTCAACTTGTTCATTAATGACCTAGAATTAGGAGTGAGCAGTGAAGTGGCCAAGTTTGCTGACGACACTAAATTGTTCAGGGTTGTTAAAACAAAAAGGGATTGCAAAGAGCTCCACAAAGACCTCTCCAAACTGAGTGAATGGGCAGAAAAATGGCAAATGCAATTCAATATAAACAAGTATAAAATTATGCATATTGGAGCAAAAAATCTTAATTTCACATATACGCTCATGGGGTCTGAACTGGCGGTGACCGACCAGGAGAGAGACCTCGGGGTTTTAGTGGACAGCATGATGAAAATGTTGACCCAGTGTGCGGCAGCTGTGAAAAAGGCAGATTCCATGCTAGGGATAATTAGGAAAGGTATTGAAAATAAAACAGCCGGTATCATAATGCCATTGTATAAATCTATGGTGCGGCCGCATTTGGAATACTGTGTACAGTTCTGGTCGCCTCATCTCAAAAAGGATATTATAGAGTTGGAAAAGGTTCAGAAGAGGGCAACCAGAATGATCAAGGGGATGGAGCGACTCCCTTATTAGGAAAGGTTGCAACATTTGGGGCTTTTTAGTTTAGAGAAAAGGCGGGTCAGAGGAGACATGATAGAAGTGTATAAAATTATGCATGGCATTGAGAAAGTGGATAGGGAAAAGTTATTCTCCCTCTCTCATAATACTAGAACTCGTGGACATTCAAAGAAGCTGAATGTTGGAAGATTCAGGACAGACAAAAAGAAGTACTTCTTTACTCAGCGCATAGTTAAACTATGGAATTTGCTCCCACAAGATGCAGTAATGGCCACCAGCTTGGATGGCTTTAAAAGAAGATTAGACAAATTAATGGAGGACAGGGCTATCAATGGCTACTAGCCATGATGGCTGTGCTGTGCCACCCTAGTCAGAGGCAGCATGCTTCTGAAAACCAGTTGCCGGAAGCCTCAGGAGGGGAGAGTGTCCTTGCACTCGGGTCCTGCTTGCGGGTTCCCCCAGGCACCTGGTTGGCCACTGAGAACAGGATGCTTTATCCTCTATGTTTATCCTCTATGTACACCGCCCAGAGAGCCTTTTTGGCTTAGGGCGGTATATAAATAAAATAAAATAAATAAAAATAAATGCTGGACTAGATGGGCCACTGGCCTGATCTAGCAGGCTCTTCTTATGTTCTTAAGTTAGTCAAGATAAACTTTGGGCAGCATTCAATGTGCTTGTTCTGCTACCGCAACCAAAACATTTTCCTCCTTTCCTCTACAACCCCCCAGTGCACCCTCAAAATCAGCTACAGAAGTTTGCAGGAGCCTCCAGAGATTATTTTGGGGGCATGCGGGTGCACCATTAGAACTCATCTGACGCTGCTTTGAATCAGAGCTTGGAAGTAATCAGTAACAAGTAATGCATTACTTGTAATTCATTACTCTTTTGAGGAACGAGTGGATAATTCCTTTGCGTTTTGATTGTAATAGAACTAAGAGTAATTTTATTACTTTTGTGGAGCAATTGTAATGTTTCCAGCATTACTTTTGGGCATTACTTGGGGGGGGGAAGCAGGGGAAGTCTTCTGCTCCTCTGATTTGTGGATGAAAATCATGTGCCTGAAACTGGGCTTCTGCGCCTCATGCTCTGTGGGTGTGTAGGAGGCAACCAGGGAGAAGGTAGAGAGTGAGATGGGGTGGAGTGAAGAAAACAATTGTTCAAAAAAATGGATGGTGGTGGTGAAGAATGGAGTGGAGGGAAAAAGGAACCGGAGGGCAAGAACATGGATAAAGGAGGAGAAGGAGGCAGCTGCAGAATGGAGATAAAGAGCCGTGGAGGTGAAAGATGACTGACTCTGTGTGTGGGGCGTGTGTGTGTGGGGTGTGTGTGTGGGGTGTGTGTACTGAGTTTTACTTGGCACACAAAGTGGCCACCATCCTCTCTGGCTACTGTGCTGCATTTGCAGTATTTTAACTTTTTTCAGGGTCCGGGAGGTGGTTAAGTGACAGAGATTATGCTTGCTGGCTGAGGGCGGGGGGTTGCACTTGGTTTGACGCGCAAAGACCTGAGTAGTAGCTTCTGCCTCCCTCCCCACCTCCCTGATCACCAGAGAGACCACCATTGCTATCTTATGGATAAAAAGAATTATTCTACTACCTCTGTATGTGTGTGTTTATTTTTAATGTTGTTTTAGGCTACTTAGATGTGCAGCAGCCAAGGCCAGTACCTTATCGGCGGTTTTTTAAAAAGTAACTGAAATGTAATTGTAGTGATTACTTTTGAGAAAAAGCAATCAGTTACTTTCAGAGCAATTGTAATCGTAATGGTAATTACTACTTTTGGGGTCATGTAATTGTAACTGTAATTTATTACTTTTTATAAGTAATCTGATGGATTGATTCCATAAAGGAAGCCACATACCTGAATTTACAAGATCTGAGCAGGGTGGTTCATGACAGATGCTCTTGGAGGTCGCTGATTCATAGGGTTGCCATAAGTCGGAATCGACTTGAAGGCACATAACAACAACAAAAGTAATCTTCCAAGCTCTGCTTTGAATACAATCCTTTATATTTATTGTAGCATTTTTATGCCAGTGCCACTGTTTGGCCTGAAGACCCCTCAAGGGAGAATCATTTTGAAACAAACACAATTATAACTCCTCCTTCTCAAGGTCTCTTGTCTTCTCCAAATGCCTCAGAGCTACTGCTGAACTATTCCCTTTTTCTCACCAGCCCAGTTTACTCCCTTACTGGTTGAGACTCGGCCAAAAGTATTGGCTCCTTTTGAAGGAAGGGTGATAAGTAGAAAGAACAAGGATTGGTAAGAGTGCACTGCAACATGTGATGTTGGATTTCTAATATCCGAGTGGAAGGAAGACATAGAGGACTCATATTTCTGAATAAAGTGTTTGAGAAGCTGTAGTTTATATTACTAGAATACATTTGCAGCAATGAGATAATCTGTGATGAAAACTATAATAAAGCTTTTTTTTTTTTTAAGAAAAAAGGGTAGCAGCTGATTTCTGGGAAATTCTTTCAGTCCACCGAGTTCTTTCACTATATTCAGAAGTATATTGCCTTCATGCTTGCTTGGGTCAATTTTCCGCAACATATTCATAGTTAATATTTTTAAAATTGCAGTTTACCGTAGGAACATAAGGAAGCTGCCTTATACTGACTCAGATCATTGGCTCATCTAATTCAGTATTATCTACACTGACTGGCAGCAGCTCTCTCAGGATTTCAGACAGGATTTTCACCCAGTCCTACCTGGAGATGCTAGGGATTGAACTTGCGATCTTCTAAACTCAAATCATGTGCCCTACCACTGAACTATGGCCCTTCCCTAGTTGTCTTCTTGTGTATGGTTGATTAGTCATAAAGCTTCTGATTATTTTCATATTGGACCGGTCTGGCTTACTCCTGGCCACTTAAGGACCAATTCTGGGAGATTCTTCCAAGGTCAATTTCTGTTCTAGCACCTTCTGGGCAGATAGTTTTCCTTGGCCTTTAAGTTATACCAATGGTAAGCCATTTTCTACCACCATGAACTCAGTCACTCTAGGAGTGAGCTGTAACTGCCAGACCCATGGAATACCACAAGAGTGTGCTGTGCGAACATGAAATCAGTGCAGAGCCTGGCACTGCTAGCATTGTAGTGCATGCCAATAATAATCACCTAACTAGCCTAGTATGTTTTGTTATAGCATTTCCATACTAAGTTTTTTAAGACATACAGAAATTACAGATGGTGACAGTATACTTGTCAGAAGATAGATCAGGATCTGCTGGTAGACAGATAAGAATGTCTGACTCCCAATGTTTAACAATAATAAAAACAAAACAACTGTTTCCTCAGCCTCACCTTCTTTAAATTAGACTGCTGACGTGAAAAAAAGTTGGGATAGCCAGGAATGGATTTTTGTATGGAAGGACTATCACCTCAGCTGGGTTCCGGTACTCAAAACAAATTCCTGTGCTCACCACCTGCTCAGAGACGCCATATTCTTTAGTTCTAATCTACCAATTAGTGGATCTTGGGGCGCTAGTAAAAGTGCAGATCCTGCAAATCTAAAGTATGCGTTCCTCTCTTATAAGTTACAAAAAGGGTGTGGAGCCTCTGGTCTATGGGCCAAACTTGGCCTGCTAGGCTTCCCCTTTGACCCACAAGGCTGTTTTACCAGAACGAAACCCACTTACCTGCCCCACACCTGACATCACATATGATGGCAGGTGTGAGGCAGGTATACCATGACTGCAGAAAGGACTGAACTCTCCGTGCAACACTTGATGTGCAGGGAGTTCAATCCTGCTTTGTGCAGTATATCTTTCCCCTATCTCTGCAAGCATACTTTGACAGGTGGGAAGGACAACCCACTCGTCAAGTCACCTGACATCAGTATGCTGTCAGAATGAAAGTGGGTAGTTCTGCCTACCTGTTAATTGGCCTGCCAGAGTGGGGGAGATAAAGATCTGGCCCATCGGGCCAAAAGTAGTCCCCACCCCAAGTTACAAGTATGACAATGATAAAATATTAGTACTCTCTAATAAGCTACTCATTATTTAGAATAGATTCACTAATAGGCAAAAAACCTTGTGGCTTAAGAACATAACTATAGCCCACAGATATTTCTATCAAACTTTAAAAAGCACAGAAATTGGGTACCTATAGTGAATGCACCTGGACTGCAGGATACCTGACCTCCTCTCTGAGATATTGGACTGCCCTACAATTTGTCAAAATGCAAACACAATTTGGTTTGGTCTTTCACAGTCCAATCCACTTGCTGTGTAGCTTGGAAGAATTTGGTAACATGTGCCTCTGAGCATATGGTGAGTGGTGGCAACACCTGCCAACTCCAAAGATGGAGAATTATATTTTTGTATGTTTGTTGGTGTTCTTACTTTGCTTCTTTCCTGTTACTACTGTTTCTACAGAGAATCTAAACTAGAAAATTTTATTTCTCTCATTATTCATTCTAGAAATCTGTGTCAAATTTATTTTTATTAATTTCAAAGCCTTTTTATTGGTCAATGTCATATGATGGTGAAGACAGCCTTTTGTGTTTCAAATTGGAGGTTATGTTCTGTTTCTATTTTGGCTGCATTAACAGTTGAATTTGAAACTGAACTTTGATGTAAAATCACTGATTACAATATGTTGCTACTTCAGCAATGACTCTAGCTGTTAGGAAAAAGAGGATGCATGTTTTCTGCCTGCTATATTTAAACCAACAACTGGTATAGCACAGTGGGGAGGAGAGCCGGGCTGGGAATCCAGAGTCTGTGAGTTCAAATCCCCACACGGGTCTCCTGTGTGTCAAGGGCCAGCTAAAGATCACCCCCACAGTGAGTGGCTCAGGGGTTACATGCCCTGCCACCTGTGCAGCCATGGGCAAGCTGCATAGTCCCAAGAAGCCCAGTTGCCCCCCCAGCTGGCAATTGCAGACAAGGAAGGAGCTGGCTTGTGCAGTTGTGGCAAGCTGAGCAGGCCCTAGCCTGCTGGGGAGGCCTAGCCTCAGAGGGAGGCAATGGCAAACCCCCTCTGAATACAGCTTACCATGAAAACCCTATTCATACATAGGGTAGCCATAAATTGGGATCGACTTGAAGGCATTTCCATTCATTCATTCATTCATGTTTAAACCACTTCATTTAAGGCAAGGTGGGCACAGTCAATTAAAAACATAGAGCACACCTAGAATTTTACTAGAATATATTTCACCTTCCACTGTTTTGTCTTGTGCAAATTGAGACCCTCCTGAGATCCACTGGAGACTATTCTGCAGAAGTCAGTGCCATTATTCCACAATTGTTTGGATTTTTTTTAGTGTAAATTTTGCAAAGTGTTGCTGTACTTCACATATTCACAGAAACAGAAACAAAAGAAAATGATTTCCTATAGGAAACTTCACTAAAATTGCAAAGGAAATCAGACATATTTAAAGTGACCATCTGAACTATATCAACGTCTTAATAATGTTGCTTCCTCCCTGCTAAAACAAGATCAGCACAGCACGTCTTGCTTCTATTATTTGGGCTGATTGCAGGTGTTGCCACCACTCAGCATATGCTCAGAGGCACATTACCAAATTCTTCCAAGCTACACAGGAAGTGGATTGGACTGTGAAAGACCAACCCAAATGGTGTTTGCATTTTGACCAATTTGTAGGGCAGTCCAATATCTCAGAGAGGTCAGGTCTCCTGCTCCCCTGCTGCATTCACTATAGCTGCCCAATTTCCCTGTTTTTCAAAGTTTGATAGAAGTATCTGTGGGCTATAGTTACGTTCTTAAACCGCAAGGTTTTTTTTTTGCCTGTTAGTGAATTTCTTTGCTTTTTAATCCGGGAGGTAAGAAATGGGATCCTGTGCAAGTTTGCTGAGAATGGATTGATCATTTGCATGCTTATTGAGTCCAGTGGGATTTACTCCCCTGCAATGATGCTTAGGATAGGTGAAACAGACCACAGAGGATGGGGAGAGGAGGAGGCAGGGGAGGGGAGGAAATGCAGAGGGGAGGACTGGGATGGGAGCAGGAAGGAGGGGGAGGGGAGGACAGGTTTGATCATTTGCATGTTTATTGAATTCAGTGCTATTTACTCCTATTCAATCATGGTTAGGATAGGAAAAACTGACTGGGGGTAGGGGATGGCAGCTTTCATGAACAGTAATGTCACTCAAGTGAACCATTTAGTTTTGAAGCTTCAGCAGGTGCAGAATGGTGTTGCTAACATAACAAAATTCCTACAGTTCTCATGCAGTATGGCAACTAACCAGGAGGCAATTTTATATAATACATCTAGCATAGTATAAACTTTTACAATGGGTGATTAGGATTCCCCTAAAAGTAAAGCTAAATATTGTCTTTTCACCCCATGGAATATTTGTTTCATAAACCCAGGAATGTATTGATTATAGAGTTCAATGGTATTTACTTCCGTGCAATCATGCTTAAGTTAGGTAAAACTGACCATGGGGAGGAGGAGGGGGAGGGGGAGCAGGGGATTGGAAGGGAAGGGCAAGTGAGGGACAAAGGAAGCAGGAGGGAAGGGGCAAGAAGGAGGGAATAGGAGGGAGAAGGGAGGGTGGGTTTGTTTGCATACTTGAGTTCAATGGGATTTATTTCTGTGCAATCATGTTTGAAAATGGAAATGGACTGCCTCCAAGTCGATCCCGACTTATGTTGACTGTATGAATAGGGTTTTCATGGTAAACGGTATTCAGAGGTGGTTTAACCATTGCCTTCCTCTGAGGCTGAGAGGCAGTGACTGGCCCAAGGTCACCCAGTGAGCTTCATGGCTGTGTGGGGATTCGAACCCTGGTCTCCCAGGTCATAGTCCAACACTGACCTGGGGGAGGGGCAGGGAGGGGATTGGGTTTAGGGCACTGGGCAGAAGGGAAGCCCCTTTACGTTCCAAAAGGAAAACATTGTGAACAGTATCATTGCTTTTCAGCCTTTCCCCCCTTTTTATTCTACAGCAGGCACATGTAGCCTCCCTTGGCCACATCCACACCAGGCCTTTATTTCACTTTGGACAGTCATGGCTTCTCTCAAAGAATCCTGGGAAGTGTAGTTAGTGAAGGGTGCTGAGAGTTGCTAGGAGATGCCCTGTTCCCCTCACAGACCTTCAATCAGAGTGGCTGACTGTTAAACCACCCTCGCCACTGGAGCTCTCTCAGTGGAACATGAGTCTCCTCTCAGCACCCTGCACAAACTACACTTCCCAGTATTCTCTGAGGGAAGCCATGACTGTCTCACATGAAATCAAAGTCTGGTGTCAGTTTGGTCCCCTGATTAGGCAAGCCCAGAAGCTGTGAGTCTGGCTTTTAGAACACTGACAGTTGGTTCTTACTGAGCATGCCCATGCTTATCATTGACTCCAATGCTAAATTTCTTAAACTAATGAAAAATCAGTCAGGCATTTTTTAAACTTTTAAACTGCAGAAGATGAAGGTCAGAGTATGGGGCAAGGTCAGTATTAGGATTACAGGTACCTTTTGAACATGGCTGATTGTTAATGAATTTCAACAGATTATGAGAACTCTCAGAGAAAAAAGTCCAAAAGGGCTCTGAGGTTTTTTCTATCTTTTTAAGACTTTGAGCTCTCTATTCTCTCTGACTACTAAACAATGGCCCACAGACTGGAAGCGTTCTATATCACACTTCCAAAGAAAGGGGATCCCAGAGAATGCAGTAATTATCGAACTATTGCCTTAATATCCCATGCAAGTAAAGTAATGCTCAAGATTCTACAACAAAGGCTCTTACCATATATGGAGCGAGAAATGCCAGACGTCCAAGCTGGATTTAGAAAGGGAAGAGGCACCAGAGATCATATCGCAAACATACATTGGATAATGGAACGGAGCAAGGAATTTCAGAAGAAAATTACCCTGTGCTTTACAGACTACAGAAAGCCTTTGACTGTGTAGATCATGAAAAACTATGGAATGGTTTAAAAGAAATGGGGGTGCCACAGCATCTGATTTTCCTGATAAGCAACCTATACTCTGGACAAGAGGCTACTCTAAGGACAGAATATGGAGAAACCGATTGGTTCCCCATCGGAAAGGGTGTGAGACAGGGGTGTATTTTATCACTCTATTTGTTTAATCTGTATGTAGAACATATATGGAAAGCGGGACTGGACCAAGATGAAGGTATGAAAATTGGAACATCAATAATTTAAGATATGTAGACGATACCATACTACTATCAGAAACCAGTAATGATTTGAAATGAATACTGATGAAAGTTAAAGAGGAAAGCACAAAAGTAGGACTACAGCTAAATGTCAAAAAGACTAAAGTAATGACAACAGAAGATTTATGTACCTTTAAAGTTGACAATGAGGACATTGAACTTGTCAAGGATTATCAATACCTTGGCACAGTCATTAACCAAAATGGAGACAATAGTCAAGAAATCAGAAGAAGGCTAGGACTGGGGAGGGCAGCTGTGAGAGAACTAGAAAAGGTCCTCAAATGCAAAGATGTATCACTGAACACCAAAGTCAGGATCATTCACACCATGGTATTCCCGATCTCTATGTATGGATGTGAAAGTTGAACAGTGAAAAAAGCAGGTAAGAGAAAAATCAACTCATTGGAAATGTGGTGCTGGAGGAGAGCTTTGCGCATAGCATGGACTGCGAAAAAGACAAATGAATGTCACTAGAAGCTAAAATGATGAAACTGAGGTTATCATACTTTGGACACATAATGAGAAGACCTGATTCACTAGAAAAGACAATGGTGGGAAAAACAGAATGGAGTAGAAAAAGAGGAAGGCCAAACAAGAGATGGATTGATTCCATAAAGGAAGCCACAGACCTGAACTTACAAGATCTGAACAGGGTGGTTCATGACAGATGCTCTTGGAGGTCGCCGATTCATAGGGTCGCCATAAGTCGTAATCGACTTGAAGGCACATAACAACATTCTGACTGTTTTGCGTATTGCCATGAAAATTGAGAGGGTTGTTAAGCAAGCGTTTCTGAGTTCAGGACTATACATTTTGTAAGGTTTTGTTTTGAAATGAGGTTATGGGAAGCATCAGAATGACATGGGGGGTATTTTCAATTTAACATTGCGGAATGTGAAAAATCCACACTGGCTATAGTATACAGCCACTCTTGTGGCTGTGTAACACTGAAGATATGGCATATTGCTGAAACCTAGCCATTATGCCAAGATAAGACAGCTAAAAATGTGAGCTTCTAAAAGAATTTTTTGCAGGGACCACCATGTGAGCTCCAGAACTTAATTGGGAACCACGTATTTCACTGCAAGAAATACAAGCATGATTGAAGTGAGTGGCTTCTGAAATTCTACAGCTAGCCAAAATAAGGTCTACAAGTGGCATCTCCAACAAAATATTGCAGTGTAGGGTTTTACACTGCAAACCTGTGGGCTGGAAAGTGAAACCTCTGAAGTTTGTTTTTAGTCAGGTGGGCAGACCTAGGGTGGCTCTTACATTGTCATGGTAATAACACAGAAGGGCAATCAACAATGAGCCTCCTTGATTGGATGGGTTTGCTGGACAATGCTCACTCAGTTCGTCTACTGCCTGCAGGGTTAATTTTTCAGGTTAATCCAAACCAGCTTTCAGTCAAGCTGAATACAGCAGGCTGTAAAGGCAGCAGGCTGAGATGACAATCTACATTCACCACATCACAGTGATATCATGGGGTTATGGCAGCTTTCATGAACAGTAATGTCACTCAAGTGAACCATTTCGTTTTGAAGCTTCAGCAGGTGCAGAATGGTGTTGCTAACATAACAAAATTCCTACAGTTCTCATGCAGTATGGCAACTAACCAGGAGGCAATTTTATATAATACATCTAGCATAGTATAAACTTTTACAATGGGTGATTAGGATTCCCCTAAAAGTAAAGCTAAATATTGTCTTTTCACCCCATGGAATATTTGTTTCATAAACCCAGGAACTTGCATCTAATTTCTGGTCAGAGCCCATACTCATTTAACCAAACTTATCTCAAGGGTGTAGCCCAGGTCCTTTTGTTCTTGGTTATAACTGGAATCTGCTTAGCGATGCCATGCAGTTAATTAGGCACACTCTCATGTATGTAAATGAACAATTTCAAGGAAAGGACAACTGTAAATCAAAGGGCCAATTATTTTCTTATAACAAGGGCGGAGGAGGTGCTGTCAGCAGTGGTGAGAAGTTACAACAGCAATTGTTCTGCAGACATAGTGTTCTTCAGTAGAGGCACAGTTAAAACATTGGTTTCATATTTACATTGTGTTCATACAGGAGAGAATGAAAAGTTGCTGAAGATACAACAGGCTAGAGAAGAAAACAGCATTCGATTTCCATTTTGTTGTACTCTCTTCCTTTAAAAAAAGTATTCTATAAGCTCAGGGTCACTTATAGCGCACAGTCAATTTCCACAGCTTGGGAATATTGTTTAGGGCTGTCTATATGCCACAATTTCACACAATTTGGTATTAGATATAGAAGACAGCATACTAATGGCAGGTTTCATTGTTTCAAGAGCAAATTTCTAGCCTTTATGGCATGGATAGGGACCTGGTATCCTTCTAGATATTGTTGGTCATCAACTGCCATCAGCATGAAGCAGGGATGATGAGAGCTGGACTACCAGTTTCCCACTCTTGCTTCATGGTTCTGAAAATAGGGTAGAAATATGTAGGTAACATCTGATGAAATATCCAAAGCCTCAGAGATTTCAGCAGGATTTTCAGCAATCAGGAACTTTAGTGCTATGCAGACATCCTTGAAACTTCCAGCTCCTGTCTATTCTCACCACTGTCCTAGATTCACAGAGTTGGAAGGGGCCTTGTAGGCCATCGAGTCCAACCCCCTGCTCACAGCAGGAAATCCACAGCTAGAGCATCTCCCACAGATAGCTGTCCAGCCTCTGCTTGAAGACATCCAGCGAAGGGGATCCCACCACCTCCCTAGGCAGTCGGTTCCATTGCCGAACTGCCCTTACTGTCAAGAAGTTCCTTCTAATGTCCAATCTGAATCTACGCTCCTGCAACTTAAAACCATTAGACCTAGTCCTACCCTCTGGGGCAGCAGAGAACAAATCTGTACCCTCCTCTATGTGACAGCCCTTCAGGTACTTAAAGAGTGTAATCATGTCACCCCTCAGCCTTCTCTTCACCAGACTGAACATGCCAAGTTCCTTCAACCTTTCCTCATAAGACTTGTTCTCCATACCGGCTATCATCCTTGTCGCCCTCTTCTGAACCCGCTCTAACTTGTCTATATCTTTCTTAAAATGAGGCGCCCAGAACAGAACACAGTATTCCAGATGAGGCCGGACTAATGCAGAATATAGTGGGACTATTACTTCCCTCAACCTGGAAACTATAGCTCTGTTTATGCAGCCCAAAACCGTGTTTACCTTTTTTGCCGCAGCATCACACTGCTGGGTCATGTTCAACTTGCGATCCACTACAATTCCAAGGTCCTTCTCACATGCACTACTGCTAAGCCGGGTATTTCCCATCCTGTACCTGTGCATTTTGTTTTTGTGGCCTAAATGCAGAATCTTGCATTTTCTTTATTGAATTTCATTTTATTAATTTCAGCTCAATTTTCTAGTCTATCCAGGTCCCTTTGGATTTTATTCCTGTCTTCCATTGTGTTAGCTATCCCTCCCAGTTTCGTATCATCTGCAAACTTCATAAGGCTTCCCTCCACCCTGTCATCTAAGTCATTGATAAAAATGTTGAAGAGTATCGGCCCCAGGACAGAACCCTGTGGCACTCCACTCGAAACCTCCTTCCAGTCCAAAGCAGAGCCACCGACGACCACACTTTGAGTACGGTTTTCCAACCAGTTGTGAATCCACCTGACAGTATTTCCATCCAGTCCGCATTTGACCAGTTTGCTAATCAAAAGGTTGTGGGGGACTTTGTCAAACGCTTTGCTGAAATCTAGATAGATGACATCTACAGCATTTCCACCATCTACTAAACTAGTGACCCGATCAAAAAAAGAGATTAGTCTGACAGGATTTCTTCTTGACAAACCCATGCTGGCTCCTACTAATCACAGCATTGTCATCTAGATAGTTGCCAATGGACTCTTTTATTATCTGTTCTAATATCTTTCCTGGTATTGAAGTCAGACTGACCGGCCTGTAATTCCCTGGATCTTCTTTTTTACCCTTTTAAAAGAGTGAGACGACGTTTGCCCGTCTCCAATCCTCCGGCACCTCTCCCGTTCTCCAGGATTTCTCAGAGATGATGGCAAGAGGTTCCGAGAGTACATCAGCAAGTTCCTTCAATGCTCTGGGATGCAGTTCATCAGGCCCTGGAGATTTGAACTCATTTAGGTTAACTAGGTATTTCCTGACTATCTCCTTATCAATCTTGAACTGCAATCCCGACCCCTTACTGAGATTGCTACCAATGCAAGGTTGCACACTGTTCCCTTTTTGGGAGAAAACGGAGGCAAAATAGGCGTTGAGCACTTCTGCCTTTTCCTTGTTATCTGTCAACATTTTGCCATCCTCATTGAGCAGTAGTCCTACCGTTTCCTTGGTCTTTCTCTTGCTTCGAACATATCTGAAAAACCCCTTTTTGTTGTTCCTCGCTTCCTTCGCCAGCCTCAGCTCATTCTGGGTTTTAGCTTTCCTTACGCTATTCCTGCAAGCCCGAGCCACTCGTCAGTACTCTTCCTTGGTGATGCGTCCTCCCTTCCATTCTTTATACATGCTCTTTTTTATTTTTACCTCTTCCACCAGTCTTCCGTGTAGCCACATTGGCTTTTTCCGATGTCTTCCGTTTTTCTTCCTCTTTGGAATTGTTTGCGATTGCGCTTTTTGTAATACGTTCTTCATGAACTCCCACGCTTCTTGGGCTCCTTTTTTCTTTAGTCTATCTAGCCACGGGATCCTACCCATCATTTCCCTGAGCTTGCTAAAATCGGCTTTCCTGAAATCCAAGGTCCTCTTCTGTGTCAACTAAGCAGGACATTGTGTACATGTACTATTCTTGTTTGCTCAATATCATTCCCTGATTTTTGCTTTCTTCACACAATCCCTATTTCTGCAACAGGGCCCAACTGCTCCTTGATCTATGAAAACATGATTAGAATGGGAAGGTGCGAGAACGGACAAACATTAACCTGAAATAATGATAGTAAATAAGTAAGGGCCAATCAAAATTGTCTGGCTTTCTGAGTTAATGTTATCCTACAGTTTTCCTACACAATTTATTGCACAAACCCATGCTTATTGTCCCCGGTCCTGATACCTTCCTTATACATTTGCACTTCTGCTGTAGTTAACATTGCATCTCCCCCAAACCCATTACATTGCATCTGGAAAAATTATACACTTCCACAGTGTGCTGAGTTCACTACAGAATGTGCATGGACGTACAGTAGACTCCCATGGAAGTGATCATCCAACTGCATTATTTGTAAAAGTAACCCACATTACAGCCCTCCCCCTTTATATTACCTGGGGATATTTCACAGCTGTCATTGAAAAGTTAGTTAGGAAATTCTTTCTTCTGGTATAAGCTTTTAATTATACTTTGTGCTGTATTCTTTGCCCAGTAATAGACTAAAGAAGTCTGGCTTTGGTAGTTTATTAAAACTAAATCAGCTAGGATTCTTGTGTTGTAACTTTTTGTGGACCAGAACCCGCTATTTATTTTATTTATAGCCCACTCTTTCTCCCAATAGAAGCCCATCTACCACATCTATGACGTATATCTCAGGTAGCGATTCTCTGACATACATGACAGAAGAGGTGCATTGACATTCAAGCTCCTATAATGACAGAGAAGTAGGTTCTAGTTCATAGAATGCCACATCAAGTCTTGTCTTAAGGTGGCACATAGCTTTCCAGTTACATTTCTGGCACTCTGTAAGTATATCTCATTTCAGCCACCATGTGCTGAAAGTGTCAAGCCCTCTCCATGGAGACAGAACAAATTATTGGATCCATTCACACAAAACAATCAAGGCAGTATTGCTACACATCTGATACACCAGGACAGCACTCTATGTATACAAGAAGTGGTTACAATCCTTCTACAATGTTCCTGTGCTGGCACTGCTACACACAGGAAAATCCTAGGATTACATGACCAACGTATACCTGCCAATGCCACATCTGTAACCCTTTCTCCACCGTGAAGCATATTTCAACAATAAATGATTGCTGACTGCAGTACTAAATTATTTTATTTCGTGTGCGCTGTATTACAATTTGAATTCCAAAGAATTCAGATTGTGATACAATTTAAGAAATAAAAGCAACAATAAAAATAAATATCACTGAATATTTTATGTTATGGATGTACCATCTCCTGTCTTCAGTCACAAATCCAGACAAGCCATGGATGACCCGAATGAAGCCTATCCATGGCCACTTTGGGAACCCCTGCTCTACAGCATGAGAAAAGAAGAAAAGGGAAATCTCTAGCTAGTGTTCTTAAAAGCAAGTATAACAAACAGATCAATCAGTGAGATTACATTACACTAGGGACTTGCAGTAAGTTCAAAGGCCAGTAGGCAAGTTCCATGCCTGTTTCCAAGTTGTCTGACTTTAAAGTTTCTCATGTTGAAGTGTGGTACAACTCTTAACCTCTCAGGAGCACACACTTGTTTTTACGCAGTAACTGGGGATCTTCCCCACCTGGATCACAACAATGGCCTTCGGAGGATATGATGGTTGAGAAATGGAGATGAATCTATTTTATCAGGGCTTTTATTTTGTGTAATAAAACTATACAGTTGACTGAAATGAAAGACAGAGTTCCCACCTAATCTGTAGGATTCCAATAAAAGGAGAGGATACACTGTTACATTTAAGTGTATGCGAATTATTAACACAACTCCCTAAAACTGATGATTGAAGTTATTTTTCAACATATCCTCTTAAAAAAAAGAAAACCAAAATTGTTTAGACAGCTTTGCTCTTGGGGGGAAATTGCAAATTAATGGACACAATAATTTCTGTAAGAATTACAGACTGCTCTGTGAATAGTTTTAACAAATCTCCAGATCGCTATTTTTATAACTTAAAATGTACAATTCCTTACATCTGCTAGTATAAGAAACTTAACCTACTTACAGAAATAGCAAGGTACAATATGGATTTTGAGTCTGACTTCATATTACAGAAGGTAGTTGAGAGAGGTTTTGAGATACAGAATTTTGGATGCTGCTCTGAATTTGTAGTTTGCTTCTGTCTCCAACTCAAAATTTGGTTAAGTAGGAACTATGGGCTTCAAAGTAAGTAAAAAAACTTTATTATGCCACCATTTCAAAGCATATTAAACAGTTTTTGATCTTCAAAATACCCTGGAAAATGTAAAAAAAACTGAATGAAGAACTTTGGACAATAGAAAGCCTTCTGCAAAGTTCAGACTAACACACATGAAGAGGACATACTCTTCTCAAAACACAACTTTGAACAAAGCACCAACTACACAAATATGCAGAATGAAACAGCATTTTAAAACTTCACCAAAAGTAGTCTCCATAAAAGGTGTAGAATTCACCTATTCACTAGGCACTATTAGACTTGAACAAAAGTAACAAAGTATCTTGTCCACAAGTATGCAATCTCAATGCATTGTCTGTAGTTACAAAGTCCTCAGTTTCACACTTCAATAGCGACCTGCAAATAAAGAGAGATTTGAGAGCTCCATTAGACTCCTGGGTCTATGTAATTAATATTATTATATTTATCACCAGCAGGTCTCCAGAGTGAGTCACAACAAGATAAACTACATTATTAAAAGCAGACTGTGTATCCTCACAGTCTACATACACTATTAATTTAAAAGCTGGGCAACTGATGGCAACAGGAAAAACTTAAACTGGTCAATACGGAGTGAAAATTACTAGCTGCAAGAAGTATTTTCCCACATATGCATTATATGGCCTGGATCCAGACTTGCTCTTCTGGGAATGGAAAGGTCTTTGATCCAGTGGAAGCTCCCACTGGTGGGGGGGAGAAGAGGTGATTTATGCCAATTCCCACATCCCTGCCTATGCCACCTCTCATATTGTTCAAGAAGGTCCAATCTTCCGTAGCAATGTTTTTTTGTGCTGGGGGAAAGAGGCTACTCAGGATTGCAGGTGGAATTGGCATAAGTCGCCATCCACCTTCTGTAGCAGGAGAACTCTGTGAGCAGAATCTGCTCACGGGAGCCAAGCTTACATATATAAAAAGAAAAACTGGATGCATTATTCATGTTTAGAAAAACTTAATTGCATTCAATTTCAGCTAGACTTTTTTTTAAACTCTGTATTTCAAAATATTAATATATTTAACTTGTTACTTACGAGGTGAATAGGATCGAGACCGGGAGCGAGATCTGTAGCCCCCCCGGCTGTAATAGGGAGATGGTGATCTTCTCCTGCACACAGAATATAACAATGATGGTTTACGTTTTACTTAAAGTGTCTTTTACACAGTGGATGTTGTGTACTCACCAAGCTCTGGTCCTTTCATGCATACCAAAAGCAAAAACTAGGTACCAGATCATTTCTGTACCACAAGTTTGTTTTACTCTAACACAAGAAACTCCGGCATTCTAAAAAACCCAGTATTTTCCAGTACTCTCTGCACAATCCGCTGGAGAATTTTGCAGGATGGACATAAGAAGATAAACCAGTAAAAAACCTGCTTGTTTTTAGCTGAAATATTAAAGCCATTACAACTGCAGCTGGATATTTATATTATCCTTTAATTAGCATATCAATGAGACACACTGGTGAATGAACATGGAAACATCTACATAATTCTTTTTTGCAAGATCATCTTCATATTAGGTGTAATGGCAGAATTATTCTTGTGAGTAATGTGAATTATCTGTTAAAACAATTGCCATTTTTGAAGTTAATTTAAACCAGGCAATCTGTAACAGAGGCATGCCACTACTATGGATCAGCAGATATGAGAATGAATGCAAGAGCGGTCTCCATCTTCGACCTAAGTTAGGTTTTGACCTCTGGACTCAAATGTTTGGCAGCACATGTTCTCACTGAATTCTTCACATTGTTTATGCTATGTTACCAGTGATAATTAACTTTCCCAACATCTACCTCTTTTATTGATTCTGGAGGTACCACAACTGCTGGCTCTTTGGACACCATCCAAGCAGGCCATTTCAGCACTATATACATTTTTTTACAAGGTAGTAAGTTCTCTCCTAGAATACCTGTACATTTGATCTCTGTCTTGGGCAGCTCGCCACCCTCCTCCTCCTCCTCCTCCTCCTCCTCCACCTCCTCCTCCACCTCTGTGAAGACACAAGCAGAACAACTTTTGTTTCACAAATGATATAAAGGATTATGATCGACTCAAAAGATGCATCAGTATCACACCAACTACAGATCTTCATACAAGCCATGATTTGTGCACAGCCCACCATTTTAAGAACATTGCAAACTGGCGAGTTACAGTAAAAAAAAGGTCTATATCAGTCCCTACTATAGTATTTTCTATGTTCTGTGAGATTACTTTTTTGGCACCTATTACATCCAATACTTAAATGGAGCAAACATGTCAAGAAGCCTCACATGACACATCAATGGTAGAATATTATAGCTGTGCTGAATTTTTATCCTTGAAATTTGAAGTGTGAAAAGCACTTTGGACAAGCCTCCCACATCTCCAGTACCTTTCTGCTGCTGTTTGCCATCTCTTATTTCTACTTTTGCTGCTTGGGCACCATCTTTATTTGCACGAGTTTTCTTCTTATGAGTGAACCATCAAAAGATCACATATAGAACACAATGACATTGCAGGGTTATGTAGCCAAACAGATTTAGCTATATGATGTCATTAAAGCAAACAAAACAAACCTGCTCTCAGTTGGGTATAGGGATAGGAAAGAAACATTCCTATCACCGAAACTGTGCTGCCTTGGCAAAAGGTGCCATTCCCCCTTTTTGCAACTATATGGAGGTTTCCTTATCTTGGCCACTGAGACATGTTTGCTCTGCCCTCCCCTGCAAATATTTTCATGCTATTTCCCACATATCCCCCCCTACAAATTTGCAAAGGCAGGAGATCAAAGATGCCTGAGAAACTCAGTCCTGCATTTTGGTTCAGCTTTCATAACTAAAGTGTGAGGGTGCAAAGCTGACTAAAACTTTGGTACTCCCCAAATTAGCATAGGTCCAGCAGCAACAACAGTCCCTATGGGTGAACTAGATAATGGCCTTTCTATTGCATTAGGCCCATTATAGATTGTTTCTAGCTAAATACCAGACCATTTCCTTTCCTACAGAGTTTATTACCATTCACAGAGATATTGAAGCTATCAAAAAAGTAGAAGGCAGATATATGCAACTATAGGCAGGACAGAGATTATTCGAAGTTACTCAGAACTGAGTCCACTGAGCATAGTACAAAAAAACACCAACTGAAAGTTCCAAGATTGCAAGTGTTAAAAGTCCAGTTTGAGGAAACATTTATGGATGCAAGAACAAGCACAAAATGTAATTTTAACTAGAACCGTTATCTTATGGGGTGGCCAGGGGGAAATAAAACATAATGTAGTTATAACAATGTTCCTATTCTGGGCTTAGGTGGTAGATGATGCAATTGTCTTCAAATAATTAAAGTCAAACAGGTAAAGCCCTTATTGAATGAATTTCATATATGAACACACACACAATTGTATCCAGTTTTGTGGGTGGCTTTCCCAATCCCTCTTCCATCAGGAAAGAAATGGGATATAATGTAGGGGGATACTCCGGGAAGGGGAAAGTCAGTGAAAATGATGCAGAGGCAAATTGCATGAATTGCCCAAGTTTTTTCTGACTATGCAACACCAACATTTAGAACAGTAGAGTTATTGGATGGGAGAAACTTAAGTGAAGCTCAGCAACATACAATTTGAATCAATCAAAGGAACATATGGTGTGGCTTTATATCAAGCCACACACTGGTCTATTCAGGCATAATGTTGAATCATGGTATGGCAAATGCAAGGAAACTTTTTCAGTTTGAGTGCTGCATTCTCTCATGGATAACTTTTTGGAGCAGGGCAAGAGGCAAATCTGGGAGGGATACACGCATGCATACCCTCTCTCTAGGCAAGCAAGAGACTTACCACAGTTCAAGGACATATTCCAGCCATGCATGGGAGGTGTTGCCTGGAGAGAATCCTGATACAAGGATTCCAAAGGGCTGCATTTAGCACCGATGCCTGAGATTTCCTATGCACTACGTAAATGAGCCCAATCTTTTCCTGGGCTTGCATGTTCTCAGCCCTGCACAGACAGGAGTCTGGAAGCTTTGGGTTTTACTTAACTATGGCTTGTCATTTTGCCCAAACTGAGCAACTGTTGTTAACATTAACTCTATTTAGCTTAAAAACAATCCAACTTCAAACTGTGATTTAAGTATATTTGCCTCTCCATCAGCTCTGAGGAAAGTCCAGAACGTTTTGGCTCCTCCTCGCCAAATCATTCCATTCCAGTTATAAGAATGCTGAACTAAGAGATTGCTTACTTATTTAAACAATTTGCATACCACTTCATTACAACAGTCTCTAAGCAAGGTACAAAAAATTCAATCCAATGGAAATAAAATTCAGTTAAATTATAAAATAATACACCTTTCTTCCTCCTTTCCATCTGTTTTTTTCCTGTTGTATCTTAGATTTTAAGTTTGAGGGCAGGGACTGTCTTTATCACTGATATTTTTAAGCTGCGCAGGGAGACTTCTTTTAAAAAAATTAATAATAGTAAAAGTAGAAGTGGAAGCTTCCAAACTACTCCTCCAGGCCACTCAGGAGGAGGCAAGAGAGTACAAGTCTGAGACTAGGCTCATTCATACAGTATTAAACCATGGTTTAGCATTATGTGTGAACACAGCTGATGACTGAACCTGGACGCCTCAATTAGCCTCTGTGAGCTCAGGCTTGCAGGCTCTCTCCAACACAGCTACTGAGGACGCATTTGGAAGCTTTTGTTTCCCTTTCTGATTGATCGTGGCTTGTGGGGTGGTTTGAACCCAATGAACTGTGGCTGATCTTTAACTATGATTTCTTGAAACATATCAATTTCAAACAATGGGTTATGAAGCTGCCTTGTTTCAACAAGCCATAATTAAAAGACTGACCACAGTTTCCAGTTTGGCTGTTAACACCAAACTGTAATTAATAAAAAACAGAACTGAGATCCCCCTTCTGGTTGTGCCAGAATGTGGGGAGAGCTGTGCACGAACCAGAAGATCACACAGGCTCATGCCCATTATAAGCCATATCTGAAAGCAAATATATAACTGAATGAAGCCATCTAGTCCAGTACTGTCTACTCTTGACTGAAAGCAGTTCCCCACAGTCTCTGACTAAGGGGCTTTCAATCACCTGCAATCCTATCCTTTTAGCTGGAGATGCCACGAACATAACTATCACAGAGCTATCATACCTCCAGATTAAGATCCCTCAGGGTGGAGCATATGGTCGACACCTATGTACTTCAGAATTTAGAGAAGCACAAACAATACCTGTCATATCCTCTGATCTACCTTTCAAACAATGGCAAAAAGATATTTCTAAATTTGTTTGGCAGGGAAAAAACCAAGAGTTAAATTTAAATTTAAATTATTACAAGACGCCAAAGAAAGAGGAGGGCTGGGATTACCAAATTTGAGACTTTATTTTGCTGCTTGTTGCTTAGTCTGGATAAAGGAATGGATTCTATTGAGGAATAAAAGATTATTGGATTTGGAGGATCACAACCTGAAGTGGGGATGGCATGGATATCTATGGTATGATAAAGTAAAAGTTAATGTGGATTTTAATAATCATTTTATAAGACGTCCTTTGTTGAATATATGGAATAAATACAAAACAAGTTTTTTTCCGAAAATACCACTATGTGTTTCAAGTCAAGAAGCATTTTATAGAAGAGAAATGGCTGGAAAAGAGAAATGGTTAACTTACCAAGAACTATTAGAAAATGTGCATGGTGAATATATAATGAAAGAGAGAGAACAACTAATAAAGGAAGGATATAGTTCACAATGGTTTGCCTATTTACAATTGTTAGAAAGATTTAAAATGGACAAGAAAATGTATGGGTTTGAAATAAATAAATCTGATTTTGAAATAGGTTTGTGTACAAATGATGAATGCATAATTGCAAAAATGTATAAATTTTTATTAAAAATGGACATGGAAGAAGAACAAGTAAGAGTGTATGGTTAAGTGGGCAAAAAAATTTTGGTTATAATATACAAATGGATCAATGGGAAAATATGTGGAAAAAAGGTTTGAAATTTACATTATGCTATAATCTTAAAGAAAATTTTTATAAAATGATGTATCGTTGGTATATGACTCCAGAAAAGTTGTCAAAAATGTATAGTAATGTTTCTAATGTATGTTGGAAATGTAAACAACAAGAAGGCTCTTTTTATCATATGTGGTGGTTGTGTAAACAGGCAAAATTATTTTGGGCACAGATAGGTAGGAAGATGCAAAAAATTTTGAAGATAAATATTCAGTCAAAACCAGAATTTTTTTTATTGGGTTTTATGGATAAACAAAAGGAAAAGAAATATGGAAGAATAATATTATATATGATCACGGCAGCAAGATTACTATATGCACAAAAGTGGAAAATGGAATCGATACCAACAATGGAAGAATGGCTATTGAAATTAATGGACTTAGTTGAGATGGACAAATTGACATGTCTTATTAGAGAAAAAACGACAGATACATTTCTTAAGGAATGGAAGCCTCTTTTGGACTTTTTGTTGAAAGAAAAAAATGAAATGATGATAATGGGATTTGACGATTAATTAAGATAGACTTTGGAAAAAAGTGAATTTCGTACGTTTTAGGAGACAGGTTTGATATATATTATATACTTATAGCTGATCTGTAACAAATCGGAAGTCAAGTTTTTCTTTTTATTTTATTTTTTTTCTGTTGTATTGTTTTTGTTGTATTTGTATTTGTTTTTATAAAAATTTGAATAATAATAATAATAAATTATTATAAGAATTTAGAGAAGCACATCAAAGGAAAAGATGTACACATGACAGGAAAGAAACATGCTCCCAAGGCTCACTCCTACATGACACAGTTGCATATACCCTAGTCCCACAAGAATACAAATGGTATCACTAGTAATACTGTTACACAAATCTATGGGGCACGCGCAATGGAATACTGTGAACAATTCTGGTGACCTCACTGCAAAAAAGATATTACAGAGCTCGAAGAAGGTCAGAAAAGGGTAACCAAAATGACCAAGGGGAGGGAACAACTTCCCTATGAGGAAAGGTTACAGTATTTGAGTCTTTCCAGTTTAGGTACAAAGCAAGTAAAAGGAAACATAACAGAGGTTTATTATGCATGGTGCCGAGAATACTAGAACTTGGGGACAGCCAATGAATCTGAATTTTGGAAGATTCAATACCCCTTCACACAGTGCATAGTTAAACCATGGAGTTTGCTCCCACAAGAAGTAGCAATGGCCATCAACTCTGATGGCTTTAAAAGACTAGGCAAATTAATGGTGAATAAGGCTATCAATGGATACTAGCCATGGTAGCTACATTCTTCCTCCACTATCAGAGGCAGTGTGTCTCTGAGTATCAGCTGCTGGGAAATGCAAATAGGCAGAGTGCTGCTGCGCTCAGGTTCTGCTTGTGGATTTCCCATGAACATCTGGTTGGTCACTGGCAAAATAGCGTTGGACTAGATGGGCAGTACAATATCTCAGAGAGGACGTCAGGTGTCCTGCTCCCCTGGTGCATTCACTATAGCTGCCCAATTTCCCTGCTTTTAAAAGTTTGATAGAAATATCTGTGGGCTATAGGTACATTCTTAGACCGCAAGGTTTTTTGCCTATTAGTGAATTTCCCTGCTTTTTAATCTGGGAGGTAAGAAATGGGATCCTGTGCAAGCTTGCTGAGAATGGATTGATCATTTGCATGCTTATTGAGTTCAGTAGGATTTACTCCTATGCAATCATGGTTAGAATAGGAAAAACTGACCATGGGGGAGGAGGCGGGGCAAGGGGAAGGAGCGTATTGGGTGGCGAACAGGGAGGGGAGGGCAGGTTTGATCATTTGCACGCTTATAGAGTTCAATGGTATTTACTTCCGTGCGATCATGCTTAAGATAGGTAAAACTGACCATTGGGAAGAGGAAGGGGAGGAGGAGGAAGGAGGGAGTTGGAAGGGGATGGAGAGGGAGGGGCAAAGAAAGGGGCAAGAGGGAGGGGATAGGAGGGAGAAGGGAGGGTGGGTTTGATCTAGGGTTGCCAGGCTCAGGGCCTGAGAATGATTCTGTATCTTTAAGAGAAGAGAAAATTCAGTCAAGTGCAGGTTTTCTTGCAACACTGTAATGGGAAAAACCACAAGGTGAAATTCTCCCTTCCTGCTGTACAACTTTTAAAGATATAGAAGACCTCTTGGAGGCTAATGTGATGTTCCTATATTAATGTATATATGGTAAGTGTTGGTTGTTTAGAAGATACATGGTAAGTGGAGTGAAAGAGGAGGGGGAGTGAATGGGCAGTAGAATGCGAGATGATTGGCTGAGTGTTTAAAATGGCTGAATGTATAAAAGGAAGAGTGAGAGTGGAATCTGGGGGGGAGAAGGGAACTGAGTGGGTTGCTTGGTGGGGTTTAGAGAGTTGTTTACCAGGAGGGAGGTGGAGTTCAGATTAGTATTGAGTAAAACCATATGCTTATGTGCCTTAAGAAGAAATCTTGTTAATCTTGTTAGCTTTGTTATCTGTAATAAATACTTAATTTAGTTTACCAAAGGCCTGATCCTTGGCTGGGGTTTCACAGACCAGAAGGGAGGGTAAGGTAATGACCAAGGCTGAAGGGGAACTGTAACAAATGGTGGCAGCAGTGAAGAGAATAACAATACCAGTATTCAGAGTCTCTGGGAATACTAGTATTGGGACGTTACTGGTGGTTGCCTAGCAGGGGGATCTGTTGAGATCTGTGCTAGAGCGGGGAGAGAAACCATAAGAGAGAGCGGTCCGGACTGGTGGAGTCCCTGGTGGTGCAGGCAGTAGCCACACGCAGGTAGGAACCTGACAGAGAGAGCCAGGGAAGGACGCATCACAGCTGGGCCCGGCAACCCTAGTTTGATCATTTGCATACTTTTTGAGTTCAATGGGATTTATTTATTTGCAATCATGTTTGAAAATGGAAATGGATTGCCTTCAAGTCGACCGAACTTATGGTGACCCTTTGAATAGGGTTTTCATGGTAAATGGTATTCAGAGATGGTTTTACCATTGCCTTCCTCTGAGACTGAGAGGCAGTGACTGGCCCAAGGTCACCCAGTGAGCTTCATGAATGTGGGGGGATTTGAACCCTGGTCTCCCAGGTCCTAGTCCAACAATGACCCGGGGGGAGCGGGAGGGGAGGAGATTGGGTGGGCGGGCACTGGGAAAAGGGGAAAATCCTTTCCTTTCCAAAAGGAAAACATTGTGAACAGTATCATTCCTTTTCAGCATTTCCTTCACCTTTTTATTCTACAGCAGGCACATGTAGCCTCTCACCCAATTTAAACCAAAGCTGTTTCTGGCCACATCCACACCAGGCCTTTATTTCACTTTGGACAGTCATGGCTTCTCTCAAAGAATCCTGGGAAGTGTAGTTAATGAAGGGTGCTGAGAGTTGCTAGGAGACGCCCTGTTCCCCTCACAGACCTTCAATCAGAGTGGCTGACTGTTAAACCAGTCTGGCCACTGGAGCTCTGTCAGGGGAATATGAGTCTCCTCTCAGCACCCTTCACAAACTACACTTCCTAGGGTTCTCTGAGGGAAGCCATGACTGTCCCAAGTGAAATCAAAGTCTGGTGTTGGTGTGGCTCCCTGATTAGCCAAGCCCAGCAGCTGTGAGGCTTTTAGAACACTTGACAGTTGGTTTTTACTGAGCATGCCCGCCCTTATGATTGGCTTCCAGCCAAAATTTCTTAAATTAATTAAAAATCAGCCAGGCATTTTTTTAACTTTTAAACTGCAGAAGATGACGGTCAGAGTATGTGGCAAGGTCAGTATTAGGAAATTGCTACATGTGTCATCTTATGAGCTTTTGGTTTAGATTTTTTATTTCCTGCATTCCTACTCCTGCATATTAACTTGTGAAGCAGTTATACAGGAAAAAAAGCAACCGTACTGTAAAGGAGTTAAGCATTTACCCAAATCCTTGAAAATGGGTAATCCATTTTCCATGGCAATATATGTTGCCTTACAGTGCTTCCATCACATAAAGAACATAACAAGTACTGTGTTTGTTTGGTGTTAATTTAGTCAGTCATTTCCAGTTGATGGAATACCAATATAATGGAGGGATGAATATGCCAGGGCTTTTAACCCCATATCTGGATATGGATGCCAGTAAGATATCCAAAGTGACAACCACCAAACCAGAGAATGACATCCCTGAAAGGGACAATTACAGAACAGAATGTAACATCACACTTTAAAGCAGGGGTGGGAAACCTGTGGCTCTCCAGATGTTACTGGATTCCAATTCCCATTATCCTTCACCACTGGGCATGCTGGCTAGGGGAGAATCCAACATCTGGAATGCGGCACAGCTTCCCCATCCCATCAATCTTATTAAGCGGTAATCAGCAAAAAGTAGTTTTACCTATATGATCTGCTATAATAGTCACGGTCGTCATAACCTCCTCTGTCATAACCTCTGTCATAGTAATCTCTTCGCCGGGAACTACCGCTGTAAGGAAGCACAGAGCATGACATTAGGAAGAAAAATATAAAACCATATATAGATATACAACATAAGAAAAAAATATTGAAGTGTCTAAGTAAATAACAGAATCCAGGAGTATGCAGTATGAAGGAGCAAAGTGCGTATGCAAAGCATTTTCCATCAGTGGGCCTAGCCCAGATGCCATCTGGCCCCTTTCCTCTCAGACTCTAGCTATGTCCAGATGCTCTGTATGGGGCAAAGGGAGAAAGAGACCCTGGCTTACAAGCAATTCATGCTGGCTTTCCCCAACTGTTCTATTACTCCTTTTTCCTTCCTCCTCTCCCTAATGTGCCATTATGCCTTTCTTTAGACATGAGCATCACACCACCTATTGCCAACCTACTGTATTTCCCATTTCTAATTTTTTTCCTAATACCTCTGTACATTAACATTTAATAAACACCTATTGGTTTATACCTGCAGAGAAAGACCCAAAAGTATGCATTGTGTTACTTTTATTTAAATACTACACAGAAGGTTATTGGCGATTTAACATACTGAATGCCCAAGTATAAGAGTTTCCCAAATGCTTTTGCACAAAACCTTTTCCAGAAAATGTTATGCCTTCAGAATTTCTGGAAACTATAACTATTCTAAATTTGGATCTTTGGTGTACAAATCTAGATTCACATATTTTATATTCACAAGTGATAATACACCACACATACACAAAATATAGGTGGTACTACACTATTTCTTGGAAATCCTGGTTTTCAGTATCAAAAATAAAGTTAAGTCTGATTTATTCCAGATAAAATATACTTAAAGCAACTTACTAAGTAGGTCTCCCCATATAGATTCCCGGAGTAGGTGTATGAGGCCTTTTTGTTATTGAGAAATCAACTCTGATCCTTCTCCCATCAAGCTCCATTCCATTAGCACGTTCTTTTGCCTATATGAGGTTTATAAAAAAGTATTGTGGAATAAAGCTGTTCAAAATTCAATTTAATTTACATCAAGGACAATTTAGGAACAAGCTTACTTGCAGGGTTGACAAAAGGTATTTTTTCAGGTATTGTTATTTACTTCCCTAGGAAATATTAGTCATGCCTTCCTTATTTTTTAACTGTTCTATCAATACATACCAAACTACAGTAGATTAGTTTTTGTTACAAAGTTTCTTATGTAAAATAGATGCGGAGTTCATACATGCAAGGACCCGAGAACTTCGTCACTGCTCACATGCATTTTAAGAGAGAAGAGCAGCAAATGACACACATGTGCACTCTTCATACTTGGCACAGTATGCCATGCATATATTTATGGATGACATGCAAGTATAACAAGTTAAATTTCTATAACGTTTACTGTTTCAGATAATCTGGAAGAGGTCAAATCACAAACTAAACAGCAGGTCTCAGACTCCATCCGTACGAACTTTTAAAAGGTCCATGAACTGGGTACAATTCCACCTTTGCTCATGCTAGAAATTAAAACTGAAGTTGAGGTCCCATCAACCCGCTCAAGGGACAGAACTGAGTAGAACGCAGAGTTGGTTTAGCTCAAACATATAAAAGTTGATTACTGAATCTAGAAATTTCCAATCTTTGCTTACTTAAACTGTATTAGTAAACATACTTCACTAATTCAAATATTAATTTTCAATTTGTTTGAAGTACCCATTAGCAGTACATTTGGTTCAGTTCAGTATCTGCTTTGTTTAATTCAATTTCACTGCTGGAAAAAACACCAAATAGTTTACTGTGATTTTCACTAATGTATTAATGGTTTTCTCTGGCATATATAGAGGAAAATCTGGTGCGGAGTAGTGACTAGGGCTGTGAGCTGGAAAGAGTCTCCGGTTCAAATTTCACTGTGTTATTCACACACACACATGCAAGCAATGAGAATTGGCCTTCTCTGTAGAGTTTATAGGGTTGTCTTAAGAATGTATGTGAACAGATTTGAACATCTGAAACATGCTATATAAATTCTAAGGAGAAAAAAGCTAACACTTGAAGAACACCAGAGATCTAGGGAAAGGCTTCAATGTAACTCTTAAGTCATCCCATTACTAAGACATAACCCAGAAACTGCATTCAATCTGGCTCATGGAAGGAGCCCTGCTCTAGTGACACCTATAATAGCAGCAGCAGCACTAGAAATCTTGAAGGGACATGAATATTTAAACTTCTCTCTGGCTGCCAGCAAGCATCTAGTTAATGTTCTTGATTGTATTATAATCTTAAAGAAACTCCTCACTGAAGTAAAGTCTGCTTTCCTACATAACAAAAAAAACCACCATGGAAAAATGTTTGACTTCTGAGGCAATATGACACAAAAGTTCATGCATTTATTACTGTAGCAAACTATAAATATTTAGGATCATCATCCAGATAGTATGGACATTTACTTTCTGCTTGCATGCTTCCCATAGGCATCTAGTTGCCCACTATGAGAACAGAGTGCTGGACTAGATAGGCCTTTGGCCTGATACAGCAGGGTTCTTGTGTTCATTTCAGAAAAACATTATTTCACAATTCAACACATCTAACTCTACTGGATTGTGCCCTTGTTTTCACGTAAGCAATTTTGTTGAGGGTCCTTCCATGTTAACAAACAGCCAAACAGAAATCTATTGATTTCACAATTGCACCCCGTGTGCACTGCAATATGTAGTGGCTTAAGGGCTCAAATCTTCTTTCAGCCACAAAGCTCACTAGGTAACCTTGGGCCAGTGATTCTCGCAGCCTAAGCTACCTTACAGCGTGGTTGTAAGGATAAAATGGGAAAGAAGCATGTATGCAATCTAAAGCTGCTTGGAGGGAGGGCAGGATACAAATACAATTAAATGCACATGGCTTGCACAACCATACATTTTGGATTATCCTAGTATTATGAAGGCTTTATTTTGTTGATAACTCAGTATTTTTTAAGTTACAGCAACTAATTAGGATGCACTCTTGTTCATGAAATGCACTATTTACAAATATGGTTAACTTAAAATTACTTCTCTTGATTCAAAACCGACTGATCTGGAAAATATTTATATACCTTATTAGCACAGGATTTTGAAAAGTACAAAATATTTTAGAGGACAGATATCTACTTACCTCCTTAGCATCATCAACGCTTTCGAAGTACACAAAAGCAAATCCTCTAGAACGTCGGGACTGCTGGTCATATACAATTGAAACATCAGCAATTGGGCCATATTTGGAGAATACCTCTCTCAGATCCCTTTCTGTTGTGTACAAGCTTAATCCAAACACACCAAGACAACAGTTTGGGTCGGGATTTGCCTGTTGTTGTTTTTAAAAAAAGGAGTTCTCATAAGAATTCAAGATGTTCCCCAAAATGATTAATATGCTTTGGGATATAATATAAGAATATTATTCCTACTAAACGCAGAAAGTTCTGAAGACCCAAGTTCTACCCTACTGGGTGGAATCCTGGTATATCCAGCTTCCTTCCCTTTCCCCATGGAAAAAGGAAAATCAGAATGGTGCTAAGTCCTAGGCAAAATCTTATATTTCAAATGACATTCATGCCTTCCAAGCCTCACCCAGATACAGGTTGGCTTAAAGCTCATAAACAAAAGACAGAAAAATCTAAAATGTAAGCTATAATTTCTCATGCACAAGATCTATTTAACCTTTGCACTACACAGTATTTCTTGTAGCTTTCTGATTTGGGTCAAAAAGAATATTGATGAGTTGATAAGTTTATTTATTCCTATAAGAGATCATAAGTCTGTCTAGAGAAGAGAAAAAATTATTATGAGGCACATCTCTAGATTAACACTTGCACCAAAAGAACAACATAGCTGCAACCCATTGTGAGGTGGCTAAGGGAAGGATCCAATTAACTTATTCCGACTGCATCTTGGGGCTTCTGAGACCATCTTCCCCACTGCAGTCCTTCATGCCCTCTGAATAACTGCAGGAGAAAGTCAGGGGCCTGAAGTGTACCCTGATGCAGTATTAGGAGTTAACAGAATCTCTCAAGAGCCCTGGTTTGTGTAACGGATGCACTTTTTGCTAGCTTTAAGGAAAACCCTGTAAAGTGCAACATTACACAAAACAGCTGATTATGCTACAATTATTTTATCTGTACTAAATTATCAATGTCATATCAACTATTGTCATAACTTTTAAAAACAAATCTAGAGACAATTCACCATTTATATGAGAGTCAAATTCTGCACATTGAGAGACACAAAGACTTTATAGAGTAAAGCTTAGCTGAAAAGATTATCAAGTAATAGAATAATAATCAAATATACAAGTTCAAGCATAACCATGCAAAATATTAGTGTACAATGCCTTCTACATCAATGGGAAAAACCATCAAACACATTTAATACTATTTGTGAGACATATTATAAATCAACTTTAAACTTTTACATGATTTCTGGGTAATTTGAAAACTTTAGAACCTCCAAAGACACACACAGCTGAATTATCTCTGGTCAACTGCTGCCATCCCAGCCTTACTCTGTTGCCAACATGACGCCGACGAGTAGACATAGGAGAATGGCTGTGACTGTGTCGGCGACGATAGTCGCGGCTGTAAGATCTGCTTCTTGACCTCCTATGGGATCGAGAACGTGAACGTGATCTTGTATAATGCCTACGAGAACTCCTCCTTGATCTGGATCTGTAAAGTATGAAAACTAAGAATATCATCCTGAACTACAGGTGTCAACTATGAAATTCGCACAGCACCCATAAAATAACGTCTCTGTGTATTTCTATTCTTACAAACTGTAATATAAGCAAGCAAGAAACTCATAAGCAAGCTGCTTTTCCATTTAAAAAGCTCTTAAAATGTTGTAGAAAAAATAAAAAATCAACAACAAAAACTAAACATTAACTAAGCATAAAAAGACTAGACCAACAAACAGGAGCAAACGCCAATAGCCTCAGCCTTAACAAAACCACCATCCAGGGATACACCTGACCAATAATGGCCTGTCAAAATAAGATGGCCTTCACCAAACATCTGAAGATCAATAAGGAAGGGGTCAGGACAAACCTCCCACAGGAGGGAGTTCTGCAGTTTGGACACTAAAACCCAGGCAGCCGTTGTCACCAACGACACTTCTGATGAAGGTGAGAATGTGGAGCGGGGCTTCTACTGAAGACCTCAATGAGGATGTAACTGTTTCATATTTGAATAGAGACTTGTACCCAATATTATTGCTACAATGAGCTGAAGTACAGTAGGGCCCAGCTTTCCGGCATTCCGTTTTCCGGCATTCCGCTGATGCGGCAGCTTCCAATTAGGGGAAATTCCCTGTTTTAAAGCCGATTTTGCACTTTTGCAGCATTTTTGCGTGACACGACCCATTATAGTCAATGGGTTCCGCTTTACGGCGATTTCCGCTTTACGGCGGGGTCCTGGTCCCTAACCCGCCGTATAAGCGGGGCCCTACTGTAAGGCATAAGAACTTAATACTGTTGCTTCTAATTTAGATCCAAAAATCAGACAGATAAACTGCAATCATTTGTTCTTGCACTGCCAAGTCTTGCTATAGAGATGCAAGGAGCTAATAGAGATTATTTAAATCAAGATGTTGGTATGCACGTTGAGCCTCAGCCTGTTTGATGAAGTCTGTACGTCAGACACTATAGTTCTGATATGCCTAAACTTGGTTTCAGTCATACACTGACTGTGCCAAGCCCTGCTTTCATCATACAAATTCAGTTACAGTGGCCAAACAAATATTTCCTGAGCATATCCAACTGAGCAAACTCCATTAGAACAGAATCTCAAGGTTGAGATAAACGTTTGCAAGTGAATAGGGGTACGTTTCTCAAAGTCCTTTACCTAATTATACATGCAATTTGGAATTAGAGACACTTTCTGAACTAATACTGGTTATTTACTTGTAATGCTCAATCCAATTATAGTTTCCATATGAGGAAGTATCAATACAAGACTGTGACAATTAGCAGATACCCAAGGTAGCCTTGAAATAGCAAGGTAACAGAATGGATATTGGGCAGATGATTTAGCCAATGCCATATCCCTATGACACAGATATATCCTGTTGAGACTAGCGCTATAAGAGTTTGCTTTCTGCAGAAAGCTTTACAATGGCTTCTTGCTGCAATGGCATCTTCAGTCTAGACAAGGATATAACTTGTCAATCTTGTCTGTAATTGCAGTGCACCCACTATTCATACCATCTTACAGTCCCTCTCTCCACAACACCTGCTTTCCTCATAAACAGTAAGGTATTTAGATAAAAATCAGGATGACTTTTAGACACACCAACATCTTCCTCCAGACAGGCTTACCGAGATTCAGATCTCGATCTAGACTTCGACCTAGATCGCCTTGAACCCTCCTTGGACCTTGATCTAGCAGGTGAGTGTCTTGGAGACTTGCCGGAACCATGAGCACTTCCGCTTCTGGAAGCGGAACGGGACTCCTGCATATAGAAAAAAATAGTTCAGTTTAGTTTGAATGTTATTTCTCCAGTACTTTATTCTAAATAAGCTGTGGTGAAAGATATAAAAAATATCAATGATCTATGTCTCCATTATGTGTCCGGGCAGTTACCATTAAAACTGCCTAGATTTATTTATTTTTGGCGCCTGTTAAGCACTTTAATTTTTTAAACCCTGCATGTTTTTTTCTATTAAACAAATAATGCATGCATGTTTAGCAAAATATACAGGGACACATAAACAGACTAGTAATTACTTAGCGTAGTGCTTTCAGATTCCAGATTACTTCTTATCTTAACTTCATTTTTATTTCTTTTCTTCATTCTTCCGTTTCAAATTCTGACTTCTTTCATCTTCCCCACTTCACACAAATTGCTCAATATTCTATAAGTGGGACTTCTGGTCTGATAATTAGCATGCATTCACTTTCTTTTTTTTTCAAATTTCAGCTTCACTTATTCCTGAGCTTCAAATAATTCTCATTTATAAAACTTGTCAAATGGCGACTTCCGCATTTTCCTTCTTCAACATTAACCTTAATAAAAAAAGAACAGGATGAAGAATATTTAAAACTCCAGGATAGATATCTAGTGCCAAGACTGAAACTAGAAAAAATGCTATGTGTTTTGCACTATTTTAACTAAATATGCAGTTCTAGTATGACTTGACTCCAGCTTTGCAACTGTATTTTTTTAAAAAAACAATGTCAATTCAATTGGAAATGATTGATCAACTAGGAATTTGCTAGTTATCCCTACTTCAAAATTAAACCACTGAAATGAGATTTTTGTAGACTGTGATAGTAAAACTTCAAGAACTAAGATCCATTCCTCATATAAGCATTAAGAAGTTAGTAATATGTCCCAAACTCATCAATTTACATACTCTGTTGTTTGGTGTTTTTAAAAAAAATAAAAATGCATATAGAACTATTTTAAAGCCATACCAAAGAGCTTTCAAAAAGCAATTTAAGATACTTATTTTTTGTTTAAAAGACTATATTTGCAAGTTATAAAACAATATACCCTAACTTCTACAGCAATGATGGAGAAATGTTATGGCAACTTTAGTTTATGCTAACATTTTAATTAACTGTGACCTATGTCCAACTGAAAAGACTTCTGCTTGTATGAGAGTATTTGCTCTGCTCACAAATTCCATCTTTAAAAGAATTCCGAGACCTTCCACATTAAGAGTAGAGATGAACTGCCTCAATAGTAAAGGGTGGTATCCAATGAAGTGATTCCGTTGGAACTTCCCCACCCTCTCCTCTCCCATCCCCTAAATCTGTTCTGAGGCCACCTTCTGGAGCAGATTTGGGGAGCATGCAGGGGGTGCATGGGGAGATGTTCAAGTGCACAAATGGAAATCCTTCTGCCAATGGAGCTACTTCATTGGATACTGCCTAAAGTTTATTTTTTCTTTCTACATTCAGCAATTTTAAATGTTTGTTATATTATGGGTCTCTCAAAAACAAACGATAACCCTAACCCTTTAAAAAAATTAATCAGTTAATGTTAATTTACAACTAGAGTATTTAGGGTGCAATTCTGTAGGTAGTTACGCTAGGCTGAGGGGAGTCAGGATATGCAAAACCCTGCCCCTCCTCGCTCAGCTGAGACTGGCTAATTTATGGATTTAGGATATGGTGTACTTTAAGCCGGTGCAACTTCCACCTGGCTTAAGCTAACACCAGCTTCCTCGATGTAGGATTGCTTGGTAAGTATGGAAATACAGGCACCAGTGTTGAGCCTTTCTGCTTGACGTTTGTTGCCTTTGCCTTGCCTCAACCTCACAAAAACCAAGTGGCAAACAAGAAATAAATGCCCATGACCAATACATTGAAGCAAGGGCTGATAGTCATTGGGAGGATAGAGCAATTTATTTTCATCAGGAACCATGAAACACCCATGTTTGGTAGGTTGAATGTAAGCATCCATATCTGAGAAATGATCAAACTGGTTCTTCATTTATATAGAAAAGTGTTCTTTAACTCAGTGTATCTAGTGGATGAGATTAATTCAGTTTAGAGATTAACTGTAGGGCTAAAATGTTAACTTTCTTTAGTATTAACCAATCTATTAGTTAAGAGAAACTTAATATTTACAATTTTAAATATCCTATTTAAATAAAAACATTATTTTTGTCCATCCTGCTATTTATTTTCCAAGTCATGGAGTAACATCCTACTAACAATCCTCCCTTACTTCTGGAAACTTCTGGGCACTCTAGAAAGTAATTTTGATTAATGTTCTTGGATACAATTAGAAGCAGTTGAACAGAAATCCTTAAGATTCACAACTCTGTCCTAAGCAAATATATATTTTGTGCAACAGGTATGTGGGTTGCATGAGCCAAAATTATTATTGATGTAGATAATATACAGGCTCTATGTAATTGCAAGCAGACATTTTGTTACGGCAACAAATTAGCATGTGTGCTTGCTCAGGAAATATATAAATTAAAATTGAATACGTTTTCAAAATTCTTATGTAAATTATCTTGATTAAAACAATCTATCCTCTCTTATTTCAAGTTTCCCCCCTGCCGTGCTAGTCAGCTATTTGACAACAAACTACTCAAAGCAGAATTTGAGTTCACTACAGAAGATATCATGGGTTGGTAAAGAACTCGTATTCCCTTGACACCTAGATCTGGAAGTAAAGCACCATGATTTATGGAGGTTTCTTGCCAGTAAAGTTCTTTTGATACAACTCCTCCAAATAAAAGGCAAGACATTTTCAAAGGAAGTAATTCCCAAGACTCCAAAGAATATCATTTAAATGAAAAAGTAAAATATGTAAAGTGAAATGTTACCCTCCATTTATACTAAGACTATTCTCGTAAATGAAACTTCCTCTAAAAAATATTATGCATACAGAAGGTGTAACTCACCAAGCTCTTCTATGCAAACCCCAGTAAAAATGACAAAGGTAGCAAAGGAATGCATGAGATGGACTACCATAAGAAAGTGGAAGTAACTCGAAGAATAACCATTACTATAAGATGGAGTTATCTTCCTCATGTAGATTTTTGCAAGTACTAAATGAGACAGAATATGGCAGGCCCACCTGTTTGTTCTATTCCCTCCATTGCTCTGATGATTTAGCTGAGCATGCAGGCAAGCCCAGAAAGCTACCCTTCCTTATTTGGTAAGTTAATAGGGGTAGCTTCCTCATTTTTAAAAAATAGTCCACTTGTCTGGAGAACATAAGGTAGATTAGGTTTATGGCACAGTGGGACACAGGGCATATTCTGGAAAACATCAACTTACATGTCAAAGCACACATTAAGTTGTCATTCAGTTCATATATAAAGATTTCTTCTGTCAGCAATCAGGTCTCTTTAAATCCCAAGGTCTTCATTACCCTTCATCAGGTACTGGACCCATCTCCAATTCTTAGCGAAACCAGGACACCTTTCTTTCTACCATTCTTGAGGGATGTATTTCACCCATGATTCCTCATTGCATGTCTCCACAACTCTCCCCCCATTCATGCAGATCAAGGCATCTTCCAAACTATGGAATTTGCTCCCACAAGATGCAGTAATGACCACCAGCTTGGACGGCTTTAAAAGAAGATTAGACAAATTCATGGAGGACAGGGCTATCAATGGCTACTAGCCTTGATGGCTGTGCTCTGCCACCCTAGTCAGAGGCAGCATGCTTCTGAAAACCAGTTGCCGGAAGCCTCAGGAGGGGAGAGTGTTCTTGCACTCGGGTCCTGCTTGCGGGCTTCCCCCAGGCACCTGGTTGGCCACTGTGAGAACAGGATGCTGGACTAGATGGGCCACTGGCCTGATCCAGCAGGCTCTTCTTATGTTCTTAACTTCTGAGTGCCAATGATTTAGGTAAGTTGCATAATGTTATTTTTGTGCCATCTCAAGTTACCAAGTCCAGTCTAAACACCCAGTCCAGCTGCTAAACCCCTTTACTGCATCTTCCTCATCTAAACAGTTCCTGTGCTTCCATTCCTACATCACTTCTTCCCCCTAGCACTTACATACTCCCTTCCCATAGTAATCTCTAGTCTGAGGTAATGTTAATTGAATCTGCAGCAGCCAGCTAAAGCTCAGCTCTTCCTTTTCTGCTACTCGAAGGAATAGAAACTGCCACCTGGTGAAGTCTTCACCACTACTGTTCCTAGGCCTATAACTAGCAAATACAACATGTGAAGTTCTTTATTTTTCAAACTGGGAGTAGAGTAGAGTAAGGTGTTCAGATACAGAACCATTCTTATTCCCGGGAAAGTAATGCCATCACTCAGTGTCAACAAAAGAACATTGACTTGTTTCCAATTTTATTTTCTTTGGAGTGTGCCTCTTCTGTGAAGCTCATTCTCATTCTGGGCACCTATTATCCACATATTCTGAATGTAATCTTCACTTTCCACAGTATCCTTTTTATTATAAAAAAGCAGAAATCTACTTGCATTAAATAAGTCCCAAACACATTTCAATCATCTGAAAGAAAAAATTCAATCTAACCAAGGAATATGTAATGGTCTGAACATCTGCTCTCATAAGCCTAAACAGACACCAGCCTGATCAAGAGAGAGAAAAATTTACTTGGTTAGAGTGTTGGACTATGACCTGGGAGACCAGGGTTCGAATCCTCACATAACCATGAAGCTCACTGGGTGACCTTGGGCCAAGTCACTGCCTCTCAGCCTCAGAAGAAGGCAATGGTAAATCACCTCTGAATACCGCTTACCATGAAAACCCTATTCATAGGGTCGCCATAAGTCGGAATCGACTTCAAGGCAGTCCATTTCCATTTTTCAGAGAATAACACAATTTTCTATAAGGTTACACTATATTTTTCTCTCCCCCCCCCACTCAAGAAGAGAAAGGAAAACAAAATCATGGATTTCTTCACATCAGAACTTGCTCTAGCGCACTGGGGTTGATACAAATGCACAGTGCCATGCTAAAAGAAAACCATGCCTATTCAAAATGTTTACTCATGCCAAAGTTACTCAGGAAAGGCTGGCACACTAATGTATAGCTGATGAACAATAATGGGCTGAATGCCAGGTATCATGCAATAACTGAGTGCCAATTCACAGCCCAGTCCCGCCAAACACATGCGTATCCTTCAAGTTCCTTAAAATCAGAATGACAGGGAGAGAAAATCAAATATACTTTACACTCAGTTTTTAGATGGGGTCCAGTATAAGCAGAACATCACCTTAAGGGTCATTGCTCAGCAGGAAAAAGATGGGCACACTACAGTACATAGGGAGATTCCTGTGCATACAACTGAGTGATGCATATAATTAGAAACATATTTGCCATATGCACATACTACAAACAGAAATTGTTTTTATGCCTTCCTAAAATTGTAATGCTCAAACAGCCCTAAAGAACCAGTACCAGTGCTTATGCAAGGTTCTCTCTCCTCTTGCTGCCCCCACTGTGAAATTTATACTTCCCTCTTAGCAGGAGAGATAACCCACTTTGTAAGAGGGGATTTATAACTCACATTAGTGGCAGTGGCTTAGGAATTGGAAAAACACACACTGGAAAGGTTTCCTCACCTTAAGTCATTCCTTCCCAGCTCTGTCATGCACACACATAACCATGCACACTTTGAAGCTGAACAGGAAGGAAAATAGGATCATAGTGTCCAAGTTAGAATAGAAGTATCTCCTGGTTCCTTTTCCTTTCAACCCAGTTGGATCAAAAAGAGATAAAATGACAATGACAACACTCACCCCCCCATCAAGGCACTGATTGGACCCAGACCTAAAAGGTGGTGGCCTCATGTGCCTTCTGCCCATACTCTTGAGTTACACTTGGCATCCGTTTAGGATCATAAAGCTTTAAAAGTCATCCTTACTTTACCTTCTGAAATTTGTCAAGTGGCTACCTCCCACTTGACAGTGGCCCCATCAAAGTATCTCTCAATCATTGCATGCAATGCCTATTGGCTAAATTGCATACTTCCTTATTGTTAGTAGCTGTTCTGTGTAAGATTAAGGCAAAAGAGGCTAGTCTTTTGAAATGGAAGCTTGCTTTGCCATTTAACTTTTTTCATTGTATTTTGGTGCCAAATTCCTACCCCCTCTGTTGCTCACTCCTCTGAGCAAAAACTGACTTTTCATAATGTAGCTTTAAACAGAAGGCAACTCACAAAGCAATCCAAACCACACTTGCGCGGTTCGAATGAAGCAGAGGTGCCCTCTATCCAGCCCCGCTAGTAGGGGAGCTGTCGGCAAGGGATGTCCCAACACACCTGCACAAAGGTGGTAATCAGTGCACACACACTCCAGTGTATTGTGGAGTGGAACTGGGTATCACAGAATCCACTGAGTTGGGCCTTTGCTGTAGCAGTCTGGAAGATGGCACTACGAAGAGGCCTTTTTCCTGTCTGCCCTGAATGGTGAAGCTGTACAACCACACCTGGCCAAGGGATTGAACTGCCCCCCTTTGTCATCTGCAATATGGCAGGCACGCTTATGAGACTGGTTTGTATAACCTAGTGACACCACTCTTTCACATACATCATCACTTGACATGCACCCCTACACACAGTGTTATCTTGCTTAAGCTTTTCTAGTTCTGTGTGAATTCAGCATTATACAGCCACAAGAGTGGCTGTATTATTCTGAAAATGTACTCTTATTGCTGCTTACAACACATACACATGAAGAGTGCAATGCAGCTTGAAATATCCAATACTTTGAATTACTAACTAGCTCAATTAAACCTCATACTTCACTTGTTCTGAACCTCAGTTCCATATAAATTGATAGTATAAAGGTCCCCATTTTTAAAGAAAGGCCTTCCATTTAAGTTACCAGAGGTAACCACATTAATCTGATGCAGCAAAAACAACCACTTCCGTGGCATTTTAAAATTTAACACAATTTACTACAGCATAAGCTTTCATGGACCTAAGCAGACTTTACTCCATGAAAACTTATGCCTTAATAAAATGTCTTAATTTTTAAAGGTACCACAAGGCTTTTGGTTGTTAATTCAAAAGGAAGTATGCTTAACAGCCTATAAGTTTTTCGATTTAAACACTGTGTAGTAAGGTATTATCCATCTAGAAGAGTATCACACGTTTGATCCTTAAGGCGCTTCCTTGTAATCAAGGCCAATTAGACACCAGCAGCTATTCTACACGCACGCGGGGCCAATCCCAGCACTCAAGAGTCCGTTATTAGGATACTACGGAAAGGACCAGCGCAGTGTCGCTTTTCATATAAGTCTCTTCTGCGTTTAAGCAACGGGGGCCAAGCCCTGAATCCCCCCGCCGGGAACTGTAGTCGAGGTTAAGGTGCTTCTTTAGATAAGACACCTGTAGCACCGTGGTGGCAGGGCTTTTAAGTCCTGCGCGGCCATTTTGTCCCTGCGGCGGCGCGCTCATTCGGGTCACCAGCCCAAGATGGCGCCGGGAGGGGGCTCACCATAGAGCTCGACGTCAGAGTGCGCCCTCTTTGCAAGAAACGGTGGGCCATTTTCTCGCGCCAAACCAACACGCAACTCGCTAAAAGGAAAGGGGGTCGCTAGACCACTTTCAAACACAACAGCAGCTTCTCCCTCTCTGATCTGTTTGTACCTTCATGTCAAAGGCAGCTTCTTCGGCCCAGAGAAGGGAAAGGGGAGGGGGAATTTAACAAAAAAAACAGAACCGAAATTGCGGATTTTTTTTCTCTCCACCAAGCGGGCCGCTTATGCGGCGCTCGCAGGCTCTGCGTATTACCCGCTCGCCGTAGTTCTGCTCCCCGCTGTCGCTCATCCTCTCGCCTCGGAGCGCTCGACACTGACCACGGTTGCTACTACTAAACCGTCTCTTCGCGAGCTTTCTCTGCAGAGGAAGTGACGAAGCTACGGAAGCCCCGCCTCTGTGCCCGAGCGTGCCGGGCGCCTACCCACTCGCTCCTCCTCTTTTTTTTTCTTTCTCCTGAGAGAGTCAAGTGCTGGAAAGGAAAAGACACGTGTTTACCCTGCGGGCGGTGTTGGCGCTCGATTTTTTTAACCGACTTTGTACAGTGATCGTTTTCCTGAAAATCTGAAGCCAATTCAGGACTTCTCATGTATATATGCATGGAGTTTACTGGCACTTTACTTTGCAATTGCCACTCTCTTGAATGTCAATGGTATTTTGGAGAGATCCTTCTAGAAGTTTTTTTTTTTTAATTCATTGCTTTGGTTTCACTTCTGTGAAAGCTTTGGTGTTGTAGATACTTGTGTCAAAAACCCAGATCCAACCTTCTTGGAAGCTATATCTTTCAGACAAAACATAGGATAACATAGGATTGAGTTATAAAAAGTAATCAAATGTCCAAAAATAGGATATATTTATTGGTTCCCAGGCCATTTCCTATCTAAGGGTTGACCAGACTCGGATGTGCTTAGCTTAAGCAAGATTGCTGCATCATGCACGTTCCAACAATTTTATTAAAGACAGAATAATACACACATCATCATGGTGTCCCCCTCTAGGATGCACATCTTAACGTGAGGGGGTTTGAGAGTGTTGAAGAAGCTAAGACCAATGCTGTCAGGAGTCTAGACCAAGAGGCTAGACTCTTAGCAGGGGCACCCAAGGCGGAAGAGTCAAAGCTGAAATGCCAGACTATGCATCCAAACTCAGAGAAAGGTAATGGTAAACCACAGCTTTGAGAGAACTAGAAAAGGTCCTCAAATGCAAAGATGTATCACTGAACACTAAAGTCAGGATCATTCAGACCATGGTATTCCCGACCTCTGTGTATGGATGTGAAAGTTGGACAGTGAAAAAAGTGGGTAAGAGAAAAATCAGCTCATTTGAAATGTGATGCTGGAGGAGAGCTTTGCGGATACCATGGACTGCGAAAAAGACCAATAATTGGGTGTTAGAACAAATTAAACTAGAACGATCACTAGAAGCTAAAATGATGAAACTGAGGTTATCATACTTTGGACACATAATAAGAAGACATGATTCATTAGAAAATACAATAATGCTGGGGAAAACAGAAGGGAGTAGAAAAAGAGGAAGGCCAAACAAGAGATGGATTGATTCCATAAAGGAAGCCACAGACCTGAACTTACAAGATCTGAATGTTGGAATGTATGAGGTTCAACTCCAACTTGTGGGTTGAGGCTGCATGGGGTTAAAAAGGGTAGCTAGAGAGGAGACCTCTTGGCTGCTAGGCTATGCCTGTCCTTTGATCTCCTGCTGTCTCTTCCTTCCTGCTAGACTGATATGCAAAGGATGGTGATCCCAGTTCCTTCCCTCCTTCCCAGTCTTCTTCTTTCTCTCAAGAGGGGAGCAGACATATTCCTTTGTCTCTCCCTCTCCTCCAGCATGAGGGCGAGCACTGGGCTCAGTGCTTGCTGCTCTAACGTAGCTAGTTAGCTAGATATAGGACTCTTTCCTATCAAACATGTACTTCCAGAATAAAGTAGTTATTTCTTATTTTAAAGCTTAAAGTCTCTGTGTGACTAATTTGCAGGGAAGGCAGAATCTTAGCAAAGATTCAAACACACACACACACACAAGCTCGCTCAATACTCTCCGTTCCGCAGCACAACTCTGCAGGGTCCTACAGGACATTGGGCCCAGCATCCTATACTGAACAGGGTGGTTTATGACAGATGCTCTTGGAAGTTGCTGATTCATAGGGTCGCCATAAGTCGTAGTCGACTTGGAATCACATAACAACAACAACATCATGGTGTAATGCAACCTTGCCAGTGCCCTTCAGGTATTTTGGACTGCAGCTCCCATCAGCCACCATGGCCAATGGTCAAGGATGATGGAGTTGTAGTCCAACATCAGAGGGGCCACAGGTTAGACACCCCTGATTTAAAGAGGCAAAATTAATCAAGGGCTTGTGGGGAATTTAGTAACAGCTGCTAACATTCTGCTTGTGAAGAAATTGTGTGAATCTGGTCTTCCTACATTAAAACAATTACTGTAGATGAAAAGTTGAAATTGCATAGCTATTTAACACAGGCACGAGCAGCATTCTTTGTCCGGGTCACTTACAATGATGGGTGGTACAAGATCCCAAAGTGGGTGGTGCCACCCTTTCTGCCCCACATTTCTTTCTCTTTCCTCTTTTCCTCTCTGCCCAGTGGGTTACTGGAGGAAGGGCAAATTGTTCTTGCCAGAGGTTTGAACTGATCGCTTGCAGAGGACTTTTAAATTAGTCCGAGAGTGCTTCAAGAGATGGCACACAGAGACCTTTGGAATATTTTGTCCACTTTTATTGAGTTTATGAAGGTAAATGAAAAAAATAGATATTGACTTGTGACTGGCAGATGTTCAGAATCTGGGAAAGGAGTTTGGAAGCCTGCACAAACACTTTTGTTAAAACAACTTTTATTATAAATGAGGAAAGGAACAACTTTCTCCATCATATAATACCCTTACAAGGTTGTATCCTTTCTGGTAGAATGAACCAACACTGCAGTCCTTTTCCCTAGTCAAGTCCTGTATGATGCTGTGGTGTTGCCTGGGTGTTGCCTGAGGTGATGCTCTCATGCTGCTCCATTGTGGTGCACGGTGCCAGATCTGACCCATGTGCCATTTTGTTCTGTCTCTATCCACCACAGTCACTCCCAGAACGTGATCATAGTTCTGCTCACCAGATGTACTTGATTGGTTGATTTTATTTATATGCTGCCTTTCCACAGTGAACTGTGCCCAAAGTGGCTTACAACAAAAATTCATTCAGTAAAACTCAAAACATTGGGGGTGGGGAGAGAAGTCAGTTTACAAAACATATTGATAAATTCAAATGGGACAAAAATCAATAATTTAGCAAACAGAGAATAAATTCTAAAAATATATTTATTGATCTAGCAACTATTACAAACATTGCAAAACCAATTACTCCATGAACTATTAATCTCCAAGCATTTTAGCCCTAGTGTCGATGACTTTAAAATTTGGCAACATACAACATGGCATAAGGACTATTACCATTTAAACATACTTTCAAAAGAACTGCATCAGATCTACCAGAGAACTGTTTCAAAATGGGGTGTAGCAACCTGTCCATTGCACTCTTGTAAAAATAACAATACAAAAGCGTGTGTACTATAGTCTCAACAGCATTTGAGCCACCATGTGGACAGAATCTCTGGTCATGGGCTATACCTTGGAAGCATCCTTCCTTCATCATAGAGGACATGGCGTTAACCCTAGCCAGAAAACATGTTCTCCTATACTTTGGCACAGATAATTTGCCAAAATAAAGGGTGCATTTATTACTCGGAGACGTGGAGACATTTGGTTACAGGGGAGCAGAAGTGGTTTCACAAGGCTTTCATACCCTGTCTGTCAACATCCAAAATTATCTGCTTGCTCAGAAGTTCAGCATGTAAACTGTTAAGCCTGCACAGCTCTGCTGAACAAAGGCCAAGTGAAGAAATCTATTGTGACAGAGCTTTTTTCCATGAAGAGATGCAAGAGTCACACAGTTCAGATGTACATATGAATCCACAGCTACCTTAGAATCATAGCATAGTAGAGTTGGAAGGGTCCTATAAGGCCATCAAGTCCAACCCCCTGCTCAATGCAGGAATCCAAATCAAAGCAAGTTTCCAATAGCATAGGGCATATCACCAGGCCTCTGAGGTTGGCTTACTAGGCCATTTTGGGCTAACCATGCCCACCTTTCTTAGGCCTCAGATCATATATGAAGAACCTTTGCAGCTGTGGCTCATACTTTGAATCACCTGACATTATATATGATATCAGGTACAGGAAAATTCAAGCTGTGGTTTGAAACTTCTAGCTATAGCTGAAGGAAGAATTGGGAGTGCACGCTTGATTCTTCCTTTGCAGCCCAAAGTCAGGGCAACGGCTTTTTCTGTAGCCCTGCATGGCCTTGCAAACCATGGCTTGAATTCAAGCTGGTGATGCAAAGGAAGAAGCATGGTTGCAAAGTAAGAATTGTTATTTGCAGATGTGGCTTGAAGTCTGAATCGCCTAATGTCATATCATGTCAGGGGACTGACAAGTTGCCCCCTCTCACCTGTCAAAGTGGCTCACAGGGAGGTTAGACATTAGCTATTTATTCATTCCAATTTATTTGCAGAGAGGTTACACAATGTTGCATCAAGCATGTGTTATCCAACACTTCCCAGTGCATTTCCTGTCACTTTCCTTATCACAAAAAGTCTGATTTGGGGGGAACATGGGTTTGTTGCACAAAAGTGCCAAAACACCTTTAAGTGCGCAACTTGAATTTGCCAGCAAGTGTTTTAATCCCACCCCAAAATAGTGGCAGTCTTGAAGCACCCTTTGCAGAAATCAGATCATCCTAGCAGAGCATGGAAACACTTTTGGAAACACTTTAGGACCAATTCAAGAAAGTATTTCAAATAAGTCTGAAAGTAAATAAATCCTCTGGAGTAGCTGAAGTAGAGTATGTGGATTTTACATGAAATGAAAAAGTCCTTCTAGATTGGTAGCTTAAAGGATCACAATAAACTGAGAGATCCAGCTACAAAAACACCCTGTTGGGGGTTAGTAAAGAAGAGGCTAAAACAAGTGGGAAATCTCACCAGTTTGGGCACACAACTATTTGTTAGCTGACTGAGTAGAAGAACCTGAGGCAAGATCTCCAAGAACTTGAAATTGCTGAAAAAGGAGAGTCCAGGATGAGGGGGATGCCCTGACCCTCCAAAACCCGGAGGCTATTTCCAAGTTAAGGAGAACTTTGCTGTGATCCTATACCCCAGGGATGGAAAATTTCAGGCCCAGGAGCCAAATGTTGCCACACAGGCCTCTTCATCAGGCTCACAGGCCTCTCCCGAGGCCACACCCCTCATCAGCCCTGCTCCCCGCCTTTGCTAGCAGGAAGAGTGTACTTGAAATAGGGATGGAAAGATCTGTCATTTTTCCAACCTTACATTCAGTTCTTCACATTTCTGCAGCAATTTGCAATTTTTTAAAAACAAAACTCTTCATGAAAATTTCCCAGCATTTTAGTGCAAATTTCTCGTAATAAACACATTTTCATAGACAGTTTTGACTAATGTACACATTTTTGCAAGCAATTTCTCATCATATAATGCATAACACCCTGGGCTCCTGCTGGGAGGAAGGGCGGGATGTAAATCAAATAATAAATAAATAAATAAATAAAAATTTTGCATGTTATTTTCACGCATACATCCATTTTAATATACACTTTCCCCTAATATATATGCATTTTTGTAAATTTGGTTTGCAAATTACACTGCAAAATTTGGATAAGTGCAAATTTAAAAGGATGGCTGTTTTTTGGTTCTCATGTTGTTTCAGAAAGTGCAAATTTGATAGATTCGGCTTGAAATGCAAACTGAATTGAATTTCTTGCCCATCCCTACCTTGAACCATGATAATGCTTCGTGCTTGCTTGGATGGAGGATGGAAAAATATGCGTTTGTCAGAAACTTTTAAACTTTTGCATGGGGATAATATTGCCTCCCGTACAAAAGTAAGAATCGTATCTGTTGCTTCGCTCACTTTTGCCTCTAGCTCCACAGACATGTGGTTCCTGGAAGGTTGTCCATGTAGGAATATGGCCTTCAGTATGAAAAGGGTTCCCCACCACTGCAATATAGTTGTTTGGGAGTAAGTTGCACTGAATTCAGTGGGGCTTACTTCTGAGACATGCATAAGAGACATGCATAAGATTGTACTGTAAAGAGCCATAATGACGTACAGATTATGGTAAAATAAAAAAGGAATGTAATACAGTTTGGGAGTTATTTATTAATTTTTACAGGGAGGGGTACACTTTAGTCATCACACTGGAGCCTGATGTGACTTACTGTTGATTGCTTATTGATGTTGTGAATAATACATGTTTGTGTTTTATTTTAGGTGTTGCATTGTAAAATTGTACTCCGCTCTGGGATTGCTTGCAACAATGAAGAGCAATAACAAATATTTTAAATAAATAAATAAATAAAAGTTGCCTTTAGGTAAAGGAACTAAATCACTTGAACAGCAGAGGGCAGCATTTGCCAATGTTTCTCTTAGCCGCACAATTGAACTTTTGTTGTTCCCTTGAGGATTTTTCAGATATGCATGACATGAGGTGCATATTTAGAACGATTTCTGGTATTGTTCACTAAGTCCTTTTTTGGTGGCATGCTAAGTTTAAGTAAGCCACTGAAAATGACTATACACATTCTTCTGATCAAACATATAGTTCCATGTCTGTTTGCAAGCTTCACACATACCTCCCCCCACCATGCAAAAAAAAGGGCTGTCAACTGACTGAATAATTTTATTTAATTGAGAAATCTCCACTTTAACCAATTAATCAAGTAAATTAGTAAATTTAAAGAAATGTGCATATAACCAGGGCCTCTTTTTGCAGATATTGAAGAAAGTGAAAGCTAATGTACAAGGTTAATAAAAGGCATTACTTGTTAGAATGAAAGGTCCTCTTTAATATTTTTATGCCCTAATGCATCAGAATCAAAACAGCCTCAAAAATAAACAAGTATGCTCTTATACTGATTAAAATTACCCAACAAATTTAGTTGGCTAGCTTCTCCGACATGCTAGCTTTGTACATACAGAGAATTTTCTGTATGGAGGTCAGTTCAAACATTTGAACTAGCACCTGCACTCTGAAGTTGTAGAGTTGTCACAGATATATTTTAGTTTGGTCTTTAATAACCTGATACACAAAAATAATAATAAATAAATAACCTGATACACTACGCAAGTGTCTGGTTTAGCAAGACAGGAACTAAAAAGGCCCTTGTTAAAAGTACCTGTTATGTTTCTGTACTCTCAGACTAACTTTCTGCATGAGTACTATACAGTGCTTGGAAATTCATTTAAAAAAGGAATTAGTTCCAATTCCTGTTCATCCCCTCCAGAAAGGAACCAATTCTGTTTTACTGCAATTCACCATTCATTCTGCTGCTTTCTGCCCACTAGTGGGTGGAGCTTGACAAAATATATGGGGTATTTTGTCCCCTCAATTACTCTTCCTCTTCCCTTCGCTACCCTTTTTCCATTCAGGGCATGCACACACACAAGTATTTATGTACTGTGCATATGCAACTTTAAAATAAAAAAAAACCAGAAGTGTGCAAAAGTGTAAGTTCAAACATTACCAGCCCTTCATTATTATGTTTCACAATGGTCAAAATGGAAGCTTGTGTCTGGAAGCTTGTTTTTTTTGGGGTGGTGGTGGTGGTAATATTCATTTTCATTTGGTTTTAAAAGTTTATTTTAATACTGAGTGATCTCATGGCTGGAAAGGTTTTACCCATTCTCGCATTCTTCTTTACACTGCACAAAGACAGAATGAAAAGCAGCTCATTTGGGAATAGGAAAGAGATGGAATAGCTTCTTGTTCAGTGCACATGGGGAAATTAGTAGCATAATCCTATTGTAGTTTTGAGCACAACATGAGTGTCTGGTCACTGGTCCCAGAATTTAATGAAACTGCATATTGCATGGCATGCCACGATACCACAAAGTAAATTCAGTTCTTGTATGCTTGCATAAGCCCACATGTTACAATTTCAAAGGTGAAAACTACAAGTGCTTCTCCCATTATTTTCATTGAAAGCCAATCACTGAAGTGCCTTTCAGACCCTATTCTTCTAACTTTAATTTGCTTCTTTACTTTTGAAATTAGGTTAGTACAGTAGGGCCCCGCTTTACAGCGCTTTGCTTTACAGCGTTCCACTAATACAGCAGTTGTGAATTGTAGAAAGGCCCCGCTTTACAGTGCTTGTTCAGCTTTTACGGTGGTTTTTTGCCACCGGGTGCCATTTTGGTCAATGTAAGTCAATGGGATCCGCTTTACAGCGGTTTTCGCTTTACAGCAGGGGTCCGGAACGTAACCCGCTGTATGAGCGGGGCCCTACTGTAATCTGAAAGGGCACACTAATGGGGCAGAAATGTCCAGAGACATGAAATGTAATTTTTCCTTTATTTCAAGAGGCATCCTTTAAAAAAACAAAACAAAAAAACTACTGTCTCTTGATCTAGAGAGCAGTGGTTCTTGACCTTTTTTGGGTCATGGACCCCTTTCAGAATCTAATAGACCCCCATAAATAAATAAATACATTTTATTTTATTGCATTGGAAACTGATTTTTTGTGTGTGCCTGGTTCACCCCTAGAGCAAATCAATGGACCACAGGTTAAGAACCCCTCCAACAGACTGTAACTCCACAGAACATCTACAATAGCGCTTAACATATTTGAAATTTTGATCTAGTTACCTTAGTAACAATCCATTCACAGAATTCCCAGCTCATTGTGAACTCAGATGTAAGCAAAAATATCATGAAACCAGTCAGTAATGGGGATTATTTACAGAAGTGAAGCCTCATCTGCACTATACATTTAAAGCAGTATCATACGGACAACAGTTATGAGTGGAATGCACACTTTTCTGCATTGAGCAGGGGGCTGGACTCAGTGGCCTTATAGGCCCTTTCCAACTTTACTATTCTATAATTCTATACCACTTTAAACAGTCATGGCTTCCCCCAAAGAATCCTGGGAACTATAGTTTGTTAAAGTTATTGAGAGTTTTGGGGAGACCCCTATTCCCTTCACAGACATACAGTTCTCAGAATTCCCTGGGCAGAGGGATTGATTGTTAAACCACCCTCAGAATTGTAGGTCTGTGAGGGGAATGGGGGCCTCCTCTCAGCATTCTTAACAAATTACAGTTCCCAGTGTTCTTTGGGCGAAGCCATGATTTATCATACCATGATAAAGTGGTATGATAGTGCTTTAAATGTAAAGTCATTGTATTCAGAAGGGCTCCCTCCTATTTGAGTGTGGATAGGATTTCAGCCTTAAAAAGTGTTCACTTAAATATCTGTGTGTCAGTTCCCAGTGAAAATGGGGATCTGATCAAAGTTGTTCATAGAAGGAATAGTAGTAGAACTACACTGATGTCTACCATTGACCCATTTAACACATAACACGAAGGCAAACCATGGGTTATTACAAATGTGTATGTGTATGGGTCTCTGGAGAGGAGATGGTGGTAGCTTTGCTCCTCCTTTGGACCTACTGCTGTTGCACTGCTGTGAACTATGCCATGGTCAGCATGTTTTTGGAGTCCAGCAGCTTCTGGAGAGGCCACAAATTCCCCACGTCTGCTCCAAGGTGTTGATTCATATTTAGCAATAAAGCAGAGGGTGTTTGTGAAGAAAAAGGCATTTCAGCATGATCATAATTTAATTAGATGGGAGAGTAGCTCCTGCTTAATGTAGTGTCATCAAAGAGCTAAAACTGCTCTCCTTCAGTTGCCCTAGCTCCTGAATGGCCCAGAAATAAATTTTCTGCTTTGAGAATGATTCCCCAGAATACCACAATAAGAAAACAGAGCTGCTTGTGTCATATTCTGTAGCAGCGGGGGAAACTCAGAACCACAACTCTTTTTGGACAATAGAACCAGCTGGCAGAAAATAGGTCCACCCTGACAGAAAACAGTGCTGGAGCCAAACAGGTGAAGTGAAGCATCAATTCAAACAGAACAAAGCACACAAAGTGGCTGGTGGGGATAATTTGAAGCAGAAGAGCAGTGGATGGGAACAGGGTTGAAATGCATCTCTTCCTCCACTTATCCACTCTAATCCCCTTCCCAAGCAGCTCTTGCTTAGAAAAAGTTTCATTATACATGGTTGCCTAAAATGTGTAGTTAGGCCATTAGATAGAATACTGTCTGCATGTTTCCCCCTTTGATCTATTTAAGTAAAAGAGCTAGTGACTTACTTATTAAAAACAAAATGAAAGCTAAAGATTGAGGCAAAAGGCCTAGAAGGGTGATAAGGCTGTCGTAGCCCTGTGGCTACTATACTCCTAGAATTAACAATATACTAATAATGTCTTCATTTGCCTTCCCACATCATGCACACCTAAGTGGGCCATACCTTTGTATTAGACATCCAGTAGGCAACCTTTTTCAGCCCAAGGCACATTCCCTTCTGGCCAATATTCCAGGAGCCACATGCCTGTGGTGGGCAGGACCAGAAGCAAAAGTGGGTGAAGCAACAAATGCCATTTTTGCTTTTGTACATTAGGCTAGTTTCCTCATACACTCCAAGTGTTTTTGCCTGACTGGAATGTGCCCTTTTACGTCTGAAAATGCCTCTTGCTTGCCTGGATGGGGGATAGAGAGGGATGCGGGAATGTTTGTAGAAAGTAGCCCGCTGTACAAATGTATAATTTACATTTGTTGCTCCACCCACTTTTGCCTCTGGCTCCGCCCATCACTGGCATGTGGCCCTTAGAAAGTTGCTCAGAAGGGAATGCAGTCTTGGGCCTAAATATGTTTCCCCTACTCTGTTATAATGGATAGGGAGATAGCTGCCGCACAGAGGATAGTCAGTCAGTGCTCACTCCGCCACAACCCTCATTTATAAACAAACTTGGACTAGCTTCACATAGCAAGAGAGCACAAAAGTACCAAAGCAACTTTTAAAAATCATCAAAATAGTGGAACAGCGGGTAGGGGGTGCAGCCAGCTGTTTGTCACTCTTTCCTTTTTACACAGAGATGAATGAACAATTCAGAACATGGGTTAAGATAGCTTTGCTGTTCTTAAGAACAGCAACAGGATTGCATAACTACCAAAGAATAATAAGCAAATAAAATTAAAAGTTCACAGAATGGTATTAGCATAGGAAGAATTCACTAGTAGGCAAAAAAAGGTTGTGGTTTAAGATCAGATATTTCTATCAAACTTTAAAAACCAGGGAAACTGGGAAGCTACAGTGAATGCACCAGGGGAGCAGGAGACCTGACCTCCTCTGTGAGATATTGTACTGCCCTACAAATTTGTCAAAATGCAAACACCATTTGGGTTGGTCTTTCACAGTCCAATCCACTTCCTGTGTAGCTTGGAAGAATTTGGTAAAATGCGCTTTGAGCGTATGGTGAGTGGTAGCAACTGCTGCAATCAGGACTACATTTCCAAAGATGGAGAATTACTTTTTTGTATGTTTGTTGGTGTCCTTCTTACTTTGCTTCTTCCCTGTGTTACTACAGTTTCTACAGAGAATCTAACCTAGAAAATTATGTTTCTCTCATTATTCATCCTAGAAATCTCTATCAAATTTATTTTTATTAGTTTCAAAGCCTTTTTATTGGTCAATGTCATATGATGGTGAAGACAGCCTTTTGTTTCAAACTAGAGGTTATGTTCTATTTCTATTTTGGGTGCATTAACAGTTGAATCTGAAACTGCAGCACTGACATAAAATCAGAATGATTACAATATGTTGCTACTTAAGTAATAAATCCAGCTGTTGCAAAAAAAAAAAAAAACTTGGCCTGACCAAGATGCATATGGGCTCATCTACACAGTGGTTTACTGTGTGTCTGGTGCTACTCACATCCCCTTTTAATTTACATGATTCACATGACATTACTGGCAAACAGAAGCTATCACACAGTTTCCCCCTGTAAATCCATACTAACCCAATCCCAGGGCTGGCTCCAGGCATGCGGGGGCCCTTGGGCATCAGCTTGCCCTGGCCTCCCGGTGGGCGGGTGGGTGTGCACGCACGTGTGTACGCACGCGCGTGTGCGCGCATGCGCGTGTGGGCCCCCCGCACCCCCCATCCCCCCCTATCTGTCTAGTCTTTACCATTGCCCTTAATGAAGATGGTGGCCGCGGTTTCCCTAAGGGGAATGAAGCATCCGCCACCATCTTTGTTGATGGCACACGTGCGTGCTATGCACGCACATCTCTGCTATCAATTAAGATGGTGGCAGCGGCTTCAGTACCTTAGGGAAGCTGCGGCTGCCATCTTCATTAAGGGCAATGCTAAAAAGCCGGCTGACAGGTAAGTGGGGGCGTGGGGGGCACAGATCATGGAAAGGGAGCGGAGGGTTCCCTCAGGGGCTCCTGTAGCTCTGGGGCCCTCACGCCAGTGCCCAACCTGGCCACCCTTTAGAACCAGCCCTGCCCAATCCTCTGATAATCCGAAAAGGGAAGGGAAAAAATTGTCATTCTGTATCTCTAGGGCAGTGTTTCCCAAAGTGTGGTACATGTACCCTTGGTGGTACGCGAAAGGGTTTCAAGGGGTACGCGGCCGAATGTGGTTTTTTTGTACTTTATCATTGGGTTTTAGCGGCAAAGAACGTGTGCGTGTGTTCTTTTAAGAGAAAATACAGTTCTCGTAATTCTCCAGTTTCTCACACAATCATGTGAGGAAAGATCAATATAATAACAGTGGTTTATCCCGATGTTATTCATCGCGTAGTCTCTTTCACTCCCAATGCATTCCTTGTCTTTTCGTGGACCCCTCCAGTTTCTCATAAGACTCGGACTCCCTCGCAATGACTTTGGCCACCAAAAAACGCTTCTACAAACAGACAGATGGCGCCACGAAGATATTTATGCATATGCTCGACTACAAAAATGTTCACACCGGGAAGCAGGGAAGTGGGTTTTTTTCTCTGTCTTCAGCCCTGCAGTAGCCATCTCACCAGCCACTTCCCTCTTGGGGAATCTTCCGCTCTTCGGTTGCAGAGCGGTTTTCCCCCCCATCCTGCCTGGCCTGCCCGCTCATTAGCTGTGAATTTTAGGCGGGAGGTTTGTGATGAGATGGGTAGTGACTACACACAACTCCTATTTCATACTGAAGTGCGTTGGCTTTCGCAGGGAAAAGTCCTAAATCACCTGTTTGAACTACGAGAAGAACTTCAAGTTTTCTTGGATGAAACTTGTAACCTGCAGGGCCGTATACATGACTGGAACTGGTTATGTAAATTAGCATACATTGCAGATATCTTTGCTCATTTAAATAACCTTAATCTCTCCTTGCAAGGAAAACTCACATCCATCTTCCAGGTTCAAGACAAAGTGAGCGCGATGATCTTAAAATTGAAGCTATGGCATAAACGTCTCAGTCTTAATGAATTTGATTCCTCTCCATGTCTTCATGACTTAGTAACAAACTCGACTAACGAACTTGATAGTTATGTATTGCAAACTATGAAAGAACACTTGGAAAGTTTACAGAAAGATCTTCAAAATTATTTTCCTGAAACAGACCGCAGTTTTGAGTGGATAAGAAATCCTTTCCTCACCAGTGCTCACACATTGCCAAATAATCTCTCAAATGCAGAACAAGAACAGTTCTTGGAGCTGACTTCAGATGGTTTCCTGAAAGCAAAATTTGAACAAAAAGAACTGACTTCATTTTGGTTAAGCATTAGTTCTGAATATTCAGCTCTGTCGAATAAAGCTGTTAACTAACTTCTCCCCTTCCCCACATCATATTTGTGTGAGGTAGGATTCTCTGCGCTTGTGAACATCAAAACAAAAAACCGAAACCGAATTGCAGCCAGTGTTCAGATAATTTAATTAATTAATTTAATTTATTGGATTTCTTAGTCGCCCATCTGGCTGGCCATCCAGCCACTCTGGGTGACGTACAAAATGAACAAAATAACACAAAATGACACACCAATACAATAACATTAAAATCTAAACGCGATAATGATAAAATCTAACCCACCCCAAAGGCCTGCCTGAAGAGCCAGGTCTTCACGGCCTGGCGGAAACTCATTGTAGAGGGGGCCTGGTGGAGATCATTTGGAAGGGAGTTCCATAGGGTGGGGGCCACAATTGAAAAAGCCCTCTCTCTAGTCCTCACCAGTCTAGCTGTTTTGACTGGTGGGATAGAGAGAAGGTCTTTTGAGGCCGATCTTGTTAGGCGGCATAGCTGACGATGCTGGAGGCGCTCCTTCAGATAGACTGGGCCAAAACCATGTAGGGATTTAAAGGTCAAAACCAACACCTTGAATTGGGCCCGGCAAGCAACTGGTAGCCAGTGCAACTCTCTGAGCACTGGAGTTATGAGATCTCGCCAGCAGCTGCCTTTAATCAGGCGTGCCGCCGCGTTCTGAACCAGTTGCAGCTTCTGGACCGTTTTCAAGGGTAACCCCACGTAGAGCGCATTACAGTAGTCAAGGCGAGGGGAAACCAGGGCATGTACCACCGATAGGAGCATCTGATTGGGAAGGTAGGGGCTAGGGGCGTAGCCTCCGTATCAGATGGTTGATATAGTGCTGCCCGGCTCACAGCCGAAACCTGAGCTTCCATGGAAAGTTTGGAGTCAAGAATGACCCCGAGGCTACGGACCTGGTCTTTTAGGGGCAGTTGTACCCCATTGAGCACCAGGCCCAAATCCCCTAACCTTCCCTTGTCTCCAACGAACAGTACCTCGGTTTTGTCAGGGTTCAGTTTCAGCTTATTCCTTCCCATCCAGGGACTCACCGACTCCAGGCACTCGGACATGGTTTCTATAGCCAACCTCGGTGAAGATTTAAATGAGAGATAGAGCTGTGTGTCATCCGCATATTGGTGACACTGCAGCCCAAATCTCCTGATAGCCCCCAGCGGCTTTATATAGACAATGCAGCCTCAAGGGGAGAAATGTGAATTACATCCAATGGACGATAAAAATGCATGTATTATGGTGAAAGCATATTGCCTCCAGTCTAAGAGGAGGAGGAAAAGATGCACCCAGGCTTTCCTGAGTGCTTTTCATGCACACTTCCTTCTAGTGGAGCAGGTGGCTGTGTGGAAAGGCAGTTACAAATCCTTCACAGGCAAAAGTTGTACTTCCTGCCATAACTGGGGAAAAAAGAAGAATATATTGATGGGGCTGTTAGCAGCAAAGCATTTTCAGAAATGCTGTTGTCTCTGCTTGAGTGATGCATAGTATTTCCTCATGCTAAAGAATTACTCATGAACTGTTACTAGAATTTGTGAATATCAAACCAAGAATAATTAGGAATAAAAATAATGAGCATGCTAGACAAAGGTTTAATAGGAGGCACTGTACTGCAGTGGTTCCGCTCCTTTCTCTCCGATAGGCATCAACAAGTAGCATTGGGGGAGGAGGTTTCAGACCCTTGGCCTCTCAATTGTGGTGTGCCACAGGGCTCTATCCTTTCTCCCATGCTATTTAATATCTATATGAAGCCGCTGGGGACAATCATCAGGAGATTTGGGCTGCAGTGTCACCAATATGCGGATGACACTCAGCTCTATCTCTCGTTTAAATCCTCACCAGAGTTGGCTGTGGAGACCATGTCCAAGTGCCTGGAATCCGTGAGTGGATGGATGGGAAGGAACAGGTTGAAGCTGAATCCTGATAAGACCGAGGTGCTACTCGTGGGGGACAAGGGAAGGTTGGGAGATATTGACTTGATGTTCGATGGGGTGAAACTGCCCCTAAAGGACCAAGTCCGCAGCCTAGGGGTTGTCCTTGATTCCAAGCTGTCCATGGAGGCTCAGATTTCGGCAGTGAGCCGGGCAGCTTGGTATCAATTACACCTCATACGTAGACTGCAACCCTACCTCCCTGTTCATCAGCTCCCATTGCTGGTACATGCCCTGGTCACCTCTCGTTTGGACTACTGTAATACGCTCTACGTGGGGCTACCCTTGAAAACGGTCCGGAAACTACAACTTATACAAAATGCGGCGGCTCGACTACTTACAAACTGTCGTCGCTGGGAGCACATCAACCCAGTGCTGTTCGATCTGCACTGGCTCCCAGTTGTTTTCCGGGCCCAATTCAAGGTGTTGGTATTAACCTTTAAAGCCCTACACGGTCTCGGCCCAGTTTATCTGATGGAGCGCCTCCAACGCCACCAATTATGCCGCCCGACAAGATCAGCCACACAGGGCCTTCTCTCAGTCCCACCAACTAAAACAGCTAGGCTGGTGGGGACTAGAGAGAGGGCCTTCTCAGTGGCGGCCCCCACTCTCTGGAACTCCCTCCCATATGATCTTCGGCATGCCCCTTCCCTGAATGTATTCCGCCAGGCCTTGAAGACCTGGCTTTTCAGACAGGCCTTCGGGACTTCCGGGGAGGGTTAATCTTTTTGACTAATTGCCTGCTACTCTGAACTGTCACTGTTTTACTGTTTTATTGTTGTACTGTATTTATTATGATGTATTTTTAACTGAGTTGTACGTCGCCTAGAGTGGCCATTGGCCAGATAGGCGACTTATAAATTAAAATTATTATTATTATTATTAACATCACAGGATATAATTACTCATGAGACCAGAAGAAAATTAGCCTTGAAAGAAACATTGTGCTTCCATTTATTCCAGTAGATTAAGTAACCAAGACTGTTTCACACTTGTGAGACAGCCCCATCAAGGTGCTTGCTGGCATGTAAAAAAATTCTAACCAATTACATGCTCTGAACGTTGATTTTTTGGACTCAGGGGTGCTTTCCAGCGCACTGCCTTGATTTCACCCCTACTCCCTTGAGTGAGATTAGGAAAGACGAGCTGTCTCCTTTAATTCTTAGGCCCACCATAGCACACAAACACCCTTAGCTGATGCATAGCAGCCATCACAGTAGTAGTCAAATAAGGGGTTAACTCAAATGTTAAGTGGTAAATGTAGAAGGGGAGGAGCTCATCATGACAACCCCCACAGCCACACCACCAACAAGAGTCCATAGCTATGCCCCCAGAAGAGTCCAAAAATGTAGGCAGTTGTGTTGATCGATCCATTTCTGTCTATCTGCAACATTCACGAAAGAGCAGCAGTACATACCATAATATCCACTTTATTAGGATCAGCATGATTGCAATCCTGTGTGTAGTTTCCTGGGACTAAACTCCTTTAGGCTGATTTCATAGAGTCAATTTGTAAAACACACTGAACTAAAAATAAATAAATAAATAAATAAATCTTCAGCCCGCTGATACTGCAAGCTTTAGATTTTAATTAGAAATGCAAATAATCTTCCAATAATGTGAAGCAGGAAAGAATTATCCAGCCTTTGCTTGATGATTTTCCTCATTCTCTACTTTCTTCTGTGCTAATCTGTCACAAACAAACTTGGAAGCCTCATTATCACCTCATTCACTTGCCAGGGCAAAAAGGGTCTATCAGTTGTTCTGGCTGTCTGGCAGATGATGTAATCACTTCTACTCTGAAAAAAGGCCTGGAGCTATACTCCCCCGCATTTCCCGTCTACCATTGCCCATCTGTCACGTTTTTTCTTTTGAATAGAAACCCTGGCCTACTTCAGAATCGTTGAATCTTACCTTATAGTTGTACCTAAACCACTTTTCAGTAAAGACACACTTCTGCCAGTGATGAACCAACTTAGCATAGACCTGAGGCAAAACATATGGTGTATCGAGACATCTGGGACATTCAGTTCTCTGTCATGAGAGCTACTTAGCTAGCAATTTATTAGTTTGTTAGTTTGTACTTTGTGCTTTTGTGCCTCTGTTATGTCATAATTTCTGGATTTGGGCTTCTTAAATTAACCACTGCACAGAGTGGAATACAGTTAGTATTCTATGATGCACACTACAAATTCACTCAGCAGATAAAAATATTTAATTAAATTTACGTGTGGGAGTTCATCAGCTCTGTAGTAGACACTAGGAAATCTCCTAAGGGACAAACTTGAAGATCTTAAGAATTTTAGGCAAATAATGCTTATTGTCCAAACAATTCAGGATAATAGGATTATTTTTTTTTTGCACTAGCTAAATGGATTCTATAAGTTGAACCGCTACATTCCTGCAAGTCAATGGCACTTTCAAAAACACTATTTATTTCATAATTGATATTTAGGACCAGACATATAAAGCCACTAGAGGATTTCTTTCATCACCTACACACAAGTACAAACTTGTTTGATAAATGCCAAACATAGGGTTGCCATATTGCCCGGTTAGCCGGGTTTTACCCGGATTCTATGCATGCCACCCGGCGCACCTTTAGGTGGCCCGGATTCTCAGCTTTAATTTAAAAAAAAAAATTAAGTATCTAGGTGGTCCGGTTCTCGAGATATACATAAAAACGTAAGCCGCCCCCCCACTGTTAAATCTTTCTTTAAACAGTACTGTATAGCACTTCTTAGCTTTAACCCCGCCCGTTCAGGATTGCAGCCAATCAGGGATTGTGTTTCAGTTTCATTGACCTTAGGCGGTGTCTAGAGAACAAAATGGTGGTTTCACCCCCTGTTTATCTGAAAATCTCATAAATTGGGTAAGTATATACATTTCAGTTTTTTTTCCTCTTGTGTGCAGGAGTCAGATCTTGGGCAGTGTTTTGAAAACCTTCTCAATGCTTGCTTTTTGTAAAAGCAATGCTAATCCCATATGCCCAGAGTAAATCCCATTGAATTCAATAGGACTTACTTTTGAGTAGACATGGTTATGAATGTGCTGAAAATCAATGGGACTTTGGAGTGAATGTAAAAAAGAATTGGGTTTGTGCCCTCCAGTCCTATTTTAAAGCAAGTAGGCAGGGCTTACTTAGGTATTACAGTTTTTATTCTGTAGGAAAGTAATACTGATTTTTTAAAAACTAATACTGATTTTTCTGCAATGACCAACTGGTTTGACAATAAACTATTATATGGGCTGTATGTATTTATACATCTGCAGTGTGTGCGTGTGCGTGTATGGAGTCTTTCCAACACCCCTGTGAGGTAGGGTTGGAAACCAAGGCAGCTCACAACAAGAAATAAAGCCATTTAAAATCCAATGACCATAAAAACAAGTATAAACAGTTGCAAAACAGCATAAAGTGGCATGATTCGGAATTTTGGGTTGTGTGAATGAATTTGCTTATCACTTGAAGTTGCATTTCTGTCCCTGTTTGAGTAAGCCCCGCTGAATACGCTGGGACTTGCTTCTGAATAAATAAACCTAGGATTGCACTATAAATATCTTTACAGTTTGTGTAAATAATAAATATATTTGATAGTCATGCTTTTATATAAATATTTCTTCATTTATCATATTTTTGGTTGTGAGATGCTTAGTTTTCTGCCTTACTCATAGGAATCTTATTGTGGTTGGTATGGTATTACATTTAGGAAAGTGTTACTGCCTTTTGTGTTGTTTTTTTCCTATTTGCATTTCACTTATCTTTAACCTCACTCCATTACAGCCATAGAAGCAACAGCAGCATATGCAAGATAATTAACTCCCATTAGTGATAAGAACAAGAATTTATAATTATTATTTCAATTAAAACAAGAGGCTTATCAATACTTTGAAGAGGACCAGATATTTATTTTCTTTCTGAGCCCAGGACTGGGTCTTTCATGATGCCCGGGGGGGGGGAGCAGGAGAGTAGTTGATAAGACAGACATCCTGGCATTGGTAATCTAATTAGCAAGGTATGTGTGGGGTTGTTGCACACTTCCAGGCCCAGATTCATTTTGAGTGTGGAGGTGGAACCTGTGTAGATGTGGTTGATCAAAGGGAGAAGAAATTTTGAGTTAAGCAAAGCTCTGCTTTTATAAAACCTAAGAAACATACAGTACTTTGAATGTCTGAGTGCCTGCACCAGTGGAATACTGGAGGAACTTGTAAAGCTTGCTGCAACAGTATTTACAACTGAGCATGTGGTGTGAAAGACTCCTTTTCCTAACATTTTGGCTTCTTGTTTTTCTCCACCCACCACATCTTTGAAATATATCGTATATGGTTAACTGTACTGTTGCCCTGACTTACTTTATGTTTGTTGCTATTTTGTGTTTTTATTATGTTTTTATATTGATTGTGTATTTTTATTGTTTTTATTATATTTGTAAGCTGTGCTGAGCTCTGTTTTTAACAGCAAAAGGGCAGGATATAAATTCTCTTAATCAATCAATAAATACTCCATAGTGTTGGAAACTAGAGTCTAGGCATTTAAGGCTAAAAATGTTGCTTTTAAAAAAAAGATTTCTCACATCTTTCCCCAGTTTTTGGTGGTAATTCCTAGCACAAAAACAAAACAACTGGACAATCCAAGTATTAATATGCAAATATTTGCATAATATGCAAATAATATGCAAATAATTTGCATAATATGCAAATACTTTACATTATATGCAAATTAACCTGCCCGGATTTGTGGAACTGGAATATGGCAACCCTAGCCAAACACCTTTTAAACATTTACAACAAAGCACCCAGGAGTCTTAGCTTGCACCCCCCTCCCCATTCAATAATCAAATCTAAGAGGCATCTTAGATATTTGGTGCCTATAAATCTGCCCCTTAATTTTGAATTAATTTATTGACACTTTAAACTTTAGGACAGGACTATTCTTTATTATCTTCTGGTCATCACCACTCTCTGTATCTCAGCTGGGAACAGAGCGGAGTTTAACCTAAAATCTACTTTTAATTCAAAATAAGAGTCCAGCCAAGCATGATATGGGTTAAGTGACCCATATTAACCCAAACAGACAGATTAACTCAGACAAGCCTTCTTTTTACATTTGGAAGAAATTATTTTTGCTTCTGAAAAGACTGGGTGTCAGCCTCCAAAATGAAAGCTCTCAATCTGGAAAGCCCAGTGCTGATGCAAGCAAGCATTGTCTTTTTTGGAACTTCGGACAGCAAAGTCATTTGGAATTAGAATCTTTTCTGTCTCTTGCAGCTTCTTAAAGAATATTCTTGACAAAACTGTTTCATTTATTTATTTGCTTATCCAACCCTTCGTCACTTCATGTTCTCAGAAAAAGAAACTTAAATAAAAACAATATAGTCAAAACAGTTTAAAATGGAACAGTAATACAGCAACCTGATAGCAGCTAATGTGCAGCTCACACCTCAGATCAGTCCCCAACAAAAGCCTGGATAAGTAGGTATGTTTTAATTGTCACAAAAAGTAAAGAACAGTACCAAACATACCTGGCCAGTGCAGAGAGAATTCCACAGCTCAGGAACCACCATGGAGCAGGCCCTATCTCAAGTTATTGCTCAAACGGTTTGTGCAAAGTGTCCATAGTCCTCATCACCAAAATCCCTCTTTATATGCTCTAAGTTTGCACATGAAGGCAGATATCCCTGTGCCACATGCCCTGTCATCTGAATTATGTTCTCTCTGGCCATGGTTTACATACTGCTGCTGGTGTGCTTTGACTGGGTGCAGAGTTAACTTTAATCCTTGACTCTGTTGTGGGGGAATGGAAGGGCAGAGTTTTCTCCCCTCCACAATAGGAGAGGTTTACTTGGCAGTTAAGCTGGTGTAGGGGCCAGGAGAGAAGCATAGGATATATATGTGGGAGGCTGTGCACGGCTGAGGCTCATATCTGCTCCTCCATGGCTGGCTTGCTCAGATGTAAACATACTTTGGCTTGAAGTGGCTTGGTATGACAGCACCCAGTTGTCTATAACTTTCTCACCCTCTCCATTGCTGTATAAAGAACACATGCAGCCAAGGAGAAGGGAGGCATAGAGGAGGTGGAGACTATGGGAATGAGATCAGTCCCCAACAGAAGGACATGGACAGTCTGGGCACCATCTGAAGCTGGAGCCATGAGCACCTCTCATCTTGAGACTGAAACTAGCAGAACAACTGGAGGCAAACTCTTCTGATTCCTGGTGAAGGGCACATAGTGGTGAGCCAGAAACAGAGAAAGTGCAAAGTTGTATTGCTTTATGTAATTAAGTTGAAGCTGTTAGATAATTAAGAGAAGGGGGTAGGTGCCTGTGATGAGCTGGGCTTCCTGACACTGTATAAAGAGCAAAAAGAAATCAGATCCTTTAGATTATGTGGGCTCTGAAAAATCATCCCACAAGGAGAGGCAGTATTTTATAATAGTGTATGGCAAGCCCATTCTTCCCATAAAGCCCCTTTAATTGCCCTCTTTTGAAGACGTGAGAAGAACCTGCTGGATCAGGCCAAGCTCCTATCTAATCCAGCATCCTGTTCTCACAGTGGCCACCCAGATGCCTATGGGAAGCCTGCAAGCAGGACCTGAATGCAAGAGCGCTCTCTCCTTCGGTGGTTTCTAGCAGCTGGTATTCAGAAGCATAGTGCCTCTGACCGTGCAGGCAGAACATAGCTACTGTGGCTGGCAGTCATTGATAGCCTTATCCTCCATGAATTTGTCTAATCTTCTTTTAAAGCCATCCAAGTTGATGGCCATCACTGCTTCCTGAGGGAGTGAATTCCATAGTTTAATTATGTGCTATGTGAAGTACTTTATTTTGTCTCTCCTGAATCCTCCAACATTAAATTTCATTGGATGTTCACAAGTTCTAGTGTTATGAGAGAGAAAAAACTTTTCTCTGTCCACTTTCTCCATGCCATGCATAATTTTATATACTACTATCATGTCACCTCTTCTTCACCTTTTCTCTAAACTAAAAAGCCGTCAATGCTGCAACCTTTCCTCATACAGGAGTCATTCCACCCCCCTGATAATTTTGGTTGTCCTTTTCTGAACATTTTCCTGCTCTACAATATGCTTTATGAGCTGAGGCAACCAGAACCACACACAGTATTCTAAATGTGGTTGCACCATAGATTGTATCAGTTCCTTTCCTAATGATTCCTTGTATGGAATTTGCCTTTTTCACAGCTGCTGTGTACTGAGCAATCCATTATGACCCCAAGGCTAGCCATTCCTGTTGAGTCACTGCTGGTTCAGACTCCATTGAGTGAATATATGAAATTAAGATTTTTTTGCCCCAACATGCATCACTTTACCAGAGCTGGGAAGTAATTCGTTACAAGTAACAAATTACTTGTAATGCATTACTTTTTTGAGGAACGAGCGGGTAATTCTTTTACATTTTGATTGTAATAGAACTAGGAGTAATTTTATTATTTTTGTGGAACAATTGTAATGTTTCCAGCATTGCCTCTGGGCATTACTTGGGGGGGGGAAGCAGGGGAAGTCTTCTGCTCCTCTGATTTGTGGATAAAAATCATGTGCCTCAAACTGGGCTTCTGTGCAGCGTTGCTCTTCCCTCATGCTATGTGGGTGGGTAGGAAGCAACGAGGGAGGAGGTGGAGAGTGAGACGAGGTGGAGTGGAGGAAACAATTGTTTAAAAAATGGATAGTGGTGGTGAAGAATGGAGTGGAGTGAGAAAGGAGCCGGAGGTCAAGAACATGGATAAAGGAAGAGAAGGAGGCAGCAGCAGAATGGAGATAAAGAACTGTGGAGGTGAAAGATGACAACATGTGTGTGTGTGTGTGCGCGCGTGCGCTTGTGTGTGTGTTTGCATTTGCCACACAAAGCGGCCTCCACCACCCTCTCTGGCTACTGTGCTGCATTTGCAGTATTTTAACTTTTTTGCATATCAGGGGAAAATGTTTGCTTGGGTGAGTGTCCCTTAGTTGGTGGCAGGGCAGGGTCTGGGAGGTGGTTGAATGACAGAGATTATGCTTGCTGGCTGAGGGGGGGGGGTTGCACTTGGTTTGACGTGCAAACATCTGAGCAGTGGCCTCTGCTTCCCTCCCCACCTCCCTTACCAGCGGAGAGACCACCATTGCTATCTTGTGGATAAAAAGAATTATTCTACTACCTCTGTATGTGTTTATTTTTAATGTTGTTTTAGGCTACTTAGATGTGCAGCAGCCAAGGCCAGCACCTGGTAGGTGTTTTTTTTTAAGTAACTGAAATGTAACTGTAGTGATTACTTTTGAGAAAAAGTAATCAGTTACTTTCAGAGCAATTGTCGTTATGTAAATTGGTATAGACATTAGCCGAGATTGTCAACGGTCTGAGATGCTGTGTGCCAGTGTGTGCGCCTACCTAAGTAGCAGGCTTTTACCCTGCATTGAGATCACTGAGACTTAAGATTTAGTAAAATAAGAAAAGCCACTTTATTTATAGAAATACACAGTAGATAGAAAGGCATATCTAGTTCTAACTAACTAAGTTGGAGGCGCAATGCCCAGGTTTGGGAGTTGCCTTCATGGGTCAGGAAAGAGAGAGCAGAGACAAAGGTGTCTCCTCTCTCTCGGACAGTCAAAGAAGAGAAGAAGGGAAAGGGCAGAAGGAGGAGGGGCAGATAAGCTTCCCTAAGCATATCAGTCTAATGACGGAAGTCAGTCAGAGCATCACAGGTAAAGGTAGCCAAGCCAAGCCATCTTGAGGACCCTAACTCTGTCTCCCTTCTGGAACATAAACAAAAGAACAAACCAGAAGTTGCTCTTGCCCCACTTCCAACAATTGTAACAGTAATTACTACTTGTTTTGGCCATGTAATTGTAACTGTAATTTATTACTTTTTCAAAGTAATCTTCCATGCTCTGCACTTTACACTTGTCTGCATTTAATTGTATTTGAATTTTACCACCCATTCACTCAGTTTGTGGAGGTCCTTTAGTAGCTCTTCAAAATCCTTTTTTGTTTTAATGTCTCTGAACAATTTGGTATCTTAACCAACCTGGCTACCTCACTCTTGACCCCTAGATTATTTCTGAACAAGTTAAAAAGCTGACATCCCAATACTGATCCTTGGGGGACTTCACTTTCTACATCCCTCCATTGGGAGAACTGACCATTTATTCCTACTGTCTGCTTCCTGTTATTTCACCAATTCCTGCTGTCATTCCATGACTGCTAAACTTACTCAGGAGTCTTTGGTGAGCCACTTTGTTGAGAGCGTTTTGAAAGTTCAAGTACATTTTGTCAACTGGATCACCTCTATCTTGTGATGCTTGTTTACACTCTCAAAAAACTCTTCTGAACCCTTAGCTGGCAGAGTTGTACCAGTAGTAGGGATATGCTACATAGTGTTCCAGTGGTGTAGCCCAGATATTCTGCAGGCATATTTTCATTGGCAGAGATGCTTCTCAAGACACACTGGAATGGGGGGCTTCAGCCCAACAGAAAAGCTCCCTAGCTTGATGTATCTGGAGCATGTGATTGTACCCTTAATGATACTACTTCACTACTAGATTCTTCTCCTCTGTGCATGGGTGGATAACTATGATGGGGGATGGATCAGCTCATGAAAAACTTCATCACTGTACAGTTATGAAATTTGTACCATTGATACTATCAATTTATATAAGCCACCTCCTAGGTGTCTCAGGAATATAATAATTTCCAGTGACTCATTCAGCCTGGAACATTCACAGAAGACATGTTTTGTAATGTAGGCAAAAAATCTTTAAGTAGAACAAGGTTGTTGTTTTTTTAAAAAAAATTCAACTGTTTCCATGGCAATGATGAATCTACCTCTTTTGTCAGTTGCTTCCTTTTACAAAAATTGCAGCCCTAGCATATAATTCAGTTTCACTTGCTGTGCTCCTCAAGCCATACTTGTGGTGGTGATGATGGCTTTCAGACATTTTAGTGCTAGGAAAAAGAAAAGGCAACACCTGGATGTGGCAAGATGCTAGCATGGAGAGAAAAAACTAACATACCAAGTTCTAATACAGCAAGAAAGTGTTATCTACATCTATAGCATGAGCATCCTTGGCCACTATATTATCCCTGTACCCTTCCACACTTACCTGTTTAGTATATTGAAATAAATATGATGTGACTTCGATATGAATTTTGATGAATGGATATCAGTACTATTACATCTGCTTCAGGATTTTTGAGGAAGTGCCATAGCTCAGTGGTAGAGCATCTGCCAATGTATGCAAAAGATCTCTGATTCAATGCCTGGCATCTTCAGGTAGGCCTGGGAAGGACCCCTGTCTTGATTCCTGGAGTGCTGCTACTAGTCAGTATAGAATATACTAAGCTAAATGGACCAGTGGTCAGACTCAGTTTAAGGCTACTTTCTATGTTCTTATGTTGGAAAAACACTGTTGCTGGCTTTCATTTTCAGAGAAAGTTACTTGTTTAGCTACACAAGGAGGATGAATTTGTTTTGTCCCACTTTGTACCAATGGAAAGAGGCAAAAGCAGAATTAAGGTTGGTCTTTAGTTCAGTTCATCACTTTTGTATTTTTTGTAGTAACTTACAGAAACGCAATAAAAAAATTAAAAATTCAGAATTACAATTTATAACAAAATATTAATCAAAATGACACAAATATAATAACAGTGTTCATCTTCAAGATCTCTTGAAATACAGTCTATCCCTACCCAACACAAGAACGAATAGCAAAACGATACCAACTGAAGATCAAAACATTAATGCTATCCAAATGCCTGCAAGAATAAAGGTGTCTACACCTAGTGCCGCAAAGTTGATAATATTTGTCCCAGGCAAGTTTTCTTGGAGCACTTCTGAAGATGGGGCACCTGGAGCCGGACCTCAAAAAAACTTAACACATGGACAATTGCATATAGGAGCAGATTATCCTTCCAACTGAGGTCCTTTCAGTTTTGTCTATAATAAGCGTTCTACTAATTTAAAAAGGCTCCTAAAACATTACAAATTATGAGTGGGTGGCAATACTACACCTATGTTTTTTTTTTAATAATATGCTTATATATTTCAATTGAAGTGATTTATCAAATTGTTGCTGAGCTTCTCCATGGATTTAAGAATTACATCTCCTAGCATATAGTGTTCCTGTCACCAAAAGATGCAACTGCCTGGCAGATTGTGGTTTATTAAAACCAAGGTCATCCTAAGTAGATGGCTCAACAGTGTGAAGGAATAGAACTTTGGGCCATTTTGTATTGGGTGTTTGGTTGTAAAACTTGGGTTCTAAAATAGTTGTGTTTTGCTTTAAAGGTGCTTGCACATAGGAGGGTCAAAAGCTCACAAATATGTTAATAGTTTAAGAGAGGGAATGTTTTGCTCAGGAAGTATTGCATAAAAAGGTCAAAGATTTATTCTTGGATTCTGGCAATTAGGGGAAAATAGATCCTTAACCCAGACTACTGTCTTCCTGACTGGCTAAAATGTTGGGAGGGGAATGAAAATAATTTATATGGCAAAAGCTCACAAACATGTTAATAGTTTCAGAGCGGGAATGTTTTGCTCAGGAAGTATTGCATAAAAAGGTCAAAGATTTATTCTTGGATTCTGGCAATTAGGGGAAAATAGATCCTTAACCAAGACTACTGTCTTCCTGACTGGCTAAAATGTTGGGAGGAGAGTGAAAATAATTTATATGGCAAGCTAGAAAATAGTTTGACTCCATAACATTTTAAGAGTTAGAAGTGAAAGAGGAAAAAAGGGCTGACACACTTTAAGAGAGCACAGTTGGGTAGGCTGAAGGAAACAGGAGAGGACTATGAAAGAACTCAGAAGCTGAACTGAGGGATGCAAACTTATAAGGTTTGGCTTGACGAGGGAAACAAGCTAGAACAGATATAGCTGCTCTCATGATGCAGGCTACAGCCCATGTCATCATATTTGGGGATGGGGAACCTGTTGTTCAGATACAACTTTCATCAGCCTCAACTAGCATGGCTAACGGTCAGGGATGATGGGCACTAGTTCAACAACATATGGATGACCACAGGTTACCTACCTTTGCTTTGACTGATCACGAACATACCTGCTTTTGTCCCAATGCAAAATGAGAGGAATTGTATATTGTAGCTATTTATTTATTTATTTATTTTTAAAACTTATATACCGCCCGACTAGCAATAGCTCTCTGGGCGTGAACATAGATACAATAAAATACAATATAATACAAAAAACATCACAGTCTAAAATCAAATATCACAGTCTAAAACAGCAAAGGCTCAGAATCAAGTTTCAGACATTACAGTACATTAACAAAAATGAAAATGAAAATTAAAATTAAATACTGAAATAAAAATGCAGGCACTATAAAGCAACAACACGGGACAACGTAAGTCTCAAGAAACGTCTGGAGCTTTAAGACAAAAATGGCAAAGATGACAGCTTGTAACAAAAAATAAAAACAAACAAAAACAAAATAAGTTGCATGCCTTTTTTAAAAAAAAAACACCTGAAGATTGCATCAAGAGTGGCGAACACATGGCCCCTCGGATATTGGTGGACTTCAACACCAGCCAGCATGGCCAATGATCAGGGATAATGAAAGCTGTAGTCCAGCAACATCTGGAGGGCTACAGGTTCCCCATTCCCGATCTATATTTATTTATTTATTTATTGGATTTATTAGTCGCCCATCTGGGAGGATATCCAACCGCTATGGGTGACGTACAATCAAAAATATAAAATTACAATGAACAATAAATATAAAAACATTAATACATTAAAATCACATTCTCCATGGTGTTAACAGTGACCAAAGCATAGTAAAAGTCAACAAAAAAGCAATGAGAAACCAATAGCAATGCTCTTTTACATCAGCATTTGCCAAACAGGTGCCCTGTGATGTGCTGGATTACAACATTCATCAGCTCTGACTACTGGCATGCTGGCTGGGACTGATGGGAGTTACAGTACATAACATCTGTAGAGTACTAGGCTGCTGAAGGCTGCTTTACATCTAAGATAGGAGCAGAGCTTGGAAGTAACTAGTCACAAGTAACGAATTACTTGTAATTCATTACTTTTTTGAGTAACGAGTGGGTAATTCCTTTACATTTTGATTGTAGTAGAACTAGGAGTAATTTTACTACTTTTGTGGAGTAATTGTAATGTTTCCAGAATTACTTTTGGGCATTACTTGGGGGGAGTAGGGGAAGTCTTCTTCTCCTCTGATTTGTGGATGAAAATCATGTGCCTCAAACTGGGCTTCTGAGCAGCGTTGCTCTTTCCTCATGCTCTGTGGATGGGTAGGAGGCGATGAGGGAGGAGGCGGAGAGTGAGACGGGGTGGAGCGGAGAAAACAATTATTTGAAAAAACAGATTGTGGTAGTGAAGAATGGAGTGGAGGGAAAAAGGAGCCGGAGGTCAAGAACATGGATAAAGGAGGAGAAGGAGCCAGCAGCAGAATGGAGATAAAGAACTGTAGAAGTGAAAGATGACTCTGTGTGAGTGAGTGAGTGAGTGAATACTGTGTTTGCACTTGGCACACAAAGTGGCCTCCACCACCCTCTCTGGCTACTGTGCTGCATTGGCAGTATTTTAACTGTTTTGCATCTCAGGGGAAAATGTTTGCTTGAGTGAGTGTCCCTTAGTTGGTGGCGGGGCAGGGTCTGGGAGGTGGTTAAGTGAGAGAGATTATGCTTGCTGGCTGAGTGGAGGGTGGGGTTGCATTTGATTTGACGTCCAAAGATCTGAGTAGTGGCCTCCGCCTCCCTCCCCACCACCCTTACCAGCGGAGAGACCACCATTGTTATCTTATGAATAAAAATTATTATTCTACTACCTCTTTATTGTTGTTTGTTTTTAATGTTGTTTTAGGCTACTTAGATGTGCAGCAGCCAAGGCCAGCACCTTGTAGGTGTGTTTCTTTTTAGGTAACTGAAATGTAATTGTAGTGATTACTTTGGAGGAAAAGTAAAGCAATCAGTTACTTTCAGAGCAATTGTAATTGTAACGGTAATTACTACTTTTTTGGGCCATGTAACTGTAACTGTAATTTATTACTTTTTAAAAGTAATCTTCCAAGCTCTGGATAGGAGTTATAAATCTGACTCATTAGACCACTGTATGCAATACACACAGCATACTGGGCTTAGCAGTAGAAAACCCATGTTCAAATTGCATGAAGTTTCCTGGGTGACCAAAAGCATCATTATCTTTCAGCCAACCTCCTTCATTTGGTTGTTGAAGGATGAACTGTATAACATTTTGCATGCTGAAAGGATTCAAATGATGAGCAATATGTCTATACTGAAACATTTTACCTAGCAATTGCAAGATAGCAATTCCTTTGATACCTTAGATTTTCAGCAGCACTGATTAAAGCAACCAAAACCTTCGAAAATGTTATGTTTCTAATTAGTCTCATCTTGTAAATGAATGGAGGCTGCGTTTATCATTGAGTATGGTTAGTCAGTGTGATATTAACACAATAGTCCCATGAATGTTTGCTTTTTACGTGGCCATATCACAATGCAACAGCAATCACGGTCTGCTTTTCTGCTTTCTGGCAGAGTCTATATAAGAGTCACAGTTCTGGGTCTTCCATGTTTGTTTATACTCATACAAAAATCTAGACCAAACTAGGTATCAGAAGATCTGGATTAGCCAGGAAAAAGTGGCTCTCTCATTCTCTGTGCCTGCAAATATGCAAATAGGCCAGTTGCATATCAAATACACATTGATCCACAATACATCTGTGTGATGTGCATAATGTCAGTTGATGTGTATTCCTTGTCTCCTGTGCTGGAGTGCACAGCTAATTGGTTATTTTTTTAAAAGGGGGCAAACATTAGCATGACAGTAGCCTGTCTCCACATCAAGTCTGAGCTGCTACTGTTTGCTTGATAGTGGGCAGAGATCTCAGTGACTGAACTGGAAATCATCTTGGCAAATGTGTGCTCCCAAATCTGCACTGCTGACAATGCTACTAGCCCAAACAGGGGGAATCAGAATCTCCTGCATTTTAGAGTTCATAGCAGCCATGAGATGTATTTGTGGATCAGATCAGGAGAATGGTGCTTGGGGCTATTAATCCTTTATTCCCAGTTAAAATTGCTCTCTCAGTGATGCTATTTGCCAACAGGTAGAACATTACAGGTGGACACTAGTTGGGAAAGCAGTGCAGGGGAAAAAGAATTAAGCTCTGTCTCCCCTGGTGCTGACATCCTTATGATGGATCTTGTGTGTGTGTTGTGTGTGTGAGAGAGACAGAAAGTTAGGGATAGAAGGATCTGTCAGTTTTGGTTCTCATTGTCAAGAACACCTGGTTTGTAAGGTTGTTAATAAAAATGGTCCTGTGGCAAGGAATTGTGGGGGAACATCTTGCCTGAATTAGGGCCTCTGGGAGGCCATGGGATTCTCTGTTCTCACATCTGAACTCAATTAATTAGGCAGTGAGCAAGAACACCTGCTTATCATCCTGAGACTGGTACCTCAAGGCCACAGGCCTGGAAAGGCTAGAGAAGCATGTGACCATTAGGTGTGAAAGCTCCAGAGGATTTCATAATCAGCAAGCCCTCTGATTGGAATTAATTCCTGGCTGTTGCTGGGCTTTCCCCATAAAAATAGAACTAAGATGCTGGGTCTTTGTTCTTTACTGGTCTTTGGTGCTGTCTGATGTTGAGGTTCCATCTTCTATCTGTTATCTAGGCTATACATCTCTGGGGAGATATGGAATCATGAAGTTACTCTGCTGGCTTACCTACATTGTGTGAGTATAGATTAAGCTAGACTGCTTTGTTATTTTTTATCTGTGACTTGAACTCTTTGCCTTTTGTAGTTTACCTTTGGGGTGTTTGGTTTAAGGAATTATTTTGCTGTTATATTTCTGCACTTATGTTTTATTTTAATAAAGCTATTTCTTATTTACCAGTGTGTATTCATTTCAGGGGGAAATTGGCTCTCAATCCAGTATCTTGGCCAATTAGCCATAGACTACTGCATAGTTGGGTATTTTGCCTCAAGGCTCCAGGACAAGGAGTACATTCTTGGCTCCTGTCTTTTAGAATTCTTGGCAGGTCTATTTCTGGCACTTTGGGTTTCCCCTTGGCCCAGAATGGGTGATCAGGGGTGGTGGCAGTCTACCTACCTTCCAGAGTTGGTGCTGGTTTATCTCAGCCCTGGTAAGGGAGGCACGGGTTGTGCCTGGCTGGGATTAATTGCCCTGGGCTTGGGAGTTGATCCTGGTGGGAACTTGCGAGTTGATCCTGGTGGGAACTTGCGAGTTCTTAACACTCACTGTTTCTTATTTTTCTGATTTTAAATTTTATTCTATGTATTTCTGCAGCAATTTGCAATTTTTTTTAAAAAAAAAATCCTCATGAAAATTCTCTAGAATTTTAGTGAGAATTTCTTCCACTAAACACATTTTTGTATGCAGTTTTGACTAATGTACACGTTTTTGCAAGCAATTTCTCCAAATATAAGGCATTTTTGTTATTTTCACTAATATATTCATTTTTATGCACACTTTCCTCTAATATATGCATTTGTGCAAAATTGTTTAGTTGGAGAATTGCATCGCAGAATTTGGATGTGTGATTTTTAAGGATGATTGTGTTTCATTTCTCATGTTGGGCTCATCTACATGGGAGCATTTATTCGTAGCAAATAAACGTCTTATACCTTCATTATTGATTTGCACTGTCCATAATTCCTGCTCAATGGTAGCTGCCAATCGGTTTTTCCCATTCACACAAGTAGGCATTCCTCTGGGAAGGATTAGTTTCACTGTTTCCTTGTGGCCCTGCCGTCTAATTATATATTTCCATTTCTGAGAATGCTTGGTCACCCAGCAATCAGTCTGTTCTACTAGTTGCAGTAGATAACATTAAAAACACACACCTGGAAGTGTGAATAACTGTGCTTTCCCTGCCTATAGTTGGTACGATACAGCTGAAATACAAATCTTTGTTTGAGCAGTGTTACACTTTTGCGCACAAGTTAGGGAAAAAAGAAAATAAAGGCACTGTTTGCAGCAACATAAAAAGCCAGCAGAACTGAGGAGAGCAGCTGGAAGTTGCTTGTCAGCCTACAGGAAACAAGATGAAAAAAGGAGAAGGAGATAGTGGGCATGGAGAGGGGAATGACTGACATACCCACCTAGAAGCATCAGAGCAAAGTGTCTGCAACCACTAGAGAAACTGAGTGGAGACATTTCCCCCCCCACACACACTTCTTGTATTAGTGGATTGGGTTAGTAAGGATTTACAGGAGGAAAACAGTGTGATAGCTTCTGTTTGCTGGTAACTTCATGTGAACCATACAAATTTGAAGGAGATGTGAGTAGCACCAAACACACAGTAAACTACCGCCCACAGTTTTGCAAAGTGTGAATTTGATAAATTCGGCTTTAAATGCAAACGGAATTGAATTTCTCCTAAATCCCTAGTGTGTGTGTGTGTGTGAGAGAGAGAGAGCAAGAACGTGGGTGAGAGAGGCATATAGTTTGGTTCTAAGATAAGAGGAATATGATCATTCAGAGACTGGGACTGGTGGAAGTGTGCATTACCCTTCCCATTCCCCCATGATCCTCCCATTTACACCCTATGCAGTTTGTGCCTTAGTTACGTCTGATCTTGGAAAAATTAATTAAAATTACCAGGAGGTTCATTTGCAGGGGAGAACCAGTTGGTGGATAAAGGGTTAAGCACCCCTTTGCCGATCAGTTCTCCGCTGTATTCATGTTACAAATGAATTAGGGCAAAGCCTATGTTTTCCTTACAATGTTAATTCCTGCTGATAGAGGAGCCTTCTAGGAAGTACCGCTTCCTGGAAGTGCATCTCATCCTTTGGAGAGCAATATCCCACATTAAAGTATATTAATCACCATGGAAACTAAGCCTGTTAATAATTACTTTTGCACACATATACACACACATTTACACCTCTCAGATTAGTATGCTGCACTTCCACTGTTTTGGAAGCAGGGAGATAAAAACAGACAACAAAGCAATAGACATGAAGATCTATCATATAGGCTCTCTGTCTCCAAAGGCACCAGTAATTCTTGGGCACAGTTAGTGCTGGAATGACAGCATTTGTTTTTATACTATTCTTGAAATGCTTGGGTTAAAATAGATTCTCACAGCAAAAGAAACATTATGTTTTTGGCTGACAAATTCTAGTAATTGCTAGCCCCTGCTGACTTCCTGGAATCCTTCAGTTGGGCTTTATTACAGAGCCTCCTCAGCCCCAATAAGCATGTCAGATTAGTATTAAGAAATCACAAGTAAATGAGGCTTGACTCACTCTAAGCTGTCATTGGAATACAGTGCAATATATTTAGAAATGTCTGGTCCATATTTTGACTTCAACAACAGATTAATTACATTCCTGGATTCTTCTGAGCCCAAGACAAGGATAGTTTTGTGAATGTAAAAGGTGATGCATACGACCACTCCCCACAGCCCTCCCCAAATGTGCTCAGTTTTGATCTTTTGCATCCTGACAAAACAATCTTCAGAATGGGTGTGTGTGTGTTGAGAATTACACTGTTGAGAGCTGCAGTTTAAACACGTGTTGAAATGTTAATAAAACTAGTCCAACTTATCAAAATCCATGGGAAATAGTGCCAACTTGTTTTGAGTTGGTCAATGTGCATTAGTACAGTGGGGAAAAGAACATTGGACTAACTCCTTTAGTCATCAGCAGCGGGATTGGAGTATGGAGTCTATGCAGATACTAGTGTTAGGATCATACCTTGTCACCAGTGCAAAGTCCAAAAGTCCTTGGAAATCTTAGAATCTTGAGGAACAGTGATGTCAATTCACACTGAAATTTAGAATAGGTAAACCACTGACTTTACAGGGCTATTTGAATTTCTGGATAGTTTCTATCTAGTTTGGAGAGCCATGCGTACTAATAGTTCACTAAACATTCCAGATTTTCCAATTAGCAAACTTCTCCAGTGTTTGACATTATTAGCCAAACTCATTTGCATGCATTTTTAATTGGGTTCCCCTTCTCCCTCTCTTGGCACTAAAGTTCAAGAGCTATGACAAAAATTCAGATGAGAGCTGGAATGATAAAAGGTCTAGACTTGTTTGTCTGGAATTCTGTTGTTTGGAATGTTACAAGGGAATGCTTGGCTTAGGTTTACACACCGAGAGCAGTTCAGCAGTGGAACGACGCTGCCCAAGGTGGTTGTGGATTCAAGGCTGCTTAACATATAAGAGAGAGATGACCAACTTTTTTGGACCAGTAGGCACATCTCAAATTTTGGGAGAGTTCTTAGGGCGCCAGTCACAAAATAGCTTCCATGAGGACATGGCATAACACAACAAGGCTGCCATTGGGGGGGGGCATGACATTACATAAAATTAGAGAGTATAGTCATTGCTGCCTTACCTTGGGTTTACCATTGGAAATCAGCTATGTCCTGCTGGTCCTGATTATGGAGATGCAGTTGTTAAAGGCACAGTAATCCTGTTTTCCCCAATGCCAGTCCTCAACCACAGCCTAGGCTGCCATCCTGTACCCATTTACCTGGGAGTAAGCCCCATTATACACAAAGAGACTTCTGAAGTGGACATGTATACCACTGTAAGTTAACTAGACAGTGAACTCTTAATAAGTCCCTGGTCTTTAGCTCCTGCAAAGTAGGAGACGTACCTAAGCCTCTCTGCAAAATTTTCACGTTTGCCTTTTTGGGGGTTGGGGGATTATTTAACATTCACCCACACTTATTATATAGTAGTATTTGCAGAAAATAACTTCTAGGGCGCACCTGATCTCAGATGAACCCACTACAGGAAAGATGCATCCTGGCTGCTAGGAAAAAGAAAGGCAAACTACAGAGATTCTAAGGCTACTAGAAAACAGGGGAACAGCTGCAGTGCTAGGGGACTGAAGGCCTGCCCTGGGAGTGAGTATCTGAGCATCTGGGTGCTTGCTGCTAGCTCCTTTGGGGTGCTGTCTCTCAAGACAGCTGAAGTCCCTGGTAAGTGCTGCAAGGACTGGGACCCCCTGCCTGACCCTTGCTCCAGAGAGAGGCTGTAGTTAATCTTGCAGCCTCTTGCAACAGCTGCTGGCTGGGTCAGGAGGCATAAAAGCCCAGCTGCCCTTAGGTGGCAGGTCTGCTGCTGCTGGGGTCACCACCGAAGGGGAGTCCTGAGGGCGAGGGCGCTACCCCCCTTTTATTATCTTAAAAAAATTGTTTTCTGTTAAACCAGTCTAGAGGAGATTGGTGGTGGGGAGGGCATGTGGTGCATGTGTAGTTCCTGCACAGGGTGAGAGCCTGTGCAATGAACTGAATGATAGGAGAATGTCGCCAGATGCCTTCAGAGTGAGAGTCTGTAACTGGCAGAAGGCTGGCCCTCCTTGGGTGTGAGACAGGAGGGGGAGTAGATGGGCCCTGTGTGAACAAGTTTGAACGGGTATGACTGTTCCCAATTCCCGCAGAGGCCTACTGGGATAATTGGCTCTGGCAGGTTTTGATGGTGGGCTTGTGTTAGGAGGAGTCTTAGCATGGAGGAACATGGATGATGCCACCCCAATTTCAGTGATCACAGGTAGAGGGAAATAAAGCCATGGGGATGTGATGAATTACCATAGAAGACGAGGGCAAGGCTATCTGCACCTTGTTCCTTGCTGCCACTCCTCTCATGGATGGGTTCCTCGTTGCTCATCTGCCATGCCCACTGGCCTGTGTGTGTTGTTGTTCAAAGCCAGATCGGTACACAATAAGACCACTCACATCCATGATTTGATTGTGGATGAAGGTGCCAATTTGGTGTGCATTACTGCGATATGGGTGGGTGAGCTGGGAGGAGTTGATCTGACCCAGCTTTGCCCACCTGGATACTTGGTGCAACACCAGCACAGGCTGCAGGGATGGGGGGGAGGAGTTGCTGTGGTCTACAGAACTTCCACCTTGGTCACCAGGAAACCACTCTGTCTTGGAGCTGGCTGTGAGGGCCTGTACCTGGTGCTGGGCCAAGGAGACAGTAAACTAGGGTTGCTGGTGGTGTATCGTCCACCCTGCTGCCCATCAGCTTCTCTGACTGAGCTGGTGGAGGCCATCTTGGCTGTGGTGTTGGAGGAGCCCAGAACGATAGTGCTGGGTGATTTCAATGTGCATGCTGAGGCTGCCTCTAGTGGTCTGGATTGGGACTTCATGGCCTCCATGACGACCATGGGGCTGTCTCAAGTTGTCACTGGCCCAACACATAGGGCAGGGCACACCCTCGACTTGGTTTTTGCTCCAGATGGAGGTGGGGTGGTCTGGAGATAGGGGTGGTGGATGTCACCCCATTGTCATGGTCCGATCACTTCCTGGTGAAGTTTAGACTTATGGCTCCAATCTTTCCCTGCAGGGGTGGTGGACAGATTAAGATGGTTCGCCCCCGGGAGACTAATGGAATCCACAGCATTCTTGAATGCCCTGGGGGAGTTCCTGGTAGATAGAGCAGGTGACCCTGTTGAAGCTCTTGTCACACTGTGGAACAGCGAGGAGCGTCTGGCTCTTGATACGGTTGCCCCCGAGCACCCTCTCTAGCATTGTGGAGCCCGGTTTGCCCCTTGGTACACCAGTGAGCTAGGGCAATGAAACAGGCTGGATGATGGCTAGAGCACAAGTGGCAAAAGTCGTGCTGTGAGGCTGATCGGGCATGAGTGTATGTACTGCCTTCAAGTCGATTCCGACTTACGGCAACCCTAAGAATAGGGTTTTCATGAGGCTGAGAGGCAGTGACTGGCCCAAGGTCACCCAGTGAGTTTCATGGCTATGTGCGGATTCAAACCCTGGTCTCTCAGGTCATAGTCCAACACCTTAACTACTACACCACACTGGCATGAGTAAAACATCATAACCATGCCTATTCTGTGGTGGTGAGGGCGGCGAAGAAAGCCCACTTCTCTGCCTCCATCGCATCCTCAAGTAGCTGTCCAGTGGAGCTTTTCCGTATTGGCAGGAGTCTGTTGACATCAACTTCATGAAATGGAGCTTTAGACCCTCCGGAGGCCCACTGTGAATTGTTTGCAAGGCACTTTGAGGGTAAAGTTGCTCACTTCCATAGCAGTCTTGATGCCCCATCCAAATCTACTGTAGTCCCCAGTGAGGTGTCCAGTGCAATGTCCGCTGCAACGTCTTGGGAATGGTTTCAGTTGATGTGGCCTGATGACGTAGAGAAGGTGCTTGCGATGATGCGGCCAGCAACGTGTCCTCTCAACCTTTGCCCTTCTTGGCTTATTAAAGCTTGCCGAGGGGGTTTGACCGAGTGGATCCAGGGTGTGGTCAATGCATCATTGCAGGAGGGAGTGGTTCCAGCTGCCTTGAAAGAGGTGGTGATCCAACCACTCCTGAAATAGCCCACCCTGGACCCATTGGTTTGTGACAACTATCGACCGGTTGCAAATACCCCCTTTTTAGGGAAGGTTATTGAGAGTGTTGTGGTTCAGCAATTGCAAGTACTCTTGGATGAAAGAGATTATCTTGACCCATCCCAATCTGGGTTCAGGCCTGGTTATGGGACGGAATTGGCCTTGGTTGCCCTGATGGATGACCTTTATCGGGAGAAGGACAGGGGGCGTGCTACTGTGTTATTCTTACTTGATCTCCCAGTGGCTTTTGCTACCATTGGCTTTTGCTACCATTGACCATGGTACCCTTCTTGAGGTATCCCTTGTTGAGATGGGTATTGGAGGCACTGTTTTACAGTGGTTCCAATCCTATCTCTAAGGCTGCTCTCAGAGAATAGCTTTGGGTGGCTGTCTTTCGGGCCCCTGGCAGTTGTGCTGTGGGGTGCCGCAGGGTACCATCTTGTCCCCCATGCTGTTTAACATCCATATGAAGCCTTTGGGAGTGGTCATCAGGAGATTTGGGGCAAGGTGTCAGCAGTATGCTGATGATACCCTGCTCTATTTCTCTGTAACATCTGAATCAGGAGAGGCTGTGCAAGCCCTGGACCGCTGCCTGGACTCGGTGGTGGGCTGGATGAGGACCAATAAACAGAGTCTGAATCCTAGCAAGACAGGCACTGTGGGTTGGTGGTTCCCAAGTTCGGATAATTGGTCAGTTGCCTGCTTTGGATGGGGTCGTACTCCCTCTGAAAGCATAGGTTCATAGTCTGGGGGTGCTCCTGGATCCATCTTTGTTGCTAGAGGTCAAGGTGACCTTCGTGGCTAGGAGTGCCTTTTACCAACTTCGGCTAATAAGAAAGCTGTGTCCATTTCTGGAGCAGGATAGCCTGACGACTGTTGTCCATGCGCTGGTAACCTCCAGGCTGGATTACTGTAATGCACTCTATGTGGGGCTGCCCTTGAGGTTGGTCTGGAAGTTGCAGCTGGTGCAAAATGCGGTGGCAAGACTACTCACTTGGGCAGGGTACTGCCAACATGTCACCCCGCTGCTGAAAGAATTGCACTGGCTGCGCATTTGATATTGGGCTAAGTTCAAAGTTCTAGTTTTGGTGTACAAAGCCCTATACAGCTTGGTACCAGAAAGACCATCTTACCCCTTATATACCCAGTCGATCACTGCGTTCTGCAGGTGAGGGCCTCTTGCAGATACCATCTTATCAGGAAGTCTGTTCTGCACAACATAGGAAATGGGCCTTTAGTGTGGCAGCACCTACCCTGTGGAATTCCCTCCTCTTGAATATTAGGCAAGTGCCATCTCTGTTACCTTTTCAGTGCCTATTGAAGACTTTCCTCTTTCAACAAGCCTTTTAAGCTGAGACCTATCCCAGTCTGAGACTGTGTTGGAATTGCTTTTTAATATGTTTTTAAAAACTTCCCCCCCCTAAACTATGTTTTTAACCCTTTTTATTTAAGATGTTTTAAAGCTTTTTTTAAAAAAATGTTTTTAAAGTTGTTTTGTTTTAATGTATTTTAAGGTATGTTTTTTATGATATTTTAAAGTGTTTTTAGTGCTTTTGTTTGCTGCCCTGGGCTCCTGCTGGGAGGAAGGACAGAATATAAATCAAATAATAAATAAATAAAACAAGACAGAAGCAAGGAAAGTGCACTAAAGGAGAGGAGAGAACACTAGTTCTTAAAATCTAAAAAAACCCATTTATCAATCATAGCTCTGACTTCACCCATTGGCTAAAAATACTGACAGACTGGAGTAGCAAGGCTGGCTCATTTCACAGAAATCACTCGTACATTTTGCTTCATAACTTGCTTTCTAGGAGGGCTAGAGACTCACTTTAAAAAAATCCTCAGAGTATGCCCCCCCACTTGGGATGCTAATGAAGTCCTTCATGGACACCCTAGCACTCATGGGAGCCAGGTGGGTGACCCCCGATATACGATGTCCAGCCCCTAAGAGTTTAAGATGTTCTATTCAGTCAGGGGTGGGTAACCTCTGGCCATTTGGCCCCTGAGCCATTTTCCCCAAACCATACCCATCAGCTGACATCAGCTAATGGGCAGGATCTTCTTGGAAAGTGCCCCCCCCTGCTGAGCCCTTCAACCTCCGAAGAGGATGAGCGCAGGATGGGCTTTCCCAAAAAAACGGGTCCAAAAATTTGGGACAGCAAAAGGACACTTTTTTTCTTCATTGCTAAGCAATGGAGCAGTCCCTGCTAGAGCCAATGTCTGCTGTGCAGACACTGACTCTGACAGGAACTCTTAGAATCATAGAGTTGGAAGGGGCCTTGTAGGCCATCGAGTCCAACCCCCTGCTCACAGCAGGAAATCCACAGCTAGAGCATCTCCCGCATATAGCTGTCCAGCCTCTGCTTGAAGACATCCAGCGAAGGGGATCCCACCACCTCCCTAGGCAGTCGGTTCCATTGCCGAACTGCCCTTACTGTCAAGAAGTTCCTTCTAATGTCCAATCTGAATCTACGCTCCTGCAACTTAAAACCATTAGACCTAGTCCTACCCTCTGGGGCAGCAGAGAACAAATCTGTACCCTCCTCTATGTGACAGCCCTTCAGGTACTTAAAGAGTGTAATCATGTCACCCCTCAGCCTTCTCTTCACCAGACTGAACATGCCAAGTTCCTTCAACCTTTCCTCATAAGACTTGTTCTCCATACCGGCTATCATCCTCGTCGCCCTCTTCTGAACCCGCTCTAACTTGTCTATATCTTTCTTAAAATGAGGTGCCCAGAACTGAACACAGTATTCCAGATGAGGCCTGACTAATGCAGAATATAGTGGGACTATTACTTCCCTCGACCTGGAAACTATAGCTCTGTTTATGCAGCCCAAAACCGCATTTGCCTTTTTTACCGCAGCATCACACTGCTGGGTCATGTTCAACTTGCGATCCACTACAATTCCAAGGTCCTTCTCACACGCACTACTGCTAAGCCGGGTATGTCCCATCCTGTACCTGTGCATTTTGTTTTTGTGGCCTAAATGCAGAATCTTGCATTTGTCTTTATTGAATTTCATTTTATTAATTTCAGCCCAATTTCCTAGTGTATCCAGGTCCCTTTGGATTTTATTCCTGTCTTCCATTGTGTTAGCTATCCCTCCCAGTTTCGTATCATCTGCAAACTTCATAAGGCTTCCCTCCACCCTGTCATCTAAGTCATTGATAAAAAATGTTGAAGAGTATCGGCCCCAGGACAGAACCCTGTGGCACTCCACTCGAAACCTCCTTCCAGTCCAAAGCAGAGCCACCGACGACCACTCTTTGAGTACGGTTTTCCAACCAGTTGTGAATCACCTGACAGTATTTCCATGTAGTCCGCATTTGACCAGTTTGCTAATCAAAAGGTAGTGGGGGACTTTGTCAAATGCTTTGCTGAAATCTAGATAGATGACATCTACAGCATTTCCACCATCTACTAAGCTAGAGACCCGATCAAAAAAAGAGATGAGATTAGTTTGACAGGATTTTTTCTTGACAAACCCATGCTGGCTCCTACTAATCACAGCATTGTCATCTAGATAGTTGCCAATGGACTCTTTTATTATCTGTTCTAATATCTTTCCCAATATTGAAGTCAGACTGACCGGCCTGTAATTCACCGGATCTTCTTTTTTACCGTTTTTAAAGAGCGGGATGACATTTGCCCGTCTCCAATCCTCCGGCACCTCTCCCGTTCTCCAGGATTTCTCAAAGATGATGGCAAGAGGTTCCGAGAGTACATCAGCAAGTTCCTTCAATACTCTGGGATGCAGTTCATCAGGCCCTGGAGATTTGAACTCATTTAGGTTAACTAGGTATTTCCTGACTATCTCCTTATCAATCTTGAACTGCAATCCCGACCCCTTACTGAGATTGCTACTGATGCAAGGTTGCACACTGTTCCCTTTTTGGGAGAAAACTGAGGCAAAATAGGCGTTGAGCACTTCTGCCTTTTCCTTGTTATCTGTCAACATTTTGCCATCCTCATTGAGCAGCAGTCCCAGCGTTTCCTTGGTCTTTCTCTTGCTTCGAACATATCTGAAAAACCCCTTTTTGTTGTTCCTCGCTTCCTTCGCCAGCCTCAGCTCATTCTGGGTTTTAGCTTTCCTTACGCTATTCCTGCAAGCCCGAGCCGCTCGTCGGTACTCTTCCTTGGTGATGCGTCCTTCCTTCCATTCTTTATACATGCTCTTTTTTATTTTTACCTCCTCCACCAGTCTTCCGTGTAGCCACATTGGCTTTTTCCGATGTCTTCCGTTTTTCTTCCTCTTTGGAATTGTTTGCGATTGCGCTTTTTGTAATACGTTCTTCATGAACTCCCACGCTTCTTGGGCTCCTTTTTTCTTTAGTCTATCTAGCCACGGGATCCTACCCATCATTTCCCTGAGCTTGCTAAAATCGGCTTTCCTGAAATCCAAGGTCCATGTTTGACTATATTCTTCTTTGGCTTTCCCCAGAATCACGAATTCCAGCATTACGTGGTCACTTTCACCCAAGGTACTGACCGCTTTAATTCCCATGACCAATTCGTCCCTGTTAGTTAAGATCAGGTCCAGGATTGCCCATCCCCTTGTTCCTTCTTCTACTTTTTGAAAGAGGAAATTATCAGCAAGGCCCATCAGGAATTTGTTGGAGGCTTTGTGCTTCGCAGAGTTTGTCTCCCAGCAGATATCCAGGTAGTTGAAGTCCCCCATCACTACTACTTCTTGCCTCCTTGAGATTTCAGAGATTTGTTTGAGAAAGGCCTCATCTACCACCTCTTCTTGGCCAGGGGGTCTGTAGTAGACACCTACTACCATGTCGGTTTTATTTGTTTCTCCATTTATTTTTACCCAAATGGTCTCTACCGGACCACTTTGTTCGCTCTCTTGGATTTCCATAGAGGTGTATTTGTCTTTGACGTATAACGCTACTCCCCCTCCTTTTCTGTTGCTTCTATTCTTTCTGTAGAGTTTATATCCTTGAATGGCTATATTCCAATCATGGGAGTCATCCCATCCCACTGTTGCTCAGCAATGAAGAAACAGACACTTGTTTTGCAGTGCTCTTTGAAGCAGTCTCCTCCGCTTTAAAAATTGCCAAAGCACTGTGTCCTAGTGATGTCTTGTGATTGACAGGTGCAGGGCTGGCGCCAGAGGGAGGCCAGGTTGGGCCCTGGCCAAGGGCTCCTGCAACCCAGAGGGGCCTCTGAAGGGGCCCTCCTTAGGGTGGGAGGGTAACACTCCCTTTCCATGATCTGTGGCAGTGGTGGCTCCCGATCCTGCCGAAGATCAAAGAGACAGAGCTCCAAGGCACCCCCCCCATAAGGACAGCACAGGCTTCAACAAGCCTGCACACACACCCCACCTACCTCTTTCGTTGTTGTGAATGTCGTGTATGCTGTGCATGCGTGCCTGCCTAACATCAACTCAGGGGCTTCCCTAAGGGGCTGATGCCCCCCCCACTATCTTGGTTGATGGTAGGCATACACATCCAGTACACACAGCATTCACAGCAACGGGAGAAGTAGGTGAGATTTGTGGGTGGGAGTCAAGGGCCTGGGGCAGGCTAGTGCCCAAGGGCCCAGTCATGCCTGGCGCCATCCCTGGACAGGTGGATTAGTCTGCTCACCTGTCAAAGTTGGTCCACAAGATGGGCCTAGGTAAAGATCTAGCCCCTTGAGCCAAAAAGGTTCCTTACCCCTGTTTTATTCTACTGGAAACCTTCCAGTGTTGCAATTTGCTGGTTAAATGTTGAATTGTTTATTAGATATGTTGGGTGCTGTTAGGGTTGCCAGGTCAGAAGCATCCCAAGCCCTGATATTTCAGGGGCGGATCCTAGTGGTGTCATATGGAGTGTGTCCTAGTGATGCCATAGGGGTGGGCCCTAGTGATGTCATTAAGCCTGATACATTAAGCATCAGCCACAGTTGCTTGGAGCTTACCACTCAAACAAAACAAATTCTCTGATTGGAAATTAAGATAGAAATCTTAGCTAATTTAGGGTGTTTCCAGGTCTAGCTGAAGTGACAGGATCATTCCTTCTTACTTGCTTAGAGATCCTGGGTAAGGAACATTTAATCTAGCCTACTTGCTTCTGGCAAGAAGGGTTTAAGTGCCATCAGGCCTGGCCAGTCACCAAAACGCCACTGTAGGAAGAAAGCCTAGTGTTGTGGAGATGTTAGATGGGAGCACTCAGGAGTAAAAATTGATGCCCCTGAAGCCTGCAATTCTGAACACAGTTACTAAGGGGCTAGGCCCCATAGAACTTAACAGGACTTACTTCTGTGTAGATATTGCTAGGATTCTGTTGTTGATAAGGCTTGACTAGGAATCCTCTACAACAATATCCATATCAAAGCAGGGTTGGCAACCCCCTGCCTGGAATGCCCTGCCTGCCTTTTAACGTGGCTGCTCCGAACGTCTTGACAGACTTGACCCTTCACTGCAGAGGCAGGTATGAGAAATGAGTAAGAGTTAAGAAGATTCTCTACTCTTTCCTCCCTACTCTGTGGGCTGCTATAAACTCACTTTGACAGCCAACCCAATTCCAGTGAGTAATAACTGACAGAGAGAAAACACACATAGTTTGGTCTACCTTCACAGGCAGTACATTGGGAACAACAGCAATTGAAGCCACACTTCCCAGTATGTGGATTCTCTTTTAGCACTGTTGGGCAAGAAACAAACCATCATGCAAATACCAAGGTGTATCATCAGTGGGTTTAAGGGGGTTGAGCTGAGCTCATGGAACCACTGTTGTTGCTTCTCTGGATGTAAAAGAGTGAGGTTAAAGGTAAATGAAATGTAGATAGGAAAAGAAAAACAAAGGACAGTGATCATTTCCTAAATGTAATACCATACCGATCACAACAAGATTCCTATGAGTAAGACAGAAAACTCAGCATCCCACAACCAGTCAGAGTTCCTAACCAAAACTAAAAGAATCCTGGCAGCCAATCAACCAAGGTTACAGAAATTCCCATGTAGCACAGCCTGACCCCAGGACTGCAGTTAGTGCAGAATGCTGCGGCACGATTGTCGACATGAGTGAGACCATATCAGCACATAATATCTCTGCTCTGAAATCTGCACTAATTTCTGGTTTGCTACCACGTCAAGTTCAAGGTGTGCTTTCCATGTTACTGGTGCCACATAGTACTACTTCTTGTACGAAATCAGTCCTTTAGTGTGGCAGTACCTATGCTTTAGAACTCCCTGCCTATTTCCATTAGGCAGGCACCTTCATTGTACTCATTTTGGCCCCTGCTAAAAACATTTTTGTTTAGGCAAGCCTACTCAGGCATGTAGAAGCTGTTAAGTTTTTTTCCTGTTTTTAACTCATTGTTGGTTTTATTATTATTATTATTTGAATGTTTTTAAATACCTGTCTTTAACTGTTTTTGCCAATAATTTTATTGTTTTAATTCCTTCTATAAACTGCTTTCAGGTTTTTTACAATAAAGCAGTATATAAATGTTGTAAATAAAATATATAAATAAATTTCTGAGTCACTGTGCTCCTTGGGTCTTTCTTCTTTTATACTGAGTCAGGCCAGTTGGTACCATCTAGCTCAGTACTGCTTACATGGATTAACATTGGCTGTCCAGGATTCCAGGCAATAGTCTCTTCAAGAGATTGAATTTTGGACTTTTGCATGCAAAGCATGTGTCCTACCCCTGAGCTACAGCCCTGTTTAAAAAAGTATATTTTAAAATTGTTCCTTTCTTTTCACTAATGAATGCACAGCATACTAGGGCAGATCCACACAATACATTTAAAGCACATGAATCCCACCACAGAATCCTGGGAACTGTCGTTTGTTAAGGGTGGTGGGAACTATAACTGTAAGGGGAAAACTACACTTCTCAGGGTTCTTTGGGGTAAGTCATGTGCTTTATATGCAGGTTGGATGTGCTTTAAATGTATTATGTGGATCTTCATTACTTTATAAACTTTGCCTGCATATAGATCATTTTAATTAATTTTTTTAATGGAAATAAGATACAAAGTTTACTGGGTGACCATGGGCTATGCACCATGTCTCAGCCTAATCTGCCCCTCAGGGTGAAAACAACAGAGGGGAACCATGACCACTCCAAGGTGCAATCCTATGCATGTCTACTCAGAAGCAAGTCCCAATGTATTCAGTGGGGCTTACTCAGACAGGGAAGCATGCACAGGACTACAATTCAGTGGTAAGAAACTTATCTCACCCAATCCAAAATTCAGAATCATGCCACGTTAAGCTGTTTTGCAAATTTAAATGGCTTTATTTCTTCTTGTGAGCTGCCTTGGTTTCCAATCCTATCTCACAGGGTTGTTGGAAAGACTGCACGCACACACGCACGCACGCACGCACTAATGTAAAAATACATACACCCCATATAAAAGTTTATTGTCAAAACCTTTTCTATGTTCACTCAAAAGTCCCATTATTTTCAGCACAATCTTAACCAAGTCTATTCAAAAGTAAGTCCTACTGAATTCAATAGGGTTAGCTCCGAGGTATGTGGAATTAGCATTGCAGCTTTACTCCCAGAAAAGCTTCATATTGAGAAGGTTTTCAAAACAGGTTATGAATAAGACAAATACACTGCCCTCTTCCAGTAAAATTTAAACTTGTTTAACTCCTTAATTAGAAAAGTATAACACTGTACACTTTTAAAAACTTTTGTTCAAAAATTATTTGAAAGATAAAATGTATAATATGCCACATAATTAAAAAAAATGCATGTACACTTTTACCCCTACCAAGATTCTGCTATGATCTTCTGTTGTAGTGCAATCCTATCATGTTTACTCAAAAGCAAGTCCTAATCTGTACAGAGAAAGTACTGTTTATGCTACTGAAAGCTATATATTTACTGAATTCCTGATGTGAGACAAGCAGGAAAAAGAAACTGTCAGTGTAGCTACTGCCTGGGGTCAACAAATCTTGTCAATCACAACCCTAACTTCAGTTATTGGCTGAAAACCTGAAAGGGCAGGGATTAGAGCAGCCAGTAGTAACAGAAGTTGTGGGGGGCGGCAGCTGACATTTTTGTGTACAGTATGGCCCCGCTTATACAGCAGGTTCCGTTCTGGACCCCTGCCGTAAAGCGGAAAACGCCATAAAGCGGAACCCCATTGACCTTAATGGGCCGCATCGCGCGAAAATGATGCGAAAACGGCACAAAACGTCGCAAAAGAGAAAAAAATAGCTTTTAAATTAAAAACGAAAGCCGCTGCATCAGCGGAACGCCTTAAAGCGGAACATCATAAAGCAGGGCCCTACTGTATATATCTTTTGAACAAGACCACCTAGAAATTTATTTTTTTTAAATGAAAGCTAAGAGTCTGGAGATTAAGGTGAGTCACTTGGAGACCCGGAAAGAACCCTCAAAAGAAATGGGGGTGCCACAACATCTGATTGTCCTGATGCGTAACCTATACTCTGGACAAGAGGCTACTATAAGGACAGAATATGGAGAAACTGATTGGTTCCCCATCAGAAAGGGTGTGAGACAGGGGTGTATTTTATCACCCTATTTGTTTAATCTATATGCAGAACATATCATATAGAAAGCGGGATTGAACCAAGATGAAGGAGGTGTGAAAATTGGAGGGAGAAATATTAGTAATTTAATATATGCAAATGATACCATAATACTGGGCTCCTGCTGGGAGGAAGGGCGGGATATAAATCAAATAATAAACAAACAAACAAATAATACTAGCAGAAACCAGTAATGATTTGAAACTAATGCTGTTAACAGTTAAAGTGGAAAGCACAAAAGCAGGACTACAGCTGAACGTCAAGAAGACTGAAGTAATGACAACAGAAGATCTATGTAACTTTAAAGTTGACAATGAGGACATTGAACTTGTCAAGGATTATCAATATCTTGGCACAGTCATTAACCAAAATGGAGACAATAGTCAAGAAATTAGAAGAAGGCTAGGACTGGGGAGGGCAGCTATGAGAGAATTAGAAAAGGTTCTCAAATGCAAAGATGTATCACTGCACACTAAATCAGGATCATTCAGACCATGGTATTCCCGATCTCTATGTATGGATGTGAAAGTCAGGCAGTGAAAAAAACAGACAGGAAAAAAATCAACATCTGAAATGTGGTGTTGGAGGACAGCTTTGCAGATACCATGGACTGCAAAAAAGACCAATAATTGGGTGTTAGAACAAATTAAACCAGAACTATCACCATAAGCTAAAATGATAAAACTGAGGTTATCATACTTTGGACACATAATGAGAAGACCTGATTCACTAGAAAAGACAATAATGCTGGGAAAAACAGAGGGGAGTAGAAAAAGAGAAAGACCAAACAAGAGATGGATTGAGTCCATAAAGGAAGCCACAGACCTGAACTTACAAGATCTGAACAGGGTGGTTCATGACAGATGCTCTTGGAGGTCGCTGATTCATAGGGTCGCCATAAGTCATAGTTGACTTGAAGGCACATAACAACAACCTCTTCAAAGTACTGATAAGCCTCGTTTTAATTAAAATAATAATTATAAATTCTTGCTCTTATCACTAATGGGAGTTAATTATCTTGCATATGCCCATAGTAAATTTTCAGATACTTTCAGACCCTCAGCAATTTTCAAGTGGTCTATGTAGAAGAAAAGTTTGGGAACCCCTGGTAGAAGACATCTGCTTATGTCCCTATGCTGCTCTCACCCCTCATTTAGGTGCCTGGGATGCTTGCGTGTGGACATACCTCCTTACAATTATGGAAAGTGATTCTTAATAATAAGTCTCCAGACACAAAGTTACATAGGTATTTATCAGTTGTTTAGTAGAAAATTCAGAAGTGCAGAGTCCCTTCATGATAGTTGCAGCCACGTACGCCCTTTTTTGCTCCTGGATTAAGAATGAGATCTTAGTTAATGCATTCTCTCACAACAACAAACATCTCTAGGAGCCAATCAGCATGTAAGTGGAGAGTGTTAGCAACTGAGAAGAGTCTTCTCAGTGGCTGACTCACCTCCTTTCACTCTGATTGGCTCCAATCAGCAGGAAAGGCAAGGAAGCATATTAGAAGACTCTTCTCAGTGACTAACACACTCCCCTTTCATGCTGATTGTAGGATGCTTGAGGACATAGGGACCCTGCTCCCAAAAAAACAGCGGGACTAAGACCCCCTGGGCGACTACACTCCTGGTGCTTATGGACATGACCGTAAAATATTTTGTGACATGCAAGTCCGATATGACATTATTTATTAAGTGTGTTTAGGATTACATTGATGGCATTCCCATATATGTCACACAGACTTTGGTTTTCCATAACACAATGTTCGTCCAAGCCTCCACACTTGGGGGGGGCACTACTTGCACACCCCTTCCATAAGCACATCAAAGTTGGATACACACCTGAACCGAGACCCAGACAACAGGGCACTCAAAACAAAAAGGTAATTACAGTGGCTGAGTAGATCTTGTATGTTGGTTATACTGACTGGGCAGCCACTGTCCTTCATATTTTACAAAATACTTTTTCCTATACAAAGATTAAATTTCTGTGGATGAAAAAGTAATATATGAAGTGGTCTCAATAGTGAGAAAAGTAAACAAATGAATGGTGATCCAAATGTTTTTCATGCTCACGTTATGAAGCTAGCTGCCAGATGATGTATCACCTTCCCTACGCATGCAGCGTAGATGGAAAAAACAGCACCCAAGCCACCATTCAATATGTGCACGTGTTCTTTCCAACATGAATCTACAGGTCTCAAAAAGTAATGTGTGACAAAGTCCTCAAACACCTTATAACATGCCTCAGACATAGTCTCTTGTTCTACCAGCATGCCTTCACACCATCACTTTGCCAGAACATAAGGATAGGTAAATTGCTTTTAGGGAGGTTCACAATTATGATTTCATAAGAACATAAGAAGAGCCTGCTGGATCAGGCCAGTGGCCCATCTAGTCCAGCATCCTGTTCTCACAGTGGCCAACCAGGTGCCTGGGGGAAGCCCGCAAGCAGGACCCGAGTGCAAGAACACTCTCCCCTCCTGAGGCTTCCGGCAACTGGTTTTCAGAAGCATGCTGCCTCTGACTAGGGTGGCAGAGCACAGCCATCATGGCTAGTAGCCATTGATAGCCCAGTCCTCCATGAATGTCTAATCTTCTTTTAAAGCCATCCAAGCTGGTGGCCATTACTGCATCTTGTGGGAGCAAATTCCATTGTTTAACTATGCGCTGAGTAAAGAAGTACTTCCTTTTGTCTGTCCTGAATCTTCCAACATTCAGCTTCTTTGAATGTCCACAAGTTCTAGTATTATGAGAGAGGGAGAAGAACTTTTCTCTATCCACTTTCTCAATGCCATGCATAATTTTATACACTTCTATCATGTCTCCTCTGACCCGCCTTTTCTCTAAACTAAAAAGCCCCAAATGCTGCAACCTTTCCTCGTAAGGGAGTCGCTCCATCCCCTTGATCATTCTGGTTGCCCTCTTCTGAACCTTTTCCAAGTCTATAATATCCTTTTTGAGATGAGGCGACCAGAACTGTACACAGTATTCCAAATGCGGCCGCACCATAGATTTATACAACGGCATTATGATATCGGCTGTTTTATTTTCAATACCTTTCCTAATTATTGCTAGCATGGAATTTGCCTTTTTCACAGCTGCCGCACACTGTGTCGACATTTTCATCGTGCTGTCCACTACAACCCCGAGGTCTCTCTCCTGGTCGGTCACTGCCAGTTCAGACCCCATGAGCGTATATGTGAAATTAAGATTTTTTGCTCCAATATGCATAATTTTACACTTGTTTATATTGAATTGCATTTGCCATTTTTCCGCCCATTCACTCAGTTTGGAGAGGTCTTTTTGGAGCTCTTCGCAATCCCTTTTTGTTTTAACAACCCTGAACAATTTAGTGTCGTCAGCAAACTTTCCTATTTATTTAATCTAAAAACATTTAAAATACATAAAAACAGCCAGGGGAAGATAGTGGAGAAATATAAAATAAATACAAATTAAAAAAAGGGGGGGGGGAGGTGAAGAGACCTTAAATGTGCTACTCGCCATCTCTCAGCCTATCCTCCCCTCACGATGAAAACAACAGAGAACCATGACCACCTCCAGGAAGAAGGGCACACTTAAAATGTAGAGGAAAAAATCATCTACAACCATAGTGTGAAATCAAATACTTATTGGGACACAGTATGAAGAAATATTGATATAAACATGACTATCAAATATGTTTATGAATTACACAATCTGTAAATATATTTATAGTGCAATCCAATGTTTGCTTACGCAGAAGCAAGTCCCAATGTATTCAGTGGGGCTTACTCAAACTGGGAAGTGTGCAGAGAACTACAGCCTCAAGTGATAAGGAACGTGTTCTTTCAACTTGTTCTTTTAAGTTGAGACCTGAGTCTGTGTTGGAATTGCTTTTTAATATTTTTAAGCCTTTTTTAAAAAAAGATGTTTTTTTAAAGCTTTTAAAAATATTTTCAAAGATGTTTTAATATATTTTAAAGTCTGTTTTTTATGATGTTTTAAAGTGTGTTTAGTGCTTTTGTTTGCCGCCCTGGGCTCCTACTGGGAGGAAGGGCGGGATATAAATCAAATAATAAATAAATAAACTTCATTCACCCAACCCAAAATTCAGAATCATACCTCTTTAGGCTGTTTTCCAACTGTTTATTCTTGCTTTATGGTTATTGGATTTTAAAGGGATTTATTTCTTATTGTGAGTTGCCTTGGTTTCCCAACCCTACCTCACAGGGTTGTTGGAAAGACTGCACACACACGCACGCACGCACGCACGCACGCACGCACGCACACACACACTGCAGATGTATAAATACATACAGCCCATATAATAGTTTATTGTCAAACCAGTTGGTCATTGCAGAAAAATCAGTATTAGTTTTAAAAAAATCAGTATTAGTTTCCTACAGAATAAAAACTGTAATACCTGTCTACTTGGTTTAAAATAGGACTGGAGGGGGGACAGAAATAGTTAGAACACAAACACAATTCTTTTTTACATTCACTCAAAAGTCCTATTAATTTATAGCACATTCATGATAACCATGTCTACTCAAAAGTAAGTCCTATTGAATTCAATGGGATTTACTCTGGGCATATGGGATTAGCATTTTTACCCCCACAAAAGCAAGTATTGGGAAGGTTTTGAAAACACTGCCCAGGATCTGACTCCTGCACACAAGAGGGAAAAAAACTGAAATGTATATACTTTACCAATTTATGAGATTTTCAGATAAACGGGGGGGGGGACACCATTATTTTCTGGCATTGCAATGAGGTTTTCTAGACACTGCCCAGGTCAACCAAACTGGCTTCACACTGATTGGCTGCAATCCTGAATGGGCGGGGTTAGACTGAGCTACAAAGTGCTATACAGGACAGATTTGTTTAAAAAAAAGATTTAACAGTGGGGGGGTTGGCTGACGTTTTTATGTATATCTTGAGAACCGGACCACCTAGAAACTTAATTTTTTAAAAAAATTAAAGTTGAGAATCCAGGCCACCTATGGGCCTAAATGGGCACTGGGTGGCATGCAAAGAATCCTGGTAAAACTCAGCTAACCGGGCAATATGGCAACCCTAATTATGTTATGCACCATGGGGAGGGGGGGGCAGAGGCTGCAACCTCCTATCATCTTTCCCTGACTGGCAGAAATAGTGGGCCCTATTCCTTCACTGTGTGATCAACAACAGCCACATGTTCTATTTTGGCCTTGAATAGTCCTTGGTAGACGGGTACCAACCTCAAGCTACCAGGAGTTTGCAAGTGGCAGTGATTGTGGCAGCAGACCTCTGCTGTTCATGGAGGAATGGCAGGGCTATGACGACAAGGCATCCTTTCATGCAAAGTGTGAGGGGCAGTTGGAGCTGGTGGATGTCAGTGATGAGGACTCTTGGGTTTCAGAGGCTCCTGGAAGCTCCTTTCTTTAGTGGCATTAAGGGTAAGGCTTTGGGGTCTGCCATTGGAGGCCTGCTGTGATACTTTAAAAAATAGATAATGTATATGAATTTTAAAAAATTAGAAGTATAAGGGTGGGGGAAAGCAGAAGGGGATAAGTGGTACGCAGGTCACTGATAATTCTTCCTTGCTATTTCTATATATTTTTATTTAATTTATAATTTGCATTATATTTCTATTCAGTGTAGGGTGTAATTATTTCTATATACATAAATGAGGATGATTACATTTTAGGCAAGTTTGCGTCTTTTTTGGTGATACTTTTCCTTTTTTTCTTGTAATGGGAAAGTGGTCACCCTGCATAAAATAGGCCTTTCAACTTTTTTGTTTTCTGTATCATCCTCTCCACAGATGGTTAAGGAGGATGTGCTATCATTGGCAATGGCTAGCTGAAGTAGATCAGATCTTTCCAGTTCATTACTTGATTCAAGCTACTATTAGGCTGCTTACAAACTCCTGCCTTTAATATTGATGCAGTCCCTAGGGACTTAGCTACGATTTCTTCTACTTTCCAGAGACCTGGAAAACAGGTTCCCTCTCCCCAAAGCGGGGGGGGGAGCCCTTTTCCAATGGAAGTGGGCATATTATTTAATGAACTGCTACTGAATCCAGGTAATTGATACATGCTTATCATCCAGTGAGTATGTGGGAAAATATATTTTATTTATTTTTCTATTTTAAAGTCAATGAAAACAGATACTGAAAGACTGCATGCATCCACAAAATTCTGCAGAGTCCCACAGATATCCAGCTTGGAAGCAGGATAATCATGTGCCCTTTAAGATGGCAATGATTAGTTTTTCATGGTTTATTGATTAATTGCTAGCACACAAAGTCCCAGGAAGAGTTGGATAGCATGTTATTAACAGGAGGAAACTTGCAGTTTATTCATTTTTTCTGTGAAATTCCCTTTCCTCTTTTTTAAAGTTAGGATTGTACCCAACTAAGTTCTACTCAGAGTAGATCCACTGAAATTAATGGACCGAAGTTGGTCATGTTCATTAGCTTCAATGGGTCTACTCTGAGTAGGATTAGCATTGGATACACTCCTCAGTGTGTTTTAGGACTTTATCCAACTATAGTGAAAGTTTTGCTCAATTGCTAAAGTGACATAAGTGTACATAGCAGCCCTTCTTTTTTCCAAATGAGATATCTCGGCTGAACAGCCCCTCAGGTTAGTATTATCAGTGTAGTGTAGTGTGCATTGTTCTTAAATCAGATTCAAAATGGTGCTTAGCCACAGAGCCTCTTGAGAACTCATGGTTTGTCCAGCCTAACCTGTCAGAGAGATCCTATGAGGATCAACAGGCCTAGGGAGACACAATCATATATACTGTTCCTTTGCTTCTTGGAAGAACGGCAGGATTAAACAAGTTCATAAGAGACGAGGAACCTGTGGCCCTCCAGATATTGTTGGACTCCAGCTCCCATTAGCCCTAGCCACTATGGCCAGTGGTCATTGATTATGGGAATTACAGGCCAATAACCTTTGGAGGGCCACAGGTTCCCCATCCCTGGTTTTAGGGAACAACACTTTTTTGTTGTTGCTACAAGCATTATAGAGGAAGCTGTAGAAGTATTAGCAGAGCAAACGCAAGAAGAGATTGAAGGCAAGTGATGTTGGGAAAAGACATTATGTGAGAACTGCTCACTACTGTGACTGCAGTATTCTATCCACCATCCATAGCGGGCTACTTGAGTCAGCACAATTGTTGCAGAAACATCACTTGCTGTCTTGAAGGACTGCAGTCCAGTGCAGATGAAACTGAACACAGATACAAAGTTTCAGAACTCAAGCAGACAAGCTAGTGTTAATCCACTTCTGCATGGCAATATTGGAAACACAAATGAATGAAAGGGAACGTGCTAGCAGTGCCTGAACAGAAAGCAAAAATCCTTTATTGTACACAGTACAGAATGTAATGCAGCTTTGCAGGAGATATATTATATAGCCCTGCTCAGGCAATAGTCATTTCACATCAATCCTCAGATTTACCCTTTCTGCACTATCGACTTCCCATACCAAAATGAAACAAAAACACCATTGGTTTTGTTAAGCCCTGGGGCATAATGGGGGCCGCAGCTGATTTTACTGATGCCCTGTGCTTTGTGACAGGCCACTTAATGCATTCTGGGGAGAGTTGCTGAGTTGTCTAAAAAGAGTTAATCTTCACACTTAAAAAAAAGTTAGTCAAAAACCCAAACAAAGTTATCAAAGCAGAAAGAGAAATCCTATACAGCATTTACAACAAAACTTGCGAGCCCGCAGGGAAATATATGCATATTTGGGTCAAGCATATTACAGGTGCATGCCAATGAGGCTCACAGGAAGAAGAGGAGAAATTTCTGAAGGATCCAGATATATTTTATATATACTAAGCAACTCTGACCTCCTCCCCTTCCTCTCTGAATTTTTACAAACCAAGTTATATTTTTTCTTTTTAAAAAATCCTCTTAAAATATGCAACTTGCATGAATTGAAGGGTAAAGCAACTTACAAATGAAGCTAAAAACGTGTCTGTATACACATTCTGCATCTCTTTTGCTTGCAAGCCTAGTAAGAACTGGAAAAGGTGGTTCAGCTGTAACAAGGCAATGCTGCCACAGGGTGAGAACTGTCCTACCTTGGGGAAGTTCAATGGCTGGAGCCGTCTTGTATTATATACATACAGTCTCCAGTCACAGGAAAAGCCGAACAGCTTGCATTTGCTGCTGCACAGGAGCATACTCTGAATGCAGAGCACAGTGTACAAACTGTCCTGGACAGGATCCACTGCAGAACAGCACAAAGCTGGGCATGGTAGGGCAAGAGGAACCCTGTCCAAGCTGCAGCACCCTTAGCATCAGCGCCTCCGGAAGCAAGAAAGCAGCAGCTCAGCACTGCTAAAAGCTGGTTGTGCCTTAGATACAAAAACCTACAAAACTGTAGTTACAAATGTTGCCCCACAACATAAAAAGGGTTTTGGCCAAGTCCCCTTACCCCATAAAAGCAAGCCATCCATGTGCAGCCTTGTAACAGAGAGTGTGGCCAAGAGCCTGCTGGGCTCATAGGGATCTGCTGTGTAAGTGCTGTCCTTTATGTTGGGTTGCTTATTACAGAACATTTTTTCCTAATACAAACAAACAAACAAACAAACAAAAAAGAATCAGAAGAAAAGCCTTTTTCAGATTGAAGAGCTGTATACTGAGAACCCAGAGGACTGAGCTAATTCAGCCATGCCAGAAGCACCACACTAAGCCATGACCCATTCCAAAGGGCTTACACTGCACTGGTTCCTCTGCAGTTCCAAGCCCTTTCCATTATACAAGGTAGATACAAAAATTGTGATTGTTATATAGCATATTTTCTTGACATTTGCTAATCACACACTGTCTATTCAAGTCCTGTGAACATGTATGTCACACATGACCCTAGCAACAGGTTCCAGAAGACATCCCTGTTGGAACTCCTTCTCCAATTGTTCTTCATGGTTGTAGCTGAAGCAGTCAGCAACCGGAGGTCCTATTCACTAGCCATGCTACTGGCTGTCTTCAATTTGGAGGGCCATTAAGTATTTTAGGCTCTTCTGATAATATTTGCAAAGAGCCGCTTCATGAACAGCAGAAATCCTTTACAAAAACCATTTGCCCTTATTTGTTGGAACTGGAGTCTCTACTGTCAGCATTCAGCTGCTCAGCAAGTCAGTAAGCAAAGCCCTCAGCGTAGGGGAGGTTGCTGCAGTGATCCAGCTCTAGGAGGTACGCAGAGTTATCTTCAAAGTGTGTCAGAGGTAAGGTGTCATCTTCATTCACATGGCAGTCTGGTTCAGCTTTTAAGAATGGGCGCTGATTGTCAGGGAAGGCCATGGAGAAGAGGGCATCGGGGTCACAAACAAACTTGTAGACATACCGCTCTCCGGCCACCTAAAAAAAGGCAGAAATTTCCATGAGGGCAATACAGGTAAGGAAGGGCAGGTGTATGTGTATATCTGTCTATATGGATGGATGGTTTAATCAGCACAGAAGACTGACAAGACAGGAAGTTATTCAGGAGAGATAGGCAGTGAAGAGTCATTGTTACAGCAGTTTACCATGTTCTCCAGGGGTTATGTCTAAAAGTTGTTTCTAAAATTACTTTATTCATGCAGCAACGTATCTTCTCGAAATCTGTTGTGAAGGAGGGGTGCAAGGAGAGGGTGCAGAGGATTTTCAGATAGACTCCTTTCAGAAACCCTACTCTACACCAAACTCCCCAGAACTATATTTTATCTTTTTTGGGATATTCCCACAAATCTGTATAGCATTGTATCTGGGCTGCATGAGAGCTGAGATTCTAAAAGAATGTGGCAGAAGTGCAGAATGTTGGTCATCTTGAGAAAACCAATTTTCATTTTTTTAAAAGGGTATTTTTAGCCCCTAAGATTGCAAAAAAAAAAAAAAGACTTAAAAGTATGCCTGGTGAAATCTCAGAACCAAAAGGAGTGGGCTGGGGGCCCGGACAGGATACCTACTGAATGTGAACAAGGCTCTGCTGCAGAATATGATTTTTGCACAGAGTACACAAAAATCTTGGAATATCCCTTCCAGAAGCAATAAACTGGAAGGGGTGACACGTTGTAAGTAAACATCTTTGCTGTGGGGTTGAGGCACAGTTACTTTTTTTCTTTTCTGGATTCTAGTCCATGAAAGCCTATGCCATAATAGGTTTGCTGATACTTAAGGTGTCACAAGGCTTTGTTCAAAACTCTTTGCTGAGGTGACAATGTAGAGCTGAAATGGCAACTCTCATGGGCTCCCATCTTTGAACAATAAGGTTTCCTGTACTTGAGCACATATTACACAGCCTTAATAGTAGCAAGAAAAAACAATGCAATGCCTTCAAGTCGATTCCGACTTATGGCAACCCTATGAATAGGTTTTCATGAGGCTGAGAGGCAGTGACTGGCCCAAGGTCACCCAGTGAGCTTCATGGTTATGTGGGGATTTGAACACTGGTCTCCCAGGTTGTAGTCAAACACCTTAACCACTACAGCAAGGCCTAAACAAGATACTTCTGAACCTGTAGTCAGTTTTAGATGTGGTGGACTTGCTGCAGGGTATGCATTGTCTAAAAGCTAACCAAGCAATTTTAAACACTGAAAGACAAGCTATGAAAAAGTCACAGGGAGGGTGAAGGTAAGTTCTCACTAGTCTCTTCAAATGCAACAAACTGGAGGGGCTTGCAACACTCAGGCAACATTCCATGCAAGAAATGAAATAGAAATGAGTGTACTATTGGGTGGGGGAAGAGAAGAATTTCATCCCCCCCTGAACATCGCTGTTTGAAGACTAGGGAAATGAAATACCTGCATGATAAAAAGTACAAGCTCAAGGGAAGAAATGTAGATTGTGCAAACAAATGAGAAACCAATTTGCTTTTTTAAATCTATAAACTGATTGCCTGGAAATGCACCAAGAAATGGTGTGCTGGCTGACTTTTCTCCCATTAGGCAATTGGAACAGAAGGAAGGCTAGTCCTGAAAAGCAAGTCATGCTTGTGCCAAAGGCTGTTCCTTTACAGCCACACAATTCTCACGTATCAGAGATGTTCAGAGTAAGGAATGGGATGCTTACCTTTTGCATTATGCCTTTTTCATAGTAGTAGCGAAGAGAGCGGCTGAGTTTGTCATAGTTCATCGCCGGCCGATTCTTCTGGATTCCCCACCGACGAGCTACCTGAGAAGGTGAAAAATACAGCCATGAAGCTGTGCAATGCTTGTCATTGTTTGGCATGTTGGTTGGAAAGTCTTTGGGGTCAAGTTCTTCCTTTAGAGAAAACAAATGCCAACACCAGTAATGCAACAGATTCTGAACTACTTGTATGGAGAGATCCAGTTCCTTCTATAGAAAATATCTGGCCACAAAATAATCATAGATACCCTAGCCATAGGTTGGGGGAATCAAATAGGGCACTGAAATTCCACAGATGCCTCAAGCCTGACTTCCCTTATTCCAGTTCCCAGTTTCTCTTTTAGTATCCCTAACCAGGGCACGTCTGATTTTGTCTGAACACTGCTCCAGTGACCTCTTCCCAAGCTGGCCAAGATGCTTCAAATTCCTCAGAAATCTAGTACTCATTAAGAGCCATAATTGCATGTTTTGGTTCTAGTTATGAACAATATTTTCTAGCTACTGTAGGTCAAATTTAAGTTCATTGCCATAGTGGCATCAAGGCTTCTGAGCCGTAGGATCTAGGTGCCTTCACGACACTTGCACCCATAAGACCATGTTTTGAAGAGATCCCCGACCGAAAAGTTATGCTGGAATTGGGAATTCCATAAACAGGACTTTAAGAGGGATTTAGTAGCTCTTCCATATAGTTATTTCCACTGAAGTCAAATGCATGACTGATTCAATCATAACTTTTTACATCAATACACTATTAGGATCAATGAGGAAAGTGACAAATTCAGCATTCACATTATTCCTTTTTGGCAAATGAAGGAACAAAAAAAAATATATGGGGTGAGATCCAACTTTGTCCATCTACCAGTGGAACAAACTCTTGCTCGCAATGGAGCCTTCCTCTCCTCCCCCCTGCAGTCCATCCATGCCACAAAATCTGCTTTGGAGGGTTGTGGGACAGCAGATTTTGGAGCAGACTGTGGGGAATGAGGAGGAGGGGGAAAAGTCCACTCATATGATGCTGGATAACACCCACGGTGTTCAATTAACATAGGCTGAAAGTTGGGGTCTAACACACCTGTTAGGTACTTGGTCCTGTGTCAGATCTATTTAAAGATGTTGATGTTACCAACCATGGATTAGACTAATCATTCCTCTTTATTTTGTTGTAAGACGCAGAAAGGCCTTCCAGTATTAACAATCTTACATAAGGGGCCACCAACCCAGCACAAGGTGAGCACAATGGTGCCCTTGAGGCCTTGCCCTAGTGCCCACAAAGCCTGTGAGCCTCCTCCCCCACTTATGCTGCCCCCTTGGACATGAGGTAATGAGAGGGTTTACCTTCTCCCTTGAGAAGTATATAAAGCTGAAAGAGGAAGTTGGAATAGTGACACTTTCCCTCATTTCTCCTTTCAGCTGTACATGCCTTTCAAGACCAATTAATTTTACTGGATCCAACTTTTACCCAGATCATTTGAAAAAGTGAAACGTGCATGCATGCATGCATGCATGCTTTCTTTTTGTCTGTCTCTCAGTAAGGGAGGGGCTGGTCCGGGGGGAGAGAGAAGTGACCAGTGGTGGGGGCAAATCACTCAAAAATTCAGGTGTGCCCATGGGCTAACAAGGTTGGAAACCCCTGTCTAAGCACTAGAATTCACAAGCTTTACCTTATCAGATGTATTTATCAGCATACTATGCTTCGAGTAAGGTGTGGACTAGAAGGTAACTTGTCAAATTCTGTTGTTGCCCTTAAGGGAGTTCATCAAGGTTGTATATTATTTATTCTTTATTCAATCTTTATTTAAATGATTTGATTGGGTATTGTTTACATCTGATTTTCGCTCTCCAAAATGGGCAGAGACTAAATGCCCATTATTATACGTAGATGATGCAGTCCTTACGTCTTTATCAAAAATAGGTCTCAAGTGTTTGCTTCGCGGTTTTATGACTTATTGCAAGGCCAACGTGTTGACAATTAATTTTAGCAGAGACTATGGTTTATCTAGGCGTCCCTTGACAAATAAGTGGATAATTGATGGGCAACAAATAGCTCAAGTTAAGCAGTTTAAATGTTTGGGCATTATGTTTTCTGCTCTTTCTTGGGCCACCCATAGACAATACGCAGTGCAGGTAGCTCAGAATACTATTAAGGCAGTCCTTCATTTTTTCTATACTAAGGGGGCTCAATTTATACCTGCTGCCATTCAGGTATTCAAGGCTAAACTTTTGCCCCAGTTATTGTACGGTGTTCAAATTTGGATCCAGGGATTTAACTTAGTTGTGGAGAATGTTCTTTCAAAATTCCTGAGAGCACTTTTCACAATGCCAAGTTGTGTTACAGCCACAGGTTTACGGCTTGAGGCTGGTCTTATATCAACAGAATGCATTGCTTGGTCCCTTGCTTTTAGGTACTAGTTTAAGGTTGTTTCCCGTGACTCCTCCTTAGGTTATTTAAGTCTTCTACAGAAAGATGTTTATACCAGCTCTTGGTTTAAATCTTTTATTACTAAATTGCATTTATCAGGTTTTTCTATGGATTTTCTTCATACACAAGATTGCAGGGCTGCCAAATTTATTTTAGACCAAAGAATTGAGGATATTGATTTTCAATATTCCATATTGAATGTGCATAAAGTTTGTTCCCCTATTTATTCTGGTTTGAGTTTTCAATTTTCCAAATATGCCACTTATTTGGAGAATCTGACTATTCCTAAGTATTGCCATGTTTTTTCTAGAGCTAGGTTTATCTTTCTTCCACTGTTTTGGATGGGCGGTTTGAAGGTGTCCCTCATGAGGATTGGTTGTGCCCCTGTGGAGATGAAGTTGTCAAATCACTGGATCATGTTTTTTTTTACATTTTTATAAGGAGGAATGTAACAGACTACTTGGCCCTATCGTGAGGAACTTTCCTGGTAGGACATTGGACTGGTATTTAAAATATTTTCTGGCTGATACCAATAAGCTTACAACTGAGTCAGTGGCCAAGTTTCTCTTCCTTGCCCAAAGTAGTCGTAAGAGGATTCTTTTTTCTTAACTGTAATCTCTTTTATGCCATATCTATTGTGTTTTTGTATTTTAACTATTTTAATGTCATACTGATTTTGTATTTTATTTATTTTAATGGGTCTGTGACCATATAACAAGAGAGAAAGAAAGAAAGAAAGAAAGAAAGAAAGAAAGAAAGAAAGAAAGAAAGAAAGAAAGAAAGAAAGAACTCACAGGTACTGCTTTACAAAGTCACTGAGAACTAGCCAAACTTTGCTGGCCAGGGCACAGAGTATTGACCAACAGACCATTAGTACATCATACTTATTGACTGCAAAGGAAACCACATCCAACAAGACATGAAAGCTACGATGAGTATATTCCTAATGGGTTGCAAGGGCACTGACTCAATTCTAATATGATTCTGGAACAGTTGTGTTGAGAGGATTACTCATTTTAGTTCTCTTTGGGAGCAGAATCTAATGACATAAGCCTGTTGCCAACCAACCCACTGTTTCCCATGGGATTTCTGGAATGGACAATCTGTGAGGTACTCAGAGAAGATTAATGGGAGTTCCTTGCATCAAGTGCACTGAGGCAGTCTGTATCCACCTGAAGTATTGCAAAGGCCCAGAACAGCCATCCAAGCCAAATACATGGGGTGTTTCCAATGGCCTCAGTAGCTGGATAGCTACATTCATGTGGTGCACAGATCAGACTGGTTTTTCATCAGTGCAAAGAAATAGAGAAGATGAATTGAATAAATATGTGATCAACAAAGAAAGCAGAATATACTATTTCTGCACCTCAAATCACTACAGCTCCTCCACACAGAAATGCATATACCTCCCACTGCATACCTCTTTTTATTTCATTTATTTATTAAAGTATTTACAAGGCGCACTTTCATAAAAGTCCATCAAGGTGGCTCATTCTCCATCTATTACAGGGTTTCAATTAAAGCTTCAGAAAAACCCACAACAGAGCTGGCAGCTAATGCCCCTTCACACTCATGTTCAGTCCCACCACCCCAAGCTTTGTTTCTCTCTTATACCCTGGGAAGCAATGCACTTGGAGCAAACTGCAGCTGCATGCACATAGCAGTGTTTAGCCAATCACCTGCTGCGTCAAAGCGCAAAAAACTCCGTTATGCTGCTCCTCCTCTTTGTTTTCAGTCAACACAGAGCAATAGGCCTCTCGGTAGCAGAGGGAATGAAACCTCCCAAAACTGGTTCCAGGGTGGAAGCATGTTTGGTTACATTTTGCATGTTTAGATAGAAATTCTTTGCACATGTATGCAACGGCAGGAAGAGCTGAGAGTGTGCGTTGCCAATGCACAGATTCCAAGCAGCCCTGTAGCTATTGTTACATAATCATCTCTCAGCACCCAGGCTTTGATTACACTCTAAGAGCTTCCTCTTGCTGCTGCACAGCAGGGCATAGAAAACCATGAACTGCTTCAAGGCCCTGCATCCTCTCACTGGACCATACGGACAGAAACCAAGGTCTCTTACCAGCCCTTTGATCTTTTAACGAGGTGGCTTCCATCTACACAGAGAACTAAGGTTTCAAATGTAAAGCCTTTCACCTTGTACATGGGGAGCAAGGCCCTGCAATGTAGTTGTGCATCTCCCACTTGTACTCCTTTGGCCTTCTCGCCAAAGGAAGCTGCCAGGAAGCACAGATTCATGGCTAAAGCATTTCTAGATCAAAGCAGTGCCTTTTCCTAATGGAGAGGGAGTGAAACGGCAGACTCTCAAAGGCCTCTGACTAGAGGGGGCTGCCAAATTGTTGTTTGAAAAAACCACAATTTCCATGCAGAGTGTACTGTATATTATGGATAATTACCCACCATGCACTGCCTGGCTCAGCTGTGCAGCTGGTTTCAATTATTAGTCAAACAGCTTCCTCCTCTGTATCATTCAGCACAACCCAGTGCACCACAAGATTCCTCTCAGTAATTTCAAGGGTTTATTTACAAAAACCAGTGTCTCTGCAGGGCGACAACAGAGCAAAGCCTACAGCAACAGTGAGAATTAGCAGAAAGCCTTTCTCTAAGGCACAACCAAGTGTCTGAAGCTTAATGAGAAAAGCAGGGGGGAAATGTGGTGGAGGAGAGTAAGGGGAAAGGGATGAACCAATAAGAATAAAACTGGAGGCACAAGAAATCCATCCCTAAAAATATATGTGCTAAGAAGCTCATAACTATAATGACAAAAAAAGTTATGTTGTCACATCACAATTTAACACCTACAGTAATAATTTATAGTGAACACTACAAAAGTCAACACACTGAAAATACAAAAATACACTGGGGCACCTAAATGTTCTCTATCAGTTTTGGAGGGAAGATACAAAACAAAATTCCTCACTGTGAATGCAAGCATCTCTGTGATTCTCGAGAGGTTGAATTGGTGCCCCTTTTCTTTTGTATTGTCTCTACTATCAAGTCCTATGCAAAAAAATTTTTGAACCCCTCATACTGAAACTTCCAGGATGATCGGATACCTTTTGTATCTCCCTCTCTGAGCAAAACACAACTCAATGTAGCTAAATTCTCTGCTGCAGCATGTGAACATCATCAAGAAGTAATTTCAGCCACCCTATAATGCTATTTACTGGAATTTGTGGTTTTAACTGTATTTCTGTAATAGCAAATATCTATATTTTGTTTTATCCAATGACATGCTATGCTATATTACCTTATTGTCTTTAATTTCATTCTATTACATATTATGGGTAACGTGTTGTATGCTGTTTCTGAACGCTGGTCTTTGACCATAAAGAATGATTTGAATATTTAAAAATACATTCAGGATCATGTAGAAAGCAACAAGACCACCAAGTTGCTCACAAGAAGTCCACCAATGCCTATGAAATATTTTCTTAAATTCTGTATCAATCTCTGTTCCTTCATCTAATTTGGATTATCCATATTTATGGGAAACACATCAGCAGGAAAAAAGACACATCCAACTGTTAATCAATGACAATGTTATAGGTACTATACCTTTTAAAAAGGAAGTGCATATTCCCCTTTATTGAAAAGGACTTGCAAGAACAATAAAACTTTATTTCCAAACCATAATGATCAATATTGTAATAGTTTATAATAACTGCAGAGCTGCCATACTTGACAGACAGCAAGCACACATTGCAGTCTCTCTAAAATTGCTGAGCGCAATTGTTTCCAACCGTTATAACTGATTAACAAATGGGTGGTGTTTTTTCTCCCCTTCCTGCTGATGTGTTCTTCATGAATAAAAATGGTTCAAAATGGATGAATGAACCAGCCTTCCATCAGCATTTTTTCAGAACGTTAAGAAATATCTCATCTGCACTAATGGGCTGCTGAGCAATTTTACACCCATGAGGTCATTGGTGTTGCATTTATTTTGTATTTTCAGCATTTTATCTTTTGATCTGTTCACTGCATGTTGTTGCTGTAGTTTACCCAATCATGTTGTGAGAAAACATAACTGTTTTTAGCATTAACAGTTATTAGCTTCCTAGCATATTTTTAAGGGGTAGATTTCTTGTGCCTTCAGCTATGAGAAAAGAACATGCTGTGTACCTGCTAACTGGGAAGCTGTTATGGAAAGTCAGTGAGCTGTGACAGAGACAAACAAAAAGCAAGAAATGGATCCTCGCTAGACTCTATGCGTTATATGCTGCCTACTTTTTAAATCTGCAGATTTTAATTGATTTTTATATTGGACACATTTGTAAAACTAACAACACACCCCATCTCAGCTCAGAGCTTTTTGGGGGAGGAAAGAGGCTCACTCTGCCAATAGGCTGTATTCTAGGATAGTTCTGCGAAAGAGTAGACCTACTGAACTGAAAGAGCACAACTAACGTAGGCCCATTAATTTCAGTGGGTCTACTCTAAATAGCTGTTTGTTGGATGCAACTTTCTGTGTTTGATAGATGTTCCAAGATTGGAGTATCCATCAGGTACAGAGGTAGTTCCCAGAATCTTTGCCTTTTAACAGTTCTGAGCTGCAGGAGGGAAGTGCAGTGCTTGCTCTGCCTCTGTGGTCAACAGAGCTTCCATCAGGTGCACATACAATCCCTCACCTCCTTCTAGCTTGGAGATGGGAGACTGAGGCTTGCTACAGTTCTGCACTTGCACCTGTCAAGAGCAAAGCTGAAACAAATCTCGGGCTGGGACTGGGGAGCGTGCAGGGTTCAACTTTTCTCCTCCATCACTCTAAGATATGAAGCAAACCTCAGGCTTATGTTGCACACCAGAGCCTGGCTTCCATTTCACACTCATCCCTCCCTTGCCATGGGATTATCAAACCCTGCCAACCATCTCAGGGCAGCTCCAACACATATGCTCCAAGACTACAAATGAGAGTCTCACAACTTAATAACCCCACTCTGTTTGAGTCAAAGCCATTTTGGGGAAAGTGAACAGGGGCCAGTGTGACTGAACTGAATCTTCTGTTGAATCAGGCAGTGCAGGTCTAATTGAGAGGTTGCAGTTGTGCTGCAAAATCAGTGCCTCATACAAGATGCATTGTGTCTAGTCCAATTCCATTTTATCTCTAATAAGGTTATACAACCACAGTAGCTGGACAAGATATTCTGAAGACTGAAAGACAATCCAACCAATTAAGACAAGGAGTCATTGCTGGCAAATAATCAGGCCCCGCAACAGCCAAACAAAGCAATTTTGTGCTCAACAGGTTCAGCAAGAAATGTGGAAAAGGGCCTTCTGCCATCTGTTCTGCAGTTTCCCCATCTGACCTTAATGTGGACTGGAGAAGATTCAAAAAACAGATGTATACAGGGCCAGAAATTGCTTTATTTGCAGCCTCTTTGCCTGTTACTGCAGGCCTGGGAACAAGTCCTGGGCAATATGGTTGCTGTGGCTGCTCCTGGGCTCGGTGGTCTGAAAGAGAGACTCAAGGAGCCTCTGCAGAGAGTGGAGCCCTTGGTTCAACAGCGTTACAAGCGGCAGAGACCCTGAGGATCACTCCGTGGAGGCAACCAAGGAAAAGGCACAACAGCCCTGCCTCAGCGAAAGGTGAGCCACCACCCCGCCTCACGCTGCTGCTGCCAAGTACATCTCCCCTCAAGCACCGGCTTATCAAAATCAAAAGCAATGAAGGCCACAAGGGAGGCAGCGGCGTCCCCATCACCTGGAGTCCTTCGCCAAGCGCAGGGCCTGGCCAGAAGAAGCTCAATAAGTGCGCGAAGCAAGCGGAAGGCGTCGTCTCCCGCACCAAGAAGGAGAAATGGACGCAGGAAGGCCGCAGTGAGGAAAGGCCTCCGGCGGCTTCTTGCTCTTCCTCCCTCCCCCCATCGGACTCCACCTTTGGGACCCTCGCAAAGCGAACTGGTGGCTCCAGGGCCAGAACCGCCATCCCGCCGCCATTGTAAGCAGGAGCCCCGGCTTCCACGGGCTGCGCCACTCCCAGAACTAAGGGGGTAGGACTATGACAGAGAGTGTGGCTAGCCTTGCAAAGTAGCCCAATGCCTATAATATCTATTTTGCCAAAGTGAGGGGGGAGGTGGTTTGTGTTAACTTTGAAATGTATTACCAATTGTATTGTTAATTGTTTTATTTATGTATTATTGATGTTTTATTGATATATTATTGTTTTATTGGTGTATTTTTTATATACGGGTGCTCTTTTGTAAGCCGCCTTGAGGGCCTTTTGGCCAGAAGGCGGGGTAGAAATATTAAAATCAAAATCAAGTCCAGCCATTTGCAATTTGGGAGTAAGTTAATAACTAGGACTATCTGAAGAGGGGTTGCCCTTGTCAAGGTGCCACATGAAGTGTTCATGTGGTGCACCTCTGCTCAAAACTAAGTGAGGCAGCTTTAGAGATTACACAGGAAGCACCAACAAGAGATGTGCTATTTGTTCATATTGTGCAAAAGGTGAAATCACATACTTCCCCCCTATGGAGATACAGGAACTGTCACCACATCTGGTGTTGATGTATTCCTGCATGAGGGCAATGCACAGCTAGCCCTTCAGGTATCGTTTCCATGTCCTCTTGCGAGCACTTGCTATGCCATATGAAGCTGCTCATATGCTACAGTTACATGTTCTCTGCCTCAACAGTCATCATTCAAGTTTGGGCATGTCAGCTCCAGTCAGATATGGCCATACTCCTACCAGGCAGGCTTATGGAAGCCCCTCAATAGTGGCTGGATTGCATGCTACCCTACCCTGCAGGGCGTGCATTGCTATTTGATTCCCAACATCAGTCTTTTCAGACAGAAAAAATACAGTCAGGAAGGAGTCAGAAAAAAACAACAATAAATTTTTGCAATCTTTCTAGTACATGGCCACGTTTACCACCAAGCAAAAGACACACCACAGTTTCCACCATAAGGCAGTCATCAGCAGCCCCACTCCACAACTTCCATGCACCAAAAGTCAGAGCCACCTTCAATTAGCCAGAACAAAAACCTTCCCATTATGGCAGGTCTCGCCCTAATGCTATTATGCACCTGGTTAAGTGGCATGATCCAGAAGTCAACATAAGTAAAGCAACAGCATTTCACATCAGCCAGTCTAAGGTCTCATCTTGCCCTCTTCTCTCAGTGACACTTTCATTTGAACAAATGTTTCATGCTTTCCGTTTCTATAGTCTAGTAAGCTTCCAGGCATTCCATCAGTTGAAATTCAAACATTTTGTTTTGACAATCAGAAATGAAAAGTGCAATCATAATAGCCATTTGGGAGGCTTACTCTCAGATTTTTACCTCTTCTGGCTCAATCAGCTTGAACTCCATACCCCTGCCGGTCCACGCAATGAAGTGGGCGTTGGCTGGGTCATCAAGGAGTGTGACAAGGAACTGCCACAGCTGGAGTGACCCTCTTCTCTGGTATGGAGGCCCTTCACGATATACTGTGGGTTCTTGCTTCACTTTACCTGTTCAAAACACCACCACCACCACACCAGTTAGAACTAACATCCCAGGTGCCTTTCCTTTCCTTGTTGCAGATTCCTCAGATTTCTCAAAACAGCTTCGGACATTTGAAAGAAGCCTGGTGAATGAGGAAGTGACTGGACATCTGGCTGGTGATTCTACTTTTTTGCATCTCCCTCATGGATCAAAGTGCCACATAAGGCGCTGAAGGTGGAATCAACTGCGCATCTGGCTGGCAGTGCTTTTGATATGCTCTAGCAAGAAACTGATTGGTACATAGCTCTGTCATTGAAGCCCTGTGCCTTGCAGCAAATTCTTCCATAATAGTGAGATAGCATAAGTGAGATAGATCTTGCTGAAGCACATGAAAAGGCTGCTTATTGGCTAATCCCCTCTCTCTAGAATTCTGCAAAATATCTCCACCAAAGACAGACACACACATATATAGTTCCTTACCTTCCATCCTCTCTGGAACAACACAAGTGTCGTCAAAGTACAAACGGGCATCTTTCTCATAGGGAAATCCTAGGACAGGAGAACACACATCCATTAGCATACCTTTTTTTATTCTCTGCAATGTATCATACACATAAAATATTAAGCGGTCCCTTCCCGGACAGTTTCATTCACTCCATTGCTACTCAGCCATTCATTAAAAGCAACAGGTAAAGCCTTGAAATGCTTATTTGCCAATTTTACCAGCTGCTGTTTCTGCCAACTCCCTGGACTTGTCCAGACAGAAGGGTCCTACACAGTTGGTTTCACACAGAAGTGCTAAGCCACAAGTGGAGGAAAGAGTACTGCAAGCAAAGTACCATTAAGCTGGAGTTCTTGAGCTGCAGTCCCTCATTTGACCTGTATCACCTGCACTGACTCTGCCAGTCCCAGTCTGCCATGTCGACTGCAGGGACAAGCACGGGGATCCACACAGCTCCCCAGTGTTGCTTGCAAGAGTATCAGCAGGTTTGTCCCTCAAGAACCTCACCTCCCCCCCCAAAAAAAAATCTAAAGGCACCCTAAGGGTTTTTTTATACTAATTGATTGGATCTGACCAAATTTTTAAGTGGTTTAGATTAAATGACTTGAAAAAGAAATAACATAAGAACATAAGAAGAGCCTGCTGGATCAGGCCAGTGGCCCATCTAGTCCAGCATCCTGTTCTCACAGTGGCCAACCAGGTGCCTGGGGGAAGCCCGCAAGTAGGACCCGAGTGCAAGAACACTCTCCCCTCCTGAGGCTTCTGGCAACTGGTTTTCAGAAGCATTACACTCTTTATGCCTCAAACAAACGTCTATATTGCTATACTATGTGTCACTTTAAAGCTGTGAACAGACTTGTGGCCACAGAGCAACTTCTTTGCCATGAGTATCGTGGGGCTAGCCCCAGACCAGCACAAGTAGCTAGGTAACTATACATATACAGTGGAGGGAGGGATGCCTTGCTGCCTCACTAGATGTTCCTAAGTATAGTCATTTCCACTAGTCAGCAACTTTAAAAACTAAAAACCAAAACTAAGAGGCAGCATTTTTAAACCAAGCAAGGCTTGAAGGGCAACCAACACAGGCTTTGCTCATTTTGCCCACTGACTCACACAAACTCCCCTTCAGGATCTCTCCCCTCCTCTCTTGCCAAAACACTTGCGAACTGACTAAAACAGGGATGGGAAAGCTGTGGCCCTCCAGATGTTGCCAGAATCCAGCTCCCATCAGCCCCATCCAGCACAGCCAATAGTTTGGGTGATGGGAGTTGTAGTCCAGCATCATTTGGAGTGAACAGGTTTTGTATCCCTGGACCAGAGGGAGAGAGGGGTTCTGCTGCAGACTGCCTCCTCTAAACTGACAAAGAGGCAGTTTAAAGGCGCTAATCCTAGAAACTGGGTTTGCTTCAGAAATGTTATTTGTATTATTTGGAAATTGGTTTAGACACCAAATATTTCCTTGAAATCTAATCTCTAGTTCCGTACTCAGAAAAACATCAACAGCTTGTTATAAAATCCCTCTTTGAATAAGCATGGCAGCTATGGCCATTATCACAATTTTTGTGTTAGTGAGGGATGCTTCACACAAATATAAATTCAGTGTAGACCAATACACACAGATCTATTTTGCCTCATTTACAAACTAAGTCATCGTACTGGGAGTTGACTTGGTTTGTTACAATTTTCTTGCCTCTTTTCCATCATAGTACTCAAGGTGGGAGTATGTAAGGCTCCCAGATGGTCTCCTATTGAGGCACTGACCAGACCAAAACCTGCTTATTATCAGCAAGATTGCCATTATGATTACGTAGGCTGGAATACATGCACATTTCTAACATGGCTATCAATGTAAGGAATGTGCTACATGTGGAATGCCCTTAGTTATCATCATCATCATCATATTATTATTTATTGAACTTATTAGTCACCCATCTGGCTGGCTGTCCAGCCACTCTGGGCGACATACAAAATAGGCATACAACACCTAGACATTAAAAATCTAAAACAATGAAGATAAAATCTAGCCAACCCCAAAAGCCTGCCTGAAGAGCCAGGTCTTCAAGGCCTGGTGGAAACTCATCATGGCGGAGATCATTTTGGAGGGAGTTCCACAGGGTGGGGGCCACAACTGAAAAAGCCCTCTCTCTAGTCCTCACCAGTTTGGCTGTTTTGACTGATGGGATGGAGAGAAGGTCTTTTGAGGCTGATCTTGTTGGGCGGCATAGCTGATGATGCTGGAGGCGCTCCTTTAGATAGACTGGGCCAAAACCGTATAGGTATTTAAAGGTCAAAACCAACACCTTGAATTGGGCCCAGTAAGCAACTGGTAACCAGTACAACTCTTTTAGCACTGGAGTGATATGATCTCGCCGGCGGCTGCCTTTAATCAGGCGCGCCACTGCGTTCTGTACCAGTTGCAGCTTCCGGACCGTTTTCAAGGGTAGCCCCACATAGAGCGCATTACAGTAGTCTAGGTGAGAGGAGACCAGGGCATGTACTACTGATGGCGTAGCCTCCGTATCAGATGGAGTTGATACAGCGCTGCCCGGCTCACAGCTGAAACCTGAGCTTCCATGAACAGTTGGGAGTCAAGAATGACCCCGAGGCTGCGGACCTGGTCTTTCAGGGGCAATTGTACCCCATTGAGCACCAGGTCCAAATCCCCTAACCTTCCCTTGTCTCCAACGAACAGTACCTCGGTTTTGTCAGGGTTCAGCTTCAGCTTATTCCTTCCCATCCAGTCACTCACTGATTCCAGGCACTTGGACAGGGTTTCTACAGCCAACCTCGGTGAAGATTTAAATGAGAGATAGAGCTGCGTGTCATCTGCATATTGGTGACACTGCAGCCCAAATCTCCTGATGATAGTCCCCAGTGGCTTTATATAGATGTTAAATAGCATTGGGGAGAGGATGGAGCCCTGTGGCACCCCACAAGTGAAAGGCCAAGGGTCTGAAACATCCCCCAATGCTACTCTTTGGTGCCTATCAGAGAGGAAGGAATGGAAACATTGCAATACAGTGCCCCCTATGCCTAACCCCTCCAGGCGATCCAGAAGGATACCATGGTCAACGGTATCGAAAGCTGCTGAGAGGTCCAGGACGAGGAGGAAGGTTCACTCACCCCTATCCAACGCTCTCCTCATAACATCCACCAAGGTGACCAAGGCTGTTTCAGTCCCATGTCCAGGCCTGAAACCCGACTGAAATGGATCCAGATAATCCGCTTCCTCCAATTGCGCTTGCAACTGTTTCGCCACCACCCGCTCAACCGCCTTGCCCAAGAATGGTAAGTTTGAGATTGGGCGAAAGTTGTTCAAATCTTGGGGATCCAAGGAGGGCTTCTTTAAAATTGGTTTTATTACTGCCTCCTTGAGGGCTGATGGCATTATGCCCTCTTCCAAGGACGCATTTACCACCGCTTTGATCCCCTCGCCCAGACTGTCCTTGCAGCTCATAATGAGCCACGACAGGCAAGGGTCGAGTAAGCAGGTGGTTGGCCTTAAGGTTGAAAGCACCTTGTCCACTTCATCAGAAGGAAGAAGCTGGAACTGATCCCACACCACCGGAGAACCACTGGCCAACTCTGGCTTGCTCACTGTATCCATAGCGTGCGGAATTGCACTCTTTAGACGATCAATTTTATCTGAAAAGTCAGAGGCCCTTCTCTCGGTCCTGCCACACTCACAGACTTGTCTGGTGGGAACATGGGAAAGAGCCTTCTTGGTGGCTGCCCCCAGGCTCTGGAACTCCCTTCCTAGGGAGGCTAGACTTGTCCTTCCATCAGCAGGTGAAGACTTCTCTGTTCTGACAGTCTTTTGGGAACTGGCTGCAAGGGCTATTAAATAGGGTGTTGTTTTTACTGATTTGTATCTTGTGTTCTTTTTTAAATGCTATGTTTTAAATGTCTTTAATTTTATAGTTAGTCTAATTACATTTTAATTATAACCTCTATGTTTTATTTATATGTTTTAACTGCATTTGTTTTAATTTTTGTAAGCCGCCTTAAGTCCCAGTTTTGGAGGGAAAGCAGGATATAAATGAATAAAATAACAACAACAACAACAACTAGCTGAACTATGCAGCATTTTGTTTCTACTCCATTCAAAAAATGCCAAGTGGGCTTTGTGCTTCAAGGTGTAGCTATTGGGTTTAAAGACAGTTATGTCCTTCTGTATACGTGCTCGCACATACACAGCTACTCTTGCTCAGATAAGATTCCACTGAAGCCAGACTTTTATAGCAACTCTGGCCACTGTGGCCACCTAATGTGCCAAAAGAGGAAGGAAGAAACCACTTTGTGGGTAAAATGATAGGAGTCATATCTGTGTCCAAGAAAAGGAAATGGGTGAGAGACATACTGAATTTCCGATTGACAATGCTGTTTTGGGCCTATCTGTTTGCCATGCAATAAGGCAGAGGTGGAAAACCTATGGTCTTCTAGATGTTTTTATTTATTCATTTTATTACATGTATACCCTGCCTTTCTTTCATCAAGGAACCCAAGGCAGTATACATGTCGTTCCCCAGGGGTCTCTCATCTAGACACTGACCAGGCCTAGACCTGCTTCAGCCTCATGTGCCTTCAGACCATACTCCCACCAGCCTCAGCAAGCATGTCCAATGGCTAGGGATGACGGGAGTTGTCATTCAACAACATCTGGAGGGCCACAGTTTCCTCAGCCCTGCAGTATGGGAAATAGACAGCTTATAGCTGCCTTCCCCAACCTGGCACCGTCAAGATGTTTTGGACCACAACTCCCATCAGCCCCAGCATGGTGTCTGAGGCTGATGAGAGTTTTAGTCCAAAACATTTGGATAGCCCCAGGTTGGGGAAGGCTGAGTTACAGTAAGACAATGAGGACTTAACAGGACAAAGAGAACATCACAATCTGAATAAAACTGGCTCCCTGGTCCAGTTAATGGTAAGGTGTAAAAACATAATTAACAGCTGTAAGATGACACACTCACACTTGGCAACTGCTGATTTTCCCTTCACTGCTTGGGATGAGTAAGAGCACTTACTATCTGTGAAGAGCTAGCACAGAACTCAGCTGATGGACAAAAGTCCAGTGTGGCTGAATTTTGTCACTGAGACAATTGGTCTTTTTGAGCAGCACTGATTTCATTTTACTCTTTCCCAGAGTTTGCTGGGCATTCAGTTCACCTCAGATTAGTGCAGGGAGGGCCACAGCGCAAGAAGAACCAGGCACCAGCAAGGAAAGAGACATAAAACCCAGCTTAGAAACAGTAAGAGGAAGAAGGGTAAGAGTAACGGCTGTGCACAGCAAGTCCCTGGTTCAAATCCAACAGCTAAATTTACTAGGTGAGCACCAGTGTGGTGTAGTGGTTAGAGCATTGGATCAGGATTGGGAGACCTGAATTCAGATACCCACTTGGCCTGACACTTGATGGGTGGGTAACCTTTGGCCCGTCATCAACTCTCAGCCTATCCTACCTAACATGGTTGTTGTGAGGATAAAAAGGGAGGGAGGGACCAACTCCTTTGAGGAGGTTAACATAAAAATAACAAACAAACAGGGGGGTTAGGCAAGCCACTCCCTCTTAGCCTCATTTCCCCATCTGCATTACGAGTATAATCATACAGCCCTGTGTTGCTGTAAGGATCACAAAAATAAAGACCTCTGAACACCCTTAAGCACTGTAAAATGGTTGAAATGTCTTGCTATTATTAGGAGTCTTGCACTGTTCCCTTGATATCTCCTCCTGTATTACAGCAAAATACCCTCTAAGCAGAGGTACATGCAAGCCAACACTTCCGGTTTCATGGCAGAGAGTGTTTCCCTTTCCCTTGCTGCTGGGATAATCACATACAGCTCCACAACTACATTCCACTCAATTTTACCTCATATGTGCATCGGCATGCACAAGCTTACTCATGTAAACCAGCCTTTGCCAACCTGATGCCCTCCAGGTGTTTTGGACTACAACTCCCATCAGTCCCAGCTGGCATGGCCATCCTGGCTGGGTCTGATGGGAGCTGTAGTCCACATCTGGAGGGCACCAGGTTCAAAAAGGCTGATATAAATCCTGACTGACCACTTACCATCATGGCTGTTGGGGAAGTAGCCTCCTCCTCCTCCTCTTACATATGTAGACTGACAGTTAGGCACTTCTGAAAGAAAGATGGAAGTAGGGTTATTTCACTACCCTGAACCCAACACACTTCTCTTCTTGTTCAGATTAAATAGTGGTCAGTCCTACAAAGAAAACCACAGACACACCAAAAGTCTAGGGTTGTGAGGTTCCACTTGGCAGTTTCCTGGTCATCCAATACTTTAAAGAGGCATTACTGGAGATGCCTAAAAATAAATGCTTTGCAGAGTACAACCTCCATTCAGATAGGAAAGAGATGTATTGCAGTACCTTTACACTCAGAGGCTGCAATCCCAAACTGACTCAATTAGAAGTAAGCACTGCTGAACATAATGGGATGGACTTCTTAGTAAAAATGCACAGGATTGCACTGTAAGGCTTTCAAAATGTGCCTTCCATCTAAGAGACATGGAGGGGGCCAGGGTAGGATTGCCTCCAGTTTTAAAATAAGGCAAAAATCCTGCTCAAATTGCTATGCATCAGATTTCTACACATGTGCAAATCCCAAGAACAGACGGTCCTGTGAAAATTCCTCTAAGCTAGATTCAGATGACAGTTTGTGCTGTAGAGGTTGCTGCAAAACAAACTAAGTGGAGACCCCAGTTATCTATAAAATCCAGCCAGGCAGTGAAGTAAGTTTTGCCTGGCTTCAACAACCCGAATTGCCAATCAGCTCTAGATGCATAGTAAGAGTTACATTTCTGTGTGGCAATATCCTATAGGCTAAACTGATTCTCTGCATCATAGATTCTCATGATTTTCTGCGCCTGGGTTGGAATTGCTTTTTAATATGTTTTTAAACTTTTTTTAAAAAAAGATGTTTTTAAAGCTTTTTAAAAAAGTGTTTTTAAATACGTTTTATTTTAATGTATTTTAAAGTGTTTTTAGTGCTTTTGTTTGCTGCTCCTACTGGGAGAAAGGGCGGGATATAAATCAAATAATAAATAAATAAATAAATAAAATAAGATGGGGAACCAGATGTTGCTGGACTGCAACTCCCATGATCTCTGACCATCGGTCATGCTGGCTGGGGCTGGTGGGAGTCCAACAACATCTGGAGATCCACAGGTTCCCCAACCCTGCTCTACATCACTGTAGAGTTGACACAGAGAATACACAGGTAGCCACCATGACACGAATGGGTGTCTAGAAGCAACCCCTGAAGTGGAATACTGGGCAGTGTGATGATTAGAAAGTAAATATATCATATTTGAAGGCCTGATCTTTCAACTTCACATAGCAAGTCAAAGTAAAAATGTAACAGGAATCTGACCACGGCCACCTACACTACCTGGTAGTGGTTCTCCAGGGTCTTAGGCAGAGGCCTTTCCCATCGCCTGCATCCTGATCCTACTAACTGAAGATGCCAGAGATTGAACCCAAGTCTGAACCCATGGCATGCAAAGTAGATGCTCAACCACTGAGCTACAGCCTTTTCTATAAATTTCCTTTCAACTGTGACAACAAACTCAGAGAGGGGCTAGGCCTCGCATGAGAACTATTTCTATCCTTCTCCCATCTGCTAAGATTTTTACCTACTGGGATTAGGCATTAAGAGACAAGATGAATCAACAGCTAAATAAGAGATGACCTGAATTTGTGGGCAATAATACGATCCTTTGAAAATTCAGGTACATCATATAGTTCCTGGAAGTTGTAATACAATCCACTTCATTGCTGCAGCTGTCTCCCGAGAAGGCAATGCCTCCCGCATCCCTTTCCAATAGCATGTGGAAGAAATACTTATGGACCTGCAGGATAGGTTGGACACACTGAAGAATAATCTAAAAAGTCAAGCTTCATTTTTTGCATTCCCTCTGACAACACGTGAGAAGCAGTGAAATAAGAGAAAAATTCCTTTAACTTTAGATCTTTTCCCATCTGTTCCACCCTGCCTCCGAGAGGTCACAGTATTTTTAGGTCTAAGGCGATTTGCAGCTATGTAGCGGGCCCTGCACCAACAGCAGCTGTACAGTCTAAAGTGATCAGGCACCCCTCCTTCCCCCTGCATGTCCCAAGGTGAGTGTTCAGTAGCAACCCAAAGTCAACTGCAGGTTCATAGCTGCCCAATGGAGCTGGTCACTTGCACTGTAGCTACCAAAGAGAAGATGGAAAGAGCCTCTGCGAGCAAGTGTGCAAAGCTGCCTCCCCCCGCCCCAATCCCCCTCCAGTAATGCCTCTCAGATTATGGAAGCTTAGATTCTGCAACATCTGTTGAATGCCTGATGTTAACATTTATTGTTTTTTTTTTAAAAATGAAAACAGAAAGAGATAATTTAACATTCTAAGTAGGTTAAACACAGCCACAATAGGCAGCTGTTCCACCTCTCCCTTCACTAGAATGTGCAGAAAACAACAGAGCTTTAAAGGAACAGTAGAGAGAAAAAAGCCTCAAAGAAATTGAACAGGCAGAACACAGGAGCAGGTGGAATGAATATAATAGATACAGTAGGATGGTGATTGTATCCTCCGTCTCCTTTCATGGCAGGAATAAGAAAGGAACAGCTGACACAATACTTTCTTAGCTAGGGCAGAACCACTAGATATGGGCTTAGAATTCTAAACACACGCACACATGTGCGCCTCTCCATGCTGGGCAATTTGACAAATGCAGTAGAATTTGTTCATTCAAAAGGGCTGCCTGAAGATTGGTCCATTGGGTGCACCATGATGAGGAACCAGTGGCCCTCCAGGTGTTGTGGAACTCCTCCCATCAGCCCCAGCCAGCAAAGCCAATTATCAGAGATGATGGAAGATGAAGTCAACAACATCTGGAGGGCCACAGCCAGTCCTAGGCTACACAGTGAACACTGTTCACAGAGGCTGCTTTATTTGCTTGATGACAGGCACTGAGAGAAAACACACCTTTGCACATGACTAAGAGGGGTTCAAGACCAAGGGGGTCCCAGGCTATGGTCTGAAGGCACAGGAGGCCAGCACCCTGCTGAAGCTAAGCAGGGTCAGGTCTGGTCAGTGCCTGGATGGGAGACTGCCTGGGAACCATACGTAAGCAGCCTTGGGTTTCTATCATGAAAAGAAAGGCGGGTTATAAATGTAATAATAAATAAATTAATAAATAAATAATAAGTCCAGCACTCACCTGAATCAATGCAGTAGTCCCTGGGCTCTTGCTTGATTCCCATTGGAGACTGGAATCCATGCCTTGGGGGCCCTGGAATGCCTGGGACCCCATGATCATAGAGTGGGTCATGGTATTCCTGCTTGAATCCCTGAGGAGGATGGGCAGCTGCAGGGACAATAGGCTCTGACATCTGCCTGTGATAGATGGGGCGATTTTCCCCAGAAACTCCTGGCTGGGAATATGGGTGGCAAGGTTCAGACATCTGTCTCTGAAACCTTGGTGAAAATGAAAGAGAGAGAGAGAGTTATAACTCCAGTCAACAGACCCCAGACACACTACAGCAGGGGTAGCCAATGTGGTGCCCTCCAGATGTTGTGGACTATAATTCCCATCAGTCCCAGCCAACATGGACAATGGTCAGGGATGATGGGTGTTATAATCTACAACTGGAAGGCATCACTTTATTTACTCCTGTAGTACCGTCTTCCTCCAAGTTGCACACTTCTGCAAATGGAGTAGTCCTGGTAACCAAGATGCTCAACTTTGTTTCAGGCCCAGAACCATATCTTCAATAGTCAACTCATCATATGTATCTGACAGAAATCCACATTTAGTATCAACAGTCATGTGCAATGTAGCAGCATTAGTTTGTCAGGAGTGGATGAAACAGAGCAGCTTCCAGTTTGTGTGTCTGTGACACAGTTACACAAGTGCAGGCATACAGCCCTGCCTGCACACAAGGTGCTAACATCTGTATCATTTTGTGGGGAAATACATGTTTTGAAAAGGAATTCTACAGCAGACAGAACTTCATCCCCCTCCCCGAAGTGCTGCCATTACAATGCTTCCGATGAGGTCAAGCCTCAGATGGTAGATTGAAAGAGTGAGTCCCTCTACTTCCTGGATTTCATCTGGTTTTAGGCCAACTTCTCAGTCACAGGCAGAGCAATCCAAACCCCCAGTTCACAGTACTATAGGAGGCTGGAATGAGGCTGTTCTGTCTGCCCAGATCTGCCTGGCTGTTCCAGGCTCCGCTGCTGCAGAACCCTGAACTGCATCTGCCTAAACCATGAGAAGCTCCCAACAGCAGCATCCCCACTGGCAGTAGCTGGTGTATGTCAGTATGAAACAGGTGGGCGGAGGGTGGAGCTGGCCTGGCCAAGAATCTGCTGGATTGTAAGACAGTCTGGTCACCAGGACCAGACCTGATCTAGGCCTTCTCAGTTGCACCAGACTGAAGGTGGCACAATGAAAAAAACCACAGGATTTACCACCCTAACTGGCACAAGCAGCAGGGCCCCGGATGAGGCAGCCATTTCACCACTCAGGTAAGCCCTGCTACTATCAGCTGGGAGTTTGGATTACACCCTAGTTTAGTCGAACTCTAGTACAGGGGTAGGGAACTGATTCCAACCAGGAGGCCAGGTCCTTATCTGCGCCCCCCCCCTTGCAGGCCAGGTTTGATCTCCACCACCCCCTGTAGGCCTCACCCACCTGTCAATCACTTGATGTCCCAATGATATCAAGCAACCCCTTTTTGCATTGCCCTATACACAGAAGCTCCAACGATCACCTGATCATCAGGACTTCTGAGCACAGCACTATGCAAGACCATGCAAAGTGCCCTGCCCTGCAATATGCAAGCCCTGATGAGCAGGTAATTGTCAGCACCTGGAGAGTGCTGCACACAGGGCTTTGCAGGTGCTGCTAAATTCCCCTTTGGCTAGCCATGTCTTTACCTATCTTATATCCAATGTCATATATAACAGCACTGGGGAAGGATACCGTGATAGGGCAGCCTCAAGATAAACCCACTGATTTATCTGCAGCAAAACTAGGGAAGGCCTTCTCATGCAAAGTAGATCTTCATCTGGGCAAGAATGTCCTCAGTAAGAGGAACAAGCAGCTTGCCCTTTGTTGAAGAACAGTGAAATGAAACAAACATGTAATTGTGAATCCACTCAGCAATCTATGAATGCCAAGTAGCTGTTAATCTGCCTGTAAAACTAGGGATTAAAGCCTGTAACTCTCCCCATGCATGGGAATATGTGTGCACTTTCTGAAATACTTTTGGGCTATATGGATCACACAGAGGTTCAACATAGCATGCCCCTGGCATGAGAGCAGCAATGCTCTTGGTCAGGTCTAAGATCTTAACGGAAAACCTAATGTGCGAATGTCACTTTGACCTTGGGACTTTCAGTATCTGGAGGAAAGAGTTTGGAGATAGAAGGGAAAGTGCCAATTAGAAATCAATTACTATTAAGGGCATGTCCAGATGTTAGCTTAGCTTTCTGAAGTGCACCAGATTCTGGGTTGGATTCTAAAAGATATGGGAAATGACCTGAGAGGGCTATTTGTTTCCTGGATACCCCCTATTTTTCATAGGAACCAGCTGTGGGGACTGCATAGACCAGAGGCAGCCAACGTATAGTGCCCTTCTAAATGTTTTTGGACTCCAGCTCCCATCATACCCAGCCATGGCCCATGCTGGCTGGGGCAGGGGAAGCTGGAGTTCAACACCATCTGGAGCTACCACATTGGCCATTCCCTGGCATAGACACCCATGTCTCTGTCAGCTGTTCACACTCAAAGGGTACCTTCATAACTGGATGGCAGGCACCTGAAATAGCTCTTGTTATCCCCCAAATCCAATGTGTCTGGATGAGTCCAAAGAAGCATTAAGCAAATGAGAGAAGGGCAGAAGTGCCCAGATTCCTGCTTCTGAAGTTTGAGAGGCTTGTAAGCAAGGCACACCCTCTCCCCTCCCTTGACTCGGCAGCATCTTAGCACCTTGAAAGGCGATTGCTATCCATCAGTTCTTTTCCCAAGCATCAAGAGGCGCACAGGCTCCATTTGGCTTTGTAACATGATCCTCCACAGCTGACAGGCCCAGATTACTCTACTTCCGATCCTCGTCCTTCCAACCTTCCAGACTGTAACTCTAGAGCTGGGCTGGTATGGCTTCTGCAGGAAGAGGCACTTCCAGATGGGACTGTGCCCAGTGTCCCTAGCATAGCGTTAAGGTCATTGGGAACTCAGGGCCTGGGGGTCTAAAAGGCAATTTTAGAACCTGGTGACAGAGAGAAGCTGCTTTTTAAAGAAATGGGGTGGAGATAGGGTCACAGAGACAGATGAGATCTCTCTCTGGAGAGGTAAGTTTGTATTTTGAGGCTTTAATGTTGATTTACGTTCCTATGGTTTCCTCTGTTGTATAGATTAGCAAAGGACTTCTCATGGCATTCTACACAAAATAGATATGGCTAGCTTTGTATAGTGACCTTCAAGTTCTCCCCACTGCTTTAAGAGCTCATTTCACATTGGTTGTCCACCCAATATTGCCTAGGATTTTTTTTAATAGGGAAGAGGCACACAGATGAACTACGTACACATGGACTGACTGCATTTCTAAGAATTGCCCCCCTGCCAAGTGCTAGTTGTTTCATGACCCATCTGCAAGGGTTTGCATCCATCCAAACAACTGAGGACACTTTGAAAAGCTCACACTGTACAAATCTGGAAAATCTGCAGTGGCCAAAAAGGCAGAGGGGTTTCCTCAATGGCAAAATAAAGAACCCAAACAGAAGTTATCCTCGGCTCCAGTTGTGAAATCCTGTTAATTTATGTGCCTATGACCTCCAGATCCTACTGTCGCTTTAAGCTCAACAGTCAGAACTAGAAGGTGTTTCAGAAACCACTGCAGCACAAAGCAGTTGGAAGAAAAGTTTGGCAAGCTTCAAAGAAGTTTGCGCTAAGCACACAGGCTCACAAATCCCAGTTCTCAGAGAAAAAGGATTCTAGTAGAGATGGGAAGGTGGAATATCAGGCAAGCCACAAAATGAAAGTAGAAGATATAGGCCACACAATGTCACAATATCAAGTGCAATAAATTTCTATTAAATCTGGTGGGAATCAATCACCACAGGGAGCTGGCAACTGGAAAACGATGCATCAATGTAAAGGTCAATAACAATGCAAAGATCAATACAAGTGCAGGGTGGGAGAGAAGATTTATAGCCATTTTGTGGCAGATATACTAAATGAGTTAAACCACAGCATGGAAAGCACTGATAAAACATTGGAGAGGGGAGCACCTTTCGTGTTTAGTAAGGAGAACTTAACCATGACCTCTAGTTCAGATGACACACTAAGCGACTAGGGAGGAGCAGAGTGCCTGTGAGCTCCTCCCCAGGAGCCCACAGTGTCTCACTAAGTCAGGGTTTGGCTAAGGGTGTCATGTGAACCAGGTCACTGTTATGCTATGGAGATCAATCTCCTGGAAAGGAAAAGGAGATGGCAAATGCCATTGTGAATACATGCATGATAAACAGGCCCTGAGAAACTAAGACGAAGGCTTGAATCTATTTCAATTTCTTTTATTATGTTCCAGAATTCTGCATCCCACCCTGGGAATTTCATCGAAGGGCAGGATGTAAATCTTTAATAAATAAATAAAACTGAACATTCCATTTTGGAAGACACCGAGTGTTGACCGAAAAGGATGGTCTCTTAGAGGAGTATGTACCTCGTAACAAGAGAACAAGCCAAGCTCTTTTCTCCCATGACAAATGAGAAGAGCGAAACAGGCTGGCCTCCTGTATCTGAAGAGGAGGAGGAGGGCAAGTGAAAGGGTCCCCAGTACCCAACAATAAAATGGCAACCTTTGAAGTTCAAGCAGTTCTTAAATTTAACATCCATCCAGCATACAATGTCCCTGAGATGGCAGGACCAGAAAGCAAGATGTTATCCACAAGAAAGCCACATTCCTTAGATGCCAGTGAAGCAAAGTCAGTTATGAGTCATAGTTATGAAGATGTGAACTTTTGCCTCAATTCTAAACTGGATATATTTCCCCAGCTTCAAATATGGCATTCCTAAACTGCTTCAGAATATAGGTAAGAAGGTGTATGCATTCCTGCAATAAGACCAGGATTTTGTTCCTCAGAACTTCCTGCCAGTACTCAACAGTTAAGTGCAGAGCCTCAGCGTCCCAAGTGCCACCAATTTGTGTGCACTGCCAATGCTGCAAGTTTATCGTTCAGCTCCATTTGGAGGGAAAAAATGTCCCTGAATGCACAGATGACCAAAAAAAAGAAAAGAAAGAACAAACACCTTTCTCTTTACCTGTGTTCTGGTGGATACTGGTTTTCAGGCATCATCTTTGGCATCTGAATAGGGTGATGAGGTGGTCGAGGAACAGCAAAGGTTTGCTGCCTTGGTTCCTGAAGAGCATGAGGGACAGATGGAGGGGGGGGGCCTTGCAGAGGGCCTGTTGTAGGGACATGGGCGGGAGTCTGGACAGGTGCTTCTGGCAGAGGTGGGGGTGGAAGAGAGGTACTCTGGAGGGCAGGTGATGCTGGGGTGGTAGGTGGAGTTAATGGCTTGAAACCAGCAGGGGGCTTCCTGTCGTAGGCACTGTGGGAACAAGACAGAGAGGACCACAATAAATAGGAACAACGAGACCGTTTACACAGCCTCTGCTCGCTGCTCTTGACAGCTCTGGCTTGTTTGCATTTCATGGTTGTCAGGAAGTAACAGTTGAGGTTGTTCACAGCCTCAAGGGAATCTTTGTACTTCAAGCAAGCGACAAAACAGGCTGAGTCATAGGGCTCATTTTAAAAACACTTCTCTCAGTTTTCTCTGAGATAACTGTAGCTTCCGATTGTTTTTCTTTTAATTATTATTATCATCGTTATTTCAGGAAAAAACCTCATTGTACTAAAGAGGAAAAAAAGCCTTCCCCTCCTCTCTCTCTTGTAATCAACAAGAACTTGTTGCAGTCAAAATGGCACACAAGCTTGCCACCAATCAACAGTCATGCCTGAAGGCTGCTTCAAATATGACTTTTCCTCCTACATGAATGTAAAAGGGGGAAAGTGTATGCTATATACACACGTGTGTAAAAGTGCCTGTTTCACAGAGATTGCATGCAGATAGACACAAGTGATCTTCCTGAGTGACAGTGCACAGGGGCAACATACACCCCCTGCTGCTACCCCTACACCTTTCCATTAGTCAAATCATCTGAGTACCGCTAATATCTAGTACTATCCCCACAAGCCTGTATTTGGTTTCTTAGAATTGGTATAAACACAAGAACAAATCCAGGTTGGTTTTTCACTCACCTTCCAAATGCTCCACAATAAGACTAATGCTCCACACTAAGACTTACCTAGGGGCCTCCCAGCTGAGCAGAGGACTTTACTATCAACTCCCCACCAGCCTCCCAAACTTGATACTTAGAAAGGAGGCATGTAAGCCGCCAGCAGGCAGTGACTCCCCAGGGGAAGTAACATGTCTTGGGGGAACTTGGCAAAGAGTTGTTTCATTTTGCCTGACAAAAAGGTCTGAGCCAGTCCAAAGGTTGGTAAGTTCTTTCACCCATTTAAATACATACATTTAAAAATGGAGGTTACTTATTACCCCTTCAACTCTTGGATAGGCTCCTACTTATTACCCCTTCAACTCTTGGATAGGCTCCTACTTATTACCCCTTCAACTCTTGGTAGGCTCCTGTTACTAAAGTGCTATGAGCCCAAAGCAATATCAATGTAAATAATTTCTTGATAATCCCACGCTGCCTACCCAGTTCAGCTTACAACCAGGTGGTTCGCAAGGTTTTTATCAGCACAACTGAAGCAAATTGGAACTGCAGGTAGATTTGATTCCTTTGGCCATCCAAATGAGCCCAGTTCCATTTCCATGCTCTCCCCAACATGCAGAAACATCTTAGCTGTGCTTCATTCATCCAACCTACCAATAGTTGTAGAGGCACTTTTCTCCATAATTAGCACAGAGCACCTGTTCGTGACTACAGGTGGACAACTCAGATGAAGGGCTGTGGAGTTCCCTCTTGATCTTAGCTGGGGGTGGTGCATGAAGTACCACTGGACAAAAAAAAGTGGAAGAAAACCAAACAAATCTGTCACAAACCAGCCATATAATTTAGCACTTACCCAGATCCCTACGGAGTGTAATAACCACACACACACAACCAGGTTTTATTCACTTCCCCAGAGCTAGAATTGTACATGCTAGTGTCATCCCAGTTGGTAACCCTTGAATTTGACTTGATTTTATGTATGTGCTGTTGTTGTTTGAAATCACTTTTATATGTAATTGTTTTTAAAAATCATTTTTATATAGATACCTGTTTTATATAGGGTTACTGTATTGAATATTGGTTCTGGATGCCTCATGGGAAACATTTCATAAATGAAATAAATAATAACAGTACTACATGGTGATAAGTACATACACACAGCTTTCTCCTTGCCTTAAAGAGAGTTACTCGTGCTTGAAGAGACACATATTTAAACTTCTATAGCTGTGTGTCAGAGCTATGGAGGCTGTGTGAATAGCACAAACTCCCACTGCTGTCCTTGGATACAACAGGCACTGCATAGCAGCAGGAAGAGATCAACTGTTGGCAGGAGCAACAGCAGCATAAGGTGGGAGAAAGGAGGCTACAAATGAGAACACGGGGTGGTGATTGCCCCAGAGCAACTTCTCTTTGTCAAGGCCCAAACCTACACATTCTGGAATAGGTAGCATGAACAGAACAGGAGGAAAACTCAGGATACCAGACTACACACTAAGAAATTTAATGTATGATGGCACATGCTTTGAGACCATAGTCATGGACAGATCTCTACATTTTGAAGTGGATTACACTAGAACCACGGAGTTTAGTCGTCCTGCCCTTCCAGCAATAATCCTGCAGGGGATTCTGGGACATATTCTAGGGCATGCCATCATGAAATGCCATGCAAATAGGTGTTTCTAGAAAAAACTCAACCCTTGATTGCAGCTGCCTGTTACAACAGAAGACTGTTAATGGCAGACAAGCCATATTTTATGACTCCACCAAACCCCTATGGAATGTAGCTTGAAAAAAAATATTGATATATAAAGCTATAACCCACACTTAAAAGTATTCCACTTCAATGAATTCTAGTACTCATACTGCATACCAACTCTCTCTCTCTCTCTCTCTCTCTCACACACACACACACACACACACATGATCACTCTGAGTGCAACAGAACTCCTCTGTGTCTTCCATCTCACTTTATACCAACACAAAGAGAAATGCCATCAAAATATGCCAAGAGACCTGGCTAATTTGGATAACTGCCTGTCCTGAGCTGCTACTGAGAGACATTAGGGAAGTAGACTTGCGAGTGATCATTCACTGAATGAATCATTCAATCTTGCTATCCCAGTATTCCAATATCCCTTTGAGAGGGATGCAACCTTCACAGCACTATACTGTCCAAGCAAGGCTTGGCAACAGAAGTCCACTTCTGAGGATACAAGTGCTACAGCTATGCTGGGTGATAAACTACAAAGTAGGAAGTGACCTTGTTAGAAAAAAAAAACCTTGGCTCAAACAAGGATCATGGCAAACTCACTTTCAGCTTAACTCATTCTAAAAATACACAGTGCTGAATCCAACATTTGGTCAGTGGCTAAGTTGGCTTTCTCATCTGGATCTTTTTCTTTTTAAGTAGTACATTCTCTTCTCCAAAGCATGCAGAACATCATGTTGACAGCATTATTTGATTATGTGCATTCTATATTACTACACAAGGCAAGTACTAAACTCAGGCCAAAGTTGCATGAATGTAGTTTCTCCACAGGAAGCTTTTAATCAACAGATACCAAGCACACACTGAGTTCTTGACTAGAATGGATCTTTCATAATATTATTATTTCATAATATTACGAGAGTTGTGTAGAATGTCCCAGATTACCATTTCAGCAAGATTATGTGCCTTTGAACATTACTTCTGTCATCATCCAGTTCATTGGGCAATTGCAGAAGCATGGTCCTCTCCTCATAGGAAAGTACTGCCAAACTAGCAAGATTTTCAAGGCTTACAGCAAGACTTACCTCAACATTAAATACATATGTATGTACACATGCACTCATTCTATCATATTGGCTTGGAACATTTAGCCTACATTTACTCTGTTTATTTACTTTGTTTATTTCTGCTTACCAGCTGTGGCATGATATGGCTGCTCTAGTTTAGGGTCGCTTGGGCATATTGGGTCTTATTCCAATGCAGAGGTTTGGTTTAGATGGTCTTTATGCTTCTTTGAGGCTAAGAATTTTAAGAGCAGCTTCACACAGCATTTATTTTCTATAATGACCATCCCCAAGCACACATCAGCTACATTCACACATCATGGTGAAGCACAGTAAACCATAGTCTTGTTCCTGGCTTCCCAATCATGCTCAAAGATCTCTGTATGTGGGATATGCACTCTGCAGTTCAGCTTTAATCTTGTTTTTAGCTCACAGCATCTGAAGCAACAAGTTATATTCCTACTTGCTCATCCAGGAGAACACCAACCTGGCCTTCACCCAACTGTAATTAAAGGGCTGACCCAAAAGTTGTCAGAGTACCTTCCGCCCTTGCATGTCTTCTCTTCTCAATGCAAGTTATTCTCTGGCATACAACCCTGGAAATATTGTGTATATACATGTTTCTTAGCCATTCATCACTCCAAATGCTGACCAGTTGCCTTCTGCCACTCAGTGCCGACTGGGGTTACTTCATGCATTGATGCATTGACATGAGAAGGCTTTGCAGAACACTGAATGGAATACTGTGTGCGCGTGTGTCTTTCTTCTGTTGTTGGGGGCTCAAGAAAGTGTTCTGTTTAACAGTTCTAGGACTTGGTCATTGTCCACAATATGGTTGCAAAGGAAGGAGTGACAGCTAGGGCCGGGGGGACCATCCACATTCTCCCTCGTGATTTCTTCTATATAGAAATATCAGAAGCACCCGGGGGGGGGGGGGAACATCTATATTCTACTCCTATAACGTAAGTGATCATTAGTTGCCAGTAGTGGCCATTTAAGAAGCTCCCTTACAGTTCCATTACTTCTGTCTAGTTTCCCAGCTGACCTTGGAGTACTAAAGGCAAAAAGTTTGAACCATATTCTTGGGACCCTCACTCCTTCATGTGACCCAAGAAGCTTCTACTGTTATACCATATTCCACGATACCATTTCCCAGGTACTGGCTTCAGTAGCACCAGTTCTGCTGGATGCCGTCAGTCCAAGGCTGTGAACACACTAGTTGCTAGAGCAAAGCGTTTCCATTGGCCACACCTGGAGGGGGAATGGGTTGATCTGCCAATCAGCTGCGAAATCTCTTTGAAGCTGAATTTTAAAAAAGCACTCAAGCTGCTCCCACCAGGTATTACAGTAAACAGGGCAGGGTTTGACTAGTGTCGTGTGCTCCCGTTTTCAGAAGACAGAGGTGGAGACGCACTGGAACCGGCAGAACAAGGAATGTGCTTCTACACTAATTAGCTCCCATCCTTTTACTCCAGAGTGAATTGCCCTGTTAGAGGAACTTATCTATTAAAGGGTACTCCTCCCAACCATGCAGAGGAATAACTGCAAGGGCTTACTCACTGCAGTGCTGCAGAAAACCCAAAGCCAAGAATGGCAGGTTATTTCTTCCAGCATCTGGATGAATGCACTCTAAAGAGGACTGATCCTGGTTTTCCCTCACAAGAGAATATGTTACTACTGAGACACCCATTTCAGGAGAGGCTAGGAAGCATGACAACATAGGAAGCTGCCTATACCAAAACAGGTTTATTTGTCCATCTAGCTCAGTATTGTTCACACTGACTGGCAGTAGCTCTCCAGGGTTTCAGGCAGGGGTCTATCCCAGCCCTACCTGGATATGTCAGAGATTGAATCTGGGACCTCCTGCCTGCAAGGCTTGTGCTCTACCATTGAGTTACAGCCCTTCTCCCAGGCTTTGTGTGGACATCCACAAAAAGTGTGACTAGTTTAGTTTTCAGGTGGAATTAGAACAGACTGGATAGATGATCAGGAGAAAGTACATTGCCGTAACTGTGCCAGCCAATAATCCTCCAAAGACGAATGGAAGGGACACAGAAGTCATGCCCTATTCTCAGTTTGCAGCCACCAAAGAAGATATATTCCAACTTGCATCCATTCTGCAACTTGAATTTGGAAGCAGATTTCAGATTAGGGTTGGAAAGAGCAAATTATGGTTTATATATATATAAAACAAGGGGGGCCTCTCCAGTGGATACAGGCCATCTTAAATGATGAACTAGAGATGAAGTGAAGGTTGCCACCGGCCTTCATGCTACAGTAGAGTTCTTCTACTATATATAATTTTGAAACCAACTAATATATGCTTAGCCTAATTAATTTCTAAAAGAAGACATTCTAGGAAAAGGCAAGTGCGTCAGAGTTCCGTACCTAAATAGTGACAGAACAGAACAGCTTGGCTTAGTTGGAAGCGGAGTATTATCTCTACAAAGGCTAAGCGCACTGCTGTTACTCCATGAGAGTGTCGCCTGGGTCTGACAGCTTCCAGCCATCACCACCAATTATCAGTTTCCTATATTCTGTGTGCAGTCAAGCCTCCAAGAGATGGAGAAGCATCAACTCTTTTTGTGCAGTTGGACACATCTGGGGGTGAACATTTAGTGCTAAACTAGAGTGTTCAAATGCTCCTTTGAGAGGGCAAAACAGGAGATCCAAGAGTGCTTTCAGACACATTGCCCTAACTGTGCCAGCCAATAATCCTCCAAAGAAAAATGGAAGAGAGACAGAAGTCATGCCCTATTCTCAGTCTGCAACCACTTTTTAGGGGTAAAGTGTCATTTTGGCTTTGCTTGTTTGAAGAGGCTATGGCAACTCTTCCATCAGGTAAAAAAAACTCAACTGATTTAATCAAACTTTGGTGTTTTCTTTCTTTCTAAACAGTAGTAGCTGCATTTCTCTATGCATTTTCATTTTAGGAATCTTTTGGCATTTCAAGAGTTAAAAGCCCTCCCTAATGTTCTTGGCCCTCTCTCACCCCCACCTCCTAATAGGCATAGCCTTTCTGAACAGCAAACAGCAGGAAACTCACTTTGGAGGTGTTCCAGCTGTCAGTCACAAGCATGTTTCTCTCCAACAGTCTCTGTGTTGTTTGAGCAGTTGTTTTTTCTGCCAGCAGCACAATGGGGCTTAGTTATTCATTGAAGAAGAAGGTGGGGTGGGGGGGAATCTGCAAGCAGGCACCACCCTCCATTCACAACCAATTTGGAATACTCCATCCATTCACAAAAAAACCCTCTCTCCCTGCAGCTGAGCGCTACCAATCAGGGGAAGGGAAATGACACTTAAGAGCATAACAGGGACCAGCTGTCCTGTACAGAGAAACTTGTGCTGCGGGCAACGTTTATATAAGGAATTCAAACACTGCAGGAATGGCCTGCATATCTAGGAGGCAGCCAACCTCTCTAAAGAGTTCATTGCAGACCCAAATGATTGTGCAACCCCACTTGTGGTGAGGTCCGGAAATGCCCTTTGGCTGGGGGGTGTAGGGGAGTAAAAATAATTTTTAAAATCAACTTTTCCCCTTTCAAAACAACGGCTCCCTGCCAGTGGACAGAAACCTTGCTTTTAACACTAATGACACCCTTGTCCTTATTCCCATCTATAACTGTTCCTATAGCCTCTGTACTTAGTGCTCCAACAAAAGGGGGGGGAGGAAGTAAGTAGGACTCCTGTAGGAGGAAAGACAGGAGATATTGCTAGCCTAATGTCACATAAAAGGAAACACAAACACTCTAGAAAAAAGCTCTGTCTTACAAACTTCAAGAAGGAGCTGGTCTTGAAGGGCATTTGGAAGCTATAACAGCTTGCTTAAGTCATACAACATCCATCCTATGCAAGTTGCTCGGGCTGTCAATTAGCTTCTGAACACAACCCAAGTTTGGGGGTTTCACCTTCAGAGTTCTTATTGGTCTGCGTCCAGCCTCAAATAGACGGCACCTCTCTCGAGTCCTCCCATCCTTTCTAGCAAGGGTGGGAAACCTGTGGCCCTCCAGATGTCACTGCACCCCAATTCCCATCATTCCGGCCATTAGGCATCCTGGCTGGGGCAGAGGGGAGATGCAGCCCAATATCATCTGGACAGCCACAGATTTCCCATCCCTGTTTTACAGTCTGGTAATGGATACCTGCACCAAATATCCACTCCAGGGAAGGTGGGTAGAGATAAGCCTGAGAAAAAAATGGAAATGCATTCCCTTGAAGTCGATTCTGACTTATGGCGACCCTATGAACAGGGTTTTATTCAGAGGTGGTTTACAATTGCCTTCCTCTGAGGCTGAGAGGCAGTGACTGGCCCAAGGTCACCCAGTGAACTTCATGGTTATCTGGGGATTCGAACCCTGGTCTCCCCGGTCATAGTCTAACACACTAACCACACTGGCTCTCAAGCCTGAGAAACGGGTTGATTTACTTACTGATAGCTCACCTTTCTTAAGAGTTCAAGACAGATGACAATACAGAATGATAGCTCTCTATAGCATATCCCTCGGCCAACTTCTTCCCTGCAGAGGCTCATAGATATTTGCCCATACAAACTTTTTAGGAGCCTGGCCAAGATTTGCCTGTACAGACTGGATTTTGATGTTTCAGCCACACAGTATTTTGACTTGAGAGCTCACTCTCATCCCACCCCCATTGGTAAAATGGGTGTCTTGTGTAAGGAAGTTTTGGGTGCAAAGAAAGGAAAGGGGGTAGGGTTGGAGGGAATCCTTATAGACAGGAGACATCCTTGAAGTATGCAGAAAGCCCTGGTTTAAAAAGAAAGTCCCTCTCCACAAGAACCAAGGGCTATACACATGCAGTGCCCTCATGCTGCCACTGTGCAGGCAACAAGCCCTCAACTGCTGGAACTGGGAAGCAGGCTGAAAGGAAACTGCTTAGAGCAACTTTTCCCAACTTTTGGGTCTCCAGATGTTGCTGGACTACATCTTCCATCAGCCCCAGCCAGCATGACTAGTGGTCAGGAATGATGGGTATTGTAGTCCAGCAACATCTGGAGACCCAAAGGTTGGGAAAGGCTGGCTTAGAGTACAGGTGCCCTCAGATACAAAGGACCCTTTAAGTTAGGGGTGGTGAAACTTATGGCCCTCCAGACATTGTTGAACTATGAACTCTTGTCATCCCTAACTGTGCTAGCAGGGGCCGATGGGAGCTGGAGTTCTATAATATCTGAAGGGCCACAGGCTCCCCATCCTGGCTTTAAGCTGTGAAAGTAAACACGCTGTTTCAGTTTAAAAGGCTGCTGAGTAAATCACACACACATTCAAATGCAGACACAGTCTGTTGGCACTGTGTAGCTTTAAATGGAATGCTGTTTCCCCATCCACAGCAAGATGCCCATTTGGTCACCCATCCAAGTGTGCATTCCATCAGGCAATTCAAGGCAGGCAGGCAGCACCCATGCTTGCTCATGATGTGCATTCGAGGCAAGTCTGCAGATCCCAAGCAAGCAACATACATGCTGCTTCTGAGCAGCCAACAAAACAAAAACCAACTCCAAATAAAAACCACAAAAATGAATGAAACAAATGGAGTAACTAGGCAGTATCTTTTTTTCTTACGCACTCCTGTTAACCACTAAATCCTAATCCATTCCTGGCAATAGTAGTCTCAGAAGCCCTACCAGGCAACAAGAGTAGCAACCACCACAAAAGTGCATTCCTTGGGTACTGATGGAGGAACACATACCTATGCCAGCATCCAGAGAAAGAGCTCAGTGCCTCGAAGGCATGTGTGTGTGTGTCTCAGAGAAAGTATACGTTCTAATTTCCCTGTTCTAATATCCTCACTATAATTAGAATGGGGGGGAGAGAGCAAGCAAGCAAGCAGCACAACTATGGGATGTGTCTTAACACGTCAAAGTAGGGAGGAAGTCAGGAATACAGAACTACTTGGAATAGGGAAGTATCAAGGGCTTGTGCCTTACTTATCTGTGCACTTGCAGTGAAGGAGGACAAGAGATGCTGAAACGGCATCAAGAAATCAGCCAGGACCTTGCATGCACAGAACTTTGTGCCGGCAAAGCTCTGCCCTGCCATTGCAGAGGCGCTATTGTACTGTCTTTAGCAGGAATTATTCTGGTACGGTTTGCATCTCTGAAAGTGTGTAAAGATGTACGTTTTAAGAGGGTAAAGGATATTTAAAAGCTAGATATACCATACTTCTGATCTTGGCTGCTGCCCCAATAAAAAATTAATCACTATCACTGATTGCCCTAGCCGTATCTATGCCAACAGAATGACCCAGGAGATACCATCAGTAGAGTCAAGTGGTGCTTCTAGACTGCACCAGTTCAGACTGCCATTGAGGGATCACATGTCTGAATGCATCTCCTCCGCACCAAGTGCTCCCTGCATATAGAAAGCTGGCTTATCAAAGAGAAGATTAGCCCAGTACTACTTCTGTTGACAGACTTACTTTCTAGGTGCTGAGAATTCTTTTTTTGGTGGGGGGAGTGGGGAGGAAATTCCCTGTCTACAGTATCAAGTAGAACAGTGCAGCAAGAGCTGCACTATGTGATTTTCCTGATCGAGGCCTGTACTGAAATATGCATTTTCCCCACAACTCTGATGACTCATACACTTTTCAGAGGAGGAAACACACATCTGTAGGCTGGAAATACAGAACTAGAGTCCAAAGACTTGCCTATGACCCACATGAGGCAAATTACCTAATCTGTACAAAGAGAGACTTTTCAGAAGCCACAGTGTTGTTTCTAGCACCCGCCTGGGTCATACTAGGGTATGTGGCTTTAAGCTCTTTGCCTTACTGTGCTGTACTCCATTCAGTGTCAAATCTACTGCAGTTATAATAAATGTAAATGTACTGCCTTCAAGTTGATTCCGACTTATGGCGACCCTATGAATAGGGTTTTCGTGAGGCTGAGAGGCAGTGACTGGCCCAAGATTATAATGGTAATATCTATTTAAGAGTCCATGCAGAGATGTCCCTGTGCTTGCTTGCATGGTACCAACCACTACCTGCTCATCTGTTTACCTTCCGGAGAAGCATAACCTTATTCACAGCCATAATTTCCCAGGCTAGCGCAGATTCCATACTGAAGCAATTGCCACCAACTCCAAAGCAACTTGTACAACAAGCCAGTTGCTTGGGAACTGTGTGCCTTCATGGGCATGGAAAGCCAATTGATCTAGATCACTGTGCACCTGCTCAACTCCAGAGATGACTGCACTGGAAGGAAATACATTCCCACAGGCCAGACTCTTCCATCACCAATCAAGCCTTAATCTCTTTGCCTCTTATCTTTGCAGAACTGAGGCCAGAGATTGACTGACTGATTGATTTGTTTTATATCCCACCTTCCTCACAGTAGGAACTCAGACTGAGGGGCAGGGACAAAGCTTCCATGCCTCAAGCCTTTCATACAGTTTTGAACCAGTCCTGTATGGGCCCTGAACTTTGCTCATCTTGGCTCTCCTTAGGAATGCTTTATTTTCTAACCCTCAAAGAATCCTGGGAACTGTAGTTTGTTAAGAGTGCTGAGAGTTGTTAGGAGACCCTATTCCCCTTCAAAGAGCTACAATTTCCAGAATTTCCTGGGAAGTGGAATTGATTGTACAACTCTGGGAATTGTAGCTCTGAGAGGGGAATTGTGGTCTCTTAACAACTTTCAGCACCCTTAACCAACTACAGTTCCCAGGATTCTTTGGGAGAAGCCATGACAGTTTAAAAGTTGTATGATACTGCTTTAAATGCATAGTGCAGATGGGGCCAGAGTCATATTGCCTCTTTACACTGGATGTACTACCTCCATAGCCATTATGACTAGTACCCATTGATCGACAATTCATGGAATACAAGTCTAGGTTAGTCACAACTAATTTAGGAGTGGACCCTTAATGGAGCTTAAGTATAGCAGGTAAGTCCAGATTCAATCAAATAAGTAAGTAAAAGAAGAATAAGTATACACATCACACACAGCAATCCCACTTTAAGATTGGTTTCAACTCTTTAAAATACCATTGTCTCCTCCAGCCATCCACAAACCCATTCTTAGCCAAAGGAAGTAGCTGCCTGTTTAATTATTCAAGACATTATCAGGAATGTACAGGAAGAAGGTTGTACTATGTGCCCTTTTAACCTCTACAGACTTATTTAAGTCTACTTCAGTAAGTTGCTGCTCCACAGGATGAACAAAAAGTTCCTAAAATGACAGGTTCTGGCCAGGGGAGGCAATAGGTAGCTCTGCTGGTGTTCCAATTTTGAGGCTACACGAGTGTTTCTGAGCTTGTTAATTTAGTATCAGTTATTGTATTTATTATTTTATGAATTAAATTTATTTTAACCTGCCTTTCATCATATGATTCCTAGACAGGTTACAATTCATGTGTGTCTCACTTTTCCAATCAAACGTCCAAGGCAGGTCACATTTTAAAATGTAAAACTATAATCAATCAAAAACCCAAACAGTCAACAGCAATAAAATACTTGGTAGGCACAGAAAGGCAGGATTCAGACTCCTAAGAATTTTTAAATGGTCACAAAGTAATACAGATTGTGGCTAGGGAAAAGAATTGTGTCACTTGTGATGTCAGACACGCTACCCTGAGTGTATGCCATACACACACACCAGTGCTAACCATTATGCAATTATGTTAGCCAGGGGAAATAGTTTCTGTCAACAAAACAGAACTGTTACCATGGAGGAAAACCATCTGAAGCCTGCTCAACAAATGCTAACAATGGCATTGCATGAAAAACACAGTGGGTAAGATCCAATGTAGCATAAGTAGGGATCCTCTTGTGCAATGGGACTTCTCCTTCCTCCCCTCCCCTCTGCAGCCCTCAACCCTTCAGAGTAGATTTGGGGGCACGTGCGGGGAGAAGAGCAACCAGAAGCCTCATTACACAAGCAGGCGGCCATCATTGGATGCCACGCAGCATCTGGAAGAGTCCCTCATTAAAGTGGAAGAAATAGTAGTTTAAAAAAAAGACAATAAGCCTAAAAAGTAATAAGAAACTGGCACCTTAACCCAAAGCTTCTCACTGTGCCATTGTTAGAGAGCTAGAGCCAGACTGGAGGCAGAGATGCATGTAGACATATTGTGCTTTTCATAGTGCTTGCAGAAGAACTAGGCTTGCCAAGCTCTGCCTACAAGAATATTCAAGAAAATGTGTTCATACATAATGGGAAGCATCAGAAGTGGCCCTACTCTTATTCCACACATTGCAGGCAAACTTTTTGATACAAAACAGCATCAGCTACACCCTTATTCTAAAATTCTAAACACATTCAATTGGCACCAAGTCCCACCAATTTTAAATGGAACTTACTTCCAAGTTAAGGGTGTTTAGGATTAGCATGTTATTCATACAGCAGTTGCTTTCTGTGCCAGAAACCACAGTAATAATAATCCAAACCATGAATCATCCTACATCAATCTATGATATATTAAACAAGAGCTCCAAAAACTCTTTAATGTGCAAAAGATGCCCCATTCATTTCCCTTTATTCATATATTTCATACAGCTATCCGAGCACTTAGAGCAGACTTTGTTATCGAGTTTCTCAAAGGCCACAAAGGGAGATTCACTCTGCAGATTCTGTCCCCATATTACCTGTGTTCTGTCCCCATATTGCCTGACCTCCCCCCCCCCACACACACAGAGAGAGAGAGAGAGAGAGAGCACCCTAAAAAGGGAGAATAACAACTGGAAGTAGATTTTAGTGGTATAACAGCTCACTTAGAATATAGCCCTCTTACGACATTCAAAGCCCAGTCCTCTCCCCTTCCCTGCAATGAGTTTCACTAGCCTCAGTGGCTTGAAAGACTAAGACAGGACAAAAGGCAAGCCTGTTTGCTCTACAGATGCACTGTTCCAGTAAGATTTAAATTTTGCATTACTAGGCCTATTCCAGGCAGGAAGCCATTCATTCATATATAAACAGCTTTCAATACGAACCCCTCCTCCCATCCACTTGCTTGCCATAAATGCAAAGCACAGCAAGTATGCTCAAACCACAGAGAAAACGCCTCTTTAACCCAACAGAACTCCTGATGCCTTTCACTAAGGTTTCCTGCAGAGGCCCATCACTCAGGAGAAGACATTTTGTTTCTCCCACAATCCTTCAGGTTCCTGAGCCATAAAAGCTCGCCAAGAGGCATCTGAGAAAGCATCTGCCAACGAGTCTCCTCCCACACAGCCTGACTGCAGTTTATACTCCTCAAAGGAGGAGAACTGGAAGGGCTGGGTCAGAATGTCAACACAGGTAGAAAATTTCTTACTCCGGGCTGCCTTTCATCTCAGGGAGGAGGAGGAGGAGGAAGAAGACAGAAAACACACACACCCCAACAACCCAGCAAACATGCTGTCTGTCTGAAGAAGCTTTCGTGGCAAGCTTCCCACTCACTTCAAAGTAATCAAAGGGCAATAATTAACATGCATTTACTGTAGCACAAGATACTCCACTGCATGCTATGACAGAGATTTGAATCAAGAATCCGTTCCACTGCAGGCTATGTTGTCTTCCCTTCAAATTTTGTGGCTATCAGAACAACTTAGCAATTAAAAAAAAATAGAACCCTGAGTGAATATGGAGTGACATTTCCACTTAACAAGTTAAATAAACCTCTAATGCTCCACAATCACAGCGCCTAAAAATATGCAGAGAACATGCATTCCTAAGAAGCTGGCAGCATTCAAAAGCCCAGGAGTTAACTCTCAAGATGCCGCAGAAAAGAACTCTTGGTGGTGATGCAGTGTGAGCAGCAGTGCTTCTCTAGCCGCCTTCTTGGAGCTGCTAGCTTGCCAATGACTAATGCTCCCTAAAGCTGCTCAAGTTTCACCAGCAAAGCTTTGTCCTTCACAGCTTCACTAGCTACAGCTATAATAGCTAGAAAAGTCATTGAGGGAATTGGAGGCACAGGGCTGGTGAGAGACAGAGTGCTCTTGTGCTTGCTGTCAAATGGATTTTAATATCTTTTACATTATGAAGTATTCATGGGGGCTTGAAAGGGTTCTGAAGAGAACAAGGTTAATAGGCAGCCCCAGCAATACTCAAACACATATGCCAATTAAAGCAGCGCTGTTAACAGAGCCTCCAATATCACATCATTCCACCTGCTCCCTTCCTGTCAAGATCCACCAGTTCCACAAAATTCATGCAATGCACATTCCAGAGCACCATTTTATTACCATTTTATTAACAGAAGCAAAAAAACAAAAATCAAGGGAGCAACTAAAACTGGCCACACATCTTGCAACAATACTAGATATTTACAGCACGCAGACAAAAGAGCAAGAGAATGACTTACAGTTATCGGACTGGAAATCTGGGACAAACTGTTCATCATCGGGAACTTGGGCTATAAGAAAGAAAAAAGGGGTTTGTCTCTCAATTAATTAATAATTTACCCCTGCTTTTCCTTATCCAAGGGCACAAGCCAGCTCACAAGCTAAAATCAATATAAATACCATATTTTACAAAATAAAAAAACCCAGAGCAAAGCACCAGCAAAACACAAACACAACAGACATCTTTTTTAAAAAAAGCAGCAGCATTCAACAGAAACAAAAAGCACAACCAATTATCATAGCCAGTAGGTAATAAAGCACAATAAGATACAGAATACTGACATCAACAGGGATTTACCTTCAGCTAACCAAGCCTCCTGCAGCTGGCTGAGATCCTGAAACAATTCTGAAAGAAAATAAGGAAAAAAAAAACATTGACTTCTCTCTACTTACATGTCTTTTACACACACTGCTTAAAATGGTGATGATTCAAATAAGCTTTTCTCAACAACAACAACAACAAAAGGGATTCTTTACTACCTTCAGAATCATGAGCCAAGTCAGTGTCCTGAAACTTCCTTTTTCTGTCATTCACTGGCCTCCCGCGACATTCATCTGTGCAAGGTTTCTGGAAGCAGCAAAGACATGTAACTATGACGGGCAGTGCTTCAAAACCAAAACACCAAAACCAACATGAACTTCATACCAAGGAGTGTGGGACAGGGAGGTCACATGCTAAGAAAACAAAACCACATTTTAAAACTTTGTACAAGACCTACCCCAGGGACCATGAAAGGGACCTGCTGGTCATAAAAACCATCCATTGTGCTTGCCAATTCTTTAATATTCCCTTGAATGTTTTTAGCATCGAGTAATTCCAGGATGAGAAGAGTTTTCAGAATCTAGTTCTGGTGGATTTAAGACTAGAAGAGAGAGGACAGAAATCAAAATATGTTCTGCCTTTAAACCATTTTAAGAGACAATCTCTAACAGCACTTGAACACATTCTGCTTTTGAGGATTATCTATTGTGCTTAATTAACATACACAAAACATGAGGGGGAAAATCAATCCATTATAGTATTTCCCCCTTTCCATCTAGTTGCTATGATATTCATTCATTAAGTTGATCTTTTTAAATCAACACACAAAAGCCTCAACCTTTAATCCATGATGTCACAGAGTTACTATGGAGACAGCTGTGACATCACCAAATGTGAATTACAAATGCTTAAGAACAAACATAAGGAGAATGGCATGGATTACAAGGCAGAGATCATATGGCTTGGAGTACATTTTCTCCCTACATGGTCAAAAGGTAATATATAAATAGCAACAAGTGCACAGAAAGTCAGCTGGAGTTAGTGAAAAAGCTTTCAGGAGATGATACATGTCTATATACAACTGTTTGAGATTATGAAGACAGCAAATGCCCTAATCTCATATACTGAGATATACTGCTGACTTCAATGCGACTTGAATATATGCTTAGAACTGTAGCCTTCCAAGCAGTATTTGAAGTAGTATTGTTCTAGCTAATCTAAACATTCAACTGCCAAGGAAATCTCAGACAACTTATTTAAAACACACTGCAATAGAATCTCCATGTTAGGCTGACATAATATCCAGCACGAATGGAAAGCAGCTTAGTCCCTTGTTCTGCTGATGCAACTTTTGCTGCTCTTGAGCAGCCTGTACATTTTAAAGAAATCTGGCTAAGCAAAGGGCCGTTTTCAGTCGCCTCTAAAATAAATTTATTGAGACGTTTAACCCAAGAGAGATATGCATCCTGTTTAAAAGAAACAGTATTTTCTATGAACTCCTCACAACAATATAGAATCTGTAATTTCGAAAAAAGAACTAGAAGAAAAAGTGCAGTTTCATAAGATGGGGGGGGAGAAAGGTGGTGGTAGAGAGATCGCTTACGAACTTCCCTATCTAGTAGACCAACTGTTGCAGACTGCTCCTAAATGTCACCGGGAGCACAAACGTTTAGACCGTGCACATCAATGAATGCTAAAGAAAAACCGCCATTCCCAACTTGTTCCGTCGATTTTAAGCAACATCTTTAAAAACATTACGTCGCGCGTCCTAAATCCGCATTCTACTTGGCCGCTGCAATTCGCTTCCCCCTTTTCCTGTACCCCTAAGAAAAGCCTTTAGCAGAGCCAAACAATACAATTACCATTTCCCCGCTGTCACTAAAAATTCTGCCTTAACTTTTATGAATGGCGGAGGAAGCAACAAGAGCAGATAGCGTAACTAGATCCCCAGCGTAGGGCCCCATTCACAAAACCAAGACACGCACTTCCCAGCTCACTCCATTCATGAAACGCCTTCAGATGGGCCCCCACCCCTGCAGCCCTCAGCAGAACGCCGCGAAGAGACTCAGCCCCCGCCCCCGCACGCAAGGCTTCATTCACACAAAACCGGCTCCATTCATAAAATCGCCCACATTCACAAAAAGAAAAAAAACACCAACTCCCGACAGAGCCACTGCCTGCAGCAGCCTGTGGCGGCGCGGCTGTGCAGGCTTCCCTTGCAATTCTACTCCGTAGCTTTCCTCACAGCACTCTTGCAGACCCCAAACCTGCCCCCTCCCGCACCTGAGATCCAGCCCTACTGCTTATCCCCGGCTCCAGACTACTAAATTAACGCCTCCATCTCAGTTGTGGTTTCAAAGCTTACCCAACACAACACCCCCCCAGCATCACCTTGCACCCCCAAACACCTGCACCCCCGCAAGCCTCCACCCTCCGATCCCACATCTCCAAGCACCCCGTTGCTCAGGACCCTCCGCCCAGATTTTGACCCCAGTCCTTGGAAGCTGAATAGCCTCCGCCCCTCCTCACCTGGCTATAGAACTAGCGCGATGCCGCTGTGCAGTCGCTAGAAGCCCTGTGTCTTCTTTGGGTTGCTGCCGGAGCCCCTGAGCGGCCTCCAGAGCCCGCCCCACCCTCTCCCCATTGGCCCACGGCCCGCCAGAGGTTGTCAATCACAGCTTGTTTACCCTACCAGGCACCCAATGGCGCTCGGATGTTGCAACACCTCCCACTCCTGAATGGTTGCAGTTGCCCAGCAGCGCATTCTAAGCCCTCCTCCTCGCAATGATGAACTGCTTGTGGTTTTTTTTCCTCCTCCAGGGAAATATAGCCAATCAAGGCGGTCTTGATTTACATACTTTTTCTAGGAGCGTTTTCATTCATAAAAAAAAGGAAAGAAAAAATGATTGCCTTCCGAGGGCGAGGCAGGCTCAGGGAAAGATTTAAAGGAAACGCGCGACCAAGAAAATCACGGCCGCTGCCCCATCTGGTTTTTGGATTTGAAATTAATCCTACGATCAGATTTTTAGTTACAACAGTGCAAACATTTCTGCTCTGATGTGCTACACCCATTGGTATTAAGAGTGTATTAAGAGTGTCGCGTTCAGAGAGCTTTATTTACTCCAAAATAAGTGCGCTTTGGGCTGCAGTAGGATCTAACTGCACAGTGCGCCCTGAGTTCACAGAGCCCCAGCCTTGCCGAAACTTCTGAGATAGTCTTACAGCGCACTTCCCGGGCAGCAGGCCCATTGTACTCAGTGGGAGGTCTTACTTCTGCGTCGGCATGCACAGGGTTGCACTGCATTGTTGACCCGAACATAGGAAGCTGCCTGATACAGTCTGACCATTGGTCCATCTAGTGCAGTCTTGTCTACAATACACTGACTGACCAGGGTTTCAGGCAGGAGTCCCTCTTAGCCTTAACTTAGAGATACTAAGAACTGAACCTGAGGCTTTCTGTGAGCAAAACAGATCTTCACCACTGAGCTAAGTGTCCTTTGGACTGTACCTGCTCGAAAATACTTTATTTTTAAAAGTTAAGAACATAAGAAGACCCCCGCAGGATCAGATGAAGGACCCATCTAGTCCAGCATCCTATGTCCCGCAGTGGGCAACCAGATGTTTATGAAAATCCCATGAAGGCAATAGCATTCTCCTGCTCATATTCCCCACGGACTGGCATTCAGAGACATGGTGCCTCTGATCCTGGAGGTAGCAATCATGACTAGGAGCCATTCAAAGCCTTATTCTCCATGCAGCAGCTCTCTTTTGGCAGGATGTTTCGAGTGCTACCTTTGAATAACAGTGGGTTGGTACTGCGGTCGGTTCTGATGTTTGATTGATTGCTGATATATTTAAAACCTTCACGTAGCTGAAATGTGCTATTGTAATGTTGGTTTATATTTTGTTCCCCACTTTGTGTGGTTCCCTGAAATAGAAAAGTCTGTCAATGGATATTGGCTGTAGTAGCCAAAAATGGAACAATGATGTTCAGGGGCTGTGTATTATTATTCATTAGACTTATCAGTCATTTGTTACCCAAAGGTCTCCAAGTGATGTACTGCACATTTAAAAGCTATCTTATCTTTCTCCTATTATACAGAGGGCAAATAACTGATGGTATCACCATCAAGTCCTACTTTTGGGCTTCCCAGAAGCATTTGGCTAGCCATTGTGGGTGACAAAATACTAGGACTGATGGACCTTGGCTTATTCCAGTACAGGTGATTCTTGTGTTCTTAAGCACGGCTCACTTAACACAGAGTAGTTTGCCTTTTTGAAGCTATTCTGAGCTGGAGCAGCCTTAGTGTTCGACAAGCTGGGCTCTCATGCCGGGTGCCAAGCTGAAGGGGGAACGAAGCACAGTGGCTTGGTATGGCTTGATGTTTGAAATCTATAACCTTTTTATGGACTGTCCTGGGAAATCCTGGGAGAAGTTAATAGGTTTTGCAATCTTGCACGAGTCAAAGAGTTTGGCAACATTGCAAAACAGTCCCTGATGCAGGGTGGGGAGACCCCAGTGGAGTGCACCAAAGACACTTCTCTTGACTCAAGGCACAATTTATCCTAGGGCCAGCTCTGATCCTAAGCACACAGCCCTGCTTTGTATCAGTAGTGGGGAGTATGTGGCTGAAGGCTGACTCTAAGGTCCTTCTTTTGGCTGCAAGGCCATTTTGACTAAACCAAACCACACCCACTTGCCCTACACCAGTGGGGCAGGTAAAGACACGGTGGGGATCAAAGGGAGTTTTCAGGCTCTGTTGATCATCTGATTAACAGTACCTGCAAAACCCCTCGCACAGGGCTTTGCAAGCAGCTGATATTAAAATATGTCCTACAAGACATTAGGAATGGTTCCACTTAAAAAATAAATAAATCCTGAAGTCAGCTAACATATTCTCTAGCACCATCCCTGGGTCACATCCTTTCCAGAAACTGCTGCCTACTCCCCACAGCCATTTCATGACTAGGGATGGTAGTCTGAAGGTCAAGTGGGTTCAGACTAGTGCACATGCAGATTGTGCAAGCCTAGCTTGGGCTGTGCTTATGGTATAGTGGTTGTGTGATTGGTTCACTATGAGCACCTTTAGCAACTCAAACCACATTTGGCACTGGTGAAGCAAGTGAGCCCAGTTCCATGCAGTTCTGTGAAGTTGGTAGGGCAAAATGGCCCTCACTATGCCTGTGTTGGTTTGGAGGCATTGACTTCCCCAAGTACTAATTCATCCTCTTTTGGGTAACTGGTGGCTTGGTTTAATATGGGGGTCTGACTTAAGGGGTTGTTGCTTAATGTTCTTGAAAAGAGACCTCTTCAGTTAAAGCAAGAGAAAAGCCATTTTATTAGACATCCATGTGGAGGGTTAAAACTGTACGGGTGGGTTTGTGGGGATGTGCCTCCTGGCCCTGCTGCTGTTGTTGCACATTCTGCCTACTGGATGTCCACAAAGTGAATGCATACATCTGGAAAGGGGAAATCTATGCTAGGACAGCTGAATGCAAGCACAGCTTCTGGCACAGCCAGTTGCCCACAAAAATGAAATCCAGAATCCTCTGTGACAACACAAGTTGTTCTAGTGTTCACCCTTTAAATTCACACAGAGAGCCAGCCAAATTAAAAGTGTTGACCCATAAGTCCTTCCATGAGATTGGAACTTTAGTTGTGTAGGGTTCCGGGTGGAATGAGGGTCTGTGCATAGCCAGCTGCATGTTCTATGCTCAGTGAATGGGTATCCAGGGGACAGGAGTGCAAAGCATCAAGAGCTTAGCTAGGAAGTGGGGTTCTGCACTTTGGTTTTGCATTTAGCCCTATGCATGCATGGATTTATTGATTTAAAAGCATTTATAAACGGATATATTATAAATCTTTTTGGTCTCTCTAAAAATGGATGGCAATGTCTAAAGAGAGCTTATACACTTCCAACTTGGTTGGCTCTCTGTGTGAATTTAAAGGGTGCCCTAGAATAACTTCACGGAATCATAGAATCATAGTTGGAATGGGTCTATAAGGCCATCGAGTCCAACCCCCTGCTCAGTGCAGGAATTCAACTTAAAGCATACCTGACAGGTGGCTATCCAGCTGCCTCAATGCCTCCAGTTTTGGAATGTCCACCACCTCCCTAGGAAATTGGTTCCATTGTTGTACTGCTCTAACGGTTAGGATGTTTTTCCTGATTTTTGGCCAAAATCTGACTTCCTGTAATTTGAGCCCATTATTCCGTGTTGTGCACTCTGGGATGATCAAGAAGAGATCCTGGCCCTTCTCTGTGTGATAACCTTTCAAGTACTTGAAAAGTGTGATCAAATCTCCCCTCATTCTTCTCTTCTCAAGGCTAAGCATGCCCAGTTCTTTCAGTCTCTCTTCATAGGGCTTTGTTTCCAGTCTCCTGATCTTCCTTGTTGCCCTCCTCTGAACTTGTTCCATTTTGTCTGCATCCTTCTTAAAGTGCAGTGTCCAGAACTGGATGCAGTTCTCAAGATGAGATGTAACCAGTGCTGAATAGAAGGGGACTAGTATTTCACATGATTTGGAAACTATACTTCTGTTAATGCAGCCTAAAATAGCATTTGCCCTTTTTACAGCTACATTGCACTGTTGGCTCATATTCAGTTTGTGATCAACAACAATTCCAACATACTTCTTGCATGTAGTATTGCTGAGCCAACTATACCCCATCTTCTTACTGTATTTGGTTTCTTTTTCCTAGATGTAGAACTTTGTACTTATCCCTGTTAAATTTCATTCTGGTGTTTAGCACAATGCTCCAGCTTATCAAGATCACTTTGAATTTTGTTTCTGGCTTCTAGGGTATTAGCTATCCTTCCCAATTTTGTATCATCTGCAAATGTGATAAGCATTCCCTGCACCTCCTCCTCCAAGTCATTAATAAAAATGTTGACGAGCACTGGGCCCAGGACTGAGCCCTGTAGTACCCTGCTCATTGCCTCTCACCAGTTTGAGAAGGAATTTGTATTATCACAGAGGATTTTGAACTGTACTCTCATTTGTGTGGACAACAAGTCGTGCATGAGTTCACATTCATGCCCTGTCAATGGCATGGTTGGGCATTTGAATTAGTATCTGGTACCAGTATTTGATTGTAACCTGCAATTTCTGGGGGCGGGGTATTGACCCCAAATGCCTGTGCCCCCTAGAAGTGCTTTGGAGAAAACCACAGGAACATGCTTCAGTGCCTTTGTGAGATCACTAGCCAATACACCAATCATATCCCTTACCTCATATCAAATTGCAAGATTCTAGATTCAAGTGCTAGCTGGCAAGTCTGCTGAATCTATAGTTGCCCAACACCTTGGTGGCCTGAACCTCACCTTGATCATCCGACATCTCCTGGGGCCCTAAATCCAGTTCTGAAGCAGAAAGGAAGCAACTTGCTCAGCAACACAGAGTGAATGATTCGAAAGCATTGTTGTGAAATGTATCACAATGGATGCCCATTATGCCTAGAAAGTGAACAGGGAATTTATTGGGCAAAGGAGGCAGCCTAGGAAAGAAAGATACAGCACAGGATAGGGAAAATATGGCAGGACCAGTCTAGAGGGTCTACGGAAAGAGAAGGGTGTGAGGGGAAAGGGGGTGGAGGCAACACAGACCTGAAGTTCACAGTGAGGCAGTATAAGCAGCCTCTGGCATGGGAAAGAGGAAACACAGAGAGTAGGACAGTAGCCCTGAGGAAGCAGCAGTCAGAGGACAAGAAAAGTAGGAGAGAGCCAGCAGGAAAAGGGGAAGTGAAGTGAGGTCTGGTCCTCACCAAGTCACTCACCCACTCCATTCCATTTCCATGCACTTTCTCATCACCTCACTAGTGCTGCCTTCACCAACCTGGCGCCCTCAAGATGTTTTGGAGTCGACTACAGCTCCAATCAGCCCCAGGGCGATTTCTTTGTTTGTTGTAGTCCAGATCATCTGGAGGGCACCAGGTTGGTGACGGCTGCACAAGAGTTTTCTCAAAAACTTATAGATTCATATTCTGTTCAATCGTTCTGATCTTGAACATGTTCACATAAGTCCTTCGGCCGATATCAGCACGGTTGAACTTGCAGCCGAACTTGGGTTTGGTTCAGTTCTTCAAACTCATGCTTTGGCGTCAGTTGCTGTTTCAGACAGACAGGCAGGTTGCAAGAGGAAGCAGAGCAGCTTGTTGCCAGGTTTCGCCGCCTTCTTGCTGAGAGCATTTCTTTCTTTTTTCTAGTGAGGCTTATCTTTGATTGAACACTTTCCCTGAGAGCAGTTTTTTTTCCCTGGTGTGAAACTCAGTTATAATGTGGACTCCGTTTGGAATTGGAATTATACCGAGCATCATGGAGAGACAGATGGCATTTTTTTAAAGGTCAGAAATGACAGTATGAGGCGAGTTGGGCTTGCCAGTCTAGGGTCATGATACTCACGTAGGGTGCAAGACATCCTGGGCATGTCCTGCTTGCTGGGCTGTGGGAGGAAGAGAAGCCTGTCCCTCAGGGACTTTGGGGGGAAGAACTGTAACTCAGTGACGAAGCATATGCTTTGCATGCTCACAGCCCCCCGTGTCAATCCCTGGCATCTCTGGGTAAGGCTGGGAAAGCCTCGTGCATGAAACCCTAGAGAACCGCTGCGAGTCAGGGACAATATTGTGCTACGCGGATCCATGGTCTGGCTTCGTGTAAGGTAGGTTCCTATATTTCTAGGCTGCCACTGAAGTCAAACGTTCACAAAGGTTTAGAGTTAACAGTCCACACAAGCAAGTACATCCCTTTACACGAGGGTAGCCAACCTGGTGCCCTCCAGATGCAATTGGACTCCGACCCGCATCATCCCTGACCGGTGGCCATGTTGGCTGAGACTTATGGGAGTTGGAGTCCAACATCTGGAGGGCATCATCTTGGCTCCTGCTTTATGCTGTCCATAGGCACCTTGACAGCATTGGAGAACTGTCATCAAGTCAGATGAGGAGAGACATTCTTTCATTCATTGCATTTAAATACCACCTGTCTGCCAAGGTGGTGTATGCTTTTAAAATACTCAACAAACAAATGGTGCAAATGCCACCCTAGGCTCCTACTTGCTGCCCTGGACTCCAAAGAACATAAGAACATAAGAAGAGCCTGCTGGATCAGGCCAGTGGCCCATCTAGTCCAGCATCCTGTTCTCACAGTGGCCTACCAGGTGCCTGGGGGAAGCCCGCAAGCAGGACCCGACTGCAAGGACACTCTCCCCTCCTGAGGCTTCCAGCAACTGGTTTTCAGAAGCATGCTGCCTCTGACTAGGGTGGCAGAGCACAGCCATCATGGCTAGTAGCCATTGATAGCCCTGTCCTCCATGAATTTGTCTAATCTTCTTTTAAACCCATCCAAGCTGGTGGTCATTACTGCATCTTGTGGGAGCAAATTCCATAGTTTAACTATGTGCTGAGTAAAGAAGTACTTCCTTTTGTCTGTCCTGAATCTTCCAACATTCAGCTTCTTTGAATGTCCACGAGTTCTAGTATTATGAGAGAGGGAGAAGAACTTTTCTCTATCCACTTTCTCAATGCCATGCATAATTTTATACACTTCTATCATGTCTCCTCTGACCCGCCATTTCTCTAAACTAAAAAGCCCCAAATGCTGCAACCTTTCCTCGTAAGGGAGTCGCTCCATCCCCTTGATCATTCTGGTTGCCCTCTTCTGAACCTTTTCCAACTCTATAATATCCTTTTTGAGATGAGGCGACCAGAACTGTACACAGTATTCCAAATGCGGCCGCACCATAGATTTATACAATGGCATTATGATATCGGCTGTTTTATTTTCAATACCTTTCCTAATTATTGCTAGCATGGAATTTGCCTTTTTCACAGCTGCCGCACCCTGGGTCGACATTTTCATCGTGCTGTCCACTACAACCCCGAGGTCTCTCTCCTGGTCGGTCACCGCCAGTTTAGACCCCATGAGCGTATATGTGAAATTAAGATTTTTTTGCTCCAATATGCATAATTTTACACTTGTTTATATTGAATTGCATTTGCCATTTTTCCGCCCATTCACTCAGTTTGGAGAGGTCTTTTTGGAGTTCGTCGCAATCCTTTTTTGTTTTAACAACCCTGAACAATTTAGTGTCATCAGCAAACTTGGCCACTTCACTGCTCACTCCTAATTCTAGGTCATTAATGAACAAGTTGAAAAGTACAGGTCCCAATACCGATCCTTGAGGGACTCCACTTTCTACAGCCCTCCATTGGGAGAACTGTCCGTTTATTCCTACTCTCTGCTTTCTGCTTCTTAACCAATTCCTTATCCACAAGAGGACCTCTCCTCTTATTCCATGACTGCTAAGCTTCCTCAGAAGTCTTTGGTGAGGTACCTTGTCAAAAGCTTTTTGAAAGTCTAAGTACACTATGTCCACTGGATCACCTCTATCTATATGCTTGTTGACACTCTCAGAGAATTCTAATAGGTTACTGAGACAGGACTTTCCCTTGCAGAAGCCATGCTGGCTCTGCTTCAGCAAAGCTTGTTCTTCTATGTGCTTAGTTAATCAAGCTTTAATAATACTTTCTACCAGTTTTCCAGGGACAGAAGTTAAGCTAACTGGCCTGTAATTTCCGGGATCCCCTCTGGATCCCTTTTTGAATATTGGCATTACATTTGCCACTTTCTAGTTCTCAGGCACGGAGGAGGACCTGAGGGACAAGTTACATATTTTAGTTAGCAGATCAGCAATTTCACATTTGAGTTCTTTGAGAACTCTCGGGTGGATGCCATCCAGGCCTGGTGATTTGTTACTTTTTATATTGTTCATTAAGCCTAGAACTTCCTCTCTCGTTACCACTATTTGGCTCAGTTCCTCAGAATCCCTTCCTGCAAATGTTAGTTCAGGTTCAGGGATCTGCCCTATATCTTCCACTGTGAAGACAGATGCAAAGAATTCATTTAGCTTCTCTGCAATCTCCTTATCGTTATTTTACTACACCTTTGACTCCCTTATCATCCAAGGGTCCAATTGCCTCCCTAGATGGTCTCCTGCTTTGAATGTATTTATAGAATTTTTTGTTGTTGGTTTTTATGTTCTTAGCAATGTGCTCCTCAAATTCTTTTTTAGCATCCCTTATTGTCTTCTTGCATTTTTTTTGCCAGAGTTTGTGTTCTTTTTTATTTTCTTCATTCGGACAAGACTTCCATTTTCTGAAGGAAGACTTTTTGCCTCTAAGAGCTTCCTTGACTTTGCTCGTTAAACAAGCTGGCATCTTCTTGGCCCTGGTGGTACCTTTTCTGATCTGCGGTATGCACTCCAGTTGAGCTTCTAATACAGTGTTTTTAAACAACTTCCAGGCATTTTCGAGTGATGTGACCCTCTGGACTTTGTTTTTCAGCTTTCTTTTTACCTCCTCCTGGGAGGAAGAATGGAATATAAATACATACATACATACAGAATAGAGTTATCTTGGCTGACTTCAGGAACTGAGGGCACAAACTCCCTGGCCTGGGCTTCCCCTCTTCTGCCTTTCCTCAAGGCACACAGGCTGTTCTTAATTAGCCCCAGGATAGGGATGGAGAAAGAATTTGTTTGGTCTGTATTTTTAAGTGAATCAACCTAATTTACATACCTTGGACTAATACACAAGTCAGAATGTCATTATCTCTCTGATTTTACACTTCTCTGAATGGTATGATACAGTAATATACTCAGAAGACATACCAAAACTGCATAAAGAAATGTGCATTTTAGGATGAAAGAAGTTTAGAAATACATACATTGAGCTAAATTATATATTGATAATGTATTTTGTGATAATGTATGTATTTAAGTATGTATGACTTTTCATGCTTTTTTCGAGAAGGGAGATAAATGAAGAAATGGGATGGAACAAACTTTGAAATAAGCACATGCAAAAATGACATAGATTGGAAATAGATGGATTTGTACATCTGTATGTCAGGAAGGTGGCAGTGGGAGAGGAGCCCCAACATTTTTCTCAAGCCATGAATGGTCACTTTGGGAGCTGATGTTTATGAGCTACCTGGCCTGGGCTCCTTTCTTACATAACCCCAAGTAAGGTTTATTATGGTTTCAAAGGGTAGTATTCCTTGCCAGGTTTTGTTATGGGTGTGCAAATATGCAGGGGAAATATCCACCTCCATAACTTGTCACCAAACCGAGCCCACTAGTCATGCATTCTGCCATTGTGGTCTGCCATATTTTTGTGCCAGTCAGACAGCAGAATGTTTGTTGAATCCCTGGTGGACCTCCATCTCTCTCTGATGTGTTGCACTTGGCTTGGTGGAGCACATGAGTGGAGCACATGAGAAGTCTGCTTTGTCTTGGCCATTGTGCCAGATACCTGGACAGATTCTTTTCACTCACCAAAAGCTGCAGAGTGACCATCAGAATGTTAACTGAATTTGGCACTAGAAAGTGTGGCAGTGCCATTAGCAGGAATGGAAGGGAAGTGGGTTTTGGGGTTCTAGCCCTTTGGTCCCCAGTGGAGAAGGATCTATGTATCCACGTTGCAGCCGTATGTATAACAGAAGAGGATCTAGATCCAGGAATCTCTGTATTATGTGCTAAAAGTCCAAATTATGTGCCAAGAAAGTAAAATATTGCAACCAGACATTCTGGGTAGTTATGCTTTCAAATAATTTGAACATTTGAGTCTGGAGGGGGGATGGGATAGGGTAAATGAGAGAAGGCAGGGCACTTAGATGGTCAGGGTAGGAATGTTGGGGGACAGAGAGAGAAGTGGAAATAGGAATGAAAGATGGATAGAAATAGGTGTGGGAAACAAATGCCCCACTCTCAGAAACTGCCAGCTTTTTTTTTTTAAGTGCTGGTACCTTGGGCTGTACCCCTGAGCATGTACAGCATTCCTTTCTTACTCCTTCCCAAGCAAACTGCCTTTAGCACATGTAAAGTTCCTTTCCTTTTTGAAAGAATTGCTGCCTTGTCTGACTCTAGACTCTAGAGTCTAACGAGACGTGCTGTGGACCCTGCATATTGTCCTCAGTATTGAGGACACCTCAGCATTGCCTAGGGCAATGGTGGCTACCTAAGCTCTTTGCTGACTGCAACCTGGAATGAGAGGGAGAGGTGTGAGCTCTGTTTTTGGCTGGCTGTGTCATCTGTAAGACAGCACTGTGAAACAAACACACATGTGTACAGTTTCTCTGCGCACACCTTTCAAAATAGCACTCCTTGCATCATTTGTTAAGGGATAGATTGCCATACATGTACGGACCATGCATGCAATTGACTCCTGGGCCTCCTTAGAACATATATGCTATGATATTACAGTAGGGCCCCGCTTTTCGGTGTTCCGCTAATACTGCAGCTAAAATTAGAGTAAGGCCCCACTCATACGGCGCTTGTTCTGTTACTGCATTTTTCGGGCATCAGGCACCATTTTATTGAAGGAGTTTCACTTTTCAGCGGGCTTCGCTTTTCGGCGGGGGTCTGGAACGTAACCCGCCATATGAGTGGGGTCCTACTGTATAACAATATGCTGTGACTAAGAGGGCAGAGCCCCCTGCTCACTTTGCTCACCAACCCCCACCCCCAAACACACACATACCACAGGGACCCCCAGACACACAAACACACCCTAGGCACCCCAAACACGTGCATGCACACCCCAGGCACCCTCAAATACACACGGATACCCCAGATACCCCAAACACACACAGATATGCACACACACAAACACACACAGGAAGTGACACAGCCCAGGCACCTCCAAACACCCCCAGGTGCTTCCAAACACACACTCAGGGACTGACACACAGGGCAGGCCAGCCAGCCAGCCACCCAGGTTGGTGCTATCAGCACTGTGCAGCCTTCTTGCTCGCTCTCCACCCTCCCAAGCACCCACATTCCCCAATCCAACCCACTTGCCTTGGTTGTTGCTCTGCAGGCACCACTGCTGTGCTGCGGCTGCAGGCCTCCCACACCCCCTCCAGGTGAAGAACACCACTGCTGCACAGCCTGCCTGCTTGCCTGCTCATTCACTCACCATTCCCCGCCCCCTCCAGGCACCCACACTCCCCAACCCAAGCCAACCCAACCTAACCCAAGCCAACCCGCTTGCCTTGGTTGTTGCACTGCAGGAGCCACCACAACAGGCTCCCCAGCCTCCCATCCACCAGGCTGAGGCCGCCGCCACATAGCCCACCTGCTTGGTCACCTGTCTTTGCTGCTGCATCCCACCCCTGACATCATGCTGCATGATGTCATGACAGCACGATGGTGTGATGGCTTACCTTTTTATTATATAGAGAGCAATATGCTATAGGGTGGGGGGGGGAGATTTGGACCCATCAGTTCTGATAACTGGCCAAGAGGATACAATTCTGGCTGGGCCTCTTAAATTATGGCCAGTCTGTAGCATTTTCAGGATATAAAATTATTTACAAGGTGAAATGGTGGACCCATGGAATGATTACACAGCCTTGATAAAGCCTGGTTTATTAGCTGATTAGATGGAATAAACTGTTTAAAGCAATCTTTTCCCTTCCATATTATACTTTTCTGCTGTTCCAGGCTGTTGGAGAAAGGGGAGAGAAAATTTGACTAAATATAGCTCCTTCTAAAAAAAATTTTTTAAATCATAGATTCTAAATTTAACACAATACCTTTCACATGGAGCTTTTTCTTTGGTTTTGGTGACACGTGAGCTTGCCTGCTGCTGCCTTTTATTTTTATTCTCAGGGTGTGTGTGTGTAGAAGACACTGATTATTTTTAAATCAGACGCTTTGATTTATACAGGCTACAATGACTTAAATTAGCCTTTTAAAACAAAATGCTCCTTAAAAAAAAGAAAAACGAAAGAGGGGGAAAGGACCCTTAGGGAGTATGCCCTACCTCACTTGGCCTTTTCTTCAGACTTCACCTCTGCCCAGATCACAAAAGAGAATGAAATGGTTTGAAGTTCTCCTTTCTACAGCGTCACAATTGCTTCATGTCTTCGTCATCACTGAAGATGGGTTATGTAAGACATGGGAGCTGAAGGACAAAATGTTTCATATCCATCCAGAATTTGTTATTTACAGGACAAATTAATATCCACACAGCTCCAAGGTAGGCAGTTTATATAAAGAAAGACTAGAACCAGGAGCCCACAGCTCTGCCCAGGTTGGAGTATCTCCTTGAACCAGAGGTAGCCAATTAGATGCCCTCCAGATGTTGCTGGACTCTAACTCCCCATCAGTCCCAGCCAGCATGGCCTATGGTCAAGGATTATGAGAGTTGTAGTCTAATATCTGGAGGATACCACATTAGCTACTCCTGCTCTGGATAGTGAATGGTTCCCAGATATTGGAGCAGCTGTACCCATCAGGCTTACCATTAGCTCACTTCTACAGAAAAGGTTATAAAGTTCAGTTCTTATTCCAGGGTGATTTGGGTTGCTATCTTCACATTCAAGTGACCCTGGTGCTAATATCCTCGGGGCAGTACCAAACATACATATGTAGAAGGTTTAACAAATGCTGTGAAAATCAACTGGGATGGTGAAAATGGTACAGGTATCACGCCCCATGTACAGAGGGCCGCTAGGGAGATCTCCACAGAATGAAACACTGAGAAGACTAATCCATTTATTATGACATAATTATGCATCTGATGAAATAGACTGTAAGTCCACAAAAGCTTGTGCTATAAGTGTGCTAGTCTTTAAAGTGCTAGAATGCTCTTTGCTATTCTTTGTTGAATGATGACATATGGCACTTGGAAGATGGCAGAATAGGTTCTAAATGCAGGGCTTAGAAAGAATAGGCCTCTGAAGGATTTTTTAAAAGTTTAGTGGAGCTGGGGGGAGGCGATCAAAGAAGCACACGATAATTTTACAGCCTCTGACACAAAAAAGTGGAGAGAGAACTTAGATTAGCATATCTGTGGGCTGACCATTATTTGAGACAGGTTGCTAGGCTAGAAGGACCCTTGGTCTGGTCCAAATATATTCTTGTGTCTAGGTATGCAGGGCTGGCGCCAGGCGTGACTGGATCCTTGAGCACTAGGCTGCCCCAGGCCCATGACGCCCACCTGCACGTCTCACCTACCTCTCCCATTGCTGTGAATGCCGTTTGCACTGGATGTGTACGCCTACCATCAATCAAGATGGCGGCAGGGGCATTAGCCCTTTAGGGAAGCCCCTAAGTTGATGGTAGGCATGCACGTGCAGTGTACAAGACATTCACAGCGACAAAGAGGTAGGTGGGGTGTGTGTGCGGGCTTGTTGAAGCCTGTGCTGTCCTTATGGGGGAGTGCCTGGGAGCTCCCTCTCCTTGATCTGCGGCAGGGTCAGGAGCTGCTGCTGCTGCAGATCATGGAACAGGAGTGTTACCCTCCCACCCCCTTCAGAGGCCCCTCTGGGTTGTAAGGGCCTGACCTGGCCTACGTCTGGCACTGGCCCTGTAGGTATGCCTGGGTCACTAGCCCTGATCCATAGAAAGTCAGTCACACTTAAGTCCAGCTGAAATCAATACAACTTATATTATTAGTCAAAAAACTCACAATTGTCCCACTGATATCAGCAGGACTTACGGATGACTTTCTCTAGTACTGGGTCTATACGTCCATGTAAGATGCAGAGACTAAGAAATTCATTCATGACTGTAGTTTTATTCATTTGTAAAAGTTGTGTCCTGCAAGGAACTCAAATATTTTAGCCTCACCTTTTTGAAGAAGCTTAGGCTGAGAAACAGTGGGTTGGTCCAGAAGTTATTTTTCACATGGAATTCTATCTGAGCAGAGAACTGGAGCAAGTGGTCCCTTCCCTATTTCCCTCACCGCTGAGGGAGAGAGGGCAGAGCTCAAACAGGGTTTGTATCCAGAAGGTCCCAGGTTCAGTCTCTGGTATTTCCAGATAAGTTATACTTATCTGAAACCTTGCAGAGCTGCTGTCAGTCTGAGTTGACAATACATGATGAGATGGACCAGTGATCTGACTCAGTATCAGGCAACTTCCTATGTTTCATGAACTGAAACCGAGTGGCCTGTTAGCTCCCACATGTGATCATCAAGAATAGACCTTCTAAAAAGTGAAGGAACTCTCAGAACCTTTGTTAGAGTGCACTTTTGCCAATTGCCTGCAAGGTAAGCCTCAGATTTCCAGATGTTGGTTTTAACTGACATTGCTGTCGACTGCAACTGGCATTATGGGCTTGATTGTGCCAATGGGTTATTAGGGTAAGCACTTTCCTAACACAGACAATGTAATGATAGCTTGGAGGCAATAACTTTGCTACTGCTGGGTTGTATTACAACTATGGCAATAAAGTGGCACATGTGTGCAACACCAACACAGATACAGGCAGACAGAGAGACTGAGATTGCCATTGGTCTCTTATGACTATAACCAAGGGCTGCCTTAATGATAGGCAACTGTAAATGTGGTGGAGTACATCAACATTCATTTTTATTCTTTGCCTTGCAAAGCATTTCGAGCAGAGAAGGCAGTGTAAAAACTGATCATACTCAATTGTTAGGACTGAAACAGAAAATCGTCAGGACCTATACCTTCACAAGACGCTGAAAAATCAAGAGACGTTATATGTATATGGGAGGTAAAGCTGATCTGGAAGTGCCCTCAGTGTGTTCAAATATACCTCTTCCTCTCCAGGGGCATAGTTCTGAAGGGGAAAAAAGATACTACAGGTTTGCAACAGATGCTGGCTGTGCACTGCATGAGATTGGTTGCCCTCTCGTTATGTAACTAAGAAACCACTTCCTCAATCCCTTGAGCAGTTTACACTTCTTTTAAAAACCCAGTAAGTGTATAATTGAATGAATAAATGCACAAACTGTCATGGGGTGCTTTGACAAATAAAAAGTGGACCACCTGTCTGAAGCTCAGTGGAAGAGACAAGACTTGATGGCTGAGCCAGTGTTTAATTTAATGGTATGCACATCTGTTGTTTCAGCTGAAGCTGCACTCACTTTGTGATGTTGTGGGCTCTCTTTTTATATCATGATTTTCAAAAACTTGCTAGAAGCAGTGCTCTTCTTGTGATGGTACACCTTTTTTGTTGTTGTTGAATGTAGCAGCTATTTTGTGCTGGTACTTACAACGCTTTTACCAAGATATGAATACCGGCACCTCATTTTTTTTCTTCCAAAAAAAGCACTGACTAGAAGTAAAGGTAATTGTGTTGGCCCATAAGGAAAAAGATAAAAAATCATATTGAGGCAATACCTTTATCGCTCTTTTCACCAGTGACCCTGATGAAGAGATCTGGGGATGTCAGAAGCTTGCACTATTATATGATATTTTGGTTGGCCTAACAAAGGTATTGTCCCAATATATATGAAAAAACTTACTAGGTAACCCTATGAATAGCTCTGTTTTGAAACAGATGACCTGGAGAGCATCTTGATGGCAAAGAAGCCACATCTTTGCATCCTAACACTAAATTACATGGAGATTGATGAGATTCCTCTCCCCCTTCTGTGTTTAGGATGAGGGTGTTGTGGCAGGTCCACACAATATATTTATAGCATATCCAACACACATGTAAAGCATGTGACTTCCTCCAAAGAATCATGAGAAATATAGTTTGATAAGGGTGCTGGGAATTTGTAACTCTGTAAGGGGAAAACCAGTTTCCAGCATTCTTTGTGGGAAGTCATGCATTTTAAATGTATGATGTCAATCTGCCCTTAGTTTCTGTTTTTACTTCACCATTTGTTTTGATGCTGCTGTTTTCCAGCGCCAGGGCTAACTACAGCCTAACATTTTTGCAGAGGATAACCTTGTTCTATCAGGCCCATCTTTTACTCACTGCAGTTGTGTTGACCATGAACACTGGAGAGTCAAAAAGTTGCTCAGAGAACTCCTATGATCATGACACAAGATGCTCATGTTTAAGTACATGAGAGAGGAGCGCTACCACAATTTCTTTACACCGAAAAGTGCAATAGATGATACCATGGATGGTACCATTAGCCCACAGTCATTCCAGAACTAGCCATTGCTTCATTGTCATTTTATTTGATGTAAAACCACATCAGGTAGGATTCACATATAAACATGGGCTACATTACGAATTCACACAATTCCATGCAGGGAACTACAACAAGATCCATGGGAAAGGAGGAAGAGCAGTCCATGCTCAGGAAGATATACAGTACATTTCATGGTGAGGAACAGGATTACTCTGGCTGCCTGTATTCACACAATACATGAGGAGGAAAGTGTGCATTGATTACAGCCTGAATTGAGAGATGCTCATTTTGCCTGATTCTGGATCTGGTTCTCTCTTTGGCTGCATTGAGAGACTTCTAATACTCGGTTAGTGAGATGTTAGTGAAGTGCAGTTTAGTCTGGTAGCTTCTGAAAAATAGAGACAACTTTTGCGCACACTGAGTTTGCCATCAGGAGTTTTGCTTTATGCTTTGGTGTATTTGTATGTTGAACATATACTGGGGGACTATTGGCATGTTTCTTCAGAAGGTTTCTGAGCATGAACCAAACTGGGGCAGAGAAAACGCATCCACTAGATCGTGAGAGCAACAGGAACAAAGACTGACATTTCATTAGGGGAACGGCTAGCTCAGTGGTACAGCACGTGCTTTGCATGCAAAAAGTCCCAGGTTCAGTCCCCATCTTCAGGAAAGGCTGGGAAAAACTCCTGTTTGATGCCTGGAGGGCTGCTGTCAGTCACTGTAGACAGTACTCAGCTGGGTAGACCAATGATCTAACTTGATATCCTGTAAGCAGCTCCCTATGTTCCTAGTCAACATGGATTTCAACAGCTAGGACATGGTTCCTGAATATAAGCATTGTAAGTGATGGTGCTTAGCAGTGGGATAAACTCTTAGGAATTAAGTGCTCCCATGAACGACACTAATAGCACCCCTTCTCCCAAATGCTTTATAAATGTCTGATTGCTTCACACAGACATACATATAATTTAATTCTCATCACTGGATTACCCAACCCTTGGTGACTCATTTGAATGTGTGAAATATGTCCACTGGGAAACACTGAGGTGATATTCTGTCTGTGGTGTGATTAATCTGTAATGGCTCGTTCTTCATTCACACGTGCAAATATTGGTTGTATCAAGAGACAGTATATGATGAATGTGGATTGTGGTCTGGATTCTAGCCTGTCAGAGCACCACCATATGAAAGAACTGCATTTCTTTGGAATTAAATTGTTTTAACCGAGTAGTGATTCCTCAGGAGCCAAGGTGCTGTATTGAGCCCTTTCATGCAGCGTCAGGTGGCATCATTTAGCACTGCTGCCCAGCAGCTCTATGGGGCATTTTGCTTTCCGTTTGCAAGAGGATGATCAGGCTAAGGAAGCAGCCTACTAAACTGACAAGAGACTGAAAGTCCGAGCACATCCATACATTACATGGAGACGCAGAACACAACAAATAATTCTACTAGGAGTTTCCATCCTGGATGGCTATTCATCAAGCTAAATTCCCCAGAATCTCTCTAGGCAGTATCCCAACATGCACTTCGGAGCACTGAGGGGCAGAAAGACCAGTGATACGAGGAGACAGGGAGAGGAAGCCACTGCAGATGAACAGATGGAGAAGGTGGGAAGAAAGAATGATCAATAGGTATGGTGACAGAATGAAAGCTAAGCAAGGAACAGACATGGTACAGATACAGGAGTTCCATGACCCTATGGTGGAACTTTTTATCAGAAATTTGCTTCTACAAACAGTTTCACTTTTACTTCCTGTGTTATGTGGAAGATTCCATCTGCCACCCCCAAACTCCTTGGCCAAAATTCTATCCTGATGTACATGCAGAGTAAACAGCATTTTACTCCCATCAGCCAAGAATATGGTCCGCTTTCTATAAAGCACCAAGTCCACAAAACTGTTTGCCACATGAAATAAATTAAACATGCTGTTAATCTCACTGGAGAAGCCAACATAGCATCCCCCCTATTAATGGTCCTAGAAGAGCTCTGTGGAAATTGGGCACTGACTGTATGCAAGAGGCATTTGCGACATTCACAAATGAACACTGCTTTGTCTGTCAGCCTGTATACTATGCCTGGGCTGGAGATCAAGCTGGGCTAATGAGTCATCACCTGGAATACACCCCCCCACACACACAAAAGCTGGATTTCAGATCAGTTGCTCTCTTGACAATGCAAAAGCCAAACCCGGCTCTTGCTTCTTCTCCCTGAGCTACCTTAGCTCTGCACAGTGAACAAGCCAGGTTGCTGCCTCTTTTCCACTGGCAGATCTTCAACTGCAAGAGAGCCAGAAGTCCAACAGGTACAGGCTCTTGCAATATATACATGGAATGATGATAGAAACCACTGTATCTAGACAATTTCTGCTTACCATGTGACTGCCTTCCCTGTAAAGACATGACAGTTTAGGAATATGCCACACAGTAAGCATACAGCCACATAAGGTGCAGGGCTGTTGTCCAAGGAGTTTCTGTTTTGATGCAGGCATTTTTCTGTTTGGAGTTACAGTTTCAAATCATGAATAGTTCCAGCAAAATGAAAAAAAATAATGAAAAATGGAGGGGGAAACCCCCAACAGGTCCCAAGCTGTCTTACACCAACCCTTATGAGCTCATAAATGATTATTCTATGTATTAAATCTGCCTTTGTGGGTCAAAATAAAATAATAAGTGAAAGACCAGTTTATGAATTTGGCAAGTATCTGTTGACAAATGGGCCTGCGTAGGAATGTTGCTGGAGTATAACTCCCATCACGCCCAACCATTGGCCATGCCAGCTGGAGCTGATAGAGCTAAATTGTGGCATCTGGAGGGCCACCAGTCGTTAGAGCTACGTATGGAAAAGTCAAATGGGTCTCTATGAGGCAGGTGGGGTGTCAGGTTCAAACTGGAGAACATTTAATCATCATGCAGCAGGAGGAGGTAAGTTAGCGGTGGCTTCTTGCTTACTGTTGAAATGCCTGTAGAGCTATGTACTAATAAAAGAGCATGTTACAGGGTAAAACCTTCACTTGGCCAAGTTATACTTGGCACTGGGGGTGGGTGGGAAGGCAAAGATTAACTTAAACTATGGCAGTGTGGCCAGCTCATTTTGGTTTTAGAGCTGCTCTGATGCTCTGGAGCCTCTTCTGCTGTCTTTTAAGAATTTCTCCTTCACTCAATATCTGCCTGCAGCTATTGTTCTCTCCCGGTCTCTCAGGAGTGGATTTTTGGAGGGCAAACTATTGTTTCTTCGCCCTTTTTATAATGAATTTCAACAACCTTTCTCTAACCCTATAGGAATCTGACGATATACTTTCATTTAGCCATCTAAATCTTTTTCTTGGCTTGCTTCCTATCCCAAAGCAGCCAGACTTGCAAGTATTTGCAAGTAAGTGTCACTATATTTAGGATTGGGTTGTTGACCACCTGCAACCCTGTGTATGTTTAGTTGGGAGCAAGTCTCACTGACTTCAGTGGGACTTACTTCCAAGTAAACATCAGGTAAAGAGTGTCACTTCATACCTCTTGTAAGCTGCTCTCTAGAATGTTTTTCCAGCCATTTCTGTAATGTCCAGGATGGTTTTCTAAATTCATTTATATTATGGTTCTATCAAAGGAGAGGTGATGTCTAACCTGGCTGTTGTGTTATACCTGGTGGTTTTTAAATTATGCTATTAACTTTTGTTCCTGAATGTCACTGGGCAAACACAAGAAATGCTACTATGTTTTTGATTAATGCCAATGGACATGTAATGGAACAAACAATGTGTGGTCAGGGTCTGAACAAAAGAACATTTATTGTCCTTGCTTATGGGAAATGTTTCTGTCTCCCCAGTCTCTGCTTTTGGAAGGTGACACCTTTCAGCCAGGGAAAAGAGGCAAAGAAACCATTTGTATTAAATTTGACTTTGAACGTAGACAGAGTGAACTGAGAGTTGTTAGCTGGACTGGAAGCAGCCTGGAGGACAGCCAAGGATCCACACTTTTCTTTTTGAAGCAGGATCAGTGTTTCTTTTTTTCTTTCTAGCTGCTGCAGAAGCCTATTTGTTTTCATTATGCTGTACTGACATATTTATAAAGCAAGTATTACAGCAAGCCCATAGCCTCTGGAGCTGTCATATCCAAAAGGAACTAAACCTTTGCTACCAGAGTAGCCAGGTGAAAAAGATTGTTAGATTTTCTAAAGACATCTAAAATTAGATGCATTAACTTCAGCAAGATTGCTGTTCTCACATGACCTGAGACTAACCCCACTATTTTTTTTTCTTGAAAGTATGGTGCCCTTGCTACTTCCTTCTTAATTCATCAGACATCTCTATGACGCTTTGACACTTCAGAAATGTATCAAAGCCTCAGTCACACCTGACAATATGGAGTTATTTCATCCATAATAACTGTACCAACTAGTCAATTGTTTAAATCTGAGTACCTGATAAGTGTTAGTAAGTACCAAGGCTTGAAACCTGGAAATGCAATATGGTATTTTTGTTCCCTGAACCATTCATGTTAACAATTACCATTTTCTCTGGGATCCTCAGAATCTCATTTTGCTGGTCTGGAGAAAAAATCTATTTCCTTTTCTTATCTAATTTCCACTAACTTTTGTTATTACCTTTTTAAAAAACGTGATTTCAGTTCAGCTGCTGTCCTTACTAGAATATGTTCCAGTTTCATTCTTAATCCTCTCTGTGCCTTTGGATGTCCCTAGCCATTCTGAACTTTGGTTTCTTGACCTTTTCTTTGCAAATCTCAGCTACTTCTATACCACCAGGTTAAAGATTTTTTGAACAGTTTCTGATTATACAGACTCCTTCTGTGATTGTTTTCCTGCTTCATTATAACAATTGTGTCACTTATGGTTTTCCAGAATTCTTTCAAGTCCAGAGAGTAGTCATCCATGTAAGAAGGTGGATTGAATTATAGTTAAACCAGCACAATTTAATCGATTGAACACTGTCCTATAAATAACAAGATCTTTAGTTCTACAGTAAGCCAGCATGTTAGTCCTGAATCAAACCATCTAGAGCAGTGGTTCCAGGGGTGTACTCATCCAGGGTCTTGGGGGGGTCTTAGACCCCTTATTTTTTTGGAAGCAGGGTCCCAGCAAGGTCTCCACTATCCTATGAGCCAATCAGGGTAAAAGGAGGTGAGTCAGCCAGTGAGAACACTCTTCTCAGTAGCTAACACTATCCCCTTTCATGCTGAAGGGCTCCTAGGGTTGTCTGTTGTTGTGGGAGGAGGCATTAACAAGGACATCATTCTCAACCCAGCAGCAAAAAAGTCATGTGGCTGTGATTAACATGAAGGGACCCTGCACTTCTTAATTTACCACTACACTACTGAGTGGTTCCCAAACATATGTCTCCACAGACCACTTTAAAACTGCTGAGGGTCTTGGTGGATCACTCAATGACTTTTCTGCCTCTTGTAGCAATTGTAATTCTGTAGAATTCAAATTGTAATACAATAAAATACAATACAAGAAATAAAAGAAGCAATTAAAAATAAAATTAAAAATCAATGTGCATATTCAATGTGATGGATGTACCATTTCCCATCTTTAAAGACAAATCCACAGGCATGCTGCAGAACACCTGAATGAAGCTTGCAGACCACTGGTGGCCCATGGACCACAGTTTGGGAACCCCTGATCTACAGCATGCCTATAAACGCTCAAGGTACAACTTTATGCCCATTTAATTGTCATGATTTCCACCAACAAATCATGGGAATGATTTGGTTTTGGTTAGGGTGCTGAAAATTCTGCTAATTGCCCTCTTCTTAGAATGATAGTTCCCTGAGATAGGGACTAACTTGTACATCAGTTTAAGGCTGTGGCACTGGTACGTCCTCAGATTTCAGAGAGGCAAACACTTATTTTTTTCACTGTACCAAATCCTGGTCCATTGCCTAAAGTTTTCTCTATTAGTATATTTCCATCTGTAGAAAAATAAAAAATATTTTAGGTTCCATTCCAGTCTTCCCCAACCTGGTGCTCTCCAGATGTTTTGGAGTATAACCTAAGTCAGCATGGACAACAGTCAGGGATGATGAGAGTTATAGTCTAAAACATCTGGAGGGTGCTATATCAGGGAAGGCTGATCTATCCTAAGACTATGAAATGTCTAGTGCCTAACACCTGTCTCTACTGTGGTTTTGCATCATATTGATAAACTGGCCTAAGATCTGATTAGAACTGAATTAAAAACTCCAAAGGGACCAGAATTCCTGCTGTGTTGTTTTTCTACTCAGCAACCCAAAGATTTCTGGATGTTAGCTACTGGGGAAATTCTTCTTCTTTACTATACACTCATTAAACCAAACCCAAACCAAAGACCAAATCAATGGCAGAAGATAATTATATTTGAGAAAAGAGAATATAAGCTGTACTTGCATCATTGATTCTGGTTAAGAACCAAAATCAAAAAGAAGCAAAATACAGAAAAGACAAGAGACAAAGATGTTTAGATGCAAAGGTGTTATGAGACAGGTGAGCAGAGCAGAGCAAGAAGAAAATGGAGCTATGGAAAGGGAGGAAGGGAAGCAGGTGGGATAATGAAGCTGATAGCCAATAAGATATCTTCTGTCCCACAAAAATAAGTTGCACATGAACACTTGGTCTATTGAGTGTAAATGTCACTCTGTGGGAACTGCTGCCACAGAGCCCCAAAGAGGCAAGCAATGCAGTAAGTAGGGCTCAATAATTCCTGAGACCACCAGGTCAACATTTTCCTATTTGGAGAAATCCCCCCAAATTTCCAATTGTAAGAACTAATCTGCACAGTCATTACAGCTTGTTCTACATTTTGCCCCTTGCAGAATCATCAGGATACTCTCTGGAACATACCATCATCCCAATAAGTCCCAACGGAAACACTTCAGCACTGTACAGTTCATGATGGCAATACAGGATATCTATGAAAATACAGTCATGTTCTCATGGATGCCAAAGTCTCCACCAGATTTCCTAGCTTATTCAGAGCATTAGATGGGGTTCTTTCTAGGTGAAGCCAGATGTCTTAATCTAGAAAGAACTACATTAACTGAGAACATCATTCCTCTTTATTTAAGCAGTTAAATAAATAGGCACAACAGATGGAATTGTACCATTAGCTTTTTCAAGACTTTTAAAGAATACATCAGATTGCATTCCTTTCTCCTGGATATGTAGAGGAGAGCCTTCCACATGGTACTGTCATCCAACAAGGACAGCCAATTAACACTTCTTTATTCTTCTGTAGTTAAAGGTAAATGAGATATACTTGAACCTGAGCAGCATTAAACTGGGAGCAAGAACCACCCAAACAAAGTCCTGCAAACCTACTTCACACTGAAGAAGGTTATATTTAAGAACACTTTCTGGCTCAGACCCTTTTACAGGGATTGATGCAATAAAAATACTCTTTCATTGGCCAATTTGCCAATGATTGGTTTGTTTTGAAGAACAGTCATGTTACAGGCTATTCAAGCTGTTCATGGATCCCACTTCTCAGGCTCTTTCAAACAAAAAAAAAGGGGGGAATTGGATCAAGATGGCATGAGGGCTATTGGTGGATCCAACCTGATGTGGCTTGGGATAACATTGAATGCCACATTATGCTTTTGCCCAATTCAAAATTTGACTCATAGTCTATACAGTTAAAAGAGTTAGAGCACATAAGAACAGCAGGCAACCTGGGTATCCAATTCATATCAGAACATATAACCATTTTCATTTCTTGTGTTTCTCAGTTCTTTAGAGTTCTCTTCTGTGCTCTGTTACAAATCCATGGGGGAAAATACTAGCTTTTTAGTTTGACCTCGGAGTTTGCTTAAATTTCATCATGGGACCAAGCTGGCCTTTAAAATGACATTCCAATGCCAACCATAGAATTTGCACTTGGTTCTGGATCAAATCCTTGCTGCATGTTATAATACATCTAACATTCAGCTCAACTCACATTATTTGCCGCTGGATTAAAGTAGGTCCCATGCTGAGAGTGAGTTTGGAGGAGTTCTCCAGTATGTGCTGCCACGGAAAACTTAAAAACAGTTTCACGTGTGTCAAACGTGGTCAGACTGGAAAAAAAGAAAAAATCATCCAAAACTGAAAGGAGAATACAAAAATAGTAAGAGAGAGAGGTGTGGCCTACATCTAAGCTGAAAGGACTCCCAAATTTGTTGAGGTTGTCATATACCAATATGACTGGCTATTCATACATTTAAAATACCCTGAGTTTGCTTTCTAATTAAAAAAAAAAGAGAGACTCCTGCCTTTTTATTGTTGACTTCACTCATTCTGGCTTCCTCTCCTGGCAATCTCTGCATTCAGCATTTATAAGCTTCTGAAATGGAACGCCTAACGAACTTCTGCTTAAAATTAAATTACAACCAAGCTATCAGAGGACATTGTTGTTGTAAGAGCTGGGGGGGGAATTAATGTGCCCTCCTCCTTTCCCTTCTCACCTCCCCAGCATTTTCTAAACTAAGGCAACAAATAAATAACATTTGTAATAATATGTAGGATTTGGTGACCATGAGGGCAGCATAGCGAGATGCCAAAAGTCTTCTGACATACTTTAAAAAATAAATAAAGTGAAGCTTGGTTTCTTGCCAAGTATGAGTTTTAACAGCAACTTCTGCGGTTCTAAAGAGTCCGAATAAATGGAAAAGATCCCACATCCCATCTGCAGGGCTACATCAAACATGCCATTTCCATGTCTGTTTGCTTTCAGACAGGGCTGTGTAATTCATGGCTGCCCATAACAGCTCTCTTCAGAAGAGTCCCGACGTTCACCACAGTCCAACCAGAGCAGTTGAGAGTTTTCCCCTCCTTAGATTGTAGCATTGAGGAGGGGAAAAATCCTCCTGAGCCATCAATGTTAGTGTTATCCCTGCCAGTGATATTTAGAGAATGTGGCTATGTGTGCATGTATATACAAACCCACACCGCTATTTCAGTTTGACTGCCGAATGCCAACCCTGTTATTTTCCACTAAGAGTTCATAATGCTGCCTCCAGACTGATGTTTCCGAAGCAGATTCAGAAGCCAGGAGATCTGAAGGGCTGAAGGTTTCTTTTCCATAGGCTTTCCCTGTGTGTGGTTGGTTGCCACTGGAATGGAGAATTGCTGCTTCTGAAGATTGTTCTTTGCTTGGGTGCAGATTAGTCTCGAGTTCGGTTTCTCCTCCTCAGGAAGAAGAAGCTGCTCTTTTGGGGAGGTCCTAGCAACATCGGCACTTGGCTTTTGTGGGTAATTTTAATCTGTAAGGAAAAGAACAGAAACAAATAGGATCAGGATTAGATCATTGCTGATTCTTCTCAGCCACTAAACCAAGTGGCTAAAGGACTTTGGAAGCTGCCTTATTCCAAGTCAGACCATTGGTCCATCTAGCTCAATGATGTCTACAATGACTGGCAGCAGTTCTTTGGGGTCTCAGGCAGTGGTCCGCCCTTCCTCCATAGCCACTTAAGGAGAGGACAAGCATGTTCTGATACCCAGGATAATGCTACTGTTAGCATCCACAGTGCATCACCCTTCCCCACACCCAACCTCATTCATGCCAGATTACTGTTTGTGATCACCAGATGCAATAGAGGACAAAGCTTCACCACCTTGAATAGCTGTATAGAGGCTATTACACACATGGCACTGGCTTACAGAAGAAGAAAAGCATCACCTGTTGAAATTCCCTCTTCTACCCAACTGGGAAAGGTACAGGAGCCTCATCCTTTAATGGATTTGGCCACCCTATTTTGTGCTCTGCTTTTGAGGAATTAAAGTGGAAGCCACATATTCATGCATGCACTAGACTGGGCCTGACAAAATAAAAGGGGAGGAAGACTACCATGCCATATTTGAGACATCAAGGCCATGAACAGCAGGGGTTGAGAAGAGGCATCCCCTTGGAATGCTTGAACTGACCCAGTGTGAGTTTCTACTGAATCACAGAATGGGGTACACAATGTGACACATAAAAGGAATTCTAATCCCTATCCCACTTACTGTATTAGCTTCTTTTTCATGTTTTAACATTGTGGATCCTGTAATGAGGGAATCTTGGCACCTGTGAGGGGCAGGAAAAGAGGGGAGGACCTCTACACCCCCACACCGCCATGAAAACTGATTTCTAGGAGGCCCAAGCATGATCCTGTCACCTTTGCAAAATCTGGGTTGTTTTGGACTCACTTTGTCAATAGAAAGGCAGCAGAAGCAGGGCCAGCTGAAGGCATTTTGCTGCCTGAGGCAAAGAACAAGATGTACCCCCTCCCAATTCCACATACAGAAGCCAGCTGGCCTAACAGTTGAATCCAACACAGCCAACATGACAGTGTCCTCTGTCATATCTGAGGGCAGCAGGCTAGCTTAGGGGGCAAAGGGCAAGCCTCCAACTCCTTGCCATCACTTCCCACCCACCTAATTCTGCCTAATGACAGGGCTGGCCCTGAGTGGAAGAAACTGATCTGGATAAAGCCAAGAAGTATAAGCAAAATGGGGGGAGTGGGAGGAGATGAGGCCTCCTTTCCTCTCCAAATTGTTAGATGAATAAAATCACAGAGTTGGAAGGGAGCTGGCAGATCATTTAGTCCAACGCCCATGCTTGATGCAAAACATCCAGAGCTAGACCATTCCTGACATCGCTGCCCAGCTCCTCTACAAGACAGAGACCATCACCTTCTAGGTCAGGGGTGGGAAACCTTTGGCTCTCCAGATGTTGTTGAACTACATCTCCTATCACCCCCAGGCAGCATGGCCAATGGCAAGGAATTATGTGAGTTGTAGTCCAACAACATCTGGAGGGCCACAGGTTCCTCACCTCTACTCTAAGTAATTGGTTCCATAGTTGAGGAACATTATAATGGGGACTTATAACCTGAAAAGAAGACATTGGAATAGAGTCAATATTTCATAATATCATTTGCTGTGCAATTCTCTAGGGCGGAAGGAATGTGTTTGTTTTGGCTATGTAGGTTTCAAACAATGAAAAATTATGCACACACACACACGGGTGCACACATGGGCGCATCCCCCCCAATCATCCAAAATCTACCTTCCTGTAACTTAATCCCATTAGATGTAATTCTCCCCTCTGGGGCAGCACAGAACAAGTCTCTCTCCTCCTCTATGTGATAACCAGATATTTGAAGAGTACAGCTATGACCATCTCAGTCTTCGTTTCTCTAGATTCGACTTATCAATTTCCTTCTACCTTTCCCCATAGGACTTGTTTTCCATACTGCTGACCCCCTTTGATGCCTTCCTCTGGACCTGTTGGGCTTTGTCTATATTCTTCTTAAAGTACAGTGCAAAGAAATGGACACAGTACAGTCATAAAGAAGTCTGGAATTGTTATGCAAGGAATGAGAAATCGGTGTGGGTGGTAGTATCAGAGTCTTTCTAGACACATCGTTTCTGTCAAATCACCTGAGCTTCCTTCATGACTGTGGAATCTTTCAAATCAAACGAACTTTCTCCAGAACAGGGCAATGGGGAGGGAGGACGGGATTGTTGATTTTGTAAGACTCCTGATAATCATATGTTCAGTTAACATGGACATTATCTCAAGGGAACTTAGCAGGTTGCTATAGGAGGGACACTCCAAATGAACCGAATGGAGATTATGATCCCTACTCATACTGTACAGTTACTGTACTTCCCACTAATCACTGACTGGAGATGAGGTTCCCCATTCAATTACATTTTCCAAGTATTATCTTCCAAGCGTTACATGCACACCTACACTAATAATCTTTCATACAGAATTGATACCATCAAGTACTGAAAATATTGCATTTTTACAGCAGACATAGAAGTCAGGGATATATGGGCTTACTGTTTGCTTACTGATGTATTTAGATGGTGCATTTTAGGTGGTGGTGGGTTCTCTTCCCTCCAGTTTCCCTTAGGGGGCTCTCTCTTCTAGCACTCAGATGTACACAATGCTTACTGGGCCAGCCCTAACAGCAGACGGACTGACTGAGGTGGCTGCCTTGGGTGGGGAGACTGAGGTGTTAGAAGGTGGAGCTGCATGCCACAGGGTCTGCACTGCACCCCTAAGTTAGTCTGATACTTGCAGGTGCAGCAGAAGGTGATGTGTCCCATCACCAATGTTAAAGAATCAACTACCTGTCCAATCAACTTTTATACATGGCATGGAGCTTGGGCATTTAACAACAATTTATTTTACAGAAAAACATAAACAACCCATAGGAGATTTTTACACCACGACCAGGGTTCAATTATAACCAGCTTCTAGAAGACAAATGCATCATTTACATGTGTCCTATCAACCAAGAATGTCCTGCCATAGATTCCCTTCTGTTGATAGAAGGCAAAAGCCATGTTCTTTTGCACCTGCGTATTTAATAAAGTTGACCAATGGGCTCTGTCTTGGTCTTCACTTCAGGCAGCAAAATGTCCTGGGCCGGCCCTGTTAAAACAGCTTGTAATACCTGAGTGGATGGAAAAGGGAAACTCGCCATCTCCCTGTTTTTCTGGAGGATTTGAAGTTGTTGAGTGGGAGCTATAAGAAGAGCTTTTTCCCAATAACAATGCAGGGTTGGATGTCTGTTGAGGTGGAATATATATGCCGATCTATTCCATTGAAAATGCTAGCTGGTGTTTCTGCATCCTGCTCTGCCTGATCCAGGTCACATCCACACCGCACATTTAAAACACTCATACCACTTTAACAGTTGTGGCTTCCCCCAAACAGCTCTGGGAACTGTAGTTTATAAGTGTTCTGGGAATTGTTGCTCTGTGACAAACAAACTACAATTTCCAGGATTTATTTGGGGAGGGGGGGAGGGAAGCCATGAATGTAAAAGTGGTATAAGAATGCTTTAAATGTATGGTGCGCCAAAGTGCTCTCTCTCAGATCAAACCACTCCCAAGAAAGGCCCTGGTCACAGTTCTACCCCCACACCTATTGCATCAGGAAACAGGGAAAGGAAGGACAAGTCTGTCCAGTTCTCAATGCAACATGAGCAAGGCTGCTTATCAGAATATACATCAAACTGGGGATAGCACTATGACAGTTCAAGTCCTTAAACCCAGTGGATGGCTGTGGAGGCAGCAAAGGATCAGGACAACCACATCAAGCATTTCTTGTCTGACAAGTCATCTGCCACAAAGTTAGAGCTTCAAAGCAACGTAAAGGATGGGAGCTGGTATTCAGCACCACACACAAAAAGGAACCAATCTGTAGGTTTGTTTGTTTATTTGTTTATGGCATTTATATCATCAGGCTCTCAGTTCAATTGTTTTTTGGAATATTTTTACACCACCACCAGAGTTCAGTTAAAACCAGTGCTGCTCATCTCCTAGGTGTACAATGCTTATTGCCCCCTGAGGAAACAGAAAAAAATACTATGCAAGGTTTTAAATGACCAATGAGAAAAATATTCCTGGTGATATTTCCTAACTACTGCTGAATGTATACATGAACCTTAAGATCCTTTATTTTCAACTGAAATGCCTTTTGCAACATTCTGTTCTACTCATTTGTGAACAACAGAGGACTATTTGAGTCCCATACTCTTCTTTTTACATGTCTAACACATCCTCCTTTGATCTTCAGAGAATGTACAGTGGTGTGGATACACTGAAGATACACTGATTGGCAGTCTCCAATAATTTCCATAATGTTCCAGCTATGTACAACCATGATAGATCTCTCTCTCTTTTTGTTTTCTTTGATTTTCCATTAGAAATACAAATGTGACTGTCATTGCTACATAAGGGTTTGAGGATGTGACATCAAAGGAGATAGGAGAATCATGTCTCTTTCTTATAAAAATGTAAGAGGCTTCTTTGTTGATATATTACAGCTATTTTGCTTCGTTGTCTCCATGTGGAATAGGAGCTTTTTTTGAAATCTATCCCTTTTCCAGGATCCACCACTGAAATTTGGTTCCTACCTGTAGTTCAGTCTCCAGAAGAGGGGCAGCGAACATGGTGTTCTCTAGATGTTCTTGGACCACCACCCCCATCAGCCCCAGTGAGTATGACCAGTGGCCAGGGATGATGGAAGTTGAAATCCAACAACATCTGGAGAGTACCACATTGGCTACTCCTGCTCTAGAGATAAATCTTCCATAGCTTATAGTACTGATAAATGACCTGTGTTTATATATTCCAGAACCTTTCACAAGGTTCAACTATACTCACTGTACAAGGTGGCTGCATCCAGGGCTCTCCATCCACCTGCATGGGCAACAGCTTGGTTGTTCTGGAACCCACAAAGACACAGTGAAAAAATTACAAGAGTGAAGTGACAAGCCAGTGCAGAAACTGTATCTTGTTGCAAGCTGGTAACAACAAAATTTGTGGCCAAAAGGAAGAAAAATAAGATGCTCTAGCCTTACACTCTTTGTAACGGCTAGTCAGGACTTCTATGTTACTTACTGACAATGGAGAAGGCTGAGCAATCTGCTGCAGAATGCAAAAACCACAGTCAATTTGCATTTTTCAGATAATCTCTTTAATGTAATTCACCTAACATATGTGCGAACCTGCTATGCATTTTTCTAGAATACTTGTGTGCGATGAATCTGGGATTTTTGTTGGCTGCTGCAGGGATGAGACTGTGCTGGGACCATCAAGGGACAAGCATTTCCACCTGCCTTGCCCCACCTCTCTGCCTGGGCCTTATCAGGAGGAGCTGCAGGCTGAGTCATGCTGCTGCAGGGATGAGACTGTGCTGGGACCATCAAGGGGCAAGCATTTCCACCTGCCTTGCCCCACCTCTCTGCCTGGGCCTTATCAGGAGGAGCTGCAGGCTGAGTCGTGCTGCTGTAGGGATGAGACTGTGCTGGGACCATCAAAGGGCAAGCATTTCCACCTGCCTTGCCCCACCCCTCTGCCTGGGCCTTATCAGGAGGAGCTGCAGGCTGAGTCGTGCTGCTGCAGGGATGAGACTGTGCTGGGACCATCATGGGGCAAGCATTTCCACCTGCCTTGCCCCACCCCTCTGCCTGGGCCTTATCAGGAGGAGCTGCAGGCTGAGTCGTGCTGCTGCAGGGATGAGACTGTGCTGGGACCATCATGGGGGCAAGCATTTCCACCTGCCTTGCCCCACCCCTCTGCCTGGGCATTATCAGGAGGAGCTGCAGGCTGAGTCATGCTGCTGCAGGGATGAGAGTGTGCTGGGACCATCAAGGGGCAAGCATTTCCATCTGCCTTGCCCCCCACCCCTGCTCTTAGTGACATTTGTTTGGGGACTGTCCTTTACCAGGAAGATGAATGCTTTTGGTTTGCTGTTCCTGTTTTTTAGCTTTTACATTATTGTTAGTTTTTATTGTTAGTCTCTTAATGTTTTGATGTTTACATGTTCTGCTTTGTACATCACTTAGAGTGGCTGACAATTCAGCCAGATAAGCGACTAATAAGTCGAATAAATAAATAAATAATTCTCAAATATGCCTCTATGTTTCTGACTTTTTAGGATTTTTGCCACCTCATTTTCAAATGCATCACTACAATCATGAAGGCTAGAAGCTGAAACATAATTTCAAAGATAACAAAGATGTTGAGGATTACAAAAATGACTTGCCCTAGAAAAGAGGGTGAGGGGTGCAATTCTTTTAAGGTGCCCCTTTCCTCACCTAGGCCCCACACAGTCCAGCTTACCAGACAGTATCAGGACCTGTAAAGTTACTTCCATCCCAACTGGGAAGATGCAGCACATACACAGTGGCACCTCTGTAATCCATACCACAATCACAACTGCAGTGTGAATGTTGGGAAAATGAAAATACCTTACAACAGCTAACATAACATCATGAGGATGTCATATAACAAAACAGTCATCAAGACAGTTTCAAAAAATTGTCTGAAAGTGCCAGACCCTTTGTTTTCATATGGCACAAATCACCATGCTTTGCAGGATGTGGTTCCATGCTGAATGGTTTCATCCTTAAGGATTACTGCTAGGTAGCAGATTTATTTCAGGGACAATAAGAGATGAACCTAGGGATGAATGGACTTTGCATAATGTGGGAAAGAAAACCCCCAGCAACTTCAGATTCTTCATCAAGAGAAAATGCAAGTATCTAAGGGTATGTCTAAAGGTGTTGCTGATAAATTATTATAGATAACTCCATAACTTAAGCTTTAGAAAGCTAAACTAAGCAGAGGTGTACCTATGCCCTTTCCTCTGCAGAAAGCAGTTGGTGAGGGGATATTAGATGGCAGACAACACAAGATGAAAAAGTTAAGAACCCCCAACTGTTTACTTTAAATTTCAGCCTCTGCAGCTGGATTTTGAACAACAAAACAAAATGTTAGGGGCAAACTACAAATGACAAAGCATCATGTGTAGTACGGCCAGTAGAGGTAAAACAGATCAAGCACAAGAACCTGCTGGATCAAGCCAATGGCCCATCTAATCCAGCATCTTATTCTCACAGTTGCCAACCAGATGCCTATGGGAAGCTCATAAGCAAAATCTGAAAGCAACAGCACTCTCCCCTCATTTAGTTTCCAGCAACTGGTATTCAGAAGCATGCTGTCTCTGCCTATGGAGGCAGAGTATAGCCATAATGGCTAGCAGCCATTGGTAGCCTTACCCCCCCAGTATTTGTTAGCATTGGCTTTATATTTGATTGTTGGAGCTGAAGCATCTTGCAATCTGTCCAAAGGCACAGTTTATCCTGTCTGCTTGCTTCAACCAGTTGCCCAAGGCCCCAGAAGGAGGTTGGAACTCAACCTAACTATGTTCCTCTGAGTCTGAGAGAAGCTCTGGAGGTCCTCTCAGCTTTCCTGCCTCTTATACATGGCTCTCTAAGACACACTCTTTTCCTGTTTCACATATGTATGAAAAGGCACCCACTTGTAAGTAGCACTTACTCACAAGCAGGATATACTCCCAGTTGCTGTCAGGAGAAGCATTTGGAGATGTAGTGACCACCAGTGGCATCTTACTTGCCTTCTCCTATCCTGGAGGCATGGTTGTCTACTGCCTCCGTAGCTAAGCTGCTGATTCTCCTGAGGTTCACTCCCTCAATTTGTCTACTAATCTCCTTCCTTCTCTCACCAGGACACAGTGAGACAGAGGTGGGGATATCTCATGGTTCTTCAAAAAAGAGTGATTGTGTTTCGGTTCATGTATTGTTTCAGAAAGTGCAGATTAGGTAGATTCATTTTAAACCTAGTCCATCCTTCTATAATGTAGAGTACTGCATTACACCATAGATTCCTCAGCCCAATGATATTATGCATGACTAGGGATGGCCAAATCTGTCAGTTTCAATTTCTGTTTCTCATTTTACAATCTTAAATTCAGCCCTCCGCATTTCCCAATCAGTTTGTGATTTTTTATTTTTAAAAAGTCCTCATGAAAATTCACCACCATTGTAGGGCAAGTTTCTCATAATATACACATTTTTGAATGCAGTTTTGCCTGATATACACATTTTTGCAAAGCAATTTCCCCTTTGCATGTTCTTTCCACTAATATATGCATTTTATCCCCACTTTGCTCTAGTATATGCATTTTTGTGCACATTACTTGACTGAAGAACTATACTGCAAAATTGGGAGAAGTGCAAATTTTGAAGGGTGATTGTGTTTTGTTCATGTCTCGTTTTGGAAAGTGCAAATTAGGTTCATTTTAAAATGCAAACTGAATCAATGTTTTCCTCCAGCCCTTTATATCGAATTTCTCATCCGTCTCATGTCATATGCCACAAAAGACATCAATTTGTTCTTCAGTAGGATACTAGCATGTACAACAATAAAGAGATGCCACAGCCCCCCCCCCCATGATACTGTCCTGTTTGTATTGTGATTTCATGCTTTGAACACTGTCCAGAGCTCTCAGCAGGCTTTGGGCAAAACCTTGGTGGTGGGACCAAAACCCCAGGGTGGGTACCTGATGGTAACAGAGAAACACTGGGCCAGTCTCTTGCCAGCACTTTTCAGTCCAGTATAGATCTGCCCCATCTCCATAGCCCCTTCAAGGCCCACAACTTCCAGGAGTTGATCACTGAGGTCTAATGAGAGAAAGGGTAACATGTTAATAAATAAATACAAGTATGGGTTTTGTTTTCTGTGGGTATCACAGAGCGTAGGAGGGCTGAGCAAGAGAAGACGCACATGGGAGCTGAATCTGTGTGGTCTGAAGTCACAGTGTGGAACAGCACTTTCTCAGCATCACCTTTGCATGAAGAAGGTCCGCAGCTCAATCTTTGTCACCTCTCAATAGAACATCATGTCAATGGACTCCAAAGACCTCTGCCTTTTGGAGGGGTATTGCCAATCAGAGTAGAATGTACTGACCCCAAGACATAGCCTGAAGGCACACTGAAGCTAAGCAGGTCTGAGTCTGGTCAGTGTCTGGATGGGAGACTGATTTGTAACCCCATGTAAGCTATTTGAGTTCTATGGAAGGAAGTCAGTATACAAATATAATAAATCAGCCTTCCCCATCCTGGTGTCCTCCAGATGTTTGACTATAACTCCCATAATCCCTGTCCATTGACCAAGCTGGTTGGATGGACATTCTAGTCCAAAACATCTGGAGGACACCAGGATGGGGAAGATGATAATAAATACAATCAACAAATTCGTTATCATACGCTGAAGAAGATGAGGTTCATCACATACAAAATAATCCCCCTCTGGGAAAATCCCCCTCCACCTTTTATGCAACTCAATATCTCTTGAAATGACCAAGACAGAAAAATGGATCCAATGCCATCTGGAAGAGCACACCTTAAGCTTCAAATTGATATATAACACTTTGACTATACATGCAATAGCTTTAATTATCTTTTTTATTTTAAGTTTTTATTAAGTTTTCAGAATTAAACCACAAAAATGCAACACACTAAAAAATAAACTAAAACCGTTAATAAAAATGTGCTACCTATCTGCCCATGTGTGAAAAGTTGCATACATATACGGATTTTGAGCAAGATGAGATTACAAAATACCTCTCAAGAGCAAAGAAACAGTCAATGAACCATAACCACAAATGTTTGGGAAGGAAAGCATACCAGAAGGATTTATGTACTTCAGAAGGTTTTACAAACCTATCTTGCTCTGAGGGGAATACAATAAGAAGAAGCCAAGTACTCTCAAATGTATATTGCATTTGTGCACCTCTTTCCACTCTATTAGCTTCTGTCAACTTCTCTGCTAGAGCTAGCTCCCATACCTTCGACCACTGGCCTTGTATTGTGAATGGGGAGCGATATCTCCTATGTTTGGCAATTTCTGAACGTGCTGTGGCCAAGAGAAAATATTTTTTTTTTAATGCAGCAGGTTACTCATCACTTCTGGGTAAAGAGAAAGCAGACCCAGCCCTAGATCCATGGGGATGATATGATCAGCAATTGCCAAGATTTCCTGGAATAGATGTTGCCAGAAATACTGAACAAGTTGGCATTCCCATCACAAATGGAAGTAACTTCCTCTAGCCCCACAACCCCTCCAACACTTTTGAGAGCATATTATGCATTTGTTGCTGTTTAGCTGGAATGCAGTACCACCCATACACATTCTTCTGCAAGGACTCCCAAATCCATGCTAAAAGTATCTTTAAAGGAGGTTGACCCACATCAGTTTCCACTGAGTGTCGTCCATTTCAACATTCTAATCACCTTCCCACTTTGCCTTTACACCTGACAAGGATGGGATGTAGTCCCTTAGTCCTATAGAATACAGAAATTATTCCTTTCAAAGTCCTATCAGTGTCCATATAGCAATGTTCAAAAAGAGTTAGCACACTTGGGCAAGTTGGAATCAGGATGGGCAAGTTGGTCTAAAAGTTGCTCGAGAGAGAGTGGGGATCCATCTTGAAACAAGTCTCTCACACGGCACAGACCCTTAGGCAGCCACTTTTTGAATTTGGAGTCTTCTCTAAACAAATGATGATACAAGAATGGGCATAATGGAAAGGGCTGAGGCGCCAAAAGACTAGCCCATCTTCTCCAGACCAGCACTAAATTGTTCTCTAAAAATAATATGGGCAAAATCCAGCCAAATTTAGCACTTTGAAGTTCTATTAATTTCCAATGGAAATTTGCAAGCATAAAGAAAAGTGGGGAAAGGCCATAAAAGGGGTTTTGAGGAATTTACCCAGGGTAGTGGTATACAATTCTGGGAGACTTTTGTATGTGATGGAACTCATCTTCCTGTGCATCTTGGTGTATGATATGCTTTTATAGGAACATAGGTTTCTGCCTTACACCGAGTCAGACCATTGGTCCATCTAGCTCAGTACTGTCTGCACTGACTGGCAGTGGCTCTCCAGGAATTCAGGCAGGCAGGAGTCTCTCCCAGCCCTACCTGGAGATGCCAAGAATTGAACTTGGGACCTTCTGCATGCAAGGCAGATGCTCTACCACTGAGTTACAACCCTTCCCTTTGTTTTGTTGCAATAAATTTCAGATTAAACCATAGATTGGCAGGACTATATGGTCTGAGTCAGTAAACTGCAGCTTCCTATGCTCACCCTGCAGGTGAATTCTCAAGGTATAGCAGGGATATTCATGCAGAACTGAGGGGGAGGATGAGTGCTAAACTTGACAAGGTGCTTCTCCACATTTTGCCTTGAGATGAGCTGGTCCCCTCCTAGAAGGCTGAACATCAATGTTAAAGTCACAACATGGCACAGGCAATGCGAAGTGAGCTGTGCCGCTTGTCATCCATGATGTCATGGGCACCATCTATCAGCATGTGTAGCCAGGAAAAAAACCCTATTTTCTGGGGAAATGTTTTGAGGGCTTAAAAATGTGATATCCCTGAAAAAAAGACCCTTCCTTGGAGGAAGATGCAATACAAATTAACAGAAGCATCAACTATGCTGCATTTAGTAGCACCCTTGGGCTGCTCCCAATCATTTCCAGGGGGACATGTACAAGGTAAAATACATGTGAACTGTGCAGCCCAAGAGGGCTACCAATTGTGGCTCATTTGTTGCATAGCGCACAAATATTTATCCTTAAGAAGAACCTTTTGGCTCAAGGATATAACATTTTTTCCTCAGCACTCAAAATAATGAGGCAGCTAATGATAAATAGCTGGGCCTTGCCCTGTTCTGTTTTGGTGTTTGGCAAATTCTGTTGCCTAAGCTCAGCTATGTTTGTGTGTGGTCCCTTTTTTGTTTCCTTTGCTATGTAGGGAGAAAAGTGTGTCCCAGATTAACAATGAATAGCAGGCAAGGAAAAATAAATGTGAAAACAGAGCAAGCTGGAGGCATTTGTGCATGCCAAGGATGCACCTGCAGTCCTAATAGTTGGAGTCAGTTCTATTTAGTCATTTCCTTTCTGCATTGCCCCAAACCAGCATGTTCAATTCTCCGAAGGTAAGCCTGGCCTGAAAGACCTTGAGAAATCAGTGTTGATGGCCTCAAACTATCCCACAGCCTTAATTTCCTACCTTTGCTCGGGGGAGTCCATTGGACTAATATGTTCCATTTCTGAAACACAGCACAGCCTGTGTGTTGGTGTCAGAGTGTTTTTCTTATTGGTGTGGTTCTTTTTCTTTTTTTCCAGGAGACAAGATACATAATTAAGCTGTGGATCAAGAGCTACTTACAGCTCAAATCTCAAATGGCTCTGCTGTAACATGCGTACTTGGGCAACAAGGAGGTGTGACAAAGGTCTCTGAAGATCACACTGATAGTAGATTGTGCAAAGCTGCATTGTTAAACTATTTCCTTTATGTGACTCAAGCCTAGTTTATCAATAATCTGTGTTTTCTGTACACTGCAGAAGAAGCTGCTCCAAAAAGCAACAATTGAGACTCAATTCCTGAGACTCAGCCCTGCAAACCTTATCCTGGTATATAGCCAAATGGCTCATTTGTATGTTAGTTATCCATTACTACCTGTGGAGGCAATGTAAAAACAGCATGCAACTGCACATTGCTGCTATGTGCCTAGTTCACTCATCTGAACCAATAATTCCAGGAGGTAAAAACTTGTGCAGGAGAGAAGCCTAGGTGGGCTGAATATGGCCGGCAGGCCTTCAGTTGCCAACCTCTGCTTTACTCCTTTAAAGTTGCAGCTGCCTCCATAAACTCAGAGACCCATTTGGAAAAAATAATATGAAAATTGCCACCCACTGTTCTAAATGAGGATGATGCCCAAAGGCTTGCTTTGAGGATTGTGCTGCAAACGCCTGCAGACCTTGTTGCCTCTTTGATTCTGCTTCAGCCTTCTCCACTCAGAAAATTCTCTTGCATTAGTCACAATGGAATATTCTGGAGAGCATGCTGTTTCACCACCTCTGTAACTTCCTTTTCTTTGCTCCTATTGTAGCCTATAGCTGTATTAAAGCATCCTCTTAATTAGTCATTCAGCCATGCCTAAGTAACGCTTGCTATGCCAAGCTCCTTGCCAATGCTTTCCGCTTTCTCCCACATGTATATAGATAGGGCTTTCTCTTATTTTCAGCCAGGCACTTTTACTAAAAGAGCATTTTGGAGAAACTAGTGGTGTGGTCCATGAATCTGAGCCTCCTTTTCATTTCCAGCAGCTCTACCCTGCCCTGCTGTGCCAGCGTCATTATTAGCTGAAGCCCTTTAATATTTAATTAACTTACAAGATCCATTTTCTGTAAATACTCAGACTCAGAGGAGATGGCATGGATAGAGAAAAATTAAATATGCAACCTCTAATGAAATTCAGGTTAAAGGCAAGCATAAAAATAACTGCCCCATGCAAAATGCTGATTTGGGAATGTGACATGTAGAGCAGAACTCTCTCACCCTGAAATTCATGTATTTATGTTGAGGATATGGGGGGATGACAAAAAACATAGTCTAGGAGATATTATCTAGTCCAGGGGTAGCTATCATGGTGCTCTCTAGATGTTGTTGGACTATAACTCCCATCAGGCCTCAGCCAGTATAGCCAAAGATCAAGAGTGATGGGAGCTGTAGTTCAGCAATATCTGGAAGGCACCATGTTGGCTACCCCTGACCTAGTCCAGTCTCAGTCCAAAGGGAAGATCCACCCATCTACAGATCAACTGAAGCAATCCAGAGCACTGTGAGCCACAAACAGAGATGAAGCGCAGTGTAGAAAAGTTGCTTACAGGACAAGTAGATTGAAATTGTTCATTCAAACAAGTCAAGCCACACATGGCTGTTTCTTCAGCAGAAATGGTGATCATATTTTGCAAAGAGGTTGCTCAGGGAAAAAAGAAGAAGCTGATAGCCAGTCATTATAAACTCTGTATACTTATTGTATCTCTCCCTGTTGTCCATACTCCTAGTTGGGCATCCAAGGGACAGGTATGTATCCTTTCTCCAGAGACATCCTCGTGCTCACAGCTGGAAGCCAACTGTGTTGGTTACATTAAAAGATTATTTAGATCTGTTAATTATGGCTCTTTGCTGTGTGGTAGACTGTCACTAGGAAGGCTGGCTAATTATCAGGTGTGCCCTGCCACATCCACAAGCCCAATCTGGCCTCATGCCATTCCTTTCAGCCTCGCCTTGTTGAGCAATCTTGGAATGCAATCAGAACCTGAGGAAGAGTGTCAGGCTGGCTCTCAACATAAGAGTAAAAAATAAGTACAGTAGGGCCCCGCTTTACAGCACTTTGCTTTACAGCGATTCCCTAATGCGATGGCTTTCAATTAGGGAAAGTCCCCACATTAAGGCGCTTGTTCCGTTTTTACGGTGTTTTTTTTCCGTCGTGCGCCATTTTGACATCATTTTAGCATGACGCGTCCCATTATCGTCAATGGGTTTCGCTTTACGGCGGTTTACGCTTTACAGCAGGGGTCCGGAATGGAACCCGCCATATGAGCAGGGCCCTACTGTAACTGCAGTTTCAATTCTATACACACACACTGACCAGGGAGTAAGTTCCATCAAACTCAATAGATAATATTTCTGAATTGAGATTGCATTGTCTTCTGTTTAGCAGCTATAGTTCCTACTGAGCTTGGCTGATGCATGGCTGTAGCTCTATGTGCCATTTGCAACCCACTTTTGAGAACTAATCCCAAATGCTTGATCTTGACTTTTTGGAGTTGAGAAATCCCAGCTCCAGGTAGTACAGGAAATGCCCCCTGTCTGAAACCCTGGAGAGCTGCTCCCAGTTAATGTAGACCACACTAAATAATAATAATAAACTTTAATTTGTTAGTCGCCTATCTGTCCAATTTTTGGACACTCTAAGCGACTTACAGCAGCAACAAGTACAATGTACAATACAATAAATACAACCATATTCATCAATTAGAACTAACATCAAAACATCAGTTAAAACATTACAAACTAATCTAGCTCAAAGTTCCTGTAGGCCTGCCTGAAGAGCCAGGTCTTTAACGCTCATCGAAAACTCATCAGGGAGGAGGCATGTCAAAGATCGTAGGGGAGGGAATTCCAGAGGGTGGGAGCCACTACTGAGAACGCCCTCTGTCTGGTCCGCACCAGCCGAGCTGTTTTGGCCAGTGGGACCGAGAGGAGATCCTGCGTGGCTGATCTTGTAAGGCGGCTCACTTGGTGATACTGGAGGCGGTCCTTTAAATAAACCAGGCCGAAACCGTATAGGGTTTTAAAGGTCAATACCAACACCTTAAATTGGGCCCGGTAAACCACTGGTAGCCAGTGAAGATCTATCGACACCAGAGTGATGTGTTCCCAGCGACGGCTATGCGTAATCAAGCGTGCTGCCACATTCTGCACCAGCTGGAGTTTCCGGACCATCTTCAAGGGTAACCCCACGTAGAGCGCATTACAATAGTCTAAGCGAGAGGAGACCAGGGCATGTATCACTCGCGGGAGAAGCTGTACAGGAAGGTAGGGTCGCAGCCTCTGTATCAGATGTAATTGATACCAAGCTGCCCGGCTCACTGACGAAACTTGAGCTTCCATGGACAGCTGGGAGTCAAGAATGACCCCGAGGCTGCGGACCTGATCCTTCAGGGGCAATCTTACCTCGTTAAACACCAAGTCGATGTCTCCCAACCTTCTCTTATCACCCACGAGTAACACCTCGGTCTTATCCGGATTTAGCTTCAGCCTGTTCTCGCCCATCCATCCACTAACGGACTCCAGGCACTTGGACGTGGTCTCCACAGCCACCTCTGGTGAGGACTTAAATGAGAGATAGAGCTGAGTGTCATCCGCATATTGGTGACACTGCAGCCCAAAACTCCTGATGATGGCTCCCAGCGGCTTCACATAGATGTTAAATAGCATGGGGGAGAGGATAGAACCCTGTGGCACTCCACAAGTGAGAGGCCAAGGGTCTGAAACTTCATCCCCAAATGCTACCCGTTGGTACCTGCCTGAGAGATAGGAATGGAACCACCGTAGAACAGTGCCCCCCATCCCTAATCCCTCTAGGCGGCTTAACAAGATACCGTGGTCGACGGTATCAAAAGCCGCTGAGAGATCCAGGAGGACGAGGAAGGTATATTCTCCCCTATCCAACGCCCTGCTCATATCATCATTTAGCATCATAAGAATGGTAAATTAGAAACTGGGCAAAAGTTCTTCAACTCTTGGGGATCCAAGGAGGGGTTTTTCAAGATGGGCCTTATCACTGCCTCCTTGACAGAGCTTGGAAGGTGTATTCTCCCCTATCCAACGCCCTCCTCATATCATCATTTACCATCATAAGAACGGTAAATTAGAAACTGGGCAAAAGTTCTTCAACTCTTGGGGATCCAAGGAGGGGTTTTTCAAGATGGGCCTTATCACTGCCTCCTTGACAGAGCTTGGAAAAGTAACTTTTTTGAACTACAACTCCCATTAGCCCCAGCCAGCGCCATGCTAGCTGGGGCTGATGGGAGTTGTAGTTCAAAAAAGTAACTTTTCCAAGCTCTGCTCCTTGAGGGCTGATGGCATTGCACCCTCTTCCAAGGATGCATTTACCACCGCCTTGATCCCTTCGCCCAGTTTCTCCTTGCAGCTCACAATGAGCCACGAGGGGCAAGGATCAAGCAGACAAGTGGTTGGCTTCACAGTAGAGAACACCTTGTCCACTTCCTCAGCGAGAAGAGGCTGAAACCGCTCCCATCGGACCGGAATGCCACTGGCCGATTCTGGCCCACTACTTGTATCCACGGCGTGCGGAATCGTGCACTTCAGACGATCGATTTTATCGGCAAAGTGCTTAGCAAATATGTCACAGGAGGCTTTAGAATGTTCCATGGTTCCTGCACAACTGGACCGACCAGGCTTCGGACCACTTGGAACAACCTCCTGGGACAACATTCTGCCGACGCAATAGAGGCAGCAAAGAAATCCCTCTTTGCTGCCTTTGTTGCCACATGGTAGGCCGCTATTGCTACTCTAACCAGTGTCCGATCGTCTTCAGCGTGAGACTTCCGCCACCGGCGCTCTAGTCGTCTCACCTCCTGTCTCAGACCTCGCAACCGAGGTGTGTACCAAGGTGCTGTCTGAGTTCTATTCAGGGGGAGAGGGCGTTCCGGAGCCACTTGGTCTACCGCCCTGGTAATCTCCCTATTCCAATCCACCACCAGGGTTTCAACCGAGTGACCTTCTGACAGCTCCATATCTCCCAGCGCATTCAGGAATCCCTTAGATTCCATCAGGCGTCTGGGGCGGACCATCTTAATAGGTCCTCGACCCCTGCGGAGGGTGAGCGGCATTGAGAGGCCTATATTTACCAGATAGTGATCTGACCATGACACGGGGTTAGAAGAAACAGCCCCCATTTTCAGAACACTACCCTCCCCTCCCAAGACAAACACAAGGTCAAGAGCATGACTGGCTGCATGGGTGGGCCCTATATTACTAAGGTGCAGTTCCCAAGAAGTCATGGTTTCAATGAAATCCCGAGGGGCTCCCACGAGAGTGGTCTCAGCATGCACGTTGAAGTCCCCCAAAACCAACAAATTGGGGGAGAACAACCGCACAGCCGAGACCACTAAGCTAGAAGGACCAGTGGCCTCAATATAAGGTAGCTTCCTATGTTCAATTAGCACTTTAAATTGTACCCTAGACCAGAGCTTGGAAAAGTTACTTTTTTGAACTACAACTCCCATCAGCCCCAGCCAGCACAGGCACTGGATTGAACTGATGGGAGTTGTAGTTCAAAAAAGTAACTTTTCCAAGCTCTGCCCTAGACATGATTAGAGCAGACTCACATTCAAAAACATGAGTCTACTACCTTCACATGTAAATTGGGCCTAGGTTTTCAGCCAGATATAATATCTGTCTGTCTTTTTAATGCTCTGTAATATTGAGGAGATGGGGTATAGCTGTTGTATCTCCTGTCATGCGCCTCCATGGGTTCCTTTCTCAGTCAAGCCTAGTGTCACGGGTTGGCACCATCAGGCAGATGCTGACAGCAGGAGTCCTCAGAAGGGCCCACCACCTGTCACTGGGCCACTGACCCAAGATGTCAGCTACAGCCACCTGAGCCCAGCTCTCTTCTCAGCATTGTGCACTGTTCTGACAATTTAAATCCCATCCCCCGCTTTCGACTTGAGGAGATCAGACCTGTTTTTGGCTTGCCACTGTAATGTGTGGCTTGGGCCTAGCAACCCTAGGGAACAGTGGCACAATAGGCATGTCTTGATGAACTATACGAAGTCAGCTCCTGAGTCTCTGGGAGTTGCTGTGGTGATAGCTACCATCTTGAAACAACTTCCAAACAAAGCATGGCCCTCTTTCCTTATCATTTTGAGATCTCATCTACCAATCTTGTAACCTGCTTTCGCTCTGACTAGTTTCATAAGAAGTGTTACATAATGTTTATTTCTTCATGGAGGTTTCCTAAACAATGCAGCTAGCAATTCGCATAAGCAGGGTGAGTTTTGCAAGAGATGAACTGCTAGACTAGAGAGAATAAAGTAAATTCCCGAGCAGTATCCTTTATCTGTATCAGTGGACGTCCTCGAGGGAAGAGAAGCCCCATCCTTGCCTACAGACAGCCCACTAAACTAGAAAAGCAACTCCTACAACTCTAGAATTGCCTACTTTTTGTGTGTGTGCAAGTTCCCTTGTGCAGCAGGTAAATATCTGTTGACCATTGAACCGCACTGTCACTGAGTCTGTTTTCCATCAAGTCTGAAAAACTGTAACTCCAACGTAATGTATGCTGTTTCACGCAACAACGCACACACGTCAACAATATCTCCCTCACACCACGTCGTCTCCACAGCATTAGGGGGAAAAAAAGCTTAATGTCACCCAACTGTTAAGGGCACATGAACTCTGCCAGGAGAAGAATTGCCTGCTACAAGCAGCATCAGACCAGACAACTCAAGAGATTTATAGACCCCGGAACACAGCCCTGAAACAAACTTTGATGCCGGCTGTTTCTTCATCTTCTTCAACAATATCATTAAAGGCTTTAAAGACATCAGCCACAGTGTCAAGGGCTCATTCGTCTGACATGCGCTAATGTTTTATATGCCATCATCTGTCAAACTGTCCTTCGGTAGTTTGGAGTGCTGGCAGGTTAAATTGGGACATTTTGATGTAAGTGAATGACACAAAATGAATTCACAAATCAATTTTTCCTCTGCCTCTATTCCCCCCCCCGTTATCTAACAGGTGACAATTTCTAGATAGCAAGCCTCTTGTAGCAGGGGCTTGTCCTTAACTAATTTGAAAATGTTATGTACCTTGATGGCAGTATGGTAATTGATGTTATACAAATTAAAAATACATATATTCAGTGGGAGAGAACTTCAATTTCCCCAGACATTCCCACTTTGATAGATAGTTCATTATATTCAATTTCAAAAGACAAAGAAAAGGGAGAGACAGCAGTACTGGAGTTTGTCAACAAACTTGTTAAGTGTTTTGAAGGCAATGAATAAAGTTCAGGGTCACAATCTACCATCAAATTCTCTAGTGCAAGATTGGCAGGGATTATGGCACAGTTCCCATTCATTCTAATGGAGAGGGATTGTGCCCCTAGTATAAGTTTGCATTACAAAGGTGAAGTTGCAGATATCTCAACACATGCATATATATGCCCACCACTTTCACTGATGAAGTAGGCAGTTATATACACTGAGTTGAGTGCCAAAGCAATGTTTGGCTCTTCCAAATTGGTAGGCATGGATTATTTTTGTGGCAACAGCAGTACTTGTAGCTTTCCATCTGTTCTTCCTACTGCAATCACAACAGTAAGTACCCTCACCTTGAACACAGAACTTGAGCTCCTTGGCATCAGTCACAACTGAGGATTGTAACTTTTCAGGTACTTTCTTGCTCATCCGGTTATAGCTGCGTTGTTTCTTGGTCTCCCCCCAGAGATTGGAGCCTCCGTACATGCTGGGAATGTTGAGGACTGCAATACCTTCCAGTGAAGTGTTACTCAGATCCAGAACTGTTCCATCACACTGGTAGGTATGGAGGGAGACAAAGATAAAGGAAGCTATTGTGAGGCATAAAACACCCTGCATCAATTACTGTGCACAGAATCTTTATTTAAACATTTCTATTCCACCTTCCTAAAAATCCAAGGTGACTTCCAACTACTATAGAAACAATAGACATCACCTTTATCAAAATACATAATCCATCACAGCAAGAATGTTGAACCAGAGTCCCTTCAAAGTCCCTGGAAAGCTTTCTGAAACAGAAAGGCTTGGCAATGATGTACACTTCACTCTGAGAAGAGCATCCCAAAATCCCAGGGACATGCTGGCAAAACAAGTCTGCATAATTCTGCAGCTGTTTTTTGTCCATTTACTGAATGGACACAGACTGCATGGGACCTTGCTGGAAGAGTTTAAATTGTGGAGAGATGTATGTGTGCATGTAGGATTTCAGTGGTGAGAATCAGCAGCGTGAATTGGGCCTAGAAACAAATTTGAACCAAGTACAATAGACTGAATGTGTTCCCACTTCCCTATTCCTGCATGAAGGCAAATCACAGCATTCTGAACCAGCTGAAGCTGCTGGACAATATTACAAGGCAGCCCTGTGTAGAGTACCTACTACAGTTGAATTAGAAGATTATGAAGTCATAGCTAATTGCTGCAAGAGCTTGGGTGTCCAGCTGGTGTATCAAAATAAATGGATGAAAGACACTCCTTGTTTTGACTTCTGCTGATCAAGTAGCAAAGCAACATTGTTCTGATAAGGTACAGTAACTTCCCTTAAAGTTGTGACAGTTAAAGTGGCAAACAAGCAAAACTGTTATGTAGATACGCCCTTTAGACTTCTTCCAGATACCCTTTCTTGGGGTCATTAGAGGATGTCTCTGGGATGAAGGGCCCTGCCATGCCAGCTGAGCAATTTGTCTTTGTCTTCCCACTTATAAATGGGGAGGCTTGAACAGGTTTTTTTTAATTAACTAATGATGTTTGCTAGAATTATATTCCACAAATGCTAGTCACTGTAAAAGCAGTATAGCCAGACATCAGCAGAAAGCTATGTTTAAAAACCTACTTTGGTCTAAATGCAAGGTAAATAAATAGCTAAAGGGATGTGAGTGCTGCTTCAGTCCAGAAGGAACAATGATTGCCAGCAAACTAAACTCTATCTGTTCTGTTGTTTTTCACAGGAACATTACAATTGAACCTCCTCTGTGCTGGCTAGGTAAGCAAAGGTCTGGCAGGGCACAGAACGTGATACAGATGCCAAATTTTCACACAACTCAGGAACGAACATCCAATGGGCAGCGAGAATGCTTCCCTCTTTAACCCTGCTTTGTTTCTGTGCCAGTGTGGTACAATGGCTTCTTTGAGAAGGGGCAGCTGACAGGCTGTTGGCAGAGAGACTGGAAGCAGACATTTGCAGCTGGGGGGAAAAATCCAACTTTATTTCTAGGAGTCTATACTGTAACTGATGCCAATTTCCAAAACAAAACTGCAATTTCTCTGTGCTCATGACAGATGCCTGGAGCCAAAGGGAGGGCAAACTGTTACTTTCATGCTGCCAGATTAACAATTTGCAGTCCTGAAATTGCCATTTTCTGAACACACATACATATAGTTGCACAAAGATCCAGGAGGAGTGGGAAATGAGGGCCATCTATATTTCCACAAGCATTACATCTTATTTTCCCATCTCATAGATGTACTGCTGTACAGTATAGAATCTGAATAAAGGTAAGTAGAATTCTTCTTTGTAATCAAAGGGATTACAACCATTACAGCCTGCCAACCAAGAGGTCTTCTGTATCTTTAAAAGTTGTTTGGGGGGAGAATTGCACCTTGTGGTTTTTGCCATTAGTGTTGCAAGAAAACCTGTACTTGGCTGAATTTTCTCTTCTCTTAAAGATACAGAATCATTCTCAGGCCCTGAGCCTGGCAACCCTACTCTGAACATATGTTACACAGTCTCACTAGTGGTGCTGAATTCCAAAACAGACAAGCCTGTATGGAAGTTATAACAACAGAAGAAGCTTTTCTCGCTAATCCTAGATGTAGAGAGACTAACTGTGATCATTTGGGTAAATGAAAATCACTTTGCACATGCTCATAGACATTTTTTTATCGCTTCATATGTCCCATGGCTGAGCCATGGAACTGAAAACAGGTCCTCTGGGGCTAAGCCCTAGCGAATCCAAGAACCAGTCAGGCATCACTCACTTCAGATTGTCCCAAATGTTTCTGGCAAGAGGTACTGTTTGTATATTCCACATCAGACTTCAACCTCTCAGGCATAAATCCTTTTTCTGCATTGTATAAAACAGAATCTTCAAAGGCAACCATTCTATTGAAAGAAAGCTTTGTATTTTTTCCTAGGCCAGCTGGCTCACAGAGCAAGTCAGAGAAGCAATCCAAAAGTAGAATCAAAGATACCAGCTCTAAGGAAGGGGGGGGAAAGGACAAGGAGGATCTTCCATACCTCATTGCAGCTAGAAAGGGGAATTTCTATGGCTTTATCTAAATTGGAATGCCTCTTTAGGAAGTATTTTATTGCCTCCTTGCCAGGAAATTTAAGTCCCCCCTAAAGGCTGAACTTAAATTCTCTTTACTTGCCTACAAGGCAATAGATAGCAGCATATTGACCTAACATGGTTTCTAAAGAACTGGTACTCCTGCTTTCTTTAAGTGTGATTTTGTGTGTTTCAATAAATGTCAGAATTTAGGAAATGTTTTAAGTTGCTTGGTATTTTTTAGCATTTTAGGAGACTGGACTTTCAAAGGTAGCCACATCTGCACAGGAGTAAGTACGAAGTCTGGCATTTTAAGCAGTAACGTGTATTTTAGATTATGGCTGCAATCCAATACATGTCTACTCAGAAGTAAGCTCCATTGGGTTCAATGGTATTTCCTCCCAGGTAAGTGTGCAAAGGCAGAAGTCTGGTGATGTTTAACATTTACTGGCAATTCTTAAGATTGTTAGGAGGCCATTAGGATATGTCAGAAAATTCTAACATCTACCAGTAAATCTCAAGGCTAACTCAGTGTTATTGGTAAATAACACAGTTCCATCCTCATTTCTGTTGCTTGAATGGCAGGACATAAATCAAATAAATATATACACTAGAACAGGCAGTCATATTTCACAGAAGACATCAGGACTACTAAGAGATGGGCATACCACAGGAGATACTGATGTTCCGAGCCGACAGCCAGCAGAGCCTCCAGATTCTAAGCTTTATTTTTAAACAGCAAGTTCCTAGCTCTCCCAGAAAGAAAGTTATGAAGCAAAATGTGCAGGTACCATTCTAAATGATTTCTGTGAGACAAACCAGCTTGTCTGCACCCACATTTCAGTGTTTTAGACAATAAGTGATTGATAAGTGGATTAATCCCACTTGGTATGATTAATACCAGATGATAGGAATCGCTAGGGTCTTAAAGAGCTGCTGTTTTCCTCTCCCCTTTAGTGTACTTTTCTGCTTCTGTCACATTTTCTAGTCCTTGGAATCTCTGTAGTTTGCCCTTCCTTTTTTCCTAGCATTGAGGATACATATTTCCTGTGATGGATTCGTTTGAGATGAGGTACTCCCTAGAAATTATTTTCTGCAAATACTACTACACCATAAGTGCAGGTGGATGTTAAAGAATCCCTATCCCTCGCAAATGACAAATGCAAAATGTGAAAACTTTGCAAAGAGACTTGCAAGACCAGGCACCCATTAAGAATTCAAGTTAAGTAGAATGGTATACATATGAACATAGAAGTAAGTCTCTTTGGGTTTAATGGGGTTTAGTCCCAGGTAAGTGGGCAGGGCCAGCCCCAGGAATGCCAGAGCCCTTGGGCACCAGCCTGCCCCGGGCCCCGGCACTCCCCTTTTATGATTCATGGCAGGATTGGTACCATGGATCGCAGGGCGGGAGATCCCAAGCCACCCCCCATTCCCCCACTCTACTTACCTTTCTCTGTACTGTTTTTTCAGCAGTGCGCCTGCACGCACAATGTGCTCAGCCACAGAAAACAGCAGAAAGGTAGGTGAAGCGAGGGAATGGCGGGCGGCTCTGAAGCTCCTGCCCTGCTATCTGTGGCAGCAATCCTGCCATGGATTGTGGAAGGGGAGCGCACCCCCAGGGGCCCTCGGCCAGTGCCCCACCTGGCCGCCCTTTAGAACCAGCCCTGTATGTGGGTACAGAATTGCAGCCAAAGGTTTGGTTTAGGGTTGGCACTGGGGAAAAGTAGGGTTCTTGTGCCTTTAACAGATGTGTGGTAGGCAGAAATTCAGCAGGTTAAACCTTTTGTAGTATTGAAACACAATTATGGGAAAAGCTTCACCTATTCACATTCTGTCTGTCAGACAGTTTATTATGTGTGTGGACACTAATTTATTTTTGGGCCCTCCATTCTACCTTCAAAAGAGGACACAAATTTGCATATGGCTCAAAGCATGTGCAAAGTTCATGCAAATTTGTGTCCTCTTTTGCTTGAAGGAGTATTGTGCATGTGGGTCACTGGGCCCAGTACAATGGTTGGCACCCCTTCAAGACATTAACCTCCACATGTCCAGCTGTAATGATTGGCCTCTCAACCCCAGGACAGTATATGCCAAACTGACATTTAGATATAGGGAGGAGCCTATTTCTTTCATGTGCATCTTCTTTGAGGCTTAGTTTACACAAAGAGTAGATGAAGGGGTAAAATTATTCGTGGACTGTACCAAATCAGATTGTAGGTGGGGGACCATGTGTTTAAATACTTCCTCAAAAAAGTGACTTTTTAAAAATCCTTACAAAAGCAAAACAAGCATACCAGGGAGAAGGCTAGACTAGAACCTTAACATCCAATTTTCTATTGGCAGGTGTCCCCCCCAGCTTCATATGGAGGAACATTGAATAATGCCTATTCAGAAGTTATGCACCAATGTGTGAGGGGACTGTACTCCCATCCCAACATTGCATGCACTGACTAACCTGCACCCGGCATCTGCATGAAAAGTATGAACATTGGCAGGTATGAACGTATGTAAAGGCTTCCATGTGACCTGGAACCATGAGCAAGTGGCTCCCTCTCTGCAAATAAGAATGTAAGAAGAGTCCTGCTGGATCACACCAAAGGCCCATCCAGTCTAGTATACTGTTTTCACAGTGGCCAGTCAGATGCCTATGGGAAGTACACAAGCATTCTCATTTTTGATTCCTAGCAACTCTTGATTCAGAGGCATACTGCATCCCACAGTGGAGGTAGAACATAGTCACCAAGGTTAGTACCCATTGATAGCCTTATCTTCCATGAATTGGGCTAATCCTAGAACTGTTTGTGGAGGGTGGGACTGCACTGGATGTGGAAGGAGGCGCAGCTGACTAACAAGTGTGTTTTATCTCCCTTTCTTCAGCCTCTCCAGGTATTTAAATCTCGTGCCTGGCAAGGGCATAAGCTGAAGGGTGAGAGTAAAAGGGCTTTTGTTCTCTGGCTTTCAGCTGAAGCCCAGCAGCCCAAGCTCAAGATGCTGGCTGACAGAATACTCATGGAGCAGGCCAACTCAGAGCTTAGCTGGTGCTTAGCTTCAACAATCCCAGTCTTCTGTTTGAGCGTTCAACAAAGAACTCAGCAAGTTCATGGGAGGCGAAGACCCAACATTCTTTCTTGTGAGACTTTTTGGGGTGATCTGTGTTTGTTGGGCCATGGGTGAGAGCCAGGATGGGTGGGTGGAGTCCTGGGTGAGAGCCAGGAGGTTGAGTGATGTTGAGTGGGGAAGTGCAAGGGAATTGTTTTGTATTTGTTAAGTTGTATTTTGTATTATGTATTTGTATTATGGTTTTATTGCATATTTTTATAACATTTGTTGTTTTACCCTTCTGTATACTGCTTAAAGAGATATTTTTATATTTATTAAGCAGTATAGAAATATCCATAGCAATAGTAATAGTAATTAAAGCCATCCAAGTTGGTAGCCATCAATACTTCTTGTAGGAGCAGATTTCACAGTTTAACTATGTGCTTCTTTTGTACTTCCTTTGGTCTGTCCTGATCCTTGCTGCCCTGGGTTCCTACTAGGAGGAAGGGTGAGATATATAACTAATAAAATAAAATTAAGTAAGTAAATAAATCTTCCAAAATATAGTTTTGGCTGGCCCCTTGTATTATGAGAGAGGAAGAAAAACTCTTTGTCCACTTTTTCCATACCATGCATAATCTTCTACACCTCTATCATGTCTCCTGTTACTTGCCTTTTTTCTAAACTAAACAACTCTAAATGTAACCTTTTCTCATAAGGGAGTTGGTCCAGCCCTTAGTTAATTTTAGTTGCCCTTTTCAGAACCTTTTCCAGCTCCACAATTTCCTTTTTGAGATGAGGCAACCAGATCTGTGCACAGTATTCCACATGCGGTCGTATTGTGCACATAGATGCTGGGTGGGGTGTGGGCCCCCCCACTCCACTCATGGCTTGGTCTTTTGAATTAGTATAACAGGGCTATTGTCTTACTAGTTTTGCGGTTCAGATGAGGTCATTAAGTGTGCATACATTTCTTATGACAATTCAAAATGATTTTTAAGACCCCTAAAACAACAGAAAAGTAAATGGCAATGTAATAGTATACTGGATTCCAAACTGGAAACAAAGACGACTAGGTATATGAAGGTAAACCTCCTAAGATGTAGCACAGATGAGAAGGACCTAAGAGTTGCAGTGATTCACAACCTGAATACAATCTTGGCAGTTGATGACTGGGGAAAAAGAGGCAAATGCCATTTTAGGCTGCATTTATTTTATAGATGTACTGAGTGCACAGGACGTAGGAGGTAATAGTAGCATTTGCTTAAAAACCAAACCAAAAAAGTACCCTTCCCTAAATTTTAAAAACAGTTGGACAATGGAAAAAAACTTTCTAAGGAAGCTATGGGTTCTCCTTTCCTGCAGGGTTTTGTTTTGTTTTTGCACCCTGTTACTAAAGGGACCAGACCTACAATTACTACAAGGGAAGGGAAGGAGTGCTCAAATGAGCGAGATCCAGCCATATGATGCATCTGGGATGGCTCAGGGTCAACTACACATTACATGCATGGCTTTTAAAAAGCAGGCTTAAACATGGCACTTCTATTTTGAGGAAAAAAGAGCTGTGGGACCCTGATCTGGAACATGTTCCCGATCGGGATCAAGGCCTGCAGTTCCCTGCTGAAAATCCACCCTCCCTGCCTTTTATTTGCCCCTGAAGATGCAAGTACGATCAAGACACTCTAGGCTGCTTTTTCTTCAAAATTAAAGTGGCCAGTTTAAGCATGCTTTAAAAAAAAAAAGAATAACACAATATGAAGCTTGGCTTTCAGACAATTAGAGCTTCAGCTTCTCAAAAGAGGGCACTTATAAGTTGTCCGGATAAGGATACAATATTTTACAGCATAACTTGATTTGTAAAGAATCTGAAACAATTGTCCAGAGGAGCAAGTTCTGCTTGCTAGAATTTCAGCTGAGAGTAAAAGAGAGACCAAGAACAGGAAGTGTTGGTTGTGGGGAATATTTTACACCTAAAAGTTGTAGTGGGGAGGTGAGGAAAGAAAGAGACCAGCTACCTCCTGCCCTACCAAAGCTAAGGTTATGAACACACCATACGTTTAAAGCACATAACTTTCCCTAAAGAATCATGGGAACTGTATTTGTTAAGGAAGCTGGGAATTGTAACTCTGTGAGGGGTACACTAGTTCCTAGGATTCTTTTTTGGGGGGAGGGGGGATGTGCTTTGAATGTGCTTTAAAGGTACAGTGTGTACCCAGCCAGAAAGCAAACAAAGAAACTTTACAGTGAAGAACTGATGAAGAAGGAAAAGGGCAAAACCAGCAATGAGCAGTAGGGCATGTTCACATGGGGCTTTTGAGGAGGACCGGATGTGCTAACCCAGTGCATTGCATTCCTAAAAGCCACCCCATACACAAGAGTTGAGTTCAGGCTGGCACCTCACCCTCTCGGCACACAAGACTAAAATAGCAGGACCAGAATAGACAGGGCTATCTGCACAACCCAAGGAGGGACATCAATATAGAGTGAGTTGCCTGCATCATGCTATAACTACATTAACATGGTACTTGCTCCTCCCATAAGGACGTAAGAATGGATACTGGATCAGACCCAAAGCCTATCTAATTCAGCATCCTCACATTGGCCAGCCAGATGTCTCTGGGAACCCCACAGGCAGGGCATGAGTACAGTAGCACTCTCCTGCAACTGTTTCCTAGTGCCTGATATTCAGAGGCATGCTGCCTCTGATGCTGCATCTAGCACATAGCCACCATGACTACTAGCCATTGATAGCCTTACCCTCCATGCATTTGTCTGATCCCTTTTTAAAGCCACAGACACTGGTGGCCATTACCAGATCTTGTGGTAGCAAATTCCATGGTTTTACTATGTGCTGTGTGAAGAAGCATTTCCTCTTGTCTGTCCTGAAGTTTCTGACATTTAGCTTCATTGTTTGACTGTGACCCCTGCTACTAGGAAGTCATTCTATCCATTTTCTCCACACCATGTCCCCCTTATTAATTTTTTTTAAAAAATGAAAAAGTCCCAAACATTGTATTCTTCATAGAGTTGCTCCAGTCCATTAAAATGCCAAACTGGGATACATTCTCAAGCACCCTAAGAGTGAACAGTATTTCTGATTCAGAGATGAATGTACCAGTAAACCAGACTCTCTCTTTTTATGTGCCTTACGGTTTGTGCAGATACCGGCTTGCTGCACTCCTGGTTTAGCAGAGCTACAAGTCTGAGGAGTATGGGAAGCCTCCTGGGCAAGTACCTTTTCCTCTGGGATGCATTCTGGTAATTATGGGGGGCCACAGCAGTCTGAACTACACACTCCTAGCCTATACCTACCAACTATGAGGAATGGTGGGCACCAAGGCAGGATGAAGAATCATGGATTGCCATGACAAGGCCTTTGCACCAATTAACAGTTCTACACTTACGTTTTAATGATTAACGAACGAAAAGATCAGTTGCAGTGCTGGAGTAAGCAGAAACACTGAAAGCAATACTCCCAATCCTTAAAATGAGCTATTTGGATGAAGCCTGAAGTTGTACTCTCTGAGCAAAGCCTGTTCCAACACATTTTGCAGCTCTAAGCAGCTGCATGGCCCGAGAGGAGCCCTAGGAATCCCTGCAGTGGCACTAGGGTTTGGTGAATCTGTCTGTTTTAGTTTCTCTCAGTTTCTCATTTTTCTTATCTTAAGTTCAGTTCTCTTCACTTCCATGTCAGTTTGCAATTATTATTATTTTTAGAAAGTCCTCATGAAAATTTATCAGTATTTTATTGTGAATTTCTCCCAACATACACATTTGTGCAAAGCCATTTTCTCTAACATAATGCATTTGTGTTTGTTATTTTCACTAATATAGGCATTCTTATGCACACTCTACTTTTTTGTAAACATTTTGTAAACATTGCCTGGCTGGAGAACTTCACTGAAAAATTTGGAGAAATGCAAATTCCAAAAGTTATCTGTGTTTCAGTTTGTATATAGTTTCAGAAAGTACAAATTAGGTAGGTACACCTTTAAATGTGAATTGAATCAAATTTCTCCCCCATCCCTAAGTGTTGCAGAAAATGCTAGGAGGCAAGACTGTTGCATGGATTGTATTCAGCCTGAGAAGTGGACTCCAGAGCTCTCTTTGATAGGAACATCATAAGCTGTTTTATAACAAGTCAGATCATTAGTCCAACTAATTCAGTGGTTCCCAAACTTTTTTCCCCATGGACCACTTGAAAATTGCTGAGGGTCTTGGCAGACCACTTACTGCTTTTTCTTCCTGTTGTACCAACTGCAGTGTGCTGTGCCAGATGTGTGATTTCCAACTGCATTTTGTAAACCGCTTAAGAGGTTTTGTTTGCAGTTACGCAATATACAGTTTGTTAAATAAATACATACACTTTTACAGACATGCTGTGGACCACCTGAATGAAGCTCACAGACCACTGGTGGTCTGTAGACCACAGTTTGGGAACCTTGGATCTAGTTCATATTGTTGACACTGACTGACAGCAGCTGTCCAGGTTCTTAGACATGGGACATTCCCCGCCCTACCTGGAGATGCTGGGGTATGAACCTGGGGCCTTCTGCATATACAGGAGCTGCTCTGCTACTGACCTACAGCTCTTCCTCAAGGGATCCTAGGCAAACTTGTGAAGCAGGTGGTGCTTCACTGCTGTTCTTAAAAGCACTACCACTATAGTGGCCTCTGTCATTGAGTTAACCCAATTCTGAGCTTCCCCCTTTCAGTAATTGGTTTGTGTTTGCCACGAGGCCATCCTATGTTGTGCTTGATGGGGGGGGGTTAATTTGCAAAACACTCAACTGCCATGGCAAGGTCTTCGTGCCAGCTGACATTTCTGTATTCTAGCTTTAATGAATAACTAGTGAAAGGTTTGTTTATCTACGGATGGGGAAAGAAGGAAGTTTACAGAAAATACACACCTCTCAAAAGCCCCAATACAAGCTGTGTAAAAAAGAAAAAGAAGAGTAAAATGACAGAGCACTTAGCAACCACTGGCAAGCTGCTCACATTGCTCTCTAATTAAAGGCTGTTTCTATCTAACCCGAAGATGGCTGCCTGCAGGCACAGAGTTTACACACACACACACACACACACACATTTACTTCCAGTCAAGCTCTGAATACAGCTGTAAGGGGGAGGAGGGGGAGGCTTAATTCTGTTTTCCTCAAACCGGCTTCAGAGATGACAAGAGCTCAGATGCCAGTACCAACAAAGGACACTTAAAGGGGATCTATCAGTGATGTGTACAATTTTTTAAAATGCTGCTTAGCATCTATGGTTGTTTCTCCTGTCATGGAAACACTGCCTTTGGTATCTGTATATGCAAACAGGAGCTTTCTCCACTGTAAATAAACTGCCCCTTGTACCCAGAGTATCTCATAAGGGCGCAGTGGATGGCGATGTCACTGAAGGATAGGCTGGAGCTTTTGTAGAAAATAAAGCTTCTGTTTACACATTAACAGCAAAGAGCAACAGGAGATTATTTGTTAGCTGGAATATATTTGAATATGTTGTAATCTGAAGACTTGCTCATATCTATCATTGTGAGCCAGAAGCATGATATGTTCCAGCTCTAATTAGCAATAAGATGAGGATTGTTTTCATTCAGGCTGTGGAAGTCGTAAACCCCAAGAGGAAAAGGAAGTGGTCCTCCGGCAATGTCCCATCAGGCAAAGTTTTGCTGGGAATCTCTCTCCTTGACTCTCTTCTAGGCTCTGGATCCTACTAACAACATGCCTGGAAGAAAAGAGGCAAAATGCACCCGCTGCTTTGTCCTCCTCCCTCTTCTTTGTAGTCAGCAGCACAAGGGTAGTTAAATGAGTGCCCTGGATATTTTCTCATTTTGGTTGCTTCCAGACAAATGGAGCATTTTTCCTTATTTCTTTGCACAAAGCTTACAGAGAACTTAGATGCCATCAACTAGTTATCGAGCATTCATTCTGATTTGTTTGCAGAGAGGTTATACAACATTACACATTTTCCAGTGTATTTTCTTGTCACTTTCCTTATGCCATAATAAATGTGCTAAATCTTTAAGGTGCTACAAGATTTTTTGTTACTTCTGCCATAACGTTAAGAAAAAATGTGTATGACAAACCTGTTCTTTAATTATTAGTAGGGCTGCAACCTGGTTAAATAAAGTTTGTATGATGACAGTTTTAGTTGTTTAATAGATTGAATTTGCATTTAGGCTCAACATTGTTTCTGAATGAAGCAATGTACTTCCTTTATTTTTAGATGATGCATTTACATGTTTTAGCAAACATTACATTAGAAAAGGCATTCTCTTGTGTGTGAGCAAAGGGAGAATGCCTCTTTTAGGATGGGACTTGTCACCTACAGTTTTTATAAGCAAATAGAACACACACACATACATACATCCTGCTCTCCATGTAATCAGTGGCACCAGTTTAGTCAATTAATATTTTAAATCCATTACTCTAACCAACCAATTGATTTAACTGATTAAACACTGTAGCATTAATTATTAGTCATAATCTGAAGAAAAAAGATTAAAACAGTTCAGGCAGGACTTAGGCTCCATTGTTGGAACTCAGTTGTTGATGTTATTGGTCTATCAAAAATACCCTCAGTGTTGATTGATAGTACAAGGGCTTGTTCAGAGTGTAACTTCTGTTTGCTCCTCATTTGGTGACATAGTACGCAACCAGGAACCAGATCACTTTTTAGTGTAGATTCAGTCACCTGCACAAATCTTTTGACTATTAAATAGATTATAAAGAAATCAGCACAGAAGCAGAACAGGTGCTATGTAATTGAGGGCAGAGGTGCCTTGAATCAATTTCCCAAGTCTTGAAAGATCCCTACTGTGGATAAGTTTTAATTGCCCCCAAAGCTTACAGTTGCCTAATAGATTTGATTCATATCCGTTTTGGGCATGATAGGACAATGGTTTTCTACTCTACCATAGGTGTTAATTAGCTCAGCAATACTAGCGTTTTAATCGCCAATTACTGATGTTGTAAATGGTCACTAAGTTGAATTGTCACAGACTCTGCCTTTTACTTTTCATTGCTATTTGACCTCACTTTTTACATTCCCCCCATGCCTCTGAACCCATTGCTATTCCTATGGATAACACTTTTTCATCTGATGGGCTGCACTGTATATTTTTCAGTCTTTAAGGTGCTACCAGGTCCTTTGTCACTTCTGTTGCTACCGGCTGACATGGCTAGTCCTCTGGAAGTAAGGGATGTATGTTGACGCTGAAAGCTGACCTCTACAGTATTGTTGCCATGTCAAAACTCCTGGAAATGATTCAAAGTGGTGCCAGCAGGAGCTACATGCAACTCTCAATTGTTACAGATGCTACATGGAGTCAACTCCATTAGGAAGCATTTCCAGCAGCTCTTGCATAGCAGATGTAGGATCAGTTTAATGGACAGAGAGGCAGGAACGAAACTCATATCAGCACTAAGAATTACCTATATAATCACCTGGACAATGATGAAGCACTGCAGTCACCTTGGCAATGCTGAGATACAGTCCCCAGTCGGAGCGGCAGCTTAAGGATCACTGGAAACTCACCTCAATCTCTACATAGTCATGCAGCTTCTTGCAGGTGGCAGCAAAGGTTTCCGTTGTGCCGAATTCAAAATACCAAAGTTTATTCTTCATTCTGACAGATAGAGCAAAGAGAGGGGGGCATTGTAATGGGATATATTCACTCTGTTTTTTTCTGCACATACTGTCCTGTCCAGCAGTCACTAAGCCCAGTGTCTACTGCAAAAGTCTACATGCAGAGAACGACCACGTTGCCATTGGAAAAAGCTAGGAAAGGACATCTTTCTTCCAGAAAATTAGGGCCATTGTGTAATTGAATTCTCAGATGGTGCTATAACCTTTTGTGCAGGATGGTCTGGTGAAATACAGAGGGTGGGAAGAGGTCCAAGACGTAAATTTCCTGAGGCATTCTTAAAGCACCGCACACAGAGAGTACCAAGGTTCCATGAAAATAGGATCTTGGAGCGCTTATCCAGGTTTACTGCAAAATATCACCATTTGGATAACAGAGTCACAAATCCCAGTTGAAAGACAATAGCATGATCGTCCTCCAATCCACACAGACTAGGTGGCAGAGGGATCACCTTGCTGTGGAAGTACAAATGTCTTACTGTTGGCCTCCTTTAAGCATAAATGAGGTGATAAGGAGTCTATAATCACCAATGAATAAAATAAATGGCAACAATGCATGAAATTGGGAGAGACTCTTTGCTTGAAACCCTGGAGAGCTGCTGCCGTTAGTGTAGACAATATTGACCTAGATGGACCAATGGATTGATTCAGTATAAGGCAGCTTCCTATGTTTCTATGGACTGGAGGAGGCTGGGGAGGGGGGAAGGATTGTTGCAAGAGAATAAACCTGCTGGTGTTTGGCAATATTAAAAAAAAGGGGTAGATGATCACACCTACACTGGATGGGTGCAGTGGGGGAAGCATGTCAGCCTCTGAAGAATGGGGAAAAAAAGTTTTTTAAAGTTACAAAATGGCTTGGTTGAAACAGAGGGCATTGCCTATCATTCGTCAAAGGCATTCTCCAGGGAAGCTGCAGTAGCAGCACTACCAGAGTGAAGAGTCACATTTTCCTAGAGTATACAAAATATAGTACATCTCCTGCTGGAAAAATGCATCATTCCTCAAACAGAAGCACAATCTCAAGGGATACCATCCACATTACATGCAATGAATTGATAAAAACTGCATGCTGATCATGCTAAATACTAATTATCTGAAAGGCCTGGAGGGAGATGGCAAGTCTCTGGTAAACTACTAAGGTTTACTCACTAGAAGCTGGTTGGAGCTGAGTGCCAGGGTGGAAACAATTAGGCTGAATTCCTGCCTTTGGCTGAGAAGAAATACCACAAAGGCAGCTTTCCATGTGGCACCTTGATATACTATATATACCAAAAACTCAGTGTGATCATGCTCATTTTGGCAGAGCAGAACTTGGGCTTCTAAGCATATGACCTAGAACATTACAAATGTATCATAATGGATTATGTATTAGTAGCTTCCCTTCATTTTGTGTTTGCGTGAGAGAGAGAAGAACTCAGGGAAAACAGCCATTTTAGTTCCTTAGCTGTTCTTTAGGTAGGGGAATACTGTAATTTGAGGTTGCTGTGAGGATCATACAGAGCTTTGGACATTGTCCTGGAACCCAAAGTTAGCCTTGCCCCACAGACCTGGAATGGTGGCATCTTCCTCCTGCTACATAAGGAAATTTAAGATACAGACAGCAGGTGCAATAACAGCAGTGAGTATATATAGTTTTAAGAGCTCAAGGTTGAGCTGATACTGTAAAACCTACCAACATAACTTCAGGTTGACTTTTTTTTTTAAAGTATAAACACAAAGAGAAATTTCCAAAGGAGGATCTCAAAATGTTTGAAACTCATAAAGTCAATTAAAATTCTGAATGTTTTGCTAAATTTCAGATTTCTACAAACATTCTACAAAAAAAAGGTTTGCAAGGAGGATCCAAGGGCAGGGATCAAGCAATGGAAAAAAGGGTGTCCCCTCTAGTGCTCTCTCTTATTTGCAATAATCCATCATTGTGCATTGAGAATATTTATTTTACTAGGGGCTCTGCCCCTGCATGCTTCATGCACCAATCCCTTCCCCAGTTCTCCAAGGCACCTTCCCCCTCCTCTCCTCCTCTCCCTTCCTCAGGTTGCCAAAGTACTTCCACCCTCCCTCAGGTTGCCAAGGCAATGCCTTCTCCCCAGGTCACCAAGGCCATCCCTTTCCCCCTCAGTTTGCCATGGCACCTCCCCCTTCCCCATGTCACCATGGCTTCCCCTCCTCCTTTCCTAGGTTGCTAAGGCTGCCCCTCCCCCTCTCTCAGGTACCCAAGGCACTTCCCCCCCAATCTCACATACCCTCCTTCATACTTCCCACTGCCTGGAGGAAAGGGAGACCTTATGCTAGCGATGGTGAGGCCTCCCATGGAGTGGCTCTGTGGGTCACCCAGACTGCCATCTGCCAGAGTCTGCCGCTGTACACTCAGTGTCCTGCTGTCAGGTCAGTGTCCCCCCTCCAGGCCTGGAGGAAACGGAAGCCTCATGGTAGTGATACCATTAAGTGGTTCTGCAGCCCACTGCTCCCTCCCACTGTTCACTCCTACATGCTGCCTGTTAGCTCTGCTGCTTTCCTCTTGGTCTTGTCTGGCTGTGCAGCCACCCACCTTCCTTCCTTTCCCCCACCACATGGCCTTGAACCCAGTGTGGCTCAATCATATTGCAGTTTGCAGTGCCACCTGTCTGTGGCAAAGTGAACTGCAGTGTGATGGTCAGAAGCTTCAAAAAATATAGATATAGGAAAAAAGATAAGATTTCTTACCTACCCTTAACCATAAGATTCTAGAGTGGGTTACAACAATATAATATACAATTATAAAACAGATAATATTAAATATAAAAACAAATAAAACTGTTCCAGCCAGAACAGAACAATATAAATTCAGCAAAAAAGTGGGTCCCATAAAACAAAATACCTCAACTGTCACAGGCCTTCGGCATATGGCAAAAACTACATAATGAAGATGCTAGATGCATTTTTGGGGGGAGGGAGTTCCACAATTTCGGGGCTGCCATTGGCTGCACTTCTGAGGGAGTGGAACAACCAAGTGTCAAGGAAACAGGTTTTTTGACCTAAGAAAATGGCTCTGCACTGTAGATTTGGTGGGTAAGATCTTATAGCTGAGAAGAAGCTTGTTCTCATTAGAACAGAATAATCTCATGCTGGAGACAAATGTGTTATCTAGCGAGAGCGGTGCTTCAAGGCCAACTAACTCATTGCACATGCCATACATTCTATGAACATCTTAAACAAAAATGCAATAATGATATGTAAAGCATTGAAAAGTTATTCTGAAGAAAACTTAGAACTTAGATGCTAGTTTGACAATTCACATGACTCAGGGGGGAAATTGTTTTAAATATCTGTTCCGGTGTCATCTCTACAAGGAAATGCTACCAAATATTTAAACATTCCTGTGGTGCTTCTGTATCTGTTCAGTCTCATTGCCTGTCACAGATCTTCAGAGTTTCTTTATATACACATTCCTTCCTCTTATAATAGTTGGTTTGCATTTTTAATTACTTTTCTACAATATTGCTGAATTTATGCAATTACCAATTGTAAGCAAGCCATTGTGCAAATTAGGGGTAGTCAATGAGATGCCCTTCAGATATTGTTGGGCTACAGCTCCTGTTAGCCCTCGTCACTTGCCCTGCCACCTGGGGCTAATGGGAGTTGTAGTCCAACAACATCTAGAAGACGCCACATTGGCTACAGATGGTATAAATCATGACTAACTTTAAAAATCAGGTTTGCTGAACCTGTATGAACTCAAACACATGCTGGACCTTTTCTCATGATGGACTTTATTTCTGTCTTCAAGACATTTTCACACTTCGGTTCAATTCATCAAATCCCGCACTTGAAGATTGATTGAGCCTCAACTAGGGGATAGGCAAATATGTCAATTTTGTTCTTCTAAATTTCTAAATTTTTCCAGTCTTAAAATTCAGTTCTTCACATTTCCACAGCAATTTGCAAATGTTTTTAAAAAAATCTTCATGAAACATTTGTCAGAATTTTAATGTGGATTTCTCCCAATAAACACATTTTTATATGGAGTGACTAATGTACACATTTTTGCAAGCACTTTTCCTTAATATAATCCATTTTAATGTTATTTTCACTAATATATGCATTTTTATGCACATTCTCCCCTAATATATGCATTTTGTACATATTGTTTAGTTGGAGAATTGCATCACAAAATTCGTTGGAGAACTGCATTGCAAAAATTTCTCCTCCATCCCAAGCGTACATTAATATAGGCTTTGTGTTAACATCACACAAAGACAGAGACAGAGGCAGGAAAATGGCAGCCCGAGCCAGAACATGACAGCTTCATAGTGAGGCTTGGCCCAATATAGCCAAGCGCTTTGGGGGACAGACATCAGGCTTACCTGATTTCTCAGGCTAATAAAACTGTACAGGAACGTCACAGAACCTTGCGGGGACAATTTGGCCCTGGAGAAAGGGACTGAAATCGCTGATGCTAAACCCATTAAAGACCATAGCAGAGTGCCTTGGTGTCCTTGCTGGATAATCATGTTCACATACACAGAAGGGGAAACAATCAATGCTGCCATGTTTAGAACAGCTAGCTGATTAAACATGACTCAGCAGAACAAGGCTGTTGCAAGATAACAGAATTGCAGTGTGGGATGGGTTAATAAGGCTCTGTGGAAAACAAGACTATAAATTATTGCTTTTTCCTCATTGTTTGTTTTTGTAACTACACCTAGCTGCAGAATTAAGTAGGACTTCAGATCACTGTTTCAGCAGCACCAACACTTTAGCAATGGTATGGCAAAAGCTGTGGAATCTCTTTCCTTAGAGCAGCCTTTCCCAACCAATGTGCCTCCAGATGTTGTTGGACCACAACTCCCATCAGCCTCAGCCAGCATTGCCAATGGTCAGGAAAGATGGGAGTTATGGTCCAACAACATCTGGAGGCACACTGGTTGGGAAAGGCTGCCTTAGAGGTTTCTAATAGGAAATATAGGAAGCTGCCTTACACTGGCCAGACCAGTGGTCCATCTAGCTCAATATTGTCTGCACTGACTGGCAGCTGCTCTCCAGGGCTTCAGGCAAGAAACATTCCCAGTCCTACAAGGAAATCCCAGGGATTGTACCTGGTACTTTCTGCATGCAAAGCATATGTTCTATCTATGAGCTAGGGCCCTACTGAATGACGTGTTGAAAAGGCACCTGCTTAAGAATGGAGAACTTGCTCTCCTCCAAATGTTGTTAGACTACAGCTCCCATCATCCCTGAACACTGGCCATGCTGACTGGGGGTGATGGGTGCTGGAGTCCAACAACATCAGACTTCAACATCAGGGAGGGCACAGGCTTCATTCAAACACCATCTAAAACAGATATAAATTTGGGACAGATAGGAAGTGCTCTTGTATACTTCATGTGTTTACTTGAAGTTAGATCTTGTTCCAATGAAAAGTAATAATGTATTGTTGCGCGCCATCCCAATCTCCGAACAGTGAGAGATTTCCAGGGGTCCCTGTGCTTATCCAGGGTTTGGTTTCCTTGGAAAGAAGGTCAGCAGAGACTGCGGTGTCTTTATGAAATATGGTTTGTTTATTTACACACATTCCAACCTGAGCTTAGGATGGAGGGGTTCAGCGCATCAGCAGTCCAATGGATCTTGCATTTTCCATCAGGCTTACAGGAGGCACTCTAAAGCCATGGTGCAGAGAGCCAGCCTCTCTGCCTGCCTCCAGCTCCCAGACTTTTCTCTAAGTCAACTCAAAACACAAGCCTCTCCTTGGCCTCAGGAAAGGGGGAGCTCTCCTAAAGAGTTTCAATAACAACAGGATCTCCCTGGCTCATTCGCAAGTTAATGGGCACTTGATAGGCCCATTAACAAATCTGGCCACTCTATTAGACTAACAAAGGGAGATCTGGCCAGCAGAGCAGATTTCTCACCTCCAGGTGCAGGGTTCCAAATCACAGGCTGGAAAGGGACTCATAGAAATCATCCATCTCAGCCCCAAACCCATAACAGTATAATCCACTGTGAATGGCTCCAGTGTAGGACCCCCAAAATTGAATGGGATGTGCACAATGCCCTTTGTATTGGCTGTTTAATTGTTGCTTTAATTTGTTATAAGCTCCTTGGACCAGGATTTTTAAAACCTCAAAACAAATAAATAATTGTGTGCAAAAAATTGTGTACATAATCTTCATTCACTTTTATGGGATTTGCTCCAGAAGAATTTCTGAAAGATTGTGTCAGTTTCCACACCAGCAGATGCAAGGCCTGATAAAAATGCAGGGTCTTTGAGTTGAACAACCAGGTTAGGACTCTCCCTCACTTTAGATTCCCCAAATGAGGTCTATAGCCAAACCATAGTCCCACAAGCAAATTAACAAAAATAGCAAAATGTAAGGAGGCTTGGGGTGGATGAGAAATCCGCCCACGTTCAGTCAAGAAAGAAAAGGCAGAGGAGACAGGTTGATTTACTAAATGCAAACACACACGTCAGGCAGTATTTATTTTCACCCTGCTACGTGCCTCATCCTGACATTGTTGGAGTTGTCGTCAGAGGTTAAACAATTGCATGGTTAAACTTTTGAAAAGGCAATTATGCATGTCTGCATAAAGCTTGCTTAATTTTGAACAGTTCCTTATTGAAAACAACTTTGCAGATTTTGTAATGTTTTAATCCCCTCTTTTTTTGGGGGGGGTGTCAGGAGGGACTAGGGAAATAAGCCTAAGAGCGATGTGTGGAAGAAGAGAGGTGTCCTGATGAAGCACTGTGAATTGTGCTGAGTGATGGCTTCCTGGTCCTTGATTCCTGGGAGCTTTGCCCAGTCTTTAGAGGAACTGACCAAAATGTCTTTAGGTATTTCTCCACAATTATGTGACATGTCTCAGAAATGTGGTCTCTTAATGGAACAACTAAGATTTTCAGGATCAAGTTTCAGGCATTCAGTGCTTGAAGCCATGTTCTGCATCTTGCAATGCTGTTACAGCCATGCAGAGTCTTAGAGCTAGCAGCTTTAGCTTATGAATGTGTAGAGTTTCAACAGTTACATACATACAGGGGTGTTGCTAAGGACTTAAAGGATTCAGGATAGGTACCATCCCATGACATAAATTTCCATAAAATTTGCATAAGCTAATGCATATGAATAGATGACTGGGTAAATTAAGTTGATGGGTGCCTGCACCAGCACTGCAATTTGCGATGTCCCAGTGACCTTTACGCCAAAGTTTTTTAGAAAAGGTTTTAAAAAGGGGAGGGGAAGTGGCAGAAGATCCAGGGCCCCCTGCACAAAGCCCAGGGCTTGAGCCCCAGGGTCATCCCTTAACAAAACACTTGGTTACATATTTACAAAGGTACATGTGTTTGTGGAAGAGGGCTTGTAGGAAAGCAAAGTGTGTGAGTATAAGAGTGTGTGATTAGCTTGGTACAAGTTGCCTCTGACCCTTGACCACTGCTTTGTGGAGCAGGACAATGAATATTATTGTCTACTTATTCTGCTGATAACCCTTGCCACTAGCTGTCTGGACCCAAACACAACAGGCTTTAGCTGCAACAGGCTCACTTGGGCACCTAGGGGTTTAACAACTGTCAAAACTAAGGTGGCTGAGGAGTAATCACACAGTTCTGGTCCTTCACTATTCCTGCAGGAATACAGGGAGATCCTAATAAAAAGAAGAGACTTTCTCTGACTGAGGTCAGAGATGGAGAAACTAAGGCCCTCCAAATGTTGCTGGATTCCAAATCCCATCACCCAGCAAGCATGACTAATGGTCAGGTATGGCAGGTGTTGTAGGACAGCAGCAACTGGAAGGCCACAAGTTTTCCATCTCTGCTCTACTTCCTGCTTAAGATCATAGCAGTGTTTAATATTACCGAAGGAGATATACCTCTTCCTATCAAATTCCTGGGCCCACAGGGTCCTGCCTCTACTCCTGCGAAGGCCAAGCCCTTACCACATCAATCTCCCACTCAAGATTAGTTTTTTTTTAAAAAAAATACAATTCTGAGGAAGTTTCTTCTCCTTTGCCCTTGCCAGGACCTGGCCCCAGGGCCGGTGCCAAAGGGCGGTCAGGTCGGGCCCTGGCCAAGGGCCCCATGGCCCACAGGGCCCCCTGAAGGGGCCCTCATTAGGGTGGGGAGTAGTGATCCACTTCTGCAATCCACGGCAGGATCGCAGGGAGGGAGCTTCCAGGCTGCCCGCCCATTCGCTCACTCCACCTACCTCTCTCTCCTGTCTTCTGCTGCTGCGCGTGCAGGGCTACCATCCACCAAGATGATGGCCGAGGCTTCTTTAAGGGGCTGATGCACCTACCACCATCTTGGTTAATGGCAGGCATGTGCGCATGCATGCACATAGCATATCGTGCATGTGTGCCAACAACCAAGATGGCGACGGAGGTATTAGCCCCTTAGAGAAGCCTCCACCACCATCTTGGTTGATGACAGCCCTGCAGATGCACCGTGAGCAGCAGCAGGACGCAGGAGAGAGGTAGGTGGAACAGGCAGGAGCTGCGCGCCCAGGGCAGGCTGGTGCCCAAGGGTCTAGTCATGCGGGGTTGCATGCATGCAGGTGTTGGGGCCTGGGGCAGGCTGGTGCCCTAGGGCTCTGGCATGCCTGGCCCTGGCCCTGCCTGGCCCTTTGAGCCTTCCTTCAGGATTAAGGCACATAAAGAACAATTGGAGTGAGGCAGGCTAAGAGAATTTTGAGGCAGCCTCTTTCCACACGGAGTGCTTCCAGATGCTGACTTAATATTGCAAATGGGCCATTCAGTTATCACAAGCATGTTATTTTTTAAAAACCTATTGGATTTCCCCTCCCCCAAGAGTAAATCTGGATTAAAGGGAATACTGGCTGTCATGTTGATGCCAACAACATCATGGGGACTCTGCAAAAAATTTGCATGCATAAGCAGCATCCATCTCACAATAAACACCTGTGTGGAAGCACCACAATTAGGAATCTTGCCTTGTTATATCAGTGGTGGGCACACTTCTTACGAGTTTTCTAACAGGAGAGAGGAGTGAATTAGAACTAAGGGGTCAATTGTAGACAATGTAGGAAAAGAAATGGGGCCAGCCTTGCCATTAGGCAGAGTAAGGTGGCTGCCAAAGGAAGCTGATTTGGGGTGTCATGAAAAGGCAGCAAACTGTAATTTAGTCTATTATTATTGTATTTTTACTGCCAGGGTGATGTAGAGTACTCAGGGAACTTTTTGCCATAGGTACCAAAATAGCTTGACCAGTCCTGGGCTTATGCAGCTTGACTTTGGGAGAGAGGAATATGTCGTTCTGCCTCGGGCAGCAAAATGGTGTGAGCTGGCCATGGAAAAGAGAGTCCCTTTCATCCCAAGTTAAGAAGGCAATATGCTTGTACTGTCCCCTTTCACACCATATCCCCCCCACACACAAATGAGGTGCTTGTACTCATGCCTCGATAATAGTGCTGTGGGTGCCAGCACAAAATGGTTGCCACAGGCAGCCAAAAAAGAGGTGCCGGTACTCTGTACTAGTGAATTCTATCATAAACAAAGCCCTGTGTGTGTGTGTGTGTGTGCATGTGCGTGTGTACGTCTGATGGCACCTTTCCAGCCTAAGATGACTTTACTGCAATCCCAAAGACCATGGTAACCTAATAGAGATTGTTTACAGGAAGTGCCTTCATTTCTGTGCTTCATTCCTTGTACCAAAATTCTCACTCGGTCCCCAGAAATCTTTTGAGCCTAGTGTAATGCTATAAAGACAGAAACAGCAGCTGTTCTGCTCCCAGCCACCTGTAGGTGTAAAAACATCTCCAGAACTAAATAAGGCAGCCCTGAGGTATTACACATCTCACAAGGTTTCTTGCAATACTCTTCTTCGCATTGTGTGGTGTCCTACTCCATCTTAAAAACTCATACTCTTGCCTTTCACAAAAGTTGTCTACTTGTTCTGCCGAAAAGAGAAATCTCAGATCCTTATTCATGTGGGAAAGTAAAGTCACAACCTGAATTGTTCCTATCTAATAGCAGAATGTGTCTGCACAGAATCCTCTCACGACGAACATGCATTTTGTGTTATTTCATAGGCTAGAGACAGACAATACTTTTCAAGATATTTACTCAGAAGGGGTTTGTAAAAGTCTACTTTACAGAAGGGCATACACTGACCTTCCCCAGTCTGGAGCCCTCCATACAGTTTGGACTATAACTCTGGACATGATATGGTCATTTCTATTTTTCTGCTATCATGTCCGGTCCGTGAAGATTTGCAGGGCTTTTGAAACAATACAAAAACTGCAAAACCTATTTACCAGAATAAAAAATGGGATGAGTCTACATGCTGAGCAGCAATCCCTCTTTCAAACTGCCTTCAGATCTGTGTGCATGCTGGAAACCCTTTTGTCCAGCCTTACAAGGGCCACTGAAGACCTGAAATATTTGGTCAGGAATATATCTACTAGCTCTCCTCATAAATTCATTGGGAAGAGTGTTTGAAGCAAGCACAATATAGGTTTCAGCAGGTGTGTGGGTATTCACTTTAACCCAAAGACATCTCCCCCTAAGGTTTTCAAAGTCAAGCAGACCTTCCTTTATGTGCTTTCTCTGAAACATCAAAAACCTGCCTCTGTCAGAGATAGGACACAGGGTGAAGTGGACAACTGTTGATGCTTTCAACATTCAGGGAACATATTTCACACTGACTTTTCTTCTGCTCCAGAACACCTGCCATGAAACCCCAGTTCCATTGCAGAAGGTTATGGGGTGTGGTGAAAGGCAGGTGTAGGAAATCTTTTATTGAACCGATGGCTCTATTACCTCTGTGGAAAGCTGTTGGGAACTGCATTCTAGCCATGAGGGATCAGACCCAAATGTTGGCCTGGCCAGACATGCACACAATCACACTCCTTTACCACACAAGCATTTAGATGGTCCAAAGACTCTAGGGTATCCAATCTGAACATGATGCCCAGCATCAGTTGGGCCGTTTGAGCCTTGTGTTGTCTTTCATGAACCGAGTCTGAGAATGCATTCTAACACACATGGCAGAAGATTAGCTGTAGTGGGCAAACTTCCCATGGAGGACATATAAAGCTGCCTTATATTGATTCAGACAATCCATCAGATGGTTATTTAGTTTTCCTTACTCCAGTTGGAGAGGAGTCCCTTTCTCAGACTGCTACCTGGGACCTTCTGCATGCAAAGGATGTGTGCAGCTACTGAGCTGTGTTTCCTCTGTGAAGAATCCTAGCAAAATTTCCAGAGAACCCCAGGATAGCTAGAAACACTGTTTGAAAAAGATCTTCTCAAATTATTTTTTATACCTAATGTCCCATCCTTCCTCAGAGCTATTATTTGTGCAGACAGTTGGGCAGGCATGCATATCCACAGGTGCTGGAGAGGAAATCCCTGGTTAACCAGAATAAACCACTAATAAGAGGTGGAAAGTCATAAGAAGATAGCTGGTGAGTTGAGATGTTGATTGGGTAGCTCTTGATGGAGGATGGCTTTATAAGAAGGCCAGGAAACTGGATGAAAGTCAAGTATTTTTTGGATGGGGGGAGAGAGGGAGAGAGAGATGACAGCATAGGACAAGAAGCATTCAGATGCATAAGCACTTAATTGGCATCTCTGATTCTTCCAGGAGGCTGGTACCCGTACTTAAGTTTCCTGGAAGCAGTATGTATATGCCACATATGCCAAAGCAAAATGCAGCATTTTGTCATTAAAATTAATGATCATCTTGGACAGCTCCTTGAATGTTTAGACTAAAGCCTGGAGTGGATTTGCTGCCCCAATGACATCGGAGCCACCAGCCTCCACTGCTCCTGGGGCAGCAGAGACCATGTATTTGTCTCCTTCTGTGTGACAGCCCTTTACTATCTGAGAAGTGCCATCATGTTCCCTCTCAGTCTTCTCTATACCAGATTTAACATTCCCAGTTCCTTCAACCATTTCTCACATTGATCATTTCTCCCCATATTGCATTGCTCATAGGTTCACTTGGAAGAGTGTGTGACTGAATTAGTGCATACTATGGGTTTCAACCTTAACCCACAAAAAACTATAGGAAATGGACATCAGCTAGAAATCTCACAGGGATAAAATTATTTATTTCAAAATGTGTGAGTTGGCTTTAGCATTTCCCTATTGATTCTTTATTAGATTGTCCCTTCATGCACTCACTCCACATATGGCCAGTTATTTCTTTCACCAGTTCGGACTGCACTGTGTAAATTATGGCCAACACTGCATTGCGCAACCTATTAGGTAGTTTTGTGGGTGCCTGCAGCAAACTGATGTTTGTGCATGTACCAAGTGACTCAGACTGGCCATCGTCTGAACATTGCAATTTGGGCTAAACAATGTCAGTGAAGAGGTGCAGAGCAGTTGTGTGAACTATCCGGAAAAGGGAATATATTAAAACATTACATCAGTCTTAGGTTTCTCATCCCTCATTAGCGATTTTACCCCTGGGGTACCTTTTGGAGGATTAGAGAGATTTTCAAGATAGAAGAAAGCCTAGAGTGTCACTGGAAGACTGTTAAACTTCTAAGGAATTTATGAATACAAGAATCTTAGGAGCAATTCCCCAAATATCTCCTGCACAGGCCAATAGGGACCATCTCCCATTTTTATGAACTGCAGGCCAGGACCATTTTTTATGAACTGTATGTGAAACGTGAGCTAGTTCTAACCTGATGTGGTGCTTTGCCTTGATAGCCTGTTCCTGCTGGCCCTGGAATTTCTATGTAATTATGAAGTGTGAATGAACAGAACTGGGTTTACAGCCAAATTCTAGCAGCTTTCGTACAAAAGCTAAAATATCAAGACCTGAGAAATGTAATAGTTACAGATCCTACAATGGTACAGGCCACATTACTCTGGGATTGCATGCCATGGGCCTGACATAATGAACTGCTGTACAGAGGGAAATGAGTTTGTTTAGTTACAATTTCAGTCTTTTTTTTTTAAAACAGTCACCAATTTACAGCTGAGTTAGAGTAAAGACAAAAAGAAGGGCTCAAGCAGAGATGGCCAGGTAGGATATAAATATATACAAATTCTCAAAGAATCTTTCCATTATACTGGATGGCCATTGTTTGGATATTACCTGCAAATGAACGACTCTGACCCTGCAGGAGTGGAGCCACGGAAATTCTAATACGTGCTCTTTACAGAAATGAGTGAAAGAGATTATTTCCTTCTGCTTTACTAAAATACTCCTTCTTGGGTATTTGGCTTGACTGCTTTTCAAAGAATGGAAAGTAAGTAGCTACAAATGGGTTGGCAGCAGTTGGTAAGAATCACAAAAAGATGCAACTGGAAGGGATCTCAACCACCATCTTGTCCTGCCCACGGTAATGGCAGAACTGACTAACCCAGGGATGGCCACCTTTTGTGTGTGTGTGTGTGTGTTAATTTTCTAGATAATGGGGTGAAAGTATGTTCTGCCTGGATGTGTATTTACTTTTGCTGGGTTTATTAATGTGGTAGGTTTTTCTAGAATTTTTGTACTATACTCTTATTTTTGTTTTGTTGGACACTGTATTCTTGTGTGGTATTGTGTAAGTCACCTTGGGAGAGTTTAACTTTAAAAGGTGGCCTATAATAATTTAAAAATAAACAAATAATCTGACTCTCCCTCATGAGTAGTTGAGCTCCATAATAATAAAAATAGGTGCTAAATGGGCTTTATTATTATTATTTTAAATATTTTTTATTAATTTTCAAAATAAACATATTCCTTTGCCCGTACAACTGTTGGAAACTGGAAAACATAAATAAAGCTTATCTCAAGAAAGTAACCCTTTCCCCCCACCCCACCCAACCCTCGCCAGTCATTGCACTTCTAGAAAATACATTTTGCCAACATTCTCCATCTCAATTATTTGTACATATTGAAGTGTCTTTGCCAAATCTTTTACACAACATAAAAAGGAAAAGCAAAAATCAAGTGTCAATATTGGATTAGTAGAGTTTTAAACCACTCCGAGTCAATATTGCAACTCTTAGGCATTCCAGATGTGGGTGTAATACAAGGGTGGCTTTTGACCATGTTCATTTTGATTAATATACGCTACAAATGGGTACCATGTATGGACTTTATTATGATGGAGTTATGCTCCACAGTTAAAATAAAACTGCCAATATTACAATGCCTTTCTACAAATCTATGGTGCAACGACGATTGCAACGCTATGCACAGATCTGGGCGACACATCTCAAAAAAGATATTATAGAAGTGGAAAGGTGAAGAAAAGGGCAACCAAAATGTTGAAGGAGCCAGAACAACTTCCATAAGAGGAGAGATTACAATGTTTTGGACTTTTTAATTAAGAAAAAAATGAAGATGGGGAACATGATAGAACTGTATAAAATGATGCATTGGGTGGAGAAAGTAGATAGAGAGAAGTTTTTCTCCCTCTCAATTAGGAATGGGGGAGAACAATTCATATTTAAAGCCAAATCTATCAAATTTGCAATTTCCGAAACAATATGAGAACTGAAACACAGCCCCCTTAGGGAAGCCCCCGTCACCATCTTGGTTGATGGTAAGCATACACGTGCAGCACCCACGTCATTCACAGTGCATACTTATTGAAACCCACACTGACTGTATTGGGGAGAGTGCCTGGGAGCTCCCTCTCCACGATCTGCAGCAGGATCAGGAGCTGACGTTGCCATGGATCATGGAATGGAAGCGCTACTCTCCCACCCCAAGGAGTGGACCTCAGCCAGGGCCTGACCTGGCTGCCATCTGGCGCCAGCCTTGACTACATACAAAAATGTGTTTATTAAAAAGCTGAAGAATTTTCATGACGATTTTATATTTTTAAAAATAGCAAATTTCTGCAGAAATGTAGAGATCTGACTTTAAGACTGGAAGAAATGAGAAACTGAGAGAAACAAAATTGACAGATTCCTGCATTCCTATTCTCAATGCTAGAACCACGGGTCATTGTAGCTGAACGTTGAAAGATTCTGGACAGACAAAAAGAGGCACGTCTTCACACAGTTCATAACTAAACTATGGAATTTGGTATCGCAAGATGTGCCAACTTCATAACCTCTATGAATTCATAACCTCTATGAATTTGTCTATTAATGGCTACTAGTCATGATGACAATATTACTTCCGATTAGAGACAGTATGCCAATGAATAGCAGTTGCTAGGGAATGTGATTGGGAGAGAATTATTGCTTGTGAGTTTCCCAAAGGCACCTAGCCATTCACTGTGAGAACAGAATTCTGGACTAGATGGGCCTTTAGCCTGAACCAGCAGGACTCATCTCATGAGCAGATGCAGTTGGGCATGGACAGGGTATAAATATGTAACTAAAGAAATGGAATGTCAAAGTGTGGAATTCCTAGTTTGTTTCCCAACTTTTGAAAACAACATTCCCTATAAAGAGCCTGCCTCCTAGTGGATGGAGCAGAGAGTACCCTAGTGTTCTGAACCACTAGACAGTGACAAGTAGGGAAAACTATGGGCACTATTTATACCGCACCTTGGTTAAAGTTGGGTAGGGACACTGGGGGCCAAATAAAATAGCTCTGGGAGTCTCATCAGGCCTGAGGACCATCACTGCCCTAAACCAGGGAAGGCCGACTGGCTGCTCAAGGGCTGGATCTCACCTCAGAAATGTGTTATTGGGCACCCAGTACCCCACTAAATATTAATCAACAGGTAGTAACAAGTATGCCCACAGTTTCACTTGGATGGGACTGAAAAACATTTTCAAGCTTTAAGAAATAGAGATGTTCCTAAAGAATGTGACATCTCCATTTTGGATGTTGTACTGTAACATGCATGTATATATAATGCCATGCCTGGGTGTATGTGCAATGGCAAAACCCTTACTGCTAGGTGGTGCCAACTTTATTATGAAGCCTGATCGCACATGAGGGGGGCCAGTCTGTACAGCAAAATAGATTTCTGGGGAGAAAAGGATGGGTACAGAGTCCTAAGTACATAGAAGTTGGGCATTCCTGCCCACCACAAGCAAAAGACAATTCATTTCAAGATCTGAAAAGTTGCTGGTCTAGAGCAGAGCTTGGAAAAGTTACTTTTTTGAACTACAATTCCCATCAGCCCCAGCCAGCATGGCCACTGGATTGGACTGATGGGAGCTGTAGTTCAAAAAAGTAACTTTTCCAAGCTCTGCTCTAGAGGTCCAGATTTGGACTTTGCTTTATTCATCTCTGTCCTAGATATGAACCAATCCTGACTAATGCTCACTAAGCCTTCTTTTGAAAACTTTAAGCCAACTTCCCTTGAAAGTTTATTCCATTTCTCAGTCTTTTGCAACAAAACAGACATATGTAAACTACCACTTATCATATCATTCCAGCCTGACACTAAATCCCTCAAAGTCATTCTCTGCAGGTGGCTTCCCTACCAGTTGCGTAGCTATGTCCTTCTTAGGAGTATCTCTGAGCTTAGCTAGGCTACAGGTTCTTGCAATCAATGGACACACACACACATCACATGATGGGTCATGTGAATAGTAAATTATGTAATACCAGTTAGGAACTACAGTCATTTTAGGAGGGGGAAATGCCAAAAATGGGGAAAGGTGACAAGGGTGATTTTAAATTGAGAATTCATTTGAGTTGGAAAAACAGCACCAGAGCTATGATCAGTCAGTGGGTCAAGTGTGTACCAAGTATATGTTGGTCTTCAACATTTAAGCACCTAACCAGAAGTATAGGAAAAGACATATCCTACAAGATGCGAAGCAACATAAAAGAGCTATCAGTATCCCTTGGTTTATGCATATGAGGACTCTACTAGCTACATGTTCATCCCTGCCTGCTGAGGAAATTGGTGAGAGAACAATGTGGGCAAACCTCAGCCTGTGTGTGGGTTATCTTTAACAGCTGCATTTTACAGAAATTGCTATTTCCATGCGGGGTAAAGCTTCACCTGTTGATTTCTTCCTGCCATTCAGCTGTTAATATCATGGCACTATCCATAATAGTAGGATACTGTCCTACAGATATGCCAGGGAAACCTGGCCAGTGCCCCAGGTTCAGAGAAAATAAATATTTCCAGACACCTATTTTCCCACCAAGATAACAGAACCCAGAGCCAGGTGGTAGTTTCCTGCCAAGCAGTGTTCCACCCCATTATCATAACTCCATCATAGACAAACACACAAATGGAGAAGAAAGTATCAAAGGTAAAGTTGGATTCAGTACCATTCATCTCCTCCCCAACTTGGGAGATGTTTTCCCAAGCAACACACAATATAAACAAATGGATTTATCCCATAACAAATTCACTGAACACCTTCTCCTTTAACACTACAATGACAGTGGAAATGGGGAAAGATATTTACCTGCTATTAAATTTTTCAGGATGTTTTTCCCTCATCATGTGGAATCTGTGTGCAATGGATGCATCCTATAAAAAGAGAGAGAGGGGAAAATAAGGAGACAGGTGATGATGAAGCCTTCCACAGAGTGAGGACAACCTCATCAGAGCTCTGAATCAGATGTCCACCATGCAGCTGCACAATGAGTACTTTTCACCCTTTCATTGTGCCTCCAATTTTTGTGGGCAACTGACTTTATAACTGATTTTAATGTTACTTTTCCTCCACGTGCATTTTAAAGTTATAAAATGGGGACACCTGGGGAAATAGTGGGCAATTTCTCCATTTCTGAACAATCAGATGTCACATGAAACTTCTGCGGACTCCCAAAGCACATCCTAAATTTACCCATGATGAGTTTCATCTGATTAATTCAATGTTATGAATCCTTGTGCATTTCTGCCACTTCTTCCATACTTCACAGGGCTCCTTCACATGATCTGTTTATTGAGCATTCATTTAATTTGCGTGTACAAAGCTTACATGGAGGTTAGACCATATCCAGTCTTTATTGAGCATTTGCTCTGATTTGTTTGTGGGGTGGTTATGCCACACTGCGTATTCATCCTGATTTGCTTGTGTGGCATTTATATATTCATTCATTAAATTGTTCATCCCACACTTCTTAGTGTATTTCTCTGTCACTTTCCTAACTATATGTCCTTTTTTCAAAAATAGTGGATTGGTTATACCAGAACTACAGAGCACTTTAATTCACATTAATGGCACAAAATAAATTTCCAGTATGTGTTTGAATCCCTCCTGCAAAATACTGGCAGTCTGGAGGCAACCCCAGTTTGTGTTTTAAGATGCAGGTAAAGAATGGTGTCAGGCCCTTAGAATAACAGCTTTTCGGAGGACAAGGATCCACCTTGTCTAGGCATATTATTCACTGTAATATGCCTTGCACCTTTTGAATACTAACATAAGTGTTTTTTATAAAATAATCAGAAGCCCTGATCATCATAAGAAAGCAATGAAGAATGCATCAAAACAGTCCATTATAGGATGGCCTGGGTTAAGCATTTGGTTTGCTGACCAACATGTTATCCCCCATATCTGTCATGTGCTGAGATATGGGTCTGTGATACAGGTCTGCTGTGTTTGAGCAGACTTAAAACCTCAAGTAGTTTTTGAATGATGACATGAGAGAGGGAGAGAGAGGTCACAAATAGTAACACAAGCCCCCCCCCTGCAATCTCTGAGTTTGGATAGCCTACGGAATGTACTTTACTCCTTCCAAGGATTAGCAGGCTGTTCATCATCCACATCTCAGTGATGGGGTGCAGAGGTGTCACTAGCAGGGACTTTGCGAGCCCATGATCTGATCTATTTGTAATCCAAAACTTCCTGTTAGTGATATAGCTGCGAGCCCACATTTCTCACAGCCCAAAAATAAAGGGAGCAAAGATAGGAAGCAGCATGTGGCAGCCTAGACTTAGAGGTGAAACAGCCTGTCATCATTAATGGTAGTATTTACTGGCACTTTGTCAGCACTGAGATTCCATAGCACCACAGCCCTCTTATTTACTTCTTTTGCCCTGCTAGCACCCTGCAACCAATTATCGTGCATAATGGATCTATGGACAGAGTGCCCCATATTACACAAAAGTCATTTTCCTTAAATATTTACAAAGAATAAAAATGATGTAAAGTTATTTAATGAAGTATTAATCATGGGTTATGGAACCTAAAAAGTCAGCACATCAATTTTAGCCATTTGTAAGACAAACCACTCATGTCTGTAGCACACTGATGATAACCAATCAATCACTTTTAAATGGACCCTCAATACAACATGAGACCATTTTAAACAAATGCTCCAGTGTTGTCTTTTTCATCAGCTGTTTCTTCCACTACGTCAGAACACTAAAACTAGTCAGCTGTTGTGAGCAGCTTCTTAGCAACCCTACAACACAGGTAAAGTGATATCTTTTATTAGAGCAACATCTGTCAGGGAAGGAGTATGCAATCCATTAAGTTACACAGAATTCTTAACTGGGCAGAATTGAAAGTTAGTTAAAATTTTAGATATAGAGAGGGCAATGCAGCTAATAATATAGCAAGAAAGGACATTCATTAGTGTAGATATGCTCATGCTAATGCAAGTAGTGAGGAACATGCATTAGTATACAGCTGCAAGCATTGGATTATCATAATCTACCCTGTGCCCCACATGCACGCCAGTTGTGATGTGAAATGAATTAAACCTAAGTCAGAGCACCAGTTACCCACAACCCACATGCTTGAAAGTGAGCTCCCTTTCTGATCACTGCTAGTTTATACGGACTAGCAGGACCAACAGCGTGGGACAAAGAGACACTGTTATGCTAAAACTGCTCTTCCTGTAGTAAAGGGCCTCAGAAATGGGAACCCAATTATATTTCCCTCCTAACCTGACTGAAGCCAGGATTTTCTGGTAGCTGAAGCCTATTTTTACACAGGAATTCACCCTTGCTTTACCCCTTATCCAGCTCTGCTCCTGACCACTCTACCCACAAAATTCTTCTGTAGGTCAGCTGACTGGGTCATGTGCACCTTTGGAAGGTCAGTGACCAACCGGCTAAGTCCCATGATACTCCTATAGGTCAGTTCCCCACATGCTTGCATCACATTTAGTTTAGTTTAGCTTAGCTCTCCACAATGAGATGTGAGCTCAAAGTCCTTATTTCAAGTACTGAATGGTGACAGAAACCACAAATATTGTAAGAGATAAACTCAGACTTCAAGATAAGGACTGTAATTGCTTTTTCTCTTTTCACAAAGAGGGCTATCTAAATGAAAAGTAATATTTATCTATGCAGAAGAGTCTTCTTATAACATAAGTCTGCAATAAATTCCCACAGGGATCTAAGAGTCATCACAAGATTCATGATCTTCATTCCCAAGGGAAAAACATACTTTTCAGTCTCAAGTATGAGCTTTTCACAGCATGCCCATAAAAAGAAAACTACACCCCAACTTACAGCTGTGAGTTGGCTGAATGTTTTGCTTACAGTGTGTATACATTCCACTGTTGTGGCTCTAGTTAACAGGGCTTGCAGGGATTTGCAATGCTTCAAAAACTTGCAGAACCCATTTGATCCTCAGCAACAATGGGACAAAATAATGTGTACACCACAGGCAACCATGCCTCTATGGTGCCATATTCTACTCTGTAAAAATTACTGTCCGTCTCCAGTCTAACACAAATGGGTGTTCCAATATTACACAAGGAGAAAGGAGGGATATCATAGAAACAAAAGGTGTACAGACTGCTTACCACTCCTATGGAGAAATAGTTGTTGATGATGCTGTAGGGGACAGGATCCCCATTCTCCTCTTTGTCAGTGGGGATGACATCAATTTGCCATCGGTCCAGCATTACTTCTGTACTGTGTTCAATGTCCTTCAGGACTTTCATTAAGGTGCCTCCTTCATAACCTTGGAGTGGAAAAAGGGATGTCATATGGTAAGGAACAGAATGCCAGCAATGGAATTTGCCAAGTGTTAATGGGGTGACAGTTGTGTTGCAGAGAGTGTGGTAATGGATGCCTCAGTGGCATGCAAAACCAGAAAAGGAGGGCATGTGATCGGAAACTGAGGAATAGAAATAACCCCAATGGTAACGATTTGGGCCCAATAACATCAATAGTGAATTGGAAGCAGTGCTTTGTAGGGTAGATAGTGTTGTGGGCCGGATAGGATTGCTAGTTACATGGGAGATATTATGAGATTTTTAAAAATGTGTACTTTGAAAATGAATGGTTCAGAGTAATGGGAAATCAAGAGCTGTCAGTGATGGACAGTCTCCAGTGGTGCATGGACAATGACAAGTGGGATTAGAAGCAGCTGACAGGTTTCAACAGCACATGGGACTGCTGGCAGAAGGGATCAATGGCAAGTCATGGTGTAAGGTCATGTTGGATGACCCTACAGTGTTGGGCTGATGTGGAATACTTACCTCCTCCCCATCGTAGACAGCGGGCAAGGTCATTCCCTGTTCCCAATGGCAGGATAGCCACAGGAGGATGCTTTGCTAAGTTTATCTTATCTGCAAAAAAGAAACAGAAGTAGAGACCTACTGACTGCTGGATGTGACTTCCTTTTTTTCTACATCACCTGCCGGGAGAGAGAGCTGACAGGGGTTGTAAAAGCTTAACCATTTCCCAGGGGCTGAACTCACTGCAATCGTATTTACTGGCTATGAATGTTTTGGGGGAGGGAGAGATATAAAAGTGCAGTAGCTGTGAAATGTGTGTGAAGCGGACAAAGAAAGGTATTCAGAGGGCTTTATGTTAATTGAAGGCAGCTTAAGCCAAATTAGAGATGAAGTTAAATTCAACTAATGGGCAAGTTTTTTAAAAAAAAGCAAATAGCACCAGCTATTATCAGGATTGTGAAGTGTAATCCTTTCTTCCCCTGCTGGGTTCCTGAGCAAAAGCTCTCCCCCCTCCACAAAGGTGATATTTGCATTGGGAGGAAATCCCCCATTGGTGCCAAAGGAGGGATTTTCTTGAGGACAGCAGCTGGGAGAGAAAGGGTTAAATGCCCTATCCACAGTTGCTGCAATCCTGATAATGATCATCCTTCCCTAGCTGATGCTACTTTCCTCCAAAAAACTCTGCACATTAAACACAAAGAGACGTTTAATATATCTAGTTTGGCCCTTAGCTATGTGTGCATGGGGAAGCATTAGTGGATTCTGTCCAAATATTAGATTTCTGTACTTGAAAGAACTACTTTATATATTATTCCCTTTCCGCAGTTGGGAGCAAAGGGAAGATGTCATTTCTGGGTACCAGATGAACTAGAACCACTGCCCCACTAACCTCAGCCTGCTCCCATCTGCCTGTCTTTGTACTTACAACCAGTCCAGGAGGTGGCACTTGCCTGTCAGGTTCCTTTGTAGCACATCAGGGAAGAGGTTGGGGACAACATTAGAATTAGTTGACTCTGCCTATCATTGGCTCTGGTTCTGTCTGTCTTTGGCTCTGGCTCCACCTACTCTTGGCCTCCCTGCTTTCCCCCTTACCAGTCCCAATGGACACCAGCCACCTCTAGCTAGAACCCTAAAAGTTTGCCAGACTGCAGGGTATGACATGAAGCTTCAGGGTTTTATTTTCTTTCTCAGGGTTTCGAGGAGATGGAGAGACATTTGTAGGGTAACAAGCCAGTGTCACAAGCAAAGGGGCTTGCAATCCAATCTACGAGGACAACATTCAGAAGAGCAAAAAAAATCCTGTACGAGGGACCTGCAGGCAAAGATTTGACTGGCTAACGCCAATCAGTATCTGAAATCCAGCCCCTCCTGCTGCAGATCCATCTCTTTGGGCTCCCTGCCTCAGAGTCTCCTGGGCTACAAACTTTCCCTTGTGTACACTTCAACAGCACAAAAGAATTTTCCCTGTCCTTAAGGCTATATGAGAGATACATTTTCACCCGCCCACACTTCCTCATTCGTTGCCAACATCTGGCTTCTTTTCAAGTCTTGGGGTGGGGTTGGGGAATCCTTGGAGTGCTGCTCCCTAATTAAGGAAACTCCGCTGAAGGAGTGAAAAGACACACAGACTGTATGGAGTGGGGTGGGAGCAGAAGTGATCAGTCTGCAAACCTATGGCTATGTATACCCACTTGGGGAAGTAAGCCCCATTCTAATCAATGGGTACCAACTGCGGATATTTTTCTTCCCAGTCCTTGTCACCTTTGTGCATTGCTTGGATAGACTGTAAGCCATTGGCAGAGGCTTGTTTTTGGTTTCAGTTTGCACAACACCTAGTTCAATATTACATGCTAGTTCACATTTCTCATTCATAACTCTTGTATGGAACAGAGGTGTGTATGTGAGGGTGTATGCACGCATGCTCATATATACAATTCTAAACACAATAAGGGTCCCCACAAGACAACTTAACCACCAAGGCCACAGAAATACATATAAAACGTATAAAATGTACATTTTATATGTGACTGCGTCTTCTTGGTGGTTGAAGTGTGTGTGTTTGTATATAGACCAGACCAGTCCAAGATATTTTGCTGCCTGAGGCATAGGACAATCTGGTGTGTGTGTGGACAGGGCCAGCCCAAGACATTTTGCTTCCTGGGTCATAGGACAAGATGTTTCCTCCATTCTGTATTTAAAAGCTGACCAGACCGGCACTTAAATCTTACTGCAATAGTAGTGATGGGACATCATCCTCTAGCGGACCTGAGGGGCAGCAGGCTAGATTAGGGGGCACAGAGTAGGTGGTGTGACACAGTGCTCTGTCCTCCACTCCTCAACGCTGCTCCCTGCCTCCCAGCATCTACTGCTTGAAGTGGCTAGAAAGTGGAAGGGCTGGCGCTGTGTGAGGACTCCAGCCCCCTCATAGGAACATAAGAAGTTGCTTTTTACTGGAAGCAGACCATTGGTTCATCTTGCTCAGTATTGTCCACACTGAGACTGTCTCACTCCAAGGTTTCAGGCAGGGGACACCCCAGCCCTATGCCAGGGAATGAACCTGGGGCCTTCTGCACGCAAAACATGTGCTTTGCCACTGACCTACTACACCCTTTCTCTCTTGCTTACACAGCAGCGACCCCAGGCATATTCGCTGCCCCAAGCTTCTAATGTAATTTAATTCTCATCATGTCCCTGGATCCTAATTTACCTATGCAATCCAGGATCCATCCAACTGTCCCATCTCCTCCACAAGCCAGAATACGGAAGTCTGGAGCATCACGGAAAAAATTTAAACTAAGAAAAAACAGAAGAAAAAGGAAGGAACGCGGTTTAGAATTGGTTGCTTGTCATATATAGGAAAGAACACCACAGCTAACCTCCTGCTTTTTAAGTTCTAGGATGGCACACAAAACTGAATGTGAAGAAAGACACATTAGCCCTGCTGTTCTCTGAAATAATGCAATTCTTGCTAATTCACAAGTTTACAATAGAATGATACAGTGAAAACTAGTGAAGAGTCAAAGTATGTAGGGCCCATTCAAGAAGAATGCCTATACAGGAATACATGGAAAATATATTTTTCACACAAAATCCAGTTTGTGTCAAAGATCTGCATAGAGGAAAACAGATTTCTGCCTGCTCCTGCTCCTGAAACTTTCCTGTAAAACCCATACAAACTTTGGGCATGATCCAGCAAAAGGTAGTTGCAACAACATCCCATTGAAAGCAATGTGATGAGTCTTGACCACAAATAACTTTTGCAGGATTGTATAATTTGTATGCCGGTGTAACATCCACATGAATCTATAGAGTCCCAGAGCCCAAAGGGTTATTGCAGTAAGACAGACATGGCAAATAGCATGAATGCCAACACTAGCCATACACATAATTTTGAAGAACTGGCAGCAAGTTAGTTCCTCAGTCTAACTCAGGCATGTTAAGAAGCTTCTGCAGAGAGGAAAGTGGAGAGGAAAATTGGAGAGAGAAGGCACAGGGGAAGGAGTGCAAAGAGGAAACAGGAGTGAGAATGGGCAGTGCAACAGAGATGGAATCGAAAGAAGAAGGGCAAAATGGATGCAGGATGGGCATGGACTGTGTGCTGAGGAACGAATTACAATACCCAGGAGTGGGTCCTCCTCGATCCAGGTTATAAACTTGTCTGGGGTTGAGTAGATAATGGAATTTCCGATGAACCCTACAAGTGAGTAAGAAAAATAAGAAATGATGGTTCCTAAAAATGAGAGCCAAAGCTAGGGATGGGTGAATCAGTCACTTTCGCTTTCTCCCAATTCCTCATTTTTCCAATCTTAAGTTCAGCTATCCACATTTCCACATCCGTTTGCATTAAAGAAAAAGTCCTCATGAAAATTCATCAGATTTTAGTGCAAATTTCTCTTAATGTTCACGTTTTGCCTAATATAAACATTTTTGCAAAGTGATTTTCCCTGATGAAATGACCCCAGTATATAAATTTATGTACCCATTCTTTGGCTGTAGAACTGCATTGTAAAATCCAGGGAAGTGCAAATTTTGAAGGATGGCTGCGTTTGAGTTCACATATTCTTTCAGAAAGTGTGTGTTAGGGAGGTTTGCCTTTAAATGTGAACTGAATCCAGTTTGTCCCCTACCCTTGGCCAAGGCCGATTATTACACTTTCTCCACATCAGGTTCTCTCCACCCACCCGCATTCTATTTATGGCAGCTCCCTAAGCTTAGCAAGTATTGTTTGCCATGAGTAGAAACCACCTCTTTGCTTGCCACCACAAATCTCCAAATGCATTCTACAGGGTCTCTTCTGCAGGGACCTAGTGACTCTCTATGGATGGTTCTAGCATAGGTGTGGGGAATCTTTAGTCCTCCAGATGTTGCTATACTACAACTCCCATCATCTCTGGCATTTGGCCATGCTTGCTGGGGCTGATGGAAATAGTAGTTCAGCAACATCTGAGCGCCAAAGGTTCCCCACACCTGTCCAAGCAGCATGTTCAGATACTCAGGAATGGATGTTTACTGCATTATAGAACCCATGCCTTCCTATCTCCTTATCCTAAGCTCCTTTCCCTTGATGTTTCCAGAAAGTAGTTATGGGAGGCTACTGTTCAGCACCATGGGAATTATCCTGTGGTGTTCCGCAGGGTTCCATCTTCTCCCCCATGCTATTTAATATGGCATATCATATTGCTCTACCTCTCTATTCCATCTGAATCAGGAGAGGTAGTTGAGGTGTTAGACAAGTATCTGAAGGCAGTGATGGGCTGGATGTGGGCCGGCAAACTGAAACTGAATTCTGAAAAGACAGAGGTGTTTATGTGTCCCAAGTTCTCGGCTCTAGAAGGTGGAAAGACAGCCTGTCCTAGATGTGGTTGCACACACACACACCCCGGGAGGAGCAGATTCATAGCCTGGGGATACCCATGGATCCAGCATTGTTACTTGAGGCCCAAGTGGCTATGGTGGCTAGGACTGCCTATTTCCAGCTCCTTCTGGACAGAGATGGCTTGGCTAAAGAACTCCATGGCTCTGGTAACTTCCAGATTGGATTATTGCAATGGACTCTACATGGGACTGCCCTTGAAGATGACTCAGAAACTTCAACTGGTCCAAAATACAGCTACCAGATTGCTTTTAGGACTCATATAACCTCTGTTCTAAAACAGTTGCATTGGTTGCCATTTTGTTTCTGGCCCAAATTAAAGTGCTCACATTAGCGTTTAAAGTCCTAAACAACTTAAGCCCCAAATATCTGAGAGATTGCCTCCTTCCCTACAGACTCTCTAGGATATTAAGCAGAGGGGGCCTTCTTGGTAGGTCCACCACTCTCAGAAGTGTGGAAGATGGTGGCCCGGGAGAGGGCATTCTCTGTGGCAGCCCCTAAGTTGTGGAATTCCCTCCCCACAAAGGTGCATCTGGCAACTTCACTGAAAGTTTTTGGCAAATGCTGAAGACGCACATCTATGCCCTGGCTTTTGACACCTGAGAGTGTGCTTTCAGGACCCATCCTATTCCTGTGACTGTAATCTGTTTTAATTGTTTTTAATACTGTTGTAACCCATCCTGGGACCTGCTGGTGAAGGGTGGGTAATAAATTTAATAATACTAATATTAACAACAACAACAACAGCTGTTGCTGCCACTACTACTACTACTTTTAAGTTACCATTGTCTTTACTAAGCAAAAGATATCCCTGGCTCTAGCTAATAGGCATCAATGACATCTCACAACCACATGTTACTTTACACAGCAATGGGCTATGCTAGCTGGAGTTAAGGATGGCATTTCCCAAGCACCACAATATTACAGTCTGAAGTCTCTGCTAGCACTTCCTTGAGGGAAGATGTTTGGATTGCTTACAGTGATTAACAATTGTGCATTTACTGCACCAAAACCATTATCATGGGAAGGTGCAACTTTCTAATAGGAAGAAGGGAAACATACCTTTCTCCTTGCCTTCCTCCACTCTTGGGGTTCACAAACACCAACAGTGGATGTGTTCCAGGCTTAAGGGTGATCTGGAAAGCAAATTGCAAATCAGACAAAGAGCCTCCTTGTGCAGTATACAAAACATCATTCATGCAGAGTGGGGGAGAATGAGTCATGCAGGGCGGCACTGCCACAGAGGAAGTACGACAAGCAACCGGCAACACATTGGGTTAGTAGAATCTGGGGAAACACTGAAGACCAACAAGCCATGCACCTATTCTTATCCACACCTTTTGCCTTCTAGCATACAAGCCACAGACAGGTGTGCTTGGCCCTGTATAAGAGATGCATCCTTTAACTCAGTAATGTCTGCCTTGTGCTCCCCATATGTCCTCTTTGACTCTTCCTAATATACATCCAGAGAGTAAACTTTGTAAAGGACAAGGCAGGCATTACTGAGACAATATTATCTAGCTGAGTTTCTATTGGCATGGGTTCACTTCTGTGGCAAAACCATCCTTTGTAAAAAGGAGAGGGGAGAGGAGAAAGATGGGGAAAATGTAGAAGAATGGACTGAAGGGTTATTAACCAAGAAACACAATTCCACAGGGCTACTATCACCCAAAGTACATTCCATGACAAGCTTTGTGAGAACAGGAGGCCAGTAAAGAATGACATCTTCTCCCTGGTGTTCTCCACGACTAGTCTACAATTCAGGCAAGATGCACAAAATGTCTTCCTCACATAGTCACTCACAAGAGAGAGAGAAAACTGTGAGAGCCAGTGTGGTGTAGTGCTTAGAGTTCTGGACAAGGGCTGGGAGTGGGGGGGAGGCAGCTTCGCATCTTCCCTCAGTCATGAAGTTCTCTGAGTGACCTTAGGACAGCCACCATCTTCCAGTCTAATCTATTTTACAAGATTGGTCCAAGGATGCAATGGGAATGGGAAGAACCATGCATGTTGAGCTTGAGCTCTTTTGAGGAGAGGCAGGGTAGAAGTTCAATAAATAAATAAATAAATAAATAAATTAAATTAAATTAAATGGCAGCAGCAGCAGATGTGAACTGTCTACCTGTAGTCCATGCCCATCCACTGTGGTGGTGGTGTATCTGAAGGATAGGTTTGTATCATCTGGGGTTGTGCTGGATGGTGATTCACTGTCTGATCTTCTTGGGTGGGATTGCCTATCCTTTGGAATAGAGAAAAACGCATAAAGGACTTCGAAGTATGGCTGAAGGCCAGCAAATAACAAGAAAGTACTGACAATATAAACAAAGGGAAAATGATGGATTCCTCCTAAGCGTACTGATATACAACAAAAAGACCATACAAATACCACAAGTTAGTAAAGTATAAAACTTTTGTAAAATGCTGTCTGTAAAACAACACAGAATGCTAATACATGGATAAACCATCGATAATACATTTCATTAAGTGCAAACCATTTCTGAATATAGTGAGTGTGCAGTGAATGGTACTGAAGCCCTGAGTCCATCACTCCAAAAGTAGTTTTGAAAGTTGTGTACACAATGATGGCTCCAGAGTTCAACATTTGACTTGCTTCCCGGGATGATGCTGTTCCAAGATTTATATTAACTTCAAAGTTCCACGATCTGCACAGCTGAAAAACTCTCTGAGAGGTCCATGCATAATATTTAGAAAAGGGAGCTTCTTAATCATGGATTTTTACACACTGATACTGCATTTGTGATGTTTAAAGATACCTGAAAAGTGAATAAATCCAAAATATTTATATTATTAATTCATTGTTTGATTAATCATATTTAGACCCCAGTTTTCAGCCAAGTTGGCTCTCAAAACAGCTGACAACAATTAAAACATTCCAAAGTCCCAGAGATTGTTGTGAACAGAAATAGTAAGAGGAATAGACCAATATAAGAAAAATTCAGAGAAAGGAATAGAATACCACATAATAAAATAGCCTAAGCTGTCCCACATGTAAATATCTACAGAGACTTCCCTCAACTGGATCTAGTCAGAATTAACTCCCAGATCTGTTTTTTTTCTTAGCAATGGCAAAAGGGAAATACTGGTGCATGACAGTGTTCCAAATCATAACATCCACATCTCAGCTAGCAAAGTAAATTCCACATTGTTTTTTTTTAAAAAAACCAACTGTGATGGCACTCATAAATCTTTTGAATTCATTTGCTGTTTGAAGGTATCTTAATGCAGCATTTGCTATGTTTAAAAACTTCTAAGAACCTCTTTTTGAAACAAGTGTAAAAATGGATAGGCCTTTCATAGAGTTTATGAGCTGTGCAGATTGTGGAACTATGGAACTCATGTTAAGTTCCAAGCAGCAACAACCCAGGGATCAAGTCAAGTATTGGAGCCATCATTGTGTACACAATTTCAAGCTACTGTTGGCGTGATTGATTCAGGACTTCGGTACCATTCACTGCAGGATGCTAAATTAACGAAAGATTTTTTCCACCAGTAGCGGAATGCGTGGTGGGGCAGAGGCACTTACCTGATCTCCCAGCAGCTGAATCTCTTCTGCTTGCCAGGAGGAAGAGGACAGCACAGTGCAAGCTCATTCTGCTGGTGCATTTGCACCACATTGACCTCACAGCTGTCTTGCCTCTTCCAGCAAGCAGTAGTGACTCACCTGCTGGTAGGCCAGGTAGCACCTCCATCCTACCATGTGGTCTACTACTAGTTTGCACTTTATGAAATGTATTACTGAATGCTTATCATGGGATTGTTTGACAGACAGCATTTAATACACATGTTTTATATACAGTATTAACTTCTAGTATTTTGTTATCTTTTTTGGGTGGATATACTTCCACCAGCAAGTAATAAGGAACATTTTCATTTCTTCCCCAGCTCTAAGAGTTTCTGACTTTACAAGTCTGGAAAAGACTTGCCCAAAAGAGAGATACAAATCTGAGGATACATAGATAGATACCTAGTGTACTACACTGGTAACTTGGTTGCCTGTTTCTGAAGCTTTATCCATACAATCGTTTTTAAGTCATCAAATGCTACTGTTCTCCATATTTAATTTACAATTAAACATTGTCGTTTTTGTGAGTTTTGAGCTCACATATACATTATCTTCATTCCATTACCAGCTTCCAGCATTTTCCTATGTCTCAAAGTTCTAATATACTGAACATAGAGTGGAAACAGTAGATACAGTACAGGGCAGTATTCAACTAACTTTTTTGCACTAGAGTTAGCACTACTGCAATGGATTTTCCCCCTTCTCCCCCCCGCATCATCTCCAAATCTGCTCTGTAAGGTTGGGGAACCCCCAAAATAGATTTAGGGGATGTGTGGGGGGAGAAGAGAGATTGTTCTGTTGCACAAGGGGGAGGAGGAGAAGAGAGAAATTGTTCTATCGTGCAAGGAGAAATCCTTGAGCTGATGGAACTATTGCCTTAGCGCTATGTTGAATACAACCCCAAACACCTGAAAGCAGATGTCCAGCTTGCGCCCCCACAGTTTTCTCATTAGAGAAGAATCTTCATCATGCTAAAGAACCTTTAACTCTGCTTTCTTTTGAAGAAGTCTAAGCACATCAAGTGAGAGCCTGTGTGGTATAGTGGTTAAGGTGTTGGACTACAACCTGGGAGACCAGGGTTTGAATCCCCACACAGCCATGAAGCTCACTGGGTGACCTTGGGCCAGTCACTGCCTCTCAGCCTCAGGGGAAGGCAATGGTAAACCACCTCTGAATACCACTTACCATGACAACCCTATTCACAGGGTCGCCATAAGTCAGGATTGACTTGAAGGCAGTCCATTTTCAAGCACATCAAATGCTAAAAAAGCAGGTTAAAGGATCCTTAAGAATATGAAAAGAAACACAAACCTTAAAACAAGGTATCATGTAAAACTGGAGAAGGAGGCTATGGAAAGTGTAGAAATCTTCTCTCAGGAATTATCATATCCGAGTTTGTCCATCTAACATTCTTGCACAGCTTGAGTCACAATACATGTTTGTGCCTTCTCAAAGTAATCTCAAAATGGTTTTAATGCACGCATGAGGAAACTCCAGCCTGCAGACCTAACTAAATACACCAGGACTCTAATGGGAGTTGATCTTACAGGCCATTTGGGGCAAGCCACGTCCACCTTTCCTACACCTGACATCATGCAGATCTTCCTCTGCAGGCATGGCTCAAGCTGTGCCTGCAAAGAAAAAAAATGTTCCTTGGGGTCATCTGACATCAGGTGATTGACAGGTGAACAGCTACACCCAACTGTCAAAATGATCCATGGGGGAGCTGTTCCCCATCCCTACTCTGACATAAGGAAGTGCCTGTGTCAAATCATATGCACATTGTGCAACACTCTACTTCTGAGCTTTTAAAAAAAACTACTTTATTTGCTATAATAAAGCCTAAGATGGTGTACTAATGATGATATACCTGAAGCAACTGGAGTGATTTCCTCCTTACACCTAGCCTCAATGCAGGGTTTTAAACTGAAAAACAAATAAAGGCAACAGAGTAGGGCGGAGAGGAGGCGACAGAAGTGGGATGTGAAATTGACTAGTCCAGATTGCAAGCAGTTTCTCATCCAGCCTTCTTAAGGAAACACCAGCCTTCCCATAACCAGTGGCAGGTGAGGCCTTCTCTAGTGGCTCTACCAGAATGTACTTTGGTTTGAAGTTAACAAAATCAGTTTGGATAGGTTTAAAATAATAAGATATGTTTTTGAGAGAGCATATGAGACAGAAAACACCAGCTGCTCAGCCCATTTCATAGGTGACAAGCAGGCTCATTTACCAGAACCACTGGGCAGATGTGGGAAGGCAGTAAGATGTGGTCCTTGAGCTGCCCACCATCACACTCAGGCTTCATGTGAGAGGCACATTTGTTGTGAAGCTGCAACAGGAGAGAAAGCAGAGTCTGAGTAAGTACCACACTCCCCCTTGCCAATACCTAGCAACCTTTTAAGGCCCTCTACAGATGTCTTTTTAAAAACTGCACATTCATGATGGTTTGTGCTCATGGTGGTATCAGGGTGGCTATACACAATCCCGCTTTCAATACTGGAAATATTTTGGGGCAGACATACTGCTTCATTTCCAATCAGTGCATGTCTCATAACCTCCCACTGAAATCCTGTTACTTTTTATATCACAAATGATCCACAGTTGGGGTTGTTTTGTCCTGCATTTATTGCACTATGGCACAAGAGTGCCCCTCCAGATAGCAATAATATGGTAACATTGGGGAAGCACTGCAGAACAACTAATAAAATGGAATTATGTGTGGATGCTTCAGTATAAATCCACCACTAATGCACAATTATTGTATCAATGGCATGTTGCAGAATACACCTGCAAAAAACACCAGTCTGGAGGGGGCCTTAGTCTGGTAAGGAATTTACACACTGTCCTCTATCACAGACAGGCAACATCTACAGCCTCCCTCTGAAACTGTTAATTCTTGGGTTTGAAATATGGGGGAAATTGTAGATATAAAATAGGATGATAATATATTCTGAGCCTTTTAAATGGCATAAATCCTCCTTGGTTTGAGTATTTTCAAATCTGAAAAACCTTATTAAAAGAATGTCTAGGAACTAACCAGTGGTCAAGAGACTTAACAGACTATTAAAAACGAATAATAAAAGACCAAGAATAATTTTTTATCAAAAATGTATAAACTGCTTCTAAAATATTATGTTTTGCCTTTGTCAACATGTTAAGGATTATATGGTAAATGGACATACAGTATAGGGGAAAACATCGCAATGGACATCAGGAAGAACATATGGAACATGGCACATAGATTTTCTTTAAATATGGCTATAAGGGAAAACTTCTATAATGTAATGGCAAGGTAGTTTCTTTTAACAGGATTAATAAACAAAATAAATAAATATGACCTGTCTCATTGATGGAAATGTCAGAAAACAAGAATGGACTATTATCCTACTTGGTGGGAATGCAAATTTGCAGAACAAGTATTGGAGATTAATTAACCATCAAATGGAAAAGATCCTAGGATAGGAGATACCATAGGAGCCTCATATTAAAGGTATGGTAAATTAAATTATATGAAACATACGGTAAAAGATGAGCATAAAGATCATAGCCTCATATGTGGTCACTGTGGCCAGGATCTTGTTTGCAAACAAACGGAGGCTACAAACAATACAGTTTGTAGGGGAGTGGACAAAAAAAAGTAGAAGTTTGCCTTAATAGCCAAACTCACACATTTTATTAGAACAAGATATAAGAGGCAATGACAATACAAGTTTATGATAAACTGGTTGATCTTTACTATTGTAAAAAAAACCCTCATTACTTTTTGGGGAGGGGAAACAGTACGGTTTTACAATGCTATGAAATGAAGTTAGGTAATGGACTGTAGGATTCAGTCTAGTAGCACGAGTTTATCATACAGCCACAAGAGTGGCTGTATACTATAGCCAGCATGGATTTTTCACATTCTGCAGTGTTAAATTGGAAATACCCCTATGCAATTCTGATCCTTCTAAGCTCATTTTCAAAACAAAACCTTACAAAACGTATAGTACTGAACTCAGAAGCGCTTGCTTAACAACCCTCTAAATTTTCATAGCAATACACAAAACACTCAAAGAGAATCGAGAGTTCAAAGTGTAAAATGAGAAAGAAAAAACCAGACCCTTGTTGGACTTTTTTCTGTCAGAGTTCTCATAATTTGTTGAAATTAATTAAAAATCAGCAATGTTCACAGAGTGCCTGTAATTCTATTACTGACCTTGCCCCATACTCTGACCTTCATCTTCTGCAGTTTAAAAGTTAAAAAAATGCCTAGCAGATTTTTAATTAATTTAAGAAATTTAGCATTGAAGTCAATGATAAGCTTGGACATGCTCAGTAAGAACCATCAGTGTTCTAAAAGCCAGACTCACAGCTGCATGACTTGGCTATCCAGGTGGCCACACCCAGGCCAGACCTTTATTTCACTTTAGACAGTCATGGCTTCCTCCAAAGAATCCTGGGAAGTGTAGTTTGTGAAGGGTGCTGAGAGGAGACTCTTATTTCCCTGACAGAGTTCCAGTGGCCAGAGTGGTTTAACAGTCAGCTGCTCTGATTGAAGCTCTGTGAGGGGAACAGGGTGAATTCTAGCAACTCTCAGCACCATTCACTAACTACACTTCCCAGGATTCTTTGAGGGAAACCATGACTGTCTAAAGTGAAACAAAGGTCTGATGTGGTCGTGGATGTGGCGAGTGACAGCTTTGGTTTAAATTTAGGTATGAGACTACATGTGCCTGCTGTAGAATAAAAAGGTGGGGGAAACACTGAAAAACAATACTGTTCACAATGTTTTCCTTTTGGAAAGGAAGGGGCTTCCCTTCTGCCCAATGCCCTCCCACCCCATCTCTTCCCCTCCCTGCTCTCCTCCCCCTCCCTGCCCCTCCCCCAGGTCAGCTTCACCTATCTTAAGCATGATTGCACAGGAGTAAATCTCAATGAACTCAAAAAGCATGCAAATGATCAAACCTGCCCTCTCCTCCTCCTCCCTCCTATCCCTTTCCCTCTTGCCCCTTCCCTCCCCATCTGCTTCCAATCCCCTCCTTCCCCCTCCTCCCCCTCCCCCTCCCCTCTCATCCCCCTCCCCTCTCTCCCCCTTCCTCCTTCCCCATGGTTAGTTTTACTTATCTTAAGCATGACTGCATGGGACAAAATCCCACTGAACTCAAAAAGCATGCAAACCTGCCCTCCCCTTCTCCTCCCTCCCATCACTTCCTTTTTGCCCCTTCCCTCCCCTTCCTTCACCCCTTCCCCCTCCCCTTCCAATCCCCTCCTTCCCCCTCCCTTCTTCCTTCCCTTTTCCCTCCCCTGCCTCCTCACCCATGGTCAGTTTTACCTATCCTAACCATTATTGCACAGGAGTAAATCCCATTGAACTCAATAAGCATGCAAATCATCAGACCTCTCTTTCCCCTCCTTCCTGTCTCCCCTCCCTTCCTCCTCCCTTCTTCCTCCCCTCCCCTCTTCCTTCTTCCTCGTCCCCTGCCCACTCCAGCCCTCCCTCTTTCCCTCCCTCTTCTCCTCCTCCCCCCATGGTCAGCTTTACATATCCTAAGCATGATTGCATGGGAGTAGATCCTCTCAATCACCTTCCCTAAGAAGGGGGTATTTGCAACCATCAGTAATTGTCGCAGTCCAATGGGTCCAGGGTGGGCTTTTTCAGGAGCAGTCAGATCACCGCCTCTTTTAGGGTGGCTGGAACCACTCCCTCCCACAATGATGCATTGACCACACCCTAGATCCACTCGGTCAAACCCCCTCGGCAAGCTTTAATATGCCAAGAAGGGCAAAGGTCGAGAGGACACGTTGCTGGCCGCATCATCGCAAGCTCCTTGTCTACGTCATCAGGCCACATCAACGGAAGAAACTGTTCCCAAGACGTTGCAGCAGACATTGCACTGGACACCTCATTGGGGACTACAGTAGATGTGGATGGGGCATCCAGATTGCTATGGAGGCAAGCAACTTTACCCTCAAAGTACCTTGCAAACAATTCACAGTGGGCGTCCGAAGGGTCTAAAACTCCATTTCCTGGAGTCTATGTCAACAGATCCCTGACAATACAGAAAAGTTCCACTGGACAGCTACTTGAGGATGCTATGGAGGCAGAAAAGTGGGCCTTCTTTGCCACCCTCAACGCCACACAGTAGGCACAGTTATGATGTTTTACTCATGCCCGATCAGCCTCACAGCACGTCTTTCGCCACTTGTGCTCTAGCCGTCATCTGGCTTGTTTCATTGCCCTTAGCTCACTGATGTACCAAGGGGCAACCGTGTCAAGAGCCCAATGCACCTCACTGTTCCACAGCGTGACAAGGGCTTCAACAGGGTCACCTGCTCTATCTACTGGGAACTCCCCCAGGGCATTCAGGAATCCAGTGGATTCCATTAGTCTCTAGGGGCTGACCATCTTAATCTGTCCAACACCCCTGCAGGGAAGGATCGGAGCCACAAGTCTAAACTTCACCAGGAAGTGGTCTGACCATGACAATGGGGTGACATTCACTCCCCCCTATCTCCAGACCACCCCTTCCTCCATCTGGAGCAAAAACCAAGTCAACGGTGTGCCTTGTCTTTTGCACTGGGCCGCTGACAGCTTGAGACAGCCCCATGATCATCATTGAGGCCATGAAGTCCCAAGCCAGAACACTAGAGGCAGCCTTAGCATGGACATTGAAATCACTTAGGACTATATTTCTGGGCTCCTCCAATACCACAGCCAAGATGGCCTTCACCAACTCAGTTAGAGAAACTGCTGGGCAGCAGGGTGGATGGTACACCAGCAGCAACCCTGGTTTCTTGTCTCCTTGGCCTGACACCAGGTGTAGGCCCTCATAGCCAGCTCCAAGACAATGGTTTCCTGGTGACAGAGATGGAAGTTCTGTAGACCACAGTAACTCCTCCCCCCCCCATCCCTGCAGCCTGTGCTGGTGTTGCACCGAGTATCCAGGTGGACAAAGCTGGATTAGATCAACCCACCCATACACAGCAGGGATGTTCCTCATTTAAAGCTGAAAGGAGAAATGTCCTAGGAGCAATGGTGGTTGATGCCCATTGACATTGGTCGGGCAAATAGCAGGGAGCTGAAACAGTATGTGGAGCAAGAGCCACCAATGTCAGGCACAGCCAACTAATTCTGATTTTGTTCTCCGTACTCTTCCCTGCTGAGTTCTACAACATGCAACACTGGGACCACAATGACAAGGAGTGCCATCCCTGGGCAGGTTCTATGTAAGAAGGTGAGGGTTGGCTGAGGGCAGATTGAGGCTGGTGGGACAAAGCCCCATTTGCCCTAATGGATCAGCCTCCACTATCTAGGAGTGAAGAAACAAGGCATCCTGCATGCCTCATATTCTTGCCACAATAGGACTCATGGAAAGCCAATCACTGTGATTGTGATGGCGGTGATAACACAGTGTGTACTTTCCCTTTTGTAGAGCTTTATCTTAGAAATGTGTCAAGGTTCAGCTCTGACCACACCTAGAACCCTGGGGTTTCCTCGGAGGAGAAGAACCCCCAACAGACCCTGCACTGCCAGCAACCTTCAGACCTAAACATTCCACCCATAGGGCCTGAGTTGTCCATATCAATTGCTTGGGTAGCTCTTGGAATTCCTTCTTCATCCCCAGGGCACAGGAGCTGAGGAGATAGCAAGCAGGCCAGGAGCTTCAGAGCCACCAGCAAAGTACTAGATAACTGCATGTGTCTACTTGGGGGAAGGAGGAGGAAGGTCATGTAAGCTCCTGCCTGGATCACTGCCTGGCTGAGAGCTAGACAAAGGTGGAGCCTCCACCTACTATATATGCTCTCAGTCTGAATTGCTGAAGAAATAGCTCCTTTGGAGCTCCAAGCTCAAATGTACAGCCTTTTGTGAGCTGGAGAAATTGACAGTATGTCAGAGTGAATGTGAAAACCAAACGATGGATAATGGAGTGATTTGCATAAGTGCAAGATGCCTTCTGCATTTCAGTCCGTGCTCATCACCCCTTATTAAGCAAGTAATAAAGTCCAATCATGCTCCAAGGCTTCTCAATAGCATTCAGTGTTACAGCTATTTCACGATTAGGAGATGCAACAAGGAATGACAGAGTATCCCTTTTCATTTAAAGGTATGGCATGATTGTTATCAACATAGATGAGACTTGGCCTGCTGATGCTGGAGGTGACTTGCCTTTAATAGTTAGCTTTCCAGTATCTTTGGGGGGGAAATACCACCACGCTCACTGCACGTACTCACTGTGATTTGGCACCATACACAATGTAGTCCGGTAATGCCCTGGTAGCATTTGATGCTTTTATAACATCGATCACATTTGGCTGGAGAGTTCCCCTCAATCCATGTGTGCTGCATAACCTAGAAATGCATGAGATAAGGTGATCCATGCTGGAAAAGAAATTCAGGTGCTCAGTGTGAGGCACAAGGGAGATGAAATGATCCTGAATATGAATCAGAATCATCTTCATTCAAATGTTTCAGGATATTCTTTTGAAGCTTGGAATAAAGGAATGGGTAAATTTGGGGAAGTGCCTGTCATACCGCTCTCTTGAATTTAGGGACTACCTTTGACTAGTTGGCAACATATACACAAATCCCACTGCACTGCTATCTTATGAATCTTCAGCTTAACTTGCTCTGTTATATGGCAGGCTACTGCCAATCAAAAAGGGTTTTAGAGAATACCACAATGAATTGTTCACAATTTACATACCCAGAAAAGCGGAACTGTGCACACATGCACACTCCCAAATCGTTGCCTCTCTCTACTGTTTCTCTCTGCTCTTTTTCTGTCTTATTGCCTCTGCTCCTGCTTTGTCTTGATTTGTCAGCTATGATTTAGTACAGCTCCTGGTACCAGCTTCAACTTTGGCCAGTTATTTTGATGCGCTGCTTACTGTCTGACTACCAGCCTAGCTAGAATTCCAGCACATATTTCAATTTACCTGTGTACCCAATGACACTGCCGATGTCCATCCTGAAGACAGGTGCTTTCATTCAGAGTTCAGGGAACCTGGAACTGAGAAGCCCTGAGAATGCAGGACTCTTCTGCCAGAGATTGGCTCCATGATATCCTGCTTTTGAGCATCTGCTTGTCTAACCTCCTCTGCAGAACTAGCCATATCTACAACATGTGTCCAGAAGGTAGATTCCTCCCTTTTCAGTTTGGTAGTATGAACTATACCAGAAGCATGGTAATTCAGTGAAGTGGCAGCCTACAAAATATGGTGCATAAGTACCAAACTGAAAAGGGAGGAATCTTTTTGGCACTATGACTGTTGGGACAGAACGTTCTGTATTGCATATGGCCTGGGGTAGATGGAAGATTATCAATGAGTGAACATGTGCACTAGTCATTCATAAATGCCTCACTCACATTTGTATTTCTCTTGGATTTCACGTAAGTGTTGATGCAGGGGACAATCTCTTTGGACACACATCTTTCATGGACCGTGTATTTACAAACTGAGGAGAAGAGAGAGAGAGAGAGAGCAGCTCTAAGTCCACCCTACATTCAAGATAAGCATCCAGCTATTTGGCAGGATTGCTTGTTAAAACCAAGATTCCATAAATTTGTCTGAGATTATATATAAACATTAAAAATACATTTTCCAAATGGGTGATACTCTATCTGAATCCATAGCATGGTACCCATCACAGGATGTTCATCCAATGTGTTTAAAACTCAGTTGAGGCCACAGACTTACTGGATAGTCTCATCCAGGTTATCTTCTCATCTGTGAAACCTGTTTTGAGAGTTAGGTTCCCAAAGTTGTAATCTTATACAAACTTTCCTGGGAGTAAGTTCCATTGAACTCAGTGAGGCTTATTTCTGGGTACACATGCATAGAATTGCACTGGAAACTTCTTTTAAGATTCTGAAATTCCCACATGGTACTCAATGTGATAACATGTGAATTGCAAGAAGTGAGTCAGAAGAGGTACCTGACAAGCTATACTTTTCAGGAATTTCATGAAAGATTGTTCTATTCAAATGAAAAATAATAACAATAATGATGGAAATGAAGAAATGGTGCCAGATCCTGGGAGAGATGGCATTGCATTATGCCAGTACCCATAATTGCTATCCACAATCCAGATATTGATGAACTCCCACCAGTCCCAGCTAGCATGGACAGGAATGAAGAAAGATGTAGTCCAACAATATCTGGAGGGTCACAGATTCCCCATCCCTGCATTACATTCCTTGACTAGGATCTCTCATGGAACACCTTCTCCCTAATGAACCTCCCTGTAGTTTACCATATACCAGTATGTAGGCCAGATTGATCTTGCAGTGGTTGCTGCACTGGAACATTGGGACTCTCTTCCATGTGTGGTTCATTTGGCTCCCTCTGTCATGGTGTCCTGGAAGTCGTTTAGGCCAATACTATTTTGTTTTGCATTTGGAAAATTAGCTCTACTATGTGTTTTGGTTGTTTGCATTTCATATTCATTGTTAGTCTGTGATTTGAAGTTGTTTTATTTGTTTCACATATATTGCTTGGGGAACACTTTCTGAAAAGCAGTTTAGAAACCTGGTAAATAAGTAAACAATGCAATAACAATAGTAACAACACTTAGAAACAAGTCACATGGATTTCATTAAAATGTTATGTCCAAGTCAACTTCTTAAGAATACAGTCAGAATCACTTTTTAAGGCTCCATTTTGGTTGATGCTTGAGTAACAGTTTGGTAAATTGTCCTGTTGATTGAGAGCTGTTAGAATATGAACTTCTTCAGCACAGGGTGGGGAACCTTTTTCAGCCTGAGGGCCACATAGTTTTCCAAGGCCACACACCAGCAGTGGGTAGGAGCAGAGGCAAAATGGGGCAGAGCAACTAATATAAATGTTACCTTTGCACAGTAGGCTAGTTTCTACACATAGTCACACACCCCTCTTGATATTCCATCCAGACAAGCAAGTGGTGTTATCAGAGTTCCAGGCAGAGCTTGGAAAAGTTACTTTTTTGAACTACAACTCCCATCAGCCCCAGCCAGCATGGCCAGTGGATTGGGCTGATGGGAGTTGTAGTTCAAAAAAGGTAATGTTTCCAAGCTCTGGTTCCAGGACATATTCCAGAAAGGCAAAAAAAACTCAGCCTGCAAAGCAGGGCCAGTGAGGAGTGTGGCCTTAGAAGAGTTCAGAGGGCCAGAAAGAAAGGTCTGGAGGGCTGCAGCCTGAGGAAACCCCAGCCTGAGGTTTCCCTACCCCTACATCAACAGAATATTGATAAACACCTGTAGCACATAGAAACAGCTGTGGGGTGGTAGGCTTTTGGAGCACAAGGTGCTTGGCTTCATTGCCCAACTACCTAGATCCCCCTAGATCCTAGGAAAGGATGTAACTTTTTCTTTTTTAAAAAATATAGATATAAGGCTTGGCTACTGAGTAGTCTTCAGCTACTGAGACTGAATCTGTCCAAATGTTGACAAAAAATTTTCAACCAATATGGAAATCTAAACAATGGCCCACAGACTGGAAGTGTTCAATATACATCCCAGTTCCAAAGAAAAGGGATCCCAGGGAATGCAGTAATTATCAAACTATTGCCTTAATATCTCATGCAAGTAAAGTAATGCTCAAGATTCTACAACAAAGGCTCTTACCATATATGGAGCGAGAAATGCCAGACGTCCAAGCTGGATTAGAAAGGGAAGACATCATATCGCAAACGTATGTTGGATAATGGAACGGACCAAGGAATTTCAGAAGGAAATCACCCTGTGCTTTATAGATTACAGCAAAGCCTTTGACTGTGTAGATCATGAAAAACTATGGAATGCTTCAAAAGTAACGGGGGTGCCACAGCATCTGATTGTCCTGATGCACAACCTATACTCTGGACAAGAGGCTACTGTAAGGACACAATATGGAGAAACCAATTGGTTCCCCATCGGAAAGGGTGTGAGACAGAGGTGTATTTTATCACCCTATTTGTTTAATCTATAAGCAGAACATATACGGAAAGCGGGATTGGAACAAGATGAAGAAGGTGTGAAAGGGAGAAATATCAATAATTTAAGATATGCAGACGATACCATACTAGAATGCTGATGAAAGTTAAAGAGGAAAGCACAAAAGCAGGACTACAGCTGAACGTCAAGAAGACTAAAGTAATGACAACAGAAGATTTATGTAACTTTAAAGTTGACGAGGACATTGAACTTGTCAAGAATTATCAATACCTTGGCACAGTCATTAACCAAAATGGAGATAATAATGAAGAAATCAGAAGAGGGCTAGGACTGGTGAGGGCAGTTATGAGAGAACTAGAAAAGTTTCTAAAATGCAAAGATGTATCACTGAACACTAAAGTCAGGATCATTCAGACCATGGTATTCCCGATCTCTATGTACGGATGTGAAAGTTGGACAGTGAAAAAAGCAGATAAGAGAAAAATCAACTCATTTGAAATGTGGTATTGGAGGAGAGCTTTGCACGTACCATGGACTGCAAAAAAGACCAATAATTGGGTGTTAGAACAAATTAAACCAGAACTATTACTAGAAGCCAAAATGATGAAACTGAGGTTATCATACTTTGGACACATAATGAGAAGACATGATTCACTAGAAAAGACAATAATGCTGGAAGCCACAGACCTGAACTTACAAGATCTGAACAGGGTGGTCCAATGCTATTGGAGGTCGCTGATTCATAGGGTCGCCATAAATCATAATCAACTTGAAGGCACATAACAATAAAAACAACAACAAGGCTTGGCTTATGGTTCAACTCTTTTGCCATCTTTGAAAGCTGCACATCTAGAAAGATCCCAAGCTTTCCCCAAAGAAGGAACCTTGCAGAATATGAAATACTAAAGCCCTGCTTGCTCTGTGTTAGGATTAAAAAGAAACAAAACAAATAAAGAAATCCTTCTCCCCATTTGCCTTGGTGATTCTGACATTATTTACTCCTTATGATTCTGACATTATTTGTCACCTGCAGGTCTACAGCATACAGACAAGGGTAAATCTCACACTGGTGTTGACCATACGGCAGATCTGGGCACTTACAGGAGCAGCACAAGCCTTGCTTCCTGACCCCCAGCAACATAGTGCGACAAAAGTTGCAGTAGGCAGGCTTCTTGAAGTGCTTCAGCCTCCAGGCATGCTGTCCGTCATCTTTTAGGTTCTGTAGGGGAGAAAAAAAAGCCTACTGAGAGTCTGAGTGAAAGATACAGAGTGAAAGAAGGTGTGTATTTCAGCATCTTTTCCCAGAGTCTTTTAAACTCATAATGAGTATAAGTGCCATGTGAACTACCTGTCATCAACCCATTTACAGCCTCAACATCCTAATGACACTTTTGAAGATGCTAGTGAGACAATGTATAGGAATGATCCAGTTGACATGATGCAAAAGGATTTTAAAAAGCCTTTATTATTATTATAATTATTAAGAGACAATCTGTGATGACATAGAAAAGCATGTTCCTTAGATTGCAATCCATATATGCACTTACCTGGGAGTAAGTCCAATTAAACTCAATGGGACTTACTTCTAAGTCCACATGTACAGGATTACAATGTCAATGAATAAGGAATACCAAGCCAAGGCAGAGGACTGTATGTTTTATTTTATACACCATTGTAAACCACATTGGCCCTACTACATCCAAGCAACAATGAAATTCAATAAACAGATTATATAAGGTATATTAATATACAAGAGAAAGGTCTCAAGAGTCACAATGAAAAATTATCTATACCATTGGTTTATTGTGACACAGCCATTAAAATGGAAACAGAAAGTCTTTCCCTTTTTGGGTATCCCAATGGAATTATAACTTGGGTTCCAAGGCTGTAAAGATGTTAGGTTTTCAGCAACTTGGAGGCAGTATTTATTTAAAAAGTTTCTATAGTATGATAATTGTGGTACACATTAGTTTTTCTGCTCTGCTACATTCTCTGGTCAGACAGATTTTGCAGGTTTGTAATCATGGAAAACCTGTTTCAGTGAGACAGTAATGGGATATCATTAATGGGCACAAAGGCTCTATTGTAGTTATTTCAAATTGTATTGTATGAAGGAGGACAGTTGAGAGTAGTGTGAGATGATATATGGCCTCATGAGCACTGCAGGTAGAACAAATACACTTAGGAGTCCTTTATTACAGGCATGTGTGTTAGCTAATCTCAAGCACTAGTCTCTTTGGTGTGGTGGTGGCGGTGGTGGTGCTAGTGGCTGACATCTCCATTTGGAATATAAGGGTGTGAATAGAAGCTTCTCAGCAGCAAACCAACTAACTCTCTTACCTCCTACTCATAAAAGCTATTCTTTTGTGCATGTAAGATGTGCAAAAATGGATTCCGCAAAGTGCTTTTCCAGTGTCATGCGCTCCTACACAATGCTTGTAAAGTACTGCTCTGCTTAGCAACTTTAAAAATAATGATACTAAAGAGCAACTTTACTGCCCCCCCTTATAGAGTGAACAACATACAAACTTTTCCCCATGCTGGAATGGACCCTAGTCTTCGTAAACATTGAGTTCTTGTCATGACACAGGGACCTCTATCCCCAGACTGATAAGATTTGCCAGACAAATACCAAATATATATTACAAGGGCTTTATGAGTGTGGCCATCAAGGGTCTGTTGCACAACCTGCAGATTATTCTTTTTTTAAATCCTGCATTTCAACTGAATCATTCCCTACAGAAAGGCATATGACCCAGGCAATATTGTATAAGGACAGACAAAGTAATGACTTCTAATTGGCACTGATGGGAGTCAGCCTGAAAATGACAGAACTGTGTGGAATCTATGGACATTATGGTCCAGGAGACAACTGTATGAGAGACTGTGGACATCCAGACAGTTCCAGATGTTCCTAGATTCAAGGTCCTAGAGGCCTATGTGGCCAGGTTAGATAGGAGGTCATTTGCCACCAATGTGCTCACAGCAAGGAAAAGAAAGTGGCAGTTACTGAGCATATCCTGGGCACCAAAATTATGAAAAAAAGAGAGCCTGAATTTTCTGGCATGAGCTGAACCTTGAACCTTCGTCAAGCTCAGCGCTGTAGAATTGGGTAATATGTTTGTCACTGTATCACCTGTCCTGGACTATTCTGGTTTCAAGTGGATGATACAGAGAGACAAGATAATCAGATAATCTCTCTGACCACACTGCATTCCTTGGCTAAATTGGGACTCTTGGGTGACTGGATTAGAGAGTTGGAGCAGAGTTTTAAAAAAGCCTCATGTTGGTTTTCCCAGGCTGTGCTTCCTCTAGAAACTGAAACCCTGTGTATGTATTTGAATGATTAGGGGAAATAAGGCTGAGAAGTGGTAAATGACCTCTGAGGCTGAGAGGCAATGACTGGCCCAAGGTCACCCAGTGAGCTTCATGGCTATGTGGGGATTCGAACCCTGGTCTCCCAGGTCGTAGTCCAATGACATTTACAACTATGCCATTAAGCTGTATGGTACCATAAAAAAATAAAATGAAAAGAGGTTCACAATAAAAAAAACCTTTCATTAGATTGAATTTAAATGTTTATTGAAGTTAACTACATTTACATCCTTATATTTTTTCTTGATATGATTTTGCAAATGTTACCATGGACAGTGAAAAAGACAAATAATTGTGTGTTAGAACAAATTAAACCAGAACTATCATTAGAAGCTAAAATAATGAAACTGAGGTTATCATACTTCGGACACATCATGAGAAGACATGATTCACTAGAAAAGACAATAATGCTGGGATAAACAGAATGGAGTAGAAAAAGAGGAAGGCCAAACAAGAGATGGATTGATTCCATAAAGGAAGCCACAGACCTGAACTTACAAGATCTGAACAGGGTGTTTTATAACAGATGCTACTGGAGGTCACTGATTCATAGGGTCGCCATAAGTCATACTCGACTTGAAAGCACATAACAACAACAAGGAGTTCATTAATTTTCCTTGTAGAAAAGTGTTCATAAAAAGGAAATTATTTGAGAATCTAGCTTTTGAGGTTCTGGCGCCCTCCTGTGGTCTTACCTCTGAAACCAATTGCATAAAACCTTTCCCTTTGCTAGCTATCATTGACCTTAATTGGTGCTCTTGTTCAAGTCCTGTTCACGTCAATACAGCTTGTGCAGGAGATGCTCCTCAAGAATTGCACGTATAAATTGTTAAGATCTATGCTTCTTTAACTTGATAAGTAGGTTATTGAAATGTTTTTAGCTATCATTTCTCTTGAATCTAGTAGAGCATCATGTGTTCTGTGTGAACAATTATCTTTACAGTCAAGCTGACAGGGGAAGGCAAAAAATCTTGGCATACAGGAGTGGTAGTATGTATTAACAGTAACACATTTAGTTGTCTCACCAGACTTGGATCAACCAAGTCCCGTTCCAAATGGCAGCTGGTGGCTCCATATCAGTGAGGCAGTGGAATCCACTCTGGGTTTTAGTCCTAATTTTCAAGGAGCTATCCAAGGTTCTGAAGCACCTTAGAAAGCTTCTTGAAAGTTCAGACTAAAACCCAGAGCAGATTTTACTGCCTCACTGACACTGAGCCACCAGCCACCACTGCCTGTTCCTAAAGAATACTCTCCCTTTAATACACATTCATATTGTTCATCCAATATCTGCCTTTCTACAGCCTATCCATTTTTTAAAAAATCCCATACTCCCACAAGGAAGCTCAGAGCAGAATTCACCCACCCTTTCCCTCTATGAAGTTGTCTAAACTGAATTAGGCTATTGGTCCAGCTAGTCTAGTACTATCTACTCTGATTTGTAGCATCTCTCCAAGGTTTCACACAAGAATTTTTCCCAGCATCCACTACTGGAGATCCTTTTAGCTGGATCAGGGGCCTTTCGTATGAAACATAGATGCTCTATTACTGAGTGACAGTGGCTCCTCACACATGTATTTACATGACTATTTTAAATTGGGGTGGGGAACCTGTGGCCCCCAGTTGTTGTTGGACTGCAACAGCCATAATAACCGAGACTGTTGGGACTGATGCAAGTTGGAGTCCACGAACATCTGAAGGTTTCCCATACCTGCTTTATATACAAGCATTTATTGAAACTACTCACATTTTGAAGTGCCATAATATTATTAAGTATTGAGCCAAAAATACAAATAGAATGAAACTGGATGTATTGCATATACAGGAGTGGTGATATGCCGTCCTGGACTCCTGCTGGGAGGAAGGGCGGGATATAAATCAAATAATGAATGAATGAATGAACAAATATATATCAATATTAGCATCCATGGCAGCTGGTGGCTCCGTGTCAGTGGGGCAGTGGAATCTGCTCTGGGTTTTAGTTGGAACTCTCAGGGAGCTGTCCAAGGGGCTTCAGCTCCTTGAAAGTTTGGACAGCTCCTTGAAAGTTCAGACTAAAACCAGGAGAGGATTCGACTGCCCCACTGACATGGAGCCACCAGCCACCACTGAAATCCACTTTGAAAGAACAGGAAGACATTTACTAGCTCACTACTCAGATGGGCATCCTCTATTGGCTTATCTGCTTTGAAGTAAGGCCTTTTACTCACTGTTTCCATGCCCAGCAAAACCAGCAGAGGAATGGTGGTCATGCCACCCCGAATCCACTCTTCCAGTGTCACAGTCCCATCATGATCATAGTCTATTTCTTCCATCATCTCTTTCAAGATCTGTACAAGACAAAGTCTGTTTAGAACCATTAGATCCCCCCTTAACACCCCCCCAAGGATGTATGGCAGATCCTCAAAGGTGTTGCAAAGCCAGTCTTTATGACTTAATTCTGACCATGCTCAGCAGAGATACAAGTGAAACTCACCGGCCTCAGTTCTGTGGAGTCCCACTCCAGGTATTCTGCTACATGAACCATCTGATTAATAATACGATCCAGCTCCTGAGTTCAGAAATAAAACAAAAAAGGAAGGATCAAAGAAAAAAAGTAGGTGTGTGCACATCTCCAGCAGGGATGGATAACCTGTACTCCCCGCCAAATGTTGCTGGACTCCCATCTGCTACAGTCAGCATAACCAATGGGCAGAGATTCTGGGAGTTATAATCTAGGAACATCTGAAAGGCCATCAGTTTCCCATCCCTGATTTACAGTAAAGTAGTAATATAAATATTCTGACATTGCAAACATATATCAGCACACAAAGAAGACATTTATGCAGGCTGGTGAATGCTCTTTTTTTGTTAGATGCCTCTATGTTGTAGCTATGTGGGTTCAGTTTCTTGTTCTTGGATGTGGTGATGATAAGCTGAAGAGCTTGCTCTAGGGCAATATATAATAACTATGTGTCACAGACAGAAAATAGGATTGTATGGAATTTCTGGTACAAAATCTGGGATTGCATTAGGCTTGAGTGGGCCCTTCACACAGTGTTGCTAAAGGTCCCCTCCCCAGCTTTGTTACTGATACCCTCCCTCCACTGTTGCTGCCGCCAACACAATCATCAATGGCTGCCTCTGTTTTACTCTTTATTGCAAACATTTATCACATAATTGAAAATGTCTGGTTATTAAAATATTTTGGGAGTCAATAAATAACATCTTTAGTCAAGACCTTCCCATAGATCCCATTGTAACAATATTCTGACATCTCAAAAGGATCATTCCAGAAGAAGATCAAGAAGTGGTAACCTATTTATTAACAGTAACAAAAATAGAAATATGTGTGTACCACCAGTAAATTCCTGGCTTGGGAAATGGCCTTTAAGACTAAATTTATAATTCTAATAAGAGTGTGAGAAGGTAGGCAAATAGAAGATAAACTTTATTGAAAAAAGGTGCTTGTTTATATTATACTGGAACAATAAGGCGCAAGAACAAATAAATCCATATTGAGACACAGAGATTATGTCTCATTAGGAGACATAGAGAAATGATAGAAAATTTAATACTTTTTATTGCCAATTAAGGACGTTTATCATTTAAAATAAGCTAGAAATGTGTAATATACATATTTTTCTATTTTGTTTTTACATCAGGAACACTGAGGAAACTTAATGACTAAACTCAGTTGTGATGCTGCGGCCAACAACAGATAAGCCCACCAGGACCTATCAATGGACGAGGGGAGCCCAAGAGAGGATACTTTGCTGCTACCTGCCACAGGAGACCCAGATGTGATGCACACATGATTTTCTGCTCATGGGGCCAGCATCGTAGCAGGAAGCCCCCCAGGCATTTAGAAAGAATGGTGTCCTCCCTATATGAAGAACGGCACTGCTTCGAGATATGACTTACCGAGCTGTCCAGGAGGCCATTGCCATCTGTGTCATACAGGCGGAACATAACTGCAAAAGAAAACAAATGCAGCAGAGGTCTGTATTAAATGCATGCACCCCAAGGCATAATGAGATGATTGATCATGCGCTAAGCTATACTGCTGCGTTAACTTGAATATAGGAGTCTCCCTCAGTGAACCTGCAGCCCTCCTGTTAAAAGGCTTATTAGATAATTCACATCTCTCATCTCCAGACACATGAATATTAAAAACAAATGTGTTAACTATTGTCCGAAGGTCTCATCAAGGGATCTTTTCTGCCTCTGGGCTGCAGAGTTGAGCACCAAAGTTGGGTTCCTGAAGGCAATGAAACCAAAGGCTTTGCACTGGTCCACCCACCTTCATGAACAGAAATATGAGGCCAACTAGTAGGGTTGTATTTTTGTTCCCTAATCTACCAGAGAATTGTTTTTGTGCTGTTGCAGTGTGTTAGGATCAGTCCTATGTACAGACTGACCTGTATTCACTAGTCAGGGGTAAGGTGTGAGATGTGGGGAAGGGATTTACGGAGTCTTACAGCAGTAATGGTGTTTTCCAACTAATATGTTCCATCAGTGCAAGGATTTCCACTTGCATAAGACTTCCCCCCTCTCCTTTCCCTGTGCATATGATTGCTTCCCCTGTGCTGTGATTGGTAAGTGAATTATCTGGACCGTAGGCAATAGGAATCCTGGGGTCCTAAAGAGCTGCTGTTTTACCCTCATTTCTAGTGCACTTTTCCTGCTTCTGTCTTTTTTTCTAGCCTTTTTTTCTATAGAGATTTTGCCATTTTCCCTAGCAACCAGGATGCATCTTTCCTGTGCTGGGTTCACTTGAGATCAGGTAGTGCCTAGAAATTATTTTCTGCAAATACTACTACACAATAAGTGTGGGTGAATGTTAAAGAATCTCTTTCCCCCCAAAAGGCACAAATTCAACAGATCAAGCCTTTTCTAGTATGGAAATAAATTATGGAAAAAGCTTCACCAGAACTACTCTAATTTTGAGTTATGTTGTGCCCCCCCATGTCAACCATTTTGTAACTAATGCCCCCAGAACTCTCTTAAAATTTGCAATGTGCCCTCTAGTCCAAAAAGGATGGTGACCCCTGGATTAAAATGTCTTACCATTCAAACTGGGGAACTCTTCCTGCTCTAGAGAGCAAGAACAGGACTGAAAAACAAGCTACATCAAAAGAGTATTTTCCTCAGGTAATAAAGTTGAGGATATGAGCTAGCTGTGTTGGGAGGGCTCATAGCATGAGGAGTATTTGTATGCCCTCCCACCCTCCATTTTAAAAATCCATCACTCTCTCACACCATACAGACAAAGGCTAGATAGATAGCTGACCCCCTCGCATATGTATTAAAATTGTGATGGCTGATGGGTGATTCATTCCTTTGTTAGGCTAATAGACCAGTATGGTGAACTGATAAGGGCTGGTGGTTAGAAGATGGTTTCCTGATCAACGGGAGGATACTTGTGTTTGAAAGATATGCCCATGCAGGTAAGTGTGTGTGTGTGTGTGTGTGTGTGTGTGTATAGACAGATAAATATGGCAGGTATATCTATATAATGTATGTATGTGACAGAAATAGCAGTTTTCAGTTTGGAAGTGAGGGCCAAATTCCATGTTATGCCAAGTGTATCCACATTTCTGCTGTTTCTTAATTAATGGCAGGTGTGCAGACCACAGATTTTAATTTTTAAAAAGCAAACAAACCTATCATTGCTAATGATGCCTAGCATCATATCTAGTCTAGCCATGAAGGAGATGGAGGGAGGGAGAGTGGGTTGAGAGTTCCTTGGTGGAGTTGGCTGGGACTGCAGTTCTTGGGAACTGTCCTGGTTGCTTTCTGGAGGATTGTCTGCCTTGGAAGAGTGTCCGTTGGCCTCATGTTCTACAGGTATATTTGTAAAGAAAGCAATTATTACAAGACACTTTAATTCTCCAGTGCCCCTTCATCTAGGGCTCCTCTAGGCTGGGCTCCTCTCTCTCAACTACGCTTCTCCAACTGGAGCAACGTATTCAGTGATATCAAGAGCCCTACTGTGCTTGATTTTTCAGAGCACCTAAGAAAGAAATATTTGCCTGGTAAAATCATGCATAAGCCTAAAGAACTGGCCAAGCTGAGTGAAGTCAGATTTTGTTTCTGAAAGAAAGCCCTACTGAAAAGTTTTATGGAACACTAAACCCTACATGCACTTTAACCATAAAAGAGATTATTCTACCTATTTTATATATCATATTTTTTCTGAACATGATTATCATTGGGTGTTCCCTGGTTGATGGTGAACTGTGGCAGGGCCTTCTCGGTGGTGGTTCCCCAATTGTGGAAGCCCTCCCTGGTGAGACACATCTGTGTCCCTCATTATTAACATTTAGAAGGAATGTAAAACCTTCCTGTTTACTCAGGCTTTGATGGCTCAAAGATATTCTTGGCAACTTTGAAATTACTAGCTATGAGAGTATGCGATTGCTTTGTATGTTTTAAAATAGGTTTTAAGTTTATTTTTAGTTGTACTATTTTATCACTGATGTGTTGTCGCCCTAGGCTCCTTTGGGAGGAACGGCGGGTTATAAATTTATAAATAAATAAAAATTATATTATGTACAACAACAATAACATCAGTGGGCTTAATAAAAGTGTCAGTATGGCCAGTGCAGACACCAGGCATCTTTGGCCAGCTGCCATGGCTACCAGCCTGGCTCACTCCTGATGCCTCTTTAATTGTGTGTGGATGTGTGTGTGTGTGTGTGATGTCATGCTCCTAGCCACTATTTAATATTTAAAGCTTTGCTCCAATTAAAATCGGGAAATTAAAAGGCAGCTAGACTCAATTGTCTTGTGTTGCTTGGAGTGTGTTTTGTTGTGTTCAGAGACCTGGGACTCTTAGAAATAAGTAGCTGGACACAGACAATGCTTATTAGATAACAGGTTCACTTTAGAGTTCCTTCCTTGCTTATAGCTCCATGCAGACTGGTGTCCTTCCTTCCAGGATTCCATCTCCCTTGCCTGGCTACTGTAAATCCTGGGGTGGACTAGCCTATGCTTAGCCCAGAGCATTCTGGAACCCTTGTCTAGATCAAGGAATGAATCTGCAATATATCTTACACAAGTAAACCCACCATAGTCCACTGGTGGAGGGCAGGACCCACCAAAGGAGGAAGGGCCCTGACCAGTGAACACTTTGCCCAAGGCCCACTCAGACACAGAACCAACCCTGAACATCATTAACAGCTGACTGAATATGCAAGAAAAATAATAAGAAGAAATTCCAAAACCAGCAGACCAGAAAAATTGGCATTTCATTGGCAAAATTATTATGTAACTAGCAGTTCCTGTCTTAATGACAGTGTCATCCCAGCAGAGCTAGCTTGCCTGCAGCTCTTAGTGCTGCTTCATCAGGTACGGTATTTTTCTCCTGGCTTATGTTCTTGGCATTATAACTTGGGCTGATTCTATCTTTTGACCTCAATATGCTCCACATGCAATGAATCTTTAATTGCTTCACTTCCTTTATATAATGTCGGTTCATTCTCAAATAATTTTTTTTAAGTGACCACTTAAAATAAACTGTGGGGGTCTCTCTTTTATGCAGGCTTCATACAAAATTCATTGATAAACAGGGATGTCAAATTCATCAGTATATGATGTCTTCTGAAAATGATTAAAAGAACGAAGAAAAACAAGCCAAGGGCACCAGAGGGCAGCCTTGCACAGTTTTCTGGAATGCTAATGGGTAACAGAGCCATAAATTATTTCCCAGGGCTTTGGTTCTGTGCATTGTAGAGAGAGTAATAAATTAGTAGTGGTTTGCGTTCCTCCTCCTCATAGTACAGTTTCTAGCCATCTTCTTCCGTTCTCCTGTCTCTGCTTCAGATCATGACAACCAGCTCAACCCATGAAGCAAATAATACTTTTCATGCAACACTAGAATTGGGCAGTTAATCAGAGAAGAGATGTGCAACTTTGCCCCAGAAGTAACCTATTTACAACCCCCCTTACACATTTCCTAAGTGTCACTTCAAACAGGCAACCTCTCTGACTCCCCTTATCAGTACACCTAGTCACCCGTTTACATGTCAGGGATGTTCTTTCTAGAGGCCAATTCTGACATCACATTTCCATTCCTGCTATGACATTTTGAAAAGATCCTGTGCACAAGCACAGTGGGTGATTCACATTATGATTCCCAAGCTGATCCTGCAAGAAGGATCCTACAGTGTTCTGCTTAGTAATATTCACATAATTAACCTGCCCTTTGCAGTCTACATTAACATAGATTGGTGTATAAAATGACTGGAGTTTCTAATGGCAAATGAATCACACAGTCAGCTTGGCACAGACTGGTAGCCATCAGAAGATGAAGAAGAAAAGCAGCTATTATATGCTTTGTGGTTTAGTGAATCAGATCTGCAAAGAATTTGCACTGAAACTGATAAGTCTTCATCTCTCTTCTTGTTAGAATTGGACTCCTTAAAATGGTGCTATCGGAGTTGCATGCACAAAGGGAAGGATTATCCCCTAAGATTTTCTTTAAAGTTTAAGTTCAACATTAATGTAAAGCTGCTCAAAATTAAAAATCATACATAAATTACAAAGTTTTGCCTAATTTTGCATTTGTATGAAGTTTCAGTTTTTGTATTTTTAAATACCCATTTCTCACTTAAATGGCCAGGTCTATGGCATTTTTAACCTGAGGGCCACTTTACTAGCAGTGGGTGAGGCCAAAAAGTGGGTATGATCACCCACACCTTTGCACATGCATACACACACAGACAGACAAAGTGCAGCATACACTCAAATGTAGGCAGGCACACACATACACCCAAACAACACACTGAGGCAGGCACAATGCTCCCAGCACAAATCAGCAGAGAAGCAGGGATATTTTCTATCCCATTGTGACACTGGGCAGGAAAATTGTGCATCCCTCTCTAGCCTTCAGATCGATAATTGTATGAGTGGAGAAGGTTTGATTTTCCTTCCCATTGTGACACTGGGCTGAGCAGAGAGACATTTAAACCTCACCAACTAGCCCATCAGCAGTGTTACACACTACAGATTCTGTTGCTACCACTTGCAGGGATTCTGGGGGCTAAAGCTTAAAAAATTGTGATTCACCATCCTTGGTGATTCTCCATCCCTGGTCTCTAGGATTGCCAGGTCAATGTTAAAAGGTAGTATAAGATATCCAATTCTATTTTGGCACTCTAGAACAAGGGTGATGAATCTCTGGCCCATGGGCCAAATTTGGCCCACCAGGCCTCCCCATTTGGCTTGTGAGGTCATTTTCCCTAAACCACGCCCAACTACCCCACACTGACATCATATGTGACATCAGGAGTGGGGCAGATAGAGACGCAACTGGATCAAATCAGGATTGAACTCCCCATGCATCAGCTGATGGGTAGGAAGTGTAGTCCTACTTTGATTGGATGCAAGGATGAGTTCCCTGCAGGGAACTCACTGGCACATCCAAATTCTGCAGAAAACAAATTTAATTACCTGTCTACCACCTGATGCACAGGGAGTTCAATCCTGCTTCGTCACTATCTCCCTCCCCCCTCCAGGCCAACTTTGACAGGTGGATGAGGCATCCCACCTGTCAATCACCTGATGTCATAATGAGACAAGGTGATTGACAGGTGGGTGGTATTGCTCACCTGCTGAAGCTGGCCTGCGGGGTCAAAAAGATGCACCATCCTGAACTAGAAAGAAGGAAAGCTATTTCATATGATAAATGCCAACAGAGGGGTCTGAAAGTTAATCCTGGAAGTCTGATTGAACCTAGCAGTCAATTCCTTTCAATAGTGATTCCTCAGCTGCACCATTTTAGGAAATGGTAACTGGTGGCTGGCAAAGGGAGGATTTAGGACCAATGACACCATAACACAATAAGTCAATTAAAAAAGGTGTATGTGTGTATGTTTTTCCTATGTTATTTTGGAAGTGTTAAAAGCAAGAGCTATGCATTTTACTTGTCCTGTTCACTGCTAAGAACTCTGTGGCTCTAAGAAGAAGAAATCTCTCAACCTCTCCAAACATACAAATGAAGACATGGCCGATGTTTTCTCTTGGAGACTGGCAGATTCAAAGAAAGGGACAATACTCAAAATGGGGGGGGATCGGTGCAGAGGGGGCTTGGTCCTCTTACCTTAGTGATACCTTGTTAGATACATTTTAGAGAAGGCTATAAGGGCCATGGATTGTCTACCACTAGGAGAGACAAGGGGTAGGTCATGTGGATTACATGAAGACTCCCACCATAAATTGAACACTAGAAAAGGGTCCACAGCCTAGGTCTGTTTTTAGACTCTCAAGGAGGAACCCAAGAGAAAGAGCTATGGGGCAACCTCCAGTCAACTAAGAGGTGCCACACACCTACCATATCTACCTGTAATGCTCTAGAGCAGCCTTTCCCAACCTTTGGGTCCCCAGATGATGCTGGACTACAACTCCCATCGGCCCCAGCCAACATGGCCAATGGTCAGGAATTATGGGAACTGTAGTCCAACAACATCTGGGGAACCAAAGGTTGGGAAAGACTGCTCTAGAGAAAAGCGATGAGAGGATGAGTGGAAAGGGATGGAGGATTGTGATTCGGTTGATTCAGAACACACACACATACACACACACACAAATTGGTCTCTTGCCCCATCTTGGAGCTCATAGCCTTTACTACTTCCCCCGAAACCACAAACTCTCCCAATGCCTCCCACCCCACCCTCCCCCTGCCTCCAGTGACCACAGCACAAGCAAGTCTTATATAGGATGCTCTGGTCACATACATTCTTCCTGCCATCCATGCACTTACACTCCAGCTTATCCTCAGCCCGTCCCCTTTCCAGCAGTGACAGGTAGCAGACAATGTCCTTCAGGTAGACTACCTGAGCCAGTGGGGCTGGCGACTGCGGACTGGCTGTTTTCAGGGAGATGTGGCTCTTTCGGAGGCTGAATTGTAGTTTCTTCTCCAAGCTTCTGGAGCCTAACAAGGGAGACAAAAATAATCACAGATGTTGCAGAGCGACAAAAAAGATGTTGGGCCCTGCAATCAGCGAGAGATCTCGTTTAGTCCTTGGGACTTATTTGACTTGATCCTATCAATGACACAAGGACCTCAGGGAGGGTTTGCCCGCATCCCAGTCTTATATGTCTGTTTTATCTCTAAACAGTCTCCAGCTGCAACAGCAAAAGTGCGGCAGAGCAATCCTCCCACTTGGAGGGGAAAAACTCCAGCTGGCTCCTTACTTTCAGGAAAGCTGTGCATGGAATTGCACTAAACTTTCATTACTCTCTAGTGGCTGAATGTAATGAGGCCATCCATCTTCCTGCCCCTGCCAGATCTATGTATGTAGAGGCTTTGGAATATACTCCAAGGACGTGCATCAATGCACTTCCTCTCTTTTCACCTTTTGGGGACAATGCCAAGCACGTCATTTCCCAGTTGTTTGGGGGACAGGGGTTATTGTGTTGCTGCTTTACTCAGCTTGCAGTTTTTATTACTGCTGGATAGTGATTATACGGGATTTTATGTCCCACTGTATTTTATGCCTTGGCCTGGAGAACAGATGATTAAAAGACCATATGATGGCCATCTTTAAATACTGTATATGAAAAGCTGTAAAATACAAATGATGGAGCAAATTTGTTTTTTTGTGTTTTGTTGCTCCAGAGCAGCCTTCCCCAACCTGGTGCCCTCCAGGTGCTGTTGGACTACAACAAATGTCAGCCATAGCCAGAATGGCCAATAGTGCTCATATAAGTAGACCACTCACACAAGATCCTAAATCAGCAAGTTTACCATGGTATATAAGGCATGAATACATGATCATGAAATGAAAGATATGACCTAGTGAAAACAATCAAAAAGTGAAAGAGACGTTACCGGCTCAAGACAGGCAACTAAAACATTACTCCATAAGCAAATCTGAAGTGACCATAGACAAGCACATTTGATGTGAACTCTGGCCTTTAGGAGATGAGGATATTTGCATCCTCTGCTACTGCTTGCCTGGCATAAAGGAGTGTGCTGGAGGCATATGTCACTCCATGGCTCCCCCATCCTGGCTCCTACTGCCAGGAAATAAAGATATTGGCTGACAGGATCTCAGCAGGAAAACAGGACACCCCCACCCATGCCACCCTGCAAACATCTAAAGATGTTACAGCATCCACTGGGCTTGAAACAGAAAAGTGGATTTGCAGCTGAGCTTAGGCAGCTGGTGGCACCACCTCAGATAAATTAGCTTGCTGCAAACACAGTCCAATGTTTGCAAAGACAACAGTAATGTGCTTCCCAGAGTGTCTCAGAGGAAACTCCCAGGAGTCCCTGACTACCACTGTGCAGCAGATGGACGTGGCTGGGCCTGGGGAGAGAGGATGCTGGAAGGAACACAGTTAGTTATTGACCCAACAAGAGAAATTCCTTTGTGAAAAATCACTCTCTAGGCCTGATGCTGATTTTTTTTGCTTCCCAAATACTCGCAGAGATCAAAAGTGCATCTGCTCAACTTCCATTTCAGGTTTCCTTACCAGAGTTAGTTGATAAAACCAGAAAGAGAACTCCAGGCTGTGTCTTTGGCCTGGCCCTACAGCTGCAGAGGGGTGGGGTGGGGGTGGAAGGCTGGAAAATGGTAGTGTTCATGCAAGGCCTCGGGAAAAGAAGGGCAAAGATGGGACTCACCTGGGGACTGTGGGCTAAGCAGAGAACCTGAGGAGATCTTCGAGGACCCTGAGGAGTTATGAGCAGAGGGGGTGCCAGCAGTGGATTTCTGTGATGATGACCTGGACCAGCTAGGTGAGGCATTCCCAAGGGCATTGGTGTTGGCTGTTGGAGTGGGACTTAGAGATGCCAATTGTGGTTCTGCCAGGTTTGCCTGAGAGCTTTTGGATTCAGGTGTGTGCCTGCCCATGGCAGTGAGGAGAGTTTTCCCATTGATTCCTGTAAGTCAAACACAGCATGATGTCAGTACTCTTTACTGAAACATGTAATTCTAGGTTCTCCAGCTTAGAGTCTATGGGACAAGGACTGTCCATTCAGTGTCCTGTACAGATGGACAAATATCTCACACAATCCTTATGCCAGCAAGGGTCCCCAGAAAGTTAAGACTGTTCTTTACTAGTTCTTTCAGATTAAACACAAGACTTGCTTCTTCTCAGATCAGCTCTGTCTTACATCCCTCTCCACGTAAGGACTGCCATCCCCTCCTCTGTTGCCACTGGATTGGTGGTGCCATTGCATCTAACAAGAGTTCTCAGCTAGAAACAGATATAGCCCTGTAGACCTAGGGTCACATCCACACCTTATATTTAAAGCACATGGCTTCCCCCAAAGAATCTTGGGAACTGTAGTTATTAAGGGTGCTAGAAATTGTAGCTCTGTGGGGGGTAAATGACAGGTCCCAGGATTCTTTGGGGGAAGCCTTGTGCTTTAAATGTATGGACTGTATGTGACCCTAACCTCAAGTGAAAGTGGAAGGTGAGGGCAAGAAAGAACGTATCCATAGCTCATGTGAAACCTTCCAGAAAAGTCACATTTTCTTCTTGTTATTTTTTCCAGGGCTCCCATCATGTCTCCTGTGTGACCTTCTCTCACTCCCTGGAAAGAAAATCATAGCCGATGAACAAGCAGGGTTTAGGATGGGAAGATCGACCATGGACCAAGGTCTTGTCCTCCAACACCTTGCTGAAAAATATTCTGCAATACCAAATGGGACTCTATTTGCTGCTTTCATAGATTTTAAATCGGCATTTGATTCGATCCCCAGGGACAGACTCTGGTATAAACTGGAGAGCCTAAATATTGATAAAAGGCTGCTGCTTCTAATTCGCAGTCTACACGAGAACACTAGCTCAAGGGTTAGAGTTGATCGAGCAGGGCATTTGTCAGCGCCCATTCCCACCTTGAATGGAGTCAAACAGGGCTGCATTCTTGCCCCTACTCTTTTCAATCTGTACATAAACTCAATACCTAGTTACCTAAGGTCAGTAAATTCTCATCCCCCTAAATTGGGGAATAGGCCTCTGTCCATATTATTATATGCGGACGACGCGGTCCTCTTAGCTCAAACAAGTGTTGGCCTTTGGCGCCTCTTGAGGGCGCTCGCGGCCTACTGTAATGAGGAGATGCTTAAAATAAACTATGATAAAACCAAGGTGCTGATCTTCACCAAGAAAAAGATCAAGCACAAATGGCAAATAAATGACCATCCGATTCAGCAGGTCACAATCTATAGGTATCTGGGCATTATTTTCCATTCCTCTGGCTCCTGGAAACCGCAAGTTACCTACGTTATGGTGAATGCCCAGAGGACTGTCAAGGCGCTTTTATCTTTCTTCTATGGTAAAGGGGGACAATATGTCCCCTCGGCGATCCAGGTGTTTAGCGCCAAGGTAATAGCTCAGATGCTCTATGGAGCACAATTTTGTGCGCTCGAGGTGTATGGCCCTCTGGAAATTATCCAATCCAAGTTCCTAAGAGCCATTTTAGGCCTCCCCTCTTGTGTACCTAATGTGGCTATACGCCTCGAGGTCGGTCTTGTACTAATTGAATCCCATGCCTGGATCTATAGAATCAATTACTGGCTCAAAATGATATTTACACCCATAGAATTGGCCCCTCTGACGCTAGAAGACCCATTTCAATCTAGATGGAAGCGACGTGTATACAACAAACTTTACGCCCTGGGTTTTTCGCCTGAGGCTCTCATAGAGCTCGGGTTCACTAAGGCCAAAATAGCCATCCAGCAACGGATCAAGGATATAGAATTACAGAATAATTTAAGTTTGGCTGCGGCATATTCTAATCTGAGTCTAAATCAAAGAGTATTTTCTTCTATGTCTTATTTAACAAATCTAACTGTGGCCAAATATAGAAAAGCTTTTACTCTGGCCAGATTCAATGTTTTGCCATCTGCCCTGCTTGATGGTAGGTATAATAGAGTGCCCTATCAAGATCGAGTTTGTCCATGTGAAGCACGGGAGGTGGAGACCATTGGACAAGTTCTTTTGAACTGTCCTTTTTACCGAGACCTCCGGCACGTTCTTATTATTCCTATCTTACACGAGCTTTCTATAAACTCTGAAGCTGACTACCTCCATCTTTTGTTAGCAGACACTAGCCCAATGGTGACACTCAGGGTAGCTAAATTTTGCGCAGCGGCCACCACCTGCAGACAGAAGATTCTAGATATGAATCAATTATTTTAATTATTGGTTCCTTTTATATATTTTAGTATTCCTAATTTTATACATTTTATGCCTCCTAATGGTTTTATTGTAAATCGTATATTCTGTAATTTGTGTAATTTGTGTATTGTGTTCATACTATGTTGGCTGGCCCATGACCGAAATAAATTCATTCATTCACTCCCTGGAAAGCTTATTTATTTTCTACTGCTCAGATATTCTCTACCAGATGCCTGCTTTGGCGTATTCCGCACAGAGCTAAGCATAGTCAGATAAGTAGGGTATTCAGGAGGTCTGTGTCCACAGTACCAAAGACCAAAGATTTTCACTGGCTTGTCTGAATTTCAGTTTGACTGGAGCCAGCTCACTGAACACATCCCCTCCTTTACTGTGCCAGATACAGTAGCTTCTAATTTGTTTCTGGGCTCAATTCATTCTTGGTTATTACCTTTTAAAACTAATTTATATCCCTTCCTCACAAAGGAACCCAGGGTGGCAAACAAGTGATAAAACAATAAAAACATCTTTAAAACATACCATCCTAAAAACAATGCAATACAGATGCAGACTGGGAAATATTTCTACTTAAAAGGCTTATTGGAAGAGGAAGGTCTTCAGCAGACACTGAAAAGATAACGGAGATGGCACCTGTCTAATATTTAATGGGAGGGCATTCCAAAGGGTAGGCCCCACAACACTAAAGTTCCCGTTTCTATATTGTGTGGAACAGACCTCCTAATGAGAAGGTATCTGCAGGAGCCCTCACCTGAACAGCGCAGTAACAGATATAAGAGGTGAGATTATCTTTCACGTATTTATATCCCTAAACAGTTTGGGGCCAGGAAACCAGGGGACCATCTTCTCCCTTATGAACCTGCCCATCCTTTACGATCAGTAGAGGAAGCTTTCCCCCATGTCTCACCTCTGTCAAAAGGTCTGGTTTGAACATGGGAGAAAACCTTTTCTGTGGCCACATCCAGATTATAGCACTCTCTGAACAGGGCAATCTGTCTGGTGCTTTCTTTAATGAATTTTCATTAAGTCTTAAAAACATGTTTTTTTCTGCAGGCAGTTTTAAATCTCACTGGTTGATTTGTTTGGCTGCTTTATCTGCCACCCTGCTTGCTCTTTTTAACTTGTACTTTCAATTTTTTTTTTGCTGATTGATAGATAATGCCATATTTTATAGTTCATGTTGTTAGCTGCTATAGAGATCCTGAATGAAAATGTAGTGCACAAACTATCTGAACAAGGTCTCCCTCTACACGCTCACCACTGGCCTAACCTTGCTTTCTATTGGCATGAGGGTGGCATGGCAGCAGAAGAGTTAAGGGATTTTTTTCAAATTTGCCCACATAACAGAATTCACTTTGGGAAGTACAGAGCACTTAAGAGGCAAGAACAGATGTTCTGAAGCATATAAAAAGCAAAGAAAGCCATATTAGTCCATAAGAAAAAATCCAAAATGCACAGTTGGGCTGTACCTTTATTAGGACTGACTGAAACCTTTTGAGTTCTCTAGAATTCTTCATCAGGCTGGATGTTCTGCAAACCGAGGGGTAGAGGGAAGAGGGGAAGAAGCCAGGAACGTTTTTGTCCTTTTTCACCATATCTCCTTTGCATCAGTTTGCTTAATATCCAGCCTGTTGAAGAGTTCTGGTCTACTAATCAAAAGCTGCCTCATTTTTGTGACATTTTAGTTGGTCCTAATAAAGGAATTATTCATCAGATGTAATCAACAAAGGGCACACATAACTGTGCCCTTATTGTTCTTCTTTTGGTGCATGAGTGCTTTTAGAGCATGAAAACAGCATGGCCATTTTTTGTGCACGCTGCATGTCTACCTTGTGCTCTTCCTCTTGCGCTCAGTCTGGCCCACCTCCTGTGTGGAATGGGCCGTGAGGTTTCTTGAGAGTTAATGCTTGAATCAAAAAGCCATGGCAATGGCCGAGGGAGCCCCATGCCCCCTGTGAAGAGGATAGCAAAAGAGGGCAGGTATTGCACATATAACTGGGCAACTACAAGGGGCCAACTATGTTAGAGGATGCTCAGCTACTCCAAACTGCAGAATTGGGTTTTAGCCATTCGATTGTTATTCCCTTTAGTAAGTCAGAAGATGCCATTGCTCATATTTAATTTCATCAGAGGAACCTGAGAACAAAATATAAAGTGGTTGTCTCAGGGACCTCCTTAGCTCCTGTTTCCATAGAAAGCCTTACACATAATTATATCGCAGCTTGCCATTTCCTAAAATGTATTTGAACAAGCTCTGGTTGTCTCCTCTATGATAACTATGCTGTCAGGATGAAAGAGACGTATTAGAAATGTGCATTGGATGCTGATGAATCCAGCGGCAGAGTAGGGTGCCTCAGAGGGATTTTTGCCTTGTCAGTGAAGAAACAGGATCTATATGAGGCAGCACAAGTTGAAGCAGGGACCCCTGAAGTAATTTGTGGCACACTGGTGCTGCAGACATCAAAAAATGCAGCAGACAAGCATCTAGTGAAAGTAAAGTCTCTAAACTTACTCTAATGCCAGGATGGGGTGATGGAGGAAGAAGAGCAAACACCAGACTGGGGGGGGGGGGGAGGTAGAAGGAGAGCTCCATTGTGACTGACAGGTCAAGCTCTTAATCAGAGAGGATGCTTTTACCCAGAAAATGTTGGCGTGTGGATACTTTCTCATTCTTCCTGTCCTAAAATCAATTTAAAAGTGCCTAGTACAAAAGCCTCTATTTGTTTGCAATTTGATATGTTTCTTATGCAGGGGAAATTGTTTCAGGTTTGCAATTTTCTGACCCGTTGCCCACAAAACACTAGAAGAGGTTAAGTGGTTCCTTTTTTGCCCACTCTAAAACTGTTATGGCTACTCTTGCAGGAAATCCATTGCAGCTATCCATCTGAAATTTGGTAGGATTCATGGCCTCATGGCCTTTAAAAAAACCAAAACCAAAACCCTCTGGACCTATTTGCTTGTAATTTGGCAATCATAAACTCTAGAGGGGCTAGCATGCCTACAAATGCTATCTACTTCAGTCAAAAGGGGAAAACATTATCACTGTATTTCAATTTCCCAATAGTGAATGGGAGCGGAGGAAGGACATGAAGCAGATTTAGATAGACCCTGAACTGAATCGGGCAGCCTCTGAAGTACCTTGGACTAAGTTTTCTGAAGTGAATGAGGGTCCGAACCAAAACTTGTTGTCACACCCTTTCCCTTTCATTGTCTTCCACGCATAACACAATGGTAGATGCCACCAAGAACACAGAACTGAAAGAGACATCCTTGCATAGCAACAGTTTCCTGGCAAGACCTGATGACAACAAATGCCAGGTCACACTGAAATAATGGAAGAGAGTTTTAAAAAGCTTTGGCACCCAAACACTATTTATGTCATATGTTTACTTAGCTGCTGCATGTCCCTGTGCAGGATTCCACACAGAGAGAGAGAGAGACAGAGAGACAGACAGAGAGAGAGAGAGAGAGAGAAGAGAGAGAGAGAGAGAGAGAAGGTAATTCCTGGTATAAAGAGTGAGGAGAAAGCAAGAGAGTGCAGAAATGGAATATAATCCTGGAACCCAGTGTCATTTGAACCAATGGGTTCAAATTGCAAGAAAAAAAGATTTAGCCTACACATTGAGAAAAACTTTCTGCTGATACAATGAAACAGACTGCCTCAGAAAGTAGTAGGACTCTTCTTTGTTAGAGATTTTAAGCAGAGGGTGAATGGCCATCTCTCAGGGATGCTGTGGTAGTGCATTGGCAGGAGGTTGGGCTAGATAACCTATCTAGTTATCTAGATTCCCAACTGCACATCGTTAAGCTGTGGAAGTCATTTCCACAAGATGTGGTGATGCCCATCAACCTGGACAACTTTAAAAGGGGATTAGACAAATTCATGGAGGATAAGGCTATCAGTGACTACTAGTCATGACAGCTATATGTTATATCCAGTATCAAGTTCAACATGTCTTTGAATACCAGTTGCTAGGGAACAAAAATGGGAGATGACTGTTGCATTTATTTCCTGCTTCTGGTCTTCCCATAGGCATCTAGTTGGCCAGTGTGGGAAACAGCATACTAGATTAGACAAGCCTAGACAGGCTTTTCTTTTGTACTTATATATCTCTGTACAATCAAGCTCTGCCCATTTATGTCTAGGTGGAACAGGGATTTCATAAAAGTGCTTATTGTAGATACCTGTAACAGGGGCACAAGCAACTTCGGTCTGGATGGAGATGCCTGTATCAATAGTCTTGGACTCTGAATGCATGAGAGAAACAGAAGAATAAGCACACACTTTAGCACTCAGTAAAAATTTATTGCAACAAATAAATAAACGTTTGTTGCAAGCTGTTACAGTAAACAGCTGTCACATTCCTTCACTCAACACTTCCATTCTTGGAAAATACTTACATAAATACTTGGTTAGAACAAAAAGGGTTAGAGACACATATTATTCTGTCTCATCATCAATAATACAAACCTCAAACAGAAAAAATCAGGGCCTGGCCAAAGCTGTGGATGGCCCAACCTGAATCTAGGTCTGTAGGATGTGGAGAAACTGGAAGCAGTGGGGAGCTAAAGGGGCTAGAATCTTGAGCTGGAAGTATAGTATATATATCAGCCAAGAGAAGAAGGCCAGATTCCTGGCATTTACACCAGGCCAAGGCAATCTAGAGGCTTTATACTGCCTGACAAATACAGAAGCCGATGTTGCACCCTACTGTTCCCTTCAGCACCTTGAAAAGTCCCAGTTACCTCATCAAGTTAGATCCCAGTTAATGAGAATCCTGGATCAAGCCCCAGAGTCCTAGGATCTAATAACTGGCCCACTAGGCCAAGCTTAGCATTTGATAAAAGTCAATAAAAGTGACTAACTTTACTAATTGTTCAGCTCAAAACTCAACCCACATGTATCACACCATTGCAAAATTGCTCAAAAACATGGCTGATGCAGGCTGAGGTGTGATATGTGAAGCAACCCTAGACAATTGCTCTTAACCAGTGATGTCAGAACATGGTTATGTTTATTCTGTTTGATCAACTTGATGCAACTGCCCCATTCCCCTTGTAGTCACAAAGCCAATGGAGGGTCCCCCTATGAAGCAGTTCTTGATAGATCACACCCCAGGTGAATATTCAGCAGGAACTACCCACCATGTACAGACTGCAGCCACCCTGCATAGCATGAATATACAGAGTTATATGATTTATGCAGAACCCACTAATGTAGAATTAATATTTCTAGCTCCATTCCTGAAAAATGCAATTGGGAGAGACCATTAAGGGATTAATGATGTGAAGAGAGTCTATCTGCTCCCTTCTATGTGCCCACCTGCTTTTCCTCCACAGCTTGCTATAACGTTGTGCCCTGGTTTGCTACACCAGCCAGCGAGGCATGACTGAATGAATAGAATTATATACAGCTAAAGCTCAATGTTCTAACAAAAGCTTCTGCTGGTACAACATGGCTCTTCTCTCTGGTTTGGCTGCAAAGTTGTTGATAAGTTGCACTGCACACAAAAATGAAAAAGGTACACACTATTTAAAAAAAATAAAAATGTAATTGGAGCACCTCTACCAGGGAGACCAATGTATTATGCAAGCTCCTGAAGAAAAGCTCTGCAGCAGTACAATATACATTAGAAGATTTACCTAATTTTTCACTATCAGATATTGCTGTAATACAGTGGTCCCAGGGAACCCTGGAGTTTCTGAGAAGTTTATCAGGAGTCCCTCAATGAGATCAGTAATGGTAGACAAGCTTCCCTGAAAAGTATCATGCCCACCATTATGATGCTTTCCCTGCAGTGGGAAGCCAAAGTACTGAGTGTGATCACTTCATGTGTGATTACAGCAAGACCCTCTGGGCCTAGCCCATGGGATACGCCATGTGTGACCTGGGTGTACAAGTAGAACATTTCCCAGAGTCCTCTGCAACAAGTAGGGGTTTCTCAGCGTTGATGGAAAGTGTTCTTTCGGGGTTGATGGTGCAATTCATCCACTTATATGTAGAGAGAGGCGAATCTGTCAATGTCGGTTTCTCTCCATATGTCTTTTTTCCAGTCTTAAATTCAATTCTACACATTTTTTAAAAAAGTCATCATGAAAATTCACTAGCATTTTAGTGCTCATTTTCCTAGCATACACATTATGAATTATGAAATGAATTATGAAATTATGAAATTTGCCTAATATACACATTTTTGCAACCCAATTTTCCCTAATAGAATGCATTTTGTATGTTATTGTCATAAGGACATAAGAAGAGTCTGCTGGATCAGGCCAATGGCCCATCTAGTCCAGCATCCTGTTCTCACAGTGGCCAACCAGATGCCTATAGAAAACCCACAAGCAGGACCTAAGTGCAACATCACTCTCCCCTCTTGTGGTTTCCAGCAAAAGGTATTCAGAACCATACTGCCTCCAACGGTGGAGCTGGGGCATAGCCATCATGGCTAGTAGCCACTGACAGCCTGATCCTCCATGAATTTGTCTAATTCTCTTTTAAAGCCATCCAAATTGGTTGCCATCACTGTCTCTTATGGAACTAAATTTCAACATTTAACTATGCACTGCATGAAGTAATTTCTTTTGTCACTAATACATGCATTCTTACGCACACTTTACCCTATGATATGCATTTTTGTGCACAGTATTTGGCTGGAAAACTGCACTGCAAAATTTGGAGAAGTGTGAATTTCAAAGGATGGCTGTCTCTTGATTTGTGTATTATTTCAAAAAGTGTGAAATTGGTCAATTTCCCTTTAAATGCCAACTGAATTGAATTTCCCTATCTCTAGGTGTTGCCACTCTATCCTCTTTGTTCACTATTTACACCCTTGGGAACATTTGCCAAAGCAGTGCATTTCCATATTTCTGGTCCCCAGATGTTGGGAACAAACTACAGAAGGTGGCCATCATTTTGCATTACCTGCTTGTAAGCTTCCAGAGGCAATAGGTAGCTGCTGCCAGTGGTGGCCAGTGGCTCTATGTCAATGGGGCAGTTGCTCTGGGTTGTAGTCTGAACTTTCAAGGTGCTGTCCAAGGTGCTGAAGCCCCATGAAAGTTTGGACTAAAACCCAGAATGGATTCCATTGCCCCACTGACATGGAGCCACCAGTCGCCACTGGCTGCTGCTGGAAACAGAATCCAGCAAAGCAGTTTTTATGTTCTATTATTCTAATGGTCCAGCCACTCTGTTCCACGGATGATATATAGCAATATCCCTAATCTTCATACTCACTAAGACTATGGGTGAATTTCAGTCCAAGTGGTATCCACATAACTTTGCTCCTGTAAGACAACTTGTAGGAAAGACTCGAATGCCAGAAAAGAATACTGAATGTGAGTTCAGGCATGCAGAAGAACATATACAATTCCAAAATATGGTCATCTTAAGAATATGCCAGTCTTCAGGAATGTATCTTTCAAACTCTACTGACACACAGCAATTAAACAACTGTCCCACTATGCACGCATGCATGCATGCACACACTAATAGCAAACTCATCCTCCAAGTGCCTAGCCTTATGTGACTAAAATGGCACTAACCACTCACAAGAGAGAGGTATCGGAAGGGTTGGGGGAACCCCAAGGTTTGCAAAAAACCCACATCTTTAAAGAAAAAAAACCATGTGAGGGTACCTGCAACATAGTCCAATGAGGAATGAGTAGTGACTATGCTCACTAGTCACAGAATGGGACTGGAAGATTTGAGGGGGGTGGGAATGGAATGGAGGAATGGGCTAACTGGAACCCTGAAGAGAACTCCACACTGCAACATTTTGTTGCAGGTCCCACTTGTTCCCCTCTAAACACAAATCTGCCAGAGAAGACTTCAAAATATTTCAGCTTTATTTCCAGTTTTAATTTGACTGTGCATGCAGCAATCTACTTAAAACCTTACAAATGAACCGGGAATTCACCATGTGCATGGACTAGCAATGATGTATGAAACAGACAGAGAACATGGATGCTGCTGCTCACCAAGATTGTTGAGCTGCATAATGCTGGAACTTTGCTGCTGGTTCTCTGGGGAATATTGGCAGACTTTTCGTTTGAAGGACATGAAGAGGTGCTGGCAGAGCTCCTCCGGAATATCCACCTCCAGATATGTTCTCATGAAAAGTTGGAACCCCTCATAGTCAATTGGCTACAGGGAATAAGGGAGGAAAGCAAAAAAGAGACAAGAAAAGAAAATCCCTTTAGATTTGTTTGCTTTTTCATTTGAAGAAGGGACTGCCCACAGAAGTAAGAGTTCTTCCAGACAATACAATGACTATGATCAACTACCAATCATTTGGGCTATTGCTAATGCCCACTGTATACACAGCGGTGCCCTTAAGGTACTGATTACTAAATTGCAAACAGGTAGCATTCAGTGTGCCATTGCAACAACATGGATGGGACAATAGGTTCTCACAGGAGGGTGTCAGGGGAAAATGGGGAAAATTAGTTTTAGGTCAGAAGCTTCCCTCTTCTGTGGTCTGTGGATTCCTTACCTTAGGATGTAGAGGAGGGTTAAAGGGTAAAGATGACAACCTTAAGTTACAGAGCAGGGTTTGAATAGCATTGCCCCCTTCCCCACACACACAGATAAATAGGAATGCTTTCCCCATCCATCACACAAGGAGTAGCTCATCATCCCTGGATGGATAGAAAAGAGATGTTTCCAGATCAGTGGTGTAGAATTAAATTTCATGAAGGTTCACTAGGCATGGGAGTGGCAGCAGCAATTATGGGTTCCAGAACCCTGCTAAAGCAAATAAAGCAAAAAGAAACACATTTGTTGCAACAGATGCATCCTGGAGACCAGCTTGCAGTGTGCATTCTGCAGCTGCAGCGTTCTGCTTTCAAGACTGCAGAGAAAATATTGTTAGATAGAAAAAAGGTGCATTTATATCCCAAGAGCCAATACAAGAAATAGCTCTAGACTGCACAGTAGGAATTTATTTCTGAAACTAGCGCCCAAGTATCATTTGACGGGGGGGGGGGGGGCTGCCTGGTAAAAACTTCCCTCCCTCCCACACACATACCATGATCCCATCCCATACATACAATTTCATGAGTCATAAAATAAAAGTTTCTATTTTAACTCTGAAATCACATTTTCTACATTTTTGAAATTACACTATGGCACACAATGAGGCTCTTCCCCCAAATCCCATCCTTTTGCTATTTTTGTTTAACAACGCTGAGTCTGAAGAACAGTCCTACAAAGCTTGCTGATTATTTTGTATCTTTTGGTTGGTTCTAACACAGACATTACTACCCTGTTGATTTATGTTGATTCTAATTTTTATTCTAATGGACCAAAAAAACATTTTATGAACAGGCCAATTCACTTTAAAGTTTTATTTCCCTGCCTTTTTCATTGCAAAATCAGGTTATCTCCCTAAATTCAATTTAACTTGCAAGTTTTTATCCCGATAAACAAAATAGCTGTGTGTGACATTTACTCACATATATATTTGGGTCAGTAAATCCTGCCAGCAGCACAGGCTCATTCTGCCCTGTGATTAATGTCCCCAATTATTATGGTGCTTTGTTTCTCCCACCAGCTGTACGCCCCCTCCTCCCTAGGCACAAGGAACTCTGGGAACTGTAGTTCCTGAGACAGCATGCTACATACGGACACACAAATCTCTCTGCTTCTCAAACTACAAATCCAGCTTTAACTGCATAAGTGCACCCACACTGTTCTAGAGAAGAGCCTTGGTCAGCAACTCACTGTTCGGAATATTGCTCATTCTGCTCTGATTGGCTCCATCACAAGATCTGGATAATAGGTACATAGATAAATAAATTTCCATAAATATCCTCAAGCATAATCTGCTGTTTAGTCTAATTTTTCCCCACCCCCATGAAAATGAGGTTGCAGCCTGGGCTGGGCCCCCTGGATCTCTGTAGCCTTGTAAAATTTACCTTCCCCTTGCATCTTGGGCCCTGTGCAAAACCTAGCTATGCCAATACAAAAGAGATGGAAATAGGTCAGACTGTAAACACACACACAGAGAAGACACCTTTTATATATATACAGCAGGAATGCATTGAGCTCCACCTGAAGCTTTTCTCATAAGTGTAACATATCTAAAGTTCAACACAAACATCTAAAGCATCCTTCTCCAACCTGGTACCCTCCAGATGCTTTGGACTACAACTCCCAGCAGGCTCAGTCAGCATGGGTGAATGATGCTGGGGCTGATGAGAATTGTGTTCCAGGTTGGAGAAGGTTGATCTAAAGGTATACAAAGGAAATGCACCATAGAGTACTAATATGCAACTAGAAAGCTCTCTCGCACACACATTGAAGCAGGGCTACAGGAGGACCACCTTTACGTACGTTTGCCACAAGAAAATGCAGTGATACACTTTTCAAATACATGTATAGCAGTGGTGCATACTGGATGACATGCACATGTGGGGGACAGCGGCAGTAGCAGCACTTAAATAATGGATGCAGCTAAAGCTCTTCAAGAATGTACATCATAACAACAGCGGGTGGAACGCTCGGCGCAATCCATGGGTCCCTTTGGAGACATGTTAGGCTGCTGGGCTGAGTAACACCAAGATTCTCTATGTAGGGTACACCCAACTCTCATGTATTCCCTTATCTGCACTTTTCTGCTTGCAATCAAGAAAAGATAGGGCTGTATTCAATGAAAGCATTCAGTTTACATAAGGGCTTCCACTTGTGCAGTGGAACTTCTCCTCTCTCTCCTTTCCCCACACACCCTCCCCAAATCTGCCTGGAGGGTTGGGGGAACAGACACCCAGAACAGATTTTGGGGGTGCACAGGGGAAGGAGGAGTACCGGAGGATTCTCAGATAGCTTTCCACTGCTCCGGGTCCAGAGATGGCCGGCTGACATACAAAAGTTGGCAGGAGGCTCACAATTGTGATGGTAAGGACCGTTTCAGGGAACTGGGGTGAGCAGGTAAGGTGGGACCAAAGGCAGATTTCTGAGCCTCTCCTCTGCCATTTTTGCCACACCTGTAAATGTAATTAACATGGGACAGAAAAGAACACGTGGGACTTGGAGATAAAATGTTGTAGTAAAGTGCTCCAGTTTAATATTCCAGCCAATTTGTCGTGCCTTCTGGTAGGCTACCCCATTCCATCCCTTTTCCCCATCTTCTGTCTCCCCTCCCCAATAGTCAGTCAGCATTCTGTGACCTCTGAGCATTCCTCATTTGGACTGTCTAGGGTTTTTTGCCCCCTTAGGTCTTTCATCCCTAAAAACTTTTTTGTACTTCTGCAAACCTTGGGATTCCCCAGAGCATACAGATGCCTCCCTCTTGTTTGTGGTGTGTGTGTGTGCTGTTTTGGCTGCAAAAGGATAGGCGCTTGGAGAACCAAGTCCACTACTAGTATAAATGCATGTTGCAGCCAAAGCAGACTTTATTTTTACTTCACAGATAGATTTTAAGTTGATTTAAGTCTCATGTCATGAGTGCGAATGCCCTTAAATTTTACTTCATGACTGCATGATTTCTTCCCGTTTGTTTTAAGCAACTCTCGGCACTGAGGATGGTGTGAGAACTGAGACATCAGTTTACCATTCCAAAACTTTTTTTTGAAATTTAGTCCTCTCTACCTTGATTCCCTTAGAATATAGATACAGCATTGAGGTTTTCTGATTTTTATAAAGTGCTGACTGAAATGGCATGTTATAACTTTGAGCCTGCTTGATCTGTGGGGTTCTCAGTTTAAGCAGAAGCAATCATGCAAGGCAACACGTAAAGACCACACGTGATAGCTACAGCATGAAAAACAAGCCTTACTTGGTTGAGAGTGTCTTGTTTCTGAGGAAAGGAAGAGTAGAAAATAAGACAAAGGAAAGTTTAGTGAAGAAGTGCAGAGCAGGAGAAGGAACAGAAGCAGCTATTCTGCCGAACAGAGACAAACCAAACATTCAGAATGGCATGTGGTACAGTCTTTCCCATAATTGTGCTAATCTCAGAACATACTTAGGGGAAACTCATTGTTCTAAAAACTTTAAATTTTAAAGCATCCCCATCTCAGAATTTCCCAGCAGATGGAAAAGCTTACATGCTAGAGAGAATGCTGGTCAATGAGCCTTCCCCCTGATATGCAAACTTTTGACTTAGGCAGCAGACATAGTTTTTGCAAGGAAGAGCTAACTATCCAAAGGATCAAGTGAAAAATTAGTTCATTTATTTATTAGGTTTAAATTTTTTACTTCCAGATCACTCCAGTTCTATTACAACTCCCATAATCTCTGGCTATTGGCTATGCTGGCTGGGGCCGATGGGAGCTGTAGTCCACAATGTCTGGAGGGCAGCATGTCGGCAACCCCTGCCTTAGACTCTCCTTCCTGGCCCTTTCCCAACTGACTGCCTCAGATGGAGAGTAAGGGATGATAATCACTCATGACCTTTAATCCTCATCTCTAGGCTTGCTCTGAAATGAGGTCAGACTACAGGCATCCCATCATATGGGCAAGACTATATTTTGCCTGACCTTTGCCCTTGAGCAATTTTCTTTTAGCATTCTGGATGCTCAGTATTTATAGTTGTATTGTGTGGCTGCTCTGTTTCTTAGTTTTTGATCTGGTGTTTTGGTTTTGTGGTTGTTAGGTTTTTAATCTTTTTATCCAGCAAGCCATTTCAAAGGCCTTTGGATGGAAAAGTGGCCAAGAAATACAAACCTTGTAGAAATACTTTTTTTAAAAAAAACACCATAGTGTCAAAATTCAGAGCAAATCGACATATAAGGCACTTGGAAACAAAAAGAGGATAGCCCACCTGAAACGGGAGGAGCAAACAGGAAAAAGGTACTTAAGAATTTCATCCTGACGCTGTTACGTATGTCATTAGAGAAAATTATAGTGGGGAGGGGAGAATTCACTCCAGAGATTGCACCCACTCCTGTTTCCAGACACATCTATACATATCCTTGATTTCTGCTCATAACTATTGCTATGTTGCCATCGCTACAGGCAAGTGGCTGCCTGACGTATGCTCTCAACCTGCCTATCAGCAATGGTGGGATATCCCCTCACAGAGAAAGAAATAATGATTTTACTCTGGCTTTTCCTGAGTGAGGTGGAGGGGGGACCAGCAGTATAATTTTGAGCAGGGGGTTATTACAACCCCTCACCCCAATATGTTATCACTGCAGGGATAAAGTAGTAGGAGTGCCGTTTAACAAATAAAAAACAAAATAACACAAAGGGACTGTAGGAAAATCTCTCCCCATACACTCCTTTATGGTCACTTCCTCCGCAGCCTCTGCTGGAAAGCAGCTCTGTTCTTCAAAGAGATTTTAAAGGCAATTAGTCATTAAACCCAATGGCAAATGCAGTAATTTCTCTGAGCGGGTAGTAATGAATTATCCCTTCGTCGGTTGCTTTGTGCGATAGAAATAATCACAGTAGTATCTCCCGCTGTGGGGCACAAACCGCAGCAATGCGCTCTTGGTAGAAAGCAATGCAGCCCACTTATGACCACCCACCACAACACAGCATTTGTCCTGTTCCCTCCTAAGTGCCTAACAAGCACTCTTCTTAATAGGGAGTGCAGTTGCAATTTCTGTTGTTTCTTTTGTTAGCTTGTCCTAGTAATTACTTTGTGTGTCAAGAATTCCCTCACAAATTCTTTGAGCCCGTTTCGTATTTAATTTCATTTGATATTCTTTGGTTCTGGTGCCTTTTGTGTTCTTCCTTAATAGCACTGCAGTTATTTCCTTTTCTTACCTTGGAAGTGGGAACAACCCACTGTTATTGTTCTTACTTATCTTCTTTTCTATAAGAGAGAAGATATACTCCATTTCTGTAGATCTATTACCCTTCAGAAACATTTTCCACACCTCTCTCAAAAGAGATATTAAAAAGGACACCATCCTTCAATCATATTTCTCAGTCTCTCCTCCCCAAGTTAAATTACAGAGCAATTGCTTCCAGAATCTGAAGAACAGTACTTTTAACATGTGGGATGTAATGAGGACTGAAAAATGTTTTCTGTTCAACTTTTTTAAAGCAAGTATTAAGGGGGAAATGTGAAAATGAAGAGAAAGTAGTGTTACCGGCTTTAAATCTCATACATATGCTTTCCCCCCAAATTATTTTATTTATTTATTTATTATTTAATTTATATCCCACCCTTCTTCCCAGCAGGAGCCCAAATTTCAAATAAGAAAATCATAGCACTTACATGCAGCTATATTCATGCTGGTATCATTGTTCATAAACAATGAAATTGTAATTTCCTATAACCTGATGATACAGGCAATTCTAAACCCTGATAAGTGTTTTCATTTAGGGATGTTTCTCTCTTTTTACACAATCAGCCTTGGGAAACAAGCTGGTGAGAATACATCTCAAGATATTCCAAAATCCATAGTAGGGCAATGCCTTTACTATGCCAACCAAAATGCCATGAAATAGTGTGCAAGCCTTTGAGTTTTCCAGAACTCTTTATCAGGCTAGATTGTAAACAGAGTAAAGGGGTGTGTGTGAAAAAAATGGGTACTGATGGTGAAGCCATTCAGTTGGATCTGGTTACAACCTTAAAACGAAATGTGAGAGGAGGTAGCAGACATTCAATGAGACTCTCTTATATGCTATGAGAGACCCAGTGTGGTATAGTGGTTAAGGTGCTGGACTACGACCTGGGAGACTCAGGGTTCAAATCCCTACACAGCCATGAAGCTCACTGGGTGACCTTGGGCCAGCCACTGCCTCTCAGCCTCAGAGAAAGGCAATGGTAAAACACCTCTGAATATTGCTCACCATGAAAACCCTATTCATAGGGTTGCCATACGTCAGAATCGACTTGAAGGCAGTCCATAGTCATAGTCTATTTATTTATTTATTTACCGCCCTTCCTCCACCATAGCCCTTATATGCTATGAAGATTTCAGGTTGCACCTAGGGCTGCTGTGAAGAATCAGCTATTGTATTTACCTTTTCCCCAGCAGCCCTAGGTGCAACCTGAAATCAGGTTGGCAAAAAATCTAACCTAAGTAAATCTACAGTCCTCAGCACATTTCTAAGTCTTATTTCCAATTGAATTCAGTGCTATTAGCTTCAAGAAGAAAGCTCCCCTTGTTGTGTACTGCAGTCCTGATGAAGATCCCCACCCCCAAACTCCATGCACCTGCTATTATTATTTTTTAAACCCTGTCATGGTTGCTTAAGACATGCTTAGCATCACATCTAGTGTGGCGCTCAGACATCTATTTTATGATAAGACGAAGAGTCCTGCGGCACCTTAAATGCTAACAAATTTATTTGTGGACCACAGTCCACAAGTATAATGGAAGTATTACACAGTAGTATAACCCTGAATTGGCAGGAATATATTTGCATGGGGTGGGGAGATGTAGAAGAGTGAGCTCAGAGGGAAATGAAATGAAAAAAGAACAGTGACTATAAGACATTCTTGTTTTTGCTATAATAGACATATAGTTTCCCTTCTGGAAACTATATTGTGATGTGATAAATAAAATATCTGTACTGTCATTTTTATTTTGAAATCCAGCATGTGAAAAAGTTCTGTATTATTGAAAATATTTCACATGCTGCACTGCAAACACTGGTTGATCCTAACAAATGGCATCATTTCACTGACTCCGTTAATTTTGTTCAAATGGACCAACACAGCTAACTGGTTTCAATTCAATATAGAAATTAGGAATATGTTTACTGTAAATTTCCTTACTTGCTCTGGATTATATTTTGATAGGACACCATCCCCATGGAACTCTTCCAAAACATCTTTCAATTTCTTTGTGGAATCTAGAAGGAGAAAGTTCATGTCAATACAATTAATATTGTTTCTGTTGTAATATGCCTTCAAGTTGATTATGACTTATGGTGACCCTATGAATCAGCGACCTCCAATAGCATCTGTTATAACCACCCTGTTCAGATCTTGTAAGTTCAGGTCTGTGGCTTCCTTGATGGAATCAATCCATCTCTTGTTTGGCCTTCCTCTTTTTCTACTCCCTTCTGTTTTTCCAAGCATTATTGTCTTTCTAGTGAATCATGTCTTCTCATGATGTGTCCAAAGTATGATAACCTCAGTTTCATCATTTTAGCTTCTACTGACAGTTCTGGTTTAATTTGTTCCAACACCCAATTATTTGTCTTTTTTGCAGTCCATGGTATGCACAAAGCTCTCCTCTAACACCACATTTCAAATGAGTTGATTTTTCTCTTCTCTGCTTTTTTCACTGTCCAGCTTTCACATCCATACATAGAGATCGGGAATATCATGGTCTGAATGATCCTGACTTTAGTGTTCAGTGATACATCTTTACATTTGAGGACCTTTTCTAGTTCTCTCATAGCTGCCCTTCCCAGTCCTAGCCTTCTTATTATTCAATTACTTATAAATGCAGGGAATGTCTGAGGAAGTCATTTTCCTCAGAAGTTCCCTGCAATTTGTCAAACTTAGGAATGATTATACACAGCCATGGGAACACCTCAAATAAAACAAAGTTGTAAAAGTCATGGGAGGCTCTGTAATTTCAAGGGAATTCAGTTTGATTTATGTTTGAAGGGTTTTTTAAAATCAACCTGCATTTTAATGAGTGAACTCCCTAAACTCTTTATTTACAATATCCCAGATCTTTCTTTAAAGCAGAATATGTATCAGAGTGGCATTGACAAATATTTGATTCTAGTATAGTGTAGGGAACAAGGAGCAACTGCGTTCTTGTAAGAGTACCTTGAAAGAGAAGTTCTAGTGACCTTAGGACCACTTCAAAAGTTAATGTATTTCATCAGTGAAAAGCACTTCCAAACAGGGAACCCCCATGCAAGCCATGTAATGACCTAAATGGGGAGGGTTACTGTGGTATAGCGGTGGGAGAAATGTGGAGAGAAGTCATCCTCTGGAACACATTCAGCCTGCCCGTTCCCCATGCCCTCCATCCCTGGCACCTGGGCGTAGCTTCATTACAAGACTCTTGTATTAGCTGTAGCTTTGGCACCATGCTTCCACTTGCCCTTGTGATTAATTGCCATAATCACAGAAGACAAAGAGGGTAGAGGTTTGTGGGCTTCTCTAGTAACTACTGCCATCCCTCTGAACTAGCTTCATTCACTCTCCCTGATGTTGTTACATAGCCAAATGTGATTAGCTAAACAACAATGTTGCCATTCTTAGGAAGGACACTTCTTTTTAAAGGGCACCAAAGCAGTAGCCAGGGTAAACAGGGCAGAAAAAGTGTGCTTTCTAGGGTCTTTCAAGAAATGTTCCTTCCCCCCTTTTTATGCTGAAAATGTTTACCAGTTCAGCCCTACTCAAAATGTGGCAGGTGCTAATAAATAGCAGGCAGTTGCTGAGGCTGAGAGCCCAGGCTGAATATGCCATAATTCATCAGCTGTATGCTTGAGAATGTTGGCCGCAGACTGAGTCTCCCTCTTTAAGTTTCCAAGGCACCCTGCACAGAACACTTCAGACTCAAGTTTAGAGGAACATAATTTCTGTGCAGGGTACCTAGGAAGGCTGAAAGCAACATATGAAAGACAATCTGAATGGACTCCAGAAGCCTCAATACACAATGTGTAGGGAGGAGGCTGGGACCTCTATCAAGTGAGAATGATCTCACAAAGCACCTTCTCAGAAGTCGCACCCCATTTAGGGTTACCAACTGTACTCTTTTAAGAGTATATGTACTCTTTTTGAGATGGTGCAACAACATACTCTTACTTTTCACTTATTGAAGCCAAAAGTACTCTTTTTGAAATGACAAAATGATGGTAACCCTAACCCTGTTTCTTGCTTCCTTCTTTGGGAAACTAATGACTTCTGGACTAAACCATGAATATCTTGGACAAGACGTAGTGATGGCCACCAACTTAGACAGCTTTAAAAGGAGATTAGACAAATTAAAGTAGGATAACTACTAGTCACGATGGCTTTATATTACCTCCACTGTAGGAGGCAGTATGCCTCTGAATACCCATTACTGGGGAGCACAATTGGGGCGAGTGTTGTTGCATAGGTATCTGGTCAGCCAGATAGTAAACTAGATAGGCCTTTGGTCTGATCCAAGAGGACTCTTCTTAGACATGGCTTCTTTGACTCATTCCCAGCAGCCAATCATCATAAGGTGTACTATCGCAATAAATATATTGAGAAAATGAACACTGACATCAAGAGTCTCAGAGCAGCTGCTTTAGGATGGGTCAGTCTTTTCCAAGGTGGTGCAATCCATGGAGCAGCAGAACTAGGAACCCTGCACACAATACACATACATAGCACCATTTTGGAAGCCATTTTCTGACCACCGTTCCTCCTGACTGTTATTGCCACTATAGGGAACATTAGGGAGCAGGAGGAGCTGATTGGGTTGGGGAGGTAAGAGGAGAGAGGCAATTCAACTGTTAAGAACATATGAAGAGCCTGCTGGATCAGGCCAGTGGCCCATCCAGTCCAACATCCTGTTCTCACCATGGCCAACCAGATGCTCATGGCAAGCCTGCAAGCAGGACCTGAGCACAAGAGCATTCTCCCCATTTGTGATTCCCAGCAACTGGCACTCAGAGGCATATGGCTTCTGACAGTGGAGGCAGAGCCCAGCCATCAGGGTTAGTAGGCATCTATGAACGTATCTAATCCTTTTTTAAAGCCATCCAAGTTGGTAGACATCACTGCCTCTTGTGGGAGTGAATTCCCTTTGGGTGGCCAAAAAGGGGGGGATAGGCTAACACTGCCCATGTGTAGGACTCAAGAAATATATTTGATATGCTTTCTACCCATTTCAAACCTTGTGCACAAAAATTATCTGATCAATGGCATGCCTACTTTCCCTCCAGCAAGAATTATAACTTAGTTCTGAAATGGGATAGAAGCATTTTCATTGTAGCACTTCCTCTTCTGAACCTCTGAGTGAAGACCTGAAAGCAGCTTAACTCCCCATGCTCCCTGCATAAAGAACAGTATTAATTTAACATGATGCAATAGTATCATCTATTATTTCTACCACTAAAAGTATTTGAGAAGTGTTCTCTGATAAGATGTCTTGATGGAAGGCAGTTTTTTTTTTAATCCCCCTTGCTGGGGTCTCAGAGCTCCAGAAGGTGAAATGGCCCAGCAGGCTCACAGCTCAGCTGCCCTGGATTAGGAAGTCAGCCGAAAAGGATCAAAATAGACTGAAATACCAGAGGAAAATGCGTAAAAGTAGGGATTTGCTTTCAGATGCCTACAAAAACCTTCTAAAAATAAACTAAGGGGACTGCTCATATCAAATGCTCAAGAACCTCTCCCTTTAAGAGGATCATGAATACTGTGACATTTAGGCTAAAGTCTCAAAAGAATTATGTTTGTGGAGATAAGGTCAGTGGGAAAAAATGTTCTGCACATCCTTACTCCACAGGCTTACACAATACCATGTGGAAATGGATCTACCAACCACAAACAAAGAAGGTTGCTGTCTGGACAGGCTGAAGAGCTGCCCCTTTGGAATTGGCCCCATTTGACTTAGAATTTGACTAGTGCTAGATGAACTAAGATTCCTCCTTCTTTCACAAATTGCACTGCCTTCTCTTTTGACCATGGGACTGCCTCTTAATCTGTTATCTAGGTACTCTCTCTTCGACTGATGAGCATCTTGTGCAGTAGTGTAGGGGCAAATTCAGAAGTGCAGGGTCCTTTCATGTTAGTCACAACCATTCCCCCCTTTTTGCTGCTGGGTTAAGAATGAGATCCTTTTTAAACCTTCTCCCACAACAACAGATATCCCTAGGAGCCAATCAGCATGACAGGGGAGTGTGTTAGCTGCTCAGAAGAGTCTTCTCAGTGGTTGACTCACTTCCTTTCACTCTGATTGGCTCCAACCAGCAGAAAAGGACAAGGAAGCATGTTAGAAGACTCTTCTCATTGGCTAACACACTCCCCTTTTATGCTGATTGTCTCATAGGATGCTGGAGACATAAGGACTCTGCTGAGACCCTGCTCCAAAAAAAGTAAGGGGTCTAAGACACCCCCCCCAAGACCCTGGATGACTACACCCCTGGTCTTGTAGTCAGTCATATTATAAGAATGCAGGAAGAGCCCAGCTGGCTTATACCAGCAGGCACTAGGCAGGCACATGGCAGTCATTTGCACTTTTTTGTAGGCTGATGACTATACAGATTCACACTTAGTTAGTGGTGTGTTCATGGTGGTGTGCTGAGAGACATGGTTTCAGAGTTTGTGTTTGTTTGATCACTTCACTCCAGGCACACTTGGATCAGGTTTGTTAGCCTGCACAGAAAAATAAAAAGGCTCTTGCAAATGGATCCTCAGGTACAGTCAATTTACCAAAAAATCTTTCTCTCTTCCTCCACGATAAAAAACTCCTTGAGAAGACTGAAACGCTACCCTTGAGCCTGGTGATGGAGTGCAGAGGATGAAGCTTTGGTAGGATATAAGAACATAAGAACAGCCTGCTGGATCAGGCCAGTGGCCCATCTAGTCCAGCATCCTGTTTTCACAGTGACCAACCAGATGCCTATGGGAAGCCCACAAGCAGGAACTGAGTGCAACATCACTCTCCCTTCCTGCGGTTTCCAGCAACTGGTATTCAGAAGCATGCTGCCTCCCACTGTGGGAGGTCAGAGCGTGGAAAATTTATGCTGCAGGAACAATGCATGTGTATATAGTCTGCTTCTGTGTTGGATTTGTTTTTAATATGTTTTTAACCCTTTTTAAAAACAGTATGTTTTTAACCTTTTTTTAAGATGTCTTCAAAGCTTTTAAAATGTTTTTAAAGTTGTCTTGATTTAATGTATTTTAAAGTCTGTTTTTATGATGTTTTAAAGTGTTTTTAGTGCTTTTGTTTGCCACCCTGGGATCCTGCTGGGAGGAAGGGTGGGATATAAATCAAATAGAAATAAATAAATATAATACCTGATTTGAGAGATAGCTTTGAGACTACTAACTACAGAATTCAAACCCATTCCATATAAGTTTCCATGAAAATCTGTACATTTCACTGCAATGTTGTGGAGCCACACCACACAGTTGCCACATTACTAGTGAATCCTTGAAAAACACATGCATTACCCTATGGCCTGTGTGGTAGGAATCCTTGTATTTATTTATTTATTGTATTTGTATACTGCCCCATAGCCGAAGCTCTCTGGGCGGTTTACAGTAACTCCTTCTCTTACAAAAGCCAGCCCTTCATGGAAGAGGTAAAAAGACAAGTTAGCGACTTGCCTGCACAGTCTTTATATTTTCTTTCTGCTATGAATTTTTGTTAAAACCTAAAGGCTTGGTAGTGCCAAAATACTATGGAATTAAGAGCTTCTCAGACTCCCAGATTTGCACTTTAGTGCTAGGAACAGTAATTGAAAAATGAAAGTATAACATGAAAGTGCACTCTGCCCTTGCATGGAGCCTGCCACCCTTTCCAACCCTATGGATCCCTCACTAGTGTCCCAGTCTGTTCTGCAGACAAACAGGAACTCAGGTTGGACTGCAGGCACAATGTGGTGGGAGAATGAATATGCTGTTGCGGCATTTGATGGCAGACAGCCCAACTCTCCCCATGCAGTCAGAAATTAGGTTTACATCTCCAGGTTTAAAAAGATGATCTTATTGTTTGTACTCTAATGTTCTGTACTTAAGTCATTGAAGCATAGCTCACAGAACTATATGCCACAGCATAAATTAATTGTACCACTCCTATGAAAAGAAGGACAGGAATTGCCTGTATTTTATCCATAATGCGTTGGAAGCCCTTATGCTGACACCAGACTAATAATCCACAACAAAATGACAGTCATTAGAGCTGGGCCAGGGATAGTACTTACACTCAGAATACTGCTGGAGCTGAGCAAACTCTGCCGGACTAAGGGTGATCCATGTGCCATCACTCATCTTTCAGGTGAGCTCTGGAGAGGCTGTGTCCACCTTTAGCAGAGGTCCTTGGGAGGAGCTGCACCTCTAGAACTAAGAATTATTCTGGACCATTGCTCTAGTTTAGGTTTGCAGATGTCTACTGAGTCAACTGTCGTTATCATGAAATGCATACAGCAGAACTCAAATCCTGATCAGAATGAGTGCAGAGGTGCCTAGCCCCTTCAGAGCCATCCTTGTCACAACAGTATTTAGGAGTGCCATCAGAAAATGCTTCATAGAGAATGCCAATGTCTTCAAACCTAGAATTAAAATGAACAAATTACAGAAGTACATACATGTTTCAAAGATACTTTTTTCATGTTGGCTTTCAGGGAAGGGAAGGCAGAATTGAGCTTATTTAAACTTATTTAATAATATGAAAAATAAAGAAATAACAGTATCAGAATTCCTACAATGAAACCAGCTGTTTCCAGTGTGGTGGAGCGGTTGGAGTGTCAGACAACAATTAGGAAGATTCAGGTTCAAAACCCCACTCACTCATGAAGTTCTCCTGAATGACCTAAACCACCTCACTGTTACCTGGACTGTTGAGAGGATAAAGCAGTGGTTCTCAAACTTTTTTGGTTTGTGGTGCACTGTAAAACATATAAAAATTTTCTGGCACACTTCGTGTACAAAATTAAAAATATATTAATATATTTTAAACTATGAATAATAATAACAAACTATAGAAAACTATTACTTACCCTATACAAATGGGTTTCTTCTCATTTTTAAAATATACTTTCATGATATTTGAGGCACACCTAGCCACCTCTTAGGGCGCATCAGAGTGCCTGGGCGCACCATTTGAGAATCACTGGGATAAAGGGTATGTGTGCAAGAGAACCATGTGTGCTGTTCTGAGCTCCTTGGAGAAAGGATGGGATAAAAAATTAATAACTAAATAAAAGCTTTCAGACAGATTTGATTAACTGTGTTGCTGATATAAAAAGGGTTCTCTTGTATCTTAAAGAAATGAGAGCATCTCTCAACCAGGTGAACTATAGTTCTTGTTCTCCCAGGCATTTTAACATTTTAATATCTACTTTTAACACCTACATCTATAACTCACAATCTTAATTTTAGTAATTTTTAACATTAACATCTTAAACAGCTTTATATTTTAACTGATTTAATACGTTTTTATACTTAACATTTTAGGATTGTGTCTGTCGTGTCCATGTGTTTAACTATGTTTAGTTATTTTGTTATATTGTTTCCATGTGTTTGATATATGTTTTTAATTGTATACTGGATGTTTTTATGCTGTAAACCGCCCAGAGAGCTTCGGCTATGGGGCGGTATAGAAATATAATAAATAAATAAATAAATAACTATGCAAGGAACTTCAAAGCAGGAACAACTTAGTTCACCTCAATTTGAATGTAAGCAGCAGATTACAGTTTCTGAAATGAATGACAATTCCAAAATACAGGAGGTATCCTATGGATCTATAAAGGGAAGAATGTGCAGAAATTTGAGACGATTTCCTGAAAACATGAATGCCTGATAGTCCTAGGAATGCCATTTGGCATTTTGCGTCACAATTCATGGAGCAGCTGCATGCATCCCATTACCTTGTTTCACATTGAAACCCCATGTAAAAATCAAATCAAGCAAGCATCTCCCAAAAAGTTGTGATTTTTAGAATTTGCTGTGTGCCCCAGGCATTCTAATTACATAGGAGATGTTGTAAGAAGCTTTATTAACTTCTAATTTTCTAAGTCACACAAACGAAGGAATTTCCTAAACATGGATGTGAAGAATGACACTATGTTGTTTGTGCAGAAACAGCACAGCCATCACTGATTTCTTTTGCATGGTCTAAATAACATTTACCCAGCAAGTGCTGTAGAGAAACTGCAGGGTCTGCAATACTAGTCAAAATCCTAAACTGAGATCCTTGAGAACTGTCATTCTTTCAAATATTGTGTGTGTTAATGGCGTGAGGACAGCAGCGTTGTGTCATGCTCCTGGCAGTGAGAAGTCTCTCTGCTGCATACCTAAGCCATTCTTAATACTCTGCCATTTGAGAAATCAATTTTCCTTCGTTCTCCTCACTCCTTCTCCCTATTTGCCCAGGAGACTATATATTCCCTCTCCAGAGCTGTGGTGCATCATGGACCCATTCTATTCTTGTGATTATAATTTGTTTTAATTGTTTTTAATACTGTTGTAACCCATCCTCGCACCTGCTGGTAAAAGGTGGGTAATAAATTTAATAACAATGACAATAGCAATAATGTCTCCAAAAGCAAGACTATTCCTGGGCAGCAAGATTTCACCTGTCCCCTTCTACTATGTGGGGACAGGGCCATCGTTGTTATCATTTACTCACAAGGCTCTCAGTTTTTCGAGTGCAGGTCCTTAAGTAGCCAAAATGGTACCATCCACACCCAAGTACAAAAACTGATAGAGAAAAACCTCTCTCTCTCTCTCTCTCTCTCTCTCTGTGTGTGTGTGTGTGTACCCTCAAAACAGTTCAATTGGAACTGAGCATGCTCAGGGCCCACAGAATGCTGGCTAACTGTTAGCGGGAAAAGACCAGAAACTGGATGAGAGGGAGAATATTGGAGTATTCCAAACAGGAGCACTCCATACTGCAACAATTTGTTGCAGGTCCCACTAATTATCATCATTAGGGATAATAGTGATCTCAGTTTTGAGTGCTAGTCCTTGTAAGTCAAAGCACCACCATTCACATACAGGAGGAAAGTAGCATCAGGCTCAGGGAAAAGCCAACGTTTGCACAACTAAAACACACATGCAGGCTACATCGACACGATACATTTAAAACAAGGGTAAACTACAATTCCCAGGATTCTTTGGGGGGAGGCCATGTGCTTTCAAATGTATGGTGTGGATGGGACCACAAACACATTTTAATGGAAAAATATAAAGGAGAGGGGGAGGCCCCAAAACAGCCCAGTAAGAACTGAGCATGCTCAGTGGCTGCAGGATGCTGATTGACAGCTGGGGTGGGGGAAGGAAGTAAAACCGGGGTGTGTGTGAAGGAATGCGACGGAGTAGGGCTGAGTAGTATCCATCTTGTGGCTCCAATCTGAGGGGTAGCATCAGGCCGACCTACCCTGGGTCAACCCAGGAACCACCCACCCCAGCTTGGAGCCACTCCCTAATAAGTTTGGGGGTGGGGCTCATGCTTAATTAGGGTTTAACCCCCAATCAATAATATGGTGGGGAGGGGGAAAGCATATGTTGTGTGTCCCCCCCCGACTGAGAGCAGGGTCAATTTATTCTTCGCAATGTTGTTTTGCAAAGGGCTTTCCTACATGACAGCATCCCCCAGAATTGTTCCCCTAACTCTGGTGCGGAGGGAGTGATCCTTTGTAATGCTCTTTTGCAGGAAAGCACTTGACAAAACAGCACCCACGCCCCTAGAGGATCACTGCATCTGCTCATCAGGCGGTAGGAGAGCCATGGCTGCCTCTTCTTCTTGCCTGATGCCCACCCAGACAGCTCTAGGTCACTCTAGGTCACTGAATCCAACCGTTGCAATCTGTGGTTGTCAGAACCCAACTCGGCTAAGGCTCAAAAGTCTCTGAATGGGCCCAATTTGGCTCAGACCTCAGCTGAATCCAGTGCACAGCCCTAGAATGGAGCATCCTGGAAACATGACTTATACCACATGCCTCCATATCTGAAAATTGTCACCATGCATTAGTCCACCCCTGATGTTAATGTGGTACTTTTCTGTAAAAGTGTATGATTGTTGTGAAAAATTGATGCATGCAGTCACATTAATACATTCAAAGTTGCATCTCCTCACTAACCTCTAGAAGACATGGATGAAACACTGTTTGACAGAGAGAGGAAGTTAATTTCAGATGTTTAAAAACATAAAAGGGCCCTGCCGGATCAGGCCGAAGCTCCATCTAGTCCAGCATCCTGCTCTCCTGGAGTGTCACAGAGCTCTTCCCACTCTGGACTCCCTGCAACTGGGATTCAGAGGCATATTGCCTCTGCCAATGGAGGCCATCATTGCACAGAAGAGATGGGAGGAGGCAGGATTAGCAGAGCTGTATTCAAAAACCACTGGCCATGGTTTGTATCTTGAGGATTTGTACTTGTAACACCCCTTCTCTGAAACCAAGAACCACTCCTGGAGCCCCCACCTCTACACTCCCACAGTTGCTGAAAAGGCTGCTCTACATAATTTCGTTTGTCGGTATATTTATTGTGCTGCCATCCAAAAGGGTATGTGTGTTAATAATCTGACCATTAAAAAAATTGATCTGGTTGCACTTATTAGAGAACAGTCACAGCTCAAAATGCACCCCGCAGATCCATCTGGATGCATCTGAGGGAGAGGTGACAGGCAGCAATGCGTCCCTCCATCAGCCTAGATGGGACCAATTTGGTCCTTCCTCTCCCAGAACTATCACCATCACCAGCCATTCCACCAGCTGCACTGGAAGCAAGACTGCAAGCCTCACTTCATCCACTTGGCTGGCGCCAGCTGCCAATTGGCTCCTCCCTCCCCAGAACTGCCTCCTTTCACTTGGTCATTATGTATTATGCAACAGTATGAAATAGTTGGTGCTCCCTGAATAAGCTCCTCTTCCTTATCCATTCATTTCTCTTTTTGTTAATGTCTCGGACTGTAAGACATTATTTTAAACTGCAAACTACCTTGAGTGTGTTGACAGAAATAAATGTCGTCTACAAATAAAGAAATATACATTTGTCATCTGGAGAGGCTGTTGGGGAAGAGAAGAGAAGAGAAGCACTGTTGTGTATTCATGCATATACATTAATAATAATAATAATAATAATAATAATAATAATAATAATAATATTTAATTTGTGTGTCGCCTATCTGGCAGATAGCCACTCTAGGCGACGTACATTTAAATGGGATAAAATACAATAGTATCAAATGCAGTCACATTAATCTCTACATTTACATGCATATGCACCACAGTCAAGATGCTCCTGTCTTCTGTTCAGATATTTACATCTAGAGATACAGAAGAGAGGGTTGAACCCTGAACAACTGTACTGCATCTCAACACGTTAAGCAAAATTTGAAAAGGGATCCTCAAAAGCAGGGGTTGTCAACATGGTATCATTCAGATGTTGTTGGACTACAACTCCCATTATCCCTGATCATTGTCCTTGCTGGCTGCAGCTGATGGGAGCTGGAGTCCAACAACATCTAAAGGACTTCAGGTTGGCTATTCCTACTCAAAAAGCACAAGAGAGAGAGAGAGAAATAGGAACACAGATTTTGTAGAGATGGATTTCAGTTTGGAGAAAATGGTATGTAGAGAAAGGGATAAGCCCCCATTTACAGTACCAACAGCCCTGATCCAAATCTTCAAAGCCCCAATCTGCTATTAGCTGCAATGAGGTAGGGAGGTAGGTACCCATATTGTGTCTCTTTCCCCGCACTGCAGCTAGTGGTTTTAAGGGGGTGATTTAAGCAGGGAAACAGCCAGTGGAGAATATGTTGTGCCCTCCCGCAGCACAGCAGCCCTGATCCAAAGCCTCCCCTGCTCCAGAATTTGGTCCGAGATGACAACCTCTAAAACTGGATTTTGTAAACTAGGGTCACACTCACATCATACATTTATTCCACCATTATTCCACTTTAAGCAGTCATGGCTTCCCTCAAAGAATCCTGGGAAGTGTAGTCTGTGAAGGATGCTGAGAATTGTTATGAGACCCCTATTCCCTTCAGAGAGCTGCAATTCTCTGGCAAGAGGGGTTGACTGTTAAACCACTCTGGGAACTGTAGCTCTGTGAGGAGAATAGAGTCTCCTAACAACTCTCAGCACCCTTTACAAACTACACTTCCCAAGATTCTTTGGGGGAAACCATGACTATTTAAAGTGGAATAATAGTGGAATAAATCCACAGTATGAATGTGGCGTAGGTCCCAAAATCTTAATCCTTGAATAGTTGGAAACATCTCTTGTTCTGAAAGAGGGGGGAATCTTTTTTTTAAAAAAGAGTGACTAAGTACTTGTTTTTTGCCATAAGCAACATGAACAATATTAAAATATCAAAAATAAAATTCAAAATTAACAGCACTTGCATATAGATTTGCTTGGACCATCAGTATGCCATCTGCAAAATGCTCAGTAATACCATTTTCTTTCAATACGCATTTCTCGATGTGTACAGTGTACACTGTACAATGGAACACTGAATTTGAAAAGACAAAGAAGACACAAATTGAAAGACAGAAAAAGAACTACAGAATGAATTAAGGGGGAGGACACGAAGCCTTAAAGCCAGCAGATTTAAACAACAGAAAACGTCCCAAGGGATTTTATGCTAGTGCAATCAATTTTGACCCAGTGAAATCTGACTTCCGGGAAGGAATGCTTCGCTTGTGCCTGCCTCTGAGACGAGCTCTCGTCTCAGAGGAAGCTTTTTCAGTTTTAAAACCAGTCAAAAGGTTTTTTTTGACTGGTAAAAACTTTCTCCCAGGCAAGGGAGAAATGAAGAGATCATCCACAAGCTTCGTTGTGTTTGTTGGGGGACTTGAATTCATTAGGATTGCCTATGAACAAAGGACCAGCCAGCAACGTCGGACAGAGCCAAGGAATTTCAAGCAAGCTCAAACTGATTAAGCGAGACGTTTTTCTTTTCTTCAAAGAAAAACAGATTTTAACAGGCAAGCATTCTTCTTTCTATCCTTATCATTTGGCTTAAATTGTTGCAGTAAAAGAGATTTGTTAAAAGAATCAGCAGTAAAGAATCCCTGGGTGAGTTACAACTTTTCTCTTTTATACACGGAATTAAGGCGGAAGGAAATCGAAATATCTTATCTTTGTTTTTATTGCAAAAAGCTGGCCTGGAATTGAGAACTATAAAGATACAAACGGATGAGAGATATCTAATCTGAGGAGAAAAATTTTGATTTATATGAACTTTTGAGTATTATATGTCTGGGACTATTTTTTCTGGTCTACTTCATTTTGATGAATCTGCTTGTTCTTTATGCCACTAACTATTTGGATGCTGTGAACTAAATTTGTTTTGCATTCTGTCAGGCCCAGGATGTGACTCAGGAACCAGACCAACGGCTGTAGTTAATTCATGTTTTATTAGGGTAATGTCCAAACAAAGACTGCGTTTTCTCATGAAGCAATACAGGGATACAGGTCCTGCGGCATTGGGAGAAAGTTGACAGAGCAAGGGACTTCTTCCCACCTGTTCTTTAAGAAGGGGCCAAACGGGCGCGCAATCTTTCGCTCCTCCTTAACTGCCCCTCAGGTACTGCCCGCCTTCCCCCCCTTCTCTCCTGTCTTTTCAGCTGTCTGCGTGTGCGCGGTGAGGGGGGAAGCATCACCCCCTCCTCCTCTGAAGTTTCCGATTCCAGGATGGGGGATAGGGGAGGGGCTGATGGTAAACTGCCTCCCTGCTTTTCGGCTGTGAGCAGCCCTCCCTCTTTCCCCTCTTGCTCTGAGCCTGAAAGAGGGGGAGGCGTGAGAATGTCCAGGGAGGGCTCAGGCTCCCCATCGCTAAGCGACCTTATCACTGGCAGTTCCTCTGTTTCGTCTTCGCTCCAAAGGGGGGAAGTTCCTCCCCCTTCCCTCTGCCATCCATCCGAATACTCTTCTCCCAACTCTCCGGGATCCAGCTCCCCGGGATTGGGACCCCAGCTCTGCCTTCCGACACCATCCCTCCTCCCAGGCTGTGCCCCCCTCCCCTTGTCTGGCTTGGGACGGTGGGGAAAACGTTGATGGAAAAGTTTTACCAATTCTGGAGCATGCACATCAGCTGCATCTTCCCATGATCTGTCAGCCACCCCATAGCCTTTCCAGTGAATCAAGTACTGCAGCTTGTGGCGTCTGATCCTGGAATCTAAGATCTCCTCAACTTCAAACGCAAGCTGCTCATTTACCAGGAGTGGAGCTCCGGGAGGTTCCTCCAGCCGTAACTCACTGGGAGGGGCGGCTTTCGTTAAGAGGGATCGATGGAACACAGGATGTATTTTAAACGTGTCAGGCAGCTTCAGTCGGTACGCCACGGGATTGATTTGAGTTTCTATTTCGAAAGGACCCACCCTCTTGTCTTGTAATTTTCTACATTTGCCCAGCATCTGGAGGAAGCGGGTGGACAGCCATACCTGGTCTCCCAGTTGAAGGGGGGGGCCCTCCTTCCTGTGCAGGTCAGCAACTTGCTTGTACTCCGTTTTGGCTTCGTTTAACTGCTGTTTCAGTGTCTGTTGAGCCGCTTGCAATTCCTTAAGGAAGTTCTCAGCTGCCGGTACCAGCATTCCTTCTGAGCTGCTTGGAAAGACTTTAGGATGGAATCCATAATTAGCGAAGAACGGGGTTTGTTGAGTGCTGGAGTGCAGAGAATTGTTGTAGGCGAACTCTGCAAAATGCAAATATGATACCCAGTCAGTCTGTTGATAGGACACATAACTTCGTAAATATCTTTCCAAAACGGCGTTCAAGCGTTCCGTCTGCCCATCTGTCTGGGGGTGATGGGCGGAGGAGAGTTTTAATTCCGTCTGCAACTGTTTCCACATTGCTCTCCAAAATTTGGCTGTGAACTGAGTTCCTCGGTCTGAGACTACGCTGTTTGGCAATCCATGCAGCTGGTAGACTTCTTTTATGAATAACTTGTCCGTTTCTTTAGCCTCTAAGGCCCCTGCACAAGGAAGAAAGTGTGCCATTTTGGTAAGTAGATCCACCACTACTAAGATGGCTGTCATTCCTTGGGACTTGGGTAGATCAGTTATAAAATCCATGGAGAGGTCCTTCCAGGGTTCGTGTGGGACAGGCAACGGTTGTAACAGTCCTGCTGGTGTCCCTGTTTGTGTTTTTGTCCGCAGACAGACAGAGCAGGACTTTACATAACTCTCAATATCCCGACGCATTTTAGGCCACCAGAAGTCCTTGGCCATGTTCTGAATGGTCTTGTAAATCCCAAAGTGTCCCACTGTGATGGAATCATGACACTGGCGTAGGATTCTGAGCCTTAATTCCCCTTCTGGCACATATCTGGCGGTTTTGAACCATAACAGTCCATTTCTCCAGTGAAAGGCTCCTGAGTCTTGACCTTGTCCTGTCTCCTGCTGATATTTTAGCATGTCTGCATCTTCTTGTTGTGCCTTTTTGAGTTCCCCTTCCCATGAAGGCTGGCATACTCCCAACGTTAATTTCTCTGGCGGGATTACGTACTGAGGCTGGTCCTCGGATTCACTTTCTTTGTACTGTGGCTGTCTGGATAAGGCATCCGCTCTCTGGTTTTTGGCTTGGGCATGGTAAGTAATCTGGAAGTTAAACCTAGTGAAGAACTGGGACCATCTTATCTGTCTCTGGTTCAGCTTTCTGGCTGTTTGGAGGCTTTCAAGATTCTTGTGGTCGGAGCGCACTTCAATTCGATGAGAGGTCCCCTCTAGGTATTGTCTCCAGTTTTCAAAAGAGTCCTTGATGGCCAGCAGCTCCTTCTCCCAAACTGTGTAGTTCTTCTCTGCAGGCTTTAACTTCTGAGAGAAGTACGCACAGGGGTGCAGCTCCTTCCCTTCTTGGTCTAATTGTAGCAGGACCCCCCCGATGGCAAAATCTGAAGCATCTGCTTCCACTACGAAAGGGCGGTTCGGATCAGCAAAGCGCAGAATGGGCTCAGTAGCAAACCTTCTCTTCAGCTCCTCAAAGGCCTCGGTGGTGTTCTCTGTCCATTGAAACTTCTTCTTCCCCCTTAAACAGTCAGTCAGAGGAGCTGTTAATTTGGAAAACCCTGGAATGAACTTTCTGTAATAATTGGCAAACCCCAAAAACCGTTGTACATCCTTTTTGGTGACAGGTTGGCCCCAGTCCAATATGCAGCTTACTTTCCCTGGGTCCATCTCCACGCCTTCCGCTGAGATTCGATATCCAAGGAAGTCTAGAGACTTGAGGTCAAATCCACATTTCTCTAATTTAGCATACAGGTGATTTTCTCTCAGTCTCTTCAACACCGTCTTCACATGCTGGTCGTGGTCTTCCTGGTTCTTTGAGAACACCAGGATATCATCTAAGTAACAGATTACATACGTGTCCAACAAGTCTCTAAACACGTCGTTCATGAATTTTTGAAAAATTCCTGAACTTCCACAAAGCCCGAACGGCATGACCAGGTATTCATACTGTCCGTAAGCGGTCAAGAATCCTGTTTTCCATTCATCTCCCTCCTTCATTCTGATCAGATTGTACGCTCCTCTCAAATCCAACTTCGTGAAGATTTTTGCAGAGCGCAGTCGGTCCAGCAACTCTGAGATCAGGGGCAGCGGGTAGCTGTTGGGGATGGTGATCTGGTTCAATGCGCGATAGTCGTTACAGGGTCTGAGTCCCCCCCCCTTCTTTTTCACAAACAATAGTGGCGCTCCAGCAGGGGATTGTGAGGGGCGTATGAATCCTCGCCTCAGGTTTTTATCCAGGAATTCCTTCAGGGCCTCCCTCTCATTCTCTGTGAGAGAGTAGATTCTCCCTGATGGGATGCTGGCTCCTGGCACTAGGTCAATCGCACAGTCGTAAGGGCGGTGGGGGGGTAAAGTCTCTGCCTCTATTTCATCAAACACATCTTTAAATTCTTCATACTTTGGCGGCAGGGTCACTTGCTCGATCTCTTGCACTGCCCCCGCTAAGGTGTTCTTGATTCCTTCAGGTTGACAGTTCTCCTGGCAATACTGTGAGGTGAACCACACCACCGCCTCCTTCCAACTTATTTTGGGTTCATGCTTTGCTAGCCAGGGCATTCCCAGAATCACCTCAAAGTTCGAGAGATCTGACACGTATAGCGAAATGAACTCTTCGTGCCCAGGGATTTGAAGTTTCACTTCCTCTGTGGCTTGTGTCACCCCTCCTGACTTCAGGGGTCTCCCATCGATAGTCTCCACAGCTAGGGGAGCGTCCAGTTTCCACCGGGAAATTCCATGACGCTTGACTAACTTTGCATCAATAAAATTTGTGGAGGCTCCACTGTCAATTAAGGCAGTGGAATTAAACACCACTCCTCTGGAAGTTGTAATCCGAATAGGCAAGACCAACACCCCCTTTGAGGGAGGTTGGATCGTTGGGGGGCCTTTATACAACGCTGCCCCCAGTCCACCGGCCTGCACGTGGACTGGGTGTTCTAGTTTCCTGACGGCTCGGCTTTCCCCCCTTTCAGTCCACAGTCTCTGGCCACATGGCCCGGCTTTGAACAATAAAAGCATAAACGTTCCCGGCGTCGTCTTTCCTTTTCTTCTTCCGACAGTCTTGGCCTAGCCCCTCCCTGTCCCTCAGTTGCATTACCTGCCATCCCTGTAGTGGGAAGGGTCTTGTTGCGGGATGCTGAGGCTGAGTATCTCGGGGCCTCCTGCTTCCTTTCCAGGCGCCTTCCTTCCATCCGGTGATCTATCTGTAGGCATAGCCGGATGAGCCCTGGTAGGTCAGCGGGGGGGGGAGGTCCTGGCCAACTCATCCAGGATTTCAGCATTTAATCCACTCCGGTACATAAACATCAGGGCAGCGTCATTGTAACCAGTTTCCTGGGACAGAATTTTAAAAGCGTTAGTGTACTCGGAAACAGTCCCTTTAGCTTGCTTCAGAGCGCCTAGTTGCCGCGCTACTGTTTCAGCCTTTGCGGGTCTTGAAACATCTCGGTCATCTCCTGTATAAATCCTCTGTACCTTCCTAAGACAGTATATTTTCTCACGAGATACGGAGTCACCCATTTTGCAGCTTCTCCCTCCAGGAGGCTAATCACGAAAGCTACTTTAGCCCCATTGTCTGGAAATTCCGTGTGCCTGACATCCAGATATAACTCACATTGAGCCACGAAGGTTGCCAACTGATCACTTTGTCCCGCGTATTTTGGGGGCAATCCAATGGGAACCTTTACTACGGCAGCTGGAGGGGCTGTTCGCATCTGGTCTATCGTGGCCTTCAAGGTTTGATTATCCGTCTTCAGCGCCTTGACTGCTGCTAGCAGGGCTTGAACATCCGTCTGCAAATCAGCTACCTTAGTCCTCAAGAGTTCCACTTCTTCCGTCTCAGAAGTGGGGTTTGTCCCCCCCGCTGCTCCCTTTGACATCTTGTCCCAGTCAAGTGAAGAGAGCGTTGAGGGTGATTTAGGTGGCTCTGTCAAGCTGTCAGGCCCAGGATGTGACTCAGGAACCAGACCAACGGCTGTAGTTAATTCGTGTTTTATTAGGGTAATGTCCAAACAAAGACTGCGTTTTCTCATGAAGCAATACAGGGATACAGGTCCTGCGGCATTGGGAGAAAGTTGACAGAGCAAGGGACTTCTTCCCGCCTGTTCTTTAAGAAGGGGCCAAACGGGCGCGCAATCTTTCGCTCCTCCTTAACTGCCCCTCAGGTACTGCCCGCCTTCCCCCCCTTCTCTCCTGTCTTTTCAGCTGTCTGCGTGTGCGCGTTGAGGGGGGAAGCATCACCCCCTCCTCTTCTGAAGTTTCCGATTCCAGGATGGGGGATAGGGGAGGGGCTGATGGTAAACAGCCTCCCCGCTTTTCGGCTGTGAGCAGCCCTCCCTCTTTCCCCTCTTGCTCTGAGCCTGAAAGAGGGGGAGGCGTGAGAATGTCCAGGGAGGGCTCAGGCTCCCCGTCGCTAAGCGACCTTATCACTGGCAGTTCCTCTGTTTCGTCTTCGCTCCAAAGGGGGGAAGTTCCTCCCCCTTCCCTCTGCCATCCATCCGAATACTCTTCTCCCAACTCTCCGGGATCCAGCTCCCTGGGATTGGGACCCTAGCTCTGCCTTCCGACACATTCTTGGACACATAAGAGATAAGGCAGTTTGTGCTGTCTACATTATGATGTCATCAGGTTTGGAATATTAACTCCTTTGTTGCTGGAAAAAGAAATAAATTGCTCTTTGCTTGGGAATAGTGCTACATTGGAAATTGAAGGGTTTTTTTTTTTCTTGGTTTTAAAAATGACAATTAAGAAAGTGGCTGAGACCCTGGAAGTAAATATGTTTCAGAAAATAATGGATGAGATTGAGATAACGAAACAAGAACTTAGACATGGCAAACAAGAGATGAAAATTGAATTTGGCAAAATGAAGCAGGAGCTGAAAGAAATAGGGGATTTTATGAGAGAGGAGGTTGATGAGATCAAACATATAACTAGACAAGCAATAGAAGAAGAAAGAAAAATTAAAGGGAAGATGCAAGTCCTGGAGATTGGAACAGATATATCAAATGTGGAACTGGAAAAAGATTTGGAGTTTATGGACTTTAGAGATAAAGATTACTGTTTGGAATTCAGCGTTGTCCCTGAAGAAATTGATGAAGATATCAGAGATAAAGCTATCAATGTTTCAAAAAAATTTCTGGACTGGAATGATGTGATGGAGCTTGAAATAGAGAAAATTTATAGAATTAATTACAGATATGTGACAATGGAAAAACTCTCAAGAGATGTGCTAGTGCATTTCGTAAAAAAGAAGAACAGAGATATGACTTTACAACAACATTTCAGTAACACATTCAGAATTGATGGCAAGGAAATATTTGTGAGGAAGGAAATTCCCATCAGACTCTTATTATATGACTATGACAGCAAGATTATTATGGATGCAAGGATGGAAGATGGAAGATGGAATTAACACTGATAATGGAAGAATGGCTATTGAAATTACTGGACCTAGCAGACTTGATGAGATGGATTAATCGACATGTTTTTTTGGAGAAAAATCGATGGATATATTTCTCAAGGACTGGAAACCTCTCTTTGACTTTTTGCGGAAAGAATAAAGTGATGTTAATGAGATTTGATGATTAATTAAGATAACTACTGGAGGAAAGTAATTTTGTAATATATTAAGAGACAGGTTTGTTATATATTATAGACCTATAACTGATCTGCGACAAATCGGAAGTCAACATTTTATTTTATTGTATTAGTTATTAATTTGTTTTTGTTTTGTTTTGTTTTGTTTTTTGAAACTTTGAATAAAAAAATTAATGAAGAAAAAATTTTTTTGACCCAGTGAAATCCACAGGCTAACCACTTGTGGAATTCTAAATTAGCTTGTATTGTGCTACCTTGTATTGCAAAACTTTCCACACATCCATACACAGAACATTAGAGTTTTTAGCAAACTTTATTCAATCTGATAGATTGGGGTGGGGAACCTTGAGCCCAGAGGCTGAAGGCAGCCCTCCAGGCCTCTCCATCTATCCCCCAGGACTGCGTCCAGGCCGCACCCCTTCCCTCAGGCCACCCCTCAAAGGTCTTGCTCCACATCCTCCTCAGGTGCTTCTGCCTGGCCAAAATGTGTGTCTGAACTGTGATCATGCCTCTTGCTTGCTTGGATGGAGGTGTATATGTGTATGCGCATACAGCTGTGCTTTTTGAAGGGCTAGAAGGCAGCCAAGTGTAAAAACAGGAAAAGCCACATGTTTTGCCCTGCTCACTTTTGACTTTGGCCACACCCACCACTGGCATGTGCCCTCCCTAAGGAGTTTGCCCACAAGGGACTGTGGCCCTCCAGCTGAAAAAACTCCCCTACCCCAGTACAGACTTGGCCTGAATGGACAAAAGGACAAGATCTGCATTGTAATGGATTCTATTTTGTGGGAAACACCAGCTGTTAGGAAAGGGCTGTCACGGCCTTTAAGGAAAGGGCTGTAGCTCAGTGGCAGAGCATCTGCTTTGCAAGCAGAAGGTCCCAGGTTCAATCCTCAGCATCTCCACGTAAGACTTGGGAGTGTCTCCCATCTGCAACCCCGGAGAGCTGCTGCCACTTAGTGTAGACAATATTGAGCTAGGTGGACCGGTGGTCTGACTCAGTATAAGGCAGCTTCCTATGTTCCTATCTATAGGATGAAACAGACATTTGCCTCCATGTGCATAATCAAATGTACTAAGCTGTATGCATGTATGCTCTCCACACAGTCAGGAATCGTACGCAGTTGGGATTTGCAATCACACCAGAACCTAAAAGTATTCAGCTGGATCTTTGCACATTGGCTCCCCTGTTTAAATATTGCACTGAGCTTCCAGACAATGGGGGCAATGAGGTGCACAACTTTGGGGCATGGCCAGCAGCCACAATCCCACTCTTCTCTCCATGCGGTTAGTGCACACATAGAGGCAAACATCTGCACAGCCTTTGTGTGTCATGGCCCTGGTCCCAAGCAGCAGCTAGGGCTCAGAAAACAAATGAGAGGAGCTGGTTGAGTCCATCTTGCCCATATCCACAGCAGAGGAATGAGACCCAGCCCCTGATCTTGTGCCTGTGAATGGTGACCTGGAAATCAAGGTCTGGTAACCAAATCACACATGCACCCTCACCATGATAGCTCCTCCTGAGCTACCTTCACCCACCAGGACCCAAACCACATTATGGTAGCCACTTCCTGCTCCCCCAATGCCTGCTCATTGGTGCAGAGAACATAATAGGCAGAAAGTAAAGGAAAAGTGCCAAAGTGCCAGGCGTCAAGCTTGAGGGCTATCCCTTTAAGGATCTCCATTCCTCAGCCATGGGGGGTAGAGCATTTGGAGTTGGGTCCAGAAAGATGTAAGGCAGGTGTGGGCAATCTTTGACTCTCCAGATGTTGCTGAACTACAATCACCATCATCCCAAGCCATTAGTCAGGCTTGCTGGGACTGATGGGAGTTATAGTTCACCAACATCTGGCAGGCCAAAGGTTCCCCACTCCTGATATAAAGCATTATTTGGACTCTGTTGGAGCAAGCTCCTTGTACTTAGTGATCTGTCCATGGTCCTGCCAAGTATAGTATCCAGCTCTCCTGTTTCTCCTGAACCCTGGATCTATACTGGGTGCCTGTCTCTGCCTGTGGATATCATAGTGAACTGTCCTCCTCACTGATCTAGATTCTTACTATTGCCCCCCAGCCTGATCTTCTGCCTTCTGTAGTGTCCACGGGCTCTGCTGCTTCAGAACAGGACATTATGTCTTCAATATTAGCATGCACATATAAACAGAGAAGCCACAGAAGAACAGTTATTTGAGATTCATCTTCCCTTTTAAAACTAGCTGTCAATTAATAAAAGAAATGCCATCAACTGGATTCATTTACCTTACATATATCCAGGGCAAAATGGAAGTACAGCCCAATTTATTTAAGGCAACATTTGAAACGTACTCCAATGCATCAGGAATAAATTATAGACATTTCTAAAGTTACCTGCCACTGTTACATAGAAAGGTCATTTGATAAAAGATAAGGGGGGTGATTATTTCAAAGAAGAAGGAAACAGCAGGCTGCTTGTACACTACATCTGGTGTAGCATGTGGATTATGAGCTGGGAGGTCCTGGCTTTAAATTTTCTCTCACTAATGAACTTACCAGCTGGCCTAGTGGGGACAGACCTACCATTAGGAAGATTATTGCAGTTGCCTCAGGCAGTAGATGCTGGATGGTGGTGATGACAGCAACCAGTCGGAGTGGAGCATGAACAGCAGCAAGGGGCTAGAGGACAGGCGTGTGTGTCACATGGCCTGCCTTGCACCCCCTAAGCTAAGATGACTAATGGGGACAGGTTCTGCTGCCCTCAGATGTGGTAGAAGTAAAGTAACATTCAATCCAGTTGGTTTTCTGTACTTGGAAGGTATGTGTGGGGTGTCATCTTGTCCTTTGCCTCGAGCAGCATAATGTCTTGGGCCTTAATGTCCTGGTCTTAAGCAAGCCACTACCTTTCAGCAGAAAGACCTTGTCAGGTGGAGCAGAGCACTGATGCCAGCTTTCTGATAAATGCATCACTGTTGCTTACCTGGAGGGGGAGATGGAGGGGAAGGCAGCATAGTGCAAATGCCCCGGCAGGAGGGCCAGATTGGCTCCACTGGTGCATTTCCACTGCGCTGCCCTCCCCACCACTTTGCCCCCTCCCTCCCAGTAACCGACAACCACCTGCTGGGAAGCTGGTATACTGGTTCTGCCCCACCCAGGGAGCCGCTTCTGCCTTTCAGCCTCAGCCACCCATCTGCAATAAGAGGATATGAAAACTGACCCACCTTCAGGACTTTTGAAAGGATTGCTAGAGATAACGAATGTGCAGTGTTTCGAACTCTACAAAATGCTAACATGGCATTTTGCTGCTCCTGGTGGAATTTCCTAATAGCTGCAGCTCCCAAAGTACATCAGTGCCATGGCGACTTCTGTTGAACATATCATTAAGCACCAACTGCAATCTAGGTATCCAAGTAATGAGGTCCCTATGCCTTAGTCTGTATTAGATGGATGAGTCAGAGATGCTGGGAGAGACCAGCACTGAACATTGAATAGCAGAGATGGTTAGAGCAGAGTCAGTCAATCTTGTAAGAGTCAGGTGAGCCCAGGAGATGAGACAGGCTTTGTTAAAGAAGGGATTCAGAGGAGGAGATTGGGATGAGTAGATAAATATGCCAGACAACACCTTCCATTTTCTCTGTCTATTAAAAGAGTTACACCCCAATCCTAAGCATGAATAATACTAAGACAGCTAATAAATAAATAAATCAAATAAATAATAGTAATCATTCAAAAGTAAAAATAATCCACAATAGAACAATAGTAATTAAAAGAGAGCTGATTTTAAAAAGCAGAGCAGCAGATAAAAGTCAAATTTCAGCCAATGTTAAAAAAGGCCCAGGAAAATGAAATGGCCTTTGCTTGGTACCAAAAGAGGCAGAAAAAGTTATCACCAGGTGAATCTCCCTGGGGTGAACATAAATGGAGTACAGTAGTCTAGCAGAAAACCTAGAGAGAAGAATGGGAGAGGGTGCCAGACTTTAATCCAGGGTGGAGTGGGGTGGGTGGGCTCCGAGTTGCTTAGGTCAGTGAGTAAGACAGCCTCAGAAGCTTTTGGCTGGTCTCCATGAAGTCCCCTCCTTTGGCTAGAGCTGAGGGGCAACACTTAAGCTGAAACATCCCTGCCTAGTGTGACTCAGGTCACATGTTCAAGATCTGCTGTCACCTCAAGTCCTAGTGAGGAGAGACAAAGGAGGCAGACACAGTAAACTGGTCTCAAGCTCCCTACTGCAGTCACATTGTCTTGTGCGATCAGGTACAGCTTCAGAAATTTGGGGCACGGTAAAAACCTCTACCTATATATACGGATATAGATACATGAATGAGCAGGGATGGATACCTCTGTTTCTTCATTTGTTTTCTTTCTGCACAGTTAATATGCAGGATCTTCAAACAAGGAAAAAAGGAAAGGGCTTAAGAACACAGGAATTAGCATGAACATGCCATCACTCCAGCTCTCTTCTACAAGTTGCTACGGTTTTAGCATTACATCAAGATGTGTGACCAGCAGCAGCTGGTGGCTCCTTGTCAGTAGGGCAGTGGAATCCAATCCAGGATTTAGTCTGGACTTTCAAGATGTCCAAGGTGCTTCAGCCGAAAACCTGGAGCGGATTCCACTGTCCCACTGACATGGAGTCACCAGCCACCACTGCATGTGGCATAGGAACCACATTCCATTCTCATGGGGCTCAAGTGGGACTCCTGGATAGCTCAAGGCAATATATGCTTGCTACCTCACACTCTTGGCCAGATGTTGGGGATCAGCCAGGATCCTAGGAAAAGAAGCAGTTATTAAAGCATGGTAAGCTGTGAGTAATGGTTTGGGATCAGCTTATCTGAAGGATCACTGCTTCCATATATAGAATCCAGCACCACTGAGGCCCTATTCTGTATGTCTCCAAATTCTGAGGTGAGATGGATGACTAATGGGGTCAGGTTCTTGTATGTGGTGGCACCCATATTTTGGAATGTCCTCCCTAGGGCTATTTGTCAGGCTCCTACATGGTTACCTTTTAGTCATCAATGAAATTTGACCAAGCTTTTGGAGGGCTTATTTAATTTAACTAAAACCAATTGGTGTTAATTGGCTTGTCTTTATTTAATTGCAATCTATTGCTTTTATTTTTCATAATATATACACACAAATCACACTAATATTAATATATAGTATAATAATGTAGAAAAACTATAATACCGTATATATCATAAAAACTCATTATTTCCTATAAATACTTTTTAAACTGTTTCCATAAGCAGAGACTCCACTAGTAGGAAGGACTGGATAGAAATGTTTTAAACAAGCAAATAAATAAAACCTGCAGGGCCCTATTCAGGACAACAAACATTAGGGCACAGGAAACTGGAGCCATTTCCAGTATCAAAACCTGGATCATGTACCTTCCTTGTGCCAACAGAGAGATGAAACAAATTCTGTTGGCAGTTCAGTGTCCTGACATGAGGTTGCTTTGGTCTCAAGCCTAGGACAATGAATGCAATTCAGGTCCTTCCCTTAATCGCTCTACAGCAGTGGTTCTCAAATGTTTTTTCCCCATGGACCACTTGAAAATTGCTGGGGATCTTGGCAGACCACTTAAGGATTTTCCTGCCTGTTGTAGCAATTGTAATGCACTGTGCGAAGTGCTGTATGAATTTAATGGGATTTTTATTGCTCCTTTTATTTCTCATTTTTTTATTTTATTGTATTACAATTTGCATTCTTTAGCATCCAAATTATAATAAAATACAATATAAGAAACAAAAGAAGCAATAAAAATACAGTTAAAGTTGATATAAATCTTTAATGTGGGCATGCTGCAGACCACCTAAATGAAGCTGGTGGACCATGGGTGGTTCATGGACCACAACTTGGGAACCTCTGCTCTATAGCTTTTGGCAAATGCTAAAGACTCTTTACACTGGCCTTTGGCACTTGAGATGTTTGTTTTTAGGACCCATTCCATTTGTGTGAATGCCATTTGTTTTAAATGCTTTTAATACTGAATTTTAGACTGCTGTAACCCGCTCTGGGACCTGCTGGTGAAAGCCAGGCAATAAATATAATTCAGATAACCTATTGTATCTCCCTCTCCCTCTCTCTCACTCTGAAAGTGTTGTAATTTCCTGGACACAATGCTTTTAGAATTAAAATGTTCACACTTGTGATCCCCATAGCACTCTAAGAACTGGCTTCCCCATTTTCACATCATTATACTTGCAAAAAGTAGATGTGAAATGAGGGAAAGAGACAGAGGGGAGGAGAAGATTTCTCGGCAAGACTCACCCTCTTTTCTCCACTGGCATCTTAGCAAGAAATGTCTCTCTCTCTCTCTCTCTCTCTCTCTCTCTCTCTCTCTCTCTCTCACTCACTCACTCACTCACACACACACACACACACACACACACACACACACACACACACACACACTTTTCTCCAGTGCTGCTGCCCACAACTGAATTTCCTCCCCTCTGACACAGAATCTCTTGTAAAGCTATTCTGCTCTCATCAACTGCAACTTTCCCCACTCTTCCCTACTTTCAACTGCTGCCTCCTCTAGTATCCCCACCCACTCTTTTCTCCATCTCTAGTGCCAGAGTGGGCAGGGGACAAGAGGTGGTAGCTGCTGAAAGAACCATTACCAGTAGCAACTCTGCTTTTAAAGTGCCTGAGATGGGAAGCCAGGGATCCAGCAGCATCGCTTCTGACTTAGATTGGAAAATGGATCTTGGCTTTTGCTGCTGGGGGAGAGAGGGCAGCTTCGATCGTCAGAGCACTAAAACATTCAAAAGGCTTTCCCCCCTAAGCTATATAAGAGAGAGAAATTTTGAAGCAGTAATATTATATTGACATCTCCCTCCCCAAAAGCACTCTGAGGGGCTTTGGATTCTCTGCCAGTGAACCCTTAAGAGTCACTCTTGCTATCTACTCTGCACAGGCTGTGGGCGTTGAACAGTTGCACCATGACAAAGTTTCATCATTGCCCAGCAATAAGCTGACTGTGATCTTGTCAGACACCTTGAGAGCACTGCGGGAGGGCATGGTAGAAATGTAGGTACTAACTGAATGTATATATATAGAGAGAAGCCACATACAACAGACTGGTGACCCCTTCACTGCAAGACATCATATTTCTGAAAGAATGCTTAATAAGATAGCAAGGAAAAATACCAAACACTTCCTACTTCTACAGTCCGATAATGGTCTGTGGTCAGTTGCTGTTCCTGTACATCGGTTTGCTTTTAAAAACATTTTTTAACCTACTGAATAATCCACTTGGAATAAAGTGAAGTTCTTTAAGAAACTAGAGCAAATGACCATTTGCCATGGTCTGCTTTTGCAATAAAAGAAAACAACACACCTGCTATTCGGACACATATGGGACATTCATATTTTTGAGACAGAAACAGCACTGGTGCTCCAAATATACAGCCCACAGCCCACAGGTAACATCTCATGATTCTCTTTATATGGTCATAATGCACAGCAGTAAGATTTGAGTAAGAGAGAAAAACAGCACAGAAAATACCTTCATGCTTTTTTAAAAACTGTGCAGTAGTTTCCTCTTGTGCATAAAGTATTCGGCATTGTGAGCCTGGTGCTCAGTTCCAATTTCTTCCCTGAACTTTTCTCTTCCAAGCCTGCCTGCACAGATATTTAGAACGGTCTATTTTTTGCTTTTGTTTTTAAGTTTTAACTGAAGGAGATAATATAGACCAAAACTCAGCAGCAGTGCATGGAATGAGGAGGCTAGCATGTTTATGCCCAGCAGTTTTGTGCCCATCTGCATAACCCTGATAAGGAAGAAACAAAGAAAAGCTTTGTTTAGGTTACATAAAAGGTAATTGGAAGGCAAGAACAGCCTTGAGCAACAGGACTCCACTAACTATGAACAGTAGAGCGAAAGACAAAAGGAAGTACTTTTTCAAACATTGCACAGCTAAACCATGGAAACAGGGTTGTCTCTGCTGGAGGCCAATAGGGGTGACCTCACCAGGCCCTGTACTTTGAGGGGCTTTGTGCCTGGTGCCAGTAGATACAAACAACAGCCCCATGGCCTGACCAGCCCTGGCACCTCCTGCCCATCCAGCGAGGCCCTCCACCTACTTCATTATTAGAACAAAGCAGGGAGGCAGGAAGGAGGTGGAGGGTCTCACCAGCACTGGTGCTGCTAAAGCAGCAATAGGGGGGGCAGCAGCAGCAGCAGCGGTAAACACACACACACAAACAGAGAGAGAGAGAGAGAGAGAGATGGGAAGAGGGAGAAGGTGGGGCCACCACTGCCACTATTGACATGAAGATAGGAGGGGCAGCAGAGGCAAGGTTGGATGAAACAATGGGGGGCACACTGTGAGATTTGACCTGGGCCTTGTACCCCCCCAAGGGGCACAGCTGCATGGAATTCACTACCACAAGATGGAGTGATAGCTGTCACTTGGGATAGCTTGACAGGGGACTGCATTGGTTAAATTCATGGAGAATAAATATCAAAGGCTAATAATCATGATGGCTATATATTACCTCCAGTATCTGAGGGTGTGTCCCTCTGAATACCAGTAGCTGGGGCTCATGAGTGGGAGAGTGGACTTGTGCTCCTGTGCTGCATCTGGGCTTCCCTTAAGCATCTGGTTGGCTCATGTGGAAACAGGATGTTCGACTAGATAGGCTGTTGGTCTGATCCAGCAGGGGTCTTGTTCTGTTCTGATGGTTAGACAGGCCGTCACGCATGCTACATATCCAAAGAAACAAGCCTCGTGTTTTTTTTCTACATCCAAACAGCACGCCAACACACACAGCGTTTAAGTGCTTCTGGATAGTGTGCTGTATCAGCACAACTGAGTACAATTGAGAAAGAGCATGTTGAGAAGAAGAACACTTAACAAAACCTGTGGTGTTGGAGATGCCCTAAAATGTTTAATCCTCCTCAAGGAGGATTGCTTTAAGTTTTTGTTTTCAAGACCCCTGAGCAGGTTTGCCTGTGGTTTCTTCTGCGCAACCAGTGTTCATAACTTAGGTTGCAGTCCCATGCACACCTGACAGTAAGACTAAACTGCACTTACTTTGGAGTAAACATGCATAAGAATCCACCAGTAAATGCACACATTGGCCTCTATTCTATTTTGCACAATCTAGAACGATAAACGGTGACCTAAACCTGGGGCACATGTTCACTAGGAGAGAAAAGTATGGACTCAAGGTAAGTATGTGTCTCCTTATTCAGGAGTCGTGGTGACTCTAAGGTGGGCCGCTTCTGCTAGTTGTGGTATGTCCTGCTGCTGCAGCACCATGATAGAAAAAAAAGGGCTGGAAGGAAACACCCACTTCTAAGCAACTCCAAAGAAACAGGAAAACCTTCTAGATTTCCCTAACTTGACGCAAAGGTGTGTGAGTGTGTGTGAGAAAGATACTGGTATATGACCTTTGTCACTTAGAATTAGACTGGAGGTTAGGAACAAAGCAACATTCAAATAATATTTTGATGTCTTCTTCTAATCCAGGGACCTACATATGTGGTAAGAATGGAAAATGGTCCATTTTTCTTACAAGGTCTTATCCCAGTGCCATCCAGCCAGAAACATGCTGAACCCTGTTTCTGTGGTCGCTCTAAATCTGCGTCACTCACTTTATTTTCTAGCCACTTGTTCTCAGGGCTAGCGCTAGGCACATAAGGCATTGTCAATTTCCAGATAGTAAGTTGGATATCACTCATACCAGGACCAACCCAAGATATTTTCTCTAGAACAGCAAGTGTTGTCAAGGTTCAAGTCAAGGTTCACTGAAACCAAGGCTGGCAAGTTATTTTGGCAGAAAATTTCACAAGCAACCATCCCTATCAATAAAAATACAATAAATTAAATATCAATTTGCTGCATGTCCACAACACCCAAAACTGATTTCAATGGGTCTACTCCAAATATGACTTAGTTGCATAGAGTCCCATACTTCTGAGAGGGAGCTATTACTTTCATGCTTGGAATCCTCTACCCCCTGAAATCCCTCTGCCATCTTCATTGTGAGTGTTTAAACACCAGATTAAAACTTGGCTGTTTACATGAGGTTTTGGGGGCAAAGATTGTGGTAACGCTGACGTATAGCTGAAAGTATGTGTTATATGGTGTGTATTGTATTTTCTCTCTGTGTTTTTAATTATAGTACATATTGTACTTTTAATGTATTTTATCATCCACCTGGAAATGTTTAGATTAAGGGTGGGATACAAATATTTTAAAATAACAAATGTCCTGCTTGAGGTTGTTGCCCACTGTGAGAAGAGAACAGAATATGAGACTAGACAGGCCTTTTGTCTGATCCAGCAGGGCTCTTCTTATGTTCTCTGTCACTTTTTCATAACAACATTCTGGATTGTGCTGGCAAATAACTTGCACACCATTTAAAAATCTCTCTGGAGCTGGGGTGAAGTGAGTGCCTGACCAAGACATTCAATTCTCTCTGTGTGTGTGTATGCGTGTGTTGGTGTGGGGAGTAACTGTTCACCAATAAAGTTTTAATATTGGGGGAAGGGGCTCTTATGTCTTTATTGAAAGAGTGGCCATAGCAGGAAGGACTTTTGTTCAGGAAGACTGAATGGCATGTGTGTGTTACAACAAGCCTTCATGAAGTACCTAGAATTGGGGGAAGAGAGCATTTTGCTCAGAGTTGTGGTCAAGAGAAGAGTATTTCTCTCTCTCTCTCTCTCTCCCCCCCCCCTCATTTCTGCAGAACTGAACTAGCAATTCTTGCCCAGTTCTTGGGTGACACAGAGGGCTTTGACATAGCAGCTGGTCATTTGGGGAGGGGGAGACATTAGGTGAATCAAGCCATGGTTTATATGGGTATCCGTAAACAGAATCTTTGCTTGTTGTGCTCAACTGTGGTTTAATCAAACTCTAGCTTAGCATTACATCCAAATGTTGTCTTGCAACTCCCTTGTGCTATTCCTGGTGTCTTAGCTTGGTTGTTTTCTTTTATTGTTCCTTCCCAGAGCAGTTAAGATCGTAGGCTCTTTAGAGTTGCACTGACGGCTGGCTGAGCCACAAAGCATAACATTTTTGACAGAGACCAGAAACAGAAGCTCTGGTGCTCGAGACCATAAACTACTAGAAAGCATTTCCTCTTGATAAGCCTGATCTTTGCTGCCAGCTTTCTTCTCAGGCATCTATGACGTAATACAGAAGGCACCCTTTCTGGGTACAGCAGATGAGCAAGCAACCAGTGGGAAATCCCCTGAGGCTAGGCTATTTTGGAAATGTTTTGGTTATAGATTCAGTTTCTCAACCTGGTCATGATTATACAGCATGACAGCATGTTCATAGCAGGGATTTTCCTTACCAAGAGAGAGGGTTGTGGGATCCCAGCAGGAAGCAAGTAACTCTCTGCCTGCCCCAGTTCCTTCCAAATAATGAGAGTTTGCAAAGGCCCTGGTTGCAGCGGGAAGAATCAATGGGAGTTTGTGCAACTTTGCCTTAGGTCCTCCTGCCCAGACAGCCAAAATGCATATTGGCTGAATTGAGCTTTTGCATTCTATTCCAAAACTCCTTCCCAATGCCAGTGATTCAGTCTCCTGTCTACGTGCCAGAGACGAAGGGGATAGCCTTGTTGTGAAAGATACAGCTGTACTGATGTTCACCCTCCTATTTATATGAGAAAGGAGGATCCAGTCTCCAAAAATTTAAGGCAGGGATGGGGAACAAGAAATGTAAACTTTACACTTGTACAGTAGCCTAGTTTGCACACATGCACATGCACTCACACCCCATATTATTAGAGTTCAGGGCACATTCTACCCAGGCAAAACGCCCTTGGGATGCAAAGCAGAACAAGTATGAGGGGTGTGACTAGGGGAGAGTCCAAGGCAACATATAGAGAGTCCCAGGGGCTGCATTCAGCCCTTGGGCCTGAGGTTCCCCACCCCTGATTTAAGAAATAAAACCAAATAAGGATAAGTAGGAAACAGATGCATTCTGACATCCCATGACCTTTTTATCTGCTCTGTTAATATCACCTACTGCAAATCGTTTCTATAACCATCAGTTTTACACCCAAAGATGCCTGCTGGAACTCAAGGTGCTACGTCTGTGCCATAACTCCTCCTTTACAGGAGATATTGGGATTCACACACCACTGAACTGGTAAGCCACTTTCCCCCAGTGTTCTACTTTCTACTCACCATTTGGAAACATCTGCCCCAGTGCAATTCCTGCATGTACACCAGAGTCTCACACAGCGCACTCCCTAATGCCTTTCAGAGTAGGCATGCTGTTTCTGCTGCTGCAGACTTAACACAGAGTCTTGTGGTGTCTTGATTTGTTGCCATCACCTATGCCAACCTATCCCTGAGCAACCATCATTTGCTTCACTGTGTAACAACCTCCCAGTAATGATTACAATTTGTTCTGTCCCTGCTAATCCAATACCTTTGATTAGCAAAATGGTTCACTTCTTCTTCTTTGGCTTCACAGAGTACTCAGGTTATTACAGATGAATACACATAGTTCCTATTATGGTTCGAGTGACCTCTACAAATCAGAAATCAACTCTCTTCCATTTGTCATCTTTGAATAAATGAGCAGACAAAACAGATGATCCAAATACTGGTACAATATATCTGCAGTTGGCATAGGATAACCAGGCAACCAGTTCTTAATAGAGTTTGCCTAAATCAGGGCCCACTAACACATTTGCAACCAACAGAAACTGTCATTAGCCTCACAACCACACACACTCCACAACTTATTATATTGGCTGCCTACAATATAAGGTTTCTTTCAAGCTTAATTGAGGGGGGGGGCTATGGATGCCAGGGAAGGCCTCTGTGGGCGAATATGCACCCACAGGTGCTGTGTTGGAGATTGCTGCCTATCAGCACCATTTGCCATACTTCTATCAAACACAACCGTTTCCTCCCCAACTATGGCTTCCACGTTCTTTCCCTATCTACGCTTTGCAGCAGCTACACTATACCTCACTTTGCTACAGTTACCAAAGAACATCAGTAATGAATTCACAGGTGGATTAATTCATTGAAAGATGGCCCTTGCTCATTAATTAAACTGAAGGAAATATGCCCCCCTTATTATTTATTCTGTTTGATATGATTTCTATATATTTCTTTTTGAAGGAAATTGATTTACAATTACTACTCTTGAAGAAATGAAGATAAGTGAAGGGAGAAAAGAAAAAAGGGAGAGGGAGGAGAACATGAAAGAGAGGATGGAGGAGAAGATGAGAGGAGAAGAAATGTAGTGGGAAGACTATATATATATATATATATATATATATATATATATATATATGCAGAAAAATATATAGGCATAATTATAGGTACAAACACTATCAGGAAAGAAATAATATTATTACAATAAAAATAATTCAGTAGCAAATAATAAGAATATAAATAAAATAAGAATAAAAAATAAAATAAAGCATTGAGTAGGTATATATCAAAAATATAAGAATATAATTATGAGAAAAATAACAAGCCATGATGAAATACAGCTATTTATTACTGTTTTATACAGAAAATTGAAAGCTGATTTTTTAAAACCAACTTGCTACACTAAAACAGATCTGACAAGATCTTCATTATCAACTAGAGCACTGTTCTTCAACTTTGGGTCCCCAGATGTTGTTGGACTACAACTCTCATCATCCCCAGACAGCATGGTCAGTGGTCAGGGATGGTGAAAGTTGCAGTCCATCAGCATCTTCTAGGCACCCAAGATCAAAGAACACTGAGCTAGAGATATCCAAAGACAACTACAAGGATAATGCCAGCCACAATCCCAGGTAGGCACCACCTGGACCAAAGGAAGAAAAGTTTGGCTGTACAAGGTCCACCTAAAGACCTTCCATCAGCCCCAGAAAGTCATTATATTGCCTCAAGTCATTCAAGCTCCATCCCTGCTGCTAAGCGGAGAATCCCTCTGCCAGGGGCTATCATCTCCTCCTTCACACTGTATACAGAAAAGCAAAAAATAAAGACACACAGATCTTGGATTCCCACTGATGCAACATGGTGGAAGTTTCAAGGGATTAGCTTAGTAAAATATACTTTTGTCACATCCCACAATCTTGATGGAAGATGTTTGGACAGCGCAGAATAAATGAGAAACAAAGGCACATATATCCCCCCAAAGAGCAACACCACAGAGCAGGAAGAAAGGCCTTTTCCCCTCATGGCCTGCCTTTTGCTTCTGGCTAATATTATCTCAGTGTCAGGAAAAAATTCCCTGCTTTCCCAGGGCTTCCAAGAATTTACTGCAACTCAAAAAAATCTTAAGAGCTGCATCCAGTATTCTCCATCCACTGGCACAAGGGCTCTTGTGCTAGCAGACAAGTGAGTTGTAATATTGTGCAACAGAGGAATCCAATGCAACAGTTGTGGTAGTAGAAACTCATTGTGCAACAGATTGCACAATATATTGTGCTTTCAAAGTGACCAGCAATCTGCTTACGCATTCTCTTGTGCCTCAGTGTTCTGCTGGGTCAAAACATTTTGCCAGCAGAACAAGCATACTGTTAAGCAACTTCAAGTTGCATTTGATACAACCCTTTGTCATCTAGACAGACACATATTTGGAAGAGCTACAGATGGGACCTCTGGTGTCTATGGTTCACCCTCCCGCCCCCCCCTTTTTTTTCTTTGCTGGTCCTATCAAAGTGAATAGGGGCATCTTCAGTGCTGCTCTCTGCATAGAGAGGAAAACCAGGTCCCACTCAAAAATTGTATTTTCAGCCCTGTAGCTGTCCCCAAAACAGCCTGTGTTCAGGCCTTGCTTCAGATAAGCCTCTGATGTAAGAAAGGAAAGCGTTAAGTTTGAGTCTGGGCTTCCCCTCTTAACTAAATTAAGGAGAACCCAATCAATTCCTGCTTAAAATATTCCAGGCAATTACAAGGTAATTTTATTTCAAAGTATTTAATGAACACTGATGTTAATAATGTCAGTGCCAGGAGGGGAAAGCACACATTTCACTGGCAGCTTCTCCTTCTGATTTCTGCAATTCATTCATACTGCTTTTTACCACCCAGTATGACACACCTCCACACCTACAGAACTGTTAGTCTATCATTAGATCAAAGGGAGGATTATTTAACATTGATTTATCCTTTTGGAGCCATCTACCCCAATGAGAATCAAATGCTAGTGCACTCTATGTATTCTGAGAAAGTAAAGGCAAGGATTTTGATACTGGAATCAGGCTCTCTATGTATCAATGGACCCCTCCACACTGATTTGTGTGTGTGTGTCAATGTATTCTGCAACATGCTCTTGACACAATAATAGTACATTAGTGGTAGATTTATATTGGGCTATCTGCACATCATTCCGCTTTGTTAGTTGCTCTGTGATGTTTCCCCAATGCTACCACATTATGGCTATCTGGAGGAGCTACAGTGCAACTAAAATGGGATCACCCCTCCAAACATTAGCAGTATGAAAAGTTATGGGGTTTCAGCAGGAAGTTACAGGATATGCACTTAGTGGAAATGAAGCAGCATGGCTATCCCAGCACTTTTGCAAATGCAAACAGTACTGAAAGCGTCAGCACAAATAATCATGACTGCACAATGAAAACAGATGTCTATAAGGGCCTGTGTTAAGGCACAATCCATATTTGGCAGTGGGTGCTCTTTCTAACTTTGTCTAGATTAGAATGGACTGCTGGAAATACCTGTTCTGCAGACAATAAAATTATGATACCATGTAACTGTCACATATGAATCACCCGCAGAGTAAGATTCCTCTCTCCCCAACAGAAATCTCACCACTATGTACAATAACAGTGGAATCTATTGTGGGAACCTGTTACTGGATGAGTTCAAGGTGGATACAAGTACTAGAATACATACACTCACTTCAGCTTCCTGTCATGGATATTCTTATATAATTCTTTCCCTGAGAATATATAAGCCCTTGGTTCCTTTTAGACGGCACACACTCTACAGGGTCATCTGCACGGAGATGGCTCGAGATGAGTGTAAATGGATTAACCAGCTGATTGAGTTATCTTCCCAACCCCACCTGGCCGCATTGACTTGCACATGCTGAGCTAAATGCATTTCTACATTTGCTTCAGCTGCTCACACAGCTGCTTCTAAAATGACCAAACTATACATTACATCTAACTGTGTGTATCTTGTCTTTTTCTTTTTTTAAAATCAGAGTCAGCCTCTAGAACGGTGAGAGAATGAAAACCTGTTTAAGTCTTTTTGTCATGTTTAGGTCTAATGTCAGATCCCACAGAGAACGCAGGCTAAAGGCAAGGCTTGTCAGAGGTGCTAGACCATGGATAGCTCCAAGTGAGTATTTGCTCCAGCAAAGGTTGGGATCTGAAAGAGGCCTTTTAAGCCTCTGTCTCCAGACTACTTCCTCCAGCCTCCACCCCCACTGTAGAGAGCTTCAGAGCCTTAAAAGGCCAATCCTCTAGCCTGAAGATGGGCACTCCTTCCCTATTCCAAAGCCTACCTCCTGGTGCTCTCCTTGCACTGCTGGACTGGTGATGGGAGATGGGAGGCATCTGGTTTTTCAGGCTCAGGGAAAGATACCTGTAACAGTCTGTGTTTTGTCCTTATAGCTCTCGTGGTCTAGGAGATTCCTCTGAGGGCTCCTACCCAACAGACTCAAATGCACTGGTCTCCCCATGCTCAGCACTCTGCTTTGAGCCCTGAACCCAACCCAGCTCCCCATATGGTACCCAGGCAGCCTCTGACTCTGTGTCCAGATCGCAGCTAGAATCAAGGGGTCAGGACACTGTTCCTTTCAGCCATTTTTTAACTGTGGAGAAAAAGATGTAGCTACTCCTATCTCTTTTGTACTACATGCTGTTAAGCCATTATTTAGTTTGAAGTGTAAAAAACTACCTTTGATTGAGTAAAAAAAAATCAGATTTGTTAGCTCACTAGCTATTCCTGAAAAGAGCTTTTTGTCTATAAAGAAATATGGTAGCAAGGTAGCTCTGCTCGAACCTGTATCTCTACAATGAGGCACTGAGATGTCATTTGTAATTAGCAATGCAACAATGGAACGTTTCCCTTGATTTTCCATCATAGTTTGCTGCTGGCTTATCTTACCCTGCTCCTAGCCCAACAGTTCTTTGCACTGTGATTGATAATACACAATGAATTTGGAATCTAAGATGGACACATTAGAAAGAGATTGCATGGGCTGGAATAATAACAGTGTTTTTCTCCAGTTTCTCCCTCAGTGCTACATATCCATGCCATCTTTGACTGGGAATTGTATTAGCTGGCACTCTGGTGTTGTGCTCTGAACCAATTGTCCTATTTATAAACAGGATGCTCTTGCATGAACCAGAGCCAATGTGGTATGGTGGTTATTAGAGTATCAGGGTAGAGATTCTTCCAGTCAAACCCTACTCCTTTTTTCTCAAAAACCTGGTCGGGTCAGCGCGAATGCTTTTTTTTTCTTAATTCAGCTTCAAACAGATTTTGCAACTGATCGTCAGATCAACCCATTGCCCAATAGAAATGGTTTGCTGTAGGTGTAGAGTATGACCACAGCCTCAGACTATGATTGCAGACACCCAGGTTTACATCCTTGCTCAGTCATGAAATTCACTAGGTGACCTTTGGCAAGTCACTGTCTCTTAGCCTAACCTATCTCATAAGGCTGTTATGAGGATAAACCAGGGAGTACCATGTATGCCTCCTTGAGCTCATCAAAGAAAGACAGGATATAAATGAAATAAATAAACACAAATAAATGTGCAGAGCCTTATCTTGCTTTTCAGAAAGCAACCCTAGTGCTCATATATACATGGCAATCTCTAAGATAATTGACCCAGGGTGGGTATTACGTAGCTCTCACAGTAACAATTAAAAAAAACAAAAAAAACACCTACATATCCAGTTGCAGAATCTTACAGAAGAACTGGAAAGGTCCAGCTTGACTGTCAGATCCCAGGGTGAGACTGGAAATTGAAACAAAAAAACCAAACAAACAGAAATTCAAACTTAGTGTGTTTTGATAACAAGATTCACAATAGGTAAAAGTATATTCACATTGCTTCTTTTTTTACAATATTGCAAAAGTATGGCCTTTTGTCACTCCACTGGCTCTACAAAAACTGTCTTCCACACCCTTGCCTTGACGTCTGCAGCCTTCTCTTCTCTTGTGTCCTCTGTGGGTAGAGACACACTTGCAGTCATGCTGGTTTTGGTGCACCTCCACCTCCATACTGCGAACCTGGGACAGACTTCGTGCCAGTGCATGGCCAGGTTGGACTCTCCTTCAGGTGGGATCGCAGAGTAGGAGCTCCCAGGCACCCCCCAATACAGGAAGTGCAGGCTTCAATAAACCCACCTGCCTCACTTACCTGTTGCATTAGTGCGTCAGTGTGCATGCCCAGCACAATTTTTTATTTTTTATTTATTATTTGATTTATACCCTGCCCTTCCTCCTAGCAGGAGCCCAATGTGTGTGCATGCCTGCCTCACCCAAGATGGCAGTGGTGGTGTCCCTAAAGGGTTGACGTCCCCACCGCTATGTTGGGTGATGGCAGGCATGCAGGGTGTGCACATTGACGCCAGAGGTAGGTGGGGTGTGTGGGCCTATATAAGCTCTGCACCGCCTGTATCGGGAGGGGATGTGGGACGAATGGTGCCCAATCACACCTGGTGCTAGCCCTGACTCAGAAACACATGTCATCAGTCACATCTGCCTGCCTTTGATTTTAGAGATCAGATGCGTTTTCCCTTTAAACCAGCTTGACAAAGACTTCAAAACTGTTTGGCTGGCAGTGGAGGTGAGCAGCTTCCTCTGGGTGCAGAAGAAGGCAGGAGAAAAGAGACTGGGGCTGGAGGCACCTCTCACTTTCCCCACAGCTCCAGCCAAGCAGGAAGGGGGCAGGGGGAGCTGTGGGGGCCACCATGCCAGCACACATCAGGGAGTGCAGGGGAGTGGGAGGGAATGGCGGATTCCTTCACATGCATCCTCTCCTGGAGGCACCTGTTTGCCTTCTGCTTCCCTCAGAGGCTCCAAAACTGCCTCACCTCCTCAGCTGCTGCCTTTTTGACTGTAAAACTTTGAAGTAATAAGAAGAGAACATCTAGTCATGAGCCATAAAGCAACAGAGTGTTGCTCTTCTCCCTTTGCTTAAAAGTGAGATCCACGGCCATCCACAAATGACACAAACAAGTAACTATGAGGAAGGAGAGGGAGAGAGAAGTCACTGTCTTGTTGATTTCAAAACTGTTTGATCAGCATTGCCCTGCTCCATCCACTGGTGTGTACATGGAGTCAATACAATAAAAAAATGAATCAAACAATAAAGATGTGTCCAGCCAGGTGCAGAAATGTTTCAAACCGCACCCAGACAAAATGGTCTCGCTGCTTTTTAAGGACACTCATGTGCATGTAGCCTTAGCCTCCTCACCTCTGTCAGGATAGATCTTTGCAGCCCAAACATTCATGCTTTCATGTTGCTTTGATCAGGACAGACAATACTTCTTTGTGGGAATTCATTCCCACAAGAGGCAGTGATGGCCACCAACTTGGACGGCTTGAAAAGAAGATTGGACAAAGGCTATTGATGGTTACTAGCCATGATGGCTATGCTCAGCCTTTAGCTGAAGGTGGTAAGCATCTGAATACCAGTTGCTTGAAATCGCAGGAGAGGTGGGTGCTCTTGTGCTTTGGTCCTGCTTGAGGACTTCCCATAGACATCTGCTTGGCCACTGTGAGAACAGAATGCTGGACTAGATGGGCCATTGGCCTGATCCAGCAGGCTGTTATGTTCCTATGATCACATGACACTCTCCTTAAGTCCTTACATTGGCTTCCTGTCCAGCACAAATTCTTTTTCTTTATCATCAAAGCCCTCCATGATCTTGTCACTTCCCCACAACTCTGCTCTTATACCCCTACCCCTGACCTTTATTTTTCCAGCTGTATGACCCTCAGCCATCTAAGGGTTTTCTGCTCCCTCCCTCTAATGACTCCACCCTTTCTCCCTTGCTGCCTGGATAAAACCTCTGTGTAATGCAACCTCCCTCAAATGGTTCCTCAAAACCGACATTTTCTGTGAAGCCTTGAGCATATCTCCTTAGTTCCCATAGCTCTGTAACTAAGCTTTAGGGGCGCCTGGGGGGGAATTTGGCTCAGTGTGCATTTTTATGTGAATCTATCTCAACTGCACTTCCTGAAACAATACGGGAAACCAAAATGCAGTTTTTCTTTGAAAGCTACATTTCTCCAAATTCTGCAATACAACTGACCAAAAAGTGCGTATAAAAATGCATATACTAAGGGAAAGCATGCATATATTTGTGTATGCATATAACACGCACAAACGTATTATATTAGAGAAAATGGCTTGCAAAGATGTGTAGATTAGGAGAAACGCACACTAAAATGCTGATGAATCTTCATGATGCCTTTTTGAAAAAGATCCCAAACTGATGCAGAAATGTGGTGAATTGAATTAAGGCTGGAAAAATGAGAAACTGAGAGAAACTGAAATTGACAGATTTGTTTATCCCCACTATGTCTAAGTATGTGTTAATGAAATCAAACAGTGGATCCCAAACTCTATCCCCTAAGACTACCTGAAAATGGGTGAAAGTCTTGATCTTGGCAGACCACTTATTGATTTTTCTGCCTGTTGTAGCAATTGTTATACACTGTGCTATTAGCTGTATTATTTTTATTTGGACACACCATGGATCACCAGAATGAGGCTCACAAACCACTGGTGGTCTGTGGACCACAGTTTGGGAACCCCTGAAATAGATGATCTTCCCCTCTTTACTTCTGCCTCCATTCCTTTCCTCTGTTGTTCCCCTTTGTTACACTTTAGATTGTGATCTCATAGGGACAAGAATCTGTTCTCTTATTCTTTATGCAGTGCCATGCACACTGAATGTGCTGCATCAGAGGAGTGCACACTTTAGGCTTGTAGGAGCTACTTTGTTTTCTTTTTTTTACTAGAATCCTAGGGTCCACCAGTCAGAGACAGGTACAAAAAAATGAGGAGGGTGAACGTATGCTAAGAATTAGACAGGGTGCCTTGGAGCACATGCTCAGGCTGCATACACACCATCCATTGAAAGCACATTGAAATGTGGAAACCAGGTGTGGATTTTTGTCCAGCACATTTAAAACACACACACTCACTCAAAGAATCCTGGGAACTGTTGTTTGCCCCTCACAGAACCACAATTCTCAGCACCCTTAATAAACTACAATTCCCAGGATTATTTGAGGGTGCATAGAAAACGTGTTTTAAATGTGCTGGGAAAAAGTCCACACCTTGTTTTCCCCCACACTGTTTTTGGTTTTGATTTAGTATGGTAAAGGGAAGCCTTTAAGTTGCTGCTATTATGGTGTAGTGTTACAACCTGGGAGACCAGGGTTCGAATCCCCACACAGCCATGAAGCTCACTGGGTGACCTTGGGCCAGTCACTGCCTCTTAGCCTCAGAGGAAGGCAATGGTAAACCCCCTCTGAATACCACTTACCATGAAAGCCCTATTCATAGGGTCGCCCATAAGTCGGAATCGACTTGAAGGCAGTCCATTTCCATTTCCATTGTTATACAATTGTAGTTAGAAACCCTCACCAATCTAACACTGATCTCCCAGTAGATCATGATCTATCTTTTGCCCACCCCTGAGCTATATTAGCAATGGCTGCAATTTCTATTTATTTTATTCCAAATAACATACATTTCACCAAAGCAGCTAATCAGTAGCAAAGATGTTAATTTTGTTGTATTCCAGAGGGGCAGCGGAACAAAAACAATGATGAGGCATAGATGGACAGTATTGTGCCACAAGCTTTCTTGGGCCATGTTAGAAACATTTTTCCAACCTTACATTCCCAGCTGAGTGCCACATTCTTTGCTTCAGCTGAAATGGATGTGAGAAGCTACTTCCACTCTCATTCCTTTGTTGTTTCCTAACTGCAAACAGCAGAGCTTCTCATCCTTCTAAGAGACTAGTGCTTATTTTATTGGAAGTACATTTTATCATAGATTCAGGAGATACATACTTTAGCTCCCAAGTCAGCTTCCAGTTCCTCTCGGCACTGGTACTTAATGACTATAGCATTCTCTTACCTTGGCAGAGGCACAATCATGGGGTAATTGAACCTGTTAGAAACCACCAGTGGGCCATTAGGCAAGATCTGTTATTGTGTTGTTTCATTCCACCATCTGGGAACTACTTTTGGATGTAAGTAGTCAATAACCTCACTGCCCTTGGACTAAAAAAGTTGTTCACAAGATTTCTTGCAGGGTTTGTTTTTTTTTGTCAGCAGGATTCATATACAGGAACAAAGCCAAAAATAGCACTTTTTTTTTAGTGGCAACTTAAAAGAGAAACAGCTTACACAAACATAGTACATACAAAAATACCATGCAGAACAGGCCTACAGGTTACATTTAATGTCTCTGTCAAATAATAGTTTAATTTCTAACAAAATATGAGCAGGCAGAAACATTATTAAGGTGGCCAACACAGCTTACTGCCATGGTATACAACCAGTGAGTAGCGATTATGTTAGAAGGAAAATGTATTCAAGTTTTCTGTGCAAAAATCAAAACATCCTACTTAAAATCACTCTCAATAGTCAGGTCAATTCTGAATTACAGGATAAGAACATAAGAAATGCCCTGCTGGATCAGGCCAAAGGCCCATCTAGTCCAGCCTCCTGTTCTCAGAGTGGCCAACCAGATGCCTACGGGAAAGCTGAAAGAAGGACCTGAATGCCACAACGCTCTTCCCACTTGCGGTTCCAAGCAACTGGTATTCAGAGGCATACTTTCTCTGCGGAGGGAGAACATAGCCATCAAGGTTAGTTGCCACTGATAGCCTTATCTTCCATGAATTTTTCTGATCCTCGGTGGTCATAGGATGAGTTGTTTCCCCCCCAGCATTTTCACCCTGCTCGCATTTACACAAGTCTGTGCAGGATAGCATGACAGCAGATATGTACACACCTCTTGGCTGCTTGACATTTAATATGCTTGAAGCTGCAGTGCACTGCCTTAAGTATATTATGGGGTGCTGGACTTCTAGTCACCCTGGCTGAGAATAGGCAGCTCATAGGCTGCAATCTACCAGTGGACCACTGACAAATTTCCAGTGGACTCTTCTAGTGGATACTCAGGATACATTTACACAGATTAGTAACTGTTACAATGGATGACTGAAGAAACTCTTAAAATGGTTAAAGAGAGAAGGAAAGCAAAAGCAAAAGGAGATAGAAACAAGGTCCGAAGCCTAAATGCAACAATACAGCGACTAGTACTTAGGGACAAAGGGAACTATTACAATATTCTTAATGTTTTAAATTGTCTTAGTATTTTAAGTGTATGTTTCATGGTTTTAATGTTACGAATAGTTTAATTCTATTTTAATTGTATATTTTTGTATGTTTTTTATCTATGTGTAGTTTTTATTTGTAAGCCGCCCTGAGTTCCAGTTTTGGAAAAAGGGCGGGTAAAAATAAAGAGTAATAATAATAATAATAATAATAATAGTTATTGTATAGAAAGAGAAGAGGACAACAAAAAGGGAAGAACAAGAGATTAGAGAAATGAACGGGAAATTTAAACCAAGGATAGGGATGTTGAATAATCAACAGGGGAACACACTGACTGACTGAGATGAAATAAAAGGAAGATGGAAGCAATACACTGAAGATACACACATACCTACATCTCTCCATCCTTCGTCCATGCAAGCAAAAGGCATTATCCCAGTTCAAAGGCACATCCCAGCCAGGTAAGACCACTCAAGGAGGGTCAGAGCAAGGCTGATAAGGGATGTGGCCTGGGGGGAGGAGGTGTGGCCTGGAAAGGGGGGGCATGGGCCTCAGTCAGAAGAGCCCTGAGGGCCAGACAGGGAAGCCTGGAGGGACACATTTGGCCCCTAAGCCTGAGGTTCCCCACCTGTGCTCTGTTTTGACAAGGAGAAGCTTTTCAGTGTCTCAGCCAGAGCTACAGTCAACAACAGAAAGAATATGGAGCCCGTTAACTAGCGAGTGCTTCATTACAACAGCCTTATAATTTTCCCTTTTGTGGTGTTGGCATAGTGAGGAAATATCAGTTGCCTGAGAAGGGCATGCCACCAGTCAAGGGAATACCAAGCAAAACAGTGTATATCAGGCATTATTTAAATCCTTTGATGACGTTTTTCCAAATTGAAGGTATTCAAGTTTCTTAAATTCAGTATGATGATTCTGTCAATGTGATCATGTTAGTGAAGTTCGGCAAAAGCAGCCTTAGTCAACCTGTTGCCCTCCAGATGTTTTGGATTACAAAGCATTGTGCTGGCTGTGGCTGATGTGAGCAAAAGCATCAAATAACTCTTCCAAATACCCTTCCCTTATTTTTTCGCATAGAAGGGCTTTGTTCAATTGCACCCAGTGAATGTGCTGAAACTTGAATACAATAAAGAATGTGCAATTAGAGTTATGCCTTTTGCCTACAGCATGCAAGCCTTCATCTTTTTGCATAACCCTCCTTCACATGACTGAAGTAGCAGTAGGCCCCATCACTAGTCCTGCCTGCAAGGCTGCACTCCCTCCAGTGTCCATGACCTCAGCATGGCTGTCTGAGAAGAGTAAACCTACCTGTGTGGACGTCTACAACCACAGGCATCTTCTTCTCAGACATCCAGACATCCTTTAGATGTGGGACGGGGGCAGGCAAGGCCAGAGAGCAGGTAGCCCTACAGTCCCTGTAACTGTATGAAGCACCTTCATGCGATGAATGTATGGAGGGGACTGTAATCTATAATCTGTTTTGCTGTCAAAAATAAGCCATTTCTACTAAAATGTGGAAAGCTACAAAATGAATAGGATGGGATCCACCAGCTGCTCACTACCGTTACACATTCTGTGAACTAATTGTACGATGCAAATCTGTAACAAAGCCTTATAAGTACATTTGCTACAAGATTAGACATGTTCAGCAAAAATGTATTTGCAAGCTCACCAAATATTGAACAGGCGTTATGTAGTTCTTTGACAATAGCCACGCTATGAAATATTGTTACACAATTTTCTCCAAAAAATGTCAGTAAGCCAACCTGTATTTCTGGACAGAAGAAAATCAAGGAGAGATGACTGGTAAGATGTGCCAGAGTACCATAGGGCATGACTGAGTATGGAATGTCTCCCATAGAGCAGGACAAGAGTTCTATGAATTCAGTTTTTCTATTTGGTCTCCTAAAAATGTTGCATGAAGTTTGTCATCACAGAGCAAAACCATACATTTGCATAACACTTTGCTCTTGCTTTGATCATTGGATCTTTCCAGGTTATGCTTTTTGATGGAAGAGAAAAGTTCTTGAAGAACAGAAAGCAATCATGGATTGATTCAAAAATTCCATTGTACAATTTCACTTTTCTGTTCAGTATTAGTACAAGTGAGATTACTAATTAAATGCAGAATGCCATTTTGAGGCCTTGGAAAGGGAGCTTTCAATAGTGAAAATAATGAGCTTTATGATCTGCTCATCTTCTGAATGCATCTGCTATTCAAGATTTTTCTATCTGCATACATTTGAAGTCATCGTAGCTGTCATCTCCATATACCATTTCACTCTAGAGCAGCCTTGCCCAACCTAGGGTTCTCCCGATATTTTGGACTATGGCTCCCATCAGCCCCAGTCAGTATGGCCATGCTGCCTAGGGCTGATAGGAATTGTAGTCCAAAACACTGGAGGGCACCAGTTTGGGAAAGGCTCTCTTGGTACAATGCCCATCAATTAATTGCAGAATAATTATTCTAGCTAATCCACTTTTTGAGATGGAATCTTTGTTGCATCTTTGTTCAATTGCATGATCATGTTCTGTTGAAGAAAATCTATGCCTCCTTTAATTTTGGAATCCTTACTATCCTCAGACGTTGAGTTTGTAATATTCTGAATATGATAGGTTCACTATTTTCAGTCAATACAAAGAATAATGGCATGGTGAAATGGATACCTAAAAGATACAAAGCCCTGTCAGGCTCCTACACTGCTCTGTGTAGGTGGATGTAATCATGCCACTGCATTGGATAGCAAGAGTTTAGTTCTCTCAATTTCTTCAGTAGATGATTTATATTCTCTTATTACACCCTTAGATTTATTTGAAATGTGTCAGGGAAGCAATAGCACACAATTAATTTATTGAATTCATTGTTGCAGGATGTGTTGATACCCCATCAATTAGATGGCTTTTAAAAAGAGTTAGACAAATTCCTGGTGGAGAGTCTATCAAAGGTTGTTCATAATGGTGGCCAGATGAAACCTCCTTTTTCAGAGATACAGTAGTATGCCTCTGAATTCCAGTTACCGGGGGGGGGGACAGGAGTGGAGGACTATTGCCTTCGATCATACAAGTGGCTTTCTGGAGGCATCTGATTGGCTGCTGTAGAAAGCAGCCAACTAGACCAACTGCACCTTTGGTCTGGTCCAGCAAGACACATCTTATGCTCCTTCTTACAAGAAAAAAAAAAGAGGAAGAAACTTCTGTCTCCAGGTGCTTGAAGAAAGATTACAGATCCAATGTATTTTGGAACAATCCTTCATTGGGGACAATCCTTCATTATTTTGGCTCAGCAATACGACATGTGAGAAGGATCTTGGAATTGTCATTGATTACAAGCTGAATATGAGCCAACAGTGTAATGTGGCTGCAAAAAACGCAAACGTTATATTAGGCTACATTAACAGAAGTTTAGTTTCCAAATCATAAAGTATGCCGCCCTACAAGATCTGCCACTCAGGGCCTTCTCTCAGTTCCGCCGACTAAGGTAGTTAGGTTGGTGAGGACTCGGGAGAGGGCTTTTTCTGTGGCGGCCCCCACGATTTGGAACTCCCTCCCAATAGATCTTCGACATGCCCCTTCCCTAGACATATTTCGCCGGGGCCTGAAAATGTGGCTTTTTCATCAGGCCTTTACGATCCTTGAGACTTCCAAGATGAATTAGTTCTGGAACTGTAATACGAACAATCTACTAAATACTGTAATTCTTACTGTACTGTACTGGCTATATTGTTATTGTATTTTATTACGTTTTATTGTACGCCGCCTAGAGTGGCCATTGGCTAGATAGGCGGCCTATAAATTAAAGTTTATTAGTATTATTATTATTAAATTGCGTGAAGTATTAGTTCTGGTTAGCCCTCATCTTGAGTACTGTGTCCAGTTCTGGTCTCCGCACTTCAAGAAGGATACAGACAAACTGGAAAAGGTTCAGAGGAGGGCAACAAGGATGATCAGGGGACTAGAAACAAAGCCCTATGAGGAGAGACTGAAAGAACTGGGCATGTTTAGCCTGGAGAAGAGAAGAATGAGGGGAGATAGGATAGCACTCTTCAAGTACATGAAAGGTTGTCACACAGTGGACACGGGGAAAAAGGGCTCAAGTTGCAGGAAGCCAGATTTTGACTGAAAATCAGAAAAAACTTCCTAACTGTTAGAGTCATTTGACAATGGAACCAATTATTTAGAGAGGTAATGGGCTTTCCAACACTGGAGGCATTCAAGAGGCAGCTGGACAACCATCTATCGGGAATGCTTTGATTTGGATTCCTGCATTGAGCAGGGGGTTAGCCTTGATGGTCTTATAGGACCCTTCCAACTCTGCTATTCTATGATTCTATGATTTTGTACACCAGTTTCCACCAAATGCATAAACCATTATAGTACTCTTGTTACTTTACACCAGCTCCAGATCTGGCTCATAAAGTCTACTCAACTTGGTTTCCGTGCACTAAGAAAAAAAGCTGCTCTTGTATCATCAACAGCCCCACCCATGTTGCCCTCACAGAGCATAGGATCACAGCACACCAATACCCATATATCAACCCTACATAGAAAGAACACATCTCAGACAATGGGGCATGTGAGTATTGCTCTCTATCCCCTTGTTGTGCACTTAGAGCATTGATGAATAAAATGAATATCCTGCCATTCTTCCTAACATGCCCAGGGTGGCATTTTGCACAAAGCAGCATGGATTTACAACACCCATGGGAACTTGAGCACATTGCTAACATTTCCAGTATCAGTAGGTGGCATGGAGCAGCACTGCTTACCTAACTTCCCATCACTGCCATTGCTGTGGTGTAGCTGGAGGGGTGAGGCGGTGGCATGCTTCGTGCAGTGCAAGCGGACTGGCATAAACACCCGACTGGCTCCTCTGGTGTGTTTGCACAGTTCTGATCTCACCATCACAGTGACAGGAGGTCAGATAAGAAGCACCACCCCATCCAACCAACTGCTACTGAATGCTTCTCTCCCTAGGACCGTAACAGAGGTCTTCACTTAGGCATCCAGACACCAAATCCCTAGTGACAAAAATGGATCCAGTACCCCCAGATTATGAACCTGTATGTATGACCCCATCTAAAATAGGCAATTGACCAATTATCTGGACTCAGGAGCCACCCACCCACCCCTCCATCTTGCCAAGATCCAGAATCATTTTATTAGCCAACATCCAGCCCACCACTGCATCCAGGCATCAGTCCAGGGCTTCCACAGCCTTTCTGATTTATATGTTAAAGAGAAATAGAGCTAAGTATCATCAGCATACGAATGACACCTCACCCCAAATCTCCTAATGACTGCTCCCAAAGGCTTCATATGGATGTTGAACAGCATTGAGGGCAAGATGGTACTCTGTGGCACTCCACAGCACAACTGCCAGGGGGCCAAAAGACAATCACCCAATGCTATTCTCTGAAACCGATCCTGGAGATAGGATCGGAACCACTGTAAAACTATGCCCATCTCATTAAGTCAACTCAGAAGGATACCATGGTCAATGGTATCAAAAGCCAGTGAGAGACTAAGTAAGAATAACAGGGTCGCATTCCCCATTCTCCTGATAAATGTCATCCATCAGAACAAACAAGGCCAGTTCAGTCCCAGAACAGTCCTGAATCCAGACTGATAGGGATGAAGATAATCTGTACTTGCAGTTGTTGCACCACAATCCTCCAAATCACCTTTCCTAAAGAGGGTGATTGGGTGGTAGAGCCAGTGTGGTGTAGTGGTTCAGGTGTTAGACTACGACCTAGGAGACCAGGGTTTAAATCCCCACACAGCCATGAAGCTCACTGGGTGACCATGGGCCAGTCACTGCCTCTCAGCCTCAGGGGAAGGCAATGGTAAACCACCTCTGAATACCGCTTACCATGAAAACTCTATTCATAGGGTCACCATAAGTCAGAATTGACTTGAAGGCAATCCATTTCCATTTTGTTTCAAACCAATATGTCCAGGGTGAGAAAAAGGTTGGATCACCATCTATTTCAGGGCAGTTAGGACCACTCCTTCCCACAAGGATGCATTGTCCACACCCTGGATCCACTTAGTCATACCTCCTTAGCAAGCTTTAGTAAGCCAAGAGGGGCAAGGTGACATGTTGCTGGCTGCATCGTGTTCTTGTCCACATCATCAGGTTGCACGAACTGAATCTGATCCCAAGAAGTTACAGTAGTCATTGCACTGGACACCTCACTGGAGACTGCAGTGAAAGTGGATGTAGTGTCAAGATTGCTATGGAAGTGAGTTGCTTTATCCTCGAAGTGCCTTGCAAACAATTCACAGTGGGTTTCTGAAGGATCTACAACTCCCTTCCCTTGAGTAGACCCCAGACAATATGAAAAAGCTCCACTGGATGCTACTTGAGGATGTGGTAGAGGCAGAGAAGTAGCCTTCTTTGCTGCCCTCACCTCCACACAGCACCATTTTGTTGTTTCACATGTGCTTGGTTGGCTTCACAGCATGTTTTTTTCTACTTGTGCTCTAGCCATCATTTGGCCTATTTCACTACCTTAGTTCACTGGTGTACCGAGGTGCAGAATGGGCTCCACAATGCTGGAGAGGTCAAGCAGGGGCAACCATGTCAGGAGCCTGATGCACCTTGTTTCACAGCATGACAAGGGCATTCAGGAATCCATTGGATTCCATTAGTGTCCGGGGGTGGACCATGCTCACCTGGCTTCCCAATGCAGAGGTTGCTGCCAGTTACTGAGAGGGAGAGAAGAAAGGCAGCGTGGAGGTTGGTACAGTGCTGGTGCTGCCAATCTGATGCTCTTGACATTCACCTATACCACACCAACCTCTCCACCGCCTCACCCATCCCACTCTCAGGGTAGAGACATACTGTTGTGCCGGTTCCCATGCATTTCCACCTCTGTTGTCTGAAAACTAGGGCACATGATGCTAGTCAAACTCTGCTCCTCTTTACTCTAGGATCTGGTTGGATAGCTCCAGTGTGGTTGTTTTAAAAATTCACCTTCAGACAGATTTTGCAACTGATTGGTAGATCAATCTGTTGCCCCTCTAGGTGTGGACAATGGAAACACTTTGCTGTAGACTCAGGTAGAAACAGTGGTTGGCCCAGCACTTTGCTATGGGCAGTCCTGAAAGTCCTGAAAGTCCTGAAGTCAGCAATGGAGAAGGGAGGTATATCCAGCCGAGGGCAGAGTCACTTCAAAACTCAGCCAGAAAAGCCATTCCTGCTGCTTTTGAAGTGACTAGTGTAACCACAGCCTCAGTTAACAGCAGCAACCTCTGCACTGGGAAGCTACCTTGCTCTGCCATGCCAGCTACAACTGGGGCAAAGCATTATTTATCGGCCCAGTACAAACAGGTAGTATGCCCACATACTACATTTTCTACTTTTCTGAAATTACACTATGGCCCACACTGAGCTTTTTCTAGCATGACGCCCAAAACCCCTTCTCTTTTTTCCATTTTATTTAGCATAATATCCAGCCTGAAGAAGAGTCTTACAAAGCTTGCTGATTATTTTGTAATGTTTTGGTTGGTCTTAATAAAGGTATTATCCGGTAATGTTTTATATATTTTTCAATTCAAAGGGACCAATGCAGCTGCAAACATTTTATAAACAGACCAATTCACAAGAAGCTTTATTTTTCTGGTCTTTTCCATTGCAAAATCATGAATTATATCCTCAAAGTTAATTTATGTTACCAGTTCATGCTTGATAGATACAATAGCCATATGACTTAGCTGTCTTTGACCCACAGTAGAATGCCTACTGTTTGCCTATAATCAGGTGGCTGTGTATCCCAGGGAAAAGTAAGAAGTCAGCAATATAGGCTGGAGGGAAGCAAGTTCAATCCTTGCTTAGCTGTGAATGCTGGGTAAGTCACTAAGAGAACCTCAGACCCTGTTCTCCATCTGTAAAGTGGGAATGACCTACATATCAAGGTTGTTGTGGGAGTGAATGTGATAATGACTTTGAAACGCTTGTATAATTGAAATGCTATGCAAATTATAATAATGGTGAATGCTTCAACCAGTTGAAGGAATAATACTGCTCATTTACTTTCTCACAAAATACTAATGGAAGGGAACCCAAACCCTTTAAGCATCTGAAAAGATACATCGCTCCACAACAGAGAATCAGTGGGTGCTGTTTGAAGGGCTCCAGTTCAGAGACACAATTCAGAGATAAGCACTTTTAAATCCTATTGATTTCCATTAGAGAGTTAAGCATGTGCTTAAATATTTTCCCTGAAATCAATGGGACTGAAAAGTACTTAATTTTGACTGGACTAACTTCTACTGATTTCAGTGGAAAATATTTAACTCTCTCCTGGTTTTATTTGCCTGCTAGGTTAAGGGCAATTGGGATACCCACTTCACACATTCAAGATTTTAGCAAACATTGGGACTAGATCCCTTTTGATTAATTTTGCTAATTGCTGAGGTCCACGAACAGGGTGGGTGGGAGGGAGATGACACAATTCTTGGAATAAAATCATAGATTGCCATTTCCCTCAAAGAGAAAAGGTGTAATTTGCTTCTGTTAATTTTGTTAGATATGTAAATTTAAAATTGCACATTGCCTTACATCATCAGTGCTTGCCTAAAAATAGCCTGAAAAAATACCAGCCAGTTTGGAGATGGCAGCATCAAGTTAGACCACCATTCATTTTGCTTTCTGAAGGTGCAGTTTGTGGGCAGATCAAAACTTGTCACCTCCACACCCAGGTTAGATTGTGCCATGCCTAAGAAGAATGTTGAGGAAAGACAATTCCAGAACATCTTTGATGTGGCACTATAGTGCACTTCCTGATTCTATGGACATGTGTTTGCTTCTATTACTTTGCAAGGAGAGGACATTTATCACTACTACAACCCATTGTTTGCATACAGAAGGTCTTGTTCAGTCTCCAGTATGTTTACTTATAAAGGTTTTTGGGTAGCGTCTTAGCATGGCTAGTCTTCTGCTGTCAGTCAGAGCAGACAATGGTAAATGATTGGACTAACTGGCTGACTCAGCGTATAATCATATGTCATATTAACTGGACTCATTCTATGGACCTCTAAGAATCTCCCAGTACCTGCCATGGAATCTGTAGTTTGAGCTCCACGTTGAAGCGTAGACAGATTCTTTGCTGTGAAACCTGAAGGTTAAGGCTGATTCACAAGACCTGATCAGACTGAGTATGTGTTGAGTGGATAAAGGTAAAGTGCACCACATGATGAAATGATGACTGCTTAGGTTATGTGCTCAGCTTGCAATTCAACATACATTTACCACAAAGCAGCTGACAATGAGCAGCAATGTGGCTTAAGTCCCAAGCTAGGTGCAAGACGGAACAATATCATAACTACATGATATATTTAGCCTGGATCTAATCAACTTGACCTCAAAAATGTATCATGAGACTTGCTCCTTCGATGATGTTTCGCTTGCACATTTGTACAAGTACAGACCTGATGCATTTTTATAAATATTAAATATGTGTGCTCCATTCTGTTTTGTTTACCTGATACTCACCTGTTGCAGACATTAGCACTATAAGAGCCATTTGGAGTGAAGTTGGTTGGTAGGAAATCATCATATTGTTCTTGGTTAAACAATAATGCCTTCTGTCTAGGGTGGCCAGATGCAAAAGAGGCCAGGGCTCTTCCACCTTTAACAGCTGTGTAGAAGAGGGAATTTCAGAAGGTGTTGCTTGTCAAAAGAGAACCGTCCTCTTTTGCATCTGGGTACCCTCCTTCTATCCCATAATGGATTTTCTGGAATATGACTTGCAAAAGCCCACCTTGCAGATCTGACGTTACTAAACAACAGGATCAGATTTTCAGGCAGCTTGAAACTATGCCACTTTTACATTGCAAAACAGCAGTGGCAAAACTTTAGTCTCCCAACAGAACAGGTGAAGCTCTGGGATCCTAGCAGTTTAAGGAAGAACCCCATTTTTATGTGTCTTAACCAGTGAGAAAAATTGTATGGAAGGAAGTCCTCATTTACTATCTCTCTAAACCAGAAGCTGTATTTAAACCAGGAGGGGGCTATTCTTATTTCTTCTACCCCCCCTCCCATCATTCTCTCACATCTTTCCTTCCAGCCCTCTTAATGGATAGTCATTTACATCCTAACAAGCCCCAACACTAGGCAACACGTATTTATGCTAATAGCATCAAATGCCCAGTATCTTTTTCACATTGCACTATACCCAACAGACTATTAAACTGCAGTTGAATTAAAGAAGGCTCTCTCAGACATCCTGCTGCAGTCTTCAAGCTACATCCTCCTTTCAGTTCTACTGCAGACCAACTCCCCACATTAAGACACCAGCCAGAGCTTCTCCATTTGTCTGCAACATGGGCTCCAGTGAAATAAGCATGCAGCAGCTTCAAGCACAAACACACAAACACACGTGCACAGCTACACGGACTGCAATCCTTTCTCTCTTGTTTAGTGTTTTTTAGCCTTACCGTTCAAGTTGCCAGAAGCTTGCTTTTCTTTTCTTTTCTCCTTTCCTTTTCTTCCCTTTTACTTAGGAGGGCAACCAAATAAACCAAGCAGATGGCTTTGAATGCCCAAGCCTGCCATCTGTACCCTTGGCCCTTATAATCCAGGAGGCTTAGCTAGTTGGCCGGCTCCTTGGGTGTCAGGAAACGGAGGCAAGCAAAGGGGGCAAGGGGTGCACTGGAGGAGTGCCTGCTATCTTCCTCCAGGCTGCTCGCTGTGCTGTTGTGGCTAGAGCTTGTCTTTGCTGGCAGCGGCTGTCTCTGTTTGTCTGAGCGCTTCCCCGCTCAGCCTGACAGCTCCAGCTACCACTCTTAAGGTAGCTCTCAATCCCTAGCTACAGGATTTTCTTCCTGCCAAAAAAAAAGGGGGGGTTGCATCTAGCTGTACCTCCTGGATACTTCAGGCAACATACTGGTTCTCTCTTCTCAGCAGGAATGAAAAAAAGCCCCCTAACTACAGAGAATGAGATGGGGAAACAACCATCCCCTTTGATTATTCCCTCTCTTTGTAATTTTTGTTTTACTTCACCATATGCGGAAATGTTTTGCTTGCTACAGCTAAGCAGGAATGAGTCTCTTACACTCGGCAAGAGTTCTTAAAGACACCCACGGACAGCCCTGGCGGAGTGTTGTCCCCACCTCCTTGCCCTTCTTTAAATCCATGGCACCAACTGAATTGCTTCCCTATTTCCAGTTAATTCACTTCAATTGTTCATTAGATCTCATCTGGACCTGTGCAAACCCTAAGGGGGAGAAGCCCTAGGCTTGAAATGTCAAGGCCTGATTGTCAGCAGGGATTTGGAGCGAAACTAAACTCATTCAGGCTGGTTTGGAGAGTAGCCCTCTGTTTTCAAGGTGTTTGGAGATATGATGTTTGAAAGTCAGCCTCCTGTAGCATCCACTAATGGAGAATGTTGCTGGCTGGCAGCCCAGAGTTCTCTATTCATACTTAAAAATAATAATAATGTCAACCCATTTCAAACCTGGGTAAGTATCCTGACTTTCTATCTAGAAACTCTGTAAACTGTATTTTTATGAAAGGGGTCTTGGGGGGGGCGGCAAATTCCATCACCCTTATAAAATTAAAACCTTCAGGATTCTTTGAAGAAAGCTGTGCTTGTTAAACTGGATCAAAATCGTTTCCAAAGCAGTTTACGTTCCTACTGCATATGTGTTTGTTCAGACTGCTTTGCTCTGCTTCAGCACTTCTGATCTCCACATGTACTCCCCACATGGCCCCAACGTGTGCATTTCCCTGCCGGGCTGATGTGCATGTTCCCCCTTTGCTTAATGCCTGGAAGCTTGGAAAGATGATGTGTGATTTGCACATCTTTTCTCATTGCTGATGTCTGCATTTTTTTTTTTTTGCAGACACTTCAAATTTTGGACGAAGGTGCTCAACCAGGAGGAACTGAAAGCTTCCTCATGGATGAGCCTTGATGAAAAGCTCACTGACTCACCTTGATACACAGAGATGCTCCCCATGACTGATCACACACATCCCTTGTAAAATTTGTGTCATTTCCATACAAAACCCTCAGAGATCTAGAAGTGTGAATTGGCATTCTGTGCATGCTTGTCTGATGTATGTCCACAGATTGCTAACCATGTCACATGTCTGCTTGACTGTCTTGCTAAGAGGCTTTACCTATTCTGGTTGCACAAACAAGATGTAACACCTTGCTAGTGCTATCTCATGTAACTGGGTGAGGTTTCTGTCAAGACAACTGATAAGCCCTTTTTAGGGGAAAAATGGGAAACTGAATTTGACAAACATCAGTACAAGAGCTCTCTGTTCCTGTTCTAATTGCATCTATACAAATTCCACCAAAGGAACAGTAAGACCTTGTTGATATCAATAGTCTATGGCACATCAGTGCCTGCTTGAAGTATTTGTATAAAGCATATATGACCAGCATTAGGGCTGTCACCCACTTGAAGAAAACTTGGTAAATTAAATCTGCATAAATTTGCATATGAAAAGCAACTGCTTTAAGGGGAAAGCTCTATTTCTATTTCTCCTTTTCATCTTCCTCAGGTGAGGCTGTCAATGTGCTGAACCGGTGCCTGGCTGCGACAATGGACTGGAAGAGGGCTAATAAACTGAGGCTCAGTCCAGACAAGACTGAGATGCTGCTAGTGGGTGGTTCTTCTGACCAGATGGTGGAGGTCCAACCTGTTCTGGATGGGGTTGCACTCCTCCTGAAGGAGCAGGTTTGTAGCTTGGGGGTTCTCCTAGAACCATCTCTGTCACTTGAGGCTCAGGTAGCCTCGGTGGCACGGAATGCCTTCTACCAACTTCAGTTGGTGGCCCAGCTACTCCCCTATCTGGACAGGGATAACCTGGCTTCAGTTGTCCATGCTCTGGTAACCTCCAAGTTAGATTACTGCAATGTGCTCTACGTGGGGCTGCCTTTGAAGATGGTTCGGAAGCTGCAGCTTGTGCAAAATGCAGCAGCCAGATCGGTAACAGGGACCAGATGGTTCGAACATATAAAACCGATTCTGGCCCACTTGCATTGGCTGCCTGTAGGTTTCCGAGCTCGATTCAAAGTGCTGGTTTTAACCTATAAAGCCTTACACAGCTTGGGACCACAATACCTGATGGAACACCTCTCCCAATACGAACCCACCCATACACTACGCTCATCAAAGGCCCTCCTCTGGGTGCCTCCTCCAAGGGAGCTGGGAGTCTGGCAACAAGGGAGAGGGCCTTCTCAGTGGTGGCCCCCAAATTATGGAATGATTTCCCTGATGTGGTGCGCCTGGCGCCAACACTGTTATCTTTTCGGCGCCAGGTCAAGACTTTTCTCCCAGGCATTTTAGAATGTGTTTTTTAATTTTTTAAAAATTGTGTTTTTAATTTTTTGTGTGTTTTAAAATTTGTGTATTTGTTTATAATGTTTTTAATTGCTGTAAACTGCCCAGAGAGCTTTGGCTATGGGGCGGTATATAAATGTAATAAATAAATAAATAAATAAATAAAATAATGCTTTTAGGCTGCAGTCCTAACCTCATGTACCTGGTGTAAGCCCCACTGAATTCAATAGGCAAGTCTGTTGAGTGATACTTTTAGTTGATGAAAATGTATTAATTGATTAATATAGCCAATTATTGAACTAATATTGCAGCCCTACCCATCTTCACAGAAACCATCTGGCAGTTTTGTTAGCCTTGTTTTTGGTGCTGAAAATTGTACCAGTGTGAAAAATTGATAGATCACTCTGCTGCAACATGCTGAGCTGCAACAAAAACATGTGAAACGCCACATGTTTAGATACAGAGTTGGATGCAGATCAGGAAGACTTTCCAGTATTGGAGCTGGGCTGAGGAAAAACAGTTCCAAGGAGTTGAACGTGGTGGAGAAAATCAGGGATGGGTAGGTTTTGCTGTCCCCTCGCTCAGCATGTTCATTTTGACAAAAGTAGGACCCTGCTACCCCAGCTTCATATGCAGATGGGCAAGCATGTGTTTGATAGATGTGTGCACATCTAGTTTGGTCCCTTACTTCTCAGGATTGTTGTTAAGGTGATCAACATATAGACTGTAAATTACCTGGCAAATTAAGAGTGCAAAATAAAGCACAGATACTAGGAATAGTTGCAGTACTAAACCCCAGATGCTGGACTGAAGGTGTCTGTTGTAATGCCATTTCTGAAACTAAGCTCTTTGGGACTTTGCCAATATACTTAGATGTGTCTCCTACCTTCGCAATGGAAACTTCACTGGTGGTCAGCGACCCTGGTTTATCTTCCCACCAAGCCTTCAGCAATGGCAATTGGTCTTGCAGGGAAAGGGAGCAAGAACTCCACATAACCCACTCTTGCCTTTGCCAAGGCTGTCTTTCTAACCAGGGCTTGCTTTGCTCCCCCCCCCAACCCCTTTGAGTGTATGGTTGTTGTTTTTTAGATTTAAATCCCATCCCCCCCATCATGGAATCCAAGCAGGATATACATGTGGTTCCCAGGAGGCCTCCCATCCAGGCACTAAGACCTGCTTAGCTTCAGTACACTGGTGGTCTCATGTGCCTCCATATCATACTCTGGTACGCTTTGGACACATTGAGAGGATTTTACCATTTTGTTCTATTGTCATGTCATCTTTAATTTCTTTTATTAAAAGCATTTCTGCCCCTCCTTTCAGTCCAGAAAGTTTAAAACTTTGCCACCAAAGGATGATTTCCTGCAAAAGCAAACCCCAGCTTCCTCAGGACAACAACATGGGATGAAACGATAACATTACCCCCCCACACACACACACTTTGCTGTGATCTCCATGCTTATAAGCCCTCAGATGATGCTATTTGCATCTAAACAAAACACACACAAACAAATCCTGTGCATACGTGCAAAGACACATTTAATGTTACATGCATAGTTTGGCCATAAAAAGCTTGGGCCCTGCTGGTAAAGTCCCTGGGTTGAGTCCACCGCTGCCTTTCAATTAAAGCCTTAATAATAAAGGTAATTCTAAGGGTGGCAGGCACTGCTCACATATCTCAAGAAGTAATTCATTTACTCTTGCATAAGTCCATTTGTGGATAGTGGATGGTGGGGAGTTGTGTGTGTACTGGATATATCAGAATATGGGCGAAAGGGATGGCACAAAGCAAATGCCCCAAAAGCAACATAGATGAGCGATACAATATAACTGTGGTACCTACAGTGCAAATACAACCTGAAATGAGCAAATAATACCTCCAAATGCTAAAGTTCTTGAAGATTTTGCTTTTTGGTTACAGTAGGCTCTGCTGAATAGAGGCTATGCTAGACATAGGGCAATGGTAGCAGGTAGCTTCGTACTTGTTTTTCTGTTTAAGACAATGCATGTGTACCCATGTGACAGAGTCAATCAGCAATCCTGTTATCAAACTATATAATTTATATAATTTCTGGAGGGAATAGTCTCTTGTAGCAAAAACAACATGTGGTACCTTAAAGCCTAACACATTTCTAAAGGCATATGTTTTCATGGACTACAGTTTACTTCATCAGATGCATCTGGTGGTGCCACAAGGTACCATAAACTCTTTCATAGAAATAGAGAATCATAGAATAGTAGAATCATAGAATAGTAGAGTTGGAAGGGGCCTATAAGGCCATCAAGTCCAACCCCCTGCTCAATGCAGGAATCCAAATCAAAGTGTTCTCGACAGATGGCTGTCCAGCTGCCTCTTGAATGCCTCCAGTGTTGGAGACCCCACTACCTCTCTAGGAAATTGATTCCATTGTCGTATGGCTCTAACAGTTAGGAAGTTTTTCCTGATGTTCAGTCGAAATCTGGCTTCCTGCAACTTGAGCCCATTATTCCATGTCCTGCACTCTGGGACGATCGAGAAGAGATCCCTGCCCTCTTCTGTGTGACAATCTTCCATGTACTTGAAGAGCGCTATCATATCTGCCCTCAGTCTTCTCTTCTCCAAACTAAACATGCCCAGTTCTTTCAATCTGTCCTCATAGGGCTTTGTTTCCAGTCTCCTGATCATCCATGTTGCCCTCCTCTGAACCTTTTCCAGTTCGTCTGCATACTTCTTGAAGTGCGAAGACCAGAACTGGATGCAGTACTGAAGATGAGGCCTAACCAGTGCTGAATAGAGGGGAACTAATACTTCACGTGATTTGGAAACTATATTTCTGTTAATGCAGCCTAATATAGCATTTGCCTTTTTTGCAGCCACATCGCACTGTTGGCTCATATTCAGCTTGTGATCAACGACAATTCCAAGATCCTTCTCACATGTATTGCTGAGCCAAGTATCTCCCATCTTATAACTGTGCATTTGGTTTCTTTTCCCTAGGTGTGGAACTTTACACATATCCTTGTTAAATTTCATTCTGTTGTTTTCAGCCCAATGCTCCAGCTTATCAAGATCACTTTGAATTTTGTTTCTTTCCTCCAGGGTATTAGCTATCCCTCCCTATTTTGTATCATCTGCAAATTTGATACAGTAACCATTTCCTGCACCTCCTCATCCTTTGTTGTTAAATATCTTTAAAAACAGTTCTAAAACTAGGGCAAGAAAATTTTGTCTTGCCATTACTGATGCTATGCTGGTCCTCTTAATAATCACAGAAAAAATGTACAAATCTCTGTCATAAGAGCACTGGCCGAACTTATTGCAGGGGAGGTTTCTGATTTTAGCAGATACTTCCTGGTGTACTGTGAAAACCCAGAAAAGTTTTGGTTTGCTAGAGCAACTGAAAAAGCAAATATTAGGACTAATTTGAATATTTCTATGGCAATTTTTATTTTGGCTTGAAAGGAGGTACTTTGGGAGGGAGAAGGCTTCACAAAAGCCTCTCCTACATTCTACTTTTTTGGTCCTTGTTTGTGATACTGTCAGTGGTGGCCACTGTGCTGTTCAGTGCTGCTTGGTAACCATTCCCCCCCTATTTTTTTGAACGAATCACATCAGAGTGAGGTCAGGAAATGTCCTCACTCTGATTTGGCTTTGGGACATCTTCATGTAGCAAGATCTGACTACATGGAGTCGTGGAGGGAGAAGGAAGGAGAAAAAATTGTTCTCAGCAGCAGTGGCAAATCCTCATCCTAAAAACAAATTGTTGAAAGGGACGGACACTCGTCACAGCCCTAGAACAGAGTGGTAAAGTTGGCTGATCGTTTCAGCTCAGCCCTATTAAACATATATCTTGTGCTACAAGAGAAGGAAGATAAGAATGCTACTACTTCTCTGAAAATATATCACCTGCATAAGCCACAAGAATATATGGAACATGGGGCAAATTGAAGGACCATTGCAATGCTTTCCTCTTTCCCAATGTGGGACTGTTTCCTTGTGTGGACAACACTGCAGGCACCTACTGATATCACAACTGAGGCTGTGTTCTGATTCCAAGTCAGGAGGACCTGGGGTGCTGGGACAACCCTCAAGTGTGTTATTATGACAGCCCTTCAGTCAAAAAAATTCCTTTTTCTCTCTTTCATCTCTCTGTCAAGTTCCTTTCAAAAACAAAACAATGGAAGGTTCTGATCGTTTTCCTCCATGGCAAAGGTTGAATTTTCCTAAGGAACAAAACAAACCACAGCAAACAAAATATGCCAAAATAGATAAAAAGCTTTCCCCCTTTCTTTCCATGACGTGCATGCTTTAATGCCAAGAGGCGACACTATTTCAGGCATGTTGTATTATTTATATCTAATCATATTGCACTATATTCATTTTAGAAGTACTATATATACATTTAGAGAGAAAGAGAATTTTCTGACTTCAAAAAGCTGGGAAAGTGCAATGATGGCTTAAGCTGATGAGAAGTTGATGGGTAAGAAGACTCTGCTCCTTTGCGTAACATAACACACAGAGACACGTTCAGTCACCGCTTGCCTTCGACACACATCCGAATGTTTATGTTTCAGGTGTTTTTAAACTCTTCCCCATCACCTTGCTCCTGATTTTTCTGGTCTTTGCCAAGAATCTAATAATGTGCTATAGAAGGGGTGAGGGAAAGGAACAATTTGTGATATGAGGAACCAGAAAAATCCAATAAATGTTTTTTTTGGGGGGGGGGACATTTTTTCCTGTAGCATGGTAAGGAAAAATTACAGGTTGTGTAGGGGGGGAGAATTTTCCTTAAGTACATTTGAATATATATATTTCCCAGCTCTTTCATTTGCACAATAATACCGGCGCAGATCTTAATGTATTTCTTCGGAAAGGATTATTTCACTTTTCCCCCAACCCCTCCCTTAATAAAAAGTTAAAAGAGTTGTCTTTGTGCCTTGAAACTTTGCAGATTTTAAAAACTAACTAAACCCACTAACCAACCAGCTTGCCTTTGATATTGGACTTTACTGGAGGCTACATAAATATATATGTATATATAAGCCTGCTGTAAATTATGCTGGTTTAAAGTACCAGAAAAAAGGTTGCAAACCAAGAATGCCAAAGATGAAAAATTAATAAAAATATATATTTATTGTAAATCCTTATTAAGCTGCCCAACGTGTTTCAGCCAAACATAGGCTTTCATCAGGGGATTATAATAGCTCAAAACTCAATATCCGCCAAAGAGGTAAACTTACAGTCCTGCATCAGTCAAACAAATTAGCTCCATTCAGGAGCCCTTAGGAGGAAAAAATGCCAGCTCAGCCACCAGAAGCCAGTAGAAAGAAAATAAAAACAGCAAAAAAACAAAGCTATTGTGTGTTTTTACTTCCACCCTCCTTTTTCCCAGTTTAATTTATGCTGGGACTAGAGGTCACATGACCAAGCTGAATGGATGTAGGATACCTCATGTCCCTTTCCCGTTGGTTCTGCCCCACCCTGCCAAACTCCCAGAACACCCCTTTTGGGGACTTACTTCAGCATAATTTACACTGGCCTCGGTTGAGCTGGCTAAGCCCCAGCTAACCTGGACCTTGTTAGGTGGGGTAGCCACATTTTACAATGCAGCAAGGGGTGGAGAGGCACATAGCACCAACCAATCCTCTCCTATAAAGCTCTATACGGCCTAGGTCCAGGCTATTTGTCAGACCGTATCTCCCCATATGAGCCTGCCCGGGCGCTGAGATCCTCAGGAGAGGCCCTTCTCTCAGTCCCAACACCTTCGCAAGCGCGACTGGTGGGGATGTGAGATAGGGCCTTCTCGGTGGCTGCCCCCAGGTTCTGGAACTGTCTTCCTAGGGAAGCACGAATGGCCCCTTCCTTGCTATCCTTCCATCGGCAGGCAAAGACTTTTTTATTCCAACAGGCTTTTGGACTAGAAGATGTTTAAGATAGGGCCTCATAAGGTCTGTTGGATTGTTCTATGGTCCTATTCTTAATGTTTAAATTGTCTTAGTATCTTAAGTGTATGTTTCATGGTTTTAATGTTGTGAATAGTTTAATTCTATTTTAATTGTATATTTTTGTATGTTTTTTTACCTATGTGTAGTTTTTATATGTAAGCCGCCTGAGTTCCAGTTTTGGAAAAAGGGCAGGGTAAAAATAAAGATTCATTCATTCATTCCCCCTTACTGGTGGAGAGAATGTGAGGGTCAGGCTGAGGAAGGGAAGGGCAGTGACCTTCTCTCTAACTCCTCCTCCATCCAGAGAGTGTGTTAATTTGTAGGCAACTGGTTGGCCACTGTGGGAATAGGATGCTGGACTAGATGGTCGATTGGCCTGATCCAATAGGCTCTTCTTATGTTAACTTACATGCATGAAGTTTAATCTACTGAATTGGCTCATCCTGTTTTGAGAGATCCCCGGGAATACCACACTCAAACTCTTGCCTTTGCCTATAGTTACAGTCCTCTTTCACCTGTGGTCTGACCCTGTGTTCTGATTCTTTAAGAACTGAACTGCTTTGGTAATGGCAATGAGTTCCTGAGCTTGCCTTTGATGCCACGTCACAAACTGATTCCACTCGAAAAACAAACTTGCCCATACTACAAAGAGAGAAAATAAATACCTTGGGGAAGAGAGAAAATAAATTCCTTAGGGTGTGTTTGTTAACTCCTCCTTGAGAGTCCCTTCTAGTCTTGTTCCTGACGTTTAGATTTTCCTTCCTTTGGACAATCAAGGGAAAACTGGCTGCTATATACAGGACTAACTAAGCATTTGGAAACTAATTGCGGAAAGAAACTAGATTTTTTCTAACTGGTTGTTTAGTTGATTTTTCTGTACAGAAACCTGAAAAGGCCTCACACTGAGCTGCACATAATGGGAAAATCCAAAATTAGGCCTCAGTTACAGCCCTGGTGGCCAGCCAACCCCCTAACTGTAGTGTACATAGCAATATTTTTAGTCCTCTAGGGTTGTTTTCCTCCTTTGCCATCAAGTACTCAAGAAAAAAGAAAAAATAGCCACTATAATTGTGACTTTAGTGAGTTTAAAAGAGTAAAAGGTAACTTAAGGTAGCTATTTTTTCAGATTACTTTGATAGCTCTGTGTTTCACCCTTTAGCAATAAGCACCAATCCTGCTGTACTCATTTTAATAACTGCAGAATAAACAAACACTTGCTTTTTACTCCAGGCAAACAAACATGCTTCTTTTTAGCTGGCTGGAACTGAAACTCAGAGCAAAGGAAAGTCCAAGGGGTGGAGTATAACTCTAACCCATAATACACAGTTCTAATATTTAATTCTTCAAGGGTCATGTTACTTTGCAGGCTGGTTTTTTCAGGATCACTTAAGTAATTATAGTGATAGCGATAGTGATCATGAAAAATCCACCCTTAGTCACTGAATTTTTCAATGGGTCCTCTTCTTAAATTGTTCCTGTTCTTAAAACAAGCTATCATTCTTTAAATGGAGGTTGTCACTGTCTGTCATGTCACAAATTAAAATGACAATTTCTGAAAAAAATCCTGGGGGTCAAAACACAGCTCTGGGGATGTGTGCCCCCATTCCCCCCTCCCGCTACAGGCCCAAGGGAGGGAAAGGTTTTGCTGGCTGAGCTGAAATAACTTATGCTGGAGTAGCCTGGCTCAGCAGGGTACCAGCCAGTTGAGCCAGAGATCTACCAGATCCTAACTCTCTTCAGCCCAGCATAAATATTTATAAGATTATGCCCTAAATTCACCAATCTATATACTTTGTTCCCAAATTTACAGTGCAATCCAAACCATGTCTACTCAGAAGTAAATCCTATTGAATCCAATGGGGTTTACTCCCAGGTAAATGAAGTTAGAATTGCAGCCTAAAGAATGGTTCTCAGTATTCAGATTCATGCTCATCTCAGGGAATATTGTCTAATAATATTTTTTCTTAGGTATAGATACACCTTCATTGCGGCACATGTTGCCAGCAAAACCTGATCAAATCATGACTTTGCTGCTTGTTGAAAGCTCTGTGCAGAACTGTTAACAGAAATATACTTGCTGACGTTATTAATCATTTGTTTCTGTTAGCTATAGAAAAACCATCTTGGCTGTACATAGAAATCACCCCATTTGTGTGCTATGGAGATTTCTAATTACACGTGCTGTTAGCTGGTTGAGTTTCTTCCTGGGATTAATTAATAGTTTCCATTCACTTTTAAGTACTATTAAGGAATGAACCATTAGTTTGTTAGCTAACAGACAGCCCTGTGGGAGAAAAATGTACTCTCATTTTGCTGAAATTTACAGCTGTGCAGCAATAAGGCTTGCTATCTATAGGAGGTATGGTCAGTCCATCTTTGATTGTGAAGTCATTACAACACTGAGAGCCTCCTTGTATTCTCTGCAATCCTACACATGTCTATTGAGAAGTAAGCACCAATGAATTCAATAGGAATTATTTCCAGGTAAGTGTATTAAACCAGAATTATCACTGGAAGCTAAAATGATGAAACTGAGGTTATCATACTTTGGATACATCATGAGAAGACATGATTCACTAGAAAAGACAATAATGCTGGGAAAAACAAAAGGGAATAGAAAAAGAGGAAGGCCAAACAAGAGATAGATTGATTCCATAAAGGAAGCCACAGACCTGAACTTACAAGATCTGAACAGGGTGGTTCATGACAGATGCTACTGGAGGTCGCAGATTCATAGGGTCACCATAATCGACTTGACGGCATATAACAACAAGTGTATGTAGGTTTGCAGCCTTGAGGACAAGCCTTCCACTTAGACATGCAATACCTTTACATTCAATAGCAGAAGGGTTTGAGCTAGGTTCTGCAGAACGGCCATGCTCCTGTTATCCTGCTAGTTGGAGAGGTTGCAGGTATTACTCTATATGCCCTTTGAATAATAATGGCCAAGTATGGTAGCAGTGGTGTGTCTGCCCATTGACAGTGATATCACAGCCCAGAACCATGAGCTGCTAATCTGGCAATGTAATCGATAAAAAATGAGCATAGCCTGTTTTAATAACCTTCAGTCAGCAGGGGAGGCCTCAGGGCACCAATGCTAGTTTCAAGTGTTGGAAAACCTCAGAGCAAGGTGGTCTCTAAGTGTCCATCCCTCACTGAGTGTGTCCATATTCTTCTCTTTGCCACTGTTGCCACTGCCTATTTCTTTACCTCTCCCCCTGGGCCCACTCCATCCCACCTCAAAGAGGAACAGGACAAGGCAGACTGAGGTTACTACTCCTTTTTCTCATTCCTCACATTGTTTGTCTGCTTGCTTAGAAAGGACAGGTGAGCAGGCAGCAACTGCAAGGAGCAGAAGACTCCAGCGAGCCCCTCTGCTAGGGGACAGGCCTTAACAGGTACCTGCTGATGCTGGCCCTGATGGTAGTCCATAAGGCAAAGATATCTCTAGTTTAAAGTAATTGTTCCAGTATAACTCAGACCTCAGGTCTCCTGTTGGGTAGTAAAGAAACTGATGGCAGGTGAACCTCAGAATGAAAGCCTGGTTGGCTCAGACCCCATCCAGAAGACCAAATTATTCAAAGGTCCTCTTTTTCCCAACCTGCCCAGTGCTAAAGGTAATTTTACCACACACCAACTACTGACATGGTGGCCTGGTCTACATGTGCAACAAAACAAGGTGATGGAATGGGCTGGAGCTCTTCAGACTGGGGGAAAATTATAAAACTTTTTTTGAATTCTGCTCTATGTTAGTGACTTCCTGCAAACAGGAAACCAGCAAAACAAGCCAGAAGCCAGGCTAAAGGCTTTCTGCTTAATGTGCTCTGCTTAATGTGCTCTGCTCATTGTCTCTTTGCAGGGTCTTGGTGTTTTTTTGGTTGCTTTTAACTTGCAGATAGGGTTGCCAGGTTCTTGGCCTGAGACTGATCCTGTATCTTTAGGAGAAGAGAAAGTCAGCCAAGTGCAGGTGTTCTTGCAAGAGGTCTTCTGTATTTTTAAAAGTTGTGCACGGGGAAGGGAGAATTCCACCTTGTGGTTTTTCTCATTACAGGGTAGCAAGAACACCTGCAGTTGGCTGACTTTCTCTTCTCCTAAAGATACAGGATCAGTCTCAGGCCAGGAACCTGGCAACCCTACTTGCAGAAGCAGTCAAAAGTGATATGCCGCACCCTGTAATCTGAAGCGGTACAGTCCATTCTAGTACTTTAGCATTCTATGCTTTTTTCTGCTAGATGTGCACATAGAGGCATGCATGAAAATGGATGGTTGAATGTGTGGTTAAAAAGCTGTCTGTGTGGCCTCTTTCAGTTTCCCTTAATTCCTGTCCTGCTGTATATGGTAACCAATCACCTCATGATGTGAATCTTTTGAAAGACAGGACTCCAATACAGCAAGCTGATTCCATGACAACCACACTCAGTATTTGGTCTTCAACTCATGCTACACTGAATATATCCCCAGAAATATCATTTGATGTTTGTAATTTATAGCTGGAATGTTTCCATGCATTGTGAGGATTTTGCTTTGGTATCCCACTATGCATTGTCTCAAATACATGCCATTTTTGGGTGGTCACTCAACAGAATTTGATGAATGCCACTGTCTATGCACTAATTGACTATTATGGGCACATCTTAACAGGATAATATGATTTCATAAAGAGATATTTTGCAGTTGCTGTATCCTGCCACGGTGGCCCATGGCATAAGCCCCAACGGAGCCTGGAGTAGAGGCTATGTAGTTGGTACACCGAGATATTTCTTTCTTGTGAGTTATTGCACAGTTTATTTCAAAATTGTTTGTCCTCATACATCTGTGATAGATGATCATTTTGTTTCAATGCATTAATCTTTAGAATGCTCTATATTCTTGAAGGAGCACTGCATCAGGAATGTTGATCTCAACAACAGAGGGCAATTCACTGCAATGTACTTCTATGACCAGAGTCTACCAGAATTCAGACAGTTTGACAAAGCTAAGATATTTTGAAAAATGTCTTGGAGGATATCAGTGGTGCTCTCGATCTGATAACTGCCAGACATCTATGAATTTAATAAATGCCTCAGCCAAGCAGAATTGTCTTTAATATTTATGTGCACAACAGTTCACAAGCCACTGATGTAACTACATTCAGCTGAATGGTTGACCTTGGTTGGTGGGCAGGGGGAATAAATTATGAACAGTTTGATTTGTGGCTGCAAAATCATGAAAGAGAGAGAGAGAGAAAGTCAATTTGAAGTTCAAGGTTAGGTTCCTAATAGTTAGAGACTATTAAGTATTGTTTATTTATTTATTTATTAAATTTATATCCCGCCCTTCCTCCCAGAAGAAGCCCAGGATGGCAAACAAAAACACTCTTAAAACATCTTAAAACAAAAGACTTTAAAACAAAAGACTTTAAAATATATTAAAACAAAACAATTTGAAATACATATTCGAACAAAACATCTTTAAAAACATATTTTAAAAAAGAGAAACACTTAAAAAAAATTCTTAAAAAGCAATTCCAACACAGACTTTGTCTTTATGGTGGCACAAGCTACTTTTTGTGCCACCCCTTCTGCAACCCTCACAAATCAGTGACAGAGGTCATTTGCAAGCATAAGGTCCCAGGTTCAACCCCTGGCATCTCCAGTTAAAAAGATAAAGTATGAGAAAAGACACCGCCTGAAATCCTGGAGAGCAGCCAAGTAATAAAGTTACACAGGTGCCTGACAGGGCCTTTCTGTTCACCCTGTTTATCGTCTTATCGTTTAAATGAATTGCCCAGTTTCATTTCCAAAAACCCATAACAAAACTTGGAATCTCTGTGGTCATTTGGTCTGCTTTCCAAAATGGTTTTAGTATGTAAAGTAGGTAGGTGTGCAATGCGCATGGCACAATGTATGTTACTAATCAACAGGCTTAGGCATCTTCTACTGTTTAGAAAGTGATATAATATGCATATAAAAATAGTAATCTATACATTTAAATAAATAAATTACTCTATGCATTGGAGCACAAATTCCATTGGGGGGGAGCTGGAGACTCCCCCCACCTCCATCTAGCTTACAGCCCTTTCAAAAACTCCCATCCCAACACACAGAATTCATTTTGTGCTTGAGATGCCTGGGGCAAGAGAAAGACAGAGAAAGAGAAAAAGCTTTGTGAAGACATACATTTTGCATCCCCTCTAGCAATTTATTTTGTAGTCCTGTCGAAAAGTAAAGAAAGGCATGGGGTTTTTCCCTGAAGAACGGTATCTTTCATAAACCCAGGCTACTACTTATTCATATTTTCTGGTGCCCACTAGGTACTCAGTGACTTCTCTGGTCACGATTTTTAGGCAGGGTTGCAGGGATCTGAAAACACTAATGTTCCTGAAATAATTGCCTGAGTAGGACACCTGCTGTGGATTTAATGGCCACTTCAGCTACACCTACTGTACAGCTAGGCTTAGAGCTCAGTGCCTAAAAGCTACTTATGTATGTGGAAAAAATAACTAGCAGGCTCTGATTGGCAGGTAGCAACTGGCATGCAAGCCTTTATCCTTGCTTCTCCCCTGCTGCAGCTCCTTTGAACACTGGGGCCTTGTGCCAGAGTGGAGTTTGATTTGCTGGTTTTGATTGTGTTCTCCCCAGCCATTTTATATTTTAGGATTCTATTATTGTCAGATGCTCAGTAATGAAAGTGAGATAGGAAGAACTGGGCCATCGAGTGTAAGGAGGAAGATTGTTGAAGTAGACTCCTACAGTGCAGATGGGCAAATGTGAACAAACCCAGTCCTTAGCTCCTAAAGGCCAGCCCTAAGCAGGACTTAATTTGAGCCAGAGCAAACCATGGCTTCGCTCCAGAACTTGTATCGAGGAGTCACGGTTTAGCCTTGGAATATATGAAGTAATAATAATGAAGAGAGTGCCTCTGAGTATTTGAAGACTGCCTTGCCCTTACTACAACTTCGGCTGGTAAGATAGCTGTGACCATTTCTGGACCAGGACAGCCTGTCATCCATGCACTGGTAACCTCCAGACTGGTTTACTGTAATGTGTTCTATGTGGGGCTGCCCTTGAGGTTGGTCTAGAAGCTGCACCTCATGCCAGTGGTGTCACTGCTCCCTGGAGCAAGATATCACCAATATGTTACCCCATGGCTAAAAGGATTGTATTGGCTGCCAATTAGCTATTGGGCTAAGTTCAAGGTTCTGGTTTTGGTGTACAAAGCCCTAAACAGCTTGGGACCAGGATACTTGAACTATTGAGGACGTTGACAAGGTGCTTGGACAGGTTCGTGCAACCACTTCTGTGCTGGATCCTTGCCCTTCTTGGCTAATAAAAGCTAGCAGGGATGGAACAGCCGGCTGGGCCAGGGAGGTGATTAATGCCTCTCTGAGAGAGGGGGTGGTCCCAGGCTGCCTGAAAGAGGCGGTAGTGAGACCACTCCTGAAGAGACCCTCCCTGGACCCAGGAGATCTTAATAACTATAGGCCAGTGGCAAATGTTCCATTCCTGGGCAGTGTCTTTGAACAAGTGGTTGCGGGCCAGCTCCAGACACTCCTGGATGAGACCGATTATCTGGATCCATTTCAGTCGGGTTTCAGGCCTGGTTTTGGCCAGAGCTTGGAAAAGTTACTTTTTTGAACTACAGCTCCTATCAGCCCCAGCCAGCTTGGCCACTGGATTGGGCTGATGGGAGTTGTAGTTCAAAAAAGTAACTTTTCCAAGCTCTGGTTTTGGCACAGAAACAGCCTTGGTCGCCCTGTATGATGACCTTTGTCGGGAGAGAGACAGGGGAGTGTGACTCTATTGATTCTTCTTGATCTCTCAGCGGCTTTTGATACCATCGACCATGGTATCCTTCTGGGAAGACTGGCTGAGTTGGGAGTGGGAGGGACTGCATGGTGGTGGTTCCACTCCTACTTGGCGGATCAGCTCCAGAAGGTGGTGCTTGGGGAACATTGCTTGGCACCCTGGACCCTCCAGTATGGGGTTCCGCAGGGGTCAGTTCTGTCCCCCATGCTGTTCAACATCTACATGAAACCGTTGGGTGCGGTCATCTGGAGCTTTGAAGTGTGTTGCCATCAGTATGCTGATGACACGCAGCTCTATTTCTCCTTTTCATCTTCTTCAGTGAGGCTGTCAATGTGCTGAACCGGTGCCTCGCTGCGACAATGGACTGGAAGAGGGCTAATAAACTGAGGCTCAATCCAGACAAGACTGAGATGCTGCTAGTGGGTGGTTTTTCTGACCAGATGGTGGATGTCCAACCTGTCCTGGATGGGGTTGCACTACCCCTGAAAGAACAGGTTCGTAGCTTGGGGGTTCTCATAGAACCATTTCTGTCACTTGAGGCTCAGGTAGCCTCGGTGGCATAGAGTGCCTTCTACCAGCTTCGGTTGGTGGCCCAGCTGTGCCCCTATCTGGACAGGGATAACCTGGCTTCAGTTGTCCATGCTCTGGTAACCTCCAGGTTAGATTACTGCAATGCACTCTACATGGGGCTGCCTTTGAAGATGGTTTGGAAACTGCAGCTTGTGCAAAATGCAGCAGCCAAATTGGTAACAGGGACCAGACGGTCCAAACATATAAAACTGATTCTGGCCTGCTTCCATTGGCTGCCTGTAGGTTTCCGAGCTCGATTCAAGGTGCTGGTTTTAACCTATAAAGCCTTACACACCTCTCCTGACACGAACCTACCCATACACTACGCTCAACATCAAAGGTCCTCCTCCGAGTGCCTACTCTGAGGGAAGCTGGGAGTCTGGCAACAAGGGAGAGGGCCTTCTCAGTGGTGGCCCCCAAATTATGGAATGATCTGCTTGATGAGGTGTGCTTGGCGCCAACATTGTTATCTTTTTGGCACCAGGTCAAGATTTTCCTCTTCTCCCAGGCATTTTAGCATGTGTTTTTAAATTGTTTTACATTTTTAAATTGTGTTTTAAATTGTTTTTAAAAGATGTGTTTTAAATTTGTATATTTGTTTTTAATGTTTTTAGTTACTGTAAACCGCTCAGAGAGCTTTGGCTATGGGGCGGTATATAAATACAATAAATAAATAAAATATTATCACCCTTATATATCCAGCTGATCACTGAGCTCTGCAGGTGAGGGCCTTCTGCAGATACCATCTTATCAGGAGGTCTGCTCCACACAACATAGGAAGTGGACCTTTATTGTTGTGGCACCTACCCTTTGGAATTCCATTCCCTTAAATATTAGATAGGTGCTGTCTTTTTGGTGCCTGCTGAAGACCTTTCTCTTTCAACATGTCTTTAATAGATACCTCATCCCAGTCTGCATCTGCATTGGAATTGTTTTTAAGATGTTTTGTTTTAAAGTTTTGTGAGTGCTTTATCATCTGATTGCTACCCTGGGCTCCATTTGGGAGGAAGGGTGGGATATAATAATAATAATAATAATTTTAAAATGTCATCTTGAATTCCACACAGGGGATATTAATGAAATAGATAAAACACTTTTCAAAAGTTATTGCTGGCCCCAAACCGTGAAAAAGCAAATGGGTCCATTCAAGTTGAAAGGCTGAGGTTTATGTTTAGTTCAGCATGTGAAGTCTTATCAAAAGATCTGACAGAGAAAGAATTTTGCATACCGATGGTACATTGTAGCCAGTTGGAAAAGCTTGTCAGATCTGCTAGACTTGTGCATGCAGCATTTGAAATTCTCAGATTTCCGTCACCCTCACTTGGAATATTCATGGGAAATATAACATATATATGAAGACAATTAGCTAATACCAAAAGAATGTGTGGGTTTAGGGTCATTTCTCAGTAGAATCAGGGCAATTGGGCAAGTGACCAAAGCCATTGTTCCAGGCAGCTGTATTTTAGGGGGCCTACAGTGGTGTCTGATGCTCCCCCTAAGGTGGTAGCATTCAGAGGTCCACCATAGCTCTGCACTAAGCCCCGCCCTATGCAACACTTCCCACCTGCCCCACTTGTCTCCTCCCTTGTGGGAAAATGATTTGTTTGAGGCCAGACAGTAAGCCTGCAGCAGGAAATCTTTAAACGCAATCCGTTGATGACTTCCTCTTAATTCCTTTATGCAGATTGGGAACAAAGGCTGAGAGAAAAGGATTTAGTGTGTGGCTATCACATATTAAGTCCAAAAGGGCTCTTATCCCATAAATCATTGTGTTGGAAAGCATATTTGTTCATAATTTCACTTCATGATGTGGTTCTGGAAAGGTGAGTACAATAAAGAGTAACTCGCATGTTCAGAATATAATTCTGCCATTCAAAGGAAGCCATAATCAACATCCGTTTGTCTGAGATTTGGAAGGAAGTGCATCCAGTTTGATGGATGTGATTTCCAACTTCTTGTTTTAGAAACTGAGTGCTGAAGAGGGTGAAATAAGGGTTCTGGAAAGCCAGTGGAACTGATCAAGACCATGGCCTGAGAGTATATGATGCAGCCACCTTGCTGAAACTAAGCCGGTCAAGGACTGGTCAGTGCCTGGATGGAAAGCTGTCTGGGAACTCCCAATCAGGGGTAGCTAACTCCCAGTTTGGGGGGCTGAGTCAACCCTCTTCCAGCAAAATTTTCTGGTTCCCCAAAGACCCAAACAATTTTGACTGGTAGCATTATCAAAAAGAAAATAAATTAAAGTAGACACAACAGCACTAGGATGGGTGGAGCCCAGTGCCCTGATGGGAGTGTAAATTGCCCCCTCCCTGGGCATCAGATTGATTATTTGATGAGCAGAGAGGGGGCAATAACCCCTCTCCTCAGCTGATCTGCAGAGATCAGATAAGGCTGAGGGAGAGCTGTCTGCCTGTGTGTGCATGCGCAAGAGGGTATGTGAAAGAATATGTGGTGGCCACACCCACTTTTCACCATATCCATTGCTGGCATGTGGTCCCCAGAGGGTTGCCATGGGTCATGGGTGAATGCAACATCTGTCTAAGCAAGGATAGCCTCCTTAGATAAACTCTAGATGATGGTGCTCTAGGCACTCTAGATAAACCAAGAGTTCCATCATGGAAGAAAGGTGGGGTATCAATGTACTAAAGAAATGAATCAAATGAAATGGCTGGCAGGCTTATGAATTTGGGGACGGGTGAGGTAGAGACAGCTCCTGGGCTGTTACTTGTGGAGTTCCCTCCCCACAGAGGTACTTATCTGGCACCATCCTTAAATTGTTTCCCTCATATGCTGAAGACATATTGTCTTTACCCTGGCCTTTGACACCTGAGATATATGTCTTGAGGACTCCCCCTATTCTTGTGCCTGTAATTTGTTTTAAACTCTTAATATTGAATTTTAAATTGCTATAATAATAATAGGCAGTATTCAGCAAAATTATAGCACTAGAGCAAGGATTAGTATTGGCACAATGGGACTCTCCCCCTGCACGCATGCGCTCCAAACCATCCCCAAATCTGCTCCAGAGGGTTGGGGAACTCCCAGAACAGATTAGGGGCGCATAGAGGGGAGAGTCCTGTTGTGCTGGCACAAATCCTTGCTGATTTAGCTGATTACTGCCCAATGTTAGGCTGTAAACACACTGGTCACACTAGTCACCAGATCAAAATGTTTCCATTAGCCACACCTGCAAGGGGAATGATTTGATCTGCTGATCAATTGAGAAATGTCTTAGGAGCGAATTTTAAAAAATGCACTCGAGCTGCTCCCACCAGGTTTTACAGTAAAAAGGGGCAAGGTTTGAGTAGCATTGTGTGCCCCTGTTTTCAGAAGAGAGAGGTGGAAGCACACTGGAACCAGCAGAACAGGGAGTGTGTTTCAACCATTATTATTAAGAACAACAGGAGAAGGTGGTGGCTAGAAACGGGTGCTTGGCCAGACTGGAAGTGTGAGAGAAGCAGTTTCGTATTTATACATAGGAGCTGAAAGAAACAGGATTTAGTAAAGCTACAGTCACTTTTATGTAGGAAAGGAGGTAGTGTTTAGAATATGATGCAGCAAGAGGAGGCTTTAGGAAGAGATATGAAAGTGAGAGAAGCCTGCAAGGTCAATCCATAACAGTATCTGATGTGTAGCAGTTAATATTTGCCAGAATTTGACAGCTAACATGCAATAGCAGTCTAACATAAATCTGTCTGATAGCTAAGATGCAGTAGCATTCAGATGTGACAGTATGATAGTTAACCTGCAGCAGATGTCAACATTTGACATGCATCAATCAGTGTTGGGTTGCTGTATGACATCCGACATGCAGCAGCAACTAGCTTTTGATGGTATCCAAGAGCTGTGTTGAAAAGAATTTAGTACATTTCATATTAACTTTATCTTTATCTGTCCATTTCGTCAAAAGGGGAATATTTCAAATGTGGATGTTAATTTTAGAGGCTAAAGTTTAGCTGTCATATTTCAGCATCAAAATTCTAGAATTTTGCAAAAATGTGTTTCATTGCTAGATGTTAGTGAATGACTCAAAAAAAGGGGGGGGGCAAAAACCAAGATGCTAGAAAAGTAGGAATTTATTGTATGTTTAAACCCAACGCATATCAGATGCCTGTTGATTTTCAGGCCTTCATCAGGGGAATGCAAGCTAACGAGAAGTTCAAATGCCTTTGGAGGCGTTTATACTGTTGTAAGTGGTCTGCTCATTTGAACTTCTCATTAGCCTGCATTCCCCTGATGAAGGCCTGAAAATCAACAGGCTGAAACATGTTGGGTTTAAACATACAATAAATTCCTACTTTTCTAGCATCTTGGTTTTTGGCCCCCCCTCTTTTTTTTGGTTTGGATGCTAGCCACTTCCTATTGTTGCTTCCTATTTCTAGTGAATGACTCAAGCAAACCCATTCACCATGAATGAAGTCTCATCTGTAGAAGAAAAATGTAGCCAGCCATGAATGATTGTGTGAATCAGTTCTCCTATTCTGGTTTATATTCTTTAGGGATCATTCAAACTTGTTTATAGCATTAACCACCCAAAATCCAAGGAAGGAAGCAATGATTCAAAACCACTCCAAAGCCAAATTCACTTATGGAGAATTTCATAGTTGTGCTGACTTCAGTATTGGTCACATCTCAGTGTTATGTTCAGTGGAGTACACCTAAATCTGAAGAGGGCACAAAACAGAACATTAAAAATGATGGATTCATAAATAAAGCAAGATCTAAAAAGAGATTAAAGGAAGTGGCCATGTTCAGTACTAAGAAGTCTAAGAAAATTCAAATATTTTCAAGTATTTCAGTGATGTTATAAGATGGGTGAAAATTTACTTGAGCAGCCACAAGTATTTAATGTTAAGTGTGTACAGTATGTATATGTATATTTATATAGCAGTGGAGTGCAGAAGTAACTGGTCTATAAAGACTGGTAGTTGAAAGAATAAAACAACAAGTTTTATTACTACAAAAAGGTAAAGTCATACATGCTGAAGCAGCCATGCTGCTTCCACTGTGGCAGCTATTACTAAGAACAAAGACAGGAAGAGAAGGAAGGAGGGGGAGGAGCAAAAACTACAAAAACTTTAGAGGAGGAATCAGCAGAGGGAAGAAAAGCTTGCCTTTCTGTCTATCATCCCCCCCCCCAATCCAGGTCACTTGTAACATGCATTGGTGCCTTACTCCCAATAATTAAGAGAAGAACCAGTTGCAGAAGGAGGTAGTTTAACAGAAGTTTCTAACTTTTATGAATTTGTGTAATACAACAGGATATCAAGGGAATTTGTAGAATCCTACAATGGAATTTACACAAACATACATGGTAAATTTGGTGGGGGATGTTTCCCTTAATTTGTGTGGAGTATCTATTGACTTTTGGAAACCTCATTCAAAAAATTATTCTGCTGTGAAATACATTTGCAACTCACAGGGAAAGATGTCTCAAGATAAAAGTTTAAATGTGCTGATATCCATAAAACGTTGTAATGAAAGTACTGAAGTCCTGCTTAAAACCTTTCTGTTTTCCAGATGCATAGATGTTGATCTGTCTTAAATCTTTTTCGTTTATTTGGGGTTAAGGATAAATTGGTAAGCACCTTGAGGAAACTTCTAGGAGATGAAGGGCTTCTTCCTCATACATGTTCATCAATGATTCATGGCTAGATGGCTAGGACAGAAGCCCTGCTTGAGGATTGGCCTGCTTAACTACTCAATGTCTCAAGACTGGATTGGGGCATGAGGAGGTCAGACATTCCTTGGTACAGATAATGTGCTGGTGAGGAAGGGCTAGGAGTAAGGAGTTAACTGCTCTGATGCCCAGAACCAAGGGAACTTGCCCCCAAATCCAAGGATTCCAATTCCAAGCTACACAGGATATCTCCTAATAACTCTCAGCACCCTTCACAAACTAACTTTCCAGGATTCTTTGAGGGAAGCCATGACTGTTTAAAGTGGCATAAATGTTTGGTATGGGTGTGGCCCCCTGATTAGCCAAGCCAAACAGCTGTTAGTCTGGCTTTTAGAACACTGACAGTTCTTCCTGAGCACGCCTGATGCTTTCATAGACTCCAATGTTAAATTTCTTAAATTAATTTTAAAAATCACCCATGCATTTTTTTAATAAACTGCAGAGGATAAAGGTCAGAGTATGGGGCAAGGTCAGTAACAGGATTACAGGTATTCTGTGAACATGGCTGATTTTTAATTAATTTCAACAAATTATGAGACCACTGACAGAAAAAAGTCCAACAGGGGTCTGGATTTTTTTACTCTTGTTTTAGAATTTGAACTTTGGATTCTATCTGAGTGTTTTGTGTATTGCCACGAAAACTTAAGACAGTTGTTAAGCAAGTGTTTCTGAATTCAGGACTATAAGATTTGTAAGGTTTTGTTTTGAAATGACCCTATGGGAACCAGAAGAATGGCGTGGGGGATATTTTCAATTTAACATGGCAGAATGTGAAAAATCCATGCTAATATTAATCAATAATAATAATAATAATAGCCCTGTTATGATAGCAGTTTTACCTCTTTGCAGATCCTTTAAAGAAATTTTAATATGCCATTTAAATTCTAAATCATTATGTCTTGTCTCTCATTACAGATTTTGGATGCAAAAAGTTGTTATTTCTCTTCCCAGGAATGGGCTGAACAAAACTTGTGTAACAGGCTGGCTGAAGCCCTGAACAAGAGCACTCTTACAGTCTGGGGGTACATTGCAACATATTTTGTTTTAGGTCACACTTGGTTGTTAATAACAATAGAATCTCAGTGCCAAGTTTGATATGATGGTGCAATCGTCCAAGTGTCAGCCTTGTTGGCATATAAAGCAGGAGGGAGGGGGCAGTCTACTGTTTACATGAAAAGCAGCATATGGGTGTGCAGAACAAAAGTCACATCCCCTCCACTTAAGGTGACCATATGTCCTACTTTAACGAGAACAGTCCTCTGAAGGGTTGTCAAAGAATAGTCTTCTGTAAAGGTCTTTTGTGCAAACTACTTCAGCTACTCTGTAGAATTTGTTAAGATTGCTCCTGAAGAAGGAACCTGTGTTCTGACATGTCTTAAGCTGTAATAAATCTTAATAGCTGGCACTTTTGAGGAGAAGTTTCTCCCTTTTTGTGCTTAATAAATATCACCTGGACAGCCAACTGAGCAGGCACACAGGTCATGGTCTTCCCCACTAAGGTGAGATGTATTGGAGACTTCTATTTAAATTTATTCTAAATTTGCATATATATCAGAGCTTGGAAAAGTTACTTTTTAAAACTACAACTCCTATCAGCCCCTGCCAGCATGGCCACTGGTTTCGGCTGATGGGAGTTGTAGTTCAAAAAAGTAACTTTTCCAAGCTCTGATATATATATATATGCATTTGCATATGCAAATTTCATGCAAACCTATGTCCTTTTTTGGTGATTGATTTCCTATTTCTGGTGATACATAAGTAGACAGCCTACCTCCACCACCTTACCTTACTAAATTTGGCAAGCCAGGAATAAAATTGCTTATAGCAATCAAGGACAGCAGGGGGGAAAAAGGAGAGGGGAACTGGTTTTGTTCCCTTGCATCAGGGATTGGGAACCGATAGCCCTTCGGATGTTGATGGACTCCAACTCCCATCATACCTGACCATTGACTATGCTGGCTGGGCATGATGAGAGCCCTATCATGACTAGGTTCTTAGCATGGCTGCCCTATCATGTCTAGGTTCTTAGCATGTAGAACCAGTCAGTTGGCCAGAAATATGGATATTCTTGAGCAAAAAAATCATGTGTGGGCAGAAACAGAGGTGGAGTAAAGATGGTCAATGTCCTCCCCCATGCTTCTTTAATTGGTGCCTCAGTCTATGTTCCAACAGTCTTCAATATTAGAGGGCTGTTATTTATTTTCAGTCACCAAACAGGAGCAAATGTGCATCCTTTGCCAATTTTTTTTTTTTATTATTATTATTATTATTATTATTACTAAAAAGTGAGAGTAAACTAGTTTGCCTATCTCCATGTATCATTCAAGAAAATAAGTGCAGAAAATATGCGTTGAAAGGGCCGCAGGCTGCTCTGTAAATCTATGGATATGCTCACTGACGTGAGGTCTCCTTTGTGTTGTTATGGTGTCTTTTTCTGATTGCCCTGATTCCTTATGTTAAATGTTTCACTTATGTTTTCTTTTACTTACTTCCATCAACACAACCATATGTCTATACCTCTATAGCTTTCATAGTGGCCCATAAGAGTGGAGATGGATATTCTTTAAATAAGGTCTTTCTTTACTGATTTTTTAAAAATAAGTTCTTCACTGGTATAAAATAGTTACACCACAGTGCTGCTTGTGAGGCCAGGATAGCAGTTACAAAATATATTTGAGTCCAGCATGCTTTTTTTGGATAGTGGTTAGAGTGTAGGACTACGACTTGGGAGACCTGGGTTCAAACCCCCACACAGCCATGAAGCTCGCTGGGTGACCTTGGGCCAGTCGCTGCCTCTCAGCCTCAAAGGAAGGCAATGGTAAACCACCTCTGAATACCCCTTACCATGAAAACCCTATTCATAGGGTCGCCATAACTCAGGATCGATTTGAAGGCAGTCCATTTCATTTTTTATTGGCAAACACAAAGTGAAATGTTAAAAGAAATAAAATTACAGAAAATAAAGCTATGCAAAAACTAGGCTGTATTACAATAATTCATTCTTGAAATGCAGCTTAATATTTTTGTTTACAAATATGCAGAAGATACTGCTTTGTGGACTAGATCCAGTTTAGGGATTACTAGATGATCCCCATCACTTAGATAACAGTATCAAAAACAGTGTAGCCACTTATGCATCATGATAAAGATGACATAGATTTGGATAGAATGTCCATGTGCTAATTGATATTTGCAAATATATAAATGATTACCATAATTTAAAAAGAAATATATCTCACTATAGTGGGGCAGACTGTGAACAGCTGACCTTGTGTCTACCCAGTCTGCTATCCAGATGCTAACTCTTGATGGGCAACTTCAAGGCCCCCTGCTCTCCCTTCTTTGGGTTCTTTATCTTTAAATACTTAGACTGAACTGGAAAGCCCTTCACTGTTGAGGATTTTTTCAAAGCAGCATATACATAGATAGATGTTACAGATTTATTTTGGAGTGAGAGAGGAGATTTCAGTGGGGGGGAAGCATACATAGAAAAAAGAATCAGGCTTTTGAAAATAGTCAAGATTAAATTGCCAAAAAGCAGCATATTTTAAGAGCACTCTTTGTGGTTATATGAACATACGAAGCTTCTTTATACTGAGTCTATCTAACTCAGTTGTTTCTGCACTGACTGGCAGCAGCAATGAGGCAGTTTAATATTAATCCCTGGACTTAATGGTCTTAAGCATCCACCCTACCCTTTAGATTTACTTCGGAATGTGCCCATGTTGTGTTTGGGGACCTCCATTCCATTGAGGGGGACCCTAGACTTCTTCTCCAAAGTTCTGGCCTGGTGGCAACACTGGATAGTGGCTTTTCAGAGTTTCAGACAGGGATCTTTTCTAACCCTGTTTGGAGGTGTCAGAGATTGAACCTGGGCCCTTCTGCATGCAGGGCAGGTGCTCTGCCACTGAACTATGATCCTTCCTTTATACCTCATGTAAGGATTTTTTTTTTGTACTGCCTTCAAATTGATTCCAACTTATGGCAACCCTATGAATAGGGTTTTCATGAGGCTGAGAGGCAGCGACTGGCCCAAGGTCACCCAGTGAGCTTCATGGCTAAGTGGGGATTCAAACCCTGGTCTCCCAGGTTGTAGTTGAACACCTTAACCACTACGCCACAAGGGCACCTCCATATCTAGTTAGGTGGATAGGCCCAAGCAGGGGGCAGGGAAGAAGTCATAGTGAGCAGGTAGCTAAGTACTTAGTTCTTTAATAAAACAGTTTCTTGCCTTTAACTCCTCTGACCTATCATTTCACCTCATAATGACCACTGACCAGAAATACGAATTACATTCTTACACTTCATGATAATGAGAGATGGGGGGGGGAGGAGAGGTCTCTTCCCTGCAGTCCTGAGACTCTCTTCCTGTAACCTGTTATTAACTGAGCCAAGAAAGGTCTGGCTTTTCTGGTTAACCTTTCTACTACAACTCCCTGCCTAATTATAATCTTAAATCAAGTTTGGAAAACTGAGCAAAGTGTAGAATGGATATGTTATATTCCAGCTAGCATATGCCCTAAAACTTTGAAAAGCAGGAATTAAGGAGGCCACACATTTTTTTTCCAGGCTGTGATGCATTACAACAGGTTTCTGCAGAGTAGCTGGTTAGTTCATAAAACTGCTATTGGGCTTTTCAAGGTCTGCTTCCTATGGCATAAGCAAAGATAACTAGATTTGCCTTTAATCTGTTAGGAACATAGGAAGCTGCTTTATTGGTGCATCTATTGGTCCAGAGTTTCAGAAAGGATGTTCTCCCAGCCCTACCTGGAGATGCCACAGATTGAACCTGGGACCTTCTAGATGCAAAGCAGATGCACTACTACTAAGCTACAGCCCTTCCCCAATAACCCTGAGATCTCTTCTTTACAATGCAATTTTTTCCAGGAATGTTAACAATTAAGCAATTAGCGAGATCCAATTAATTGTACCCAGATTGTTTAGCTATTCTTCAAACCATATTATCTGGGTGCTATAGCTAATCTCTATGAGAGAGGCATTACTTGTGGGTCTCTTGTACCATTTAGGATGAATTAAGATGAGCAGGTTTTGCTAGTGATCATTATTTCTGCAATGTGATGCAGTCATCATGGCATCCTGTAATCTAACAGTTTTCAGCACCATAATTCCTGAATTTGTTTTATTAAAAAGATGCAATCTGTCTCATATTGTTCCTTTCCTATCCACTACCTTGCTCTTCCTCGTTCTGTTAACTGGTGCTTTTGGATAAAAGATATCGTATCATTGCACCCATGCAGCCTTTCACTACAGACACCTTTCTAATTCATTTTAGTAGAAGGTAAATCTGGCAGCTTCATAATCCTGCACTGAGGCACAATGCATCAACTTGACTGGAATGTGTACAGGTGCCATTTCACAGATGCAACTGTGTATCTACAGCAGTATTCGGAGGGGGTGGAGGTGAAAAAACAGAGCCACCATGGAGAAGGATGCCAAGGAATTACACAAAGATTGGTACCAGGATAGCGATGGATAAAAACTGAATTGAAATGTAGTAAGAGTTTATTGTGTTCCCCCTTCCCCCACAAGCTCTGTTTAAAAAATGAGACAGATGGGTCTAATTTTCTGTATTTTGGTGCTTTGGAGGTCTAAATGCTTTAAGATTTATACCTAAATCACCAGTGGAGTATGGGAAGCATATATTTTCAAAGTGCAAAACGTGCTTTGTTTCTTTCCTAGCCAGATCATCTGAGAGCATCTGAAAATGTAAGTATAGAAATGAAGGCGCAGTATGAAAGGAAATATATTCATGTGAAAGTTGTTCTTACTCCAAGTTGCCCTATTTGGAATCTTGTCGGATTTGGTGAAACTGAAAAGGCAACCAAGTGATTCAGAGAGAGTCCTGGTTCATGGTTAGTAAAAGCCATCTCATTCCAGCAGAAAGCCTGTCTGCTTTTAATGCAGCCAAATTGCCCAGATGAACCCAGATGATTTGTTAAGCTAAATGAGCCACTGATAGCACAGACTGAACAGTCTTGAGGTATGTGTAGCAGGTCATGTCAATCTGAATGTTCATTCATTTTACTGACTCACTGGATGAGAATTCAATCTAAGGTAGAAAACGGAGCTTATTCTCATCTCGCTCTGAGCTTACAAGGATTGAAAAGAATAAGGTGTTTGATTCACTTTCTTCGCAAGCCATCTTTATTTCTTCCAGTGGCTGAGGCCATATTATATTGATTGGAGAAAGAAATGCAGGCAAGGAGCTGCTGAGGTGGGTTTAACAGCTTGACATCTTTTTACAGGATCCATCTGCTTGGGATGAACTGGATTTGGCCGGATTCCTCCAGGCCTGATGGCCAACTCCTTTGCCAGACTTTAAAAATGTATACTCATAATGGCGCTGTAATTAGCCCAAAGCACAGGAGACTTCCTGGGCTCAAGTAACAAGTACAACAGCATGGCTGAGTCACAGGTGCAAAACACCATCATGCATCCATGAGCTGATCCCTGTAATCAGTTTTTCCTGGGGTTTCCGTTTCTGCTTATTAAAGCTTAGGTAACATGAGTTTGCCTTGTCCCTCTGAGTGGAAATAAACCAGGTGTTTTGCTTGTTGAAATGCTCTAAAGTTCAGGGTGGCTACATGTTCTGTTTTACAGAGGACAATCCTTTATTTCAAGAGGTATCAGAGGATAGTTCTATTTAAAGGGCTGTCTGGAGAGCAGGGGCCTGAAGTTGCCCATATGTATAATTAACATATGCAGATTTTATGCAGTCTATATTTTCTTCCTTTTGGTGATGGATGTACAAGTACTGTAATGACATTCCAGACTGCCTATTACATGAGACCAGTGTCTTTTCCATCAGAATAATGCTGGGAATCACATTGGATGAAAGGGCAGCATGATATGTTACAAAGTTCTTACGCAAAAAATTATTATACAGAAAATTGCTGCTGTTTCTTTTATAGGGTATTGCATCCCTCACCTTTTCATTCATTGTTAATGTCAGAGTCTACCGTGCTGATGGTCTCAATAAGGAAATACTTTCTATATGCGAGTGACTAAGAAGAGTTTAGTAATTGTGTTTATCTTTGCTACTTGTTTGGGGGAGCCAGAGCTAAATGAATGATCCTACCCTTGCTTAGACGCAGATGCTCCCATCCAACATTATGCATTGCATATCCAGCTAAGGCTAGTGTAATGCCTGCCCCTGCAAGGGCTTAGAACTTTGGACTGGTGAGAGACAGGCATGAAACGTGGAGAGTGAGGAAGGAAAAGCTGACTCGGGCTGTGTACGCACCATATCTTTAAAGCACATTACTTCCACCCAATGAATCCTGGGAACTGTAGTTTACCCCTTGCAGAGCCGCAATTCCTAGCACCCTTAACAAACTAGAGTTCCCAGGGTTCTTTAAATGTGATGTGCTTTAAATGTATGGTGTGTACGCAGAGTGAGAGACAGTAGAGTTGGAGACAAGCAGAGAAGGACAAGGATGGAATGAAGAAGAGCAGCTGAGGAGGAAGACAAGGCAGAGGAGTGGAGTGGGAAAGCCAAGTGTGAAGAGGAACTAGAGAGTCAACCAGACCAGTTTTCAGAGGAAGACAAGGCACAGGAGTGGAGTGGGAAAGCCAAGTGTGAAGAGGAACTAGAGAGTCAACCAGACCAGTTTTCAGCTTGAGAGGAACAGGGAAAACAACTATGGCTAGAAATGACTACGGAGGGGGGAGAAATTTGGTTTGGTTTGCATTTTAATGTAAATGTACCCTAATTCACACTTCCCCAATGGTGGCTGGTGGCTCCATATCAGTGGAGTAGTGGAAGTCACTCTGGGTTTTAGTCCAGACTTTCAGTGAGCTATCCAAGGTGTTTCAGCATCCATCACTAGAAACAATAGACTAAGGAAATGGGGAAGAACAATACTAGGCTTTGTAATCAACTGTGGTTTATTTATTTATTTATTGAATTCAAGGGAGAGACTATAACTCAGTGGTAGAGCACCTACTTTGCATGCCAAAGGTCCCAAGGTCAATCCGTGGCATCTCCCAGTAGAGCTGCAAAAAATCCTGTCTAAAACTCAGCGCTGACAATACTAAGCTAGGTGGGCTAATGGTCTGACTCCTATGTTCTTGATGATGATGATGGACTGCCTTCAAGTCGATTCTGACTCATGGTGACCCTATGAATAGAGTTTTCATGGTAAATGGTATTCTTTGGGGTTTGAATTATTTGTATTTGGTGGTTCACAGTATTATGCTTGATATTTAGTGAATATTGTTAGTTATGGAAAACCTAAAAGATAAAGAATTGGGGTGTGTGAGTGAGTGAGTGAGTGAGTGAGTGAAACCATTCCATCCCTCCACATCTTCATTACAGAACTCACTGATTACTGTAGCAATAATACTGACTGGAGGGGGAGTGCAAGACTGGATTCAGCTGTCCCCATATGCCTCAAACAGATGTTCTTCTGTGCATATCTTCTAGTTCTGGAATGGGGAACCTGTGGACTTCCTCATATTATTGGACTCCAACTCCCATTAGTTCCAGCCAGCACACCCAATGGCCAGGTATGATGCGAGTTTGAGTCCAACAATATCTGGAGGGCCAACAGGTTCCTCATCTCTGCTCTAGTTGCACCTGAGAGGACCCATTCCAATGAAAGGCACACTTACATTGTGTTGAAATTAGGGATTCAATTCCATTAAAGAAATGTTGATCAGTGAATCATATGTGTTTCCATTGATTGATGGAGTGATCCATCAGTTATATTTGCATATCAGCAAAAATGATATTTGTGAAGCAAGAAGCATATTTTCTTTGTTTTTTATTGCTCATGCACCCATTTGTTGTAGCAGGCTTCATTAGAGAAGATACATCCCCTCGTATGCGTGAGAGAAGATATAATGGTCCTTGCCATCTGTAGTCTGAATTGAAAATAATCTGCTGCCTGATTAATTGAGGGACTTTTTTAGTTGATTATAACTTTGAAATCGGTTGATCTGATTAATCAATAAGTGTGCAGTCCTATTGTCTTGGTGTGTGTGTGTCCCAGGAACTATTAAGATTTTGTCCATTGCCTTCTCCATGGGTGGAGAGGGCTGCCCTGTCCCAGCTGCCTCAGAAGTAGGAATGGGGGGGAAATTTGATTCAGTTCACATTAAAGACAAACCTGCCTAATTAGCCTTTTCTGAAACAACATGTGGACCGAAACACAGCTGTTCTTTGAGATCTACACTTCTCTGAATTTTGTAGTGTACGTCTCCAGCCAAGTAACGTGTTCACAAATGCATATATTGGGGTAATGTGTACATTAAAATGCATATATTTATGTATTTACAATGCATCATATTAGGGAACAGTGCTTTGCAGAAAGCTGTACATTAGGCAAAATTGCATACAAAAATGTGTATATTAGGAGAAATTTGCAGTAAAATGCTGATGAACATTTTTGTTAACATTTTTTTTAAATGCAAACTGATGTGGAAAAGTGGAGAACTGAACTTTAGATTGGAAAAATGAGAAACCAAAATGGACAGATTTTCCATCCTTCCTCGGAAGAGACCACCACTCTTGTCCCTCCATGGTCATTAGCCTGGCAGTGAAGAGGGTGAAAAGAGTATTCTAGGAGTGTGTTGGGGGGGATTGGGGGAGGATCCAAAGAATTCCCATGGCTCCAACACACCCATGGGGGAGAGGGGAAAGTACACCACCCCTGAAGCTAGTATACTTCCTTTCCCTCCTGCCATTCCTTCCCACCTTCTGCTCTGGTTGGTGCAAGTCCAGCAGGGGTTTGGCTTTGGTGGTTCCACCAGGGACTGTTCAGTTGGTGTTGACATGGCATTGACAGGGCCTTTTCAATGATGGCTTCTCACTTGTGGAATGCCCTCCCTGGTGAGGTGCACCTGTCTCTGTCATTATTGACTTTTAAGAGGAATTTGAAAACATTCCTATTTACCCAGACATTTGATGGCTGAAGGAGACTGTTCCAGGCATTTCCGAGATCACTGGATGAAAGAATGTTTTTAACTGTAACTGTGTTTAGAATGTTTTAACTGGTTTTGGAATGCCTTTTTAAAATTGTTTTGTTGATGTGTTTGTTGTCCTGGGCTCCTTTGAGAGGAAGGGCAGGATATAAATTTAAATATAACAACAACAACAACATATTGTGGTGTCATGTCTGAGTCTGAGGATTCCTTATTAGAGAATGACTTGGAGGTTCTGGCATTGCACCAAGCCTCAGGTGTATGGGGGGGAGAGGGAATTTAGCCCTTTGCCCTTGTAGTGGTCCCCAGTCTAGATTTATCCTTGGGGAAAAACTGCCCAGAGCCACTAGCTAAAGTGTGCAATTAGTTGCTTACAGGTACAGGTGTGGGTCAGGGCCATCTCTGTGTAACTGGTCTGAACAATAGTCCTTGAATTCAAGCCAAGGCTACAAAGGGACACTTTTCTTTTCCAACCACGGCTTGAATGGCTTGGATTTTAAAAGGATTCAAGCCACGGCTGCAAAACAGAATTGGAAGTGCACTCTAACTGAACTCCCTATTCTTTCTTTGCAGCCAGTGCATTGTGAATGTGGGGCCTTTTTCTGTTGCCCTCCATGCCAAATTCAGAATGCAACAGCTGCAAAAGAAGAATCAGGAGCGCACTTAGAGTGCACTCCTGATTTTACCTTTACAGCTGTGGCTTGAACTTCCTCGTGCCTGACATCACAATAGGCACGGGAAATGTGGGCATGGTTCACCCCAAATGGCTTGGTGGGCCTAAGGAGGCCCACGGGCTGGAGGTTCTTCACCACTGGTCTAAGTGGCCCCAATTCCAAATTAGTAAAATATTTTGTTCCAAGAGTAGGAAGGCTGACCTTATCCCTGTACCAGGGAGGCTAAAAAAATGAATCCCGGGATTCGATGAAGAGTGCCTGAGGAGCCACATCCTTCCCCACCCCACCTTTACCCACCCTGTCAGATGCACCGTAAAAGGCATTGTTGTTCAGCTAGTCAGATTAACATGGCAGTGACAGTTACTCATAAAACAAAGAAAGGGACAAAACCCTTTGCCATATGCTGCGGGATGTCTGTGCAAAAAGAAATGGTTTGGCTGTACACCAAGCTACAAGGTTTCCAAATAGAGTCTGAATCCCAGAGAGAGAGATGTTCCAGCTATATATAGCCATGACAAGAGTTCAGAGTTGACTTTTTTCATCAACTACACTTAAAATAACCTGGCAGAAGCGGATTCCTTTATTACAAACAAAAGTGTGAGGGGGTGGGGTAGGGAATTGAGGGGCATTTCCACAAGCCCAGAGAAAAATAAAATAATTGAAGATGAGCACACTGGAGGGGGGGGATTCCTCTTCTTATAAGAATGCCAGTCAGTTGGAACAACATAGGAACACAGGAATGGTTTGGCTGTACACCAAGCAAAAAGGTTTATACTGTCGGAGAGTCGCAGTGCTGGGAACGGAGAGTTATGAGTGAGCTTATACGTGTGTGTTTGAATCCTTGCTAAAGATGATACCTTCCCTGCAAATTAGTCAGACAGAGACTTTAAGCTTTAAAATAAGAAATAATTACTTTATTCTGGAAGTACATGCTTGATAGGAAAGAGTCCTATATCTAGCTAACTAGCTAAGTTGGAGCTGCAAACACTGAACCCAGTGCTTGCCCTCATGCTTTGGAGGAGAGGGAGAGACAAAGGAATATGTCTGCTCCCCTCTCAAGAGAAAGAAGAAGTAAGAAGGAGGGAAGGAACTGTGATCAACATCCTTTGCATATCAGTCTAGCAGGAAGGAAGAGACAGCAGGAGATCAAAGGACAGGTATAGCCTAGCAACCAAGAGGTCTCCTCTCTAGCTACCTTTTTTAACCCCATGCAGCCTCAACCCACAAGTAGGAGTTGAACCACATTTCCAACATATACTGCATCAGACCATTGATCCATTGCTCACTCTTGTCTTCGCTGACTGGCAGCAGCTCTCTGGGGTTTCAAGCAGTTTCAGGCAGGAGTCTTTCCCAGCTCTGTCTGGAGACACCAGGAATTGAACCTGGGATCTTTTGCATGCAAAGCAGGTGCTCTGTCACAACCTCCTATGGTTCACTATGCTGTGCAAAGGACACTGCTACATTATAACATGTACCAATTATCTCCCAAGAGACAGAGTTAGAAAAAAAAGTGAATCAGGTGGAATTCAAAGTCTGCATGTTTAAAATAAGCAAAAAAGTTGTTTTTTTCATGCCACATACAGTTCACTCACAAAACACATTCCCTGCGGATATTATGAAAGTCACTCATATAAGTAGTTTAGAAAAGAAAATTATACAGCCACAAGAGTGGCTGTATACTATAGCCACCATGGATTTTTTGCATTCTGCAATGTTAAATTGAAAATACCCCCACGACATTCTGCCTCTTACCATAAGCTTGTTTCAAAACAAAACCTTACGAAACTTATAGTCCTGAACTCAGAATGCTTGCTTAAGAACACTCTTAAGTTTTCATGGCGATACACAAAACACTCAAATAATCGAGAGTTCAAAGTGTAAAACAAGAGGGGGGAAAATCCAGACCCCTGTTGGACTTTTTTCTGTCAGTGGTCTCATAAGTTGTTGAAATTAGTTAACAATCAGCCATGTTCACAGAGTACCTGTAATCCTGTTACTGGCCTTGCCCCATACTCTGACCTTCATCCTCTGTAGTTTATTAAAAAATGCATGGGTGATTTTTTAAATTAATTTAAGAAATTTAACATTGGAGTCTATGAAAGCATCAGGCGTGCTCAGTAAGAACTGTCAGTGTTCTAAAAGCCAGACTCACAGGGGGCCAAGCCCATGCCAGATATTTATTTCACTTTAAACAGTCATGGCTTGAATCCTGGGAAGTGTAGTTTGTGAAGGGTGCTGAAATGAGACTCCTATTCCCCTGACAGAACTCCAGTGGCCAGAGGGGTTTAACAGTCAGCCCCTCTGATTGAAGCTCTGTGAGGGGAACAGGGCATCTAGCAACGCTCAGCACCCTTCACTAACTACACTTCCCAGGATTCTTTGGGAGAAGCCATGACTGTCTAAAGTGAAATAAAGGCCTGGTGAGGATGTGGCCAGGGACAGCTTTGGTTTAAATTTGGGTAGGAGGCTACATGTGCCTGCTGTAGAATAAAAAGGTGGGGGAAACCCTGAAAAAGAATGATACTGTTCACAATGTATTCCTTTTGGAAAGGAAAGCGGCTTTCCCTCTGCCCAGTGCTCACCCATCCAATCTCCTCCCCTTCTCCTCCCCTCCCTGCCCCTCCCTCAGGTCAATTTCACCTATTCTGAGCATGATTGTACAGGAGTAAATCCTACTGAACCCAAAATGCATGCAAATGATCACACTTGCCCTCCCCTCCTCCTCCCTCCTATCCCCTCTCTTTTGTTCCTTCCCTCCCCCTTTGCCCCTTCCCCTTCTCCTCCCTTTCTTCTTCCCTCTCCTGTCTCTCCCCTCTTCCTACTCTGTGTCAGTTTTACCTATTCTAAGCATGATTGCGTGGGAGTAAATCCCACTGAACTCAATAAGAATGTATGACCAGCCCTGCCTTTCCACTCCCCCTCTCTCCTCTCCTTCCCCATCTCTCCTTCCTCTCCCCTCCCCTCCTTCCCCTCTTTTCCTCTTCTCTTCTTCCTCCCCTTCCCTCTTCTTTCTTCCTCCTGCCCACTTCAGCCCCCCTTCCCCCCTTCTCCTCCCCCCCATGGTTAGTTTCACCTATCCTAAGTATGATTGCACAGGAGTAAATCCCACTGAACACAATAAGCATGCAAATGATCAAACCTGGCCTCCTCCTCCCCTCCCCTCCCCTCCTGACTGCTCCCCTGCCCCTCCTCCCCTCTGCCCTCCCTCCCCCACCTCCTCCCCTCCCCCATGGAGATTTTCACTTATCATGATTGCATGGGAGTAAATCCCATTGAACTCAATAAGCATGCAAATGATCAATCCATTCTCAGCAAACTTGCACAGGATCCCATTTCTTACCTCCCAGATTAAAAAGCAGAGAAATGCACTAATAGGCAAAAAAAAAAAGAAACCCTTCCTGTTTAAGAAAGTACCTATAGCCAACAGATTTCTATCAAACATGTTGCAGAATACACTCACAATAAAACACCAGTCTGGAGGGGCCCTGTATCTCTGATTTGTTATGAAATATGAAATATCTACCACAAAAATGCTGTTAATATATGCTGGGGTTTGTTTGTTTTGCAATTTAAATAATGACCAGTAATGACCAGAAACTTTGAAACTTGCTGTGAATCTGCCCTCTCTGCTGAAATCTCTTCTCCCTGCCCCTTCCAAAACCTGAAATGGCACTTTCTACACATGAACTTCATTCAGTGAAGGTTACTTTTGGGTCATATGGCTCAGCCTGGGTAACAGGTTAGATTATATCACTCTGTATGTGATGCCTTTTAATTCCAATATGCTTCTGACCAATGCATAGCATATTTGGCCTTATTCCTATTGCAAAACACCGTATTAATTTGGTGATTTGTGCTGGTTGGGATGAGGGCCATATCAGTGGCAACCACTTAACTTAGGAAGAATTTTTTTTTTACATGACAGAAATATAGATGTAGTCTTCTAGTCAAAACATGCAAGAACAAGCACCAGAGGTTTTGTCTAGATGATTTAACTTTTTTTTTATTAAATGTATATCCCATCCTCCCAAAGGAGCCCAGGGCAGCATTTAGTTTATTATGATGCCATAAAATATCCAAGCCTCAGCTGACCCATAAAGAGTCAGGAACTATAAAGCAGCCATTAATGCAAGGAAAGGATGCGTAATGGATTCTTGCATAAAGGATTTCTTCACAGCACAAACTGAAGTACAAGATAGCCTTGTCAAAAAGTTTGACAGACACCAGGTGGGGGAAAAACTAGTGCTAGGTAGACAGAAAAACAAAACAAAAAAATAGATTGATAGTATACTTGCTGATGATATTTCAGAGATTGCCACTTGGGCAGTAGCATAGTGGTAAATATTAAAGTCCAGGATTTTATCATGGCAGCTCCTATAGCCATGCTCCCAAGAAAATTCCACAATGCATTCTGGGGAGACCTGGGTCCACATTTCTGACCCACCATGAAATTCACTGGGTCACCTTGGGCAAGTCATTCTCTAAGCCTAGCCTACCTCACAAGGAAATCAATTGCCAGGCCAGACTTGTCTTCCAACCTCCCCCTCCCGAACCTTACAACAGTGAAAAACACCACTCCCGTGGATGATGTCATCCCTCCTGCTGTGAAAAAAAAAAGTACCAGAGCTGCACTCCCTGGCATTCCTGGTCCACTACAGCACTGCAGCTGAGGCTGAGTTAATGACTCCAGCTTGGGTTTTTGGGATGACAGTGTTTTAGCCAAATCTGGTTGACTATCTTATATTTACTTTTTAGTTATTGTGTGCTTGCAAGTAGTCTTTTATCTGCTGCAGCCTTCATCCGCCTTCACAGCCATTGTAACGTACACATTGTTATCCTCTGCCTGTTCTGCCATTGAGGACTTTCTTGGATTGTTCTTTGTCTGGTTCCTCTCGCTTGACCTTACCTCCATGGGTGACCCTGCTGGGAGTACATGACTCCGACTGCATCGCTCACAGGGATCATTGGAACATGCAAGCCCACTCACCACTGCAAGGTGACGATCCAGCGAGGATAAAAGACTTCCAATTGTCGTGGTATCCATGCCATTGGATCAGAGCCTTTTTCTGTCAAGATTGTGTGTTGATCGTCGTGCACCAATCTCCCCACATAAAACAAATTCACGCATAGGTGTCTTCCAACCAAACCAAACCAAAAGTCCCATGGCAATCAGCGAATGGCAATGGGGGCAGGACTGTGAAATCCAGAAGCCCCTAGTTATGGACCGGCACATGGGTGGTGGATACAGACTCAGTCATCCTGGCTCAAGGACCGAGGCAGTTGAGTAGTTCGGCAGCTATATCCACAACTGAGTAGTCCTATTCAGGATCCACTCTGCTCACCCCATATGGGGAGGGGGTTAGAAAAGGTGCCCTAAACATAGTCTGCCTCATCTCTCCCTGATTGGATTACTGCGTCCAGTGGAGTCACCACTTAGTGGTTGCAAAAGACAAATCAATTTTGGAACATGGAATATACGGACATTGCTGGACAATACAGACAGTGAACATCCTGAACGCAGGAATGCCATCATCGCGAGGGAGTTGAGACGTTTTGATATTGACATAGCAGCACTCCAAGAAACTTGAAGAGCAGGAGAAGGACAACTGAAGGAAGAAAAAAGAGGTTATACCTTCTTCTGGAAAGGACTGCCTGAACAAGAACAACGAATACATGGAGTAGGCTTTGCTATTAAAAATAGTCTTGTGAAACTCTTGTGAGAAGTTCCTATTGGCGTTAATGAAGACTCTCAACTCTCTGGTTAAAACTCGCCAAAACCCAGCAGGCAACTATTGTAAGTGCTTATGCACCAACATTTGATGCTGATGAAGACATCAAGGAAAATTTTTATAACCAGCTGGACACCATCTTATCAGAGATACCTAAGGAGGATAAAATTATCCTCTTGGGTGACTTCAATGCAAGAGTTGGGCGTGATTTCGATTTGTGGCCAGAAAACATTGGGAAAGAAGGAGTTGGCAATAGCAACCTGAATGGCATTCTACTTCTGACTAAATGTGCAGAGCATAATCTTGTTATCACAAACACATTCTTTCGTCAGAAAAATAAATTTAAAACATCATGGAAGCACCCTCGGTCAAAACACTGGCATCTCCTGGATTATGTAATTGTCTGTGTCAGAGATCGTCGTGATGTACTCCTCACCAGGGCCATGATGAGTGCTGATGACTGCTGAACAGATCACCGATTAATTCTATCCACTATGGCCATTAATATTGTTCCTCAACGTAGGCTCCAAGGAAGAAAACCAAGGTGTAAAATGAACATCCATGCCCTTCAAGATCCTATTAAGTGAGCCTGCTTTCAAACAACTCTCAAGAAACATCTACCGATGGAACTCCCTGAAAATGTCGAGGAACACTGGATTAAACTAAAGACATCCTTTATTGCAGCATGTGAACAAACTATTGGATACCAAACTAAGAAACATCAGGATTGGTTTGATGAGAATGATAGTGAGATTGAACATATCATCAACAAGAAAAGGAAAGCCTTCCAGATATGGCAGAAAGACATTAATTGTGCTGCTAAGAAAAACATCTATGCTAGTGCAAAGGCTGAGGTCCAAAGAAGAACTAGAGAACTTAAGAACGCCTGGTGGATAAAGAAAGCTCCAGAAATCCAGCACTTTGCAGATGCTCATGATGCACGGGGCTTTTTTAATGCCACAAAGGCCATCTATGGACCAACAAATTACAGTACAAATCCCTTACGTTCAATGGACGGTAGCAAACATCTTAAGGATAAAGAGTCTGTTGCACTGCGTTGGAACGAACACTACCATGACCTCCTTAATTGTAACTCTATAATGGCTGATGAGGTCTTCTTGCAAATTCCACAACAACAAACTAGAGACGAGCTTGCAGCATCCCCTAATTTGGATGAAGTCAGTAAAGCCATCAATCAAATGAAGAACAACAAAGCTAGTGGACCTGATGGGATTCCTGTTGAAGTCTTTAAAGAAGGCGGGCCTGAACTTACACAACAACTTCATAAGTTCATAAAAAAAATGTGGATGAGGGAGGAGATCCCGGAAGACTTTAGGGACGCCATAATTATCATCCTTTTTAAGAGGGGTGACACAACAGATTGCGGGAACTATCGAGGTATTTCTCTTCTTGCTACCGTAGGTAAAATCCTTGTAAGGATCCTGTCCCGTCCAGAGCCGAAAGAATGAGGCTGGAGTGTGTGTGCAAGTAAATCTCGTTTTATTAGAGTAATGGATACATCAAAGGCATTGCGCTTCATAGGAAACCCTATGCTAACTCACTAGAGTCCCTAACTATACTCTAGACATGCTCTGCAGCGTGTGAAGGAAGTTGACTCAACGACCCCCCACTGGGAACAGCAGGCTTATATAGGAAATGTTTTCGAACGTAATCTCTGACTCCTTCGTAATTCCTGTCTTTGCCCTGTCCGTTTCTCGCGGCGACGGAAACGAGGAGACAGGGGACGCGCATCCAACAGCTCATCTGAAGACACCTGCTCCCGAGCAACGGGCTCGAGGTCAGGGGGCGGTGCCACACTGGAATCCTCCTGGGAACTGCTTGGTAAAGGAGGAGCTGGCACTGACTCTGAAGCTTCCCCCCACAAGTCCTCTGCATCAACTGGGGGCGGTGCGCTCGGCTCCTTGGAAAGGGCATTACTTGTGGGAACTGGCTGGAGAGCAGGCTGCCCCCCCCCGCACGATCCTGCTCAGACACAACAATCCCCAACTCTGCTTCTTCTGGCTGCGGAGGTGCCTGAAACTCATGCCTCTCCCCTTCCTGTCCCTTCTGAGTTGGCTGCAGCGCAACAGATCCTCACAAATTGCCTCCTGCTGATCTCAGAGGATGTCCTCCCCGAATCTCAGAATGGTTTCCACCCTTCCAGGGGGACAGTGGACATGATCTTCACTGCACAACAGCTTCAAGAAAAATGCAGGGAGCAGAATCAACCTTTATATATGATCTGACTAAGGCTTTTGACACTGTGAATCGAACCGTTCTCTGGGCCATCCTTCTGAAAACTGGATGCCCTGATAAATTTGTGAATATTTTGCGACTACTTCATGACAACATGACAGCAACAATTTTGGACAACAATGGTTTTCAGAGCAATCAATTCAGAGTCGGATCAGGTGTAAAACAGGGATGCATCATTGCTCCCACCTTAGAGGTCTTCTGTATCTTTAAAAGTTGTGCAGGGGAAAGGGAAAATTCCACCTTGTGGTTTTTCCCATCACAATGTTGCAAGAATATCTGCACTTGGCTGACTCTCTCTTCTCCTAAAGATACAGGATCAGTCTCAGGCCCTGAGCCTGGCAACCCTAATTGTGTCTAAATCTGGCAATACTTCTGTGGCTTTCACACGAGTATCCTGCCCCTGCATTTATTTACAACAGACTGTAATGGTGACACTCTAATTAACACTTTGCCATCAGCACATAGTCAGAACAGTACCCTAATTAGCACAGCTGAGAGAATAATGGGCAATATTTCCTGCAAACATTTGTGTTTGAAAACAAATTTAGATTCAGCTACATCTGTGACCCTTGCATGCTTGCTTTCTGAAGACATGGAAACTGACTCAGCCCTCATTAGCAGCAGCACTTGAAAGAAAAAGAGAAAGAAAGCTCATTATCTGGATAAGAATTTGCCAGACAGTCCCTTTGTACTGGTAGGTGCAGTTATTTAAAGGAGGAGTGGTCCAACCGCCCAGCTCAAAAAATGCATCCCCACATTTTCATTAGGTGCATAGGCTATTAACCTGATGATGATGATAATGTCTTCTGAGGAAAAAGTAATCCAAATGGTGATTCTTGGAACACTCTTTAAACTGGTTTAATAGCCATTCCCTCCCCTAAGGGCACCTGGGGTCCATAGTTCCTTGGAGATGACTAGGGAGCTCCAACAGGGAATATTTGCTGCTCCAGCATGGCCTGTCCCCTCCCCAATTTAAGGTGCATAGTACCCAGGGCAGCACAAGTTATATTGGCACCTGAGGCACAAAATCCCTCAAGCATCTCTCTGGGAATAAAGGTGCAATCATCACCATCATCATCATCATCATCATCATCCAAACCATTTGCAGCCATTTCATGACACCCTGAATTAACTGCCTGAGGTGGCCACCTCATTTTGCCCAATGGTAGGGCTGTTCCTGGGTCCTGCAGTGTTCTCCACTCATAAAGGGCAGAATAAGGACCCAATGCCTTCTTTGCTCCTTCTAGCCATGGAGATGAATATGTCATGTGCAGCTGAAGGTGCAGAGAAGTTTACATTCTCACTTCCTGTCTCGCACACAGTCATAGGCCTAAGTGGAGATTTTTGTCTGCTCCTGAGTATATATGTCATTAGAAAGGGAGTCCTATACTCCACATTAAATGATCTGTATGAAAGCAGAGCTGCACCACTGTTCTTAATACCACTATTCTCTCTGGAGCTGGTGCAGCAATCAGACCTGGATTGGGTCTGGTGCCATTACGTGATGGCAGTGGAGCCAACTCAGTCCTTTCCCTAGAAGACCTTGCCTTGAGGCTTTCTGCTGGCTGCTGCAGGTGCAGAACTCAGCAGGTGGAAAGGAGAGCTCTGCACTGGCAGAGTGATGGTGGCATCATTCCACAGGCAGAGGCTGGGTGGAGGGACATCTCCATCCAATCCAACCCACCTCTTCAGCCTAGCCGAAAGGAGTTTTGGATTGTGAGTTGTAATCTATATGTGCAAAAGTTGCATTTATTGTATGTCCCATTGAAGAAAGTGAGGATTACTTGCAGGTAAGTATGTCTAGAATGATCAGAGAAAGAGACAACTGTTGGCTAGTTCCCCTAGAGCCTTTATTGACGTATGAAATCATACATCTTGCATCCAAACTAAAATGCCATATTAATTCTATTATAGTAATAAGGCCATCATTAGTGAGAGCAACTTTATTTCAGACCAATGTAGGTTGGTCAGATGAAAAAGAGGACAAGGGTCCTGCACTTTTAATGGTTGTGCAGAAGAGGGAATTTCAGCTTAACTACATGTGAATCTTCAGAACCACCTACATTTCTGTACGATATATGTACGATGCAGGCTTTCTGAGCTTCCGTGTTCCTCTCCTGTTTGTATTTGAGGTCCGTGTCATAGTTGTAGAGTCACTGTTTTGTCTTTGGAACTAGTAAACATTTTCAAAGCATGTCTTCTGCAAGCTTAATTCCTTGACCATATACTTTTATCTGCGTGAGTTGATCTGTAGTTTGTCCCACTTTCCTATCTACTCTGTGTGGTTTTTTAGCTCTCTGCCATGGAATTATTTATTGTCTTTGGAATTAGGTCCAGTCTTCCCCATCTGTAAGATGTATAACATGGGCGGCAATCCAAACCCCAAGCGGCAGCAGGGCTACTGCCACATCTGCAGCCCTGCCAGTCACTCCAGGCAGGGCAGAAGGCAAGGGAACAGGTAAATTTGTTGTGCCAGCCTGGAGCTCAGTGCTGTCATTTGATGGCAGTTGGGGTGGCTCAGGGTCCAGAGATCCTGGGCTGTCTCAGCCCTCCCTGCCCTCAGAACACCATGCTTTGGGGCTTCTCGAGGCAGCACATCCACACATCCCTGAAGTTTAGTTGGTGGAATGGGAAACAGAGGCCAGGGCTGGGGAAGGGACACTTTCACCTAACACAGTCCTTCCCCCCAGCAAAGACGGTTTGGATTGCAGCCCTAGAAATCTTCTAAAAATGCTTAATTCCTGAAGATGTTGTGTATATGTGTCACTTCTGGCCATGGGGAAGGGCTGTAGCTCAGTGGGAGACCAACTGCTTTGAATGCAAAGGTTCCCTCCCCGGCATTTCCAGGTAGGTCTGGGAGTTTCCTGTGAGAAACCCTGGAGAACTGCTGTCAGTCAGTGTAGTCAGTGCTGAGTTAGATAGACCAATGGTCTGGCTTGGGATAAGACAGCTTGTTCCTATCACTGAGTTATCTGTTTGGCGTGCACATCTAGATATGGCTTTGTGCTTGAACTTGTGCTACAGATGCAGTCTAAGATGTATGCAGCTGATCCTCAGTGGGCTGTACTGTGTGTGGATGGTACTGTGGGCAGGGGCTTGTGTGCCTATGCAATAGTTTCTTAGGATGAGTAAACTGTCTTCTGTGGACTCTGCCCTCTGCCCTGCTAGACTCCATCCCTTGGCCAGGCTGGTATCACAATATACTCTGTGAGCCCACCTATCCACCCCTGGTTTGGCATTTCTTGTCTCACAAGGGAGTGGCAGGCTCCACACTGATGTGGAAGCTCCTAGCCTTGGCAGCCTTTGCTTTGCTGAACAAAGCTTTTCTCAGCAGTTCTCTCCAGGATTGACATCATTTTGATCAAAGAAAACTTGTGCTGCAGGACTTAGAAAAGTGGGTATTTAATGAGGCCATTGCCTTCCAAACTGCCAATGAAGCATCCTCTCCTTTGTTTTCTTCATTTTCCTGAACACTATAACAGGCAATAGGCAAGGGATTCCTCATAAATAAAACTTAGCCAGGTCTGTGGGAATCAGTCTCCTGCGTTAGTCACTTTTCAGGAAAAGCCATTTATCGTCCACCTCTTCTTAAGTCTTTTCCGACAAGCTGTACCAGGAAAAGGACCTGGGAAAACAGTTTGTCTCCCATCCAATGATCTCAAAGGCCAAGTGCACTACAAAAGACACGCACAAGAGAAAGGCTAAACACACAGAGCATGGTGATTTGAGAAATGGGAAACTTGTAAATGCCTCTGCTGCTTTCCCCTTGATTAACTAGAGGGGCAGGAAAATCAGCAAAGAGGTAGCTTTGGCTGTCTGCTGGACTCCAACCCACATTTTAGCTTAGCTGCCAAGCTAGCTCAGTAAGTGCATATTGCAATTGGGTTGCCTCTATCATGGCTTCTATGATCGCAGTGTGTCCTGACTTTCAGATTAAAGATTACATTGCATTACTGAGACAATAGTGCCTCTTAGAAAGCAAGGGCTTAGATTCTTTTATCTGGAGTCTTCCATTAAACAGAAGTCATTAAAGTCTGAGTGCATATGACTGACAGCTGTTGGCTACAAGTATAGAAGACCCTTCAAATGGACTTGTTCTGCAGAACATGACTTCTAGCTGTGGCTCAGTCCTGCATCCTGGTTTGTTGTTTGGTCCTGATTTGCTCTTTGGTCCTGACTACTGGCTTAAGCACACCATGTGTTTAAAGCACATTAAAGCACATGACTTCCCCCAAAGAATCCTGGAAACTGTAGTTTGTTAACAGTGCTGGGAACTGTAGCTCTGTTGTAGCTCAGATTCTTTGGAGGAAGGCCTGTGCTTTAATGTGTATGGTTTGGATGTGACCATAGTCCCATGAGTCCTGGCTGTTTGCTCCCAGCTTGTCCCAGACTGTTGTCCATGGCTCAGTCCTAATGGCTGTCATGCTGTTCAGTGCCCCATCTCCTGACCAAGACTCTACCTCCTGACATCCGGTGTTGCAACTTGGGCGGTTTTGACTTATAGCACCACCTATATTTGGGGACACCTTTCACCACAGCACAGTAGAGGCTGGTAATCAAGCTGGCAATCGTACACTGTGCTTTATCTTTCATTTGGGTTGTTTATTGAGAATAACGTAGAGCAGCCTTCCCCAATCTGGTGCTCTCCAGTTGTTTTGAGCTGCAACTCCCATTGCCAAAATTCTGGAGGGCAGCAGGTTGGTGAAGGTAGATGTAGGCCTGGGAAGAGTTGCATAGATATCTTCCTAGAATGTGATAGAATAAATAAACAGAATGCAGAGTTTTAAGTGGAAAGCTTGTGACAGCCTGTGAGGTGGATGCTCTGAACTGATAAAAGCAATGCCCCCGTGAGAGAATGCATGTTTTGAAATGTAATGTGTGGGCATCCTAAACAGAAGGAAAACAGGATTATGTGCTCACTCTCCTGATTTGGGAGAGGAACAATTGCTCTCCGTACCTCTCAACATTGTTCAAACTCTAAACAAACAAAATGAGCTGAACTTCAGTGGGAAATGGATCTGAAGCTTCAGTTCTGTGCAGGACTGAGGTTCCATGTCCATAATTTCTCCTGGAGTAACAACCGTTCAACTCACTTGAAGCTCTGGTTGGTTTGCTACATGTTGCAAGGGTGAATTGGTGGCTGAGTGAATAGTGTTGCTTTCACATGAACCCTTTTTATCTGGAATTGCTGTCTTTCATTCACTCATGCCAGAGATGGGGAACCTGTTGAACTCCAGATGTTGTTGGACTACAATTGCTATCATCTCTGACATTTCGGCATGCTGGGTGGGATTGACTGGGACTTGGAATCCAACAGCGTCTGGTGGGCTGCAGGTTACCCCACCCCCCGACTCATGTTTTCCAGAGAATCCAAATTGCATTGTTGTTAACTCAGTAAAATTAAAGACCTGATCGGTGTTGGGTCTTTCCTCCGCCTTTTAGTACAGTTATCAGGTCCAGACATCCCATCCGGTTTTTGGACAGCAAAAGCAAGTATTGAGACACTTAGCAGGTGAAGGAGTGGGTTGCAATTTCCAGGCTGTAATCCTATGCACACATTTGCAGCTCAAACTCTACTGAATTCAGTGGGTCTTGTAGCTAAAGCTCATAATCTCTTATTCTCCATTATGACTTCATGGAGAGGTCACATCTCCCCTTGAATACACAAAGTATAGGATAGGTTCTGTATGGCAGAGAGACGGAGAAATTAGGTGGTAATTAATGCTGTGATAGCTCTCTCCCAAGCTCTGTCATTGACTTGTGATTCGCAAGACACAGCCGCCTGTCAGTGGAGACCCACCGGGTCAAAACTCTTAAAAGTGGACTGTTGCCAAACTGTCTTTTGTCTCTCATCTCACCTGATTATTCATGCTGCTGCTTTACATGTGAGGAGACCAGAAGCCTGTTTGTAGGTAGCTATAAGGAACGAAAAGGTTCTTTTTGTTACTTTCTTGTAGCAACATTCTGCCTCTTCCCTTTGTCCTCTTTCTTCCTTTTTTATTCTGAATAAACTTCATAAAATTTGGCTGTTGGGGTCTTGGGTACATTGATGCCCAAACTCTCAGAGTTATTCCAACTCCTCATGCACCTAGTCACTTGGTTCATGCTAACAAGTGTGTACAAGAGGAGTTTGACAGAGAAAAGCAAGCTACTTTGGTCTTTGAGGAGAGCCAGGTTACTTGGATGCTTTCTCTGTTTCCCCTTTAAGAATTTGCCCTGGATCCCCAAAAAGCACTCCTGTCTGGGGCTAGGGGGTTCCTAAGCCATTGGCATGACTGGCCTACCTTGACTGGTGGTCATTAGGGTTGCCAGGTTCATGGCCTGAGACTGATCCTGTATCTTTAGGAGAAGAGAAAGTCAGCCAAGTGCAGGTGTTCTTGCAACACTGTAATGGGAAAAACCAAGGTGGAATTCTCCCTTCCCCCTGCACAACTTTTAAAGATACAGAAGACCTCTTGTATGGAGCTTAATGTAGCTAAGGCGATGGTGAAACATCGTCCAATGGATATAGATAATCAAGAGCTTTCTATAGCTGCATCCGGCCCATGTTCCCCTTGGGCCTTAGGCATGGACGCACCCCCTAGTAAAGATGGTATGCGTTACTTATACTGGCTGTCCCTAAGTACAGGCGTGCCTACTCATTGGCCCGCTTCGAAGCTCTACCCTTGAAATTATTGGACGGCAGGTATGATAAGACCCCGAGAATTCTTAGGTATTGCCCCTGGGAAACACTCGAGGTGGAGACGGTCTCACATGTTCTTTTTAAATGTAAATTCTATGAGGAAGCTAGAAACGATCTCTTAACCCAATTCTTCTAAATACACCGGGTCATACTCCTAGCTCACTTTTAACAATCCTTCTTCAGGGCTCCGACGAAGGAACTACCATATCAGTGGCCAAATGTTTGAATCAGGCCATGATGATTAGGAAGGCTATGACTAGGTTGAGGCCCTGATTTTACTCGATTTTATCGGAATGGTTGAGCCCAAAGTAATCCATTTACTTATAACTTTTCTTGTTTTTATGTGTTTATAGTTGTTGTATTTTGTCTGTTTGCGATGGTCTGTAGACGTTGCAATAAAGATTTGATAGATTGAGTCATGTAACCAATGGCAAAGAAAATGAAATAAATAAATAAGGCCTGTAATGTGTGGTGGTGGTGGTGGTGGTGGTGGGTGGGCGGGGAGAGTTCAAATTTCCATAGAGAAACATGGTAAACTGTGAATGACTTCAAAGAGAAAATTTTATTTTTTATTTATTAAAGAGAGAGAATAGCTGAAAAACATTCTAGAATTCCTTTTTCTCATGAACCAAAGAATTTATCTAGCCATAACTAACTTCTTTGGGCAAGGAGAGAGAGAGATGACCAAAATTATTTGGGAAGGAAGGACACTGGTAGACAAATTTAGTTAATTACCACTGGTTGGCTTCAGAATGTCAAAGTCCCTTTTCCTTGTACAGGGGCTAGTTCTTGTGAACGGGTGTCCTTGTGACTGCGAGCCTAGCAGAAGCTTATATATTCTATAGGTAAAAGATGTTTGGAGACACCAAATGAGAGGCTGAGTCAGAGTACCAGTTGTGGTTGTTACATGCTTTCAAATGCTCCACTGAGGCTTGAGCTGCTGGGAGTCCATGACATCTAAAAGTGATAATAGACTTCCATCAGAGAGTTCCAGGAGTGTACTGTGGGCCAGAAGGCCAGCATCTCTAATTAATATGCTGTAGAGATTTGCTCAGTGGCAGATAACAGCAGAGGGCCAGCCTCCCCCCCCCGCCCCCGTACCACTTGTTTTTGAAGTATCAACTGAAGTGTCATTTGTAATTGGATGCTAAGCAGATACCATTTCTTTACTGTTGCTTAGAGACTAATCTCAGGCCCTTTGTATATGCCCAACTACCACTGATGCCACTGAACTGAATACTATCGGTTGGTCACGCAAACAATCTAGCATTGTTATACAGTGGCTTTGCTGTTGCAATTAAAGTACTTTAAACTGGTGTGACACCATAAATAAACTAATTTATGGTTCAGTATGAACATGTTCTTCCACCCTAAAGACATCACAGAGATTCCTGGAAAGAAAGAGGAGCCCAGTTCTATGCTATGTGTGATGCAAAGATCCCACGTCCTCTTTCCTGATGTACAAACGAACTCAAGACAACTTCTAAGCAGAAGGGAAGAGAGCTAATGTCTCTGTTAGAACAGAATGGTGGCATGCCTCTTTCAGCAAACTTGCTACAGCTACAGGAGTCCCAAAATCATTGGACAATTAGAATGAACAATCCAAAGTGTTATGAAAACACCTGTGGTATTGAAAGTACCATGCTGAATATCTGAAAGACCGCCTCTTTTCCTACAGACTCTCTCAGGTGTTATGATGAGCAAAGGGGGCCTCTGTGTGTGTGTGTGTGTGTGTGTGTGTGTAGAAATTAGCCTATTGTACAAAAGTAACATTTATATTTGTTGCTCCACCCACTTTGCCTCTGTTTTCCGTCTCCATCCGCCAGTGGTTTGTGGCCTTGGAAGGATGTCCAGAAGGGAAGGCAGCCCTCAGGGTGAAAAAGGTTTCTCACCCCTGCTTTAGGGGTTAAAAAAAGTTAAAGGGCAAGTACAGGATCCCACTAACAATGGCACCATTGTAGTTAAAGCTCAAACAAGGCTGAGCAGCTACCAGGTTGTGACCCTAAGCACAAATATTTGGAAGTATGTCATTTTAGTTGTAAACATTGAAATCTATGGGACTTGCTTCCAAATAAACTGGGGTGCCAGTACCTTATGCACTCACACTTTATAAAAGGGGCAAGAATCAAGGCTGTGTCTCTTTACAGGAAATAACGTTATATTATGACAATGACTCTGCTTTTGCCACTTATAGGATTACAGGACCCCAGAATGCCAGAGAAGGATGCTTTCTAAGGACCAATCTATCTTTTATTATTGCATCAATTGAGTTCAATAATGTTTGCAGAGCAAAGCACAGGGTCACTGAAGTTAAAGCTAACCTGATTCCATAATCTATGTATACTTTTGCAGAAAATCAAATTTTCCTGAGCCAGTGGAGGGTTGTTCACCAAATAACAGCAAAATTCAGTGCACAGAATGAGCATGATGCAGGGCAAAAAGTGGCCTTCTCTGATTTCAACACTTAACTCCTCTAAACTTCTCCATGCAGTTTAGAGGAAATCTTGTTTAGTCTGTCCATAGTAGCCATTTAGCAAACTGGTCTTATTTACATGATGAACCAGATATGGAACAAAAATGGCTCAGGATGTAAGCAAGCTGACACTGTCGTCCTTCCAGGATGGATTCTATTTAAAGCTGACTTTTCCCTCTGTTCACAAATCTCCCTCTCTAGGAACTGTAATCAGTCTGGAGTGAGGAACCAACCCCCTGACACTTTCCCAGAGCCCCCGTTAATTTTGCACTGTGCACAGTACAGCTTGAAGCATTATGAACTCCTTCAAAACCAGTTTAAGTAGAAAGAATGGTGGAACACACACACAAAATATGGAAGTGCATTTGACAGACAGTGGCAGTTCTGTGATACCAGCTTGGCCTTTGCACATAATGATAAGCCAAACTGTATGGCTATTGTGGTTTATTGGGACCAACCATCCTATACTCATTTACCTGGAGTTACGTTTGAGTAAACATGTATGGGATTGCACTGTTAGTCTTGTAGTTCTTAGTCTCCTCCATCCTTGCAGTTGGCATATTTCTTGGGCTCAGATGCTCTGCACTCTTGCTTTTCACCCACCTCTTCGTGTTTTGTTATAGCTTCCATTGGTCTCTACATAATGTTCTCTTTCTACATGTACGCAATGTTATTATTTAGTAATTGCATTTTGATCCTGCTCTTCTTCTAAGGAGCTCAGGATGGCATACAGTGCCCTGTGCATTTCTACCAAAGCTGGGCACCTTTTTCAGTCTGTAGTTTGTCCCATCTTGAGTAGACTTTTCCTTGTTCCTGTGTTTAATGCTACCCTGATGCATTCAGGCTGCTTACTAGGCACTGGCCTCTACCTATATTGATGGCCTCCCTCCCTAATCCCTTCTTTAGGTATCTCTGTGTGACCATCCTGCACAGTGAAGATAGCATGTGTAGTGCTGATCTCCCTCTAACTGCCTGTCCCACTTAAGAGCCCAATCCTGCAAAGGACTGTCCAGTAACATTCTTACCTTCAGTTATTTTCTTGCCTGTCAACTTATTTAAGACAGACCTTACTAGCAAAATATCTGCTGCTTGTCAGAAACTAAAATTTAAAAAATCAAGAGGTTGCTTTAAAAGTCATGAAGCAACGGAGAGTGTTAGAGTGTTCTAAGGAAATGAAAATGCTGAAGAATTACTTTTCAACCAGATAATCCAACAATATAATGTCTAAAATCCATATTAGGGCAATGCTTTTATTAGGATAACCAAAATATCAAAAATAGTGTGCAAGCTTTCAAGTTCTTCAGAACTCTTCATCAGGCTCGATGTTTACTATGGAGAACTCAAAAGCTTGCACGCTATTTTGTGATAGTTTGGCTACCCTAATAAAGGTATTGCTCAAATGTGCATTTTTTTTTCTTATGGGCCAACACAGCTATCTTTACTTTTAATATAATCTGCACAATTTATAGCATTCTCATATGTCCCCAGGATGTTGGTCATGACATCTGTCTTTTCCGGATTCATGAGAAATATTAAAAATACTCCCCAAGTGTGAAAACGGTAAAGAAGAAAGAGACAACAGCAAAACATATCTCACCACCCTAGAGAGCAGCACAGCTAACTGTAGGGTTTTAAACAATTGCATAGAACTTGAAATCACTGAAGAGCTCAAGGGGGAAAATACACATTTGACAGTGTTCTCAAATCCAATTTGGGAAGTTGGGAAAATCTGATCTGGAAGATGACTCAAAAACACCCATATTTGATTTGGAGCTGAAGCTACTGACATAGGTCAGGGCTTTATTGGAGAAAACAGAGGGCCTTGAAAACAGAGACATGCAAAATGTGGAGATTATGGGTTTAGAGGAGAAAGTAAATGGAAGCACACCAATAACCCAATAAAAACAAGACCAAAAGCTCTTTAGGTGACTGGTGTTTTTTTTTTAAAGAAAACATATACAATATCAATGACAAAGATGACCAAATTATAGTGCTGGGACACCTTGACTCAAGAGCAGAGGCTGCATAGTCTGCAGAGCATAGAATTGTGTGCTGTAGTCTGGGCATTAGCAGAAGGGGCCCATGTTACCTTGCTCTATTACTGGAAGCTGACACTATCCCCTGCATCAAAGGTGTAGCAATAGTTACTTATGTTCTGGCAGAAGCACAGCCTGAAAATCCTGATTACGTATATAAAAGTTCCAAAGCAATAGAAACCACTGGAGTTCCCTCCTGTTCCTCTGCTAATCCCTATGTATGTACTATCCAGAAAAAAACTGATCTAGTTGGAGTTCATTGAAATCAACAGGTTTAAGAAAACATGCAAAATAAGAATAGGACAATAACTGTTGTCTAATACAGATACATTAGCACTCATTCTTGTTTTAGCAGCACATCCCTTGTTGTCCCATAATTGAACAATCTGAGCAAAGTACAAGATACAGTTAAAGAAATACACTTTGCTTTTCTAGCACATTGTTGTTGGTGTTATGTGCCTCCAAGTCGACTACGACTTATGGCAACCCTATGAATCAGCGACCTCCAAGAGCATCTGTCATGAACCACCCTGTTCAGATCTTGTAAGTTCAGGTCTGTGGCTTCCTTGGTGGAATCAATCCATCTCTTGTTTGGCCTTCCTCTTTTTCTACTCCCTTCTGTTTTTCCAAGCATTATTATCTTTTCTAATGAATCATGTCTTCTCATTATGTGTCCAAAGTATGATAACCTCAGTTTCATCATTTTAGCTTCTAGTGATAGTTCTGGTTTAATTTGTTCTAACACCCAATTATTTGTCTTTTTTGCAGTCCATGGTATCCGCAAAGCTCTTCTCCAACACCACATTTCAAATGCGTTGATTTTTCTCTTATCTGCTTTTTTCACTGTCCAACTTTCACATCCATACATAGGGATCGGAAATACCATGGTCTGAATGATCCTGACTTTAGTGTTCAGTGATACATCTTTGCATTTGAGGACCTTTTCTAGTTCTCTCACAGCTGCCCTCCCCAGTCCTAACTGCCTTCTGATTTCTTGACTATTGTCTCCATTTTGGTTAATGATTGTGCCAAGGTATTGATATCCTTGACAAGTTCAATGTCCTCATTGTCAACTTTAAAGTTGCATAAATCTTCTGTTGTCATTACTTTAGTCTTTTTGGTGTTCAGCTGTAGTCCTGCGTTTGTGCTTTTCTCTTTAACTTTCATCAGCATTCGTTTCAAATCATTACTGGTTTCTGCTAGTAGTATGGTATCGTCTGCATATCTTAAATTATTGATATTTCTCCCTCCAATTTTCACACCTCCTTCTTCTTGGTCCAGTCCTGCTTTCCATATGATATGTTCTGCATACAGATTAAACAAATAGGGTGATAAAATACACCCCTGTCTCACACCCTTTCTGATGGGGAACCAATTGGTTTCTCCATATTCTGTAACCTCTTGTGCAGAGCATAGGTTGCGCATCAGGACAATCAGATGCTGTGGCACCCCCATTTCTTTTAAAGCATTCCATAGTTTTTCATGATCTACACAGTCAAAGGCTTTGCTGTAATCTATAAAGCACGGGTTGATTTTCTTCTGAAATTCCTTCGTCTGTTCCATTATCCAACGTATGTTTGCGATATGATCTCTGGTATCTCTTCCCTTTCTAAATCCAGCTTGGACGTCTGGCATTTCTCGCTCCATATACGGCAAGAGCCTGTGTTGTAGAATCTTGAGCATTACTTTACTTGCATGGGATATCAAGGCAATTGTTCGATAATTACTGCATTCCCTGGGATCCCCTTTCTTTGGAATTGGGATGTATATTGAACACTTCCAGTCTGTGAGCCATTGTTTAGTTTTCCATATTCCTTGACAGATTTTTGTCAATATTTGGACAGATTCCATCTCAGTAGCTTGTAGCAACTCTATTGGTATGCCATCTATTCCTGGTGATTTGTTTTTTCCAACTATTTTAAGAGCAGCTTTCACCTCGCACTCTAAAATATCTGGTTCTTCATCATATGGTTCCTCCGTGAATGAATCTGTCAACTTTGCATCTCTTTTATAGAGTTCTTCAGTGTATTGCTTCCATCTTCCTTTTATTTCAACTCGGTCAGTCAGTGTGCTCCCCTGTTGATTATTCAACATCCCTACTCTTGGTTTAAATTTCCCTTTTATTTTTCTAATCTTTTGGAACAGGGCTCTTGTTCTACCCTTTTTGTTGTCCTCTTCTATTTCTATACAGTAACTATTGTAATAGTTCTCTTTGTCCCTACGTACTAGTCGCTGTATTGTTGCATTTAGGGTTCTGACTGTGTTTCTATCTCCTTTTGCTTTTGCTTTCCTTCTCTCTTTAACCATTTGAAGAGTTTCTTTAGTCATCCATTGGGGTCTTTCTCTCTTTTTGCATTCTTCTCTGATAACGTCTCTGACTTCATTCCATAGTTCTTTTGGTTCTCTGTCAACTAAGTTTAAAGCCTCAAACCTGTTCCTTATTTGATCTTTATATGCTTCTGGAATGTTATTTAAATTGTATTTTGGCGTTATGATTGCTTTGTTGGTCTGAAACATGTAAGTTAATTTACAGATGACATGAATTTTAAGACAATATAAAACATTCCTTGTTTCTTTTGAAACAACAGTAAAACTCCTTAAAATATAATTCATTCTAGAATTCTACATATCACAAGATGGTATAACATCTCAAACATAAAGCTTGAAGAAAGACATTGTAGCACATTTTGCAAAGCTAAATTAAAGCAAACTTGGTAAGTACATGTTGGTTCACAATCTGAATGCAACCTGAAACATTTGTAAACGAGGAAATGCATTTATTTCAAGCACAACTTGACTGGGGAAGTTATGTTAGAAGAAGATAATATGTGATCATATGTAACCACTAAGAAGGTGGAATGGCAAGTTATACCTTGTAGCATCAATGCAGAGTTGGGGAACATTTTACAAGAACAGAATCATACAGTTGGAAGGAATCTCAAAGATCATCTCGACTAGTGCAACCCCTTGCTGATACTGGAAATCCAGTACTGCAGCATCCCTGATAGGTGGCCATTCTCAGGGAAGAACTAATGGGTGAGAGAGGATGCTTAAACTTTCCTCTGTCTGTTGGTTCTCCCTTGCAAATTGCCTGCCCAAGGTGTTTTAACCAAATTTCCCCCAGATAGGAACATAATCCTGACTAGGGAATAGAGTGCATGTGTTGTGAATGCAGGGTTGTGAATATGTGTTTGTAGGCAACATGGCTCTGTCCTGAGTCTCTGACAAATCAAGAACAGGTGGAATATATACTTTATACAAAAGCATCAAACAGTGTAAGATACCACTGGGCATTCATCATGCAGGTTAAATGGTTTTAGAAAAGGCCTTTGACAGTGTGGAAAGGGTGCTTACAGTTGAAAGTACCAGAAAAATCAGATACCTTGTATATGAGATGAATAAAATATGATTTATATTCCAAGCTTAACCATGCTTATTCAGAACTGCTCTACAGATTTCAATGGCATTTGCTTTTAAAGTAAATATGCTTAGAATTTCAGCCTAATACTACTCAAGAGCCATTACAGGAGTAGTTGTTGTTATGCACCAGTATTTATAGATGGGCAAGTCACATGGCCAAATCCTTAAGATTAACAAGGAACAATAATTGCATGCTAATAATTTATTGCCTTCTGTAACAACAACAAAATTCCCACATTACTTCATATCAGATCTGTTAAATGTGACATACTTTCAATAAATTATCTAATCAGCTATAGCATACTAGGAATTGCAGCACTGAACTAACAACAAGCCCTTTAAAATAGAATGTAAGCAGCTGTTCACATCTTCTGTAGTTTTCTATCATTTTAGATTTTAATTGAGGGGGAAAGCAGCTCATAAAAATGCTGGATAGCTAGGCTTCTAAGGCATCATTGCACGTTGCCCAATTACATTTTACTATTTGCATTTCATATGGAGAGGGCAGTCACAGATTGGTTCACCAAGGCTGTTGTCTCCTCACCCACAAAGGAAAATCAGTAGACCTGTGCACTCCAGTGCAGTAGAGGGAAAGTGCACAGTCGCTGGAGAAGTATCTGTTGCAATTCACAGATGCTTTCCCAGCATTTCTGTTAGAACTGTAAAGCATGAAAACATTCATCCAAAGCAACCAAAACATTCCAGCAAAGTTCACAAATGTTATAGCCAGAATTGGATGGGAGTTGTGTCTATGATAATAAATCATGGATCTCCCTCCCCCCATGACCTGAAAGAATGTGTAAGGGAGTCAAAGGGCCATATGGGATAGTCTCATCCCAATCCATTGCCACATCACGTGACCACACATCCTTGCATGCATTTGGAGTACATCAGAAGGACTCTAAACATGTAACAATGTATGCACACAGAGCTCCTCAATACAAGGAGAGACCCTGATTTGGTATATGAGTAGAGCTCCTTCTGACATGCTCCAGTTGTGGGGGAATGGCTGCCAGGCACATCATCAGTAGAAGGCAGAGCTAGTCCACATGGCCATGTGACTTGCCCATGCATTCTTTCAATGCATGTGGGGAGGTTTTGCCTGAACTTTCATCACTATCCAATAACAGCCTCTGACAGCTGCTTAGCTATAGGGCAATCAAATCTAAAATGTCAATGTTCATTCTTTGGAAGATGGCAACATAACTGAGATCTGAATACTTGGGGAATGTAATATTCCCACATCTGAAATTATACCTATAGAAGTGGATCAGGGTTGCCTGTAACAAGGTAATGGTCATAGCAGTTAATGTCCAAAGGCAGCATATCTTTGATTACCAGTTGCTGTAAACAACAGGACATTGCCTTCATGTCCTGCCTGTGAGTTTCCAGAAGCATTGCCTTAGCTACAGTTAGAAACAGAATGTTGGCCTAAGTGGATATTTTGCCTCATGTAGTAAGGTAGTCCTTACATTGCTACATTCCTATTAGATAAGGGTAGTATCATTTAAGATCGCTGGTGTCCAAAAAATAAATAGGGAGATTTTGTCCTTCTGCATGTACTTAGAAATAAACAAATATTATGTCATAAATTTAAACCACTATTTCTTAGAGGGTGAAAATGAGAAGCTCACCAGGCACATTAGATGATTTGGGGGCCTCTGTGCCCCTTCAACTACTATTCACAAATGAAGGCTGAAAAAATTGTATTTAAATAGTAATATCTAAAATGAATATTGAGGGCCATACGGCACAAAATGTTAAATGAGTCTTCACATCTTACGTGCTGGTTTTTTGGGCAATTTGCATTTTTAAAAATCCCTGAACATTAAATATAATAGAACAGTTAATGTCAAGTCTGGTTTGGATCTGAGTCAGAGTCAGGAGTCAAGAATTTTAGAGCAGACAGCATCCATCTATTGCGGTAGTGGAAGATTTATGGAGAATTACTGTCTGCAACAGTGATGGAATTCCACAAGCGGAGGAGGAAATATATTCTCCCTAAGACATTGTTTGATTATGCTCATCCATCACATAGTGCTGACGGTGAAGACCAATCCAGATATTATATGTACCCCTTGTCACAGTTCTATATCAGACAAATACACCCCTATATTCTCATACCAACACACCTTCAGAGAGCCTATCTGTTCACCTTGCATCTTCTCAATCCTGTCTTGCAGGGTTGTCTTCCATTATGATATAAACAACATGCTCAGAATAAAAAGCTGGTGTATTCACCAACTGTATATCTTGTTCTGCCCTGCAACTTCACATCTGAGGAAGCAACTCACATCACCTGCAACAAACGTACTTTGTACCATGGAAAGGGCACAGAAGGCTGTAGCAGGGCTCAAGAGAGAGTGTACATGTGGATGATGAGCCTTCTGGTGATTGACACTAAGCCAATGTCTATCACCTGGGGCCTATCAAACAAGTCAAGCCAGTGTCTCTGCCCTCTTCACTGCTTCTTGGAATAGTGGCTGATTCCAACTGTGACAAAAAAGCAGATGGTGAGATTGTGTGGGAGTGATTCATTTTATGGCCTGATCTGGGACTTTGCTATTGGAATGATCAGGCTTGAGAGTCTTAGCTGTGGCACTAGCCCAGAAATTATACATTATTTATTATATTTATTTGCATTTATATCCTATCTTTCCTCCAAAGAGCTCGATGCGGTGTACATGGCTCTCCCTGCTCCATATCACCCTCACAAGTACCTTGTGAGGAAGTTTAGGCTGAGAATTGGTGACTGACCCAAGGTCACTCAGTGAGCTTCATGGCCAAGTGAGCATTTGAATCCTGATCTCCCAGGTCATACTCTTAACATTCTAATCATGGAGTTGTACCAAGAGCTCTCAGGCTAACCTACCACATAGAGTTGTTGTGAGGATAAAAGGGGGTGAGCCATGTATGCCATCCTGAGCTTTGTGAAGAAAGGGCATGCTAAAATAAGTAAGCTGCCTTATCCTAAGTTCCACCATTGCTCCATCACGCTCAGTACTGTCTACTCTGATCTATAGTAGTTCTCCAGGGTTTCAGAAGCCTTTCTCAGCCCTGCCTGGAGATGCCAGGGACTGAACCTGGGACCTTTTGCAAGCAAAACACATACTCTACCATGCTATAAGCCTTGTCTGATTTGTTTTAAAAATATTATTTATTTATTTATTTATTTATTTCAGCAGATTTAAATCCTGCCCTTCTGTTTCAATCACAGTACTCAGGACAACTAGTATGAGTTGGCCATGCTGGCAGGAATTGCCACTTTTGTAGTGGGAGACAGTGCCCATAGAGCACCTTAGTCTAGCAGAGGCCATAGCTCAGGCATAGGGAATCCGTGGCCCTTCAGATGTTGTTGGACACCAGCTCCCAGCAGCCCAGCCAGCATGGCCTATACACAGGGATGATGGGAGTTGAAGTCCAATAATAACTGAAGAGCCACAGGTTCCCCATCCCTGCCATGGCTCATTGGTACTCATTGCATTGCATGCAGAACAACCGAGATTCAAACCTTGGCATCTCCCACTTTTTTTTTTTAAGAAGGATCAGAAAGTAGGGCTGTGAAAGATCTCTGAGGCCCTGGATAGCTACTGTCAGTCAGAGTAGTAGACAATACTGGGCTAGATGGACCAACTCAGTATAAGGCAGCTTATGGTGCTGGCAATAATGGTGGTGAGGCAGGGCAACAAAAGCCCTGCAACATAACATGCTCCATTTTACCCTCCAGAATGTCATGGATGCTGGTGCAACTGTAAACTTCTGGAAAATTAAATGGTAGGGAGAGGTGTTTGCAGTAGGATGCAAGCAAAAAAGAACTGAGTCACGGGTCTGGAAGAGACCTCTGTCTGGGACTCCAGATGGCTGCTGATAGTGAGGGCAGACAGCGCTAGGAGGCAAATGGAGCCTATATTTGCATTTCCTCTACTAAAACAGATGCAAATGTATACATTAAGTTCAAGAAAACTGAACATCTCAGAGATACCAGCTTCTGAAAATAGTGTGTTTAAAAATTTGTTTTGCATGATGCAAAACTGACAGTAAAAACAATTGGTCGTAAAAATGTTGTGATTAGGAAGTCACTTACACATTTTGTTCCCCAGTTGCAAGCCTGGATCTGAAGCTGCTTAAGCCACAGCATCAGTGTTCACAGCCTCAGTGAACACACTAGTCACCTACAGCAAAAGCACTTCCATTAGCCACACCTGGAGGGGGAACGGGTTGATTCACCAATCAGTTGTGAAATATCTTTGAAGCTAATTTTTTTTAAAAAAGTAATGCACTCCCACTGCTCCCACCAGGTTTTACAGTAAAAAGGGGTGGGGGTTGACTAGCATTGTGTGCCCCCATTTGCAGAAGGGAGAGGTGGAGATGCACTGGAATCAGTGAGTGTGTTTCTACCCATAATGTTACTTTTGCCAACTCTATAGCTATGCCACTTGTCTCACAGGGAAAAAGGCATTGCACTTCAGTATTGTATTGTTCATGGCTGTGCAGTTACATATTTATTCAATGATTTATCATTAATTATTTACATTTAATTATTTAAATGCATTCTTAGTCATTTAAATTACATTTTACCACTTGCAATGTTATTATTTATTTATTTATTCGATTTATATCCCACCCTTCCTCCCAGTAGGAGCTCAGGGTCGGAAAACAAAAGCACTTAAAAACACTCTAAAACATCATAAAAACAAACTTTAAAATATATTACAAAACATCTTTAAAAACATATTAAAACAAAACATCTTTTAAAACATCATTTTAAAAAGCATTAAAAACATCTTTAAAAACAAATTAACAAATTCCAACACAGACACAGACTGGGATAAGGTCTCTACTTAAAAGGCTTGTTTAAAGAGGAAGGTCTTCAGTAAGCGCCAAAAAGATAACAGAGATGGCACTGGTCTAATATTCAAGGGGAGGGAATTCCAAAGGGTAGGTGCCACTACAGTAAGGGTCCGCTGCCTATGTTGTGCGGAATGGACCTCCTGATAAAATGGTATCTTCAAGAGGTCCTCACCTGAACAGCGTAGTGATTGATTGTCTATATAAGAGATAAGAGCATCTTTCAGTATCCTCATCCCAAGCTGTATAGGGTTTTGTATACCAAAACCAGAACCTTGAACTTAGCCCAGTAGCTAATAGGCAGCCAGTAAGAACATCTGGCACCCAAATGTGCAATGGGTGGTCTTTTATTATGTAAGCTACCTCAAGCACTACTTGGGTGAAAAGTCATAAATCATAAATAAATTCCCAATCCTTATCTCATTCCTCCCTGCAACTGCCTACAAAGAGTGTTATTATTATACCCATTTTACAGATGAGAACTGAGATTCAGAGTTATTCATCCATGAACAACCTGCAATATTGCATTAAAGAGTGATAAATTGTTTTTGTTTTTATTGAGAGTTAAGAGGAAAACAAATGAGATGTGTTCTAAACCAAAAGATGTTCTAGGTAAAAAAAAGTTCAGAGTTCATGATTAACTCTAGGACCCTTTACACATTACAAAATTATTGTAACAGATGGCATAAAAACTAACATGAAACCAGCATGTGAATCACTGCATGTGGTATACCTGCGCACATTATTACTGCTTATACATGCTCATCCAGGAAACAAGGGCCATGGCTTCCCAACATGTATACCAAGTGTAAATGCCTCCTCAAAGCCCAAAAGAAAACAAACAAAACATGCATTTATTCTTCACATGTGATCTAGTTTGGGTTGTACATTACTGCCCTTCATCCAGTAGGGATGTTGTGTCATGTGGTGTGGCCTTCAGCACTCTTGCCATTGTGGCAACTCATGGGAATGAGAAGCAACGTTCACACTGCCCAATGCCCCAGCAAAGCGCATCTGGGCTTATGAGTGCAGCTGAGCCCAGAGACTCAGCTACTGCTGCTGCTGCCCAGCATGTGCCTGCACTCTGGGAGAGGCGCTTGCCCTGGATGGTGGAAGACAAGGCAGCAACCCTTGGCAAGTCAAGGAAAGCAGCCAAACTCCTCTTACCTGGGCGCCTTTTCCCCGCCTCTGTGCCCATCTAGTGGACTGAGGACCCGGAGAGGCAAAGGCAGCCCCCGCGGCTCCTCTCTCATCCCACGGCCCTCCGCTGCTCGCGGGGCCCTTCCCCTCCAGTGCAGACATGCTGAGCTAATTTTGTCAGCCCCCTTCCCCCATCGCCGGGGGAGCCTCGGTCCCTCCTCCTCCTCCTCCTCCCTTCTTCCCGTCCGCCGCAGCCAGGCAGCATCGTTAGAAAATAGCACATCGCCCACTCATCCCCAGGCTCCTTCTTCAAGGAAAATATTTATATTATTATGCCACAGAGAGGGTTTCCATGGCACTGATGACTTTCACACTGTTGCCGTGACAACCACTTGAGGCCATCTTGGACGGGCTGAGAATGCCCTTCCTAGACAAATAAGGCGAGCAACAGCAGGAGTCGCCGCCGCGGGGAGGGGAAGCAGGGACAGACGATCGCCCCTCTCTCCCTCCTTCCCTCCCTCTCTCTTCCGCCCGCCATGTCCTGTTCACCCCCTAGTGGTAGCCCGGCGTGCGTCTCAGTCGTCAGACATTTCTCTTGGAAGATTTGCTTTGCACGTTTGCAGAAAAGCGAGCGCCCGGCTTTCGTGTTCCGGTGCAAAGCTCTCCAAATGAATGAGACTTCACTCGGCTGAAATCCAACCGGTCCAGCGGCTTCATTATTTTGGGAACGGTGCAAAGCATAGGTGCAGGGTGTGTGTGCAAAGCGGCGAGTGTGTTTGGGGACCCACAAGGCTGGGGGCCCCCACTGTCTTGATTCAGCGATCTGATGCAGATGAAGAAGTCATTATAGAATCATAGAATTGTACAGTTGGAAAGGGAGTGCAACTCCTTGCTCAATGCAGGAATCCATCTTAAAGCTTACCCAGACAGGTGGCTGTCCAGCTGCCTCTTGAATGCCTCCAGTGTTAGAAAGCCCACCACCTCCTTAGGTAATTGGTTCCATTGTTGTACTGCTCTAACAGTAGGAATTTTCTCCTGATGCTTTGCTGAAATTTAGCTTCCTATAAGTTGAGCCCATTGTTCCATGTCCTGCACTCTGGGATGATTGAGAAGAGATCTTGGCCCTCCTCAGTGTGACAATCTGTCATGTACTTGAAGAGTGCTATCATATCTCTCCTCAGTCTTCTCAAGGCTGAACATGTCCAATTCTTTCAGTGTCTTCATGGAGCTTTTTCGCCAATTCCCTGATCATCCTTGTTACCCTCCTCTAAACCTGTTCCAGTTTGTCTGCATCCTTCTTAAAGTGTGGTGTCCAGAACTGTATGCAGTACTCAATATGAGGCCTAACCAGTTCTGAATACAGGAGAATTAGTAGTTCACACGATTTGGAAACTATGCTTCTGTTAATGCAGCCTAAAATAGCATTTACCTCTTTTGCAGCCACATCACATTGTTGGCTCATGTTCAGCTCATATTCATATTATGACTTTATTTTATTTATTTATTTATTTGTTTGTTTCATTTTTAAACCGCCCATAGCGAATAGCTCTCTGGGCAGTGTACAAAAAGATTAAAATACAAAATATAATAAAATCAGCCAAACAATAATAAACACAAACAAGGAACAACAGAAATCTAAAAGTTAAACACATTAAAATGCCTGGGAGCATAGCCAGGTCTTAACCTGGCGCCGAAAAGATAGAAGCGTAGGCGCCAGGCGTATTTCTTCGGGGAGGCTATTCCACAATTCGGGGGCCACTACAGAAAAGGCCCTAGATCGAGTAACTGTCCTCCGGGCTTCATGATGTGTTGGTACCCGGAGGAGGGCCTTAGCTGCTGAGCGAAGTGACCGGGTAGGTTCATAGTGGGAGAGGCATTCCACAAGATATTGCGGTCCCACGCCGTGTAAGGCTTTATAGGTCATAACCAGCACCTTGAATCTGGCTCGGAAACAGATAGGTAGCCAGTGCAAATGGGCCAGAACAGGTGTTATATGTGCTGACCGGCTGGTCCTCGTCAGCAGTCTGGCTGCTGCATTTTGCACTAGCTGAAGTTTCCGAACTGTCTTCAGGGGCAGCCCTACATAGAGCGCATTACAGTAATCCAGCCTAGAAGTTACCAGAGCATGAACAACTGAGGCGAGGTCATCCCTGTCAAGATAGGGGCGTAGCTGGGCTACCAACCGAAGATGGTAGAACGCGTTCCTTGCCACCGAGGCCACTTGCGCCTCAAGAGACAAGGAAGGATCGAAAAGCACCCCCAGACTACGAACCTGTTCCTTCAAGGGGAGTGTAACCCCATCTAGAACAGGGTAAACATCCACCATCTGAACAGGGAAGGCATTCACCAACAGTGTCTCAGTCTTGTCTGGATTGAGTCTCAGTTTATTAGCTCTCATCCAGTCCATTATCGCGGTCAGGCAGTGGTTCAGCACATCCACAGACTCACCTGTAGAGGATGAAAAGGAGAAATAGAGCTGCGTGTCATCAGCGTACTGGTGGCAACGCACTCCAAAACTCCTGATGACAGCACCCAGAGGCTGCATGTAGATGTTAAAAAGCATGGGGGACAAAACCGACCCGTGAGGGACTTCACAATGGAGAGTCCAAGGTGTCGAGCAATGTTCCCCAAGTACTACCTTCTGGCGACGATCCGCCAAGTAGGAGCGGAACCACTGCCAAGCAGTGCCTCCAACTCCCAACTCTGCGAGTCTCCCCAGAAGGATACCATGGTCGATGGTATCAAACGCCGCTGAGAGATCAAGGAGAATCAACAGAGTCACACTCCCTCTGTCCCTCTCCCGACAAAGGTCATCGTACAGGGCGACCAAGGCTGTTTCAGTGCCAAAACCAGGCCTAAAACCGGATTGAAACGGATCCAGATAATCGGTCTCATCCAAGAGCGCCTGGAGCTGACCGGCAACCACCCGCTCCAGAACCTTGCCCAAAAAGGGGACATTCGCCACCGGTCTATAGTTGTTTAAGTTATCTGGGTCTAAGGAAGGTTTCTTTAAAAGAGGTCTTACTACTGCCTCCTTGTGCTTAGTTAGTGTACCATAAATAATGAATGTGGTTTACAGGTTATGGAGTCGTGTGAAGAGCATCAGGTTGCTGTTGAAATAAAAAAACTCAGAATAGTTATGATACAAAGTGCACACTGATTGCCTAAAACCGTATTTATGGCATGGCATTACCCATAGAATGCCCAGTTGCATTCCCATATTGGTTGCATCAGGTGAGTGTACCTTTAGTAACCTGAAACTGGCAGCTCAATGATGGGTAGGCTTTTTTTTTTGTGCAGGGCCATTGATCCACTGGAAAAGTAAAGTGTGGAACTGTTGGTAGGCAGAGCCCCCTCTCTGCCACCCCTTTTTCTCCAGCCCAGAGCTCACAAGGGGTGGCAGAGACAGGCCAACTTCTCTGCATCCTCAGGATGGTTGAGGCTCCAAGGGAAAGGCTGGGTCTCGGAAGGAAGTATGTGCTGTTGGGCACCTTTGAGCAGTGGCACACAATGCTCAATACCAACATGGAGATATTATTACATATGTCAGGGTTAATTATTCATTTTGTTGTTAATGTGTGCTGATGATTTCTTTTTTTCTGTTTTCCTTATATTGCAAAATAAATACACCAAAAACACACACACAAATAAAGCTCTTGGCCCACCCAGTCTTTCCCAAGGGAAGTCTGGGTGGGTGTGCACTGGACCATGCTGGCTGGATGAAATATGGCTACATACCGGATCCAGCCTGCAGGGCAGGGTTTAAATATTCTGTTCACCAAAATGAAAGCAAGGAAAAAATAATTTAAGTTGGCTACCTCTTTAAGTGTTAGATGATCCCTTAATTATTGCAATAAAAGATGTTTTGTTTGAATTATGCAAATGGTTGATAATTTCTGCTCTTAATTTTAGCAATACTAAATAATGTATATAGATACTATGATGGTTTGTAATTTCCTGAGATTGTAAAATATTCTTTTTTCTTCCAGTAAAGCAGAGTACACAAAGATAAATAAATTCATTAATAACCATGAATGCCAATTCACTAGATAGGCAAACCATTTTTCTGTTTAGTGAATTCATGGCTTTTAATGAATGTATTTTGTACTACATACAAAACTATATGCTGTAGTTATGAGGCTCATATTCCCTGTACGTAAACACACTTATGTTACCTATTGACAGCATGGGTGGGGAGGAGAGATGCAGCAGGAGGGCCCCAAGACAATGAATTATATCCAATTAAGTTCTTCTCAGAGTAGACCTACTGAAATTAATGGACCAAAGTTGGTCATGTCCATTAATTTCAGTGGATCTATGCTGTGAGCAGGGGGTTGGACTCGATGGCCTACAAGGCCCCTTCCACCTCTATGATTCTATGAGTAGAACAAATGTTGGATTCAACTGTATGTTTTGTCCTGACTCCAGGTTAGTTCTTTGTGGGCCTGTTTGACAGTGTACACTTGTCTTTGAAGGAGATGCTGTAGTTTCTCCACCCCCACTATCGCCCTGTTTCTTTCTCTCCAAATACTCAAGATGTACATCAATCAGCTTAAATGCAAGCAGGCAGTGCTTGAAAAACAGTATTTAAAGGACAGCAGGTTCCTGCCCTCCATTGCTTGTATAAAAAAGGTGCTGCAATCTGGCTACTGCTGCCCTCAGTTTTCCAAAGGAAAACAATTGCAGCATTACTTGCCATGAAGGACTGGACCTGTGATTTTTAGGCAGCTTTTAACAGGGATTGAAATGAAATGTGGATACAAGGATTGATTGCAGGGCAGGGATGTGATTCTTCTACATATAAAAATCATAAGTGTCATCCATAAGCATCCACATCCTGGATGTTTGATTTTGTTTATACCACTGAAATGAGGTGTTGGATTTCAGATTTTATTTATGGTATCAGCAGGGGAAAGTCTGGAGTTTAGGGATCTGCATTTCAAGATCATGAGAATCTAGAAAAAACTACTTTGCATCCTTGTCATGACCAGAGGGACGGCAACCCTGGACTTAATCCTCAGTGGGGACCGGGACCTGGTGCGAGATGTAAGTGTTGTTGAACCGATTGGGAGCAGTGACCACAGTGCTATTAAATTAAACATACATGTAACTGGCCAATTGCCAAGAAAATCCAACACGGTCACATTTGACTTCAAAAGAGGAAACTTCACAAAAATGAGGGGATTGGTAAAAAGAAAGCTGAAAAACAAAGTCCAGAGGGTCACATCACTCGAAAATGCTTGGAAGTTGTTTAAAAACACTATATTAGAAGCTCAACTGGAGTGCATACCGCAGATCAGAAAAGGTACCGCCAGGGCCAAGAAGATGCCAGCATGGTTAACGAGCAAAGTCAAGGAAGCTCTTAGAGGCAAAAAGTCTTCCTTCAGAAAATGGAAGTCTTGTCCGAATGAAGAAAATAAAAAAGAACACAAACTCTGGCAAAAGAAATGCAAGAAGACAATAAGGGATGCTAAAAAAGAATTTGAGGAGCACATTGCTAAGAACATAAAAACCAACAACAAAAAATTCTATAAATACATTCAAAGCAGGAGACCATCTAGGGAGACGATTGGACCCTTGGATGATAAGGGAGTCAAAGGTGTACTAAAGAACGATAAGGAGATTGCAGAGAAACTAAATGAATTCTTTGCATCTGTCTTCACAGTAGAAGATATAGGGCAGATCCCTGAACCTGAACTAACATTTGCAGGAAGGGATTCTGGGGAACTGAGACAAATAGTGGTAACGAGAGAGGAAGTTCTAAGCTTAATGGACAATATAAAAACTGACAAATCACCGGGCCCGGATGGCATCCACCCGAGAGTTCTCAAAGAACTCAAATGTGAAATTGCTGATCTGCTAACTAAAATATGTAACTTGTCCCTTGGGTCCTCCTCTGTGCCTGAGGACTGGAAAGTGGCAAATGTAACGCCAATCTTCAAAACGGGATCCAGAGGGGATCCCGGAAATTACAGGCCAGTTAGCTTGACTTCTGTCCCTGGAAAACTGGTAGAAAGTATTATTAAAGCTAGATTAACTAAGCACATAGAAGAACAAGCCTTGCTGAAGCAGAGCCAGCATGGCTTCTGCAAGGGAAAGTCCTGTCTCAGTAACCTATTAGAATTCTTTGAGAGTGTCAACAAGCATATAGATAGAGGTGATCCAGTGGACATAGTGTACTTAGACTTTCAAAAAGCGTTTGACAAGGTACCTCATCAAAGGCTTCTGAGGAAGCTTAGCAGTCATGGAATAAGAGGAGAGGTCCTCTTGTGGATTAGGAATTGGTTAAGAAGCAGAAAGCAGAGAGTAGGAATAAACGGACAGTTCTCCCAATGGAGGGCTGTAGAAAGTGGAGTCCCTCAAGGATCGGTATTGGGACCTGTACTTTTCAACTTGTTCATTAATGACCTAGAATTAGGAGTGAGCAGTGAAGTGGCCACGTTTGCTGATGACACTAAATTGTTCAGGGTTGTTAAAACAAAAAGGGATTGGGAAGAGCTCCAAAAAGACCTCTCCAAACTGAGTGAATGGGCAGAAAAATGGCAAATGCAATTCAATATAAACAAGTGTAGAATTATGCATATTGGAGCAAAAAATCTTAATTTCACATATACGCTCATGGGGTCTGAACTGGCGGTGACCGACCAGGAGAGAGACCTCGGGGTTGTAGTGGACAGCACGATGAAAATGTCGACCCAGTGTGCGGCAGCTGTGAAAAAGGCAAATTCCATGCTAGCGATAATTAGGAAAGGTATTGAAAATAAAACAGCCGATATCATAATGCTGTTGTATGAATCTATGGTGCGGCCGCATTTGGAATACTGTGTACAGTTCTGGTCGCCTCATCTCAAAAAGGATATTATAGAGTTGGAAAAGGTTCAGAAGAGGGCAACCAGAATGATCAAGGGGATGGAGCGACTCCCTTACGAGGAAAGGTTGCAGCATTTGGGGCTTTTTAGTTTAGAGAAAAGGTGGGTCAGAGGAGACATGATAGAAGTGTATAAAATTATGCATGGCATTGAGAAAGTGGATAGAGAAAAGTTCTTCTCCCTCTCTCATAATACTAGAACTCGTGGACATTCAAAGAAGCTGAATGTTGGAAGATTCAGGACAGACAAAAGGAAGTACTTCTTTACTCAGCGCATAGTTAAACTATGGAATTTGCTCCCACAAGATGCAGTAATGGCCACCAGCTTGGATGGCTTTAAAAGAAGATTAGACAAGTTCATGGAGGACAGGGCTATCAATGGCTACTAGCTGTGATGGCTGTGCTGTGCCACCCTAGTCAGAGGCAGCATGCTTCTGAAAACCAGTTGCTGGAAGCCTCAGGAGGGGAGAGTGTTCTTACACTCGGGTCCTGCTTGCGGGCTTCCCCCAGGCACCTGGTTGGCCACTGTGAGAACAGGATGCTGGACTAGATGGGCCACTGGCCTGATCCAGCAGGCTCTTCTTATGTTCTTATATGTGTTGGTTTGTTTTTTAAAAAATATAGTTGGTGATCGTGTGAGCTACGCTCAAAGGATGAATTAGTAGAGGACACATGTAAAAATCTTAAGAATCCACAAAGGTCTGTGCCCTCAGGTCATGCTTTTGACTGGGACTACAATATGCTGGGTTCATCAAATTATTGCCCAATCTGCTTGGGTGCCCTTTCTGATTATGCCACTCAAGGTCTGCTATATTTCTCCATTCTCCCTAGTCCAATTCACTTAGCCAAGATGCTCCTCCCCTGCCATATCTCTCTCCTTTCCCCATCGTGGGAAACTGGACAGTGTATTTGGCCATTCATGAATGAAAGAGAAATGAAAAACAAACACGTCATATTTATAAACAGAGAGAGAGCAAACTTCTTACTGTCTGAAGTGACAGGCAATCTGTGGGAATGAACTATGTTTTCTTTACTACTATATTAATAATTATTTACACAGCTCTGTTAAGTGTGCAAAGGGCTTTATAGTTGCTCATTCATGCTCACCATGAGATAAAATCATTGCTATGTTCATTAGGCAAGAATCAAGAGCCCCCCCACTGAACATACCGTAGCTATATTTTGGAAGACAAGCCTTCCAGGTTCAAGGCTAACACACTATTTCCTGGAGAACGTCATCAATGTTTGAAACATGAGCTATAGCCTACCCATCCTATCAGCCCTAATTCTTCTCTTCTTACAGCTTTTTTTAAAGGCAAAACTGGAAATAAGCATAATCATCCTATAAACTAATAGCAAACCAATTCTTTGCTAATCCTTATGTAGGCAAAATGGCACTATCCAATCCAAGAAGGAGGTATCAGCAGGCTTAGGGAAACTTAAAGATTTACAGAAGTATAAAAACGTTTTAGAAAAAGCACCCCAAGGGTGTGTGTGTCATATTCTCTAGTCTGATGCCAGATTCCATGGAGAAAGGGGCTGGCGTGGAGGCAAGGCAATATTGTCGGATCAGCATATTGCTCCAACAAGGGTTGGGAATAGATTGAGGCCTTTTAAGCCTCTGTCTCCAGAGTTCAGACTACCTCCTCCATCCTCCACTGTGAGTCAAGTTCAGAGGTTAGTATTTTCAAGAAGTCAAAACTCAAGCAAAGCAGGCCAAGGTGAGCACAGCAGGAAAGCAAGGAAAGAACTTTTGGAATGGGAGACAACAATGTCAAAACCAGTGGGGGGTGCTAGACAGAAAACAGTGGTCCTTGTGTTCCTCTCTATTTGTTTTTCTCGGTTTTTAGAGCCTTTCCTCCTTCTCAGACTGCATCTCTCCTTTGTCCTGCCCTACATGTGTAAGGATGTGCCATCCTGAGCTCCCACTCGGAAAGATGGCTATGTATGCTAGAAGTAAATAAACCTTTAACTTTTCTTTTTAACCAATACCAGTGGTCACCTCAAGCAAGATAACATACCACTGGGTGAAATTGCCATTGTGATCTACCCAGCACAGGTGGATCAAACGTAGGTTTGGAAAGAAGTCCTGACTCAAAGAAAGTGGCTACTGCCCTAATCTTTTTGTTACTCCCTTTTTTTCTGTTTTAGAAAGTCAAGAAAACAGCTGTCTGTGTGAGGATAGCCATCCAGTCTGCAAGGCACCACTTGTGTCTTCAGAAGATCCCGTGATTCACCATGATGATGGGTTGTAGTGAATAGCTCAGTGAAAACAACAACTTGGTATACAGCAGCTGCAAAACAAGAAAAAAGTCCATGCTAGGAATCAAAAGGGATCAAAGCTGCCAATATGATAATATCTTTATATGTAAATATACCGTGCAGCCACATTTAGAATACTGTGTATAGTTATGGTCCATGTCAAAAAAGATATTGAAGAGCTGGAAATGGTGCAGAAAAGAGCAGCCAAAGTGATCGGGGGTTGGAACACATTTCCTATGAGGAAAGTGTAAAGCATCTGGGACATTTTGGTTTAGAAAAAAAGAGGAACTCTGATTATGTTCTTACACATGTGTCTCAAATCAGTCCAGTGGCTGTCAGAATATAGTAGTCACTTTGAAGTGCCTGTAAAGGGCCAGGCCTGCCACTAGGCAGAATGAAGCAGCTCTTCGGGCAGCTCATTTTGGATGTCATGAACAGGCAGCAAATTGGTTATTTCACTTATTACTATCATCAAATGTTTGCTGCCACATCCATGGAAGAGACATTTGTTTAATTTTGTGCCTTAAGTATCAAAATAACTTGATCAGTCTTGAGTAATATATACCTAAAATTAGAAGAGGGACATCATTTGTTGCTTCCATAGCGAAGTGTCTTGGGTCTGCCCTGGTACTGTGCCAGCCCCTTCCATCTCTAAGGAAGGAAGAAGGGTAGCAGAAATGCTGCAAAGTCAAAGTTCCTTCAGAGGAGTTTGCTGAGGAAAACAGATCAGATATTAGTAGCTCCCTGCTGAAAGATAAGGACAAACTCTAATGGAACTGGGGAGCTTGCAATAAGTGGGAAAATAAACTGTAAACCAGGTGTGGGAAACCTTCGGCCCACAGGCTAAATTAGGCCCAGCAGGGGTCCTAATTTGGCCTTTGAGTCCTTTCCCCCCAAGCCATATCCATCTGCCCCGTGTCTGATATCATGTATGGTAGGTAAAGCTGTGGCTGCACGGAACCATAGGGAGCTTTACCCTCCCAATTGTTCCTTGCGAGAGGGGGTTGCAGTCAGCTGCTTTAAATTTGGAACCAACTGCAAGCCATGCTAGGATTGGTTCCACTTGGGAGCTCCCAATCAGACCTCCTCAGTGGAGATGATCGCTGCTGCGTGCCCCTTTCAGCAGCTATTTTCATTTGCAGCCCAGCTTGAGTTCAAACTTGTGAGCATTCTGTGACTTCACATCAACTCACTTAATGCAGAGCTCTCAGACAGCCAATGGATGATGACTAGTTTTTAACCAATGATAAAACAAAATCACAACCATTCTTGTCCGTTTCCTAGCCCTGTCCTTAGACCTTCTTCCACAGCCTGCTTAACTGGAAGTTCTTAAGCAGAAAATCTATACGATGAAAGTTCATTGCTAGAAAAACATTGTGACAGAAATGAGCACATCTCCATTCCCAAAACATTTGCAGAATATCTCTTAGAGGCTGCAGAATCGATCAGAGGGTGTAGATGCCAGACAAGGAGCATCTATGACAGTGAATATTATAAAGCTGGTAGATTCTTCTGGCTTAGAAGTGGCAAACCTCACAAATAATTGTTTCTGGGAATGTACATTTGACAGTGACTCATTTAAAGAATTGACCTGTAGGTCCAGGTTGCTATACATTTGTGGGAATTAACACAGCTCGACAACATTGGGCAGTTTAGGTACTGGAAATACATAATGGCTATTGCTTTCATTGTAGCTGTTCTCCCTGCCTCCACTCTTTCCATTTCGTTTCCCTTCCAACCTAACCATCCCCTATGGCTGAAGAGCTCTGACTAAGATTTTCTTTTGAACCTGAATTTCTTCAGCTGGAGAAAGAGAACACCCCCTCATCATACTTTTCTACATATAGTGTTTATTATCCCAGTAGAAGTCATGCCTTTCAAACAAAGGCAAGAATTATCCACACATTTACAAGCCAGTTGCATGCTGCAAAACCTCTTCTTTATATGGATATTTGAAAATCTGATGTGGGAAGTTAAGGGTTGCCTGTTAAATCACATACTTTGTTTGGCAAATATAGATCTGACCATATCTGCATAATTCCTCCAATTCCATTTTTATTATCATCATCATCATCATCATCATCTTTCTACAAAGGATGTAAGCAAAAAAAAATGATACGTTTTGCTGGTTTAATGTGTGTGCACAGTATGCACATGGTGCAAATACAGTTCTCCAAGTCCAGGCCTGGTAATTGGCAAAGGGCCTTTAAGTGCAGGATTTAAAAATGCCAATTGCATCAGATGGGAGTGCTGGTAATTATCAGGATCACAACAGGTGTGGAGGGGGAATTTAACCCTTTCCTCTACTGCTGCATTCCTAAGGAAAATCCCTCCTTTGAAGTTGATATTTGCTATGGAAGGAAATCCCACTATTGGAGCCTTAGGTAGCTTGTCATAGCACAACATCTAATGTATAACATAGCTTCACTAAGGGAACACAGTTCTCATATATCAGGATCCATATCATGGGACTGTGTCACTGTGTCTATAGAAGCATGAGCACTAACTGGGAACTTGGAGATGGGGAACTTTCATAAAAAGGCACCTTTCATAAACCAGGGAAGGGAAACCTGTGGCCCTCCAGATATTGAAATAGAACTCTCATAACCCTGACCATTGACTGATAAGAGTTGGAATACAACAACATTTGAGGGCCATAGGTTCCCCATCCTTGGCAAACACTGTGTACCAACACAATCAGCCAAGGAGAACAATGAAGAGCAAATTATTAACATTTGGGTGCCTTAAGGTACTATGGCACTATGGACTATGGTCATGGACTATGGTCATGAGCATGCACAAGAACTCATTCCACCCCAGAAGCTATAATGGAGTCTACTAGGACAATGGGATGAAATATAGGTAAGCAAGGGGGTGTACTTGCAAGGGGGAGTCCATGCTTTTATAGCAAGATTCCTGAATACCCACAGAGGCAGCTCTGGGTTTAGCACTGCAGTAGCTCTCAGGAAAACTCTCAATCGTCACTAGGTCTGGGGACGTTTTAGTGTTGGTGGTCAATGTGTTGTGTAACAACAAACAAGTACAGCAGTCCAGGAGGATGCCAAGTGTGGCTGGGGGAGGAACATTCCTCTTTTCCTGCCCTTGTGTGTTGCCACTGCTCCCACAAATACCAAGTAAGAACTGAAGAGGAAGAGGAAGAGTATGTTGGAGAGGGGCTGATGAGGAGGATAATTGGTGATTGGGATGGAAGGAGGAAAGGTGGGAATTCTTGTCCATCTCAGATTATAACCCAAGCTGGAGATGTATTTCAGGGCTTTAAAAGCTTGGCTCTTGTTTGAACATGACCACCATTGTCTGGGTTTGACAGAACTTCAGTGGCATCCCTAGTCTTGTGCTCGTTTCTCTTTCTGCATCCTCATGGGATTCAAGTTTTTACAAGTATTGTTCATTGCTTTTGTCCTGACAACATTCTGTTTTTGTTTGTTTTACTTTCATACCTGTTACCATCTCTTCCTGTTTCACAGGACACTTTCAGGTTGTTGCTATTTTCAGGTGGGATTCAATCACATATTAGTAAATTCAGGTTGTCCAACTAAAGGTAATTCAGAGGACTTGTGCAACAAACCAGCTTCTCTGTGAGATTGGAGTTTTGATGTAACATCATCTAACTTTAATTAATTAAGTTTATATCCCACCCTCCCAAAACGAGCCCAGGACAGTACCATTCCCACAAACCAATTCGAACGAATGCAGAAGCACCCACAAACTTAAAAAAACACAACAGATGTTAATAACAAAAAAATACTTAGAAAAAGCATTGTGCATTCTGCAGTAACTGCAATCTTATGTCTTTCTCAAATGTACAAGGGAGATGGTAAATAACTTGGAAGTTAATGTTCAAAACAAGTTAGCTAACATGGTCACAATCCTCTTTGCAAGCTTTTATATATACTTCAAGATGATGGCACCATCGTGTGGTCATTTTTACTTTCTTTTTTACAGTTAATGACTGATTTGACATATTAATCTCTGTTATTACAATTATTATTTACCTCCTTTCATTCAGGAGGAAGTACAATAAAGTGAATATTAGATCCTCAGATCCAAAGGCTAAACAGATGCTTTACAGTGGAAACCTATACATGTCTACACAGAAGTTATTCCCACTGAAAACAACTAGGCTTATTCCTAGGTAAGTGTATATAGGATTGTAGCCTTAGGGTGCAATCCTATACTGAAGATCTGCTGACTGAGGGGCTCTAATATCTGGTGGAAACCCTACTACAGCAGCGGAACTTAATATATGCTACCAGAATGAAGATTATGCTGATGGAACACTCTGCCGGAAGAGGGGCTAAAATGTGCTGGAGACATAGGTGGGAAGGAATGTGGTGGAGACATAGGCAGGATGGGGAGGAGCACAGTTACACCAGTTCCTATACCTCTTCAATTCAAGACACACTACTATCAACAGCAGAATGTTCCACCAGCTCTAGATCTAATGGAAGGAATTTCACTCCCATTGACTTCAATGGGACAAGAAAAATGTAAAAATAGCTCCTTTCGCCTGTGTCTCCACCACGGAGGATAGACTATGGTGTAACTCAAACCCAATCACAACACACCAACATCCGTACATATACTACCCACAGGAAAACCGCAAGTCAGATGATAGAGCATGTGGCATGGGGCTGTATCAATGTCATGCACTCTTAGAACTCTGGCCATAGTAAACTATGAAGAAAGGGCATTTTGCACAAAAAGGGAGCCCTTGCTTCACAACATGCAGGGGAACTTGTGGTCAGTCCTAATACTTCTCTGTGTATAGTCCTAACAGGTGCCTCATCTTGTGATTTTGACATAAACAGGAAAGTATAATGTGTAACTGGAGTATAACAGAGCTTTGGCTGCCCTGTAGGTCAGGGGGTGGAACCTCTCACTTCTGGGCCAATCATGGCCCTCCGGAAAGGTCCAATTTTCCCCAAACCATGCCTACTCATGCACCAGCTGGGGTAATTTATAAGTGCCCAAAAGCGCAGGGGAAAAGAGAGGTGCCTTGGCATCTCATCCCAGCATCTGCTCCACTCATCCCACTCATGGAGAGTGATAATATTAATGGTCAATGCTTCCTTTAGTAGCTGCTTTTAATGTCTCTCCAAAGATAATTGTTTGGGGTTTTTTTATGTTTCCCAGAATGCATGCTGAGGCTTGTCCTGGGGTGCCAAAGGCACACCAATCTCGTGCAGGGACTGCCTAACAGCCACGGGTGGGAGCAGGGAGGATGGGAGAAAGCCTGTACCACTGGGAAGGGGGGCAGCTGTCAAGCGCCTATTCCTCCCTTCGTTTAGGGAAACACCGCCCCTTCCCTGCCTCCGCAGTTAACATTCTAATGTGTGGGAGCGGCAACAAGGAAACACTGATAGCAATAAATGCACACGCGTGTGAATGCTAAAAAGAAAAACAGGCAATTTATTAGTAGCGAGGGCAGAAGTATGTGAACTGTCAAAATCAATCGCGATGGAAAAAGCAGCATTTTTAATGCAGATCATGGCTCATATGTGAACCAGCCCTAAGTGTTTTCCAAGTCTCCCCGTGCTACCCTTAAGTCTCCGCAATCAGGGAGTTAAAGGGGGAGGGGAAAGACTTGTAAAAACATTTTTCAAGTCTCCCTGCATTTCTATTTTAATTCTCTGTGATCAGGGACTTAAAGGGGAAGGGGAGAAGACTTGGAAGAGGCTTCTTAAAGTCTCCTTCCCTCCCCCTTTAAGTCCCTGGTCACACTGAAAGGGATATTGAAAGGGGAAATTTGGAAAACACTTTTTCAAGTATCCACCCTCCCCCTTTAAATCCTCAATTCTGGAGACTTAAGGAAACATAAGGGATTTTGACAGGTGGGCAGGGCCGGCACCAGAGGGCAGCCAGGTCGGACCCTGGCTGAGGGGCCCCTGAAGGGTCCTCCTTAGGGTGGGTGAGTAGTGCTCCCTTCTGTGATCTGCGGCAGTGTCGGCTCCCGACCATGCTGCAGATTGTAAAGACGGAGCTCCCAGGCAGCCCCCCTATTATTGCGCAAGCCCACAGTGCCTGCTTGCATGCCCCATCCACCTTTCCCTTGAAGTAAATGCTGCCTGCACTGCGGGTGCATGACTGCCATCAACCAAGATGGCTGCCGAGGCTTACCTAAGGGGCTGATGCCCCTGCTGCCATCTTGGTTGATCCGCGCATAGCGGATATAATTTAATGTAATTTAAAAACACCACAGTATTGCTTATGGTAAAAGCATTTGTGGATAAGGCCACTTTTTCAGATGCATGAAGTCTTATCCTCAGTTGCCAGGTTATTTATGTATTATACATACACTTACACACACACATATGCATACACAGATATTGAGAAAAAACACTGCAAATACTAGGGTTAAATGGCAATTAAATGTAAAAATGTAAAAATTCTATGTAAAGCTTACATTGCCCGTATAACCATAGTGACCATTCAAAGCAGCAGCAATTGATGATGATAACACAACTATCCTAACTTTGCTATGTTAATTAACACTTATAACGGGACGGGAGACCATTATCTCAAATTAAGCCTAAAGAAATGGGAATCAATTTTTTTATCTACTATATATTTTGGAAAGTTGTTTCTCTGTTCATTATCTGTTTGGACATCTCTTTCAAGCTATTGTATCCAAATTTTGCATGATGGTTTTTGAGATCAAGGAGTAGATTTTCATCTGTGTGGATACAATTGGATGCCATTTTGAATTAGGATGCTTGACTGAACTTTTCAACACCACTGATTTTAACCAAATTCTGCATGATAGTTCCTGAGATCAAGGAGCAGGTTTTCATCTATGTTTGGATAGGTTCCTGCCTGAAACCCTGGAGAACCACTGCCTGTCAGTGTTAACAGCGCTGAGCTAGATGGATCAATAGTCTGACTTAGCATAAGACAGCTTCCTACGTTCCTGTACAATCAGATTCAGCATCAGCCTTATTATTTGGTCATGAGAATTCACTCTTTTTGATGGTGTGGCTGAAGAACTATTTATCTTAGGGGTTCCCAAACTGAGGACCACTCGTGGTCTGTGAACTTCATTCAGGTGGCCCATGGCATGCCATATTGATTTTCAATTGTATATTTATTGCTGATTTCCTATAGTGTATTTTATTGTATTACAATTTGAATTCTATGGAATACAAAACAGAATATAAGAAATAAAAGAAGCTATACATGCACAATTGAAAATCATACATTGTCTAGCACAAAGGACTGCGATTGCTACAACAGGCAGGATCATCATTAAGTGGTCCGTCAAGTCCCTCAGCACTTTTCAAGTGGTCCGTGGGGGGATAAGTTTGGGACCCATTGATATTCTCCCTTCCAATCGCCACAGCACGGGAGGCTTGGCTGAACTCTGTGCACATAGCATCTGAAGAGCCGTGCTGGTACTACTGCTGCGCTAGGGGGCGCCAAAGGGTTTCGGCAGCGAGCAGTTCGACGGGACCGAAAGAGCCTCCTCCGCACAAGTCATCCTTAGTTATTACTGTGTTGTGATGGCTACAGCTTCCTTTCGGGAACGCGCATTCTCTCCGCCCGCCTTTAGGGAGTGCCCTTTTGTCCCGCCCAGTGCGTGCTCCCGTAAGTAAATAATACGTGGGCGGGGACTGAGCTGCGCGCGTGCGTCACGGGAGTGCAGGACGAGAGAGGCAGTTAAAAAAAATAGTGGGGGAGAAAGTTCACTTCATAGGCGCCAGAAAAGAAAGGGAAGGAAATTGAGGGAAGGTCTTTCTTACACCTTCCCCGGTATGGGTCCTTGTAGAGCGTTCTCGCGGCCCGCCCTCCTGCTGTGCCTCCCGCTGCTCTTCCCGGCGCTGGGTCACATCGCCATGGGAGCTCCCGTGCCCGGGGAGCAAGGAGGTAAGACTTCTTTCTACCTGTGCGGCTATTGCGAAGTTTACCTCGGCAGCTTCGGTTCTTTTCTCCTCCCCCACTCCCGGTCACAATTCCGCGTTAGAAGCCGTGATAGTCCTAGCGGGCCCTTCATTATCACAGTCCCCTTTCTCCTCCTTTATTGGCTTTTACAGTAGTGGCCCGTTTGTAACGAGAAGAGGAATAGGCAGCACTGCTGAGGAGCGAGCTCGAGGCTCAGCTTGCAGTGTTTTTTGAGCACGTCTGTTATGACACTTTGTCGGAATCCGCCGTGTTTTCCTGCGTGTTTTTAAGTGTTGGGAACACGCGGGTTTGCGTGTGTGGTGAGGGGGAAATCCTATAGCCGAAGGGCTGCCATGTTTAGACAAAAGGGTTTAATGAGATACTTCTTGCAGATCGCCCCCCAACTACCTTGAATACGAGTACTTATAAAAATTAGAGATGGCAAGGAAGCGCCTTCATTTTCTTCTCACATAACTCCTTGCATGGATGCGTGCACCATCAAAAGGCAGAGGAGGCTTCTTGCTTCAGAATGATTTTTACACATGCGGGATAATTGGCTAAGATTTCTTTAATCTGGTGACACTCCTAAAAACAACATTAATCATTATATATTTGCCATAATTATTGTTGTTCTTATGTGCCTTCAAGTCGATTACGATTTATGGTGACCCTATGAATCAGTGAAAGATCAAATAAGGTTTGAGGCTTTAAACTTAGTTGACAGAGAACCAGAAGAACTATGGAATGAAGTCAGACATGATCAGGGCAGAATGCAAAAAGACAATACCTCTAGTTAAAAAGAGAGAAAGACCTCAATGGATGACTTAAGAAACACTTAAAATGGTTAAAGAGAGAAGGAAAGCAAAAGCAAAAGGAGATAGAAACACGGTCAGAAGCCTAAATGCAACAGTACAGTGACTAGTACGTAGAGACAAAGAAAACTATTACAATAGTTATTGTATAGAAATAGAAGAGGACAACAAAAAGGAAAGAACAAGAGCCCTATTCCAAAAGATTAGAGAAATGAAAGGGAAATTTAAACCACGAGTAGGGATGTTGAATAATCCACGGGGGAACACGCTGACTGACCGAGATGAAATAAAAGGAAGATGGAAGCAATACACTGAAGAACTCTATAAAAGAGATGCCAGGATGAAAGATTCATTCACGGAGGAGCCATATGATGAAGAACCAGAAATTTTAGAATGTGAGGTAAAAGCTGCTCTTAAAATACGTGGAAGAAACAAATCACCAGGAATAGATGGCATACCAATAGAGTTGCTATAAGCTACTGAGACGGAATCTGTCCAAATTTTGAGAAAAAATTGTCAAGAAATATGGAAAACTAAACAATGGCTCACAGACTGGAAGCGTTCAATATACATCCCAATTCCAAAGAAAGGAGATCCCAGGGAATGCAGTAATTATTGAACAATTGCCTTAATATCCCATGCAAGTAAAGTAATGTTCAAGATTCTACAACAAAGGCTCCTACCATATATGGAGCGAGAAATGCTAGACGTCCAAGCTGGATTTAGAAAGGGAAGAGGCACCAGAGATCGTATCGCAAACATACGTTGGATAATGGAACGGACCAAGGAATTTCAGAAGAAAATCACCCTGTGCTTTATAGATTACAGCAAAGCCTTTGATTGTGTAGACCATGAAAAACTATGGAATGCTTTAAAAGAAATGGGGGTGCCACAGCATCTGATTGTCCTGATGCTCAACTTACACTCTGGACAAGAGGCTACTGTAAGGACAGAATATGGAGAAACCAATTGGTTTCCAATTGGAAAGGGTGTAAGAGAGGGGTGTATTTTATCACCCTATTTGTTTAATCTGTACGCAGAACATATCAAGTGGAAAGCAGGATTGGACCAAGATGAAGGAGGTGTGAAAATTGGAGGGAGAAATATCAATAATTTAAGATATGCAGACGATACCATACTATTATCCATAGGGTCGCCATAAGTCGTAATCGACTTGAAGGCACATAACAACAACAACAATGAATCAGTGACCTCCAAGAACATCTGTCATGAACCTCCCTGTTCAGATCTTGTAAGTTCAGGTCTGTGGCTTCCTTTATGGAATCAATCCATCTCTTGTTTGGCCTTCCTCATTTTCTACTCCCTTCTGTTTTTTCCAGCATGATGCTCTTTTCTAGTGAATCAGGTCTTCTCATGATGTGTCCAAAGTATGATAACCTCAGTTTCATCATTTTAGCTTCCAGTGACAGTTCTGGTTTAATTTGTTCTAACATCCAATTATTTGTCTTTTTCGCAGTCCACGGTATGCACAAAGCTCTCCTCCAGTACCACATTTAAAATGAGTTGATTTTTATCTTATCCGCTTTTTTCACTGTCCAACTTTCACATCCATACATAGAAATCGGGAATATCGTGGTCTATATGTTTATTATTTATTAAATTTATATTCTGCTCTCCCTTCCGGAAGGAGCCCAGGACGGCAAACAGAAACACTAAAAACACTCTAAAACATCTTAAAAACAAAGGACTTTAACACCTATTAAAACAAAACATATTTAAAAGCAATTAATCATAATGAATATAGTGGCATGAGAAAGCAGTGATGTAACATGCGTCTATTCCTGTTGGTTTGCATTCCTTAGTTGGAACTGTAGCATCAGATTTATGGGATTGAGGAGATTGGTTTCTTTAATCTCTGAATTTGAGGTCAAATGCATTCGTTTACTGAGCTAGTATTTATGAGTCTGAGTAAGGTGATAGTTGGCTCAAAAACTCATGATATCAAGCCATGTGATACAGATTAGTTGCTCAGTATACTTTGATCACTGGATTGTACTGCTGAATGGTTTAAAGAGTGCAAATAGCTGCTATGGGACTTGTAATCTATGGAGAAACTGCAAGTGTGGTATAGTGGCTAAGGTGTTGGACTACAACCTGGGAGACTAGGGTTCAAATCCCCACACAGCCATGAAGCTCACTGGGTGACCTTGGGCCAGTCACTGCCTCTCAGCCTCAGAGGAAGGCAATGGTAAACCCCCTCTGAATACTGCTTACCATGAAAACCCTATTCATAGGGCTCCATAAATCGGAATTGACTTGAAGGCAGTATATTTACATTTAGTTTATTTTGGGCTACCCAGTGTGTGGTTTTAGGATAACATGGATGTCATTACACAATTTCATGACATAGCAAACTGCTCTCTAGATAAAAGTTTGTTTAGGGGTTGAACATAGTGGGGTTTAGTTTTGTAAACATGAATAGGATTGTTCTGTTAAGTGGATTGGTCTCCGTAAGATGGGCCATACCTCAGTGGTAGAGCACATGTTTTGCATACAGAAGGTCCCAGATTCAGTCCCTGTCATTTCCAGTTAGACAGATTGTGTGGTTACATGGACAAATGTCTGACCTGGTGTAAGATAGGAACCTACCTTGCTGACTTAAACTTTCACTTGAGTAAAATATTATTTATTTATTTACCGCCCTTCCTCCAGCAGGAGCCCAGGGCGGCAAACAAAAGCACTAAAAACACTTTTAAACATCATAAAAACAGACTTTAAAATACATTAAAACAAAACATCTTTAAAAACATTTTCAAAAAGCTTTCAAGACATCTTCAAAAAAAAGGTTAAAAATATATTGTTTTTTAAAAAAGGTTTAAAAACATATTAAAAAGCAATTCCAGCACAGAGGCAGACTGGGTTAAGGTCTCAACTTAAAAGGCTTATTGAAAGAGGAAGGTCTTCAATAGGTGCCGAAAAGATAACACAAATGGTGCCTGTCTAATATTTAATTTATATTCTGTCAGGGGCGTCACTACTGGGGTGCGGAGCGTGCGGACCGCACCCGGGTGACACCCTGAGGGGGGTGACACCCAGAGCTGCCCCGCGCCGTTGGCCAGCAAAGGAGCCGAGAAGCGCTCCGGGTCGGCGCAGCCAACTCCTCCTCGGAGGCGGGCGGGCGAGACCGACAGCAGGTGCCCGCTCGCTGGTGGTGAAGCTGGGACAGGCCTTCCACCACCAGGCTGGAGCGCGTGGTGAGTGTGTGTGTGTGTGTGTGTGTGTGCACGTGCACGCGCACAAAACACCAGCCACCCCTGTCCATGCACCTGGGAGGGCGCGCGCCGGAGGTCTGCACCCCCCCGCACTCCTGCTAGTGACACCGCTGTATTCCGTCCTTCCTCCCAGTGGGAGTCCAGGGCGGCAAACAGAAACACTAAAAACTCTCTAAAACACCTGAAAAAACAGATTTTAAAATATATTAAAACAAAACATCTTTAAAAACATCTTTTAAAAAAACCTTTTAAAACATATTAAGCAGTTTCAGCACAGACTGGGATAAAGTCTCTACTTAAAAAGCTTGTTAAAAGAGGAAGGTCTTCAGTTGGCGCCAAAAAGGTAACGGAGATGGATGGTGCCTGTCTACTATTTAAGAGGAGGGAATTCCAAAAGGTAAGTGCGACAACACTAAAGGGCCCACTTCCTATATTGTGTGGAATGGACCTCCTGATAAGATGGTATCTGCAGGAGACCCTCACCTGCAGAGTGTAGTGATCAGTTGGGTATATAAGAGGTAAAATATGTACTCCTACTATACAGGATAAGACTATAGTGTTGCTTTCTTCATTTACTTCAGTCACCTGCACTGACTAGTTCATTTGAACTGTGTGTAGATGTAGGCATCTTCCTCTGACCCAGATGTTTCTCTAATCAGCATTGAGACTAAGTTGTCTGTTATGATGACAATAGCGCAGATGCCAGAAACCAAGATGAATGCCCTGATTTTAAACAACTTCATTGTAGCTTAACCAAACCAATCTGTTCCATGTTTTCAGGGTTGTTCTGTAAGAAACTTGCTCAGAACTTTGTCTGGTAATGTTGATAGCTGAACTTTAACTCATTTATCAACTGTAAGATTGTAAACTAAATGTGAACGTTTAATGGTCTCATGTTATTACACCTACATAATATTACTACATAATATTGCACATACATAATATTAATGGCCTCATGATATTACACCTACATAATAGTACAAAGTATATACTACATAATATTAATTTATTTGCAGACAATATTCATAGCCCAGGCTGAGGAGCTTCCTCTTTGTAAGAGTAACATCTTTGTCTAAATTTCTGATGTCTTATAAATAGCTATTGCAGATTATGGAAATGGATTTTGGATTGTTGTGATCGTATCTCCTAAAATAAGAAGTAAATATGAACAATCATAGATAAACTGGCTTTGATTCCTGGCACTCCTTAATCCCACAAACTATCACAAATACAGTTCAGCCTTGGGTTTTTTTAACAACAACACAATGGTGTAGGAGAAACCTGAGGGCCTAACTTAAAAGCACTGTTAATTATAAACTAACACTTCATCTCTCAACTCTCTCACAATAGGCTGTCAACAGTACACAAATAAAACTTGTGAGGAATGCCTGAAAAATGTCACGGTAAGTAGCATACAACTGCAGAATGTCTCTTGTAGCTTGAAATCCTATATAAACCTGCTGTATGCTGTGATCTTACAAGGCCAGTACTGTTCACGTACTCTAATGTGCGTACACAGGTCCCACCAAATACAATTGAAAGAATAATTCTGCATGTGCACTGAGAATACGTGCACCAAATTTTCTGGTGTTCTTAATGGGGAAAGCTGTTTCAGTGTACAAGTCTTGTGTATGTACAGGGAGCTGTTGGATTAGAGCAGGGGTGAGGAACCTGTGACCCTCCAGATATTGTTGGACTTCAATCCTATCAGCCTCAGCCAGCATGATCAGTGGTCGGGGCTGAGTTGTAATCTAGCATCTGAAGGGCCATAGGTTCCCTATCCCCATTAGATAAAGCAAGGTGAAAACAGCATCTGTATAATCCTGTTTAGGGTTAGGGCAGCACTTGGGTAGTCTGTACATGCAAGCAGCTTTTGGCAGAGTTGGGAGAAAGAAAATGAACTCATCAGAGTAATGGTCTGCTTATGAAGTTCATGAGATGGAGTGGTGAAAGAATAGTCTATTTGTAGGAAGGTGCTTGTGGGAAGGAGTAAGTCTCTGTCACTCCCCTTAAAACAAAGGCAAAGGATGAAAAAGGTGGTTGACATGGGATGGAGGGTTGTATGTGACAAGCCAGTTGCAGTATTTGAGGAAGAGAGTGTCAAGTTTAAAAAAGCTTTTGGAAATCTTAAATTGCAGATAATTCCACCAAGTCCAAATAAAGAAGCTGACAAGAGTAATCTTGTTAATATATTATGTGGCTTTTGTTGGGGGTGGAAAAAATACGCAAAATAAATGTTCTTCGCTTTCTTGCACCTTTACTTCTTTGCACTTTTGCAAAGTATCATGCAGGATAGCAAGCATAAAACACCCTGCACTTTAGCAAAGAACTTGCTACTTCCTGTAGCTATTTATATGGTGTCTATTATAGCTTAGTGTAGTCTTGACCAACCTGGTGCCAACCAAATATTTTCAACTTCCACCTCATTAGTCCTAGCCAGTAGGGTGGTTTTGTGGCTCAACTGCCCAGCTTCTTTACAGCACCAGTGAAAGTGTTTTGTCAGATTACTGACACTATGTGGAATCTGAATAAGCAGCTCATTGAAAAATTAATATATAATTCGGATTTTAGTGGATAAAACAATGAGCACTACCAAGGATGCCCATTTTATAGGCTGTGTCTTGCTTTGTGGTGTGAATGGAAACTATGAATTTGCCATTCTAGAAAACTGACAAAAGAACATGTAAGGAACAAAACAAGATACCTAGATTTCATTATCTGAAAATTGGTCAAATTATGTAGATGTGTGGACATATGGGGCACATTCTATCAGGCCAATATGAAGCATTTCAGGTTTTAATTACAGAAGTAGCTCTTGATGCAGTTTGGATGCCCTGGGTTGTATTCAACCTAGTGCTTAAGCAAACCCGTCAATGTAAGGATTTCTCCATATGCACCTGAACACTCTCCTCCCTCCATGCACCCCCTAAATCTGTTATTGGGGTTCCTCGAGCCCTCCGGAGCAGATTAGGGGATGGGAGAGGGTGTGCACAGGGGTGGGGGAGAAGAGAGGGAAGTTCTGTTGTGCTAGTTGTAATCCTTGTGCTCATGCAATTATTTAGTTGAATACTGACCATTATGTCAAAGGTAACTAGTGTGGTGCTCTGCAGTTGTGGACTACAACTCCCATCATCCTTAACCATTGGGCATGCTAGGGCCCAAAACATCTTGAGAACACCACCTTGGCTATCCGTGCAGTACAAAGGAATAATGAGAGGCACTCACTTTAAAGAGAACAGAGCCTTTGCTGCACATCATTCTGTAAATTGTTGATTTACAGCTACCTGAAAATTAGATCTGACTCTGAGGAGATGGAACATATTGTGTGCCTTTGGTGTTGTGAGGCAAGTGGGAAAGTTCTATTACAAGCTGAGAAATGGAACTACACCAGTTTTTGGCTGGTGATAACCATACCAGTACTTATTTTATTAACTGTGACTTTCTAATGAAGCCTACTTACTTATGTGCAAAATAGATTGATTTAAATCAAGTTTCCCACTTTGACATTCATAGACTTACTTATTTATTAAAGTGTTTATAAGCCACACTTTTCATAGAAGTACATCAAGGCAGCTTACAACATAACATGACACAAATAAAATTTAAAAATCAGTAAAAACATCATTAAGAACAATGATAAAAACATCACTAAATATTGCATTTATTAGAGAGAAATTCATGCTACAAAGGCCTGTCTAAACAGTTCATTTTTCAAGAGATGCCTGAGAGAAAGGAGGGATGGTTCCTGCCAAACCTGTCTAGGTAGAGAGTTCCACAGGGCAGGGCCTGCCACACTAAAGACTTGGTCCCTGGTAGAGGCCAGCTGAACCTCAGGAGCTGACATCTAGAAGATGTCAGTGATTGAGATGGAACACAAGGAGTTGGGCAGTCCTTAAGGCATGTTGAGTCCAAGTTGTTCAGGGCTTTGTGAATTAACACAAGGACCTTGAACCTGGCCCAGTAGCAAATTGGCAACCAGTGCAGCTTTTTCAGTAGGGGAGTAAGGGGTAACATGTTGCCAGTAATTTGTTTTCCTGTAAGCATTCTGGCTGAAGCATTCTGTACTAGTAGCAGCTTCTGGACCAGATACTAGGACAGCCCCACATAAAGTGCATTACAGTTATCAAGATTTGAGGTCACCAATGCATGGACTGCTATAGTCAGGCTGTCACGATGCAGGAACGGTTGCAGTTGGCATACTAGCCAAAGCTGGAAGAAAGAACTCTGGGCCACAGTGCTCAGTTCAACCTCTAATGACAGAGATGGAACAAGGAGTACCCCATACTACATATCTGCTCTTTCAGAGGGAGTGCAGTCCTATCCAGGACAGGCAATCGACCTATTTCCCTGTCACAGGAATCCTACTCACAAGGCCTTTGTCTTTCCAGGATTCAAGCTCTCTCTACATTTAGATATTTCCTGAACAAGCAAGCATATTGCAGCTCAGAATATTCATACAGTGTAGGATCATGCAGTCCACACAAGTGCAGAATTAGATCTACTTGGAGATGAGACTTGGTTTGATGCTGTCTCTTGTATACACAAGAGTAATAAGCATGATAAGCAACACAATGAAGTCATGCATTGTAATCTGAGTTGGATATCTACCCCACCCAGTTATTTTTAAGAAGAAAAAGAGCCTTTAGTTTGAACTTCAGTCACGTTTAATTTTTAAGAGATTATAAAGATAGATTTCAGCATCTTTGTTTCAGATATCATTTTGGTTTTTTTACTTGCTGTAACTGAAGCTTTGCAGTAAAATTGCATTTTACTTCTTAGTGTTTAACATGATTGAGAAGCTGAATTCTCAATGTTTCTGTACAGAGAGGAGATACTCAAACTGAAGCTGAATCCTGACAAAACCGAGGTGCTGTTTGTGGTAGACAAGGGAAGGTTGGGAGATATAGACCTGGTGCTTAACGGGGTACGATTGCCCTTGAAAGACCAGGTCTGTAGCCTGGGGGTCATTCTTGACTCCCAGCTGTCTATGGAGGCTCAAGTTTCAGCTGTAAGCCGGGCAGCTCTGTATCAACTCCATCTGATACGGAGGCTATGCCCCTACCTTCCCAATCATCTGCTCCCACCGGTGGTACATGCCCTGATCACCACTCGCCTAGACTACTGTAATGCGCTCTATGTGGGGTTACCCTTGAAACGGTTCAGAAGTTACAATTGGTACAGAATGCAGCGGCGCGTCTGATTGCAGGCAGCCGCCGTAGAGATCACATCACTCCTGTGTTGAAGGTGTTGGTTTTAACCTTTAAAACCCTATACGGTTGTGGCCCAGCCTATCTGAAGGAGCGCCTCCAGCATCGACAGGGATGCCGCTCAACAAGATCAACCTCAGAGGGCCTTCTCTGGATCCCACCAGTCAAAACAGCTAGGCTGGTGAGGACTCGAGAGAGGGCCTTCTCAATAGTGGCCCCCGCCCTTTGGAACTCTCTCCCTAGTGACCTACGCCATGCCCCGTCTATAATGAGCTTCCGCAGGACCCTGAAGACTTGGCTTTTTAGGCGGGCGTTTGAGATGGGCTAGTTTTCTACTGTTTTTAAATTTTAATTGTTTTATATACTGTTTTATCTTGTACGTCGCCCAGAGTGGCTGGACAACCAGCCAGATGGGCGACTAACAAATCTAATAATAAATAAATAAATAAATAAATAAATATTCTTGCACCAAGTGGCAAAGTTATTGTTTGTTAAAAATGAATTGTGGCAAAGAAAACCCCCAAACCTGGTATGGATTTCAAACACTTTGCTTTTTTTCAAGGAATGGGTACTCTAATATACTGTCACTGAGAAATCATTCTCTGATGTCAGCATTACCATATAACTAAATTAGAGATATAATTTCATCATCTCTGTTCAGGCTCTGTCCTGAAATGTAAATTTCAAAGTGTGTTTCTGCCAGAATTCTAGTTCAGCATAGAAGAACTCTGAGCCAAAAACAATAGTAAATTCTGCTGGCAACATCTGTCTTTGCAAGGCTGTTCTTGATTGCAATTACTAAAAACTTAAAATAAATTTAGAGTGTAAACTGAGCAGTTATTTCCTGCATACTGTTTCATTTTGAAAAGTTGTATATGTCAAAGCGGGCATATCCTTGTCCCTGAGTTGGGCAGGATATGATTTCATGGGTTTTCTAATTTTTAACTGCTGATGTGCTGTATTGCTTAGTCTGCCCAGTTAAAAACAAATAAGTCACTGTAAGTTGACAATAAGTGGTGATTCTTAAAGTTCATGTTTGGACAAGCATAGAAGGGGGGTTGAATGCAAGACTTTTGTCTTAAGAGCAAACTGAGTTATTTATGGATTGGAGATACCTGAGAAACATCATATGAGTATTTTAATCTACAATCTACCAAATATTTCTTCTGGGCAGCTTTTCTCCATTTCAGCTGGACTTGAGCAGGGGTTGTATAAGTCTCATTGTACTGAAGCATCCAGAGTGTGATTTGTCTTCTATGTATCTAGCTTTTAATATCTGGCAAATGCAAAATGAATACTTATTCCCTATTAAATTCTATTGAAGTTTTACTTGGAAGTGTTTGTAAGGCTAGCAAAACTTTGCTGTCAGTTTTGGACAAAAGCGTTGTTTCTATAACTTATTTGGACTCCCTTGCCTTACCCTATAGCAGCAGTGGGGAACCATTTTCAGCCCAAAGGCTGCATTTGCTTCTGGATAACTTTCCAGGGGCCATGTAGACAGAGGCAGAAGTGGGTGGAGCAATGAATGTGAATTTTTACCTTTGCACTGTAGGCTAGTGTGTACACACATTCACACACCCCTCTATCTAGGCAAGCAAGAAACATCAAAGTTCCAAGGACATATTCTCGTCAGGCAAAAACATCTGAGGGTGCAAAGCAGGGTCAGTGAAGGATGTGGCCTGAGGAGAGTCCTGCAGGCCAGATAGAGTGTCATAGTGCCGCATTTGGTGCCCAAGCCTGCGGTTCCCCATCCCTGCCCTATAGACACAAAATATTTGTACTAATCAAGCAGCAAATTGCCTAATCCTAAAAATGATATCTAAATAGGAACACATTTAATCTTTTGTGTGTGTGTGTGTGTATGTGTGTGTGTGTGTGTGGATAGACGTATTGTGATTATGTGACTGTACTCCTTTAATGTGTCCAACATATTGTTTGGAATGAGTTGCCAACTGGATGGGTGCCATGGCGAAGGCCTTCATTGGCACCCCAGGAAGGGCCCTGAGCTTTCATGAAAAAAATGTCTCTATCTCTCCTAAAAAGTATGTTATGAAGCAAAACAGGTACTCTTTTTAGTGATTTCTATGAAATGAGCCAGCCTGGCTACTCCTACATGTCAGTGTTTTTAGCCAATCAGAGCTGTGATTAATAAGTTGTTTGGACACCAGACCTGGGGTCCTAAAGAGCTTCAGTTTTCCCCTACCCTTTAATGCACTTTGCTGGTTTCTGTCTTATTTTCTGGTAGTTCTTGCAATCTCTGTACAGGCGGGCCTCTCTTATATGGCAGGTTCTGTTCCAGACTGCCGCCGTAAAGCGGAAATCACCTTAAAGCGAAACCCATTGGGTATAATGGGGCGCATTGCACGAAAATGTTGCGAAAGCGCAAAAACGGCATTAAAATGGGGAATTTCCCCTAATTGAAAGTCGCTGCATTAGCAGAACGCCGGAATGCGAAGCGCTGGTAAGCGGGGCCCTACTGTAGTTTGCCCTTCTTTTTTACTTAACAGCTAGGATGCATCTTTCCTGTCTCAGAGATCAGGTACTCCCTAGAAGTTATTTTCTACAAATGCACTACACTGTAAGTAACGGCGGATATTAAAGAATCCTGTCCCGAAATGGCAAATGCAAAATGTGAAAACTTTGCAAAGAGGATTAGGCATGTCTACTTCAGAAGTAAGTCCCTTTATTTTTGATGGGACTTACTGTCAGGTAAGTGGGTTCAGGATTGTAGCCTAGGCTTTGGGTTAGGATTGGCACTTGGGGGGGGGAGAACAGGGTTTTTGTGCCTTTTTAAACTGTATCTCCACAATCAAAACCAGCACAACGTAGCTGACTTCCCATGGTAATCATGAGGTTGGGGGGGAGGGTGAAGAGAAGCAGCAATCACTGTACTCTCTAATTTTGTGTTATGCCATGCACCCCAGGGCAGCCATTTTGTGACTGGGACCCTCAGCACTCAAAATGTGCCCCCCGGTCCAAAAAAGTTGTTGACCCGAAGTTTAGAAAGTACTACAACCCCACAGGCCGTAATGGTTCACAATGTGTAGTCCTGAGTCTTGGAAAAATGACCTCCAGTTTTTCTCCTCTTAAACAGTCTGGATCTGCTGTTAGTCCTTGACCTGTAGGTGCCTTTTGGCATGGTGCTCCTTGGGTTCACTTGTGCTGATCACAAGAGCAATCTTCCTGGATCAGTTTGCTGAACAACTAGTTCTGTTTCTTGTTTTCTTTCAGTGGCCAGTTTTCACAGTTAATTTACTGATTATTATATTTCCCGGTTTCCATATAAATAAGATTTTTATTTGGTACTAATCTTATGTGTTTCTAAGGGCCAACTACATATTTTAATGTGTCTGGGATTTTTTTGGTAGACATGTTACATGCATCCATGCTTTTAAGATAAATGTGTAGTTTGGCTGTGTCCTAAGTTGAGGAAAACTTGCTTCAGGTAAGTGTGCACAAGATAGCTCTAGACAATTTTTTCCTGCCCTTCTAAAATTACTTTAATATTAATGCTTTTTGAACTGGAATTATTTAGGGAAATGAAATTGAGAGAACCTAATGCTTCAGTAGTGCAGTTGAGTTAACAAAGGGTTTACAATATATTGAGAGCCTGTTTTAGAGACAAAAATTGGAGCAGTGCTGTTGCATTAATTCATGGCAATGCTCTCTATTCAATAGATCATGAGTATTGCCTTTATGTAATGTTGGCATATAGTTGTGTGAGTTTTGCTCTCTTTCAGCGATATCCAGCTAGGTCGTACTCCGAATAGACTGAAATCACTGAAGTAACATAAATTTGATTTCAGTGGGTTTACTCTAAATATTGATATTGCTCTTTAACTTTATTCTGCTTAGTTGATGTTTTTTTCTTTCGTAATCTCTATTGGATTGTTGTATTTACCACTTCTTTTTTCCAGTGTTTATGGTGCAGCAGCAGCAAAAAATGCATGGAATACCCTGTTCGTAACATCCTCCCGCCCAGTTCGCTTTGCAAGTTGAGTTCTGCCCGCTGGGGTGTCTGCTGGGGTGAGTGACTTCCAGAAAACCTGGAAGTATGTCATTAGCATTGGGATCTTCTTCAAACAATTCCTGGCTTGCTGCTTCAATGCAATAAATACTCCTTTGTCTGATAATTTTCTATAATATCCTTCAAGACATTAATATCAGTATAGCAAACATCTTATTGGAAGCTTGCAGTCTCTTTGCAACACATGCAGATCAAGCTATCTCAGCTTTCCATCCTTTGATGGAACACAAGCGAACTCCTTTACTTGCTAACAGAAATATAATCTTCTGTGAGATTATTTTATAGACAGAATGTTTCTCTGGATTATTTTTATGCGTTAAACAGTAAATTGCCCTCTGCAAATCACTACTGCAACAAAATAATAGTGATTACATAGGATTCTTTCTTGTTACCTTCCTAGATCATGCCAAAGATAGGAACATTTTCAATGGTTAGTCAGGAGCTGCTAGTATAAGCAAGGTATTATGATAATGGTCAACCCCTGTTTGTCCCAGTGATCTGGTAACTAGAAAGTAAACAGCTTCTGAACACAAAGATTCCATTTTTCATTTTTGTGGTCAATAGCCATTGATAGTAAATGCATCTAATTTTTTTTATTTAAAGCCATTGTGGTGGGTGGTATCCCTTGCCCACATAATAACTCATTTGTTTAAAGCTGCTGCACAGAGTTTGTCCTCCATGGTATAACTGGGGAAGTTTCCAGTGCTTTATGTGAAAAGGGGTTGACTTTTGAAATAAACATTTTGGGCCTATTTTAAATGTAGGGTTTGTTTCTTGGCAAATGGCTCACTCATTTCCTTTCTTGTGTTAAATATTTCAGTGAATTTTGAAGCTCTCATTATTACAATGTCGGTGGTGGGAGGAACAATCCTTATTGCGCTTTGTGTTTGTTGCTGTTATTGCTGCAGGAAGAAAAAGAACAGAAAGCAAGTATCTGAACATGTTTCTATTTTTATACCTTTAAATACTAGTAATAACTTTATTTTGATGGCCCCATCAAACTATGACATACATAATCATATCTAACATAAATACTCTTGTTTTGAGCAGGCCCGATAAGGAGGATGAAAAAGCTGCCAGGGAGAGAGAGCAAAGACGAGTGAGGCAAGAAGAGAGGTAAGTTGCTGTCAACCTGCAGATGTCATTATCTCTCCACTGTCATACTTGGCTTGTGGTGGCCCTCGAGGACTTCAGTGCCTATAAACATTGGGAATTATGTTGTAACCTGCTTGAAGGCCCTGTTGATTAAGACACAGAAACCTGTTTGAAGGATGTCTTGGTCAAGAGACATGGTATAAAATCTTGGATGTTGGTAGTTGGGAGCTGATTTCTCATTATTGTATTTTTTTCCTACTATGTAGTGGGCTCCTACTGGAAGTAAGGGCGGGATACAATCTAATAAATAAATAATAAATAAAATGTATGAAATGGAAATGGACTGCCTTCAAGTCGATCTTGACATATGGCAACTGTCTGAATAGGGGTTTCACGGTAAGTGCTATTCAGGGGTGGTTTACCATTGCCTTCCTCTGAGGCTGAGAGGCAGTGACTGGCCCAAGTTCACACAGTGAGCTTCATGGCTATATGGGGATTCGAACCCTGGTCTCCCAGGTCGTAGACCAACACTCTAACCACTACACCACACTGGCTCTCAATAAAATGTATACAATAACTTTATTATTCTAGATCTCAAATGTTACATGATATGTATCATATTTCTTGCAGAAGAGCAGAAATGAAATCGAGGCATGATGAAATCCGGAAAAAATATGGTAAGTGCTTGTGGCTACTTGTTGATAATTCATCTTAGTATACCATATGCCAGTATATTATAGTGACATAGTTCAGCTTATTACCAGGGGAGTTCACCATTTTTGGCTGGCTGGCTTTGGTAACCAAGCCAAAAACTGGTTGCCAGCAACCTAATCCTCCCCTTGTCACTGATCTCATGTTGCACTTCTACATAGCGTAAGGGGGAAAAAACCCTGCTTCCTTCCCCAGCTCCTATTTGGAGCTACAAAGTGGGGGACAGGTTTTCACCTTTGTGCTAGACATCGAGGATGTGATGAGCCCTGGCCTGATGAGAGTTGTAATTCAGCAACATCTGGAGAGTCACAGGTTCCTCACTCCCTTAAGAGCTTGGGACTACCCAAAAGATCACCCTCTCCGATACAAAGCTTCCCAGTTCTTAAGCTATGCCTACCTGATCCTTAAGATCCTCGCTGGAGGACCTGCTCTAAGTGCTCCCACCAAATGAAGTGAGGCAAGTGACTGTAAGAGAGGGGGACTTTTTGGTGGTAACACCCCGAGACCTTCTTTATGGTCTCATTGGCACCAGGTGAAGACCTTTTTTATTCTCCTAGGCCTTTTAAATAGCTTGGGTATTTTATAGTCAATTTATAATTCTTGTTGAATATTTGTGCTATTTCAATGCTTTCTCTGCCAGTAAGCACCTGTGTTCTGATTTTATTGGTCTGTATTGGGCATTTAATCATTAAAATTTTGAGAGCTGTCCAGAGAACATACATTATTTTCAGCAGATGGTATTGGGCAGCCATTCAAATACTGCAAATAAATGAGGTGGGGAACATACTTCTGAAATGGGGTTTCAGTTTAACATTGCCTAGTCTTTTACACTATGTAGACAAGCCCTTGTCAAATGGATTATGTGTTCCAACTGTTTCTTTCTATTGATGAGGGTTTCTGGAAAATTATGAATTTGAAAATTAGACTAACTTGTGTAGGGTAATGAATCAGAAAATGTTCTGATCCCTAGATTAGTTGTAGCAAAGAACAAACCTTGACTACAGCTCATGATTAGTGAAGAGACAGGTTACCCATGAGTCCTGGTTCAGATGGCAAACTAAGCTTGGCTGAAAGCTCTGCTGTCTGAGCCTGCATGTTTCTGCAGTTTTGGTAAGCCATAGTTTGCTTACAATATCATATGAACCAGATCACTGTGTCATAACCCAACCTACCCCACAGGATGGTTGTGATGATCCAGTGGGGAGAGGGAGAACCATGTATGCTATCTTGAGCTCTTTGGAGAAAAGGTAGAATATAAATGCAGCAATAAATAAATAAATAAAATTAATTGCAACTTGGAAAGTGCCAAGCTTGTCTGATAATGTGTTTGCAATTGGCAACTATTCATTGTAAAAGAAACTTAGGAAACAAAAAATAAAGCACTGAAAATCTTCTGGAAAACTTTCTGCTCCACATTACAGTTTCTTATCTTTTCTTGCTGACAGGAAGAACTCTACAAATACTTAAGTCCTAAATTAATATCTGTGAAAAAGCGTATACTTACGAAAAACAGTGTTAATAATTGGAACTGGTGCCATATCTGGTTAACCTTTTTTTAAACTATTAACTTTTAAAACTGTTAAGCTGCTTTATTAAACTTTAGTGCTGAATACTGTGCCTCCTATATACGCTGCTGCACAGTTTTAATTACACTACTGAAATCTTGGCAGCTCCCTGTTAAGATGGTTACATTCAGAGTGGGAAACATGCAACCTGACTGTTAAAGCTGTGCCAAAAATACTAAAGGCATTCTGTTGTACAGTTCTGGGTAGGGGCACAAAACGGAGAAGAGTTTAATGTTCCCTAAGTGTGCCATTTAACTGATTTTGCTTGAAGTGGAGTTTTTCATGTTGGTAAATCTGATAAGTCATCATCAATTTTTATAGCCCTCTTCAGCCTCCGTTTAGTACTAGATAAATACTTTGGTCACAAGAGCCAACCAATTATGAGCTAAGCCAAAATGCTATAAACATAATATTGTATTACAACTTTTAAAAAATGGTTGTACAAAAACATGTTGCAAGACAAAAGATGTTGCTTTGTGACCAGATGCCACACTGTGAATAAACTATTTGGATAATCGAACCATTGAGAAATGCAGATCACTCCATGCTAGACTTGGAGACTTTTGTTGTTGTTGTTTGATGAATATTGGCAACCACTTTCCATCTTGCTCCTCACCAATATCCTTAATCTCTATGATCTGACCATATGTTGTTTCTTTTTCAGGTTTGTTTAAAGAAGAGAACCCGTATGCCAGATTTGAAAACTGATTTCTTGTTTTCAAATCTCTGCCATTGCTGTCTATAGAATGTGTAGCATGGCTGCTAAAAGATTCAGTAAATTAGATGCCTTAATTACAAATGGAAAAGTCTTAATACAAGACAGAGCCAACTGTAACTGCAATGAGCTGTTAATAAACAGTGAGATGAAAGAGCAAGCAAAGCATACCTCTGAAAATCCAAATGGCCTAATAGGCTGGAAGATGTTAAATTTTTGTTCTCTCTGTCTGTCCTGCAGGTGGGTGTCCTGCTATGTAGTATAAGCATAACCTTTGTTTGTCAGTCAATTCTTAAGCTGTTTTCTGTGGTCAGCAGATTATAGCTATTTTTAATTGAAGGGTGGGAGTAAGATAAGCTTTTTAGGATCCTTGTGTAGGTCATCTTGAAAAGCTAGCTGGGTAGGCTATATGAAAGGAACATAAGCTTTAATTGTGCCACTAGCAGAAAGTGCCTAAATTGGTCTTAAAAACCATTTGTTTCCAGCACGTATGTTTTTATTGTGGGACTGTGAGGGTTTGCACTTTTATATATTGATACAATTTTTTCTTCTTTGGTAAATGTATGCGTTCTTCTGTTGTGCCTTTTTCTGAAAAAATAACTTCAACTACAGAGGTAGTTAGACTGATTTATGTTATTAACAGTATGATACTAATTTTATACTGATATTCATTAGATGGCTGCTGTTATTGGAGTTTTAAAGGCTCTGCTTATATTTAAGTACATGTATTGCTTGTAATTAAGAAGCTGCCAAATACTTGTATAATACTTGTATCTGAAGCAATGTATAATCTTGGAAAAAATGTCCTTAGTAACCAAATCAGAAGAACGAAAAGACTCCTTTCTGAAGTAAAGAACCATAATGAAGCCTGGAGGTTGATTTCTGTGGCCTAGGGTAAGGCCTGTCAAAAAAATGTTTTGCTTGATTCAGTAGCCAGTTTGTCTTCAAACTATGCTATGTCAAGAGTCCTATGCACTGGAGTTTGATTTTTTTTATTAAGGCAGATTAATTCATAAGGGAAATATTTTTGTAATGTTTTATGTAAACTGGAAGAGTGGATTAAAAGGCAGCCATGAAAGAATAATTCGGAGGGGTGGCTGTTCTAAAAAGGTACTTGGAATGTGCCAGATTTACCCCCCAAGAACCTTTGAATACTGCACTTGCCTGCCATGAAACACAGAGCTTAGTGAAAAACACAGCTTAGTGAAAAATGTAGAATGATATTGTCATTACCCCCCAAAAAACTAAAAGCATTGGATAGTAGATAGTTTAAATGTGAGACTTTTGTGGCCATGCCCTTCATAAAAAAACACATGGATTAATCAAGTAGTAATATTTAATTGCAGTCTTTAGATATGTATAGATGTTGTCAATGGCACAACACATGGAATACTTTATAATCCATTAAACATATTTTCTCTTCCGTTGACAACTTCATAAAGGTCATAGTGAACTCTGGAGGGTTTTTTTTTTACAGAGTCCTACCTAAAATGCATAGTAGTAAATTCCAGAAATGTAGGATATTGTATTATAAAAGCTTTCATACAATTATTTTGCCATACTAACAGGTGTTGAATGAATTAACTACAACAAAATTTGTAATTTAGATAACAAAATAAATATTTAATATCTTATAGTCTCTTTTGGCATTGTATCATTGCATTATCCTTTTAAATGAACATAAAAATGGGAAATTTGTGGCAAAACATAAAGGTTGAATCCAAGCAAGTTCTACTCAATGAAAGTATTGGATTGCACTGTAAGTAAATGGACATGACTGACTTCAGTGGGTCTTCTCTGAGTAGGACTAGCATTAAATACAATCCACAGTCTCCTTTTCATAAGGATATGAGTAACTTGCATATCTTGAGAAGAGTGCATGACTGTTGACCATGCTAGCTAGGGCTGATGAGAGTTCAGCAACATCTGGAAAACCACAGGTTTTCCCATCCCTGATCTAACACTGATTTACCTACTAAACGTTTCTAGTGCCATTTCTTTATTTTGCCTGTTATTCTCTGTAGCAGGCTATGCATCTAGTCAATGCATTTGCCCTCTTTTCTTCCACTAAAATATGCTTAAATGTCTCAATTTCTTGCATTCCTATCTTGATCTTTTAGCTTCTGCTTTCTCTTTCTTGGTTTTCAGAATTCTAACCAGTATTTAACTTTACTTCTTCCTTGTTTGTTGGTGCTTAATGTACAACATTTTGAATACAAAGCATTTCATTAATAATAAATGATAATATACAGTGGGGCTGTCCTATAGATGTCTACTCAGAAGTCTCACTGAGTACAAGCTGAGTATAAGCTGGGAGCTTATTGCTATAGGGCAGTCTAAAAATGTAATAAAATAAATAAATAAATAAATAAATACAAGAGGGTTTATTCTTTGATTCAGGGAGGGGTGGGGAACCTGTGACCCTCCAGATGGTGGTGGACTAAAATTCCCATCAGACAATTATGCTGGTTGAGGCTGACATGAGTTGAAATCCAGCAGTGTGGAGGTTCCCCAGCACTAATTTAGGATAGAATCATAGAATAGTAGAGTTGAAAGGGGCCTGTAAGGCCATCGGGTCCAAACTCTTGCTCAGTGCAGGAATCCAATTTAAAGCATAAATTGGATATAGGATTACAATCTGACAGAAGGTCAAATAGCACTCATCTGGCTTTTTTCAATATACCCATTGGGAAGAGATTAATGAAGTTTTACTTTATTAAATAATATTTCATACCCTTCTAGGGTGAACTACCTCACATAGTCTCTCAGTTGTCTCAAAACCAAATCTTAAGTATGGCATTCCTTGGTAAAGTGGGGAAAATAATTGTATTAGGAAGAGGGTATTAGGACTGAGATTATTCTCTGTACAACTGATATAGAGACAGAAGGCACAGATGAAAGAAGCAATGTTTATGTGCCACATCCAAGAGTTGTGAAATCAAAATAGTAGTTAAATAGATGAAAAAATTTAGTTAAACCTGTAAGTTACTCTTTTGATCAATTTATATTTTCTTGAAAGTTCTGCAGAGCTCCAAACAAGGCTCCAGCATTTATGCTGTACAAACCCAAAATCTTTGTGAAGAGGTTTAACAGCAGCCAGTGGTAAAACATATAGTGGTGGGTTTTTTTTGCCATACTTGGACCAGTGGTCACATAACGCTATATGGCTGTCATTGGTGGGAGATGCATGAAAAAATAGTATCTTCATTGCTGCTCCCCTACCAAACAACCTTGGGCCTGCTGTGAGGTTGTGCATACACACAACACAATTCTATTAACAACTACAGAATATTCCAAAGTACCAGCAAATATACAAGGTGGTCATACCACACTCTTGCACATGCACCACACACATAAAGACCACAGATCCTCTTGTATATATGTATACCCATACTTAATATATACACAGCCACACATCTCTTTCTCAGTCCACAGGTACAAACAACACCTTTGTCTCTCACATACACTATATTTCTTCCTCTGTCACGGGCCATACATACCTACCCCTCCCTTGTCCTCTCTCAGACACACACCACACATCTCTCTTTACCCAAGTGCACCCCTCTCAATTGCACACACACAACATATCTGAACACCTCCATGCTCATTCAGAAAAGTCCTTCCACAGGTGAAGAAAGTGCCTGCTATTTAAAAAAATACACAACTGCCACCATACTGGTACCTGTAGGTACTGGACTGGCAATCTCTGATATAGTGGGTGGCTCTTGCACATGATAAACAGACTTGGTTCAGTGTGTAAAAGGGAACCCACAATTGAGAAACTTGCTCCTTGTTCAGCATCAGTACAACTTCTCATTGACCGAAATTTCTTTGTTATATAAGTTGTCTCTCTTCCCTCTGCCCCGCAAGTATAGGGTGGCCATTGATATCCAACTCAGTGGAGTCTATTTCACACGTCCTGTTCAACTGTAGCTATTATGAACGGGCCAGAAAAGACCTAATATACCCTATTATGCAGTCTTTTCCAGGCCGTTCTTTTCAGTCCCTTTTGACTGTTTTACTTGAGGGTTCAGAAAAGGCAATTACCGAGCAAGTGGCAAAGTTCCTGAACTTGGCCATCCAGACTAGACCCTGTATGATTGTCAACAGTAATTAAATAAGAGTTATTTATATAATCCAATTTGTTGCTTGTTGTACCCTGTGTTACTATGTAGTCTTATAACTCCCAGCATTATGTTTTATATTTGTGGTCAGTTGACTGTAAATAAAGATTGATGATGATGAGGATGATATCCAACTCATAGCACAAAACATTGAGCAATTAAATCTTTTTCTTAGTACTTTCTACTGCAAGGGTGGGGAACCTTTGGTCCTTTAAGGCAGCCTTTCCCAACCGGTGTGCCTCCAGATGTTGTTGGACCACAATTCCCATCTTTCCTGACCATTGGCAATGCTGGCTGAGGCTGATGGGAGTTGTGGTCCAACAACATCTGGCGGCCCACTGGTTGGGAAAGGTGTGAGGAACCTGTGGCTTTCCAGAAGTTGCTGAACTACAACTCCCATCAGCCCCAGCAAGCCTAACGAATGTTAAGGGATAATGATAATTGCAATATCTGGTCACAGTTTCTCCATCCCTACTTAAGTTTATATGCTTCAAGGTATTAAGAATGTTAAGGCACATGCGGAAGCTGAATGTTAAAGATTCACTAATAGGCAAAAAACCTTGCAGTTTAAGAATGTACCTATAGCCAACAGATATCTCTTTAAAAAGCAGAGAAATTGGGCAGCTGTAGTGAATGCACCAGGGGAGTAAGACACCTGACCTCGTTTCTGAGATATTATACTGCCCTACAAATTTGTCAAACTGCAAACACAATTTGGGTTGGTCTTTCACAGTCCAATCCACTTCCTGTGTAGCTTGGAAGAATTTGGTAATGTGTGCTTCTGAGTATATGGTGAGTGGTGGCAACACCTGCCATCTCCAAAGATGGAGAATTACATTTTTTTATGTTGGTGTTCTTACTACTGTTTTCTGTGTTACTACTGTTTCTACAGAGAATCTAACCTAGAAAATTATATTTCTCTCATTATTCATTGTAGAAATATGTGTCAAATTTATTTTTATTAGTTTCAAAGCCTTTTTATTGGTCAAAGATATGGTGGTGAAGATAGCCTTTTTTGTTTCAAACGTGGTTATGTTCTATTCAGAGCTTGGAAAAGTTACTTTTTTGAACTACGATTCCCATCAGCCCCAGCCAGCATGGCCACTGGATTGGGCTGATGGGAGTTGTAGTTCAAAAAAGTAACTTTTCCAAGCTCTGGTTCTATTTCTATTTTGGGTGCATTAACAGTTGAATCTGAAACTGCAGTTTGATGTAAAATCAGACAGATTACAATATGTTGCTACTTAAGCAATAACTCTAGCGGTTGGGGAAAAAAACTTTGCCTGCCCAAGGTGCATGTTTTCAGCCTGCTATGGTTAAACCACTCCACTTAAGGTAAGGTGGGCATGGTCAATTAAAAACATATATTTCACCTCCCACTGTTTTATCTTGTGCAAACTGAGACATTCCTCATGTCCATTGGAAACTATTCTGCAGAACAGTCAGTGACATTATTCCATCATTGTTTTTGGAGCTTTTTTTAGTGTTGTAAATTGTTGCTGTAGTTCACATATTCACAGAAACAGAAGCAAAAGAGAATGATTTACTATAGGAAAGTTCACTAAAATTGCAAAGTAAATCAAACATATTTAAAGTGACTATCTGAACTATATCAACTGTCTTAATATAGTTGCTTCCTCCCTGCTAAAACAGGATCAGTACAGCACATCTCTTGTTTGTTATTTGGGCTGACTGCAGGTGTTGCCACCACTCACCATATGCTCAGAGGCACATGTTACCAAATTCTTCCAAGCCACACAGGAAGTGGATTGGAGTGTGAAAGACCAACCCAAATTGTGTTTGCATTTTTACAAATTTGTAGGGCAGTGCAATATCTCAGAGAGGAGGTCAGGTCTCCTGCTCCCCTGGTGCATTCACTATAGCTGCCCAATTTCCCTGCTTTTTAAAGATAGGTAGAAATATCTGTTTGCTATAGGTACATTCTTAAACTGCAAGGGGTTTTGCCTATTAGTGAATTTCTCTGCTTTTTAGTCCGGGAGGCAAGAAATGGGATCCTGTGCAAGTTTGCTGGATCGATTATTTGCATGCTTATTGAGTTCAGTGAGATTTACTCCCCTGCAATCATGCTTAGGATAGGTGAAACTGACCACGGGGAGGGGAGGGGAGCAGGCGGAAGGGGGGGAGGAGAGTAGGTTTGATGATTTGCATGTTTACTGAGTTCAGTGGGATTTACTCCTGTGCAATCATACTTAGGATAGGTAAAACTGACCATGGGGAGGGAAACCTGGAGTGAGCAGGGAAGAAAGAAGGAAAAAGGGAGGAGGAAGGGAGAAGAGCAGGAGGGGAAAGGCAGGTCTGATCATTTGCATGCTTATTGAGTTCAATGGAATTTACTCCTGTGCAATCATGGCTAGGATAGGTAAAACTGACTGGGGGGGGAGGGGAAGGAGGGCATTGGAGGAGGGAAGGGAGGGAGTGGGAAGAGGGAGGAGAAGGGGAGATCAGGTTTGATTATTTGTATATTTATTGAGTTCAGTGGGATTTACTCCTGTTGTCAGGCCCAGGATGTGACTCAGGAACCAGACCAACGGCTGTAGTTAATTCGTGTTTTATTAGGGTAATGTCCAAACAAAGACTGCGTTTTCTCATGAAGCAATACAGGGATGCAGGTCCTGCGGCATTGGGAGAAAGTTGACAGAGCAAGGGACTTCTTCCCGCCTGTTCTTTAAGAAGGGGCCAAACGGGCGCGCAATCTTTCGCTCCTCCTTAACTGCCCCTCAGGTACTGCCCGCCTTCCCCCCCTTCTCTCCTGTCTTTTCAGCTGTCTGCGTGTGCGCGGTGAGGGGGGAAGCATCACCCCCTCCTCTTCTGAAGTTTCCGATTCCAGGATGGGGGATAGGGGAGGGGCTGATGGTAAACTGCCTCCCCGCTTTTCGGCTGTGAGCAGCCCTCCCTCTTTCCCCATTGCTCTGAGCCTGAAAGAGGGGGAGGCGTGAGAATGTCCAGGGAGGGCTCAGGCTCCCCGTCGCTAAGCGACCTTATCACTGGCAGTTCCTCTGTTTCGTCTTCACTCCAAAGGGGGGAAGTCCCTCCCCCTTCCCTCTGCCGTCCATCCGAATACTCTTCTCCCAACTCTCTGGGATCCAGCTCCCCGGGATTGGGACCCCAGCTCTGCCTTCCGACACCATCCCCCCTCCCAGGCTGTGCCCCCCTCCCCTTGTCTGGCTTGGGACGGTGGGGAAAACGTTGATGGAAAAGTTTTACCAATTCTGGAGCATGCACATCAGCTGCATCTTCCCATGATCTGTCAGCCACCCCATAGCCTTTCCAGTGAATCAAGTACTGCAGCTTGTGGCGTCTGATCCTGGAATCTAAGATCTCCTCAACTTCAAACTCAAGCTGCTCATTTACCAGGAGTGGAGCTCCGGGAGGTTCCTCCGGCTGTAACTCACTGGGAGGGGCGGCTTTCGTTAAGAGGGATCGATGGAACACAGGATGTATTTTAAACGTGTCAGGCAGCTTCAGTCGGTACGCCACGGGATTGATTTGAGTTTCTATTTTGAAAGGACCCACCCTCTTGTCTTGTTATTTTCTACATTTGCCCGGCATCTGGAGGAAGCGGGTGGACAGCCATACCTGGTCTCCCGGTTGAAGGGGGGGGGGGCTCCTTCCTGTGCAGGTCAGCAACTTGCTTGTACTCCGTTTTGGCTTCGTTTAACTGCTGTTTCAGTGTCTGTTGCGCCGCTTGCAATTCCTTAAGGAAGTTCTCGGCTGCCGGTACCAGCATTCCTTCTGAGCTGCTTGGAAAGACTTTAGGATGGAATCCATAATTAGCGAAGAACGGGGTTTGTTGAGTGCTGGAGTGCAGAGAATTGTTGTAGGCGAACTCTGCAAAATGCAAATATGATACCCAGTCAGTCTGTTGATAGGACACATAACTTCGTAAATATCTTTCCAAAACGGCGTTCAAGCGTTCCGTCTGCCCATCTGTCTGGGGGTGATGGGCGGAGGAGAGTTTTAATTCCGTCTGCAACTGTTTCCACATTGCTCTCCAAAATTTGGCTGTGAACTGAGTTCCTCGGTCTGAGACTACGCTGTTTGGCAATCCATGCAGCCGGTAGACTTCTTTTATGAATAACTTGTCCGTTTCTTTAGCCTCTAAGGCCCCTGCACAAGGAAGAAAGTGTGCCATTTTGGTAAGTAGATCCACCACTACTAAGATGGCTGTCATTCCTTGGGACTTGGGTAGATCAGTTATAAAATCCATGGAGAGGTCCTTCCAGGGTTCGTGTGGGACAGGCAACGGTTGTAACAGTCCTGCTGGTGTCCCTGTTTGTGTTTTTGTCCGCAGACAGACAGAGCAGGACTTTACATAACTCTCAATATCCCGACGCATTTTAGGCCACCAGAAGTCCTTGGCCACGTTCTGAATGGTCTTGTAAATCCCAAAGTGTCCCGCTGTGATGGAATCATGACACTGGCGTAGGATTCTGAGCCTTAATTCCCCTTCTGGCACATATCTGGCGGTTTTGAACCATAACAGTCCATTTCTCCAGTGAAAGGTTACTTCTGAGTCTTGACCTTGTCCCGTCTCCTGCTGATATTTTAGCATGTCTGCATCTTCTTGTTGTGCCTTTTTGAGTTCCTCTTCCCATGAAGGCTGGCATACTCCCAACGTTAATTTCTCTGGCGGGATTACGTACTGAGGCTGGTCCTCGGATTCACTTTCTTTGTATTGTGGCTGTCTGGATAAGGCATCCGCTCTCTGGTTTTTGGCTTGGGCATGGTAAGTAATCTGGAAGTTAAACCTAGTGAAGAACTGGGACCATCTTATCTGTCTCTGGTTCAGCTTTCTGGCGGTTTGGAGGCTTTCAAGATTCTTGTGGTCGGAGCGCACTTCAATTCGATGAGAGGTCCCCTCTAGGTATTGTCTCCAGTTTTCAAAAGAGTCCTTGATGGCCAGCAGCTCCTTCTCCCAAACTGTGTAGTTCTTCTCTGCAGGCTTTAACTTCCGAGAGAAGTACGCACAGGGGTGCAGCTCCTTCCCTTCTTGGTCTAATTGTAGCAGGACCCCCCCGATGGCAAAATCTGAAGCATCCGCTTCCACTACGAAAGGGCGGTTCGGATCAGCAAAGCGCAGAATGGGCTCAGTAGCAAACCTTCTCTTCAGCTCCTCAAAGGCCTCGGTGGCGTTCTCTGTCCATTGAAACTTCTTCCCCCTTAAACAGTCAGTCAGAGGAGCTGTTAATTTGGAAAACCCTGGAATGAACTTTCTGTAATAATTGGCAAACCCCAAAAACCGTTGTACATCCTTTTTGGTGACAGGTTGGCCCCAGTCCAATATGCAGCTTACTTTCCCTGGGTCCATCTCCACGCCTTCCGCTGAGATTCGATATCCAAGGAAGTCTAGAGACTTGAGGTCAAATCCACATTTCTCTAATTTAGCATACAGGTGATTTTCTCTCAGTCTCTTCAACACCGTCTTCACATGCTGGTCGTGGTCTTCCTGGTTCTTTGAGAACACCAGGATATCATCTAAGTAACAGATTACATACGTGTCCAACAAGTCTCTAAACACGTCGTTCATGAATTTTTGAAAAATTCTTGGACTTCCACAAAGCCCGAACGGCATGACCAGGTATTCATACTGTCCGTAAGCGGTCAAGAATCCTGTTTTCCATTCATCTCCCTCCTTCATTCTGATCAGATTGTACGCTCCTCTCAAATCCAACTTCGTGAAGATTTTTGCAGAGCGCAGTCGGTCCAGCAACTTTGAGATCAGGGGCAGCGGGTAGCTGTTGGGGATGGTGATCTGGTTCAATGCGCGATAGTCGTTACAGGGTCTGAGTTCCCCCCCCCTTCTTTTTCACAAACAATAGTGGCGCTCCAGCAGGGGATTGTGAGGGGCGTATGAATCCTCGCCTCAGGTTTTTATCCAGGAATTCCTTCAGGGCCTCCCTCTCATTCTCTGTGAGAGAGTAGATTCTCCCTGATGGGATGCTGTCTCCTGGCACTAGGTCAATCGCACAGTCGTAAGGGCGGTGGGGGGGTAAAGTCTCTGCCTCTTTTTCATCAAACACATCTTTGAATTCTTCATACTTTGGCGGCAGGGTCACTTGCTCGATCTCTTGCACTGCCCCCGCTAAGGTGTTCTTGATTCCTTCAGGTTGACAGTTCTCCTGGCAATACTGTGAGGTGAACCACACCACCGCCTCCTTCCAACTTATTTTGGGTTCATGCTTTGCTAGCCAGGGCATTCCCAGAATCACCTCAAAGTTCGAGAGATCTGACACGTATAGCGAAATGAACTCTTCGTGCCCAGGGATTTGAAGTTTCACTTCCTCCGTGGCTTGTGTCACCCCTCCTGACTTCAGGGGTCTCCCATCGATAGTCTCCACAGCTAGGGGAGCGTCCAGTTTCCACCGGGAAATTCCATGACGCTTGACTAACTTTGCATCAATAAAATTTGTGGAGGCTCCACTGTCAATTAAGGCAGTGGAATTAAACACCACTCCTCTGGAAGTTGTAATCCGAATAGGCAAGACCAACACCCCCTTTGAGGGAGGTTGGATCGTTGGGGGGCCTTTATACAACGCTGCCCCCAGTCCACCGGCCTGCACGTGGACTGGGTGTTCTAGTTTCCTGATGGCTCGGCTTTCCCCCCTTTCAGTCCACAGTCTCTGGCCACATGGCCCGGCTTTGACCAATAAAAGCATAAACGTTCTCGGTGTCGTCTTTCCTTTTCTTCTTCCGTCAGTCTTGGCCTAGCCCCTCCCTGTCCCTCAGTTGCATCACCTGCCATCCCTGCAGTGGGAAGGGTCTTGTTGCGGGATGCCGAGGCTGAGTATCTCGGGACCTCCTGCTTCCTTTCCAGGCGCCTTCCTTCCATCCGGTGATCTATCTGTAGGCATAGCCGGATGAGCCCTGGTAGGTCAGCGGGAGGGGAGGTCCTGGCCAACTCATCCAGGATTTCAGCATTTAATCCACTCCGGTACATAAACATCAGGGCAGCGTCATTGTAACCAGTTTCCTGGGACAGAATTTTAAAAGCGTTAGTGTACTCGGAAACAGTCCCTTTAGCTTGCTTCAGAGCGCCTAGTTGCCGCGCTACTGTTTCAGCCCTTTGCGGGTCTTGAAACATCTCGGTCATCTCCTGTATAAATCCTCTGTACCTTCCTAAGACAGTATACTTTCTCACGAGATACGGAGTCACCCATTTTGCAGCTTCTCCCTCCAGGAGGCTAATCACGAAAGCTACTTTAGCCCCATCGTCTGGAAATTCCGTGTGCCTGACATCCAGATATAACTCACATTGAGCCACGAAGGTTGCCAACTGATCACTTTGTCCCACGTATTTTGGGGGCAATCCAATGGGAACCTTTACTATGGCAGCTGGAGGGGCTGTTCGCATCTGGTCTATCGTGGCCTTCAAGGTTTGATTATCCGTCTTCAGCGCCTTGACTGCTGCTAGCAGGGCTTGAACATCCATCTGCAAATCAGCTACCTTAGTCCTCAGGAGTTCCACTTCTTCCGTCTCAGAAGTGGGGTTCGTCCCCCCCGCTGCTCCCTTTGACATCTTGTCCCAGTCAAGTGAAGAGAGCGTTGAGGGTGATTTAGGTGGCTCTGTCAAGCTGTCAGGCCCAGGATGTGACTCAGGAACCAGACCAACGGCTGTAGTTAATTCGTGTTTTATTAGGGTAATGTCCAAACAAAGACTGTGTTTTCTCATGAAGCAATTCAGGGATACAGGTCCTGCGGCATTGGGAGAAAGTTGACAGAGCAAGGGACTTCTTCCCGCCTGTTCTTTAAGAAGGGGCCAAACGGGCGCGCAATCTTTTGCTCCTCCTTAACTGCCCCTCAGGTACTGCCCGCCTTCCCCCCCTTCTCTCCTGTCTTTTCAGCTGTCTGCGTGTGCGCGGTGAGGGGGGAAGCATCACCCCCTCCTCTTCTGAAGTTTCCGATTCCAGGATGGGGGATAAGGGAGGGGCTGATGGTAAACTGCCTCCCCGCTTTTCGGCTGTGAGCAGCCCTCCCTCTTTCCCCTCTTGCTCTGAGCCTGAAAGAGGGGGAGGCGTGAGAATGTCCAGGGAGGGCTCAGGCTCCCCGTCGCTAAGTGACCTTATCACTGGCAGTTCCTCTGTTTCGTCTTCGCTCCAAAGGGGGGAAGTTCCTTCCCCTTCCCTCTGCCATCCATCCGAATACTCTTCTCCCAACTCTCCGGGATCCAGCTCCCCGGGATTGGGACCCCAGCTCTGCCTTCCGACACCTGTGCAATCATGCTTGAAAAGGAAATTGACTGCCTTCAACTCGATTCCGACTTAAGGTGACCCTATGAATAGTGTTTGCATGGTAAGTAGTAGTCAGAGATGGTTTACCATTGCCTTTCTCTGAGGCTGAGAGGCAGTGACTGGCCCAAGGTCACCCAGTGAGCTTCATGGCTGTGTGGAAATTCAAACCCTGGTCTCCCGGGTTGTAGTCCTAGGATAGGTAAAACTGACCATGGGGGAGGGGAGGGGATGGGGGAGGGGATGGGGGAGGGGAAGGGAGAAGGAAGGGGCAAGAGGGAAGGGAGAGGAGGGGAGGACAGGTTTGATAATTTGCATGCTTTTTGAGTTCAGTGGGATTTACTCCTGTGCACTCATGCTTAGGATAGGTGAAATTGACCTGGGGGGGGAGGAGGGCAGGAAGTGGAGGGGAGGAGATTGGGTGGGCGCGTGGGCACTGGGCATATGGGAAGCCCCTTTCCTTTCCAAAAGGAAAACATTGTGAACAGTATAATTTTTATTCCTACAGCAGTCTCCCACCCAAATTTAAAGCAAAGCTGTCCCTGGCCACATCCACACCAGACTGTTATTTCACTTTAGGCAGTCATGGCTTCTCCCAAAGAATCCTGGGAAATGTAGTTAGTGAAGGGTGCTGAGAGTTGCTAGGAGATGCCCTGTTCCACTCACAGAGCTTCAATCAGAGCGGCTGACTGGTAAACCACTCTGGCCACTGGAGCTCTGTCAGTGGAATAGAGTCTCTTCTTAGCACCCTTCACAAACTACACTTCCCAAGATTCTCTGGGGGAAGCCATGACGATCTCATGTGAGATCAAAGTCTGATGTGGGTGTGGCCCCCTGATTAGGTAAGCAGCTGTGAGTCTGGCTTTTACAACACTGACCGTTGGTTTTTACTGAGCATGTCTGATATTATCATTGAGTTCAAGCCAAAATTTCTTAAATTAATTAAAAATCAGCCAGGCTTTTTTACCTTTTAAACTACAGAAGATTAAGGTCAGAATATGAGACAAGGTCAGTAATAGGATTACAGGTACTCTGTGAACATTTTTAATTAATTTCAACAGATTATGAGAACTCAGAGAAAAAAGTCCAAAAGGGGTCTCGTTTTTCTCTCTCTTTACACTTTGAACTCTGAGCTCCTGCTGGGATGAAGGGTGGGATATAAATCAAATAATAAATTAAAAAAATTAACTCTTGATTCTCTCTGTTTTGTGTATTGTCATGAAAATGTATCAAGCATTTCTGAGTTCAGGACTATACGTTTTGTAAGGGTTTTTTTGAAATGAGCTTATGGGAAGGATCAGAATGGCATGGGAGGGTATTTTCAATTTAACATTGTGGAAAGCAAAAAATCCATGCTGACTATAGTATATAGTCACTCTTGTGGCTGTATAATTTGGGACATACAAAATGAAGTACTTCACACAATGCATAATTAAACAATGGGACTCTCTGCCACAAGACATAGTAATAACTATCAATGTAGATGGCTTTACAAGGGGATTAGACATGATTCATGGAGGATAAAGCCATCAATGGATACTAATCAGGATGGATATGTATTGCCTCCAGTATTAGAGGCAGTATGCCTCATAAACCAGCTGTAGATTGTGACAGGGAGATAACTATTGCTCTCATCTCTTGCTTGTGGGCTTCCCATGGGCATCTAGTTGGCCACTGTGAGAAAAGAATGCTTTTTCAAAAATGGCTTTATAAGCCAACGTGAAGCACAAATATTTATTTCAACAATTTATATACCTCCCAACACAGTGGTCTGTTAAGTGGTGTATAATAAGGTTACAAAACAGATACAATAGAGATAAAAGCAGTTAAAATCAGAAAACTGGGGCAGGGCTACAAGGGATGACCAAAAAGAGGAATGGCCATAGAGAAACGGAGGGAGATGTGTGAACTGTTCCTCGGAAGCGCGCAGGCTTCAAAAATATTGCAAGTGTGAATAGAACAGGTTTTCTCTCACAGAAGGAGCCGGGCAGGCTTTTGTCAGGCGAAGCCTTTCCTCGCCCCAGGCAGAACTGCTCTCTGGCTAACACAAACGGAAACACTGGCCCTTTTAGAAGAAGGTTCCCTTAGACCGACATGGAAGGTCCTTTGAAGGTTCCTTTGTGTGTTACTGGGAAAAGCCAAAAGGATATATGTTACAGAACTACAGGAAGCAGTGGTGGCGGTGGTGGGAGACTCGCTTCTCTGGATGCTACCGAAAGCACAACGCTGAAGTTGGTTCCTAGTTCCCAGTTTCTTATTTGCTTGAAAGTTGAAAACACTAAAAAAAGAAAAGTTGACAGCTACAGCAACTTCAAGCCAAATTTAACATGTCTCTGCACCTCAAAATATATGATGGGGTACCCCATATGATATATCACTGTGATCGGGGGACTCTCCCCATCAAGAATAACAATACATTTATGCAATCAAAATCATCAGGCTTCTGATATTATCATAAATACATAATGATGTCATAAAATCATACAAAATAAGTAACTGGGGGTGCCCCCCCAAACTTTGCTCTGGGCCAGGACAAATCATACACCCTAGGAAAGGGGTGGGTGTCCTCTATGAGATGCCACTGTGTCCCACCTGGCCCAGAGCTGCTGCTGGGCACCAGGCACGGAGGAGAGCATCTTTGCAAAACCAAAGCAGACAAAAACATACAGGGAAAAATAAGTAACTGGGGGTGCCCACCCCAAAATCTGCTCTGAGCAGGACATATCATATACCCCAGGAAAGGGGATGGTGTCCTCTACGAGTTGCCAGTGTGTCCCGCCTGGCCCAGAGCACAGTTTGGGGTGGGCACCCCCAGTTACTTATTTTTTTCTGTGTCTTTTTGTCCATTTTGATTTTGCATAGATGTCCTTGTGCGTGCCCAGTGCGCATCAGAAGCTGTGGACTGGATGGGATGTACTGGCATCTCATAGAGGACACCCTCCCCTTTCCTGGGGTATATGATTGGTCGTGGACCAGAGCAGATTTTGGGGTGGGCACCCACAGTTACTTATTTTTTCCTGTATGTTTTTCTCTGCTTTGGTTTTGCATAGATGCCCTCATTCGTGCCCTGCACCCAGCAGAAGGTCTGGGCCAGACGGGACACAGTGACATCTTGTACAGGATACCCTCCCCTTTCCTGGGGTGTATGATTTGTCCTGGCCGAGAGCAGAGTTTGGGGTGGGCACCCCCAGTTACTTATTTTTTATGATTTTGTGACATCATTATGTATTTATGATAATATCAGAAGCCTGATGATTTTGATTGCATAAATGTATTGTTATTCTTGATGGGGAGAGTCCCCTGATCCCAGTGATATATCATACAGGGTACCCCAACATATATTTTGGGGTTCAGAGGCATGTTAATTTGGCTTGAAGTTGCTGTAGCTGTCAGCTTTTCTTCTTTTTTAGTGTTTTCAACTTTCAAGCAAATAAGGAACTGGAAGTAGGAACCAACTTCAGCGTCAGCTCTCATATCGACAGCAGGCGGCCAACCTTATTCAGGACATGGGCCAGCGTCTCACCGTCTTTCCTAATGGCCGCCGCCATTACTACCACCATGGGCTTGGAGGCATGTGGGTCCAGCCCTTCGGCGCTGACTTTCCAGGACGCGGAGGAGGCTGAGTTGCTGGGTGCCGACACCCAGGGTTCTGAGTCCGAGGTCCGAGTTTACCGACTTCACGTTGCCCAGCTAAACTTGGATGCCGCCTGAAGCGGGGTGCGATGTGGGCAGTGGCGGCAGCAGCAGCGGAGAAGTTCCGCGCAAGACACCCCTGGAGTCCCCGGAGTGGCAGTGGGGTTGTCCTCTGTTGCCTTGCTGGGGCAGCTGGACGCCCAAGAAAATCAGGACATTCCCCTCCCAGCAACAAACATATGAAACTATAGACCTGGTTGCAAATGCAATTCAGCTGGCTTTGAGGAGACTGGAATTTAACACAGAAAATGCAGTTATTTGTACCAGGGATAAAGCCACCATTAAGAGCTATTATGTGTATTGTTATTTAATTTTTGCAGATTGTATTTTATATTGTTTTATTGATGCATTTTTATATTGTATTTTATATTTGTGTTTTTTGTAAGATGCCTTGAGGGCCTTTGGCCAAAAGGCAGGGTATAAATAAAATAATAATAATTTTTAAAAAACTTATGAGCTATGACCCTTCTCTGTAATTGTGTTTTAAATTAACCCTGGGCTTTTGTGGCCTAAATGTAAATGTACTGCCTTCAAGTCCATTCCGACTTATGGCGACCCTATGAATAGGGTTTTCATGAGGCTGAGGCGGTGACTGGCCCAAGGTCACCCAGTGAGCTTCATGGCTATGTGGGGATTCGAACCCTGGTCGTAGTCCAACACCTTCACTACACCACACCTAGTGTACCTTAATCCAGGCTGTAAAACGCTTCCCTGAGGGAAGTACATTTTTAAACTGTATTTTGTTGTTTAATTGTTATAGATTGCATTTTTAATTTTAGTTTGTTAGCTGCCCATAGAATATTTCTTGATGGGTAGCTATATACATTTAATAATAAAATCGATCACCTTTTTAAAGACATTCATTTTAATTTTGTTCGGTCATAAAAAAAAAGGCTTCACACAGCTTTTTCTATCAAAGGGTTTGAAATTTAAGCACCCAAAACGTCCATATTGCAAATATGCGTAAGAACAGAATGTGATTTCGTGCGTATATGAGAACAGATGCATCATGTGGCGAGTACAGTTCTGTGATTAGCCTCCTAAAACCATGTGATATTCCTGAACAGGTCAAATTTAGGGTTGTGGCCCTACCCAATCCCCCAGTTTGTTTGTTTGTTGGGGGGGTGGTCCTCCTCCCGCGGTCTGAGATGGCCCCGCCCCCACCTCGTACCTTCTACCGCCCCAGCGCTCTCGCTTTAGCCGGCGATGACGCACCTTCAGCGCCATCCCCTCCTCCACCCTATGAAGCGCGCTCCCGACGAGGAAAAGATCGCTCGGGAGCGCGCCTCGAGAGCGTGCGCTCCCCACGTGACATCACCGGGACCAACCGGGAGCCGAAGATTGTGGGGAGCGAAGCGCGTTCTCGCGGGCAGTTGCTACGGGCGGGAGAGGAGAGCAGAGGAAGAAACGGGCTTCGAGCGCGTGCGGACTCGCTCCCTGAGAGGTCTCTGCAAGACGTGTCGCCATGTCCGAGGAGAAGCCCAAGGTGAGTGGGAGACCACCCCCTCGCTGTTCCAGCACCCCCGTTTCTTCGCTAGTTTTTCCGGCTCGGGACCAGGCCCGGTAGGCGTCAGCGGCTCCGCCTCCTCGCAGTTCTTCCGAATCTGCGCCTCCCGTAGCCCTCCTCGGTGTGGTCGGGAGTAAGGCGTACGGCTTACTCTCGGTTCCTAGCCCGCGGGTTTGCATTCCCCCGCCCCGGTTGTGAGCGAGAACTCGGACCCTCCTCCTCCACGAAGCTCCTGCAGGAGTTAAGTTGGGCTCCTTGCCCCCTCCTAGGCCGCATCCGCGCGGCTCTCCTGCGAACTCGGATCCTCCCTTGCCGGGTTAGTTATTGTCAAGTGCGGTAGATAGCGCGACCACCACGTGCGTACAAGCAAGTCTCTTTCGTGAAGGCCTGATCCCGACTTCTTTTTTTCTCCCAGTTACATTTTTTGTGCGCAGTTGGTCATAGGTGCACTTGGGCCAGTGTCCAATCATTTTCAAAGGGATTTGCACCTGAGTATGGGGACGTTTGCCTCCCACGTGCTCCCAAAGCGAGGTAGTTACCCTGGGACTGCAGTCCTATACCGTGTTTGGGGAAGTAAATCCTGTTGAACCCGGTGGTCCTTCTGAGTCAACATGCATAGAATCTGGCTGCAAGTGTAATTGGAGACTTGTAGTACAATGAAGTGTTGGCTAGTGAGTTCAGTGGAGAATACTCCCAAGATAGTATGTGTAAGATCGCACTCGGGATATAAGCAATAAGAAACGCACAAAGTACTTAAAGGAGACCTTCAAAGATACATAATGTTTGAATGTTAAAAATAATTTGAGAAGTAAGAGTAAAAATACTAAAAGGTTGTTTTATTCGGTTTTTATCATGGATGGCATGTAAATTGATTTTTTATCCCATGCACCCATTGTTTTAAAACCAGGCAGGTGTTATTCTAAGGTTAATAGTCATCTCTCCAAACTTGGTCAGCCACTGTTTCCTTGTTTTGGTTCTGTTGCACATGTGTGGGAAATAAATAGACCTAGATAGTATAATACTTGTAGATTATTTCTGGGAGATTGCATGATACATGCCTGGTGTTATCTTGGAGGATGTTCTCCCTCCTACTTATAGAGGTGGGTTGGGTTGGTGAAGTTAAGACTGCAGAGTGGCATATTTTTTACAATTTAGCAATTCCCCTGTGAATTAGAGGAAGGGCTCAGTGGTAGAGTATTTGCTTTGTATGCAGAAGGTCCCAGATTCAGACCTCTGTGATTCCTAGTAAGAGATTAGAATGCCTCCCTCTCTGAAACTGGAGTGCCGCTATGAGTCAGTGTACACCAGAGCTAGGCAGCATGTTGCTCTCCAGATGTTTTGGCTACAATCTTCATCATCCTTCGCTATTAGCCATACTGGTTGGAACTGGTTCACAATATCTGGAGGGCATCATGTCGCTTACCCTGGTGTGTTCAGTACTGAAGAAGATGGGCCAGTGGTCTGAAACAGTATAATGCAGCTTCCTATGCTGCTTGAGGGCTTTCCATTTGCATCATATTTAGGCTCTAGATTTATCAAAGAGTTTAAAGATAATTTCCAAGTACCAAATATGGGGAAATGTTGTAATTTGCATAAAATTACCAGTTGGTATCATAGTTGATTAACACTAATTTGTTTAAGATGCTATGTTGTGTTTTTAAACTTTTTTTGTGATTAAGGCTACAATCCTAATTCCATTTACCTGGGAGTAAGCCACACTGAATCCAATACAGCTTACTTCTTAGTAGACACGGTTGGGATTGCAGCCTAAGTATAGATCTTCAATAGTAAAAGTATGAAATATAATTAAGATTCTTTCTTTCTCTCCGCCCCTTAGAATTTCCTCACCCCTGTTGGGGTTTCATCAAGTTAAAGCACCCCTATTCTTTCTATCAGTTTCTGTGTTGTTTGCTAGGCTACTCAGTGGAAGAAGGCAAAATTGATAAGAACTCTGTCAATGTCACCACCTCATTTTACTTGAAACTTTAGGGGTTTCCTACTAGAGGAATATTAATTATATTTCATACTTTTACTGTTGGAGATCTCTACTTAGGCTGTGATCCCAACCATCCTAATGCTCTCTTCTCTTTACCAGAAGAGGGCATTTTCAAATAGAAAATGGTGGAGAAGTTGCCAGATAACGTTGCTAGATAATGAAGTGAGACTGTGTTACATACCATCAGCAATCGTATTACAAATCATACTTACAAATCAGGTGCGGAAACAACACTTGCCTAGAGATGTGGCCTGGGAAAAAACCAGGGTTTTTTTACTGTTATTTCCCAAAGCCTTTTTTATTGGTTTTTTTTAAAAAAAAAAATAAGAAAAAAATTGATTATGGAATGTTTTATTTTAGCATGATGAATAAAATGTTTCATTGAATCTTGGTCCCCCCTTTTTCTCAGTTCTTTTTATGGGAATATGTCTGTTTGACACTGTGGAGGACTAGCAGAAGCATAAATAATTTTCTTTGTTATTAATGTTGATGGTTTCTTCTGGTTTTTTTAATTGTTTTTTTGCCTGCTCCTCATAAACTGGCAAAACGAAAGAGGTTCCTTAGAGTTCAGGTGTTCCTTACAGTTCAGGATCTTATAGATCCATTTGTTACAAAAAAAGTAAAAATTTAAAAAAGTAAATTCAATTTGTAATAATTGTTTGAATAAAATGTACTTTTAGTATACCAAATGTAATAATTTTATGCCAGACCAACTTGTACATAATTACTTTTGATGTTCCTGAAGTGACAAAGTGACTTTCAATCTGTAAAAAGTGCTAATAGTGCATTTTTTCAATTTTTCTGAAAATTTGTTTTTTCTTGGGGGAAAAGTTTTCCATGGCTTCAAAATTTCTGGAAATTTACATTTCTACACTTACCTCACACCAAAATGATTGTACTACAGTTGCAATGAAAGCTCCAACTGTTATTACCCGTGCTTAACAATAAACTGATACATGGGGGCAAAATAGAAATACAGTATGTTGGGAGAAAGATTGAGTTGGATCCAGACTAAGTTAAGTAGGCCCCATTAAAGTTAAGTCATTACTAACTTTTCATATTGATTTTAGTGGGATCTAGGAGCAACTAACTTAAACTGCACCAATCCATTGTTTGAGTTCTCAAGAATAAGAGACTTATACAAAGAGGTAGCCATTTTAGTCTGTAGCAGCCAGATTGTAACAAATGGCGCTACAAGCTCCTGAACTGTAAGGAACCTCTGGTTTTGCCAGTTTATGAGAAGCAGACAAAAAACAATTAAAAACAACAACAGAAGAAACCATCAACATTAACAACAAAGAAAATTATGTCTCTGCTAGTCCTCCACAGCGTCAAGCAGACATGAAGCACCCCTTCCCATAAAAAGAACTGAGAAGAAGGGGGGGACCAAGATTCAATGAATATGCATGAAATTTAATCAGACTCATTTTCTGAGCTATGGCTATCACGACCAGTTTCAGTCTCTGCTTCTGCTTTGTTATGTTTGTCATCAATAGTTATCATGGACTTCTAATAGTGGAAGGTTTGCCCGGATAGAAATAAACTTCTCTACCCTTTCACGTGTCAGTTTATTTCTTGATTTGGTGTGAGTGTTTCCAAACATAGGCCAGTTTCTTCCACATGCTGCAGAAAATGGAGGAATCTGAAGAAGGCAAAGAAGCAAGAGGAGTCAGAGGCTGTGTTGTGCAAAGACTTTGCCACCATGTTGCAGGAGGGATATGTTTGGCAGAAGCCCAGACTGCATTTCTGGACCAAATCCCTGAAGATATCTTGTATTCTGCAACATTTGAAAGTACCTTTCCAACATCAAGTCCTAAGTGTGATGCTTGTTTTGTAATCCAGTCGAATGCAGTAGCAGTGCTATCATATTTCCGCCTTTCTAGCAAATTTGCAGCAGCCTGAATTGGATGGCAACAAAATTCTTCCCTTTTTTAAATAAAATCTTTACTTTCTTCTGTAGTTGTAAGTGGAGATACACTGAGATTCTCAAAAACAGTTTTTATCTTGGCCATTTGGTAAGGATTTCTGATAAAAGTGCAGTGATCGCTGAAGAAATTGGCTTTAGAATCTTCAAGGAATTCTGCAGCTGAACCAGAAGACATCCTCAAGTACAGTGTTCCTTACACTCCTGGGTACTTTAAAATCCTCAACTATTACTGTTTCATGAAGAGCTGCTTTGTTTTTTAATAAACTTTCAAAGGAGATCATTCCACCCTACCAAGTTTTACTACAGAGCTTCAGTGTCACTATTTTATTCTTTGCATTTTTTCTTGCTTCATCTTGAAAACTGGCAGCTACAATATGAGTAGCTTTTACATGTTTTATAACTTCTTTTGCTCTTCTGTAGATCCTTTCAAGGGTGTCGAGTTTCATATCACTAAGAAGCAAGTTTAGCCCATGAGATGCACATCCTATTGCAGTAGTAGATGGATACTTATCCATTATGATCTCTCATGCTGCTTTCATATTACTTCCATTGTCAGTCAGCAAAGCAAATACTTTACCACTCCCAATTTTCTGTAGGACTTCACATATTTTACAACTGATATACTCTGCAGTATGTCTGTTCTCTCCTATTTCAATGCTTCTGTAAAAAACTGGTTGAGGTGTTATCACAAAATTTGTTTATTCTCACGTTTGTCCATCCATCTGTAAGACACAGTGCTTCGTTGATTTTTCCTTGCACAGATACCATTACGTGTTCATATTCTGACTCTAAAAGAGGCTTGCTCAAATAATGTCTGCTGGGCAAATGGTACGATGGTCTTAGTAATTTAAAATCTTCCTGCCAGTATGTATTTTCAGTCATTGACAATGGGGTTCCAGAAGAATATATTGCTCTTCCCAAGAGCTTGGTTGATTTTTTCCTGATCTTCAGGTGTTAACTTGTCTACAAATGAAGCTGTTGAGTATTTTTTTGGATGCAGTTGTTTTCAGTATTTGTTTACTTGAAGATGCTGCTGATGGCACAACACTTTGTGATGATGCTGATGTTACAGATGGAGCAGAAAGAGGACTTGTTGAACGAGAACATTGGGGAAAACTACATGTACTTTCTTTGTTATGGTCCTCCTCACTTAGATCCATGAAGGATTTTTTAATATCTACAGGACACTTGTTACATACAAGAATGTATTTTGTCATCCTAGTAGTATTTGGAAATGCATATTTCATTTGACAGTATTTGCAAATCATACTTTTTTTCTCAAGACCTTGTAGTGTGGAAACACCTCTATATGCTAGATATTGGTCTCACCATTTTTCTGGGGGAGAAAAAATAATTTAGTGGCTAGCTTGCAAGTAAACACTTTAAGCTGTATTTGGTGGGGGAAATAAAGCATCAGATTAATAGGAATTAAATTATGATTTACATTAGGGTTATGAAGACAAACTAATGAAGTTAAAATATGATTCAATTTTCATTTAAACTCTTACCTTTCAATTAAGTATACTTTCAGCTCCTTTTTGTTGCTCTGTACTTTGTTCCAGTCCTTTGAGGCCTAGTCAAGAGGACAGAAGCAAAAAAGAAACTGAAACCTTTTTCCTTTTCTTGTGACAATGGCAGTTCCCCCTAGAGGCAGAAATGCATCTTGCTCTCGCATTTAAGAGTTGTAGACTCAGTTTGCAACCTAGGACTTGCTTGTCCTCGGTGCACAGAAATGGTTATAATCTGATACTATACATAGTTTTTAGAAATCATTTGGAGAAGTAAATACATGAACACCTTGTCTTAGACACTTTATTCATCATGCTAAAATAAAACATTCTATAATCCTTTTTTCTTCATTTTTTCAATTTTTCAGAAAAAAAGGCTTTGGAAAACCCCGAGGAAAAAACAGTATTTTCCGGAGGTTTTCCGGGCCTTCACATCTCTAGGTGTGATACCTTATCAGGATCTATCTCACTGGCCAAATTTGACAGATGGGCAGGGCTGTTGAACTCTCAATCACATTGCATCATTATGACATCATGTGATTGGCAGGTGGGCTGGGGTGCCCATCTATCAAACTCCTTTTCACTTCCCTTAAGTCTCCGTGATCAGGGACTTAAAGGGGGAGGTGGGAAATGAGTAAAAACCTTTTCCAAGTTTTCCTGCGCTTTCCTTTTAATTCTCCATGATCAGAGACTTAAAGGGTGAAGAGGGAGAACTGAAAAAGCCTCTTCTGGGGGAAATGGCTTCACAGGCCAAATTAGACTCCTTGGTGGGCCATGATTTGCCCAGAGACCCCCCACTCCGGGTGTAAATACTGGAGAAAAAGGCTATGATAGAAGCACCCTTGGTCATATTCATTCGCTAATGAACATCTTAATAGTGCAATATATATTTGTGTTTATTACACATTTCTTATGAAAAACCTAAACATTTTTCTGCAAGCCAGCACAAGTTTTTTTAAAAATAGTTGCCAAGCATCCCTCCCACATCCTGCCTTACTACAACAATTTGTACATGATGTATTCCAATTAGAGTACTTAAGGTTTTATTTTCTCCAGTTAAGATATTTTGCTTTGTTATGGTCCAAGATTTACTTTCTTAGTGATTGTACACTTTCTGTCTCTGGCACTATATTACTTATCTCCATCTATGTGTGGAGATGGGGTGAGTGGCAAACACAAATACGGATATCCCACACAGCAGGACTATCTGTTATGTACAGAATGCCCTGGTTCACATGTAACATTAGGCCATAGTTAAATGAAGATATGGTTTAATGTGAATGAGTAATATGCTAGTCACACGGCTGTGGTTGCGTTGCTCCTCTGCTCTCTGGAAAAGTGTGGTTTCATTGCTTTTGGCTATTTTATTTAACAAAATTTGTATATGTAATACCACTTAACTATTAATAAAACCTCTAGGTAGTTTACAAAAATACATTAAAACTATCAATAAAAGTCAAAGTTAAAAAAACAAATTTTAAAAGATTCAAAGTATAATTAATATCAGCAACTTAAGATACATGCCAGTTTTTACATGTCTGGAACTGGGTAGCCTTGCCTAAACAAAACATTTTTAGCATACACTGAAAAGAGTACAGTGAAGGTGCCTGCCTGGTGTTAATTTTATGGTATCTCTTTATTTTTAAGTTGTTGGACGCTTCTATGAGACTTTTTCTGTATAAATTAATGTATAAATTAAATAATAAAGTACTCTGAATCCACAGTAAGAAGCCAATGCTTGTTCTTGGCTATTGCTTGTGGGTTTTTTGTTCTGTTTTTGTTTTTTATGAGGTAGGGAATAAAGCACAAGCCAACTTGTTTCCTGGCAGCACAACAGAAGGTTGTGTGTACCCAAATGTACACATATTAGCTGTGTGTACCCATATGTTGTTCGTGTTAAACAGTAGTTTATTTTTATCTGGTGTAATATTACATGCAAACTAGCTCACTATAATGTTGTTTCTGGAAGAGGCTTGCACAAAAATAAATATTCCATATTTTTAATTGTCCAGCATGTGGGCAGTTGTATGAAAACAGAAATAGAAGTGAAAAATTAAAATAGTGCAAACTGCCCAAAGTTGATGTCATTTTATAGATAAATGTTTGAAGATCAATCATTCACACATGTTTAACTATGCATTGGCCATAGTATTAGCCAGGAAATCTGAAACAGTTAACGAAAATATAGTAATATGAACAAAATAATTAGTGAGATTCCATTACCATAAAAAGTGCCTAAAGTTTTTAAAACTAGTAGCCAGTGCAAAAACAAACAACCCCTCCCCCCAAGGCATTTGAAGCAAAGGCAGTTTTCATGACCTAATCTGCTGCAGTGTTACCCTTTATTAATTTTAATGTAATGTATCGTCAACATACATGGGAACAGAATCATTTTTCATGGCAGCACCATCACAGCAGCCTAGGAAATTGGGATTCAATCACAGTTTGGGAATCACAGTAATGGAATCTTGAGCTGACTAACAGAAAGAAGCCAGTATCCCATGTTTGATCACTAGTCGCAAGATTAGAGCCAGTATTCAGCACTGAACTATAGTACGACCTACTGGCAAGGATACTTCAGAGTCATTTGTTCAAAATGATTTGAGGGTATATATGTATGTGTTAATGTAATCTTATGTATAGACAGGAATGAATGAATGCAGTGTGGTGATAAATAGTTCTGAATAGGGTTATCACAAACGTATGAAGAGACCCCAGCAGAATAAATGTAACAACATACTCCGCAAGATATTGCAGCATTTTGGTCAGAAGGCTATAGAGTCACCCAGCTGCCAGGACTGAGAGTAGGTAATCAAGTGATTGATTAGGCAGCTATAAAAAGTAATTAAAAGTAACAGTTGAAATCAGTTTCACCCAAGGAAAAGGCAGGGAGGTAGCACAGAACTCTTACTGTCTGTCACAAAACAATGAACACAACTATTCCTGTAGACGTTATTACCATAGCTAGGGAAGCTATACCACTTTCTCCTATCATCATCATCATAGTTTATTTATATGCCGCCTTTCCATAGCAATCTGCTCAAGGCAGCTCACAACATGATAAAGGTTACATAATTCATTGTTACACAGTCAAACAATAAGTTTAAGAAAACATCTTAAGAAATATACAATAAATTGAAACACCATAAGTCATAATAAGGTCCAACAATAAAATACAAAACATAATCCCAATCCCAATGACAGCAAAAATAACTGACCAGCAGAATTAAATTTTGGCCTACTGAAAAGCAGAGGCAGTACTGCCAAAGCTTGAAAGGAAATAAATGTTATCAATAAGGATCCTGAATGCAAGGCAGCTAGCCTGAAAGTGATGGCACCAATACAAATGCAGTGCTTAAGAGACTCGCACAGAGATATTCAGAGATGATACTGACACAGACTTAAAAACAAAAATTTCCCTTCAAGAGAGACCATGAGTGCCAAAATCCTTATGGTATGATTTGCAAGGTGTCAGGTGTGTTATATCAATGTGCTTAACAGCTGAGAAACCTTCTTAAGTGTCTCAAGTATCTGCTGGGTTCTCTCTTACCTCCCAAATACTGATACATATTTTTATATTTTGCTTTGCAGGAAGGAGTAAAAACAGAAAATGACCATATCAATTTAAAAGTAGCTGGCCAAGATGGATCGGTGGTCCAGTTTAAAATAAAAAGGCACACACCACTAAGTAAACTAATGAAAGCCTATTGTGAGAGACAGGTAAATGAGTTATCAGTATATTTTTGTATATTGTGATCTTGTTTTTTATTGAATACACAAAAAGACCCCCCCCATATATCCATGGCTTATTGTCCAGAGAAATTTTGATGTGGAAATATTTTCTGAAGGTTTATGAAGTGCCGATACATTGGTGGCATAAAATCCATTATGCTGGTGTGCAGATGCCTCATACAATCTTAGATGTGATGGTACTTTGAGCGTTAAGCCAAATTCCTTTCATTTTCAGTGTTGAATATATTGCCATTGTCCTGGAACTTCCAATTAATTAAGAATTCGAATTAATGTAACTTATTTCTCCGTATCTGATGTTTATAATAGAGACACTGTCACCAGGAACCAAGGAAATCCTGTGTTGTGAGACATATTTGCAGCAGTGTCAGGTCATAATTTCGCTCATTGCTGGTTTGCAATGATAAGCAGAAGTGTGAGAAAACATGCTTTAATGGGGCAGTGTGATGTGGATAATACTGAGTGCTCCTGATACAAACTAAACTTATTCTCTTACAACCTTGGAACCCATAAGAGATGAGGATACCATTATTAAATGTCTGCTGTATTGTCAGTTTACTGGTTCCTGCGTGTACTTATTGGGTATTGATGTGGTTCTGCAGATTTACAAAGTTACCTATGCGTTGGGCAAATAAAAGATATTGCCCTAATTATCTTGTATCTCTAGCAGCTCTGCGTAGATCACCAAATTAGGCAAGTTTATAGAAATGTTGATGAGGCAGCACAATCCCTGAACTGAAATCAGTTTATGAAATGTTTGTGTCTTCAGTCAGCTGTCAGTTTATATCTCTGAAATATTGATGTCTACAAGCAATATCCATTTTGACATGAACTAAGATTTATTGTATGGATTCACTTATGACAGTTAATATATGAAATTTTCATATTTCAGGGTTTGTCAATGAGACAGATTAGATTCAGATTTGATGGACAACCAATTAATGAAACAGACACACCTGCACAGGTAAGAGAGTGGTGCTTGTTGTCATACAGCGGAAGCTGAGCTTGTAGCTTCTACCTGTGTCTTGAAAGTTTAGCTTATGCTTAAATGGCAATTATATTGATTCCTAGAACATAAATGTTCTTTTGGTGAGCTGAATCATTAATATACAATCCATCTTATCAAGGTGGGAGAGAGAAAACAGTGGGGAGCAAGGCCGGTTCTAAAGGGTGGCCAGGTGGGGCACTGGCCCGAGGGCCCCTGGAGCTATGGGGGCCCCCTCAGCCACCCTTCCGTGATCCGCACCCCCCCACCTACCTGTCCTGTCTTTTACCATTGCCCTTAACGAAGATGGCGGCCGCAGTTTCCCTAAGGTACTGAAGCCCCTGCTGCCATCTTAGTTGATGGCAGAGATGCATGCATGTAGCATGCACACATGCCATCAACAAAGATGGTGGCAGAGGCGTCATCCCCTTAGGGAAACCGTGGCCGCCACCTTCGGTAAGGGCAATGGTAAAAGACAGGTAGATGGGGGGGCTGCGCGCACACACACACACACCGGGGGCCAGGGCAAGCTGATGCCCAAGGGCCCTGGCATGCCTGGAGCCAGCCTGGTGGGGAGGAATGGATTGCATTAAAGAAAAACCTATAGACCTGCTTAATGTACAGGCAATTAGCACTGATGAGGAATTAGCTGTGCTTGTGGAGAAAACGGTGCCTTTCTGCTACCTCTTGCAAAAGATGTGAAAAGGGAGGGGAAAAAACTTCATCTGTTTATATGTATGCTGTACCCAAAGCTGCTTATAAGGTATAAAATGTACAGCGATAATAATTTAAAAAAATAAGAACAATTAACATGAGAATAAGTAAATACATCATAATGTCAATCTATATAACGTATAAAACTGTACAAATAAACTAACATAATTGATACCTTTTCAACAAGGCATTTCACAAAATTCACCACAGTTAACATACAAGTATTGGATGGCAGCCACACCGCTTTCATCACCAAATTCCCCTTGTAGGGTTATTTGTAATGACTGTGTTAGCAGCTTGCCTAGCATGCCCTCCAAGATGCTCTTTAAACATGCTAGTGTTGGAATACATGCACAGAAAATGTATGGGCATCATATTTCCTAAGCAAGTGGGAGGGGTTGGGAATAGAAATAAGCAGTCTAGAGCCTCTTTAGCCTGCCACGCTGAGAAGAGTTGGAGTCATTTAAGTGTTCTTAGAAAATGAATTGCTAAGTACACGGTTTGTGCTAGATTAAGAGTGGCAAGGGGCGTTTTTCTGGTCTTAAGGATCACTTACACAGCAGATATGTGAGTGAAACCTCAAGCCTGGGGTCCACATTCTCACATTTTGCCTTCCAGGCGTCTCTGTCTGGCCCTTGAAACTCTTTTCAGGCCATATACCCTCCCAAACCACATCCTTCACATCCAGCTTTGCACTCTCCTCAAGTGTTTTTTCCTGGCTAGAATATTTCCTTGAACTCTGGTAATGTTTCTTGCTTGCTTGGATGAAGTACAGAGAGATGTGTGAGTGTAAAGAAACTAGCTTACTGTACAAAGGTCAGATTCACTCTGCCCACTTTTGCATGTGGCCTCCAGATGTTTGCCCAGAAAAGAATATGGCTCTCGGGCTGAAAAGGTTCCCCATCCCTGTAATACAGCAATCAGATGTGGTTTAACTCTTGAAATCCAACCCAAATTTGTGAGAGATGCAGCTTTAGCATTGGAAGGGCTGTGTGGTAAGAATGAAAACTGGAGTGCTGATGAAATAATACATTTGACAGATGGACGTCTGCCCAATGTGCTTCTGAACAGAATAATGAAGTTAAGAATTGTTATCTGTACTTACAGACTACCCTTCATCAAATGATCATAGGGCAATTACAAAAATGTCCCAATTAAAACATGTACAGCTGCATTAAAACCATAAAACCATAAAACAACCAATGACAAAGTAACAAAACAGCAGTATAGAACCGCAGTGCAGGAAGGTGCAAGACATCCAATCAACCAAAGGACAGAGAGGTGGGAATGTATAAGAAACAAGTTCCCTTAATTGTTTTTAATATTTGTCATTTTTGTCTTGTTAACAGTTGGAAATGGAAGATGAAGATACTATTGATGTATTTCAACAGCAGACAGGTGGCATGTGCTAAATCCTGTCTTTTTGGGAAGAAGAATGTAAAATGTCACCTCACTTTATCATCTGTCCTTGGATTTGCTATTAAATAGTAAACAAATGAACATGCCAATCATACAGGAAATCTTCTCATGTTCTGAAGACACTTACCCAAATTTTTTTCCTGTCCCTGATCTACTGCGTGTGCAAGTCAAAGCTGTATCTGTGGAAAATTACTTCATCATAAAAATGGGCCCAGTCAAAATTAAATTTTCAAATAAGTAAAATACAGGTTGTTGTCTGCTGTTACCTTGTTTCTATAAATTGGTGGCCTAAATACCAACCTACTATACAGTGAGGATACTAAGTCCTGTCTGGCTTTTGTTGTTTTTGTTTTACTGCTTAATTATGGTAATGTAAATATTGAAATATTTTTCCTTGCGATATTAAGTTTCTCCTTGGAATAGGTGGATTAAGAAAGAAGGTTTTACCATTAAACACAGATTTCTCTGAATGGGATGTGCAGAAAGGACAGTACTTGCAGATACATGCTTAGTGGCAGCTTAAGGTAATGCAAATGTACATGTGCTTTTTCATAATAAAATAGTATAGAATGAAACAGTTTTTTAAAGTAATGAAATGTCTTTGAGTTTGTCAGCAGCAGTAGTATTTGCATATGTTAACTTTCATATCTACTATTTAACTCTCACATGTCCAGGTTAAGAACCAGTGTATTTGATAAAATGTTTAAAGAATGGACCAAGACCAGAATCCTCCTAGGAAGCTATGCTGTTCAACTAATCTTAATGGGACTTGCGTGGGAGAAATTCTGAACAGATTGTTCCCAATGAGAATTATTTCTTCTTACTGATGTATTAGGCAATAAATAAAATTGTGTATCTTATTTCTGTCATCCCTCTTGAAATCTGAATGTGTAACTTTATCAACTACTTTCAAATATATAGGCTGGGATACAAAGGACCATGTGCCATGTTCTGTGTGCACATAAGTGATTTTTGCATCCCCTTATTCTTATGGCTCCTCATGCCTCCTGAAAAGCCGTCTCCTCAAGGGTTGGGGGACCGGAGCAGTGTGCAGTGCTGGATGCCTGCAGGGGAGAGATGTATCCAGTGCCTATTCACTATGTACATATGGAGTCTTCTCATACATGGGGGTTCTGGATCACAGCCATCAATTCATAATTATTTTAATTATATACTAATGAGTAAATAGGTCTTGCATTTAAAAATACGGAATTTCAATATATTTGTGGTAAAGTTAAATGTGCAGGTGTACCGTTGAAAGATGTTGAATGAAAAAGCTCTGTATAACAACGTGATCTTAAAGAGACTTGCTGTGCTACTTCCTCAGATATTTTGAGTTTTAAATGAATTTTTGTAGTGACTTTCAGCTCATAGTATTTTTGGATCTGTCCAAATGAAAATTTAAGGTCATTCTGTTGACTTTCAGGAGGCTGTTTGCCACTGCTTGAGAAGGTCACTTTCTTCCTTTAATATCTACCTGTCTGTGTTAGATCTGCTTGCAAGAAATCGTGTTGGAAAAGGTCTTTTATTTTCTGTTTCAGTTGTATATGGGAAGGAGGGATATTCTTTTAAAATCTGTCCACCAATTTGTACAACATTTGTTGTCCTTTACTACTGTACACAGTAAATATAGTTTGATACTTTGTCTCTTGGCTTATGCTTAATGCTGCATTTCATATGACTGTACTCAAAGCTCTATCACTGAAAAGCTGACAACTTATGTATATCTTTATTAAAGTTCTTTATTGAGAGTGAACCTATTGTTCAGGGCATAAACATCTGTTCAAGGTATAAAAACCAGTTTTTTCTAGAATACGCCTTGGAGGTTCTTTATTTGTAAATGTGTTCATTAGATATTTCCCTGTTGATCCTTAATAACTTGGATTAAATGTGCTTACTGTTTTAGAAAAATTAGGGTATGAGAGACTGGTGCAGCAGGAGGTGGTGACGGTGGCTTATAGAGTAAAACCATGTTTTGGATTCAGTGTTCTAGAAGTAATTACATATGTGGTTATGGGAAAAGACCAATATCAGGATAATATGGAGATTCATTTGAAAAAGATTACCTGACCATTGCTTCCACATGTACTTACACTCTGACCTTACAGTTAGTAATTCTGTTTAATTTGCATATGCAAACTTTTGCAGATGGGATAATTTAGCTTTAAATACCACTTGCCATGAAAACCCTATTCATAGGGTCACCATAAGTCTGGATCGACTTGAAGGCAGTACAACCAAGTGTAAACTTCGAATCACCTGATGACAATCCCAGAATTCAGAATCCCATGTGCATAGAAAAGTATGCCTTTATTGTTGTGTGTCAAAGCTAGATTTGTAGCTTGATAATAGGTATTGTGTTTTCCTGTACTGCTATAATCTTTCACTTCAGTATCTTGGGGCTGTAGGGATGGATATATATATGCCATTATATGCTAAAAGTTCAATTATCTGTTACATTTTGTTAGTAGAATTATTGGGAACCTCTAGTCTCAATTTCTCCGAGAACTATTTGACAACATGGATATTCAACTCTATTAGATTGTTGCATATGGTCTCAATAACAATGGTATAAAAATCATTGCTTCACATCTCTGTAAAGCAGGGCAATTTTCAAGAAACATCCAATAATCATAACAGCCTTATAAAATGTCTGTTCAAAGGTAAAGCTATCTTTTTAGGAATGCATGCATTTACTGCCTTCAAGTTGATTCCGACTTATGGTGACCCTATGAATAGGGTTTTCATGAGGCTGAGAGTCAGTGACTGGCCCAAGGTCACCCAGTGAGCTTCATGGCTGGGGATTCGAACCTAGTCTCCCAGGTCATAGCCCAACACCTTAACCACTATACCACACTGGCTCTTTTTTAGGAATGACTGTATCTAAAAGTTTTGTGTTTAATTAGTCTAAAAACTGGTTCTGGTTAAAAGTTGAGCAGGATATTTGGGCCCTATCAGTCCATCAAATTGAGAAATAGCTCTTCTGTTTATAGAGTGCCTTACAGCACAGTCGTGCATGATTACTCAGAAGCAAGTCCTGTTAAGTAATGGGACTTTCTCCCAGAAAAGTGAACAAGATTGCAGCCTAAGTTCTGTATTTTTCTCATCTCTTCCAGTATCAGAATAACCTTAGCAATTGCCAAATAAAGGCGGGCCCCGTTTATACAGCAGGTTCCGTTCCGGACCCCCACCGTAAAGCAGAACCCCATTGAGTATAATGGGGCGCATTGCGCAAGAATGATGCGAAAATGCCGCAAAAGCGGCTTTAAAACGGGGAATGAAAGCCACCGCATTAGCAGAACACCGGGAAGCGAAGCACCAGGAAGCGGGGCCCTACTGTATAGCTTGAATCCAATTTTCAATATGCCTGTGCTTTCAGATCATGCTGAATATAAATAACCCTTTCTCATTCCAAACTGTTCTCTGTTCTTGATTCGAAGTCGGTAGTTGCCAATTTAGATTCCGGAGAGGGTGAGGGACAGAGACATCAGTAAAAAGACTGAATATCGTTTCTTGCCAGGTACCACTTAGCTGGTTTCTTGCTGTAGAAGGTGTGATGGATTGTAATTGTTCAACTGTTTAACTTTTTTAAAAGAAAAAGAAAATGTAAGAATTATCAACATTTCCAAGATACAGGTTTAGAAATAAAATGTATTATGGTCAAAGTGTGCCCTAGACACCTTATTCCTTTCTATTATTTTGCTGGTCTGCTATATCTAATCTCCATGGGAGGAAAGGTGTTCAGTAGAAGAGTCAGCCTTGTTTTGACAGGACGTTAGGTAGGAAGAACTTTGTGTATTTCACTTTTAGATCAGGATGATAGAAATGAAATTTAAAAGGCATACTTAAAAGATTTCTGAGATGTACACTGCAGTATAATTGAAGAGAAACAACTACAATATATTTTGTTGAGAAAATTACTAACATTTAGAATCTTCAAAAAAAGATTACAAAGCACCTTACACAATAACATTCTAACCAACAAATAAAATTTAGCGTACTAAAATGCAATACAAAATAAAATGAACAAAATACCGCAGCAACAGGAAGATCTTGTACAAGTTTCATTTTCATTCATTCATTGGCGATCACTCGTGGCTGAGTAAGATTGTCTTCCAAGAGAAGGTCTTTAACGGTGGGTCCGTAAGTGACTGTGGAGGCCAATTTTGGATCCACACAGTCTCCCACAGTGAGGATATAGGTTTCCAGATGGAAGATGGTCACAATGAGGATTTGCTTGACGTGCCTTCCGCTGAGCTCGTTTGTCCCTTTCGCCCTGTACTTGTGCTTCTTCAAAGTCCATAGCACCTTTGATAATGGCCGGTCTCCAATTGGGACACTCATGGACCAAGGCTTCCCAGTTCTCGATGCTTATGTTACATTTTTTTAGATAGCTTTGAGAACATCTTTAAACCTCTTTTACTGTCCACCGATACTCCGTTTTCCATCCTTAAGTTGGGAGTAAAGTAGCTGCTTTGGAAGACGGTGATCAGACATTGGAACAACATGGCCGGTCCAGCAAAGTTGATGTTGGAGGATCATTGTTTCAACACTAGTGGCCTTTGAATGAATGTATTTATTTTGGTCACAGACCAGCCTAGATAGCATAAATAAAAAGTACACAAATTACATCTTACAAAAAACTGCAAGATAAAAGCAAGAAAATATAAAGGACAGTTAAACCATTTACTCCATATCTAGTATCTTTTTCCTACAAATAATGGCGGCTGCACAAAATTTGGCTACCTTAGTGGTAACCATAGGGTTACAATCTGCTAACAAGAAATAGAGATAACCAGCTTCGGAACCCATTGGAAGAGTTTGTAGAATAGGAGTAATAAAAACATGACGAAGATCTCAATAGAAAGAATAATACAGAATGACGTGTCCTACTGTCTCCACCTCCCTGTTCTCACATGGGCAAACCTGTTCACAATAGGGGACTATTATACCTGCCCTCGAGCAAGGCCGAAGGCAAGACATTATGTCTAGCCAAAGTGAACACTTTTCTGTATTTAACAACAGTTAAGTTTACCAGATAGTGCGCAGAAGAGAATATTCTTCCATTCAAACCAGGATTAGGATATGCCGCAACCAAACTTAAATTAGTTTGGAGTTCGATATCCTTGATCAGTTGGAGAATAGCCATTTTGGCCTTGGAAAACCCGAGTTCAATAAGCGCCTTGGGCGAAAAACCAAGGGCATAGATTTTATTATACAAGAACCGCTTCCACTTAGACTGGAAAGAATCTTCTAGCGTCAGGGGGGCCAACCCTAAAGGGGTAAAGATCAACTTAAGCCAACAGTTAATTCTATAGATCCAGACGTGGGATTCCATAAGAGGAAGACCAACCTCGAGGCATATGACTACATTAGGTACACAGGAAGGGAGGCCAAGTATAGATCTAAGGAATTTAGATTGAATAGCTTCCAAAGACACAAAGTCATCAAAAGCACAAAACTGCGCTCCATACAGCATTTGTGATAATACCTTGGCACTAAAAACCTGTATCACAGAGGGGATATATTGTCCCCCTTTACTGTAGAAGAAAGATAGCAATGCCTTTACGCTCCTCTGAGCGGTCGCAATGGCGTTGGTAATTTGTGATTTCCAAGAACCAGAGGAATGGAAAATGATTCCCAGGTACCTGTAGACTGTAACCTGCTGGATCAGATGGTCGTTTATTTGCCATCAGTGATTAGCCTTTTTCTTGGTAAAAATCAAAACCTTAGATTTATCATAATTTATTTTCAGCATTTCCTCATTACAGTATGAAGCGAGTGCCCTCAAAAGGCGACGAAGGCCAACACTAGTTTGAGACAGAAGAACAGCATCATCCGCGTATAGTAACATGGACAAGGGTCTGTTAGCCAATTTGGGGGGATGGGAATTTACTACCGCTAGGTAATTGACTATCGAGTTGATATACAGATTAAAAAGGGTCAGGGCAAGAATGCAGCCCTGTTTGACCCTGTTAAAAGTAGGGACATGCACTGACAGGTACCCGGCAAGATCAGATCTAACCCTTAAACTGGTGTCTTCATGCAGACTTCAAATTAAATATAACAGCCTTCTATCAATATTAGTGCTCTCCAGTTTAAACCAAAGTCTGTCCCTGGGGACTGAATCGAATGCCAACTTAAAATCGACAAAAGCAGCAAATAACCTCCCTCTTGGCGTAGCAGTATATTTTTCGGCCAGATGTTGAAGAACAAGCCCTTGGTCCACTGTCGATCTCCCTGACCTGAACCCCGCTTGTTCATCAACTAAGATATTCTCCTCCCCCAGCCAGCTAGTTAATTTTTCAAGAAGATGTTTGGCATATAGCTTGCTAATAACACTCAATAGGCTAACAGGCGTGTAATTTGCCGGGTCGGATCTATTTCCTTTTAAAAAAATAGGTATAACAATTGCAAGTCTCCAATCGTCTGGAATTTGCGCGGATCGATCAATAGCAGTAAATAAAGCTGCCAAAATTGGAGCCCACCAGTCTATGTTCTCTTTCAGTACTTCAGGCACAATATTGTCACACCCGGGCACTTTTCCGGTTTTGAGTGTGTTAATAAGGGAGATTATTTCAGAAATAGATACCCGGGGCCATTCCAGAAGGGAATGCAGCTGCTCCCTCGGCATACACACATTACTATGTGTCTTGGCATAAATACCACGAAAGTATGATTCCCAGACGCCAACCGGGATGTGGGAATCCAAGGCCCTCAGGTTGGATTGCCAGCCCTTAGCCACCAATCTCCAAAACACAGCCAAGTCTTTCAGCCTGGAAGCTTTAATTAAATTTTGCCAGGCCATGCGCTGTGCCTTTTTCTTTTTTTCAGATATTAGGGTTTTATATCTTCAGCATCAGATAATCTGGAGGCAGAGACAGGAGATCGGGGGTTCTATAGAGCTTATACTTTGCCATAAGGGAGTTTTTCAAAGCAACACAATCTTTGTCATACCATGGTTTAGAGACTGTTTGTAAATCAGGGTGTCCACCTATTTTATTTATACTCCCACTGTAGCCTAAGGCATGAATAATCCCCTGGTATTGTGCCAACACATGTTCCGGGCAGTTTGCTGACAACAGAGCATTGCGCTGGCTAAGGGCCTCCTCCAAGATGAAAAACTCGGAAAAGGCCCTTGCTAATTTAGGTGTCCAGCTCAAGTGCAACACTCTTTGTGACATCCTTTGTTCAGCCGCCAGGTTTAACATGGGTTCACAGGCAGCAAGACCCATTTGGTTGCCTAAGTTAAGGGAGAGGGACAGAGGAAGATGGTCACTTTCAACGCAATTAACCACACAGCAGCTATTTACCAGATCGAACATAGAGGAAACTATAAAATAGTCCATTGTTGATGCACCTTGCTTAGTTATAAATGTGAATTCACGCGACCTATCCCCCTCTACACCCCCATTCAGTATGCTCATGTCTAATTTATTGACTATCTGGAGGAGACAAAGCCCAGCAAAGTCACACCTCGTGTCTTTAGATTGTCTAATAGGAAGAAGATAAGCTCTCTCAGAGCTAGGCTGACGTAAGTGAAAATGGGAGTAGAGAGTTTCATCATTCGCTCCGGTTCTGGCATTAAAGTCTCCTGCTAGGATAACAAGAGCTTCTGGGAGTTCAGTCATCAAATTGGAAATATATTCTTCCAATTTAATCCAGTTAGCTTTAATTAATTTTTTTTGAGAAACAGGAGGCAAATACACGTTGATCAGCATTAATGATCTTAGGTGGAACTTTAGGAGTAATGCGGTGGCCATATTATCGAGATCCGGTAGTCTCATGTGAATACATCCCAATTTAGTTGACACCAATGTCACTAAGCCACCTTTAGGATGGCCGCCTGAATCACTGGGGACTGCCTCAAGCGTATATACAGCAAAGTCACTAAGGACTAATTCACCTATAAGCCAAGTCTCCTGGAGTAAAACAATGTCCTGTTTATTAATATACGCAAAAAAAAGGGAATCTAAACACTTATTTGTCCACCCAGCAATATTCCAAGAGAGCATAGTCAGGGGGGCTTTTTGTTGCGATAGCTTGTGTCAATTGGACATAGGGGGCTGCTAGCAAACTATTGTGCAATTATGGGAGGCCCTCTCCTTGGAGTCCACTAGGGACTGATGAGGGTTAACATCGATAAGTTTTTCAACTTTATCTAAACTGGATTTCTTGTTATACTCTGTCATATTAATTATAGCCCCTTGTTTCTCCAGCACCTCAGAACCCTCTTCTAGAGGCTCATTAGTATCTAGAAGGGGATTCCGGCTGCTCACACTGGAGGACACCCGGGGGAGTATCACTTTAGAATGGTTTATAGGGGGCGGTGGTGCTTCCGGGAATCCCTGTTCATTTTCTTCTAAAAATCTCATCTCCGTCCAGGAAAGAGGGTTGGATACAATCGAAGGTTTATTAATCTGCCCTCCACTGGCTCCACAGCATCTCTATAAACCCGGGAGTTTGTGAGGGGGTTAACTTCCACATTAACCTTAGAAGAAATGGGGCCTGTGGTTCCACTGGGGAGGTAGTGCCTAAATCCCAATGGATCCTCGAAGCTGAGTTCCTTCGGGACAGCACTGGAATTCCCCACCCTCTGAAAGCCCTCCTCCTTTCTAGGGTCGCTCTGATGCAAGTAAATGGCTTCCAGTTGGGATTTCAAGAGCTCCAGCCTCGCTAATATTTCCTCTTGTGCTTCTGTCGGCAGGGTGGTATAAGAATTGAAGAGCATGGTTTCTTCTGGCTAAAGAAATCCTTATTGTTTCTAGGCAGATAGCTCTGATTTAGGGCCACCCCATGTTTAGTCCTCCCATGTGAGGAGTCATCCAGCTCCAGACATGGAGCTAGTAGCTTCTCTGGTGGTGCTAGCTCTATTAGGTTCCTAGGGCTAGGAGGAGCCTCTTTAAGCATTTTTTTTACCCATGTCTCTGAGAGGGGACCCAAAGCCCTAGGGGAAGCTACATCCTCAAACACCCTTAGCACACAACCCCCCCGTCTGGTTAGCACATCTCTGTGAGAGTATAATACTTTAGCAGACTCCCACTCCCTGAAGGTAATCAAGGCACGCACATGCGGACCAGGGGAATACAGGTACTCTATACGATCTAAATCTTTAACTTTAAACAATACTGTAGGCATCCCCTTCAAAACATTAAGTAGATGAAATTTACGCTCCTCTTGCGATAAAAAATCTCTTGGTTTCGGATAATTAGAAAGCATTAATTTCTTGAAATTCAATACCAGAGAACAGTCAGAGTCTTTAGACGGCTTACTCTGTGGAAGAGTCAAGATTGGCAAGGTGTGTTCTTGAATCTCCTGGGAGTGATTCCTCTGTGGGACAGTTAAGGGCGGCAGACATGGAGGAGACATAGGATATAAAACCCTTGCCGGTTGCAAAATGGGGCTGTCCTTATTTCTATCCTTCTCAGCAGGAGATGTATAAGGCTGGGAACTCCGGCTGGTGCCCCCCTCAAGATGTCTAAATAGTCTGTCATAGTTCATTTTCCTATAAAATTGAAGTTTTGGATTAGTAATATTCTTAGGTTTCTTGTGTTCAAGAGCTCCCTTCTTTTTAACAGCTCTCTTCTGCTTCCTAGAGTACACTAATATTGAATTATTGGAGTGAGGCTTATTTATTTATTTATTAAATTTTTATACCGCCCCATAGCCGAAGCTCTCTGGGCGGTTCACAACAAGCAAGACAGCAAAATACAATTAAAACCACTTATAAAACAATTTAAACATACTAAAATACAAATATACTAGCATACTAAGATGCTAAAATAAGTTGAGATGTTAAAATGTTAAAATTAAAATTATTAAATTTATTAAAATGCCTGGGAGAAAAGGAATGTTTTAACCTGGCGTCGAAAAGATAATAATGTTGGCGCCAGGCATATCTCCACAGGGAGATCATTCCATAATTCGGGGGCCACCACTGAGAAAGCCCTTTTTCTTGTTACCATCCTCCGGGCTTCCCTCTGAGTGGGCACCCGGAGGAGGGCCTTCGATGTTGAGCGAAGTGTACGGGTAGGTTCGTATCGGGAGAGACGTTCCATCAGGTATTGTGGTCCCAGGCCATGTAAGGCTTTATAGGTTAAAACCAGCACCTTGAATCGGGCCCGGAAACATATAGGCAGCCAGTGCAAGCGGGCCAGAATCGGTGTTATATGTTCGGACCGCCTGGCCCCTGTTAACAATCTGGCCGCTGCATTTTGCACGAGCTGCAGTTTCCGAACTGTCTTCAAAGGCAGCCCCACGTAGAGCGCATTACAGTAATCTAATTTAGAGGTTACCAGAGCATGAACAACTGAAGTGAGATTGTCTCTATCCAGATAGGGACGTAGCTGGGCCACCAACCGAAGTTGGTTAAAAGCGTTCCGTGCCACCGAGGCTACCTGAGCCTCAAGTGACAAGGACGGTTCTAAAAGAACGCCCAAACTATGAACCTGCTCCTTCAGGGGGAGTGCAACCCCATCCAGGACAGGATGAACATCCACTATCTGGTCAGAAGAACTACCCACTAACAGCATTTCAGTCTTGTCTGGATTAAGCCTCAGTTTGTTAGCTCTCATCCAGTCCATTGTCGCGATCAGGCACCGGTTCAGCTTACACTCTTTTACCAGGCATCCCAATTTTTCTCTTGCCGGACCCGCCTTGGCTTTTACTACAAGTTCTGCTAGCGTAGTTAGAAGGGTACTACTCTTATCCAAATAAGATTTGATGAGATCAATGTCCTTCTTTAGTAAAAAGAGACATCCCTCGATTGGTAGGCCCTCTGCATTCGATAGAGTAGGAGACTCCAAGTGGTCCCGTGAGTCGTGATTTTGCTCGGGGAAGACTCTCTCTGTAGATTGCTTTTGCCTTGAATCTAGACTCGGATTTACTAGTCCTTTGTTCATAGAAAGAGAAGCAAGTTCCGGCTGGATCTTATCCTCCGTAAGGGAAAGTTCGAATGCAAGGTTAAAAGCTGTATCCTCATCTTTTAGTATTTGCATAACTTGTTTAGTGTCAATAGACCAATCCAGACTGAGACACTCCTCACCCACATTCTTCTTGCTCTTTATGTCTGGGAAAAACTGAGTGATTTTCGTTTGAGAGTCCTGCCCCTTTAAGTCGACAGTCCCGGCACTTGGGGTAATATCCAGCACTCTGTATGTAGCCTTTTCTTGTGAGTACCATGACAAGGTAACTTTGGAGTGATGTAAAAAAAAGGAAGTAGCGAGTGGGAAGGTCTATTAATCTTGGTACTGGCGTATCAAAGCCGAAATAAGGAAGATAGTCAAAAGCATGTGTCAGCTGCTACACAGTATCAGTATAAACTGGGAGCTTGTTAACGCCCAGCGTGAAGGTAAAACAGCAGAGATAAAACTGGTAGACTTCCATATATCAGAAGTGAAAGAATGAAAGAGTTTTTTGTTGCTCAAAATGACAGCTAGTAGGTAGGTAGAATTACTTGTAGTTTATAAAAATAGCTAACTTGATATACTTACCATACCAGGTCGCTGCCGAAGATGGTTTGGTGATAAGGCATTGACGTAAACAGAGCAATATTCCAGACACGGCCAGCGAGGATTATCAGAGACACTCAGTAGTGAATGGTGTTAAAGTTGTTAAACGGGAATCCGGAGATACTGGATATTAAATAATATTCGATGATGTATGCCACGCGGAGCTCCTGCCGCAGCATCCTATAAGGAAGAGGGGCTGCAGGCACATGGTCCACACACACAAATTAAAAATGTATCTTGTGGCATTTCCAAATAAAAACCTCATAGAAAAGACACTGACATGCTTCGCAAAGCCCTGCCCTTGTGGTATTTGGGGGAGAGAGGAAAAAATATTTTTTTTAAAAAAAATCAGAGCAAAAACATTTCTGGCATGCAAACTAGCTTCCCCTGATTTTGAGGGCAAACTCCACTTCTTTTAACCTGATTGTTGTAGGACCCATCTGTATATTTAGAAGTAAATCCTAGTATTAAAATAAATAATTGGCTGAACCACAGATGGAAAAAGAATAAATTATTCCATTCCAAGTTCCAATCTATAATGAATATTGGCATAGGCTTCAGACTTTTTGCTGGTTGGGGGAACACTGGTGGTCTTTGCTTCTTCCAATACGCTAACATTAGTCCGCCTATCTTCCCAAATAATTTGCAGGGTTTTCCGGAGGCAGTGTTGGTGGAATCTTTCAAGAAGTTGGGACTGGCGTTTATAGATGGTCCATGTTTCACAGGCGTATCGTAAGGTTGGTAGTACAATGGCTTTGTAAATAAGCATTTTGGTCTCTCTGCGAATATCCCGATCCTCGAACACTCTAAGCTTCATTCAGGAGAATGCGACACTCGCAGAGCTCAGACGATGCTGAATTTCACCTTCGATGTCAGCTTTTACAGAGAGATGGCTGCCAAGATAAGAAGAGTGATCGACATTCTCCAGCGTCGCACCATTAAGCTGGATTTATGGTGCTACAGAGGAATAGGTTCGCACTTGCTAATGAAGCACTTTGGGTTTTTTATGTTAAGCGAGAGGTCGAGCTTTTCATATGCTTCTGCAAAGACATTTAGGACAGTTTGAAGATCTTCCTCTGAATGTGTGGAGACTACATTATCATTGGCATATTGAAGTTCTATGACAGAGGTTGTAATTACCCTACTTTTTGCTTTAAAGATTAAAAAGCTTTCCATCTGTTCGATATGTGATTTCCACACCAGTGGGAAGTTTCCCCTCAACAAGGTGCAGAATTGTGGCAATAAAAATAGCAAATAAGGTCGGAGCAATGACACATCCCTGTTTGATGCCTGATCCCACTTTGAATGGATAACTTTGAAAGCCATTGTTATCCAAAATTGTTGCCGACATGTTGTCATGGAGGAATCACAAAACATTCACAAATTTATCAGGGCATCCAATTTTCAGAAAGATGGTCCACAGAGCAGTTCGATTTACAGTATCAAAGGCCTTAGTCAGATCAATAAATGCCATATACAGAGGTAGGTTTTGCTCCCAGCATTTTTCTTGAAGCTGTCGTGCAGAGAAAATCATGTCCACTGTTTCCCTGGAAGGGCAGAAACCATTTTGAGATTCAGGGAGGATGTCTTTTGAGATAGGTAGGAGGTGATTTGCGAGGTTCCTTGCAAGGATTTTACCTGCGGTAACAAGAAGAGAGATGTAGTTCCCACAATCTGTTATATCACCCTTCTTGAAAAGAGTAATAATTATGGCATCCCTAAAGTCTTCCGGGATCTCCTCCCTCATCCAGATTTTTTCGATGAGCTTCTGAAGTTGTTGTGTAAGTTCAGGCCCACCTTCTTTAAAGACTTCAGCAGGAATCCCATCAAGTCCACTAGCTTTGTTGTTCTTCATTTGATTAATGGTTTTACTGACTTCATCCAAATTAGGGGATACTGCAAGTTCATCTCTAATTTGTTGTTGTGGGATTTGTGAGAAGACCTCATCAACCACAACAGAGTTACGATTAAGGAGGTCATGGTAATGCTCTTTCCAACGCAGTGCAATAGACTCTTTATCCTTAAGAAGTTTGCTACCATCCATTGAACGTAAGGGATTTGTACCATAATTTGTTGGTCTGTAGATGGCCTTTGTGGCATTAAAAAAGCCCTGTGCATCGTGAGCATCTGCAAAATGCTGGATTTCTTGAGCTTTCTTTATTCACCAGGCGTTCTTAAGTTCTCTAGTTCTTCTTTGGACCTTAGCCTTTGCACTGGCATAGATGTTTTTCCTAGCAGCACAGTTAATGTCTTTTTGCCATATCTGGAAGGCTTTCCTTTTCTTGTCAATGATATGTTCAATCTCACTATCATTCTCATCAAACTAGTCCTGATGTTTCTTAGTTTGGTATCCAATAGTTTGTTCACATGCTGCAATAATGGAAGTCTTCAGTTTAATCCTCAATGTTTTCAGGGAGTTCCATAGGTAGATGTTTCTTGAGAGTTGTTTGAAAGCAAGCTCACTTAATAGGATCTTGAAGAGTGTGGATGTTCATTTTACGCCTTGGTTTTCTTCCTTGGAGCCTATGTTGAGGAACAATATTAATGGTCATAGTGGATTGAATTAATAGGTGATCTGTCCAGCAGTCATCCGCACTCGTCATGGCCCTGGTGAGGAGTACATCACGATGATCTCTGGCACGGACAATTATGTAATCCAGGAGATGCCAGTGCTTCGACAGAGTGTGCTTCCATGATGTTTTAAATTTATCTTTCTGGCGAAAGAGTGTGTTTGTGATAACAAGATTATGCTCTGCACATTTAGTCAGAAGTAGAATTCCATTCAGGTTGCTACTCCTCCTTTCCCAATGGTTTCTGGCCATAAATCGAAATCACGCCCAACTCTTGCACTGAAATTGCCCAGGAGGATAATTTTGTCCTCCTTAGTTATCTCTGATAAGATGGTGTCCAGCTGGATATAAAATTTTTCCTTGATGTCTTCATCAGCATCTAATGTTGGTGCATAAGCACTTACAATAGTTGCCTGCTGGTTTTCGGCGAGTTTTAATCAGAGAGTTGAGAGTCGTTCATTAATGCCAGTAGGAACTTCTTGCAAGAGCTTCACAAGATCATTTTTAATAGTAAAGCCTACTCCATGTATTTGTCGTTCTTGTTCAGGCAGTCCTTTGCAGAAGAAGGTGTAACCTTTTTCTTCCTTCAATTGTCCCTGTCCTGCTCTTCGAGTTTCTTGGAGTGCTGCTATGTCAATATCAAAATGTCTCAACTCCCTCACAATGATGGCAGTCCTGCGTTCAGGACGTTCACTATCTGTATTGTCCAGCAATGTCCGTATATTCCATGTTCCAAAGTTCATTTGTCTTTTGCGATCGCTAAGTGGTTACCCCACTGGACGTGGTGATCCAGTCAGGGAGAGAGATGAGGCAGACTATGTTTAGGGCACCTTATCTAGCCCCTTCCCCATATGGGGTGAGCAGAGTGGATCCTAAATAGGACTGCTCAGTAGTGGATACAGCTGCTGAACAACTCAACTGCCTCAGTCCTTGAGCCAGGACGACTGAGTCTGTATTCACCACCCATGTGCTGGTCCATGACTAGGGGCTTCTGGATTTCACAGTCCTGCCCCCATTGCCATTCGCCGATCACCATGGGACTTTTGGTTTGGTCGGAAGACGCCTGTGCGTGAATTTGCTTTATGTAGGGAGATCGGTGCACCATGATCAACACACAATCTTGACAGAAAAAGGCTTTGATCCAATGGCATGGATACCATGATGATTGGAAGTCTTTTATCTGCTGCAGCCTTCATCCGCCTTCACAGCCGTTGTAACATACACATTGTTATCCTCTGCATGTTCTGCTGTTGAGAACTTTCTTGGATTGTTCTTTGTCTGGTTCCTTTCCCTTGACCTTACCGCCATGGGTGACCCTGCTGGGAGTACATGACTCCTGACAGCATCGCTCACAGGGTTCACTGGAACACGCAAGCCCACTCACCACTGCAAGGTGACGATCCAGCGAGGGCAGAGCTTGGAAGTAACTTGTTATTTTTAACGAGTTACTTGTAATTCGTTACAATTTTAAATAACGAATGGGTAATTCCATTACATTTGGCAAGTAACGGAACGACTAGTAATTTCCCTACTTTTCAGCTGCAACTTTAACGTTTCCACGTTAGGTTGCACGTTACTTGGGAGCGGGAACAAGGGGAACACAGCTCCTGGCTGTGATTGGTTAACACAAGACATGTGCCTCACACTGATTGGACCTCTGCGCAGACTGTCTCTTCCCTCGTGATCTGTGTTAGGATGCACAAGGGAAGAGGTGAATAGGCAGGGCCTGCTAGCGTCTGAGAGGACAAAATGGACGCCGGAGGAAAAAGCCAGGGCAAGGACAACGGAGGAGAAGGCAGCGGCAGAATGGCGAAGAGCTGTGGAGGTGAGTGATGATGATTTGTGTGTGTGTGTGTGTGTGTGCCCCCCACGGCACCGTTCTGCCCCCCCACCCCCCGCAGCACCGTTCTGCCCCCCCACTGCCTCTCCTTGCCTCTGCCGCCCCCTCCATCAATCACAAGGCACTTCCGAAACTTCGGCCTACTCAGAGCTTGGAAAAGTTACTTTTTTGAACTACAACTCCCATCAGCCCTAGGCAACATGGCCACTGGATTAGGCTGATGGGAGCTGTAGTTCAAAAAAGTAACTTTTCCAAGCTCTGGCCTACTTCTCTTCCTTCCCCCCCTTTTTGAACTCTCCCCCTTGTTCCATGTATACCTGTGTGCTGTATTTATCCAGACAGAGCACTCCTGCCTTTTAAAATGCCGGCTAGCTTTTTATTGTATATTTATTTGAACTCCATCTTTCTTTTTATTTGTATTTTTGTCCTGTTTAATCACAGGACTGAATTGTATGTGGGACAAAAACTGTCTCAGTAATAATAATAATAATAATAAATCATTAGGCGTATAATAAATGGCTTAAGGCTGATTTTTTTGTTCTTGGCAGAAATGAGGTGAGAAGTAGGGTCCTTGCAGCTCCTCCTCTCAGTCCCCCAGCTCTCAAACTCATGTTCTGTGAGAGAGAGATTCCCAGTCCCAGAGAGAGATAGACTGTTGACAATCTCTGCTAATATCTATACAAATGTACATAACATGCATCACCTGAACTCACATGATCTAGAGTTACCTTAGATCTTGCAAGATTTGCAAATGAGAAGCAATAGGGTTTTATATTAGTTCTGATTGTCTATTGGGCTATCATAGGTTATATGTTTTTTTCATTTTCTATGGCAAAAACTCCAACTTCAGTGGAATTTATGTGATGTGTTCTAATCATTTGAATTTGGCTAATGAATGCTTTATTCTTTCATCAGAACTTTAGCAGTAGTACTAAAATATTAATAAAAAAGAAAAGGGAAAGAAAAAATACTTTACATACATCATTCAGCTGTATTGCTAATTATAGATATAGATATAAAAGATAAACGGCATTTTGTCAAAAGTATTTTTGTCTACATTTTATACCTCATCCTTGGTTTTCCAAGCTTGGCATGGAATGCTTCTCATACAGAATTAATTTGAAATGCTGCATATTTATTATCATAATCATCATATTCAAAATAAAAAATATATGTACCGCCTTCAAGTTGATTCCAACTTATGGTGACCCTATGAATAGGGTTTTCATGAGGCTGAGAGGCAGTGACTGGCCCAAGGTCACCCAGTGAGCTTCATGGCTATGTGGGGATTTGAACCCTAGTCTCATTTTGTTCTCACAACAACCCTGTGAGATAGTAGGTTAGACTGGCCCAGGCAGGGTTATTCAGTGAGCAAAAATGATGCAAATAGGATCTCTTTTAATTGTGCTATCGACCTGCTTACTTCCACTCTGACTGGGGCATCTTGCAGCATGGGGAAGAGATGGGGGCACATCACAGCTGAAGTTCACCCATATAGGAGTATTATCTCTTGTTTATTACAGAGATGCCTGTTGCAGGTTTTGCTGCTGAGAGCAGCAGTCAGTTAGTGCGGCCACTTGAGTCACAGCTTGTTGATCCTGAGGAGGCAAAACTAGAAAGTGAGGTTCAGAAAGGAGGCCCTGTGCATGAGGAGGAGGAGGGCATGAAGCAGTGCCAGTTGCCCACAGCCACATCTGCAGAACAGCAAGTACCATGGTTTGGCTTTGAGAAAGTTTGTACATTTGTGAGCCAGAGTGGGAAAAATGTTGTTGTACGATGCAATTACTGCCTTCCAAGAATCAAAAATCTGAGATCAGCTGTTTCCTCCTCATCCAATGTGAAGAAACATTTTGAGGTAAGCCTTTGTCATGCTGGTCCTCAAAGAGTGTCCATTGTCTATTTATGTTTAAATTGTGAAGTTCCTCTTCCATTTTTTCTTGGATTCATGCTTTGTTCTTCTTCCTCAGAGGGCACACCCTGAGAAGCTGAGAGCAATTGAAGAAGCAATAAAGGCAAGGAGACGTGGCCTTCCTGAACCAATGCATGACACCCCTCCTCCCAAAATGCTGAAGCAGCAGCAGACAACCCTTGAGAGGTGGGGATCTGGCAGGGAGCCTGTCACCCAGAGCAATCTCAACAGGAGAATCATTGATTCCATTGTAGAGGAGACATTACCACTTCAGACTGTGGACAAACCATCATTCATTAATCTGGTTCGCATTGGACTCCCCAAAGATCTCACCATCATATGTGCCAAGACTCTGAGAGACAGAATTGAGAAGAGAGCATGCCACATGAGAGAAACTCTTGCAAACCGAATGGGTGCTGTGGCATATATAGCAACCACTGCAGATTGTTGGACCAATGGCAAGAAGAGTTACTTTGGGGTAACAGTCCACTGGATCAACCCTACTACCCTGAAACGTGAGGTCGGGGCCTTGGCTTGTAAGCGTCTGAAGGGGCGCCATACATACGATGTCCTTTCAAAAGCACTGCATGATGTACATGTGCAGTACAGGATCCACAACAAAGTTATGTGCACTACTACAGACAATGGCTCCAACTTTGTGAAAGCGTTCAGAGTTTTCATGGCCAAAGAACCAGTGGAAGCTGCAGGCACCAGTGACGATGATGGTGATAACCAGGAGGAGGAGGAGGCTGAGGTGGAGTTTGTGCCTATCTGTGAGATCCTGGACACAGGACCTGAGGCAGAGGAAGAAGCTGCAGACTCAGGAGAGGATTTTGTTTTACCACCACACCAGAGATGTGCTAGCCACACCCTCAACCTTGTGGCAACACAAGACATAGAGGCCATGCTTTCTGACTCCTCCAAAAGTAGTCTTCTTGGTCCTTTCAAGAAACAGTTTCGTTCCTTGATGGGAAAGTGCAGCAAGTTGTGGTCCAAGCAGAACCAGTCAGCACAGATTGCTGAGTATATCCATGCGCAATATGGTGTGTATCTGAAGGTACCGAATAAGACCAGGTGGAATTCCACCTTTGATGTGTTGAAGCAACTACCTGAGCTCCTGTCAACTGTGCCACTAAAAATGCATGCCATAATGGACCGCTGCTCCTTGTCCAGGATCACAGCTGCTGAGATTGAAGTGGTACAGGAATACACAGAGATTATGGAGCCACTAGCCCAGTCCCTAGATATCCTGCAACGGGAGAACGGCATGTTCATGGGGTATTTGCTACCAATGCTCTGCAATCTGGACTGCAAGTTAGAAGGACTGGAAAACAAACCTGAGAGGTACACATACTGTTTTCAGCTGCTGAGAGGTGTGCACGAAGCCCTAAGAAAGCGGTTTGCGGCTATCTGGGAGGACAAGAGGCTTCTTCTGGCAGCCTGCCTACACCCTCGCTTCAAACTAGATTGGCTGGAATCGTGTCAGGCCGCCACCCATACCAACAAGTAAGAACATTAGGGAAGCCCTTTGGGTGGATTACTCCAAGGGAAATGTTGTCTCAAGGGAGGCATCAGAGGGCTTAAGGTGGTAGGCAGGGGCTGGGCCTTTTCTTCCTGGGGCTCCTCATCACAACCTTGGGTTGCTGCAGGTAATCCTTAAGGGTCTGCTGTGCTGCCCCATGAGTGTGGTGACTTGGTCACCTTCCTACCTTCCATGTCATCATCCACAGGCTCAGGCTGGACCCTGAACCAGGGGACATGACAAGCATCAGGAAATGAAGAGCAGATGATAGTTTCCTAACATATATGTGTTAACATATCCTCTCTCTTTCTTAGATACACAATGGAAGCCTTGTTGAAAGCTGAAATAAAGATGGGTGTACTTAATGAGGACAGTGATCAGTCTTCAGATAAAGACCAGGAAGGAGATGACTTAGAAGATGACTTCTTTAACTTTCTGCCCCAGGGCAAGAAGTCAGCAGTGGACACTGCTGAGGAGGAACTGGTGAGGTACCTGAGGTCTCCCAGCAGGGAAGTGTCATCACTCCATGGCTTTCCACGTGTGCTGCGGTGTTTTTTGCAGCACAACACAGGCATGCCTTCAAGCACCGCAGTAGAACGCCTGTTCAGTACTGGTGGCAACGTAATGACTGTAAAAAGACATTCCTTGTCTGACATGCTCTTTGAGCATCTTGTTCTTTTGAGACATAACAGAAACATATTATAAAAGCATTTCAAGTGTAAAATTTGATTTCTTGAGTTGGGGTATCTTCATTGCTTGGGGGGATGTGAGATTCTGTTATGCCATTATGTTAATCTTATGGATAATTTTTTTATTCTACTACCCCCTGTGTGTGTGTGTTTATTTTTAATATTGTTTTAGGCTTCTTAGATGTGCAGCAGCCAAGGCCAGCACCTTGTAGGAGTTTTTTTAAAAAAGTAACTGAAATGTAATTGTAGTGATTACTTTTGAGAAAAAGTAAAGTAATCAGTTACTTTCAGAGCAATTGCAACTGTAATGGTAATTACTACTTTTTGGGCCAAGTAATTGTAACTGTAATTTATTACTTTTTAAAAGTAATCTTCCAAGCTCTGAGCGAGGGGTCTTGTACAAGTAGAATAGCATTGGCTCTTGTAAAGCTGAAGTGAGTACTGTGGTTGGAAGAGGTGGATGAATGCAATGTGTTAGGTAATAAAGCAGGGGCATACTATTGTCTCTAAATGCGTAACAATAAAACTTTTAATATTGCCTCAAAATAAAAACAAAACTAAAAATAAAATATATAAATGGCATGGACTTGTGATAGTGGGTGTAAGCTTGAAGGTATGAATGCGAATTAACATGAGTAGCCCACAATATTCTTGTAAACAGTTTCGAGGCAGCATTTTTAATAGACAAACTAGGTAGTGAATTTTAGAAAAAATTAAATGTTTTCTACTGCTTCAGATATCCCCTTTCTACTTTGTAAAGAATGTACCATAAGAAAAAGGCTGTTTCGCAGTAACAATGCAGATGGAACACCTCTAGAATGGAAGCTTAGTTAAGGATCAAATAATTCCAATTACGTTTGACAGCCGAAAGGAATAGAGCGAGCGTTTTATGGGCACATAAAAAGGAAATTAACAACGTGAGTGGTCATAGGAGACTTTTGGCACTTTCATTCACAGCGAGATGGTGTTGTGGGCAATTAAAGCTTCATGATCAGTTGGGTGTCAACATATTGGTTGGCTCGTAGAGATAAGAAAGGATAGTGGCACATCCCATCTTTTGTAGAAGCAGATTTCTGGGTTCATTTTGGAAAAGCCATTGTTAAAACTACATCCTGGTGAAACAAGAACTATGATTTAGTACGACTATGCTCACTTGAAAACAAAAGGAAGCAGTAAAAAGTTTCAGTTTTTTCTAATGCAAACACAGTTCATTTTCTCGGTATTTATTTATTTATTTTATTTATACCGTCATAATCGACTTGAAGGCACACAACAACAACCACCCTTCCATCCAGCAGGAGCCCAGGGATAGGAGCGCACTGTAGCTCAGAGTGATTTACACCAACCCTTACTATGTAATCCAGTGTTGCTATACTCCACTGCAGGTTGGTGGCAGGAGTAGGAGCAAGTACGATACAACTACTCTGTAATATAGTCAGTGCTGCTGTGCCCATGTTGTAGGTTGGAAGGGTGCAGTTTATAACAGTCCTGCAATGTAACTTGCTGTTAATATTGCAACTCACAGGTGGGAATGAAACTGGGTTGGGTTTCCATCCAAAAATTTCATACAGAACATGAACTCTCAGGTTACAGCAAAGGTTGATCCACATAAATTACTCCTTCAGACCTCAAATCCCCGGACCAAATCCGGTGCCCGGTTGCAGGCAGAAGCCCTCATGGTCTGTCGACTTTCATGCAGATGAGTTGCACTTTTAAATGTCAAAAATTCAGAAAAAACGTAAAAGTTTCCTATAAATGGAAACTGAGTTAGATACAGCAGGGATGTCTATCTTTGCAGGTGGGATGGCGGAGGAACCCCCTTCCCAATGCCGTCTGAGCAGGGCTGGCTCCAGATTTCTGGGGGCCCATGGGCAAAGGTTTTAAGGGGGGCCCTTTCCCTCTTGCTTTCCTTCTCAAACAACACTCCTCCTCCCTCTTGGCCTCATCCTTTTAAAGTAAAACAAAACCTGAACAGAAAGACTGGGGTGACAGAGGAATCAGACAGAAAAGAGAGAGAAGAAAAACCAAACATCAGGCTGTAAGTTCATCGGGGGCATTCCTGCCATGGCTCCGGAGACCCTGCTGCTTGCCCTGCAGCAGAGCACGCTGTGCCAGGAAGCCTCCTCTTCTAGGATTGCCAGGTTCAATGGCCTGAGATTGATCCAGTATCTTTAGGAGGAGAGAAAGTCAGCCAAGTGCAGGTGTTCTTGCAACAGTGTACTGGGAAAAACCACAAGGTGGAATTCTCCCTTCCCCCTGCACAACTTTTAAAGATACAGAAGACCTCTTGGTTGCCGGGCCTGGCCTCCAAGAGGTCTCCTGTATCTTTAAAAGTTGTGCAGAGGGAAGAGAGAATTCCACCTTGTGGTTTTTCTCATTACAGGGTAGCAAGAACACCTGCACTTGGCTGACTTTCTCTTCTCCTAAAGATACAGGATCAGTCTCAGGCCAGGAACCTGGCAACCCTTTCCTCCTTTGCTCCTTCATGATCCAGCCTGGCTTGGAATGGCTGCCACTGCTCTTTCCTTCTGCTGGAGGGGATTTAAGGGGTTAATACTACAGAAATCATGCAGCAAATAGCCTAGACCATACCACCATAGCGGTGAATGAGACAGTTACCAAGTTGAGGAGACCCTCTGGGCTCAGCTTTTCCACTCCATGGTATTAACCCGTCAATTTCCCCTCCACTTGTGAAAATCAGATAAAAAGAGAAGCTAGCAGGGGGGAAAACACTTCCTGGCCATTGGAATAGGATAGGATCCGCAACAAGCAGCAGATCCCATTCCGCTGGCGCCAGTGAGGGTCTCCTCTGTATTCCTGGGCCCTCGGCCACTGCCCCACCCGGGTCACTGCTGGAGCCGGACCTGCGTCTGAGGAAAAAATACCGGCTTTCTTTACTAGCTTCTATGACCAGGTCTTATTTCCGCCCCAAGCGAGGAAAGAAATAAAACAAAACAGTCATTTTGAAAACATATTCAGCTTGTGTGTCACTAACCTCTTGCTATCTTGGACTGGGGCTAACTGTGGAGAGGGAGAGCCGGAAAGCCTCCGTTGGTATGGGCCTCTCTATGGTACAGGCCAACCGGAAGTACTCCACGGGTGACTAAGGTGACAACAACTGTGGTGGGTTTGGATCAAACTCTGTTCGCTACCTGAGGTATGGCAGGCACGGCGCTGAAGCGGCTAATGGCGGAATATAAACGTGAGTGGCAGCGGGGGGGGGGACAGGCGTTAAAGCGGAAGGGTACGGCGAACTTCGCCATTAAACATTCCCTTAAATGGTGTCGACCGTTTTTTAGGCTTCGTTGCTATGAGACGTCCCTTGTCTCGTTCTGGGCCTGTAGATCCATTCGCGCCCTTCTTCTGAGGGAGTGTTTGGGCCCTGGCGTGACAATTCTGCCTGGCCTTGGAGCCCTGCTTCCGAATCTCTTTAGCATTGGATCCCTCGCCCCGCGTCTTTCTCTTTTTGTGTTTATCACCTAAATGGGGAGCACGTCGAGTCACCTTACGACACCGACGACAAGTTTAAACATTCAGGAGGTCCAAGGGGTGCTGCTCTTCCTGGATTGAGCCAATTGAGGCTGTAAGGTTGCCGTTTGGTTTTGGGGGTTGAAATGCTCCTATACACCCAAATCTCCTGTATGTAGAAGTCTAGCACATCAAGGAGAAGAGTTTAATTCAGGGATGACAAAACTTGTGGCTGTCCAGAATTAATTAGACTCAAATTCCCATTAGCTCCAGCCAGCATAGTCAGTGGTCAGGGATGATGGGAGTTGTAGTCCAACATTACCTGGAGTTTGCCAACTTTGGTTTAGTGCAGCCTTTCCCAACTAGTGGGCCACCAGATGTTGTTGGACCACAACTCCCATCAGCCTCAGCCAGCATTGCCAGTGGTCAGGAAAGATGGGAATTGCAGTCCAACAACATCTGGTGGCCCACTAGTTGGGAAAGGCTGGTTTAGTGTATCTACTACAGTCTTCTCCTTGGCATGTTATTATTTAACGTGCAGAGGTTTTTGCAGGGATGGCAGGAAGGCAGTATATAAACGTCAAGTAAATAAGTCTTCTAGGTGGGTTACATTTTACCATTATTTTTCATACTGGAATACTGTAACAAGCAGTGATAGTCTGAAGGCTTTACTTCTTGCTTCTGTTGAGTGTCTAAATTATTTGGCCTCAAACAGGGAATTCTACTGTGCTGCTGTGTTTAAGATCTTAACTAGAGTTATATTAGTTTTCATTGTATGGAAGCTTTCTTGCTTGCCATTTAGTTGACAGTGTGTTGGAGACAGGGCTGTGGAGTCGGTACACTAGACCTTCGACTCCGACTCCTCTATTTTTCTACTGTCCGACTCCGACACGAGCCCAATCCCTGGGGCTGATGGGAGTTGTAGTTTAAAAAAGTAACTTTTCCAAGCTCTGGATTCACGTGGTGGTGATGAAATGCCTTGTGCTACCATTTTACTACAGTAAATTTGTTATTACTAGTTAATATACATTTGCCATTTATGAAGGAGTTGGAATCGGAGTTGGAGTTGGTACATTTCTTCCGACTGCACCCAAAATTGCTCATGACTCCAACTCCATGACTCCGACTTCACAGCCCTGGTTGGAGAGCTTGGAATAATGGTGGTAAGAAGGCAGCAATCTTTCATACAGGTCAAGCAATAGGTCTACAGTAGACAGGCCTAATGCCATATTAACTTTTTGTGACAAACCCTCAACAGGGCTGCCAGTTATGAAGTCAGAAATGTATCTCAGTGCTGCACTCCTAGATACCTGGCATCTCCCAGTAGGGCTAGAAAATACTCCAGTCTGAAACCCTGAACACCTACTGCTAGTCAATACTGAGCAAGATAGATTAGTAGTCTGACTCTGTATAAGGCAGCTTCTTATGTTTCTTATAGCAAAGTCTGAACATACTGTAGTAGTAAAAACAAAACTCTGTAAAAAATGTGTGTTAATGTACTTTCATTAGATACGAAGATAAACTACTTTCATGTGTATAACCCTAAATGACAATGTATAAATACCCAAATAAACAAATCCTTAACTCAGTGATGTGGGATGGAAATTTTTCCAGTGCTTTATTTTTCTGTGAAAATTCTCCGTTTATAAATTGAATAGTAACAATGAACAGATACCAATTGTAAAGGCAATTTTAGGCACGAGTGGTATTTTAAGTTTTTAGCTTTGTTTAAATAAACATGCTAAATTAGATCACTCTCCGAGTCTAGAGCATCAGAAAATTTTCTAATGCAAATTAGTGAAATTTGCATAGGGAAATTTTTCAGTTCAACTTTTTTCTGGAAAACCCACATCACGGACTTGGGCTGTGATCACACTAGTCACCAGAGCACAGTGTTTCCATTAGCCTCACCTGGAGGGGAATGGTTTGATCTGCCTATCAGTTGCAAAATCTGTTTAAAGCTAAATTTTTAAAAAATGCACACAGGCTGTCCCCACCAGGTTTACAGTAAAAAGAGATGGGGTTTGACTTGCGTTTTCTGCCACCATTTTCAGAAGAGAGAGTTGGAGCCAACAGAATAGTGAGTGTGTTTCTACCCTTGACTTATACAGATCAGTGGTCAATCCAGCTCAGTATTGTCTACTGTGAATGACAGTAGTCTTTTTCAATCCTATTATTGATACCTTTTAATTGGAGGTGCCAGGACTTCATGAATGCCAAATTTATGCTCTACCAGTGAATTATCACTTCTCTTGCACTGAAACATGGTTGTTGAAGGTTAAGGAAAAAATGGCATGGTTTTTTTAAACAGTCCTTTGATTCTGGTGTTTGCATCTTCTCCACTAGAGAGAGCAATAACTCATCTTTTTGCTGCTGTTCACTCACCCCATCCTCCTCCTGTTTTCATCTCCCATGCTAGTTCTTATTGCAAACAGCTAGAGATCTGGAACTGTTAGAGCAGTGGTTCCCAAACGTTCCCCCCCACAGACCTTTTGAAAACTGCTGATGGTCTTGGCGGACCACTTATTGCTTCTTTTATATCCTATGTATTGCAGTTTGTAATTTTACAATTTGCATTCTATAGAATTCAAATTATAATACAATAAAATATAAAATAAGAAACAAAAGAAGCAATAAAAACACAATTGAAAAACAATATGAATATTTAATGTAGACATGCCACAGATCACCTGAATGAAGCTCATGGATCACTGGTGGTCCATGGATGACAGCTTGGAAACACTTAGAATATGCAAGTCTTTCTCAGGCTGTAGCTGCTGGGAGTTGCAGTCTAAAACATCTAGAGAGTCCTAGGTTGAGGAAGGCTGGAGTAGACTAGGCACTTGTTAATAAATGTTGTGCAGGAAAATGGAAGCCTAACAGTATCCATCTGCTAAAATGGAGGGTGCCTGATTATATAAAAAATGAATAAATGTGAAATCTCATGTTCTCTCCTTGCTGTATTCAGATATATATATTGTGTGCTTCAATATAAATTATAGAGCACATGTTTGTTGTATTATATATAAAACAAGTTATTACTGCAATAGTGAGAGCTAGACTTTAAATATAGAATTGGGTTTCCCAGAGTTCTAATAAAAATTCTGTTTAGCAGTGTAATACCAGGGCTGTGGAGTCGGTATGCCAAACCTTCGACTCCTCTATTTTTCTACTGTCTGGCTCCGATTCCACCCAGATTTGCTTCTGACTCCACAGCCCTGGAAAGTGCTTTAAATGTTTTTTTAAATTGGAAGCTCTCGTAGGAGCATTTTTATCGCTGCCTGAATATGCGCTGATCTTGGCATCACAGCTTTTGTCTTCATCTGGGTCCTGTGTCATACACTGACACACAAAATGGTTTCCATCTTGAGTTATGGTGAAATGCTCAAATACAGCTGACTTCATGGGAAGCTTCTTTGACATTTTGAATTTATATTTTAAAAAATGTGTCAATCAAAATTTCTTTTGAAGCTGGAGTCGGAGTCGGTACATTTCTTCCGACTCCACCCAAAATTGCTCACGACTCCGATTCCACAGCCCTGTGTAATACTATGCTTTCTGTTACTTGGAAGCAAGTTAACTGTGTTGAGTGCGGCTCACTCCTTTGTAAGAGGGTTTATGATTGTACTAAAAAAACCAAAACCCTTTGGTGAGACCTTTTGCTCCCTCTTGTTCTAAAGCCTTGGACTATCTATTATTGCTGTTAGAAATTACCATGGCCATATAGATTCTCTTGGCAGACCATTGAATGTCTTGCTTCTGTGGTGTTAAAGGATGAAGTGCAAATTTTAAAAAATACTTAAGATATTTATTCTTAATTTTAGAGTTGACCCTGAATCCACCAGAAGGCATAGTAGCTGGTAAGGAAATACATTTATTTTTTATCTGTATACCTTGACGTTAGAAAGCCTTTAATAAAATAATACCTTTTGTCTTTAAATAGGACCTATGAATGAAGAAAATTTCTTTGAATGGGAAGCTTTAATAATGTAAGTTAATCAGATTTTGTTCATTTTAAATTATATCGGCATATAGAAGAATTTTTGCTGGTGGGCAGCAGAGAAAAACTAATCCAATGTGAATCTTTTAATAAACAAAGTGTCATGTTTAGAGATGCCCCTAAAACAGTTCAGGTTGCATGTATCCACCTGCCAACACAAGTACTCCTAAAATGTTTGCAAAAGATAAACTTTACCAACTTACCAAGAGGGAGGGCTGTAGAGTTCAATAATAAACATTTTGCCTTAAATGAAACAAAAAGGAATGTTTGCTAAGCAAGCACACCTCTCTTTGTTGTTAAATTCATATGCTGGTCTTTACTTCAGTGCCACTAAGAGCATACAAAATTTGTGGTAATTAGCATAGAGTTCCCAGGTATAAGTGTGAAGATGCCATGACATCTTCTGGGATAGACTCAGATAATGTGAGAGAAGAATAGTGTTAATGTCTTGGATTCCACCTAGTAAATCCATAACTAAGAAGCAACAAAAGAAGCTTCTGCATTCTGCTGTCACCTAGCAGTTTTCTAATGGAGATGAAACAGGCAGTGGAATGGTTGAGGTCTAGCCTATTTGAGGAGAGTGTTTTTACAGTTTATTTTAACTAAAGACACTTTATATCCCATTTTCACTCTATTGTTAGACTTTGACTTCCTTTTTGCTATAGCCCCTACCCCAGACTCTCTAGTGAGGCCCGCAGACAGCTGAACTTGCCAGCTTCAGAAAATGTCTAAAATTATTTTGCAGTTATAGCCCATTCTTCAAGAAATGAAGAACGTAGGCAGTGGTTTTTCCCAAGTCCTTTCTGGGATATATTGGTTGGTTTACCTTTCTTGTACTTATATTCCACAGCCCCCCATAGCCATTTCTTACTAGAAATAATAGGCTAACATCATGTCTTCTACCTGAAAATTGTCTAAATAGGTACCCTTGCTCTACAATACCTGGATTTTTTCTGAAAAGACAGTGTCATATAATTGTTTAAAAAAAGCCAAGAATGAAACTGTGGCCAATACTGTAGTATAGTACAGTGGTTCCCAACCTTTATGACTATGGGACCCCCTTTGAAACCCAAAAACTTTGTGACACCCCCCATGCTAATTGTAATTTTAGTCTCTGTTAATTGAAAAATGGTGTGTGGCAAAGTCATATCTCCAAACATCCCTTTCTATTAAAAGCTTCCTGCAGACAGGGAGGTGAACCTTTCTTTTCTTGATGCAAAGGTCCAATGAAATTGATATCCCCTTCCCTCCACACACACAGTCTGAAGATGTACAATCCTGTCTCCCAACACCAGTGGATTTCAGTGTTGGACTAAGATCCAGGTTAAAATCCTCACCCAGCTATGAAGCCCACTGGGTGACCTTGGACCCGACACAGTCTCTCAGCCTGACCTATCTCACAGGGTTGGTGTACGGATAAAATGGAAAGGGGAGGAACCATGTGCATCACCTTGAGCAAATGGGAGGAAAGGTGGGATATAAATGCAATAATTAAACAAATACATTTCAGCTGCAGTTTGTGGACCCTAGCTTCAGCCAACCTGCTGAGCTTTTTAAAAATAATAATAAAGAAGCAGAAATGTGGTAGTGGTGGAGATGCTAGATTGTGAAGGCAAAAAGGTGGATAGATGAGGAGGGGGGTTAGTGTTTTTAGGCCTTGGGATAATCAGAACTGATGTCTTGGTTAGCATGCACTTGGGGAATGAGAGTGGAGCAGAAGACAGATCAGCGCATGCACATACACAAACACACCTGCCCCTCCTGCAAGCATCTGCAGGTGTGCATGCATTTGGGCATGTGGGAGAGGGGAGGCCCTCAACTGCCACAGTATCTTGGAGAGAGAGTTTGGACAGGTGGAGTGTAGGTGGAAGAAAGGGGGGGGTGCTGGCACACAAACTTAGCCTCAGAGATGGTGGGTGAGCAAGTCCTGAGCTTCCTCTCTTTGGCTCTGTCTGGGCCAAAGGCGAGATCTGGGCAGCCTTCCAAATAAGAATAATTTTTAAGGAGGTGGCAGCAAAGCAGGAGCCAAGAAAGGCAGGCCAGTCGGCTGCCATGAATGAAGAAAGAAAGCAGCCTTTCCTTGTGTCCTTTCATGAAAAACCCTCTCCTCTCTTTCTCAGTAAGGGTGTCATCAGCAGCAGCAGTGCGAGGAGATGCGAGTTAGCAACAGTAATCCCCTCTTCTTCCTGGTAGCTCCACCCTCAGCCTCCTTTGGTGTCTGCCATGTGTTTTATAGGCAGATGCCTGCCCTCGTTGCGCCTGAAAGATGCTCTGGTGCTTCAGCAAATGTCCTTCCCTCTCGTTTGTAGCAAGGGGGAGGTGTTTGCAGTGGCAGTGAGGAGCAGACAGCATCCAGGGAGTGAAGACTTTAAAAAATATATATTAAATAATTAATTTCTTTACTGTTTGCAGCCCCCTCTGGATTACTTTGCGACCCCCTGGGAGTCATGGCCCCCAGGTTGGGAATTACTGGTATAGTAAAACTTCTTCTATTGGCCAAGTGTTGTAGTTGCTGGTATCTCCAAACAGGAGCATGTGTGTTTGAGAAAACTAGCAGTATGACTAAAGTCACAAGTTCTAGGATTCCCCTGAAGTACAGTTTTCCTCTTCTGAAGGGTACCCTTTCTGTGTCATTTGGCAACATACCCTACAAAGCCGCTGATAGGATTGTGGCTCTGGAAAATTGTAGAAGTACAGTATGCACTAAGAGATACTGGAATAAATTAAAATAGAGTCTATACCATTGATCTGGAAGTTCTTTTTTTATAATTAGAAAAATGTGTGTTAAAGTAACATGGCAACTGTTACGAGTTCACTGCGGGCTCTGATTTTGTGGCCTTAACTGACAGAATAAAGAAACACATGTGTAATGCTTGTGCATCAGACTATTACAAGTCAAATGGCAAGGAAGCAAACTTTGTATTATAATACATCAGCGCTTTGAAAGAAACGGTGGCCAATATGCAGTAGGTTCTTAAACAATGACTTATTTTCTGATTTCTAACACACATGCACACATGAGAAGAGTGCTTTGAACTTTTATTTGTCAAACTTGCATTTGGATTTTCATTTCAAGAATCCCCCTTTTTTCAGCATCTTGGGGTCTCCCCCCTCTTTTTTCTCCTGTTTTATCTTGGATGCTTACCACCCTTGTTGCTTGCAAACTTGCATATTAACATCTTCTCTTGTCGCAGTAGTGGAGGTATAATTGAGGGCTGCTTATCAAGCATTGAGAATGAGAGTGCCTAATTTACAAATGGCACTAATGAAGATTTAGCTAATAATAATGAAGCAACTGTCTGTTTACTTTGGTTTTCTGTATTATAATAATAGTTATAACATAGAACTTCACAGAGCCAGAATACTTTCATGACTTCTGAAAAAATTAATTCTATGTAGATGTGAATATCAGTGGGTACAGTTTATATATTGCAAATATAATTAAAGTATATGAGGTTTCAGGAGTGAAGATTGTAAAGGTGATGAGAGTGACACCTGTTTGGATATACAAAAAGTACCAATCCTTGTGTTTCATGATGAAAACAAGAATTTCTGTAGCATCATATTGTGAATATTTTCAGTCTGGCTAGTGCTGAAAAGATACAGTGGCTGGAATCTGATCCTGAATGGCCTTATTTGGGACAAGTCTCATTTATTTTAGTCAAATATTCGTGCAGGTAAACATTTAGGTTTAGTGTGTTCATCTTTTTGCTCAGTTTGTCTACTTTCATAAAATCATGCTTGTCTTTTTGAGCATCAAACCAAGTGTTATAATTTCATTCACAATTTCTAAAGCAACTAAATGCACACCTTTGATCTTGTCACATCAAAAGTGCCATAAATCAATGCGATAAGCTTGATATCAAGAATATATAAAGAGTCCCATCTTCATGTCATGTGGATGCTGTGTTGTACACATCAGTAAACTTAATATGTGAGACTAATGGATTTTTCTGTTTCTTATCAGAGTATCCTGGCTTAGCTTTATTAACTTCAAAACTGGTGGCATTTGAAAACTGTTGGTGCTCATTATCACATCAATTTACCCACTAAAATGGTACAAAGGTATTCATTGTTAGAACTTGGTTAGCCTAAAGGCCGCTCTTAAAAAATAACAAGTACAAATTTAAGCCAATATTTCAAAAAGCTGACTAGAAAAGTAATTATATTTTAGTATAGATACAGGACTTTAATATATGTGTTTACTTCAGTTTGGAATTCCCCTTTGTGCACTGTGAGATTTTGGGAGAGGAGCGTTGCAGCTGCTTTCATAAAAAGGAAAAAAAAGTTCACAAATGTGCTTAAAACAATTATTATAGCATTACTGACCTCCCATAAGTGTTTGTTCTTTTACCCGATGTTTATGTGAAGATTCTATACCCTTTTATATTCTATAATTGTATGTTACTGATATAATGCAAAGTTATCCTGGACTTTTGCTTATGTTCTAAAATACATGTAAAGTCATGGCTGATTGCCATAATATTTTTCTGTCATGTGCCACTGAAACATAAGACATTGCTAACATTTGTCATTTTCCAAGCTATTCTTATACAGGAGGGCCCCGCTTTTCGGCGGCCCGCTAATACGGCGCCTTTCAATTAGATTAAGGCCCCACTCATACGGCGCTTGTTCTGCTTTTCCGGCATTTTTCCGGCACTGGGCACCATTTTATTGACGGAGTTCCGCTTTTCGGCCGGTTTTGCTTTTCGGCGGGGGTCTGGAACATAACCCGCCGTATGAGTGGGGCCCTACTGTATCTTTAGTTATATGTTACAGTGTTGTAAGAACATACAAAGAATCCTGCTAGGTCAGACCAAAGGCCCATCTAGTCCAGCACTCTTGTTCTCACAGTGGTTAACCAGATGCTTATGGGAAGGCCATAAGCAAGACATGAGTGCAGTAGTACTCTCCTGCTCGTGATTCCCAGCAACTGGTATTCAGAAGCATACCGCTTTCAATAATGGAGGTGGTACATAGCCGCCATGACTTGTAGCCATTGATAGCCTTATCCTCCACGATTTTGTCTAGCCCCTTTTTAAAGCCATCCAAATTGGTGGTCATCACCACATCTTGTAGCAAATGCAGTAGTTTAATAACGCATTGTGTGAAGAAGTACTTCCTTCTGTCTGTCCTGAACTTCTAACATTCAGCTTCATTCAATTGCCCCTAGGTTCTAACGTTATGAAAGGGAGACCATCTCTCTCCACATACACTTTTATCATGTCCAGAGTTACGCAATGAATTTATGATGTGCTGTAAAGCTTGGTATCTGAAAGTTATGTAACTGATAGCTAATCCAAGTTTTTTTGTTTTATTTCTTGGTGTACAAAGAGAAATCATTCAACCCACATGAAAATTCTGTAGAAGCTTGCTTATTTTTTACATCAAGAAATGCAGTATACATATATATATATATATATATATACTTATATATATTCCCATAAGCAAAGAAACACCTGCAAAGGCACCTGGTTGGCCACTGTGAGAACAGGATGCTGGACTAGATGGGCCACTGGCCTGATCCAGCAGGCTCTTCTTATGTTCTTATGTTCTTAAACGACACATAATATTTATCATCTCCTGGACATGAGTGGCTTTTCTTGTTTAATAGGAAAAAAATAGCTTGGATTGGGAAATGTTATTTGCTTTATAAATAAAAGTCAATGATCAGCTTTGATACAGAAAGATGAACTGTCGAAGCAAATACTTTGTTATTCCAAGACAGAACATATCCACTTGGTTCCAATCTTATATGTGAATGTTGTTGGGTTTTTTTGAAAAAAAAAACCTAAAGTGCATGATACAATGTCATAATGTTGTTGTTATGTGCCTTCAAGTCGATTATGACTTATGCCTACCCTATGAATAATTGACCTCCAATAACATCTGTCATGAACCACCCTGTTCAGATCTTGTAAGTTCAGGTCTATAGCTTGCTTTATGGAATCAGTCCATCTCTTGTTTGGTCTTCCTCTTTTTCTGCTCCCTTCTGTTTTTCCCAGCATTATTGTCTTTTCTAGTGAATCATGTCTTCTCATTATGTGTCCAAAGTATGATAACCTCAATTTCATCATTTTATCTTCTAGTGACAGTTCTGGTTTAATTTGTTCTAACAAGCAGTTATTTGTCTTTTTTGCAGTACATGGTATGCGCAAAGCTCTCCTCCAACACCACATTTCAAATGAGCGGATCTTTCTCTTGTCTGCTTTTTTCACTGTCCAACTTTCAGATCCATACATAGAGATTGGGAATACCATGATCCTGACTTTAGTGTTCAGTGATACATCTTTGCATTTGAAGACCTTTTATAGTTCTCTCATAGCTGCCCTCCCCAGTCTAGCCTTCTGATTTCTTGACTATTGTCTCCATTTTGTTTAATGACTGTGCCAAGGTATTGATAATCCTTGACAAGTTCAATGTCCTCATTGTCAACTTTAAAGTTACATAAATCTGTTGTCATTACTTTAGTCTTTTTGATGTTCAGCTGTAGTCCTGCTTTTGTGCTTTCCTCTTTAACTTTCGGTTCAAATAATTACTGGTTTCTGCTAGTAGTATGGTATCGTCTGTATATCTTAAATTATTGATATTTCTTCCTCCAGTTTTCACACCTCCTTCATCTTGGTACAATCCCGCTTTCCGTATGATACATTCTGTGTATAGGTTAAACAAATAGGGTGATAAAATACATCTCTGTCTCACACCCTTTCCGATTGGGAACCAATCAGTTTCTCCATATTTTGTCCTTACAGTAGCCTCTTGACCAGTGTATAGTTGCGCATCAGGACAATCTGTGGCACCCCCATTTCTTTTAAAGCATTCCATAGTTTTTCATGATCTACACAGTCAAAGGCTTTGCTGTAATCTATAAAGCACAGGGTGAATTTCTTCTGAAATTGCTTGGTCCATTCCATTATCCAACATATGTTTGCAATATGATCTCTGGTGCCTCTTCCCTTTCTAAATCCAGCTTGGACATCTGGCATTTCTCGCTCCATATATGGTAAGAGCCTTTGTTGTAGAATCTTGAGCATTACTTTACTTGCATGGGATATTAAGGCAGTAGTTTGATAATTACTGCATTCCCTGGGATCCCCTCTCTTTGGAATTGGGATGTATGTTGAACAGTTCCAGTCTGTGGGCTATTGTTTAGTTTTCCATATTTCTTGACACATTTTTGTCAAAATTTGGACAGATACAGTCTCTGTAACTTGTAGCAACTCTACTGGTATGCCACCTGTTCCTGGTGATTTGTTCCTTCCAAGTATTTTAAGAGCAGCTTTCATCTCACATTCTAAAATTTCTGGTTCTTCTTCATATGGCTCCTCCATGAATGAATCTGTCATCCTGGCATCTCTTTTATAGAGTTCTTCAGTGTATTGCTTCCATCTTCCTTTTATTTCATCTCGATCAGTCAGTGTGTTCTCCTGTTGGTTATTCAACATCCCTACTCGCGGTTTACATTTCCCTTTCATTTCTCTAATCTTTTAGAATAGGGCTCTTGTTCTTCCCTTTTTGTTGTCCTCTTTTATTTCTATACAATAACTATTGTAATAGTTCTCTTTGTCTCTACGTACTAGTCACTGTACTGTTGCATTTAGGCTTCTGACCGTGTTTCTATCTCCTTTTGCTTTTGCTTTCCTTCTCTCTAACCATTTTAAGAGTTTCAGTCATCCATTGAGGTCTTTCTCTCTTTTTAACTAGAGGTATTGTCTTTTTGCATTCTTCCCTGATAATCTCTCTGACTTCACTACATAGGTCTTCTGGTTCTCTGTTAACTAAGTTTAAAGTCTTAAACCTGATTTCAGTGGGTCTATTCCATGACTTGGATACAACAACTAGAATCCCATTATGAATGGGATACTAAACAGAGCAGTCTATGCACGACTAGTCCAGGGGTGTAGCGACGGGGGGCAATATGATAATTCTGTCCCCAATGAAATTTTCCTTCAGTTCCCAAATTTTTATCATTGCAGTAACTTAAAACTTCAGTTGAGCTTTTAGAAATACAGTTTAGGCATCCAAAGAGAGGGACAGGGCAAAGTTACCAATGGAATGCAAACACAGTAAATATAACAGTTAAAAGTGTGAATGAAGTAAACACAAGTCTTGATGGATGGGGTAGGGAACTGGCAAATCTAAAAGTTTACAATTAGAGGAGGAAAAGGCAGGAAGGACAGCATTGTTATGCGCTGCAGAGCATCTATCTCTACCCTGTAATGCTCAACCAGCCTCTGGAGGTGGTGGATGTTATTAGTGCATCTGGTGGGTGTGCCCAGGCTTTTGGGCCTAGATGCAGTAGCCTAGTCCAGGGCAGGACCTGAGAAGAAGCAGAGAGCCAAGTGAGCTTGCTCTCCAAGGCCCAGGAAGCCTAATGAGATCTTTCTAAGTTAGCCCAGCCAGTCAGGAGCTGAAATATTGTGTGTGTGCATGTCTGGGGGCATTTTTTCCTTGGTTTGTTGAAAAAGTTGAAAAATAATAATGCACCTTTTTTAACTTTTCTCATGCAAACTTATGTACTACCAAAATAGGGTGTGTGAGATTTGTTGGTACAGCCATCAGAAGCAGTGTTAGCTGGCTGGCCCAGGGCTTTTCTGTAGAACAGAGATTGTGTGCTTGTACAGTTAATTCTAGCACCTGTAGTTCAGAGAGACATATAGTTCCTATGTGACATGCTGTCAAGCATTTCTGTATGAAAAGTGATGTTTATAGGTATTAATTTAATTTTTAAAGTGAAGCTTCTTTTAATTGCTTTCCTGGCATAGCAAAGAAGACCAGGGTAGTTAGTTCCGGGAAGCCGCTGCCTCAGGAGAACTGAACTCACAGTTCATAAGCTTACTGAAACATTGTAGCTGTACACAGAAGCGTTTCCATGCATGCACACTTTGTATGCTGCAGGACTCGCCTTTGGTGCATCTGGCGTGTGAAAATTCATTGTTCACTTTGACACATGTTTTGACACACTAGAGATGTTCAGCTGTTCATCAGAGAAAAACAAACATAGAATCAGAATAGTAGAGTTGAAGGGGGCCTGTAAGGCCATTGAATCCAACCCCTTACTCCATACAGGAATCGAAATTAAAGCATACCTGACAGGTGGCTGACCGTCTGCCTCTTGAATGCCTCCAGTGTTGGAGAGCCCACCACCTCCCATTAGTTCCATTGCCGTACTGCTCTAACAGTTAAGACGCTTTTCCTGTTGTTTAGCCTAAACCTGGCTTCCTGTAATATGAGCCCATTATTCCATGCCCTGCACCCTGGGATGATAAGAGAAAAGATCCTGGCCCTCCTCTGTGTGACAACCTTTCAAGTACTTGAAGAGTGCTATCATATTTTCTCTCAGCCTTCTCAAGGCTAAACATGCCCAGTTTTTTCACTCTTTCCTCATAGGGCTTTGCTTCCAGTCCCCTGGTCATCATCATTGCCCTCCTCTGAACCAGTTACAGTTTGTCTGCATCCTTCTTAAAATGTGGTGTCCAGAACTGGATACAGTACTCAGCATGTGGTCTAACCAGTGCTGAATAGAGGAGAACTAGTACTTCACATGATTTGGAAACTATATGCCTGTTAATGCAGCCTGAAATAGCATTTGCCTTTTTTGCAGCCACATCACACTCTTGGCTCATATTCAACTTGTGATCAACAACAATTCCAAGATCCTTCTCACCTATAGTATTGCTGAGCCAAGTTTTCCATATCTTATAACTGTGCCTCTGGTTTCTTTTTCCTAGGTATTGAACTTTGCACTTATGCCTGTTAAATGTTGTAGTTGTTTTCAGCTCAGTGCTCTATCCTATCAAGAGCCATTTGAATTTTGTTTCTGTCCTCTAGGGTATTAGCTATCCCTCCCAATTTTGTATCATTTGCAAATTTGATAAGGATTCCCTGCACCTCCTTATCCAAGTCATTAATAAAAATGTTGAAGAGCACTGGGCCTAAGACTGTGCCCTGTGGTACCCTGCTCGTTATCACCCTCCAGTTTGAGAAGGAACCATTGATAACCACTCTTTGAGTACAATTCTGTAGCCAACTGTGATTCCACCTGATAGTTGTTCCATCAAGCCCACATTTAGCTAGCTTGCTAATCAGAATATCATGGGGAACTTCGTCAAATGCTTTGCTGAAGTCAAGATGTCCTATGTCCACAGCATTCCCACAGTCTACCAGGAACGTTACCCGATCACAAAATGATATAAGATTAGTCAGTCAGTCAGTTTTATTGCATAGCCGTAGGCCATTGCAACATACAGAATCGCTGATCATTTTATAAAACTACAGTTGAAACATTCTTTGGTAAATTTCAAGAGGTGTACAGGGCAAAACTTATCCCCTATGAGTTACTCGACAATTGAGCCAGCTGTGCCGCACGGATCTTATGTGCAGCACAGGCAAAGAGAGCGACCGTATGTGTAACCGCAGAATCTTTGTCGGCTAAAAGGAAGATGATGATATCCTGAACAGACCTCCCCCGTATTAGAAATTCACCCAGAATTCTGGACCTCGGATGTGCATAAAGGGGGCATTCTAGTAGGTAATGCGGGAGATCCTCAACTGCCTTGGTCCCACAAATGCAAAGTTGCTGGGTCCACGGGGTCTGGTTATAACGGCCCGCCATTACAGCATTCGGGATTGACTGGAACTGGAGTGCAGTGAAAGCTTGTCTAAGCGTTGGTGTCATGGAATGGGCCAGATAGTTTGCCCTTCAGTGGTCCTTTTTTATAGCCCCAAACAATCTTAAAGGGTTTGGAGTTATTGATTGCTAGCTTATCTAACCAGTGACAGTGCGGAAAAATTGCCTCTTTCCAGCCTTGTTCTATCATGGATACCAGAGGCCAGAGGTGAAATGTGGTACAAATGGTATATACCAAGGATTTTTCCACCCCAGAATTTGTCTCTGGAGACCTGCTCGACGCATAATTTCAAAATGAGCTTAGACTGAGAGTTTTGGATTGACTCCCAAAAACTGAGCAATGCGCAATGGATATGAGCGCTGATAGGAGAAGTTCCCGTCTCAGCTCGCAACAATGCCGCCAAAAGTTTTTTTAAAAAGCTGTTTTGGACCACCTCAAGATTACATAGAAGGGGACCCTCCAAGCCCCAAACCGGGGCGCCGTACAAGATCTGCGGTAAAACTTTGCTGTTATAAATTTTCAGTGCTGGGGGGATGAGATTACCACCTGTGGACCTGTAGAAGCTCAGGATGGCACCGCATGTTCTAAGAGCAGTAACTTTGGTGTGGTCGATACGTTTTTTCCACGCAAGATTATCCTGGAAAAATATGCCTAGGTATTTAAAGGAGCGGCATTGCTCGATTCGTTGGCCATCCATAGACCAAGGAAAATTTCTGTGCCTTTTACCGAAAACCATGACTTTAGTTTTGGCATGGTTTATCTGTAATTTTTCCTTTAAGCAAAAGGCACTGCATTTCGAAAGTAGTCTCTTTAACCCCATGCGTGTAATAGAAAGCAGGATCATGTCATCTGCGTACAGGAGGACCGAAACCTTCCTGTTCCCAACTGCTGGGGGGGGGGGATTCTGGACCTGTCAGCTCAGTGACTATATCATTAAGATAAGATTAGTCTGGCGGGATTTGTTCTTGATAAATTCATGTTGGCTTTTAGTAATCTCTGCATTGTTTTCAAGGTGCTTACAGATTGACCGCTTTATAATTCGCTCCATAATTTCCCCAAAGATTGATGTCAGGCTGACTGATCTGTAGTTCTCAGGTTTCTCCTTTTTGTCCTTTTTTATGATAGGGACAGCCCTCCTCCAGTCATCTGGCACTTCACTCATCCTCCACGATTTCCCAAAGATAATAAGACAGTGGTGCCAAGAGTTCTTTAGCCAGTTCCTTCAATACTCTAGGATTCAGCTCATCAGGCGCTGCAGATTTGAACTCATTCAAAGTGGTTAGGTATTCCTTGATAGTTTGTTTATCAATTCTGCCCCTTCACTTTCATATTTGCCAGGAGGGTTGTAGACCCTGTTTTGGGAGAAGACTGAGCACTTCTGCCTTTTCGTTATCATCTCCTATAATTTTGCCATCCGCATTTAGGACCTGTACCACCATTTCTTTTCTCTGTCTTTTACTATGGATGTACCTGAAGAAAGCTTTTTTGTTGCTTTTAGCATCTCTTGCTAACTTCAGCTCATTTTCAGCATTAGTCTTCCTGACACCATCCCTGCAACTCCATGCTATCTGTCTGTACTGTTCTTTTGTAGTCTGGCCTTCCTTCCACTTCCTTTTTTGTTTTCAAGTCATCTCTAATCTCTAAGCTTTTTGGGAAGCCATATTGGCTTCTTCTGCTGTCTTCAGGTACAAAGTTAGTAATCTTTGCTTTTGAAAGTAACATATTTGAAGTAATTTGAAGTGAACGGTTCCTCTGCAAACTTGCAATCACGTCGAATTAGACTTTATTAATAGTTCAGATCATTATGATAGGATGACTTGCACAATATACATTTACTTCCTGGTCACTGTTTTTTAGTTTATGTAACTATTTTGCATGTGGCAAATACTGTATTTTAATTTGATTTCCTTTTTTGTAAAATTCATAAGTCATAGTTCTTAATTAAAATGCATAAATTAGGGTTTATTATTGTCATTACTTAAGAAAACTTCCCCCCAGAAACCTCTTTTGTAGTGACCAATGCACCAACCCTTCTGCGCCCCCCCCCCCATTTTTGTCTCTGCCCACCCAATGAAAATTGTCTCGCTACACTACTGGTCTAGTCAGAAGTAAGCCCCAGTTAAGTTCAATGATTTTCTTCCAGATAAGTATAGGATTGAAGCCTACCAAAATCAAGAGAAGCACTGGGGAAATGTCAGAAGTTTGAGGCCCAAAAGGCATTCTTCTTGCAAGCAACTGTATGTTGTGCTAAAATAAAAGAAAGTATTCATCTTAAATTTCTAAATATGGGACTTGTTAAAAATATCTATGAAGTTTGATTGGGAGTGCCGCATATGCTGGTGTAGCTAGAAAATCCCAGTCCAGGATGGGCTACAGCTAGTGAATTAGCCAGAGTTCTTTGCCACTGAGGCCACCTGGGTATCAACTGGGGTTCTAGAAGTACCCCCAAGCTGTGAACCTGTTTCTTCAGGGGGATTGCAACTCCACCCAGAATAGGCGGTCATCTCCCCTCCTGGACACAGAAACCACCCACCATCAGTGCATCCATCTTACTTTTTTATTGGACCTTATCCCAGCTCATTACTGCCTCCAGACATTGGTAAAGCAACTGAGAGAGGTAGAGTTCAGTGTCATCTGTATACTGAGGACATCAGACTTCCAATCCCTAGATAACAGCTCCCAGTGGCTTCAGAGACATGTGAAAAAGCATGGGAAGCTGGTTGAAATCCTGTGGAACTCCACAGTATAAATGCCAAAGTCACATCCATGCAATATATTTAAAGTACGCAGCTTCCTCTAAAGAATACTGGGAACTGTAGTTAAGGGTGCTGGGAATTGTAGCTCTAAGGCGTAAACTACAGTTCCCAGGATTCTTTAGGGGAAGCTGTAGGCCTTAAATGTGTGGCTTGGACATGACCAAACTCTCCCAGTACTACTCTCTGGTATTTGTCCTACAGATAGCAAAATCACTGTAATATGGTATTCCCAGTTTCTAATCTGCAGAGCTGATCTAGGAGGATACTGTGATCAAGTGAATCAAAAGCAGCAAAGGGAACAAGGAGAGCTAGCTGAGTTGCCTACCCCCAATCCTTCTGATAATGGTGCCAAAACCAGGCTGGAAGCCAGATTGAAATGGATTTAGAAAATCCACTTCCTTCAGCTGAGTCTGAAGCTGACCAGCTGCCACCTTCTCAATTATTTTGCCCAAGAACAGGACATTCATGACCAGGCAGTAGTTGTCTAATACTTCAGGGTCCAGGAAGGTCCTCCTGAAGGAGGCAGTGGTGGAGCCTCTTCTCAAGGTCTTAAGCATTAACCCCTCCTCTGAGGCATTAACCATGTGCTGGATTAGTCAGACCATTTCAGCTAGCTCTTACAAGCCACGGTGGGCAAAGATCAAGAGAGCAGGTAGTGGCCATACCCCTGCAAGTATTTTGCCCACATCTTCATAATGCAACAACTGAAACTAATCCCAGCAAACTAGGCTAGATGGCTCTATGGACACCACCATCAGACCTACATCATTTGTGGTTTAAGCAAATTCAGGTGATTTTTGCCCTCAAAGTGCTTTGCAAATTTGTCACAGCAGGCTTTCAAGGGATCCAATATTTCTGTGCCTGCACCTTGAACCATTCACCACCCTACTGTTAGTCAGCTACTTCAGGACACAACAGTGTCATTAAAGGAAGATTTCAATGTCTCCACATCCATATGGTAGGCATAGTTATGTACTATTACCTGTGTGAAGTCTTAATCACTGTGAGACTTGTGCCACCTGCACTCCAACTGTTGTGTAACCTGTTGCATTGCCAGGAGCTCCTCAGAAAACTAAGGAGTATTTTAAGCTCCATAGTACCAGAGAGGGCACTTAGGAGCAGTTGTTTCAATTGCCATCTCCATCTTGCCATTCCATAGTGAGATAAGGGCCTTGAGCGGAGTGCCTTGTGTGCCACCTGGAAAATTCCCAAGAGCATTCAGGAATCTGAATGGATCATTTTAATCAGCCTGCTCCTGCAGGGGAGGGGGCTGCTATCACCACCAGTCCAATTCTCATTAGGGAGTGATTCGTCAGTGACAATGGGGCAACAGTCTGACCTATCTCCAAAACCAGATCAAGAATTTGATCTGCAGTATGTGCTGGACTAACAACTTACTGAGACAGCCCTATCGTTGTAATGGCAGTCATAAAGTCCTGGGCTAAATGAATTCCCCAAATTTCCCAAAACTACTGGTGAGACTACCTCTGTTAGCTCAGGTAGCGGGAGAGATCTAACCACCCATCTTGCACTGGTGTGGCGTCGGGTACCTGGGAAGACACAGCTGGGCAAGGTCTGGCCCATCCAGCTCATTTGTCCCAGTTGTGGTTGAGAGATGTTTTGTTCCTTTATTTAGCAATATCACCACCAGACAGAAAAGTGTGGTGGCATGGCTACCCAAGATTTCTTGACTGAGGTGTGGCCCAGAAGGAACAATAACCATTAACCATCTATTGCTGCTTCTCAGTTGACCTAGCTCATAACCCTGGCCAATAATTGCATCCCAAGTCATATGCAACACTGTCCATGTACAAGCAGAAGAAGACTAATGTATGTGCAATGGGACTTCACCTTCCTCTCCTCTCCAGTGCAGTCCTCTGTGCATTCAAAATCTGCCGCCTTTGAGTTGGGGAGACCCTCCGGAGTAGATTTTGGGGCTATGGAGGATGGTTTCAAGGGGGAGGAGAGGAAGTTGAGCCCTGTTGCATGGGTATAAGTCTTCTTGCACAACATTAGATACCACCCTAAAACTTGGAGTATCTGTACCTCCTTTTTTTCCCAACTTTGTCCATCTTATAGTATCAATGTAATGCAACATTTATTTGGCACCAATATCTTGCTAAGCCCTATACAGAACATAGAGTGAATTCCAGTTTAAGTTAAATACAGTTAACTTTAGTCTGAGCGTAACCCATAGAAGTTATAGGGTTAGTTGGTCTTGTCACTAGGGTGCTGGATCTGAATGTGGGAATTCTGCATCAAATCCCTGCTGAACCAGGAAGCTCACTAGGTGGTCTTGGACATAGCCCAATTTACCTTACAGAATTTTAAGGGTAAAATAAAGATCTCTAAAGGGTCCTGCCCAAAGGGCGTAGAAGCTGTATTAGGTGAACAGGTTGGTAGGAGGACCTGTTCTCGTGGAAGGAAAAAACGGGTAATAGTGAAGGTGTGGTTGAAGTTAGCTGTCATGGTTTAAGAAAAGCTTTGCTAAAGTGGGTGTTGAAGGAAAAAAGAGGGGTATGTTGTTATTTTCCAGAGAAGGAACCACTGCTTTGGCCCAAGAAGCAATATGGCAGAATGAACTGAAGGGACGCTGGGAAAGGATGAGAACGGCAGATTGTATGTTTGCAGGAAGGAAGTCAATTAACAATGGAGAATTGGAGAAGGTTGAAACTCCTAAAACTTACTACTTATGGTGACTCTTATTTATTTATTTATTTATTTTATTTTATTTTATTTATATACCGCCCTAAGCCCGGAGGCTCTCTGGGCAGTGTACAAAAAGATAAAAACCAGCACAATATATATTCAGACCTGTGTTAATTTTTTGGCTCATTTTTTCAGCTATGCCCAAGAACAACTGTTTGTTACTATCTAGAAATGCTGTGGGCACATATTTGGAAATTTCAACCTTTAATTATTTAGCTTGCCAAAGATTATGGTCAGTGCTTGTTGTGTGTGTGCATGTGTGTGTGTACATGTACACCCACTTATAATCTGGGTGTGCACCTTGGATGTACTTCTGTTCAAAATCTGAAGTCTGGCAGGCCTGCACATCCTAAATGCACATCCTGAACTTGCTTTTATTACTTGAGCTATTGTGCTAAATTTTAGCATGCACATCTTTCCGTAGGACCATTAGAGAAATCATAAACCTTGGTTATACAATGCCTTTTTAATGGCAGTTTCTGACACCTTTGTCCATGCAGTATAATAGTGTCTTCAAAGTAGCAACATCAGCACCTGCCAGCAATATCTCTTGACGTGCAGGCACTAAAATCTGGAACATGCCTTGGAGACAGTTTTGAGTATAATTGAATAAACACACCCAGGTAATTAAGCAGTGTTGTGACCTTCCTAGTAATTTAATGTGCAAGCTTTGATTTCTCTCCCTTTCGGCTTCTTGTTTTAGGTTAGAGAGAATGGATATGAGCAAGTTAACTCTTTATACTCTAGCCTTTCTCCTTAAAAAACTCTTCATTTTTCAATACACAGTGGATTTAACTGTATAGTAGAGTCTTGTAAATAAGGATTTTTTTGCGGGGGGGAGGAAGCTTTCACAACAGAACAAAGATACCCTAGCAGCTACATGGTGGTCTAGAGCCTTGGCAGAAGGATACAGGTAATGGGAAATGAAAAGTAACAAGAAGCCAGGCAGAAGGTGAAGGAAGAGAATGCTACGGGCTGGTTCACACATATGAGTTGGTTGCTTATTTTTGTCATGTGTGCGCTTATATGGAAGCATGAAGAAAAATCTCAGTCTGAATTGGGCCATATAAGAATACAACATAATGGCAGCCATTTCTGTAGATTGGTGGTGCTTTTTCATATGGAAAAAATAGGCTGCTTGCTTGGCTATCTTAACCAGAAGCCTGGCTGCAAGGAAGAAATGTAAAAATTATAGGGGGAAAACTTGGTTGGGTTGCAGATGTATAAGTATAAGAATAGTGTGGCAGTAAAGTTGTACTCTTATTATTAGTCCAAAGGAAAAGGTTTCCCATTATTTCCTTTTGTAGTGAAAGTGGAGCCAAGTAGTTCCTTAGCTTATAGTATTTAGTGATTTATTTCCCTTGAGATTAACCAAACTCCCCCCACCCCTGCAAAAGAACTTTCTTAGTCTGGCATTAGGAAGCAAACCTCCAGTGCTGGGTGTTGTCATTGTTTTAAAATGTATCTGACAAGTACTGTTGTTTAATATTTAAAATATAAGAAATGAGGATTATTCATAAGTAAAAGGAGTACAACTACACACAGATTATGTCTGTAATGAACCCAACTGTTAATTAGGATTGATTGTTTTAAATTAGGCAATTTAAAAACACTAATTAAAGATCTTATGTGACATCAGATAAGGGGCAGGTAGAGATGCATCTGCCAATGTACTATCAAAGCATTAGGGAGAGAAATCCAAGCCTAGCCAAATTGGGTTTGAAGTTACTGCTTATCAGCTGATCTCCTCTCATTGAGAGAAATTGAAACACTCATTTTACCACATTTTAGTATTTTAGATCAAATTTGATATTGCTAACATCATTCTTAGTATTGTTATATTCACATGTGTGTGTTTTTTTTTAAAAAAGAATCTGGGTTCAAGAAAAAGTCATGGAAGCTCATAGCATGCAAGATGGGCCCACAAAGATAGTGAATGTGCGAACTATAAGAAAATCTGATGCCAAGTTTAAATTTGGCAAAAATTTGATTACAATTAGCTTTCATTTTTAGTAGCTAATATTTTGCAGCCAGTTTTAAAGTGGTGCTGAATGGTCCCATGCTGCACAAATATAATGTTTCATTTTGTTTCTAGGGGCCCAGAAGATACGTGCTTTGAGTATGGTGTTTTCCCTGCTATTCTGAGCTTTCCTCTTGACTATCCTTTAAGTCCTCCAAAGATGAGATTCACATGTGAAATGTTTCATCCCAACAGTAAGTTTTACCAATAGGCAACTCCTTTATGTTCTGCATGGGTAAAGAGTCCCATCAAGTCCAGTTATCTAGAGCTTTTTCTCGGGTCTTTAATTTCATAATACTTGGCAAAAAAATGTTAAAGGACCCTTAGAACACGTTGAATATCTTCAGCAGTAGCCTTCATCAGCATTTGCAGCAGAATCCAACCTATCTTTTGGATTCTTTTTTTAACATTATTGTACAATTAGAGTACCTGCTGTATGTACTTACTATGACTTACTCACTAGTTAAACCATGGACTACACTTTAGTCATAAACAATTTTGAATTATGAGACTATGCAATTCTTCCCTCCCCCAAAAGAAACGAAATATCTTGAAATGTTTTCCTTGTGAGTGAAATAGAGATTCTGTTTTCATAAATGGTTATATACAACCAGAAACTGGTACTACTTAGAAAAAAGGCAAAGTACAAGACATGATGTGTATGCGGCAGCCTCCCATCTCAGTCATATCATAATGTAAAATGCCCCCAAACACAGTGTTCTGAGCCAGCCTGGGGTCTGTTGGAACCGAAGCTGGTCTCACTGCCATCACATAATAGCATCAGCAATCCTATTCTTCCACCCCACCTTCTGCTTTCTTTGCTATTTGCAGCAGGGGTCCTGCTGCTCCATAAAGCCCCTCCGGTAGGGGAGAGGAGAGGTTTGGATTTCCACCTAAGATTACAAATACTTGCCACGCTAATTTAGCAATGAGAATAATTTAGCTTGTCAGTAGTTGAATTTCTGATGACATTTTGTCCTTGTTGACCTCTGTATAATTCCCATTGTCTTAAAAGAAAATTTCATGGGGTTCAGTCCTACCTTCTGAATCCACCTTCCTAAGAATAGGAGAGTCTTATCTTTCTTTGGAAGTATTATAGGCACCATGGAAGGTGGGAGATGCTCTTTGTGTGAGCCAGGGTGCTCTGGGGGCTATCTAGACTAGTGGTTAGAGTGCCAGGCCTGGGACATGGGAAGTACTCTTTGTGTTAGTCAGAGTGCTCTGGGGAATGTCCAGACTAGGTAACATGAAGTAGCAACTGGAGCAGCACAAAAATAGTACCCACAAAAACCATGTGATTAACTCTCTAATTATGAATAGTTATTTTTCCTACGTTTGAATATTGGGACTTTCAAAGCATGTCATCTTTGCCTCCTCTGTTCACGTTCCTCCTCTACAAAAGTAATAGCCATCCATCAAAGTGTTGTCTTCCTTTCCCTTAGCTATGGATTCACCAAAACCAATCCCTACCCTAGGGCTGTAGAGAGGGAGTAACGCAGTAACCTATATATAGCATTTAACATGGTTCAAACTTGCATACTAGCTGAAGGAGAAATTTGAAAATGTGCCTGGCAGCTTTCTACCACCCATTTAACTATGCTGTGTTTTGGGTGGAGAACAGCTGGACAGACGGCAGAAGAGCATGGAGGTGGGGGATACTAGAGAGAAATGAAAACTGGCGAGCCAATCCTTTTTCTCCAGTCAGTGGGTTAGAAGAGACTTTCTCATTTATATTTATGTTCTATCTCCATCGCATTCAGAGCCATAAAAAGGGTAATGGCACCAAAACACTTGAGCAAGAAAGACTGTTAAAGCTGCATAAAATGTATGTTGACTCTCAAAAATATCCAGGAACTCAGCATGTTTTGCACTACAGGCCTACTTGTTAGGGGAGTATTTTGAGGGGGGGACTATTTTAATAAAGTTTTATCATAAGAGACTGGCAATGTGCACATTTCAAAAGCACAATGATATGAAATCCTATATACACTCATTAAAAACCCTCTCATCTGGACTAAAAAGTCTGTCTGTTGGCTGAGTAATAGTGATCAAAAAGAGGAGGACAAAGACCAAGATGCTGGAAAATGGGAACTTTTATTTTTGATAAAACCCAACGCATTTCAGCCTGTTATCTGCAGGCCTTCATCAGGGGATAATAGCTTGTAAGATTATAAGACAAGCAAATCGCTCTCTGTACTGTACCAATATCAAACGTCTCAATGAGTACAGTACAGAGAGCGATTTGCTTGTCTTATAATCTTACAAGCTATTATCCCCTGATGAAGGCCTGTAGATAACAGGCTGAAACGCGTTGGGTTTTATCAAAAATAAAAGTTCCCATTTTCCAGCATCTTGGTCTTTGACCTCCTCTTTTTGATTTCTCATTTGGATGCTAGCCACCCTCTGCTTATTGAGTAATAGTGATGCCTTCGTGTTCATATTTGTTAGGTGTGATATTCTATTCATCTTTTTTTCAAGGACATCTAGTGCTATTAATAGACTCATTGGGATTGATGAACTTTCCCATTTCCCTCATGGTTTACAGTTTCCACAACCATGATGCCCAAGTGGATATGCACATGCACATACTTTGTGTTTCTTTGTACCAGCCAGTTTCTATATTTCTGGTATGTTTTAAAAGCAATAGTAAATCTAGTCTGACAACCTGGAACATCTGTCAATAAATACTAGGATCAAAGACCTTCAGTTTAAGAGACGTTAAAGTGCTACAAATTAACTAATGAGAATGGAAACTAAGTTAAGGGCACTCATCTAAACCTCCGTGCTATGTTAGCAGTACAGATGTCCTAGAGCAGGAGTGGCTGACTTGTAGTTCAGCAACATCTGGAGGGGCACAGGTTAGCCATCCCGGCTGTATAGCCCTTTGCTGTATATCCTGTTGCCATCTAACTTCTCAACCTCATTTAGCAGTGTTGTTAGCTAGAGGTAATCCATAACGTGTGGCAAGAAGATTCCTTCAATATGTTATCCTTCCACTGACTTTCTTTTTTTCTAAGATAATTTTTGTGTAGAGGAGGCCAAAGAGTCAGATGCTACTCTTGTAAATACTTTTCTTCTCTTCAGTTTATCCAGATGGGAGAGTTTGTATTTCTATTCTTCATGCTCCTGGGGATGATCCCATGGGTTATGAAAGCAGTGCGGAACGATGGAGCCCAGTGCAGAGTGTGGAGAAGATACTCTTGTCAGTGGTTAGCATGTTGGCAGGTATGAAAGTGCAATTTATCTCCAGAGGCTAAGCTAGAAGACTGTTCAAACAGTAACAAGTTACTGGACTACTTTAGTATTTTGTGTTCTATGTGCATATGATATTCACAATGGCCCACCCTAGATGAGTCATTATACAATTGACTTCAGTAGTGATCTCTAATTGTTGGAAGTGAATTTTGATACTTTTTCTTAAGCTGCTAAAGTGCTAAGAGGTTCAAAGGCCACCTTGGAAGTTGTACAACTAAGGTTTTCTTTTATATAGTCTACTATTCCCTGAGAATTTATCTTCTCCTAAGTTAAATGGTGTCCATGGGAGTGGCTGACACAATGATTAAAAATATAGTTCATGACTATATTTCTCGGGTGGGCACTAGGAGGACATCACCAAGTGTGGTTATCCACCAATTGCTTGAAGAGGCAGAAAAACATCATTGCTTCAGGTTGCTTCTGGGTAGTCCCTCCCCTGGCCTCAGTTTGTTTTTCTGCCTTGCTTGAAAAGGACCAGTTCACTGGCATTCTTCTGGCCTGTGATTGCTTTGGACCCACTTTGAAGAAGCATGTGTGTAAGTTTGAATTTATGGAAGCCTTGTATGTCTGCTCTGGTGTCAATAAAATTCAGCATAAAGTGCTGCGTTTTACAGCACTACCTTTTACTGCTACTGACGTTATTTCCTTTGTTAGTTTACTGCTCCTTAAACTCTTTTAAACTGCTGAAGTTTTTCCCCTAATTAATGCCAAACAATTGATTTACTTGTCTCTAACAATCAATTCCATTCTGATTTTCTGTCTCAAGTGCTAGTTAATTGTATAGCTGATTTACTCAAATAATTAATTTGCTAATTAAATTACCACCCTAATTGATTCAAATATTTAATACCTAATTAATTGGAGCTTCTTCTGATCTCACTAGTTCCAAATAGTCAATTGCAATTGGGGCTAGAAATTTTAAGTAACATTGTGATATGCACAAGAATATTAAGAAAATTAAAGCTGGATCATCCTCCGACGCCAGCTGAGAGCTTCAAGGGGCTTGGGGGGTAAGGAATCTCAAAATCACACTGGCTATGGCACAGAAAGTAGTGCCCACCGTGTTGGAACAACCAGCCATCTGGTGGAGATGGTGCAGCATGGCTCAAGTGGTCCCATGGTAACGGAAACATCAGTGAGCCTTCTATCTGTGCAGCTGAGCCCAAACGGCTCCTTGGCAGCGGCTGTGGGTGAAGAAGCAGGTCAGAACCACTATTACAATGCAGTATAAGGGAAAAATGAGAAGTGGCAACAGAGGCAAAATAGGCTTGCCTGGAGTTGCTTAATGTTGAAGAGCTGTCTGATGGAGAGCAAGAGTCTGAACCAGCTCCAGACACACAGGTCCGTTTAAATTTCCCTGTAGCTTTTGATCAATCTGTTTCCTCTACTGCTTTAAACAAAGCTGTGTTAAATCACATTGAGGGTGCTGCCACCTCTGGTCATACGTTGCTACATCAATCTGAACCCAATGCTTTTTTCTCTGCTGCTATATCTGGTCAAAGGTTGCAAAAACAGTCTCTTAACAATGGTATGTGGTTGGTGAAAGCTGCGCAGGCAACCTCTGGTGGTCAGACGTAGCAAACTCAATATATAAGCCGAATGCTGCATAGCCTGCCACCTATGTTTATTCCCTCTGCTGTCCCCTCTGGTCAGAACACAGTACAACATAGTACAACTCAAGAAAATGTGTCATTTAATCCTACTTTTATCAGACAACTTAAAGAGGCCGTAATGGCAGACATGTCAGTAGAATTATTATAGAAAAACATGACAATGCCCAATATGAATGTTGTTCAGCAGAGTGTATCCAATAATGTACAGTCATTTACAATGCCTTTAAATGTAGTTGTTCAAACACAACTCTCTCCAGTTGTTCACAATATTCTTAGGAGACATGCGAGGACAAACTGGACAGCTATATCACTTCATCCACTACTGGAAGACAGAATAATAGAAGATGAGGTTCATAGTAGTATTCCAGAAATGGAAGAGGTGGAGTAGAGCAAGGATTCTGATGTGGAAGAGCTCGTTTCCACACCCCTATTTCAGGATTCCCACTTCACACCATTGCTTATGAAGGCCATGACCATATTAGAGTTAAAAGGACCTGCTCCTGAACCTACACCTACCACCTCATCCCAGGTGACAACAGTCTTGCCTGATCCCAAACCAATGGAGAAAGTAGTGCGGGTCCCCAACTTAATAAAGAAACTGATCAAAGCGGAGTGCAAGGTGCCTTTGAATCTAAGAAATCACTATCATATGCCAACACATATTTTGTGTTAGATACAGAAATAATGGAGCAACTGAAGGTTCCAGCCATTTATGCACCCATCTCAGTATTGGTGTCAAGACATTTCCTCTCGAGAGATGGAGAAAGTCAACCTCGCAACATTACAAATGCAAGTTAGAGTTTGCACTTTTAAAAGTACATTAAGTGGCAGCCTTGGCAGTCCGGCCATCCTGTACAGCCTCTATGTTCTCCAGGGGAGCTAAGCTGTGGAGAGATGATAGCCTCACAGATCATAATCAAAATCCAGACCACCTCAGAAAAACAGCTCTCAAGTTCGTGAAGGCAAGAGCATCCATGGCAGACGCATCTATGGACACAACACAGTTTACTTCTAGAGCACTGGCAGCAGAGATAGTGGCAAGGTGAATTGTATGGCTACACCACTGGGAAACTGATCCCAACTCACATCTGATGTTACCAACAGATCCTTTTGATGGGAAGAAGCTAGTTGGAGATGAAGCACTAAAAGACCTGTAAGTGGAAACTAAGGACAAGAAGGTGATGCCAAATGCAAACTAGAAAAAAATAAAATAAATGCATCTTAAGATGTTTTCAGCCATATCAGGTCTTTCGTCCCTCATGCTGTGGGGGCAGAACCAGGGCTGGCTCCAGGTTTCTTGGGGGCCCTGGGCATAGGGTGTCAGAGGGCCCCTTGACCCCACCCCTTAAACCACACCCTTCCACCTTGGCTCCTCCCCTTAAAACCTGGTTAAACTAAAACAAAGAGAACCAGTGTGGCATAGTGGTTAGAGTGTTGGACTGTGACTTGGAAACCAGGGCTTTTTAGTTTAGAGAAAAGGCGGGTCAGAGGAGACATGATAGAAGTGTATAAAATTATGCATGGCATTGAGAAAGTGGATAGAGAAAAGTTCTTCTCCCTCTCTCATAATACTAGAACTCGTGGACATTCAAAGAAGCTGAATGTTGAAAGATTCAGGACAGACAAAAGGAAGTACTTCTTTACTCAGCACATAGTTAAACTATGGAATTTGCTCCCACAAGATGCAGTAATGGCCACCAGCTTGGATGGCTTTAAAAGAAGATTAGACAAATTCATGGAGGACAGGGCTATCAATGGCTACTAGCCATGATGGCTGTGCTCTGCCACCCTAGTCAGAGGCAGCATGCTTCTGAAAACCAGTTGCCGGAAGCCTCAGGAGGGGAGAGTGTTCTTGCACTCGTGTCCTGCTTGCGGGCTTTCCCCGGGCACCTGGTTGGCCACTGTGAGAACAGGATGCTGGACTAGATGGGCCACTGGCCTGATCCAGCAGGCTCTTCTTATGTTCTTACGAATCCCAACACAGCCATGAAGCGCTCTTGGGCCAGTCACTGCCTCTCAGCACTTGGGCCAGTCACTGCCTCTCAGCCTCAGAGGAAGGCAATGGTAAACCTCCTCTGAATGCCGCTTACCATGAAACCCCTATTCATAGGGTCGCCATAAGTCAGGAACGACTTGAAGGCAGTCCATTTCCATTTTCCAAACTAAAACAAAATTTTAGTTATGATACGACAACACTTTATTGTCAAAGGAAAACAACAAAAACTAATCTCATTAGGTGGCTTTTAAATACCTCTAAGTTATACTGTTGACAAAAATTAGAGGTATAACTTACAGTGCAATCCAGTACATGTCTACTCAGAAGTAAACTCCGTTGGATTCAATAGGACCTACTCCCAGGTAAGTGTGTATTGGATTGCAACCTTAATCTGCAATCCTTTGGGAGAAAGGGTGTGATGTAAACTGAATAAATAAAAAAAATAGACTGATTGGGACTTAGATCCTAGTAGACATAGGATTGCACTGACAGAGATAGACGAGACATAACTTAGATGTAAACAGAAAATGTGCATAACTTAAACAACCATCATAAATTTTACCTCTTCCCCTGCAATTTTCAGAAAATTAACATGCAACTAAAACACATTCTGCCCAGTTTTTTCAGTAGTGCTCACCTCCAGACCATGAGAAAAGCAGACATGCTGGGCTAGTAAGGGGGAGGCAACCAAAGGACTTCTGCCAGATTAGAGACAGGGAGGACAAGAAAGGACTTGGTAGCATCCACCTACCAACAACAACTCCAAGGAACAGTACAAGAAAATAACACCACCTTTGTCTGTGTATGGTTATTGTATGAATGCATGCTTGATCTATCTGATTGATGCTTGGCTAGAAGGTGACCTGTTGCTCTGGGGGTGGGGGACTACCCAGAAGCAACCTGGAGCAATGACGTTTTTCTGTCCAAGTATTTCATGGATAACAACCCACTTGGTGTTGTCCAAGTGTCCCCTCAGAAACACCCTTCAGCTGAGTACCAACAGTAACTTTTAATGAATGGAGGATAAAGCTATAAATGGCTACTAACCATGATGGCTATGTCCTGAAACCACTATTGGAGGCAGTATGACTGAATACCAGCTGCTGGGAATGCAGGTAGAGAGAGTGCTGTTCTGCTCAGGTTTCTTCGGGCTTCCCATGGCCAGAGTTCTGGACTAGATGGGCCTTTGCCTTAATCCAGCAGCTCTCTTTTTGTATACATATGACCAGTCAAAGGCCCTATGTTGTTTAGATACTTGCATGTTTACCTAAACAGGAGAAAGTCATTACTCTCCCACTATGGCACAGGTCACAGTGCAAGGCAGGCTGATGAGATCCATTAGGCTCAGATGACAAGGGTGAATAATACCACTCATTCTAGCATTGAAGAATTAATTATCTGATATCTTATGTAATCCCCTGAGGATATGAATGGTGTGTGCTTATATACATGAACTTTGGCTTACAGAACTGTTCATGAACTGTGTGCGAGATTTACTTTATTTAAAAAAGCGCATTTCCACTAATTTACTAAAATGCATCAATAAAAATAATAATATTCAAATATCAATTCAAAAATCAAACTTAAAGATCCAATTTAAATGAAAATGAATTAGCTCAGATCATCATACATGTTGTGTGAGTGCCAAATTAAATTGTGCAGTGGGCCAGCTTCACCCCCTAAGTTGCCACCCTAGAGCTTTTAGTCCCTACATTGGCAATTTTCTGTGGCTGCTGACCCCTCAAATTCTGCCACTCCATTTCCTTAACACTGTGCATGTGTATAATAATAATAATAATAATAATAAAAATTTATTTATCAGACGCCCATCTGTCTGACTGAACGGACACTCTGGGCGACGTACAATATAAAATACACTCAATATATACATAATCATCATCACAGTATTAATATCATAGCATCTCGTCTAACAGAACCATCCTACGCTAACATAGTATAAAACCCAACCCACCCCAGAGATCCCATAGGCCTGCCTGAAGAGCCAGGTCTTCAAGGCTCGGCGAAAAGTCAACAGGGAGGGGGCATGCCGAAGGTCAAAGGGAAGTAAGTTCCAGAGGGTGGGGGCCACGATCGAAAAAGCCCTCTCCCTGGTCCACACCAGCCTAGTTGTCTTCGCCGGTGGGACCGAGAGAAGGTCCTGTGAGGCTGATCTTGTTTGGCGGCATATTTGGTGATACTGGAGGCGTTCCTTCAGATACACTGGGCCGGAACCGTATAGGGTTTTAAAGGTTAATACCAACACCTTGAATTGGGCCCGGTATACAACTGGCAACCCGTGTAATTCAGTCAGCACTGGGGTGATATGATCGCGGCGGCGGGTCTGCTTTATTAAGCGCGCCGCCGCATTTTGTACCAGCTGGAGTTTCCGGACTGTCTTCAAGGGTAACCCCACGTAGAGCGTGGGTATGATGTAGTTACGTGAAAGCCAAATCAACATGTTGGGGATCTGTGATACCCTGCTGTATCTGGGGTATAGTGTCCATTACATTGCATACTGTGAAGTTCTTTAAGGAGGTCTGGAGTGCCAACAACACTTGGAAGCAGTAAGGAAGGAAACTGAAGAGGTAGGGGGCCAGTCACAATGTTAGGCTGCATTCAGATGCAATGCCAAATGGTCTGATATTACAAGCCCAGCAACCTTGAACTTGCATGCTTCCTCTTCCTGCAGTCATTGGGCACAAGAGGAGGAGATTGGAAGCGTCCAATAGTTTACTGGTTTTGGAAATAACAACGATGGTTTGCCACAGACAGCATTCTTAAGTTTCTAATTTCCTCCTGTCATACACAAAGAATTTAGGAGGGGAGGAGGAAACATATGAGCCCAAATCTCAGGACTGTCTGGGCTTAAAACGATAAACTATAGTTTGACATTATTTATGAACACTGTCTTATCATGCCCTGGTGTAAGTTGCTTCTTACAGAAAAGGATCTTGAATCCTAACTTATTGTAGCTCTTCTTTTTTTTACCTCCTGACTAGCCACTCTAGAGCTGTTTTCAGTCCCTACACTGTATAAAATGAAGTGGAAATAGGAATTCTTGCTGCTTATGGTCTACTTGTAATTATCTTGTGTCTAATAGCAACACTCAGGCAGTGTTGAGCAGACCCCATAGCTCCTTCTCTTTTTTGTTGTTGTTGATTTAATCTTTCTTTATTTCCCTTTTCAGAACCAAATGATGAGAGTGGAGCCAATGTGGATGCTTCCAAAATGTGGCGGGAAGACAGAGAGCAGTTTAACAAAATAGCCAAGCAAATAGTCCAGAAATCACTGGGGCTTTAAAAAAGAAAGGAACTGAAAGATTTGACAATCATAGTATTTGAACTTTTATCAGACAGACAAATGGCAGTACTCTGTGTTGGTAGCAAATTGTTGACTGGGTGTATTAACACACACATACACACGCGCACACACACACACACACGTGCACTCTTCCCCTTCTGTTTCCTCAGTGGGGGGATCTCCCTCCATCTAAGACATGTTTGTAGTTGGGATACAAATGTATTTAGTTATAGAAACGTTGCATAGTACTATGGTCGCTATACAATAGCAAAAGCCTAGAAGCCTTCCATAGCGTTAGTCTCTTTTCAGCTATATTTATATTGTATATACCCTTTTCAATGCAGTACGTTCTGGTAACGGAGTTGAAAAGATCTGTGAATTAATAACTGCCCAGAACCATGGAAAACTACTATAACACCATTGGAATAACTTTTCTGGAAATAGAGAATTGCCCTTTTAAAGTTGTCTTACTTACATAATTTCATGTAATTTAAGATAAAGAGAGGATCTGAGGTCTTCAGAATATTGCAAAGCAGCCTGCATCCTTGAAGTTAAATTAGAACATAGTTAAGCTATTGGACAAGTGTATTTTGAGAGCAAGTGAATTACTCTCTCCAGTGGAGGTAAATCAGGGAAGAAGTGGCCAAAGCAATCAGTATCTTTCTTCCATGTATAGCATTCCACCTCCCTGAATAATAACGCTTTATGTAGCTGCTCTTAAAAGCCTTCAAGCACTACCAAGTTCCTCCTGAGACATAATTTGAATTTAGTACAATCCCAGTAGGCTTGATAAGCAATCCTCATTTCTAAAATGTATTGGTTTTGTTTAACAGCCATGTCTGCCCATAATAGATGCTGGAAATAACTTATATTGCAGAAGAGCAAACTCCCAACTTATTTTTCAGTCCTGATCTGGCATCACTTATGCCTAATACAGAGAGTCTGTCTTGAATCTAATGTTGCTTAGACTATATTTCTAATGGAAATAAGGTGAACAAAATTAAGTATGAATATTGTTTGGATTTGCAGAACTTGGTAGTATTTAACTTCAGTTACTATTCCCCTGCGGGTGCTGAGGAAGGGAGCCTTTATCTTGGTGCCACTACACTAAGTGGTGCTAGACTAAGTCTAATGATGCTAGCCTTAAAAGTCTAGTGCCAGGAGAATGAAAGGTACAGCTCTACTCTTGTTGACTGGGAGGAACTAAAGCAGTAAACGGGTTCTTGATGTGTATTTCATAACCAGGTTATGTAGCAGTTGACATCCTTCTCTTACTACATCTGTACAACCTTAAGATGCCAAATTTAAAGTACCTTGCAAGAAATACTATGAACATCTCTTGCTTAGGCTTTTAGATTTGAATTAGTCTTATACTGTTTACATTTTAATCAGTTTCAAATTTAGAGGGATTAACTATGAAGGCTCAGTTCAATAAAATGCAGTTTGTTGGGCCAGTATCTTGTGGATCTGAGTTCACACCATGTATTTCTCATATTGAACATCACTTGGCATTATCATTATTCCCAGTGGAATTTCATGCATTGAACTGGAGGGCTAAGTGGGAGACTTGGGGCCAGTTCAGATGTTACTACAGTGGCATGCTTTCCAGTGAAAATAGCTATCATGATTTGACTGATCCACAGGGGAAGCTGAATCTAGGTATTTCTTTAGCTGTGTGAAATCCTGACCTCATGACAGTGATTTTCAGTGACAGAAATGGTATTGGAGTAATGTCTGAATTGAACCTAAAGATCTTTCCTCTTTATCAAGTTTTGAGAAAGATGTTACGTTGGGCATGGATTAGAGGAGGGTGGAAGTAGTAGTATTTTTTCAAAATGGCATGTACGAGTGTTGCTTTTTCCAGCACATGGAAGGTGTTTGTTGATTTTAAAAGATGTAACATACCTTAAAGAGCCCACATAACAGCAGCATTCTGAAAGGAAGGTGCTTCAGACTTTGTTTAATGATGATTAAAAGACATATGGGAAAGCTGTCCTACTCTTACACAGTATTCATGTGTATTTAAACAGATTGTTTTATAATTGACAACAATCTCTTCAATGAAAATAAATGCATATTTTCTTTAAAGTACAAGATCACTTGTATTAGCTTTTTTGGGAAAAGGCTACTTTTGCATGTACCATATGTGTAAGGAGAATGTATTTATCTAAGAATAAATGCCACAGAGAATGTGGGGAGAGAACATGTAGAAATTGAATGAATCAATTTGCAGAGAGACAGTGTCAGTGATCCTTCTATTTGATGGGTGAGTGTTTACATGTATGGAGGTTAACTGTCTACCACAGGGGCGTGAAATGTGTGGCTCTCTAGATGTTAGATGCCAGCTCCCATTATCCCTGACCATTGGCCTTGTTGGTTCTGTCGTAAAACTTACAGGGGTTCTCTCGGGTAGAGAAAAGACCAAACAAGTAGCGGCGAGTCCAAGGCTTTATTCATAACTACTGCAGTAGGGCAAACACATACATTACACAACAATGGGTGAAGCATGAGTTGCGCGCCCCCTTTTCTGCTTCCCCTTTTTATATTTTTTGCAGATCACAAAGGCTAACACAAGAGAGGCGCACACGAAGGCTTATCTAACCAGGCAGGAAGGAATGTGCAGAACAAGACACAAGACATACACAGTTGCATATGTGAATGTAGCTTGCAAGTCTCCTGTTGGCCTGGGATACGGCCTTGATTTTATCTATTTTATTACATTCTCTTTCACTTTTACTACAGTTGGGGCTGATGGGAGTTGGGATCCAGCAATATATGGAGGGCCACAAGTTAGCTACCCAGCAGCTACATCTCTTCTTGTTCACACACATATATGTACACCACAGAAACACTTGGGGATGATTATCTGCATCATGCTCTACTGGCTGGTCACTATTGGAGACAGACTGCTGGACTAGATGGACCCTTTATCTGATCCAGCATAGGCACTTTTTTGTCCCCCTACAGTGGCCCTAGTGCTCATGTGAGTTTACCTATGGTGGGAAAAGGCAAGTAGCCACAGATTTTCAGCAAACACCTGGTTTTGCTGTAATGTGTGAGGCAATCTTTCAGTATTGTAGGCAAAATGAGCATGTATTCAGCTTATATTGTGGATTGATGAGCTTGCATGATAACTATTAATCTGGGAATTCTTGAGCTTCTTGGTGTGTTGGGAAGGAGGGAGACTAAATTAGCTTGTGTGATTTACCTGCCTTCATATGTACTAAATGTAGTGATTGCTAGACTGCTGTGGGAAGAAGCATGATGAAATGGCAACTATGCTTCTTTGAGGTATAAAGCTACCTTTTTCCTCCCAGGTAGGGTTGTTTAGAATTGCAGCTTTAGGGAAAGACTACAAAGGTACATTTTGAAAGACCGCTGTTCTGAAATAGTAGTAGTGCCACGGTAAGAAGAAATTTTGTCCTTTATTCTTTTGACAAGGATGTGTGTGTGAGCAGACTCTGCATCCCTTGCCCCTGGCAACATTTCTAATCAGTGTACCCTTTTTTCCTATAAGAAACAATTACTGAAAAACGTGTTCCTTGGCAGATGTCATGATTTTTTTTAAAAAAAAAAGGTTTTACTATAATATGCATGCAAACAGCTTTTTCATCTATAGTTTTCACCTTTCTGTTTAGATTGTTTGCTTTAGGGTTTGCAGTTCTAGCAGTTGAAAAGGATGCAAACAAATCCCCCCCCCCGCAGAAAAGACTGTGTCAGGGGACATGGACACACAGGCAAGTAAGAGACATAAATTAATCATGTCTTCCCTCTTCCCCCCCCCCCCCTCCTCGCTTCTTTGAAAAAGCTAACTGCTGTATTAAAGAAGTTGGAACCACATAAAACAGTTGAAGCTTGAGGGCAGGGCTGATCTCTGGATTCTTACTGACTTCTTGTGTTTGGCCCGGTTCTCACTTCATGATTATCAGTGTGATGAGAGAAATATGTGTGTTCTACAATCAAGCTGGCATGCTAGCTTTAAAGTTACTACATGCACTGCAATTGACACCTGTCTGTAATATTTGTTTTGGGGTGGCTTTTTTCCCCTTTCCATTTTGTTTGCAACATCCCATTTCACAGTAAAGCAAAAACAAAAACAATTATAAAGAAAAAGAGACCACAGGCATTGGCAAAAGAGATCCTGTTAAATCTCTTACACATTATAAGATAGAGCTGCTAACAGCTCATACTGTTAGAGGGTTAAAGATGTTATATGACAGATTTCAAACATTCTGGCAAAGATTAACACCTGAAAAAGAAGAAATTCAACAAACTCAAGTGATCTGGGGCAACTGATTCATACTGTAATGGCTACAAGAAAGGAAAGTGAATGTATGATAATAAACATTGGTTGACAAAAGTGGTGGCCCCCGAACTATGGAATGGTCTTCCCGAGGAGGTGCGCCTGGCGCCGACACTATCATCTTTTCGGCGCCAGGTTAAAACCTTTCTCTTCTCTGAGGCATTTTAATTCCTGTTAATTGTAAATTATTATATTTTGATTTTAGACTGTACAGTTTTGTGTACAGTTTTGTGTTATTTTTATTGTATTTTTAATGTTCACCGCCCAGAGAGCTGTTGCTAGTCGGGCGGTATATAAGCTTAACTAAATAAAATAAATAAATAAATAATAAATAAAAGATAAGGAATCCCCGTAGCTATTGTTCTTTATCCTAGATTGATATCAGAACTTAACATCCTGCCTATTTTAAACTGCTCAGTATGTGAAAAGCTTCCATAAGAACTAAGGAATCATACAAAACCATCTTTACAAAAAGTATTTATCATGGAGTAATGGCCCTTTTCCTTTCATTTAGTTGAGGGAATTTTACCATTGAAAGATATTTTATTTTTCTGTACTTTTGTAGCCCAGACACCATGATCTTGATTAATACTAAAATAACTTGGCTAAATCTAGGGGCGTGCAGGGAATGTTTCTCTGTTGATGCATGGCTTAGAAAAAATTTGATTTATTATGGAAATAAACAATATATCATATGTTGGAAGGAAAATAACTTGGTTTTGAGGATGCATGGAAATATATTTGGAACAATCAAAATCCTAATTATACAGTGAATACCATCTTCATTCTTTTTTTTACATACTACATTATAAAATCTTCTGATTTAGAGAGTTTGAAAAAAAACTAGTACAAATAGTTAAGATGAACTCCTAATGTCCCTGTTACAAGCCTGTTTCAAAAATTGACATCCTGCTGCTAATTGCCATTTAAAGTCCCTGATTTTCATGAGGTGATGCTCAGTCTGCCCAAATTCTTTGGAATTTGCTTGCAACTATATTTCAAAGTTGATAAAGTTCAGACCATTGGGCTAACAGACGTAGTGTAACAGCAAATTCAAAAGTGCAGAGTCCCTTCATGATAGTCACACAATGCCCCTTCACAGCCATGCCCCCTTACTCGCTTGCTCTTCCTTGTCATCTCCACACTCCTCAATCCTTCCTGTATGTGCCTTCTCCCACAATATTTGCCACCCTGCACTCCTAGTGGGAGGAAGGGCGGGATATATATCAAATAAATAAATAATATTTATTTATTATTTTATCTATTTATTAAATTTATATCCTGCCCTTCCTCCAAGAAGGAGCCCAAGGTGGCATAGCAGATGTCCCTAGAGGCCAATTGTTGTGAAAGGGGAATGTGTTAGCTACTGAGAAGAGTCTTCTCAGTGGCCAACTCACCTCTTTTCACTCTGATTGGTTCCATTCAGCAGCAAAGGACAAGGAAACAAAATATTCTTTTCAATGGCTAACACATTCCTTTGTCATGCTATTGGGTTGTAGATCGCTGGAGACATAGGGACCTGGCTGGGACCTTGACCCCAAAAAAGTAAGGTGTCTAAGCCCCCCCCCAAAGACCTGGACGACTGCACCCCTGCTAACAGACCACTGGCTCTGGCTCTTGCTGGCCTTCCTGCCTTCTGCCCTACCAATCCCAGTGGGCACAGCTGTCTCTTCGGCCAACTAATGTCTGTGTCCCTCAGTTCAAAGTCCTTTGGCCCTGTAAGACTCCAGGAACTGAAATTATGCTCCTGTATCTCATATCTCATTTATTTTCTTGTCCCTTTGTCACCTCTCTTTGTGAATGAGGAAGGTTTATCTAAGCAGTTGTAGAATAACTCAGCCAGAAACCTTATAAAGTGAGGAGAGATAACTGAATGCCTAGGAAAATTAAACCAAACTGCTATGGATTCTGCTTTGTTTATTTTTAGACAATTGCTTTATAGCCTGCCTTTTAGGGTGCATATCATCTCAAGATGGTATAACAAATCAATGCAATATTAACATTCCAACATTTAAAACACCTGTAAAAATGTTTAAAGTAGCAAATAAAACACTATGCTTATTTAGACATTAAATATTAGATATTGGAGCATATTCGCTAACATTTGGACTAATCCAAATAAGAACAATTCACTTCAATAGAAGTCTCTTGTGGTCTCAGGCTGGTACCCTGTACAGCACAAGAAGGGAAGTAAGAACATAAGAAGAGCCTGCTGGATCAGGCCAGTGGCCCATCTAGTCCAGCATCCTGTTCTCACAGTGGCCAACCAGACACCCATGGGAAGCCCGCAAGCAGGACCTGAGTACAAGAGCACTGTCCCTTCCTGACTGGTGTTGTGTCCTAAAGCAGATCTATGTGAACTGTGGCAGAAATGTTGCTTTTCACTCCTTCAGCCACTTGGTGGTGCCTCCAGCTTGTCTAAATGAAACACTGTTCCTGAAATAAAAGAATCATCTAGGCCAAAACTGCTTGTGTGTGCTGGGTAACATAAATGCCACCCTGGGCTCTTTCAGGAAGGAGGTATGTGTGTTATGTGCCTTCAAGTCGATTACGACTTACGGCAACCCTATGAATCAGCGACCTCCAATAGCATTTGTTATAAACCACCCTGTTCAGATCTTGTAAGTTCAGGTCTGTGGCTTCCTTTATGGAATCAATCCATCTCTTGTTTGATCTAACTAGTTTTTCTACTCCCTTTTGTTTTCCCCAGCATTATTGTCTTTTCTAGTGAATCATGTCTTCTCATTATGTGTCCAAAGTATGATAACCTCAGTTTCATCATTTTAGCTTCTAGTGATAGTTCTGGTTTAATTTGTTCTAACACCAAATTATTTGTCTTTTTTGCAGTCCATGGTATCTACGAAGCTCTCCTCTAACACCACATTTCAAATGAGTTGATTTTTCTCTTACTCACTTTTTTTACTGTCCAACTTTCACATCCATATGTAGAGATCGGGAATACCATGGTCTGAATGATCCTGACTTTAGTGTTCAGTGATACATCTTTGCATTTGAGGACCTTTCCTAGTTCTGTCATAGCTGCCCTCCCCAGTCCTAGCCTTCTTCTTATTTCTTGACTATTGTCTCCATTTTGGTTAATGACTGTGCAAAGATATTGATAATCCTTGACAAGTTCAATGTCCTCACTGTCGACTTTAAAGTTACATAAATCTTCTGTTATTACTTTAGTCTTTTTGACGTTCAACTGTAGCCCTGCTTTTGTGCTTTCCTCTTTAACTTTCATCAGCCTTCATTTCAAATAATTACTGGTTTCTACTAGTAGTATGGTATCGTCTGCATATCTTAAATTATTGATATTCCTCCAATTTTCACACCTCCATCTTGGTCCAATCCCACTTTCCATATGATATGTTCTGCATATAGATTAAACAAATAGGGTGATAAAATACACCCCTGTCTCACACCCTTTCCAATGGGGAACCAATTGGTTTCTCCATATTCTGTCCTTACAGTAGCCTCTTGTCCAGAGTACAATTTGCGCATCAGGACAATCAGATGCTGTGGCACCCCCATTTCTTTTAAAGCATTCCATAGTTTTTCATGATCTACACAATCAAAGGCTTTGCTGTAATCTATAAACCACAGGATGATTTTCTTCTGAAATTCCTTGGTCTGTTCCATAATTCAACATATGTTTGCAATATGATCTCTGGTACCTCTTCCCTTTCTAAATCCAGCTTGGACATCTGGCATTTCTCGCTCCATACAAGGTAAGAGCCTGTGTTGTAGAATCTTGAACATTACTTTACTTGGCAATAGTTCAATAATCACTTCATTCCCTGGGATCTCCTTTCTTTGGAATTGGGATGAATACTAAACACTTCCAGTCTTTGGGCCATTGTTTAGTTTTCCATATTTGTTGACAAATTTTTATCAAAATTTGGACAGATTCTGTCTCAGTAACTTGTAGCAACTCTATTGGTATACCATCTGTTCCTGGTGATTTGTTTATTTTAAGAACAGCTTTCACCTCACATTCTAAAATTTCTGGTTCTTAATATGGTTCCTCCATGAATAAATCTGTCATCCTTGCATCTCTTTTAGAGAGTTCTTCAGTGTATTGCTTCCATCTTCCTTTTATTTCATCTCGGTCAGTCAGTGTGTTCCCTTGTTGATTATTCAACATCCCTACTCTTGGTTTAAATTTCCCTTTAATTTCTCTAATCTTTTGGAATAGGGCTCTTGTTCTACCTTTTTTATTATTCTCTTCTATTTCTATACAATTATTGTAATAGTTCTCTTTGTCCCTATGTACTAGTCGCTGTATAGTTGCATTTGGGGTTCTAACTATGTTTCTATCTCCTTTTGATTTTCCTTTTCTCTTTAACCATTTTAAGAGTTTCTTCAGTCATCCATTGAAGTCTTTCTCTCTTTTTAACTAGAGTTACTGTCTTTTTGCATTCTTCCCTGATAATGTCTCTGACTTCAATCCATAATTCTTCTGGTTCTCTGTCAGCTAAGTTTAAGGCCTCAAATCTGTTCCTTATTTGATCTGTATATTCTTCTGGGATGTTATTTAAATGGTATTTTGGCATTATGATTGCTTTGTTGTTCTTTAGCTTTACTCTGATGTTCAATATTAGCAGTTTGTGATCTGTACCGCAGTCTACTCCTGGTCTTGTTTTGACAGAAAGTATGGAATTTCATCTTCTACCAATTATATAATTAATTTGATTCCTATATTGACCATTTGGTGATGTCCACATGTACAGTCATCTTTTTGGTTGCTCAAAAAATATGTTTGTGAGAAACAAATTATTGGCTTCACAGAATTCAATAGTCTTTCTCCTGCTTCATTTCTATCCCCTAAGCCCAATTTTCCCACAATTCCTAGTTCTTCTCTGTTCCCTACTTTTGCATTCAAGTCCCCCAAGGTTATCAGAACATCTTGTTTAGGTGTGTGACCAATTTCTTCCTGTACTTCTGCATAAAATCTCTCTTAATTCCTCTTTTCTATGTTTGCCATTGGAGCATAGACTTGGATGATAGTCATGTTAATAGGCTTCCTGTTAAATCTCATTGATATAACTTGCTCAGACCTTGTGTTATAGCTCCTAATTGCTTTTGCTACATCTCACTATTAAAGCAACCCCATTTCTTCTTAATTTCTCATTTCCTGCATAAAATATTTTGTAGTTGCCTGATTGAAAATGCCCCATTCCTGTCCATTTTAATTCACTCACACCAAGTATTGTAATGTTGATACATTCCATTTCTTGCTTGACAATTTCTAACTTTCTCTGGTTCATGCTCCTCATATTCCATGCTCCTATTGTCATAGAACTCCGGACTCTCTTTTTGCATCTGTGCGCATCAGCCTCCAGGCTTCCATTTGGCTTTGTCCCAGTCATTAGTCACAGTGCTACTCATTTTTGTCCGTTCTTCCCCAGTAGCTCACTGAGTGCCATCTGACCTGCGGGGGTGTGTGTGTCTCATCTTCCAGCACTATCTCATGTTGCATTTTGGATCATCTATTCATAAGGTTTTCATGATAAGAGGTATTCAGAGGTGGTTTACCATTGCCTTCCTCTGAGTCTGGATGCATCTTAGTCTGGTGTCTCAGCTTTGACCATTCCACCTTGGGTGCCCCTACTAGGAGTCTAACCTCTTGGGCTAGACTCCTGACGGCATTGCTCTCAGCTTCTTCAACACTTTCAAACTCCCTCACCACGTTAAGGTGTACATCCTAGAAGGAGCAGGAAGGAGGATGGGATATAAATTTAATAAAGAAGCAGCAGCAGCCAGTCCAGTCAGCATGGGAACATGCTCTGCTCTTGAGGAACAGATTGCCCCTGTTCATTGGGACAGGGTTGCAAGACTAAAAGACTGACAAGAATTGGAGCATTGTGTGACATCCTGTGTGGGGTGGGTAAAGACACAGCTGCAAAGGAACAATTGTGAACTCAAAAGTATGTGTCTGATTGACACTTGGCACTGACAGTGGCCCCCTCAGAAGTAGGCATAGCTTCTGAAGAAATTAATGAAGATTTTGGTGGTAAAGTTATCAATGTTTTGGATAATTTTCTGGATTGGAATGATGTGATGGAGTCTGACATAGAAAAAATCTATGGAGTTGGTTACAGATATGTGACAGTGGAGAAACTCTTAAGAGATGAGCCAGTGCATTTTGTAAAAAAGAAGAACAGAGATATGACTTTGCAGCAATATTTCAGCAACATATTCAGATTTCTTGACTGGAATGATGTGATGGGGCTTGACATAGAAAAAAATTATGGAATTAACTACAAATATGTGACAGAGCAGAGATGCACCCAGAGCAGAGATGTGACTTTACAACAATATTTCAACAACATATTCAGAATTGATGGCAAGGACATATTTGTGATGGGAGAAATTCCCATCAGACTCTTGTTATATGACTATGGCTATGACAGCAAGATCATCATGGGATACTGCTAATGGATGAATGGATACTGAAACCACTGGATTTAACAGGACTATTGAAGATGGAAGATGGAATTAATATTGATAATGGAAGATTATTGGACTTAACAGATTTGACGAGATGGATTAATTGATTTGTTTACTTGGACTATGGCTATGACAACAAGGTTATTATGGGATACTGACAATGGAAGAATGGCTATTGAAATTACTGGACTTAACAGGATTATTGAAGATGGAAGATGGAATTAACATAGATAATGGAAGAATGGCTATTGAAATTATTGGGCCTAACAGATTTGAATCAGATGGATTAAGCGACATGTTTATTTGGAGAAAAATTGAAAGATATATCTCTCAAGGAATTGAAACCTCTCTTTGACTTTTTGTGGAAAGAATAAAATAATGTTTATGAGATTTGATGATTAATTAAGATAACTACTGGAGGAAAGTGATTTTATAATATAATTTTAGAGATAGGGTTGTTATATATTGTAGACCTATAACTGATCTGCGACAAATCAGAAGTCAACATTTTATTTTATTGTTTAATTGTTTTTGTTTTGTTTTGTTTCTTGTCTTTGAAAATTTGAATAAAAATTAATGATAAAAAAAAGAAGAAGTAGGCATAGCTTGTAGGCATAGCTTGGAATTCAAACCACACCTGCAAACATACCCCTCCGTAGACAGGTTTATGTCTCTGCAAAGTGTCTGCCTGCTGTCACAGCCAAATCCAAGCTGCGCCTGCAAACTAGTATAACAAAGTTTTGAGGGAACAGTCATTCCCTGGACTGCTTAGGAAAGGCCTTTGTGTCCTGAGTGAAGGCAGGAGCGAGGAAGCAGAGGACAAGGAGCATCTGCCATTAGCTCCTGAAGAGACCATCAGTCAGCCTGAGAGAAGTCTGATGTATTATAGTTTACACCATTCGTTTGTTTGTATTTTAAAACTGCAAACCACCTTCAGGGCTTTGGAGAAACACGATCTATAAATGCAATAAATTTTAAAAAATAGTTTTAGCTTGAATTAGGTTTTACATTTACAATGCTGGCTATGTTACCTACATGAAGGTGATTCCTGTGTGGCACCTACAGTAGGCAAGGAGCTCAAAAGGTTAGATATTTCGCAAGTGAAAGTGTCTTCAGACTTCTTAGAATAGCTAAATCTTTATATGCAGAAGAACTGGTTTTCATCTCACCGGATTTGGAATGCAGAACATGTCAAACACGGCCACTGAGCCTCTGAGAGTTGGGTGTCCTACAACAGTTTTGTGTGTCCTACAGTTAAACTTAATGTGACATTTGTCATTCATCATGCGGCTGATTTCCTTTAACAAATAGCCAATGTACAGGAATGACCTAGATTAGGATTATGTTGTGGGGTAAGAGGGCGTCATCCCTTTGCTGCTGCCACAGTCACAGTTAGAATCATACCCCTATGCTTGCTGTTTGCAGTAGAGGGAAATGTGACTGGAAACACATCTTTGTTATGTTCATATATTGCATTTATATATATATATATATATATATACACACACACACATTTTATGGGTGCACTGTTGAAACATAAGGGGTAAAGCAGCCATGAGATGATTGTTTAGATCAGCTTCAACTGGGGGGGGGGCAGACAAAAATTAGTGTATGCTTTGTTTACATATTCTGATATTCTGTTGCCACAAAAGGAAGCATGTGTCAATGATTACGCAAAACTGCTTGTGTTTGCTGTGTAACATGTAAATGGCTGGGATCAAAATAAGTGTAACATTAATTCCATAAACCCAAGGGGGCTTTACATCTGTGCCCCCTTTTTTCACAGTAGGCCCTGTACTGCATGAGCAAACAGCTTTTGAAACAAAGGGAATTTTAAAAGCAGTTTGTGATAGGGCATGGATGAAGGTCAGTGATTCAAAGGGCCGTTGGGCAGTTTGCTGGCACAAGTGCCTTGCAAGAGTCGATGCAGCTTTCTGGATCCTGGGCAAATGCCAACATTCACAAAGGAGAAGATGCATGCCTCTCAATTACACATACTCTCTAAGGGCCAACCTTTGTACTTTATATGTGTAATATATATGCGCTGGTGGATGATATGAGGGCTCAGGACAGAGGGGAATTTACCCTCCTTGTTCTCCTAGATCTCTTGGCGGCCTTCGACACCGTTGATCATAGTATCTTGTTAGATCACCTGGAGAACTTAGGTATTGGAGGCACTGTTTTACGGTGGTTCCGCTGCTTTCTGGGAGATACCAGAGAGTGGTGTTCGGGGATGAGGTCTCCGAGCCCTGGCCTCTCACGTGTGGGGTGCCACAAGGCTCTATCCTCTCCCTGATGCTGTTCAATGTCTACATAAGGCCGCTGGGAGATATTATCAGGAGAGCTGGTCTGCAATTCCATCACTATGCAGACGACACTCAGATTTTTCTCTCATTTAAATCCTCTCCACTGGCGGCGATAGAAATGTTATCTAAGGGCCTGGAGTCAGTGAGGGATTGGATGAGCAGGAGTAAGCTTAGGCTGAATCCCGACAAAATGGAGGTTTTGCTGGTGGGTGACAAAAGTAAACTGGGGATCACTGATCTGGTGCTCAACGGGATAGAATTGCCCCTGAGAGACCAGGTCTGGAGTTTGAGGGTCATTCTTGACTCCCAGTTATCGATGGAGGTGCAGGTAGCGGCTGTTAGTCAGGCGGCAATTTCCCAACTTCACCTCATCCGAAGGATACGCCCTTACCTCCCGAGCCATCTGCTCCCTTCAGTAGTACACACGCTGGTTCTGTCTCGATTGGATTACTGTAATGCTTTATATGTGGGTCTTCCTTGGAAAACGGTCCGTAAGCTTCAGTTAGTGCAGAATGCGGCAGCCCGCCTGATTAAAGGCAGCCACCAGCGGGATCATATCACCCCAGCCCTTAAGGAACTGCACTGGTTACCAGTGGTTGCTCGGGCCAAATTCAAGGTCCTGGCCTTAACCTTTAAGGCCCTTTTTGAAGCCGGCCCACTCTACCTAAAGGATCGCCTCCATTTTCATCAGGGGTACCAGCTAACAAGATCTTCCTCGAACGGTTCACTTCTTATTCCCCCATTAAGAACAGCGAGACTGGTGAGGACCAGGTCCAGAGCCTTTTCAGTAGTGGCTCCCTCACTATGGAACTTGCTGCCAACCGACCTTCGCCAGGCCCCCTACTTGCTCTGTTTCCGTCGGGCCTTGAAGACCTGGCTCTTTAACCAGGCGTGGGAGGGGGGTTAGGTTGGCAGTGTGCAACTTTGGGGGTGTTTTAACCTTTAATTTTTAATGCTCTCTGTTTATGTTTTTATATGAACTGTATTTGTGTTTTGCTGTATGTCGCCCAGAGTGGCAGACTAACCTCTTCCAGATGGGCGTCTAATCAAATCTAATAATAATAATAATAATAATAATACCCTGCTTGATGCTTGTTCCAGATAAAGCAGATTTTGAAGGAGGCAGATCACAACAGAGAAATGGGTAAGAAGGATGCATATATCTGAAGCCCCACCAGGGGAGTAGCAGTGGAAAAGTAGATAGGGGAAGGATGAAATATCCTTTCCCAATACTTCATTGCAAACCTCTCCCTCCCCAAGATTCTTTACCTAGAAAAAGCAGCCACTGGGATTTTATTACTATATTTGCATGTAATATGTAATTTGCTCTTGAGCTTACAGAGTTATTGTGCCATAGAAAATTACATGCAAGCACGCAATTGTCTGAAAGATCAGTTATAGTGCTGGCCAGTACATGCAAGGGGTAAAAGAGTAAAGCAGTCTAGATACCCCAAGGCTTTGTGGGGTTTGACATATTAGTGAGAAGAACCAGACTAGCAATTACTGGTGCTTTGCTGTAGGATTAAGGTGATTACGGCAAGTGTAGCCCAGCAGCAGCCTGCTGTGGCTGAGCAATTAGAGGGGTCTGGCTACAGAAGGGTGTTTCAGAAGTATTCCCATGTTCCCTTAGAAAAGCTACAGCCCCCTGGGCGAATGGCTGTGACCAATAAGAGAGTGGCAAATGTTTAGCTCAGTGATTCTCAAATGGTGCGCCCAGACACACTGGTGCACCCTAAGAATTGGCTAGGTGTGCCTCAAATATTATGAAAGTATATTTTAAGAAGAAGAAGAAACCCATTTGTATAGGGTAAGTAATAGTTTTCTAAATTTATTTTTCATAGTTTAAAATATATTAATATATTTTTAATTTTGTACACAAAGTGCGCCAGAAATTTTTTTTTATGTTTTACAGTGCGCCGCAAACCAAAAAAGTTTCAGAACCACTGGTTTAGACTGTTGTTTCATGATGACTTGGAATCCATCTCCCCCGTTGCTGAGGTCTGGACCCAACTTCTGGTATCTACAGCCACCCCTGAAACAAAATCTTTGGCAACCATCGCCCCCAACTAAGAGCCCTTGGAAGTCATTCCTTCTAATAGCAAACTGGGGAGGGGGATTGAGCCAAGCAGATTGAAACCAAATTGGGGGCTCAGAGGAGCAAGGAAGAGGCATCAGCATGTGCACATGAGCCCTGATATATGCGAAAATACACAAAAGGTGGAAGGATGAAAGCCCAGAACAACCCAGTGAGGTCAAGGCATCCTTAGTGGCCTCCAGGAGCCATAGAATGTTGACGTCAGATGGGAAAGAAAATGAAAACTAGTAGGGTGGGTGTGTACTGGTCTGCTTAAGTCCCTTCTACTGTATTATACCTGGAGGAGGGCATTGTTGGCTGGCTTGCACCTTAAACAGGAACTCTGCAGAGATACACAGTAAAATTTTGTTACAGGTCCCACTAGTATCTCCACTATATAGCAAATCAATCGTTCTAATATAATATGTGTCCTTTTACTGTATATGTTGGTACTCATACATCCATTTCATGAACAGGTCAAATTACACTGATCCTTATGGAAGGACTTGCTTGGTTGAGGCCAATTTCCTTTCTTAAGTGTTCAGTAACTCTCTTCTGTCTTGCGCTTTTTAAAATTGTGATTTCTCATTGACTTTGATGTCAGCGTACACAATGTCTTCTGTGTTTGATGCTTTTATCTCTCTTTTTTAAAAAAATATCTGTCAACAATTGATTACACAGTTTAAAAGGTTTTAAAATGCCCCACAAGTCTTACGTTTTCCTTGGGAGAAACTGTAAGAGTTAAATCAGCTAGTGATGTGGGTATACTTGCAATATTTTTTTAATTTAATCGAGTTGCACCAGCCCCCTGACCAGCTTAAGCCCCACTGATATTGGTGGGATGGAAGGGTGACTGAGTTGTTCTGGATCCAAGCATTGAAAATAAACTTCCATAACCCAACACTGGGAGTTCTTGGCTAGTAAAATTTTTTTTTTAAAAGTCCTAATACTATATGTCTGAAGAATATACAGCAGGAAAAGGAAATCAGGTCTGGTTTTAAGAAATATCGAGGCTCACATAAAGGTTGAGCTATCTTGTGAATAAGCCCACAAAGGTTATTAGCCTGAATTTATTTATTTAACTAGATTGCTAAGAGGGTACTAACCTGTGTTTCTATGCAGGCTACAGGGGAAGAGAAATGCATGGTCCTAGCCCCTGTGCAGATTAATTTTTTAAAATTGCCTTTATCAAGCAGGCTATTGGAGAAGGGGTAGATCTCTGAGAGATTGCTTGGTTTCCATGTAGAGGAAAGGGCTTTCCTTTCTTCATGGCTAGCACAGAAACAAAGTGGACTTGGTAAAGGAGAACAGAGAGGTCCACCTTCACCAATATTCTCACTCACCTGCATGGAATTCCTGGTTGTCTATGGCTATCAGGTGAGTGCTCAACACGAGGGTGGAGTCAATTAGCTTTCTGATATTATTCAAAGCCCTCAAGTCACACAGACCCGACCAAAACCCAGCTTTTTTTCCCCCATGAGCATGAGTGACTTGGGGAGACAATTCAGTTTTCCAAGCTGTTGTTTCAGCGGAGAAACTTCTACTAACTCATGCAGAACGTTTCTCCCTTATAAAAATCCTAGCTCAGCCCTTCAGGGCATTCAGAGGCATTATAACAATCTCTCAGCTATAAACCACTTTCAGGATTGCACTCTTGCAAACAAGAGAGAATAAGGGCTCATACCCTTGAGTCTCTTTAAAGAAGGTGACTTCAGAGGCCCACAAAACACTTAAAATGCGGATCCCACTCTATGACAGGCCATTAAGATTTTGCAGCATACTGATATATAATTAATGTTAATTATATGTTTTCTGTGTCATTATAGGGCATGTGCTTCCACTGGCATCGTATGCATAAATTGCTTGTGAAGCACAAGGAGAGACCACACCTTTGTGCACAGCAGAAATTTGAGTATTCATTGGCAGCTAGACAGATTCAAGGGAGGGCTGATTTCATACAATCATTGTGAAGTGACAAAATGCAGGTCTAGCACAGGGGTTTCCAAACTGTGATCTGTGGACCACCAGTGGTCTGTGAGCTTCATCAAGGTGATCTGCGGCATGTCCACATTAAATATTCATATTGATTTCTAACTGTATTTTTATTGCTTTTGTTTCTCATATTGTATTTTATTGTATTACCATTTGAATTCTATGGAGTGCAAATTGCAATATAGTAAAATACAATATAGGAAATAAAAGACAATAAAAATACAATTAGAAATCATACAGCATCTCGCTTAGAATCATAGAATCATAGAGTTGGAAGGGGCCTTGTAGGCCATCGAGTCCAACCCCCTGCTCACAGCAGGAAATCCACAGCTAGAGTATCTCCTGCAGATAGCTGTCCAGCCTCTGCTTGAAGACATCCAGCGAAGGGGATCCCACCACCTCCCTAGGCAGTCGGTTCCATTGCCAAACTGCCCTTACTGTCAAGAAGTTCCTTCTAATGTCCAATCTGAATCTACGCTCCTGCAACTTAAAACCATTAGACCTAGTCCTACCCTCTGGGGCAGCAGAGAACAAATCTGTACCCTCCTCTATGTGACAGCCCTTCAGGTACTTAAAGAGTGCAATCATGTCACCCCTCAGCCTTCTCTTCACCAGACTGAACATGCCAAGTTCCTTCAACCTTTCCTCATATGACTTGTTCTCCATACCGGCTATCACCCTCGTCGCCCTCTTCTGAACCCGCTCCAACTTGTCTATATCTTTCTTAAAATGAGGCGCCCAGAACTGAACGCAGTATTCCAGATGAGGCCTGACTAATGCAGAATATAGTGGGACTATTACTTCCCTCGACCTGGAAACTATAGCTCTGTTTATACAGCCCAAAACCGCGTTTGCCTTTTTTGCCGCAGCATCACACTGCTGGGTCAACTTGTGATCCACTACAATTCCAAGGTCCTTCTCACACGCACTACTGCTAAGCCGGGTATTTCCCATCCTGTACCCATGCATTTTGTTTTTGTGGCCTAAATGCAGAATCTTGCATTTGTCTTTATTGAATTTCATTTTATTAATTTCAGCCCAAGTTTCTAGTCTATCCAGGTCCTTTTGGATTTTATTCCTGTCTTCCATTGTGTTAGCTATCCCTCCGAGTTTCGTATCATCCGCAAACTTCATAAGGCTTCCCTCCACCCTGTCATCTAAGTCATTGATAAAAATGTTGAAGAGTATCGGCCCCAGGACAGAACCCTGTGGCACTCCACTCGAAACCTCCTTCCAGTCCGAAGCAGAGCCACCGACGACCACTCTTTGAGTACGGTTTTCCAACCAGTTGTGAATCACCTGACAGTATTTCCATGTAGTCCGCATTTGGCTAGTTTGCTAATCAAAAGGTCATGGGGGACTTTGTCAAACGCTTTGCTGAAATCTAGATAGATGACATCTACAGCATTTCCACCATCTACTAAGCTAGTATCCTGTCAAGACTGAGCTTCAACTTACTGGTCTTCATTCAGCCTCTTACTGATGACAAACACCGGTTCAGCACTTTCACTGCCCCACCTGGGTTGACAAGCACACTGATGGTGCCTCATTTCCAAATCACTGGATGTCTTCACCTGATATAGATGTTAAATAGCATGATAGACAAGATGAACCCCATGATGAAGATGACATTGAGCAGCAGTCATCCAACACCATGTTCTGGAATTGGCTGTCTGTGTAGGAGTCAGTCTCTAACACTATACCACACGCTTGACCATGACAGCCTATTCAGGAGGACACTATTCAAAAGAAGAATGCCATTTGAACCTTAGCAGGACCACACTCCCTTTGTCCTTCTCCAGGCGACAATAATCCATGAGGGTGACTGGAAGTCTCAGTGCCAAAACTCAGTCTAAAACTGATCTGGATAAATAGTCTCATTCAGGAGTAAGTGAAGGTGCACAGTTACCACCTTCTCATGTACCTTGTCAAGGAAAGAAATATCTGTAGCTGGTTGATAGTTGAAATCTTAGTAGTCCAAGGGGAGCTTCTTGACTGCATAACTGCTTTTTTCAAGGTGGCCAGGGACCACCCTTTCTCCAAAAGAATGGTTAAGCCACCTCATGGACCTGGCTAGTTATCTTGTCTCCTGGTAATGAAGGGGAAGGGTCAATCAAAAAGTGGTAATCCTGCATCCCAAAGCACCTTGTTCATGCATTCAGACCATAACAACTGAAACTCACCCAACAAAAATAGGACCAGATAATGAACTGGACACCTCCTTAAATGGAATTTAAGAAGCAGAAGCATCTAAGTTCAGGCAGATGTGAACAATTTTATCCTCAAAGTGTTTTGTAAATAAGCTAAAGTGGGTCTCCAAGGGTTCATACACATCCTTTTGTGGGCCAAATTGGAGATGGTCCAGGACCACTTGGAAGATCAAACAAACAATGTGCTTAATCTTATAATCAAAGAATGTGCATGCTTCATCTAAAAACAATGTATGCTTTTTTTCTTTAGAACTATCTTTTTCTAATATCATACAGATCTTATGGAATGATTATTCACTTAAGTGAAACTAATACAATTAATTGACTAAGATCTCTGAAATCATGAGACAGGATATAAAATCATGCATGTGTATACATACACACACATGTGTATGCATGTGTGTACACAGACACATGTAACTAAATTTACTTTCTTGGCTGTCAAATTAGAAACATAGGAAGAGCCTTGCAGGATCAGGCCAAAGGCCCATCTAGTCCAACGTCCTGTTCTCATAGTGGCCGACCAGATGCCTATGGGAAGACTGCAAGCAGAACGCAAGAGCTCCTCACCTGTGCTCACCAACAAGGGGTATTCCGGTTCATACTGCCTCTTGACATTGGAGGTAGTACACAGCCATTGTGACTACTGCCTATCGATAGCCTTATCCTCTATTATAATTTCCATCCAACAAAGCTGAGAGTAATTGACCATAATAGGTCAAATAGCTGTAAAGAATTGCTATTTTCTTGCCACTGAACAGGAGTGGGTGAAGAAGAGCTTCCAGTTTCAGAAAAGCCATTCTTTAATTCTTGTTTAGCTATTGTTTGGCCATTGGGGGTGAGGGAGCATTCATGGGAAAATAGTGGGCAGCTTTTTCCCCTTACTGGAGGTGTGTCAGTGTTCAGAGGAAACAGTTCAAACTAGAATCAGCTGTGGAACGCTGCCAAAAGTGAATTCTCCCCCTAAACCTGAGTGTGTGTTGTTTCCCCTGCATTTGTTAAACTAGCAATTAATACCTGGGAACACCCTGTAAGCATTCTATATATGGGAGAAATATGGCAGTAATCCTTGGTAAAAACCTGTAGAGAGCTAGAAGGTAAATGCCCATAATTGTTGTGCTGATGGATATGACATTGTAACTATCTGGAAGCAGAGAGACCTGGTGTTTAGACACGCATAATATGAAGTATCAACAAAGTTTTTTTACAGGCTATTTACCTGTCAAAACATAGTTTATTGCTGGTGACAGGAGCTTTTTCAGATTGTCTTATTGAAACAGTGGCAGGTCCCAGCCATTATTCTTCAGGAAGGGACACTGTTTGTTACTTCTGGCTGACGCCCAGCACCCTGTTCTGATAATAGACAAGACAAGGGGAATCACCAAATTCTCTGCCAAGGTATTTGAGAGAATGAAGCTCCAAAAGGGAGACGTTCCTGGCTTTGAGATACAAGGCTTATCATATGACTACAGGGAAGGGTCCTAGCTCAGTGGCAGAGCACATGCTTTGCATGTAGACAGCCCCAGCTTCAGTCCTCAGCGTCTCCAGGGAGGGCTGGAAAAGACCTGTCTGAAACCCTGGAAAGCTGCTGCCTATCAGTGTAGACAATCCTGAGCAAGAAATGCCAATGGTCAGACTCAGTCCTATCAGGGCTGTGCACAGCCCTCCCAGTCTGCTCTGTGGCCTCGATCTGTGGGCCCCAAGGAGGGCCAATGTGTCTGGCCCAAAGATGGGACCACCAACCTTAATCCATCCCCAAAGTTATTCAGGGGGGTGGGACTAATGGCTTTTTGGAATGAAAAAATATGGTCAGGAGTGGGAGAAGGAGGAGATGCTATATCTCCTCCCTCCTCTGAGAGCAGGCGGGTGCAACCAGCACCAGGCAAGAATGTTTTCACACCTGGCGTGGGGTGGCATGCAGCCCCCAGAGAAATGGGAGGGGAATTCCTCCTCCCACCTCTGCTTGCTCTCACAGGATCGCTAGTGATCTCAGGTAATCCCACGAGAGCCTGAGCAGGGTGGAGTCAAGGCCAGGCCTTAGACCTAAGCTGCCAGACCCCAATCTCTTCCTTTGCGCGAGCTTTGAAGGGAGGACATTGTTGGAATGGACTGTCGAAGAGCCATGTAAAAGGTCAGCATCAGTTAGGGAGCTCTCCAGCTTCTGCTGCACGGCCACCTCCCTTCAGAATGCTAGTTGCTGGGGGGGGGAGTAAGGAAAGGTTATTTCCTTTGAGCCCTGCTTCTAGGCTTCCCAAAAGCAGCTAGCTTGCCCCTTCCAAACATTACCCATGTGGCTTAGGACCAGGGCCGGTGCCAGGCATGACTGGGCCCTTGGGTGCCAGCCTGTCCCAGAGTCCTTGCTCTCAAGTCCATGCAGGACTGCTCCACCTATGTCTTCTCTCTTTCTGTGAATGACCTGCACGCTGGGTGCACAGGTTGCTGCCATCAACCAAGATGGCGGTGGAGATTTCTCTAAGGGGCTGATACCCCCCCCCACCATCTTTGTTGATGGGACACTATGCTGCATGCATGCACATGCCTGCCATCAATCGAGATGGTGGTAGGGGCACCTCTGCTGTCATTTTGGTTGTTGGCAGCTGTGCACACAACACACAGGGCATTCATAGAAAGGGAGGAGAGGTAGGTGGAGCGGGTGGGCATCGTGGGCCTGCACAGTCTGTAGGGGGGAGCTGGGAGCTCCGTCTCTGCAATCTGCAGCAGGGTCAGGAGTTGACCCTGCCAAGGATTGTGGAAGGGGAGCGCTATCCCCACATCCTAAGGAGGGTCCCTTCAGGGGCCCCTCTGGGCCACAGAGGCCCTTGGCCAGGGCCTGACCTGGCTGCCATTTGGTGCCAGCCCTGCTTAGGACTCACCTGACCATACAGAAGCAGCAAATGTAGAAAATGTTCATGTGATCCATGTGGCACAAACATTTCTACATTAACGGTGCTACAGGTGAGCCATCTATAACGATGCAGCTTTGCAGTTGCCACCAGACCATAAAGAGTAATATGTCTTGCACAGAATAAAAGTGATCATGCAGCTCCTATTGTAGGATCTGTAGTGCCTCATCACAATTCTGGACTTTCATGAAGTCAGGGCAGGGGAGGAGACTAAAAGAGAAGGCATGTTGCACAACAGCAGCCTGTGGCATGGGAACAAGAAGGGAGGGACACTGACAGGGGGAAAGAGGTGATTTAAAACAACAAGAGAGGTCTGCATAGATTGGCAAGGCAGGAACACTGCAGGGTGGTTAAGTTTTTAAAAAAAGAAATAGCAGAGATAACACAGAAGCTAACACAACAAAGCCTTTCCTAGCTCCCTTCTCACTGTACTCAAACCTTGTTTTAAACCATTACGTTTTTCTTTTCAGTGTCTTCCCCTGCTTATTGTATTCAAACCTCTGCCATTTTCCTCACAGTGTCCCTTCCTGCCTGATTTACTCTAACCTTTGCCATTGTTTAAAACAGCCACTTTTTTCCTTTTAGTGTCCTTCCTTTCTTGTTGCATTCAAACTTCTCCCTCTTTCATTCCTCGTGTGTAAGAGATAAAGGATGCAGAGCCCTCAAATATTCCACAGTATCTCCACACAGTGCATTTTACTCCTGGTACTATGTGTTGTCTTCAGCATGAAGTTCCGGATTCAATGTAGTAATTTAGAACAGATATTTCATTAACAAGCAGACAACTGTATAAGTACAACATCCATCAGCTGAACTTAACTGTCTTTAACTGAACAAACTGACAGGCTTGCTCGTCAGATTCTATCTTAAAGATACAGTAACGTATCATCATGGGGTATGAGTGCAAAGGGGGCTGCAGAATAGGAGGGAGGAGGAAATGTAGAAATGGGGTGGTCTATGTGCAAGAGGGAGTTGAGAAAAGGATGGTGGAGGAGGGAGGAAAAAGTGAAGGTGAAAATGGGGATGCAAAGAGGGGTTGCAAAAATGGAGGGAGTAGGAGGCATGGGAATGGGGGTGAAGATAAAAGCAGGGATACAAAAGGAGCTGCAGAATAGGAGGGGATGGTGGGTTCATAACTGGGTGGAAGGTGAAAAGGTTGCTTAGTCATTGCAATGTGTGTGGGGATGATCTGTGCGCAAGGGAGAGTTGCACAAAAGGAGGGGGAGGCATGGACATGGGGATGAAGGGGAAAACAGGTGCAAAGTGAGGCTGCATAATAGATGAGAGAAGTAGCTTCATAAATGGGTTTGGGAAGGTGAAAAGGAAGCATAGGGTGGGAAGGGGAAGCTTTAAGGGGTTGATGTGGGAGGGGGAGTGGTGAGTGGAGCAAGCAAGGGGGCAGCCCCTAGTGAATATATATATATAAAAATATGGAAGAATCATTTACTGAATGCCAATCTATATGGCAAAAATTAATGTTCTTTTATCAGAGTTAAAGTATTTTTGGATAAGTAGTTTCATTCATACTTTTGTTATGAAATTGGAGCCTTAAAAATGTCAGAGACTAACACACTGATGGCTCTCATCAGAATGGGGGTAAACAAAAACATTTATCACTTGTCACTCGGCTTCTGCTGCTGTTTACAATAAACTTGCCTTGTCATCTAATTACATTTTAAAATATGTTAAATATGTGTATGTGTCACAGATTCTGGGCACAGTTAGAAAAAAGAATGATCAGTGTAAGCCAGCAATGTGCAGACTATCCTTCAAAATATATATATCCTGTTCTTCCTCCAGCAGGAGCCCAGGGCGGCAAACAAAAGCACTAAAAACACTCTAAAATCTCATAAAAACAGGCTTTAAAATATATTACAACAAAACATCCTTAAAAACATTTTAAAAAAAAGCTTTAAAAACATCTGATAAAGCAATTCCAACAGAGACGCAGACTGGAATTGGTCACTACTTAAAAGGCTTGTTGAAACAGGAAGGTCTTCAGTTGGTGCCGAAAAGATAACAGAGATGGCACCTGTCTAATATTTAAGGGGAGGGAATTCCAAAGGGTAGGTGCCACTGTACTAAAGATCCGCCTCCTGTGTTGTGTGAAACAGACCTTCTGATAAGAAGGTATCTGCAGGAGGCCCTCACCTGCAGAGCATAGTGATCGACTGGGTATATAAGGGGTAAGACGATCTTTCAGGTTTCCTGGTCCCAAGCTGTATGAAGCTTTGTACACCAAAACCAGCATCTTGAACTTGGCACAGTAGCTAGCATGCAGCCAGTGCAATTCTTTCAGCAGCAGGGTGACATATTGGCAATACCCTGCCCCAGTAAGCAGTCAAGCCACTGCATTTTTCATGAGCTACAGCTTCTGGACCAACCTCTAGGGCAGTCCCACAGACAGCACATTACAGTAATCCAGCCTGGAGGTTACCAGTGCATGAACAACAGTGGTCAGGCTATCCCGGTCCAGAAACAGCCAAAACTGGTAAAAGGTATTCCTACTCACTGACACCATCTAGGCCTCTAGCGACAAAGATGGTTCCAGGAGCACCCCCAGACTACAGACCTGCTCTTTCAGAGGGAATACGACCCCATCCAAAGCAGGCAACTGACCAAGTATCCGAACTCAGGAGCCACCAACCCACTGCGCCTCCATCTTGCTAGGATTCAGACTCAGTTTGTTGGTCCTCATCCAGCCCACCACCAAATCCAGGCACCAATCCAGGGCTTGCACAGCCTCTTCCAATTCAGATGTTACAGAGAAATAGAGCTGGGTATCATCAGTGTACTGCTGATACCTTGCCCCAAATCTCCTGATGACCACTCCCAAGGGCTTCATATAAATGTTAAACTGCATCTGGGACAAGATGGTACCCTGTGGCACCCCATAGCACAACTGCCAGAGGGCCGAAAGCCAATTACCCAGTGCTATTATCTCAAAACAACCCTAGAGGTAGGATTGGAACCACTGTAAAACTGTGCCTCCAATACCCATCTCGCTAGGTTGGTTCAGGAGGATACCATGGTCAATGGTATCAAAAGCTGCTGAGAGATCAAGTAAGAATAACAGGGTCGCACTCCCCCTGTCCTTCTACCGATCAAAGTCATCCATTGGGGTGACCAAGGCCGATTCATTCCCATAACCAGGCCTGAACCCAGACTGGAATGGGTCAAGATTAGGGTTGCCAGGCTCAGGCCTGAGAATGATTCTATAAGAAAAGAGAAAATTCAGCCAAGTGCAGGTTTTCTTGCAACATTGTAATGGGAAAACCCACAAGGTGAAATTCTCCTTTGCCCCTGCACAACTTTTAAAGATACAGAAGACCTCTTGGTTGCTAGGCCCAGTATGTCTGCAGTATGTCTGTAAAGATACAGTCTAAAAAAATTACAGAGCACCTAGCACAGCACATTACAATTACTACAGCAGGCAGAAAAATCATTAAGTGGTCCACAAAGATCTTCAGCAATTTTCAAGTGGTCCATTGGGGGGGGGATATTTGGGAACCACTGGTGTAGACAGTCCTGAGCTAGATGGGCCAATGACGTGATTCAGTATAAGGCAGCTTCCTATGACCTTTATACTGGAGTTTAATAGGGATTACTTCTTAGTAAGCATATAAGCACTATTCATAATGTCCCACTGTGTTCCATTTTACTGCTGGATAAGGATTGCAGCCTTATTTAAGAGTATGCCTTACTGAGCAAAGGCTATTATGGTCACTTTTGAAAACATCCTCACAATATTATTTTCTGCCCTTCCCAGAGCATTCAGTTAAAAACAAAAGACTCTTGTCAGATCTCTCCCTTCCTCCGAGTCCAAGTAAACAGGCGGGTCATGTGCTGCCATGCCCTGAAAATCAATAAATAACATTTATGGTAAGCTAGAAGTATGGAAGATACATATTTTTGACTTTTCATGAAAAGAAATTAGGATAGAAAATGACTTTGGATGCAAGAAGGGAAAGAACTCTATGTATTTTGAGTCACAGGGTAGAGGTACCACTTCCCCTGTTTGAAAAGAACTTTAGGATCAATATATTGGGCAGGAGGATGCCCAGTTAATCCACATGGGTGCATCCCCTTTTGCTAAAGAGAGAAGAATGGTTCCAAAAACTCAGCCGGGCAACCTTATACTTTCCACTTTAACACACAAAACAAAAATCATGTGATGCAATCAAACAAAAAATTGGAACAGACACATCAAACAATAAGAGATCAGGGAACAGCATTAACATAGCACATAAAACCCAAAAGAAACAGTCCACTAGAAACCTTTTTAAATGCTTATGCAGTGCCAGGGCTTGACAGATCTCACCTGGTAGGGTATTCCACAAGGTGAACCTCACCACTGAGAAGGCCTTGCTCCCTGTCACTGTCACCATACCACAGATGGCTGAAGAACCTGGAGCAAGGTCTTCAGATGCTGAATGGAGAATGCAGAAGGGAACATATGGAAGATGGCAGTCCATAAATATCAAGGTCCCAAGCCATTAAGGCAGGCTTTCCCAACCAGTGTGCCTCCAGATGTTGTTGGACCACAACTCCCATCTTTCCTGACCATTGGCAATGCTGGCTGAGGCTGATGGGAGTTGTGGTCCAACAACATCTGGAGGCACACTGGTTGGGAAAGGCTGCATTAAGGGTTAAGGCATCTTGAATTTGCATGGGTTCCCTTTGGGAGGGAGGAGCAGAATATAATTTAATAATAAATAAATAAATAAATCATATCAGGCAATGATTTCCTATGCTTCTTCCATGTTTTATCAGACTGCAGATTTTCTGCCTCTTTGGGGAAGAGCAGAACTGTGGCACATTCTCCACAGATATAGATTGCCCCACTGCTACACTATGCTATTCTGTCTTTTTTAAGAGGCTTGGTTTTGACATGGGCAGTGACTGATTGGACAGGTTTATCGTTTGACACCTGAATCTACAGTTTGGCACACCTTTCTCCCCTGAAACTAGGGATAAATTTGTCTATTTTCATTTCTCATTTTTGCAATCTTAAGTTCAGTTCTCCACATTTCTTCATCAGTCCCCCCCCCCAACGTTTTTTAAGTCCTCCTGAAAATTTGTCGGTATTGTAGTGCAAATTTCCCCCCAATGCCTAATATAAACATTTTTGCAAGTAATTTTCCCTAATATACTTCATTTTATGTTATTTTCACTTATATGCATTTTTATGCCCACTTTCCCCCAATATACACAGTTTTATACACATTATTTGATTGCATCACAAAATTTGGAGAAGTGTGAATTTTGAGGGATAGCTTTGTTTTAGTTCACATATGGTTTTGGAAAATTAGAATTAGATAGGTTTGCATTAAAATCTGAACTGACTTGAATTTCTCCTACCTAAAATGCCATATTTAGGGGATTTCCGCTTGTTAGTGCCGACAGGGGTGCCGCCGGCAATAGCTTCTGCCCACTGTTTGGGTGGGCACATTGGGGTACTCTTTGCTGGTGGGACTTCCCCCCTGCCAATGGAGTCCCCCCACTGGCAAAGGCCAGCGGAACCAAGCAGGGCTGGGCAGAGGGACCTCTGTGCCACATGCAAACCCCCTCCAGCACAGCAGATCGGGGATTGCAACTAAGATGAGTGCAACAAAATTCATTTCCTTAAGTGCATCTTTAGAATGGTGTATATATAATAGTAATTGAATCCAAAGGCAACAGTAGGCTTCAGCTCTGGGGTGGTGGTGGGGAAAGATGAGTCGTAATTTAGGGAAGGAATCCTGGATCAAGCCCCCCTTTTCCTTTCTGCCAAACACACTGCAATTAAGAGTGCAAAATGCCTGAGCATCCTCCACATAATTTCTGAAAGTGCTGACTTCAAAGGCATGAAAAGTGGGGAAATGGTACTGTGGCTCACTGACAAAGGGATATAATTACAGCTAAAAAAAGAAGGGAAAAAACCCACCAGAGCTCAGGGTGCGATCAAGGGCTTGCTCATCGTCATCACACACAGCTTCCCTTGTCTATTTATCTTCTACTTTTTGTAAGCAGAGGCCTCTGTTTACAGACGCACAGCCCTATTAGGAACAAAGGCACATTTTGTTTGATGTGAATCAAATGCAGCCGATAAAATGGAAGTCTATGCCAGGTTCTTCTCTGATAACCTGTTGTTTTCTTTTTCCTTAACTCTTTGATAATTTGCCTGTGTTTAGCTTTCCTGCCTCTGCCTCATTTTTGGTGAGAATGCAGGCAGTTACATTACTGGCCCCGCCCATCTACCTCCATGTGCAACAAACCCAACCTGGCACTCCCATCATAAACAATTAAGCATAAGCTTCCTGTGGTTTGTGCCACAAACACAGTGGGTTAAGATTGGGAGGGGTGGGAGAGAGAAAAATTCCACTCCCCTTGACAGACTATAACTTCAAAAAGACAGAGTAAAGGTAAAATACTCAATTGTGACCTTATAAACATGATTTTTTAAAAATGTTTCATAATGTCAGATATACGCTACAAACAAACATTAAGAAATGTATTCCTATATTCTGTTTATAGGCCAAATCCCAGTTAAAACTGAGTGCTCCTTAAATAAGTAAAGGTAGAGACACTTAATGTTCTGCTGTTTCCAGTGCGTCTCCACCTCTCTTTTCTGAAAACTGGGGCACACAATGCTAGTCAAATCACACCCTTTTTTTCCTGTAAAACTTGGTTGGATCAGCTGGAGTGCATTTTTAAAATCCACCTTCAAACAGATTTCGCAACTGATCGCCACATCAACCTGTTGCTCCTCTAGGCGTGGCCAATGGAAACACTTTGCTGCAGGCAACTAGTGTGCTCACAGATTAGGCCAAATGCATTTCAACATAAAGTCCTCTTTGGTGGCCAAACATTTGTAATCTAACACAAAAATACAAACAAAGAATAGTAGTACCTCATATGGGGGGGGTGGAATCTCTTTAGAAAAAATATTTTATACAATCTTATCTTACCTATAGGCTTCAGTAAGTGAAAACGTAGTATAGAATTGGAGTAGTATAGAATTTGTCCAAATGTAAGATATTTAAATCCTGGATAGGAAATTAAAAAATTATAAAAAGAATGTACACCCAGATGCAAAGACAATCTTACTGCGGTTCCAGTGAAGACATCTGAATGAGGATAATTTTTTTTTAATCATTAAGAAGCCATAGGGTGGCATAACTGCATGCGCCTACCAGTTTTGCAACTGCATTAGCAGCCACATGTTAACACAGCTGTGTAGTTAATTGTGAACACAATGGAAAATCCTCCCAAAATCTCTTTTGTATGGGCTTCACCCTTCCTGTATAGCACTTCTTCCCTGTTTTGATCATTCTTTTCTCCCCAACTGAGCATATGTGAACAAATTAAGCTGCCTTCTACCAAGTTGGAACATTAGTTCATCTAGTTTCCAGTAATGGTTGGGGTGGGAGGTGGTGTGGAATGGAGCAGTATTGCTCACCTGGCCTCCTAATATGGAGGTTGCTGCTGATAACCAAGAGTGGTGGGAGGTTGGCAGGGTGTGGATGCAGCTGCTGGACTGTCAGATTGGCTCCATCACAGGGCTTGCCCTGCACCAACCCCTCCCCACCCCTCCCCCTCTTGGTTATCAGCAGTGACCTCCACATTGGGAATCCAGATAAGCAATGCGGCCCCATCCCACTCCAACACACTGACTGATACTGCTGGCTTGGTATTCTCTCCTTCGACTGGCAGTGGCTCTCCATGGTTTCAGACAGAAGTATTTTCCAGCCCTATCTGGAGATGCTGAGAATTGTCCCTGGGACCTTCTGCATGCAAAGCATGTGCTCTACCAGTGACCTACAGCCCCCTCCTTCTCTTCTGTTGATTGCAGCACAGCACCTTTGCTTGCAATCTGAGAGAAAACAAAGATTCAATATGGACTCCTATTTTAGCCCTACCTTTATATCCAAGAACATAAGAAGAGCCAACTGGATTAGTTCAGCATCCTGTTTTCACAGTGGCCAGCCACATGCCTATGGGAAGTCTGAAAGCAGGACCTGAGCACAATAGCACTTTCCCCACTTGTGAATCCCAGCAACTGGCATTCGGAGCCATATTGTGGAGGTAGAGATCATGCCTAGTAGCCGTTGATAGCCTTCTCCTCCATGAATTTGTCTAATCCTCTTTTAAAGCTATCCAAGTTGGAGGCCATCACTGCCTCTTCTGGGAGCAAATTCCATAATTTAATTATGCACTGTGTGAAGAGGTACTTTCTTTTGTCTGTCATGAATCTTCCAATATTCATCTTCATTTGATGTCCACAGGTTCTAGTGTCAGGAGAGAGGGAGAAAAACTCTCTATCCACTTTCTCCACACCATGCATATTTTTATACACCTCTTTCATGTCTCCTCTTACTTGCCTTTTCTCTAAACTAAACAGCCCCAAATGCTGCAACCTTTCCTCATAGGGGAGTTGCTCCATCCCCTTGATCATGCTGGTTGCCCTTTTCTGAACCTTTCCTAACTCTACAATACCCTTTTTGAGGTGAGGTGACCAGAACTGTATACAGTGTTCCAAATGCGATTGCACTATAGATTAGATCTGGGAGGACCTGCTGGTGAAGGGTGGGTACTAAATTTAACAACAACAACAACAATAATAAACCACTCTGAACAATTTGGTAACATTAGCAAACTTGGCTACCTCTCTCCACCTCACCCCTATCTCTTTAGTAATCTCCCTTCAGTGATTTAGTGATCTCTCTCTCTCTTTTCAGGACAAGGAGCTACTTTATCCTAGGAGGCAATTGTAGGGCGAAAGGGAGTTGCAACACCTAATAATGTTGTTCTCTAGACCTCATATATTATTAATGTAATTCAAGATTAAAATTCATCAACCAAACTATACAATCAAAAACACTAATGCTCAGCACCAGCAAGGCAAATGAAACAATACAAATGTTACCCACCAACCAACCAAGCAACCACCATCTACGACAGGGACTCATAATATCAATCCTTAAGAATAACAGAAGTATCTTTATAAACTACTGGTAGATGCTAAAATAGTATTAAAAGACAATGTTTCTTCAGACTTCAAACAATCCATTTCCCACCATCACCAGTGGTAAAATAAGAATAGGGCACATTATTAACCCCATGGACTTCTGATTGATACTGAACTTTCCAACCACAAAGTTAGCCAGATCTTTTTGTCTTGTGTTGAGAATTAATTGCCCTTTAGTGTCTGACTTGGAAATTTGTAATACTTTCCACTCTCTCAGCATGGATTACACCATATCCTTCATAAAACCTCTCTCCTTGTCTTGCTTTGTAAATCATTATGAAGTCAGCTGTAGAAAAAAAGGGGTGTGTGAGGAGGAGCTTGCATTGACAGTTGTGGCTCCTTCGTGCAAACAAGAGTAAGAGAGGAACGCAATTTTTTATAGTCTTGCATTTGGCCTCAGGAGCTCTTATTTGTTACACTTCAAGACAGATTCCAAGTGAGGTCAAAGGCAAATAATACACACAAATTGCTCTCAGAAAGCTGCCAAAATGACAGGCGGAACTACAAATTGTCAGCTACAAATTGTCAAGCAGCAGCAGCAGCAACAAGGCGGCCTCCCTGACTGATATAACATCTAATGTAAGGAAGTGATTGGCGGATGAGAAGGGTAGTAGACAATGTCTGTTACTCTTAGAATCTATGGTTTCCCAGTTTTGTCTTATATGTGAATGGGACCAGCTTTTGCCCATGTGAATTCTTCCCACCATATTTCATGAATTGCTCCCAAATGCTGATTCTCCCAGTGCCATTTGCATTAATGCACTACTGAACCTTGCATTTGCCAATGTATGATTGTGAGAGACACACTGATGCCATATAAACAAGGTAACGCTAATGTATCCTTTGCTAATTAACCAGAATTAAGCCCCTCCAGTTATGTCTTCACAATCACTATGGTGGCTTAGAATCCTACTTCACCTTTAAGCATTAATTGAAAGGATGGAATAAATTTGACCGTTGTTTTCAACTCTTTAACCACCCCAATTCTGTGTACAATAAGATAGCTAATGGATGTTACGGAATAATTCTCTCATCTCCCTCTTTAGCAGTTGTGAGTATTTATGTGCTCTGGAATAACTGAAAGCATATTTGAAGGGTGGTACAAAAAAAGGCTCTGTAGATTCAGGGACTTTAGATTTAGCTTAAAGCATGCACTGTAGTTATTCTGAGGGCGTGTATACATGCAGCCTTTGAAATGCACATAGGTTGTTTTTCCCTGGAGCACTTTTGTACATAGTGCTTTGTAATTGTACACACCTTCCCACCACAACATTTTTAAAAGAGGCAGCAGCTATCCATGCCATCTGGACACACTGGTGGGCTGGTTTACCAGCTAAAGTACATTGGTCTTCTCTACTCTCCCCAGTGTGGTATAGTGGATAAGGTGTTGGACTACGACCTGGGAGACCAGGGTTCGAATCCTCACACAGCCATGAAGCTCACTGGGTGATCTTGGGCCAGTCACTGCCTCTCAGCCTCAGAGGGAGGCAATAGTAAACGCCCTCTGAATACCGCTTACCGACTTGAAGGCAGTACATTTACATCTTACTCTCCCCTCAACTAGTGTTTCCATGCCCTCTGAGTGCTACTGGAAATGATGTAATGTCATGCTGCAGTTGCAGATGTGCAGTTCCACCAACCCTTTAAAAAAAATTATTTATGGGTCTGTCAAAAGACAGGGTATCCAAAAAAGAAGGGCTGGAAACTGGTGTATTCGTGCCCTGCTTTTCCATCTCTCGAGTGATATGCTTGAATGTACCATAACTGCGGTGACTGCTTCTAAGCCATTCTTGAATCTTTTCCTCAACACCCCCCCCCCATATCAAGAAGGACCGAGGATACCTTGTGCTTTCCATGAGATGCCTCTTCCCTTCACATTTACCAATACACCATTATCCTCCATGGTGGTAGCAGTAACCCTCAACTTTACCAGAAAAGGAAGGGAAAAGGTAACTCCCAGGTAAATAGATATGGAAATGAGGGGAGTGGCACAGCCCTGTGACATCAGAAGGTTCAGTCCAGTAAGAGGTCACCTGAAGAAACACTCGCTGTGAATACATTCAGGCAGCAAGTGCCTGAGAAGTGCATTCTCAGGACAAAACGGTTTAGAGCCGTTCCAGCAAAAAGTGATTTAGATGAATGAATAGTGTGAGACAGGGATGACATGGGGATGATGTCTGTACTGCACAGCATCCCCAAAATGCACCTGCATTCTGCGAAGGATGCACGTTAACACACAGTGCGTACACAGCCTTATTGATTGGGAAAGAACAGGGTGGGTGAACTACGTCTCACCATGTCTTTGCTATTGCATTCAGATGAAAAGTCACCACATTTAAGGTGGTCACCACCATAACTATTTCAGCTACCCACACATCTCTCATGAGTGGGTGTTCAAGTACATTAGAAAAGTCGTCTTTATACATATAAAACTGTGGTTGTAGAAAACACATTTTACAAATGAGCATTTCATCATTATGTCTGGAGAGTTTGACAATGGTATCTATCTATCTATCTATCTATCTATCTATCTATCTATCTATCTATCTATCTATCTATCTATCTATCTATCTATCTATCCATCTATCCATCTATCCATCTATCCATCTATCCATCTATCTATCTATCTATCTGTCTGTCTGTCATCTACACACACACACACACACACACACACACACAAATATCCCACCCTTCCTCCCGGAAGGAGCCCGGGCTGACAAACAAAAGCACTCTAAAACATCTTAAAAACAAAAGACTTTAAAACATAAAAACAAAACATCTTTCAAAATATATTGAAATGAAACATCTTTAAAACATTTTTCAAAGATGGGGGGCGGGAGAACTCTCTTGCAAGAGTTCCTATAGCAACAGGATTTCTCTGGACCACATCGTTACATAGGCAGATTGGTCTATCCAGCGAACAAAGAGACTGGCTAGGAAAGGAACTTATTCAACCAGTGGAGCAGGTTTCTATCTGTACGGATTCTGAATCAGAGGCTGGAAAGGGCCCCCAAAGACATCATCCATCTCAGCCTATAACAATACATTTAAATCCATTTTTTAAAAAATATTGAAGCCCCCCTCACATATGGATTGAAAAATAATGAATTCCCTGATTCAGAGAGACAGGCTGTATTTCTGTTTTATTGGGATTTTATAGAGAACAATAAATTAAATCATGTGCTACTCATAGCTAATGAGCTTATTAATTTGAGGCTGCTTCTGATAACTGGGAACTGAAATAAAAGAGAAGACAAATTGAACTTGGCACTTTAATCAGTTCAAAATGTCTGTAAAAAAGTCAAGTAGCCTCTTTGACTGTCAAATTTGGGCAATTATTATAATGCCATGGGTATTGGAACCTTGACAGCATTTAAGTGGGACACTTCAAATTTCAGAAACACACATGACACTTCTTTTTTAAAAAAATTAAAAGCAGACAGTCCACATTAAGTAGGGTGGGAGACAAGACCAACACCTAAGCTAGGCTTTGATTTGTTGGTATTTATGCCTGTTAGGATTCAGACCATAGTATTCCTGATCTCGATGTATGGATGTGAAAGTTGGACAGTGAAAAAAGTGTATAAAAGAAAAATCAACTCATTTGAAATGTGGTGTTAGAGGAGAGCTTTGCAGATACCATGGGCCACAAAAAAGATAAATAATTGAGTATTAGAACAAATTAAACCAGAACTATCATTAGAAGCTAAAATGATGAAACTTAGGTTATCATACTTTGGACACATAATGAGAAGACATGATTCACTAGAAAAGACAATAATGCTGAGAAAAACAGAAGGGAGTAGAAAAAGAGGAAGGCCAAGCAAGAGATGGATTGATTTCATAAAGGAAGCCACAGACCTGAACTTACAAGATCTGAACAGAGTGGTTTATAACAGATGGAGGTCGTCAATTCATAGGGTCACCATAAATCATAATCAACTTGAAGGCACATAATAATAATAATAATATTGAAAAGCCTGCTGCAGCTGGAGAATTTGCTCTAAGTCTTCCTTTATATCTTTCATCACACATATGAACTTAAAGGATACCCCCCCTTTTTTTACAAAACTTATTATTTAAAACAATTATATTCCACCTTGCTGCTTTGCCTCAAAGTGGCTAACAAAAAGTAAAGTGAGAAACATGCAGCTCAAATACAATAATGAAAACCATAAAAGCAGCAATACTTCACACAGCGCATAGTAAAACTATGGCATTCACTCTCACGAGAGGCAGTGATGGTTACCAATGCTGGATGCTTTTGTTTGCTGCCCTGGGCTCCTACTGGGAGAAAGGGCAGGATATAAATATAATTAATAAACGAATGAATGAATGAATGAATGAATGAATGAATGAAAGAGGAATAGACAAATTCATGGAGGATAAAGCTATCAGTGGCACCTAGTCATGATGGCTATGCTCTGCCTCCATAGTCAGAAGCAGTATGTTTCTGAATAACAGTTGCTGGAAACTGCAGGAGAGGAGAGTGCTCTTGCACTCAGGTCCTACTTCTTCCTGTGGGCAACTGATTGGCCACTGTGAGAACAGTATGCTACACTAGATGGGCCATTGGCCTGATCCAGCAGGCTCTTATGTTCTTAAAATGGTTTTTTTTTTAAAAAAGCAGCTGGTAAAACCAAATGGAACACCAGCCGGGAGAAAGTCAATTTCAAAAGATTAAAAACTGCTATACCCACTAAAAGTATGTGAGAACAGGGCAAACTTTCCCTAATTTCCATGGATGTGTGGTGTGTCCAGAGAAGCTAAGAATGGCATGATATATAGGTCCCATAATCTCTAGCTTTTCAAACTGCTTGTGAAGGGAGGCAATCAAAGCCTCGTAAAAGGCTGTCTTTACATACGGGATGTTATTTACCAAGGTGGGGTGGAACATTCATTAGGGGACAATTTGCGCATGAAGGATACAAGCATCTGTGACATCTGGGGCACTCCAGTGCACTCAAGGTGCATGAGAGGAAGCTGGGAGTCACTGGGAGTTTCTGTGCGAGCTCTATAATTCCCACTGCTGTCATGTTGTGAATAGATTCCGCCTGCTGCCCATGCTCTGCCTTGCCTTGTGGCAATCCAGCGGGAAGGGCTCCATTCATAGTAGGAAAGCTGCAGAAGCAGCATCTGAAGCCTTCAGGCCCAGACATATAACAATCTGTACCTAATTTGGAGTTTGGATTATAATTTTTTTTATGTCCAAAGAATGCCTGCCTATCTAGTCTGGGAAATCTGGATTAATAGCAAATCAGACTTTGGGTTCTTTGACCATCTCCAGTCTCCTCCATCTCCATATTGAAAGTAATATTTCTAACATCTTCATAATTTTTATGAAAGTGCATCATCCTTAAAGCATTTCTTTTTTTCTCACATAATTGCACTATACATAGCAGTATCACACCACTTTAAACACTCATGGCTTCCCCCAAAGAATCCTGGGAACTGTAGTTTGTAAAGGGTGCTGAGAGTTGTTAGGAGACCCTTATCACCCTTAATGAACTACCACTTCCAGAGTTCCTTGGGAAGAGGGATTGACTATTAAACCACTCTAGGAATTGTAGCTTTGCGAGAGGAATAAGGGTCTCATAACAAACCTCAGCATCCTTAACAAACTACAGTTCCTAGGATTCTTTTGGGGGAAGCCATGGTGATACATTTAAACCACTACTACATCATTGTTTAGAGTGGTATAAAACTGCTTTAAATTTATAGTGCAGATGGGGCTTGAGTTACTCTTACATCATTTCCAACATTAGATGGATTATGTATTTACGCTTGGAACTTCCTGTAGATGAGGTGATGAAGTGAAAAACTAAATTAGGGCCTAAATCAATGCTCTTCTTTCCCAGCTTTTTGTTGCCCATGTTTTCACTCCCAGGCAACAGCCGAGCTTCACCACGCAGCAAAGTCTTCCGATGGGCTTTGTTCTTAGTTTAAACATCTCTGTCCAGCAAAGCCACCATCACATCTTGAAGACTATGCTGTGGCATTCCAAACCACAAACAAAATTTGAAATTCATATTGCAGCCACATCCAGAGATGTGGAGGATTTGTTCCGGATAGATGCCTTGTATTGCCGTGCTCTGAATACTCAAAGAATTAATAATTACCACTTGTAGCTATGTTGCAGATGGTTTGCTGGGATTTGTTTGCAAGATTTGCCTGTGAATTCTCTCCCAGTTTGTGAAAAGACGTTCAGATGACAAAGATTCCAAGGTGCCTGAAGCCTTGCCACACACATTTCAGACTAATGGGAAAACAGAATTTGGAGTGGGGAATAATTAAAGGCGCAGATGAGGTCCACATCCAGAAACTCACTCTGTTTTTCTTTCTAATTTTTCTATTGTTGGTTTGCTCCAAGGGGCCCCATCTTTTCCTTCCAGGGTTCCTGTGCCTTTAAAAGCTGCATAACAAGGAACAATATAATGGCTGCAACCTTTTTACAATGTGGGGCTAGAGGGGCTGGAAATGTTGTATCTGATACATTGCTGCTGCTCATGCAGTATATGAAAGCTGAAGAGCTCAGTCAGGAAAAAAAGAAGTAAGGCAACAACAGGAAAATAAGAGAAATGCTTTTGTTTTTTTTACTGGATCCTTTACTTTTACAATAATGGAGCACCTCAGGGAGAGGGGTCCTGAACCCTCTCCCCTCCTGGATCTTCTTTCTCTTCAATCTGTTGCTCCAGCTACTGCTTTTCCTTCCTAGCTTTGATATTAGAAGTGGGCAAGGAATAAAGAAAAGTGTTTGGAGCAACACTGAATAGGAGGTAGGCTTGGAAAGGGGAAGGGTGCAGCACCCCTCTCCCACATACTTATTTTACCTTTCTCAGAGCCGTAGCTCAGTGGTAGAGCATGTGTTTTGCGTGCCAAAAGTCCCAGATTCAAGCTCTGACATCTCCAGGTAGGGATGGGAAGGACTCTTGCCTGAAATCCCGGAGAGCTGCTGACAGTCAGTGTTGACTGTACTGAGCTAAGTGGATGATCTGCCCTGACTCTGTGCAAGACAGCTTCCTATGTTACCTCCCATTTTGTACTGGAACAGGATGGAAGCATCAAAAGGAAGACACACCTAGAGCCGTCACATCTGGTTTGCCCTTGTATGCAAAAACAGCTATTAGGTGGAGCATGGGCTATGTGGAGCACGCCCAGCAACATCTTCCTTATTACTTCAGCTTCTAATTTCACGTCAAAAACCAGTAAGTTCAGACTGCACCCGCATGCCCTTTGACATGCAGCCAGCCAAAAGGATTGGCCCATTATAAAAAAACACCAACATGCACAAATGGAAGAGCATGACGTTAAGGACATGTTAAAAAATGTAGATCGGTGGTGATTTCTGACTCCTAACTGTTAAATAATAAAACGACTCTCTTGACCCAATTTTTACTGCTGAAATTAAGACAGCCGAGGAGAGGATAATCAGGTGTGTGGAAGGATTGTGAGCTCAGTTCTGTCCTGGTACTCAGAATTCTTTAATTATAAGTGTATGTCTTTTGCCCCTGGGTCTGCTTGGTGGATCTTGGGTTCTAGTAAAAAACAAAGTCAAGCAAGCCTGAAGTCTGCCCTCCTCTAATCTACGGTACACTGACCGGCAGTAGCTCTCCAAGGTTTCAGACAGTCTTTCCCAGGCCTACCTAGAGATTCTGGGGGCTGAATCTGAGACCTTCTGCACGCAAAGTATGTGTCCCACTCCCACCTCTGAGCGATGGCTTTTCCCCTCTGTATAGTCTTCAGTATAGGGTTATGATGTACACATGTAAGCCAGGGTGATGCCCTTAGGCTAGTAGTTTTATTGCACTGGGGAACTTCAACAGTCATGTGAAAGAGATCTCTCATTAAGGGCAGTTCAGGATTTGATGGCTGTCACAATAACTATGGACCTATATCCCAGTGTATTACTGGCCTGGCCTATGATATCTGACAGGCCACAGGCCAGACTAATTGTGGTGAACTGAGGCTCTCAAGATGCAGGGAGGTATTACTCTTGTCATGGTCAGACCATTGTCTTGTAAAAGTCCAGATTTTTGTGGTACTAAGTCTTCCAGTTATTGGAAGATTAGATTGGCCTGCTTTGGAGATGTATGGATCCACTTGGTTTCCAGAACAGCATGTATGGGGGGTTGGGTGTGGAGTCATAGACCTTAGTCAAGAAGACTAATTGGGGGTAGCCCAGTCAAGGACTGGAAGAAGAGTTTGAACTTGTCAGAATTCACCATGAGATCAACTCCCCAGGGTGCAAAACCAATTGGGAGATAAGGCACAGAATAATTCATGTCCTGTGTTCTGATGCTTGACCGCTTCCTGGTCATTCATTTTTCATCTTGCAAGGAAACAGGCCTCATATGCTATTCCTGCTATCAAAGAACAGGATTCATATTTTTGCAGTGACCGTAATCAAATGGTGCTTGCTATAATAAAGAGATGTTGCATCTGTCTCTAATTCCAATATTTTAATTTCAATGAATTTCTAAAGCCATGTTTCCTAGGCCTTTTTTCAAAATGCTGTCACCCCAGGCAACCCAAGCACTTGTACAGCCACTTCCTCATCTCAGGGAAGTTCATAACTTTCCTGACCTCAAAGTAAACACCTTTGTTTTAATCTGGCATCTTCAGTTTCTTTTGTTTTTTGTGCATACATTCCAAATTGAATTTTGTCAGAATTTTAGGCAGGGAGCTAATTTCCTGCAAGTGCAAGAATATTGGTGCTGTGAAGTGGTATCTAGAGATTTTATAATCCTTTATTTGCAAAACTGGATGGTGATGGTTATAATTATAGAGCCAGGAAGACAAGGCACATAACATATGCACATGACTATATCTTAATCCAGGCTTGGAGCATCTCCGTGGATGATGAATTCAGGTGCACCCAAAGCTCAGCTCCTCCTCTTTTTTTTTATCTGTCATACCCTCCGAACACTGGCTCTGCTGGAGAGGGAAATTCCTTTGCTTAAACATTAAAACCTAACCTCAAGAGGGCTGGGCAAAAGATGAAAAGCTCCCCAAGGCAGTACTTCTCCTCCTCCTTTTTCAAGCTAGTTTCCATTTAAATGTCTGCAAAGGCAGCCTCCTGCTGTTGCTTACTTTGTGGCTGGTGGGAGGTCTCTGCTTCTTCAGGATGGGGTATTTCAGCAACTAGACACCAGTCAGCTGAGGAGAGCCCACTTTCTGGCTTTCCTCGGCTGATTATGTTTGTGCTTCTGTTTGAGGAAAATGCCTCTTACCTAGTAGCCTAATAACAGCAGCAGGCTAAGCCAGGAAGTGTGGTTTTAGGTGACATGGAGAGGAATATCTGAGGGAGAGAGGCAAAGAGAGCGACAGCTGTGGTCACCAGCCTGACACACCCATTACTTCTAGGAGTAGCAGGAGCTGTGGAGAGCTGGGTCACTCACAGTGTCTCCCCATCAAGATGTTTCTGTAAAGTCTCTCGACAACCCCTGAGCAGAGGTTTAGGACCAGGAGGTTAGATGATGACCAGGAGGGTTCCTCTGTATGGACCTTGTGACAAAGTTCCCCGATGTCTGCTTTGCTACTGGTTTGGGCTGTGCTTCTGCACTTGGGAATTGAGCAGTCCCTGGCCAGAGGAGGAAAGTCATGGGAGCATTGTACAGGTAAGAAGGGCTGTGGTATCAGTACAAATTCATAGGGGTGTTTGTAAAAGGGAGTGATCCTCTCTAATCTTCAGCTCCTCAAATGAGCTTGCTTTCACAATTTGAAATTATGTTTAAATTGCAAAGCTCAAGGCATGGTCAGCTGTACAAATACATGGACCCAACCCCCCCTTTAAATATACTGTGATGCCCAGAATTAAAGATGAGAAGGTTTTCTGTTTTGAGTAATTCGTGGACTCTTCATCAGCCATGCCTGTTCAGGGAAAATCATAATTCCATGGTGATGTATCCTGATTTGGTGTTGTATAACCTGATTGCTCTGAGAGCAAAGAACCTAGAAGTGGAATAATTTATCTTGCTCTGTGAGTCACTTATGCTGGGACAGCAAAGGAACCATTCAGAGTTCAGGCATAATACAAAAATAATTGCTCCTTGGGACTTTTCTATGTATAGTTCCATATGAGTTGCATAGAACTCTTGTGTGGATCTGTCAAAAACTGTCACTGCATTAGCTTAGTGAGTTTTCTTTCCGTTTTGTCATGTTATTTAATTGTGGGTAAGAATGTTGATGAGCATTCTGAGAACAGTGTTCTTTTTCTCATGGTTGTCCTTTGAGAAATTTCAGTTGACTGAGGCAAAACTGATGTACTGCACAATCCTGTACATACTAACTCAGAAGTCCTACTCTCCGTGATGAGGTTTTATCCCTAGGATTGTGTGTTTAGGATTGCAGCCTTAGTAACAACTGAAATGTCATTCGATGGCAACATTTCACAGCATTCAGGAAGGAAAGCATTTTGATCCGTTCCCACCCATTCCTGGTCCCCTCTTCCAAGTAGCCATGTATTCAAATGTGTGTTCTTAGAAGCAGCAAATATAATCCTTGAGTTCTACTGATTTTCATGGGATCAGATTGGTTTCCTTTTCAGTGCTCTGATCTCTTTGGCTGGTGGAATCACAGCTGTGGAGGCATGTGCTCCGTCAAATAAAATACTTTAGAAGCACCTTTTTGATACTGAGAACTTCACAACTGTTGCCCCTGATGAAGACTCTTGTTGAAACATGTTGAAATGTTTAATTGTATTAAACTCTCTTGGCGCCTATTTGAGGCTCACCTCATTCTGGTTTTTTGACCAGTTTTGGTGCTGCCCTCCTTTTTTAAATCTCTTCCTCATTTCTTTTTTTGCTTTCAATCTCACATATTAACATGTAGTTCTTGGGAGACAAGTGCTGCTTCATGTAACATTTCTGTATTGAAGACACTTTCTAGGTATTAAAGTGTAGCCCACATGTAGATAATCATGAATGATAACTGTGTGCATTTTTTCCTTAAAGCACATGTGAGGAACATATGTTGACAAGTGGTGGCAATCATGGCTTCCCAAGTATGTGCACACAGTAAAATAAATGCTGCATGTGCAATCATTGCACATGATTATCTATAATGCAAGATTTACATTCATTCCTAAAATGTATTCTTTCTGTATAGGAATTTTGTTTTATGTACAACTGCCCTAACTTTGAGGTTCATGCTATCTTAATCCTTTATCTTTGTTAAAAACACTGGTGAAATTGCTGCTCTCTTTGCAAGTGTGCACAAGAATGCAGAAAACAAATGATGCTGCAGTCTTGGAAGAGGGGTTTGAGTTTGTGGCTGATTGTATACATAGCCTTCATTTATTGCTAATACAAACTGTTATTCGGGGGGGGGTAGCCTACCCCATTTTTAAATCTGTAGGTTTTCAGGGGTTGTCAATTTGACTTTAACTTTGCTTATGAACTGAATAATGACAGGACTGATGCAAATTAAAAACCTGACTGAAGGAATACAAACTGCAGACATTAACACAAAAGAAATGCATAATTCCAGTAGGAATTACATGGATTACACCTAAAATCTTCATATAACAGTATATATGCCATGGTCTTAAGTGTAATTAAAGCTGGATATGCCTGACCAACATCTAAAAATGTGCAGTCTCTTGGCATATGTGAATGCTGTAACAGGCAGTGCATGTTTCTGCGTTGTCCTAGGACACACTACAATAAATGAGCTCTACTGGATAGTCCTAGAAATGCCCATTCATAACCTCAAATCTATTCTGACACATTTTCTCTTCTGCATGTCTTTTGAATTTTGGCCAGTTCAATATTTTCCAGAGCATATCCAGGGGTTTCCAATGTCTGGGACTGGTCCATACATACAAGGAACAATTTAAATACCCTTTTTATGTCTTGACATACAGTATTTTTTCCTTTTCACCAATACAAAATCAAAGCAATTTCAATCTTTAGTTATCTGTCTTGGTTTGAGCCTGAGAAGGACAGTTCCATTCCTGTAAGTAAAGACACTGGTGACCATCTCTATCAGCATGGTGACAGACTCATTTTGAGCATGGAACACTTCTGAATTACTCTTCCAAGGAAACTGTACAATAAAATGTCCAGTTGAACAGAATGTAAGTTCTTCAAAGATGTTTATAGTTTAATGTTGCTAAATGCTTTCAGTCTTGGAAATGAAAAGTAGGGTTTAACAAGGGCACCAGCTACAGATGGGTGATAGGTGATCATTCCTGTTTTGCTTTTGATTGTTTCTTTCCATTTAGATCAAGGATGGAGAACATGTGGCTCTCCAGATGCTGTTGGACTCCCAACTCTAGCAATATCTAGAGGGCCACAGGTTCCTCATCCCCGAGTTAGACCCACCTTGCCAGCCCCATATGGTGGTATGAATACAACTGACCACCACCACCAACAACAAAGCAAAGACAACAGCATAAATTGCAAAACTGCATTGCCAAGACTACTTTGGCTACACTATTCTTCTAAGTGTAAGCAAGACTCTTCGATACCTGAAGTTATTAATCTAAGACAAAGAATTGATTCCCTGCAGAACAAAACATGATTTTGTGCTTTCATATTGTACCTGTGTGGGTGCTTCCAGGCAGGGACTTAGTATTATAAATGGGTTGTTATGATATTGCAAATTGTTGTGGGCATGGCAGCGGGTTTTTTAACATCAGATTTTCTTCAGAAAGGGTAAATCTGGATTAAATAGGGGAGGAAATAAAGCTATTGTGCGGATGCTGCAATAATCTTGCAGGCATGAGGAGTACCAATCCCCCCCCCAAAACACCCATCTTGCTTCCTCTGTCTCTCCACATAGCTGGGTTCTTATCTGGGGGAGGAGGGGATCACTGGGCTATTTCTAGGAATACATATTCTAAGTTTGATTTCAGCCGATTTCCTAGGCCTTCTCTCTATGCCCGTCTCCAGCCCAAGCTTAATTTTCAGTGTAGTAACACTACTGCACAGCACTAATTTGCATATGTTATTTCCTTTCAGATGAAGGATTTTCATATTGCATGTGATATTCCAGACAACTATAACTGTGATAAGATCAGGATCCTCTGTGGTTCCGTTAAAGAATCTAGACAAACAACAACAACCCCATCTTAGAATACTTGTATTGAATTTATTAGTAGCTGCAAAGATTGTATATGGCAGGCCCTAAAAACAGATTTCTGCACCATCTGCTAAATAATGACTTATTAAAATAATAGTGATTGCAGAGATGGATAAATCAATGGATTATGTCTAAAGAAGAAACACAATTCAATCATAAATCTCATTATTTGAAAAATGGTGACCTTTTGTGAATTACTGGAAAAAACACAGAAACTATATCATGCCCGAGTTCAATTTTTATTGTAATATGTTTCCATCTTACTTTTTTTTCAATGAAAAATAATTATAATCTGATGGTAGCAGGTCTGATGCACATTTCAGTTCAAACTGGGCATATCAAGTATACTGATATCTTAAGTGGTATGTCAAGGCAAACTAGTACAGATATAACAGGAAAGGAATTTCAGTGCAATCTAATTGAGTGATCAATTCTTGATTCTTTTTTGGGGACCTGTTTATGTAGTAGTTGTCAACCAGTTTAGTGCTATAGCCTACATGAGTGCATCAAAACCTCAAATAAAGCAATGTGCAGATGGCTTCCATAAGCAGGCAGGATATGACTGAATGAGCAGGTGGAGGATATTTCCAGCCCTAGAGAAATGTAAAAAAGCAAGAGAACAATTTACATAAGAGTTTATACATACCATAACTTTAATATATAACAGGTGATACATACTCTTCATACTGTCATCTCACATATAATATAAAGTATTGTAATTACTCTAATCTCTTCTCAACTTACCTCCTCAGGTTTGGGTTTTTTTTGCTAGCTTACCTCAAAAAAACACCAGTTCGTTAGCCTGCTTCTCTTTCTGCCTTAAATGTGTGACCATCCTCGTGTTTAAGTGATACCCCAAAGGAAGAACAAATCAAGCTTTGGCAGTAAAATATCATGTGCCACTTCCTGCTAGCAGTGTCAATGTTACTTTCCACTAGGTGCCTGCTTGTGACACTCATGCAATCACATTCCACATAGTAATTGGAAAAGGAAAGGGATGCAAGCGCCGGGGGAAGAACTGCAGCAACCAAATCGCATTGTGTTTTCACTCATTTCTCCCCCAGACAGAATGGTTTCCTTGAGAAAAGTTTTTGGATCTCCCTCCACAAATGAGTAGCAACTGCATGTTTATTTCAGTAAAAATGATAATCTAGGTCACAGAGCTTGGAAAAGTTACTTTTTTGAACTACAACTCCCATCAGTCCCAGCCAGCATGGCTCTGCTAGGCCAGCCTTTCTCAAACGGATGCCCTTCAGATATTTTGAACTAGGTAAACTCCCCGAAATTGCTATGCTGGCTGGGGTTGATGGGAGCTGTAGTCTACAATATCTGGAGGGCACCAAGAAGACTGATTTAGAAAGTCTTCAAAGACAGGAATGTTTTGACAGAAATTCTTAAGTTGTGGCATGATGGGCATGCCTGACATTCAGGGGCCACAATACACACACCTTCCTAGAGTTCACTGATATAGGTCTCTGAGCTTCACTTTTAAAAAATTAACTGAAACATATTCAACTGGAGAACTCAGCCAATTAGCCTTAGGTCTGAGAGTTGAGTTGAGTCCCTACCACAGGAATGGTGTCTTTGGAGAACTGCATCTTTTAGGGGCCTGGCACATATCTACCAGCCAGGGAACAAATGGGCTGATGGATAGCTGGCAAAGCTGAGCATATTGCATGTACTGACAATGCCAAAGACGGGTTCTCTCCAGTGTACTTCAGAGTCATGAAAAACCACTCCCAGCCCCAGCACACCTGGCAGGTGCTTCAGTCATTAAATTTTATTTTAATGCATTTATCATTGAGCATCTGCACATGGCTGATATCAAAATGATGTGTGGTTTTGTAGAACATCAGTGCATTATGCAGCCTACAATTTCTCTTGAGTATTTTCACAAATAGCATAAAGAAAGCATTCCCCATCCCCACCCCGGTTGTGTGGCTTTATGTGAACTTTTTAATATGATTACAGGAATTTGGGAAACGGCCTTTTTAAATTAGCCTTGTAGTCCCCATGTGTTTAATTTGGATGAGCCGACTGAGACGTGTTCCTCTGTTTTTGCAGATGGGTGTTTTATTACCAAGGTGCTTTTACAGAATTTAAAAATAAAAGGGGGAGGGATTGAAAACACAAAAGTGCTGCTTCATGAAAATGCAGAATGCAGTGGTTGTGACATCATCTTGAAGATGCACATAATCCAAATAATTATTTCTGTATTTCCTGTGAACATAACTTCTGAAAATGCATCTTATGATGCAGGATAGAAACCACAATAGCTGCCTCTGTGCTTGTCCAGCCTAGTCAATCAAACGGACTCATGAGCAGCAGAGACTGGTGACTCCGATGTCAGTGGGGCAGTCAATCTCCTCCAGGTTTTAGTCTGAACTTTCAAGTAGTTGTCCAAGGGGCTTTCTGCTTTCAGCACCTCGGGCAGCTCTTTGAAAGTTCTCCACTGTTCATGAGTAATTGATAACATGACTTGGTTTATATAAAATATGACAGGCCACACAAGTAGCTCAATGCACAACCGAGGACTATGATGAAGCAGCTTCCCTGATTGCAGAGGCTTTCTATTCATGTTCAAAAGAACACGAATAAAAGACCCTCCTTGTTCAACATGTGGAAGGTTTGGGGACTGAGTGGGCAGGGCAATCCATACCAGAACATTAGGGGCAAGGTTTGCATCACACCCCTGCACACACACACCATCCACAGTTCTGGCCCACATGTGTTTTCCATGTTGAAAAGTCCTTACAGGTTATACAGATTAGACTGATGTTTTAATTAAATACTGAATAAGTATCTTGGAGAGGTTGTTGTGGTTTTGAGGACAAACAACTTGAAGGCTGTGAAAGACTTTGTGCTACATAAATTGGTTCTTTTAAAACTGCACTGCAGAGCTGCTCTGCCTCCTCCACCCTCCTTGCTTTCTTTTCTTGAGGGCCCACAGTAGTCTCTCATGGAGCTGGAGCCATAGCCTCCATTACTTTCCCAGCCAAGGGAGATTTCAGTTCCTGTGTAACAAGAGCTTTTGAAAATGCTGCCCCAGGCGTTCCCTTGATCTGTCTGATGATGTGACCCTCCTCGTATCTCTGTTAACAGCGAAAGAAGGATCTAGCCAGCGTCTTCACAACATAATTTGCCTAACTTTCTCTAAAGTATCCACAGCTGCCGTTCTGTAATCATTAATGAGATTCTGCGTAATCCCTAGCTGTACTTTAATCATGAAGAGAGGCTGTATAATGTGGGAGGTGAACTGAAAATGACTGCTTTGGCTTTCATTTTGCATCAATTTGAGAAAGAGCTGCTCCTCCATCTCTGCGGAATCTGTCTGCAAGCCACAGACAGCTCAGCTGCTCAAAGTGCCTGTGGTCACCTCCCACAGTCAATCTTCCCATTGTGAAAAGAAACACGAAGCAGCTTTGTCAAGTTGGGAAGAAGAGTCACAGCTAGGGATGTTGGAGATGAAACATAAGTTTTCAATAGAAAATTAGTCTGTGGGTCATTCGTTTAGATCAGAGGTTGCCAACCTTTTTGGACTCTCGAGAGGGACACATAGACAACCAGGAGAAACTGTTGTGGGCATCATGCATGCCCCCCCATACACACTCCAGACATCATTGTATTGATTATTTGTGCTCATGATGCTATTAGGGTGGTCATACGCAATCCTGCTTTCAATACTATTTCCACCTGCAAAAGTTCTAGGGCAGTCACATTACTTCATTTCCATTCAGTGCATATCCTGTAATTTCCTGCTGAAATCCCATCACTTTTTAGACCATAAATGTTCTTGTTTATTTTTGTCCAGCTTTTGTAGTACTATAGCCCCTCTGGAAAGCAATAATGGGGTATCACTGGGGAAGCACCACAGAACAAACTAAAGGCAGGATAAATCCACCACTAATGCACTATTTGTGCAGAATATACCTGCAATAAAACACCAGTCTGGAGGGGCACTCTCCCTCCCTCCCCCCCCCCGCAATTAGGCTTGAAAAAAGCCTAAATAAATCTAGGAAACAAGAAGGAAATCCTAGTTTGTTATATATGAATGCATGGAGGCGGGGAACAGGATCATACACGCCCTACCTCCATGTATTCATCATAAGACCTCAATGAACATTCATACTTACAAGTGAGACTGATAGACTGGGATGGTGTTGTCTGTTATTAGTATGCTGCCAAAGCTTCCTGTGGCTCTATGAGGATGTTATTGTTTTATTGTTCTGTTTTTATAGTATGGTATACTTGTTTTTGTTTTTGACAGAGTTGTAAGTTGCTTGGAGACTTTCAGGTAACAAGAAACTAATAAATCTAATAAACGACAGCAGCAACAAATGTAGTTGTGGATGGCTCTCGCCGCATGGTGGGGAACTCTGCTTTTTCAGGGTTTCCAATTTCACGGAGGTTGCTCTCTGTGCATATTGTTGTAAATGTGGGAGGGTCTTTCAGATCTAATAAGGAATTCATGGAGGTCATATGCACCTAACCATTCATGTGTTCATATAACATCTGCAAGGGGGTAATGTTGAGGGGTAAAGAACAGCCCAGTCCCTTTGATATAACTAACTGCATGCTGATAGATACAGGAGATGAAGACAAAATTAATGACAGCATCCAACCAAATATGATGAGTCAATTCCAGGCACAGGATCAGTTACTTTGTCAATGTTCAGTTGGGACAGAAGTGTGCAAAGTCTTAGAGTTGCACAACTCTTCAGCAGGCAGAATGAGGAACCAGCTTATTCTCACCTAGATCGAGAGAAAACGTGGCTGCCTGTGCGTGCTTACTCAGTCCCACTGCATTCAGTGGTATTTATGAGTCTCAAATATGTATGATTAGAACGGCAACCTTCCTCACTTCCAGTTGTTAGTGACCTAATTGCAAAACGGCTATCACTTCACTCATATATTAATACATTTATCAGGGGATATTCTAGTAATGGTTCCAGATCATTATTTCCCTTTCCTCCTTAGGCAAAGAACAGCAATTAATTTAAAATGTGGTGGTTTTTTTTTTTAAGGAAAGAAATTATGTAGGTGCTGCATAAGCATGTGGAGCCTCCAGGCAAGGTTTATCTCTTCCTAGTTGCCCCACAACACAATATTTGTGAAGACATCAAACGGTGGGTGTTTTCCCTGTTGCTAAATGGACCTAATTTGGTGTTGCTGGTGTATGTTTGAAACATAACAGACAAGTTTGACATGGATGAGTTGGCACTGCAAGGCTGATGATGCCTGTGCTTACCAGATGTTTTCTGTCAAAATGGCTTATCCTTCCCCCCCTTTTTTTTCCCTTTTCTTTTTTTCATTTAGTCCATGTGATTTCCTAGGGCCATACATGTGTCTTGCCTTCTTCTGTGAATAATCTGAATTATTTGGAAGCTCTATGTCTTTTTGTGGGAGTGGATATAGACATGAATGTGTTTGTGCATAACAAAGATAGCTAGGCTTTAGGCCAAATTCCTGGAACGTCAAATCCAAATTTATATAGCAATACTGCAATTATCAGATTCTGGGCTCCTCCAGATGACCTTTTTATTGAGCATTCATACTGATTCACTTGCACAAAGCTTATGCGGAGGATAATGTCTGGTTTTTTGAGCATTTGTTCTGATTTGTTTGCAGGGATGTTATATGACAATGAGCATTATCCTGATTTGCTTGGAGAGTATTTATACATCTCCTGTTAATCATTTGTTCATTCCACATTTTTAGCACATTCCCCATCACTTTCCAAACTGCAAAAGTCAGGTAGATTTGTTGCACTAGAGCTGCAGAGTTCCTTAATTCACTTTAATTGTGCAAACCTAACTTTCTGAATTTGGCTGTCCAACTTCTGAGCACTTTGTTTTATTGCCAATATTTCTGGCAGCTCATTTAAGGAACCCTAATAATTTCCTGCATTTAAACCCTATTGCTCAGCCTTTGACTCTAGCAATCAGCCACTTTTAGAAATGTTATGGGGAAAGAGGCAGATAAAGGATTAGGATGGATAAAAGATTAGGATTCTGACAGGAGGGCCTGCTGGGGGAAGGACAGAAAAGAGAGGTTGAAATGGGTCCTCAGTCAGGAAAAGAAAAGTCTGAGGGAATTCTTCTCTGAGGGTGGACAAGCCCTTAAAGCAACTATTGAAGGGAATGAGAGTTCATTGTGATGCCTTGCAGTACAAGTGAGGAGGCTATTTACACATCACCAAAAAAAAAAAAGTTTGCAGCACTAAAAACAGAAGATAAAAGTTTGTTTTGAAATAAAAAGCCATTATTTTCCATGTTCCTCAAATATTCTGGAACAAACAATAATTTCTTAAAAGAAAAGACACCTTTTCAGAATAAAGGATATCTGGCAACCAAAAATAAGGGATTACAGTAGGACTTGATAGTCCACTTTCAACTTCATACCCCTTCCAATTCTATTCTATTTCAATCTTCTTATCTCTGTTTGGTAAAACAACACAGGAGTTTTTGTTTTACATCTACTGCATGCTGCCAGCTAATCAGTTCTTCCCATTATTTTCATCTGGAAGCTGTCTTCCTGGAGCTGTCACCAGCTTTCAGGAATAGCCTTTGTAGCTGTCTGCTTTATTTTCCCCAGCTTCAGTAAATGGCTTTGCACTTTCTCTGACATAGACCTGCGTCCCTTGGATATTCTCTCCGAAGTGGTTCCCATGAATGGGGTGAAGAGTGGGGTACGGATGATCCAAATCCAAGGAGCACGTGGCTTCCAGTTCTCTGCAACACGTCCTCGCTTTCTCAGTTTTCCAGCATCAAGGATTTTCATATACTGTGACATCTTCCCAGAAGAATTCTCCATTGTGTTTACCCTAAAAGCTTCCCACATGTTACCCAAGGTAAGCATGTGGTGAGTTTACACTAGAACAGAATAATGTATCCCCTGATAAAATAATAGCTTGTGAATTCAGTTTATAAACCTGAGACTTAATTAACATTCTAATTAATTTGGCAAACTTTGCAACATCATGTGATTTAAGTATCTCACGCTGTATAGACTGTGACTGGAATAATTGTGAGTGTATTTACTTTAAAGCAAATTGACTCAGCCTGATAGTATCACTGTGTGTGCATAACTTATAAAACAAAATGGAGCCCATAAAATTTAATTTAGGTGGTGACATAAAACTGTCACAGATGACAAAAGATATAATGTTTAATTGGGTGAAATGCACTTTACTAATTATATCCTTTTACAACAAAGAACTTGGAAAAACATACTGAGGTTTGCCTTTTATGGATTGTGAAAGTGGAGAAATAAAATTAAACCTGGGCTTGATTCAATCAATGGGACTTACTTCTGGGTAAATACTTAGATTTTAGTTAGCATCTATGTACTAGTAGCCAAGTACGGACAGAAGCGAGCTGATAGCTATTAAATAGAATCAGGCAACCTGCTAATCCATCCACATGCTGATTCTTCATTCCTCTGCTCTCTTCACATGATAGCTTCCTTCCCACTGATGTAACAGTACAATCTAGCCAAGTCTAGTCAGTCCTATTCATTTCAATGGGGCTAACTCCAAGGTACACAGATAACTGGGAGTAACTCCTACTGCTAGGAACTGAACCTGGGACCTTTTGCATGCAAAGCAGATGCTTTGCCCTGCCACTGAGCTATGATCCTTCCCCTAGCAAGGTTGGTCTTTGAAAGGTATTTTGTTCCTTAGAGTTCGTTAAATGAAAAAGCCCTGTTTGCTTCAGCTCTATTGGAACCCCCTGAACTGTGGTCTGCCTGAATAATCCCATAGTGGGTTTACAAAAATGCAACCAAAAGCTGGGATCTGAACCCCTTGAACCGTTAAGGGGGATCTAGGTTTAGCAATCAGAGCTGTTCAGTATCGTCATGCTTCTTCTTTATTAGTGCATTGCTTTCCGTCTTCTTCATAGTTTTTCCACTTTCTTATGTTCACATGAGATGTTGCTACAGGATGGGGAATTGGGAATGGCTTTGCTTTACTCACGTGGTCTTGAAATTCAAACAAGAGGATGACCTACAAAGAATCTGGTAGAAAGACCTCTTTATTACTAATAATTTACATTGAGCGTTTGAACTGATTAAAGGTATTCGTATCCATCGTAGTTTCTATCAAACTAAGTCATACTCAAGGTAATCCCACTGAAATCAATGGACAAACTTAAGTCCACTGGTTTTAATGGGTCTATTTTAGATTTAGTTAAAAACAACCCCATAACAGTGTTGTGTTGTGAACTTGGTCTTTTAAAAGGTATTTTCTTTCTTAATGTTAGTTAAATCAGAAAAAGACAAACTGATATGGAATGGAACCAATTATCTAGAGAGGTAGTGGGCTCTCTGACACTGGAGGCATTCAAGAGGCAGCTGGACAGCCATCAGTTGGGAATGCTCTGGTTTCGATTCCTGCATTGAGCAAGGGGTTGGACTTGATGGCCTTATAGACCCCTTCCAACTCTATTGTTCTATGATTCTATGATAGGTAGAGTAGAATAAATTCCTTCTGTTCCGGGGGCTTGCTGAAGCTGGACGAGAGCTTCATGTAAACTCACAAATGCCTTCTCCATAATAGCAGATGTTCCTGGGTGGATGGAAAAGAGTTTCTCCCATGTGTCTAAAGTCTGCTCCCCCATGCAAAATCAACTCCACAATGGGAGTGAAATCCTGACCCACATCAGAAGCCATTTTGACAACATTCACCATAACCTTGGTCAATGGCACCTACTGTTTTGACTTAGCCAATCTTTTGTGAACAATGTCTTTTCAATTTTTTTTTTAAATCTTTTGCTTTGTTAGCACCTAGAGATACCAACCATGATTTAGTGGAGATCATCAATTTTCAAACCCAGGGATTATTGTATGAGAGGTTCTGGGTGCCTGAATAGCTACTCTTCATCTACAGATATTGCCACTCACCTTCTTATGGAAAACCATTATGAAATTCATTTACCGATTGCTTGTGACTGCTTTTTTTTTTTTTTGCACATATATGATACAATCAGCTTTCCATGGCAACATGGAATGAACAGTAGTGAAACCAGATAAGGTCTGCTGTTTGCTGGGAAACGACTACTACTTGTACGCCCATAAATATCCATTGTATTTCAAGGAACTTGCATGGCAGCTACAGTTTTACACACTTGAAACCATTCATACATTGTGAACTTGCATATAATTCTATGAAGTTTATCTGACTAAAAAGCCAAAGTACATCCACTCCCCATGATATCTTCTCCCTCTGAACTTTGAGGTACCAAGAAGATTCAAGTAGACAATGAGAGATGAATGGTTGTTAAGTGTCCTATTGTACACATTCAGCACTAAAGCCCCAATAACATTTGGGCCCAGAACCATATGCAGACTACATGAATGCCCAGTTTTTCTCAAGCATACATCAGCACTGTCTCTTCCTTTGTGTATCTTACCATTCCTCTGGATCCTAGGATCAAACTGTTTTTACAAATTATTTTAGCAGGCTTGTATAATAAAAAATGCATTTCAGGCTAACAAGCTCAATTGTGTTTTCAGAGAAATGAGTACATCTTTACAGTTTTGGAGGAAAACAGTGACACGCTGCTGCTCGGACTCAGATATTCAAGGAATAAACTTCACTTCCTCTTCTGGAGCCGAGAGCTTTCCAATGGTTGGCAGACACGGGTCACCTTCCGGGATGTGTTTTTGGCAGACAATCGGTGGCACACAGTGGTGCTGGCAGTAACTAAAGGCTCCTTCTCTCTCACTGTGGACTGCAGCATCCCCACAGATGTGTATGTGAAGCCCGTACAATTCAGGGGTAATTTAACCACCACCACCATCCCTGGGATAGGGCTGCATGGAAAATGGCACTTCCCAGAATTGGGATTTCTGAAGGCTTTGCTCACAGTGTGAGAGCTCTTTTCACCTAAGTAGTACAGGTTCATTCCAGAAAATGCGACAAAATACTGAACTGTTTCCATGTCTGAATTAAAGCTTTGTAGCAGGGGTGGGGAACCGTTTTCAGCCTGAGGGCCACATTCCCTTGTGGGCAACTTTTTGGGGGCCTCGTAACAAGGACCAGATGCAAAAGTGGGCGGAGCAATAAATGTGACTCTTAAGCTTACATTCTAGCCATGCAAAAGTCAGAAGTTCTGTCTGTCTGTCTGTCTCACACACACCTCCATCCAGGCAAGCAAGAGAAGAGGCATTATCCCAGTTACAAGGAAGCATTGCAGCCTGGCAAAATCACTCAAGGAGGGTCTAGCCTGTGGGGGGGGGCTCTGGGGAGGGGTCTGGGGACAGTCCTGAAGGCCAGATAGAGAGTCCTGAAGGGCTGCATTTTGTCCCCACCTTTGCTTTATGGTGTTTTACAATCTAGTCTGGCCCCAGACTATGCAAGTATGATAGCTGGTGGGACGGGTAACCAGCTAGGTGGAGATGCAACACCATGGGAGGAGTACTATGACAGACTGAGGATATAACAGGAGGATTAATGGCACAAATGGACTGCAGAAATAGCAGATAAATAGAGCCAGTTTTGCATGACAAAACTATCGCGAATGGTTTACTGTGTATGTGAAAATTGCTCCCACTTTGCTTCCCTTCTAGCAGGAGCAACAAACCACAATTCCTGGCTTAACGTAACATCTGACCCAGGGAACATGCTTTTGTCTATGATTGATAAGCTAAGAGCAAATCTTGGCTTCACATTATGGTTTGTTTGGAGTGTAACAAACCACAGTCCCGAATTTGAACATAACACTAAGCCTGGGATCACGGTGTGATGCTCCTGCTCCTGCTAGACGATGTGGCGAATCAGGAACTCTTGGTGTGTTCATGGTAAACCATTGTCTATGATCTACCAGAGTGGTGGGGAATTTTCTTCAGCCTGAGAGCCACATTCCCTTCTGGACAATCTTCTGGGTATGTGTGTGTGTCACATGCCAGAACTGGGCAGAGCCAGAAAGAAAAGTTGTCAGAGCAATGAATGCACATGTTTATAGTAAGCGAGCTTTTATGCACAAACCCCCCTTCATCCAGGGAAGCAAGAGGCATTATCAGAGTTCCACATTCACTCCATGAAGGTTCCCCACTCCTGATTTACCGTGATATGTGAACGCAGCCTAAGGTTGTTAGGTAATTACAAACATCCAGTTACAGAAGGAATGTTGCTGGAACTGCTGTCTGGAGGCTTGGGCATTTTTAAAGGATGTGAAATAAACACCATAGAAACACAACACAGTACTGAATGTTTTGATGCCAAACTCAGCTACACATTCTTTAGAGAATTTAATCAAACTGTCCTTTTCTCAGAATAGCCTAACCCTTTATTTTCCTTTGCTGTTAGCAGTGATAACGGCTGTAGCTATCTGGATACATATCTGCTTTCCTTTTCATCCACTTTAGGAGGGTAGATGCTGCTTTCCCCACATCCTTGACTGTGACAGGATCCCGATTTTATGTAGGGAGCAGAAGGAGAAGAAAAGGTTTCTTCACTGTGAGTATAACTTCTGAGATCTGATTGTGTGGAAGAGGTTCTCATAGCCATTAGCAGACAATGAGCTGACTCTGCTGTAAGTGGTGGTGGAGATCTGCATTATAAATGCATGTCAATTTAATATAACTTTAACTTCCATGGAGTCCCCAAAATAATTTTGAGAATCGTACTTTGGCAAGGTGCTAAGAATTCTGTGTTAGAGATCGCTAGTCCCCCTTATGGAAATACAGTTCCCAGGATTCTTGGAGAAACTGAATGACTATTAAACCAGTTTAAGTCTAGTACAAGTGGGGACTGCAACAAAATCATGCAGCAGCATATCCTTCCTTCTAGCTATGGGATGGGCTGTAGCTCAGTGGTACAGCACATGCTTTGCATGCAGAAAGTCCCAGGTTTAGTTCCTTGCATTGCCCAGACAGGCTCCTGCTGAGACCCAGAGAAGTGCTGTTAGTCAGTGTGTAGAGACAATGCTGAGCTAGATGGACCAATGGTCTGATTCGGTGCAAGGCAGCTTTCTTTGTTCTTCCTAACAGGCAGTGGTAGCTCCATGTCAGTGGGACAGTTGAATCCACTCCAGGCTTCAGTCCAAACTTTCAAGGAGCTGACCAAGGTCCTGAAACCTATTCCCAAAATAGATTTAGCACCTTGGATAGCTCCTTGAAAGTTCAGACTAGAACCCACAGTAGATTCCACTGCCCCACTGACATGGAGTCACCAGCCACCGCTGCTATCAGTAGTGCTTCTGTTCAGAGATTTCCAGCCAGCCATTCCCACCAAGCAGGGCATTCCATTCTCCACCACTTCCCTAGTTTTTCTGTTCTAGTGGTCATTCTATCATGGCTGCTATGTTTACTCCTCTTTGGCGGTTTTTTTAATGGGGGGTGAGTGGGATTGTTCCTTTAGAATTTTTTTTAATATAGTATTGCTGCAGATCTCAAGGTTCCCTTGAGCACGCTGATACCTTTGCATGACTATAGTTCCTGGTGTTCTTTAAATCAATTAATACAGATATGTCCCAAGACACCTCTGTTACCTTGGTGTCTGTTCTGTGCCCCCCTCCCCAGCTGCAACTATTTCTCATGACCAAAAGAGATTTTAACTGTGCAGTAGAAAGGCTTATCTACTCCAGTCTCCACTGAGCTGTACATCAACCACCTCAATTGTTTATCCATGCATCCCAAATATTCTCTGCCTTTACATCCTGGAACTACTAACATGTGCAGTGGCTGCCATGAAAAATGAGTAGGCTGGGGTCCTTGCGAGTGTGTTTTCAAAGGAGTTGCCCAAAAGAGCATTTACTTTGCCAACCCATTTCTGTTCCACAGAACAGCTGTTATCCTGTTCTGCTGGGGCATACAGGGGAAGTGGTCACAAATGCAGAAGGGCCTCTTCCATTCCAAAGCCAGGCCCTGGGCAGCTCCCAGTGGGCCCCGCTACCTGAATTTTGGAAGATGTTCTCAGCAAATGTGTAATGTCATCTGAAGCCTTCCAGTGGCTCCTGGCAATATTTGGAACATTCAGAGGGCCAGTGGCCTGTTTTCCAGTTGCATGTTCAAACACGACAGTAGAGCAGGAGAGGCTGAAGGGGAATTGGACTCTGAGGATGATGATGACCCACATCCTCAGGCCAGGGCAGGGTAGATGGGGATGATGAGCCTTGAGTGACAGGTACATCATCTGAATCAGAACCTTCCTCAGCAGTGGTGGCTGATGACCATTGGGACTGGTGGAATGGAAGGCAGGGAAGCCAACAGCACGTGGGGCCAAAGCCAAAGAGAGGCAAGGCCAACTCATTCTAGTTTTGTCCTCATCCTCCTTCCTGCTAAATTTTACGAGGGGCAACGCTGAGACCAAAGAGGAAGAGGACACTGACAGGCAGTGCCACCCCTGGACTGTTTTGTAAGAAGGCAGGCAGGTGGAGGCTGGTTGAAGGCAAACTGAGGTTGGTAGACCAATGCCCTATTTGCCCTAAAGGACCAGCCTCCACTACTCTTCAGGCAGGGGGCATGACAACTGTATGTAGGCTATGAGGTGAGGCATCAGTGAGAAGTGGTCTGTGTTAAGAGTTTCAGTGACATTCCTAACCCGTGTTCTGTTCAGGCCTCATAAACGTCTCAGGAGTATGTAAAGCTCTGCATAAAGATCAAACCAGAACAGACCCTGAGGGAATTATACTGATGGAAACTGTGGTACTAATCTACTAGGAATGCTTTGGCTTCCTCTTTCCCTTGTAGCATTTCCAGATAAACAGCAGATGCATATATGGAACAGCTTCTGTTCATTTCTGGGTTGCTGGTGATAATTTTTAGCCATTTTCTTGGATGGGTCAGCAGACTTCCTGAGCAGACATTGCAACAGATATATAATATTGTGTGTGGTTGGGACTGGGAGACATGATTGAGCGAAAGATAAAATTCTCTTTTTCCTTGTTCTTTTAAACTAACTTGTAAAGAAAGCCGACAGGAGCTGAGAAGCATCTGGTTCAAGATAACTCAAGATTTTGGGGAGGATGATCTGAATGTTCCATGACCTCAAATTGAGACAAGATAGAAGTTGATAATGAGAAGACAAAGGAGAGCCAATCTAACAGGCAAAGGGTTTCATTAAAAAAATCACAGACAGAAAGATACATAAACCTCAAAGACCAGGTAGATTAATTAAGTGTACATGATATTAGAAGAGAACATAGATATAGTGGAACTATCAGAAACTTAGTGGAACAGTGATATTCAATAGAATCTATCCACAGATATTTGATTTTTAAAAGAAAACCAGTTATATGCCACCTTCCAGTTAAACAAAACTCCCAGGGTGGCTCACAAAAGTCATAAAAACCATATCATATATATATATATATGGCAGAACAGTAAAAACCCAGAGAGAGTAATAAAAACTAGCAGCAGATAATAAAAGTCATCAGATTAGAACCAGCTGCCATGTTGGAAAGCCTGAGTAAATAAAAAGGTTGTCTACTAGAAGGACATAAAATTCAGCACCAGGCAAGGCGCCTGGGGAGGTCAACATGCATGGGGCACCAGAAGAACTGGGGGAAAAACCCCACCCCTTTATACTGTCATCACCAGTCTCATTTCAGAAGGCAGTGGGATTGTAAGTAGGGATGGGGGACAAATTTGATTCAGTTCACGTTTAAATGTGAACTTACCTAATTTACACTTTCAAAACAATATGTCAACTGAAATACAGGCACCCTTTGAAATTTGCACTTGTCCAAATTTTGCAATACAATATATGAAAATGAATATACTAGTGTGCATATAAATGCATGTATTAGTGAAAATAACACAAAATGCATTAGATTAGGGGAAATTGCTTTGCAGAAATGTGTATATTAGGCAAATACACATACAAAAATGTGTGTATTAGGAGAAATTTGTACTGAAATGCTGATGAATTTTCATGAGGACTTTTTAAAAATCAAATTGCAAACTAATGAGGAAATGTGGAGAACTAAAGTTAAGACTGGAAAAATCAGAAATTGAGAGAAGCCAAAACTGACATATTTGCCCATCCCTAATTTTAAGAAAGAGGCTCTGACAGTCGCATTAGTAATTGTGTAGGCTTGTGTGGGAGAAGGCCATTCTCTAGATACCTGGGCCCCAAATCATTTAGGTCTTTAAAAGGTAAGTATCAACACTTTTGAAATGTGCCTGAAAATATGCCAGCAGCCAAAGTAGTTTAAAAACTGGGGTGCTATCTAGAGGGATGATGGACTATCTGTCACTGGGGACCTTCAAGCAGAGGCGGTCAAGAATCATAGAATCATAGAGTTGGAAGGGGCCTTGTAGACCATCGAGTCCAACCCCCTGCTCACAGCAGGAAATCCACAGCTAGAGCATCTCCCGCAGATAGCTGTCCAGCCTCTGCTTGAAGACATCCAGCGAAGGGGATCCCACCACCTCCCTAGGCAGTCGGTTCCATTGCCGAACTGCCCTTACTGTCAAGAAGTTCCTTCTAATGTCCAATCTGAATCTACGCTCCTGCAACTTAAAACCATTAGACCTAGTCCTACCCTCTGGGGCAGCAGTGAACAAATCTGTACCCTCCTCTGTGTGACAGCCCTTCAGGTACTTAAAGAGTGCAATCATGTCACCCCTCAGCCTTCTCTTCACCAGACTGAACATGCCAAGTTCCTTCAACCTTTCCTCATAAGACTTGTTCTCCATACCGGCTATCATCCTTGTCGCCCTCTTCTGAACCCGCTCTAACTTGTCTATATCTTTCTTAAAATGAGGTGCCCAGAACTGAACACAGTATTCCAGATGAGGCCTGACTAATGCAGAATATAGTGGGACTATTACTTCCCTCGACCTGGAAACTATAGCTCTGTTTATGCATCCCAAAACCGCGTTTGCCTTTTTTGCCACAGCATCACACTGCTGGGTCATGTTCAACTTGTGATCCACTACAATTCCAAGGTCCTTCTCACACGCACTACTGCTAAGCCGGGTATTTCCCATCCTGTACCCATGCATTTTGTTTTTGTGGCCTAAATGCAGAATCCTGCATTTGTCTTTATTGAATTTCATTTTATTAATTTCAGCCCATTTTTCTAGTCTATCCAGGTCCCTTTGGATTTTATTCCTGTCTTCCATTGTGTTAGCTACCCCTCCCAGTTTCGTATCATCCGCAAACTTCATAAGGCTTCCCTCCACTCCATCATCTAAGTCATTGATAAAAATGTTGAAGAGAATCGGCCCCAGGACAGAACCCTGTGGCACTCCACTCGAGACCTCCTTCCAATCCGAAGCAGAGCCACCGACGGCCACTCTTTGAGTACGGTTTTCCAACCAGTTGTGAATCCACCTGACAGTATTTCCATGTAGTCCGCATTTGGCTAGTTTGCTAATCAAAAGGTTGTGGGGGACTTTGTCAAACGCCTTGCTGAAATCTAGATAGATGACATCTACAGCATTTCCACCATCTACTAAGCTAGTGACCCGATCAAAAAAAGAGATGAGATTAGTTTGACAGGATTTTTTCTTGACAAACCCATGCTGGCTCCTTCTAATCGCAGCATTGTCATCTAGATAGTTGCCAATGGACTCTTTTATTATCCGTTCTAATATCTTAGACTGACTGGCCTGTAATTCCCCGGATCTTCTTTTTTACCCTTTTTAAAGAGCGGGATGACGTTTGCCCGTCTCCAATCCTCCGGCACCTCTCCCGTTCTCCAGGATTTCTCAAAGATGATGGCAAGAGGTTCCAAGAGTACATCAGCAAGTTCCTTCAATACTCTGGGATGCAGTTCATCAGGCCCTGGAGATTTGAACTCATTTAGGTTAACTAGGTGTTTCCTGACTATCTCCTTATCAATCTTGAACAGCAGTCCCGACCCCTTACTGAGATTGCTACCAATGCAAGGTTGCACACTGTTCCCTTTTTGGGAGAAAACGGAGGCAAAATAGGCGTTGAGCAGTTCTGCTTTTTCCTCGTTATCTGTCAACATTTTGCCATCCTCATTGAGCAGCAGTCCCACCATTTCCTTGGTCTTTCTCTTGCTTTGAACATATCTGAAAAACCCCTTTTTGTTGTTCCTCGCTTCCCTTGCCAGCCTCAGCTCATTCTGGGTTTTAGCTTTCCTTACGCTATTCCTGCAAGCCCGAGCCGCTCGTTGGTACTCTTCCTTGGTGATGCGTCCTTCCTTCCATTCTTTATACATGCTCTTTTTTACTTTTACCTCCTCCACCAGTCTTCTGTGTAGCCACATTGGCTTTTTCCGATGTCTTCCATTTTTCTTCCTCTTTGGAATTGTTTGCGATTGTGCTTTTTGTAATACGTTCTTCATGAACTCCCATGCTTCTTGGGCTCCTTTTTTCTTTAGTCTATCTAGCCATGGGATCCTACCCATCATATCCCTGAGCTTGCTAAAATCGGCTTTCCTGAAATCCAAGGTCCATGTTTGACTATATTCTTCTTTGGCTTTCCCCAGAATCCCGAATTCCAGCATTATGTGGTCACTTTCCCCCAAGGTACCGACCGCTTTAATTCCCGTGACCAATTCGTCCGTGTTAGTTAAGATCAGGTCCAGGATTGCCCATCCCCTTGTTCCTTCTTCTACTTTTTGAAAGAGGAAATTATCAGCAAGGCCCATCAGGAATTTGTTGCAGGCTTTGTGCTTCGCAGAGTTTGTCTCCCAGCAGATATCCGGGTAGTTGAAGTCCCCCATCACTACTACTTCTTGCCTCCTTGAGATTTCAGAGATTTGTTTGAGAAAGGCCTCGTCTACTACCTCTTCTTGGCCAGGGGGTCTGTAGTAGATACCTACTACCATGTCGGTTTTATTTGTTTCTCCATTTATTTTTACCCAAATGGTCTCTACCGGACCCCTTTGTTCGCTCTCTTGGATTTCCATAGAGGTGTATTTGTCTTTGACGTATAACGCTACTCCCCCTCCTTTTCTGTTGCTTCTATTCTTTCTGTAGAGTTTATATCCTTGAATGGTTCTGGATTTCTTGCATTAAGCAGGATGGTTGGACTAAATGGCCTACATAAACCCCTTCAACTCTATGTTCCTTTTGGTTGGTCCCACATATAAAACCTACAGAAAGAACAGAAAACTCAAAAAGAGGCCCAAATCACTGTGAATATGCAAAAAAAAATTTACAAATGTAACAGGAAAAAGTCATAGTGAGTTTTGACACAAGAAATACAAACCAGGTATAATACAAGTCAAACAGTAAGCAGTTTTAAAAAACCATTATTCTTAACAAAATTAAATACCAACTGATCACAGTGTATAGCAACAGATTCAACAAACCTCTAATTTTCTTAGCTGCTCCTGCTACAATATACAAAGGTGTCTTAGAAGGAGCATAATTACTGAATTCTGCTGGCAAATAAGATAGCATTGGGGAAAATAAATTAGAAACTGTAGGAGGAACAAATCCAATCACAGAATCACTGTAGATAGATATACCAGACAATAAAAGTAATATAGTATTAAGGAGGTATGACCACTTTCCTGCACAAAGCTTTGATGGTGACTGTGTGATGGAGGAAGATCAAGGAGGCAGTCAAAAGAGAACACTGGATGATTTCAATTATCCTTACATTGACTGGATAAATATCCATTCAGATCATAACAGAGGCAACATTTCCATATATGTGCAGTTATTGTGTCTCAGAACAGTTTGTTATGGAGTCACAAGAAGTGAAGGGACTTTTGATTTGCTATGAAGTAGTGCCCAGGATCTGGTTAAAGTGATAAGTATTGCTAGCTGTACCAGCTCCAAGGTTTGGTGGGCCCTTGAGCAAGATGTCTTCAGCAGCTCCCACACCTCTTCAGTGCTGTCAACACTGCCCACTGAGACACCGTCTTTCTCTGGGCCTAATCCATACCATCACCCAGACTCTGAGTCCCAGAGGGAAAGGACAATCTGCTTCTCCGTTTTCCTGTTGCTTCTTCATTACTTGGGCAGGTGAACAGGCTGGGACAGCAAAGAGGCAGAACAGTTGGGCCAGGGATTCTGGGGTTGTCAGGGGAGCCCCTGCTGCAGCGCGAGCCTTGGCAGGAGCCCAACTATACTTAGTGATCACCTGTCAGTGATCCTCCTTGTTAGATAGCTTAAGAAAAGTGAGCTCAGATTCTCCAAAATTAGATTTTTGCATCAGATATTGGAGTCTATGTGAAATTCCACAGACAATGGGTGGTATTCAATGCAAGTCCTACACAAAGTAGACTTATTGAAGTTAATTGATATGGCTAATTTAGGTTCATATTGCAATGGGTCTAATCTGAGTAGGATTTCATTGAATACAACCCAATAAATCAAGTTTGTGCACAGGTAAGGCTGGCAAAGTCCCCTGTCTGAAACCCTGGAGAGCTGCTGCCAATCAGTGTAGACGCTACTGAGCTAGATGGACCAATGATCTCACTCACTATAAGGCAGCTTCCTATGTTTAATGGTCATATTCTTTCGTATCCCAAAAATTGTGATTTGTTTCTAAGTACATCTCCATAATAAAATACCTTTGCCCTTATTAATGTTTTGTGATAGAGGTCAGCAATCATCCATTTTCTTTTTAATAATGCTTTCTTGAAAAGTGTTCCAAACAGAATCTATTCAAAATAAAATAGAACAAACAGGAAAGGAAGAAGATATTAACTGAAGTGATTTATACTGATTTCCATCTTGCACTTACAAATGATTCATATTATGGCAAAACAGCCTGAAGCATATATCTCAAACTTAAACAGAGTGAAAAGCCAAACTATTTGCACAGAGGGTGTGGGTCTCTGCTTAGGATGGGTGGCTGAAAAAGATGTATTAGAAGAATGCTAAAACTGGCTCTAAGGGGATAATTGAAAGATGGGGGGTCTGGGAAATTGTTTCTAAGATGCTGAGAGTAAATTTAGAAAGAGACTTCAGTGAAGGAAAGACATAAAAAGGATCCAGTTACATTCCCAGAGGTTTTACAGTGTTTTTCCAGATGAATGGAAGTAATCATTCTAGACCAGGTGTGGGGAATTTTTGGCCCTCCAGATATTGCTAAACTATAACTTCCATCAACTGCAGCAATCATGGCCAACGGCCAGGGATGATGGGAGCTGTAATTCAGCAACATCTGAAGGGCCAAAGGTGCGCCACACCTGCTGTAGAGAATTGGATGCTGGACACATAGCACGTAGGGATGCTGTTTTGGAAGTCCAGGAGTCATCTCTTCCTCCCCTTTCTGTTTGAGACTGCACATGCTTAGTTCACAGGATCATCCACAGGTGGCTGGTGCCCCTTGGGTCTGGCAGGACAAAAGGTGGGGAGGCCAACAGTAGGTGGAGCCAGAGCCATTAACAGGCAGAGTCAACTATTCTCCCTGTTGAGTTCTACAAGGGGCAACACTGAGACTAATGAGGAGGAAGTTGACAGCCAGGGCCACCTCCTGGACTAGTTGTATGTAAGAAGGCAGGACAGGTGGGGGTTGGTAAGGCAGTACCCCATTTGCCCAAATGGACCAGCCTCCATTCGCAGCATCTATGTTTCTGGCTGGATCATCTATCTGTACCCTGAGGGTATTATACACCATAGTCTGGTTGAATAGTCATTCCCTTAATTGTCATTCATACTCTCCAGAATGCCAAGGTGCAGGTTTTTCTTCTGGAGTAGGGGGCAACAAGTGCTACCTTCCCACCAAGGCCTTCATGGTTAATATACTCTTTCAGATGCAGCATCTTAATATTATAATATTGCAGAACTATATGTTGTAGACAAAAGTCCAAGAACACATTTTTCTAATGAGGCTAAAGTTGCCATGGCGCACTTCCAGATGATCTGTTCATTCAGCATTTTTTCTGATCTGTTTGCAGGGAGATTAGATAACATTAGTTATTTAATGAGCATTCATTCTGACTTCTTTGTGGGGAGGTTAGATGAAGTTGTATCAACGCAAGTGTTATGCAAACTTTCCAGTACATTTTCCCATCACTTATAGCAATAACTCTGATCTTTGGAAGAAGCATGTTGGTTGTACAAGTCCTTCCAATCAAGCTATAATTGCACAACCTGAATTTGCTAGTATGTGATCAAGTCCTACCCAAAATTTGGAATAGAATAGTTCCCACTTCTTTACTCCTTTCCCCTCCATAAGGAATTGGTAAGATGATAAGCAAGAGGTGATGGGGAGGGGGGAAAGGGAAGGGTGTGTGGATATCTTTCCTACCCACCACCATTTCTTTGTCCCAAATTGCTCTCCCCCACTACTTCTCCTGTTTTGGGTTCTGAAAGTGTGTTTAGAAATTGGGACTCTATGAGAGTGGAGGAGCTATCCGGAGTGGGCTATTTGGAGTGGAGGAAAACATTTGCCACCCTGTTCCCACCACAGCACACACATCTGTCTTTCCTAATCTCCCAGTGCTCCTATTTCCTATGAAATGCAGCAAGCCCAGCAGACTTTTGTTACACACACATATGTTAAGTAATACATAGTTAGGTCCTCAGTTGAAGGGAATATGGAATAGCTACTGTTTCCTTCTGTTTCAGGATATGTTTTTCAGTCAATAGAAGTATCAAAGTGGCAGAGCAAACATTACGGAAGTGAAGTATTTTATAACAAATCAATGTTAATATGGGAGTGTCTTGTTGTTTGGAAAAGGCAAATGCTCCTTAACATCAGTCATTCCCTGAAGGCCCAGAATTCTTGTGTTTGAAACTTTGCTTTGATTCACATCTACATTGTGGTACAATAATTTGACCATACACTGTCAACAAGGTCAGTGTGACAATGTGTTACAGTTTCTCAGTGTTTCCTGACCTTTACCCTGAACACCAATATGGATAGAAAAAATATAGACTAGTCGAGGAATTATTACTTGTTCACCCATCACGTACACATTAGCAAAAAGCTGCACTTATCAGAATAAAGGGAAGCATCATGGGCATATTCTGAGCTGAGAGTCAGCTCTTGGAACCTTTGAGCTCAACCCTGGAATCTTCCGTCTTTGGCAAGATTAGCCCTCAAAGCTATAAACTAATATGGTGTCCTGAAGAGTAGTTTTCTCCCATCACTAAAGAACCACAATTCATTCCCACACATCTGAAATTAGGGGCCTGTGATTTTTCAGGCAGGCTTAAGTCCCAGCACCTCTTTCTTTTTTGTAAAAAAGCAAAGAAATTAAACAACCTATCAACCACAGTCACCAAATAACCCTGACAGATTTGATTCCCTAGTATTTCTTCCTCTCTTTTCAGGGCTTGCTAAGGCAGCTGGTCCTGCTGCCAGGATCTGATGCTACCTCACGGATGTGCACTGGCATGAACTTTAATCTAGCAGTGCTCTCCATCCCCAAAATTCTGCAGGATCTCCCCGTGAAACCAGTGGACAATGAGCTGCTGAAATACCCTTACGGTCAGTAAAATGAACCAATAGCTTTTGAGGTGTTTCAACAACTTGTATGAGAAAACTATAGAGGAGAGCAACTCTGTATCCATTCTGAGTGTTGATAGAAAGCCTGGAAGAACAGATTCAGGCTGATTGACACTGCAGAAAAAGGGTAGCTTTCACTTCATTCATATAACACTATTTTATTTTCCCCTTCCTTCATGAAAATTATGACATTGATTTATTGCAGTTAATGAACCTTTTTTCTCTGCAATCCTTTTAACCAATATACATAACATATTGGAAGCTTCCCAGAAAGCTTTATAGAGCAGCATTCCTATAATATTTCTATTATCAAAAGCAAATATATAGAACAAATAGGCTTTTTGCTTATACTTTGATGAACATCAATACATTTCTGCTCTGCTATGTACCAAAGGGAGGGTGTCACCATAGATAAAGACTTGTGCCTTGTCCCTCCTTGGTGACTTTAGATGTTGACAACACTCAGAGCAAAACCTTTTCTGCAGTTCTTACCATCTATGGGAGAAGGTGCTCAGATACTGTGGCCCTGACTATTTAGGACTGGGGTAGCTGACATGATGTTATCCAGACATTGGTGGACTACAGCTCCCCTTTCCATGTTCAGTGGTCAAGGATGCTGGCTACTCCAGATTTAGGATTATAACTGTCACATCTATCACTTTAAATTTGGGCCAGAAACTGACGGCCAGTGAAATTTTTTGAGCATATAGGTAGCAAAGGCACCACTTTGTAATGTCTGCCTGAAAAGCAATATATAAATGACTTAAACAAACAAGCAAACATTATCCAGAGCAATCATCCTGAAATGTTTCAGACCAAAGATCCACCTTTAGCTTGAACATGCATTTTGTGGCTCATTTTTTAAATTTTACACTATATGTTTGTACAGTGGTAGTCTTGCTGCTATGACTCACCTTAAGTCAGGCCACAACCAACCAGCTGAAGACCAGTGATCTAGAGCTGGGATCAAAAACCTGTGGCCATCTAGATGTTTTTGGACTCCAGCTCTCATCAGCCCTAGTCAATGTCAGGGATGATGGAGTCCAGCAACATCTGGCAGACCACAGGTTCCCCATGTCTGATCTAGAGCCAGCTCATGATAACAACAGTTGCTGCATTCAAAGTTTTCTAACACTCTTCAACAACAGACCTAGGTAAAGCACACTGCATTATCCCAGTCTAAAGACACTCAGGGCATGTATCACAATGGGTAAATCTCTATTTCCTAAAAAAAGGACAGCTGGCAAACCAGAGTAAATTGGTAAAAAAAAAACACCTGACCACAGATGCTACCTAAGCATCAAGTAGAAGAGATGGGTCCAGGTGTACCTCTAGATAGTCTACCTGTTCATTAAAGAAGAGTGTCATCCCATCCAGAGAAGTCCAAGCATCATCCTCTAGAGCAGGAGTGGGTAAGCTTTCTTTGGTCCAAAGGCTACATTCATTTTTGGCAAATTCTGCAGGGGCCATATGCCACTGGTGCATGTGGCCAAAGATGGATGTAGCTACATCCCAGTGGTGCACACATGCTCAGGAAAAGGCACACCGCTCCTGCTCCATAAGGGTCAGCTGAGGAGGCAATTTTGGAGGGGACAGTTTGCCTCCCCTTTTCAGGGCACTCCAGCAGTCTGATTATTTAATTTTTTTCCTTCTGCTGTTGCGAAAACCTGTGGGGTCTTGAGGTGGGCACAAAAATTTGCTTAGAAGGCCATATATAAATCCCAGGCCTGGGGTTAGCTATCTCTGCTCTAGGTCATACCTCCCATCTACAATAGTATCTTATCTTGACTGAGCTTCAGTTTATTTGTCTTCATTCAGCCAATTACTGATAGGGAATCCACTGTCTCATCAGGATTTGAAAAGGACGGATATGTTGTCTGCCTACTGATGACACCGCACTCCAAATCCTCAGTTGAAATCTCCAAGTGGTTTTAGGTAGTTAAATATCTCTGAGGGTCTAAATAGAACTGCAAAACTCCATAGGATAATTCCTAAGAGGGTGAACAACAATTCCACAGTGTAATATCCTAGGAAAGCCAACTGTCAATGCTTAGTTTATGGCATAATAAAATATTAAAACTCAGTGTGCTTCCAGCTGAGTTGTTTATTCTCACAAAATTTGGTTGTCATTCCACACTTTTTATCCCATTACTTTTTTAACCACAGTCCAGTAAGAAATGTGATGTGAAATTGCCCTGGAAAGTGTGGGATAATAACCACTAGCTGGCAATCTCATATAACTGCTGCATGAACGTATCAGAAAGAATGCTTAATAATTAGGCAATGTCAGCATATACTTCCATGCCAGTGTTTTGCAAACTTATCAGCCTGAATGCTCAATAAACAGCCAGTCTGGAAGGTCCACTAGACACAGAGGTTGGTAGGGCTAGGAGTGTGTGTGTGTGTGTATGTGTGTTTGTAGAGTCGTAAAGAATGTATGGAAATCTGAATGGGCACTTCTTCCAAGGCCAGGAACAAGGATGGAAACAAAATAACTCTATGCCTATTATTGCTATGAACTCCAACTACTATATTTCTTGGCATTTCATATTACTTATTAAATCTTGTTATTTTGGAAGTGTTCAGCCATAATGAGCAATACTAGAAAAGTGGAAGGCTAATCTTAAGGCCTGCTTTACATACACCATCGTTCTACATAGACATAGTCTTTACATAAGACAATATCTGCAAACCATCATGTGTGAAGTTGATGTGAGCACTTATTTTGCCATGAGCACATGTAGCAGCTTCTTCACCCTGGTATTTGCAGCAAAATAAAAAGGCCAACTTCATCCATATACATCCCCCCCCCGCAAATGGAGGGTATTTCCACCCAGAAGCTACCTTGGAAAGGATTGTATGCATGCAATGGGAATTGGTGGATGCCTGTGTTAGAAGGTAAATGCTGTCTGGGCACATTTTGAATACAGTAGTGGCACCACTAGTGGCAGCGGAGGGAGGTAGAGGGGTAATAAGGAGACGGAAAGCAGAGTAGGTCTTTTCTCTGAAACAACAATCCACACAGTGCTATTTATAGACAGTGGTCTAACTTTAGTAAAGGTAGTCATGCTTAAACCTGATTGAAATCAGTGGGTTTTGATGATGAGTCACAAGTTGCTGTCCTATTGATTTCAATAGGACACAGATAGCCAATATGGTGTCTTCCAGATGTTGTGGACTACTGTTCCTCTCCCCCTGACCCTTGGCAATGCTGGCTGGGGCTGATGGGAGTCGTAGTTCACAAACTCTGGCTATCCTTGCAATAGGATGTTAGGACAACTAGGTGGATGGGTGTGGTGAGTTGTCATACATCCTTTAAAAGTGTATTGTTATACCATAAGAAAATCTGAAGGAGTGACACTTCAATAGAAACAGTCGTCCACTTTGATTAAGAAAAATATAGTTCTTGTCATCTGAATGTTTTACAGTGATGGATATCACACCAGTTATTACTTACTAAGTTTCAAAAGACCAGCAAAAGCCGGGTACCAGATCCAGGGGATTTGTGTAACTGCAATGGCTATTGATTGCAGTAGCTAAACTCATTGGCTTGGTCCACATATAGCACTAAGCCACGGTTACCCTGTCTAATGATTTAACTATGGCTTGTTTTCTGCTGACAAACCACAATCTGAAGCCATGGTTTGTTCATGGCTAATGAACCTTGATTTGTTTGAACTATGACTTGGTCTTATGTGTGAACCCAGAATCTTTCCTTAATCATGGTTTGTTTGGTCACTCCAACCTAGACACCTACCACACTACCAAAGGAAAAAGCAAGAACAGCTGGAAAATAAACCCATCAAGCCATGGTTTGTTTGACTGTGTATCAGACAACTCATGGTTAACCAGTAGTTTGCTAAACAAACCATAGCTTCAACAAACCATGGCTTAGCTTTATGTGAGAACCAAGGCATTATATTCTCCTGCAGGTATCATACTTGTCAAGCAGCAAATGAAGCAGGAGAAATATACATTTGTAGAACTATATGTGTAGAAGATCTCAAGTTGAGGAAGGAAATGCAGTTCTTTATCAGTTGCTGTCTATCCAGTGCATTTGGAGTTGTTTCAATTGGTTGCTAAAATCCTAGCATAAATTTTGAAATAGCTCTCTTAAAATGTTTATATGTGAAGTGTGAATAATCCAGTGCAGTTACATATTAATTTCTATAATTACATTTCTCATGGTGCCAGAGCAAGTTTTTATTTGCTGCTCATTTGCTTGTGTTTTGTGTTTTATTGTTCAGAAGCAGACATGAAAGTGACGTTGGGGTCACGCCCTCCCTGTACCAAAAGTGAAAGTGGTCAGTTCTGGTTTAATGCTGCTCAGAAAGGACTATATATATGCAATGGGAATGAGTGGATTTCCTTGTTAGAAGGTAAGTGTTTTCTGGGTACTGTTGAGTTATGGCAGTTTGGTACCTGCAATACCACTGGCTTAAGGGAGGTGAAGATGTAGACTAAGGGCAGAGAAGAGGTCTTGTCCCTGAAAGTCTAATTCATATTGTGTACTATTAATTTACAGATGACATATATATATACACACACATTGGTTAAATTGGTTTAAGAGCCATTCCCTTTTCCCAGAGAACTTTGGTAATTGTAGTTCTATAAGGTGGTGGTGGGGGAGTGGAATCTCTAACAGAGCATTCTCAGTTTTATAACAAACTGTAGTTCCCAGTGTTCTCTGACAGTGAAAGCAGTGCACACACTTGTACTGTTGATATCACAGAATTGAACTAAGGGATAACAGGAGCTGTAGTTCAGCAACATCTGGAGGTCCAGAGGTTCCCCACACCTGTTCTACTGGATCATTATGCTTACAGAATTCCCTTTTTAATGACAATTTATTTCCTCTGTTATCACTTCATAGTCAAAGAAAGATTGGACTATCTGGAAGAATATCAGAGTTTAGCTACAAATTCTGAAACCTTGGGCATTGAGGTCTTTGTCATCCCTGAGGTGGGACTGTTTGTAGCTACTGCAAATCGATATACTCCTCCTGGATCAGCTATCTACAAATGGACTGATGAGAAATTTGTGGCTTACCAAAATCTCCCGACCTACCAAGCCCAATCCTGGAAATTCTTCACTATTGGAAAAAAGGTAAATTGTAAATTACTTTTCAGTATTATTTGATACTCTGCTAAATCCCAAAAGTTGGGGTCCAAGGAGCCATGCCTACGCCTGATGTTTTTCCTGAAACATTTTTAGTGCTCTCCCTAGCATAATGGAACTACAATTTCAAAATGTCTACTTTTTTCAAAGGTGCTTCCCAAACAAAATTTGCGACATTTTTTAAAATCATGTAACATAAGGCGGTTTACAAAAATAATAACAATCTAGTCCAAAACAGCATATTCAGTCAGCAACAGCAGAACAGTCCTGGTGATAAATACTTTAATTTTTTTTAAAAACTGGTAAAACAACAATAGGCATTGCCTTTGTTAATGAAAACTCAGCTAGGAACAACACTAGCTATTCTTGAAGGTCACTCCAGAATTTCAGGGGCATTATTGAAAAGGCCCTTTCAACCCCCACTGCTGTTCTAATTCCTCTAGAAGAAGGGATTCAGAGCAGGTTTTGCTATAACACTTCAGTAGACCAGAAATCTCATACCCCAAAAAAGGTTGGTGGCCAAGTGCAAGAGCTTTTCAAAACTGGCTTTTATTTTTATGTTATTACACTGCTGCGTCTGGCTCTACAAATTTGTATGAAATATTGTTTATGTTGTAATTTTATGATTTTATCATAAGGAATTCTGAGACCATTTGAAAAAGTATGGCCTAGAAATGTTCCAAACAAATAAAGGTGGGGTGGGGAGAGCATTGCATATTTCCATATGTTGGTAACTTTTCCTCTTTGGAAGAAAAAAACTGTTGTGCCTAATCTCCAAACTATTTTTTGAAATCTATGAACTGATACTCAGGGATGCAGCATGTTTAGATATCTGCTGTCTTTGTACTCCACAGAATATGAAGCATGCCTTGAATAGCAGGAGAAGGCATAATGTAAGATCACTGACTGTGCATTATCACTGTGCCTCGTTTTAGAGCATTGTGATGGCCTAGTGTTCTCAATGGGCTCTCATGAAGGAAGCCTATCACCAGATGTTGCCATGCTTCTCTGTGAAAATGGAGGATGTTGCCCTAGGCTCACACTATGCCAATAAATATGAGAGATAGCGCTATAACAGGATATGGAGATTAAGACAGGGATAATATGGAAACACAGAAGAGTGTTTTTCTTTTTATCCTTTTCCTTATTTGGAAGAACCTTATGCGGAAGGCATTTTGACAGCAGAAATAATGTAGGACTTCCACTGCTATCTCCAGAGAAGGTCAGACGTCAGAGACAAATATGAAGCCTTTTGTTTATGCTCACTGATCTGTGTATCAGACGTTTTGCGTAACACCATGAGGAGGGATTTGGGGGGGGGATTCAGTTTGGTTCACATTTTAATACCTAATTCTCAGTTCTTGAAATAAGCTGCAAACTGAAGTATAACTGTCATTTGAAATTTGCACTTCTCTGAATTTTGTAATGTAGTTTTCAAAAGAAAATTGTACAAAATTGCATATATTAGAGGACCTTTGCACACACACACACGCACATATATATATGCACACACACACATATATATACATATATCTATTTGTGTGAAATAACATACAAAATGGGTTATTATAGGTAAAATTGCTTGCAAAAATGTGTATATTAGGCAAAATTGTATACAAAATATGTATATTAGGAGAAACGGACACTAAAATGCTGGTGAAGTTTCATGAGGACTTTTACAAAAAAAATTGCAAACTGATGCTGAAATATGCCAGACAGAACTTACAACTGGGAAAATGAGAAAAACCAAAAGTGACAGATTTGTCCATCCCTAACCATGAGTTTGACCAGTGCTATTGGCAGTGTATATACAACGTGTGAAAGGGAGAAACCCTAGGTGGCACACAGTGATACACCTCAGACTTTAGTCAGACTCCATAGCAGTGAAGCAGCCTGCAAAACATATTTTAGCTTAGCAAGGGGTCAGGGTCTTTATATTTCACTCCAGTGGAATCCAAATAATTATGTAAAATATGAAACCTTCCAGAATAGATATAGAACAAAAACAAGTAATTTTCAAGATAATGCTTAGAAAATGCATTTTAATGCTTATTTTATCTGGCATGTTATGGGGGAGGCGATTTTTAGACTCTGATATATATGCAATCACAATACCAGTCTATCCAGAACTGCAAAAAGGTTAAACAAATTAAACGTTTCCTTATTTGCTCATCTTTCATGCAACAGTACGAATGTATATTGAACACAATTTCCAAAGAATCAATGCAGCTTGCAAATGTAACAGATCAACAATTAAAATTAAAAAAGGAAATAAAGCAGGAATAAAAATACATATTTCCAACTCCACAAGATTACCCACAAGTTAGTAATCACTTAGCTTAATTTAGAGGCCTGAATAAGCAGAAATCTTTTGCAATGCTTTCTAAAAATCAGTAGATTTAGATTCATGAGGACATCATTTTTCCTTGGTAGGGAGTTCCAGCGTGGTTGGGTAGGGACCAGTGGAGGCCCCTCATTAAGGACAAGTGGGGCACTGCCCACTCTAAACCTCCAAACTTATAGCCCAGTTCCTTCTCTGATCCTTACATTCATATTCAGTACATTACCTAACCGCCCAGAGAGCTTTGGCTATGAGGCAGTATATAAATGCAATAAATAAATAAATATTCAATACAGAACGTATTTAGAGATACTCTGGACTTGTTTCTGTCCATCTTGTTCTGGCCAATCTGTTATCTCTGAATAGAACAGCCAATCACAATCATTGCTATGGTCCCACCACTGTCTCCAGGGTTAAAATTCTAGTAGGAGAGGATTAGAGAGGGCAGCGGTCCCCTCAGCACCTCCAGGACCCCCATTTTTATTTCATTTCCCATAGAATAAGCTCTAACAACCAATCGGGAGGAGTCCCTCAGAAATGCATTGGAAGTTCTATAGCATAGGGCAGGATTACGAAGAGCCTCCCCAATGCATTTTATTCTGAACCAATCAGATGCACACATTTGAAATCTGCATTGACTCCTCTCTGAGCTTGCGTTGCTATTCCCTCCCTTTTGCAAGCAGCAGGCTAAGGCAGAAGGAAGCACAATTATTTCTCTGCAGCCAGCCAGAGTGGTACGTGGGGGTGGTATGCTGTGGTTCTGATGGGCCTTTTGCTGAATTTTGGAAGGGGAGGGAGACGAGGAGGAGGCCAGTGGTGGCGGGGGGGGGTAGGCCTTGGCTCTGATGGGCCTTTTGCCAACTATTGGAGAGGGTGGAAAGGGAGGAAAAGTAGGATGGCAGTGGTGGGGGGAGGTAAGCCTTGGCCATGGCCCTTGTGGGCCTTTTGCTGACTGTTGGAGGGAGAGGAGGAGGAGGAGAATGGCAGCGGTGGGGGAGTGGTAGGTCCTGGCTCTTGTGGGCCTTTTGCTGACTGTTGGAGAGGGAGGGAAAGGAAGAGGAGGAGGATGACAGTGGCAGGGAGGGTAGGCCCTGGCCTTCATGGGCCTTTTGCTGACTATAGGAGGGGGAGGGGAGGGAACAGCAGGACCAAAATGGATCGTTCTGTGTGTGATTAATGTTTTGCATCTAACCAGATGTAGCTTGAAAGAAAAGAGTGGCCACTGTGTTGGCTGTCTCTGTGTATGTATACAGGCAGAAGGAGAGAGTTGCTTAAAAGAGTTTGTGGTGTTGTTCATGGCTCAGTGGGGATCTTCCTAGTCCAGTGTTCAAACCATTGCGGTTATACATATATAAATGCTCATTTTGTTTGACTGATAATTTTTTTGTCTTCTATGGACCCCTTCTAAACCAAAGTACGGTGCTTTTCAGTTTCTTTAGATTCTATTTGTAAAACTGCAATGTTTAAGCATCCACAAAATCTTTAAATGCAGGAGGATAGGAAGAAAACCAGAATATAGATTTAGCATTCTTTGTCAGTTTATTGCAAAGCAAATTCATATCGCACTGAGGATGAACCCAATAATGTCTTGATTGGTCTGTGCAAGAAGAGAGTCTGAGCTGTTGTGGCTTCTTGTTTTTCAGATTTTCCTTGCAGTGGCAAATTTTGAACCAAATGAAAGAAGTCAGGAGTTTTCTGTAATTTACAAGTGGAACTACAGGAAAGAAAAATTCACTGTGTACCAGAGAATCACCACATACAGTGCTAGGGACTGGGAAGCATTTGTCATTGATGGAGAGACCTTCCTCGCAGTGGCTAATCACAGAAAAGGTATTGGCATGCCAGTGTGCAGTGACACAAATAAGCATGTGCAAAATCCCTTCCCTTTGTCATTGAACAATCACAACAATTTTGATTAGATCTTTCCTGACATATACTCTGTACCTCTTAAGCTGCATGACCTGCATAAAGTCACCTGGTGTAACTTCTGGCATGGAAATGCAGTGGTAGAAAAATCTTCATTTGATTAAATCTATCTATCTATCTATTGTGTGCCCTGCTTTACTTCACCTCATGGGGGACCTAAAGTGACTGGACTGTCATATACCTGACAGAAAAAAAATAAAATGACAGCCACAGATGAAGGTGAATCCCTTTGAGAGGATCTGGTTTCTAGGCAAGCTTATACTCTGGGGCCTTTCTTCGTTGAAATTAAGAGGTTTATTAAAAATTTGCATGGAGAGGAGAAAGTGGATAGACAGAAGTTTCTATCTCTCATAATGCTAGAACGTGGGATCACCCAATGAAACTAGAGAGCAGATTCAGGACAGACAAGAGAAAATTCTCATTCTCACAGTTTGACTTGTACTAATTCCATAATTAATGCATAGAAGGCAAGTAGCTTAGATGACTTTAAAAGGGGGTTAGACAAATGTGTGTCGAGTGGGCCTGTCAGTGTCCACTAAGCCACTGAATATCAGTTGCTCAGGACTGACAGCACAAGAGGGTTACTGCATGGAGGCATCGGCAGCCACTGCGGGATGGTGAATTAGATGGATCCTTGGTCTAATCCAGCAGGGCTCGTGTTGTTATGATATTCCAATGGCTTCTCCACTAGAAGTAACTTCAACCAAGAGGGACGTTGCAGGGAATTGACATTGCTGCTGCTATTGTTATTCTGATCAACACTCCCATTGACTGGAGGCTTACCTTACAATGTAAATCGCAGTTCCAGAGAGTCAAAACTCCCCTTCCTCATGATTCTGAGGCTGCTCAGCAACTCACATCAAGTATAGTTTCACCCTGTGTCTCCTTTAAATCAGTAGTGGTTGTTGGAGGTTTTGTTTTTTAAAGGTTGTTTTTTTTTAACAGTGGAGCACATTTGCTAAGGAGTGGATGCTGGTTTTCATTTCACAGCAGATTTTTCAAATTTAAATCTGTTGTGTGTGTGTGTTATGTGGTTATACATATTTAGATGCTAGCAACAAACTGATGTTTCCTTTGTGTTTCAGGGCCAAATTATATGTGACATTAAGGGACACACTTTAAAAAATCTTGCTTACACCTGTCCACTCTCTTGTATTTTAGCAAAAGCAGCCATGGGGTCCTCAGTCCCATATGGTGATCCCACTCCAGAACTGGGGTCTTGTGGCTGCTTTTACTAAAGTAATAGAGAGAGCTCAGTTTTAAGCACACTTTTTAAAGCACATGCTTAATGTACTATTAAGTTTGGCCTTCACAGTGTCAGCTCCAAATTTTGGGAGACCCTTGTGCAAGATGCCTTTGGTGCCCCCTTCCTTGCCACTGTCACCATTGCTCATTTGCTTGCCACTGGGCCCAGTCCTCACAACTGCCCAGAGGAAGAGTGTAAGTCAAACAGAGACTGCTGCTCCTTCATGTGGTGCTTGTCTCTGCTAGCACACTTGGAGAGGGCAGGTGAACAGATAGCAACAGCAAAGAGGAAGTCAACATTGGGGCCCCTTGCTAGGGTGTGGGCCTCAGCACGTGCCCAACAAGGCTGGCTCCTGGTGCTGGTGCTGGCTCTGGGCCCTCTGTCCACACAATCATAAAACAAACTGTTGATTATCAAATTCCTATAAGCAAATGGGGTGCTAAACTTTTGTTGAAAACCTGGCTTGTAGTTTCAGATTGCACGCATCTAGGTTCAAATTCTGCAACACTCCTTAAAAACATCAGGATGATTTGTCACTTTGGCCTGGCTCCCACATAATGCTAACCTATCTCAGACAAACCATGAGCCATAAAGCACAGTCTGAAGAGAGCTAAGTCACAAACTCAGGTTCAGACTAGGGGTGTAGTTGTCTCGCGTCCCGGAGGGTCTTAGACCTCTTACTTTTTTGGGAGCCAGGTCCCAATGTCTCCAGCATCCTACAAGCTAATCAGCATGAAAAGGGGTGTGACTATGACTATTATGAAAATACCCTGAGCTTCTGATTTTGCCATTATACTACTGGTTCGGACAACACGTTAAACCAATTATGGCTTGGCTTGGCTTAGCTCAGCAGAACATTTGGGGAGGAGTACAGTGGCCACAGTCTCCTCCCCCAGAGCCAGCACGCTCACATGTTTGCTCTAGGCTTAGCATGACCTGCACAGCAGGCCTTTGAACAGAAGTGGAACCTCTTGAAAGTTTTTTGGGATCCAAAATCATTTGGAGTGCCCATGAAATGGCCATGTGCCGCCACCCAGTGGAGTCTGTTAGCATAATCATCTCTCATGGAAAGAACTATTTTTCTAAAAGTGTTGCATGGGAAGAAAAGTGAATATTTATAGGTTTAGCCTTAATATGAAGTAAGTAGGGATAATATGAAAGTAAATAGTATCGTATTGATCATATTTGTACAAGGTCCCTCCCTTGCTTTTGAAAAAATAAAAATTGTGGGGGAATATGATTAAATCCTACTGCTCAGGTGACCAAAATTCTTTGTTCCTCATTCTTGCAATGCCCCACTCTCTTTCCAGGGCTGCTCGTGCCATTAAATAGACTCAGGCTACTGACAGCAAAGTGTTGCATAATTTATTATTGCTCTATTTTTATTGCCATGGAGGAGGGAGAAGCTCAGGTTCCTCAGGTGCCAAAATAACGTAACTGTCCTAGGGGACTATACACCTTGACTTGGGGGTTTAAGGGATGCCATTTGCTGCTTGGGCAGCATAAAAGGGTTGGCCCTTGCTTTTTCTTATTGCGTACCAGTATGCTTGTGGTCAAAAACATTGTTTGCATATTGAATCAACATTTGCTTTTTTAAAAATCCAGTTTCAAAACTGGCACAAACGCTCAGCCAATTAGCATGGCTATTTGTGTGGTAAAATAAGCACAGATACAGTAAAGGAAAGAACTAGACAAATTCATAAAGACCACAGTATTTGGTCCTTTTACTCTACATTGGCCTGGTTGAGACTTAACACTAAAATATGGTTTAGAGTTACATGTGTGACCCTCCCTCTCGCTTCTCTGGCAGAGTAGCAAAGAAGAGATTGGAAGCTTTCACTCCTACCTTTAAATTTACCAGAGAACCTTATTATGTCAAAACGTGGGGAACCCTGGTTAGTTTCACTCACTTTTAGAATGTGGCCCCTAAAAGTTTTCCACCACAAGGTACTGTTACTCTCAGTCCAAAAAAAAAAAGGTTCCCCACCCTTGGTTTAAATTATGGTTACTGAGTACGTCAGGATCATACACCATAGCTTATTTAAATAAAATGATTGAAACCAGGGTAGGGAACCTGTGGCCCTCTAGATCTCATTGGACAACTCCCATCAGTCCCAGCCAGCATGACCAATGGTCAGGGATGATGGAAGTTGTAGCCCAGCAATATCTGGGAGGCTATAACTTCTCCGTCTCTTTTGTAAAATCACCAGAGTTTCCCCAAATAACAGGTAATAGTGATTAGTCTAAAAGCAGAATTGAAAGTTTCTGCTCTCCTCTTTGCAGCTACACCACAGGGAATGGGGAGCATGTGACCTCCCTAGCTCCATGCACACTTATTTATGTAATGCTATACATTCCATTCCATGCAAAAAGGCCCATTGACTCTTTGGTGAAATCTTCTCATATGAATTGAATTCTTAGCTCCATCTTGGTTCATTATGTGGTCAAAAGCTAGAGAGTATCATTTCCTTTAACTTGTGAAAACGCTCTGATTTGACTGTCCTTGTCAGATTAGAGACGTTTTAAGTTCTATCCTTGATATCTGTAAAATCAACTTCATTCCCATTACCTCAGTACCTTCCACCAGAGAGATGTTGCCTTGAGAGGCAAGCCTTAGCTTTGTGTTCCTGAGGGTGTTTGTTATGAACCAAACCGCAGAACATTTTATTGTTTCACAAGAACTATCATCATTTGATAAAACAATTATTTTTCAGTACCATTTTTAGACTTTGCCTTTTTTTTTTTTGCTTCCTTTTGTTTTTGGTGCTGCCTCCTCCCCCCACCACTGAGCATCTTACCATCTTTGTATGCCATTTCTGTATCTGTCGTTCTTTTTTTATACTTACCTAGGAGATAACCACAATATAGACAGTGTCATATACAGGTGGAATGCCAGGACAGGCCTTTTTGAAACCAGCCAGACCATTCCTACCTCAGGAGCCTACGACTGGGAATTTTTCAGTATTGGGCCATATTCCTTCCTGGTGGTGGCCAACACTTTTAATGGAACATCCACCATGATCGACTCTCGCATCTACATTTGGCTCAGTGGAACCTTCCAGCTCTTCCAGTCAATCTTGGTAAGATACACCAACAGGAAAATCAGCTCAGTTTGTCTGAATGCTTGGACAATGTATTTGGCTCTGAACAAGGTATCTTGCATTCTAGTGTATAGATACTGTACATAGGTATAGGTAGGTGTGTGAGTATGTGTGTTTGGTGGTTAGTATACATAGAACAATAGTTCTGCATGCATGAAGCTGCACTGGATGCTGCTACTCTTGCCAAAATGGTATATATGCAAGGATTTGCCTTATTTATTTATTTATTATAAAAGTATTACTATACCTCCATAGGATAGCAAGGCAAGTGAGGGGTCATGCTTTCTTTCTTTCTTGTGCAGATCAACAGCAGGGCAATAAGCAGCACGGAGTATGCTAATTGGTCACAGGAAATTATACAGCTGATTTTTTTTAAAAAATGTGCAACATTAGAGATTGAGTTCATCCTGGTTTTGCGGGGATGGGATATAATTGACATACAAATAAAAACATGCTTTAATTCAGCGTTTTATGGCCTGGTACCCCCCAAATGTTTTGGACTACAACTCTCATAATACCTGGCCATTGTTCATGCTTGATGCCGCTGATAGGAATTACAGTTGAATTGGAGGGCACCAAGTTGGAAAAAGCTCAGGCCCAGCACCAGTGGGCAGCCAGGTTGGGCCCTGTCCAAGGGCTTCTGCAGCCCAAAGGGTGGGAGAGTGACGCTGCTACTTGGCGATCTGCAGCACTGTTGGGTCGTGGGACTCAGTGACCCAACACTGGCACAGATCGCAAAGGGGGAGCCCCCAGGCACCCCCACCCCCAATGCAGTTGGTATGGGGCTTAAATAAGCCAGCCTGCCCCACCTACCTGTTGCATCAGCACACATGCACCATGCACTGTGCACATGTGTCTGCCATCACAGAAGATGGCAGCAGGGACATCCCTAAGGAATTCACACACCCACTGCCATCTTGGGTGATGGCAGGCATACACGGCATGTATATGCTGATGTGACAGGCTGGGTGGACTTATTTAGGCCCCACACCACCTGTATCTGGCAGGAGTGTTCAGCCTTGTGGCACTGTGGGCCTGGGACACCAGTCATGCCTGGCCCCTGCCTGGGAAAGCTGCTTTCATTGTTTGAAAAGTCAGCAACCTTCGCCTCTTCCAATGTAATGCTTTTCCAGAGCTTGGCCAGGCATCTGCTGGGACCCACAAGCTAGCCCAACAAACTGCTGTTGCCTGAATCAAGTTTGCTGAAGTGTCCTAAAACAAAGAAGCAGGTTGCCTCAGGCATGCAGTAAAGCATCAAGGATTTGGTGTGCTGGGCAGGCATCAGAATTTCCCATGGAAGAGTGAGCTGAGTAGCAGCCTGCCAGCACATCCCAGTCAACCAGGCTGGCTTCCCAGCTGGACCTGGTAGAGTGCATTCTGGTGCCATGGCAACGTAGCAGCTGTTCTGTTCTTGCCATCCTGCAGTGCTCAGCCCGGTGGCCCAAAGAGACAGCCAATTTGGCCTCGTCTTCCCCTTTTTGTGGGACAGGTTAGGTCACTATTCTTCCATGCCACAGCAATGGCAGCACCTGGGCCAGAGGCTCAGGCAGGTAGTAAGCAGCAGCAGTGAAGCAGCTGTGGTAGCTGGCTGAAGATTGCTAGCAGCAATAGTATAAAGTAGCCACTTTGGCTCTGGTGTGGTGGTAGCAGCTGGAAGTGGTGAGGGAGCTCATACGAGGGGCCACTACAATTCCTTGTCTGGAGGCGACAAAAATCTGGAGCTGGCCCTGGGTTTCCTCCATGGAATGATGCTTTTGGAATAATCCTTTATGAAAGAAAGCGCTTGAAAAATGTTTCACTGATATAAAAATGTACATCCACTTTGCAAGCAAGCAAGATGTTTGCATGAGCAGAAGCCTCTAGAATTCAAATACCAATCTGAATGAACTCTGAAGAATCTACAATTTTGACATGATACTCTCCGGCTTCATTTCTTCATTAAGTACATAGGAAGCTTCTCTATACTGACCTGTCGCCCATCTAACTTGGCAGCAGCTCCTCAGGTATTCAGACAGGGAGCCTTTCCCAGCCCTACCTAGAGATGTTAGGGACCTTGGAAAACTGGTAGAAAGTATTATTAAAGCTAGATTAACTAAGCACATAGAAGAACAAGCCTTGCTGAAGCAGAGCCAGCATGGCTTCTGCAAAGGAAAGTCCTGTCTCAGTAACCTATTAGAATTCTTTGAGAGTGTCAACAAGCATATAGATAGAGGTGATCCAGTGGACATAGTGTACTTAGACTTTCAAAAAGCGTTTGACAAGGTACCTCACCAAAGGCTTCTGAGGAAGCTTAGCAGTCATGGAATAAGAGGAGAGGTCCTCTTGTGGATAAGAAATTGGTTAAGAAGCAGAAAGCAGAGAGTAGGAATAAACGGACAGTTCTCCCAATGGAGGGCTGTAGAAAGTGGAGTCCCTCAAGGATCGGTATTGGGACCTGTACTTTTCAACTTGTTCATTAATGACCTAGAATTAGGAGTGAGCAGTGAAGTGGCCAAGTTTGCTGATGACACTAAATTGTTCAGGGTTGTTAAAACAAAAAGGGATTGCGAAGAGCTCCAAAAAGACCTCTCCAAACTGAGTGAATGGGCAGAAAGATGGCAAATGCAATTCAATATAAACAAGTGTAAAATTATGCATATTGGAGCAAAACATCTGAATTTCACATATACGCTCATGGGGTCTGAACTGGCGGTGACCGACCAGGAGAGAGACCTCGGGGTTGTAGTGGACAGCACGATGAAAATGTCGACCCAGTGTGCGGCAGCTGTGAAAAAGGCAAATTCCATGCTAGCAATAATTAGGAAAGGTATTGAAAATAAAACAGCCGATATCATAATGCCGTTGTATAAATCTATGGTGCGGCCGCATTTGGAATACTGTGTACAGTTCTGGTCGCCTCATCTCAAAAAGGATATTATAGAGTTGGAAAAGGTTCAGAAGAGGGCAACCAGAATGATCAAGGGGATGGAGCGACTCCCTTACGAGGAAAGGTTGCAGCATTTGGGGCTTTTTAGTTTAGAGAAAAGGCGGGTCAGAGGAGACATGATAGAAGTGTATAAAATTATGCATGGCATTGAGAAAGTGGATAGAGAAAAGTTCTTCTCCCTCTCTCATAATACTAGAACTCGTGGACATTCAAAGAAGCTGAATGTTGGAAGATTCAGGACAGACAAAAGGAAGTACTTCTTTACTCAGCGCATAGTTAAACTATGGAATTTGCTCCCACAAGATGCAGTAATGGCCACCAGCTTGGATGGCTTTAAAAGAAGATTAGACAAATTCATGGAGGACAGGGTTATCAATGGCTACTAGCCATGATGGCTGTGCTCTGCCACCCTAGTCAGAGGCAGCATGCTTCTGAAAACCAGTTGCCGGAAGCCTCAGGAGGGGAGAGTGTTCTTGCACTCGGGTCCTGCTTGAGGGCTTCCCCCAGGCACCTGGTTGGCCACTGTGAGAACAGGATGCTGGACTAGATGGGCCACTGGCCTGATCCAGCAGGCTCTTCTTATGTTCTTATGTTCTTATGTTCTTACCTTCTGGATGCAAAGCAGTTGCTCTGCTACTGAGATAGAGGCCCAAGTGGAGGAAAACATGAGGTCACAACTTGCCTCTTTCAGACAACCCTTAATTCAGTGTAGATGTTCAGCAAAGAAGCCCTATTTGCATGTGAGCTGTGTGACAAAATGGGTGGGTTTGGCATACAGCATCTAACACAGGTCTGGAAATTGTGCTGGTAGTTATGGGTGGGACTGAGATACATTTGGCCTTAATGATGGATTGCTATCAGGATAATGTCCTAGTGCAGGGGAATGTCATGCATGAAACAGCATTAAGAAGTATTTGCAAGACATTTTCCTGGCAATATTTCCAATGGAATCCAGTTGTCAAGGATGCAGAGCAGAATGTGGCTTTGCATTCTTCATAACTGTAAACCCCAAGTGTGTGTGTTTCCAAGTAGAAATCAAGTGAGAGAACATGTTGATTTGCCCAGACCGCTTTTTAAAATTAGGAACCATGTGAGAAACGCCCTTCATGTTGCTACCTACCTAATGCAACAGTCATATGCCAACTATTCAAACATTCTTATAAAGCCTGGCTGCAGGGGAGAAACTTCATTCTGAGTGCAGGAGTGGAGTTTAAAAAGCAACAATTCTTGCATGGGGGTGAGAGTGGAAAGGGACAGCTCGTCCTAATTTTGGTAGGGTTTCCCTTTGTAAAAGGCAAAGTGAGCACTAATAGGGAAAGGCAGGAGGAAGCTCATTAAAAAAAACAAATGAGCAAAAAATGCTTACAAAATGGCTCAGGCATTTGGTGAGTGAGGTGGTGGTGGTTTGAGTTTTCCTTCCTTTTCATGAGTAGAGGACACAGGCACTGTCCAATAAATGTCTGTGACAGGATCGCAGTCAACTTTTACCAGGGATGGCAAATCTGTGGCCCTTCATAGCTATGCTGGTTGGGGCTCCTGGAAACTGAGAGTCCAATATCATCCGCTTCCATGCCCTATACACTCTATTATCAGCCTTTATCAAGAGAGACGAATTGGGTATGCAAGCAGTTATGATTTGTGGTTCAAGCATTGATAAAATCAGATTTCTAAAAAATAGAAGTCCAGCCTGAAGGGAGGATGTCTGGAGCCCTTGCAACCAAAAGATTATGGTTGTGTTATTAACAAAAATCTTACTTATATGTACAAGCCCTTAATGCAGGAGTGGGGAGGTTTTTTCATTCTGAAGGCCACATTTACTCATGGGCAACGTTCTAGGAGCCACATACCAATACAGTAGGGCCCCACTCATACAGTGGGTTACGTTCCAGACCCCCGCTGTAAAGCAAAAACCGCTGTAAAGCGGAACTCATTGAATAGAATGGCACGCGATGCCCGAAAACTGCTGTAAAAGCGGAACAAGCGCTGTATGAGTGGGGCTTTAGTCTAATTGCGTCTAATTGAGACCGCTGTATTAGCAAATTGCTGTAAAGCGAAGCGCCGTAAAGCGGGGCCCTACTGTAATGGGTGTGGTTAGGCAAAGTGGATGAAACAACAGATGTGACTCTTGCCTTTGTACAGCAGGCTACAATCAAGCCATGCACAGTTCAGAGGAATCTCTCCATCCAGGCAAGGAAAAGGCATTATCACAGCTGAACGACACATCCCAGCCAGGCAAAAGCACTCAAGGAGGGGATGGAGCAAGATCAGGGTGGGGTGTGGCCTGGGGAGGCAGAATGGCCTGGAGTAATAGTTCCCAAACATCCCCCCCCCAAATGGACCACTTGAAAATTGCTGATAGTCTTGGCAGATGACTTATTTTTCTGCCAGTTGTAGCAATTGCAATGTGCTGTGTTAGTTGCTGTATGGTTTTTAATTGTATTTTTACAGACACATTACGCCCCCCGAATGATGAAGCTTGTGACCACCAGTGGTCTGCGGACCACAGTTTGGGAACCCTTGGCCTAGAGAGAGTCCCAAGGGTCAGATAGAGGTCTGGAAGGCTGCATTTGGCCCCCAGGCCTGAGGTTGCTCACCCCTGCTTTAATAGAAACTGCTCAGTTGCTTACAGCCATACTACCCTGAACATGCCCGATCTCATCTGATCTTGGAAGCTAAGCAGGGTCAGGCCTAGTTAGTACTTGGATGGGAGACTGCCTGGGAATACCGCGTGCCGTAGGCTTAGAGGAAGGCAATGGTAAACCATCTTTTAATACTTCTTGCCATGAAAACCCTATGAATATATGTGTGTGTGTGTGTGTGTGTGTGTGTGTGTGTGTGTGTGCATATATATATATATATATATATATGTATATAAGATTCATAGGGTCACCATAAGTCATAATCAACTTGAACACATATAACAACCACAACAATGCTCAGTCTCTGTGTGCAAACCAGTGCATATGTTGAATTGCTTCTCTGAGAGGAAGTCAAATGATCTAGATTAGTCTCCTCCATGTCATATAATCTAGGTTAGTCTCCTTTATGTATTGTGTGAAATACATTATTCTACAGTAGCTATTCATGTTCTGGATAGCTTCTTTTTGCCTTCTCTTTTGTCTAGACTTTCGGTGCTGCTGACTGGGAAGTCTTTCAGATTCGAGATAGAGTCTTCCTTGCTGTGGCAAACAGCTATGATAGTACAATTGTTGCCCCAAACAACAGCTTTGCCATCAATTCTTCCATCTATGAACTTAACATCACTGCACAGATGTTTGTCAAGTTCCAGGACATTCTTACCTACAGGTGCCTCCTTTATGTATTGCGCAAAACACCAGGATTGTGTTATTCTGATAAAGGAATGTTCTTGTCTTCAAGAATGATTTGATTCTTTTTTTTAAATTGTAAGAGTACAATATAGAATGTTTTCTTAAATTGATCTTGCTGGTAGAAATGTATAATAGAAAGATGAGAATGCTCACTTTTCTGAAATTGGAATGATTTTGGGAAATGATAAAAATGTTCTGTTCTAAACAGTAAATAGAAAGAGGATGTGTTCACCAGTGATTCTCCTGTTGTTGTAATTTCTTCATGTTTGGTTGGTTTCTGCTGCAGTGCTTTGGACTGGGAGTTCTTTTCAGTTGGAGAAGATAACTTTTTGGTGGTAGCAAATTCATTTGATGGTGTGACCTTCTCTGTAAACAGCATTATTTACAGGTAAGTAGAACTAAACTCCCTCAGTGCTATAGCTTGATTCATAGTTGTATCTTTTCACAGTGAATGAAAATTGAAGACCTCACTAGTACTTTTGTTCAGAAGCAAGGATGTGTCAAGCTTCTATCACCTGTGGTATGTTCTGTTATGATAGTAACCTATACAGGGAGGAAAATTACCTGCCTTCACCCTCTGCTTCTGCCATTGAATGGAAATGACAGAATCATGTTATCATCAGGGTCTGGCTGCAACTGGATTGGAAGGGATCCAATCAGGTGTTTAGCTCTAGTCCAACAATTTCCTTTTCTTGAAACTTCCCAGACAAATGCCTTCTGCTTTCATATCACTGGTGAATCTTCTAACATTCTTAAAAGAGTCACTAAAAACTGATTTGTACATGCATGCTCATCACTTTATAAATGTAGCGTCAACTGGCTTTTGCATTTTTAAATACACCATGACAGACAGAACTTTCTTTTCACCTGCTCTCACAGCTTCAAATGCAATGGAATCTTTTCATACATTCTACTTGGAGTAATAAAGGGGATATACATGTGTGCACCAGCCCTCAGAAAACACCAGATCCAGAAATTATTCCTGCAGAATGCCACTAGATACCTCTGTTGATTAGTTAACGATGACCCTTTAAGTACAATTTCCTTGCCAATTGAGAACCCATGCTATCCCCAACCAAATCCTGCTACCTGTTGCTGGTTTCAGAAGCTTTTCCAGGAGGATGTCAAATCAGCCAATTCTCCCCTCTCTTGTTCCCCGTTAGGCCAAATACTTTATGAAAGTAGAAGACTAGGTTAATCTGGCATGATTTGTTCTCAGTAAAGCCATCTTGACTGTTCATGAGAACTCCTTTTGTTCTAGTCAGTAAACCTTTTGTTGCACTTTTTTGTTTTGTTTTATTGTTTCCTCCACTAGATATTGAAGCCAAGCCAATCTGCTCAAATTCCTGGGTTTTACTTCTTCCCCTTTAAAAAATATAGATATATTTGTTCTCCATTCGTCTGGGATTAGCCAGACCAATCTAGTTTCCTATAACCAAAAAGAAGTACACAGTTGATACACACCCACAGGGAGAAAGGCTATGACTTGCAACATTTTGCTTTGAAGACTGACTTTGTGCACTGTATTGAAACCTTAACTAAAAGACTGGAAGAGAGCAAACCTACAGTTATTTCTATATACTGCCAAGCAATAGCAACCTTCCATTATGGGATTCTAGACTTTATTAGGGAGGTATATGTATGCAGAAGCAGATTCTACACACAGATCCCTGGCCAGATAAGGAACCATGTACCCAGAGAGTACATGCAATTCATTCTCTAATATAATTGTCAGGACCATGCATGCAGTGCATACTCCCTCTCAGAAAATCAGCAACCATGCCTATCACGAGTGGAAGCAGAGGCCTGGTTGAAGTCCCTACACTTTCTCTTTCATGAATAGGCTGAGCAGCATAATTGCTGTTTTCCTGATCAGCATGATTACATGCTATAGTCCTGGCTGTTGTATGCATGCACAGTTGGGTTGGAGTCCTCATTGTTAGGCATTTCCCCAAAATTTAAATCATCTTTGTATCATACCTTTTTTATGGGGAGCACAGTGTAGCAAACATGGTGTTATCCCATTTTATTCTACTAGCTACCTCGTAAAGTGGGTTTACAATGATATGCCTCAGGCTATCCAGGCTGTAGTCCTAAACCTCCTTATTTGGGAGTAAGTTCCACTGAACTCAGGTATATACGGGAATGGCTGTAGCTCAGTGGTAGAGCATCTGCCTTACATGCAGAACATCCCAGGTTCGATCACTGGCATCTCCAGGTAGGGTTGAGAGAGACTCCTGTCTGTAACCTTGGAGAGCCGCTGCTAGTCAGTGTAGACAACACTGAGCAAGATGGACCAGTAGCCTAGCTCAAAATAAGGCAGCTTTCTATGTTCCTATGCATAGAATGTGACAGCATGAATAGAATGAGGTTGCATATGGTTAAGATGGGGAGGGGAACCTATGGCCCTCCAGATGTTGGACTCCAACTCCCATCAGTTCTAGTCCAACGGTCAGGGAAGATGGGAGCTTTAGTCCAGCAACATCTGGAGGGTCACAGGTTCTCCACCCATGATGTGGTGTATTATCCCTAATTTGTGCCCATAGTACCTTTCCTTCTCTGAGTCATTTATTTATTTTATTTATTTTATTAAATTTCTATACCGCCCCATAGCCGAAGCTCTCTGGGCGGTGTACAAACTAAAACTTCCATCTACAATTAAAACACATATTTAAACAATTTTAAAACTACATCCAAATTTCAAAATTGTAAACATTTTAAGACAGACAAAACACATATTAAAATACTAAATACTAAAATACTAAAATGCTAAAATGCCAGGGAGAAGAGGAAAGTTTTAACCTGGCGCCGAAAGGATAGTAATGTTGGCGCCAGGCATGCCTCGTCAGGAAGATCATTCCACAATTCGGGGGCCACCACTGAGAAGGCCCTCTTTCTTGTTGTCATCCTCCGAGCCTCCCTCTGAGGAGACATCCGGAGGAGGGCCTTCGATGTTGAGTGCAGTGTACGGGTAGGTTCATATCGGGAGAGGTGTTCCATCAGGTAGTGTGGTCCCAAGCCGTGTAAGGCTTTATAGGTTAAAACCAGCACTTTGAATTGAGCCTGGAGACATATAGGCAGCCACTGCAAGCGGGCCAGAATCAGTGTTATATGTTCGGACCGCCTTGTCCGTGTCAATAGTCTGGCCGCTGCATTTTGCACGAGCTGCAATTTCCGAACCGTCTTCAAAGGCAGCCCCACGTAGAGTGCATTGCAGTAATCTAATTTGGAGGTTACCAGAGCACGGACAACTGGAGCGAGATTTTCCCTGTCCAGATAGGGGTGCAGCTGGGCCACCAACCGAAGTTGGTAGAAAGCATTCCGGGCCACCGAGGCTACCTGAGCCTCAAGTGACAGGGATGAATCAAGAACAACTCCCAGGCTGCGAACCTGCTCCTTCAGGGGGAGTGCGACCCCATCCAGAGGGTCCATCATTGGAGGACAATAGTACTGGATTCTCTATAGGAGTCTCTAAAAGTCCAAATGTAGCCCTCCAGTCCTCTCTATTGAGCCCTCGGGACTATCCTCAGACCATACCTTCTTCCTAACCCATGCCTCATCTTGCCAAGCCACACCCTCTCACTGACTGTGCTCCTCACACTGCTCAGGTGCTTTTGCCTGGTTGGAATGTGCCATCGAACTGTGATGATACCTTTTGCTAGCCTGAATTGGAGAATGGAGAGGTGTTTGTCTGTGTGCGTGTAAATGTCTTTCTGCATGTTCACTTCTGTTGCTTCACCTACATTTGCCTCTGGTCCCACCCACTACTGGCATGTGACCCCCAGAAGATAGTCTGTGAAGGGATGCGGCCCTCAGGCTGAAAATGGTTTCCCACCCTTGATTTAAGTGCTGCTCTGTGGTATGGCTGTAGTAGCATCTCCACATATGTATGGGTATAGTGGGTGTGAGGCCTGTGTCCAATATCCATATTGTAGGCTCTCTGAGTTTGTGTTAAAGGACTACAGTTCCACACCAGAGGTTTTTCTGGATCAGAAAGAAAACTGTTTGAAGGCAGTGGGAGAAAATTGGATCCTTCGGGTTTGGGAATGATGGGCATTGCATAACTCTTCCCCCCCCCCCACTACAGATGGCAAGGATATGAAGGCTTTGTAGCTGTTCACCATCTTCCAACTTTTGGCTGTAGGGACTGGGAAGCTTTCAACACTACAGCTGGCTCTTACCTCATGTATTCGAGTGCAAAAGAACCGCTCTCCAGGGTGCTGAAGCTGAAAACCTTTTGACCAGGAAAGAGATGTTTTGCTTTGCAGCAAACAAGTTGGCAAGTCTGGACCTGTGAGAAACTACTTTGGTACTCACGGCTAGGATCGGGAATGTTGTCCCTAAGAGTTACTGCAATGAATGCCAGAGATGTCATAGGATAGGGATCCACCTTCCCTCTCTTGGCTAGGGTGGGTGTGAGGCTGCCAGGGATGAGATTTTAAGCCCTCTTTCTACTACCTGGAGTGGGCTAGGAATATAACTTAGAGCTGTCCAGTGATACTGGTGAGTACAGTAACTCCAATTCATCACACACACATGCAACACAAACCCATACACACTTCCAAACATCTTCCAGACCTAAGGAGCTGCTAATATAATCCACAATCCTATGTAAAGTTGAGGATGTTTTTGCCACTGAAGCAGGACAGTAGAAGCTGGAAGATACCTTTGGTACATTATGGGCTATCAGTCACAGCTTAAAAATATGGAACAAGCATAAGCATTTGGGCTGACTCCTCCCAGATCCCAGATGGATGAATGCTTCCATTGCTGTTACTTTATGGCAACAGTATGGGTGTGCATTATTTTGACATATTCCAACCCACTGTGAGGTCCTATGAAAATTTTTGGAGCCCAGATAAAGGTTCCAGAAGAACTGAAGAAAGAGTCCTTAAGAGTATGATATAAGAGCTTCGTGGGACCACCAGCTGCTATTTGGTTTTTGTAAAGTTTTGTAAAGCTTTCAAACCATCTTAGAACACTATTTATGGCTCTGGATTTTAGGATTTCAAGGGAAAATGTCTAAGCCTTATTGAGCAAATTAGAAGCCTAGTTACTCCCTTAATGCAAAGTACTGCAGTCACATCAGAGAAGATGCATAATCCATACAGGCTTGGGGTGTTGTCACATTAACAGTTGCACAGAAAGTGAACTATGGTGAAAGCCCTGTCGCTACAAAATGCCTCTGATCTGTGCTTGAGTCTTCCAGGGTTGTATTTCCTAGCTTTGCAGCATATCTACAAGGAATGGACAACCAAATGTTTAATGCTTTTTATGTTTAGGCTTTATGAACAGCTGTTGTGGATTTAAAAACTGGTGCTTATTGACCTTTGGAAAACCATTGGTACCTTGTTATATGGATCTGTGACATTTCTCTAATAAGCTCTACCCCAGTTTCATTGGTGCTTTTTCAGTCTTTGCTTACACGTTAGTTCGTGAATAACCTCTAGAAGTATACCTACTTGTTATTTCAAAGGATTTCAATCATTGTTTATAAATGATATGTTTGTACTGTATAAATTGATACTCCTGACAATAGCATTTCTTATATGGAGGTGGAATTGTTATTTATTTTCCAGAGAATATTTGTGATTTTGAAAATGACACCCAATAAAACTGAAGGAGTGGCTTTCATCATCTCAGAGGTTTAGTTCTGCTTACATTTTGTTAGTAAATTCAAACATCATTCCAGCTAAAATAAATGAACAAATGCAGTTCTGATTGCCATAACTCTTTAGATCCACATTACCTGGCTATTAGGGTTACCCAAGTTAGATTCAATTTGTTTTGAAAAAACAAACTAAAGTGACAAAACATAAATGGCAAGTGCTCATTTTTACTACTTCTTCACATGATGTGTAATTTATTTATGGAATTCACTACCCCAGGTTATGGTGGTGGCTGTTAGCTTAGGTAGGTCTCAAAGAGGATTAGACAAATTCACTGGGATAGGTCAATCCCTTGTGTTAGTCATATACAACTTCCATGCAGAGAGGCAGCATCTGTTGAATATCAGTTGCTGGGGAGCAACAATGAGGGAGGGCTATTGCCTTCATGCCTTCCTTGTGGGCTTGCTAGAGGCATCCGATTGGCCATTGGAGGAAACAGGGTGCAGGACTAGATGGACCTTTTGGGCTGATCCAGCAAGGCTCTTATGTTTAAATGAAACAAATACAGAAATAAATATTTGTTTCTGTGGGACAATGTCCTAACTGACTGAGTTCTAATTTTAATGGGGCCAGTTCTTCAGAGAGGCATATTCCCAATGCTCCTCATGAAGAATTTCTTCCAGGAGCCTGCTCTGCAGATTTCTGCAAGTCTTGACAGCTCTGACTTGCTTAAGGTGATTGCACATGTCCATTCGGTGTGGCATAAACCCTTTTGTCCTGAAGATTTGAAACATCACCAAGCCATACTGCTCTTTAGTTTTAGAAACTGACAAATGGCCATAGTGCATGTAAGTATTTTGCAAACACGCACAACCTGTTTTTATAATTAAGGCCATGCTAATAGTTGCCTCTCAAAGCACTTGCGTTGCTCTCTATAGAAGTGTTATCAGATCGGCCTGTTGGATTGCGTCATGCAACATCAAATATAGCAGAGCCTTAACATTAACATTACTCTGTTGTACACCGCCCTGAGAGCTTGTCGCTAAAGGGCGGTCTAAAAGTACAATAAATAAATAAATAAAATAAATTAACTACTTGCTCTGTCCAATAGTTTCATAATACCCATCTGTGGCTTAATATTGGGTCTATAGTTGTGGTGCAGCCATTGCAAGCACTCTTGGATGAATCAGATTATCTGGACCCATTTCAATCTGGGTTCAGGCCTGGTTATGGGACTGAATCCGCCTTGGTCGCCCTGATGGATGACCTTTATCGGAAGAAGGACAGGGGAAGTGCAACCCTGTTATTCTTACTTGGATCTCTCAGCGGCTTTTGATAGCATCGACCATGGTATCCTGAACCGACTTGGTGAGATGGGTATCGGAGACATTATTTTATAGTGGTTCCAATCCTACCTCCAGGGTTGTTTTCAGAGAACAGCATTGGGTGATTATCTTTCAGCCCCCTGGCAGTTGTGCTGTAGGGTGCCACAGGGTACCATCTTGTCCCTGATGCCGTTTACCATCTATATGAAGTCCTTGGGAGCGCTCATCAGGTAATTTGTGGCAAGGTGTCAGCAGTACGCTAATGATTCCCAGCTCTATTTCTCTGTAGCATCTGAATCGGGAGAGGCCGTGCAAGCTGCTGGACTTGGTGGTGGACTGGATGAGGGCCAGTAAATTGAGTCTGAATTCTAGCAAGACAGAAGTGCTGTGGGTTGGTGGTTCCCGAATTTGCATAATTAGTTGTGTGCTTTCGATGGGGTCATACTCCCTCTGAAAAGCGGGTTTGTAGTCTGGGGGTGCTCCTGGATCCATTTTTGTTGCTAGAGGCCCAGGTGACCTCAGTGGCTAGTAATGTCTTTTACCAGCTTTGGCTGGTAAGACAGCTGTAGCTGCTTCTGGACCAGGATAGCCTGACCACTGTTGTCCATGCACTGCTAACCTCCAGGCTGGACTACTGTAATGTGCTCTAGGTGGGGCTGCCCTTAAGGTTGGTCCAGAACCTGCAGCTGGTGCAATATGCGGTGGCATAACTGCTCTCTGGGGCAGGGGATTGCAAACATGTCACCCTGTTGCTGAAGGAATTGCACTGGCTGCCCCTTAGCTACTGGGCTAAGTTGAAGGTTCTGGTTTTGGTGTACAAAGCTCTATATAGCTTGGGACCAGGGTACCTGAAAGATCATCTTCCCCCTTATATACCCAGTTGATCGCTATGCTCTGCAGGCTGCAGATACCATCTTATCAGGAGGTCCGTTCTGCACAACACAGGAAGCGGACTTTTAGTATAGTGGCACCTACCCTTTTGAATTCCCTCCCCTTAAATATTAGAAAGGCGACATGTCTGTTATCTTTTTGGCACCTACTAAAGACCTTCCTCTTTCAACAAGCCTTTTAAGTAGAGACCTTATCCCAGACGCTTTCTGTGTTGGAATTGCTTTTTAATATGTTTTCAAAGCTTTTTTAAAAAAAGATGTTTTAAATGTTTTGTTTTAATATGTTTTTTAAGACATTTTAATATGTTTTAATGTCTGTTTTTATTATGTTTTATAGTGTTTTTAGTGTTTTTGTTTGCTGCCCTGGGCTCTTACTGGAAGGGCAGGATATAAATTTAATAAATAAAATAATAAATATAGCTGAAACATTTCAGCTGCCCTGCATTTACAGCAGATGCTAAATTAACTTTAACGCAGCCCCCAGCTTTTACTTCTTTAATTGCCTTGTTTCTGTGACAAAGAATGCTGCCATGGAGATGGTTACATAGCAGCCTTGTTGGCAGTCCAGACACAATGAGATACCAAATCCCACGAGTTTAGTATATCTCAGGGCAAAACCACGAGCACAATCTGACCTGAGTCCTCCCATTTCAATTTTTGTACTTTAAAGAAGGCCCAGGGGGCTCTGAATTTTATTGGAGTACTGGTACTGGAGTGTGTGGGAGTAATCCTTTCCCATGTGTTACTTTCTTGCAGGTACATGTATTTTTTTTTCCTGCAGCAGAGCAAATAGCAGCCTCAAGGAGAAAGTGATCTGAAATTAGAAAAATGGCACAGGGAAAAGGGTTAACCAACCCTCCAGTGCTGCTGTTTTGAGCAGCATCAGAGTTCTCAACAACTTTGTCAAAATCAGAAATCAAAGCACTAGGAGATTCAAGCCTGGATCTCTCGCACCCCATATCATTTGGCCCTCAAATGAAGAGGTGACTTCTGAGGAATGGGAGCATGCTGCTGTATTTGCCAGTGAAAAAATAGTTAGGAATCTTCCTATTTTGAGGTGTGTGAGAAAAAGCGGTTATAATACACTAACTGCTCATTATGATGGGTTCACTGCAGCTTCTTTAGAATCCTCAAGTAGCCGTCCAGTGGAGCTTTTTCATATTGTCAGGGGTCTGTTAACATCATCTCCAGGAAATGTGAGTTTTAGACCCTTCGGAAGGCCACTGTGAATTGTTTGCAAGACACTTTGAGGTTAAAGTTGATTGTCTCTATAGCAATCTTGATGCCCCATCTACATCTTCTGTAATCCTCAGTGAGATGTCCAGTTTAATGTCTGCTGCAACTTCTTGGGATCAGTCTCAGTTGATGTGACCCGATGACATAGACAAGGTGTTGCAGTGATGTGGCCAGCAGCATGTTCCCTTGATCCTTGGCCTTCTTGGCTGACTAAAGCTTTTTGAGGAGGTATCACCAAGTGGTGTGGTCAACGTGTCTTTGCAAGAGGGAGTGATCTCAGCCTCCCTGAAAGAGGTGGTGATCCAGCCGCTCCTGAAAAAGCCCACCTTGGATCCATCGGTTTGCGACAACTACCGCCTGGTTGCAAACTCTCTTTCTAAAGAAGGTGATTGAGTGGGTTGTGTTGCAACAATTCCAAGTACTCTTGGATGAAACAAATTATCTTGACCCATTCTAACCTGGGTTCAGGCCTAGTTATGGGACTGAATTGGCCTTGGTCGCCCTGATGGTCCCCTTTATTGGGAGACGGACAGGGGAAGTGCGACCCTGTTATTCTTACTTGATCGCTTGGCGGCTTTTGATACTATTGACTATGGTATCCTTCTGAACCAACTTGGTAAGATGGGTATCAGAGGCACTGTTTTAGAGCGGTTCTGATCCTACCTCCAGGGTTGATTTCAGAGAACAGCATTGGGTGATTGTCTTTCAGCCCCCTGGCAGTTGTTCTGTGGGTGCCACAGGGTACCATCTTGTCTACGATGCTGTTTAACATCTATTTGAAGCCCTTGGGAGCAGTCATCAGGAAATTTGGGGCAAGGTATCAGCAGTACACTGATGATATCCAGCTCTATTTCTCTGTAACATCTGAACTGGGAGAGGCTGTGGAAGCCCTAGACTGGATGCGGGCCAATAAACTGATTCTGACTTCTAGCAAGACAGAGGCACTGTGGGTTGGTGGTTCCCAAGTTGGCATAATTGGTCAATTGCCTGCTTTGGATGGGGTCATAACCCCTCTGAAAGAGCAGGTTTGTAGTCTGGGGTTCTCCTGGATCCATCTTTGTCGCTAGAGGCCTAGATGTTGTCAGTGGGTAGGAATACCTTTTACCAGTTTGGGCTGTTTCTGGACCGGGACAGCCTGACCACTGTTGTCCATGCACTGGTAACCTCCAGGCTGGATTACTGTAATGCGCTCTATGTGGGGCTGCCCTTGAGGTTGGTACGGAAGCTGCAGATGCTGCAAAATGTGGCGGCATGACTGCTCACTGGGGCAGGGTATCAACAACATTACCCTGCAGCTGAAAGAATTCAAAGACTGCCCAAGTATAGTTTTAGTGTACAAAGCCCTACACAACTTGGGACCAGGATACCTGAAAGATTGTCGTACCCCTTATATACCCAGTCGATCACTGTGCTCTGAAGGTGAGGTCCTCCTGCAGATACCATCTGATCAGAAGGTCTGTTCCGCACAACATAGGAAGCAGAACTTTAGTGCTGTCGCACCTACCCTGTGGAATTCCCTCCCCTTAAATATTAGGAAGGCACCATCTCTGTTATCTTTTTGGCATATATTGAAGACCTTCCTTTTTCAACAAGCCTTTTAAGTAGAGACCTTATCTGAGTCTGCATCTGCGCTGGAATAGCTTTTTAAGATGTTTGTAAAGTTTTTTAAAGATTTTTTAAGATGTTTTATTTTAATATGTTTTAAAGTGATTTGTTTTTAAGATGTTTTAATGTGCTTTTAGTGTTTTATTTGCCACCCTGGGCTCCTTCTGGGAGGAAGGGCGGGATATACATTTAATAAATAAATAAATTGCCAGAAATTGGCAGTCAGTACAGACAAGACCAGTGGTGTGTATCAACTAAAAGTAAAGGAGAAAGAAAGGATGTAGAGGCAATTGAGGTTGCGGTGAAGGGCCAGCTGAGACAGCAGCCCAAATAGGAGTGGAGGGAGCATAGCCACTAAAGACTGGAATAAGCAATGGCAAGCAAGGTGGAACAGCCAGATGGGAGCAGGGAAGGAAATGGGCTGGCATGCGCCAGCCCACCCAGCTGTGGCCCATCTTTATCACACTACGTCTGTACTCACTTCCACCATTTTTCTTGGGTGCCATGTTAGTGGGGTAATGCTGGAGATGAAAAGGACATCTTACAATGCTTGGAATGCGTTTACTATGCAGGCTACAGGGCATGAGAATGAGTGCAAAAAAGCCCATTCCAAACCATCCTGTATATTCACAGCTCCTAGGCCTTCTCCTAGTGAAGGTTTTGCCTATATAACTCTGATATACTATAAGCTCCTGTTCAAATGTCCTCTTCCCCTACATACTGTACATTGCCTCCTCCTATATATTATTTTGATTTGTTCTTGAAATTGATACACTTGTTAATCCCAGATAAGAAAAATACTGCAGATCATTGATGTTTATGGCTGGGTTTCAGTTATTTAGATTGCACCGCCCAGGCGAAGTGTTCCATATCAAGCCCAGCAGGGGGCAATGCAGTACTGTGTTCTATTGGAGGATGTTAAGTGGGTAGGGGAATAAGCCAAGAGCAATTGCAAGCGTTTCTGCAATAAGAGCATTTCCTAACCCATAGGCAGGTCTTCTGGGCAAATTAATCCTCATGCCAGAAATATGCTGTGTGAAGCAGCCCTAGGAAAGTATCTTATAAACATTTGCCCTCTCCCTACTTCCTACTATACAACACACAACAGCAGCAACAATCCTGGCTTTGCTGGTAAGCATATACTCAACAACAACACTACAGAACTATTTTGTCTTTATAAACGAGGGGTAGTCTACAAGATGTTGTTGGGCTCTAGCTCCCATCAGCCTCAGCCATCATGGCCAATGGTTGGGAATGACGGGAGGTGGAATCCAACATTGTCTACCCCTGATCTGAACCAATCTTCTAACTGGCAGGTGTCAGGAATTTAATCTCACACCTTCAGCATTCAAAGCAGGTGCTCTTATCGATGGGCTATGGGTTCTCCTCTAAAGTCAATCAGGAAGCCTGGTTTTCTGACATGTATGATGCCCACCTGTTTGTTACTTTCACATATTTACAGTTACTTTTGGGGGAGGGTTGATCTTGTATGGTGTAAACGTTTTTTAAAAAATGTGTGAAGAAGCCCAAACATTTTAGCTAAATATTGCTATAAGTAGCTGTTGCCAAGGTAATACACACATACATAGAAAAATTCTCCCGGCAAAACTTGTTAATAATTCATGATTAATGAATCTCACATGTATCTGCTTGAATAAGACAAAAAGGGTTTTTCTGGTCTGCCTCCCTTCCCTAAACCTATGGAGCGGAACTGTTGCTGAAAAAATACTTAATTGCAGACAACACCTGGTTTCAGCTTCAACATGTTTATGACTGGCTTTTACAATAAAAACCACACACCCCCCCAGATTTTATCCATAGTGGTTGCATTACCTTTGCTCCAGCATCAACAACATAATACTTCATCCTTATGCTTAATGGATGCAGGTAATCTTACCAATGAAAGGGTATCGCTTTTGTTCACAACTTTTAAAAAAATGTACTGTGGGAGTGCTAGATTTGCACAAAGGGGTAAGTCACACCCAGCAAGTAAACTAAACATACAAATAAAATCCAGTAAAAGATGCCCACTTCATCAGCTTGGCTAAGACCAACTGCAAGTTGGCTCCTCCTTTCACGGAACCATTTCTTTTAATGGCCTCTCCATTTGGTCATTAAACATTTATGAAGCTTCTGAAAGAATTAGTGCACAAATTTGCTTGTTTTCTTGTTCTTCGCTGATCTCTTTTCCTTTATATATCATGCCTGCCTGCAAACAGGGACTGCACTGTGTTTTAATCTTTGTACAGCACCCAAAAATCTTTATAGACATAATCATTATCATCAGTTCCTGAAACAGAAGAGCAAAAGGATAGCATTCCTGCCTTTTAAAGTAGCACAGGATGCGCACCCCAGTACTGTGGCAATACAATAGAGTACATACCTATCAAATTTTAAGTTCACAAAATGTTGCAGGCATTTGTAAAATGCATCACTAGTTATGTCATAGCCACTAGCTGTCTGTAGTACATTCTACAGTGGCCTCACAATAGCAACGTGTGCGAATAGAGGGATGACGCATGTTTTCTCAGTAACACAGTACAACAGTTTTGTTTATTGGGTTGAGCAACCCATATGCCAACTTCAGGGGAACACATGTGCATCCCACACAGCAGATGACGAGCAAATATGCATTAACTGATCAGATGAAAAAGGCCCTGAGATCTTGTTCATTTGGCATTGTTTGTTTTTGCTATTAATTGTCAGCACTATTAAATTGGATCACGTGTACTATAGAAACACGAGTCTCATCCAAATGCCATCAAATGAGGTGGGGGGAAATGCAGCTGTACCCATTTTTCAAAAAATGACACTGAAGATTGGAAAACTGTGGCAGCTGAGTGTTAGGAATTCCAGTGTTAGGAATCACTTCGCATTTTATTTCCTTACCTTTATTTTTTCAACAGCTGGTATAGCACAGTGGGGAGGAGAGCCTGGCTCGGAGTCCAGAGTCTATGCGTTCAAATCCCCGCTTATGTCTCCTGGGGATCAAAGGCCAGCTAAAGATCACCCCCACAGTGAGTGGCTCAGGGGTTACGTGCCCTGCCACCTGTGCAGCCGTGGGCAAGCTGCATAGTCCCAAGGAGCCCAGTTGCCCCCCAGCTGGCAGTTGCAGACAAGAAAGGGGCTGGCTTGTGCAGCTGTGGCAAGCTGAGCAGGCCCTGGCCAGCTGGGGAGGACTAGCCTCAGAGGGAGGCAATGGTAAGCCCCCTCTGAATACCGCTTACCATGAAAACCCTATTCACAGGGTAGCCATAAGTCGGGATTGACTTGAAGGTAGTCCTTTTCCATTTTTTATCTTTTCAGCAAATGAGCAGTCACCTAGGAATTTTTTTCAGCTAGAAAGATGCATTAGGCATAGGGACTTCTCACTGCCATGTGGCCTTTAAAAACATGAGTTCATACCCAACTTTTCAGTCTTACTGAATCAGCTACATCATAGGGCTCATCTTGAGGAATGGGCTGGGTTTACAATATGAGAAATAGGCATATTCAAAAATAAGTATTTTTCAGTCCCACGCTTCCTCCCCCTCTCCCAGGAAAAAAAACCTGCTCAGGCTTGCTCATTACATAAAATATGCTTAAGATAAAAATGGTCCTCTCAGGATCTTTTCGATGCCCACTTTAAGAGTAGTCACAATGAAAATAGGTTAGTAACCCAACTGAGAGTGAAGAGGTGCAAACTCCAACTGCCATGTAGTGGGTAAGCCCAAGGGAAACACATGCCCTCTTTGGCTTTGCAACACACACACGTCATACATAATTCCTGCTCAATTACATAAATGTGTGTGTGTGTGCTTGTAAAATGTATGGATTTGGGAGGGAGGACTTTGTGTGGTTCTGAAAACTGAGAGAGTCCTCAGAGAATCTCCTCAGAGAATCAAGCAAAAGTCTACTGTGTACATACTTGCCATTGAGATCAACAGCATTTTTGGAGCCACCAAAATCTAGACACTGTGGGGTTGTGGGGTCTTTCCCACCAAATCAAGTATTGATTGTAAACAAATAGTGTCCACAATCAACTGTCCATGGTCCAAATGTTCTTCTGGAAAGCAGATCGCTTTACAGAGTTCTCTCTAGTTTCTGCTGGAATCTCTTTGCTGGAAATGTGGCACTGAAGATGGGAAACCTTGGTTTGGACTTTCTTCCTATATAGCAACAAAAAAGTTTTGTTATTAAACAGTTTATTTTCAAAAACTTGTTGAAAGACTACTTGGAAATAAAAGGTACAGAGTCCATCCAACATTCTTCTTTAGAAAACTGGATGTCCAGCCCAAGGATCAGCCGTTTCTGGCTACAGGATAGTGCTGATGGTCTCTTTAGGAACCCTTGTGCTAGGCAGTGATTTCAGGTACTCCAGGTGCTTCTTTGTGTCCTCTTGGTTGTGCCGAACATAGTACACCACATAACTAATGACTAAAGTAAACCAGCTGAACATGGTAACAAACATGGCAACGTCGGTGGTTTTCTGGTGCATGTTGCAAAAGTTGATGCCTGAATCAAGGATATGGAGCAGAGGTTTTCCAGCATATTCCTCCTGCACTGATGTCTGGCAGGTGATCTCATTGACTGACTCAGGATCCAGCTTTACTTCCCACAAGACTTCTTGCAGAGTACATTCACAGTGCCAAGGGTTGTTGGACAGGCGAATCATGGCATTCAAGTTGACCAGGGCTTCCTTTGGGATTCTCTGTATGTGATTGCCAGAGAGATCAAGCAGTCTCAGGCCATCAGCAACTCCTTTGAATGCTGCAGAATCGATCTTCTCAATGGCATTTTTGGAGAGGTCTATCTCTTGTAAGTGGGCAAGGTGCCTGAATGTGCTGTTGGGGACGGAGGTGATCTTGTTGGCATCCAGTTTCAAAAACATGGTGTCTTTGGGGATATCCTTTGGGATTTCTTCCAGGTTGCTAGCGCTGCACAGAACAGCTGTGGCTCCTGAGTAGTTGGTGCACTGACACTGGTCTGGGCAGGAGGTACAACACGCACAAGGGGCACAGAAGAGGAGGCAGAAGAGAGCTTGAGACCAGAACAGCAGCACAGGCCAAGATGCTTCAGCTGCCAGAAACATGCTGGTCATCCAATCAGTAGCGGGCAGTCCTGCATGGCTGCTAAGGCAAAGAAGGCAAGGGTCTCTCACAATTGTCTGAACATTGCTTTATTGCAGGCCAGCCCTCAGCTATCTGCAGAGACTCATGTTCAGACTAGCCATCCACTCCTCATTCCCCTCGTCTTTCAGAACATAGAAAGGTGGGCAACCACCCCTGTAGGAATAAAAAAGATGGATATGTTTTTATCCAATTCAGCATATGGCAGCTGACCAAGCATTTACTATCCTACAGAGTCTGAGAACATAGTGCAAATGCATGTAATGGAGCCCCGACAGCCAGCCAGCCTTGCGTCCTTTGTTAGTACCCCACATAGGGAAACAAGCAAATGAAGCTGATGTTAGTACAGGTGGCCTTGGCAAATGCATGTTCCCAAACCAAACACTGGCTGCGATTAGTACAGACACAGGCCTGGCACCTATAGGGATGTAGGAGGCAGAGATGCTTAACCAGCATCTTTGGATCACAGCTGGAAGTGGGAGTTTAAAAATAATGTGAAGGGGAGATTTGCAGAAGAGCATCAGTGAGTGGGGAAGGGTTAATGTCATGAGGAAAAACAAGAATTGGGAACCCTGGTGCACAGAATATGATTGCTGACACTTCGTTAAACCCTGCAAAGTTGGTGTTTATGCAGCACACTGTATTCCATGTGGAATGACAGGGTTCTGCTTTTTAGAAGGGGTGTTGGGGTGTGTCTGAAGAAATCCTGTATATCTGAATTAAGTTTAATGGGCATGTGTAATGTGTGCTGACATGTATATTGTAACATACATTGTAATGTATTTGATGTAGGAAGTTTTCTGTCTGGTAAAAGTTAGTTTAACTGTCACTTGGGGCCTTAACTGTCACCTGTGTAAATTTTCAGTATGCAAAAGAATAGAAGGTATATTTTGACTGGTGGATGAAGGTTTAGAATTTTCACTTAAGCAATGTGACTGGCTGGGCTGGACTAGAGAAACCAGAAGAAGTGTATATATGGCCAGGTACTGGTCAGCAGTTAGTTAGTTGGAGTTGATGCCGTTTGTGGAGTCAACTGGAAGAAGACAACAGCAGAGGAAAAGGATCAGGGAAGACCAAGAAAGACCTGAGAGGCAGGTGGAGTGGCCTGGTGGCCAAAGGCTTGCTGGGGATAGCTGAATCCCTTGGCTTTAGCTGAAGAGACAAGGGGGGAACCAGTCTGCAGTGCTGAGGGGAGAAGTGAGAAGCAGCTGGGAAAGTTGGTCTCTGGTGACGGGTAAGGATACCAGAGCCCAGATGGCCAGGGCAGTGCAAGACAAGCCTGCACTTCAGAAGGTCAGTAAAAGGTTGGAAAAAGAGGCTTCCAGCAGACTCCTCAGTTATAGTGAGGTGAAGGCCCAGAAAATTAGGAAAAATGTTTTTCCCTTTTTTCTGGAAAAAAATTAAAAGGGGTTTCCCCCCATTTTTGTCTGGTTTTTTCCTGGGCCTTTACATCTCTGCTCAGTTAAAGATCTAACTGGGGTAGAGAGAATAAAAGGGCAACTTGACTAAAGGGTTTATAAAAGGGTAACCAACTGCTTCCTTAAAGCTGCCTTAGTTTAACTTTAATATTTTATTGATTGATTGATTTGATTTGATTTATATCCCGCCCTTCCTCCCAGCATGAGCCCAGGGCAGCAAGTTGAATATAAGCTGTTGCTATTTAAAGTGGCACTAACAAGATAAAGTGTATACTCATTTAAAGATACAGCACTAGTTTAAAGTAACCAGATAAGTTTGTGCGTTAATAATCTTGTAATTACTAAACATAAATACCTTTGTTAAATATAATATCTCTATCTGACTGTCTTTGTACCATGCCTGTACCCCATGGTTATTGGGCTATTGGAATGTTAAGGAATTCAGTTCAGAAGGAAAAAGTGAGACTGAATGGTGGCAGTGGCATAAGTTTAGGAGAACCATTGGAATGGAAGCTGAATTTTATTATTATAGACTAAGTAAAGACTCTTTGATGAGGTGCACCTGGCCCCAACACTGTTATCTTTTTGGTGCCAGGTCAAGACTTTCCTCTTCTCCCAGGCATTTTAGCATGTGTTTTTAAATTGCATTTTAAAAATGTGCTTTTAAATTTGTATATTTTTAATGTTTTGAATTGTAAACCGCCCAGACAGCTTCGGCTATGGGGCGGTATACAAATGCAATCAATCAATCAATATCTTCCCTTCCCTCCACAAGCAGCAGTATCAAAACGGGCCTTCTCTACCGCCTGGAATGCTCTCCCCTATTATCTGGGAGGCGTCCACAGCTGTATATTCCATCACACCTCTTTGACTGGGAGTTTCTCAATGATTAATGATGGATTCTACAGTCCTGCATTTTGCTGATTTTTTTAAAAAAATGTTTTAATGCATTCAGGAGGAGCTCATGTGGTGCTGCTGCACAGCTGCCCTCGTGAGAGCAGCAACACTGGCCACTTACTTGACAGTGTGGAGGTAGAGTGGGGGTGAGATCAGGGCTGCATGGGTGCACCAGCAGAGCCATTCCTGCTGGTGCCCCAACCTTGCCACTACCCTGCCCTGTCCCTGTAAGCGGCAGCAATGCCACTGTTGGGAAGGCGACTCTAGGGTGTTGTCCCACTCCAATGCTCCTGAATGTATGTTTTTATGTTGTGAACTGCTGTTAGACTTTTTTTTATTAGTAAGCGATATTATAGATATATAAATAAAATGTGTATTTCCTGCAGAGGGAAAAGCTCCTGGGGAGGGCAATTTGTAGTAGAGAAATGATGGGTTTGAAAGGGGTTAAGCACCCCACCCACACCACACCTCTGCTTTAAAATCATACCCTTCAGAAGCATTTTTTTCTCAACACAACGAAGTCCACTGGGAGTTTGCTACATGCATTTGTGTGTAATGCTCAAGTATTTCACAGGGGAACCACTTCCTGCACTATGTATTTGAATCACTTTCAGAACACATTACCAATTTCATATGGTGGCTGAGAAAACGGTCCCAATAAAAAAGTAAAGACAGCGAATGTTGTATACATGATTGCTGGTATTGTTACTGATATTGTTATCAGTTAGCCCAGATTCTATACCCTATACTATTCATAGCACATTCCACAGCACAAATCTGTATCTGTTTTTTACCAGTTCACCTATCATGGTTAGGAACTGTAGTCTGGGGAGGGTACTGAGAATTCCAGGAGATCCCTAACCCCCCACCCATATTAATACAATTCCCAGAGTTCCTGAAAAAAGGGAATGACCAGGAAACAAGCTTAAGCTTGTGGTGTAAATACGCCCTGTTAGTGGCCAGCTGAAGACATCAATTTTGCATTTGAACAGTGGGTCCTTGGGTGCTGTTGCCCAAATGTAACCTGTTACGGATCTCAGCCTTCGATGATGACGACGGAGAGCACCCCTCCCTCTCTAAGGTCTCTTTTTCTCTGACAGAATCCTTCCTGCTCCTTCCCACCCCTGCTAGGAGGAACCTTTCCACGGTGGCGCTTCTTTCCCTTTCGATGCGTCGTCGAGGGAATTCTGGCAGGCTCAGCTTTTCCAACCCCGACCGCGCCGGGAGGACATGACAAGCGGCATCTGCCGCTTTCCCCACACGTATTAACGGTACATGAGTCATAAAGATGAAAGGCTGGCCATCCCTACTCTAACCCAGCAGGAAGGCGGCTAATCTTTTTTTTTCCGCCACGGGATGTAAATAAGACAGTAAAATCTCGCTGCAGCGTCCGCCTACATTTGCTTATCGGACTTCTGAGCACGATGCCTGCCTGCAATGCAAAAGCAGCACAGATCCCCGAACCCCACCCACCCGTTTGCCGGACTCGGACAGCCTTTTAAACTGGCTTATCTTTGGGGGGTACTTGTGGAAAGGGATCGATATAAATCCTTTTAGCCATCCCATCCTGCCGATCTGTCACCAGTTAAGCAGACCTGCTGGCTTTCCCCCCCCCTTCCCTTCCTTCCCTTCCCTTCCCTTTTTTTACCAAATCTGGCGATGAAGGCACGTTACCTGAGCCCGACTGCCTCGACTCTCTCAAGTTTCTTCAGCGCCAGAAACACCGAGACACTCTCCTTGCCACACCCTGACTTTCCGGCACAGCGAGGATTTATTTGCAGCCCGCCTGCGCGCAGGACTTGTTGCTGCCGTCCGCTTTTCTTCCTATAAGTCGCGCACAAATCCGTTCATGGCGACTGTTGGCTGTAATTGGATAGCACCCGCTTGTCACGGCCATCCCGGCTGAGCATACTTGGAATTTTAAAGGGCCAGCTCAGTAGGAAGGGCTGCGATGCTCTGCTTAGCTCGCATAGAGCGAGTGGATCTCAGTTATATTACACGTTGGGGACTTGTGCATTTTCATGTCTCTTGAAGGTAATAACCGGGAACCGTAGAGGAAGAGCAGCCGCCCGTTGTCGCTTCCGGTTTCGCTGAGCTGCTGAGCCAGGTTTGCACGCGTGGGTTGACTCTTGCAACAGAAGCCGCGTTCAAGAGTGACTAGCATTTGCCTGGCGTTAAATCTGGAGCCATGACCTCGGCTTGTATGCTTTGCTTTGAATTTGATGGGCGGCACCGTAGGCCAACTGCACCCAAACCTCGTTTGCGGTACATCTTGGCGTTGAAAAACCCTACTACTGAATGGGAAACTCGCTTTCCGCACGCACGTGGCACGTACATACCCCGGCATACGTTTGCAGGCACGTTTTTCGACATTAAAGAGGAGGTGCACTGCCACAGCTTGCATCACGCTTGTGGGGTGCGAGCCGTCTGGCTCAAAGATTTAGAGGCAGGTAGATAAATTTATAGGCGCGCGCGCGCACACCAGTATAATTTGGGTTGCAAAGTCTGTAGCGGAAAGGGCTCCAGCTACGTATGTGTGTATGAGAGGAATTTTAAAAAGAGGGAAATCCTTTGTGAAAACTGGCTGGGGCCTGGAAGGAGTTCCAATCCCATCTGCTCATATTAAGCCTTCAGATGGGCTGAGAGACACAAATAAATTCCTTATTCTGAATCCCTTTGCTTCACAGCTGCCACATTATGCAAGGAAATTTCTGGATTTCACCTAAAACAAGTTAATATGAAGTATACATTATCGTAGCACAACTGTCATTTTCAAAACTTTCAAACTGTCATATTTGAAAGCCACTTGCATGAGATTCCCAGGAGTCTTCCACCAAAGGGTTGATCAGATTGACATTTACCTAGCTTCAGCATGGTTGCTGCACCACCATACTATTCATTGGTCACAGGTTGCCCTGTTTAGAGGATGTTAAACATTTGTTACCTTAAAATCAAAACTTTGGCAGCTGCTGCACTCAGGTTCTGCTTACAAGCTTCTTGTAGACAGCGGGCTGGCCATCCTGAGACCAACATGCTGGATTAGTTGGACCTTTGGCCTGATCCTGAAGGCTCTTCTCATGCTCAGATGACCATAAAGGAATTGTTTGTGCATAAAATAAGCTGTCAGTTAGTCTCCCCTAGTCCATAACTGAATTATTCTGTCCTTTGTGTGAGTGTAGGGTACAACTTTCGATTCGGGTGGAGAACCTGTGGCCTTCTGGTGTTGGACTCCCCAGCTCCCATCAGCCCTAGGAAGCTCCCAAACATGATGGGAATTGAAGTCCAACAACATCTGAAGGACCACAGGTGCTGCACACTTACATTAATACAAGTGAATCTCCATCTGTGATATTCCCACAACAGCCTCATGGCTCGAAGGGCTAATGGCAATGCAGACAAAGGATCCTGGGTATAGAGGACGGAGACCTTGCCTGCCCCACTCCGGCTTGATGTGTACACAGTTATGCTGAAGTGCAGCTGGTTGTGTCCCAAACAGCAAGAAACCCTAACAAGGCATTGTGCCCCACGACAAGATTCTATTAAAAACATGTCTGCAAGGTCTGTACCCTTTATGAATCTTCCCAGGTTTGTCTCAGGCTTCTAGAATGTTTCTGCATAAAACAAGGAACAAACAAATGAACTGGTGATCAAACTGCTTTGCTACTGAGTAGCAGACATAATTAAACTACTGAGGAAAAGCTAGCTGTGGTCCTGCTAGTAATGCACAGCTTATTATACGATCTTTCTGTCTATAAATAGCAGCAGCAACATTAAAGGGATTTCTGGCATGGATATATAAACACTTGGTGAAAGCACAGCTTTCTATTAAAAAGCAGTAAAGCACTGTGAGGGACAAGTGCATAATCTATTAACATAAGGCCCCATTGGACTAACATGAGATATCAGGAAGTCCCAAGAATTAAGGTGAGTATCAGGAAGAACAAGAAGTAGGATAGTACTGCTGTCCAGAGAAAATGCATTTCAGTGATTGCATTTGAAGCAGTTTATTTTAGTTATTGGATTAGTGGCATCTTAAATAGAAGGATTACACCGTCGTTTAGAATTTTGAAAATGCTCATGGGAATATTTTTCTTTGTAAAGTGTTCTTTCTGTGTAATGGATACTTGTTAATGGGGATAATCCAGAGTCTAGTAAACGGTAGCTTTCTAGAAAACCTTTATAGGAAAAGCCATTTAAGCATTTCCAAAAAAAGAGGGCAAAAGAGGACTCAAACAAAATGGAATGTCTGTGCCAATTGATTCCCTCCATTGAAACAAATGAGATATTGACTGGTTGGCTTTGAGAGCATATCGGAACTCTCATAGAACAGATTACTGGGAATTAGGGTCCCTGGACACCTGTCAGTATAGATTTCTCTGTAAAAATGTTCCAAATAACTTTAAATGACTTTGATTTTTTTACAAGTTATGCATTCAACACATTTCCATTTGCTTAGCATAAGCTAAGCATATGATATTTAGAGAACATTTCTTATTTTATCTGAGGTTAAATCTGTAACATAGTAAGAAATTATTCCTAATATTAAATCTATCATGTTGCAGCATAGACTATGGTCAAATTCTTTCTGTAAATCTTCAAGTAAACTGTTGAATTTAGTCTTTTGAGCTCAAATGAATTGACTGTACTTTGAATAATTGCACCAATGTTGCTACCAGGGTAGCAATCAAGGTGCCCTCTACAACTTCTAGAGGGTACCACATTGGCTATCCCTCTACTAAATAAGCCCCAACAGCTTCTAGCATGAAAAGTAACACAGAAATTGTAAAATGCTGCACCACTCTTGTACAATATTTTTAAAATAATACAGGGGAGGAAGGATGGGATATAAATTTAATAAAGAAAAGGGAGAGCCTACGCCTCTCCAGACCATGGTATTTCCGATCTCTATGTATGGATGTGAAAGTTGGACAGTGAAAAAAGTGGATGAGAAAAATCAACTCATTTGAAATGTGCTGGAGGAGAGCTTTGCACATACTATGGACTGCAAAAAAGACAAATAATTGGGTGTTAGAACAAATTAAACTAGAACTATAATTAAAAGCTAAAATGATGAAACTGAGGTTATCATACTTTGGACACATCATGAGAAGGCATGATTCACTAGAAAAGACAATAATGCTGGGAAAAACAAAGGAGTAGAAAAAGAGAAAGACCAAACAAGAGATGGATTGATTCCATAAAGGAAGCCACAGGCCTTACAAGATCTGAACAAGGTGGTTTATAACAGATGCTATTGGAGGTTGCTGATTCATAGGGTCACCATGAGTCATAATTGATTTGAAGGCATATAACAACAAAGGCCTTTCCAAGGACAGCCAGTTTGTCCCAGAATAAGATATAGGATATTCTGAAAAAGGGCACTAAAAAAAGGAGTCAACCTAATAGAGGAGCCCTGTAAGCAATGCAAATCAAATCTTAAGTAAACAGCTTCGTGCCTTTTTAAACACTCTGGCAAAAGACCTATTGTAGTAGCTATTAACTAAAAACAGAAACAGATCTTGAGAGATAATACATTTGATTGCCAGATGCTGGAGCCAAACAATTGGGAAGCTATCTCCACCAGGCCCTTTTTTGTTGCAAATCAGATGTTGGATTATTTGGATCCTGGTCTGATGCAGGAAGGGCATTTTATACTCGATGTTTGTGACTTGAGGCAAGAGAGCATGGAAAAAGTAATTTGATTGATTCAAAGACTGCATTCAGATTTAGCACCAACTCAAAATACTGTTAGCTAAATAGCAAAGTGGTGAACACTAAATCACAAAGGGGCAAAATGATTTTCAAAAAGTCAAATGCTGCCGTGTGTGCCTTGCATTAACAAAGTGGCTTTAATTATTTTAATACCTGCTGCAATTTAGCTATCCACCTGGTATAGCTCCAGAAGACATTGAAGTAAAACAAAAGTGAGAAAGAGCCCAAGGGCCAGAACTTGGCCAGCCTTCCAGGGGACATATTCTAGTGGTAAGCGGGGCTGAAGTGGGGAGGGCAAAATGAAAACAAACTACAAAAAGGAAAAATGTGCATACCTGTGTCCCCCACCATTATTACAAACACACGTGCACCAGGCATGAAGGCATGCAGAGCTCTCTCAGTCACACACAACATGCTCAGACTCAGGCATGAATGGACTCAGTCAGCATTTGGAGTCCTCTGTACTCTAGTGTGGTAGTAGCTGGAAAGGTCTTTCTGCTTGCTCTTTAGAGAGGATCTCTACAGATCAGGCAGAGGGACTATTTCTGCTAAATACTGCAGTGCTAAGATTGGAGATAAGAGTAAAAAGCAACACCACCCACCTGCACTCCAGTGTTGGAATGGGTGGAAATGCTGCTTTTTACTCTTAAAGAGTACACAGACAACATATCTCTGATCTTAGCACTGTGGTGCTTAGCACCAAGATCAGAAATAACTAAGAGATCCCGCTGCCTGCTCTTTAAGGGCTTTTCTTCAGTCTCCATAAAATGACATGGAAAAATGGGTAGGTGGGCAGGGCTTGCTGGGACATGCCTGATGGGCCATATTGAAGGAGTCGGTGGGCCATAATAGACCCATGGCCTGAAGGCTTCCCACTGCTAGAGTGGAAGCTCATATAGATTCAGTTGAAAAGAATCTGAAGATGTTGTGAATCATTACCCTGCAGGGTTTACCTCAACAGTAAGAGGCATTGTGCAGAGGTTCCTTCTCTTTGGACCTATCTTCAGAGAACTGAGAGAGGATTTGGTTTCACCTTTAAAAAGCCAGGTATCATGAAGAATTTCCAGCCTCATTGTGGTCAGAACTGTATTGGTGAGTCCTCTTAATGAGAACAAAGCAATAAGTGGTAGCAGAAGAGCCTCATTCATTCAACCCGGCAGTCACTAATCCCAGGTTTAGAGATGCTTCTTCAGCTTGTCAGTGGCTTGCCATACAGTAACATCAAGCTTGTGAATGGATCTACTGAAAGCTTCTGCTTGCAATGAAGGCCTGGTCCCAGAGTCTTTGGGAAATGGCTTATATGCTGGGCACAGGACTGATTTTCCAAAGGAAGCATTGATAAGAGGGCATGCACCTTGAAAGCAGTGTAGTTAACCTCTTTCTATTAGGCTCTCTAGTCACTGTTCTGATTGCTAATCCGAATCAGGCCTCAGTGCACTGGACATTTTGCAGATTTAGAATGCCATCCAGAGCCCTAGGGGAGCTGTTGCATCTATGTGGGTCACAAAAAAGGGAATCCAGTGCCCCAGCAGCCTTGCTCCAGGTAGAACAATGAAGGAATGCTCTGCCCCTTCCCTTTCTATGGGCAAATAATTGTTATGCCAGGGACAAGATTACTGTGCTCTCTAAGGTCTCATTTGTGACTCAACAGTACAGTGTGAGGGTCAGCTGAAGTATTATTCTGTACAGGAAAAACACACACACCAAGAAAATCACCAGCGGGAAAGATTCCAGTCAGGTTTGCTGCATTTAGAAAGAGCTGAGGGACAAATGGGAGGAGGACTATGGGCGATGGTCCTATGTTGTCAGTAGAATGCTCCCAGGAGGACTGATGCTTTCTGCAGGAGTTCTTTGTGGTTCGCATAAAGCAGGATTCTCTTGTCAACAACTTGCCACTGGACGGTCACCTCACAATCACTGCCCTGGAGAAACTAGAGGAAGAAACCCCAGAGAGTGAAAGGAATATTGGTTACTGTTGGCTTTCCCATAGCATGTCACGAGCCATGCAGAAGCAGTCACAGTTCAAGTAATATGGGAAGATTCTTTCTTTCAGAACCTTTAATACATCTACTAGGAAGGGCCTACTGGGTATGTAAAAGGACCTGCAAAGAATAGCCAAAACACACACTCCTGGGACCTGCCCCATTTCTCTCTCTATATATAGCACAGTGCTCTGCATCTGATTACACCTAGGTGTGCTGAATGTTCCTCAGATTACAGCACTCTCAGGAACTGTGATCTAACATTTTAATTACTAATATTTGGTAATTCTCTCACACACATTCTCAGACACATGAATGCACACACACAAAACCACCTCCCCTCAACTCTTCTCTAAGCTGTCCGTTCCTTTCTTCCAGTGATTTCTTTTTCTGGGTAATCAAGGTGCTCTTTCCTAAGTTTCCCACTTATTTTGACTTGGCACCATGCACACTCATGCCTGAGACTCAAGGAGTTGCTGTTTCTCTCTCTTACACAGCAAGATTTCACACCACGGTATCTGCAAAACCTGGGGCTTTCACCACACAACATTGGAAAATTGTTGCCCTGGGCTCCTACTGGGAGGAAGGGCAAGGTATAAATCAAATAAATAAATAAATATTCATCTAGAGGAGAACCTTGTGGCATAAGGGTAAGAAGGGCGATTATGGCATGTACCGAATTCATACGCTTCATCTCCACATCATTCTGATCTTCAAAGTGCACATTGATGGCCACAGTTTCTATCCAGGCATTGTCTGTGTTCCTGGGGTCATCTATGTACCCTTTGTATATCTAGAAGAAGAGGGGATAAGGGGACATGGAAAGAGAGAAGATGTAAAAGATGGCCTCTTCCAGAGGTTAGTGAGCATAATGTTCTAAATATCAGGTTCTGGAATTCCTATAAAGTATGCTGTAGCCATGGGGGCAGCCGCCCCCCTTACTCCAGCACCAAATGTTGGGGATGGGACAACAATTTTTATTTGGACCATAGTGTGGAGGGAAAGGGTTAAATATACCCTGTCCCTTTGCTGCATTCCTGATTATTCTTCCTTCCCTGCTGCATTTTAGAGGGGAAGGAATGTAACAGATGTAAAGGCAATGCTATTTGAAAAGGGAAGGGTTCATGTGAGTGCATTGATGAGTAGAGCAATCTATACATAGTGGGCCCCAAAGCTTATCACATTTGCGTGAGAGGTCATCACACCTGGGGAAGGAAGGATGTTTTGGTCCTTGCATCATGCAGATGCCCTAATAAAAAGTGAGTGAACAAAGCATGGCTATTCCACAGAAAACATCGAAGCAGCTAGAGACATCACTGTCTATAGTTTAGTAACAAGGCAGAAACTTAGAGAGAGGTAGTAGTTCAGTGGCAAAGTTACAAGCACACAGATACTCCCAGGTTCAATCCTTGACATCTCCAGTTAAAAGGATCACAGATCATAGGGCTGGGAAAGAGTATACATGGAGCAATGGTCTGGCCCAGTATAAGTCATATTCATATGTGTCTGCCTCAGAATGCATACAGTAGGGCCGCACTCATAAGGCAGGTTATGTTCCAGACCCCTGCCTAAAAGTGAAACCCGCCAAAAAGCAGAACTCCGTCAATAAAATAAAATAAAATAAAATGGTGCCCGATGCCCGAAAAACACTGTAAAAGAGGAACAAGTGCTGTATGAGTGAGGCCTTACTCTAATTGAAAGCCGCCGTATTAGCGGAATGCCGAAAAGCAGGCCCCTACTATATATGATATGTCTCTGAATAGCTAGACACCATGAATTGCTGATTGAAAACACACTGCTGTGTGATAGCAGTACACAGCATGGCGAGTCCAGGCTGTGGGAAGGAAGGAAGAAGTGACTAAAATGCTTCAGCCAACCTGTTTTGGTTAACACCAGGCATCAATGAGAGTACATCAAATTCCTAGACCCACAACCACTAATTCAAGCCTCCCCACTTGTTTCCTCCATTTCTCTCTTTTCACATGGTGTCTCTGTGTTATCTTTCCATACTGACCTTTGCAAGGATGAATCAGGTCTCATGGAAAAGCATGACAGAGTCTACTCTGCAAAGAACTGTGGATCACTGTGCTGTCTTGTTCAGAGCTTAATTCAGTGCCCCTTCCCACAAAAATGGCCTAAGGAAGACAGCAGGTGGGAGTATGTGGCCAGAGGGCTGTCCACAGGAAATTACAAAGTAACGATGACTTTTCTGATGCCCCCAACCTAACCGTTTTATAAACCTTATTGATTTAAGGCTAAATCATGTGCCCATTCAATGCATCATGCACTAAAGCCTTACTGAATGCAGTTCTCTACCATCTGCTATACATTTTCGGCGGGTGGGAAGGGGTCAGCGTTCACTGAAAGTAGCCTTGCGATTGTTTTTGTCAAGCCCCAGTAGATGCCCAAAGTACCTCTGTACCCTGATTCAACAATTTCTGAAACTGTGGCCAGAATTCCCGTCTCAGGACCCGCTTCATCTTTTGTGGCAAAGCTTCCCCTGGCTGTAAAGATCCCTAGGGGGAAAAAAATAAAAATATTACTTGATGTAAGAAGCAGCTTAAAGCTTTACGCATACTATGACCAAGATACTAGGCTAAGGAAGCAGGAGCTTATATCTGGTTTCCAGTCAGCAAACTTTTCTATGAGGTGCAGGGAAGTATGCCTTGGTGTCATGGCTACCACCTTAATGAGTTCTACAGTCCAATTTTGGAACCTCAAACAAGAAAGCTGGAAGCTCTAGCTTGATCTATTAAGCACCAATGAGGCTTGTGGGGAGAAGCTACATTCTAGGAATGCAGCTCAGATTGGGGCAGAGAACCAACACCTGGGACAAGTGAATGAAAGATACACTTGGGGTGTTTGTGTGTTTTTATGATGGTACTCAATGGCATGGAGTACTGGCACCTCCTTTTTGGCTGCCCATGGCAACCATTGGGTGCTGGCGCCCATAGCACTTTTATCACAGTATGAGTACTGGCACCTCATTGTTTATCAAAAACCCACCGGATACACCTAACACAACAATCAGCGGGATCTCACTGGCACAAGACTGAGGAAGAAGGTCTGCTTGATGTTAGGATTAATGTCCCATTGCATTATGAAAGGCTTTTGTAGGCCACTGAGTTGTGTGTTTCTTATGGCAGATCCCCTGGAATGCAACTATGGTTATTTTAAGAGTACATGTCATTTACCACTCTGACTTCATTAAACTCTTGGCGCACACCTCTTTGCATCTTCAAATCTAGGCTAAATGGATTTCCTTATAACTGCTTACCCCAGGCAAAGCCCAGTGATCTGAAAAGGGAAATTTGACTACTAAGACTTCCACCATTTTCTTTAAGCTTTTTCTATAAATAGATCCATCTACGTTCCTCCTCCAGCTGCAAACAACAAGAGAAAAAGATGTTACAGATTATTGTCCCATGGCCTGAAGGCACTTGGTGTCATGACTCTGAGGAAGCTAAGCAGGTCTGGGTCTGGTCAGTGACTGTATGCAAGACTGTATGGGAACTCTATGTATGCTGCCTTGAGTTGTGTGATGGGAGAAAGGCAGGATATAGATGTCATTAAATATATGTATGCAACTTAAAAAATGATAACAAGAGGCCTCTGCACAGTAGGTTTGGACCACTGTGGTGGATTTCTCTGGTCCTTGTGAAGCACTCTCAGTTTCAAACACCCTTATTTAATGCATATCAGTTACCAGATTCCAGATTTAAGGACAAAAATGCTGCTTTCTGGAAGCAAGAAAAAAGTCTTCTGAAGCAGTGTGCAGCCCACATGACCTACATCAGTCAGTTTTCAGGGCAGGGAGATCCATGTTCCTTTTCCTGTTCTGCTGTTGTCATGGATACAGCACTTACTCTTGCAAGGGTGCTGTATCCATCAGCTAAGGCTCAAAGTGCTGGGAAAATAGGCAGGGCATTTTACAATATTAACCTATGAAAACAGGCTGATTATGGATGACTATAAACCTGAAATGAGAGAAAAATGCATCTCACGTCTCCCAAAATGAACCAAGTGAAATTGCTCTCTAATAGCACCACAAAGGAGTAAGAAGAGGCTGCTGCCCTTTATTGCAAATCAAAATAGAAATCATGCTAACATTTCATTTACAGCTTCTTTCATGATTTCTAGCACTATCCTCAGCACAGACCTGCCAGCTTAGACTAGAAGACTTCCCTTATGGGGTGAGGAAGTGTGTCCTGCTGGCTCTACTTACCGTGTCACAACAGGGTGAAGAGCATGATTTGGTCCAAAGAACCGAAGGATCCCTTGGCCCCTCAATCCTGTCCTTCCCATGGGATTCCTGTAAAAAAAATTTTTTTTAAAGAACTATGTTGATGATGGTGTCAGCTGGGACAATAGCTACATTTTAGTTCCAGGCACATCTCTCATTTTTAATGATGCGTTAGTCTTGATTTTTACAATGATGCTTTTCTGTTGTACACCACCTTGGTAGCTTACAGAAAGGCAAAAATATTGGGCAGTATTCAACCGAAAAGTTGCATTAGTGCAAGGGGTAGTACTAATGCAGTGGGATTTCCCCACCCTCTCCTCTCCCCTGTGCATCATCCTCAGATCTGCTCTGGAAGGTTGGGGGAGCCTCCAGAAGATTTGGGGGCACACAGGGGGAGGAGAAGGGATGATTGTTCCATTGTGCAAGGAGTAATCCTTGCACTATACAGAATGATATGCTTTGCGGTACCTTGAATACAGCCCATTAAAAAGGAATAAAATGAATACATTTAAAGAAATGATAAGAAGGAAATTTCAGAGGATGTTAAGCATGGTTAATTAGGGTCTTAATTTGAACCCAAATCCATCAGGACTTGAAGAAATGTCCTGCTTCTATGGAAGAGACAGCACTCTTACATTCTCCTCTAACAGAAGCTTAACAGTAGGCTTTTACTGAAATGTCCCTGTTGTGGAGCGAGTGGGCGGAGTAACCCATCTCAGGATCACCTTCTCCACTGAATGAGAAGGATCTGCCCATTAAACAAGCCATTGGTTGATCCAGCTCAGTCCTATGCACTCTAACTAGCAGTCGAGCTCCAAGGTCTCAGACAGAGGTCTTTCCCAGACTCGCTACATGAGATCTTTTAAATGGAAACACCAGAGACTAAATGTACCACCATGCCAACATATATTGTTTTACAAGCGTTGGCTAGTGAAGCAACTGCCCAGGCATGAAGCCCACAGGATAATCTTTGGTCAGCCTTGCAAATCACAGTGGGTCATGGTGATAGTAAACCAAACCCTATAGAGACTGCCTTGAGCTTCTTGGAAGGGAGGGCAGGATGCAAATATGACACATAATAAGATGTGCTAACTCTCCACAGTGTTCAGCAGAATGACAACTAGGTATGGAACATCAAATGCACTAGCTTAGCCAACCCTTTCTTTAATCTATGAAGGAAGATTGCTTAAACTGAGGCCTTGACATAATACCCGATGCTTGCCTCAGTCTCAGCAATCTTCCTCCATAGATTAAAGAGAGCGCTGGCTAAGCAAGCGATATCCATCAGACTGACTAACCTGTTGTCCACTGTAATATAGTCTGTGCCCTGCTTTGTAAATATAAGTGAATAAGGGAAGTGTGTATGTGTTTAAAATATATACAGCCTTTCAGCCAACAGAACTGTTTTGTAAAGTCTAAGAGTTGGCCATATTTGGCTGATGATCCATTGTGATACCCTGTGTTGCACAACAATAGTGGACACTGTAATAAAGGTTCCCACCCCTGCTATCAGACACACTCACAGCGGCAGGCCATCCTCGATCCGATAGGTGCCATGGAAGCTCTGTCTGTTGATATCTCCATCCATACTGTTAAAGTTTATCCTTGAAAGATTCTCTAGAGAGCTGAAAGATGGGAGCAAAGCTTTTGTTACGAGGCTTTTGATGTTAGCCTCCATTTTGTGTTCAGAAGTGAACCAAAAGTTGGCCTAACTAGCGAAAGTTCCTGGGTAAAGCTCTCTGCCTCCCCCGCATTTTCTGTCTTATTTTCCTGGCCTCACAGGGTGACTGAAAATCCATTGATTAAATCACCAGGACCACCAGGTTGCAGTAACGATAACGAGGCAAATAACTGGCAAACAAAAGATCACCAAATACAGGTTTTGGAACCTAAAAACCCCTGCATCACATGCCAGAGACAGGCTTCTTCCACCAACTAGAAATCTTATAGAAATGCAAACGCAGGCCAGAGAGAATAATAGTGTCCCAATACAGGTATGCTGACAAGTCAGCAAGGCACATGGCACAGGAATTGTCTTTAACAGGTAATCCATTCAGGAGAGCCAACTAAGAGACAGGCTTTCTTGATGGCACCCCATTTTGTAGGTAAACAAACATCTGCCCTCTGTGCATGTTCCCATCCCACCCCTGACTTCACCAAAACCCCTCCTCATGACATCACCAGGATTCCCACCCCTTAGTCTTTCCTCTTATATCATGGGGTCTTCCCTCTGACATCACCTAACCCCTCCTTCATACACACATCCCTAGATCCCAGTCTGAACCCTAGGTCTGTGACTAGATTGATTGCTGCCTTGCTGTTCTGCTCTGTCTCTTTGTTGGAATGACTTCATCTTATATCAATCTCAAGGGGCAACCTTGGTGCACTACTGGACTCCAACCCAAGGCTTGGTGAATGGTCTATGCCTTGATCCTGCTCTCCTAATAAAGTCTGGGATCACTTCAGGCATAGAACTCCAGAGCTCACCTGGGTTCCCAGTCCTTCACCCCTGCCACCCACACACCTTCAGGAACACTTTAAGTCAGCAGTACGAGAAGTAACTTTGCAATTATCTCTATATTCCATTGCTATTTCCTCCTTTTAGTGTAGGAACTCTTTATTTCTTAAAGTCAGAAGTGTGGTTGTAATAGAATATTGTTTTATGCATGCCCATGACTGCACATGTACATGCTGGCAAGTTCTCATTGGTGTACTGTTGAAAACACCTTTTATTCTTTCTAACATCTCTTTTTCTTCAATAGTTTTGGTGTGGGTACATGTTTTCTTATCATAAGAGGGTTTAATTGCACACACTCAGGGTAGTACTTGGTTTGACACCAGTAAAAGGTCCTGCCCTTTTGAAAGCATGTTTAGGGAACACATGGGAGGTGGACACGCAGGGGATTGCGAGTACATGTGTTAATACTTTCATCTCCACAGCATGTTGAGTCAATGAAAGTCAGGAGGCTACCAGTGGAATGAAAGGCAATCACTAGAAAATGAGTGACATAACAGAGCAAGAAAAACAATGCCAGGTACAGTGTATGTATGTGAGTGTGGGTTTCTCTCTCTCCTTCTCTCTGTCTGAGGGTATACTTACTCTCTTAGGAAGTCAAGTGAAGCATTGTCTTGCCTTTCTGCACTGTAGAAAGGTGGATTGTAGATCTCAAACTCTACCTGTCAAGGGAAAATGATGTTTTAGACATATCTCAGAATCCCTGAAGCAGCACACATTCACATTTCAAGCATGATATGTTCTTGAGAACCCAAGAATGGGGACTCACGAGTTCTGCCTGATCTATGACTTCCTTGGATCTAAATTTTAGAGTGCATTTTTCTTTGGCAGCTCTGATACAGCTCCCAGAGCTAATGTGCCACATGTTTTTACTGGTATTTTCCCATCCAGCTGTGTTATTTTATATTTTATATGATGGTTATTCATATTTCTATCTTTTCATAATCTTGTGAGCCACCCAGAGGGCAGCATATAAAATCTTCTCAAACAAACAAACAATGCACTCACAGCAAAAACTGCAAGGCCAAAGCCCCTGAAGTGACTCCTCAGATCCCTCTTATTGTGCCAATGAAAGCTGACAAGAATGTCACCATCACCTTCCAGTGAGGTCAAGGTTGAGCCCAGAGCCTATATTTATGCATTCTAATTGGAGTTTAAGGGCACATCTACATTATAAATATCTGTATCACCTCTCTCTTACTTTTTTTTTAGCATTTCAACTGACATGGTTTCTCAGAATTGTAGAAAGTGAGGATATGGAGAATTCTTGCTTGAAATTTCTAATGCCCCTGCCCTCACAGAATTACAGTTCTCAAGGATCACTGGGGAGAGATAATGAGTATTAAGCTACCTTAAGACTGTAACATAGCTGTGCCCTAAACCATGCAAAACTGTAGTCACAGGTCTTGACTCTTGGTATTATTTCCTTTCCTTTCCACATGAAACCAGATATTACTCCCTAAGTCCTACCTTCCAAGGCACCTTCTCATCTGGCACAGGAAAGCAGACAGCAGTAGAGCTGGGATACAAGAGGTTTCTGGCGCTCACATGATAGATGGTGTGAACAGATTCTGAGATCTCCTCTGCATGGCAATCTTTCATCTCAGGGGCTCTGCTGGGAACTAGGACAAACAAAATGTATTCTTCACACTGCACATATTCAAACCATGGATCTCATCATGCTATGCTTTTGTTTCTCTGTTTTTCAGGAATTAATTTTATTTCTACCTAATTGGCCACTGCTGGCCAACAATATTCTGAGCTAGATAAACTATTGCTTGAACTAACTAGCAGATATATCAGGGAGAATAAACTGTTAAATTGCATGAGGGTAGCTCTACTTAAGTAACCATTGCAAATACATAAGCAAGTAGAATCCCACAAAAAAACAGAAGAGCCCCCAGTGTTGTGAGCTCTTGGGGCTAAGAAATGCAGCATAATCACTTCTAGTGATCAGAATGTTTCCTCACAAAACACTAAAGCCCTTTGGAATAAGTAGGTGGCTTCCTTCTCAATCACACTTAGAACACAACTTGTTCAATGATGGAAGGAACTGTCCATACAGAGGACTGAGACAGATCCTAGTACTCTCATGTTCTACACCTCTGTCAGTCTGTGCAGTCTTTCCTCCAAAAGGTGAGTGCTCGAGTGAAAGCAATCCCAACCAGTTTGCGTTCAGTGCCAAATTTAAATCCCTGCTTGCCAAGGAACAATTGGGAGTGTCCTTTAAGGCTCCCGATTGTCCCTTTGCAGCGGTGTCTTTACCTAACTTACACCTGATGTCATATGTGATGACAGTTTTGGGGCAGGTGATGTGGCCTAAGGAAAATGGCCTCGCAGGCCCTAATTTGGCCTGTGGGCCAGAGGTTCCCCATGCCTAGCCTTAATGCATATTAAACCAAAAGTTTTTTTGTAAATTGAATTTGATTCCATTTTGAGAAGGCTACTTCTACAATGTTC